>NW_022681462.1:0-2600000 GCF_009764315.1 Trachypithecus francoisi | reverse complement strand
TGTCCCTGGCATCGCTGCAAGTCCTCCTGCCTCCCTGAGAACACAGTGCACAGCATCCGGGAGAGACTGGCCAGGACTTGGTGTTCAGTTACCTCCAACACCAATGACAGTCGGACTTGCATTCCCTGAGGCTGGCTCACAAGCCTCAGAGAGCTCACAGCATGACATCTTCTTCTGACACATGCTCATTGAACAACCACCATGAGCCAGGCACTGGGTAAACACTGAGGAAACACGGGAAGAGTGACAAGGATGTCCCCGCCCCCAGTGGGCTCTCAGCTCACCGGGCAGAGGAGTTGGCCAAGTCCTAGGGCAGACACGGAACAGCCCTTCCATTCAGGGCACATGGCGGTCACCGCAGCCAGAGGATCTGCTGGAGCAAGCAGGAGAAGCCTTGCTGTGGTCTGGATGTTGATGTCCTCCGCACATTCCTATTTGAAGCCTAACCCCTGTGTGCTGGTGTTAGGAGGTGGGGCCTTTGAGAACTGGTTAGGTCATGAGAGTGGGGCCCTGATAAATGGGATAGGTTCCTATAAGAAGAGGCCCCAGGGAGCCCCCTCGCCCCTTCCACCTTGGGAGGACACAGACAGAAGGCATCGTCTATGAACCAGAAATTGGGCCCTCACCAGACACTGAATCTGCCCCTTGATCCTGAACTTCCCAACCTCCAGAACTGTGAAAAATAAGCATGTTGTTTATAGGCCACCCAGTCTATGGTATTTTGGTATTGCAGCCCGAACCACCCCAGGCAGGCATGGCATCCACCCTCTTGCAGGAAGTGGAAGAAGGGGTGGAGCAGGGAAGGGTGGAGGAGGGAAACCGGCGCTGAGACCCAAACCAAGAGCTAGGGGGAGCTGAGGGGCGGGGGCATTGTGGGAGACCATGCTTAGGCATTTAGAATTTATTCTAAAATCCATGAAAACGTGCTGAAAATGTTTGCTTTCATCTATGTGACATTACTATCATCTGTATGCTGACAACTCCCACCTTTACCTCCTCCCAGACCTCTGTTCTGAACACCAGCGCCCCCTTGGTCTCTGGAAGTCCAGTAGGCACCTGTACACCTAGACACCTCCCCCGCCCACAGATCTGCTCTTCCTGTGACAGTCCTTGTGACACTGTCATATCATAAGAGATATATTTGATTCTCCACCCTGGTTCTGGCACAAGAACTCTAAAAGCCTTGGGATTTCCTAAGAAATAGGGGTGAGAGGAATGTCTTCTGTTATTCAAGATGAGCCTCTTCTAACCATACCTGAGCTTATGGTGGGCTCCGAGAGAGCCTCAGATGGGAGTGGTTGCCACAGGAACCAACCTTGTGGCTACAGGGTTAGCACTTTCAGCTACCCCATCTCCTCTCCAAGGAGATGAGAAGGACTGGAGGTTGAAGTACACAATGCCCAGTGTTTTAATCTACCATGCCTAAAGGATGTAACCTCCACAAAACCCTTCAGCAACAGGGCTGGAGAGCTTCCTGGCTGGTGAGCACAGGGAGGTGCTGGGATGGTGGCACGTCCAGAGAGAGCCTGGACGCTCGGCAGCAGCCACTGCAATGTCTCGCCCAGGGCAGTCCTTTCATCTGCTGTCCCTGAGTTACATCCTAATCATAAACCAGTAAGTGTAAGTAAAATGTTTTCCTGAGTTCTGTGAGCTGTTCTAAACCTGAGAAGGAGTTTGTGGGAACCACCGGTTTATAGTCCATTGGTCAGACGTATGGGAGGCCCAGGCCTTGCGACTGGACTCTGAAGTGGGGGCAGCCTTGCGGGACAGAGCTCTTAACCTGTGGGACCTGACGCTGATGGATAATGTCAAAACTGAATTGAATCGTAGGACCCTAGTTGGTGTCGGGAGAGTTGGAGAACTGGTTAGTGGGAGGTAAAAACCCACACCCTTGGTGTCAGGAGTTAGAGCAGAAATGGTTCAAAGTCCCTGTTCCAGTGAATGGTTTGTCTGCCCCTGGATGTCTAGGCCAGGCACCCACGAGTCACCACCCACCCTCCACATTCGGTGGGTGCCCTTGTCTGTGGCTTCCACTCCACAAGCCACCACGAATGGATCCAGGTCTGTGCATCTCTGCTCTCACCAGCCTGGCCCCAGCCTGGCCTCCCTGAGCCACTGCCGCAGTCTGCCAGAGGCTGGAAAGCAGTGCTTACGACTTGCATTTGACAAAGATGGGTTTTGGATAAATGTGGAGTATGGACTGGGGGCCAGTGAGAAGGGGACAAGGGATAGTTTCAACGACGCCTTCCTTCATGTGTTCACTGAAGCCATCCATGATGCTCCGTGAGCACCTGCTGTGGGCCAAAGCCTGGGAGAGGGCTGGGCTGGGGACAGAGAATGGAGTGTCACCCACAGAGAGAAGAGGATCATGGGGAGGGAGATGGCCGAAGTTGCCCAGAGAGAGTTCAAAGGGAGCCAGGGCTGAGGCCAGAAACCCTGAGGGACGGACTAAGGAGAGGAATTGAGGAAGGACAGAGAGCAGGAGTAGACGGACAGAGGAGAGGCAGAAGCCGGGCTCTGCAGGCCTGTGGAAGCTGGAGGAGTAGGTGGTCCCAGAGTCCCACACCCCTGAGGATCCAAGTCAGCAACAAGGAGGTGGAAGAGGTTCCTTGGCATGTGGGGTGGAAACCAGACTGTGGTGACGGAGAACGGTGTGGGAGTGGAAACGTGGCTGCAAGGCATGACCACAGGCGGGAGAGCCGATTGTGAAATCTGCAGGAGTTTTCTGAGCCAGGCACCAAATGCAGCCAGTGTTAAAAATTAAATGATGAAAACTTACAGTTAAATAGGTGACATTAGAAACAAGGCAATAACTACTGAAAACTCATCTCTTCCTACTTTGCTACCTTCTACCAATAGCTATTCCCCTGAGAGAATGTCCATCCATTGTGTCCCTATGGCGAGAATGCTATGTAATCACTCATGTCTCTGCATCTCTTCCAATTCCGCGTGTAGTGTTATCTCATTGGTGGCCTGAAATTGGCTGTGATGGGAATATTTACACCACAGAAACCAGCAAACTCCTCAGATCAGACCTTTTTATTCCCAGAGAGCCAGGTGTGAAACGTTTACCAGCACCACTGGAGGAGTGAGATCAGAGCACTTTCAGAAAGACAGCAGTGGCACAATAGCAAATGTGGACAGGTTCGTGGGCTTCGTGGCAGGGAAGTGAGCGCATTGCCTCTGATGACTTTCATTTCTCTCGGTTATGCTGAGGTCGGGTCACCTGCTCTGTGTGTGGGAGCCAGAGAAGAAAGCAGCCACAGAACAGATGCAAACCAAGGAGGCTGGAAGATAAGAGCAGAGCCATCAGGACCCCAGCTCCTCGGGGGTATGAAACAGGAGTCGTGGGAGCAAATTAGTAGGTGCACTGCATGGAGGGACGGAAGGGTCAGGGAGGAGCATCTGAATGTAAGATTTCAGAGAAGCGCATTTTGTCAGCGTTTCAGAGCTTCCTGTGTGCAGCATGGATCTAAAGCTGGTGGATGCGGGGGGTGAACCATCTTCACTTCCTGTATGCTGATGGCGGAAGCAAGACATCAGTGAAGAAACATCACCAAATCATGATGAATGCCATTGAGGAAACAAAGGACACTGTGGCACCAAGGAAGGAAGGGAGGTTACTTTTCACAGTGGCTATAAATAGAACTGAAGACTGAAAAAGAGCTGTTAAAATGGCTTGTTTGAAGGTGAATGAGAGCATATAATTAAAAGTAATTCTCCCTCCCATCCCCAATGCCAGCTTCCACGTTTCTCTCCCCAGAAGCAGCCATGGTTCACCACAGCCATTTCCAGAGGTATCCTAGAAGCAAGCTGTTTGAGGAGCCAGGGGAAAGAGGAGCATGTGCAAAGGCCCTGGGGTGGAAAGGGGCCTGCTGTGCTCTGAGCTGCAGCAGAGCTTCTCAAGCCTTAATCTGCATTTGAATCACCCAGGGATCTTGCTGAAATCCTGATTCCTGATTCAATAGGTCTGGAGAGGGCTTGAGATTTCTTACGAGCTCCAAGTGATGCTGAGGAGCCTGATCTGGATCTCACTTAGAGTATTAAATGAAGTCCTAGGGGATCATTAGAGATCCAGCCAGCCAGAAATGTCACAGGAGAGGGAAGAACAGTCAAGACAGGGCTGCCCAGATAGGTGGGGCGGCTTAGTCAGGGTCTCTGTGCAGTAAGCAGCTTGGGTATCATTCTTTTTTTTTTTTTTTTTTTGAGACAGAGTCTCGCTCTGTCACCCAGGCTGGAGTGCAGTGGCGCCATCTGGGCTCACTGCAAGCTCCACCTCCCGGGCTCACGCCATCCTGCTGCCTCAGCCTCAGTTGGGACTACAGGTGCCCAACACCATGCCCGGCTAATTTTTTTTTCTTATTTTTCAATTTTTAGTAGAGACAGGCTTTCACCGTGTTAACCAGGATGGTCTCGATCTCCTGACCTCGTGATCCACCCGCCTCTGCCTCCCAAAGGGCTGGGATTACAGGTGTGAGCCACTGTGCCTGGCCCCCAGGGGTATTTTTAAGGTAGAACTGAGAGAACTCATGGATGGGTTGGATATGGGGAGTGACGGAAAAGGGAGCATCAAGGGTGCCTCCTGGGGTTGTGTCTCGAGCAGGTGAGCGGCCTGGGCCAGCATTTACTGAGGCGGAGGAAGGAGCAGGGAGATTGAGAAGTCCGCATGTCACCAAGCGGAGATGTCAAGCAGACGAGGGGAGGGGATGTGTGAGGCGTGGTGGGATGTGTGAGGCTGGGGCTCCGAGGAAGGTCTTGGTGTGGAATATAAATTGGGAGTTGTCAGCAGAGGCATTTCCAAGGCTGTGAGAATGGGCTATAGAGAAGAGCAGGAGCTCTAGGATGAACCCTGATGGGCATGATCCCTAGGGACTGGGTAGGAGAACAAGTGACCAGAGGGACGCAGAGGGAGGCTACAGGCGGCATTGCCAGCAGGATTTGAAATGAGGAGATTTTAGCAGGGCTGACTCAAAGGATTTGCATTTCACCTTTTGCCCCCTCTTGCATTCACGGAGTCATTTGAAAAGACAAGAGATGGGAAGGAGGGGGAATCAGGAACACAGGCAAAGCGCGTCTGCCCCGTTCTGGGGAGACCAGCCCAGCAACTGTCAAGTCATCACGGCTGAATAACACCTGCTGGAAGGACAAAGGAAAGAGCTGCTGGCATCGAGTCACATGTTCACACAAACCACAGAGCGAGCCGGAGATGCCAACCCCTTCCCCTTCCCGCCCTGTGCCTGTTCTTCATGTTAATCTATTACTCTAATCATGTATTCATTGTGTAGCAAATGATCGTTTTTCCTATCATTTGTTTATTACTATTTTTACTTTCATTATCACATTAGATTTTCACACATGGGAGCATATGGAGGACATATTTGTTGATTAGTTTATAACCTAAAATGAATATTTTATACAGGAACGTTTTAAACAGAGGCAGAAAACCCTTAACCCAATTTTATCTTATGCTAAAATTTCATTATCACCAATTCTCAGGCCTCCAAGCACTGTACAAACAATCCTTGAGGAATGGATGTTATCAATTATTAATAACTATTAAATTAGCGTGGAGTCTGATTTTCCCCTAAGTATGTTTCATAACTGCAGAGCAGAGAAAGAGCTTCTGCTCCCTCCTGGGTCTCCTGTTCAAATAAACCCGAACCCAGCCCAGGCACCCAGGAATCTTGGAGTGGCCAGCGGTGAGCCCACGGCTGTGCTGCTGCCCTGCAGGGCGCCCCGGGCCAGGACATCCTCCGGGGTGGAAGGATGAACCCTTCTCCCGGGGAATTTCTGGCAGGTGCCTGTGATCTTGATATTCTCTGCAAGTGGCAGAAGGAGTTCGTCCCCCTCACCATCTGTTATGGACTGAATTCTGTCCCCCCAAGATTCAAATGTTGAAACCCCAACCTCCAGACATCCAGAATGTGACTGCATTTGGAAATAGGGTCGTAAAAGGTGACTAAATTAAAATGGACTGGTCCTTACTTCAATATGACTGCTGTCCTTGTAGGAAAAAATCTGGACGCAGACACACACACAGGGATGAGCACGTGGAGACGCAGGGAGAGGATGGCAGCTACAGGCCAGGGAGAGAGGCCTTAGAGGAAACCAGCCCTGCTGACTCTTTGAACTCAGACTTCCAGCCTCCTGAATTGTGAGAAAACAAATTTCTGTTTTAAGTCATGTGGTCCGTGGTATTTGCTTTGGCAGCCAACACAAACTAATATGCCATCTGCTCCCTTCCCTCCCACCGTGTCTGATGTCCTTAGGAACCACTGTCTTCCTTTATTCCAGGATGTCTGGAAGGAAGAAAATGTCCTTTTTCTAGCATTTAGAGGCCACCAACATTGAATAACCACACTGGGGTAGACACAGTGGGGAAAAGATTCCTGCTGTTCCCATCACAGCAGCCTTGGAGATGAGGAGACAGATGGATCTGACCGGAGTGAGTCCCAGCCCGACCTTCTCCCACACACTCCACACATCAGCTATCAAGACTGAGCCAGGCTTGCGAGGGCAGAGTGGGAGGGAGATGAGGCCCAAGGTTCTCAGAGTTCAACTGGCCTCATCAGGAACTTCAAGATCTTCCTCTCTTCTCTGTTACCAAAACTGTGTGAGGGGGAAAAAAGCCAGGGTAAGATTAGAACTTCAACCACCCACATCCTTGCAGTGGCTAACAGCTGTTAAGGGACATTTTATTTGTGTTTTGTTTTGTTTTGAGACAGAGTCTCCCCCTGTCACCCAGGCTGGAGTGCAGTGGTGCAATCTCAGTTCACTGCAACCTCCACCTCCTGGGTTTAAGTAATTCTCCTGCCTCAGCCTCCCGAATAGCTGGGATTACAGGCGCCAGCCACCCCATCTGGCTAATTTTTGTATTTTTGGTAGAGACGGGGTTTCACCATGTTGGCCAGGCTGATCTCAAACTCCTGACCTTGTGATCCACCTGCCTCAGCCTCCCAAAAGGCTGGGATTATGGGCATAAGCCACTGCTCCCAGCCTCCCCCTTCTGTTATTTTAAGGAACACTGGTGCTTCAGTTAACATCTCATCTGGCAGGAACATTCATCGATACCAACATCCTTAACATCTGACCGAGTTGAGTAGCCAGAGTAACTACCTCCAGGGTCATGCTCTGAGGATTCTAGCTTTATCTGTAGTGAAACTTTCCCTGACAGCCTGCTGAGTTCCCCTTCCCAGATACAAAATCCTTTTGATCTCTTACTGTGAGTCAGACACGTTCTGAGCTTTATCTCCTTTAATCCTCACCATAACACCATGAGGCAGATATCATCATTCCCGTTTTATAGATGAGAAAAATGGGGCTTTAAAAGGTTAAAAAAAAAAAACCCAACACTTTGGGAGGCCAAGGCGAGTGGATCACCTGAGGTCAGGAGTTCGAGACCAGCCTGGCCAACATGGTGAAACCCCATCTCTACTAAAAATACAAAAAATTAGCCAGGCATGGTGGTGGGAGCATGTAATCCCAGCTACTCGGGAGGCCAAGGCAGGAGAATTGCTTGAATCTGGGAGGCAGAGGTTGCAGTGAGCCAAGGTTCCACCACTGCACTCCAGCCTGGGCAACAAGAGCAAAACTTCGTCTCCAAAAAAAAAAAAACCAAGAAAAGAAAGAAAAATGGTTAAAAACTTGTCCAAGGTCACATTGCTGGTGCAGGTCACACCCCTGTCATAGAACCGGGGGCTTTGCGACTCCCAAGTCCAGCCTTGAACCTCTGTGGTTTCCAGAACCAGAGCGGATGGGGAGCAGCTGTTGCCATCAAAGCTGTCACAGGCAGGCGTGGGGACAGGAGAGAGAGCAGACAGTGGAGCAGCGGAGTGTCCCAAGCTAGCCCAGGACGGGCAAAAGATCCTACGGAGACAAAGAGGGATTGATCATCATTCTGACCCAGCCCCGCCCACTGTCCTCCCTTCCTCATCCTTGTTCAGGTGCTGTCTCTTTCTGTTTTCCAAACATTGCCAACATCTTTTTTTAAAAGCAGGCTTTATTGCGATGTATGTCACACACGGTACGAGTCACCCATTTACAGTGTACCTTGCAATCGCTTTTTAATATATTCACCATTGCGTGTCCATCACCGCAATCAGCAGGGCATTATCGTTGCCTCAGATGTCATTAGAACATCGTCATCACCCCACACTAGCCACTGCGCCCCAGTCCCCCCAGCCCCAAGCAGCCACTAATCTACTTTCTGTCTTTACAGACTTGCCTATTCTGGGCATTTCATATAAATGGAATACAAACGGATGGTCCTTTGGGACTGACGTCTTTTACTTAGCATAATGTTTTCAAAGCCTAGTTTTCAAGTAAACTAAAAAATGGCTAAAGGTCAATGTGTAGTACTTGGCACAAAGTAGAGAGGCTCAGTAAATGCTTATTGAATTGAAATACAATTTTTTTTTCTTTTTTTGAGATAGTGTTTCACTCTGTCACCCAGGCTGGAACGCAGTGGTGCAATCTTGGCTCACTGCAGCCTCCGCCTCCTGTGTTCAAGCGATTCTCCTGCCTTAGCCTCTTGAGTGATCCGCCCGCTTTGGCCTCCCAAAGTGCTGGGATTACAGACCGAAATACAATTTTTGATCATAAGTGATTGCCCCGAGTCATCAAGAAAAGGCTACATTATATTTGTCACATTCTTTTCTTTTTTTTTTTTCTGAGACAAGATCTCACTTTGATATGCAGGCTATAGTACAGAGGTGCCAACTTGGCTCACTGCAGCCTCAACCCCCTGGGCTCAAGCAATCCTCCTGCTTTGGGCCCCCAAGTAGCTGGAACCACAGGTGTGTACCACCTTGCCTGGCTAATTTTTGTATTTTTTGTAGAGACGGAGGTTCACCATGTTGCCCAGGCTGGTCTCAACCTCCTGAGCTCAAGGGATCTGCCTGCCTTGGCCTCTCAAAGTTTTGGAATTACAGGCATGAGCCACTGCGCCCAGCCCATCATTTTTTTTTTTTTTTTTTTTTTTTTTTTTTTGAGATGGAGTTTTGCTATTGCTGCCCAGGCTGGAGTGCAGTGACATAATTGGCTCACTGCAACCTCCGCTTCCCAGGCTCAAGCAAGTCTGCCTCAGCCTCCTGAGTAGCTGAGATTACAGGCATGTGCCACCATGCCTGGCTAATTTTGTGTTTTTGGTAGAGACTGGGTTTCACCATGTTGGTCAGGCTGGTCTCAAATTCCTGACCTCAGGTGATCCACCTGCCTCGGCCTCCAAAACTGCTGGGATTACAGGCATGAGCCACCACACCTGGCCCATCACATTCTTTAAAAAGCGGAGAACTGATTGACACATTCTTGAAAATGTGGAGCAAATGTTGCATGACCAAGTGTTTCTTAATCAGTTTCCTGAAATTGCAGCTGTCTTCTTTCAATTCCCATAAAAGTGCTGTAACATTTTTCATATTAATACTGTAGTTCTTCAAATTTTGACTTCTGAGCACCAATAAGGAAATGTGGAGAGAAGGGACCTTGTTACACAGTTGCTAGGAATGGAAATTAGTATAACTATTATGGAAAACAGGATGGAGCTTCCTCAAAAAATTAAAAATTGAACTATCATATATATCCAAAGGAAATGAAGTCAGTATAGCGATTGAGGGTGCTGGCTCAGACCTGTCATCCCAGCACTTTGGGAAGCTGAGGTAGGAGGATCATTTGAGTCCAGGGGTTCAAGTCCAGGGGTCTCCCTATGTTGTGCAGGCAATTTAAAAATTAGTTCAGTGTGGTGGTGCACACCTGTGGTCTCAACTACTCTGAAGTCTGAGGCAGGAGGATCACCTGAACTTGGGAGGTCGAGGCCTCAGTGAGCCCTGAACATGCTACTGCACTCCAGCCTGGGTAACAGAATGAGATCCTGTTTCAAAAATAAAAAAGAAAAGTAAAGAAAAGAAAAGAAAAATCAGCATGGCAAAGAGTTATCTGCATTTACGTGTTCACTGCAGCATTATTCACAATAGCCAAGATATAAATCAACCTACGTGTGTATCAATGGATAAATGGATTTTTAAAATGTGATATATAAACGTAATGAAATGCGATTCAGCCTTAGAAAACAAGGGAATCCTGTCATTTACAACACCATGGATGAACCTGGGGACATTTTGCTAAGTGAAATGAGCTAGGCACAGAAAGACAAATACCACATTATTTCATTCATAAGAGAAACCTAAAAACATCAAACTCATAACAGCAAAGTAGAATGGTGGTTAGCAGGGATTCAGAGCAGAGGTGACAGGGAATGCCTTTAATGGCCAAAAAATACCAATTTTCAGTTAGACACAAGTTCAAGAGGTCTATTATACAGCGTGGTGTCCATAGTTAGTAACAATGTATTGTAGACTTGAAATCTGCTAAGAGAGTAGGTTGCATATGTTAATTAGTGTGATTTAGTCATTTCACAATGTAAACATATATCAAAACACCATGTAGTACATCATAAATATATATCATTTCTATTTGTCAATTGAAAAACAGTCGTCTGGACCTGCTTCCTGTCACGGAAGTCGATTTGCATCTTTTTTTGTTTTTTGAGACCAAGTCTCCCTCTGTTGCGCAGGTTGGAGTGCAGTGGTGCCATCCAGGCTCACTGCAGCTTTGAGCTCCTGGCCTCAGCCTTTCCTGTGGCTGGGACCACATGTACGCACCACCACACCTGGCTAAGTTTTAAAGTTTTTATAGAGCTGGGTCTCTCGTTAGTGGCTCAGGCTGGCCTCAAACTCCTGGGTTCAAGCAATCCTCCTGCCTCAGCTTCCCAAAGCCCTGGGATTACTGGTGTGAGCTGCCACACCTGGCCTAATCTGTGTCTTTATCAATACTATAGGGAAAAAGAAAAAGAAAAAGAAAAAACAAAGAACCAAACAAACTACCTCTTAGACTCAAATAGCCAATTACTGAAACTGAATTTGACTTACAGATTCTGGTTACTTGTGCAGAGATAGCCCAGGTTTCTTTGGGATCCCAGGGCTTGTCATCAAAGACAAAGTATCTAGTTGAATGGGGCAGAACATTAGGAGGCAGTGGCAGTTTTTACAGGACAAGCCCCAGAAAAGAAAGTGTCCCACAGGTGGGAGGCACATGGGGAGGCAGGTAGGAGCTCAGTAACGCCTGGCAGAGAATGTATGGAGGCGGGTCCGGCATGCCTGCAACTGCTCCACTGCTGCCTTACAACAAAGGAGAGACCTTCCGGACCCTCAGCTGGCGTCCTTCCCCTCTTCTCTCCTGAGCCCTGACATTCCGGCAATGCTTCGGCCACACAGAAGATAAAACACAGAGAGGGAGACTCAGCCACGTTTTCTTCCGGATGACGGTGTGTGGCTGGAAAGGGGCCGTTAACGATTCCTGTTCTTGCTTCCCCTCCTCTCGGAGCCTGGAGAACTTCGAGAAAAACGGAGGAGGACACAAAAGGAAATAACTAAAAAGATGCGCCTGGAGCAAGTATGAGGATGGTAAATTGGTGTCTAATTCTGAAAATCATAATTGGTATAAACGCCATGCCACTGTGGAAGGAGGGATGAAGGGTAGAGGGAATACAAAAGAACATAGAGTTAGAATCCTCTGCATGAAAACCTGCCATTTATACCAGCAGACAAACAAGATCAGAGACTATCAACCGGCTGGCTGAATTGGACCAATAGGCAGGTTTACGCAGCCCATGATTCAAAAATCAGGAGATTTCCACATTAAAATCTGGGAATCTGACCTTTTGTAACAGATCAGAGGATTTGCAACACCAAGAGCATCATCACAGGCGACAGCCGGCTTGGATGGGCAGTGGCTGCCCCAGCACTTCGAAGGGTCAGGAGCTCTTCCGATGGGCAGTCTCCACCGCTTCCTGCTGCTTACTCCTTGCTCCTTGCTCCTCATCAGCATCACTGTTTGGGCCTTGAAGCATATGCATTTGTCACTCCCTCCTAGGACATCCACAACACAACATGAGAGAACAATTAGGTAAATTCAACAAAAGGCCACTTATATTACACAGCCACCATACATTCTTTGTGGAAAGAGAAGTGGCATAAATCCATTCATAAATTATCTCAAGGTGTTTCCTCCGGAGTCCTGGGCTGGCTGCTGGATGAATTCATCTGTCTTCTGGCAGATGGACAAGAAAATTGAATTGTAGTGGCCAATTAGGTGTCGATCGCAGCCTCTGGGCCCACGTGGGTGAGCCCTCACCACAGAGAGAATGAGAGCTGGCTCTAGGACGGGGTGTTGACCTGGGCACAGCTGTCCAGGAAAGGGCCTAGAGAGAGGAGCTATGGGTCCTGCACTGACATCAGCCTTGAACATGAGGCTGGCGTGGCGGGGGAGGTGGGGGGCCATGAATAATTCATATCGCAACCAGACTGATGCTCAGCGAGCTTCTGTAGGAATGAATTACCTTGTGTGCATTTCCTGCCTACATGTCAGTGTATCTTCTCACAAGCGCCTGGGACGGGTTTATGAATAGGTGCATTCTCCAGTGCCTCTGCTTTAGGCAAGGCAGTTTCAGAATCTTGGCTGAGTTTCCAACTTCTGACTTGCTATTTACAAACTGTAATCATAAGATTTCAAATGACACATGACTAAAAAAAAAAAAAAACCCTTACTCAGGAGAAATCCGGATGGAAATGGAACAATGGTTTTGAACGGATCTGGATCACGCAAATGAAAGTCAGGAGGCTTGGGTGTGCTGGTGAGAAAAAGTGACGTGGGAAGAACATAAACATGTGTAGGACATTTACTGTCTTGGGAACTTTATGGCTGTTCTCATTGTTAACATCATTTAACAGATGAGAAAAACGGAGTTCTGAGACATTGCTGCTAATAGAAATTCAATGCGAGTCACATTTGTGATTTAAGATTTCCTAGTAACCACGTTAAAAAAGAGAAAAATAAAAAAGAGACTGAAATTAATTTTGATGGTGTATTTTATTTAACTCAGTATATCCAAAATGAACATTTAAATATGCCATTGATATAAAAATTACGGATAAGATATTATACATACTTTTTCAAAACACGTCTTGGAAGTCCAGGGCATAATTCACTCTCAGAACACATCTCCTTTCAGACAGCCACATTGGAAGTGCTCCGAAGCCTGCCAGGCACGGTGGCTCATGCCTGTAATCCCAGCCCTTTGGGAGGCCGAGGCGGGCAGATCATCTGAGGTCAGGAGTTCGAGACCAGCCTGGCCAACAGGGTGAAATCCCGTCGCTACTAAAAATGCAAATATTAGCCAGGCATGGTAGCGGGCGCCTGTAATCCCAGCTACCTGGGAGGCTGAGGCAGAATTACTTGAACCTCAGGAGGCAGAGTTGCAGTGAGCCGAGGTTGTGCCATTGCACTCCAGCTTGGGCAACGAGAGGGAAACTCCGTCTCAAAAAAAAAAACCAAAAAAAAAAAAAAAACATGCGGTAGCAGCTCTGATGCATGCACTTAAAGCTGCATGGCCTTGGGCAAATTGCTTAACTTCTCTGGTCCCCATTTCCTTATCATAAAAGGTGAGGAATGATATATCTTCTCAGTTCCTCCTGGGTCATAGGGTAAGACAAGCCCGGCACAGTGGCCATTGTCACACAGCAGCAGGGGATCTGCGGGGGCAGGCAAGTGGCAAGATGACATAGGTGACATCGTTAAAGTTGTATCTCAGATCCAGGTGACAAGGATTGTTAAAGGCTGTTTGCATAACCGTATTCAATTTGGGGTGATGCAGAAGGGGTATTCAAGGTCAGGTCTGGTCAGCTCCCACGGGAGGCTTCCTACAACCTGCCAGGGCTTTACCTGGTCAGGCAGAATGCTAATGCCACCAGCTGGGAGGAGGTTCTCAGAAGGATGGAGGAGATGGCAGCTTCTCCAAGTTGATCCCACGAAACCATGACTTCTCCAAAATGTGTGTATCAGGCACTCGTTTGCAATGACTACTGTAGCAAAATGACGAGACACATGCAAAAATGCTGCATCCAGCTTGTTTGAACAATTGCAGTTGTTCAATTTCATTCAGACCAATTAGGCTATATTTTTAGTATGATGATTCAAAGCGTTGGTACTACTTAGACAAAATCTCAGCTAACAAAAGTTAGCTGGAATGACAATTTTACAGAAAGTAGAATATCTTTGTTACCAAAGAGAAGTTTATTTTGATAAAATGAATAAGCCCAGGTACAGAATAAGATGCAACTTAAAACTACCATGAGTGGGACAGTGTAGGCGCAAGAAGATGCCTTTGGGGCCAATGGGCCTGCATTCCCATTTTATTTTTGCCACCCTTTTCTTTGGTGACTTTATTACCTTTAAAATGGGAAAGATACACATGTACTTTCCAAGTTATAAGAAGGATTTACATTCTTGACACCATAAATATTAGTTCCTTTTTTTTTTTTTTTATTTTAATTTTTTAATATTTTTTTTTTTTTATTATACTTTAAGTTCTAGGGTACATGTGCATAACGTTTATATCATGTATAACTCCCCAATGCAATCCCTCCCTCCTCCCCCCTCCCCATGATAGGCCCCAGTGTGTGATGTTCCCCTTCCCGAGTCCAAGTGATCTCATTGTTCAGTTCCCACCTATGAGTGAGAACATGCGGTGTTTGGTTTTCTCTTCTTGTGATAGTTTGCTAAGAATGATGGTTTCCAGCTGCATCCATGTCCCTACAAAGGACGCAAACTCATCCTTTTTGATGGCTGCATAGTATTCCATGGTGTATATGTGCCACATTTTCTTAATCCAGTCTGTCACAGATGGACATTTGGGTTGATTCCAAGTCTTTGCTATTGTGAATAGTGCCGCAATAAACATACGTGTGCATGTGTCTTTGTAGTAGAGTAATTTATAATCCTTTGGGTATATACCCAGTAGTGGGATGGCTGGGTCACATGGTACATCTAGTTCTAGATCCTTGAGGAATCGCCATACTGTTTTCCATAATGTTGGTCCGAGTGTTGTGGGTTATTGTTAAGTTGATTTAACATAGTTCCTTTTTTCTCTACATCAGTGAGAAAGGATGTGGTAAAATGGGGGGGAAAAAAAAAACCAGGCAAGGCCTTTGTGTTTTTGCTTTTTTTGTCGTCTAATTTCTTTTAACAAATAACAATTGTTTTTCTGACTAGGAAAGTAACACATTCATTGTGGAACACTTGGACTATAGAGAAAAAAATGTATTTTTCAAAAATCACCAGTAATTCTACCACCAGAGATAAATACTATGAATGTTTTTGTGTTTGCCCTAAGCACGCCTATGTGATTGGGATAATATTATTACCTAAAGTGTTATGTTCCATTTTTCATGCATGTGCTGTTTCTAAATTCTATTTTATTTTGAGACAGGATCTCACTCTGTCACCCAGGCTGGAGTGCAGTGGCAGAATCACAGCTCACTGTGGCCTCAAACTCCTGGGCTCAAGCAATCCTCCCATCTCAGCCTCCCAAGTAGCCGGGACCACAGGTGTGCACCAACACACCTGGTTAATTTTTTGTATTTTTTGTAGAGGTGGGGTCTCACTGTGTTGCCCAGGCTGGTCTCCAGCTCCTGGCCTCAAGTGATCCACTTGCTTTGGCCTCCCAGAGTGCTGGGATTGTAAGTATGCACCACTGTGCCTGGCCTGTACTCTCGTTTTTAAAAAGACTCTTCAAAAATGTTGGAATTTTCCTTATTTTATAAATACTGCTGAAGAACATAACTTAATGGTTATATAATATTTCACTACATTGCTGTACCGTGTTTTATTTAGTCCTATTTTTGGACAGCTAGGCTGCCTCCAAATTCTCTCAATACAGAAATTCTACATAATATTCTTGCACACACATTTTGGTCCACATCTGTTGATGTCTTTAGGATAAGTTCCTAAGAGTGGAATGAGCAACTCTACGGGTTTTTTTAAGTGGTCCTGACTTATATTACTAAATTACTTTTCGGAAAGATTATTGTAGTTGACGGTCCTACCAGGAGTGAATGGTAATTTTTGTACCATCTGGTCTCAGAACCGAACCATCAGCTACATTTCAAAAATAACGAATCGAGAATGGATGAATTGTAGGCACATATGGGGGTTCTATTTCTCTTTCTATGGGACTCTAGATGCGATTTTCCCATTTCTGTGATTAGGATGTAGGGCTCCAGGAAACTGAGAGCAAGCCAGACGGTTTCTGGAGAAGTCAACTGTACCGAGGCCAGGAAACATTAGCATCCCTGAGGGTCAAACAGTTATGTGCTAAGAATGAGGAAGTCCCACACAAAGTGGCAAGATGCTGGGTTGACCCACAGTGTTCAGGGGGAAGCCTGTTCCAGACGTGACTTCCGCCCTAGGCAGATGAGGCTTCTGGTTTCCTGCCAATTATAACCAGCTAGAAACAGCATCACAGAGAAACAGTAAACCAACAGCAAGGTGGCAGCTGGAGGGTCAGGCACGAGGCCCAAGGCCAAGAGAGGAGCAGGGGGTGGGAAAAACCTGGAGAAGGAGGGGCCGGGTCTAGACCAGCTAGCAATCCCATGGCAGCCAACAGCCCAGCCTGCTGGAGACGAGAGTTCTAGAAATGCAAAGGTTTTCACATGCAACCACGAAAGCAGTTCGTGGGAGTTCCTGGCACTGTCAGGAGGAAGTCAGGATCACACAGAGTGCACCTGGAAGGCAGCTCCCCTCCCCAACTTCGACCTGGGCTAGCAGCTGCTACTGCCAGGTGGGCTCTGGGTTTTATGAAGCTGCAACAACAGAAACAGGAATTTGGGGAAGATAAAATAGAAACAGAGAAAGTATTTATATTTATTTAGATGAGAGATGTGCACAAACCACGAGCCCTGGAGATGCAGGGCGTCTAAACCATTGCCATTGTTTCAGTAGCTTTAGGAGAATTCGCAAGGTAGCTAAGGATAAGAAAAGGGAGAAAGTCATTCTCCAGCCCTCACAAAGGAAAATGCCTGATCCGAGCACCTGTGGCCGCCTCACTACTTAACCCCTCCAAGGAATTAACGTGAAGTACTCTTCAGTATGGCTATGGGAAGAGCACATCCTGTTGCATTAGGAACATTTAACTACTGAGTCTAGGTTTGATTAATCAAACGTTGTCATTTACATGATACATCAAGAGGTTTAAACTCATCCCACATAAATCACTCAACAACCAGAAAAATACGGTCCCAATGTTGACATGAGAGAACACACAAGGAATGTTTTCAAAGACTGATCTTGGGCCAGTATAGCTTAAATTTTCATCAGTGATGACAGAGGAGGGTGCAAGAGTAAATGAATAAAAGACATAACCCAGTGTGGGGTTAAAACAGTAACTAGCCATTGAAGATAGGGGGAAGTGGGGGGTAAGTCAACAGAAATCAGTAGTATAGACGTATAGAATGAAGTCTGATAGCATCGCGTGCCTTTAAAGATGAACAAATTAAGCAAATAACAAATGGAGTGAACACACAACCTGGTAAAACATTCACTGGAGTCTCCAAGAGTAGGCCACCCTGGGGAGTGAGGTTTCCAGCATCCAAGACACCTTAAACAACTGCTCTTAGGTTTCATCCATTCGGAATGGAAAATTTTCAAGACTGTGTCACTCAGTTCTCTGCTTTTTTAAAGAATGTGATGGGCCAGGTGTGGTGGCTCGCACCTGTAATCCCAGCAATTTGGGAGGCCGAGGTGGGTGGATCACCTGAGGTCAGGAGTTCGAGACCAGCCTAATCAACATGGTGAAACTCGGTCTCTACTAAAAATACAAGATTAGCTGGGCATCGTGGCACATGCCTGTAATCCCAGCTACTCGGGAGGCTGAAGCAGGAGACTTGCTTGAACCCGGGAGGCGGAGGTTGCAGTGAGCCGAGATTTTCACGGAGTAAACTTGCTCCATAACTTGTATACAAGAATGATCTAGGGTGCCTGTGGGTTCAGGCAAGTGAGTAGCTAGATTGAAAGTATGCCATACTTTAAGAGTTACATCAGGAGTGTCTAGTAATAAAGCCTGATATTTTGATAAAGGTTCCCGTCATCCACTGGTGTCTTTTGGTTTCTAGGACTCCTTCTACTTGGTGTGGGGTTAAAACCTCCAGATGTTGTCTTAAAGCCAGCTTATCGGTTTCATCGACTAAGGCAGTTGCTGCAACTGCCCTGAGGTATCCAGGCCGTCTTGAAGTGACACAGTCTAGTTGTGTAGAAAAATATGTCACTGGTCAGGGAATATCTCCCAGTTTCTGGACAAGGACACCTATGGTGGTGCTTTGTTTTTCAGTCATATAAAGGAAAATGGCTTATCAAGATTAGAGATCCCTAGGGCTGGGGTTTATCCCAACTTCTCCTTGAGAGTATTAAAAACTTGTTCACAATTACTATTCAAAAGGGATCTGCTCCTTTCAGAGTCTCATAAAAAGGCTTGGCTATATGCCCAAATACAGGTGCCCAGAAACAGCAGAATCCTACCATCCCTAGGAAAGTCCACAGGTATTTTCTTGTTCGGGGTTTTGGAATGTCCAAGATAGTTTCCCTTCATTCTGGTGTTATTGTCTGGGTGTCAGGGGTTGGAACTTATTCTGAGTATTTAACCTCTTGAGTTGAAATTTGGGCTTTGTGTGGCGAGACCCTATACTTACTAGCTCCCAGAGAGTTTAATAACTGAATGGTATTTTTTGTCCAAATTTCTTTTAGTTGAGCTAGAAACCAACAAGTCACCCACCTATTGGGTATTAGTGTTTTTATTTAATTGTACCGTCTTTAATTCTCTAGTCAGTGCATTTTTAAACAGATGAGGGTTGTCTCTAGACCCCTGGGGAAGAACTGTCCAAGTTAATTAAGAAGCTACATGACAATCAGGATCAGTCTATTCAAAAGTAAAGATGAATTGTGAATCAGGGTGTACTGGGCTAACAGTGTGTGAGGATTGGGAACTAAAGTATGCATGGGAATGACAGTCTCATTGACAGCTCGAAGATCTTGAACACATCTGTAGTCTCCATGTGGCTTTTTAACTGGCAAGATTGGTGTATGACAAGGAGACTCACAGGGCCTTAACAACCCAAACTGCAAAAACGTAGCTATTAATGGTTGGATCCCTCTTTATGTCTCTGGCTTTAAGGGGTATCGTCTCTTCCAGGGATATGGGACACCAGGCTTAAGTTGGATGCAAACTGGGGGAAGATGTAACATTTTGCCTGTAACGTTAGTGACCCATACTACAGGATTTACTTGGGAGATTACTTCAACAGGTAAAGTAGGTAAGTTCCCTGTTGACTCTTCTCCTTTATCACAGGGAAGGAGAAGAAGCAATCCCTAGTCTGTCTTTTGATTTCTAAAAGATACTACTGTTTGCAGTTGAGTTAACAAATCCCTTCCCGACAAGGGGGTGGAGCATTCAGGCATGATAAGAAAGGCATGTGAGAAAACCAAAGTCCCTGAAGCATAGTTAAAGGATAGGTAAGGCCGGGGGCGGTGGCTCACGCCTGTCATCCCAGCACTTTGGGAGGCCAAGGCGGGCGGATCACGAGGACAGGAGATCGAGACCATCCTGGCTAACACGGTGAAACCCCGTCTCTACTAAAATACAAAAAATTAGCTGGGCGAGGTGGCGGCACCTATAGTCCCACCAACTGGGGAGGCTGAGGCAGGAGAATGGCGTGAACCTGGGAGATGGAGCTTGCAGTGAGCTGAGATCCGGCCACTGCACTCCAGCCTGGGCGACAGAGCGAGACTCCGTCTCAAAAAAAAAAAAAAAGATAGGTAAAATGGCATTTATGAGCTTGTCTATCTATCCCCGTGACCATACAGTTTTGGGGTGACAGAGTCCCATTATAACGGGGTCAAAACAGAGCAAGCAGCCCCCATGTCCAAAAGGAAGTGAACAGTCTTACCTGCCATGTCGAAGGTCACCTGAGGCCCCTTTGGAGATATGGCTGGTTGTCCAGTGGGAGTTGTGGCGGAAGGTCCCAGGCCCCGTCGCTCTTGGGCTTGCCTGGCTTTTTTGGCCATCATTAATTTGGGTGCTGATGGCCCCCTTTGGAGCGCTGGGCAGTCCCCCTTCCAATGGCTAGTTTTCTTATCGTGTGTACACTGATTGATGTCCAAGGCATGGAGATGCAGATACCCAGCTTGGGGCTTTTCATCTTTCTGCTTTCCTTGTTCAGACCAAGAGTCAGGAGGGCAACCCGGTGTGGGAGGTGAGATGAAGGCTGCGGTGAAGAGCTGCCCCTTGCGGGAGGTCCTTCTTGTTCTTTACGTTTCCTCTGTTTTTCCCTGTTATTAAAAATGAAAAATGCCACATCCAGAAGTTTTTCCATAGAAGTCTGGGGACCCAGAGTTGATTTTTGTAGTTTTCTACAGATATCACGGGTCGACTGGATTATGAAATGTACTCCCAAAAGGGTCTCTCCTTCCCTTGAGGCGGACTCAGTGTTACTATATTTCCTAATTGCCTCAAATAAACGCCCTTGAAACAAAGCTGGATTCTCATCTTTACCCTGAGAAACTTCTTTAACCTCTTCATAGTGAACAGGCTTTTTCACATGTTTCTTCATCCCTTCCAACACACCAGTGACTGTATGATCTCTCCTCTCCAGGTCCTCACGGCCCCTTTGATTGTTCCATTCTGGATCTTGATCTGGAACCATTACACCTCCTGCCTGATATATATTATGGTTAGGGTTATGAGCTAATACCTCATCTGTGTGGGTCCCAGTTTCTCTCCCACTGTACAACACAGAGACAATAAAACGTGCAGATCCTGCAGCATCAAACTATAGGTCAGAGCTAATTTCTCAAACTCATCTATGAATTTTCCTGCCTCTTTAAAGAAATGACCAAACTTCTCTTTACAGAGAGCCAAATCAGACATAGAAAAGGGGACATGGGCCGGGCACGGTGGCTCAAGCCTGTCATCCCAGCACTTTGGGAGGCCGAGACGGGCAGATCACGAGGTCAGGAGATCGAGACCATCCTGGCTAACATGGTGAAACCCCATCTCTACTAAAAAAAATACAAAAAAAACTAGCAGGGCGATGTGGCGGGCGCCTGTAGTCCCAGCTACTTGGGAGGCTGAGGCAGGAGAATGGCGTCAACCCGGGAGGCGGAGCTTGCAGTGAGCTGAGATCCGGCCACTGCACTCCAGCCTGGGCGGCAGAGCGAGACTCCGTCTCAAAAAAAAAAAAAATGTAAAGAAAAGGGGACATGTAGTCTTGCAGTGACTTCTTCCCCATTTGCCACCTGTCTAAGTGACCAAAGATTTCCCTTTGGAGGTTGATAAGAGGTTCCACTCTAAGCAGTACTTGCAGGGCTAAGTTCCTCAGGGAGTGGTGGGTATACAGTAGGACTAGACAGGTAAGGAGGAGTGGATGAAGGGTTCTCAATAGAACTTTCAGGTGGACTAGAGGGAGAAAGGGCTGACACATCTGAACCTTCAGAGCTGACAGAAGGAGGTTCTGCTCCACCCAAAAATGTCCACTGAACTGGGGGCGCAGTACCAAGGGATCATCTAGTATGTCTGGTTCTTTTTCTTCCTTTTCTCTCATCAAACATGCACATGTCTGCTGCAGGGTTTATCCTGACTGAGCAGCAAAATACTTGAACATATGGTATTCCACCCCATTTTCCTTCCTGCTTACAAAACAAATCGAGCTGAAGGATAGTCTTAAAGGCCACAGTTCCAGTAGGAGGCCATTTCTCTTGTTTTTCTAAATAATACCAAGGCCGAACAGTATTACACAGAAACATCAGTTTTCTCTTCTTACGGCCATTTAGTTTAAACTGGTCCCAGTGTTCGAGAATACATCTCAGTGGTAAGTCTTTTGGGATTGACGCTGTGATTCCCACGAAGGAGGCGGGTGACATTGTCAAGCTTGTGAGGTTATATTGTCACTGGCCACATTCACTAAAAAGGATAAGAGAGGTTTTTAAGGCCAGTTACATTAATGAGGGGATCTTTGCCAAAAATTGGATGCTCTTATTCAGACTATCTGAATAATAAAATGAGATGAGTCATGAATCTTAGATAATACACAACATGGACTCTAACAAAAGAAATGTCGAATGAGGCAAAGGAAATGCAGAAGATGTCGATGGTGACATAGTTTGGCTATGTCCCCACCCAAATCTCATCTTGAATTGGAGCTCCCATAATTCCCACATGTCGTGGGAGGGACCTGGTGGGAGGTAACTGAATCATGGAGTGGGTCTTTCCTATGCTGTCTTGTGATGGTGAATAAGTCTCATGAGATCTGATAGTTTTATAAAAGGGAGTTCCCCTGCACACACTCCTTTGTCTGCAGCCATGTAAGACATAACTTTACTCCTCCTTTGTCTTCTGCCATGATTGTGACACGTCCTCAGCCATGTGGAACTGTGAGTGAATTAAATCTCTTCTCTGTATAAATTACCCAGTCTTGGGTATGTCTTTATTGGCAATGTGAGAACAGACTAGTAAAGATGGGAATGACCAGAGCAAGCAGGTTCTGGGCAATAGTGGCATGTGGATTAGACAGGAAAAGCCAGTTTGCCTGAATCCAAGAAAGGAAATAAGTGTTTGTTTGTTTGTTTAGTGTGCACAATGAAACAAAACAGCAAGGAGAAAAGTTCCCTAATTTCCATCCTAGTGCTTCTCAATCACACCTAGTGGGCATAGCAGCAACAAAACACAACCACATCGATCTAATCTTATTGCTCATAGCTGTTAAATACCGCATCTCAATCAGCAGTTTTAGAGACACAGCCTTCATTGCTTTTTTGTTCCCAATATTTCACAAGTAACTGGACGGAAATCAGGAGGCACACAGGAGAAGAGTAAGTTAAAATCCCTAGGACCAGTTAAATGAAGTCTCCTGAAAATGACAGTGAAACAGAGACAGCAACCAAGAAATTGATTCATGCAGCAAAGAGGACAAGGCAGATTAATACAAAGAACATAGCAGCTAACATCCCATGGTGCCAAACCATTCTTAGCCGAAAGGGACTTATACTAGAATCATCTGGAAGATATTAAAAACCAAATGGCTGGGCCGCATCCTACATCAATTACATAAGAACCTTTTGAGGTGAGATCCAGGCAGCAATAATTTTTAGAGCTTCTCTGGTGAGAAAACTGGGAACCACTGATTAGGGATTTTACATAACAAGAAATCTGGAGTTAGGCAGTTCAGGGCTGATGTGGCAGCTTCTCCAAGCATTGGCAACCCAGGCTCTTCCTGACTCTCAACTCTACTATCCCTGGGACAAAGAGGTCTTTGTCCTCACAGTCATAAAATCACTGCCAAAGCCCCAGACATCAGGTTCATTATCCACACAACAGAAGGAGGAAGGGCCAATATAAAAGCCTCACCTCACAACTTCTGCTTAGTTATCAATGACAGGAATGTTATCACATTGTCACCCATATCTTCCAGACAGACTGGGAAAGGTATTTATTTGGTTGGGTACATTGTCATGCCCCCCGCCCCACCCAAATCAGGATTCTGTTAGTCAAGAAGAGTGAAGAATTGATATTGGACATGCAAGTATGAGGCCCAAGGCCCTTGGCCCCCTAAAGTTTCACTGAAAATCACTGACTGAAGCAGACTGACTAATAGAAGAAAAGGCATAGATATTTATTTATCATGTATACATGGGAGCCTTCCAAATGAAGACCCAGCTTCTCCGTGAGGTTACAGAAAGAATGGAAGTTTGGATCCTGGTAAAACAGGTGATGAGAGGGAGGAGAAGAGGAATTCTGCAGAGGGGATTGCTGCGGAGAGTGAATGACTCCAGTAACAGAGATTAACTTGGAGATAGTTCTCTTTGGAATCTGAAGAGCCCTTGGAGACATGAGGATACTTGGAAAAGGATCTTCTCAGGTGTGCTTACATCTTGGTCTCCTTTCCTGCATTAAATAATGACAACAGGGAGGGAAAAGAATAATTCTGCTCCTTGGTGGCTCTGGAGTCTTAGGGTAAAGGAACTCCAGATTCCATGGGAGAGACAGTGTGGGTGGGGGAGTCAGAGCGATCCCAGTTTAGCATGTCAAAACACCATCTTTGGGGATATTGATTTCTGAGCCCCAACACAGCTATCTATTTCTGCCACTAAAATGCTTATTAAACAAAATACAACAGATACCCACTGGAGAGCTCCTTTCTCTGTTGATCCACTTGACTATAATAAAATACCAACGACTGCTACAATAAAATGCTGAGATGGGGTAATTCCCTTGACCCCCCTCTCGGGACTTGCGATAGGGGTGTGGCTCATTAACTCAGCCTCCCCATGTTGAATCCCCTTGCAAGAGGGAGCAAGCAAGTGAGCAAGTGTGGGAACCAGAATGAACCAATGCTGAACTGGCCGGTCGCTCCTCTCTGGTGGGAGCAGGTTCTGGGCAGGCCCTGCATCGGCGTCCAACCAATGCTCTTTGAGCTCTGCCGTCCTGGGACAGCCAAGTGCCAACCAGCTCAGTGCAGGGTTAGGGTGGCAGCCCTGGCCCTCTTGGCACCCAAGTTCTTGTCCGGCCTCCAGGAAGAATCAGGTTTCACGCATGGCTTGAAGGGCAGCGTATGTGGAGGATTTTACTGGGCAATGGAAGTGGCTCTCAGCGGGATGGGGAGTTGGAAAGAAGATGCTGTCCGGAGAAGGTGAGCTTTCCCTGAAGCCTGGCTGTTTCCAGCCAGGCCCCTCTCCAAAGCTGCACCGGCTGAAGTTAGCCATATCTATCCATAGTCTCTGATGTTCACTTGCTTCTTTGCTTGCCATTCAATTGCTTGAATCCCTGATGCTTAGCAGCTCGTATCCCCAGCGCTCAGCCACTTGTACCCCTGACACTCAGCTGCTTGTCTCCTCATTGCTCAGCCATGTGTATCCCCAGCACTCAGCCACTTGTGTTGCTCTGCCAGCTGAAGTCTTTTTACGGGCACGGGATGAGGCATGGAAGGCCAAAAAGGCATCATTTGGGTGGAAAAACAGGGTCAGCTGTTTTCACTTAGGGCCGCCGTTCCAGGCTTAAGGGTGGGGTTTAGTCGGGAGCCCAGTCCTTCTGTATCAATACCAAAGACTGCCATAATGGAAGTACCAAAAACTGCTATAGTAAAATACCAAAGACTGGATGGCTCATAATTGACATTTATTTCTCACAGTTTTAGAGGCTGGGAAGTCCAAGCTGCTGGCAGATGCAGTGCTTGGTGAGGGCCAGCTTCCTGGTTCAGACTTGGTTCAGGTTTTCAGTGTGTCCTCATATAATGGAAGAGGTAAGGGATCCACCCTCATGATCTAATCACCTCCCAAAGGCCCCATCACCTTAGGGGTTAGGATTTCAACACCAGAATTTGGTGGTACATTCAGACCGTAGCACCTTCATATCTTTGAGACTCCATCAATATATAGTGGAAGAAACTTCTATGCCATACCACCTAGTTATAGGTCACATAACAGTGCATTTTCTAAAAAGTCAAGCTGTAAGTTTTATTTTACTTATGTCTTACTGAAAATGAGACCTTTGTCTTAATGAGATATATTTCTTTTCTTAGACATTTTTATTTCGTAAGGTCCTTTATAATTTAAAATCATATTTTTGAATGACATGAGGGAAAAGGAAGCATGAATGTTCATGGTATATGAGACCTTCATCTTAATGACATAGATTTCTTTTCTTAGACATTTTTATTTCATAATGCCCCTTATAATTTAAAATCATATTTTTGAATGACATGAGGAAAAAGAAGCATAAATGTTCATGGTGTTTTTGAGGAGAAACGTTCAAGAGGTGCCGTTGGTAGGAAACCACACGGCCAGGGTAGGCTTTGAGTGCCAGGCTGAGGGGTTTAGGACTCTTCCTTTACAGAAAATCAACCGTCCCCGCTTCTCCCACCTCCCAATCCTTCCCTCCGATAGACCCTAATGCCTTATTCCTGGATGCTCTCCGGCTTCTGGTTCCAGTTCCCGGTTTCTGTCCCTCACAGTGCCCAGATGTACTCCCTCTTCATGTTTAAGCAAGATTGCAAGGGCTTCCACAACACTTACCAGATAGCTGAGGTCATGAGGCTTAGTGCTAATGAAGAGACAGGAGAAATGAGACAAGATGCATGTACCCAAGGCTGCTGACAACAGGCAGCCAGATGGGAGTTGGCAGCTGAGTCAGAAGTGCACAGGGGTAGGGGGAGAGACAGGGGGGAGCAAAGGCTGAGTCTGAGATTTGAGCTACAGTCATGTGTGAGCAAGAGGATGCTGTACCCAGAATGGAGAAGTTGAGGGGAGAAGATGTATTTTGGAGAAAGATGATGAGTTTGGTTTCAAAAGGGAAAGCACTTCTCATTTACTGAGCGAGAGCCCACTCCGGGCTGGTTCTGTGTTACACACTCTACAGTGTGGGACAACCAAATAAAGGTACAGCAAGCGGCGGTGATTCAGGATGGTGGCACGAGGGCAGGGGCGGGCGTGGAGGCCTGCCGGGGTACACAGGATGAGTACACTCACAGAGAAAGAGGGCACGGGGGCCTCGGGCTGAGGACCTGACCTCCAGCTCCATCGCCGTGGCAGGGCCAGAGGGAGGCATAGAGTGCCGAGGAAACAAGGAAGATGTAGCAGCCTCAGCGCCAGGAGTGGGCGGGTGGCTCACACCTGTAATCCAAGTGCTTTGGGAGGCTGAGGTAGGAGGATTGCTTGAGCCCAGGAGTTTGAGACCAGCATGAGCAACATAGGGAGACCCCCATCTCTACAAAAAATAAAAAACAATTAGCCAAGTGTGGCGGTGCATGCCTGTAGTCCCACCTTCCGGAGAGCGGAGGCAGGAGGATCACTTGAGCCCAGAACTTTGAGACCGCGGTGAGCTATGACGGCACCACTGCCCTCCAGCCTGGGTGACAGACAAAAAACAAAACTCAACCACAAAAAACAAAACTAGGTGGGGCACAGCCCAGCAAAGTCTCGTTTCTCCTGTCTTCTTCTAAAATGCCAAAGACTGGATGGCTTAGCATAGCCTAGCACGAGCAGAAAGGATTTCAGAAGGGACCTAGCAGAGCTCAAGGCTGCTGAGTGGGGTGGGAAATCCAAACTGAGAAGAGCATCAGCCTGTGGAGCTCATAGGTTCTGGGAAAAATTATCCTCCCTCCCACCCACGTTTTGGGGTACTCCACACAGGAGGTTTTTCATTCCTACAGACATCTATTTTTCTTTGTACAAAGTTATCATTGTGTTTTACACATTGCAAACTGCTTTTGTTAAACCAAGCATGCTGCTGTCTGTACGGCGTCTGGACAGGTCTGGTCTAAGGCAGACACCATGGGAGGCAGGACAGCCACACGTGCCCGAGGCTGCCAAGCACAGTGCAGCCTTCCCGGGCTGACCGGGGCCACTTCCTACCCTGGCCCCTCCCTGCCACCAGCACTCTTTCCCATTCATCATCTGTTCCATCTTAAAGAGTGAACTCTTCTGGAAAGGAGGGGGGTTACATCAAGATGCACCAAAGCGCAGTCATGAAAACCAGAGACAAGAGCTGAAGATAAGGAAACAGGCCCAGTCTCCAGCATTCCCTTCTGTGGCTGCTCCAAAATTTCCCTATGTTCATCAGTTCCCAATCCCATTCCCATCTGCCTTACCCTGGCTTTGAGAGCAAGCTTTTCTACAAAATATCAAACCTAAAGGGACCCAGGTTTCAAGCAGCTCCCCTAGAACGTTCAATCCAAATGGAAAAGAATTCGTGCCACAAACACAACAGCCCTGCCAGATGGCTGAGGTCATATTTATTTTACAGATGCATTCAGTTTGTGGTTGGCATAAACAAAAACATAAAATGAAATAAAAATATCTTACAGATGCAAAACTGGGCTTCTACAATCCCATAATATTAATAGCTGATATAGCATATAATGTGTAACATATTAATATGCAACACATATATTCATAAAGTACAGTCATGTACCTCATAATGACATTTCAGTCAAGGATGGTCCACATAGACAATGATGGTCCCAAAAGATTACAATGGAACTGAAAAATTCCTATTGCCTAGTGACATCATAGCCACCATAATGTCATAGAACAATTATGTTTTGTTTTTATAAATTTGGTGTAGCCTAAGTGTATAGTTTTTTGTTTTTGTTTTTTTGAGATAGAGTCTCACTCTGTTGCCCAGGCTGGAGTGCAGTGGCGCAGTCTCGGCTCACTGCAACCTCTGCCTTCCAGGCTCAAGAGATTCTCCTGCCTCAGCCTCCCGAGTAGCCAGGACTACAGGCATGCGCCACCACGTTGAGCTAATTTTTTGTATTTTTGGTAGAGATGGGGTTTCACCATGTTGCCCAGGTTGGTCTCGGACTCCTGACCTCTGGTGATCCTCCTGCCTCAGCCTCCCAAAGTGCTGGGATTACAGGCGTGAGCCACTGTGCCCGGCCGGTGTATAGTGTTTTTAAAGTCTACAGTAGTGTACAGTAATGTCCTAGGCCTTCACATTCACTCACCACTCACTCACTGACTCACCCAGAGCAGCTTCAAGGCCTTCCCTATACAAGTGTATATTTTTGGTAAGTGCCCTATACAGGTATACCATTTTAGATCCTTTATACTGTAATTTTCCTGTACTCTTTCTACATTTAAATATGTTTAGATACACACATACTTAACATTATGCTACAACCACTTACAGTATTCAGTGCAGTGACTTGCTGTCCAGGTTTGTAACCTAGGAGCAGTGGGCCATACCACAGAGCCTGGTGTGTAGTAGGCTCTACTATCTAGGTTTGTGGAAGTAAACTCTATGACGTTCACACAATGATGAAATCACCTAATGATGCCTTTCTCAGAATGTGTCCCTGTCACTAAATGAGACATAACTGTATACACCATATATTCATTTATATATAACACAGATATTGAATGGAAAGTTTAGGATTCAGGCTAGTTCTAAAGATCCTACTTGGCCAGGTGCAGTGGCGCATGCCTGTAATCCCAGCACTTTGGGAGGCTAAAGTGGGCAGATCACTTGAGCCCAGGAATTTGAGACCAGCCTAGGCAACATAGTGAGACCCTGTCTTTATAAAACATTAAAAAAAAATTAGCTGAGCCTGGTTGCCTGTGGTCCCAGCTACTTGGGAGGCTGAGGTGGGAGGCTCACTTGAGCCCAGGAGGTCACGGCTGCAGTGCGCCATGATTTTGCCACTGCACTCTGGATTGTGTGATGAAGAAAGACCCCGTGCCAACGCGGAAAAAAAATCCCATCCATTGGTTACATTAAAGACAACAATAAGTGAGAGGGTTTCACAGAGATTGGAAGCTGAGGCCCACACGCTAGATATGGCCAGAAAATGTGTTCTGTGTAGTCCCTCAGCTGCTTTAACCTGGGAAAATTAACATTAGGCTCAGAACTTCAATTGCTTCTGAAAAAAGCAGATGCGACTACTCTGGGCTTCCATCCCAGGAGGTGAGAACTTGGCCGGAGCGCTGTGGCAGCTGCTCATCCATCACTCACCTCCACGACTCCCTACTGCCTGACTGACCTGGGGACTAAACTCAATTGTCATTTGCCACTGTGCTCGAGCTGGCAATGTCCTTACCCCAGCTCTCGTCACTTGTCTTGATGACCCGTCTGCACCCACAGGCCTTTATCAACCTTGATGAAATGCAATGTGCTTTCCAGGAGCCTTCGTTCTTGAACACACGGAAAATCTTTCCACTGAAGTAACAAAGCCGTAAACGAAATGCTAAGGGTCCGACATCAGTGAATCCCCAAGGAAACTAATTTTTTTCTGGGGTTGCCCTAGTGTTCCTAATCAAATCCACGTGAATAACTGCCTATTCAGCATACTCTAAAATTCAAACCAAAAACTAGGCATATTTTTGATGTGGAAAGTAAATGTGTTTGTATTCTCTTTAAGTCATTTAACTTAAGGCAAATGCAGAAGATGATCCTTGGATAGTAAAAACTTCTCCTTCTCCTGCTTACAAGTTTTAGTACCACCCAAAAAGCTGTAACAGTTTTGGGAGAGGTGGTTATTTTGCAAAATGTGCTTTTTGTTTCTTGGCCTATGTGTAGGGCCATTTAGGGAGAAGCCATGTTTGCACAGTAAGTTTTTGTGTGTGTGTGGAAAGTTGTTTTTGCAAAAGACACACGTTCAGTGTTTTCACATTACTGCATCCCTGCTGACAACAAGATGAAATGCCATTAAAAGGTGAAAGTTACCAACTGCAACTCACAAGCTGGGAGCTTCCATGTTGAAGTGGACAAATCTTAAAAAAGACCAGTATGAACGTTGCACAGTTCAAGTTATTGCTACAGACAGTGTCTTTTTCTTCTGCAAGATTCAAGAAGAGTCTACTGGGCCGGGCGCGGTGGCTCAAGCCTGTAATCCCAGCACTTTGGGAGGCCGAGACGGGCGGATCGCGAGGTCAGGAGATCGAGACCATCCTGGCTAACACGGTGAAACCCCGTCTCTACTAAAAAATACAAAAAACTAGCCGGGCGACGAGGCGGGCGCCTGTAGTCCCAGCTACTCGGGAGGCTGAGACAGGAGAATGGCGTGAACCCGGGAGGCGGAGCTTGCAGTGAGCTGAGATCCGGCCACTGCACTCCAGCCTGGGCGACAGAGCAAGACTCCGTCTCAAAAAAAAAAAAAAAAAAAAGAAGATTCTACTGAAGCTATTTTTTCTCTTCCCTGGCAGATGAAGGGGAGGTCTGGGGAACTACTTTTCCTCTCCATCTCTCCTTTGATCATTCGCTCATGTACAGATACATTAGTTAATTTTAAAACATTAATTAAGCACTAATGGGTCAGGCCTCATCAACACTTTGTTCTGGGCATAGATAGTGTAAGACACAGGAGGAGAGAAAAAGGAAATGAGTCATGTGAAATGGCTGAAAGGTAACATGCAAATTCCGAGCCACCTCTCAGTAGAGGCCTGAGATGGGCTGCAGCCTGTGAGCAGGCCCGTGCCATGCAGCCCGCACCCTGGACTGGGCCCTAGGCGCAGCCTCACCTCAGCTGCTTCCTTCCTCCCTCCCTGCACTCCTCTCCCTGTCTCCTCCACCTCCAACCCCTTTGGGTGCAGTGGAAAAACTTGGAACATTGAGTTCCAGTCTCTGCTGGCTCTTAGCCACGACATGACCTTGGCCAGGCCACTCTGCTGGCCTGGATGGTGGTTTCTTTTTATGTGAAAGAAGGCACTTGACTCTAGATGCTTTAAGATCCCTCCTGTGTCTGAGTCCTAAATCATAGGCTTATGGTGCTGGTCGATTTTTCAGCTCTGATGTTGAATTTAGTCCATGGCACTCTCTACAAGGAGCTGGCATATTAAAAAATTAATATTGAAAGCTTTCTACAATTTTGTTTAGTTTCTGTAAAGCTCCTAGAACTCCTTTTATACTTTTTTTTGAGACAGGATCTTGCTCTGTTGCCCAGGGTGGAGTGCAGTGGCGTGATCACGGCTCACTGCAGCTTTGACCTCCGAGGCTCAAGCAATCCTCCCACCTCAACCTCCCGAGTAGCTGAGACCACAGGCTCATGCCACCATGCCTGGCTAATTTTAAATTTCTTTGTAGGGGTGGGGTCTCACTACGTTGCCCAGGCTGATCTTGAACCCCTGGGCTCAAGCAATCTGCCTCCCTAGGCCTCCCAAAGGGCTGGGATTACAGATGTGAGCCACCATGCCCTGCCTTCCTTTCTACCTTTGCAGTGGTTGGAGGGTGGCCAGCATCTTAATGAAGAGCATACACTTCAGCACATTTCCTGGGCTGACTCCCAGCTCAGCTACTTCCTAGTTGTGTGAACTTTAGTAAGTAATTTAATTTCTCTTGCCTCATTTTCCTCACCTATAAAACAGGCAAAATGAGAGTCCCAACTTCTCAGGGCTGTAGGGAAGATTAAATTAATTAATATGTATTAATATTCTTAGTGTGATGCCTGGTAGAGTATACATGCTTTGGAAATACTAGCTGCTTTTACTATTATTTCATTCTTATCTATAACTATAGAAAAATAGCAGAGGTGTCAAGAGTGGTGAGGAATACTAAAGCTGGCCAGGACAAAGGGATGCTCAGTGGGATGCAGGGCAGTTATGGGAAAGACCATGATTCACGATTTATCCATTAGACCCCTTTTTCTTTTCTTTTCTTTTTTTCTTTTTTTTCTTTTTTTGGCAAAGTCTTGCTTTGGCGTCCAGGCTGGAGTTGGAGTGCAGTGGCACGATCACAGTTCACTGCAGCCTCTATCTCCTGGGCTCAAGCAGGACTCCTCCATCTCAGCCTCCCAAGTAGCTGGAACCACAGGCATGTGCCACCATGCCCAGCTAATATTTTTCTTTTTTTGTAAAGTTGGGGGTCTCCCTATATTGCCCAAACTGGTCTGCAACTCTTGGGCTCAAGTGATCCTCCTGCCTCAGGTTCCCAAAGTGCTGGGCTTACAGGCATGAGCCACTGTGCCCAGCCCGTGTTTCTTAAAAACAAAACCAGAAAGCCTTAGTCCTCCCTGCAAATGCACAGCCCAAGCCCATCCCCACACATTCAACCTTGACGAATGGCCATGTGGCCTTTAGCCAATACTGTTCCACTGAAACGACTCTCAGGGAAGTGACCAGCAGCCGAGTTGGCAAACTCCATGGCTTCTGCTCAGCCACCATCTCTCTCCATCTTGCTGGTGCCCACTGATTCTCTCAAGTTTTGGTGCTCATTGCCCACTCCTGCCAGAGGGCAGCATCCCCGATTCAGCAGAGCCAGCACTGAAGTAGCCATGCTCCCAAGTATCTCCGCCTCAATCCTTGCTGTGGCTTGGAATCTACCATCAGCCCCACCTGCACTCCCAACCGCAGTGCCTCCGGTGGCCTCCTCCTCTCACCAGCCTCTCAGCAGCCCCAAGTCAGGACTGATTCGCTCTTGCTCAGAGGACCCACCCTTCCTCGCCTGCCCACTGTACGTGCTGTCGCCAGGAAGATCTCCTGACCCAGCTCTGACCAAGTTACGCTAAAACATGCCCCCTGCCACCACCGCATCCATTCAAGGCAGGCCACACTTTCTATGCTTGTGCTCATGTTTCCCACCTCCCCCCTCAAGCAAACAAAACAAACTGAGCCCAATCCCAGCCTTTCTGTTTTTATTAGAAAAATCTGGCATATAAACCTCGTTTCTTGCTTATCTACCTGCCCTTACCGTTCACCCCAGATACAATGAAGAGCGGTGTTCAGCTGTGGGCACCACACAGGGCCTGGTGCCCGGCACAAGGAAAGCACTCAGAAAATATTTAACAGGAAAGGAATATAATGTATAATCAAATAGTGACCATGGGAAGTACTAAAATCTATGAGGAAAAAGCTTCCCAAATATTTGTTCTTCTCTGCAGAGGCGAAGGTGATGGCTTTTCCTTTAGTGCTTGGAAGATGAAGAAATTGGCGTATGTACTTTCATTGCAAGACTGAAGCTTCCATTTGAAATGAGAAATTATTTCAGGTTGCTGGACAGAGGATACTTTCATAATTATGAAAACATTTGAGAGATACTGGAGTGGAATGTCCTTTTATAGGAGGGCGATGAAACAGTAACACACAAAGCCATTAGATGATGGGGGGAGCTAATGTTCTGTTTTTCACTCTTATCAGATTTTTCTAATAAAAACCCAATTCTCATTTAAGGACAGTTCTTTTGGGTACTTTCCCAATACAATTCCAATTTATTTTTCCATTAGCTGGGAGCAGCTTTTATATATTTTTTCATTACAAGCCCATGATGGCAAATTCACATCTTGCTGGAAGTTTCAGAGTCCAACTCTTCAATACTTCTTAATATCACCTTCTTTGTTAATGCTGAATGGCAACATAAATGTGGCCAGTGAGATAGGATTCAGGTTAGGAAATTAGAAAAATGATTAAAAAATAGTATCACACAGGTAGTGCCAGTGAATTCTGAAATTAAAGAGGATTTGTCTGTGTGATTTTGGTCATTTGGTAGTATTTTGGCTTTTGGTAAAATAAATGGAACAGAACAATTAGAATCATGATTACTAGAGGGAAATCATTTTTGTCCTCTACATGATGATTTTAGAATCTGTACGGAAAAGTCAGTCACGCATTTATCCTTACTGGATCTCTTGCTGCCTTAATGAGATCTGGAAGTTTGTTTATTCAAACGTCCATCCATGCCCAGTTGTCTTAAACGAAAATAAGTATAATTACCTACTACTTTCTTCAACTCAGAGTGACAGGAGAAGGAATAACAGAGCCCATAACATAAACCGTGGATAATCTGAAAAGCACATGTATGTCTTTTATTCTAGACTGTTTGATCGTTTGCATTTGAATTCACATATGTGATATTGTTAAGTGCTCACAGTCCTTCATAAAAAACAAGAGTCTTGTTTTGAGGACGTGACATTCCTCCTCAACTCCCTGGCCCCTCTGCTCTGCCCTGTCCACGGTGTTATATGATGGTAAGTCCAGACAAGCCGGAATCCAAGCAGGAAGGTCCTGCAGCCTCATGGCTGAATTCCAGTCTGTCCATCCTTCCCGCCAGCAGTGGACACTCCCACTGTCCCACCGAAACTGCCTCCCTGGTGCCTCATCCCCTCAGTTGGCTTCTCCGTCTCTGCTGCTTCTGCCTGTTCGCTGACTCACGCATTCTCCCTCCACTTTCCTCTCTGCCTTTTGGCTTCCTCTTGGTTTACTCCTGGCTCCTGCCTGCTCCGTCTTCTGTGTTTCTGCTTCTACCTTGGATGAGGTAGAATGAGACTGCATGCCTCTGTGTAAAAGGCTTTCCAAGAAGAGTTTTGAAGCGTTCTTTTGGTCTCAGTCCCTGAAATCATCCCTGTGGGGCAGGGCCCAAGTGCTAGGGCCCTGGGTTCCAGCTAGCCCTCTTTGTGCTAGCATCCCATTTGTGTGAATCAAACTTCTGATTGCCTGTTTGTGTATAATTCAGTTAATATCAGGAAAATGATACTCAGTAAACGTGCTTGTCTTGTGTGCAAAAGCTTCAGCTAACATGGAGTCCTTAGGAAGAAAACCAGCAGGACAAAAGTGTTCGGTGATACAGCAACGGTTCAACTGCTGGAGGAAGTCAACGCTGAGGAAAGCCTACAGGCTGGCTGGAAGATGGTCCAAGGCTTTGAGCCATCCTGGGGGCCCAGAGGAGAAGGAATGGAAGTGCTCCTGGCTCAAGACTTGAGTTCCTCTAGAGTGAGGGCTCTGGGGTGTAACTCAACTGTGTGTGTTCAGCTTTCTTGCACCTCTCTTAACCTTGTTCTCTTGCTCCCTCACCTGGGAAGGACCTGTTGACATCGCCCTCATCTCCAGGATAAGATATGAATGTTGCTCTTCCATCCTATTCCGTACAAAACCAGAGGCAACTTACTTCCATAACATGTATCTTTAATAAGCATTTGTTAAGTACACAAAACAAATGGCTGGCAAAAAGTTTTTAAGGAATTTTTGAGGCCGGGCACAGTGGCTCACGCCTGCAATTCCAGCACTTTGGGAGGCTGAGGCAGGTGGATTGCTTGAGCTCAGGAATTTGAGACCAGCCTGGGCAACATGGTGAAACCTCGTCACTACTAAAATGTAAAATAAAAATTAGCCAGGTATAGTGGCAAACATCTGTAGTCTCAGCTCCTTGGCGGGGCAGGAGGATCGCTTGAGCCCAATCAGTTGAGGCTGCGCTGAGCCCCGATTGTGCCACTGCGCACCAGCCTGGATGACTGAGCGAGACCCTGTTTCAAAAAAAGAAAAAGAAAAAGAATTTGTTAAAATTAGGTTTACAGTGTTACAGTGCACTTTGTGGAAATGATCTTGGAATGTCTTACTGATGCTTCCATGAATGAATATTTTATTTTTGGAAGGCATTGTTGATTTTTGATTTCTTATGCTGTCTCTGTCTTCCCAGACAGATGCTTCCCTTATATAGATGCTGACTTGAACAAGTCCATTGAATGGAGGCTTCAGAATTCCAGAAGATTCTTTTCTCTAAAGAGACACCTTAGTTTTTACTATAGTCCATTTCTGAAGCAACATGGCATTTTCAGTTGCCTCTGAGGAACTAATATTAGCACATTTGGTCATGTATTGAAGCAGCTCTCTTTCCCTGCTCTCCTTTATCCCGTCTTAAGCCTTATGAATTTAATCCTGGACCAATGTACAATTTCAGGTAGGAAAGCAAAACCAAGGCAAGGAGCAAATATTGACTAAGGGGCTCTAGTAGACGTGTGTAGACTGGGCATATTGTAGCAGCTCAGGAATTTTTTTTTTTTTTAGGCAGTCTCCCTCTGTCACCTAGGCTGGAGTGGAATGGCACAATCTCAGCTCACTGCAACTTCCACCTCCCGGGTTCAAGTGATTCTCCTGCCAAAGCCTCCTGAGTAGCAGGATTACAGGCACCTGCCATCATGCCCAGCTAATTTTTGTATTTTTGTAGAGACAGGGTTTCACCATGTTGGCCAGGCTGGTCTTGAACTCCTGACCTCAGGTGATTCATCTGCCTCGGCCTCCCAAAGTGCTGGGATTACAGGTGTGAGCCACCGTGCCCGGCCCATCAATACATCTTTTTTTGATGATCACAAGACCTATTGTTTTTTTCATTCAGGTGAAAATATTACACAGCAACTCCCTAGCTGGTGTCAGTGACATCAGACTTCCTCTGCTCAATTTGTCCTTTTTTCAGACTCGTCTTTGGATATTTTTGTTATACTGTTGCTTCTCTGTTCAGAAATTTTCAGTGCTTTCCTCTTATCCAAGCCTGAGGCGCAAACCCTACTGCACAGCTTGCATGGTGTGACACATTTCCCATGATGCCTCTGTTCACACCGTCCGTCTTGGCCAGGCTATCCTGCCCAGGTGCCAGGAACACTAAGTGTGCACTACCCTGTTTGTGACCTTGCAGGTGTGATCCTTCTCTTATCATGTGTATTTGCTTTTTCTCTGCACATGTCCAAATCCGGTATCTGTTCTTCAAGGCTCCAATCAAGTCTGTTCTCTCCCACAAAGTACTCCTCCATTCTATCAATGAACAGTTGCAGAATGGTTCCCAGGTGCCTGGGATATATTGATGACAAAGACAGTCTCTGCCCTCGAGAGCTGGGTGAATGAGGCAAATACATTAGCAGATGATGACAGTGGTGCTGCCAAGCCTTTTTCACTTAATAAAACACAGAGAAAATGAAAATATTCGCCATGGCACCCTGGGCTGCTTGTAGCTGGCTCCAGGTCTCACTCAGCACCCAGACACTCCAAAGGCTGAGAAGCTCTCAGGCTTGCCTTCCTCTAACCTACTTGTGGCAGACCGGCTTGGAAACTCAGAGTGAGGCTACATGCTCTGATAGGAGTAGGGACAGAGTGCAGCTGGTGGCTTTCCCAGGCATGTGGGTAAGGGCAGGCTTCCTAGGCAGGTGGCTTCTAGCTGAGTCTTGAAGGATGTTAGCTAGCCAAGGAGGCAGTGGGATGGACATGGGAGTGGGTCTGCCAGAGGCAGCTGCGTGCCTCACGGCATAGAAGGGGGAGTGGCTCAGCTTAAGGGCCAGAGGTTAGAGGCGAGCAGGCATGAGAAGAGGCGGGTTTTGGGTGTTCCTCCAACCAGAGTGTGAACTCCTTGAGGGCCAAGACCACGTTTTACAATTCTATGTCTTTCAGACAGCTGATCACATGATGAGAGCTCAACACAGAGACATTGTTTGATACAGTAGTCTCTCTTTACCAGTGACACTGTCCTGATGGCTGCCATGAGACATATGAACAGTCTCTTTTAAGAACAATGTAAATAAGAGAGGTGTTTTCTAGAATCTGTATAAATCCCACTTGACCTGAAAGATCTGAGAGGCTTATAGTTCTCCATTCCCTCATGTTTCCAGGACTAGCTTCTGGTTTGGCTTGAAATGATGCCTAATATGTTTTTTGTTTTTTGAGACAGAGTTTTGCTCTTGTTGCCCAGGCTGGAGTGCAATGGTGCAATCTCAGCTCACTGCAACTTCCACCTCCCAGGTTCAAATGATTCTCTTGACTCAGCCTCCTGAGTAGCTGGGATTACAGGCGCGTGCCACCACGCCCAGTTAATTATGTCATTTTAGTAGAGATGGGGTTTCACCATGTTGGCCAGGCTGTTCTCAAACTCCTGACCTCAAGTGACCAGCCTGCCTTAGCCTCCCAAAGTGCTGGGATTACAGGTGTGGGCCACTGTGCCTGGCTCCCTCCACCTTTTTTTCTTGACTGGACTCTGGCTTGTAGGGATATGGTCAGTTGCCCTAAAAGAGGATAAGGAAACATCCGAGGCCATGACAAGGTAGCATAGACTCTGTTGTCCAGACACCCGTAACTCCAACAATTGGCAGTCATGGTACTGGATGTTTGATGTGAATCAAGATTTTTAATTCTCTTTGAAACGTATTGATAGAGTAGCACAGCTGAACTGCTCGAATTGGTTTTATGCATGGGTGGATTTCAGATACAGGGCTGTTCATCCAGTATCTTTTACAAGTACCAAATTTATAAAAGAAGAAAAAGAAAAGAAAAAAAATCTCCAAAGCTCTGTAATTGGCTGGCACACAATTCTCTTCCACTGTGTCTTCTGAGTATACATCGAATATAATGAAAATAAGTGAGTCAGCTTGAACGGTGTGACTACATCCCTTACAAGGTAGGGGCGATCCCTTCAAGCTTTCTAAACCATCTTGACAGAGACTTTTGCTGCCACTCTGCATTGTGGTTTGTTCTAACAATGCATGCAGGGGAGACTGTACCACACTAAGACAGGTTGGATCCTCTAGAGTTTTCTGTAAAAATTTTAGGAATGCCTTGTGTACGTTATGTAAATACCAACAGCCACAACACTTAAGCACGGTAAAGACTTACAATTTCATAATTATGTAGCCACACAACCTGACATTGTATGAGTCACTTGATAGACAGATCTTCCCCAGGAGTATGAAAGTGAACTAGAAGAGGTATCTTTCAAGGGTTCTCTCTTTGAGCAAAGGTGTAGGGGGAAGAGTAAAAATTTAAAAATAAGAATAATTTTGCTGGGCACAGTGGCTCACACCTGTAATCTCAGCACTCTGGGAGGCCAAGGTGGGCATACCACTTGAACTCAGGAATACCATTTGAACTCAGAAGTTCAAGACAAGCCTGGGTAACATGATAAAATCCCATCTTTACAAAAAAGACAACAGTTAGCCAAGCATGGTGGTGTATGCCTGTAGTCCCAGCTACTTGGGAGCCTGAGGCAAGAGAATCACTGAACCTGGGATGTGGAGATTGCAGTGAGCCGAGATCACACCACTGCACTCCAGCCTGGGTGATGGGCGTGAAACCCTGTCTCAAAAAATAAATAAATAAATAAATAAATAATAATAATTCAGTTCTGTTAGAAATCTAAGGTCTTTCATCTGGATGAAACTTAACATCCACCTAGAGTTGAATATTAAACACAGTATTTGCATTTTCTCTCCTTAATTTCTTGGGCCTCCCGTGCCCTGATTATACAACAGAAATAGTTTGTATGCTGTGTCTGAAACACTCTGCATCTAACAAAGAGTTAATAGACTCTATACTGTTCACCCTGGTCCAGTTTATCTAGTTTCTAGTGATTGAGTGTGCTGTTGATCGATTACAATTGAGAGTTCTTCTACCATTTGTGCATATACCATTTTAAAAAGCCAGGGAGGTCCGGGCGTGGTGGCTCACACCCGTAATCCCATCACTTTGGGAGGCCGAGGTGGGCAGATCACCTGAGGTCGGGAGTTCAAGACCAGCCTGACCAACATGGAGAAACCCCATCTCTACTAAAAATACAAAATTAGCTGGACATGGTGGCGCATGCCTGTAATCCCAGCTACTTGGGAGGCTGAGGCAGGAGAATCGCTTGAACCCGGGAGGCAGAGGTTGCAGTGAGCCGAGGTTGCGCCATTGCACCCAGCCTGGGCAACAGGAGCAAAACTCCATCTCAAAAAAACATAGTAAATAAAAATAAAAAAATTTAAAAAGCCAAGGAGAACCTCCTGATGATGATGATTCCTCTAGAAGGTCGGGGGAAGAATCTCACTAGAGCTAGTAGCCAAGAAGCCAGAAAACACAATCTTTATAAATACTCATAAATAATGCAAGCTTGACTGTTAATGCATGGAGGGGCTGGGGTAGAAAAGAAAACTACAGATTATGTGCTTAAATTCTTAGAAGCTGACTGCTATAGGCATGGCCCCGCCAACAGCCATTTACCATCAAAGAGATAAAAGGAAAAGATTCACTTCCTGTACTCTGCTTTTAGCTCAGCTATCACTTCCAGGAAGCCTTCCTTGCCCCGAGATGGCTCAGTCCTATCGAGTGTCCCAGCACTGTGTGTTTGCAGCACTGTACTGTGGTTTAATTACTTACCCACTTCTTTCACCGTGAGCACTCTGTGGTTAGATAACAGCTGCCTCTGCAATCATAGGCACTCAGAAAAAGTTTGTGGAACAGTGAAAATGTGTGTGGAAAGGAAAACAGCCTCAACATACAAGCTTTGTTGGGGACAGACTGTAAAATGGTCAAGTTCTGGCAGAACCTCCTGGGTACAATTCCACTGAGTATCAAATAAAGGCAGAAACAGAAACTGTAGACGTAGAGAAGAAATAAAAAGGAAGTGATAGAGGAGGAGAATCAGCATCCACAATATTAAAAAGAGAAAAAGACATGGAATGGGATTCAGTGGGGTTTGGATGGATTGTCTTTGATTATTAATTAACAGATACTATGGACTAATTGGAAAATCCAGGATCGTAAACTGTGCAAAGTTAACATGAATCATCCACCAATTCTACCCTATACCTTGGAACCACGTATTCTATGGCATTCCAGTTTCTTGGGACAACTCACTGAAACCCAGACTTTCCTGAGCTACAATGTATATGGTTTGAGATAAGTGTAACTGTATCCTCCAAAACCTGCCCTTTTGCTGCCAGTTGAAGCAGCAACGAAGTATCAAAAAAGTCTCCCAGTGAAAGCAGTTGTGTTTTTCCTGTATACTTTTTGTCTTCTGCTGTGTTTCCTCCACTACCCAGAGTCCGGGGATATTCCTGCATTTTATCTGAATAAGCCCATGGAGTCCATAACTGAAGCTTGTCCTTCCCCCCTTTCCTTTCTCCTCTGACATATGCCTCTGCTTATAGAATGTCTGTAAATGCTTTCATTTCCTTCCTTCACTAAGAGAAAAAAACTGGAGAAGGTGGAGATAAACATCTTTTTTTTTTTTTTTTTTTTGATGAAGTTTCACTCTTATTGCCCAGGCTGGAGTGCAATGGTGCCATCTTGGCTCACTGCAACCTCCGCCTCCTGGGTTCAAGAGATTCTCCTGCCTCAGCCTCCCAAATAGCTGGGATTATAGGCATGCACCACCATGCCCGGCTAATTTTTCTATTTTTAGTAGAGACAGGGTTTCATTCACCCTGTTGGTCAGGCTGGTCTTGGACTCCTGGACTTCAGGTGATCTGCCTGCCTGCCTCAGCCTCCCAAAGTGCTGGGATTACAGGAGTAAGCCACCACCACACCTGTTTTTTTGTTTGTTGTTTGTTTGTTTGTTTGTTTTGAGAGAGAGAGAGCGAGCGAGCGAGAGACAGGGTCTCACTCTGTCACCCAGGCTGCAGTGCAGTGGCATGATCATATTTCGTTGCAGCCTGGAACTTCTGGGTTCAAGTGATCCTCCCGCCACAGCCTTCCCAGTAGCTGGGACTACAGGTGCATACACACCTGGCTAATTTTTAATTTTTATTTTTTTAAAGACATGGCTCTCACTATGTTTCCCAGGCCGATCTCGAACTCCAGGGCTCAAGCAATCCTCCTACCTCCACCTCCCAAAGTGCTGGGATTATGGGCATGAACCACTGTGCCCAGCTGGGTAAATATATGTAAAAATATTCATCCACTCAACAAAATTTTATAACTTGCTGAAGATGTGAGCAGAGAGGTAGTCTGGAGGGGTGATGTAGGGGCTCTGGAATCAAACAGACCTGGATTTGAACTCTGATTCAAACATTTACTAATGGCCTAAATTACTGGTTGTATCTGTCAAATATCTTAATTTCTCAGGGCCTCAGTTTCTTCCTGAATAAAATAAGGATAACAGCTCCTGTTCCATTTGGTCTTTTGGGTAATTCGTGAAAATGGCTTGGGGAGCATTCTCCATGATGTTATCAAATGGCAGTACTTTCTTCCTCTGCAAGAAGTAGTGTGCTTGTCTGTCATTAAGAGCACTGTCATAGCAAGGCCTAGAATCATCTATTCCTAGGAGATATTTTAGGCAAGTGAGAGCCAACAATGTATTAAAAGCTTCGCCTTGGAATGGTCTGTCTTTACCTCTGTTTACACATCTGGTCATGAATCAAATTGCCAGCTGGCTACTTGGCAATGGCTTTGTCATAGACTACAGGACACCTGGCTTTCAGGTCCTCAACGCGTTGGTCCCTTTTCATGCTGCTGATAAAGACATCCCCAAGACTGGGCAATGTACAGAGGAGGTTCAGTGGAGTTCCAGTTCCACACGGCTGGTGAGGCCTCACAATCGTGGTGGAAGGCAAGGAGGAACAAATCACTTCTTACATGAATGGCGGCAGGCAAAGAGAGAGAACTGGTGCAGCAAAACTCCCTTTTTAAAAAACCATCAGATTCTGTGAGACTATGCACTATCACGAGAACAGCACGGGAGAGACCCTCCCCCATGATTCAGTTACCTCCCACCAGGGTCCTCCCAGGACACACGGGAATTGTGGAATTTACCATTCAAGATGAGATTTGGGTGAGGACACAGCCAAACTGGAAGTAGAGAGACTAACACTCGAAGTAGAGAGAAGAGTTGGCATTGGATATCATGGCTGTGATCCTCTAAGTTGTGTCCACAGCACTGGGCAGTGGACAGATCTTTTGGTATGGTTCTCCCGTAAACGAGGAAGAGACCATGGCAGCAGGGATGTCACGTGTTTCTTCCTGAGGTTTTAAATTAGCCGTCATGGAGAAACCTCAACATGGGAAAGCTGATAACTCCATGCATGTTCTAGCTGATTACTAATTATTGTTATCTTGAGATAAAAATAAAGGAATATATCGGCGGTGGGGAGGGGCCCCCGTTCTGATTGATGCCTTTTCGAGTTTTCAATTATTGAAATTCCTGTTTTCTGAAAAGAATCTACTTATTACTTTGGGAGCTTGACAGGAACAAGGCTGCCTTCTTGATCTTTGGCCCCTCAATTCCCTTACATGTTACCCCGTAGGAATGCTGTAAGGATTATTGCAGCAATAAAGTTAACACATCCCTTGTTTTTGAACGGTTACCAGAGGTGTGACCTTGGGCAAGTCCTTTCACCTCTCAAATAGTTTCCTCTTATGAAAAATGGAGAATCACTCTAGAACATGAGATATGCAGTGAACGATCTGACACCCATACCTGCTACACGGTTAAGTATTCAAAAGAGGATGTGCCCAGGGGTAGTTACTGTTAGCACAAGTCCTAGGCATACTATGAAAAACACGGGCAGACCACGCAGGCTTTCTACAAATGAGTCAATTTTTTGCCTTTGAAGTCAATCTCTAACCTTGTGGAACGGTGACAGATAAGGACATGGGGTTCAGGAGAACCGGGCATGGTGGAAAATCAGGGGCATTAGCACCCAACGATGTGCGTTGAAACCCTGGTTGTTTTTCTTCTTCCCCGTTGCTGAAGTCAGCCCTTCGGGCCGATTCGCGGGGTTCTCACCGGGAAGTTGGGGCTGTCGCGACCGTCCGCGGGGCCTCAGGAGCTCCTGCGGGGCTGGGCCCGGGGCCTGTCCCCGGGGAGGCCGCCCAGTTTGGGCGGTCGGGAGCGGGGCGCGCCGCTGGGAAGGGGCCGGGTCGAGGCAGGCAGACGCCTGGGAGCTGGGGAAGCCCGGGGGGTCGGGTCGCGCGCCGAGGCGCAGGCCGAGGGCTGGCCCGGGCCTTTGTTGGCCGCCGGAGCGGCTCCTGCACGCGCCGGGAGGTTCCCAGCCAGATGCGGCAGCGGGGCGGCGGGGAGCAGGCCGGCGCCCAGAGCGGGGACCCGAGACCGCGGCTCCGCTCCGGACCTCGCCGGGACACCGCTGCGCCGGGCCGATCTCCCGAACGCTAAGCGGGCTGCGCGGCGGCGCCCCTAAGTGACAGTCGCGCGGGCCACTGGCGGGGCGCGGGGCGCGGGGCGCGGGGCCGGCGGCGGGCGGCCAATGGCTGGCGGGGTCGGGGCGGCCCGGCGGGGCGGAGCGGGCGCTCCAGCGGCGGAGGCGGAGCTGGTGGGGCGGGCGGGCGGGGCGGCCGGCAGCGCCAGCGGCAGCGGCGGCCACAGCAGCTCCGCCGGCGGCCGCGGGAGCACGGAGACGCCAGCGGCGGGTGAGGGGCTCGCGGCGGCAGCGGCGGCGCGCGGGGGCGGGAGGGGGCGCGGGGCGGCTGCGCGGAGGGCGCGGGACCGGGGGTCGGCTCCGGCGGCCCCGGGCTGCGGGGATCCACCTGCTGGTAACGGAGCCCAGTGCGCCGCGGCCCGGCCGGAGCTCTGTGCGGGGGAGCTGTCGGCGCCTCTGGGCGCGGGGCCGGCTCGGGGCGCGGCTGGGCCTCGGGGGCGGGCGGCGGGGCGCGGGCGGGGGCGTCCTCCCAGCGTCCCTGCCCCGCGCCTCGCACCCCTCGGGGCCGCGCGCCCTCCCTGCGGCCGGCCCGGCGTCTGTTGCGTTCCCGGCGCTCCCCGGCGTGGCGGGGCTCGGCGACTTTGGGGAAAAGTGGAGCAAAGTGCGGATCCGGGGGGTGCGGAAGGGGAGGGACAGCTGCCTGCGGGACCCGGGGGCTGCGCGGGAGTCGGCGCCTTCGCGGGGCCGCGGGGCAGGTGGGCGGGGGCCGGACGGTCCGGGGCGCAGGGGCAGGGGCTGCTCCCGGAGGGAACCGGCCGTGAAGCCTTCGCAGGGAATTTTCACACAAAGTGAAGGGCTGCGGGGCCCGCGTGAAAGAGCACCCCCCGTTTCCCCAGGCCTCAGCTCCCTCCGTATGGAGGAAGCCGCAGTAGGACCCTGAGGCTGGGTCTCGGTGACTCCACCAAGTGTGCCAGGTGACATCTCGGAGGCGAGCTTTTCTGAGCTGGCTTTTCTGAGCCACTTGCACACCCGCCTTTATTCCTCGCAACAGTGCGTTTCTCTGGAGCGGTTTCATTGCCTACATTCCGCATTGGAAAATAGAAGCAGTCACAATGTATGCTTGGAATGCTTTCCATGTATTTTGCTGTTGTGCTTTTGCTGTTGGACGAATTATTTGATAAAAGATAATGACAGAGTCGTTCGTTGGAACGTAGACTGTAAATTTAGAATAAAAATATGCGTCTTGTGGTTTATGTTTCTTTTTCTGAATGTTTAAAAAATACTTTGATGAACAGGTTATCTTGACATAGATTTCTTTAACCCACACGTGTAAATCCGCAAACGCACTGGGCGATGACATTATGTAAGCTGTATTAAAGAAAACGGACCCGTTTATAAATGGCAAATAAATGAATTATGCCATAATTGTGGTATGTAAAGTTATATAGGCTTACGTCATGGATTTTATTGATTTCGGGTATCAGGGATTATTGTGCCTTTCATTCTTAAGGCACCTCTTCCCTGTCAGTGGGATGCTGATTAAGGAATATGCCAAACGTTCAGCAAAGTGTTCTCAGCCATGGACTATATTGAGTATTTCAGAGAACACTTTAAAATAATTCAGAGAACACTTTAAAATAAGTAAAGGTTTTGTGTCCAGTAATAAAATGAAGACTGAAGGCCTTAAAGGATTGCTAACAAAACAGTCTGTTGTCTAGAGTTGAAAGTTCCATTCACCTTTGGGAGGGTGGAGAAATAACTAGCAATTTTAGCCACTACCTTTTTTTTTGCTGTTAAAGATTCAAACGTGTTAGTCTCCGAGAATATTAAGGGGCTAGATTACAAAATTTTTGCAAATGTGGACACTAATAAAAATGTGGGTCACCTGTGCCTTACAAGCCAGCCTGTGAATTATGTCTTATGAGTGAAGAGCGAGTAGATCCTTGGTTTTTTCCTGTCCGAAGAGTTTCTTCACTTGTGCTGTGCAGTTAAACTTGTTAGCTGGGAAACTCTAATTAAAAATGTATGACTACATTCATACTGAGTAAAACACTCATTTTTCTTGCAAAACTTCGGGGCTTATTTGCTAGTAGAGTTCATTGTAGGTATCTTCAGAGTTTCATAACTTCCTGGATCCAGTATTTTTTAATTTTTTCATATATTAGGGGTAGTATATCAAGTTTACTTTGGTTTCAGAGTTCATTTACTTTTACTTGTCTCTATGCATGTCTACGGATTTTTTTAAAGAGTTTTATTTGTATTTAGTAAAACTTTTAAAATATCCTTTACTATATGATGGGCTCTTTACCTCCCCCATTATAAATTGAGTGCTTACTCTAATAACCTGTATGGTTTTTAGATCTTTTACTAGAACGAAATTCTTTCTGAAGTGAAATAGGGCTAAGTAGGTAGCAGCTGAAAGTTATAAGTATTTTAATAGAATGCCACAGAGGGATTAACGTTCCAAGTTATATACTTCATAGAATTATCACCCCTGTTTTTATAATCAGAATTCATTACTGGGTGCTTATTGATTTAAGACAGTTAGAGGCGATTTGCAATGAAGTTTTTTTGTTTGTTTGTTTTTTGTTTTTGAGACGGAGTCTTGCTGTGTTGCCCAGGCTGGAGTGCCGTGGCGTGATCTCGGCTCACTGCAACCTCTGCCTCCCAGGTTCAAGTAATTCTGCTGCCTCAGCCTCCCGAGTAAGCTGGGATTACAGGCACCTGCCACCATGCCCAGCTAATTTTTGTATTTTTAGTGGAGACAGGGTTTTGTCATGTTGGCCAGGCTTGCCCTGAGCTCCCAACCTCAGGTAATCTGCCTGCCTCGGCCTCCCAGAGTGCTGGGATTACAGGCATGAGCCACTGCACCTGGCCACTGTGAAGATTTTAATTCTAAACTGTAGATGTGGTCATGTTTGATGTTAACTTGTCTTAACTGTAGAAGGTGAATAAGTTCAGTCTTAGAGAACAATGATAACTTCTACTTAAGAATATTTTTAGAGCTCTTTGTCTTCAGGTAGTAAAAGAGGTTAGGTGCTTCTAGAATATTACATGGAAGATAGAGCTACTGTCTGAGGAGGGTTAACAGGCATAGTTTGGTGGAGGGTGGTGGTGAGGTATTAGCCAAAAGCTACAGGAAGTGGAGATTTGTTTAAAGTTGCGTGTTTAGACTTTGAAATTTTCCATGAATTTTGCAGCTTACTCCATAGTAGATGAGTGTGTGTTATATAATTTTTTTTTTAATTTACACTTACAGTTGGGTATAATTAATACTTTGGGAAGATTCTGCAGTTTAACCTGATACTTGGAGTATCCCTGGCACTTAGCTTCAAATTGCCAGGTGCAGGTGCCTCGTTTGAGAGGGAAAGTGTAGTAGATGAGAGCTTGGACTTTGGAGTCAAACAGATTCGCGTTATTTCTTTGGATTCATTTCCTTATGTGTAGAACAGGGTTAATAATGCCTGCCTCGTAGGATTTTGTGAAGATTTAAACCATATGGTAGATCAGGCACATAGGAAACATTTCATAAGTTGTAGTGGCCATCATTATTATTACTATGCCCCGTGATCTTTCTTTACTAGGGGGAATTTCTAGTCATGTTCAGTGTTAAGAAGCAGTGGTGGTGGCAAGTTCTGAATTGCCTGCCAATGGCTGCTTTCATCAGTCATGCTCTTCCCTGGAGAGAATTTTCCCTTGGGACTGCTGGCCATGTTTGGAGGTACATTAATTTCCCCACTACAGTGTCAGTACATTACCAGGTGCAGCCTGTGGCACCCCCTGAGGCTACCAGGAATGTGTGCACATCTTGGAGGGCCTGATGTGCCTCCAGGGATTGAGACTGAGCATGCGTAGAGTGGACTGGAACCAGTAGCTGGCTGGTTTTGTTGTTGTTGTTGTTCAATTAACCAAAAAAGTTTGGTTTTTTGTACAGTTAACATTGTTTGAGAACCTATTATATGCTGAATGCTGTGCTTAAGACCATTTCGTTCCCTTTTCCCAACAGCTTTGTTCGTTCAGTGGTGATTTCCCAGATTTCTTGAGTTAAAGCAATGCAGAGTGATAGGGCCTAAGGCATACCGTATCCTGGTTGGATTGCCGCGTTTTCTAAAGGCTTACATATTTCCAGTTTATTTACACCCAGGGAGTGGGTTAGTCACTGGAAAAACGACGTTTATTTTATGACCGTGATAAATAGCAGTAATAACTGTAACCTTTTTATAATTTATGACAATATGTGAAAGAGGACACAGGACAGATTGTTTTCTCATTTTATGAATGAAACCTTGAGACCTAGATAAGTGGCATGCCCCGAAACATGTAAGTAGTGGCAGAGCTGGGTCAAGGGCCCAGGTCTTTTGACCCTTATATGTTGTATTCTGTCAATTTTCTTGTTTAAAAAAAATTTCCTATTATTGTGCAATAGGAGAACTGGGGAGAGTGAAGTTTATGTTACTCAGAAACCATTGTGTGATCGTTAGAGTTCTCATCTTGGAATCTGTGAGCTCCGTTTCTCCCTTTAAAATCAGTAGCCGTCACTTTCTTTTTACAGACAAAACAAAACCAATGAGCAGGGAATATAGTTTGAAGCTGTTTTGTGTTCTTTTTCCAGGAGGAGAAGGGCCAGATAATTCTAGTATGTTAAATGAGTAGTTTCGATGTAGGGATAATCTTTATAGATACCATTTAGCCAAAAGTCTGTGTATAATGACGAATAGTAAATGAAGAAACTTACATTTTGCGTTCCTGAATGAGCTTGTCTTTCTCTTTTCCCCCGAACAGGAAGGGAAAAGGCAAAAGCATCAGCGTATGAAGACCACAAAGACAATCCCTTGTACACTTGTGAACGGCATTCCTGCTAGGCTCCTCCTGCAGACCATCTGAAATGAACCTCTCTTATTGATTTTTGCTGGCCTAGAGCCGGGAGGACTGCATTTGGTTGACTTTCAGGGTGAGAAGAAAACAGTCCTGGTTGTTGTCATCATACACATATGGACCAGTGTGATGGTGAAATGAGATGAGGCTCCGCAATGGAACTGTAGCCACTGCGTTAGCATTTATCACTTCCTTCCTTACTTTGTCTTGGTATACTACATGGCAAAATGGGAAAGGTAAGGAAAATGACTCAGAAAGTGTGCATGACATGTACTAGACTTTTTGGTTGGTTAAGGTGCCTAAATGCTTAGGTCAAATACCCTGGCAACCTGCATGTTACATGCTATCTGCTGGCAGTTTCTTTCTGATAGAAAAATGAAACAGTATTCTTGGACAGAGGAGACAGAATTTCTAATTCCAGTGGGGTTTGTTTTGTTTTCAGTTTCTTATAATTGTACTTGGAGAAACAGATACTGATCAGTGGTTTTTATTATACATGACAGCCGAGCTGAATAATAAAGACTTTTGTTTTGGCATTTTGTTCTTTTTACTAAACATAATAAGTGTTTAATAAGCTTCCTTGTACTGAGTGTTGCATAAAACACTTAAAAGGACACAATTAGTGCCTTCGTGAAATTTACATGCTAATTATGCTAATGATTGGGTGCTATGTAGTTAATGATTTAAACTGCGTGCATTGACAGATTACTCCTTAGGCAAAAATATTTAAGAAGGGATGAGTATTAATGATTTAAACTGCGTGCATTGACAGATTACTCCTTAGGCAAAAGTATTTAAGAAGGGATGAGTAGAAATTCTGATCGGAATATTAAAACATTTTTTAAAAATTAATTATGTTTAGACTGTTGAACCGTGTTTTAAAGAGAAGCTATCTGTTCATTGATTGGAATTCTGTAATCTAAGGATAATGTATTTATTTGCCTTTTTCTTTTTTTTTTTTTTGAGACGGAGTCTCGCTCTGTCGCCCAGGCTGGAGTGCAGTGGCCGGATCTCAGCTCACTGCAAGCTCCGCCTCCCGGGTTTTCGCCATTCTCCTGCCTCAGCCTCCGCAGTAGCTGGGACTACAGGCGCCCGCCACCTCGCCCGGTTAGATTTTTGTATTTTTTTAGTAGAGACGGGGGTTTCACCGTGTTAGCCAGGATGGTCTCGATCTCCTGACCTCGTGATCCGCCCGTCTCGGCCTCCCAAAGTGCTGGGATTACAGGCTTGAGCCACCGCGCCCGGCCTGCCTTTTTCTTTTTTAAGAGAAACTACTTGAAGTAAATTCCTACCCATACTTCTTACTTGTCTCCTTTCCTTTGATTGAGGAATGTTGATGATGAGAAGAAAGATGGAAATGTTGAAGTGGTTACATATTTGGTTTGTTACAGTAGCTGTCATCACCTGGGCTGTTGAAGCTGCTGTTGCTGATGTTGTTTTATTTACTCAAAGGAAGACAACGGAAAAGATTGCTTTGTGACCTTATTTTTTTCTGATGTGTGTTTACATCCATGTCTATATATACATGTTGCATATGTATATATCTGTATGTGCATGTATATGTTAAAAAAGCTGATATAAGTTAAAAACATGCTCTGTGCCTTGAGCAAGTAGAGTCTTTTCCCATTCTTTGTCTTTCTCTGAGTTGGACTCTAATTTTGGGGGGAACTCTTGGGGGAAAATGAATGAAAAACTTGCTAAAGGCCTTTTTTCTTTGTATACAAATACATACATTTTAGAAATCATGTTTTTATTGTACCAAATGAGAAGGCTTAGTCAGGAAGTGCTTTGTTTTTGTTTTTGAGACACAGTTTCACTCTGTCGCCTAGGCTAGAGTGCAGTGGCAAGACCTCTGCTCACTGCAACCTCTGCCCCTGGGTTCAGGCAATTCTTGTGCCTCAGCCACAGGAGTACCTGGGACTACAGGCGCAGGCCACCACGCCCAGCCAATCAAGAAGTAGTTTGAATAGTTAATCAAACTATTGATTGTCCCTGACATGAGCAAAACAAATGACTGGCTATTAAAAGTCTGTTTATGAAATAAGAGGGTTGATGAGTAGAAAAGTATATATATATATATATATTTTTTTTTTTGAAACTTATCTATTCAGAGAATTATAGTAGTGGAGAAACTTGACCCTTCTTACTGTGCCTTATTTGAAAGTTGAGAAGTCTTGGAATCTCCGTTTTATTTTTCTTGTTTCTTATGTAAAGGCCTTATAATAAGCATCATTATTTTTATTAAGCTGTCTTTTGAATGAAAATTAATTTAAAAACTAAAGATTCTTTCATCACGCAGTGTTAGATGCACACACACAGTCTGTTCTCTTTGATCTTCATTCTCTGAATAACTCCATAATTCCTCTTTGCAAACTTCTGCTCTGATTTTCTACTTAGTGTTTTTTCCAGACTCTTCCAGGTATCAACACAGGTTTCTGGCTATGGTTACATAAAATCTTCTGTGTTAAATGTTATCGTTTCTGTAACCGCTAAAACTGTTGGGCATTTGGATTCTTTCTAGATAGTTCTGGCAGTCAGACAGCCTGGATTTTCCAGAGAAGTCCTGCTTTGAGAGACTCAATTCTAATGTACTCATAAACCACGTGCTCTGATTTTTATTTTGAAAGTGTGGTTTCTGTAACCTTTGACATTGCTAGACTAATGGGTTTTTTTTTTTTTCATTCATTCATGGGTCCCTTACATGTACATATCTTGCACCTAGCCCTATATTATATGCTATTAATAAGAAAAGCCATAGGTAATTTTATGCCTTTGAGCAGCTCAGGGACTGGTCAGGGAAAGATGCATGTAAACAAATATACCATCAAATGGAATTAGATAGAAACAATAACAGTGCTTGCCTGTAAGTGTATTATATCTATTTTAATCCTCATAACAACCAGGGAGATATTATCCCCTTTCTGTAAATGGAGAAACCAAGGCAGAGTGACTGAGAAACTTACCAAGATCATATGTTAAGTAGTGGCGTTGAAGTTTGAATTCAGGCAGCCTCATTCAAGAGCTTATGCTCTTAGCTCTTGGTCTGTTGCTCCGAACAGCACAGGCAGAGGCTACTAATTCTTCAGGTGCGTTACCCAGGAGGTAGAATGTGAAGGATGAATGTGAAGGCCAAGCCAGGCAGAGTGGGGAACACTGTGCATATCAGGTATCGGGAGCTGCATGTGCAGCTACAAGTTCTGAAGGGGAGTAGAGTATTCATGCTTTGGAACTGTGCGATGCTCATGAATACCAGCACATAGGACTCTTAGGCCCTCTCAGTGTTTAGCTGGTAATCACAGTACTGCAAGGTTCTTGTATGGGTTCAAACCCCGAGAGCGTGCTAACAGACAACGTAACAGACAACATACCAGACAACACGAGGCGGTGTGGAGCAACACGCTGTTTTAATGAGCGGGCGGGCTGAGACCTAAAATGGTGTCAGCCCTAAGTGAGGATGGGGCAAAGGTTTTATAGTCTCCTGTAAATAGGAAGTGCCCTAGTCTGACGTAACTGCTACGTTGTACCCACGTGGCCCCTTTCTCAATCTTTAGGGGTGCATGTCTTCTGGCCGGTTCTCTTGCTGCTTCTGCTGTCTTGCTGGGGCACGCTGCTGGCACAAGTTGCACCTTGGGACTGGGCCTGAAAAGGGAGGAGTTATTCATCTCCTTAAGCTTTCAGGCCCCCGGGAGAATCTTACAAGTACAGGTTCTAGAAGTACTGGTTTGACATAGTCCTCATCCAGCACTGGAAAGAAAACATGAGCTGGTGCATGGGATTGGCATAGGTTGGGGAGTATTTCAGGAATCCTGCCAGGGAAGCGGTGGTGCAAGACAGAGTAACAGTTTCAGCGGGGTGTACCGGATTCCCACATAAAAATGAGGCGGATTTCCAATTATGTGGAATGGACAAACTGGGACAGTTGTAGGTGGGTGTTGTGAGGGTGGGGCAGGAGTAGTTACATGTCTGTCTTGCTGGGAGGAGCAGGGCTCCTGATGGAACCTCCTGCTGGTCAGGCGCAGTCTAGACCCTGGGCGAGATTGATGAAGCAGTTACAGCTCCCTGTCCATGGGGACAGAGACTGATACTATTTTTGCAGTGCCTGATCCAGTGGTGCTTCGTAAACGTGTAATAAGCATTTGTTACATAAATGATTGATTCCTTCAGCAAAAATGTTTTTAAACAGCTTGAGATATAATTTACATACTATACAATTCATCCATTTAAAGTGTACAATGAATCGGGTTTTGGTATATTCACAGATATATATCCATCACCACAGTGAATTTTAGAGCATTTTTATCACCTCAAAAAGAAATCCTATACCCTTTAGCTATTACTGTCCTAATCCCTACCTTCATCCCCTCCCCTCCTAGGGGTTAGGCAACCACTAATTTTTCTGTCTCTCCAGATTCCCCTATTCTGGATTTTCAGATCAGTGTAATCATATAGTATGTGGTCTTTTGTGACTGTCTTCTTTGACTTAGTTTAATCTTTTCAACGTTCACCCATGTAGTGGCAGATCACTTCACAGTGGGGTTACTGCACAGTACACAGAAAGGATGTGCCCTTTGCCCCTTTTTACAGCTGAATAATGGTCCCTCGTATGGACATACCACACTGTTTATCTGTCCATCCATCCGCTGGTGAACTTTGGGTTGTTTCTCACTTTTGGCTAATTATGAATAATGCTGCTATAAACATTCAGGTACATGTTTCTGTGTGGATATGTGTTTTTATTTCTCTTGGGTATTTACCAAGGAGTGGAATTGCCGAGTCCTATCATAACTCTATTATGTGTAATCATTTGAGGAATTACCAGACTTTTTCAAAGTGATAGGACCTGTACATATTATTTTTTTTTTTTTTTTTTTTTTTTGAGGCGGAGTCTCGCTCTGTCGCCCAGGCTGGAGTGCAGTGGCCAGATCTCAGCTCACTGTAAGCTCCGCTTCCCGGGTTCACGCCATTCTCCTGCCTCAGCCTCCCGAGTAGCTGGGACTACAGGCGCCCGCCACCTCGCCCGGCTAGTTTTTTTTTTTTTTTTTTTTTTTGTATTTTTTTGGTAGAGACGGGGTTTCACCGTGTTAGCCAGGATGGTCTCGATCTCCTGACCTCGTGATCCGCCCGTCTGGGCCTCCCAAAGTGCTGGGATTACAGGCTTGAGCCACCGCGCCCGGCCGACCTGTACATATTCTTATTCTTTTACTTCAATCCGTTTATCTTTAAATTTACTGTGTGTCTTCTGTAGACAACATATAGTTGGATCATTCCTTTTAAAATCCAGTCTGACACTCTCTGCATTTTGATTGGATTGTGTATTCATACATACTTAATGCTATTATTAATATAACTGGATTCATTTCTGTCATCTGACTTTTTGTTTTTCCTGTGCCTCATGTCTTTTTTTGTTCCTGTGTTCCTACCTTATTGCTTTTTTTGCATTGATTGAATTCTAGTATAGCATTTTAGTTTCATCAATGACTTTCTCACGACTTTTGAGTATTTTTAGTAGTGTCTCAACAGAATCAGCTCTAGATTTATACTAGCTTCATTTTAGTAATATATAGGAGTGTTTCTCCTATGTAGGTCTGTTCCTTTTTACCCTTTTGGGGGGTATTGTTACACATATTACATCTGTTAATGTTGCAAACTAAACAATATATTATTATAATTATTATTTTTATGTGTTATTAGTTCCTTAGCCCATTACAGTTTTATTTCCATCTACCTCTTCTGTGCTATTACTGGCAATTATATTACTGATATATTTCCACATGTTATAGACCCAGTAATGAATTATATAAATATTTTATACAATTGACTTTTTAAATCAGTTAACAGAAAGAAGAAAAAAATACATTAATAGTGTATATTCTAATTTCATAATTATTGCTGCTTTTTGTGTGGATTTGAACTACCATCTGGGGTCACTTCCTTTCAGCCTGAAGAATTTCCCTTAGTGTTTCTTATAAGGCGTGTCTGCGAACAATGAATGCCCTCAGTTTTTCTTTATTTTCATGTCTTTACTTCACCTTTATTTTTGAAAGATAGTTTTTCTGGACATAGGTTTGTTCGTTAACAAGGCTTTTGTTGTTTTTGAACACTGTGTGATTGCATTGCCTTTGTCCTCTATTTAATTTCTGCTGAGGGCCGGGCGCGGTGGCTCAAGCCTGTAATCCCAGCACTTTGGGAGGCCGAGACGGGCGGATCACGAGGTCAGGAGATCGAGACCATCCTGGCTAACACGGTGAAACCCCGTCTCTACTAAAAATACAAAAACTAGCCGGCGAGGTGGCGGCGCCTGTAGTCCCAGCTACTCGGGAGGCTGAGGCAGGAGAATGGCGTGAACCCGGGAGGCGGAGCTTGCAGTGAGCTGAGATCCGGCCACTGCACTCCAGTCCGGGCAACAAAGCGAGACGCCGCCTCAAAAAAAAAAAAAAAAAAAATTCTGCTGAGAAGTCAGCTATTTATCTGAATGGACGTTCCCTTGTAAGTCATGTCATTTTTCTCGTGCAGCTTTCAAGATTTTCTTGTGTTTGACTTTTTTCATTTTCACCATGTGTTTGTGGGTCTCTTTTATTGACCCTGTTTGGAGTCTGTTGAGCTTCCTGGATGAATAGCTTATTGTTCTTCAGTAAATTTGGGAAGTATTAAGTCATTATTTCTTTGAATGTTTTTTCTTCTCCTTTCTCTCTCCTTTGCTTCTGGTATCCCCATTACACATGTGGTGGTGCGCTTACTGGTGTTCCACCTTTGTCTGAGGCTGTGTTCATTTTTCTTCATTTTGAGCTTCCATAATCTCTACCAACCTGTCTTCAAGTTTGCTAATTCTTTCTCCATTGTGTTCAAATCTGTTGTTGAGGCGTGTATTAGTTAGGGTTCATCAGAGAAACAGAACACACACACACACACACAAACCTGTGCACATACACACAAGAAGATTTATTATAGGAACTGACACATGTGATTATGGAGGCTAAGAGGTCCTAGTATCTGCTGTCCGCAAGCTGGAGAACCAGGAAAGCTGGTGGTGTAATTCAGTCTCAGTCCAAAAGCCTGGAGATAAGGGAGCCAATGATGAAAGTCCCAGTTCAAGTTCAAAGGCCCAAGGACCAGGTGGGCTGATGTCTGAGGGTGGGATATCCTAGCTCAGACCAGAAACAGATTTGCCCTTCCTCCACCTTTTTGATCTACTCAGACTCTTAATAGATTGGATGATACCCACCCATGAGATTGACACATAAAATTAACCATCACAAGGTCTTCTAGTGAATTTTTACTTCTATTGTACTTTTCAACTCCAGAATTTCCATTTGGTTCTTTCTTAAAATTTCTGTCTTCTTATTGATAGTTTATATTTGATGCCACTTTGCCATACCTTCTTTTACTTCTTCAATTAAATTTTCTTTTAGTTCTGTGAGTTTACTTATAATGGCTGATTTGAAATCCTTTAAAAAATAAATCCTGGCTGGGCATGGTGACTCATGCCTGTAATCCCAGCACTTTGGGAGGCTTGAAGCAGGTAGATCACCTGAGGTCAGGAGTTCGAGACCAGCCTGGCCAATATGGCAAAACCCCGTCTCTCCTAAAAATATAAAAATTAGCTGGGCGTGGTGGTGGGCACCTGTAATCCCAGCTACTAGGGAGGCTGAGGCAGGGAGAATTGCTTGAACCCAGGAGGCAGAGGTTGCAGTGAGCCGAGATCGCCCCACTGTACTCCAGCCTGGGTGACAGAATTAGACTCCGTCTCAAAAAATAAATAACAATAAATAAATAAATCCAACATCTAGTTCATCTAACTGTACTCACAGGCAGTTTCTGTTACCTGCCTGGGTTTTTTTCCATGTTTGGTGTATTGGTTGTATTTTTCTGTTTCTTTGTACATCTCATAATTTTTTATTGGAAACTGGACATTTTAGAGAAATGTATTTTAGCAACCCTGGGTACTAAGGTCCCCTTCATCTGTTATTATTTGCTGGTTTATTTGTTTAGTGGCTGGCTGGAGCTTCAGCTCTTGGTTTGCCCACACTCACCCTGGGATGTCCCTTTACTCTTTCTGAGACTCCTACAGTAGTTGCCAGCTGATTGTTTTATTGTTTTACACCAATGCCCTGGGGCATACATTCTGCTACAAACTAAATTTTGGTTCCTTTTTTTTTTCTTTTTGACCTATGATATGTTCTATGATAAAATTGTGATTCCTTTGAAGAAATAGTTTCTGAGGACAGTGTCTGATATTTTTCTGACCCCAAGAGGACTCCTCCTTTCTTTTGCACGTTCTCTCCTGCAAGTTAGTCCCCACACTCCAGGCTATATCTTCACTAGATCCACAGTTGTCCCCATTCTCTCACCACAAGGTTCACTGTTTTTGAGAAGGCTCTTAGGCCCAAACTTCTCCAGGCACTATTGCAAATGAAGCCCCTTCTTTGGGAAGAGACTAGGAGCTGTTTTGTGGCTCCAGGCAAGATTTCTGAGTCTTGAGGTGGGACTGAGGATAATGACAGGTTTTTCTCTGAGTGGCAGCCCCACTCTAGGAGCTGAGCACTAAGCGGAGAGGCCAGGAGGTTGAGGTTCTTGTGGCTCTGCTTTTCCAGGTGTGGAACCACTGCCTTACAAGCCCCAGGAAGGGCTGTCAGGGTCCTCATATTCTCAGGACACTGCACGCAAGGTAGAGCCTCCGTTCCACCAGCAGGGGTTGTGTAGAATAAGAGAGAGACCCATTATTGTGTAGAATAAGAGAGTGCATCTCAGTTGCACTTGCCTGGGACTTAACCTTAGCTACAGGCAGCTGGGGGCAGCAGGAGAAAAGTTGAAGTCCTGATTCTCCCAGGATGAAATCCCACAGCTTGGAGCTGGAGAGCAGAGGGAGCCCTGTGTTCTTGGCTGCTATAGTCTGGAGTGAGGTCTCTACCTCACTGGTTGAGGAGAGGAGAGCGGGGAATGATCTTGGTTCAAATACCGTGCTCTCACCTTTCTCACTGAATTCTTATAGATTTTCTCGTATAGGTATTTCTTCATTTGCTATTTGTCCTTGAGACAATTTTCAGGTCCTCTTCAGAGGTTTTTAAAACAATAGTTGTCACCAGTTTCACTTCACAGGGGATCAGCAGAGCTTATGCTGTTGCGTTGGAAGTGGAGCTCCAAAAATATTTTGAAAATGCTTTATTCGTTACCAGATTTCATCAAATTTAATACACCATTAGATGCACCATGATTATAAAGTACTGCTAAGCAGGAAAAGCAACTGCTGATTAAACTATGACATGCCATCACGTGTAAGAGTCACCTTGATTTCAGATGTTGAAATATGGGAGAAAATGTGTACCTTCGAATCAGTAGACTGCAATATATTCTGAGAAAACACGTACTGCAAGAAAAGATCAGATTCATATCCTGTTAGCTAGAACAGAAACACCAGACAAAGCATTTTATGGCAAACTATGATTCTTCTTTGTAAACAGTGAATCAAAGTGTTTATATTTGTTTGTCTTTACAGAATAAGCAAAGCTGCTTTCAAATACGATATAAGGAAAATTAATACTAAGTCTAGGATTCGGAATATGCTGTCATCATTCTGGCTTACTGAAATTGTCGACCTGTGTTGTTTGAGTGCCTTCTGTGTGCCAGGCACTGTTTGTGGTCTGGAATACATTAGCATTCGAACACGTTAGAGGAATATCCTTGCCTTAGTGTAGGAGAGGAGGGAGGAGAAAGCTGCAAAACAGTAAAACAGTAAATTAAACAGTAAGTTGAACAGCAGTAAATGTTTTAAAAACTTTATTATGAAATACTTTCAGATTTACAATAAATGAACAAAAATAGTACACAGATTTTCCCTTATACCTAGCCTTCCCCAATATTAGCAACTGATATATAATCAGAGTAGAATAATTTTCTATACCAAAAAATTAATTTTGATTTAAAATTATTAACTAATCTACAAATCTTATTTGAATTTCACCTGAGTTCCCACTAATGTCCGTCTGTGCCAGAGTCTAGTCTAGAATCCCACAGTGCATTTAGTTGTCATGTCCTCTTACTTTCTTCCAGTATGCAAAATTTCCTCCATCTTTTTTTTTTTTGAGATGGAGTCTCGCTATGTTGCCCAGGCTGCAGTGCAGTGGCACGACCTCGGCTGCAGTGCAGTGGCACGACCTTGGCTTACTGCAACCTCCACCTCCCGTGTTCAAGCCATTCTCCTATCTCAGCCTCCTTAGTAGCTGAGATTACAGGTGCCCTCTACCGTGCCTGGCTAATTTTGTATTTTTAGTAGAGATGGAGTTTCACCATGTTGGCCAGGCTGTTCTTGAACTCCTGACCTCAGGTGATCTGTCCGCCTCGGCTTCCCAAAGTGCTGGGATTACAGGTGTGAGCCACTGTGCCTGGCCCTTTCTTTGTCTTTTATGTCCTCAACATTTTTGTGGAATGCCCCTTAATTTGAATTTGCCTGCTGATTTATCTGGTTAGATTGAGGCACAGTCGTATACTTATATGGTTGAATAAATATATATGGTTGAATCTCTGTATACACAGATTCAACCAACCACAGATGGAAAATGTAGTTAGGTCTTCAGCGTTTGTACTGAAATATATACAAACTTTTTTTTGTCATTATTCTCTAAAAAACATAGTATAATAACTATTTATATAGCATTTACATTGTATTAGATATTATAATATTATAAGTAATCTAGAGATGATTTAAAGTATACAAGACGCTGTGTGTAGGTCACATGTAAATACTGTGTCATATATCAGAGACCTGAGCGTCTGCAGATTTTGGTATCCTCAGAGATACTGGAACCTATCCCCCAAGGGACAACTCTAATGCATTTTTGACAGGAATACCACAGAAATGATGTTGATGTTCTGTCCTTTTTTTGAGATGGAGTTTCGCTCCGTAGCCCAGGCTGGAGTGCAGAGGTGCAATCTCGGCTCACTGCAACCTCTGCCCCGCCGTGTTCAAGCAATTCTCCTGCCTTAGCCTCCTGAGCAGCTGGGATTCCAGGTGCCCACCACCACACCTAGCTAAGTTTTGTATTTTTGGTAGAGACGGAGTTTCTCTATGTTGTCCAGGCTGGTCTCAAACTCCTGACCTCAGGTGATCTACCCGCCTTGGCCTCCCAAAGTGTTAGGATTACAGGTGTGAACCACCACGCCCAGCTACCTTTTTCTGGTTTTTTTGAAACGGGGTCTCACTCTGTCACACAGGGTGGAGCAATGTGGTATGATCATGGTTCCTTGCAGCCCTGACTTCCTGGGCCCAATCGGTCTCCTCACCTCAGCTTCCAAAGTTGAGGGAAGGACCGCAGGCATGCACTACCATGCCCGGCTAATTTTTACAATCTTTTGTAGAGACAGGGTCTCACTGTGTTGTCCAGGCTGGTCTCGAACTCCTGGGCTCAAGCAATCCTCCTGCCTCAGCCTCCCATTCTGCTAGAATTACAGGCATGAGCCACTGCACCCTGGCTGTGTCCTTCAGTTACCACATTAGATCAGGAGGTGTGTGATGTTGATGTGTCTTGTTACTGGTGATGTTTGCTTTGATCACTTGGTTGAAGTGGTGTCTGACAGGCTTTTCCACTATAAAGTTACTATTTTTCTGTTGTAATTAATAAGCATTTTGTGGCAGCCAATATCCTGTTTCTCATCATACTTTTACCTACAAATGTTAACATCCTTTGATGATTTTTGCCTGCAGCAGTTTTTTCAAACTTTTATTTTAAGTTCAAGGGTACAAATGCAGATGTGTTGCATAGGTAAACTTGTGTCATGGGGTTTATTGTAAAGATTACTTCATTACCCAGGTATTACACCCATGAGTTATTTTTTCTGATCCTCTCCCTCCTCACACCCTCCACCCTCCTAAAGGCCCCAGTGTCTGTTGTTTCCCTCTGCGTGTCCATGTGTTCTCGTTTAGCTGCCACTTAGGAGCACATGGCACATTTGGTTTTCTGTTCCTGTGTTAGTTTGCTAAGGATAATGGCCTCCAGCCCCAACCATGTCCCTGCAGAGGACATAATCTCATTCTTTTTTTATGGCTGCCTGCAGCAATTCTTACTGTGGTGTTTTCCAAATGTAACTTTCTGTTTCCATCATTCATTCTGTACTTATTAATTAATTGGAATTCCACTGTGAGGAAGAGATGAGATATCTCTTCTCCCTCATTTTTCTTTTTTTTCTCTTTTTTTTTTTTTTTGAGATGAAGTCTAGCTCTGTCACCCAGGCTGGAACACGGTGACACAATCTCAGCTCACTGCACCCTCTGCCTCTCGGATTCTCGGATTCAAGTGATTCTTGTGCCTCTACCACCGAGCAGCTGAGATTACAGGTGTGCACCACCACGCCCAGCTACTTTTTTTTTGTATTTTTAGTAGAGACAGGTTTCACCATGTTGGCCAGGCTGGTCTTGAACTCTTGACCTCAGGTGATCCACCTGCCCCAGCCTCCCAAAGTGCTGGGATCACAGGCTCGAGTCACCACGCCCGGCCTTCCTTCATTTATTTCTTTACATAAATATGAACTCATGGATATTTATTTAATTCTGTGGGTCATGATCCTTTATTACAGTAACTTATTTTGTTGTTTACATTGTCTCAGAGGTGGCCATTAGAAGCTTCCTCAAGTTGGCTTCTGAGCCTTTTGTTGTGCCCCTATCGTTTTATTCAAATTTATCGAGGTGAAATTAACATAACAAAATTAACCCTTTTAAAATAAACAATTTAGTACGTTCACAATGTTGTGCAACTACCACCTCTATCTAGTCTCCATCATTTTTAGAGCCATTTTTTCCTTTCTGGTACCATAGCATGCTCCAGGCTTGTCCTGTATTTTCTCTACCCCAGTCCTGGAAGCGATCATTTTTCCAAGGAGCCTCTAGTTCCTTTGGAGAAGGGAGTCTCGCTGTGCCCATTCCTACTGTGGCATCATCTTTCCAGTCCCTCTCAGTGCACAGAGCGAGGAGATACATGTGTGCATGCATAGCACCCACAGCTATTGCCATGTCCACCTGCGTTTCTTAAAACTAAACACCATGAATTCATAGTGATCCCTCAGATTTTAATCAAATACTGTAGTGTCCATGCTAGTCTCCTCTTTTCCTTATTTGTAAGTCCTGTCTCTGATGGTAAAAAACATGACTCTGGCAGGGTGCAGTGGCTCATGCCTGTAATCCCAGCAGTTTGGGAGGCCGAGGCAGGTGGCTCACTTGAGGTCAGGAGTTTGACACCAGCCTGGCCAACATGGTGAAACCCCGTCTCTACTCAAAATACAAAGAATTAGCCGGGCGTGGTGGGTGTGCCTGTAGTCCAGCTGTTCAGGCGGCTGAGACACTAGAATAGCTTCAACCTGGGAGGTGGAGGTTGCAGTGAGCTGAGATCGCGCCGCTGAGATCGCACCACTGCACTCCAGCGTGGGTGACAGAGTGAGACTCTGTCTCAAAGAAAAAAAAAGACTCTTACTATCCCAATATAATTGCTTATGCTCAATCCCGTTATATACACAGTAGTTTCAGAATTCTAACCCATACACAAGTGAAAATTAAATTTACTAGGGTACAATGTTTGTGCATAGTTCTTTTTGTATTTAGTCTTGTAATATACAGATGCTGTTTTCTAAAGTTACTTAGCTTATATTTTAGTCACTTCCTCTTCTGTGTGGTTATGTTATTCATTTATAATCTGTTTAGGTCCATATATTACTGTTTGTATTCTGTTTTGGGTTTCTCCTGTGTCCTGCTAATTGCAATCATTTACATTTGGATATGTGAAACATCTTGATTCTGAGTCAGAACAGGAAAAAAGGTATGCTGAGAGCTGTGTCTCTTCTCATTCCTTCTGTCCCATTTCTAGTCTTTCCTTCTTTCTACCCATTTCCCATCCATCCCTTGTAGGTATTCAATCTCACTATCTTCTGGTTTATCCTTCCTGGATTTCTTTTGTATTTTTAGTGTAGACAGGGTTTCACCATGTTGGCCAGGCTGGTCTGGAACTCCTGACCTCAAGTGATCCACCTGCCTCAGCCTCCCAGCGTGCTGGGATTACAGGTGTGAGCCACTGTGCCTGGCCTGCAGGTTTTTTGTTTTTTGTTTTTGTTTATTTTTTTTAGATTAGATTTAGCCTTAATTTTTTTATTCAAACCACGGTAAATCAAGAATTTGGTTTTTGGGAGAAAACTCTAGTTGCCAATTATGTTGTAAACGTGAAAGTCTGGGGGTAGAATTGATTTGATTAACATTTAGATTTAAATAACTTATTTGGGAAAAGTGGATTCTGTATCTTTTTTTGCTGAAGTATATTTTGCATGTCTATTAATATTTACTTTTCAAAACCTAAAGATAAAAGGCCATTTTTTTTTTTTTTTTTTTTTGAGACATGGTCTTGCCCTGTTGCCCAGGCTAGAGTGCCATGGTGTGATCTCGGCCCACTGCAGCCTCCATCTCCAGGCTCACTGCAGCTTCTGGGCTCAAGAAATCCTCCCACCTTAACCTCTTGAGTAGCTGGGACTACAGGTGTGTACCACCACACCTGGCTAATTTTTTAAAAATGTATTTTTAGTAGAGATGAGGTCTCACAGTGTCACCACGGCTGATCTCAAACCCCTGAGCTCAAGCAATCCTCACACCTTGGCTTCCTAAAGTGCTGGGATTACAGGCATGAGCCACTGTGTCTGACCCAAAAGGGCATTTTTTAAGAAGCTCTGTTCTATATATTTCCAATAGGAAGCTAGAAAATAACTTAAAGCAAATTATAGTCAGTATTCATTTGATAAAGTTTGTTTCCAGCTTAAATAATCATAAATGTTCACATGCCAGGGTTTTGTCTTCCCTCCACAGTTGAGATGAGATGATAATGATTTTCTAACCAAGAAGATGAAGGGTTGGCATGTGCATCCATCTTCAGTTCTGCAGGTTTAGATATTGATTGCATTCAGAGCAGTTTCTCTTCTTTAAGCAATGTTGAAAGTATAAGAAAGATCTAAAAAGTGTACACATCGTCAGTGTACATCTCTGAGTTATCACAAAGGGGCACACCTGTGTAACAAACTCCAGAAAGCACATTTCGCATTTACCTGTCTTTCCTGTATTTTGGTGCACACATTGGTCCACAACTCTTTCAGTCGTCAGGTCAGCAGCTTGTTAAAAAGCAATCTTTCTCACCGTGCATCTCTGAAGGACCCAGACAAGTGATGAGAATTGGTAGTGTTACCCATGCGTTCATGGGGGTGTGAACACAGTGCTATGATAGCACTGGGGTAGAAACAGCACGTTCAGATGAGGGATTCTGGAAAGGCTTCTCACAAGAAGCAGTGTTGGAGTTGGTCTGAAAAGAAGACAGGCATTTAATGGGGGAGAAAGGTATTTCCTGTGTTAATAGCGAAGGTGGATGCTGGACTGAACCCAGGAGTGGGCACGTGGTAGTGTTTGGTCTGATGGATGCAGGTCCAGATGCACAAAGGATGGAGAAGAGTGGAGGAGATTGAGGGAATGAGGAGTGGACAGGGACTGTTAGAGCTGGGAGCAGGGACGGTAGCAGTAAAGGTGACAAGAGATCTGAAGGGCTCGGCAGGAATTTGTGGTGAAGAGTGTCATTATGTTACTACTTTATCCTAAATTTTACTTGCTATAAAATATCCTGCTGTGTGTTTTGACTCATGCCCATAATCCCAACACTTTGGGAGGCTGAGGTAGGAGGATCCCTTGAGAGGAACCCGGGCAACAAAGTCAGACTCCATCTCCACAAAAAAATGTAAAAATTAGCCGAGTGTGGTGGCTTTTGTCTGTGGTCCCAGCTACTCAGGAGGCTGAGGCAGGAGGATTGCTTGAGGACTGGGAGGTCGAGGCTGCAGTGAGCCATGATTGATGCTAGCATGGTACTTATGCATGTGTGAACACATGTCTTTTTTTTCTCTTGTAAGTTACTTAAGGGAATAGCTGATTTTTTTTTTTTTCTGAACTTCAAACACCTCAATCAGTATAAGAAACAAGTACAAACATTGTAAAACTACCATATCTATATTTAAACTTATTATTATCAATACTATGGGCTTTTTCATTAATTTCTTCATTTCTAAACCTTCCTAAGGTTAATAGTAATTCTTATGTTTATACCTTTCTGGGATTTTAGAAATCTTATAAAGCTGGAAAATAAAAAAGTGAATGTCTTCTGGGACGATTCGTGTCGAATGTGATCAGGATTATTGACTGAGCATTGAGTGGGGGCCAGGAACCTGGTTGCTTCCCCTGACATAATTTAAGTCTAGGTTCCTTGTTGTCTGGGTCCTTTTTTTTTTTTTTTCAAATTAACTTGTTAGTTTAATGAGGACTTTTGAGCTCAGATTTGTCATATAGATTTTAGTTTTTCCCAGGCTGGTGTTTCCCCTGTGGAACAGCATTCCTTACCAACCACTTGTCGTGATACCGACTTAGTAGAGAGATTGCAAACTGAAGCATTTCTTGTTGGAATCGTCTGATTAGAAGGCCGCTTAGAGTTTTTTTCTCCTTCTCAGACAAGAGATCTAGTCTAGCATCTTGGTTATTTTACGATAGATGACTGATTTTTTTTTTTTAACTCCTTTATGTGGCCACTGTGCTTATCTTCCTGCCCACCCCTCGTTCTTCTTATACTTCTTATTTTGCTCCAAAACTGTAGGTTTGCACAGAACTTCCTTTTTCCTTCCATCATGATTGCACGCACAGATAGATAAAAGTTTCTGTATAAGCAGACATACTTATTAGATGAAGGAAATAACAAATGTATTGACTGTCTTCTACTGATTCAAACAGAAAAAATTGCTGGGCACAGTGGCTCACGCCTGTAACCCCAGCACTTTGGTAGATCACGTGAGTTCAGGAGGTCAAGACCAGCCTGGGCAACATGGTGAAACTGCCGCCCTCTCCCCTCCACCCCCTATCTGTACTAAAAATACAAAAATTAACCAGGCATGGTGGGGCGTGCCTGTAGTTCCACCTACGCAGGAGGCTGAGGCAGGAGAATCACTTCAACTGGGGAGCTGAAGGTTGCAGTGAGCCGAGTTCGGGCCATTGCACTCCAGCCTAGGTGACGGAGTGAGACTCTGTCTCAAAACAAAAACAAAACAACAACAACCCAAATTGACACACAATTAATCATATTCCTTGTCTTTATCTTTTTGCATTTCAACTTTTTTGGAATAAGTTTTTTTGTTTTGTTTTCAAATGCATATCCACTAAATATAATTTGTTTTCTTTAAATGTCTACATTGTCACAACCTGGCTCCTGGGTACCATGTTAGGCTGTTTTCTTCGCCTTTTCTGCCTTCTCCCCTGACATCCTTGAAAGCACTCTTGCATTCTTACCCTGTTTCCATGCTTGCAGACCCATCCTGGTTTTTATTTTCCTATTTGATGATGTGGAATTAGCTATGTCTTAAGAGTCCTAGTTCCTTTCACGAGGAGTTGTTTTAGAGACTGCAAAATTTGGGTGTCCGTGAGGGTTAGTGATGGACAAAAGTGTTCCTGTTGTTTTTGGGAAATGGGAAATGGTCATTCTTTTGTTTTTTTCTGATTTAACCAGTCATGTTGCTGTACGCTCCTTTTCAGTGAGATTTCACTGATGGCTAAGACTTCGCTTTGTGTGGGTGAACTCCAGCTCCCTAAAGCGAAGTTCTAAGAGGACTGGAGTTTTGTAGGGACACTGGGTAGCCTGAACCTCTTACTTAAAGGAGAACGTGAAAAGCGGTGTGGGCTAGGGAAAGAGTTTGCCAACTGGTTTATCTCTTGCTTTGTGCTGTGGCAGATGGCCAGTCATGGCTTGAATTTGCCCCTTTGTTTGTCCTGGCGAGCTTGTGTGGAGAGAGGCTTCTGTTGGCAGCTCCGTTGCTGTTTCAAAGTACCAAAAATGTTGAAAAACATTCTTCACAAACCCTGTGTGTGAGTTACGGAAAAAGGAGGTACATGTTCCAGGAAATCTCATACTCCTAAACTGGATGTCCAGCGGCTGGCTACCATGTTAGATTTTTCCCTTCTACTGGGTTGTTCTTTCCTTAAGTTGGTGTCAGTTACACTTAAAAACTTGAACTTCAAGACTCGTAAAATGTCTTATTGTTGTTGCGCCGCATAATATGCATGTATCTCCAGTTGCCTCTTTTGTAATTCCGCAACATTCTCCCTAAAATAGACAAAATCTATCTTTTGTCCATTCCTGTTTTCCCCTTTTTAAATCGGTAATAAAGTCCCATTTGTTTGCAGACAGTTGTGCAGAGAAATAACAGGACCGATCGGACCTCCATTATTGCTGTATGCTGTTGTCATTTCAGGGGAAATAAGCCTGTAGCTTCTAAACTGAAAACAAGCTTAGGGTTGGCTCTTGGGAGCAGTGAAGAGCACTCGTTGTAGACCGCCTTTTTCTCTGTGGTCTCATTTAGTCTACACTACAGCTCTAGGGAAGGAAGTGAGTATTAATATCCCTGTTTGACATGAAGACACGCAGGCAATTAGCAAAGTCCTTAATCCAGCTGTATGAGATGACTAGAAAGTGATAGAAAGAAGATCTGAACCTAGGTGTGTCTGACTCCATGAGGTGTACAGCCAGAATCGGCTCTCAGGGCAGTAGAGCAGTGTTTTCTGGATGGGCCTTCCACAGATGAGCTTCTGGAATGCTCAGTCACCCAATGTGATTGCTTTGTATACTTTTTACAAAACTGTATCTTCTTAGCTAGTATTTAATTATATTCTCACCCTATTGTTTATGTTGCATTTCTTTTTAAGTACACAGTTTCAACTTAAGAAAGTTGGCAAAAAAACTAGTTTGACTTGATGGTTAAACAACCAGTTTAACTGTTGTTTTTAGGTTAAAAAATCAGTTCATGCTGCCATTAGTTAAAGGATACCTCAGTCATGCAAAAATCTGTTGTTCACTCCAGCAAACTTCCCTTTAAGTGGAAGCATCTACATTACTGGTTGCTGGTATTTCTGGAAGAGGCACGTGTTAACAGGAGTGAGGCAATGGATCTTTGTTTTGTTACTAAATGTAACTGCTGAAGTGTCTTCCTAGCAAAATGTGTGCCAAAGTTTAAGGCAGGTGTAACCTTTTTTTTTTTTTTCTAGAAATAATTACACATAATGTTAGACTTTAGGATTTCAGGTTTATTGTTTTGATGCAGAGCAGGGTACTTATAAATCTCATGGCTTTTCATTAAAACACGTTATCAGTGCATATATCTAATTAGTAAATCTCATTAATCTTATAATATTTTCCTTTTATCATAGACCTGAAAAGCAGCTTGTCGTCAGCTGTGCTCACTGGCGGGGTGCAGTGACTCACGCCTGTAATCCCTGTAATCTCAGCACTTTGGGAGGCCAAGGTGGGAGGATCCCGTAAGACCAGGAGTTTGAGACCAGCCTGGGCAACATAGTGAGACCCCATCTCTTAAAAAAAAAACTGTGCTCACTAAAATACCCCTGACGTTGACTGCATCACAGAGGAGGATGGCGTAGGCTTAACCTGTATATTTTGGTCTATTACAGTTGATTAAAGTAAACTTGAGGCAACTGACAAAAAATTATTATTAATAGCCAGAAAATGTAGATTCACAGTGTGGAACTTAGGTTACTTTAAAACCATTTTCTAAAAGCAAGTCCTGTTGAGGGTTAGGTATGTTGTGGAATGGTGGAATTTTTGACTCCAAACAGATGTCTCACTGTTTGGATTAAGTCATAGAGAAGATCCAGAAAGAACTCCTGAGATTATACATGAGCAGCCTTGCTCTGGAATGGTAGGATTTGGTCCCTTCTCAGAAGGGACAGGCAGGGTGGTGGCGGAAATCATTGACCTCTCCAGATGCTGTTCATGGTTTTCTTTTCCTGAGGAACAGTGGTTGTGCTATCACTGGGGAGTCTGGAGACCTTGGTTCTCTTGTAGCTTGCTCTTTCATCTTGCAAGGGTCATTTTAGCTCTCATGAGACTGCTATGATTTTTTTTTTTCCCCCTCTCATTCCACTGTTGATCGGAGAGGAGCTGTAAGATCGGGAGAAGTGCTAGGAGGTAAAATAAAGGCAGATACCATTATTATTGTTATTAAAGGACGAGAAAGTGGCTACTGCAGATTGCAGAGCTTGACATCTGGGGACAGATTATTCATTGGGTGTTTTGTGAGCATAAACACTTATAAAAAGAAGCAGTGATTGCTAGCAGCCAGCAAAAATAAACTAGGCTGGAGTCTAAACAATGCGCTTCTTAAGGAGGCAGAGGCCATGCCTGCACACCACCCTACCCCATTTAAATTTTTAAAAATTGTACAGAAAAGTATAGTAAATGATACAGAAACACCTATATTCCTATTACTTAGATTTTTCATTTTTAATAAAAGTGAAGACAGGGCCTCTGTCTGTTGCCCAGGCTGGAATGCAATGGTGTGATCTCAGCTCACTGTGCCTCTCTCCGCCTCCCAGGTTCGAGCGATTCTCCTGCCTCAGCCTTCCAAGTAGCTGGGACTACAGGTGCCCGCCACCACACCCAGCTCATTTTTGTATTTTTAGTAGAGACGGAGTTTTACCATGTTGGCCAGGATGGTCTCAAACTTCTGAGCTCAAGCAATCTGCCTGCCTTGGCCTCTCAAAGTGCTGGGGTAACAGGCATGAGCCACCGTGCCCGGCCCAGATTTTTAATATTTACTTCTAGTCTTTTTTTTTTTTTTTTTCATTTTTAATGAAGAAAGCATGGCAGATCTCCCTAAAGTCTCCCACCCAGTTTCCCTCTCTGCCACCCTGCCTAGACTGGGGCAAACCACATCATGTTGTGTACTCCTGTAGTACCTTTTTATGTGTTGATTTATGGTTGTGAATATTGACTTTTTATGTATGTATATATGTACATACATGTAATGTTAGTATCTAAAAACTTCACACAGGTAGTATTATGCCATGTATATTCTACATCTTTTTTTTTTTTTTTTTTTTTAATTCACATGAAGCCAGGCACAGTGGCTCATGCCTGTAATCCCAGCACTTTGGGAGGCGGAGGCAGGTGGATCACGAGGTCAAGAGATCGAGACCATCCTGGCCAACATGGTGAAACCCTGTCTCTACTAAAAATACAAAAATTAGCTGGGCATAGTGGCGGGCGCCTGTAGTCCCAGCTACTCGGGAGGCTGAGGCAGGAGAGTCACTTGAACCTGGAGGCAGAGGTTGCAGTGAGTTGAGATCATAAAAATAAAAATCAAAAATCAAAAAACTCACGTCAGTTTGATACTTCTGGGGAAGGACACAGCTCGGTAGTCCCTCCGCTACCATTTTTGCTGATGTCACTCTGAAGCCACTTTTTACACCATTCCGTTCTCTAGTTCCTAGCAAGATTCTCGTCCAAATTCATCCAAACTGGCTATTGTCTAGAATTTTCATTCTTCTTCACTCAAAAGCTTAACTTTTAGGGTTTAGGTCATGACATAAAAGAGTAGAAGTAGCTTTTTTGTCCCTACATACATGGTGGATAGCATTTAGGGCACAATATCAAAACCTCTATGTTAACTATTTTTATAAATCTGTTCAACGTCTGCATTGGTTTTCTCATTTTCAGTGTTTGGGCACACTGAGGTCTTTGTGTTCAATAATGGGAATTTTACTGTTAGTTGATTTTCATTAAGTTCAGACTACTCCACAATCACCTAATCAATTGTTCCACTATAGATACTTTAAAAATGGACAATATTTATCTCCTCTGTAGCTAGGGTGATCATATGATTTACTGGCCAGAGCAGGGCACTTGAGAGTAAAGGGAGTACTGTTGACAGTCGTGCTGGGGTAACAGTTGTCAATCGAAACCATCCTAGGCAAAGATAGCATGCAGTCACCCTGTTCATGAAGTGAGAGGCGGTGGTAGAGAACAACTGGCCATGATCAGGTGGAATAAGGAGCCTGGATGCTGCTGCTGAACTCGCTTAGGTATGCTGGGGAATGAAGCTCCCTGAGATCTAGAACCATCATTCAAGATCATTATGAACCTCCGTACCTGAGAGAGTCCACGAGCCAATGAATTAATCACACCTGTGAAATCTGCACAGCACTGCAATCTGTGCTTAACATGGGGGGAGGGCAAGCATTTCCGGAGGTGGGGGCACGCGTTTTGCTGGGGCGGTAATGAAAGGTGATCTTTCAGTGTGCTGATTCAGATCTAGAAGCTCAGTAAACCCTCTTTTCAGGGGAGCTTCTTGGAATCAAGGGAAGGAACTTGGGTTTCCTTATCAGAAAGCTAGGGTTAACGGTCAGGTAGAAGTGCAGCCCTCCCGATGTCCTCCTGTCACCTGCCTTAAGGGATGTTTGTTCCCACGTGTGAGTTGTGCCTCCGGTGTACTCTCCAGAAGCGTATTTGCTCAGCTGTGGAGCAGTAAGTGAACAATGACTTTATTGGTCTCAGCACATAAACTACTGCAATAACAGATTTGATCCTGAGGGCAATTTGCTAATCCTAGTTACAGGATATTAGTGTTTTATTGGCATAGTACTTTTTTTTTTTTTTTTTAAATTGAGACAGGATCTGGCTCTGTTGCCCAGGCTATAGTACAGTGGTGTGATCATGGTTCACTGCAACCTCTGCCTCCTGGGTTCAAGCCATCCTCCCACCTTAGCCTCCCAACTAGCTGGGACTACAGGTACCTGCCACCATGCCTGGCTTTTTTTTTTTTTTTTTTTTTTTTTTTTTTTTTAAGACAGGGTCTCGCTCTGTTGCCCAAGCTGGAGGACAGTGGTATGATCACTGCTCACTGCAACCTCGGGCTCCTGAGCTCAAGCAGTCCTCCCACTTCAGTTTCCCAAGTAGCTAGGACCACAGGTGCATGCCACCGTACCCTGCTAAGTTTTGTATTTTTTGGAGGGTAGAGATGGGGCCATGCTATGTTGCCCAGGCTGAATGGCTAATTTTTGTATTGTTTATAGATATAGGGTTTTGCCATGTTGCTCAAGCTGGTCTCAAACTCCTGAGTTCAAGCAGTCCACCCGCCTCGGCCTCCCCAGCTGCTGGGATTACAGATGTAAGTGACTGCTTACATAGTGCTTTTACACTTTTTACATAGGCCAGCATAGTGCTTTTCATCTTAAGTAGCTTTCTTCATATTGCTACTTTTTCTCTCTTCAGCTCAGTTAATTTATTCATTCACCTAGTGTTTATTGAGCATGTACTAGGTGGCGATCCACTAGGCACTGGCAATTTCATGGTAAACAAGATAGGTAATGTCCTTGCTATACAGAGCCTACTTACAGAGATGCTCAGTGGGGCGGCATTACACAGTAATCGTTGAGCAAGTGGGCAGACTGAGTTATTTCAGAGAGGGATGAATACTGATAGCCGAACAAGCTGAGGCGATGGCGAGTGACTGAGGTGGGAATGACGGCTGTTCTTAGATGCCAGTGGTCACAGAATGCCTCTCTGAGGAGGTGACAGCTGAACTGAGACCTAAATCATAAGGAGCCAGAGAATTGGAGTGAAGAGGGGTCCCGGCAGTATAACAGCAAGTACCAAAGTCCTGAGGCCAGAGTGAGTGTGGCACGTTAGGAGAGTGTAAAAGAAAGCTGGTGTGGCGAAAGCATTGTTAGGGGTAGCGAGTGTCGGGGGTGTGGTGGGAGCTAAAGCTGGAGAAGCAGGCAAGGGCCAGGTCACGCTGGACACTGAGGCCACAGTGACACCTTTGGATTTTATTCCTCAGTGGGAAGCTTTATGCCGAGGGTGTACCACGGTCTGACATTTTTCAAAGACTCCTCTGCCTTTAAGAAGGTGTTCTTTATCCAGCTGAGGAAGTTTCCCTCTGTTCCTAGTTTGCAGAAAGTCATTACTTTTTCCTATATTTTTTTTCTCCTACTTTTTCTCTATTTCCTTCTGTGCACACTTAGGGGTATCCTATACTCTGAGGCCTCTGTTCAGTTTGTTCAGTTTTCCTCAGTCTTTTTTCCCTCTGTTCTTCAGACTCGATAATTTCTATTAACCTGACATCCAGTTCACTGATTCTTCTGTTCTTCTGCCATCTGAAATCTGCTGCCGAGCCTCTCTAGTGAATTTAATTTTAGTTGCTGTAACAACTCAGTTCCATTTTGTTTTATGTTTCCTGTCTCTTTTTGTTCTCTATTCATTGGGTCAGTTTCCTCACATGGTCCTTTAGTTCTTTAAACTTGACTTTATTAGTTATTTTAGCTTATTTATAGTAACTGTTTTGAAGTCTTCATCTGCTAACTCCCCATCTGGGAATACTCAGAGACCATTTCCATCGACTGCTGGAATTTTTTTTTCCCCCCTCCCAAGTATGGGTCCTGGTTTTTTTCTTTGCTGTCTTGTGAGTTTTTGTTGACTGCCCTATATTTTAGGTAATACATTGATGCAGTTCTGGATTCTTTACATTTTAACTCAAGTGGATGGTGATTGTTTTATTTGCTCATTTGTTTAAGCAACTGGACTGGACTAAATCTCAAGTCTGTCTCTCCGGCTGTGTCTGACTCTGGATGTCTCTGTACTTCCGTTTTGATTAGTTTTTATTTTTAAGCCTGGGTTCCTAGAGAGCTTGCCCTTGTGTCTGCATAGCATAGTGTTCAGCAAAGATTGGTCAGTGGTTGTAGTCAGACACCTCGAGCCGGTGGGGCTCCCTTCTCTGCTCGGGACCTGTTGGACTGTGGAGCACACGGTTCTGCAAGCTGTTTGCGAGTGCGCCCCAGCTGTACTTTGCCCTGGTCTCCTTTTACAGCTTCTCCATGTGTGTGCACTTATGGGCTCTAAAGACCAGGTGTGCGTGGGTGGTGTGGGCCTGCACTGCTGTCTGCTGCGCATGCTCAGAGCCTCTCGCCCACCTGGGATGTGTGAAGAGCTTTTTAAGCTCCCTACAGCCAGTCTCACTTTCAAGGCCTGCCGGTTAAGTCTCCAGCTGGTGTGCCGGTCCGTTGCTTGTCCCAGGTAGAGCAGCAGCCTCATGGCTGTAGGCCTCTGGCCCTCCGTGCTGCTCGCCTGCCTCTGGGCTTGCTGCTGTCACTGACGACGCTGAATCCAATGAGTCCCTGCCAGCAGCGACAGTGAGTATGCTAGTTTTCAAGGCCTGCCCCCACGCTTGCTAACTTCTGAATTGACAGAGCTGGAGGGAGGAGAGACGAGGGCAGCTCCTGGCTGGAAAAGTCACAGACTTGTGCTGTTCCCACCTGAAGTCCAGTGGTTTTCATGAGTAAACACGTCTCAGTTTGTGGAATGTCTTGGTTGATTTCCAGAGCACCAACTAGGCTGTTTTTGACTCTTGACCAGCTTTATAGTTGCTTTGTGGGAAGGCTCATAACAGAGCTTTCTCACTCTGTTATGCTAGAAGTTAGGCATCCCCTGGGAAGGGCTTGAACGTGCCCCCAGGTGATTCTGATTGGCAGCCAGGGTTCGTCACCAGCACACCTGGGACTGTTTGAGCTGTAAATATACACACACAATATCAGGGCATGAGAAAGGTTTTGCCATATTGACTTTCTAAAAAGAAGAGTCTTGAATGTCTCAGGTGTTATAAATAAGGACCTAATTTTAAAACAGGACCTAACGAGGGTCTAGAATGTAGACCTAGCCTCTGCCAAATTGGTCAGCAGCCTTTCTGCTGATATGTTAAAGTTGGCCAATGTAGACCTTGCACTTGGCATGGTGTTATTTTATGTTCAGCTTCGTTGGCTATCATCCATTTCCTGAAACAGACTCCTAACCTAATTTTTCCAGGTTGGAAAGCTGCTGAAGCAGTACGTGTGCTGTGCTCAGAGGCTGTCTGGAGTCTGAGTTTGATATATTCTTAACTCTGAAAGGATATTATTCATGGCTGACATATCAGAGGGGACTAAATTGAGAGCATTGGGTTATTACAGAACATTCACTCATCTTTTTGTGCTGCTTCAGAAACATTACTAATCAGGTTTTAGGGATGTGAATAATTGTCCAGTTCTAGGCTCGTTGTACAATGGCTACAGTGGATAAAGTTGCCCTGGACTCTGAAACCAGTAGTGGACAGGAATAGCATTAAAAAGAGACTAATAGATCAGCCTTACCTAATAGGATGCAAATGCATAGAAGTCTTAAATAAAGTACCAATGAACTGAATCTTTAGAGCAGTGTTAACATTTTGGGTCTATTTTCTTTCATTTTTCTGGACTAGTGGTTCTGAACATGTGATCCAAGGACCTGTGGGGACCCCTAGACCCTTTCAGGAGGTTCATGAAGTGAAGACCATTTTTATAATGGCCTTTTCCACTCTCATAAGAAATAACAGAAGCAGGTGAGAACTCGGCTATATTCTGTTCAGCTGAATTAAGGAGATGTGAGCAAATGTCACTCTTTTCACTAATTTTTTTAAGAAAACAGTTATTTTTAATAAAATGCGTTATTTATGCTAACATGTAATGGATTTTTTTTTTTTTTTTTTTTTTGAGACAGTCTTGCTCTTGTTCCCCAGGCTGGAGTACAGTGGCACGATCTCAGCTCACTGCAACCTCCGCCTCCTGGGTTCCAGTGAGTCTCCTGCCTCAGCCTCCTGAGTAGCTGGGATTACAGGCGCCTGTCACCATGCCTGGCTAATTTTTGTACTTTTAGTAGAGATGGGGTTTTGCCATGTTGGCGAGGCTGGTCTTGAACTCCTGACCTCAGGTAATCTGCCTGCCTTGGCCTTCCAAAGTGCTGGGATTACAGGCATGAGCCACTGCGCCCAGCCAACATGTAATTGACTTTTCAATGAATTTTAAATACTTCTTTTAAAAGTGTATTGGTTTTAATTTGCAGTATGGTAAATGTTGATTGATATAATTCACATAAACAAAAGGTCTTTGGGGTCGTCTAATTTTAAAGAGAGTGTAAAGGGGTTCTGAGACCTATCTTATAGATAGATAGATAGATAGATAATGCAATATATACTAATATAATATAGAGTACTAATATATAGTAAATACTCATATACTTATATACAAATATGATATGTGTAGTATATATTATATATATAGTTAACTAAAGAAAAAAATAAAGCTTTTAAATAATTAAAGTTAATTTTATTCATAAGTCTTGCTAAGGACTGAAACCCGAGGCCAGTAGCCCAGGAGTGGTCCTTTGGAGAGGTCTCGTGAGATGGCTCTGGCACAGCGTTTCAGCCACTGCTTATATGCAGGTAGTGCGGGTCCATTCCAGGTAAAATCATATCGCACTTGCTCAGAAAGTTCCATAAAAGTGGAATCACAAGGGTTGGGTATCAGAGGACATCTGGTTATAGCTTGCAGAAGCATACTCACCCCGTCAGAGGTTATCTCACGTGCAGAAAAAGGCAAGGACGGGTCATTTATCCTGTAAGAAACATCATGACTCAGGCAAGAGATACCCTGTTGGTCTTCAAAGCATTCTTCCAGGGAGCATTTTGTCACAAACTCAGGAGTTCAAGAGGAAATGGCAAACATGGCTTCCTACATTTGCTAATTTGTCTCACAGTACTGCATATCCGTCTCCTTCAAAAAATGGGATTGCCTTCATACTGCGCACGTTGTATAATGTACATTTTTTGCTTCATGTATCAGAAATGTTTCCCATACCAAGAACTGTAGGGGGTCCATAATATTCCATTTTACAATTACTGTAATTAGCTTAATCTTATAAGTAATGGTATAACACATTTTGTGCATATTATGGATCAATTTTTTAATAATTTTTTTTTTTTTTTAGTTTAAGGGGATTTGCCTCAGTTCACTGACATTGTTACTTATTGCTTGGCATTCTGTAAAGCAATGGCATTTGGGGGAAAAAAGATGAAAATGTGATTCCTGCTGTGCAGAAAAGAGTTAACATGGCAAATCTGAGACTGCTAATTGTCAGAAAGGCTGGCTTGAAAGGCTGATCCTTGGCTGGCCTCTGGGAACTTGGCTGATAAACCCTGATAATAATCTTTCCCTACATGAGAAGAGTGGCTCCTTGTGCCGAAACTGTTTGTACAAGTTGTGTGGTTATGCTGAACACCTGGTTTCCTTATTGGAGTCTGAAATTTTGGTACGTACTAGGCAGCGGGGGCCTATGTGACCAGCCCGCAGTGAGTCTTCGACATCGAGTCTCCAGTGAGCTTCCCTGGTAGACAACACGTTGCACGCATTGTCAGCACTCGCTGCTGGGGGAAGTAAGTGTGTCCTGTGTCACTGCATACCTGGTTTCTTCCAAACTTCTCTCCGTGTGTCTTTTTCCTGTCCTGCAACTCAACGCTGAGTCCTGTGAGTCCATCAAGTGAATCACTGAACCTGGGGATAGTCTTAGGAACTCCTGATAAACCTGCTGTCAAGGCACTCACAGCTGAGGAGGGAAAAAAAGATCAGTATGTAATTATAGTACAGTTTGTGTTGATAGAAAATAGTGTAGTTAACAAGATAAAAAGGAGCTAAAGAGAGGATAGAAATCAGAGAAAACTTCACAGGAAGACAACGAAAGAGTATTTTGAAGGATGCATGGAATTTTTTCCAGTAAAGAAAGAGAAGGTGGGTCTGGTAGGCAGACAGCATGAACGTAGACAGTGAAACTCATAGTGAGTGGGCTTGGAGCACTCCAGGCAGCTTGCTAATACTGAAGCAAGAAAGATCCTGGGCAACGTGAGGAGATCATGTTGGAGAGTTAAGCAGGTAGTCATTGAAGGGTTTCCAGTTAGAAACATAAGGTGCAAAGGATAATGAAGGGGAAAAGGAAAACGCATGGAGAACAGTTCTGTGCTCCTGGCCAGGAGATGAATCAAAAGAGGGCTGATACTGGGGTCTGTGTAAAGAAGAGAGCATTAATGAGCATTCATGTAAGCAAATGTGAGGAGATTTCAGAGTATATTTATTTATTTTTAATTAATTTTATTTTTTGAGACAGAGTCTTGCTCTGTTGCCCAGGCTGCAGTGCAGTGATGCAATCTCAGCTCACTGCAACCTTTGCCTCCTGAGTTCAAGTGGTTTTTTCTGCCTCAGCCTCCCAAGTAGCTGGGATTACAGGCGCCCATCACCACACCTGGCTAATTTCTGTATTTTTAGTAGAGATGGGTTTTCACCGTGTTGGCCAGGCTGGTCTTGAAACTCTTGGCCTCAAATGATCTGCCTGTCTTGGCCTCCCAAAGTGCTGGAATTACAGGCAGGAGCCACCACACCCAGCCAGCTTATCGCTACTTCTAGTTCTTCTGCACTTGAATCATCAAATGCAAATGGCAGCTTTTGAAAACTGACAACTAACAATTTTGAAAAGGGAATGGCCATCTTTTCAGTTGTAAAACATTTTTATTATTAGTTTTATAAACAGCAATTAGAATGATCAATGAAAATTTTTTTAACATTCTCTCTCTAATCACTTTTGTGTGTACATCAACCTTTAGCATTTGTCTTCTTGAGAACTCATCCAGTTAATCTTGTTGTACAAATACACAGTGGACAAAAGAGTACTGTTACACATCCCCTTACTAAGGCAGTGTTCTGGGCTCCTCTGACAAACCTTGTGGTGAAGTCCTTTCAGTTGAATGACCCACTGGATGAACATGCCCTGTTTTCTTTTTGCCTTTAATAATTATTATTCGAACATTGATTCTTTTCTGCTTTGCTTTTTAAAAAATCTATTTAAAAATAATTGTGGAACTAAAGGAAGCTGCAAAGACAGGTACAGTGCAGCCTTCACCCCCATCTTTCCCTGACAGTTACTTCTTGGGATAACTGAGGTGTACATAATGTACAATATCAAAATCAGGAAATTGACATTGGTATTATGAGTGTGGATAGTTCTGTGTCCTTTTATCACGTCTAGATTCTTGTAACCACCACTATAGAACAATTCTATCACCACAAAGATCTCCCGTGGTGCTGATAGTCACACCAACCCCTGCATCCCCCATCATGCCTAACCCCTGGGAACCTAGTCTACTATCCTTCACTATGATTTTGTCATTTTGGAAATGTTGTATAAATGGCATCATACAGTGTGTGAGAGAATGGATTTTTTTATTCTGCATGATGCTTATGAGGCCCATCCAAGTTGCTGGATGTTTGAGTAGTTTGCTCTGTTATCTTGCTGAGGAGGATTCCATGCCATGGATGCCGTCCTTTTACATGGCATTTAATTGGATCATAGTTTAAAAATCCACTCTCCCTTTTAATTGGTGCATTTAGACTATTTATATTATTTTTAGTTTTAAAATGTCCACTTTATTCCATATAACACTTCACCAGAGATCATTTACATCTGAGGAAGAGATGGCCCATGAAATTGATCTATAGTAAAACACTCTCAGAGATGCAGTCCAATTCTGTACATTTCCAGGCACCCCTAAAAAAGTGGATCACCATGCAGAAATATAGGCATCATGACTACAATTTACATAAGATAATAGGGAGATATCAATAAACCTTAGAAAGTAATAAATTCACCCTTTTCTTAAGTACGGGTATGCAGTTGTTACAAAGCCATAGTAAATGGTTTATAAAATGAGACTTTATTTTGTGTTCCTCTGCTGTTTCATAAGGCATAGCATTTTTACAAGGCTCTTTTGGGACTACAGCCAGTGATTAGTGGCACCTAGTCGTGGTCCAGCTCTAAAGAACAATCACTAGACAGGCTGGATACCCTCTGTCACGTGCACAAATCTGCATGGAAAAGGACTAAACTTTTAGACTTGGAGGTGTGTACTTATTTCCCCTTTCTAGTGTATTAAGAGATGACATGTGCTTTAATTTGCCAAAAGCAATGCTTGTATTCTGGCAGCAGCATGCTACTTCTATTACATAGTAAAGTGAATACCAGAACTGCAAAGGCAGGAGGTGTAAGTGAATTCGTATTGGGAAGAGACGTCAACGTATACAGCAACAAATGAAGAGTGAATAGGAAAACTCCCTGTTGCCACAGATGTACATGACCTCTGTGATATGTGATATAAGAGGCATTTCAAATTTATGGCCTCCAGCCCAGAGATGGCAAGTGCTTTTCCATTCAGTCTAATATTTCTGCATTCCAACTAAAAAGGAATATATTAACAGCATAGAAAAGTTGCTTACTGAAAGGAAATTCCAAAGAGCAAGGGAGGGAATGTAGAAATTAGGAAGTTGGCTGGGTGTGGTAGCTCCTGTCTGTAATCCCAGCACTTTGGTAGGCTGAGGTGGGCAGATCACCTGAGGTCAGGAGTTCCAGACCAGCCTGGGCAACAAAGTGAGACCCCATCTCTACAAAAAACAGAAAAATTAGCCAAGCATGGTGGTGCATGCCTGTAGTCCCAGCTACTTGGGAGGCTGGGGTGGAAGGAGAATCTCTTGAGCCTGGGAGACGGAGGTTGCAGTGAGCCAAGATTGTGCCACTAGACTCCAGCCTGGGTGACAGAATCAAACTCTGTCTCAAAAAAAAAAAAAAGTTTGTGGAACACTCTTCAAATTGTAATTAACTACATTTTCATATCTTTACAGTAATACAAAACACAGTCACTTGCAGAACTGGTTAAGATTACTGAAATACCAGATACAAATATGTCCTCTACATCGGTTTCTTCAAGTTCCTTTTGTTTATATGGAATGAAGCGGTTAATACTTTTCTACAGGAGTAAGTGCACACCAGGAAGGCCAAGACAAACACAAATCAGGGAATCAGGTTTTCTCAAAGCTGCAGTGTGGAAATACTAGAAACAGCTGGTTCCATACCCATGAATAGGTTTCTTTGCTATAGGAAATCCAAGTTTCATAAGGAATGGACATGGTAAAAAAGGCTTCTTGAAGGGAAGACGGATAACACCCTGCATGCATTTAGTGTTCAGTCCCTTCTGCTGCATCACGTTCCTTTCCTGCACTGTGTGGTGTCCACGGTGTTGTTAGGTTGTCTCTCAGAAACTGCATGATGAGGGGCTGTCTCGGAGTCTTCAGCGTATCAAGTTCTGCGGTGGCTTCATCAAAGGCTGTTTTAGGGCTAGGTGCAGTGGCTTATGCCTGTAATCCCAACATGTTGGGAGATAAAGGCAGGTGGATGGATCACTTGAGGCTAGGATTTCAAGGCCAGGCAGGCCAGCATGGTGAAACCCCACCTCTACTAAAAATACAAAAAATTAGCCTGGCATGATGGCGAGCACATGCAGTCCCAGCTACTCGGGAGACTGAGGCACAAGAATCACTTGAACCCAGGAGGCGGAGGTTCCAGTGAGCTGAAATCGCACCAGTGCACTCCAGCCTGGGAGACAGAGCAAGACTCTGTCTCCAACAAAAAACAAAAAATGCCGTTTTAGCCAGTGGGCAGGGCAGGTGAGCTCAGGGTTGTTAAGGCTCTCATAGTAAAATGTAGAAAAGTTAAGAGCCAGCCCCAAGCAGATTGGAAGTGGGGATTTCATCTCTCTCTTGCATATCAAATTATCTAATGCCTCTTGGTAAGCTCCTGGGAATTATCTGTCATCTATGTTTTTTGTTTGTTTGTTTTGTTTTGTTTTTATTTTGAGATGGAGTCTTGCTCTGTCATCCAGGCTAGAGTGCAGTGGTGCCATCTCTGCTCACTCAGCTTCCACCTCCTGGGTTCAAGTGATTCTCCTACCTCAGCCTCCCGAGTAGCTGGGATTACAGGTACACGCCACCACATCCAGCTAATTTTTGTATTTTTGGTAGATAGGGGATTTTGCCATGTTGGCCAGGCTGTTCTCGAGCTCCTGTCCTCAGTGATTCACCCGCCTTGGCCTCCCAAAGTGCTAGGATTACAGGTGTGAGCCACTGCACCTGACCTACCATCTGTTTTTGATCATTACCACATGCAACTTCAGCAAGATATTGGAAGTAATTCCCCTTTACTTTCAGATAGAAGACAGTTGTCTCTGGATTAGTTGCATGGGCTATTGAATATAATACTTAACCGAAAATTCCAAGACCATGGTGCAGGTGGATCTCAGCTCAGACTCCACTTTCTCCCCATAGTACTTAATCAGCAGCATCTTCATATTGGAGGTGTCAGTTTCCAGCTCAGTGCTCAAGATATCCTTCCAGGTGGACCTGTAGTCCCTGACCCCATACTTGTAGGCCACTGAGACTTGTAGGCCACTGAGAGCAGATCGTGCTCCTCACTGGATGGCTGGGTGCCCCGCTTAGTCATGGCCTTCGTGTAGATGGCCATGTCGTCATAGTGCCTGGCCTGCTGGGCCAGCTCTGCCTTCTCCATGGTGGGTGGGTGGCTGAGGCTGGGGCTGGGGCTGGAGCCAGGGCGGGGCTGGAGCTGGGGTGGAGGATGAATCTGAAAGAGTCTTCCCCAAGAGCTCTAGATCCTTTACATTTAATGTGATTATTGTTATGTTAGGCTTAATCAAGTCTACCATTTTATCTTTCTTGATAGTTTGTTCCTTCTGTGATTTAATTTTCTTTTTCCTGACTTCTTGTGTGTTCCTGAAACAGTTTTCAAAATTCCATTTTGATGTGTCTGTGGTGTTTTTTGAGTGTATTCCTTTGTATAGATATTTGAGTGGTTGCTCTAGGTATTTCAGTATACATATATAACTTATGGTCTACTGGGGTTGATGTTTTATCAGTTTGAGTGAAGTATAGAAATTTTGTTTCCTTTGAAGTCCTTTGCCCTCCCCAGTTGATATATATATATATATATATATATATATATATTTTTTTTTTTTTTTTTTTTTTTTTGAGAGAAGGTCTCACTTTGTCACAGCTCACTGCAGCCTTGACCTGTAAGGCTCAAGCAATTCTCCCACCTGAGCCCTGCAAATATGTGGGACCACAGAAGTGTGCCACCACACCCAGCTGATTCTTTAATTTGTCTATAGAAATGGGGTCTCACTTTGTTGCCTAGCCTGGTTATAATTGTTTTAAATATTTCTTTTACATTGAGAACCACATCAGACAATGTTACGCTTTTTGCCTCAACCATCAAACGTAATTTAGAAAACTCAAGGAGAAAAGGAATGTCTCCTTGTGTTTTTTTTCTCTTTTTCAGTTCTTCCTTTTTGATGTTGCAAGATTCCTTCCTTTATCATTTCCTTTCTTTTTTAAGAACTTCCTTTAGCCATTCTTTTCAGATAGGTTTGCTGATGGCAAATTCCATCAGTTTTCTTTTTTACAAGAATATCTTCATTTTTCCTTTACTCCTTAAGGATAATTTTGCCATAGATGGAATTTGAGGTTGACAGTTATTTTCTTTCAGTGCTTAAAAAACGTGCCATTTCCTTCCGGCCTCCATGGTTTCTGATGAGAAATTTGCTGTAATTCAAAATCTTTTCTCCAGTAGGTTATATGTGTTTTTCCTCTGGTTGATTTCAAGATTTCTTCTTTGTCTCTAGTTTTCTTTTTTTTTTTTTGAGACGGAGTCTTGCTCTGTCGCCCAGGCTGGAGTGCAGTGGCCGGATCTCAGCTCACTGCAAGCTCCGCCTCCTGGGTTCACGCCATTTTCCTGCCTCAGCCTCCCGAGTAGCTGGGACTACAGGCACCCGCCACCACGCCCGGCTAATTTTTTGTATCTTTAGTAGAGACGGTTTCACCGTGTTAGCCAGGATGGTCTCGATTTCCTGACCTCATGATCCACCCATCTCGGCCTCCCAAAGTGCTGGGATTACAGACTTGAGCCACCGTGCCCGGCCTTATCTCTAGTTTTCTAAAGTTCAGTTGTGGTGTTTCTTTTCATGGGTTTCTTCAGGTTTATCCTGTGGGTTTTGCTCAGCTTCTTGAATCTTTATGTCGGTTTATGTCTTTTACCAAATTTGGGAAATTCTAGCTATTATTTCTCCAAGTACAGTCGTGTGTCACTTAATGATGGGGATGTGTTCTGAGAAATGCACCGTTAGGTGGTTTTGTTGGGTGAACATCATGGGGTCTACTTACACAAACCTAGATGGTACAGCCCACTACACACCTATGTCTTGCTCCTAGCCTACAAACCTATGTAGCATGTTACTGTACTGAATACCGTAGGCGGTTACCACACAATGGTATTTGTGTATCTAAATATATTTAAACATAGAAAAGATAAAGTGAAAATACAGGATAACAGGTGAAACAGTACACCTGTAGAGGGCACTCACCATGAATGGAGCTTGCCAGAGTAGAAGTTGCTCTGGATATCACTGAGTCAGTGGGGAGTGAATGTGAAGGTCTAAGACATTCCTGTACACTCCTGTAGACTGCTGTAGCCTTCACAAATACTAAAGTAAGGATACACTCAGTTTATAAAAATATTATTCTTTCTTCAAAAATAAATTAACTTGGCTGGGGGTAGTGGCTCACACGTGGAATCCTAGCACTTTGAGAGGCTGAGGTGCGAGGATCACTTGAGCTCAGGAGTTCAAGACCAGCCTGGGCAATAGAGTGAGACCCTGTCTCTACAAAAAACACAAAAATTAGCTGAGCATAGTGGCACGTACCTGTACTTCCAGCTACTCTGGAGGCTGAGGTGAGAGGATCACTTGAGCCAAGAAGGTTGAGGCTGCGATCAGCCTTGATTGGGCCACTGCACTCTAGCCCAGGTGACAAAACGAGACCCGTCTCAAAAAATATTAATAATTGATTAATCTTAGCTTAGTGTAACTTTTTAACTTAATAACGTTTTAGCTGACTCCTTTGTTAAAACACAAACACATTGTATAACCGCATAAAATATTTTATTTTTTATATTCGTATTCTATAAGCTTTTTCTATTTAAAAGTTATTATTATTTTTTTACTTTTTAAACTTTGTTGTTAAAAATGAAGAGACGTACACGTTAGCCTAGGCCTACAGAGGATCAGGATCATCAGTCTCCCTGTCTTCCACCTCCACATCTTGTCCCACTGGAAGGCCTTGCGGGGCGGTAACACACATGAAGCTGTCCTCTCCTATGAGAACAGTGCCTCCTTCTAGCATACCTCCTGAAGGACCTGTCTGAGGCTGTTTTCCAGGTAACATTTTTTCCTATGAGCAGAAGAAGTATACTCTAAAAGAACAGTAAAAAGTATAGTAAAGTATAGTATAGTAAATACAAAACCCAGTAACAGTTTATTGTCATTATCAAGTATGTACTGTACATAATTGTCTATGCTAGACTGTTACATGACTGGCAGTGCAGTAGGTTTATTTACACCAACATCACCACATCCATGTGAGTCATGCATTGTGTTACCCCGTTACAATGGCTACAGTGTCATTAGGCGATAGGAATTTTTCAGCTCCATTATAATCTTTTTTTTTTTTTGAGAGAGGGCTTGCTCTGATGTCCGGGCTGTAGTGCAGTAGTGTGAGCATGGCTCACTTTACCGTCAGTCTCCTAGGCTCCAGTGATCCTCCCGCCTCAGCTCCTTAGTAGCTGGGACTACATTTACCCAGCTAATTTTTGTATTTTTTGTAGAGATGGGGTTTCACTGTGTTGCTCGGGCTGGTCTTGAACTTCTGGCCTCAAGCGATCCTCCTGCCTCCACCTTCCAAAGTGCTGGGATTACAGGTGTGAGCCACTGCGCCCAGCCTCCATTATAATCTTACAGGACCCCTGGACATATATGCGGCATGACTGTACTTTTCCCACGCCACCCTCTTCCTCCATCGCTTCTGTGATGCTGATGATAGCAGTGTTAGATCTCAGATCTTTTGTTACAGTTCCAAAGGTTCCTGAGGCTCTGTTAATTTTTTCCTTAGTCTGTTTTCTCTCTTCTGCCTAGATTGGATAATTGCTGTTGTCTTTCTTCGGGATCACTGATTCTCTCCATCTGCTCTTGAGCTCACCCATTAAGTTTTTTTTGTTTCAATTATTATATTTTGTATTCTATTTGTTTATTTTGTTTATTTTTTTATTTACAAAAACTTCTATTGTTTATATTTTCTATTTCTTTGCTTAGGGTTTCAGTTTTTTAAAATTTGTTTAATTGTACCCATTGAAGCATTTTTACGATGGCTGCTTTAAAATCCTTAGAAGGTAATTTCAACATCTGCGTCATCTTGATGTTAGCATCTGTTCATGGTTTGTTCTCACTGACGTTGAGATTTTCCTGGTTCTTAATATTATGAGTGATTTTCAATTGTGTTCAAGGCATTTTGGGTGTTGGTTATAAGACTGGCTTTTATTTACATTGTCTGTCATAGCTGGCCTTTTCTGACATCATTTTGGGAGGGTACGGGACTGTGCCACCTCATTATGCTGGTGGGAATGGGATGAAAATCCAAAGCATCCATCAGTACCCAGCAGGAGAGATTCCTCCTTCCAGCTGTGCAGGGTTGGGAGGTCAGTTTCCCCGTAAGGCCTGTGCTGACGCCACCCTTGCTAAGAGGGGAGAAGGGGTGCTGCTACTGCTTCCCCTGTGGCCACCACTCGCACCTCACTGGGAGGTTCATTACTGGTGGAGGGTAGTGAAAGTCCCAGCCCCCTCCCTCAGTCCTACCTGACCTCATCCACGTATTGTGGGTGTGAGGGGGCCTTTTAACAGGTGGGCAAGGTTGGAAGTCTAGGCTCCCTGCCTGGCCATTGCTGACAGGGTGGGCAGGGGACCATGTGTTTTCATGGTACCTGGCTGGAGTAGAGTAGTGATTATCTGACGTTTTCTGTCCTGCTAGGTTGCCCCTTATTGAGTCCTTTGAATAGAGTTAGCAGGCTTTTCTTGGTCCTTTGTTCTTGTGTGCTCCTGTTGATGTTTTCAGGTTCTTTGCGTAGAGTTAGCAGGCTTTTCTTGGTCCTTTGTTTTTGTGTGCTCCTGTTGGTGATTTCAGATTGCTGACTTTTCTAGTTCCCATTCTAGGATATATGAGGCAGAAAGAAAACTCAGAACTCACTGCTGTGTTGTTTCTTGGGTCCTAGTGACTCTGCCCTTTCCACCTTTCAGAGTCTTTTTATTTTTAATTTTTTGTGGTGGTTGTTGAAATAGGGTCTCACTCTATTGCCCAGGCTGGAGTGCACCGGCACAAACTCAGTTCACTGCAGCCTCTGCCTCCTATGCTCAAGCCATCCTTCCACCTCAGCTTCCCGAGTAGCTTGGACTGCAGGCGCCTGTCACCACACCTGGCTAATTTTTGTATTTTTTGTAGAGACAGGGTTTCCCCATGGTGCTGAGGCTGGTCTTGAACTCCTGAGCTCAAGTGATCCACCCGCTTCAGCCTCCAAAGTGTTGGGATTATGGATGTGAGCTATGGTGTCCAGCCTTCTGATTTATACTATCTGGGTTTATAATTGTGTTTAGCAGGATGCATAGAGAGAAGTGTGTCTACTCCATCTTGGTCTGGAACTGGAAGTGTCACCTTGAACTGGAGAAAGTTCTTCAAGGATATTGTCATCTGAAGACTCATAGTCTGAGATTTTACTTTTATGATCAATTTCACTAACATTATTAGAGTCTGTGGTGATACCACCTGTCTTTCTACATTCATTTTCTGATTTGTCCTACAGTTGTGAGATGTCTTTGCTGTGGCTTTTCTTCTTTTTGCCATTTTGGGTACAAAAAGGAAAAATCCTAGATTCTCAGTTGTTTTCAGCAAAGGTTACAGAAGACGACAAAGTAGTGTTTTTGAGCTTCTTTTATACCGTCCTGAAAGATGATGCCAATAGTCTTAGCAACACAATAAGAAAACTAAAAGATAATATAATAGTGGTGATTTATGTCACTGTGTACCATCCTCCAGGTGATTCTGTCATTCTTCCATTTGATTTAGTTTTTTTTTTTTTTAGCATGATTAGGAATGATTGATGAGTAATTGTAAAATTGTAAAATAATTCTTAGGACAATGAAATAGCAAAAAGGTTTAAGATATAGAAAAAATAGGCTCACTGATCTCCTATATCTGTATTAGTTATCTATTTATGGGTAATAAATTACCACAAGTTTAGTGATTTAAAATGACATACAGTTACTATCTCTCATTTTCTGTGGGCTAGGAAACTGGGCCTGGCTTAACTGAGCCCTCTACCTGGGCTCTCAGAAGGATGCATTGAGGTGTCAGCTGGACTACAGTATCATCTTGAGACCTGACTTGGAAAGAATACACTCCCAAGCTTATCCAGATTGTTGGCAGAAGCCATTTCCTTGTGGCTGTAGGACTGAGAGCCCAGGCTTGTTGCTGGCTCTTTTCTGGGAAGCGGCTCTAAGCCCTTTGTGACATGGGCTTTTCAGTTCAGTGATTTACTTCTTCAGAGGCAGCTAGGAAGTCTATAGACACCATATATTATACTATATACTATAGATGTTTTATATAAGATGGAGTCCTATATAATATAACATAATCCCGGAAGTGACGTCTATCACTTTTGCCATTTTCTGTTCATTAGAAACAAGTCATTGCTTCTGCCTGCACTCAAGGGGCAGAGGTTATGGAAGTCTTTGAATACCAGAAGGACGAGGGTCACTGCAGAGTCCGCTTGCCACCATGTCTTAGATTTATAAAACAGTCTGAGGGACACATACGGTAATTGCTAGACAGAATGCGTTATATTCTTTTTTTGTTGTTGTTTAAAAAAAAAGCCCAAATGTTCCCTTTATCCTGTGGAAGGTTTCTAAGAAAGACTAAAAGCCATGAAATTTCAGTCCTTAAAAATAGAAGATTTCAAAAAAGAAACTATAGCTGAATTTGGGTGCAGTGGACCTTGGAGACATACTGGGGGTTAAGGAGGAGTGAGATGGGATGGGAAGATAAAATCTTGATAACCTATATCCTCACCTCTCTCATCATCAGTGGACTATTGGAAGAGTCAGACAAGGGTGGAGTAGGCGGTAGCTCACATTCTGCCTGCTGCCTCACCTGTAGTGAGGCAGATTCGTTTGTTTTTTTCTTTTTCAGTCTGAGGCATCTTCTAGTTCACTAGACCCCTTTCTCAAGACCACAGGGTGGGTCTGTCAAGTTCCCGCAGTTGAAGTGGGAGTGCCGCAGCCTAGAAGCACTAGCCGGTATAGGAAATGGTGTCAACTGTGGTTTTGGTTTGGGCCTGCAGGGCAAGCGAGTGGACTGTTTAAACCGTTCACTTGGAGAAAAAAAGTCCTCAGTAATTTGAAACAAAGAAAAAGGAGGCAGGGCTATTGTGGGTTGGGCGGGGGGAGCATGAATAACATAAAAAGAAAGAGGTGAGAGCAGTCAAGTTTGATTGAAAATGAAAAGTCCAGAAAAGAAACACAGAAGAATTTGCAAAGGACTTTGCAGAAGAATATTAGGAGGGGGAAGGTGGAAATGAATGAACAAGAGGAAAGTGAGAAGAGGGAAGAAGGAGAAAGCATGAAATGGGTCATACAAGGAATAACCAGATCTAGCGAGGGACATGCAGTAAGAGGATATGCTTGTTAATACAGCTACTCCATAGTGTGTGACTGGTTAATTATCAGTACCCTGCTTTTTAGTTAAAGATAGTTCTAATGTAGAACTATCTACATAGTACATTTAGCTATATGTTTATAACAGTTATAACTATCTACATAGTTCTACATTAGATAACTATGTAGTTATCATTGTAGTTCTAATGTAGAACTACATTAGAATTCTAATGCTGTGTCATGGGAATTCTTCATGGGAAACTACAGGGCATTAAAGCTTTCAGAATACAAAATATTTTTAATTTTCCTTTTAGAATGAAATACACCTTTATGAAGAAGTGTCTCCCAGTGACTTTAAAATACTTAAGGAAAATAGTTTATAGCCATCTTATAATTTTTACTCCAAGCTGCTTGTGGTTGTTGAATTTTAAAAAGGTTGAATACAATGATTGTTAATATATTTAGAAGTGAAGAGCTGTTATAAACATATAACTAAGTGTACTCTAATGAATGTTATCCTGAGGTATGAATTTTTATAGTTCCTCATTTTATTATGATAAGGGAATTTGGGACTTTATGATGAACTTACTAAAAAGAGATTGCCCTTTCCCAAGGGAAATCAAGGAAAATTATTACATCTGTTTAGATTTGGGAGGCCGAGGCAGGCAGATCACTTGAGGTCAGGAGTTCAGGACCAGCCTGGGCAACACGGTGAAACCCCATCTCTACTAAAATACAGAAACTTAGCCTAGTGTGGCAGTGTGCACCTGTAATCCCAGCTCTTTGGGAGGCTGAGGCAGGAGAACTGCTTGAACTCAAGAGGCGGAGGTTGCAGTGAGCCGAGATCGCACCAGTGCACTCCAGCCTGGGTGACAGAGCGAGACTCTGTCTCCAAAAAAAAAAAAAAAAAAAAAAAACAAAGTGTGTTATAGGTACTTGCAGCATCGTTCGTTTGTCTTAAGGTGTTATGTTTATTAGGTTAGGGGATAGATTTTAACTTATTAAACCTCTACCTGGAAGTTTGCTTTGAATGACATTGTTAATGATTATATTACTTAGCCGACAGCTTAGAGAAATAGTGGTTGCGTTCCAGAAAATACTTCAACCATAGCCAATTTGGTATTCACTAGTCACTGATTTGTAAGTATACTGAAAACACCTTGTAAGCGAATAAATGAATTATATACATTATTTTAATTTAAATAAAGTGTATGATCCTGTATATCTATGAACCCCATTTTTCCTTTTGAATTTAGAAGGGTGCAGCTATTTTCAGAATCCATGCATATGTGTTGGATCCTGACTGGAGTACTCCAAAACCAGAATTATCTTGACAATGCCATGTAAGAGACCTTTGAAACTGGTGTTCACTGGACACTTGGAAACCCCTTTCTGCCCCAAGTTAATCTTCAGGATTATGGCCCTAAACATTTTAATGAGCACCCCCTGTCCCTGGAACCCTTAACCTGTGGGCCAGAGGAAAGGAGAGGAGAAGAAACCGGTACACTAGAAACTACATAAACTTCTAGGCTGCTCGAGTCTAGAACTACCCGGAGGATAACGCTGGCTGCCTCTGGGCTTCACAGCTCATGGACCTGGGACTGGCACATCAGCATCACCTGGGAGCTTAGGCCTGGCACGGTGGCTCACGCCTGTAATCCCAGCGCTTTGGGAGGCCGAGGCGGGCAGATCACGAGGTCAGGAGATCGAGACCATCCTGGCTAACACGATGAAACCCTGTCTCTACTAAAAATACAAAAAATTAGCTGGGCATGGTGGTGGGTGCCTGTAGTCCCAGCTACTCGGGAGGCTGAGGCAGGAGGATGGTGGGAACCTGGGAGGCAGAGCTTGCAGTGAGCTGAGACCTCACCGCTGCGCTCCAGCCTAGGCGACAGAGCCAGACTCCGTCTCAAAAAAAAAACCAAAAAAAACATTATCAGGGCCCACCTCAGACCTATGGAATCAGGATTCCTGGAAGTGAAGTCCAGAACTCTGTGTTTCAATGAGCCCTTTTACTTTTAGGTGGTTCTTATGCATGATAAATTCAGGAAACAGTGAGATACTTGGTCTCGTTTGTAAGTTTTGGCCATCCGTTCTATTTAGAATTGTCTGTTCAAGTTCTGTTCTTTCAGCCTATTTCATTTGGACTGCTGTTCACTGTGTCTTTTGGCTTTTTATGGCATTAGTTCTCCTAAACCACCCTCTGAATCCAGTTCTTTTATTTTTTTTTCTTTATGCTTAAGAGGTTTATAAGTGGGAAATTTTCTGCAATTTCATCTAGGCCATCTTCTTTCTAATTTAAAATGGTTGTGTAAGAGTGATGCATGTGAAATCTTTAAAAAGTGAAATAAAACTTTTTTCAAAGGCAGTGGCTTCCTGAGAAGTAAAGTAAAGATTGTTAAATTTTGGAATCTTACTAAAAACGTTCCTCAGTCATATTTTAAAAAATTTTATCTGTGGAAAGAATTGTATCAGTTCAATGTGGTACTGAAGTTGAACCAGATGACTACTTTTTTTTTTTTTTTTTTTAAGAGACAGGGTCTTGCTGTGTCACCCAGACTGGAGCGCAATGGTACATTTGCCACTCACTGCAGCCTCAAACCCCTGGGCTCAAGGGAGACTCCTACTTCAGCCTCCTGAGTAGCTGGGGCTATAAGCATGCAGTACCACACTGGCTAATTTTTAAATATTTGTTGTAGAGACAATGTCTCCCTATTTTGCCCAGGCTGGTCTCAAACTTTTGGGTTCAAGCAATCCTCCTGCCCTGGCCTCCCAAAGCACTGGGATTTCAGTTATGAGCCACCGTGCCCGGCCCAGAGGACTTCTCAACATTTTTTTCAGTGCCAGAATTTTATTATCTAATAAATATTAAAATGTTTTAATTTAAGAAATAAAGAGTGGGTTTAACTTTTGGTAGTTTTTATTTCAATACAAAAAGCCAGTTTTTAATGTTAGCTCTGAATTTAGTAGTATCTTGTACATCTTGCTGATAAGAAGTTACTATTCTTTAAAAAAAAAGTTTTCTGGTCTGTTTTTATTCACCACACATTAGATGTGACTTCTTGGTGCTTTTTGTTTGTGTTAATCATTCATTTATACTGTTGAACAATTTCATATGAAATTACCATTTTTGCCAAAAAGGATCAAATATCAGCAATTTTATATGGTTTAGCCTAGTAAGTCTTTGAAAGCCCAAAGTTACCCTTTTCACTGGAAAACTGACCTAAATATTTGAGTTGAAGAATCAAAGTGGTTTCTCTGGAAATTTTGTTTTAGAATCTTAGGTTCACAAAACATGATTTGTACAAAACATAATTTGTACTTTCATTGCCTAGGCTGGACATATAATTTTCTACAATTAAAACAGTTAGATTTTGTCTACAGTAAAAACAAAACAACAAACAAAACCGGGCACTTCCCAGTAAGATGGTAGTATGAGAGTTCCCTCAGTTTCCCGCCATAACCCTCCCTACAAACTGATTGAAATGATTCAAAGAAAAGCAAAAATAAGAATTTTGGTACTAATGTTGACAACAGGGAATTATCAAACGTATTAATTTGGAGGAATTTTTTCATCTGTTATGTTAAAGTGAACTGAATGCTGGAAGCAGATAAACAACTCTCTTCCTCAAGAAAGCTGTGTAGTATTACGGGAAATATAAATGGAGAAAATTCTAGGGAAAATTCTAGAAAGTTCTAGAAAGCTGAGTTGGCTTTCTAGATGGAATATGACGTTGCCCTGTTGTTGTGGAGAACTCTTTCAATATGGCAGAATGGAGTCAGAAACAAAGGACGGATGTGAGAGAGATCAAAAATGGCCCCTCTGGAGCCTTTTCATAGCTGTGGGCCTTGCACTAAGAACAGCTTAGATATTTATCCGGGCTAGAAACTAAGTATCTGTGACATTATCGAATAGCCCATGGGCCCCCAGGGACTTTTTCTAAGCTAACTTTCCAAAAGCATGGACACTTCCCCTCAAAGCAGGGAAGCATTTTAGAATTAGGGGTGGGGCATTTCTCTGCGGGGACTGCTTATTCTGCCTACTTGGTGAAGCTGGCCTCTGAGAGGGTGATTTCAAAACATAACAAGAAAATGCATGTGGAGATGGAGACTGCCCTCAGACTCCTATCCCTTTCTACCACTCAAGAGCTGATGAAAGACTGAGCCTATATCTGCCGTTCAGTCTCCTGCTTGCTTTAAATCATCTTTGTATTAAAAAAATGATGAAATGAAGGATAGTGCAAATAACTTCTCTATACATTTCACCTATTGTGAACATTTTGCCTCTGTCATCTTCCTTTCTACAGATACTTGTTTCTTTTCAGAACCATTTCAGAGTAAATTGCAGAAATCATGCCCCTTTATGCCTAAATCATTTTATGTTTATTTCCTAAGAACCAGGACATTCTCTTACCTTACCACAGTTCAAGTGTCAAGTTCAGGAAATTTAACACTGGCGCAATCATACCCATTCTGCAGTCTGTGTTCTGTTATTCTTCCAGTAATGTTCTTGACAGCATTTATTTCTTCTGCTCCAGGATCCAGTCCAGGACAGTGCTTTGCATTTAGTCTCTCCTTACCCTTGGTCATTTCTTCAGCCTTTGTCTTTGATGGCCTTGACGTGTCTTAAAGTGGAACCATTTGTTTTATACATAATCCCCCAATTTGGATGTGTCCAATGTTTCCTTGAGATTAGAATCAGATTATGCATTTTTGGCAGGAATTCCACGTAATGAAGGGAGGGTCCTCTGGGGTTCACTTCACGAGGCACGTGATGTCTGTCCCATTATTGCCAACTTTAACCTTGACCACTTGATGAAGGTGGTGTCAGGTTTTTCCACTGTGATACTACGATTTCCCTCTTTGTAAAGTAATAAGTACTTTGTGGGGAGGTATTTTGAGATGCTATAAATACCTGTTTCTCATCAGATTTTCACCTGTTAGTTTTAGCATGCATTTTTGGTGCTTGCCTGAGTCAGTTATTGCTATGATGGTTGCAAAATGGTGTTTTTGTTTTTGTTTTTGTTTGTTTTTTGAGACAGAGTTCAGCTCTTGTTGGCCAGGCGGGAGTGGTGATCTTGGCTCACCACAACCTCTGCCTCCCTGGTTCAAGCGATTCTCCTGCCTCAGCCTCCCAAGTAGCTGGGATTACAGGCATGCGTCACCACATCCAGCTAATTTTGTATTTTTAATAGAGACGGGATTTCTCCTTGTTGGTCAGGCTGGTCTTGAACTCCCGACCTCAGGTGATCCACCCACCTTGGCCTCCCAAAGTGCTGGGATTACAGGCGTAAGTCACCGCGCCTGGCCCAAAATGGTGGTTTTTCTAATGTTCGTTATTTCTTCTACATTTAGTAATTGGCCTTCTGTAAGAAACACTTTCCCCTCATTTGTTTATTTTTATTTATTTATTGTTGATACGGACTCATGGATTCTTTATTTTTATTTTTATTTTTTGTTGAGACGGAGTCTCCACCTGTCACCCAGGCTGGAGTGCAGTGGTGCGATCTCGGCTCACTGCGAGCTCTGCCTCCCCGGTTCACACCATTCTCCTGCCTCAGCCTCCCAACGGACTCATGGATTCTTATTTTATTCAACGGGTTATAATCCGTTACCATCAATATTTATTTTGGTACTTAAATTGCTCCCCATTTGGCCAATGGGGGCCTCTCGACTGCCCTTCTGTGCCCTTTGGCGAGGTCATTTTTTTCTTTTGATAATACTTTCTTGCTGGCAGAAGAATATTCTAGGTTTATCTTAAAGTTATTTCTCTAAACAGTTCTTAAAAAATTTTTTTTAATAAAGTTGGGGTCTCGCTGTGTTGCCCAGGGTGGTCTCAAACTCCTGGGCTCAAGCCATCCTCTCGCCATGCTTCCCAAAGTGCTGGGATTATAGGGGTGAGCTACCACGCTTGGCCTCCAAAGAGTTCTAATTTATTTTAGTGGCAAATGGTGTTGAGAAACCAATATCTAGGCACTGCTTAAGTCTTAAGGGTAGGATTCGAATGTTGTTCACATAAAAAGGGAAGAACTCAGAGATCTGTTCTGGACACTTACTGTGTTTGGACACTGTGTTTATACTGATCTGCCCTTGTCTACACTCTCTGGACTGGCAGTTCACACTCTTAGTTTCTGTAACCATATAACATATTCTGATCTCAGAGCAAGTTCCCCCATATTATCTTCTAGATTTTTCTTGGCCCTTTAAAAACATTAATTCTTCTAGATAAATATTAGAATTATACATCAAGTTCAAAAAATTTGTTATATTGAAAGATATTGAATTGGGCCAGGCGTGGTGACTCACGCCTGTAATCCCAGCACTTTGGGAGGCCGAGACGGGCGGATCACGAGGTCAGGAGATCGAGACCATCCTGGCTAACACAGTGAAACCCCGTCTCTACTAAAACATACAAAAAACTAGCCGGGCAAGGTGGCGGGTGCCTGTAGTCCCAGCTACTTGGGAGGCTGAGGCAGGAGAATGGCGTAAACCCGGGAGGCGGAGCTTGCAGTGAGCTGAGATCCGGCCACTGCACTCCAGCCTGGGCCACAGAGCCAGACACCGTCTCAAAAAAAAAAAAAAAGAAAGATAATTGAATTTCTTTTGCTTAGGGTACAATTAATCTTTTTGTAAGACTGAGTCTTCCTATTTAGGAATAAGAGCTAATTTTATTGATTCTATTATAGGCTTCAGTAAAAGGCTTGTACTTTTCTTCATATCTTATGTGTCTCTTCTTATGATTGTTTAATATAATTATTTATAATTTTGTGTTTGGGAATGGTATCTCTTTCTCATGTCTTACATTGTGTATTTACACATGCAGAAAATGCCTAAACCATGAGTGACTTTCACTAAACTGCCACCCAGATCGAGAACTAGAACCTAGGCTGGCACCCTGGAGCCTCCTAGAGTGCTGGGATTACAGGTGTGAGCCACCACGCCTGGCCACTCACTGGGTTTTTAGAGATTGGGAATTTGACTGATGTCTGGCCTAGGGAAATCTTTGAGGACTAGGAAGTTCAGAGGAAAAGTTTGGTCTATGGAAATTAATGATTATGCTATAAAATATGTTATATTCATTTTACTATTATATATATTACCATCAGTTTCTGCCTCATCTCTATCTGGTTGATGTGAATACGGTGTTTATAGTTGTTTGTACCCTTCGACAGGTGATGTTAGTATGATGCTTTAAAGTGTTTATTCTAAACCTTTTATTGTTTTATCCATCTTTAATTATATGAAGTGCTGGAGACTGCTCACATTTTTACAAATAATAAGAGCATAATAATAAGCATTAAGAGCATTCTTACAAATAATAAGAGCATATAAGTTTTGTTATATAACAAGTCAGAGCCCTTTTTTTTCTGTTGTGTATCAATGAATAAATATTTTCTTCTGAAACACTCAACTCTAAACTTTGTAACTTTACAGTTCCGTTTAGATTGTGTTGTTGGTTTGAAGACATACACTATAACTGTTTTGCTTTTGCTTCTAGAAAAACTGATTGCTTATCAACGAGAATTCCTCGCTTTGAAAGAACGTCTTCGAATAGCTGAACATAGAATCTCACAGCGCTCTTCTGAATTAAATACCATTGTGCAACAGTTCAAGCGTGTAGGAGCAGAAACAAATGGAAGTAAGGATGCATTGAATAAGTTTTCAGGTACAAACAGTATTTTTTATATTAAATATATATATATATGTTTTTTGTTTGTTTGTTTGTTTTTTCTTTGAGATGGAGTCTCATTCTGTAGCCCAGGCTGGAGTGCAGTGGAGCGATCTAGGGATCTCGGCTCCACCTCCCGGATTCACGCCATTCTCCTGCCTCAGCCTCCCGAGTAGCTGGGACTACAGGCACTGCCACCACGCCCGGCTCATTTTTTGTATTTTTAGTAGAGACGGGATTTCACCGTGTTAGCTAGGATGGTCTCGATCTCCTGACCTCGTGATCCGCCCGTCTCGGCCTCCCAAAGTGCTGGGATTACAGGCGTGAGCCACCACACCCGGCCTAAAAGGATTATATTTTCTATTTTTTTTTCTTTTTTTTTTTTTTTTTGAGATGGAGTCTCGCTCTGTCGCCCAGGCTGGAGTGCAGTGGCTGGTTCTCAGCTCACTGCAAGCTCCGCCTCCCGGGTTTACGCCATTCTCCTGCCTCAGCCTCCCCAGTAGCTGGGACTACAGGCGCCCGCCACCTCGCCCGGCTAGCTTTCTGTATTTTTAGTAGAGACGGGGTTTCACCATGTTAGCCAGGATGGTCTTGATCTCCTGACCTTGTGATCCTCCCGTCTCGGCCTCCCAAAGTGCTGGGATTACAGGCTTGAGCCACCGCGCCCGGCCCGGATTGTATTTTCAAAGGGGCATGTGGAATATTTTTTTTGAAAGTCATGTAGAATAGTTTATCAGCCAGCATCTGTTACCCTTTTCAGAGAGAAAAACCACCACACAAAACGTTATCTTCTAGTAAATTACAAAAAAAAAAAAAAGTTATTACCTGCTAAATTTGATTTTAAGAGAGTCATATTAAGTTAAATTGTCTGGGCACAGTAGCTCACGCCTATAATCCCAGCACTCTGGGAGACCAAGGCGGGCAGATCTTTTGCGGTCAGGAGTTCAAGACCAGGCTGGCCAACATGGTGAAACCTCACCCCTACTAAAAATACAATAATTAGCCAGGTGTGGTGGTGCCTGCCTGTAGTGCCAGCTACTGGGGAGGCTGAGGCAGGAGAATCACTTGAACCCTGGAGGCGGAAGTTGCAGTGAGCTTTGATCACACCACTGCATTCCAGCTCTGCACTCCAGAGCTAGACTCCATCTCAGAAACAATAAAAGTTAAATTGCGGTGCAATAAATTTCATTGGCAGTAGTGAAGAATGTGCATCTTTTGAAAATATATTCAAAATGAGATTACAATTTAACTTTTTGTGCATCCATGTTTCTGTGATGACTTATGTGTGGACTTCAGATGGACTCTGGAGAAATCTTTGAGCTATTTGAAGCAATTAGTGCTCTTAAACCTGATTTATAATGAAGAACACACATAGTTTCCTACTGGATACTTTAGGAGTATCTGGCCTGTTTCTTCTCTGAGAAATCCTGGTCAGAGTAAGATGAGGTCAAATGATCTCTCTTTCTGTGTTCTTCTTTATCTGATAATTAAATCGACATATGTATCTAATTGATTGCCTCCAAATTTGCATAATCTTTCTAGATTAGCATACGTTTTCATTTAGCTTCACCTGTTTTCATTTAGCTTCATCTGGATCTCCAGATCCACTGCCTCCCCTTATTTGTAAAGTTGCGTACTCCTTCTCCTCCTGCTGATAAACTTCACATTATGTCCCCCTGATGTTGAAACTCATGGACTGGTGTAGATAAAATATAAATCACCCGTAAGCCTGATGCCCAGTGATTTCTACTAACATTTTTTGTTTCCTTCTAGTGTTTTTTCCATGACTATTTTTCTTCAAAATTGTTATTGCGTATGATGACCTGATTTTCACTCTTGAAATTATACTATGAGCATTTTAAAACTATGTCATTAAATAATCTTCAAAATATTATTTTTAGTGGCTGTGAATATGCCAGCTATATATACCATAATATATTAAACATTTTTTCTACAGTTATTCAAATGGGTTTTTCTGGGTTGTTTTTCCCCTGTAGTTTATAACTCTGGTGAACATATTTGTATATAAATCAATCATATTTCTAGTAACCTTTAAGTTATTTTCATTGGATTATGACTTCCTTAGAAATAGGATCTGTGTTTTGATGACTATTGATTTTTGAACACGTGGTACATTTGCTGGAATAAAATAGATAATCATTAAATATTTGTTGAATGTATAGAAGCTAAATTCTTCAAAGAGAAATTACTGAGTAATAGGACAGAAATGTTTTAGGGTTTTTGATGCTGCTTTGAATAGTTGGAACGTTTATCTTGTTATCACCAGTATTTAATATTATTATTTAATCTACTGATTTCATAGGTGGAAATTGATATAATTTGTAATTGTTTCTTCACTCATGAAATTAAACTTTAATTTTACATATGACAGTCATTTGCATTTCTTTTGTGAATTTTTGGTTCTTCTCATCTTTAATGAAGTTGAGGTAACAAATTCCTACTGCTAACGTCCTTGTTTCTGAGGTTAAATTCTAATTTCATGAAATTTTAAAACATTATTTATACTACCAATACTACCAAGGAGTGAGAAAAATAAATGAAACTCTCTGAAAGTTGTGATCTGTGCTGGACATTCCCAGGTCATGCTGTTTATAGTATTTTACTTGAAGTTTTCAGAAAAAAATTCCTTCCATGTGAAATTTTGATAACATGTAATGCATAAAGAAGTGAATGGCTGGGCATGGTGGCTCATGCCTGTAATGCCAGCACTTTGGGAGGCCAAGATAGGAGGATTGCTTGAGCCAGGAGTTTGAGACCAGCCTGGGCAACATAGTGAGACTCCAGTCTCTACAAAAAAAAAAAAAAATTTTTTTTTTTTTTTTAATCATGGTGGTAGCATGTGCCTGCTGTCCCAGGTACTCAGGAGGCTGAGGTGGGGAGGACCTCTTGAGCCTGAGAGGTCAAGGCGACAGTGAACCGTGATTGTGCCAGTGGATACCAGCGTGGGCTACAGAGCAAGACCCTGTCTCAAAAAAAAAAAAAAAAAAGGGAAAGAAAGAAAGAAAATGAAAGTGATTGAGAGTCAATGTACTTATTATTATTTATTACATTTTCATAAACCGACAGCATATTTAGAGTCCGCTTGGCCAACTTGAGTTCTAACACATTATATAGGTGAGCCCTTAGCATCCCACCTTCTTATGGTTCTCTAGCTGGCCATGTTGGTTTCCTTCAGTGAGTTTTATCAACATCGTGACCTGTGAGACTCTGGCTTTGAAAGTGTCCTTTTCATCTTAAACGGAGATCTCATTTACCAGAGCGTGAAACTAGGAAAGAAAATTCTTTAGTTCTAGTTCTCATTAATTTTTACTGCTGGTTTTATAAAATCAGCAATTTCTGTAAGGTAATTCTTGTGTATTAATTATGCTTCTGTGTTTCAGGTAATACCCTAAAGCTGTTAAAGGAGTTAACAAGCAAAAAATCTCTTCAAGTGCCAAGTATTTATTATCATTTGCCTCATTTATTGAAAAATGAAGGAAGTCTTGAACCTGCTGTGCAGATTGGCAATGGAAGAACAGGAGGTATGTTTATTTTGTTTCTTACTGCAGTTGTACTACTGCTGTTAATTGTGTTTTGGACTCTTATGTTCACCATCAGAAGTCTGGGAGGTCAAAAAATAAAAGTTCTTTCTTTATCTGTGCACCTCAGGTTGGGTCTCATTCTAAACTCCATGTCGAAAGGAGTTGGACGTTTCCTTCGTAGATCAAAGGAATACAGCTGAAAGGGATCGTGTGAAATCTAGTTCAGGCCCCATCCTAGGCAGACAAATGTTGACACCTTTGTCATTTTTCTGTTTTAGAAATTTGGGAAGTAGAGAGATGACATTTTTTCCTGATATCTTATTTCAAAATTAACAGCTCTTTTGGTCACGTCACAAAGGTTTTTCTTATGTCTGCCTCACGTTTGGTACAGAGATATAAGTAGATAGTAACTTTTGTGTAACTTTTTATGCAGTAGTAGAAATGCTTTGATTTACTTCTTCCTAATTTATTCAAAAGATACTATATAGCATGTTTTTCTCTTCTTGTCAGAGCCAACAGAACTTCCTCAATTTTCCTTATAGAAACTATTTACCACTCTTTTTTTTTTTTGAAGCAACGTAAGCACAAATTTATTGAAACCAAACTACACTCCACAGAGTGGAAGTGGGCTTGAGCAAACCAGCCCAAGAACCATTTACCACTCATACTTTTTATTCCGCTGTGTTGACTTCGTTAATCTTTTCTTCGTAGATTTTAAAATGTAGAAGGCAGAATATTATTTTGTTCTTCTATAAGTTTTTAACAAGTGATGAAACGATTACTTCATAGATACCAAAATTCATTTTTGGGTTAGTGTTTTTGAAAAGCTGAGTCTACTTTTGATTCAATGGGATTCGTAAGTATTTTGCTGTCTTTTTGGGGGGATCACATCTTCTCACTGATCTATAAATGTAAGCTTTTACATTCATCTTGTTTTAGTTCTGCTGTCTTTCTATTTCATTAATCAGTTGAAATGATATACTACCTTCCTTCTTAAGGAGGTAGAAACTCTTAAAATAGTACGTTGAAACAAACCCCTTCTTTCCTTTCTCTAATGATTCAAAAAATATTTATTGAAGCCAGGCATTTTGCAGGTGCCAGGTATACAGAGACTAACAAGGTGTGTGTGGTACTTTGTTTTTTTTTGTTTGTTTGTTTTAGAATGTTGATTGTTAATTATTTTTGAAGCTGATATAACGTCTCCCTTTAATAATCATTATTTGGATAAGATGTCTTAAGTAATTGTGGGTTTGTTTGTTTAGGCTATTTCTTCATTCATAAGGGTATCAAATAAAAAGAAATTAGAAGTGATTTTAAAGTCATTTAAAACTTCCAAGGTCTCTGTTAGGTTTTTATTTTATAAATGTGACATTCTCTTTCTTTTGAAGCTATGTATTCCATCCCATTTGTTTACATGACTTTATCCATTATAAATATAATAAAATCTTGGTCAACCAGCTTTCTAATAGTTAACATTCTTATAAAGCTGCCACTATCTTTGAAAGGTAGAAAAAACAGCTTGGTAGAAAAAAACGGATAGGCAAATAACCCATATTTACTACCTTAAACATTTTCCTCCCTAAATCTTTGGGGAACAGCTCTTAATATTTTTAGTTACAGGACCCTAAAGAACTTCTGTTTCTTAGATAAAGAAAAACAGCTTCTTGCTAAAAATTCTGTTTTCCAGTGTTCAGGCTGATTAATTAGGGAACAGCACTTAGAACAGCTAAGCCATCGTAAGGCTGAAGAGGAAGGACAGTGCTGCTGGTGGCTGCTGACCCCCAGGGGAGTGGCTGGGATTCTCACACCCAGAACAGAAAACGGCCGGCGCCCCACCCAGCACCACATCTGTATCCTCCCACTACATTCGCCAAGGCAGGCTGCGGCAAACAGACCCAGAGACTACAAACGGGCTCAAGGGCGACTTCAGCAACGAGGGGTTGCCGAATCGTTTAAGAAAATTAGTACCATGAATGACTTAATACTAAAGAAAATTGAGTTTGCAGAACAAACAGAATGAATATGATTTAAAAATAAAACAACATATTTTTAGAAATGAGGGAGGACAACTTGCCCATAACACAATAACTGACCATTATCAAAGGATCTGTTAGAAATCTTTGTACTTATGATTTCAATGATTATATTTAAAAATCCCATATTGAGGGACTGATACGGAATTTTAGCTAGATGTAGCTGAAGACCAAATTAGTGATCAGAAAGACTGAGCTCCGTATTTCTTCCAGAATGCAGCAATAAACGCATAAAGAATGGAAGTAGACAAAAGTTTTAATGTTCATCTGGTAGTAATTTCAGAAGGAGTGAACAAAGAGAGTGAAAAGAGGGAATTACCAGCTTATAGGAGTAAATTTCTTTGAGTTGAAGAAACATTCAGGTCTTCAGGTTGAAGGGCCCATTTAGGGCAGAGCAAGAGAGCTGAGAAAAGACTTTTACTGGGTTATCTAGCGAAATGGCACTACTGCTTGGTGGAGGATAACAGATAATTCTTGGAGTATTTGCTGCAATCAAAGTCCACGAGCAATTGCTATGGGCCAGGCACCTTGCCAGGTACTTTGGTACACAAAATTAGATGTGGTTCCGAGTCTTGTGGAGCTTCAGCCCAGTAAAGAAGACACGTATTAGTCACGTAGTCAATTATACAAACAACTGTATAATTACAACTGTAATTACCAGTGTAAAGGATGCTTTGAGAATGTGTAAGAAGGACTTTTGGCCTAATGAGGGAGTTTAAGGAACTCTGAGAAATTATGTTTGGCCTCAGGCTGATAGAATCTGTCATTTACTGGTGAAGATGGGTGTGTTAGTGTCCTACTGCTGCTGTAACAAATTGACAAAAAATCACTGTGTTTAAACCACAACACAGATTTTTCATCTTACAGTTTGCGAGGCAGAGGTCCTAGAACCAGATTGTCAAGAGGGGTGTGTTTCTTCTGGAATCTCTAGGGGAGGATCCTTTTTATTTTATTTATTTTTTTTGCCTTTTCCACATTACTTTGTGGCCTCTTCCTTCATCTTCAAAGTACAGTATCGTCAAATCTCTCTGACCATGACCCTCTTGATTCTGTTGTTCCATCTCCTTCTTTTGCTGTGACCCTCCCTCCTTCCTTTCATAAAGACCCTTGTGTTTATATTGGGCCCACTAGGTAATCCAGAATAATTACCCCATCTCAAGAACTTTCATCACATCTGCAAAGTCCATTTTGCCATGTAAGGTGACATATTGACAGGCTCCAGGAATTATGGCATGGACATCTTTGGGATACTGTTATTCTCTCCATCGCAATGGAAAAGAATATTCCGGAAGATGGAAAGAGCACCACAAAAGTCCTGTGGTGGAAGGGAGTGTGGAGTGTTCTAGAGAATGAAAGAAGGTCGCTGTAGTTTAAGTTTAGAGTGAGGAGGTGTGTGGAACAAGATGAGGCTAGAGACGTAAGTTGAGGCCAGGCCACCATGTAGGGCCTCCTACACCATTTATGGGATTTTGGTTTCTATCCTAAGAGCAGTAGGAAGCCATTGAAGGGTTTTCAACAGTACTTATTTATAATGACTTGATAAGATTTAAATTTTACAGAGATCACATTTGCTGCAATGGGAAGGATGATTGAGGATGTGGGAAGAAGAATAGATATGAAAAACCAGATAGGCTGTTTCAGTAATCCACTGGAGAGACGGTCAACTTGGACAAGGTAGCAGTGGTAGTAGTAGAGATGGGAAGTAGAAGATGGACCTAGAGTTGTTTGGAACATACGGGAATGTATCAGGGAGGACATAGTGTTCTGGATTTGTGGACTGAGGTAGAGGAGTGGTGAGGAATGATCCCAGGGTTTCTGGATTGAGTGGCTGGATGTGTGGTGGGCCATTCAGTGAGATAGGGGATAGTAGACACTGTTTTGCATCACTGGTTTGCAAGAGAAGTTTATAAATTAAATTTGGATATGATAATTTGGAGGTGATTTTGAGATATCACAGTGGAGATGTTGGAGTAGGCAGTTGGATATTTAGATCTGGGACTCAAAGGAGAGATCTGAGTTAGATTTAATTTTATGAGTCATTGTTTGGGAGTAAGTGATTGCAGACACAGAAATGGATGAGATCTCCTAGGGCCTAGGACTGGGACTTGAAGGTTTCCCACCAGTTAATTTCCAGGGAAAGAGGAAGGTGAACACAAGGAAGACAGAGGCAGAGAAAGGGCAATGAGGCAGTAGAAGAAAAAAAAAATACTGTCATGAGATATAAGGAAAGAAATGAGGAATAAATGACTAAAGTCAAACCATAAGGAAACATGATAGGCTAAAAATATTTGGCTAGCAATGAACATTTTTAAGGGGACATAATGTAGTTATAACTGAAGGTAGATTGAGTTACTGAAGGTTGAGAATGCCAAGATTTTTCCTAATTCTTTTTTTACTTTAAAAGAAATACAAACTAGAATTGGAAAACTTCCCAGGAAAGTGGAAGCAAATGAAATAACCACAGTTGATAGTTCTGTCAAATTATAAATACCATGAGGTAGGGGGCTTACCTGTCTCATGGCTGTATTTCAGACTGTCTAGTACGTAATAGATGTATTATATATGCACAGTTACTACTTGAATTGGAAATACTAGGTGGTTAATCAATGGAACTCTTGCACTCAGAATTAAAACAAAATCAGTGATCCCAGTACCTAGCCGAACCCGTTGGCTCTATTTCTGTTTGGTTTCCTTGGTCCATCTTGCTCCTCCCTAAAAGGATGATATGACCATATTCTTCACTTTGCTCACATATTTCTTCTGAACTCTAGCTCAGTAGAATACTTACATTTTCTGGATTGTACATGGTAGAAGAACATGGTATCAGATAGGACAGGCTGGGTTATGTTGTGGTAACTAACAACCCCAGAGTCTCAGTGATTGAGAGAACACGTGTGTATTTTTTTTTTTTTGCTCATAGTACATGTCCACCAAGGTTGACCAGTCATGCAGGGATCCAGGCTGACAGAGCAGTTGCCATCTTGAATATTTCTGGCTGCTCTGCCAAAGAGAACAGACAATCTCAAGGACTTCACACTGCAGTTATCAGTGCTCAGCCCACAGATTACACATGCCAATGACTCATGGGCTATTAATAATTATATCCCCTTGGCCCCACAGTCCCCAACCATAAGGGGACTAAGAAGTGCAGCCCTTCCATGGGCTCAGAAGGCCAAGGAAACTACCCTTTTTTGGTGGTAATTTTGCACATTACCATAAGCATGGTTACTCTCATTTTGTAGGTTGGGCTGAAATTAGAAGTTTCATTTTTAGTGCTTTTGAAGTCTTTGAATACCCTGGTTTAAGCTAAATAATTTAAATTTTAACTCTAAAATAGTGTATTAGGGATAAAATGGTTTATTCTCTAAACACGCTGTATTAGTCCATTTTCACACTGCTGATAAAGACATACCTGAGACTGGGCAATTTACAAAAGAAAGAGGTTTAATTGGACTTACAGTTCCACACGACTGGGGAGGCCTCACAATCATGGCAGAAGGCAAGGAGGAGCAAGTCACATCTTACATGGATGGCAGCAGGCAAAGAGAGAGTGAGCTTGTGCAAGGAAACTTCTCTTTATAACCATCAGATCACGTGAGGCTTATTCACTGTCATGAGAACAGCACAGGAAAGACCTGCCCCCATGATTCAATTACCTCTCACCGGGTGCCTCCCACAACACATAGGAGTTCAAGATGAGATTTGGGTTGGGGACACAGCCAAACCATATCATTCCGCCCGACCCCTCCCAAATCTCACATCCTCACATTTCAAAACCAGTCATGCCTTCCCAGCCGTTCCCTGAAGTCATTAACTTCATTAACTCATTTCAGCATTAACTCAAAAGTCCACAGTCCAACATCTCATCTGAGATGAGGCAAGTCCCTTCCACCCATGAGCCTGTAAAATCAAAAACAAGCTAGTTACTTCCTAGATACACTGGGGGTACCAGCATTGGGTAAATACAGCCATTCCAAATGGGAGAAATTGGCCAAAGCAAAGGGGCTACAGGCCCTGTGCAAGTCCAAAATCCAGCAGGGCAGTCAAATCTTAACACTCCAAAATGATTTCCTTTGACTCCATGTCTCACATCCAGGTCACACTGATGCAAGAGATGGGTTCCCTTGGTCTTGGGCAGCTCTGCCTCTGTGGCTCTGCGGGGTACAGCCTCCCCCCCGGCTGCTTTCAGGGGCTTGCGTTGAGTGTGGCTTTTCCAGGCACGTGGTGAAAGCCATGGGTGGATCTACCATTGTGGGGTCTGGAGGACGGTGGTCCTCTTCTCACAGCTACACTAGGTGGTGCCCCAATAGGGACTCTATCAGGGGGTCTCTGACCCCACATGTCCCTTCCGCCCTGTGCTAGCAGAGGTTCTCCATAAGAGCACCATGCCTACAGCAAACTTCTGCCTGAGCATCCAGGCGTATCCATTCATCCTCTGGAATCTAGGTGGAAATTCCCAATTCTTGACTTCTGTGCACCTGCAGGCTCAACACCATGCGGAAGCTGCCAAGGCTTGGGGCTTGCACCCTCTGAAGCCATGGCCTGAGCAGTACCTTGGCCCCTTTTAGTCAAGGCCGGAGTGGCTGGGACACAGGTCACCAAGTCCCTAGACTGTACACAGCAGAGGGACCCTGGGCCCGGCCCAGGAAACCGTTTTTCCCTCCTAAATCTCTGGGCCTGTGATGGGAGGGGTTGCCACAAAGGTCTCTGACATGCCTTGGAGACATTTTCCCCATTGAGCTTAACCATCCAGCTGCTCGTTACTTATGCAAATTTCTGCAACTGGCTTGAATTTCACCTCAGAAAATGAGATTTTCTTTTCTATCACGTTGTCAGGCTGCAGATTTTCCAAACTTTTATGCTCTTTCCCTTTTAAAACTGAATGCTGGCTGGGCGGGGTGGCTCACACCTGTAATCCCAGCACTTTGGGAGGCCAAGGCGGGTGGATCACGAGGTCAGGAGTTTGAGACCAGCCTGACCAACGTGGTGAAACCCTGTCTCTACTAAAAATACAAAACAGCACAGGAAATCTGGCCACGGTGGCTGGCACCTGTAATCCCAGCTACTCGGGAGGCTGAGGCAGGAGAATCGTTTGAAGCTGGGAGATGGAGGTTGCAGTGAGCCGAGATCACGCCATTGCACTCCAGCCTGTGCCACAAGAGTGAAACTCTGTCTCAAAAGAACAACAACAACAATAAAAAACAAAAACAGAAAAACTGAATGCCTTTAACAGCACCCAAGTTACCTCTTGAATGCTTTGCTGCTTAGAAATTTCTTCCACCAGATACCATAAATCATCTCTCTCAAGTTCAAAGTTCCACAAATCTCTAGGGCAGGGGCAAAATGCTGCCAGTCTCTTTGCTAAAACATAATAAGACTCACCTTTACTCCAGTTCCCAACAAGTTCCTCATCTCCATCTGAGACCACCTCAGTCTAGATTTCATTGTCCATATCATTATCAGCATTTTGGTCAGCCATTCAACAAGTCTCTAGGGAGCTCTCCAGACTTTCCTATATTTTCCTGCCTTCTGAGCCCTCCAAACTGTTCAGCCTCTGCCTGTTACCCGGTTCCAAAGTCGCTTCCACATTTTCGGGTATCTTTTCAGCAGCACCCCACTCTACTGGTACCAGTTTACTGTATTAGTCTATTTTCATGCTGCTGATAAAAGACATACCTGAGACTGGGCAATTTACAAAAGAAAGAGGTTTAATTGAGCTTGTATTTCCAAGTGGCTGGGGAAGCCTCACAATCATGGCGGAAGGCAAGGAGGAGCAAGTCACATCTTACATGGATGGCAGCAGGCAAAGCGAGAGCAACCCTGTGCAGGGCAACTCCTCTTTTTAAAACCATCAGATCTCGTAAGACTTATTCACTATCACGAGAACAGTATGGGAAAGATTTGCCCCCATGATTCCATTAACTCCCACCAGGTCCCTCCCACAATATGTAGGAATTCAAGATGAGATTTGGGTAGGGACACAGCCAAACCGTATCACGTGCCATCTAAACTTCAGCAAAGCAAAGCAGAAACCAAAAATCCCCAAGAGTGTGGTAGGGATAGAGAATTTGCATTGTGACTTTATGCCATTTTTGTTTGCACACTGTGGATCACCATGGGCTTTGCTTTCATCATAAGTGAAGTCTTTGTACTCCATATGAGTTAGCATTTTCTAAGAATGCTCCTCATCCTAGTTGCTACGCTTGTAATTTTTTTTTGTTTTTTTGAGACAGGGTCTCGCTCTGTCGCCTGGGCTGGAGTACAGTGGTGTGATCACTGCTCACTGCAGCCTCCACCTCCCAGGCTCAAGTGATCCTCCCACCTCAGCCTCCCAAGTAGCTAGGACTACAGGCATGCGCCACTAAGCCCAGCTAAGTTTTTTATTTTTTGTAGAGACAGGGTCTTGCCATGTTGCTCAGGCCGGTCTCGAACTGCTGGGCTCAAGTGATCCTCCTGCCTCAGTCTCCTGAAGTGCTGGGATTAAAGGCATCAGCCACCACACCCGGCCTTAAATTCTGAGGTAGATTATTCTGTGTAATTTTGCTTCCATTGTAACTCATCCTGTCTTTTGGCATCTAAGAGTAACTTGGTCAGAACAGAAATCTGGATTGGGGGCCCTCTCCTCAAGTGTGTTGTTCTGAGTGAAAGTTGCCCCATCCACTTACTCAAGTCATCCTTGATCCCTCCCCTTCTCTCGTCTGCTAGCTGAAGCCCCATTGGTGAGCGTCTCCATCATCCACTCATCTCCACCTCTTCAAACACCCTACAGCCTCATTTAAACCACCATCTTTTCCTTTAGTTAATACAGTAACTTCCTAACTGATCTCCCAAAGTGCTTTTACTTTTTGTGAAATTTGATAATCTCTTAAAATTACAAATTGGATAATGTCACTCCCCTGCTTACAACCTTACAATGGCTTTCTCTTGCATTCAGCATTAAAACAAACTTTGTTATATGCAGTGTGACCCCTGGCTGATTTTCTCAATCTGGGCTTATTCTGCTTTCGATCCAGCCTGCTCTTGGTATTTCTTGACTATGTGAAAATCATTCTGTCTTCAGGGCCTTGTTGCTTCCTCTTCTGCAGTATTCTTCATCAGCTCTTTCTCATGGTTACCAGCTCAGCTGATATCAGAGAGGCCTTCCGTGACCACACGACCTATAGGGATACCCCCTCCCCATTCATCACTTTGACAGTATCAGCCTATATATATCATCCTGTAAGACACATCTATTTTAAATCTTTTTCCCCTTTCTAGAATGTGCGTTCCATGAGGGCAGGGACCTTATCTGTGTTATTTACCATTGTATGCCTAACACCTAGAAAAATGCCTTGCAGTAAATATGTGCAAAACAAATAGAGCAAATATCTTTTTTTGGAGGTGGGGGACGGAGTCTTGTAGAGCAAATATCTTTTTGAGTGCTTGAGAACTCTTCTTACCTAAAATGGAATAGAGGGATGTGGCATGAGACCTTGGGGCAGTCCCTTAAACCTTTCGCATCTTAGTATTCTTACCTCAAGAATCATGGTGGTAGATCCATGGTCTTTACGCTTCCTTCTGGCATTAGAATTCTTTTTGTTTGTTTGTTTTTGAGATGGAGTCTCACTGTGTCGCCCAGGCTGGAGTGCAGTGGCGCGATCTTGGCTCACTGCAACCTCCACCTCCTGGATTCAAGCTATTCTCCTGCCTCAGCCTCCTGAATAGCTGGGACTACAGGCGCCTGCTACCGTGCCTGGCTAACTTTTTGTATTTTTAGTAGAGACAGGGTTTCACCGTGTTAGCCAGGATGGTCTCGATCTCCTGACCTCGTGATCTACCCGCTTTGGTCTCCCAAAGTGATGAGATTACAGGCGTGAGCCACTGCACCCAGCTGCTGGCCTTAGAATTCTGTGAATTATAAATATTTTTTAGTATCTCCAAAAAATTGTTGCATGATTAAGACTAAGTTGTTTTTAACATATTCAAAATACTTCTCTATTGATACATACTTAGTATACTAAGACTTTAAGGCATAATTTTTAAAAACTTACTTTGAAATACCTCTATAATGCAGTATGTTCCTAAAAAATCCCTGTGGTATGAAAATGGTGCAAAAAAATGAGAGCAAGGGGGTTAGGATCACAACACTCAAAAAACTTCGTCAGTTACACATAAAAAAGGATAAGAACCTAATAATAATGGTGGCACATTTTTTCACAGGGTAAATGATTGAGAAATACATAGATGTGGCACTCTATCTTGAAAAAGCCCTGAGATTTGCTTGTTAAAGTGGGTTGCTGAAGGTTGCAGCTTGTAAGTTATTGTGAAGGGCTGTGAGGTAGATTATTTGAAATCTGATGGGAGGTTGCAACAACCAGTGTGGATGGGTGTGGTTGATAGCTGTGGTGAACTGAGACAGCTGGTAGGTATTTTGAGGTGTGTGCATTTTGTATGCAGTATTTCTACACGGTTCGGTTCAATTTTCTGAACTCAGTTCAGCTGGGTACAATTTTCTGTTGCTGACCTGGTGTTGGTTTCAGAAGACAAACTGCACGTAAGCTAATGTGAACTTCACGTGTTATGCCCCAATTTTTCCCTAATATGTTAATCATGTAGAAACAAATTTGTGTTGAAAACAAGCATTATAGGAACATTGACTGTAATTTTAGACTTTAAAAATGTTGCACAAATAGTACACAAAGTTTTCTTTTCTTTTTTTTTGAATTGGAATCTTACTTTGTCACCCAGGCTGCAGTGCAAGGGCACAATCTCAGCTCACTGCATCCTCTGCCTCCCAGGCGATTCTTATGCCTCCGCCTCCCAAGTAGCTGGGATTATAGGTGCACGCCCCCATGCCCAGATAATTTTTGTATTTTTGGTAGAGACTGGGTTTCACCATGTTGGCCAGGCTGGTCTGAAACTCCTGAGCTCAAGTAGTCCACCACCTCTGCCTCCCAAACTGCTGGGATTATAGGCATGAGCCACTGTGCCCGGTCAGAAAGTTTTCATATGCCTTTACCCAGTGTCCCTACATGACCATAGTACAGTGATCAAAAGCCAGGAAGTTAACGTCGATGCTACACTGTTAGCTAACCTTAGCTCTTATTCCAATTTTGTCATGTGTTTCATTGTTGTTATTTTTCTCTTCCAGGATCCAACTCAAGATCGTATATTTCACTTAATTGTCATGGTTCCTAAGTCTTTTCTAATCGGAGACAGTTCATTATTCTGTCTTTCATGACCATAACACTTTAAAGAGTACTGTTATTTTGTGGAGCATTGCCCCAGTTTGGATTTCTCTGATGTTCCTTTATGGTTAAGTTGAGGTTATGCATTGTTGGCAAGAACAACCACAGAATTGATGTTATGCTCTTCTTGGCATGTCTTATGCTTGAAGTCGATAGATAAGACGTTAATTTTTAAGATATGTTTAGTATTTTTAAGTTTTAGTTGTATAATACAGTTTGCTGTTTATACTTTACAGCCATTCATTTTTAGTGTGAGGTTTAATGTCTTTCATTTTTATCAGTTCTTTTTTTCTTATGATTAAGCCATGTGAAAATGAATTACAGTCATTACAGGTATGCCCTTGTATTCTTTATTTTTCTTTCTGAAACTTAATATATTTTGATCCATCAATTATTCCTATCCATTTGAGAGGGTATAATACTTTTGAAATAGAAGTGTTTTTCTGTATTGTCCTTGTACAATTCTTTAATATAATTACGATTTTTTTTTTCAGTTTCCATAGTCATGGGCATTCCTACAGTGAAAAGAGAAGTTAAATCTTACCTCATAGAAACTCTTCATTCCCTTATTGATAATCTGTATCCTGAAGAGAAGTTGGACTGTGTGATAGTAGTCTTCATAGGAGAGGTAATTATTTAATTGTTGTTATGTTTTTACCATATATAGCCTATAAGAGTTGAAACCCTAATTGAATATTTGAATATGCTTTTAAAAGCACTTTTTAAAAATGTGATGAGTAAAGCTTAGGTAATATATTCTATTCGACAGTTTAATGTAAATCTAACTTACGTTTGCCTTTACTTCTCTCCTGCAGTTACAAACCAGGAATAGTAATCTTTGTTGTCCATAGAATGATATACCCATAGATCTTTAAGAACGTGTCCCCTATGACTGAGAACATGCGGTGTCTGGTTTTCTGTCCTTGTGACAGTTTGCTCAGAATGATGGTTTCCAGCTTCATCCATGTCCCTACAAAGGACTTGAACTCATTGTTTTTTCTGGCTGCATAGCATTCCATGGTGTATATGTGCCACATTTTCTTAATCCAGTCTGTCATTGATGGACATTTGGGTTGGTTCTCACTCATAGGTGGGAACTGAACAATGAGAACACTTGGACACAGGATGGGGAACATGACACACCGGGGCCTATCGGTGGGTGAGGGAAAGGGGGAGGGGGGAGGGATAGTATTAAGAGATATACCTAATGTAAATGATGAGTTAATGGGTGCAGCACACCAACATGGCACATGTATACATATGTAACAAACCTGCACATTGTGCACACGTTCCCTAGAACTTAAAGTATAATTAAAAGAAAAAGAAAAAAAAAAAAAAAAAGACATGTCCCCGTTTCTAGCTCTAAGACTTAAATTTGGACATTTGCTCTGATGATCTTTGGGAGTCCTGAAACCTGAAAAAGGTTTAGTCTCACCTGGGGTTTTATCATCCTTTTATTCTCTCCATCCCTTCTCTGTACTCCTAAGAAATCGTGTGAATGAGAAATACCACACTTCTTGTATTTTAGTATCCTCAAAAGGTTTAGAGAAAGAATAAATCTTGAAAAAGTTCTTTTTAAATCATGAGGAATAAGACCCTAGAGTAAATATTTTCTTAATTATTGTGTAGAGTTTCAGAATGGGAAAGGATTTAGGACACAGTATAGTTCTGGCCCACTAGTTCGTAACTTTTTAGAGTTCCCCATGTCTTTTTAAATGAAAATGGTCTTGATGATTTCCTTATTAGAGAAGTAAACAAATGCATACTGTTCAAAACAGTCACATAAATGCATGATGAAAAATTACCTGTTACTCCTCTGTATAAGTATAACTATTTCAAAATATATGTTAAGGGTTTTTTTCGTGTGGCTTGTACAGCTATATATGAATGGGATCATTCTATATATATTTTAATGTAGTGGACATTTTTCTATGCTAACAAGAATAAATATCACAACATCATTCTTTATGGCTGTAAAATATTTCATTATGTGGTTTTAGCACAATTTATTTAATGTCTGATTGATAGACATTTAGGCTGTTTCCTAACTGATACAGGTTGTCTCTTGTTCAAAAACACCTGAATTCTTTGTAATTGTTGCAAAACAGAACAGGAAATCATATGTATGCGGAGGTGATGGCTAAATGAAGTGATTAGAAAGAGACAGAAGGAGTTTTTGAGGTGGGTTTCAGGCAGAATACTGCCTAAACCAGAACAACCAAATGATGGTGGTGGTAACCATGAAGAGGACTTTATATTGAATGAATGTATATGTATATATTTTGTGACAGGATCTCACTCTGTCACCCAGGCTGGAGTGCAGTGGTGCAGTTTTGGCTCACTGCAACCTCGACCTCCCAGGCTCAAGCAATCCTCCTATGTCAGCCTCCCAAGTAGCTGGGACTACAGCTGTGCACCACCATGCCCAGCTAATTTTTTGTATTTTGTGTGTGTGTGTTGAGACAGGGTTTCACTGTGTTGCCCAGGTTGTCTCCTGAGCTCAAGTGATCCTCCTACTCCAGCCTCCCAAAGTTCTGGGATTATAGGTGTGCGCCACCACACCTAGCCTAGGATTTTTTTTATATTACCCTGTTTATTCACATTGTTTCAGCAATTTGCCCAGCAGCATTCCAAATACCTTACATAAAAACTGTAGGATTTGAATTTAGATTCTATAAGGAAATAACAGATTCATCAAGTTGGACGAGCACCTACTGTTCAACTTCGAAAAATTGAGTTTCTAGAATTTCCAGGTTCATGGAGTATTTAGTATACAGTATGAAAACAATGTTGGTTTTTTTTTTTTTAATTCAGTGTTCTTTTTTTTTTTTTAATTATTATTATACTTTAAGTACTAGGGTACATGTGCACAACATGCAGGTTTGTTGCATATGTATACTTGTGCCATGTTGGTGTGCTGCACCCATCAACTCGTCAGCACCCATCAACTCATCATTTACATCAGGTATAACTCCCAATGCAATCCCTCCTCCCTCCCCCCTCCCCATGATAGGCCCCGGTGTGTGATGGTCCCCTTCCCGAGTCCAAGTGATCTCATTGTTCAGTTCCCACCTATGAGTGAGAACATGCGGTGTTTGGTTTTCTGTTCTTGCAATAGTTTGCTCAGAATGATGGTTTCCAGCTTCATCTATGTCCCTACAAAGGACACAAACTCATCCTTTTTTTATGGCTGCATAGTATTCCATGGTGTATATGTGCCACATTTTCTTAATCCAGTCTGTCACTGATGGACATTTGGGTTGATTCCAAGTCTTTGCTATTGTGAATAGTTCCGTAATGAACATACGTGTGCGTGTGTCTTTATAGCAGCATGATTTATAATCCTTTGGGTATATACCCAGTAATGGGATGGCTGGGTCATATGGTACATCTAGTTTTAGATCCTTGAGGAATCGCCATACTGTTTTCCATAATGGTTGAACTAGTTTACAGTCCCGCCAGTAGTGTAAAAGTGTTCCTGTTTCTCCACATCCTCTCCAGCACCTGTTATTTCCTGACTTTTTAATGATTGCCATTCTAACTGGTGTGAGATGGTATCTCATTGTAGTTTTGATTTGCATTTCTCTGATGGCCAGTGATGACAAGCATTTTTTCATGTGTCTGTTGGCTGTATGCATGTCTTCTTTTGAGAAATGTCTGTTCATATCCTTTGCCCACTTTTTGATGGGGTTGTTTTTTTCTTGTCAATTTGTTTGAGTTCTTTATAGGTTCTGGGTATTAGCCCTTTGTCAGATGAGTAGATTGCAAACATTTTCTCCCATTCTGTAGGCTGCCTGTTCACTCTAATGGTAGTTTCTTTTGCTGTGCAGAAGCTCTTTAGATTCCATTTGTCAATTTTGGCTTTTGTTGCCATTGCTTTTGGTGTTTTAGACATGAAGTCCTTGCCCACACCTATGTCCTGAATGGTATTACCTAGGTTTTCTTCTAGGGTTTTTATGGTATTAGGTCTAACATTTAAGTCTCTAATCCATCTTGAATTAATTTTCGTATGAGGAGTAAGGAAAGGATCCAGTTTCAGCTTTCTACTTATGGCTAGCCAATTTTCCCAGCACCATTTATTAATAGGGAATCCTTTCCCCATTTCTTGTTTTTCTCAGGTTTGTCAAAGATCAGATGGCTGTAGATGTGTGGTATTATTTCTGAGGACTCTGTTCTGTTCCATTGGTCTATATCTCTGTTTTGGTACCAGTACCATGCTGTTTTGGTTACTGTAGCCTTGTAGTATAGTTTGAAGTCAGGTGGTGTGATGCCTCCAGGTTGGTTCTTTTGACTTAGGATTGTCTTGGAAATGTGGGCTCTTTTTGGGTTCCATATGAACTTTAAAGCAGTTTTTTCCAATTCTGTGAAGAAACTCAAGCTTGATGGGGATGGCATTGAATCTATAAATTACCTTGGGCAGTATGGCCATTTTCACAATATTGATTCTTTCTATCCATGAGCATGGTATGTTCTTCCATTTGTTTGTGTCCCCTTTTATTTCATTGAGCAGTGGTTTGTAGTTCTCCTTGAAGAGGTCCTTTACATCCCTTATAAGTTGGATTCCTAGGTATTTTATTCTCTTTGAAGCAATTGTGAATGGAAGTTCATTCCTGATTTGGCTCTCTGTTTTTCTATTACTGGTGTGTAAGAATGCTTGTGATTTTTGCACATTAATTTTGTATCCTGAGACTGCTGAAGTTGCTTATCAGCTTAAGGAGATTTTGGGCTGAGATGATGGGGTTTTCTAAATATACAATCATGTCATCTGCAAACAGGGACAATTTGGCTTCTTCTTTTCCTAACTGAATACCCTTTATTTCTTTCTCTTGCCTGATTGCCCTAGCCAGAACTTCCAACACTATGTTGAATAGGAGTGGTGAGAGAGGGCATCCCTGTCTTGTGCCAGTTTTCAAAGGGAATTTTGCCAGTTTTTGCCCATTCAGTATGATATTAGCTGTGGGTTTGTCATAAATAGCTCTTATTATTTTGAGATACGTTCCATCAATACCTAGTTTATTGAGAGTTTTTAGCATGAAGGGCTGTTGAATTTTGTCAAAGGCCTTTTCTGCATCTATTGAGATAATCATGTGGTTTTTGTCTTTGGTTCTTTTCATATGCTGGATTACGTTTATTGATTTGCGTATGTTGAACCAGCCTTGCATCCCAGGGATGAAACCCACTTGATCATGGTGGATAAGCTTTTTGATGTGCTGCTGGATTTGGTTTGCCAGTATTTTATTGAGGATTTTTGCATCGATGTTCATCAGGGATATTGGTCTAAAATTCTCTTTTTTTGTTGTGTCTCTGCCAGGCTTTGGTATCAAGATGATGTTGGCCTCATAAAATGAGTTAGGGAGGATTCCCTCTTTTTCAATTGATTGGAATAGTTTCAGAAGGAATGGTACCAGCTCCTCCTTGTACCTCTGGTAGAATTCAGCTGTGAATCCATCTGGTCCTGGACTTTTTTTGGTTGGTAGGTTATTAATTATTGCCTCAATTTCAGAGCCTGCTATTGGTCCATTCAGGGATTCAACTTCTTCCTGGTTTAGTCTTGGGAGAGTGTAAGTGTCCAGGAAATTATCCATTTCTTCTAGATTTTCTAGTTGATTTGCGTAGAGGTGTTTCTAGTATTCTCTGATGGTAGTTTGTATTTCTGTGGGGTCGGTGGTGGTATCCCCTTTATCATTATTTATTGTGTCTACTTGATTCTTCTCTCTTTTCTTCTTTATTAGTCTTGCTAGCAGTTTATCAATTTTGTTGATATTTTCAAAAAACCAGCTCCTGGATTCATTGATTTTTTGGAGGGTTTTTTGTGTCTCTATCTCCTTCAGTTCTGCTCTGATCTGAGTTATTTCTTGCCTTCTGCTAGCTTTTGAATGTGTTTGCTCTTGCTTCTCTAATTCTTTTAGTTGTGATGTTAGAATGTCAATTTTAGATCTTTCCAGCTTTCTCTTGTGGGCATTTAGTGCTATAAATTTCCCTCTACACACTGCTTTAAATGTGTCCCAGAGATTCTGGTATGTTGTATCTTTGTTCTCACTGGTTTCAAAGAACATCTTTATTTCTGCCTTCATTTCTTTATGTACCCAGTAGTCATTCAGGAGCAGGTTGTTCAGTTTCCATGTAGTTGAGCGGTTTTGATTGAGTTTCTTAGTCCTGAGTTCTAGTTTGATTGCACTGTGGTCTGAGAGACAGTTTGTTATAATTTCTGTTCTTTTACATTTGCTGAGGAGTGCTTTACTTCCTATTATGTGGTCAATTTTGGAATAAGTGCGATGGGGTGCTGAGAAGAATGTATATTCTGTTGATTTGGGTGGAGAGTTCTGTAGATGTCTATTAGGTCTACTTGGTGCAGAGTTCAGTTCAATTCCTGGATATCCTTGTTAACTTTCTGTCTTGTTGATCTGTCTAATGTTGACAGTGGGGTGTTAAAGTCTCCCATTATTATTGTATGGGAGTCTAAGTCTCTCTGTAAGGCTCTAAGGACTTGCTTTATGAATCGGGGTGCTCCTATACTGGGCGCATATATACTTAGGATAGTTAGCTCTTCCTGTTGAATTGATCCCTTTACCATTATGTAATGGCCTTCTTTGTCTCTTTTGATCTTTGATGGTTTAAAGTCTGTTTTATCAGAGACTAGGATTGCAACCGCTGCGTTTTTTTTGTTCTCCATTTGCTTGGTAGATATTCCTCCATCCCTTCATTTTGAGCCTATGTGTGCCTCTGCATGTGAGATGGGTCTTGACTCTTTATCCAGTTTGCCAGTCTGTGTCTTTTAATTGGAGCATTTAGTCCATTAACATTTAAGGTTAATATTGTTATGTGTGAACTTGATCCTGCCATTATGATATTAACTGGTTATTTTCCTCGTTAGTTGATGCAGTTGCTTCCTAGCATCGATGGTCTTTACATTTTGGCATGTTTTTGCAATGGCTGGTACCAGTTGTTCCTTTCCATGTTTAGTGCTTCCTTCAGGGTCTCTTGTAAGGCAGGCCTGGTGGTGACAAAATCTCTAAGCATTTGCTTATCTGTAAAGGATTTTATTTCTCCTTCACTTATGAAACTTAGTTTGGCTGGATAGGAAATTCTGGGTTTAAAATTCTTTTGTTTAAGAATGTCGAATATTGGCCCCCACTCTCTTCTGGCTTGTAGAGTTTCTGCCAAGAGATCTGCTGTTAGTCTGATGGGCTTCCCTTTGTGGGTAACCCGACCTTTCTCTCTGGCTTCCCTTAACAGTTTTTCCTTCGTTTCAACTTTGGAGAATCTGACAATTATGTGTCTTGGAGTTGCTCTTCTGGAGGAGTATCTTTGTGGCGTTCTCTGTATTTCCTGAATTTGAATGTTGACCTGCTTTACTAGGTTGGGGAAGTTCTCCTGGATGATATCCTGAAGAGTGTTTTCCAACTTGGTTCCATTTTCCCCTCACTTTCAGGCACCCCAATCAGACGTAGGTTTGGTCTTTTCACATAATCCCATACTTCTTGCAGGCTTTGTTCATTTCTTTTTCCTCTTTTTTCTTTAGACTTCTCTTCTCGCTTCATTTCATTCATTTGATCCTCAATTGCTGATACTCTTTCTTCCAGTTGATCGAGTTGGTTACTGAAGCTTGTGCATTTGTCACGTATTTCTTGTGTCATGGTTTTTATCTCTGTCAGTTCGTTTATGGCCTTCTCTGCATTGATTATTCTAGTTATCCATTCTTCCACTCTTTTCTCAAGATTTTTAGTTTGCACTGGGTACATAATTCCTCCTTTAGCTCTGAGAAGTTTGATGGACTGAAACCTTCTTCTCTCAACTCGTCATTCTCCATCCAGCTTTGATCCATTGCTGGCAATGAGCTGCATTCCTTTGGAGGGGGAGATGCACTCTTATTTTTTGAATTTCCAGCTTTTCTGCCCTGCTTTTTCCCCATCTTTGTTGTTTTATCTGCCTTTGGTCTTTGATGATGGTTTTGGTGTGGGTGTCCTTCCTGTTTGTTAGTTTTCCTTCTAACAGTCAGGACCCTCAGCTGCAGGTCTGTTAGAGATTGCTTGAGGTCCACTCCAGACCCTGTTTGCCTGGGTATCAGCAGCAGAGGCTGCAGAAGATAGAATATTGGTGAACAGCGAGTGTACCTGTCTGATTCTTGCTTTGGAAGTTTTGTCTCAGGGGTGTACCCCACCGTGTGATGTGTAGGGTGTTGGTCTGCACTTAGTGGGGGATGTCTCCCAGTTAGGCTACTAGGGGTCAGGGACCCACTTGAGCAGGTAGTCTGTCCGTTCTCAGATCTCAGCCTCCGTGTGGGGAGATCCACTGCTCTCTTCAAAGCTGTCAGACAGGGTCGTTTGCGTCTGCAGAGGCTTCTGCTGCTTTTTTTGTTTAGCTGTGCCCTGTCCCCAGAGGTGGAGTCTACAGAGACAGGCAGGTCTCCTTGAGCTGCTATGGGCTCCACCCAGTTCGGGCTTCCCAGCGGCTTTGTTTACCTACTTAAGGCTCGGCAATGGCGGGCGACCCTCCCCCAGCCTTGCTCCTGCCTTGTGGTTAGATTGCAGACTGCTGTGCTAGCAATGGGGGAGGCTCTGTGGGCGTGGGACCCTCCTGGCCAGGTGGTGCGATATAATCTCCTGGTGTGCCGTTTGCTAAGACCCTTGGTAAAGCACAGTATTGGGGTGGGATTACCCGATTTTCCAGGTGTTGTGTGTCTCAGTTCCCCTGGCTAGGAAAAGGGATTCCCTTCCCCCTTGCGCTTCGCAGGTGAGGGGGGATGCCTCGCCCTGCTTCAGCTGTCGCTGGTTGGGCTGCAGCAGCTGACCAGCTCCAATTGTCCGGCACTCCCTAGTGAGATGACCCCAGTACCTCAGTTGAAAATGCAGAAATCACCCGTCTTCTGTGTCGCTCGTGCTGGGAGCTGGAGACTGGAGCTGTTCCTATTCTGCCATCTTGCTCCGCCCTCTCCAGTGTTCTTATTTTAACTATAGTACACATTCTAGTTTGTGCTTCACAGGAAGAGTGCCTGAGGCCTTTATTGTGCCTTCTTTAAACTCTTTGATGTAAGCTGGTTTAACAGGGCTAGTTGGCCTAGGGTCTGAAATTTGCACAGTAGAGGCCAGGCGCAGTGGCCAGGCCTGTAATCCCAGCACTTTGGGAGGCTGAGGCGGGTGGATCATGAGGTCAAGAGATCGAGACCATTGTGGCCAACTTGGTGAAACCCCACCTCTACTGAAAATACAAAAATTAACTGGGCATGGTGGTGCGTGCCTGTAGTTCCAGCTACTGTAGTCCCAGCTACTTGGGAGGCTAAGGCGGGAGAATTGCTTGAACCCAGGAGGCAGAGGTTGCAGTGAGCCGAGATCGCGTCACTGCACTCCAACCTGGGTGACAGATTGCGCCACTGCACTCCAACCTGGGCGACAGAGTGAGACTCTTGTCTCAAAAAAAAAAAAAAGAAAAAAGGAATTTGCACAGCAGGAATACAGAAGTTGAATAACCAGAGAGTATTTATTATTAAATTGCTCTGGCATTTTTGGTTTTTATTTTTATTTTCTGTTGTACATTTCATTAATACTAAGAAATATTATTTCTTTTGTGTTTTAATTAATTTTTTGATAGAAATATAATCAGATGGTGTTTTAAATCTCCATGTATGTTGTATACACTGAACAGTGTTCCTTCCAGTGCTGTGTTTTAGACACTCAGTTTACTGTGGTGACTGTTGATAGCTGTACCTATTCAGAGACATGTAATGGCCCTAATTCTGTGCAGATGGTATAAGGTTAATGTTCATATTAGAGCATAAACAGCTATTTAGATTTCCTTCTGATTTTGATAAAATATTTTTTTTCCTGGAAAATTATCCATTTTATCCAACTTTTAAACTTTGTTTTAGGCAGAGGTGGGAAATGCAGGCTCCTGTTCTTTTTGCGATTCTTCCCCCCGATTGGTTTGTGCACGCTTGTGTATTTGTGACTGGCTACTTAACGGATCCATTTTAATTTATGATGTTCTGAAAACCTTCTTGGGTTTATTTATTATTTCCTTTTTTGTTTGTTTTCTCATCCATTGATGTCTGCTTTTAACATTATTAATTTTTTCTTCTATTTTAGTTCCATTTTTTACTTTTCAGACATGTTCACCCAAATGCTAACTTGATTTATTTTCATTATTTATTTTTTAGATATCAGAATTAATATGCATTTTGCTGCCTGGTGGCAACTGCTTTAATTGGGAGCTTTTTGTTATTTTTAATTAATGGTGAAATGTTTGGTCATAATTTTTCACCTGGTGTGTGTGTGTGTGTGTGTGTGTGCATGTTTATACATGTTTATACACACATACATACATATAGTTTTTGTTCTGCTGAACTTCCCCCTTTTGTCTTATTACTTTGGATAGTTGCTGTGCTGGTTCATCTTTAAGGATCATCATTGGAGATGAAGTTTTCCCTAGGCTGCTGGTTTACAGGAGGATGAGGTGACAGAGTAGTGTTCCAGATGACTCTGCCTTTCCTTCTGCCACACAGTTGGGCCGCTTCCTGCAAGTACTGCTAGCCTGTGCAACTCTTCATGTTACCTCTGGTTATTAGGACTAAACTGGATCCCTTTGGAGTTTAAGAATTTGGGCTATTAATACCCTAAAATAAAGTTTGCAGTTTTTGTATCAGGTTCTCATTGATGATTGTATATGATTTCCAGGAGGGAAAGTGGGAAGTGCTGTCAGTGCTGTGTTCCCACCCAAACTCTGTGTAAGTAGCTGAGTCTGTTCTAGTTAGACAGTTCAGTCTGCCTTCAGTCAAGGTTTAGTTACCTGAATGTTTTTGAACTCTTTTTCTATCCCAAAGCACCTGAAGAGTACAACAGCCATAGAAACAATACAAACTCTTTTAGTTGCCTGTTAATCATATTTTTTTTTAAAGGCAAAAGGGCACATTTCATTTTAAGTTTTCTTTTACTTACTGAACAAGTGTCCATTGAAGTACCAAAATGAGGAAGGTACTGGAAGAGATTAAAACTCTTTAAAGGCCAGACATGGTGACTCCTGCCTGTAATCCCAATGACGTAGGAGGCTGAGGCAGGAGGATCACTTGAGGCCAGGAGTTGTAGACCAGCCTGCGCAACAGAGCAAGACTCTCTCTCTAAAAAAATGTTTTTAATTATCCAGGCATTGTGGTACACACCTGTAGTCCCAGCTACTCAGGAGGTTGAGGTAGGAGGATCGCTTCAGCTCAGGAGTTCAAGGCTTCACTGAGCTGTGATCAAGCTACTGCATCCAGTTTGGGTGACAGAGACCTTATCTCAAAAAAAAAATCTTTAAAAATCCATTAGATAATAAATTTTGGCCCCAAATTAAAGTCTAGCAGTACCCTAGAATATTAATATTTAATGCCATTAGCTTTATTTTTCTGCTTTTTGAAAAAAAATTATTAGTTATACATGTATATGGCTAAAGTGTCCAATAGTTCTACAAAGCTGATTAAAATAGGCTCCTGTTTTCATTCCTCCGCTGGCTAAAGTGTCCGATAGTTCTACAAAGCTGGTTAAAATAGTCTCCTGTTTTCATTCCTCCGCTGGCTAAAGTGTCCAGTAGTTCTACAAAGCTGGTTAAAATAGTCTCCTGTTTTCATTCCTCCGCTGGCTAAAGTGTCCAGTAGTTCTACAAAGCTGGTTAAAATAGTCTCCTGTTTTCATTCCCCCGCCCATTCCCCAGCCCCTATTTTCTTTGCTTTCCCTTCTCCGTTTCCTCCTCTTCTGGGTCCTTTTAGGTAGCAAGTAAAGTAAAAAAACTCCCTGTGACTTTCTCTATCGTTTTTCTGTGTTCTATTTTATTAGTTTTTCACTCTAATCTTACTAGCTTTATTCTGCTGCTTTTAGTTTGGCTTACTTTTCTTTTTCGGGATTTTTAAGGTGATTGGGTAGATTATTGGTTGGAAGGCTTTCTTCTTTTCTAATATAGCCAGTTTAAAGCTATGACTTTCCCTCTAAGCACCACTTTGGCTGCATCCCATAAATTTTGATATGTCATGTTTTCATTTTCATTCAGATCAAAATACTTTCTGATCCTCTTATAATCTCTTCTTTGACCCATGAGTTATTTAGAAAAGTGTTTAAATTTTTTTTACCCATTTGAGGATTTCCAAAATTTTCTTCTTTTGTTGATTTGTAATGTAACTACTTCATAGTGAGAGAATACATACTTTGCATGATTTCAGTCCTTTAAAATTTATTGGCCGGGCGCGGTGGCTCAAGCCTGTAATCCCAGCACTTTGGGAGGCCGAGACGGGCGGATCACGAGGTCAGGAGATCGAGACCATCCTGGTCTACACGATGAAACCCCGTCTCTACTAAAAAACACAAAAAACTAGCCGGGCGAGGTGGCGGGCGCCTGTAGTCCCAGCTACTCGGGAGGCTGAGGCAGGAGAATGGCGTAAACCCAGGAGACGGAGCTTGCAGTGAGCGGAGATCGCGCCACTGCACTCCAGCCTGGGCGACAGAGCGAGACTCTGTCTCAAAAAAAAAAATTTATCAGTACTTGTTTATGACCTAGTGTATGGGCTGTCCTGGACAGTGTTTCATGTGTTCTTAAAAAGAATGAATTCTGCTGTTATCCAGTAAAGTGCCTTCCCTCCCTTCCTCCCTCCTATTTTCCCTTCCCTTCCCTCCCCTCCCCACCCCTTCCCCTTTTTCCTTTCGTCCTTCCTTCCGTCCTTCCACAGTCATCTATCTAATCTGTCATTTGTCTGTCTAATCTATCTGTCCATCTAATCTATTTATTATGTTAGAGATGGACTCTTGCTCTGTCACCCAGGCTAGAGTATAATGTTGTGATCATAGCTCACTGTAACCTTGAGCTCCTGGGCTCAAGCAATTCTCCCACCTTGACCTCCCAAAGCACTGAAATTACAGGCATGAGCCACCATGCCTTTCCATGGCTAATTGTTTCAGTGTTTGTTTTTAATTTTTGTCTCACTGTGTGGCAGTGGCTGGTCTCGAACTCCTGAGCTCAAGCAATCTTCCTGCCTCAGCCTCCTGAGTAGCTAGAAGTGTCTTTCTATAGATACATATTAGATCAAGTTGGTTGATAGTGTTCAGGTCTTCTATATACTTGCTAATTATCTGTCTAGTTTTTTAATCTGTCTAGCTTCTATTCTTGATTTTAAATGCTAGATTTATTGTATTGGTGTATCAGTGTTATTTTGGCCTGTAATTTTTCAGCAGCTAGATTTAAAAATGTTTATGCATTGGTTATAAATCATACAAACTGGCTGGGCATGGTGACTCCCAGTACTTTGGGAGACTTGAGTGGGAGGATTGCTTAAGCCCAGGAGCTTGGGATCAGCCTGGGCAACATAGCAAGACCTCATCTGTACAAAAAATAAAAATGTATCCAGGCATGGTGGTGCACACCTGTGCCCAACTACTTGGGAGGCTGAGGTGGGAGGATCACTTGAGCCCAGGAATTCCAGGCTGCAGTGAACTATGATCACTCATGCCACTGCACTGCAACCTGGATGACAGAGCAAGACTATGTTTCTTAAAAAAGAAAAATCATACAAACTGCTATAGGAAAGAAATGGTATGTGTATTATGTATGAACAATATTCCATAAAGTTTGCTTGTGATTCAATAAATATTTACAAGCAAATAATTTGCTTGTAATTAAGTAAATATTTTTACAAGCCTCTGCCCACTGAAACTTATCGAGGAAACCCCGAAATATGTAATATGTTAGGTGAATGTTAGATGATAGTGAGTGCTGTGGAGGATAAATCAGTAAATAAGAAAAGAGGCTTTGGGTTGCCCAGGGAGGGTAGACAGGACATTTGGGCAAAAGCCTGAGGGATGTAAGAGTTGGACAATCCAAGCAGAGGAACTGTATGTGCAAAGGCCTCGTGACAAGAGCATTGCTTGGCACATTTTGCCAAACAGCAAGCCTATATGGCTTGAATAGAGAAGGTGGGGGGCTCAGTAGGAGGAGGCAGTCAGAGAAGGGTGGAGTGGGCCAGATCACATAGCATGCTACAGGCCATTGCAAGAACTTGGCTTTTACCCTAAGTCATTAGGGCTGGCAAACTTTTTTTAAAGGACCAATAGTAAATATTTTAGGCTTTGGGAGTCATACAGTCTCTGTTGGAACTATTCAGCTTTGCCATTTTAGCTTGAAAACAGCCATAAACAATACATGAACGAGTGGGGTTGAGTTTCAATAACGTTTTACTTAAGGATAACAGGCAGCAGATCTGTTTTGCCAATCCTGACCCTAATTTAGATGGAAAGTCATTGGAGAGTTTTTAATAGAGAAGACACTTTACTAATAACCCTTTAAAAAAAAAAAAAGTATCTAAAACGACTTTTTAATCTGAAATAATTTTAGATTTATAGAAAGTTGCAAAAATTATAGAGGGTATCTCCTTCGCTCAGCTTACTCTGATGTTAACAACTTTTGTACCCATATCATAGTTATTAAAACCAGGAAATTAACACTGGTATGATACTCAACCAAACTAGAGACTTTACCTGAGTTTCACGTTTTTCCGCGTGGGTTTGCCTTTCTGTTCCAGCGTGCACTACGGAACACCACACTGCAGTTAGTGGCTCTCATGCCTTAGCTTCCTGCTGTCCATGACAGCTCCTCAGTATGTTTGCGTCTTTCATGAACTTGGACAAATTTGTTGAGTACTGGTCAGTTATTTTGTAAAATGTCTCCGTTTGGATTTATCTGCTATTTTCTCATGATTCTATTTTGGCTCTGCATTTTTGGCAAGAATAATATGAGTTAACCTTTTTAAAAAGGATCCTACTGTCTGCTTTGGTAAGGGCAAAAGAAAGGAGACTAGTTAGAAAGCTGTTGCCATAATCGAGGTGAGGCTTGGACTGGGAGACTGTTCATGGAGGTGATCAGAGATGGGTAGATGATGAACATCTTTTGAACTAAATGGGTTCTTACAAAAAGTGAGAACCACTGCTATAGCATCAACATACTATTAAGGACAAAGCTCCAATTAATAAACTTAAAATAGCCCTTTTAATATTTTCTGTTTAGTTTTGTACATTTGAATAGAAATATATATATCAAATTTAGGCTTAAATGTTAAATCTTCAGACAGATTTTCTCTTAATGTAATGTTGACATAGGTCATCTCTGTGTTTCCTCTATTATTGCATTCTATTTTTGTAACAATATTCAGTTATATATATACATCCATATGTGTACATATTTTTGTTTGCTTATGAACTGCTTCTCTCACCAGTTTTAAGTTCTACAAGCAGAAATCTTCTTTATATACCAACCTATACTCAGAGCTTGATAATATGGATATGGTAGATCCATGTATGTATCCAGCATGGATACAGTGTATATAGCCATCCATTTCTTTTCTCCACATTCTTCTTAATACTTGTTATCTCTTGTCTTTTTGACAGCCATCATGACAGATGTGATGATATCTGATTGTGGTTTTAATTTGCATTTCCTTAATGATTAGCATTGTTGAGCACTTTTCATATATCTGTTGGCCATTTGTGTGTCTTCTTTTGGGAAATGTCTGTTCAGGTCCCTTGCCTATTTTTTCAGTGTTTTTTCTTACTCTTGAACTGTTTGAGTTCCTTACATATTTTGGATATTAACTTCTTATCAGATGTGCAGCATGCAGGTGTTTTCTCCTAACCCATAGGTTATCAGGCATGCTGTGAATTATCTGCTTTGCCATGTAGAAGAGTGTTAGTTAGATGTGATCCTGTTTGTCTATTTTTGTTCTTGTTGCATGAGCTTTTGGGATCATATCTAAAAAACCTTTGCCCAGGCCAGTGTTGTGTAGTTTTTCTGGTAGTTTTAGAGTCTTCTTTTGTTTGCATTCCATTTTGAGTTGATTTGTGTATTTGTTGGGAGTTGAAGGTCCACTTTCATTCATCTGTATGTGGATATCCAGTTTTCTCAGTACCATTTACTAAAGAAACTTTTTTCATTGCGTGTTCTTGGCACCTTTGCCAAAAATCAATTGACCATACATACATGGGTTCATTTCTAGGCTCTATATTCTATTCCATTGGCCAGTGTGTCTGTTTTTAAAAAATCAATACCATACTGTTTACATTACTGTAGCTTCATAGTAGAGTTTGAAATAATAAGGTGTGTTGCCATCAGCTTTATTGTTTTTCCTCATGATTAACTTGGTATTCGTTGTGTGGTGTGTGTGTGTGTGTGTGTGTGTGTGTGGTTATATATGAATTTTAGGATTTTTTCCCATTTCTGAGAAAAATGTCATTAAATTTTTTGACAGGGATTACATTGAATCTGTAGATCACTTTGGGTACTATGGACATTTAAATGATATTAATTCTTCCAATCCATGAACACAAGATATCTTTCTATTTATTTCTGTGTTCTTCAAATTATTTCATCAACGTTTTATAATTTTTGGTGTCTAGTTCTTTCACTTCCTTGGTTACATTTTTTCCGAAGTATTTTTTTTTTTGGTAGCTGTACTACATGGGATTGTTCTCTTGATTTCTTTTTCAGATAGTTCATTGTTAGTATATAGAAATGTTGCTGATGTTTGTATATTGATTTTGTATCCACAACTTTATTGTATTTATTACTTCTAACAGTTTTTTAGTGGAAACGTTAGGGTTTTCTGTAAGTGTGAGTTGATCATGTCATCAGCAAAAAGTGACAATTTCACTTCTTTTTCTATTTAGATACCTTTTATTTCTTTCTCTTGGCTAATTAGTGTGTCAGGGACTTCTAGTATTATGTTGAATAGAAGTGGTGAGAGTGTGCTTCCCTGTCTTGTTCCAGATATTCAAGGAAAAGCTTTAATTTTTTACCACGCAGCGTAACATTAGCTGTTGGTCTCTCGTATACATGGCTTTCTTGTGTTGAGGTGCATTCTTTCTGTACCTAGGTTGGTGAGAACTTTCTCATCATGAAAGCATGTTGAATTTTGTCCAGTGTATTTTCTGCATCTAATGAGATGATGGTATGGTTTCTGTCCTTTATTTCATTCATGTGAGTTATCACATTCGTTGATTTGTGTATGTTGGACCATTCTTGGATCCCAAGGATAAGTCCCACTTGATCATGGTGAATGATTCTTTTAATGTGTAGCTGAATGCTAGTATTTTGTTGAGGATTTTTGCATGTATATTCGCCACAAATATTGGCCTATAATTTTATTGTAATGTCCTCATATGGCTTTGGTGTCAGAGTGGCACTGGCCTCATTAAGAAGAGTTTGGGGCCGGGCGCGGTGGCTCAAGCCTGTAATCCCAGCACTTTGGGAGGCCGAGACGGGCGGATCACGAGGTCAGGAGATCGAGAGCATTCTGGCTAACACGGTGAAACCTCGTCTCTACTAAAAGCTACAAAAAACTAGCCGGGCGAGGTGGCGGGCGCCTGTAGTCCCAGCTACCCGGGAGGCTGAGGCAGGAGAATGGCATGAACCCGGGAGGCGGAGCTTGCAGTGAGCTGAGATCCGGCCACAGCACTCCAGCCTAGGTGACAAAGCGAGACTTCGTGTCAAAAAAAAAAAAAAAAAAAAAAAAGAGTTTGGAAGTGTTCCCTCCTCTTCCACATTTTTGAAATAGTTTGAGAAGGATTGTTATTTGTTCTTCTTCCCTCCTAGAACTGCTTTTGTTAAATTTGTAATTTGTGTAAAGTGACACAAATTACAGTTGTTTAAGTGAATCTTTTACTAGATACGTTAACTAGAAAGCAACATAGGATTTTGTATAGTAGTACACATGGATTACTTTGTTTTGCAAATTTTACTACACATTACTTAACAAATCTATGTTCACATAAGTTTATTCTTCTTAGTTCCCCTCTTCGACAGCCTGCCAGAGACCTGGAACTGGTGTTATTCACCTTTGTATTCCTGTTTCTTTAGGTGGACAAATCATTGTCCTTCATTAAATGCTTATCAAATTGAATTTCAGGTTGTTAAACACAGTGAAGTTCGTAAAAACCATGCTTGTTCATATTCTTCAAAATTATAGATTGATGAGCGGTTGAATACTCATTGGTCAAATTTGTGAATGATAATTTAGTTAAAAAGAAATCACTAATGTTTGGACTTCTATAGAGGAAGTACAAAGAGCTTTGAGCTATATTCCAATTGTGTCTCCATAGTTTAAGAGTTTGAAGGACGTGGTCTCATGAAACTGTCTTACTCATGAGTTGTTAGACTGAACAACAAAAATTAGAACTACTTTCAATTACAGAAATTATAATACTTTTTCAGAAAACCTGTTATAAAAACTTTTTCTAATTTGATGGTTTTATAATTTCCAGGATTAAGCTGTACCTTTTTTGTTTGTTTTTCTCAAGTATGAAGTATTTTGACAGTCTTTATAAGACAGATGATATTTTGTATATCATTGAGTCTTTTAACAATTGAGCATTTTTATGAGCTATCGCTGTATTTAAAATGGATAGGTAGGTGTATTAGTCCGTTTCCACGCTGCTGATAAAGACATACCCAAGACTGGGTAATTTATGAAGAAAAATGGACTCACAGTTCCACATGTCTGGGAAGGAAGGCCTCATAATCATGGCAAAAGGCAAAAGGCATGTCTTCCATGGCAACAGACAAGAGAGAAAATGAGAATCAAGTGAAAGGGGAAACCTCTCACCAAAACCATCAGATCTTGTAAGACTTACTCACTATCACAAGAACAGTGTGGGGGAACCCACCCCCATGATTCAGCTGTCTCCACAGGGTCCCGCCCACAACACATGGGAACTATGGGAGCTACGATTCAAGATGAGACTTGGGTGGGGGTACAGCCAAACCAGATCAGTAGGACTCTGGCTGGCTCAAAAATGTGGCCATGGCCCTGCAACCCAGCCTGCCATGTCCCTGGTCTGGTTGTCCCCTGGGCTTCCTGGGGTCTTTGAAGGGGAAGGATCTGGAATTAGGAGGAGGATGGTGTCTGGACACACACACTAGAGAAATAATGCTTATAATTATTTACATTTGCCCATCACCTGTGCTCCACCCTGTTAATCAGTCTTTACAGCTATCCTAGAAAGCGATTTCTCCTGTCTTCTTGAATTTACCAGGGAACTGAGGCCCAGAGAGGCCTAGCAGCTCTCCCAAGGCTGTCCAGCTGGTAAGAGGCAAAGCTGGAATTTTCACTTTGGCCCAATTCCATGGTCTTTGACATAGCATCAGAGACAGACTCAGTTTACCTCTTAGAAGAGCTAATGGTGTTTATCTCTGTTAGACCCCTGGGAGCCAGAGCCCTGGAACAAGCCAGTTCTTACTGTTGAATGTCACCTCTTCCAGGCAGCCTCTTCTGATGCTTCTACCCTCCAGGCTGGATTAGGTCTGAACTTGGTTGAAAATGTCTGTTTAAAACATACCTGCCATGCTTGGACTTGTTCACTGCAGTGGTTCCAGCCTGGCCTAGAGTAGGCATTCAGTAAATGTTTGTGAAATGTGAATATGTGATTCATTAAAAGAATAAATAAAGTAAAATTAATAAGAAGTATTAGAATTTTGACTTGTTCATAATTTAAAAATACACAGATCTGATAAATGTTTATTTCTAAGTGATTGAAGTGCTCTTGATTCAGTTCTCCGTGTCAGTGTAATAATATCAATATAGTGTAATAACAGCAGCTTTTTATTACATAGTTTTGTCATTTAATCTCATCATCTATAAGGTATTTCCTTTTTTAATAGAATAGGAAATTGAAACTCAGAGAAATGACTTACTTTAGAGCATACAGTTAAGTAGCTACAGAGGCAAACCTTGAACTTAGGGTTTATGATTCCAAGTTAGAAAAATCTTTCTTCATATCATGCGGCATCTGTCACTAATACTATTCACTATAGTTTGGATGTTTTGATAGAAGCAGAAATAGTTTTTGTGCTCAGTTTTCCTAGTGAATGCAACACAGACAATTAAAAATAATAAAAACGTCAATATCTGCTTATTTTATCAGCAAGTGCTCAATGACATTCCATAATACAATAGAACAATACAGAAATGCTAATTTAATCGATTGTCTAAAAATGTATGTGTTTAATGAATGTTCTTATTCATTTAATTTTGAGTTCAGTATGAACAGTTAAATAAAAACATAAAAACTTGAATGTAGATACATTTTTTTTCTTTCCCAGACAGATATTGATTATGTACATGGTGTTGTAGCCAACCTGGAGAAAGAGTAAGTTCTTCTTAATTATAAACATAAGAATATTTTGGTTACTGTTATCTCTTGGGTTTCTTGCTAAAAGAAAATGCCTTCCCTGATAGTTCATTTCTCTGTGGAGTTCATTGTTTACTAGATCACCTCTGATTGGTATTTTATATTGTCGTAAAGTAGGTGCATATATATCCAGTTATGTGATGGGAAAAATTGGTGTATTTCATTATAGATAAGACTTGAATGTCCTATGTAGGTACCACTATTAAATAACAGTCTTTAATCTTGAAGACAGTGAATACAGAGAGAGTCATGTGAGATTAAATCTTTCACACTGTATTTACCAGGCAAGATTTTTCTGTTGTCAGGGTAGATATTTATGTAGTAATTTCAGACCTCAATTTTAAACTATGTCTTGATCTGTTCTATTCTGCAAAGATTGAGTAGCAGGTTACTATGAGCAAGGCACATGGTAGGTAACAGAGGGAAAGCTTAGTAAGTTTCAGATATTATTTTTTATAATATTGCCTTAATAGTTTTAATAATGGAATAAAATTAGTCTTGCTATGAATTTCTTCATTAAATTGTATCTGGTTTTTGACCCTAAAAGACATACCTTCTACTTAAAAAGAAAAGACCAAAAAGAAGCAACAATCATTTGCTAACCCTATATTTAATATAATGTGACACCTTGTCCATCGAAATGTTAAAATTGAATATTTAAAAAAATTATGCGTAGTTCAGGATTAAATTGCTATTTGTTTGATTTTCCTGAAGTGGTGAGTTTCTTGGAAGTCCTTAGAGAAACACAGTTTGGCGTGGAGTTCTTAAGTAAAGGAACAGAGCAGTGATCATTGGACCCCTTTCCCACTGACTCAGGGGCAAGTCTGTGGGCTTATGCAAGGATTCTGTTGATTTACATCTTCCTCAGTGTGTAGAAAACCAAGCTCAGACAAAAAGCACAGTTAAGCACTAAGAACATTTGTGCAAAGGCAGGCAGTCGCACTAGCATTTTGTGGAGATTTGCATAAATGAATCAAGGGAGAATGCAAATGCAAAATAAATTACAATTCGGTCAGTACAGACTAATTAAAAAACTTTAGAAAGGGTTCTGAACCTCAGCCCAGTGAACATTTTGGGCAGATGATTTTTTGTTGTGGGGGCTGCCCTGTGCATGGTAGAATGTGGGACAGGATCCCTCATGTCCACCCACCAGGCGTCAGTAGTGCTGATCACAGCTGTGGCAACCAGAATGTCTTCAGACGTTGCTAAATGTCCTCCCAGAGGGACAGAGTCACCCCCAGTTGAGAAACACTGGTTGAGAATGACATGTGGTCTCTAACCCATAAGCAAAGCTTCTCGAAGACGTCAGAACTTTGGTTTTTGCATAAATATATGTATTTAAAGATACATACTCATTTGTTTTTCTTCAGTTTTCTATTCTCTGTGAGACCTTGATTTGTTTTTGTAATTCAGTTACATTTTAGGAATGTTAATGCCTACAGTTGGCTTAGGACTTCTATGCTCCTTTAATAAGAGCAGTATTTTATAGTTTTTAAAGCATTACTTTAAAAAAAAAAAAACTTTTGCTATTAGAAAAAAACTGTATTTTCTGTAAATGAAATCAATGATGGAGATGCTCCATTGAACACCTTGTGGCCATAACATTATACGTTGCTACAAATGATTACTGATGTGTTTTATGTTAAACACAGTGTATTGAGCTTTAAGATAAATAAAATCCTACAGAACTTAAGTAACTCAGCTAGCCTTTCTCATAATAGATTTTCTAAAGAAATCAGTTCTGGCTTGGTGGAAGTCATATCACCCCCTGAAAGCTACTATCCGGACTTGACAAACCTAAAAGAGACGTTTGGAGACTCCAAAGAAAGAGTGAGGTGAGCACGTGCCGTTTAAAACCTTCCGCACTTGGGAGCGTAAACATCTCATACATGTAGTTTTTATTTATCGAAGCTGAAAACATTTTAGAGGGGAATTTGGTAAAATATTCTAGGTCAGTCTCATTAAGTCCAGGACACTTGTGAAAATAATGTGGACTTTTCTTAGAATATGTAAAAATTTCACATCAGCTTTTATTTTACTGTGTTTTCTTAAACTAGCTTTTAGATCCACTTCTCTTATTTAACTTTCAACAGAGTGTTTCTGTAGGCTACCAGGAATTCAGTGACAGGGTTTAATACTGTAAATTTAAATACGAATTTTTTAAGCATTCGGTACATATTTATGAACTTTTATCTGCATGCAGACAGTCCTAGGCACCAGAGCAGGGATCCTAAAAGTGCAATTTTTGAAGCGCTCGTTTGAGAAAACATGAAGATATTACTGAAAAAAGGATCTGTGGTCAAGGAAGTTTGGAAAAAATATGTATTAAGAAATTTTTTTCCAATAAATGTCTTTACTGCTGGATATTTTCGTGCCTCTTATGAACTAATATGTTTCTAGAAGGGGAATATGTATACAGACTTACTTGATAATTAGACTCCTTTTTTCCTCAGGACAGCTTGAGGATTAGTGTTCTTGGGAATACATTTTGATAAAGGCTTCATTAGAGGAAAGTGAATTTTCTTTGACTCTTTGTCCTGAGTGTGTGTGTGTACATATATATAGATGACATATAGACACTTGAAGTTTATACATTTAATCTTATTTTACTGAGTTTGAGTCTGATTCCTAACTTACTTTTTGCAAATGTTTATTTCAGATGGAGAACAAAGCAAAACCTAGATTACTGTTTTCTAATGATGTATGCTCAAGAAAAGGGCATATATTACATTCAGGTAAGTGTGGTTTTTCCTTTCATGTTTTTCACACTTGTGAAGAAAAAGTGTTATCAAGGGTATGTTTTCATTAAAACAGGAAGTTTTGAAAGTGCAAACCCTCCGAGTTCTGACAAATCATCACTATCTCAGAGCAGAGGGGTCTCCATGTTAACCAAGCATGTGGTTTCTCCACTGAGTAGGGATGCCTTACCTTTTTCCTCTTTTTCTCCCATTCCCCCATCTTCTCTCCCCTCTTCCCTCTCTTCACTGTCAAGAAGAACTAAGATGTCATTATTTGGCAGATTTTAAAGAGGAATTTTCTTACAATTTTTCTTAAGTGGGCTTACAATGAAATAATTTTTTTTTGTAGGCCACAGTACTCTTACCACTATTTTGAAAATAATAAAATTGACATTTAATTCTAACAGTCCAATTTTTTGAGCAGCACAACAGTCCAGTTTTTACCAAGACACAATATGTCGTGGGATTATAGACATAAGCTGCTGCGCCTGACATGTAGCATGTTTTAAAATTAGGAAGTATGAGGCCTCCAACTGTGTTCTCTTTTTTTCAAGACTATTTTGACTGTTTAGGGTCACTTGAGACTCCTTGAGATTCCATGTAAATGTTAGGAGAATTTTTTTCTATTTCTGTAAAAAATGCCTTGGGGATTTTGGTAGGGATTGTATTGAATCTATCGATCACTTTAGGTAGTGTGGACCTTTTCATATTATTAAGTCTTTCAATACATGAGCACAGGATGTCTTTCCATTTATTTGTATCTTCTTTGATTTCTTTTAGAAATATTTTGTAGAAAAATTTTCCACCTCCCCAGTTATGTTTATTCCTAAGTATTTGATCTTTTTTAATACTATGGTAAATAGGATTGTTTTCTTGATTTTTTTTTTTTTTTTTTGGATTGGTCATTGTTAGTATACAAAAATACAACTTTTTTTTTTTTTTTTGAGACGGAGTCTTGCTCTGCCGCCCAGGCTGGAGTGCAGTGGCCGGATCTCAGCTCACTGCAAGCTCCGCCTCCCGGGTTTACGCCATTCTCCTGCCTCAGCCTCCCGGGTAGCTGGGACTACAGGCGCCCGCCACGTCGCCCGGCTAGTTTTTTGTATTTTTTAGTAGAGACGGGGTTTCACCGTGTTAGCCAGGATGGTCTCGATCTCCTGACCTCGTGATCCGCCCGTCTCGGCCTCCCAAAGTGCTGGGATTACAGGCTTGAGCCACCGCGCCCGGCCAATACAACTATTTTTGTGTGTTGATTTTGGATCCTGAAACTTTGCTGAAATCATTTATTAGTTGTAGTTTTTGGTGGATTCTTCAGTTTTTTCTACGTATAAGATCATTTCATCTGCAAATAATGATAATTTTACTTCTTCTTTTCCAGTTTGGGTACCTTTTACTTTTTTGCTTGTTTAATAGCTCTGATTAGGATTTCCAGCACTATGTTGACTAGTAGTGGTGAAAGTGGGACTCCCTGCCTTGCTCCTAATCTTAGAGGGAAAGCTTTCAGTTGTTTACTGCCAAGTTTGATATTACCAATGGGTTTTTCATGTATTACCTTTATTTGGTTGAAAAAGTTTTTTTTTTCTATTTGTAGTTTGTCACTTTTTTAAATCAAGAAAGTGTCTTGAATTTTGTCACCTGCTTTTCCGTATCAATTGAGATGATCACGTGTTTTTTCCCTCCATTTTCTTAATGTAGTATATATTACACTAATTGATTTTTGTGTGTTGAACGATCCCTGTATTGCAGGTATAAATCCCACTTGGTTATGGTATACATAATTCTTTTAATGCGCAGTTTAATTCCATTTGCTAGTGTTCTGTTGAGGATTTTTGCGTCAGGGATATTGGTCTGTTGTTTTCTCGTGTCTTTGGTTTTGGTGTCAGAGAAATGCTGGCCTCATAGAATGTGTTTGAAAAGTGTTCCCTCTGTTTCAGTTCTTTGGAAGAGAGCTGTTTGAGGGGGATTGATGTCCGTTCTCCCTTAAGTATTAAGCAGAATTCTCCAGTGAAATTCTCTGGTCCTGGGCTTTTCTTTGCTGAGAGGTTTCTGATTACTGCTTTAATCCTCTTCGTTCTTATGAGTGTGGTCAAAGTTTTTATTTCTCCGTAATTCACCCGTGGAAAGTTGTATGTTTTTAGAGGTTTATCCATTTCTTGTAGATTATTCAATTTGTTTGCACATAGTTGTTCCTGGTAGTCACTTGTAATTCTTCTATTTCTGTGATATCAGTTGTTATGTTCCCTCTTTCATTTCTACTTTTAGTTAATTGAATCTTCTTTCTTTTTTTCTTAGCTAATCTGGCTAAGGGTTTATTCATTCTATTGATCTTTTCAAAAACCCACTCTAGGTTTCTTTGTGGTTTTTTCTGCTTTTTTTTTTTTTTTCTATTTATTTATCTGATCTAATCTTTTTTTTTTTTTTTCTTCCCTCTGCTAATTTTGGGTTTCGTTTGTTTTCTTTTTTTCAATTTCCTTGAGGTATAAAGTTAGGTTGCTGATTTTGAGATCTTTCTTCTTCTCTTTTTTTAATGTAAATGTTTACTGGTATAAACTTCCCTCTTTGTATGACTTTTGCTACGTATCATACATTTTGGTATTTTGTTGTTGTTGTTGTTTTTATTTGTTTCTGGATTTTTTTCTAAATTCCCTTGTGATTTCTTCTTTGACCTGTTGGTTGTTTAGGGACGAGTTGTTTAATTTCCACACATCTGTGTATTTTCCGAGTTTAGTTTTCTGCTATTGACTTCTAGTTTCATTTTGTTGTAGTCAGAGAAGATACATTGCATAGTTTTAGGCTTCTTAAATTTGTTGGCGGGCGGCACTGGCTCACACCCGTAATCCCAACACTTTGGGAGGCTGAGGTGGGCAGGTCACTTGAGTTCAGGAGTTCAAGAGTTCAAGACCAGTCTCGGCAACATGACGAAATCCTGTCTCTACTAAAAATACAAAAAAATCACTGGGCGTGGTGGTGCATACCTGTAGTCCCACCGACTCGGGAGTCTGAGGTGGGAGGATCAGTTGAGCCCAGGAGATCGAGACTACAGTGAGCTTTGTGCCACTGCTCCCCAGCCTGGGTGACAGAGTGAAAACCTGTCTTAAAAAAAAAATTGTTGAGACATTATGGGGCCTAACATGTCATCTGTCTTGGAGAATGTTCCATCGCTCTTGAGAAGAATGTGTATTCTGCTGCTGTTGGGATCAGTGTTCTTTATGTCTGTTGGGTCCATTGGATGATAGCGTTGTTTGAGTCCAGTGTTTCCTTGTTGATCTTCTGTCTGATCGGTCCATAACTGAAAGTGGAATGTTGAAATTCCTACTATTACTGTGGTGCTGTTTGTTTCTTCTTTCAGTTCTGTCAGTGTTGACTTCGTATCTCTGAGACCTCTATTATTAGGTGCATCTTTATTTAGAATTATTATGTCTTTTCAGATATTTGACTGACCCTTTTATTATTATATAATGTCCTTCTTTGTCTCTTGTGACAGTGTTTGTCTTAAAGTCTTATTTTGTCTAAGTATGCCACCCTTGTTTTCTTTCGGTTCTGGGTTGCATGAATTATTTTTTTTCATTCTTTCACTTTTAACCCATGTGTGTCTTTTGATGTAAAGTAAATTTCTTGTAGATAGTATATTAATGGATCTCATTAAAAATTTTCATTTGGCCTAACTGTGTCTTTTAATTGGGATGTTTGACCCATTTACATTTTTAGTGATTACTAATGCAGAAGGACTTACTATTGCCATTTACTTTATTTTTTGTATGTCTTGGAACTTTTTGTCTATCTTTTCCTCTCTTGCTGCTTTCTTTTGTGTTTTGTTGATTTTTTAAAATAGTGACGTATTTTGATTCCCTTTCTGTTTCCCTTTGTGTATATTCAATAGATATTCATTTTGTAGTTACCATTGCAATTACATAAGACATCTTAAAGTTATAACAATCTGTTTAAAGCTGATTACTTCAGTGACAAATAAAATCTCTACTGTTTGACATCTCTGTGTCCCCTGCACTCTATTTTACCAATGACAACAGTGACCTCTTTTTATATTGCATATACATTAACTTAGATTTATAATTATTGTTTATGCTTTTGGTCTTTAAGAAGTGATTTTAATGTGATTAAAAGATTTAAAAGGGGTACCAGATTTTAAAGTGATTCATGCACCTGCATTACCTTACTACATCCATATTTATCTTTATATTTACCTTTACCAGGGATTTTTTTATTTTTATATGGTGCTTTATTACTGCTTATTGACCTTTCACTTCACTTGAAAATGTTCCTTCAGCAATAGGGCAGATCTAGTGGTAATGAACCCACTCAGCTTTTGTTTATCTGGGAAAGTCTTAATTTCTTCTTTCTTTCTTTTTTCTTTTCTTTTCTTTTTTTTTTTTTTTTTTTTTTTGAGATGGAGTCTGTTTCCCAGGCTGGAGTGCAGTAGTGGCACGATCTTAGCTCACTGCAACCTCTACCTTGCTGCGCCCAACCTGAACATTCTTAATCTAATCACATTTGTCCAGAATTATGCCTCAGGAAAGAGGGAGTTGCTTTATATTCCAGTCTTCACATTAGCTTATTATGTGGAATTCTTTTAGTGAGTTCATTGTCATCTACAAAGTATTAGTGGGAAAAACATATTAGCCTAAAAAGTTCTCAGTTAATGGTAGTTTTAAAGGTTCATACAGGATAGATTTTACCTGGGACATTTTGTTGAAGACTAAGATGAGAGGTGATGTGGCAAAGGAATTTATTCCACACTTCATAATTATCCCCTCAGGATATGACTCCAGGGTTGCATGGTTTGGGAATGTATCACACCCATGACTCTTAAAGAATGCTCTCCGGCCGAGGTGGGTGGATCACAAGGTCAGGAGATTGAGACCATCCTGGCTAACATAGTGAAACCCCATCTCTACTAAAAATCAAAAAAAAAAAAAAATAGCTGGGTGTAGTGGCAGGCACCTACAGTCCCAGCTGCTGGGGAGGCTGAGGCAGGAGAATGGCATGAACCTGGGAGGCGGAGCTTGCAGTGAGCCGAGATCACACCACTACAGCCTGGGCGACAGAGCAAGACTCGTCTCAAAAAAAAAAAAACAAAAAGAATGCTTTCCAAAAGACAGTCGAGTCAGGGGTTACAGGCCCCTGCCACTATGCCTGGCTAATTTTTTGTATTTTTAATGGGTTCGAGTGATTCTCCTGCCTCAGCCTCTCGAGTAGCTGGGATTACAGGTGCCCACCACTACACCCAGCTAATTTTTGTAGTTTTAGTAGAGATGGTAGTTTCACCATGTTGTTCAGGCTGGTCTCAAACTCCTGACCTCAGGTGATCCACCTGCCTCTGCCTCCCAAAGTGCTGGAATTTCAGGTGTGAGCTACCGCACCCGGCCTTCTTTACTTTTGAATTACAATTTTGTCAGATACAATATTCTTGGCTGATTGGTTTTTGTTTAGTATGTTTCAGCACTTTGAACATATCATTCCACTCTCTTCTAGCCTATAAAGTTTCTGCTGGCAAATCTGCTCATCATCTAGTAGATGTTATCCTGTATTTGTTGGGTCACTTTCTTCTTACGACTTTCAAGATCCTTTCTTTGTGACTTTTGACAGTTTCATTATGATACTTCTTGGTGTAGATCGATTTATTGTAGTTGGGTTCTTTGAACTTTTTGAATTTGTGTGCCCATTTCTGTCTTCATATTTGGGAAGTTGAAATTGGCTCTGTTCTCCTTGTAGAACTCTCATAATGTGTGTGTTGTTTCGCCTTATGCTGTCCGTAGGTCCCTTAGGGTATCATTTTTCTTTACTTCTTTTTTCTTTTTGCTCCTGTGCCTCAGTAATTTCAAAAGTCCTATCGTTAAGTTCACTGATTCTTCTGCCTGCTCAGGTCTGCTGTTTAGTCCTTCTAGTGAAATTTTCACTTCAGGTTTTGTATTCTTCAGTTTTAGAATTTCTGTTTGGCTCTTTATAGTTTCTATCTCTGTTGATCTTCTCATTTTGTTCATGCATCATATTCCTGATTTCATTTAGTTGTCTATCTCTGCTCTTTTTTAATTGACTGAGCAATCTTATGACAGTTATTTTGAATTACTGGGCAATTCATATGTCTTCATTTCTTTGGGGTTGGTTTCTGGAGTTTTAACTTGTTCCTTTGGATATGCCATATTTTTGTTTATTTGTGTATCTTATTTTTGTTGTTGGGATCTTGGCATTTGAAAAATCAGCCACCTCTCCCAGTCTTTGCAGTCTGGTTTTGTAGTGGAAGGATTTTCTTCAGTCAGCCTGGTTAAAGACTCTGGAGCCTTTTGAGCCTTTTCGGGGGCCACATACGCTCCGCCTGTGGGTGTAATCTCCTAACTGAAGTTCACGGACTTCTACCCAGGAGCTCTGCAGCACTGTGGCCTTGTTGGTATTGTAGTAAGCTGCAGCCCTGGAGCTCCACCTGGTTTCTGTCTCTGGTACTGCAACCTCTGGTGCCAAGTGATGGCCTTTTGTTCTTAGCTCCCAACCTGCTGCCCTGTTCCTGTCACTACTTTGATTTAGATGAGACAGAAATCATTCCCTCTGGCTGCACTTGAAAAAGTCAGAAACACTGGGCGTACACCAACTTCTTTCTGTCCTCAGGGAGAAGTCGGAAATTGAGAGTTTCCTCATGGTGCACTGTGCCCCAGAGAGGGCCTCTGGCTGTCACATGCTCAGATTTTGAATCTGTGTCTTGTGTGGAGAATGCGTCTTGTGTGTCTGAGTTTTCTGTTTCTGTCTTGCTGATGTCACTCTCACACAGCCCTCTTTTACAATGGAGGATCATACTGTATATACTGTCTGATAACCTTTTTTGCTGTCACTTAACATATTGTTGATACATACCTTTATATGCCAGTGAATATAGATTGGTGTCATTTTTAATCCCTTCTTGAAGTCCTGTTATTCAGATATCATAATCAACCTTGTTGGTCATTTAGATTGTTTCTAATTGTTCAGCTGTTTCAAAGTTAAATTCAGTGAACATTCTTTTGTTTTTCAGAGACAGAGTCTGACTGTCACACAGGCTGGAGCGCAGTGGCACAGTCATAGCTCATGGCAGCATCAAACACCTGGGCGCAAGTGATCCTCCTGTTTTAGCCTCCCAGGAAGCTGGGACTATAGGCATGCGCCACCATACCGGGCTAATTTTTGTATTTCTTTTTGGTAGAGACGAGGGTATCGCTATGTTGCCCAGGCGGGTCTTGAACTCCTGGCCTCAAATGATCCTGCTACCTCTGCCTTCCAAAGAGCAGGGGTTACAGATGTGAGCCACTGGCGTCAATGAACTTTTTTTTTTTTTTTTTTTGAGACAGGGTCTTCCTCTGTTGCCCAGGCTGGAGCGCAGTGATGCAAACACAGTTCACGACTCGCTGCAGCCTTGACCTGGCTCATGTGATCCTCCCACCTCAGCCTCCAGTGTGGTTGGGGCCACAGGCATGCACCACCATGCCTGGATAATTTATTTTTTTTTTTTGACTTTTTGTAAAAACAGGGTCTCACTTTGTTGCCCAGGCTTGAACATTCTTCTTTTTGTTTGTTTGTTTGAGACATGGTCTCCCTCTAGCCCAGGCTGGACTGCAATGGTGTGATCTCTGCTCCTTGCAACCTCCGCCTCCCAGGTTCAAGTGATTCTCCTGCCTCAGCCTCCCAAGTAGCTGGGATTACAGGCACTTAACACCATGCCTGGCTAATTTTTTGTATTTTTAGTGGGGACAGGGTTTCATCATATTGGCCAGGCTGGTCTCAAACTCCTGACCTCAAGTGATCCACCCGTCTCAGCCTCACAAAGTGCTGGGATTACAGGCATGAGCCACGGCACCTGGCCTGAACATTCTTAATCACATTTGCCCAAAAATTATGCCTCAGGAAAGAGTGAGTTGCTTTATATTCAAGTCTTCACATATGCTTATTATGTGCAGTTCTCTCAGTGAGTTCATTGTCATCTACAAAGTATTAGTGGGAAAAACATACTAGTCTAAAAAGTTCTCAGTTAATGATAGTTTTAAATGTTCATACATAGATTTTACCTGGGACATTTTGTTGAAGACTAAGAGGTGATGTGGAAAAGGAATTTATTCCACACTTCATAATTATCCCCTTGGGATATGACTCCAGGGTTGCATGGTTTGGGAATGTATCACACCCATGACTCTTAAAGAACGCTTTCCAAAAGGCAGTGGAGTCAGGGGTTACCTTGTGATTGCCACAGACATACACCTCAGGGGAAAGGGAGATGCTGTGGCTTAGAATGGAGTTTCCACCGACAGCATCACACAGTTTCATAAAGTGCTTTATTGCAAAGAACTCTGAGTTGAATACGGTGCCTTCTGGAAAAGTGATACATGATGCAGGCACTTCACAGGTGGTACTGGGTAATTCGTATGGTAGTGCATAAGAAAGCGTGTTATGGTCCGGGCGCCGTGGCTCACGCCTGTAATCCCAACAGTTTGGGAGGCCGAGGTGGGCAGATCACCTGAGGTCAAGGGTTCGAGACCAGCCTGGCCAACATGGTGAAACTTCGTCTGTACTAAAAATACAAAAAAGCTAGGCGTGGTGGTATGTGCCTGTAGTCCCAGCTACTCAGAGAGCCTGAGGCAGGAGAATCACTTGAACCCAGGAGGCAGAGGTTACAGTGAGCCGACGTCACACCACTGCACTCCATTGTAGACGACAGAGGGAAACTCCATCTCAAAAATAAAAAATAAAAATAAAAAAAGAAAGCACGTTACCTCAGGCAGTCCCACCTGCAGTGATGCTGAGAGTAATCAGTGGGTTCCGTCTACCCGCCTCGTTGCTGCATTATGAACTTAGCTCTCCAGCCGCTGTTCCACTTAAGGTTTCAGCATCCATTGATTCTTTTTCCCTAGATCAATTATTTCATTAGCGGTTTCCAAGTGGTGCTTTCCTAATTCTGTAATTGCTGATGCTCTTAGCTTAGTTCTACATGCTATGTTGAGTTCTTCTTTTTTTTTTTTTTTTTTGAGACGGAGTCTCGCTCTGTCGCCCAGGCTGGAGTGCAGTGGCCGGATCTCAGCTCACTGCAAGCTCCGCCTCCCGGGTTCACGCCATTCTCCTGCCTCAGCCTCCCGAGCAGCTGGGACTACAGGCGCCCACCACCTCGCCCGGCTAGTTTTTTGTATTTTTTAGTAGAGACGGGGTTTCACCGTGGTAGCCAGGATGGTCTCTTCTTCCCTTTATTAGATTAACTTGAAAAATAGTTCTTAAAGCTGGAGTAAATGCTTGATTTCATTCTCTTACTAATTTTTAAAGTTGGTGCCTTAGCAATTTCCCGTGATGGCTGTTTTTAAAGTATCATTATGTTACCTATTGGGTACTATGTTCACTATTTGGGTGGCGCGTTCAGTAGAAGCCCAAACCTTAGCATTATGCAATCTATCCATGTAACAGACCTGCACGTGTATCCCCTTAAAACAATGTATCATTATGAACTCATGGATATTTAAAATACATTTGATTTGCCCCAGTCCATTACAATCATTATTCTTATTGATGCTTTCATTGGTACATCATAATCCAGTGGGAACCCCTTCAAATTGGCTTTTGTATCCTTTCTATATAAGTCCAGCAATCTTTTGGGGGTGCTTAAGTGATCCTCCTGCTTCAGCCTTCCGAGTAGTTGGGATTACAGGTACCCACCCCCATGCCTGGCTAATTTTTTTATTTTTTGTAGAGATGAGGTCTTGCTCTGTTGCCTAGGCTCATCTTGAACTCCTGGGCAACTCAAACCATCCACCTGCTTTGGTCCCCCGAAGTGCTGGGATGACAGGCGTGAGCCACGGCGCCTGGCCTCAGTAATGGTGATTGCTTCTTTGATGATTTTCTATCCCAGATCTAGAACTGATGATTTCTCTGAGGAGCTCTGTTCCTCTGCAGGGTGTGTGGCATGTAGAAACACAATCTGGGTGCTTAAAGGTGCTCATTGTTATTGTCTTGTTTTTGCTTCCAGGACTTTCAGCAAGAAAAAGTGTATTTTATTTTACAGAGGAAAAAAATCACAAGTTTGTATTGATAGTTCCAATTCACACTGGATTAAGATGTAAGATTTCAGGGTTATAATAAAATTACAGGGCTCGTACTTAGCTTTTCAAACGTTTACATGTATTTTCTTTTATATTAAAAGTCTTGGTTTTTAATAATATCCTAATAATATAATTTTTTATTCTATAATATACCTAAATAGCTTCAAAATATCAATACCATTATCACAACTAACAGGAAGACTACTAAATGCAGTATAAACTTTCTTTGTGCTTTCTCCCCCATAGAATGTATCCTGATATCCTCCTTCTCTCTCTTTTCTCCCCCTATCCCCATAATTTCTGCTGTAATAAGACCTTTATCTTATTCTCTCTCTGCCCCGTCCACTCACATGTCAGCATCATTCCAGCTGTCTTACTTGGAAAGGATCTCCTCATTTTCCTCATTGTTATTTCCCGTAGAAAGGAGCAGCTTAGTTGACTTACGATGTATTTCTTCCATTTTATTTTCTTCACTTTCTTTTAATAATCTCTAGCTTTATTTTTTTATTGTTTTTACCATTGTTTTCTTGATTTTCATGATAAAAGTGTGCTTGTATTTGTCCATAATAATGTCCTTCTCTCAATACCTTTCCTTGTTTTTTTTTTTTGATGTATTAATATGGTTGTTCAATTTTCTCTAGCTTGAAGATGATATTATTGTCAAACAAAATTATTTTAATACCATAAAAAATTTTGCACTTCAACTTTCTTCTGAGGAATGGATGATTCTAGAGTTTTCCCAGCTGGGCTTCATTGGTAAGAAAAGTGTCACACTTACCTCCTTTTCAGAAATAACTGTGACTCGCAGAATCTAAAACCAAGTGCTTACTTGTCCTAAAGTTGTCTTTTTTCCTATGGAAATGGGTTGTTTTTGAGAAAACTTAAGTTAGGTAAACCTCTTTGTATGACATGATGAAAGTCAACCCAAGATAATTTGGAGACTTCTCAGATGGTTGTGTTTCCTGTAGAATATTCCACAACGCCAACCATGGTCCTAGTGAACATGTTTGATTTTTTCTTCTCTGACATTTCCAGCTCCTTTGTTAACATAAGATTGCTGTTCTTTTAAAAAGAGGACCACAGAGAGTTTTCTCATATGAATTCCTAGTATTTTCATGCAATGCATGAAGTCCTCATTTGGTGATTAATTTTTATTCGTTTTTCTCTTAACTAGTTGGGGCACTCATTTCTAAATGTTTTTTGGCTGCTGTTGCAAAATTAGCCAGCTATAAAGAATATGTTTGAAGTTGGCCAGGCGCAGTGGCTCATGCCTGTAATCCCAGCACTTTGGGAGGTCGAGGCATGTGGATCAACTGAGGTCAGTTCAAGACCAGCCTGGCCAACATGGTGAAATCCTGTCTCTGCTAAAAATACAAAAATTAGCCTGGCGTGGTGGCAGGCACATGTAATCCTAGCTACCCGGGAGGCTGAGGCAAGAGAATTGCTTGAACGGGGGAGGTGGAGGTTGTAGTGAGCTGAGATCACGCCACTGCACTCCAGCCTTGGGGACAAGAGCGAGACTCTATCTCAAAAAAAATATATTTATATATCTATGTTTAAAGTTGAAGAATTGAAGGAAATTTACAGGGTTCAAATAATACTCAGAGGATAACATTTCATCTCCTATGGTACTTTTTAACACTTTAAGCATTAGAGGCTGGACCTTTGACCTTCTTGATCATTTAACTCAAAACTTAAGACTCAAAAACCATCTTGTGAATGCTTCAGTGAAAACAAAATTAGCAGTCCTTGTTTTTTGGATTTATTGATTTAGATGAAAATTTTTTACCTAAACCTCTCAGTGTTTAATGGGAAGAATCTTAGTAACAAAGGAAGGGAAAATCTCTGATTTGCCTTTTGAATGCTTTGGGCCATTAGGTATACGATAGATTATTATAATAACATCAGGAATTTACTACATCTGTTTACATCCAGGTGACAGCTCATGAGAAAGTTTAGCCAAAGCAACTTTGTTTAATTTTGATAATACAAGTGGGGAAATTGTTTATGATGATTTTATAGTTGAATGCGCAAGCTTCAGCGTATATCGTGGATAAGAGTTCACGAATGTCAGCCAGTTTGGTGCCTGGTTTCTGTATTGCAGCTATTGACTGGGAATATCTTTTCAGGTAAAATGTTTCAAGCGCCGGATCTTACTCTGATTGTAGAATTCATATTCATGTTTTACAAGGAGAAACCCATTGATTGGCTCCTGGACCATATTCTCTGGGTGAAAGTCTGCAACCCTGAAAAAGATGCAGTAAGTTAATTCCTCACCAGAGTGGAGGGAGTTTCTTTTCTGTATTTCGTGAAAGTGACTTTTAGAGATTTAGCAAATAAATCATTAAATAGGTCGGTGATATAAAACTTCTTTCCTGAGCTGATAAAAAGTTTCTGTAGTAGAAGAACTTTTAGATAGCAGTGGAAAATCCTGTAAAGCAGGAAGCTGTTTCAAGATGATGGATGTTCTTTAAATTGCTGATAAACGTTTCTAGTGTTTGTAAGCCCTGGCAGTTCACTAACTATTGGCTGTAGATGTTAGTCATATCTGTTCTTGCATGCGATGCCATTGCAGTTTGTTTTGTTCTTATTTCCTGTTCACTCTCTTTTTCCATGTATACTGCGGACTTTATTAGACCCTCACACGTCTGTAAATGAGGAATAAAATAGAAGTAATATTTTATACAAAACAATGACACGTTAAAGTACCTTTCAGTGTGTTACTCACAACAAGCCAGTGTTCATAATAATATGATTACCTTTGGGATGATGGTTGTAGTCAAGTAAGTGAATAATAATTTTTGCTTTGATCATTCAGATAGCACATTATTACCATAGAGATCTTATTATTAAGAGTAATTAGGCCGGGCGCGGTGGCTCAAGCCTGTAATCCCAGCACTTTGGGAGGCCGAGACGGGCGGATCACGAGGTCAGGAGATCGAGACCATCCTGGCTAACACAGTGAAACCCCGTCTCTACTAAAAATACAAAAACTAGCCGGGCGAGGTGGCGGGCGCCTGTAGTCCCAGCTACTCGGGAGGCTGAGGCAGGAGAATGGCGCGAACCCGGGAGGCGGAGCTTGCAGTGAGCTGAGATCCGGCCACTGCACTCCACTCCGGGCGACAGAGCGAGACTCCGCCTCAAAAAAAAAAAAAAAAAAAAAAAGAGTAATTAGGCCGGGTGCAGTGGCTCACGCCTGTAATCCCAGCACTTAGGGAGGCTGAGGCGGGCAGATCACGAGGTCAGGAGATCGAGACCATCCTGGCTAACACGGTGAAACCCTGTCTGTACTAAAAATACAAAAAAAAAAAAAATTATCCGGGCATGGTGGTGGCACCCGTAGTCCCAGCCACTTGGGAGGCTGAGGCAGGAGAATGTCATGAACCCGGGAAGCGGAGCTTGCAGTAAGCCAAGATCGCATCACTGCACTCTAGTCTGGGCAACAGAGCAAGACTCCATCCCAAAAAAAAAGTAATTAGGCCAGGTGCAGTGGCTCACACCTGTAATCCCAGCACCTTGGGAGGCCAAGACTGGAGGAACACTTGAGCCCAGAAGTTCAGGACAAGCCTGGACAACATATCAAGACCCATCTCTACAAAAAAAAAAAAAACAGTAATTTTTTTAAAAAAAGACTAATTAGGTATGTTTTCCTTGTCCAATTTGAATTGTATCTCTGAAAAAAATACAGCTTTTAATTTACTTGGTGTAAGCATACACAAAATATAAAAGTATAAATTCTTAAAAAGGTCCATTTTGATGTGTAATGATAAGTATTATTGTAAGAACGTGTCATCATAGAGTTGTCTTACCATTCATTGTAACAAATAAGCATTAATGTGACTTCATGACCTTCTACTCCCTAGAATAGTTGAATCGTCATACCTGCTAGTTTTTAGGATACTACCCTCTGGTGTCTGTAGGCTACCATTGCATTCTGTCTAAAAAAAAACACACATACACAATTAAACAAAAAACACACACACATTTTTAGAGGAAATCATGGAATATAGCAAAATGGCAGAGTATCTGTTTTCCGACAATTAGTTGAACATATAAATTGTTTTCAACAATTCATTTTTTAGAGATGTCAGTCCTTACATGTATTTTCACTGTGACTTACAGAAATTTTTATTGTAGGACACAAAACAGTTAGTGTCATCTTTAACCTCCTACAATACATTTGCATTTCATTTGTCCTGTGCAATTTTATTTAATATGTGGTTAGGTTCTAAAATGAACCTGTGAGGTAAAAAAAATCTGTAGTAAAAATTAAAACCATACAAACCCTCTAAATCATCCATAAATTTGGGTACATGAACTTTTGGACGATTTCATCCATTCCTTCACCCTTCTGTAGTCCATGTTTTTCTGTGGCCTGTAATTCTTCAGTTGCTTCCCCCAGAATGTCGAGGGTGCTGTCACCACATCCTTGACAGTGGCCCGGGAAACCCTGCGAATCATTCACACATTCTGCCAAAGGTTATCAGCCCGCTTGGGCCCTTGAGTCCTTCCATTGCCGCTGGAGTGACAGGCTGAGTTCCAGACACTGTGTTGGTGGTTTCGCTGTCTCCTCAACCTCGCACTCCTCTCCCACCCTTTGCCCTTCCCTGTGACTCTTCCTCCCTTTCTTTTTCCTTCCACTTGAGTATTTGTGCAAAGAAAATACACTATTTCACCTGTATCCTAGTGACAGTAATAATGGCAGTGAAGTGAAACCTCTTGAGAAACAGGCATTTTAGCACCCAGTATATTATTGGAAGTCTTCTAAAGTGTAAATTTCTTCTTCTTTTATTTTCTTTTTCTTTTTTTTTTTTTTTTTTTTTTTTTTGAGACAGCCTTTCACTCTTGTCACCCAGACTGGAGTGCAATGGTGCAATCTCAGCTCACTGCAGCCTCTGCCCCCCGGGTTCAAGCGATTCTCCTGCTTCTCAGCTTCCCAAGCAGCAGCAGGGACTACACACCATACCTGGCGAGTTTTTATATTTTGAGGAGAGACCAGGTTTCACCGTGTTGGCCAGGATGGTCTTGATCGCCTGACCTCGTGATCGTCCCCGCCTCAGCCTCCCAAAGTGCTAGGATTACCGATGTGGGCCACCAGGCCCGGCTGCTAATTTTTGTATTTTTAGTAGAGATGGGGTTTCACCACATTGGCCAGACTGGTCTCAAACTCCTGACCTCAGATGATCCATCCGCCTTGGCCTCCCAAAGTGCTGGGATTACAGGCATGAGCCACCACGCCCAGCCAAGTGTAAATTTCTTATAAATATGTGTTTTTTGATTTTTTGGGCCCCAAACTTATATAAGTTATTGAAAATGAAAAGTCTAAAAATATCTGTCAAGGGGCCCCTCGGTGTTGCACAGCCCTCACACACAGGCCCACACGTGAGGACAGGTGGACATGGAGCGTCTAGACCATGGGGCACTGTCAGTTAAAACGTAGGTGTCCCTCCCTATGTTGACAGAGATTGTCTGTGGAATTTTTCATATCATTTACTTGCTTCTAGGCAAATGAGTGCCTCACATTTTCAAGTTGCTTTCATGCAACAAAATGTGCCATTTATATTTTGCAAATTCTTTTTTTTTTTTTTTGAGACGGAGTCTCGCTCTGTCGCCCAGGCTGGAGTGCAGTGGCCGGATCTCAGCTCACTGCAAGCTCCGCCTCCCGGGTTCACGCCATTCTCCTGCCTCAGCCTCCCGAGTAGCTGGGACTACAGGCGCCGGCCACCTCGCCCGGCTAGTTTTTTGAATTTTTTTTTTTTTTTTTAGTAGAGACGGGGTTTCACTGTATAGGCCAAGATGGTCTCCATCTCCTGACCTCGTGATCCGCCCGTCTCAGCCTCCCAAAGTGCTGGGATTACAGGCTTCAGCCACCGCGCCCAGCCAATTTGCAAATTCTTCATTATATTATTCAATAAAAAATATTTTGTATATTTGAACCAAACCCCGAGTCTATAGTCTGTGCATTTTAATGTTAAAAGTCAAATCTTTATTGACGTGTTGAAGGATGGTTGAAATTAGACCCTTCATTCTTCCCTTAACTATGCTTATTTTAAATTTCTGGATCATGACTATCTATCAAGTAAGTAGCAAATCTATTAGTGCCTCAAAGACTAGAAAAAAATATGACTTGTAATTATGACTTGAAGTTGTTTTCTTTTCAATTTTTTTTTTTTTTTTAGTGACAGAGTTTTACTCTGTCACCCAGGCTGGAGTGCAGTGTCACGATCTTGGCTCACTGCAGCCTCCGCCTCCTGGGTTCAAGTGATTCTCCTGCTTCAGCCTCCCGAGTAGCTGGAATTATAGGCGTGCACACCTGGCTGATTTTTGTATTTTTAGTAGAGACGGGGTTTCACCATTTTGGCCACGCTGCTCTCAAACCCCTGACCTCAGGTGATCCACCTGCCTCGGCCTCTCAACATGGTGGGATTACCAGGCATGACCCACCCATGCCTGGCCCTTCTTTTCAGTATTTTAATAAAGGACTTCTCATTTTCCCGATGAGGGCAAGATTTCACTTTATTATGCAACACTAACGTGATTTTTTTTTTTAATATTTAGAAACACTGTGATAGACAGAAAGCAAATCTGCGAATTCGCTTCAGACCTTCCCTTTTCCAACACGTTGGTCTGCACTCATCACTATCAGGAAAAATCCAAAAACTCACGGTTGGTGACTTAATTTTATTTTCTCATGAACATACAACTTGTTATTTCAGGTATAATTATTGTTTTTCTTCTTAAATAAGCTGTATATTGTTTAACAGCATATATGTCTTTGCTCCCAGGATAAAGATTACATGAAGCCGTTACTTCTTAAAATCCATGTAAACCCACCTGCAGAGGTGTCTACTTCCTTGAAGGTCTACCAAGGGCATACGCTGGAGAAGACTTACATGGGAGAAGATTTCTTCTGGGCCATCACGCCGATAGCTGGAGACTACATCTTGTTTAAATTTGATAAACCAGTCAATGTAGAAAGGTTGGTGATTATTGAAATGTATGTGATCTTGCAATTCAGACCTCTTATTCACAATGTGATTTACAATAGATTTGTGTGTGTGTGTGCATGACAGGTGTGGGGACGCAGTGGGCTCCAAAATGTTGGGCTTTAAATTACATGTAAAACAACTCCATAATGAAATGAGTGTGTTGTGTTCAGATGTAATGTCGACCTTTGACATGTTTGATGAGCTTCATTGGTAATTCTGGACTTCCATCTAGTGTAATTTTTTAATACTTTTATGCGCAACTCTCGAAAATCTCAAATTAGTATTTATGTCTTTATCCTGGCATGTCCCTTGCAGATGGATCTGGACCTACTTGATTAGCCCAGTAATTTGGTTGAAATGACAGATTTGACAGCATGTCCCTTGAAAATTGATCTGGAGCTACTTGATTAGCCCAGCAATTTGGTTGAAATGATAAATTTGACAGAGTGTGACTATTCTTAGTCAATGGTTTTACAAATCCTAGGTTATTTTCAGTACACCAGGGAGAAATTTACAGCCGTTTTATGTTTTTGAGCATTTATATTTATTTTACAAAATTTAGGACTTTCTTTCTTCCTTTTTTTTTTTTTTTTTTGAGACAGAGTCTCGCTCTGTTGCCTGGGCTGGAGTGCAATGGTGCGATGTAGCTCATTGCAACCTCTGCCTCCTGGGTTCAAGAGATTCTCCTGCCTCAGCCTCCCAAGTAACTGGGATTACAGGTGCCTGCCACCCCTGGCTAATTTTTTTGTATTTTTAGTGGAGACGGGGTTTCACCATGTTGGCCAGGCTGGTCTCAAACTCCTGACCTCAGGTGATCCACCCATGTCGGCCTCCCAAAGTGTTGGGATTACAGGCCTGAGCCACTGCATCTGGCCTATTTTTAATTTAATAGTCATGATTTCTTCAGTCCTTCTTCAGGTTTGGGTGTGTTCCCCAGATTGGCCGTGGCATATTTAAAAGAACCTAGTTCCCCATTCTGTGTGTCCCGATGGGAGGGCCAATTTGATTTCTAGAACCCACCAGAAGTCATTGGCAGTAATTCTATTTAAGGTGGTCAGAAACAGTTTAGAGCTGTGATATGATGTTAATAATCTTCTTTTGTTACTCTCAACTGATTCCAAAGAGGAATTCAAGTTGTAAAAATGTTTTAAGCGTTGGGAATACCACTGGAAGAACATACAGACATAGTTTTGAATGATATTTAGCACTTGCATGAGCATTTATTTGTTTTGCTGTTAAAGTTCATTTTTATACTATTAGTAATATTCTGCACTTTGAGATACTGTTTACCACTCAGAGAGCCAGCATGGAATTAGAAACAACATAGATGTGCATTAGTGTGTGTTTGGTTAAATAAAATGATATTGCCACACAGTGGAATGCTGTAAACAGTCATCAAAAATAATGACATAGATTAATATGTATTGGCATGAAAACTTTTTTAGATATGCACTAAGTGGGGTAAAAAGCAAATTTTATAACTTTATAGAATATCGTTATCATTTTATAGATTATAGCATTCTATGTGTATAGGATTCTAGAATATATAGCATTCTGTATAGAGAGTATAGAATTATAGATTATAGAAGGATTTTTTGAAATAAAGCAATATTTTACATATATGATGTACATAGAACAAATCTGTAAAATATCTATTAAACTGTTAGTAGAGATGAGATAACAGGGACGATTTCATTTGACTTGATACATTTATTTTGTGTGCTTTTTCCCTCAACAATCAATTTCTTTTTTTTTTTTTTTTTTTAGTAGAGATGGGATTTCCCCGTGTTGGTCAGGCTGGTCTTGAACTCCTGACCTCAGGTGACCTGCCCACCTCGGCCTCCCAAAGTGCTGGGATTACAGGCGTGAGCCACCACGCCCAGCCAACAATCAATTTCTTTTTCTTAGTCTTTGACTTTTGAGAAAGTATAGATTCACATGCAGCTGTAAGAAGTAAAACTGAGACGTCCTGTGTACCTATCACCCCACTTGCCCAAGGGTAGCATCTTGCAGACCGTGGTTTTGACACCACTGTATCAAATAAGGACCGTTTCTATCACCCCAAGAATTCCCGTGTTACCCTTTTACAGCCACATCTACCGTCCCGCAGCTGTAACTGTATCGTAACCACACTGTGACTGGCTGAGCATTTTGAATGTGCAGGGGACTTTTTGTCAGTTCTCCTGAACTGATTGGAGCAGTCATCTGAGGTAGATGGGACTATCTGCGTTACAGAAGAAACTCAGGTGCAGAAAGCTGAGGAAACGCGTGAAAGGTGGAAATTCTAGTAAGTGAGAGACCCAGGATTTGGACCCAGGTCTTTCTGACTCCTAAGCCTAAACTTTTAACCATGCAACTGAACTAAAGTTAGGATTAGATTCCGACATACTTTGCATATCTTGCCTAGTTTCCACCCTTCCCCACACACTGACACGTACGCATACTTACTAGTTTGTTTTCAGAGTATCAAAACAGTATTATACTCATACCCACAGAGTATTTTAGATCTGTCACCATGTATTGATAATTAATCATTCTTCAAATGTTTTAATATTGATATTCAGATATTTTAAGAGGTTAATTTACTTTTCGTATACTTATATTAAAGTTATTTGTATTGGATAGAACTAGTCTTTGTTACTTTTATTATTATTTTTTACTATTATTATTATTATTTAGAGGTGAGTTCTTGCTCTGTTACCTAGGCTGGAGTGCAGTGGCACAGTCATGGCTCACAGTAGCCTAGACCTTCCAGGCTAAGCTCAAGCAATCCTCTCACCTTAGCTTCCTGAGTAGCTGGAACTGCAGGTACATACCACCATGCCTGGCTAATTTTTTTTTTTTTTGTAGTGACGAGGTCTCACTATGTTGCCCAGGCTGATCTTGAACCCCTGGCCTCAAGTGGTCCTCCTGCCTCGGCCTCCCAAAGTGCTGGGATTACAGGTGTAAGTCACCACGCCCAGTCTAGAACTGGTCTTTGGACATGTCATGACTACCGGTTGTCCTAGTAAAGTTGTTTTCTGATACAAGATACAACAGTATTACATAGGTGTTACAATTTTGACTCTTCCTGGGAAGAAGTTTAAATATTTAAAGCATTATAGACAGTGACATAAAACTGTCATCCTTTTTGAAAATGTCTAGGTACATTATTAGGTTAAGCAGCAAACATAATTCTTTCTGACAGAAGGAATGAACGAGGAGTCATGCTCTGAAGTCTTTAAGTTCCCTACAACCTTTCAGAACACATACTGTGCAGTTACTACCAGCTCTATCATTGTCTACTTTGCTTGCTTAAAGTATTGTCCAGAAAAGTTGACTCTAAGGTAAGCTCATTTTTTTGAATCTTTGTAAAATCTAGCCCGACTTGTGTTTTTATCTGGATGTTTGTATTTTCAGTTATTTGTTCCATAGCGGCAACCAAGAACATCCTGGAGACATTCTGCTAAACACAACTGTGGAAGTTTTGCCTTTTAAGGTATGACTGCTTTTTCCTCTTACCTTTCCCTGACAACTATACTAGTAGACTTAGCTTGAAGCTTTTCTTGTTTTTAAGGGGAAAGAAAATTCTCATGATTTGCAAGACTCAGTGGTGAATAATACTAATTTTTTTGAAATATGAAGCACTTTTATATTTGACGAGTGCATTTGACACATTCATAGAAACAGCCTTCATTTTATCTTGGAAAATAACAGGCTGACCTGGTGGCTCACATCTGTAATCCTAGCACTTTGGGAGGCTGAGACAGGTGGATCACTTGAGGTCAGGACTTCAGAACCAGTCTGGCCAACATGGCAAAACCCATCTCTACTAAAAATACAAAACTTAGGCAGGCATCATGGCATTTGCCTGTAGTCCCAGCTACTCGGGAGGCTGAGGCATGAGAATCACTTGAACCTGGGAGGTGGAGGTTGTAAATAATATGAACGTTTCTACTATGAAAAGAAATGAATCGTTTTGTTTTTTGTTTTGTTTTGTTTTGTTTTTTTCTTAGACAGAGTCTCACTCTGTCGCCAGGCTGGAGTACAGTGGTGTAATATTGGCTCACTGCAACCTCCACCTCCCAGGTTCAAGTGATTCTCCTGCCTCAGCCTCCCAAGTAGCTGGGACTATAGGCACGTGCTACTACGCCCAGCTAATTTTTGCATTTTTAGTAGAGATTGGGTTTCACCATGTTGGCCAAGATGGTCTCGATCTCCTGACCTCGTAATCCACCTGCCTCGGCCTCCCAAAGTGCTGGGATTACAGGTGTGAGCCACTGCGCCTGGCCTGAATCATTGTTTTCTTTTTTTTTTTTTTTTTTTTTTTTTTTTGAGACGGAGTCTCGCTCTGTCGCCAGGCTGGAGTGCAGTGGCGCGATCTCGGCTCACTGCAAGCTCCGCCTCCCGGGTTTACGCCATTCTCCTGCCTCAGCCTCCCGAGTAGCTGGGACTACAGGCGCCCGCCATCTCGCCCGGCTAGTTTTTTTTTTGTATTTTTTAGTAGAGACGGGGTTTCACCGTGTAGACCAGGATGGTCTCCGATCTCCTGACCTTGTGATCCGCCCGTCTCGGCCTCCCAAAGTGCTGGGATTACAGGCTTGAGCCACCGCGCCCGGCCGAATCATTGTTTTCTTTAGTGTTTACTTGCTGTTTGTATTTTGAGTCCCAAATTCTATGTATTTTTAATACCTGTTTGTTAATACACAATTTAATTTATTGGTCTCTATGGAATCCTTAGATTTCTTTCAAGTTAACTACACAGTTCTTCTGTAGTTTTAATAGAAAATACTGTTCTATTTAATTGATTTAATGTTTCATTTCCAACCACCAATATATTATATACAGATTCAAATGATGGCTTAAGAAAACACCTTTTATTATTAATATAATATGTTTTTTAAAGTTCAAGACTGTGATGATATTTCTCTTTTAAGGGATAGCTGTGTTACAAATGCCACTTCATCTGTATTAAGATATATTGATAGCTTAGGTTAAATAGAATTATTTTTGAAATTAATGCTTTTGTTTTATTGTAGAGTGAAGGTTTGGAAATAAGCAAAGAAACCAAAGACAAACGATTGGAAGATGGCTATTTCAGAATAGGTAATATCTACTTTAGTAAAATGGCTTTTATTTTTGTGGACTTACTCCTAAAGTACTTTTAAGTTCTTTTCAGATGTGAAGCATCTTGAGGATTACAATTACCAGTGTCCTCCAGGGTTTTATGCGTGCTGTGTTGTAGTACTTGCTTTTATTATTTGACCCAAGTAGGATTTCATATCACAGATTGGTTCACTCGCTGGTCTTTCTCCCTCCTTCCGCTCCATCTGCCATGCTCTTGTTGATGCTTCCTGATAGAGAGTCTGCCTGCACTGCCTTCTACTGGACGGGCTTAGCTCCTCTCCGGTCTCAGCTCACATAACAGGCCAGAATCTGTGCTTCAGGCCCCTTCCCCCCCTCCAGCATCACACCTGTGTTGAGATATCCACTGACATAGCCTTATACCTGGCGGCCACATAGCCACCTACCACGAGCGTCTGTAACACCCACATTTCTTTATTGGTCACCAGTTTTTGCTGTCCCTATCCATCTAGTCACCTAAGCCTAACCTTGGGAGTCACCCTGAAGACCGCCCTCTTCTTACTGTCCATTAGCACAAATCTGTCAGTTTTTCATCTGAAAGCCTTGAGTCATCCTGTCTGTGAGGGGCAGTCTGCCCCGTGCCTCCGATTCAGAGCCAGGGGAGGGACTGCATCTTGCTGTTGGTTTCCTGTGGCTTTCTAGAGCCACTGGAGTTACTTTTCTAAAATGTAACTAGAATCCTGAGACCTTTTCGTTATCCGATCCCTTAGCTCCCACCCACCTTCACATCTGTGACTTTCTCTCGCTCGTTCTCTCCAGCCCTGAGACTGTTGTTCCTCTGATGAAGGCCCCACACTCTCCGGGCAGCCACATCTCTAGCCATTTTCTCTGCCTGAAATGTTTGGTCAATTATTTTTCCTTATAATAAATGCTTTTTCACCTTTAATCTGCCCATTTAGTGGCCCCTCTTCCCTGCTCTTCAGGCCCCGCGTGTGTGCCTTTGCTGTGTGATTGTGTCGTTCCTTAGCTCTGTCCTGTGTGCTCCCCCTGGAAAGGGAGGGGCTGTGTCTCTCCTGCATGTCCTATAATTAACAGGGCCTGTCACTTGGTAGACACAGACTCAATAAATAACTGTACATTTCCTTTTGCTTAAAACAAATGAATGCTTCTCTTAGTATTAGGCAAGAGCGAATATTGCTAAATTGATATTGTAGGTCTATAGGATAGATAACATCTTTAAGCCCTTTCTAGAGCGGTTCTACCTTTGGTAGGTGTCATTCAGCCATTGCTAAAAGGCTTGCACAATAACCCTGGCTACTTTCTTTATAGTTTTGGTGGATGAATGATTTTTATATTTGGGCTGTATCTTAGCCCATCTCTAGAAATATACACAAAATCAGCTGAGTATCCAAGACATTTATTACCCCATTACCTGTCACTTACTAAATTTCTGAGAATAGTGTGTTCTAGATTACGAAAGTAGCATGGGAAATGGAGACATCTATATTAAATATCTCTATAGTAATTTGAAGAAAACGATCATCTAAAATATCAACTCATGTTCTTAGAACGAGAAGAGAACTTCTGGATCATCAGCCTAGGATCTTGTGTCATCAAGCAGAACTAAAGAGCAGCTGATCTTTCTTCAACTGAATGGAGAAAATTCTGCTTCCTTTAGAAGTCTTTGTTAATGGAATTGTGTGTGAGGAGCTTCCTTGACCCTCTCGGTAGCAAAACAATTATAACTGTTGAAAATTTTTTAAAAAAACTGTTTTAAATCTGTGAAAATTGTCCTAAGGGCTTGCAGCAAATGAAGGAACATTTATTCATGAGAATCTCCCAGATCTCAGGGAGGGAACCAGGACCAGCCTCATCACCCACACCACCCCAGCTCAGGGAGACAGAAGCTCTGCGCTGTGCAGGTACAGCCTGGACTGTACCTGGACTCTCCTGCCAGCTTCTAGTCTAGGGCTGTGGCATCTCCCCAGGAAGGTCAGGCTGCCAGCATCTGTCCTTACCCCCAATTCTGTTGCAGAAGCTCTGTTCCAGTCGAGAGCAGCTGATGAATCTGGGCAGAAGTCTGCCCCGGGCACAGCAGGGTGAGAATACTTGGCCCTGATCACCGATGCCCCAGCTCGCTGCCCCAGTCCAGCAGCAGAAACCAGCCAAGAAAACCAAGGACTTGGCTGGGCACAGTGGTTCACACCTGTAATCTCAGTACTTTGGAAGGCCAAGGTAGGCGGATCACCAGCTCAAGAGTTTGAGACCAGCCTGGCCAACATGGTGAAACGTATCTGTAGTAAAAATACAAAAATTAGCCAGGTGTGCTGGTACATGCCTGTAGTTCCAGCTACTTGGTAGGCTGAGGCTGGAGAATCGCTTGAACCCAACCCAGGAGGTGGAGGTTGCAGTGAGCCAAGATTGCACCATTGCATTCCAGCCTGGGCGACTCTGTCTCAAACAAAACTAAACAAGACAAAAGCCAAGGGCTACTGCCACGACCGGTGCTCTGATCCTAAAGCAAGGTGTCACTCCAAGAGCAGGGGCTGCTGTCCTTGCCAAGGACCCAGAGCAGTGGTGCAGAGATTCCGCCCATTGGAGAGGCAGGTCAGAACAGAGAGCTCTGTAGTTCTCCCTAAAGAGGGGGATGACTTACTTGAACCAGAATGTAGGGCAGTTCAAGCCTAAGGGTGCTGCGGAATACACTGGAAATTTTAGTGTTAAGCAATTAGAGATGGTAGCTACAGTTAAGCAATTAGAGATAGTAGCTACAGAGAGGAAATCTGATCCCAGTGGAAGGTTTAACAGGGAGAACTAGGGAAAGAGATGCTAGTAAGAGCCTTCTTGGAGTGCAAACAAGCTGCTGTTGAAACAGGAAAAGTTCCCTCATCCGCCTTTCAGGTCGTGTCTTGGGGTGTGGCTTCTTTGGTACCCTGCTGCCCATCCGCCTTTCAGGGCGTGTCTGGGGGTGTGGCTTGTTTCTTTGGTACCCTGCTGCTCATCCGCCTTTCAGGGCGTGTCTGGGGGTGTGGCTTCTTTGGTACCCTGCTGCTCATCCGCCTTTCAGGGTTTGCCTGGGGATGTGGCTTGTTTATTTGGTACCCTGCTGCTCAAACCCCTAGGGGAGCATGCAGAAGGGCCGCTGTGGGGCTCTGACCCCAGGGCAGTGTCTAGGGCTGAATGTTTACAGCTCCGAGGCCCCAGTGTGCGCGTGTTACAGGGTGCTTTTTAGTTTAGCTGTCCATAGGTGGCTTGTGTTTGTTAGCTCAATGGAGACCCCCTGCCTTTGTTTTTTTTTGTTTTTTTTTTTTTGAGACAGAGTCTCTCCCTCTGCTGCCCAGGCTGGAGTGCAGTGGTGCCATCCTGGTTCACTGCAACCTCCACCTCCTGGGTTCAAGCGATTCTCCTGCTTCAGCCTCTCGAGTAGCTGGGATTACAGGCACGTGCCACCACCCCTGGCTAATTTTTTGAATTTTTGGTAGAGATGGGGTTTCACCATGCTGGCCAGGCTTGTCTCCAGCTCCTGACCTCGTGATCCACCCCCCTCGGCCACCCAAAGTGCTGGGATTACAGGCGTGACCGACCGTACCCGGCCATTAGACCCTCTGCCTTATCACAAGGACAGAGGCTTTCTGTATCCCAGGGTTTCTTGCCTTGGTGTACCTGAAGAATTGGATCACTCGTGGGCTTGGAGAAGGAGTGCCAGGTTTTATTGAGTAGAAGTAGCGCTCGGCAGATGGGAGAGCCAGAAGGGAGACCATTTTGCCCTGGAGTCGGGCTGCTCAGCGGCCTAGGCTCTCCTCCGACTGCCCCAGCCACATTCTGCGTCATTCCGCCTGTTGATGGCCCGAGGGCATTCGCGGGTGTGCTCTTCTGCCCGCGTGCTCCCTTCCCCTCTACGTCCAGCCGTCCAGCCGCTTGTGTGCCTGCCTGCTAGGGTCTCGGGGCTTTTGTAGGCACATACAGGGGCGTGGCAGGCCAGGGTGGTCTTGGGAAATGCAACATTTGGGCAGGAAGACAGAAATACCTGTCCTCACCTAGGTCGGTGGGTGCAGGCCCAAGGGTGGAGCTCCAGCCAGGGCTAATGCCCTTCTCTACCCAGCACTTCCCTGTTCCACTTCCCTGTCGCCAAGACTGGCCCTGGAGAGGGGCTTGAATTTAAATTGGATCACACTGGGTAGCAACCCAGGCGTGAAGGCATTGGCAAGAACAGTAGACCATCAGCTGGCCATCAGTGGAGAGCCGAGGGTTGATGGGGTGGGGGTTAGAAGAGCGTGATAGCTAAGAATGTCTTGCGGAAGAAATACTCGTTCTATTTCAGTGGGTTAAAGCTGTGAGACGGCAGAAGAACCTTCTGCAGAGACCCAGTGGGAGAAGGAAAGGGCCACTGCTCAGGCATGGCAGGCAGAGGGGAGCCACAAATGTAGCCTTGGCCGTCCCTATCAGTGCCAGGAGTGTGGGGTTCCAGTCATTCTGGTAATTTCCTTCACTTTTTCTCTTCTTTCCTGTCTTTTAATACTTACCTTCCAGACCATTGGGTTAAGGACAAAGGCTAAATTTGTCATTTGAAAAGTCATTACAGGCCGGGCGCGGTGGCTCAAGCCTGTAATCCCAGCACTTTGGGAGGCCGAGGCGGGCGGATCACAAGGTCAGGAGATCGAGACCATCCTGGCTAACACGGTGAAACCCCGTCCCTACTAAAAAATACAAAAAACTAGCTGGACGAGGTGGCAGGCGCCTGTAGTCCCAGCTACTCGGGAGGCTGAGGCAGGAGAATGGCGTGAACCCGGGAGGCGGAGCTTGCAGTGAGCTGAGATCTGGCCAGTGCACTCCAGCTTGGGTGACAGAGCGAGACTCCGTCTCAGAAAAAAAAAAAAAAAGAAAATTCATTACACACACACGGTACCAAATACAAATTTAAAACGGTAGTCTTAAGTCTTCTTCCCTTTTCTTCCCTCTCCTACCCAGCGCTTCTGAGAGGCAGTTCCTGTAATGATTTGTGTCCCTTCCGGAGTATTCTTTGCATAAATAACAGTATCTGGATATGTTCTCTAAGAACAACACATCATCACACACAAATGATATGCCCTATAACCCACTTTTACGTCTCTTTTTTTCATGGAACAAAATGCCTGTGAAATACGGAACATGAACTTTAAATGTTTTAATAGTGATAATATGCTGAGTACCTGTATCCACCCTCCAGCTTAAGATGTGCCATTTCAGCTGTCCTCCCCAATAGCTTCTCTTCTCTTCTCCTTCTACCCAAAGCTATACCCTAATAGCTTCGCTTCTCCTTCAATACCTGAATTTTATGGTTATCATTTCCATTTTTACTACGTATGGAATATATTCCTAAGCAATGCACAGTGGGATTTTGCCTGTTTTCACATTGGATATAAATATCTTTCTGTAGTCTACAATTTGGTTTCTTCCCCCTCACAATTGTGAGATTCATCCATGTGGGGGTGTGGGTTTACGACTCATTCTTTTTCACTCCTGTATGGATGGATTCTGTGGATAGCACAGTCTGTTCTCTGTTTGGTCATAAAGTTTGTGTCCATGTTTTTGCTGTAATAAACACGGCTGCTTTGAACACTTATGCACATGTATGAGAGTTTCTCTACAATATAGACTTAGGAAGAGAAGCAGATCTTCAACTGCATTATCTTCAACTATTTCTTCATTATTGATTTATTTATTTAGAGATGGAGTCTTGCTCTTTCGCCCAGGATGGAGTGCAGTGGCACAATCTTGGCTGACTGCATCCTCTGTCTCCTGGGTTCAAGCTTTTCTCTCCACCTCAGCCTCCCGAGTAGCTGGGATTACAGGCGCAAGCCACCATGCCTGACTTAATTTTTGTATTTTTAGTAGGGACGGGGTTTCACCGTGTTGGCCAGGCTGGTCTCGAACTCCTGACCTCAGATAATCCACCTGCCTCAGCCTCCCAAAGTGCCGGGATTACAGGTGTAAGCAACTGTGCCTGGCTTATTCTTTTTATTTTTTCTTCAGTCATTTAATTGGCTGCCTAGAATTCCCTTGTATCAGCATATTGTAATTTATTTGGCCAGGCTCCTAGTGATGGATACCTAGGTTGTTCGCAGTCTTTTACTGCAGCGTATATACTGTTCTTATACATGGGAGACGACAGATTGCTGGGTGAGAGTGTTTTGATGAAGCTAGTTATTTGGTAATCATTTTTCTAATTAAATGAACTCATCAGGTGACAGTATTCAGTGTCGCATTGGTTAAAATGTTCCAAGTTTTGCAATATTTTTAAGCTCTGAATCCCCTGTCCAATTCAATATTCAATAATAATTTTTGGTAGCACCTACCTGCTACCCCAGTCCAGCACCAAGTATGGACAAACTTCTATGAAATCAGTTTATTAATGATTTTTGAATAAAAGCATTACTTTGGAAGCTCATAGGTTCACCATTTACAATATAAATTAGTACAAGCCTGCTCTGCTGTGGTTTTTCAATCTGAATGTACCTTATCATTAATCTAATTACTCTGCTGTGAGACTGGATGGTGGATTGCATAATGTGACAGCATGTGATCAGCAAACTACGGCCCGTGGGGCACATCTGGCCCTCCACCTGTTTTTGAATACTCTGTGATCTAAAAACATTTTTTAAGTCTTTTTCTTTTTTTATTTTTAAATGGTTAAAAAAGTAAAAAGAATACATTGTGATATGTGAAAATTATATAAAATTCAAATTTCTGTGTCCATAAAGTTTTTTTGGAAGACAGCCATGCTCATTTTCTAATGTAGTGTGTCTGTGATTCTGCTCTCCAACAGCAGAGATGAGTGAGTAGGTGCAGTAGAGATCGAGGTCATGCTCTCCTGGCTTCGCACTGCTGCTTAGAGTACTGCAAATCACAATGATGCATTTATAATTGGACAGTATTTTGAGAGCCACACATATCATGGCACTGTGACTTAAAAAAATTACAAGTACTTATCCATCCTCAAAGCAAGAAAAGTTGTGGCTTTTAACACAGTAGAATGTGGGTTATTTTACAAAATTGTTGGCAAGTCATTGTAGTTATTGTGCAGTTACGTGAGAGCTGTATGTTATTAGGCTAAATACAACGATATTCCCAACTCACAGGAAAGCAGTGGTCAGAAAAGTTGGAAAGTTTAGAATGGAATATCTCATCACAGCAGAATTTCTTCACTAAAAATACAAATGAGGCTGTTCCCAAAGTGATATTTCAAGTGGCTCATTTTTTTTTAGCTAAGCAAGAAAAACCACTTACCAATCATGAGTTAATTAAATCATGTTTAGTAGCAGCAGCTGAGAAAGTAAACTTATTTAAGGATAGGAGGTTTTCAGCAATAACAATTGCTTGAAGACTTAAGGACATTGGGAGCAATATCAGTAGTCAAAAAGCAAAGCTGATGATTTTGAGTGTTTTTCTTGGCTCCTGAGGAGTTGATGGAGTTGTCACTGATACTGCTTAATTGTTACTTGGAGTCAATGCCAAGGTTGAAGAGACTTAAGAGTTGGCCCCTGTAAATAGTCAGTTTGGAACAACTACAGAGAAGAGTATTTTCACACAGGCTGAGAAAACACAAATTCAGTAAAACCTGAAGTAGAATCTGCTAAGATGTGCTACAACAAATGGTGGTAAATATATATATATGGAGATGGCTTAGTTGCATTAATTTATAAAGCTTGAGAAAATGTAAAGTATTTAAAGCCTATGTTTATTTATTTTATTATTCATCAGCCAGGTACTTTGCAGAAAAGATGTGAATGTGTCATATGTCATTGAACCAAAGTGTCAACAGTGAACCTTATTCACTCGCATGGACTTAGCCATCACAGATGCTGTGAATTTTTGTCAGAAATAGGAACTGAATATCCTGACTTGCCCTGCCACACAGCAGTTCAGTGGCTTAGCAGTGGTAAAGATTTACTGCAGTTTTTTTGAGTTCAGGACCAAGATTGAAATTTTTCCAAATGAGAACTTCCGTCAACAACTATTATCACTTTGAAAATTCATGTTTGCTGGACTGGGCATGGTGGCTAACGCTTGTGATCCCAGCACTTTGGGAGGCCGAGGCGGGTGGATCACTTGAGGTCACAGGTCCAAGACCAGCCTGGCCAGCATGGTGAAACCCCATCGCTAATAAAGATACAAAAATTAGCCAGGTGTGGTGGCACACGCCTGTAATCTAAGCTTCTGGGGAGGCTGAGGTGGGAGGATCACTTGAACCTGGGAAGTGGAGGTTGCAGTAAACTGAGATTGTGCCATCACACTCCAGCTTGGGTGACAGAGTGAGACTCTATCTCAAAGAAAAAAAAGAAAATTAGTTTTTGCTGCACACTTAATATTGTTCTTATTAATTCAACCTAAAATTACAAGACAAAATGGTGCTTATATGCAAAACTTACATTGCAGTCAAATCATTTTAATGACAGTTAACATTGGACTTGAAGAACCATCAAGCTCTTTATACATTTCTCATGCTGTCAAAAGTTAGAACAGGAAGCAAGATCTCCATCCCACACAAATTTATAGCAGATGCCCTTTCCAAGCTCCAGCTATAGTCCCAGCAGTGGTTTTGGACCTCAATACAAATCAAAGAGAAATTTCCATATCTCAAAGCCCATTTAATTGAGGAACTTCACCTAAATCTCAATTGAAAATTATTCATCTGCAGTGTAATAATACACCAGAAGGCTAATAATATACCAAAAGGAAAATCGAATCGAATTCCATAAATGCCTCCCAAGGGATGCATGTGCCCCAGTAAAATCGTGTGTTTGTGGATTGATATCAGTATTAGGCAGCACCTAGGCTGTGTGAAAGAACGTTTCAAAGATGTATATAAATATCATTATAAATCAGCAATAACAAGGGAACATTTGCAGTCAGTTTTGATTATAGGGAACATTAACTTTGAACCTCAATTCAGTGAAATGTTATACTCCCGAAAGGAATTATGTTCTTCTCCTTGGTATACCTAGATTACCAAAAACTATATATTGTATTCAGTTATCATTATATATTGAATTTCCACCTCAGATTCGTGAAAATGTGTTTTCTCTCTTCCTGTATATATTACCCTACATAGTAATCTCAAACTTTCTCTTGGCCCACAAGGACTGTCCTTTATAGAAGAAGTTTACCAACCCTTGGCTTAAAGGAATTTGGCCCATGATGAACCATTTTCTTGTCACTTTTCTGACAACATTTTTTGGTTTTGTTTTAAGATGGATATTATTCCTTATAGAAAGAAAGGTGGTACAGAGTACATTACCTTGTCTGGTTCTTGGTCCTTATTTTTATAGGAGAGCCTATTTTAGCTTATCGTTATAATGGAGTTTTATATTGAACTGTGTAGAGGAGGTGTTATTTCTTAATTCCTTCTAAATGTGCCTTTGGAGAGAATACACTTGTATTGAGTCCCTGCTCAAGGTGAACAACTGTGTGCATATTTAATTCACAAATCAAAATTTGTTATTGACTTAACATTCAAAGCAGTCAGAGTGCGTAATGGTACAGATTATATTTTGGTAAGATTTAGGTAAATCACAATTTACAAAAAACCTATAGGTTAAAACATTGTTGATGTAAGAACAAATATATTTTTGTTTTTTAATTTGTAGTGAGAAAAAGTATAGCTCTGCCTAATTAAGTAAATTGCCTGTGAAGTTTTTAAATATGCACTTCTTCATGAAAACTATAAAAGCTGAACAAAAGTAGAAAGGCGGTGGAAAGAAATTACCCCATGCCCTGTCAAAAGACGTCGACTAGAAATATTTTGGTGTATTCCTTTCCTGCCTTTACTCAGTGATATTTTATGTTTGCTTATCTCAGCATGTCCAACAAGTATTGATTTTTATTTTGAAGGAAAATTTGAGAATGGTGTTGCAGAAGGAATGGTGGATCCAAGTCTCAATCCCATTTCAGCCTTTCGACTTTCAGTTATTCAGAATTCTGCTGTTTGGGCCATTCTTAATGAGGTAAGCATATATCAAATCAGTGAAACAGCTTAGGAACTACGTTTTTATTATGTTTTTATTTTGTATTTAAGGCCTTTTTGGAATTGAGAATTAACAGCTTTATCATACCTCTTATGATCTTGTATTTCAGATTCATATTAAAAAAGCCACCAACTGATCATCTGCTGAGAAACCAACACATTTTTTCCTGTGAATTTGTTAATTAAAGATAGTCAAGCATGTATCTTTTTTTTTTTATTTCTACTTGAACACTACCTCTTGTGAAATCTACTGTAGATAAGACAATTGTCATTTCCACTTGGAAAGTGAATCTCCCATAATAACTGTATTCGTTTGAAACTCAGCTGTCCTCTGATTTTAGCTTGACTCAAACATTTTTCAATTATGACAGCCTGTTAATATGACTTGTACTATTTTGGTATTATACTAATACATAAGAGTTGTACATATTGTTACATTCCTTAAATTTGAGAAAAACTAATGTTGCATACATTTTATGAAGGGGGTACTTTTGAGGTTCACTTATTTTACTATTATAGACCCTCTTTTATAGATTATCAGGGATTATATATATAAATATATAAATATACATAAAAATGTTATGGAATTAATTTATTAGAAACACTTAAGAAGTACATATTTTTGTGCAGTAGATTTTTGAATCGATACTTTTTTTGAAAACCAGTTACCTTGCTTTTTTAAGTTCTTTCTATATTTTTCTTTGGAAATGCAAACATTACAAATCAATGCCATTTTTCAAATGCACTGCCATTTAAGATTGATTATAGATGGATTTCTTAACTGAAGTACTTTTATAATCACAGTGACTGAACAAAATATTTTCAAAGACATTTGTCATTCCTTAAAGCCAAGATTTTAAAGACTAATGTCCTTCCTGAGGGTTACTTTACTATACTGTGTATGGTGTACAGCCACAGAAAGTCAGTCTGATAAATTTTCAGTGTGTTAGTGTGATGCATTCAACCCAGATTATTGTAGACTTAACTTACTATATTTCCTCTGATATGTAAAATGACAAACTCTTCTTTCCTTTTTAATCTTTGTCTTTAATCCATGAATTAGGTGCATTATCTCCTGTTGATTCTTTTATATCTGCACTCATTTTATGAGTTCTGACAAATGTTTTCTAGGTGTTGTTATTGTATGAGTCATACTTGGTATAATTTTAAAGAAAAATTGTAATATTGTTTTTTGGCAAAATATATTAGTAGTAGTATATTTTCCAAAATGATTTCATTGTAGTATGAACTGATAAGTGAGTCCTGTGTCCAGGAGAGTGTATTTATTACTCTTAAACATGCAATTCCAAATGATATTACTGCTATAAACAAAGAATATTACTGGTCTCAGCAATCAGTGATCTTTATAAAAGTACTTTTAAAAAATGATGAATTGTCGGCCAGGCGTGGTGGCTCACGCCTGTAATCCCAGCACTTTGGGAGGCTGAGGTGGGTGGATCACGAGGTCAGGAGATGGAGACCATCCTGGCTAACAGGGTGAAACCCCGTCTCTGCTAAAAATACAAAAAAAAAAAAAAAAAAATTAGCCGGGCGTGGTGGCGGCGCCTGTAGTCCCAGCTACTCAGGAGGCTGAGGCAGGAGAATGGCGTGAACCCGGGAGGCGGAGCTGGCAGTGAGCTGAGATTGCGCCACTGCACTCCAGCCTGGGCAACGGAGCAAGACTTCATTTCAAAAAAAAAAAAGATGAGTGATCAACACCAGTTCCCAGCCAGTCTCCTGGACACACTGGGGTGCCACAAGTGGGTTGCAGGTTGGTTGCAGATTCTGCTGAGCTTTCAGAGTGGCCGCCGGCTGGGGCCTAGCACTGGGGCAAGGTTCCAGCTGGCTGCCTCTATCCTGGGGGAGCTTCATCTAGTTACCCAATGTGCTGAATCAACAGCATCAAATAGCTTCATTTCCTGTGCAGTGTTAGGAAGTGCAAACGTTTGAAAACACTGATACAGTACAATTATTTCCATCACTCCATGTTGTTACAATTTTTAGCTACTTTTCTGGATTGAAAAGTCAATCACGTTGCCAAAAATGATTTTTATGTCAGTTAAAGGCCAGTTGAAATTTTTTTATTAGGATGTTTTAAATTTACTTTTCACTTTCTTGAATTTTTTTCTTCTCAAATTTCCTTGGCCCAGTGCCCACAAGCAAATTTCATTCAAAAACAGGAATAACCTTTCATCATAAAATTTTGCCACCAGCTTGGCATACTAAATGCCCACAAAAATAACTGAGTAACCAGAGGTAAAAATCAGTGCAGGTGGGCTTAGGAGTCCCCTTGGATCCCTGGTTCCTCCGTTGCCAACTCTGGTTTCATGAAGAAAGACCATGCTCTGGAAATCTAGGGAGGAGAAAGTTAGTGTAGCACCTGGTGTGACTTGTTACAACTTCTTTAAAGACAGTCTGCCTGGCTCGCTTTTTCCTGTTTTCATGCAGTTTCCCCTCCCAGCATCAGCCTACCTGTTCCTAAAAAACTCATTCTTGTTCCCAAGACTCCTTTTAGTCAAATCTTTCCTATCATTCCTGGACTTTCTTGTACTTCCCTCCCCATGAATCTACCAGTGCCTAGGGTGGGCCAGGCACAAGGCAGGTGGCCAGTTAGCATCTGGATGTGGGACCAGTTTTTCCAGCTGCCCTCCTCTTTCTCTCTCTCTTTTTTTTTTATTATTATTTTGTTTTGTTTTTGAGACAGGGTCTCGCTTTGTTGCCCAGGCTGGAGTGCAGTGGTGCTCTCACAGCTCACTGCAGCCTCGACCTCTGGTCTCAAGCGATCCTCCTGCTTCAGCCTCCCAAAGTGCTGGGATTATAGGTGTATGCCACCATGCCCAGCCCGCTTTCTCTTTCTTAACTCCCTCTCCCTGCTGTTGTTGCCATACTCTTGCATACACAATTAGCTGTCTAGTTTTGGACTGTTTGTGGATAAGTTTGTGTGTATGGCGTGTGTTGTCTCTCTCACCAGATTTCAGGTTCCTGAGGCGAGCCTGCAGCTCATACTGCTCATGTGTCCTCTCCTGTGATGGGTGCTCAGGGCCTCTCACTATTAGTTACTCCCTCCGTCCTGCCCAGTTCTGCACTCAACTAGTAGAAGCAGCCATCCTTTCCGCAGCAAGAAATTGTAGTGGTCGCCCTTAAGAGCAGTGTGAGGGTGGAAGATTAAGGGAGAGGAAGAGTCCCTGGAACTGGAAGAAGGTAAATACTCTGCCTTGAGAGGGCACTGAACCATTTTACCAAAAGAGGAAATGGAAAAAGTGTCAAAGGTTGGGACTAGTTTTAAAAACACATACAGCCAGTAGACACATGGGCGCTGTTTAAATAATTTTTTTTTTACTCGGTTCTGCCATCGCATGCACTAGTGACATTCCAAGTACTCAGTGGTCATGTGGGGCTACTGGACACTACGGATGCAGAACTTTTCCGTCGCCACAGAGAGCTCTGTTGACCAGTAATGTGTCCAGAGTGCTCGTTATGAACAGTTTAGAAACCACAATTAATACATTCTCCTTATGAGGTTAAAAGCAGACATGGGAATAGAACATGACGCAAATGATGATGAGTATTTTGGGTGAGAAGAGAAAGCCGAGGACCCATTTCTAGAATTCTAAGATGTAAGATTTCTTAAGTTCTTTATCTTAGTCTCATGCATTCTCCACATCATGCACTGTACCATACTGTGTACCATACTGTGTAGTCAGAACAGACAATGTGATTGAAAAGCTTTGGAAAAAGTTAACACAAAGGATTATTTAGCACATAGGCTGTAGATATGTATGTGTGTATTTATTCAAGTATTGGAGATGGTTGAATACCTTTGAACAAAGCGTATAGCTTCTCAAATCAGTGGTTGCACTAGTAAATAATTAGAAGATGTTATAAAACTATAAGCAAAATTATGAAGGCCTTTAAAAAATCTATCATAATAATGAAAAAGAGGTTGTCTCCCAACAGTGCTGTCCCTCAAAGAAAAGATTGGTTATGTGGAAACAGCACATTTGGAGATTGTTCTAGTCAATAGCAGTGTATATTTGTGGTACGCAAATTTCTAAGAATGACCCCTACTGACACCCCTGCCAGTGACCTTGTATAATATCCTCCCCCTCTGAGCATGGGTGGAACCTGTTTGAGCCGTAATTATATCATGTTATGTAGCAAAAGGAAGACTTTGTCTGGGGGTGGCTAATCAAATCTCGTGACTCCTTTAGAAGCCGAGTTTCCTCGGGCTGGTAGCAGAAGTCAGAGACAAAGCAGAAGGACCCCAGGCACCACTGCTGTTTTAAGGCAGGGGGGCTGCGTGAGAAAGAATGCACGTGGCCTTAAGGAGCTGAGAGAGGCCTTGGCTAACAGCCAAGGAGCTGGGAACTGCAGTCCTACAGCCATGGGAACTGAATTCAGCTCATTCATGGGCTTGGAAAGGCACTCATCTCCAGTCTCCAGGTAAGACCCAGCCTGCCCAACACTTTGAGTCCAGCCTTGTGAGACCCTAAGCCGAGAACTCAGTTAAGCCTGCTTGGACTTCTGACCTACAGAACTATCAGATAATGACTCAGTGGTGTTTTAAGCTGCTAAATTTGTGGCATATTTGTTATGTTGAAATAGGAGATGAATACAGTATTTTGAAAGAGGTAAAGAGGAACTCTTCGTACTTGATTCCCTGTAGTACGCTGGATCTTTCTTGGTAAATGCATGAATTAAGTCGTCAGTAGCAAGTCATGTACCTGGACCTCGTTGGGGATGTTCTCCACCAGAGATCTCAGTTCGTCTTCGTTGGATGTTTGTTGGCAAAGTTGCAGCATCTTACTGGGTAGCGTTTTGTAAAGGAACTGCTAGAATGAGACTATAGGAATAGGACTGAAACAGTGTACAATGAATCTTTTTTATTTCTAGAAGAGGTGTTACTTTATGCTGATTTAGACTGCTCTGAGCCTGTCAGAAGTAAATTCAAGAATGATTAACTGGTATTTTAGATATAACATTAAGAGCAAAAACAACCTTTGCCTTGTAGAGATCAGATAATCTACTGTTTATCGAGGGACTTAATTTTTTTTAACCAAAACTTAGTTTCTCTTTTTATCATCTAGAACAGATCAAATCCTGTATGGGCCAGCCAAATGTTTGCAGTGTGAGAATGTTTTGCAAATGCCTCTCTGCTTCCAAGCCATTAATTGCGAATGAAGTTTTATTTTGTCCAGTAATTTTTGTGCTTATTTTTACTGTATTGCCATGGCCTTGATACAAGACAAGTAGAACTAAAAGAAAGAAAATGAGAGGTTAAGACTGTCAAAAGTTAAGAAATGTGAGTCATAATCATACCTTAATGTTTTAAGGGAACTTTATCCAATCCAATCGCTTTATAGAAAAGGAACTTTTCTAAGCTATGTTGCAATATTTACAGTGTGTAAAATTTTGTTTGAATTGGTAGTTGTGCATTTTAAATTATTGATCTTATATGCTACGATAACTAGTATGCTTACTTTCTTTAGTGCATGTGATCATACAGTGCTTAAAAGATATTTTTTAAAGACCCAACCAAACTGAGGATTTTGTTACACATATCTGTGTCAACACCTATATATAAACTCCTCTTCTTACCTGAAACACTCCTTCACCAGTTTGGGCACTAACTAGATCCTTTTCAAAGGAACAGACGGGAGTGAGCGAGCTGGCACTCCAGAGTGCGTCTGAGCTCAGAATTTAGAAGACCTCATTCAAGAAAGTAAACTGAGCATTGACGGGAAAGCACTTTGCGCTAAGTATCATTCCCACTGTTCACGTTGCAGTAAAAATTGTACAAAAAAAAAAAAAATAGTGGTGCTAACATTGTTCTAAAATGAAGATTGTTTTTGTTGTGGGGAATATTTTAATACTCTTGGACTTCAGGGAGGCTATGTTATGTGTCACTTGCTCCTAGTTGTTTCATTGTATTAGTAATTAGCAAACTGTCCTGGAACCAAGGGTTTGGTACTTCTGCTTGATTAGCATTCCATTATTTATTTGAAATGCTCAGTGTTTGCTCAAATTTGGTGAAAATATCTTTTGAGGACATATTCTCTGAGCCTTAAAAATGGCTGCTATCGACAGTACTGTAAGATGCACTGCCAGTAGATTTGATACTTTTCAGTGTAGGCAGTAATGTTTTCTAAGAAAGATTTAGAAATCAGCATAACTGTGTTTCATTTATGGAATGAAAAAACTGCAGTGTCCCATTCAGAACACTTTGGAAAGGTTGTCTTTGCATTAGGTGATGTTTCTGGAAGCATCCCTCAGAGAAGCTACCTGAGGAATCTCCTTGCCAGGTTGTACCAGATTTTTTTTTTTTTTTCCTTAAATGTATTGTATATATTTTCCTTAAAATGTCTTCATTGGCTGAATGATTCGTATCTGTAGTAATATTTTAGGTACTTGTTGGATTTTTAAAGGAAGATTATTTATTTTCAGATTTGCTGCTATAATTGAAAACCTAATAACTGGTCCTGTTGATTGTGCCTTTCATCACTGTTTTTCTGTGCCACGACCGTTCATGCGTATTTGAAATAAAGAAGTTTAAAAAGCCATGTTGAATTCAAGATTCCTTCTAATAAAAACAGGTAAAACTTAATGAGTAGTATTTTATTATTTATTTTGTTTAACACTGACATACTAGTTATCCATTTTCAGTTAGAAAAAGGAGTGGATCTTTTATTTGGGTTTTGTAAAGTCTTTGAAGAAAGGGGGAAAAAAAGCCTTACTGTGAAGACAGTGATGATGAATATTATGCTGATGTTCACTTTATTATACGCACTATACCGTTCCTAAAATAACAGTAGCTACCTGGGCCTCTTTGATCTAAAATATTTAGGGGCTATTAAGTTTTTAATGTAGAAAATGCTACTAATGAAGCTTAGGGCCTGAAGTACAGTGACCCTCGTTTGAGGGATACTACAGGTTAAAGAGGATTCTGAAGGTTAGAAGAGATCCTGTGGCTTATGTAAATATTTAAAATACAGCTCACTAGAAATGGAGATATGCATTTTTGTCAACAGGAGAGAGATAGGGCTGGATGATTATTCCCTTGTTCTCCAACTAGATACTCTTTCAAAAATACTTAATTCATATTGTTTTACATGTTTTCCCCATGCCCTTAGCATTTTACATGTAGCTCTTACGTTTGCAGATATTAGAGTGAACACACGTTTTAGTTTAAAAAATATTTATTATAGAAATGTACATTTAGTTAGTTTTAAGGAATGTACCTGACCACAGAGTTAACATATATTTCTTCAAATTTGCCAAATTTGCAAACTTTACACCTTTAAGGTATCTACAAAGATAGTTTATTTACAAGAAATGATCACTTCACAATACTGTTGACACGGTTATAATTGAATATTCTCACTTTTTTATTTCACTCTGTACTTATAGAAAGAACACAGAGTATGGGTGAAGTTCCATCCCAGTGCCAGGGACAGCCCGTAGAGCAGAATCAGAGGTGCAAATGGATACAGAAGAATTACTGTATTTTTCAAAAATGGCAATGCTGGAAAAGAAAGGAATCCAAACTGATTTTTAAAAAAAAACAAATATATGACTAGTAAATGAACATTTTGAAAGACAGCTTACTTCAACATGTGGGGTGGAAGGGAATGCATCTTTTGAATCAGTAAGATTATGCTATTTACACCCAGAACTAGACTACTCCTCCCAACCCCTCTGTGCTGTTTCCTTCTTATCTAGGGCTGGGAAGAAACCTAGGAGAGGAATTATTTCAGCACAGAGACTGAGTGGGACATACACTGGACCAACAGAGGTTAACAATGAGGGAGAAATATCACAAATATTCATGAAAACAATTTAAACTTGTGACTGCCTCAGAAGCCTCTAGGAGTCCAACTTAAAGTACATGGATGATGTTATAGGAAAATATCTTTCTTTTAGCTATTTGAGATTTTCCAGTGTAAAGCATTATACCCCCACTTTAGGAGGGTGTGAGCTCAACTAGTAGCCCAGGCTTCAGAGAAGAACTGAAACTCTTAAATATAAAAATCCGGTTCCAAATCCTGATGTTTCTTGGTCACTGGTTAGTTGGCGGGACCCTACCCCATGCATCCTGACCTGAGTATTTGTCATACAGGAAGGTCTTAAACAGAAACTGAGCTGTACTCCAACTATTCTAAGTGGTATAGGAGTTACGAGGAGTGTTCATGTATACATGTTACACATGATTTATACTCATGTTCATGGTATAAAATATTACTTCTATTTTATTCCTCATTTACAGACGTGTTAGGGTCTAATAAAGTCCGCAGTATACAGTGTTCTCATCACAAAACACTTTCAAAATTCATTACAAATGGCACAAACATCTCCCCTGGACTAGAGAAAGCACTCCCCAAACAAAGCATTACAATGAAGGGGTTAAGTGTTCCCTGGCCAACCAGCCGATGGGGGAGACAATGGGGGTGGGAACAACTCAGGAGCCAGGCACAGTCAGAGCCATCTGTATTTACAGTTAGGCCCTAACCATCTACAGTAACAGGAAAGGAAGGGCCTAAGAAACATACAGTGCAGTCTCTAGATTTTATTTGGCTCTATTTAACGGAGGTCATTTCTTAACATACATGAAAAATAATGTATGTTCCTCATTCATATGAAGAAAAATGAACTGACAACAGGATTTAAGAGTAAATCTGCAAACATGTCCTGAGGACAATAAATGCTGGGCCCGATCTTCTGTGATCTACAGAACCACACGGTCATCACGAAAACTCAAAAGGGGGCAAGAAGTGTGATTCCAAAGGCTTTAGAGAACTTCAGTTCATAGACCTGTGTAACAAGATTCTGGGCCCCACCTTTCTTCGCTCTACCCTCCTGCTGGTAACCCACCACCTGAAGCATGGGAGAAAAGGAGGAGCGAATGGTCTTAGATTCCTGCAAGTCATTTGGAGAGAACCAGTATGGTTTAACATGGTTCCTTGAAAGTATAAAATCTGTTATATACCAGCTAGGCCATTTTCTAGCTGCATGACCATGGGTAAGCTGCTGAAGCTCTGTGCCTCAGTTTCCTCATTTGAAAACCAGAAACAAGTAAACCTGTGTAATTATGAAGATTAAAGGAGATAATGCACATAAAATATTTAGGCCAGTGCCTGTAAGTGTTCCATAAAAGCAAGCTATTAGTATTACTGTTAAAACTTTCCCCCTCTTCCTATGTTCTCACCCAAAAACATTTTAAAAAATTACTTACCACTGTATCCCAGGAAAGTTACATAGATATAATAGCCAACTGCAACCAACCATAAGGTATTTCCAACTAAATAGCCAATAAATGTGTCTGTCAGGATAACATCTGCCAGAAGAGATGCAGATCATGAGTCCCTTTACCAATGCATGCAATGAAGACTTGGATAATATTCTAAGTAACTGCTACTTACGGTTGATGAAAAAAAGCTGGATAAAATGCAAAATGACCAGGAGTGGATAAAAAGCATTGAGATGCACATCAAAAGCATAGCCCCATTCCACATCATAGTCTCTGCTCTGTCGTTTCACTAAATACTTGTTAGAGATGAACCTAAGAGCAAAATTAAAATTTCTTTCATAATAAAATTAATTCTGTAAATGTTTACTGACTACTTACTATGTGGCAGACATTCTAAATTCTGGAGATATACCAGTAAACAAAACAGACAAAAATCCCTACCTTCTACCTAGGAAGGAAGACTGACCATGATATAAATATGTTAGATGGTACTATGGAAAGAGAGAAAGCAGTAGAGAAATGTGGAGAATACAAACTTGAGATGCAATTTTACATACGAGGGTTATAAAGTAACATTTGGGTAAAGACCCAAGGACAGTGATGGTGCCTGGCAGGTCTGAGGAATGGTAAAAAGACCAATGTGCTGAAAGAAAAGGAGCAAGAAATGAAGTCAGAGAAGAAACAGGGTTGGGTCCAACATCAAGTCATACAGGATCCATGTTTGACTCCATGTTTCATGGAGCCTGTGGCCGTTTTACAATCTTTGGCTTTTATTCCTGGTGAAATGAGAAGACTTACTTGACTTAAATGCCTTGACAGAGCCTCCCTGGTGGCTGATCTGAGAACAGACTCGAGAGACAACACTGGAAGCAGAGGCCAGTTAGAAGGCTACTGCAAGGAAGAGATGAGCAGAGGGACTGGTGGCAGTGCAGGTGCTAAGATGTGGCACACATGATACTCGGAAGGTAGAGCCCCCAACATTATTGGATGTGCAGTATGAGAAAAAAAAGACTCAAGGATGACTGAGAGATTTCTGCCTTGAACAAATGGAAGATGGAGCCGCCTTTAACTGAGGTGGGGCTGGCTGTGAGAAGAGTGGTTTTGAGGTGGGAAGGAGTGTGCGAAGTTTGAATTTGGACCTGTTATGTTGAAGATGGCAACTAGTATGGAGTAAGAAGTTGTATACAATGTCTAGAGTTTAGAGGACAAGTCCAAACTGGAGATATAAACTCATCAGTGTGTAGATGATATTAATATTTAAAGCCATGGGCCTGAATCATGTCACCAAAAAAATGTGGATGATGAACAGACCCAAGGCCCAAGACCCCTATTAAGAGGAGGATGAAACAGTAAGAAGCAGTTAGGAAGAGTGACACATCCAGCCGTAAGAACAATTATTCAAGCGTATGTCACTGTTCTACAACATGGCCTACTAGTTTTTCGGTCCAATGATGAATAAAAAGTAAAATATCCAAGTAACAGAAAAGTAGATCTTCAGTGTACTTTTTAATGTATTACTTCATTTCATCTCAAGGATATAATTAAGAATATACTATTCTGACACTGGGGATAAAAATGGAAAATAAACAGATGAAAAACATGGTACAATACTAATGGTAACAGTTCCTGCATTTAGTTATCTGAAAATGCCAAAACAATTCTGAACAAACTAGAGCTTACCAAGACAGTTTTCTTTTTAGCCAAGAATGTGTGCCATTCAAATTGTATGGAATCAATATGTAGCTCACTCCCCAAGAGCACCCTTTATGAAAGCAGACGTTCTCTGCTGCCCCTATTCCCCTGCTTATCCCAAATGGGCACTTTCCAAGCTTCTGGCCTCAGTGAGTCTCTCCTCTAGAAGACAGATGTGCCTTCTGAGAGCACTCCAAGGCACTGTGGTTTTCCCCTCCCAGCTCCATATTAACGCCAGTCAGAGGCTCATCATGGCCCAGACTCTTGCCTCTAGGTCTAGAGTCATCAACCTCAGTGTCTACTGACCTTTTCCACTCTTCACCAAGTTCCCTGAACTCAACAGGCCATCAAGGCCTGCTTCATCTGCACCTGCTGCTTCCTCAGTCCTCCAAGGCCAAACCTTGCAGGCCATCCCAAAGGAGCCTCCCACCTACTCCCCCTTCCTGATCCTCCCTCATACCTTGTTATCTCAGGAAGCTCTCAAATCTATCTCTCCTCTCTATTCCCATCACCACCATACTATCTGGGCCTCCTCTACTCCTACGCAGACCTCTGCAAGTGTATCCAGCCTTGCCCACTCACTACTCCAACTTTTGCCTCCTCCACTGCCATGGAAAAGATTTTTCCTAAAGTGTGAGTTTGACATTATTTCCTTACTTCAAAGCCTCAAACCTCCCCACCTCCTTCTGCCCCCAACCCAAACATGCAGTCTATGAGATAAAGTCCAGTTTTTTTCCTGAATGGCATTAAGGCCAATTTCTGTAGTGACATCTCTTCCCCAGTCACTTGGTGTCACCCTGTGCTCCCAGACTTAGCGTGCCGTTCCACACCTCCATGCATCTGCACTTGCAATTCCTGGGGCCAGGAGTCAACTATTCCCCATCTCCACAAACCACCTCCTTATGCTGGCTTCAGCAGCACCTCTGTGATGGTCATCACTACATGCAGTCATTTCTTTTTCTAGTTCCTCACACAACATAGGTTCTCAAAACTACGCTGAATCCTTTTCTGTTTAATTCGAACTATGATACAGACTCACATGAAAGGTGCTAATCTCCAGGTTGATTTGGTTTCTGTGGCTGATATGGTTTGGCTGTGTCCCCAACCCAAAATCTCATCTTGAACAGTAATCTCCGAAATTCCCATATGTCAAGGGTGGGGCCAGATGGACGTAACTTCCCCCATGCTGTTCTCGTGATAGTCAGTGAGTCTCACAAGATCCGATGGTTTTATAAGCATTTGGCATTTCCCTCACTTGTACTCACTCCATCCTGCCACCTTGTGAGGAAGGTGGCTGCTTCTCCTTTGCCTTCTGCCATGATTGTAAGTTTCCTGAGGCCTCCCTAGCAATGCAGAACTGTGAGTCAATTAAACCTCTTTCCTTTATAAATTACCCAGTCTCAGATACTTCTTTATAGCAGCGCTGAGAACAGACTAACACAGTGGCCTCCAGAATTACTGTATTCATGGCAGAATGCTTATTATGAATGAAACTATTCCTTTGAAAGTCTTACTTATTGAAATTTCAAAATACACCATTTGTTTTTCATGAATTTCTTGGTAATGAATACGTGACTTACATTAGTATTAATTCTAGGCTGGATTTTAGAATTTATGTTAACAGTGCACAGCATTTATTGGCTAACTAGCATATACAAAAGTTCTGCTGTACTAGTCAGAAGTTACAAAGAAAAATACAGGCATATATCATTTTACCACACTGCACTGTACTGCACCTCAGAGATACAGTAGTTTTTTAATTTTTACATACTGAAGGTTTGTGGCAACCATGTCCAGCAAGTCTTCCTGTGCCATTTTTCCAGCAACATATGCTCACTTCATGTCTCTGTGTCAGCATTTTTTAGCAATAAAGCATTTTAAAGTCTGTACATTGCTTTTTAGAGCCATAGTGCTACTGTACACTTAAGACTACAGTACAGTGTAAATATGATTTTAATATGCACTGGGAACCAACACATCTCTGTGACTCAGTTTACTGCAATATTTGCTTTACTGCAGTAGTCTGGCATGGAACTAGCATATCTGAGCTATGCCTGTAAAAGGGTGGTATTGGAGTCTCTGTAGACTCCACCTCTGGGGACAGGGCACGGCTAAACAACAACAGCAGCAGCAACAACAACAACAAAAAGGCAGCAGAAACCTCTGCAGACGCAAACGACTCTGACAGCTTTGAAGAGAGCAGTGGATCTCCCCACACGGAGGTTGAGATCTGAGAAGGGACAGACTGCCTGCTCAAGTGGGTCCCCGACCCTGAGTAGCCTAACTGGGAGACATCCTCCACTAGGGGCAGACCGACACCCCACACCTCACAGGGTGGAGTACACCCCTGAGAGGAAGCTTCCAAAGCAAGAATCAGACAGGTACACTCGCTGTTCAGCAGTATTCTATCTTCTGCAGCCTCTGCTGCTGACAGCCAGGCAAACAGGGTCTGGAGTGGACCTCAAGCAATCTCCAACAGACCTACAGCCGAGGGTCCTGTTAGAAGGAAAACTAACAAACAGGAAGGACACCCACACCAAAACCCTATCAGTACGTCACCATCATCAACGACCAGAGGCAGATAAAACCACAAAGATGGGGAAAAAGCAGGGCAGAAGAGCTGGAAATTCAAAGAATAAGAGTGCATCTCCCCCTCCAAAGGAACGCAGCTCATTGCCAGCAACGGATCAAAGCTGGACGGAGAATGACTTTCACGAGATGAGAGAAGAAGGCTTCAGTCCATCAAACTTCTCAGAGCTAAAGAGCTAAAGGAGGAATTACGTACCCAGCGCAAAGAAACTAAAAATCTTGAAAAAAGAGTGGAAGAATGGATAACCAGAATAATTAATGCAGAGAAGGCCATTAACGAACTGACAGAGATGAAAACCATGACACGAGAAATACGTGACAAATGCACAAGCTTCAGTAACCGATTCGATCTACTGGAAGAAAGAGTATCAGCAATTGAGGATCAAATGAATGAAATGAAGCGAGAAGAGTAGTCTAAAGAAAAAAGAAGAGAAAGAAATTAACAAAGCCTGCACGAAGTATAGGATTATGTAAAAAGACCAAATCTACGTCTGATTGGGGTGCCTGAAAGTGAGGGGGAAAATGGAACCAAGTTGGAAAACACTCTTCAGGATATCATCCAGGAGAACTTCCCCAACCTAGTAGGGCAGGCCAACATTCAAATTCAGGAAATACAGAGAACGCCACAAAGATACTCCTCCAGAAGAGCAACTCCAAGACACATAATTGCCAGATTCACCAAAGTTGAAATGAAGGAAAAAATCTTAAGGGCAGCCAGAGAGAAAGGTCGGGTTACCCACAAAGGGAAGCACATCAGACTAACAGCAGATCTCTCGGCAGAAACTACAAACCAGAAGAGAGTGGGGGCCAATATTCAACATTCTTAAACAAAAGAATTTTAAACCCAGAATTTCCTATCCAGCCGAACTAAGTTTCACAAGTGAAGGAGAAATAAAATCCTTTACAGACAAGCAAATGCTTAGAGATTTTGTCACCACCAGGCCTGCCTTACAAGAGACCCTGAAGGAAGCACTAAACATGGAAAGGAACAACTGGTCCCAGCCATTGCAAAAACATGCCAAAATGTAAAGACCATCAATGCTAGGAAGAAACTGCATCAACTAACGAGCAAAATAACCAGTTAATATCATAATGGCAGGATCAAGTTCACACATAACCATATTAACCTTAAATGTAAATGGACTAAATGGTCCAATTAAAAGACACAGACTGGCAAATTGGATAAAGAGTCAAGACCCATCAGTCTGCTGTATTCAGGAGACCCATCTCACATGCAGAGACACACATAGGCTCAAAATAAAGGGATGGAGGAAGATCTACCAAGTAAATGGAGAACAAAAAAAAGCAGGGGTTGCAATCCTAGTCTCTGATAAAACAGACTTTAAACCATCAAAGATCAAAAGAGACAAAGAAAGCCATTACATAATAGTAAAGGGATCAATTCAACAGGAAGAGCTAACTATCCTAAATATATATGCACCCAATACAGGAGCACCCAGATTCATAAAGCGAGTCCTTAGAGACTTACAAAGGGACTTAGACTCCCATACAATAATAATGGGAGACTTCAACACCCCACTGTCAACATTAGACAGATCGAGACAAAAAGTTAACAAGGATATCCAGGAATTGAACTCATCTCTGCAGCAAGCAGACCTAATAGACATCTACAGAACTCTACACCCCAAATCAACAGAATATACATTCTTCTCAGCACCACATCACACTTATTCCAAAACTGACCACATAATTGGAAGTAAAGCACTCCTCAGCAAATGTACAAAAAACAGAAATTATAACAAACTGTCTCTCAGACCACAGTGCCATCAAACTAGAACTCAGGACTAAGAAACTCAATCAAAACCGCTCAACTACATGGAAACTGAATAACCTGCTCCTGAATGACTACTGGGTACATAACAAAATGAAAGCAGAAATAAAGATGTTCTTTGAAACCAATGAGAACAAAGATACAACATACCAGAATCTCTGGGACACATTTAAAGCAGTGTGTAGAGGGAAATTTATAGCACTAAATGCCCACAAGAGAAAGCAGGAGAGATCTAAAATTGACACTCTAACATCACAATTAAAAGAACTAGAGAAGCAAGAGCAAACACATTCAAAAGCTAGCAGAAGGCAAGAAATAACTAAGATCAGAGCAGAACTGAAGGAGATAGAGACACAAAAAACCCTCCAAAAAATCAATGAATCCAGGAGTTGGTTTTTTGAAAAGATCAACAAAATTGACAGACCGCTAGCAAGACTAAAAAAGAAGAAAAGAGAGAGGAATCAAATAGATGCAATAAAAAATGATAAAGGGTATCACCACCGACCCCACAGAAATACAAACTACCATCAGAGAATACTATAAACACCTCTACGCAAACCAACTAGAAAATCTAGAAGAAATGGATAATTTCCTGGACGGTTACACTCTCCCAAGACTAAACCAGGAAGAAGCTGAATCCCTGAATAGACCAATAGCAGGCTCTGAAATTGAGGCAATAATTAATAGCCTACCAACCAAAAAAAGTCCAGGACCAGATGGATTCACAGCTGAATTCTACCAGAAGTACAAGGAAGAGCTGGTACCATTCCTTCTGAAACTATTCCAATCAATAGAAAAAGAGGGAATCCTCCCTAACTCATTTTATGAGGCCAACATCATCTTGATACCAAAGCCTGGCAGAGACACAACAAAAAAAGAGAATTTTAGACCAATATCCTTGATGAACATCGATGCAAAAATCCTCAATAAAATACTGGCAAACCGGATCCAGCAGCACATGAAAAAGCTTGTCCACCATGATCAAGTGGGCTTCATCCCTGGGATGCAAGGCTGGTTCAACATACGCAAGTCAATAAACGTAATCCAGCATATAAACAGAACCAAAGACAAGAACCACATGATTATCTCAATAGATGCAGAAAAGGCCTTTGACAAAATTCAACAGCCCTTCATGCTAAAAACGCTCAATAAATTCGGTATTGATGGAACGTACCTCAAAATAATAAGAGCTATTTATGACAAATCCACAGCCAATATCATACTGAATGGGCAAAAACTGGAAAAATTCCCTTTGAAAACTGGCACAAGACAGGGATGCCCTCTCTCACCACTCCTATTCAACATAGTGTTGGAAGTTCTGGCTAGGGCAATCAGGCAAGAGAAAGAAATAAAGGGTATTCAGTTAGGAAAAGAAGAAGTCAAAGTGTCCCTGTTTGCAGATGACATGATTGTATATTAGAAAACCCCATTGTCTCAGCCCAAAATCTCCTTAAGCTGATAAGAAACTTCAGCAAAGTCTCAGGATACAAAATTAATGTGCAAAAATCACAAGCATTCTTATACACCAGTAACAGACAAACAGAGAGCCAAATCATGAATGAACTTCCATTCACAATTGCTTCAAAGAGAATAAAATACCTAGGAATCCAACTTACAAGGGATGTAAAGGACCTCTTCAAGGAGAACTACAAACCACTGCTCAGTGAAATAAAAGAGGACACAAACTAATGGAAGAACATACCATGCTCATGGATAGGAAGAATCAATATCGTGAAAATGGCCATACTGCCCAAGGTAATGTATAGATTCAGTGCCATCCCCATCAAGCTACCAATGACTTTCTTCACAGAGTTGGAAAAAACTGCTTTAAAGTTCATATGGAACCAAAAAAGAGCCCGCATTGCCAAGACAATCCTAAGTCAAAAGAACAAAGCTGGAGGCCTCACGCTACCTGACTTCAAACTATACTACAAGGCTACAGTAACCAAAACAGCATGGTACTGGTACCAAAACAGAGATATAGACCAATGGAACAGAACAGAGTCCTCAGAAATAATACCACACATCTACAGCCATCTGATCTTTGATAAACCTGAGAAAAACAAGAAATGGGGAAAGGATTCCCTATTTAATAAATGGTGCTGGGAAAATTGGCTAGCCATAAGTAGAAAGCTGAAACTCGATTCTTTCCTTACTCCTCATACGAAAATTAATTCAAGATGGATTAGAGACTTAAATGTTAGACCTAATACCATAAAAACCCTAGAAGAAAACCTAGGTGATACCATTCAGGACATAGGTGTGGGCAAGGACTTCATGTCTAAAACACCAAAAGCAACGGCAACAAAAGCAAAAATTGACAAATGGAATCTAATTAAACTAAAGAGCTTCTGCACAGCAAAAGAAACTACCATCAGAGTGAACAGGCAACCTACAGAATGGGAGAAAATTTTTGCAATCTACTCATCTGAGAAAGGGCTAATATCCAGAACCTACAAAGAACGCAAACAAATTTACAAGAAAAAAACAAACAACCCCATCAAAAAGTGGGCAAAGGATATGAACAAACATTTCTCAAAAGAAGACATTCATACAGCCAACAGACACATGAAAAAATGCTCATCATCACTGGCCATCAGAAAAATGCAAATCAAAACCACAATGAGATACCATCTCACACCAGTTAGAATGGCAATCATTAAAAAGTCAGGAAACAACAGGTGCTGGAGAGGATGTGAAGAAATAGGAACACTTTTACACTGTTGGTGGGACTGTAAACTAGTTCAACCATTATGGAAAACAGTATGGCGATTCCTCAAGGATCTAGAACTAGAAGTACCATATGACCCAGCCATCCCACTACTGGGTATATACCCAAAGGATTATAAATTACTCTACTACAAAGACACATGCACACGTATGTTTATTGCGGCACTATTCACAATAGCAAAGACTTGGAATCAACCCAAATGTCCATCAGTGACAGACTGGATTAAGAAAATGTGGCACATATACACCATAGAATACTATGCAGCCATAAAAAAGGATGAGTTTGAGTCCTTTGTAGGGACATGGATGCAGCTGGAAACCATCATTCTCAGCAAACTATTGCAAGAACAGAAAACCAAACACCACATGTTCTCACTCATAGGTGGGAACTGAACAATGAGATCACTTAGACTGGGGAAGGGGAACATCACACACCGGGGCCTATCATGGTGGGGGGGGAGGGATGGCATTGGGAGTTATACCTGATGTAAATGACGAGTTGATGGGTGCTGACGAGTTGATGGGTGCAGCACACCAACATGGCACAAGTATACGTATGTTACAAACCTGCACGTTATGCACATGTACCCTAGAACTTAAAGTATAATAAAAAAAAAAAAAATTCACATCCTGAGGGGTCATAAAAAAAAAAAAGGGTGGTACTGGCCAGGGGTGGTGGCTCACACCTGTAATGCCAGCATTTTGGGAGGCCGAGGTGGGAGGATCACCTGAGGTCAGGAGTTCGAGACCAGCCTGGCCAACATGGCAAAATCCCGTCTCAACTAAAAGTACAAAAATTAGCGGGGTGTGGTGGTAGCGTGCCTGTAATCCCAGCTACTCAGGGACGCTGCAGCAGGAGATTCACTTGAACCCGGGAGGTGGAGGTTGCAGCGAGCTGAGATCGCACCATTGCACTCCAGCCTGGGTGACAGAGTGGGACTTCATCTCAAAAAAAAAAAGGCTGGTATCATCAGAAGTTATAGTTGCAGAATTTTGCTTAAACTATTAGTAACTACCAAATATTGAACACTTAACTATGTGTCAGGTACTTTTCATAACATAATTCTCTCAAAAATTGGACAAAATAGATAGTTAACTCAATTTTACAAAATAAAGAGACTGGGACTAAGAGTTTCACAGATAACTAAGTTGGCATTTGAACCCAGGGGTCTCTGTAACTCAAATGTTCACTACAATGACCACCACGCCCACTCAACCACTGGTCCTCCACTGAGATCGCTGGCCACATTCCCTGCCCTTCATCCAGCATGCCAACCACACAGAAGGACTTAAACACCAGATTTATCCTCAGTACACTGCTGTTGTTAAATCAACCAAAGTCAGACTGAGAACCCTTTTGATAAAGCCTGTGTGTGTGTGACAGAGAGACAGAGAGGGGGTGAGGGTTAGAGAGTTTTATTCTCAGTAGGAAGGCATGAGAAGTTTAAAAAAAAAATCCTTCTTTTTCAAGTATACTTCATTTAATGCAAAGATTCAAAGTAAGATTCCACAAAATAACCCTTTAGATCTAAATGGATTTAAACGCAATGAATATCAAGAAGTGGTCTCTCCTGACAAATGCAGAAAACCATGCTATCATCCAGACAACTTAAGCAGAACTGGCTTCATCTGTAACATTTTTGCAAAACCAGGGATTTTGTTAGTATGTGGAAAATAAATCTCAGGACCCCAAAATCACTAAGCCAAAGGGAAAAGTCAAGCTGGGAACCATGTCAGGCAAACTTGCCTCCTATTTTATTCCTAAGATAGCTTATCTTTACAGGTGTGGGACAGAAAGTCCTCCTTCTGCTCACCTGAGACAAGTGTTTATCTGATTGCTTCCTCTGCCCCATTGTTTATGTAAAAATGCAGACTCACTGAGCCAGACTAAGGCATAAATGACTATTCCGGTACCTGCCTCTCACAAGTAAACTGTATTCAGTGAAAGGCTGATCAAAGACTCAAAAGGATGCAACCATTTGTCTCTGATCTAACTATAACCTGCTTTCCCCACTTTCTGGACTAAAACAATGTACTTCTTACACATAGTGACTGATGTCTCAAGTCTCCCTAAAATGTGTAAGAGCAAGCTGTGCCCCGACCACCTTGGGCACATGTCCTCAGGACCTCTGAGGCTGTCTCACCGGCGTGTCCTTAACCTTGGCAAACTAAACTTTCTAAATTGAGACCTATCTCAGATATTTTGGGTGCAGAATATAATTATTTTAATTATCTGCTCGATTTGACAATACGAACCAGCCTTTATTTTCTGATCTAGGTGGCAACACAGGAGGGCAAACTGTAATAATCTTGGCAGTCTAAATCGATCCTTCAGTGACTCTACCTTGGTTTCAATTTCCATCTGCTGCCATTGTAGCTCTGAAGCAAACAAATGGAGATGCTACAACAGTATCTGAAAAACCAAAGTGATGGTACTTACCACATTAAAGTTGCTATCAGAAGACCAACGCCTACACAATCTATGAATACAACCCAAAGGAGAAGCTTTATTGTCTCCAAGAATCCCATGTCCAGCACAAAGCCAAATCCTACAGTGGACACTGAAAGAAAGATTCACAAGATTCATTTAGGGACTCGGCTAGGTTCTGGAAATACAGAACACATCCCTTGCCCTCCAGATGCCCAGGCTAGTGGGAGAGACAGGTCTGTACACAAAACTCCCAAGATGTGTGAACACCACCTTGGAACAAAGCGTGGCCACTGAGAGAGCTGAAGTTTCCTGAGGTGGCCCTGCCAGGCTGATTCACCACGGTGGCCTCAGCATTTAGAACGCCATTCTAGAGAAGACACTAACACAGCTTAAGTCCAGTTAAGGTGCAAAACACCCTATAAACTTGAATATCTTACCCACTTCAACACCCTACAGGTAAATGAGACTCTTGCATTATGGAACTGGAGAGCTTCAGTTTCTCAGGTTCCCATCAATACTTTCACAGTTCTCACTCTGGATTTGCCTGACTGAAATGCAATTTCCAGTTTCATCTTCCTTTTCACAGTCAGCTGTGTACCGGTTCACAGTAGTTGAAAAGATATGGAATGAATTTTGTCCCCTGCTTTTCAATGTCCTAGGGTAACAGTTTACTCTGGCATCTGCTTGGGACCTGTAGAACCAAGACTACAACTTTCTTTCCTGCGAGATTTTTGAGGCTTCAGCAAAAAGGAGAAATAGTTTCCAATATTTCCAGATTCTGACCCACAACACATTTGTAACAAATAAAAAGTCTAATCAGAAAGGCTAAGCGTTCAATTCTATCTCAGACAAACACACTTACCACAGAGCCAGATACTTAACAGGACCAAGAAAGCAGGGTCATCTCTGGCCCACTGGTCCTTCGTCTGTTTTCGATAATGAAAATTTCTGTAAACTCTCTGTGGGGAAGTGAACAGGTAGAGCATCTGCCAGGCAGCAAATTCAAAGTCCATCTGCCGAAAGCGGAAAAGCCTTCTCAGATATTTGTAGCGTTTCGCTCCGGCTGTGTGTCTTGCTGCATCCCTGGAATTCAAGACTCCGTTCCCCTGCACTGAGGCATTCACTGAAGTACTCGGTAACATCTTCCTAGATGGAAGAAAAAACATTTCTTTTACACGTATTCTGAAGAAACTTTTGGCTACCGGCACCCCTCTTCTGAGTTACTTGGCAGGGAGGTCACTTTCCATGTTCTTCCCAACCCTAGAGAAAGGCCAGGAGTCAAAAGCAAATGCAGCTGGTTCTGAGGCGGGTCTTGGGGCTTGGGAACCGCAGCCTGCAACCTCAGGCAAGGGCAACAGCCCACCCTTCTGAATCACCTAATAACACATATCCAGGTGCAGCTACCATTACACAGACGGGGACGATGTGACAGCCCCATGACTCCGAGGATAGTGATAGAGCCAAGATTCCAAATCTGACTCGAAATTCCGTGCTCTTAACCACCAAGTTTTTAAGAAAATGCCTAAGAAAGCAATGTTTCAGCCGGTTAAAACAGTGTTACCGAAGAGGTAAAATAAATGGCCTATTCACATAGATCCATCAGCGCACTGCCAGCAAGCTCCTCGGCCACTAGAATGAGATTAAAAACCAAGCAAAACTCCGATCCCTAGTGTTTTACATCCGGAATAGGTCAGCAGAGGGAGCGGTAGCGTCGGAGTCCAGTCCAACCGGTCCGAGCTCCGGGGAGCGCCGGCCACTGCCCGGCTGCCCGTCTCCCCTCCACTTCGCAGGCCCCCGGGACGCCGGCAGCGCCTGAGTGGGCCCAGCTGCTCCCTCCCTGCCCCGGGCCGCGGATACGGCCGCCAGGTTTAGCAAATAAAAACACAGAATGCCGAGCTCCGTGTGGATTTCAGACAGGCCACGAATAAAGTTTTAGTACGCCTACATCCCACGCAACATTTCGGACATGCTAACACTAAATGCTCTTTATCTACGATGCAAAGGTAACTGGGCGTCCTTTCATTTTATCCGCAACTCTATCGCCGGCCGAGGGGCCGGACGCCGACATGGTCACTGTCAGGCCGCAGCGATATCAGGTCGCAAGCTGTAGGGATTAAACGGCCCCTGGCGCGAACCTGGGCTGCGGGAGGACAGAGCGGTCCTCGGGCCTCACCTGGAGTCCTGCCACAGCCTCGACCCGCGTCCAAACCAGCCCACCACCTCCTCACAGCAGCCGAGCCCCGCCGCCCCAGGGCGGGCTTCCCTTCCCGCAACGTAGCCGGCTCTTGCGGCGCGCCCCGTCACGCGCACCTACTTCCGCCGCGCACGCACCACCTCTCGGCCCCCGTAGTCCTCAGCCCAGACGCCCAGGCCCGCCGGAAGTTATTGCCGCTGCCTTCCGGCCCGCTGAGACTGGGTCCTTGCTCGCTCCCGATCCGGTCGTAACCGTTGCAGTGGAAGAAAGTAGAGTCCGCAGCGGACGGGAAGCGCCGTCATGCCCAAGTATTACGAGGACAAGCCGGAGGGCGGCGCGTGCGCGGGCCTGAAGGAGGATCTGGGCGAGTGTCTGCTGCAGTCGGACTGTGTGGTCCAGGTAGCGCGGCCGGGCGCTCCCAGTGGTGACGACGCCTGCCCGGGGGAGGCCCGGCTCGGCGGAGGGCAGCGGGTCGCCCGCGGCGGCGGTTGGAGTTAACCATCCCGGGCGTAGGTCACAGCTCGGGTTCACTGAACGTGCGCAGATCCGCTGAGCTAGTTCCCTGTGGGATTAAAGCGGAGATAACGATAAACCCACCCTGTCGGGTTTTTGCAAAGATTAACCCATTTCAGTTCACGAAGCGTGCCTTGCACGCTAGCACTCTGCCGGGTTCTGGAGACATAAAGGAGAATAAGCCAGGTTTCTTGCCTGCCTAGAAATGATAATCTGTAAAATTAATGATTTCAGAGAGTTGGGTAAACCTGGTACGCTGCCCTGGCCAGTCGTGTCCCCTGCCCGTTCAGTTGTGACTGAATGTGTGCTCAGTTTGCCTTGTGTTGATGTGAATTTGTTTGAGTTACAGTTCTCTGCATTGTTGGATGTTAAGTTGTAAAAATAAAGCAACTCACGATTTTTCACGATTTCGTATCTTGCTTCCCCTACGCTCTTACTTCACTCCCCTACTACAGACACAGGTCTCCTCAGCACCCTCTCGGAATGCACTGAGGCATGTAGTGAGGTTCAGAGTGGACCTGGGTTCTGGCTTTAGAGCTCAAATAAACCACAGGTGCCTTTTCCAATTACAGAGGCCCGACGAGAGGGCATTCAATTGTGTGCAATCATCTTTGCACTGGGGGATGTAGTTCCAGAAAGTTGCTGTTATTTTAAAGAAAAGATTACCCCCAAATGGACATCCACTACAGGGCCGTATTAGTGTTTCTGTCGAGTCACATTTTATGTTTGGTTCACTGATTTTAGCAGTCGGCCATTCTCACCACCCAAGGTCTAGTAAAACTTGAGTTATTATAAATTTAAGAGATTATCTCGCCCAACTTCCTTATATAAATGAGGAAACTGAGGTACCGCTGTTTTCAGGCTCCCCTGTCCGGGGCTGTGTCCCCTCTGCCCCTTATTCACTGGTGCTGCCGTTCAGCCAGCTCCTGGTAAATGCCTCTTAAGTGGCAGGCATGGTGCCTGACACTGGTGACAACGAAGATGAATCAGTTGCAGTCACTACCCATGTAAGCTTGGTGTCATGGGAGAAATAGATGTCTAAGAGTCTAAATTCCTGCCCTAAGACTGTAAGCATTTATTAAACGTGTGTTTAATGACTAGATCTTGAGGAAAAAATGCCTTAGCCCAATGGAGAGCATCTGATTTTGCTTCAGAATTTGGAATCTTCTGAGGTGACATTTGAGCTGAGTCTTAAAAGTTGAGTAGTAGTTTATCAAGTAAAGGAGTGGGAACTGTTGCGGTTGTGGGGAAGATCTGAAAGACCAGCAAGTGCAGAGGCAGGGGGACGTGGGAGGGCCCAGAGGAACTGGGAATGCGACAGAAGCCTGAGGGGAAGGTTGCAGCCAGGTGTGAAGGCCTGCCTGTGTGTCCGAGTGAGGAGACTGGATTTTATCTAGACGTTCAACATGGAAGGCCATGTTGATTAGTCCAGGTAAGAAAGTACACCGAGTAGGACTGAGGAAAGAAAGTCCAAGCGGAGGACAATAGCAGCAGCGCAGAGAATTCCAAGCTGGCTTTCTGCAGCTGTTGATACAGCAAACATGTATGGAGTGCCAGGCTCCAGTTCAGGGAACAAATACTGATGAATGGGACATGGCCTCTGCAGTGTAGAAAGCGTACTGACACTAAAAATATTCTGATTTTAGGGTACCCAGTTTACACATTTCACCCATAAGGAAATGAAGGTATCCCTTTCTAGATATTAATATAAACAATTTAAGGAAAAGTGTCCCATGGAAACCAGTGTTTTCAAGAATTCAACAGTGTCCTTAAAGTTCCCAAGTTACTTACAATTTTTTTCATTCTTTAGGCACCAACAGCCCAATGGATTAACTATTTCTTTTTTTTTTTTTTTTTTGAGACGGAGTCTCGCTCTGTCGCCCAGGCTGGAGTGCAGTGGCCGGATCTCAGCTCACTGCAAGCTCCGCCTCCCGGGTTTATGCCATTCTCCTGCCTCAGCCTCCCGAGTAGCTAGGACTACAGGCGCCCGCCACCTCGCCCGGCTAGTTTTTTGTATTTTTTAGTAGAGACGGGGTTTCACCGTGTTAGCCAGGATGGTCAAGAACTATTTCTTACATAACTGTTTTCCTCTTTTAACACTTTAAAAAAGGACTATTTTCAGGACAATTATTTTGTACTTTGTGAGAAAATTTCCAAGGTGTTTATATTGTTTTATGTGTCTGTCATAGGAAAGAAAATCCCCTCGGCAGTGTTTGAAGGAAGGACACTGCAGCGCTTTAAAATATGCATTTTTTGAGTGTAGAAGATCAATGGTAAGTGGTTAAAGATTTTTAAAAGCTTATGCTAAAAATGAGCTATATGGAGGTTAAATATATGAATGACTTAATCGTTATAGATAAGCTGCAGTGATATGGTTTGGAAAAAAGGATGTAGATAATAGTTGTTACTGCAGTCAGTTAATGTTAGGTAGCATTCATGAAAACCCACAGCTCATTTCTATGTTCTTCTGTCACCGTGCTAGCCACAGCTGCTGAACTTCATGCATTTCCCAAAGGGTGAGAATGAAGTCTCGGCAGGTATATATGGGTAAAAGTTCATGTTGGCCACTCTCGAGTTCAGCTCAGTTGGCAAGTGTACACAAACCTCTCATGTGGAGCTCTAAGCTGTATACACTTGTGCCTTATGTGACTAAGAGAAAATGCCCATATCTGTGTTTGAATTTTGGAGGGATAGATTGTAGAAATAGGGCCTAAAAAGATATTACAAATCGCTGGGGTTCTTTCTAACTTTCCTTGATTTGGAAGATCTACGGAGATCTTTGGAATGGAAACTGAGACCCTCTTCTTGGAGAAAAGTACAAAACCAGAAATAAGATCACCCCATTAAAGGGGGAAAGCACTTGGACTTGAGGATGCTTTTTTTTTTTTTTTTTTTGAGACAGAGTCTCACTCTGTTGCCCAGGCTGGAGCACAGTGGCGCAATCTCGGATCACTGCAACCTCTGCCTCCTGGGTTCAAGAGATTCTCCTGCCTCAACCTCCTGAGTAGCTGGGATTACAGGCGCCTGCCACTATGCCCAGCTAATTTTTGTATTTTTTTTTTAGTAGAGACGGGATTTCACCATGTTGGCCAGGCTGGTCTTGAACTCCTGACCTCAGGTGATCTGCCTGCCTCGGCTTCCCAAAGTGCTAGGATTATAGGAGTGAGCCACCATGCCTGGCCTTGAGCATGCTTTTGTTTGCTTAGGAACTACACTGCAAATCCCTTCCTTTTTGTTAACAAAAGAAATGGAGGGTGCTGATACTTACGACCTGCAAGTGGTTGTAAACAAAGAACTTGAGCATGTTTGCCAGCTAATCAGATCCAGGGAGGGTATAAAGTTAGATTACATTTGGCCATGCTCTGTTTCCTTTCTTAAGTGACATCTTTTCTTGTCATTTGGTGTGAATAGAGAAGGATTTTCTTGCCTTCTCTCACATAGATTGTTACCCATGTAAAATGCAAGCCTTTAACTTTGTCAAGAATTTCAAAGCATGTAAACTCTCTGAAATTCTCTACCTAAAGCTCAGTCTTCAATCTCCAAAGAACAAAGAAGTCAGATTTTTTTTATTTTTACAATTTATCTACCTTATGCAGAAATTTTTAACAATCATGCATAAAAAGTAAAATGTTCTTACCGTTTCTAAATATCAACACAAGGCAGTTTCACTTACACTTTGACACTGAAAAGAACGTTAGAAAAGAACACATTAGGGCCCCCCGCTTTTTTTTTTTAAGAGACGGAGTCTCGCTCTGTCACCCAGGCTGGAGTGGTGGTGCGATCTTGGCTCGCTGCAACCTCCACGTCCTGGGTTCAAGTGATTCTCATGCCTCAGCCTCCTGAGTAGCTGGGAGTACAGGCATGTGCCACCATGCCTAGCTAATTTTTATATATTTAGTAGAGATGGGGTTTCGCCATGTTGGCCAGGTCGGTCTCAAATTCCTGATCCACCCACCTCGGCCTCCCAGAGTGCTGGGATGACAGGCGTGAGCCACTACGCCAGCTTAGGGACCTTTTTATAATCTTCCTCCAAGACCATGTTTTACTGTTCGTCTTCCAAAATGAGCAGAGTCATATCGCTCTTAATACAACTTGTTATACATGCTTGGCAAAAAACCAGAAATATAACAATTTAAGTTGTGTGGGTAATTCTGTATGCTGTTACAGTGAGTGTGCATCTTATTCGAAGGTGAGATGGGAAGGTTGAATCTGCTGTTCTCTCATAGTATGAGCAAGCAGCTAGCTCACCATCCTGGTTATGATTCCTGTGTTTAAATTTTTTTTTGTTTACGGCTGGGCGCGGTGGCTCAAGCCTGTAATCCCAGCACTTTGGGAGGCCGAGACAGGCGGATCACGAGGTCAGGAGATCGAGACTATTCTGGCTAACACGGTGAAACCCGGTCTCTACTAAAAAAAAAAATACAAAAAACTAGCCGGGCAAGGTAGCGGTCACCTGTAGTCCCAGCTACTCGGGAGGCTGAGGCAGGAGAATGGCGTGCCCGGGAGGCGGAGCTTGCAGTGAGCTGAGATCCGGCCACTGCACTCCAGCCTGGGCAACAAAGCCAGACTCCGTCTCAAAAAAAAAAAAATGTTTTTTAAGTGTGGCTTTAGCTGCTTTACCTAGTGCTCAATGAATAAATGGCTGTCTGTCCACACTGGCTTTGTTGGACTAATTGGCAGGGTCTGTCTCCAAAATAATTCCTTCCTATAGAACAGTGGTCCGCAACCTTTTGGCACCAGGGACCAGTTACATGGAAGAAGATAATTTTTCCACGGATGGGGAAGGGGGCGGGGGATGGTTTTGGGATGAAACTGTTCCACTTCAGATCATCAGGCATTAGATTCTCATAAGGAGCGTACAACCTAGATCCCTTGCATGTGTGGTTCACAGGAGGGTTCATGCTCCTGAGACTCTCATGCTGCTGATCCGAATGTAATGCCCCTGATCTGACGGGAGGTGGAGCTCAGGCCCTAACACTCCCTCTCCTGCTGCTGACCTCCTCCTGTGCTGCCTGCTTCCTACCAGGCCATGGACTGGTACAGCTCTATGGCCTAGAGGTTAGGGACCCCCCATATAGAATTTTTGGGGAGTGCCATTGACCATGCAAGTTTGCCTTATAAACTGACTTTAGAACCCTCTGCTCTACCACCCTAAAGAAATGACTGCACTGTGAGGCTTCAAAGAACGTGCTGCCATTTTGTGAGGTGGTAATTCACCTGAAGGATTTTTAATTCCAAAATGTTACTTAACATTTTTCAGGGCTCATCAGTTGCACTTTAAAGATTTCAAATATATTTTAATATTAACCTAAACTTAGAAAGTTAAGTTTTTTAGAAGAAGGATGTATACTGAGTATAGCCCAAATAAAAAGTTAAATGTAATTTGGATTCTGCTTGTGAAGAAAATCTTTATTGATTGCCCTGACGCGGAACTTTTATTTTTAATGCCATCTTTATTATTTATTTATTTTTGAGACAGAGTCTTACTCTGTCGCCCAGGCTGGAGTGCAGTGGCATGATCTCGGCTCACTGCAACCTCCACCTCCCAGGTTCAAGCAGTTCTCCTGCCTCAGCCTCCCGAGTAGCTGGGATTACAGGCTCAGGCCACCATGCCCAGCTAATTTTTGTATTTTTTAGTAGAGATGGGGTTTCACATGTTGGCCAGGCTGGTCTCAAACCCCTTACCTTGTGATCTGCCCACCTCGGCCTCCCAAAGTGCTGGGATTACAGGCATGAGCCACCACGCCCTGTCAGTGCCATCTTCATGACTGTGGTTTTTCTTGGTAGTTCTGATGTCATTGCCTTTTTGATTTTGCTAATAACTGGTTTATTTCTCTCATGCAGTGATACCCTTACCAAAGTAAGGAGTGTTTAATTAATTATATTGTACCAAATTTGATTTAATTGTATATTTATTTTCAGTTGGATAACAGAGCAAGATTCAGAGGAAGAAAAGGATATTGATACATTATGTTGAAGCCAAGATGGAAGAAAACAGATCTTTTCTCTGGTCATTAACACAAATAAGCCGAAACGGGAAACATACTTTTTACTGTATCTGTTTGGTTGGAGCAGATTTCCCCTCCACGGAACACTGAAGAAAATGGATGAGTTCTGTTTTTCAATATGTATAAAGGAAATGATTCTCTTGATCCAAGTTATTTTTAGAAGAAAAACCTAATTGAACAGTTATGGGTTGGCAGCATAATAAATGTGTTTTGAGAATTGTTCTAAAGCACAGAGAATGGAAAGACTGTTATTAGCAAACTTGACTCCTCAATCGAATGACACAATTTGTATAGGCCACTGATGTGACTGACACAGTTGATAACATGGAGCCCATCCAGAAGATGTCTGTTGGCAAAGTTGAGGATGAAAGTTTTTCTTTAGTTCAGTCTTCTCCTGTGTAGTTCTAAAATAAATTGTGTTTGATTCCTTAGAGAAGAAATACTTCATGTGTGCTTTGATTCACTTAGTAATAACCTCAGCACCTCAACAGAATCCACAGGCGTAGCTGGTGCTTGGCCCCAGACTGTGGTGCCCAGGCTCTTTACCATCATCTTCCGACTGCTTTTGTTTCCTGGTTTCATTTTCAGGCTGGCCCTCTCTACATAATGGGCCAGTGTGAGCTCCAAGCCCACATCCTTATGATCCGTGATTCAAAAGGGAGAGAGAGAACTTCCTTTTTCAGGGTTCACCAATCAAATCCTATAAAAGGACTCTGGTCTTCCCAGGATCACCTGCCCTTGCATTGGACCAGTCCCTATGGAAAAGGGGATGGGGGCCTGTGATCTTGGCCAGGCCTGGGCTGTCTGCGCTGTCACTGCTAACTCCTGTCAGAATCACATGGATGAGCAGTGGGCCGAATCCCAAAAGGAAAGGGGTTTAAAGCAAGTGGAAACAACAGATGTTCACTATAGAAAGCAAGAATGAAAACCATGAAGTGGTTGAAGATTAGCCTTACAGTAATTTTATTCTGATCACTTAATACAGTAGAGTCAAACAGGAATCCAAGTTTCCAACTTGACTTTTGGCATTGAAGAATCGCAAACAACCCTAGCGTCTTTATACCTCCATGGCTGACTGGAGTTAAAGCAATCAGGGTGTTGTACAGCTCACTTGAGTTTGTAAAGGTTCTACTACAAAGTGAGAATTCCACCCCAGCATGGGCCGTTGTTGCAGAATATCACAAAGGTCTGTTGAGTGTACTCCTTTTCACTGGGAAAGGGACAGTCACGGTTTTTTTCACTGTATACATATTTAAGTGATACGTTATTAATAAAATATATATTATAAAGCCCTCTCATCTTTATTAATAGCTTTATTGAGCTTTGTTTGGAGAAATACACGTACCATCAGATTCACCCCGAAACTTATCAATTCAGTGGTTTTTATATTGTATCTACAGCGCTACCATCACCACGAATTCCAGAACATTTGCATCACTACGAAGAGCAACCTGTACCCATTAGCAGTCACTTCCCTTCCCCCTCAGCCTCTAAAAGCCGCTAAATGCTTTTTATATAATATGTAGCCTTTTGTGACTGGCTTCACTTACCATAATGTTTTCAAGGCTCATCCCCATGTAGAATCTATCTGTACTTAATTACCTTTTATTTTTGAATAATACTCCACAGTATAGATGTATCACATTTTATGTATCCATTCATCAGTTGGCACACTTTGGTCTGTTTCCACTTTGGGCTATTATGACTAATGCTATGAACAATGGTGAACAAATTTTGCATGAGCATATGTTTCCGTAAGAGCAGAATTACAGGGTCATATAATTCCAACTTTTTTTTTTTTTCTTGAGATAGGGTCTCTGCTGTTGCCCAGAATGCAGTGGCATGATTGCAGCTCACTGCAGCCTCACCCAGGCTCCTCCTAACTCAGCCTCCTGAGTAGCTGGGACCACAGTCACACGCTATCACGCCCGGCTACTTTTTTTGTATTTTTGTGGAGACAGGGTCTCCCCATGTTGCCCAGGATGGTCTCAAACTTCGCTCAGGTGATCCTCCCACCTTGGCCTCCCAAAGTGCTGGGATTATAGGCGTGGGCCACTGTTCCTGGCCCAACTTTAACATTTGGTGAACTGCCACAATTTTTCACAGAAGCTGTAGCATTTTACATTTCTACCAGCCATCTTTGAGGGTTCCAATTTCTCCACATCACCAGCAGTTATAATTCATGTTTGATTATAGCCATTCTACTGGGTATGAAGTGCTATCCACTTGAGATTTTGACTTTCATTTCTCTAATGGCTAATGCTGTTTGAGCATGTTTTCATGCGCTTATTGGCCATTTGTATGTCTTTGGAGAAACATCTATTCAAGTCCTTAGTTCAGTTCTCAGTTCAGTTCTTTTTATTGTTGTAACAGTTTTTTGTATGTTGTAGATACAAGTCGCCTAAAGATAAGTGATTCACAGATTCTCCCAATTTGTGGTTTGTCTCTTCACTTTCTTGATGGTATCCTTTGAAGTATAATTTTTAATTTTGGTGAATGACAATTTATTTTTTTCTTTTGGTGTATCTAAGAAACCATTGCCTAATCTAAGCTGATGGAAATTTATTCTTTTGTCTTCATTTAAGAGTTTTACAGTTTTACCTCTTACGTGTAAGTCTGCGATTCATTTTAAAAATAATTTGTCAGGCCTTTATTTGCAATATATTTTTAAAATTTTAATTGTGGTAAAATACATATGAAATTTACTATCTTAACCATTTTTAAGTGTACAGTTCAACAGTTGAGTGCATTCACAATTATGCAACCAATCTCCACAACTCCCCTTCACCCCACCACCCCTCCACCTCTCTACCCTGACAGTCACCATTCTACTTTATGTCTCTATGAACTTTACTACAGTAAGTGCCTCGTGTGGACTCACTCATACCACATTTGTCTTTGACTGGCATATTTCACTTAGTATTATGTCCTCAAGGTTCATCCATGTTGTAGTACGTATCAAAATTTCCTTCCTTTTTAAGGCCAAATAATATTCCATTGTACGTATATAGCACATTTTGTTTACTCATCTGTCAGTGGACACTTCGGTTGCTTGTGCCTTTGCGTAACTGTGAATAATGCTGCTGTGAATATGGGTGTACAGATATCTGAGACCCTGCTTTCAGTTCTTGTGGGTATATATCCACAAGTGGAATTGCTGGAGCACATATTCTATTTTTAATTTTTTCAGGATCAGCCATACTATTTTCCACAGCAGCCGTAGTAGTCTACAGTAACAGCACACAAGGATTTCAACTTTTCCACATTCTTGCCTATACTTGTTATTTTTTGGTTTTTAATTTTATTTTAAACAGTGGCCATCCTAATAGGTGTGAAGTATCTCAATGTGGTTTTAATTTGCATCTCTCTAATGATTGGTGAACATAATTTCATGTACTTCTTCGCCATTTGTATATCTCTTTGGAGAGATGTCTCAAGTCATTTTGAATGGGTTAAATCATTCAAATGGGTTAAATCATTTTCAGTCCCTTAAAGGGGTTAAGGTGGTAGATGGGTATTAAAAAAAATAGGTTGTTTGCTCTTTTGTTGTTGAGTTGAAGTTCCTTGTATATTCTAGATGTTAACCTCTTATCAGATGCATGATTTGCAAATATTTTCTCCCATTCTGTAGGCTGCCTTTTTTCTTTTTTTAATGCACAGGGGTTTTGCATTTTGGTGTAGTCTAGTTCACTTTTACTTTTGTTGCCTGTGCTTTTCGTGTCATACCCAAGTCACCGCCGACTCCAATGAAGCTGCTCCCGTGTTTTCTTCTAGGAGTTAAGAGTTTTAGCTTTTAAATTATGTCTTTGATCTATTTTGAATTAACTTTTGTATATGGTGTGAATGTCCAGCTTCATTTTTTTGCCTAAGGTTTTCCCAACACCATTTGTTGAAAAGATGTTCTTTCCCCATCAAATGGTCTTGGCATCCTGTGGAAAATCATTTGACCATATATGCCAGGGTTTATTTCTGGTCATGCTATTCTATTCTGCACTTCTGTCTGTACATATTTACGCCAGTGCCACATTATTTTGATTACTGTAGCTCTGTAATAATAAGCTTTGAAATCAAGAAGTATGCGACCTCCAGCTTTGTTTTTTTTCAGGATTGTTTTGGCTATTTGGGGTTCCTTGAGATTCGATGTAAATCTTAGGATGGATTTTTCTATTTCCACACACACAAAAAAATCAGTTGGGAATTTGCTGAGGGGGGTACACCGAATCTGTAGCTCACTTTTGATAGTACTGTCATCTTAACAATATTAGGTCTTTCAATCCATGTGCACAAGATGTCTTTCCATTTATTGGCGTCCTTAATTTCTTTGCAGCAAAATTTTGTAGTTTCCAATATACAAGACTTTTGTCTCCTTGGTTGTTTATTCCTGAGAATTTTCTTTGTGATGCTACTGTACATAGAACTGTTTCCTTAATTTCCTTTGGAGATTGTTCAACAATGGTGGGTTTTTAACATTTAATTTTTACTGTTAAACATAACCAGTATACCGAAAAGTGAATAGGATGTTCGTACATTAAGAACAAAGTAATCTCTCATGTAACTGGCCATCCAGATCAAGATAACATTGCCTGAACCCCCTGTGATTTTAGCCTTTAAATTTAGAGACCCTCTCACTAGCCCCTTTACCACACTCTGCCATTTGCCTTCTCCTTTGACCTTCTGAATTTGGCTCCTTAGGATGCGTTTAGCGTAACTGATTACATAGAGAGAAAAACAGTGTGGTCCAGTGCTGAAATAGGAAAGATTTCAGTTGACCACCACAAAACCACCATCTGTTCATCTGTTTATTCAACAAACTTTAGCTCCTTCACAGCAGGCATTACACTTGCTCTTGTGAATACAGAGGGGACTGACAGTGGACAGCATATGCATGATACAGTCGTCATAGTCAACACTGAAGGAGAGGAACTTTTTCTGAAAGGGCCAACTTCATTTCTGGGGAGAAGTCACCATAGAGGAAGGCAGACCTAAGACCAGCCTTACAGGAGGGGTGAGGATGCTCAGGAGAGGTCCAGATCCAAGGGGATATAGACCAGGCCTGGGGGTGCATGGATGGAAATTATGGGATGGTTCTCAAGAGATACAGGTCTCAGTGGCTGATGGGATGTGGAGGAGAAAATGACCCCAAGGTCATCTATGAGAGGGAGACTCAGCCAGCGTGGAGGAGGAGGGGCATGAGCACGCTGTGTTTGAGATGACTGTGACACAGGCAAAGTGACAGGCACAGTGCTTGGAAGTATAGGTAATCTGGACCTTGAGGGAAGAGTCTGGGATGGACCTAGAAGTTTAGGCGTCACTAGCATATAAGTGACCATTTGTTCAACAGGAATGTGTAAGATTTTTCAGGAAGAGCATCTTAAGTAAGAAAGTTATGGACAGAACCCAGGAGAACACCACGCCATTACTGGCAGGTGGTGGGCAACAGCAAATTTGAGAGTGAGGTGGGATGGTCAGAGACGTAGGACCACCAGGAGAGAGTCAGGCCACAGACACTAAGGGAGGCCCAGGTGGCGAGGAGGAAGAGGCAGTGAAGTGCTGTATCTGTCTACATCCATCTAACACAGGCATCCTCTTTGGCGCCATGAGGACAGAAGTATGTTTTCTACCCTGTCTACTCAGCTTTTTCTACTATGTGGGACAACAGAGTGTGGAAGACCTGCCTGGACTGGCTTGCAAGGCGCAGGGGGGCCTGGTGCAGGAAGAAGTCATGGCAAAGACCCAGGCCCAGTGGATCTAGAGAGGATGGGCGTCCTGAGGCTGCACCCTGGGAGCCCTGTCATAGCCTGGAGAGCAACAGCTAATAAAAACAAGACCAAGCTACTCTCCGTTTGCCTAGTGTTAGCACAGGATGGGGGGGTGGGATTATATGGAGGGCGCAGCCTCAGGCTGGAGAAGCCTCCCTGGTGTCCCTGGCAGGGGAGGGAGTGCCCGTGCAGGCCAGCTCACAGATCCCACCACGCTGCAGAGCACGGTGAAGCCCCCACCAGTTTTCCCCACTTGAAAGTCACCATTTGGCCACCAGACAAATCATAGACTGATCCTGGGGCCGATGTCCACTGTGCTGGTTGGTACCCACAGTTAGCGTCAGCAAGGCATCAGGAGGTCAGTGGCAGCCAGGGCCCCTTTTGGGAGCAGACAAGCTGCTGAACACAAGTTTCCATCTCTACAACCCAGCTCTCCTCTCTCTGCCAGAGGCTGTGCTGCTTGCTGTTCACAGGAGTGAAAGATCTTTTTGGTCAGCATATACCTCTCAGAAAGAGATACTATTTTGCTTTTTTTTTTTTCTGTCTTCCTGATTTCAAATACTGGATTTTATCCACCGTAAATTTAATTACTTCCTACTTTTGGAAATAACCAGGTCTCTGAGAAGAGGGCACTTTTAAAAGTGTCAAAACCATTACAGATCCCGATAAGCCAGCTCTGCCCCTCTCCGGAGGCCCTCATGGGCAGCCGGGGGCCAGGTCAGGCAGCCTGAGCTGTTTTCTGCTGCCCACTCCTCTCCAACCTTCCTTGACCCCCTTGGTTCTGTCATCCCTGCAGGTTCCATAGGGAGCTTGTGCTTCTGGGCCGGGGTTCCTCCTGCGCACAGCACAGCAGTGCCCTCACTACAGCTTACGGGACTTCAGCTCTTAAGAGGGGCTTGTACAGGAGGACATTTTGGGGTTTAAGTGACAAGAGAGTTTGTCCATCTCCAAATGCAGAGTTCTGTGAGGGCCCTGCCTGCCAGGAGGAGGTGCTGGTCTCAGAAGAGCCATCCCAGGAGCATGATGGGACATGAGGCCAGTTCCTTCTGTCCACGTGTTCCCAACACCCCTACACACAGAACAGCTCTTCTCCCCCAGGCTTGAGAAAAGAGAAACGCTGGCAGCCCTTCAGAGTGACTAGAGAGGTCACACTGCCCACTGAGAGAGATCTGCTGCTCATTACTACAACACGAGGAGCACTCAGTACTGCTGAGGATACCATGAGAAGCCTCTATTCAAAAATGGTGCCAACCTGCGGTGTGATGCTGGTAAAGAACAGAGGAAGGTTACCCAGTAGAACATATAATGAAGTAACTTCCCCCCATGGCTAATCATTTCTGTTCTCGGAAAAATCACAGATCGGGAAGCTCCAACCTCCAGCTCCTCTTACCTTCCTCCAGTGCAAAGCTTCCCTGGGACAACTCCCCTAGATCTGGGCAGCCAGACTGTGCCAAGTCATCTACTAAGCAGAGACTCAACAGGAAACCAAAGCGCAGAATGGCATGGGGAGGGAGGGCAGGAAGCAGCTCACGGTGGCTGATGTCTGGGCGTCCTGACATGTCTTCTCCTTGGCTTAACTTTAAAGAGAAGCAAAATTAGGCCTGGCCTTGAGGGATTCCCTCTGAGCTTAGCATACTCTAAGCACAACACAGGACCGACACCAAGATGATTCCAGATGGACTGATCTAAATGCAGAACTGAAACCATAAACATCCTAGAAATAAGAACAGGTAAATGCTGAAAAATCATCCTGGGACACGACAGTGAAGGTAGAAACCATTAATAATATTAAACTGAGCACAGCCCACGCACCAAGCAAGGTGCCAGTGAGCACTTTAGTCCAGCCCCTCATTGTGAGCACGCAGCCACACCACCGTGCCCACGCAGCCACACCACCGTGCCCACGCAGCCACACCACCGTGCCCACAAGGACACGGCTGCCCCATATGTCCCACCTTCCATGGTGAAGCCAAGACTCCATTTCAGAACAAGCATCAAAATGAAAGACAGGTATATGTGACTATATAAACCATTTAAAATATTGTATAACCCCCTACCACAGACCAACAGACAGCTGACAAATAGGTTAAAAAGTGTGCAACATATGACTGGGGTTAATACATTGTATATTACAAACAATCTATATGAAATAGGCCAACACTCCAATGAAGTCACAAAAATAGAAATATAAAGGTATAAAAGATGTTCAGTGTTCACAGTAATCAACGAAATGGACATTGAAACGAGGTGCACTGCTACCATCAATGAGAATAAAGGCAAAAGGCACATGTTATTTTTGGTGGTAGCTTAAATTTCTAGGAGTCTGGTAATACTAAAAACTCCAAGAGTTAAACATTTCAATCATTCTTTAATTGTACATTTCCAGTGAGAGGAATTTTTCCAAGGGAGATAACGGGTTGTGTGTGCCTAGAAGATGGCACGGTGGTGCAAGCTGCAGTCCTGGTGACGATGAACAGGGTCAGTATCAATACAAGTGGAACTGCATTTTGACAAGTCATACAACAAGGACTGGGTTACCCACGGAGGTGATGTGATCCATGTTCATGGACGGAAAGGTAACAACAATGGCTGCCATTTACGAACACCTGCTTCCGAGGCACGCTGCATGTTCCTTATGAGGAAGGTACCGTTGTTGTCCACACTTTGCACATGAGGAAGCGGAGGCTTGGAGAGGTCAAGCAACTTGCTCAGAGTCACTAGCCAGTGAGGGGCAGAACCTGGATTGGGACCTGGTCTGTCTGCTCCCAAAGTCCTCGACCCTGTTGCTCCTCTGCTTCCAATTAGGCAGAAACAAGCTTATAAAATAGAAGTCTCCCACGGTCCCATGTTTACAAATATATGTACTCAGCACCCGAGCTCTCAACGCAATGCCCAACAACAATGGTCCCGTCACAGGCTGGTCACATAGAACTAGTCCTCCTAATAGGATCAATCAGGCAAGACCACATTTAATATCTTGTCAGTTATTTATTACGTGTCATTCTAAAGACTAGCACATTTACAGCATACATGGCTTTGAATGACCTAAGAATATATAAAACAGTAACTGTATGTTTATATATATATATATATATATATAAATACTGCCCAAAACAAATAAATAAAGGTATCATAATGCACTAAGCTTGGCAAATACAATGGCGTAGGGACAAAACTGTATTATACAATATTTTTACATCTTTAAAGGAAACTAAAGGCAACTTTGCTCTGTAGGAGCTCTGACAGAATCCACATGACAGTCCCAGTTTTCCATAGATCTCTTTTCTTTTTAAATGGGGAGGCATTGTAAGGAACACTGGACGGAACCTCTATTTTATGGTAACCTATAAAACTGCCTTCCCTGCACCTCTGAAAACTCAGAACTCCTACCAAAGAGAGGAGCTGCTTGCCTCCAAGGCTGTGCAACACACACCCGTGCAGGCGCCGGAAGCCCAAGAACGATGCCTTCAGAGAGAATCCTGAAACCCGAACCTTTTCTACAGCATTTGCCAAGCCTTACAGTTTTATGGTGACCCATTACATAAAGCGAAAATTGGGAAAATAATTCATATAAAGGTGCCACATGCAAAACTGCTGACAGATGATCATTTGCTATATTCCCTTTGATAAGTGCAGATATTTAATGCTCTTCAGACAAAAAAGATCTGAAAACTATCTGAGTAATATTTATTTTTTAAAAGCAAGGAGTTTTTTTAAAGTTAAAATGAGAAAAGATGGAACTAAAAATTTACCAATTAAATGAGATGGTGGGGAGGTGAAAGGGTAAATCAGCCATATTGGAACGAACTGTCTGTGAACAGAAATTGATACTTAAAAAGGAGACTCTGACACCAGCAGCAGCCACCTGTGCAGTGGGTTTGGCGGGCAGGAGTTTCTCGGCCTCCTGCCTGCCACAGTGAACCCCGCTTTGAGGGAGCGGCAGAGAGCTTCATCCTTCATTAAAGTGTCTCCACAGACATTTTCCTCCCTGCAAGCATCGGGTGACAGCAGGCTCTGCTTGCGTGCTGACTTCTGAGTAGGAGCGGGTCTGGAAGGTCATCCAGTTCCACCCCTACCTGATGCCCTCCCCCTCTGTGTTCCTGCCAATAAGCAGTCCTCCCCATGCCTCAGCACCCCTGGCCCAAGTTTGTTACATGTTTCCAAAGGAGCCAGAAGAATCTCTGGGTTTTTAGACAAAAGAATTTCTAAGAGGTTCACAAATCATTAGGATCAGCATCATTAATATGTGCCATATATATTTCTTTTACAACCTTTTCAAGAACATGTAAACATCATAAACAGAATCAATAAAACATATAAACTCCTAAGAAAAAAACTCTGCTATGTGCAGATAAGACTCATCATCATCTTATAAAAGATGACCAGATACACAATTTTCTATGAAATTCCTAAGTTTTATGGCCCATAAATCCCTTTCAAAATCTCATTTGAGGAGAATAATGTCAACTGTTTCTCAATAGTCATCTTACATAAGAATGAGAATAAGAAAGTAACAATTATTGCAAACCTAAAAATAAGACACTTTTATCAGACATTCAAACATGATTGTACTGTCTTTTCGAAGACGCATTGGAAATCCTGCAAAAAAATTGTTTTCCGAAAATATTTAGGTTTCTACTATCTCTACGGTCATAAATTCCCCATGGGAGGGTTGACATGCCACAGCTGAAGCCTTAGATTAACATCTAGAGAAGAAGGGGAGGTGTGTCCTCTGGGCATGGGGGAGCCTAGGCGGGGAGCTGCAGAGAACAGGAGACAGGCTAAAGGGACCTTACTGCTGGCTTTGTGTCTCCAGCAGACTCCCTGTTCTGTAATTCATGAGGGACGGAAAAAAAACTGGCCCCAACTGTGTGGGGTACCTTGCAGGTGTTACCTTCTAATCAAGTCTTACCTCCCGTTGATTTATCAATCTTTCTTTCAACTTCTTCAGGTGGTGGTGTAGATAGGATAATTCACTAGAACCCGTTATTCTCACTACATGAGATAGTGCTAGCTTCTTTCCCCAAATAACATGTATTGGTCTGCCTAGGATCCAATTATTTAATTTATTATTTACTGTTTTACACTCAGATCTTTACAAAGTGGATTGTAATTCAATGGTCACTTTTGAGTTACTCTGCAGAAAAATAAGTGAGCAAGTAGGCATCTGAAAAAGTCTTCTAGCATCTCAGACAAACCTAGCTTGATTCATGTAGGTAACTATTGATGAGATCTGTGTAGTTACAGCCAAAGGCTATTTAAATGGGCAGTTGTTACTGTCCACGCTATTGAGCCAAACATTACCTCCTATTGATTCCAATGGGAAAAAATCCCAAAAAACAAAAAGCATGCTCCAGAAACTCTTTAGTGAAATTTTTTTTTTTTTTTTTTAAAAAAACACAAAAATAAAAACCAATCCTTCGGGTCTTCTTGAAGAATTCATGTATGACACTAGAGGGTACCCACATTTATTATGTAACAGCTAATTAGAGGAAACCGTGTGTTCACGTTTCAACTTTTCCGTAAGTCCCTTCGGGAGGCCTGTAATGCTTGGGGAAAGCCTTCAGCTGCAGGGAATTAAATGCATATTTGCGACTTCCAACATTCTTCATTGTATTTTCTCTTCGACAACCCTCACTGGGGAAAAAAACAAGCACAAGAAATGACAGCAGTAAAAAAGGAAAAAAGAAAAGACTTAAACTAAGATGAAATGAACTGATTATTTTCGTAACATTAAAAAAAAAGATTAATTTAAATGGGTGCCGGACTCATTTACAACAAATACGTACGTAAGATGGCAGGTTTCTGAACAAGGCAACTAAGCAGCACAGAGACGGACACATGCTGCATGGAGCTGTGAGCTGTGCGCTCCTACAAGCAGCACCACAGCTAAGTGGAAGCAAACGTTTTCCGAGTGAGTGGCTTCATGTAGCTCATGTCTGAGTCATATGGGGCTCTACCATAACTTGTGGTTCAAAGATTCTCTTACATAGCAAATGAAGTGGAAAGAGAAATATTACTACTCTCACTCAAGTTGCACTTCAGAGCTTTAAAGAGCTGCACTTTTCTATATTAGCAAGAGCTGCAGTCACATCGAATTCAAAATGCGGACTTTCCTTGCAGAATTCAACAGGTCGCAAAGCCAGCTGGCTAGGGAGGCTGTTCTGGTCTGCTGTCTCCCGGAGGACAGTTGTTCTGGGTGCCAGGTAATCCAGTGGGTTCATGCACTGTCTGCAGAGCAGCCTGGCAATCAGGGCTGGAATGTTATGAGGGAGGGATCTCACCGAGTTCTGGTAGCAGCCAGTCACCCTTCCACAGGTGGGCTGCCCCCATGTGTTCCCTCTTGCACAGGTGCCACTGAGCCAGTGAGAGCCCACAGGTACCCTTCCCTAGAGAACTCACGACCAGCGTCATCCCCAGCTGCATTTGATGGAGGGTTGCCATGGCAATCCAGGGGGCAAAAACAAACACTGCGTGAGGTGGCCTCACCTGCTCAGTGAGCGCATCCGGGGAGTTCTCTGGGAAATGTTCAGGTGTAGACATGAAACTAACTGGCAAAAGCGATTTTAAACATAAATGACTTCCCACATCACAGGATAACTTGACAGTTTTATACTGTTCTAAGACTAGCAGTGAAATCAACTAGTTATCAAATTTAGTACAAAATTCCCCTTATGAGATGTAAAATTTGCAGTTACCAAGAAACAGTGATTTTTTTAAAAAAATTCAAATTGTGTGAAGACCATTATGTCATGCATTTTAAAAAAACATTAGTGGCAATTGCTCAAGCCTTTTAAAGTGAAAATGACAGTCTCATTATCAAGAACATGTAAAATACTTTTGGTAAGACAGTAATTTTTATTCAAAAGCTAAGCTCCGATAGTTTAGAAAAGTATCCACCTGGTTGTTATAACTAATTTGGTAACTTGGATATGCTTTCTTGTCACAGAGCCTCAAGGCCTCAGCTAGATGTGTGTCACCTGAGCTGAACACCTAGGCCACAGGAGCAGGCCCCCTGGCGTAAGGAACAATCATGTTTGCCTAACATTCATTCAGTAATCAAAACCGTATTTCCACTTAAAGCAGAAGCTACAGGTTCTTATATACAGTTCATCTCCTTTAATCTTTGGAAACTCTTACATTAATGAACTACTTCAGATATGGCTTCTCCATTTATATAGAAACGTACAAACTGCTTAAAAACCACCTATCCCTAGTAAACACTAAACTGCCGTGAGGCGTGAGGCAGAATAATTTGTGAACTTTGACGTTATCTTTGATTTACATGCTAAAGGAGCTAACGCCTAGTTTAGCTGGCTGAACACATCAGACGTGAAATTATAATAAAGATTATACTTTCATTTCAACGTAGTTTTCAAATCAAATTGTATTTACTTTCCCCCAGATGTCTGAATTTGCAAAATCCGGCTGATGTGGCTGATCCACAAGCCGACACTGTCATCCCGCCACCTGCCTGTGTGGATGAGCTGGCAAGAGGGCCCGGGGCGAGGCGTGCAGCGGTGGCGAGGGCAGCCGGTGCTAACCGGGGCTTCCTGCTGCAGAGGCCAAGCTGCTGTCCGAAGGCAGGACACCTCCACTGATCACATTGGCTGCATACTTTTCAGGAATCAATGGTACGTGTTGAGGTGGTCTTAGATAGATTTTAGCAAGAGGGACTTAATTATTTCAAAGCTCCATGATTATTTTATTATATCAACAAATTATTTCTTTCCAAGGGCACCCATTTTTGAAATGAAAATTAAAATGGACACCCCAAATGACAGGTAATTTTAGGGAATCCTCTAGCTTTCCGGTTCCAGTGGGGTCTTCTACTTGAGAACTCACCTGCAGGCATCAGGGTCTTAGTGATTCTATGGCCAAGCATGGGGGTGGCTGCTACACCTGCCACTTTGTGGAGGGAGAACAGGCCATCGTGTTACAATCTCTGCCGGAACCAAGCCATAGGCATAAATGGTGACTGTGACTGTCACCCTCGTTGAAAAAACTTACACAACAATTTTATCAGACCAACCAGAGAGCCACTCCTGATCATGGTTTCCCGGAACACCAGGAGCTGGCGGACACTGACAATGCCTCAGCACTGCCACTGTAGGAGCAACTAAAAACCACCACTAAATGTCAGCGGCCCCTTTCGTGAACCATCTCTCCATCTTTGTTTCATCCTGTTTCTCACTAAAGCAAGTCAGATTTTGAATATGTATTTGGCCTGATTTCATGAGTTAAAAGGCCTTAGTGACATTAAATTTCAGCTTAAAGGGAGAGCAGCGGAGTTTCTTTTCTCAAATACTTGAAGTTTTAAAAAGCCAAAGCCAGCCTACTGCCTAGGCTAATCTCACGGTGTCCTTCTGGCAGCTCTCCGAGCGCACAGGCGGCATACTGCTTTTCACCCAGCCCCCGGTGGACAGAAACGGAGAACCTTATCTCGCTCCCTTTGGTCTCGTTTCTCTCAGCCAAAAGGTGTGGTGACAATCAAGGGTCAGGCCGTGGTGTCCTTGAGGCCCCCTGGGAGGGGCTCCTCGGCCTGGGCACAGCTTCTCTGTGCTGTGGGGCAGGGGCCTGGGAGGGGCCCCTAGAGGGTGCCCCAGAAGCATCCTTGAGCCCTGGGAGAGGGAGGGGTGCTGTCTGCAGTCAGAGGGCCTCCCTCTGTGCATGGGCTCTGCCCAGTCACTAGCCCTGCGGTGGAGGTGGGAGTGCGCGTGAGTCACCACTGCAGGCACTGGAACCACATTACCAGGAGCAGGACCAGGAAGCTGTGAAATGGGAACTGCAGGAGGCTGTGGACTCGGCTTTCTTGCTTTCCAATAAAGCAAACAAGACGGTCTCAGGTGAAGTGCACGCCTCAATGTGAAAGAGGGAAAGTGGCAAACATGCCTTTCAAGTAATCACAGGCTGGACAGGACGCTGCCCAGGGGCTACTGTCATGATCCCACAGCTTCCACCACCCAGGAACTGGCGTTTGGTGACAGACCCCTACTGAAGGCTGCCAGGAGCTGTGCCACAACAGCCACCTCATTTATTGTAGAAGAGACACGTGAACACACCGCACTTGGAGAAGCGTGGATTCACTTACAGGGGTGACACACAGGTGACGCCTGCCCCGGGGAGCCTGCAGTGCTCAGGATGGTCTTACACTTTAGAATGTAAAGTGTCCAGTCTAGCATTTGCCATTCATTGCTAACCGCTTCTATGATTCCTAGGACCCAGACTCTGAGCTGATACCGACAGAGAGAAAGCCCAGGGTGAGGTCTGGGAGTCCTGGAGAGAGGACTTTTGTGGCCGACTGGATTTCTGGGCATGCATGGGTGTCAAGTTTCTGGAAAAGCAAGCTTCTCCAAATTCATTCCCATTTTTCTGACCTGGCTTAAAAAAATTGTCTTCATAAACTACAGTGTATGGGGAACCAGCTGGAGATAGAAAGTGGGGGCACCACATAATATGAACTGGAAAACAGAGAAGCCGCTGCCTGTCCTGCACAGGGTGTGGGGAGTTTTTCCTCATCTATTCGATTACCTTTACAGGTGTACAGTTACCCTCTGCCCCACATGGGTGTTAAGGTTACACTTCATCGCGTTGCGGGGAATGCCACGTGAGGACTGAGGGGGCACCAGCAGAAACTAGAGCACCTGCTGCTCTCACAGCTCCATCCACTGCAACTGCCCACAAGTCAGGGACCATTTTTTTTTTGGCAATTTTTCTTTGATTTGATTTGATTATCAATCATATTTGATTAGTAAGAGAGAAAAGATGTTGGAACTTTAATCTGCAATTAAAGATACCCTTTTTAAATGAAAAATAGTTTTAAAATAAATAAAAGTATGTAACTTTAACAGCCTTTGGTGACTATATGCATTAATTCCTCGAACCAGCTGAATGATCCTTACATAGTGAAGAGTAAATCTAATGTCACATGCAGTAGGTGCTCTTTCTGTGTCTGATGTATGCAGTGGGTGATCTTTCTGTCTGGCATATGCAGTAGGTGATCTTTCTGTGTCTGGCGTATGCAGTGGGTGATCTTTCTGTCTGGGGTATGCAGCAGGTGATCTTTCTGTCTGGCGTATGCAGTGGGTGATCTTTCTGTGTCTGGCGTATGCAGTAGGTGCTCTTTCTGTGCCTGGCGTATGCAGTGGGTGATCTTTCTGTGTCTGGCGTATGCAGTAGGTGCTCTTTCTGTGTCTGGCGTATGCAGTGGCTGATCTGTCTGCCGTATGCACTAGGTGATCTTTCTGTGTCTGGCGTATGCAGTAGGTGCTCTTTCTGTGTCTGGCTTATGCAGTAGGTGATCTTTCTGTGTCTGACTGTGTCTGGCTCTTGCGACAGCGTACTACTGTATTCACAGCTTTGTGTCATCCTTAATTGGAAATAATAAACATAAGCAAGGAAATGGTAGGATTCTGCAAACTGTTTGCTACTGTAATTCAGGGACTACGCTTTGAAATGAAAGCAGAAAGTACATGTCCTATTAGAAAGGTTTTTCTAGATGAGCCAGTTATAAAGCATCTGTCTTTTTCTTTTTGTTCGTCATCGAAAGGAAAGGAAGGGTTAGCAGTACACTTAAAGAATAGTATCAAATATACAAATTCTCTTCAAACAGAACTCCTTTCTCTTGGAAACAGGGCACACGAGAGGTACAGGTGATAGATAGTTGTACATCAGAAGGCAGGGACGTGGTACAAGGAATTTCAGGCCAGCTAAACAGTGCAGTGACAGGGCACCGTAAGAACATGTTACAAGCACTGAAGATGCTACAGAAGCTAAACAAACAAGTCTTCTTGGTGAAATAATTTGGCAGATATTTACAGTTCAGAAGAACAAAACGTCAAAATGTAAGGCATGAAATATTTCTTGGCAGACCACGCTTTGACACATTCCTTCTGTCCAGTTAGGTACACGGTGGCTGGACATGTTCTGGCACTTTTGTTTTTCTTGTGACTTATTAATTTTTCAGAATGATATTCATTTGCAACGCAATTTGGTCACCAGGTATGCTATGCTCAGAAAGAGCCACACAATCAGTAAATTGGGGCTCAGAGCCAATAAAGGAATGGAACAGAGGAGGCTGGGGTCTAGCCTTAAGTCTCGGATGGGCACCAGGCCGCTCAAGTTCTTCTGGGTGACTACCTCCCGTGTTCCAATGCTGTGAAAAGGAAAAAGTTTGGGAGAAAGAAAAAGGAGAAAGGAAAGGAAAGAAAATAAAGAAAGAAAGAAGACACATGCGATGGATTTTATCAAAAAGGATGGGATAAAGAAGAGAACCAAAAGATAAGGTTAAACAAAAATGAAATGAAGTCACAAGAGAAAGAAAAGATGAAATGCAGAAACGGGTATGAGAGGAAGACCAAAACAAAACCAGCACAGTTACAGGAAAAAAAAGGAGAGAAAGAGAAGTGAAAATAAGAAAAAATACTGCAATCTACTGAAAATAAACACATGTAGGTTGAACGAATGGTTTTCCATGTTCACTCTCTCGGCTGGCCAAGCACAACTCCATGCTGCCCAGCCATGCTCCCACATGCTGCACAGACAGGGATTTCTGAGAAGCAAGCTGAACATGAAGAACCATTGGGGGTTTGACCTTCTCACAGATGCCTGAGCAGGGGGTGGTACAAAGGATTTGGCCAAAGCTGCCTCTTGATCAACCACGCAAACGAAAACCATTTACCTCAGGTACCAACAAACCAAGCGCAGAGCCCCCACCAGCCCCGCCTCGGGTTCCAGGCTCAGCCGTGTAGGCACGAGCAAACTGCTGTTTCCATCTTTGCAAGTTAGGGTTCTACAAGCATCCCCAAGGGTGGAATCCAATCAGTGCCACACTGGAAATTTGGGGCTTCTTCCCCCTTTTGGTGCTACAGAAGAACTGCACTGAGGTGAGATGGTACCTAGCACCATACGACTCTGGAAGCACACGTATGTCTGCCAATTGGCAGCAGTGACACAGAATCAGAGGCCTGAGGACACAGCAGGCAGCTTGTGAAGGCTCCACTTGGAGATGGGGAGGCAGGAGGCCCAGGGTTCCTCTTCACACAGGGCCCTCCCCAGCTCTCCCAGAGGAGCCCGAAGCCCCCACGGCCCTGCTGGAATGTGCCGTTCTGAGAGGGCACGACTCCCAAGCTGCGGAGCACTGACCCGCTGCCACACTCCCTGCCAGGAGAGGCTGGTGGGGCCCTGTGGCTACTCAGGAAGGCCTACTTCGAGGGCTTCAGCCCCAGGACTGGGGGCAGGGGCACCCCAGGGGCCAAACGTGTGACTCTCTTCTCAACTCCATGTTCAGTGGTGCCACATTGGGAGCTTGAAACGGGCCCTGGCAGAAGCGTTTATGCCACAGAAATGGCCAACATTACAGATCAGGGCTTTTGGGGAGAGGGCTGGTGGCTGAACATTTATAGCATAGCCCTGGCCACCATTCACCCTGGGCCTCCAGGAGAAAAGCCTGGGTGCCACCTTGGCCCCCACCCCCTCCACCCCACCTGCATGCTCTACTCTACCGTCTGATAAGATGCAAGCCAGAAAGCCATGAACCAAAATGTCCCCGTCCACCCACGGGCAGGGGGGAAGTCTATGCTGCCTTCTGGGGCTCTCAGCTGAACTGCAGGTACTCGGCACCCCAGCAGCCAGCGCTGCTAGCTTGTGACCCAGCCACCTCGGCTTGCAGCCGTCTGAACAGGTACATGTCTTCCCCTCATGGGATCGTACCGAAGACAGAAGTCACCTTAAAACAAATGCTTGTGACAAGAGCCTCAGACCTGCAAGGGGTCGGCTCAAGGTGGCAGCGAGCCATATCTCCAGGGCTGGTGTGAGAAATCCGGGGCAGGCACAGGTAAAGTAGGATGCAGCTTTGTTTTGTTTTTGTAACTTCTTAAAAAACTAGTAAAGTAATACATGTTCACTGTAGAGATTTCAGAAAACAAATAAGCAAGTTAAGAAGACATCCATGACTGGAGGCAGGGGTGGGGTTGAGAGAGGAAGAGGGCGGGGTGGAGGGAATGCGGCCTGTCCCCACAGGAGGAAGGGCCTTCCCTTTGCCAGGCCCCAGGGCCCTTACCACTAATGCGGAGAAACAACAGCCCTTATAGCTTCCGAAGCTTCACAAGAGTGACAGGAAAGAGAGCGCCTGGCACGGGTAGTGTCCTGTGCACTCTGGGACACGGGGCAGGAGAGCGGCTACTGTGGGGACCATTGGATGATCTGTACTAAAATGATGCAAAAGCCTGACAAAGGTGTATACTTTTTAACCTAAGGCAATGTGGCTAGGAGAATGTATAAGGATATTCACTGCGCCTTTGATTAAAATGCTGGAAAACCATATACAGCTTTTAAATATTAAATGACAGCAAATTGGATAAATGATAGTGTGCGGAAAGTGGCTGGGTGTGGTGGCTCACAACTGTAATCCCAGCACTATGGGAGGCCAAGGTGGATGGATCACCTGAGGTCAGGAATTTGAGAACAGCCTGGCCAACATGGCGAAACCCCATCTCTACTAAAAATACAAAAAATTAGCCAGGTGTGGTGGCGGGTGCCTATAATCCCAGCTACTCAGGAGGCTGAGGCAGGAGAATTGCTTAAACTCTGGAGGCGGAGGATGCAGTGAGCCGAGACTGCACCGCTGCACTCCGGCCTGGGTGATACAGCAAGATTCCATCTCAAAAAAAAAAAAAAAGAGAGAGAGATAAGGTCTACATTTATTAACCTAAAAAATGCTCACAAGACTCTTAATTGCAAATATAATTACACTTGCTTGTGCATGTGGGTGTTTCTGTTCTGTGTCATGCAGGGACTGGTTAGCCCCTGTGTTCGTACTCACACCCAGATGCAGGTACGCATGTCTCTTATCTCAGTATCTATCCAAATGTCAGCAGCGCTACCTGTTCACAGTATGAAACTGGGGGATTCTTTGTGGGGAGGGTTCTGAAGAACTAGTGTGGGTGTTTATCTGTATTTTCTAATTTTCCTACAAGGATTTTCAATTCCTTATGTGATTAAAAGTTATAAAAAGTGCTTTGTGCACTGTGCATCCTAAGAGTTGTAACTGTAGCAGCTGTCCTGAGCACACAACCCAAATGGGCTGGGGCAGGCGGATGGGGCCCTTGTGGGTCTGGGCTCAGTGGCAGGCCAGCCATCGCACTGTGGCTCTCCCTGGGGCCACTTTGTCACTGGTCTCCTGAGGTCTCTGTGTTCAGTGGTGGTCAGAATGAATTGTTTTCGTTGAACTTGTTTGAGAGCCGAAGAACTGAGTAGAGGTCTCCGCATGGACTGTGTGCCTAACTTGGGGTGCCGGCTCCTGACTCGCCCTGATCCTGCTCCTTGCTGCCACTACCGCAGGGATCCCTGTCCGCTTCGTTCTCCTTTCTTCACTGGCGGAGGTCTGCAGCCCACTAGAATGTCCCCTCCCCACCCCCGTGCAGCTAACGGGCACAGGCGCGGCCGCCGTCCCTCAGCACCAGGGTCACACTGGACATCAGGCCTGAAGGGCACCAAGGTTCCTGGGGAGCAGACCAGGGAATTAAAATTTTAAAAAGGCGCCCCAGAGCAGGGGTCTTTGAGTCTCCATTGCTTCCCTGAGCCTGGGCAGAGGGATGGCGAGCCTTCACAGAGAGGGGGAGGTGAACGTGGACAGACAACACGGGACAACACGGTTCCGTTTTTACAAAATGCGCTTATCAAGAGGCAGGAGCTCACGCGCTGCTTTGGTGCATTATTGTGAGAAGGTCAAATGGCAGAAACATACAGAAAGGATAAGAGAATTGAACACTTTAAATAATTTGGTGAGAGGACACATGGTACAGAACATTTAGTAGAAGTGACCGTTGGAAACGAGACTTTAACAGCATTGGTGACTACATCGAAGGAGACGGGAAACCAGGTTTCTTATCCTTTCTTTTGGTATGTGAGGTAGGGGGCTGCCCAGCAGTGCTTGAAACAAGGCATCGATCAACAGGAGACACTTTTAGTTCCGGGTTTCATTCTGCAAACACGCCTGCTGCCTCGGAATCAGAACATCATTAGGGTGAGGTGGCCAGGGCACACTGACAGCTCTCATGATAACACACTCAATTTGACACTTTGCTCATGAGAGCCAATTGTGTCGACTGCTAGAGAAGCAGCGGAGCAGACCGGTGCAACCTGCAGACGCGTTGCTTCACTCGAGTTTGGAAATGTGCAGATACCAATATATACACGACGACAACAGCAGATGCCTGCTGAGAAAGCACTGGCCCTAAGTCACACCCACGGCCAGGCAGGTGGCCAGCAGGGCACTGCATGTCACGGCTGCATCCCAGCTTCCCGTTTAGCTGCCTGACCCCTTGGCTGGCCCACCAGTCTATCGGTTTTCCGGGCAGTCCTGCTCAGAAAGTCCTGCTAGCTCTTTCCCCCCACCTTTCCTTACAAGAGAACCCTGTCTGAATTTGATTGTGCCAATAGTTTGACTGGTTTGTCAAACTCAAGTGTGACGGCTGGAGTCAAGGGGCTCATGCAGGGTAGGCCCCGCGGGCAGGAGCAGGGCACCAGCTCATCTGCAGTTTACACGGGCCGGGGCAGGCAGGGCGCACGGCCTGGCTGCGGCACTCACCTGCGCATGCACTCCAGGGCCTGGGTGAAGACCTGCGGGGCCATGCCATGCTCGTGCTGCAGGATCAGGCACTGCTCCAGCGTCACCGACATGGCTGTACGGTCCTTCGCGCTCTTGCAGCTGGTGAACCGGACCCCATTGAGGCGACGGCAGATCTGCCAACAGAAACATGGGCCATGCTTGGGAGGCGAGGCTCCGCAGAAAGTCAGCACCCTTCACACCCAAGAAAGGCTCCCAACCAGCCCAGCAAGGACAGGGACAGAAACTCAGCACCTAGGCCTGGCCAGATGCTCCCATTCTGTTCCCCAACTCCATGCCCTGCCAGAGCTGGTAAGAGAAACCAAGTCATTTACAGACACCAGCCCTTTTGGGAGCATGCTGCCTGTGGGCCTGCCGTCATCCCTGCCATCCCTCATCTGGCCTGTCTTCTCCCACAGGACACTCTTTTGCAGTCTGCTCTCCCCTTCCAAACCATGCCTGGGCCCTCCTGTCACATTCAGCCCTTCACTACTGATCCCTCAGGGAAAGACAGTGGCAAAGATGACCCACTGGGGAAGCCAGAGTCACTCAGGATGCCCACAGTCCTGGGCCAGGTCTCCAGGTCTCCCTGGAAGGTAGGGAACAGACCTACTATCTCGACTCTCCTCTCTCACCTGCACAGACGGGAGCAGCTCAGAAGTTGCACTGCCCTTTGGCTACCTCCTGACCACCAGCCCCACAGGCCTCCTCCCGCCATCCTCTCCCGGTCGCAGAGTTAATGCCAGCACACTTCCCTCCTCACAACGGAATGGCTCACAGAGTAGGGGGCAGGGCAGCCTCCAGACTGGGAAAAGGCCACTTGAGTGCACCTCCTCTCCCCACGGGGAGATTTCAGGGCATTTTCCCTGCACCACTAGATACAATCCTAGGCACCCAGTCACCAAATCCAGCAAGCTCTGAAACAAGGTAATTTTTTCTTGTAAATCTGTGGCAATCTCATTTGGCAGCACAACCAGACCTGAGCTGATACAAGACCACTGACAATCTTTACTTATCCAGTCTTATGTAAATATTCATACTTTCCAGTGTGGCAATACTATGAGCTTGACTGCAGAGTGCTGTCTCAGGCTCCCCCGGGGATGTTAAATCCTGTATGTATACCATGGTACACACATGTGATGTGCACCATATTACTTACATAAACAAACACCAACGGTGTACCACAGGACTTTCCACAATCTGAAAACCTGTGCGTTCCAAAACATCTGGCCACAGGGGCTTCAGATAAAGGACCATGCACCTTATCAGATACTGCACTATGACGCCAAGGCTGGTATCTAATGAAACATCATCCAAGTGATGTGATGGCGGGCTCCGGGTATCTGCTGTACGCCAGAAAAAGAGCAGTGTCTCGTCAACTCCTGAAGATGGCACAACACCTGCCTGGCAGGCCAGCAAAGTCAGAGAGCATGCCAGTCACTGCCAGGATCATCGTTAGATACGAACATGGCACACATGGCACAGTGCTAAGAGCCTTGTCTAGGGGAAGGCAAATCAGAAAAGACTCAGTGTTTAGGCAAGACAATAAGAAGGAGAACAGGCTTCTTCTGAGAACAGACCAACAAAAAGAAGGAAAGAAAAAAGAAAAACGAAGAGACCTAAGCAGATAAGCAGACCCTAATCTAACGAAGAGTAAATGAATCACATTCGTGAAGCTGTAAGAAGGCAGGCAGGGGTGGCCGTGATGCATCCTTGCCCGAGAGGCCACTGCAGTGCCAGGCTGCCATCCCAGAGGGCCATCAGCCACTTCTGGTGCCCTGCTGGGTCTCCCCATCCATGAGATACGGGCTGAAACCTGACTAAAGGGATTCCAGCTATTTAGCCAGGGACCCTTTGTTCATACACACAAACGAAAAGAAATAGGAGCCCGAAAAAGAGAGCGGCTCTGGTTAGACAGGATGGGAGGACTCAGTACCTGAGTGGCTGGCACTGCTGCCCCACAACCCCTTATCCCCAGGGGATGCCTGGGGTTCAGTGGACAACGTGAGAACCCACGCAACCGAGGGTCTCTGAGAGCCTTCCGCCTCTCCACTCATGCTTGTACACCCTGAGGCCCCTACAGGGAACAAGAAATACAGGACTTGATGGACTGCTTTTCTGTTCTGGTGACAGGGGATGGTCAGTTGTCCCTATACTTAATGATTTTTCTATGACATGGCAATAGACAGGTAGAACCACAGTTCCCAAACAAGGCATGCACAAGGTCTCCGCGCCGCTCGTCTGTAAAGCTGCCTGTGTGTGTATTCTAGGGAGAATGAATCAGTGAGTGCACGTCTCCCAGTCCCCCACCTCCCAGTCCCCCACCACTGTTCAGACACCTAGCTGTGTCACCCTCTGCATTCTTTTTTTTTTTTTTTTGGGGGATGGACTCTCACTCTGTCACCCAGGCTGGAGTGCAGTAGCGTGATCTCGGCTCACTGCAACCTCTGCCTGCCAGGTTCAAGCAATTCTCCTGCCTCAGCCTCCCGAGTAGCTGGGATTACAGGCATGCATCACCACGCCCGGCTAATTTTTGTATTTTTAGTAGAGATGGGGTTTCACCATGTTGGCCGGGATGGTCTCAAACCCCTGACCTCAGGTGACTCACCTGTCTCGGCCTCCCAAAGTGCTGGGATTACGGGCGTGAGCCACCACGCCCGGCCACCCTCTGTATTCTTCGTGTCCTGTGGGAAAGGCTTGCTCTTCACACAAAATCTCTTAAGGTGCTTAGGTAAGAGGCTGTCACAGCCTGGCCAGGGGGATTTAGCAACCCCCCAGAAAAAACACAGTAGGGAGCCCCCTCTGCCCTGCTGCAGAGACCCCCGCAGCCAGTGTGTTCCCTGCCCTACACCTCGCTTGCTTGGCCTGTCCTGAGTAAACAATGCCAGATGAGGACCCAAAACCAAGAGGATACCTGAAATATGAGGCCTGAGAAACCTGCCGAACTTCCTGTCACTTTGTGCTTCAAAATGTGTTCTGTTAGAAGGAAAAGATTTAGAGGGCAGCCTGGCCCAGAGAGGGGAGATCTGCAGACTGACCCACCCCATGCTTCCCACAGGGATCAAGTCTGACCAGCTGAGGCACGCAGCAGATGGAGGGGAATGTTCACTCTTTAAAGCTGAATTCAACGGAACGCTATCAGCAGCCACGACTGTTAACCAACCCAGAATGTGCAGCACGTTCACCAAGTGCGGCTTCATGACGCCCGGCTTGAACACAGGACTAATAACCAGCCCGAAGTGGTGGCCACGCGCCGTGAGCAGCTGAGACCGTCTGCTGCTGTGGAAGAGACCCGGGGCTGAGAGAAGCACCTTCCCGACAAGACGGAGAGGCACACTTCAGAGTGAACTGCTCGGGGAAGCCGTGGAGGGCGGGACCCGCTGCTGCTCGAGCTCTGTGACAAGGTGTGGTGGCTGAGGTGTGGTGGGCAGTGCAGTGCCACCTCCCTCCTGGGCTCACCCTCCCTTTCCTCAGGCCCAGGCAGGGAGCGGGAATGCCACTGGGGTCCCAGCGCTGGGCAGGTTATGCTGCTGTGGAGAAGAATTAACCTCACCCCTCATCAAGGGGGAATGATGACCAGCTACGAAATTGCTCTGATACCCAGGCTCAGAGCAGTGGCTTGGAATTCCACAAATAAACTTAGAAAAAAATACGAGCAGGGTAAGTGCTTGGGAAAATGAGGAGATCAGAAGCACAATGGACGATAAAGATGGTTTAAAGAGACCTGAAAGGTCACATGGCCTCCTTCTGACCCTATTAAATGATTTCAGCTGGTATCGATCGCCAGGCTTCTGAGGGTGACCACTGTCAGCCTGGCTAGTAAATGCCCAAGAGATGGACTGTGTCAGGTTTATCAGAATTCAGGCAGCCCCAAAGGAATGGACCCAGGAACTGTTCAGTCTCTTCCAGAGCTTTAGAACGTTCTCAGTGACTCCCTCTTCTCCCAGTATGGAGAGCTCTGCTCTCCTGTGGAGATTCTGCTTTGTAACGTTTCTGTCATGACGTTCGGTAGTGGGCACCGCAATAGCCTCCTTTTCCTCTCTATAACCAGTACCTCAGCGGCTTGCCAGAGAATGTCCACGTTCTTATTCTTCCGGGCGTGCACGTTCTGACCCAGGAACCGCAGCAGCTCTGGCAGACACGTCTGACTGCGAGACCGAGGCAGGCCTGGAAGAGAAAAGGAGTCCGTGGGAGTGGGTGCTGCACCCAGGAACACCCCCGGCAGAGGGAGCCCACCCAAGTGAGCTGCTGTGGCACACAGTGGTAAAACGATGAGGTCCCAAGTGAAGAAGGGATGGAGGTGGGGATAGGAAGGACATGGCTGCTGGTGTGGTGAGCACTTAATTTCTTTTACTGCCACCTTCAAAGGACATTTCCTTCATCTCCCTTCAGTTCTTCTGAGGGGCTGGGAATGGCCACCGAATCACCTACAGGACTCCTTGTAACTACCTATGCCTCCTGCACCCCTCCCAGACGAGGGAGTTAGCAGGGAGTCGGGGGCGGGACCCAGCTGGTCTTCAAACCTTCCCCAGGGTGGAAGAAACTGGGGCAGTGGGTCTGGGCCATTGAGCAGGCCTGGAATCCTGGGGAGGGATCAGGAAAGCGCAGCCTCCTCCAGGGGGCCCTTGGCCCCTGCCAGGAGAACACATCTCTGCAGGACCTAGGGAGGCCCCTGCTGCCACATCCTAACAGCTCCTCCTCCACTCTGGCAATCTCCAGGTCCTTCCAGGACCCCTTGGGCCTGAAGATCCATCAGGTCACCTTACCAAGAAACCCCAGACAAAACTGAGGAAAACATCAACCACTCCCGAGAAGTACTCTGGAATTTTCAAACACTGGGATTATCAAAGACAAAGAGAAGAGCCTCAAGGTCATGGCTAAAGAAAACAGCCACAGCGCCGGAATGCCCAAAGCCAAACCAAGTACATGGCAGCATCTGGGATCTAACTGCACACCTGGTTTCCACCACACAGCCTCGCCCTGGTGTACACAGGTTCTGTGCTAATGACTTCACGTTGCAGAGTGCTCCACACCACACTGGTCAGGGGACGGGCCAGAGACAAGAGAGATGGAAAGCTGGCATCAGCTGAGATGGAAGCTGTGGGAGCCCAGAGGAGGGGAGCTTAGCCGGGTCAGGATATATGGCCCCGGCGTAGACAGCACCATCTCACCTCCCAGGATGCATTTTGCCTTCTCACTGGCTGCCCCTGCAGCCCCCTACCTTAATGAATACCTGTCCACTGAGGAACCATGCAAAGTTTGGGGGTATTCAACTGCTGGGCTCCATCTCCTCAGCCTCAGAGACCAGCCATCCTCCTGCGGGGAGGCGTACCTGGCACGCATCTGCCCCAGCTTCCTGGGTCATGGTTCAGTCAGCTGGTTCCTGCCTACGTGGTCCAGCCTGGCTGCGCGGCTTCCAGAGGCCTTGCTCACCCTGGGCCTTCACTGCCTATGGTAACGGCTCCCCAAGCCCTGGGGACTGGGCGCCAGACACAAATTCCCCCTTCCTACTTACTGCAGCCGCTCAGCACTCCCACTCCTCCCGGCCTCAGCGCACCCCTGCTCCCTCCCTGCTCACCTTCGTGGCCCCCTGGCTGGCCCTGCGGGTGGGCCCATCCTCTCCCCTACGGCAGTCAGAAGACGCTGCCTGGGCTTGGCCGAGCTCCTGGGGAGACTTGCTCTCCATGCCTCAGTTTCCTCATCTGCCAAATGGGTGTGCAACCGGTGCCCATTTCCCAGGGCTGCTGTGGGGCTCAGATTAGAGAATCCACATAAAGTGGGTAGCAGGGGGCCCGGCTTGTGGTGAGTACGTGACAAATCTGCTGTCTGAACTCCAACCCCTGCTAAAGAACATGAGGACACCTTCTTAACAGCTCCGACGCCCACGGCACTGATGGCCTTCAGCTGCCAAATCCTTGCAGGACCTTGACTTCATGTTATATTTACCACCCTGGCTGTGGCATGCAGGGACCACCTGGGGAGTTTCTGAAACCCTAATGCCCAGGCCCTGCCCACCACACTCTGGGGTGGGGCCCGGGCATCTGTATTTTTCCAGGCTCTCTGGCTCCAACGGCATCTGTGCCAGTCCCCTCCACTCCCCTCAAGGTCCCAGTTCTGTGCTCATCTGTCTCATGTTGAGGTGGACAAGAACACCTGTTTTACTGGGGAGACTGAGGTCGCCCAGCCCGAGCATACTTCCTCCATTCGTGTCCCTACCTTCTCTCCTCCCTCCTTCCCTCCCTGCAAGGGCACCCTCCGCCTGCCCACTCCAGGGCCTGGCCTGGGACTCTGCAGTCCTCTTGCATCTTCCGCCCTGTGTGTCCTCCTTCCCTCAGCCCTTTGAGCACTCCCACGGCCCCTGCAGCTCCAGGGTGTGCCCCACCTGCCCACAGCCTCATCCCTCAAGTCGCTGACAGTCTTCAGGACAAAGTGGTCCCTTCCAAGGCAGCACCATTTCGTCACCCCTTGATCCCTGGCCCAGCCCTCACCACGGTGAGACTGTCTGGGAGAGATCACCAGCAGCTCCTTGTCCACACATCCAGAGTCCAGCAGCGCCCCACACCCTCCTGGCTCCTGTCTTCTTCTTGCTAGCCTGTGATGCTCTCTCTGGCCTTCCCTGCTGTGCCCCGGGGCAGGGGCCCCTCCAGATGCTGATCCAGCCCCTTCTAGTCTTGCCACTCAATGGCCTCAACCACAAAAGGGCTCTGCTCTGTGGCTCCACATCTGCACTCCCCACAGGTCATTTGCCCATGTCATCAGCTCAGCTGGGCCAGTGCTGCGCTCGCTCTCTCCTGTAGCCCTGTGCCTCTCTCATCAGCGGGGCAGCCCCTGCTACTGCCGCCAACTCCAGCGTCCTTGCCCAGCGCCAGGTCTGTCAGCTCTCCCAGAAGGCACAGCCCTCACCTCCCCAGCGCCAGCTGCACATGGCCACTTAGCGCATCCTCAGCCCAGACCCTCCTAATGCCTTGTCCCTCTCTCCACGCGCACTGTCACTCCCCAGCTGCGGTCAGAGTGAAGCAACATCTCATCTGAAGTGTCATCTGAAGTTCACAGCCTCACTCTGGCCATCGGCGGCTTGCCTCCTCTCTTCCAGCCCAGCTACACACTCTTGCTAGATGAACCTGTGAAGAGGCAGCTTTTTTTCCACTGCTTCCCTGCTGAACACCACTGAAGCCACGACTTCCCGGCCTGGCCCCGGAGTGTTCTGCATCAGTCTCTCCTAGCAGGACGGCTTCAGCCACAATCCAAGCACATGGGCTTCACAGCCAGGAGCCCCTTTCTTCATCTGGACATGGATCCTATTACTGACCGACGGGCTGTTGTGGATTCAGTGTGGAAATGTATGTAGAGCCCAGCCCAGTGCCTGGCGCATCCATGACCTGTGAAGGTTCACCAGCAGTATTGTTTGACTATCTCTAAACTCTAAGGTCTACCCTACCGTCCAACAGGATGCAGATGAAGCCTGCCCAATTTAAAGCCCAGCCGACGTGGGTTCCCTCTTTGGAAACCCTCATCAGAGGACATTAGTATAACTCAGTGGGGATGACACCTTCTACCGCATGGCGCCCCCTAGTGACTGTGGCAGTGCCTGCAGAGAGAGGCCGGCACTCTGAGACCAGCGGTCCTTCCAAGGCAGGGTCCACCCCTCATTTGCCATCGGATCCTCTAGCACTTTACACTCAGCAGGTCCTCAGGGAATATTCACTGGTTTGAATTCAAGAGGGAATTCTACTCGCAGGCAATGCTGTGCAGCCCTCGGTTCCTCCCTGAGTTCTGTGGCCGCAGAGCCCGAGCTGCAGCATCTTCACTGGAGGACACGCAGAGAGACGACTGTCAGCATCTCCACTGCCTCCAGGAGATGCCGAGATGGGGCCATCTCGCTCCCAAACACCCAGCAATGTTGGCCCCGCATCTTCCTCTCTAAGCACCACAAAGGGAGGTGTGTGGGCCGCTCACCTGGCCGAGGCTGGGTCCTGCCTCTGTGACTCCCCCAAGCCCTACCAGCAGGTGCACAATGCGTGCCACCAAATGCATCGAGTGTCAGTGACTACGACGGCGTGGGAAGGAGCCAGGTCACACAGGCTAGTAGAGAATCAACAGCAAAGAGATGAATGAGGGCCGCAGCCAAGGGAAGCTTCTCTCTCTCTCTCCGTATGTGTGTGTTTAGGGAGAGAAGGAACATGAACTAATAGAGGCAGGGCAAGCCAGAGCTCAGACATCTAAACTGATAAAAAGACGAGTAAGTGAAACCTACCGTGACTGAAGAAATACTTACAATCCTCAGGCAAAACTTCCTTAAACTGCTCAAAGTAGGAATTTAACCGCACCAAACTCTCCACGTTGATGACTTCTTGTAAAGACGTATCGCCAAACCTTAGGAGGTTACAGGGGATGCCATTAGTTGGCTAATGTCACTTTCTTCTAACACGAACACAACTGCACGGAAGCTAACTATGTTGATTCTCTCAAACATTTCCTATGCATATCTAGATGCTAAGCCACTTTCCTTCTTCCGAGCATAAAGGCATCTCTTCAGTGTTGCTGATCAGTTTAAATGCATTCCATTGGCAGGAATCATGTATCACTGTTACAGGCGTGCCTGAGAGATGATCAGAACATGATCTGGTACAGGTCCTGTGCAGCACACCTGAGGCACTTAGGAGGGGGGACAGCAGTGAGGTATGGCTGGGAGGTGAGGCTGCAGCCCTGTACTCCAATCTGAAGTCACTCTCTGTGTGCGAATGCACACGCCTGACTGCCAGCTCCTCCAGGACTGACCATGAAGCCCTTGCCCTTTCCTCATCGTGCAGGTTCACCCTGATTACACTCCGTGTGCTGCAAGGAGCATGTGCCAAATGCCTAAGAACCAAGGCCATAAAATGCCACCTGCAAAGAAGGCACAAGGTGGTCATTAGAAAAGGCAGGCTCTGAAGTCCAGGTCCTGGGCCCAGTGCAGTCTCACAAGTCCCTGCTGAGGGGCCTTCTGAGCATCGGTTTCTTTGCAGCCCTAGAGCATCTCTCAGAGGGCAGGACTCCCTCCTCCAAGTCCCAGCCCATCCACCCCTGGTGCCCACAATGGCCTTTTCTCTAGGCACCTGCTCCCTTGGGGGCCATCCCTGGGCCTGTGGCCTTCCTTCTGAGGGCTCTCCCCTCAGCTCATAAATAAGCCCAGCTCACCAGTGACCGCAGAGCCAATAAAGGAACAAAGCCAAGAACCTGTGCTTCCCAAGTCCTCTCTGTCCTCAGTGTTGCATCCTCCACCCTCCCCTCTACTCAATGCCCCTGGCTCTGGCTCAGTCCTCTCCAGAAACTGCTCCTGCAAGTCCGTGGGATCCGCAGCTACCAGATGCAGGCACCATCCTTCTCCCTTCCCTGGGCCACCTCCCTGCTGGGGCTCCAGTGAGGCTGCGCCTCTCCCTGGCATAGGCGCCTCCAGCTCTGCTCACAACTTTGGGGGGCTTTGCTTCCTGGGTCGGTGCCCTCAGCCCAAACCCAGCTCACCACCTGCCTCTGGACACGACTCTCCTGCCAGTTTATGAGCTCAGTGGGTGGGTCTGTCTGGTGTACTCTCCTCCCACTCAGCCCCAGCCCCACTCAAGACTAAACCCTTCCACTGACCACTTAAACAGTTCCCCAGCCTACTCCTCTGCAGAACACCAACACTCCCCCGGCCCTGATCCAGGTTCCCACCTCTGGCCTGGACTCCTCCCAGCAGCTTCCACCTCACACTTGTCCCCTTCATCTCCTCCCAGCACGTGCCAGCGAAACAATCTACTTAAAATGTAAATCGGATTGTGTCCTGGCCCACTGAAAGTTCTTCATTGTCTCCCAGCAACAATACCATATTTCCTAAGTTGGGGTGACCCTACACCTAGGCGTCAATGGACATCAACCACTGGGGTTGGACATCAGAAGGCCCGGCAGGAACATGGCATATTGTTCTGGAAACCAAATTTCCTTCACAGCAAGTACTTGAAGATACCTGTTTAGACTAATCTACACACATCACATAAAGATCAACGACAACACAGGAATCATTCTCATGCAGTGGAAGGCCAGTATAGGGTACATAGACCCAGTCTACCCTATCTCCTCACACACATGAGCACACACAGGCACACACAACCCCCCTCTGCAGAGTGGCAAGTGACCCTGGAGGGCAGTTTACAAGGTGTAAGCCTTTAGGTTCAGGCATGAGTCTCAGGCTGGCACACAGAGCCACCCCTACCTGCCAATCCCTGCCTGGAACCTGTTGCCTCTGAACTCCATGCTGTTTCTCCCTGCCAGGCCTTTCCTCAGTCTTCTTCATCTGACACGTCTCCCCTCCACCTAATCATCCAACTCCTACTCACACTTCAAAACCTCATCCCCAGCAACTCCAAGAAGCCTTTACAGACCCCCTTAGACCTTGCTAGGTGCCCTACTTGGGATCCCACAATGCCCTGTCTCTGTCTTCATCATTGCATCCATGTCTCTCTCTCCCACCAGCTGAGTCTCTGAGGACAGAGACCACCTTTGGGTCACCCTGTGTCCCTAGCACCAAAGACAGTGAGGTGCACGGCCATGATGAAAACATTGGCCAAAGGAAGGAAGGATAACAAAGTCTGTCCAGCACTTGGAGCCTGAAGAGGGGTAAATATGTTTTCTGTGTCATCTCCAGGGCCGCTGCACTCCCGCAGCCCCGAAGGGCCGGCACGCACCTCTCGGCCAGCGTCTGCTGCTCATTGATGCCCACGTTGAAGAGGACGGGTTGCACTCGCAGCAGCATGCCGCTCTGGATCTCCCGGGGCAGGGCATCAAACAGTGGACCCGGCAGAGGGACCCGCACGTTAAACCCGTCACTGGAGAAAGGCGGAGAGAGGGAGAGCAGTGTGAGGCCAGAGGGCCACCGAGCAGACTGCAGGGCCCAGGCTGGCCCTCTGGCTCAGTGATGGCCAAACGGCCAACCACAGACCTTTAAGGGAGTGGTACTAACCTAGGGGCTGTAATCAGAGCATTTAACAAAATGAAACAGGATAACAAATTCAGAAGGAAGAGCAGGTTCCCTGAAATAAACAAATACGAAAACTGCTCTCTGGCTCAGAGAATTTCAAACCAACACTCTACCGATTTCCTGTGATGACGGGCAGCATGTCTGCGGAGGCGCTGGAAGTGGCCTGAGTGACTTTGAAGGTCACGTTCCTCAAGTCCATGATCCCAAGGCTCATGTCCTCCAGCATGGCCAGCTCCTCCCCTGGACACGAGAGAGGGGCGGGGCTGTCAGGCAGAGGGCCCTGCTGCTCTCCCCAGTCTCAGCAGAAGGCAGTCAAGCTCAGGCCTGGCTGCGACAGGAGTGGTGCAGGTGTGGCTCTGGGGGAGGGGGAGTTTCTGAGCCTCTTCCCCTGCGACTCACTCCTCTGTCAGTCAATGCCTCTGAAATCCCACAGCCACATCAAAACACGCAGCCGGTGGAAACGCGCGCCATCCTTTCCCATTCTTTCTTGGGCAAGCACGGGATAGTAGGGAGGGAAACAAATACATGAACTTAGAAAGGAAAGCCAGCTCTTGAAGCACAAAATGAGAGACGCTAAAGCAGCTTTGCTGGGGCCAGACCCTCCCGTTACACGGGGCTTGGTATCTATTTGATGTCCTCAGTTTCCAAAGATTAACAAATGCTTTCTATCACCGTCTCAGAAGAAATAAATAATAAACAAGGGTAGGAAGAAGAGAGCCTTTTTGGAAAGCAACTTGGAAATATCTATTAAATTTAAAAATATTCCTAGCCTCTGACCCAGTAACTCTCCTTCTAGTCATTCAGGAGCTGCAGAAACAGGCCCACAAGTGCCTCGTGCACAGAGGCCACTGCTGCACTGGAGTTTCAGGAACAACCCTGAACTCCAGTCCAACAGGAAGTTACTGGCTAAGTGATGAACATCCATCCTCAACCAGAAACAACAACAAACCAAGGCGTGTGCCTGTGTAACTGCCAGGACTGCCATCTGGTCCGCTGTTGTGTCTTTTGGATTTACTCCAATCAGCACGCATTACTGGTACAGGGAGAAAAATACCTAGCCAGAAAGGATGGAAACCACACACGCAAGTGGGGCTCCCGATGCTGGCCCGGGGTGCCTCACCGTAGGTGCTCAGCAGGCTCTCGAACTGGGCCAGCAGCCCGATGGTGTAGAGCTGGCGCAGGAAGCCGTCGTCATGCAGGCAGTTCCTCAGCTTGATGATGAAGCCGCAGATGAGGGCAGTCAGCTGTGGGGGGTGGGGGGTGAAGCGGTTCAGGGTCACATGCGTGCCCACCAAATGGCAGTCAGATCATGCCCAGCCCTCACCGCTCCCTTCCTCTGCTGCCACTGCTCAAAGGGGCTTCGGTGGCACCTCCTGTCCCTCGAGAAGCCCAGGTGGGGCACGCCTTGGCCATGGGAAGACGCCCAACAGTGGTCTTGCTATTCCTGTCACTCACAACGTGGGTTTGGTTTTGGCCCGGCTTCTGACCTGACCTGTACCTGGCGTTATTCCTAGGCTGGAGCCATCTGGAAGCCCACAATTAATTACTCATCGTGAAAGGGTCTATCTGCTCATAGAGCCATGCCACCCCTGGCTGGAAACTCAGCCCCAGAAAAAAACAGAAGTGAGAGACAACATGGTCATTCCAAGTTTTCTCAGTGAGAGATTTTCTGTGGGATGAAACAGGACTCTCCAGGATGAGTGAGGGAACCTGGAGAGAACCAGCCCAACCCCAAATCACTGTTTGCTTTACTAATGTGGGTACTGGCAACTATTAAACTTGTTACATTCATTTCAAGGCTTCACTTCTCTCAACAATAAGAGGGTCCTGCAACAAGCTGCAGAGCTGAGACACCTACTGTTATATCAGCAATGTTTGCACTGACAGCAAACACCTGTGTTGTTGCCCTCACTCAATTCCTGTGCAGCTAAAAAAAAAAAAAAAAAAAAAAAACACAGCAAAGAGGCCTGCGCCACCCACGCCCTCACTACCTCCTGGGTGCAGAATCAGCAGACTTTGCAGGTGCAACGTTAGGGTTAGGGTGCTCACTTTACAAGTGAAGTGAGAGGGAAGGGCTTCCTAAGCCTGTCTTTTCCGAGCTGGGAGGTGCCCGTTGCCTCCCTCGGGGTGCTCCCAGGGCCTACCGTCTGGCAGAAGACCACGTCACGGCGGTACTGGAGGCTCAGGTAGGTGGCTATGGTGGGCGCGCTGTCCTGCATGAGCAGGAATACCATGGCTTTCTTGGCCTTGTCACTCATCATGGCCACGCAGTCGGTGAGAGTGGTCAGCAGCGGGTAAAGGGCCTCACTCCATTCACCTGGGGCACAAGCGAGGGGGTCATCACAATGAGAGAGAGAGATTTTAAGAATTAGGTTCTGGCAATTTAGCAAGTCACCTCGCCCCTAACCACTGCAGTCCTCCCACTCCCCCATCTCCACCCCATCTTCTAGCTCTGTCTAGAACCAACCCAGTCCCTAGCCCTCGAGCCCCAGCTCTTTCCAGCAACCTCAAACATCAGTTCTACTCCGGTACCTCCCACACATGCCTGGTCTCCTGAACCTGTTGGGGACCCTAGACAGAAATACTTAAGACAATGCCTTTGGAGGAAAACAACAAAAAAAACTTCTGCAAGTCATGACGAGGCCAGAAAATGCTCTGTCCGCAGAGGCTCATCTCCTTCCACTGCACTGTAGCACCTCCACGCGAAGAGGAAGGATGCCCAGAAAGGTTCTCTGTGATCTCCCTTCTCTTGACCTGGGTATGAAGTCAAGTCAGAGACTCCTCTGCCCTTGCCAAGCCTTGTATGCAGCTGTGTTCAATTCTCACCCTGCACACCTGGAGGGACACTATTCCTCACAGCTCCAGAGCTTTCGGCCCTCAGGAACGGCCCCACCTTGCGCTCACTTCCTTCCCCACCCCCATCTTCCTTCCCCAGTACTATTTCTAGCTCAGTTTTCTTTTAGGAATATACGGAAACTTTGACCCTGTACCAAAACAACTTTTTAAAAATAGAACCTCAAGGGAGAAAAACAGGGTGAAAGATATTTTGGGTTTTGACTCTTTTTTTTCCTTCCTATTTAGAAGACATTTAAAAGAGAAGACAGGCCCTCATTAAGGTTATATTTGTAACAGGTCACTAAGACCAGAAATAGGCATTTGACCATCACCACTTGGTGAATCCACCACACCAAACATGGTGAGAAGTTGTGGAGTGAAGCCTGGGCAGTGCACGCCCCTTAGGGTGAGAGTTTCGAGCCACAGAATGCACCAGGCCATGTCCCGGCACGGCACTCAGGGAAGGCCCCGGGCTGTGGGAGCTGCGCGACTGCCAGAGGGTAGCCTCTGTCTTAGATAAACAGAATCTCAGAGACCGAAAGAAGGGCAGCTTGGCCCTGTTCTCTCAAGCTGGATGGTTAGCACGTCACTGAGAAACCAACCTAAAGAAATACTGAAACATGCCAAAGAATTCCTTACACTCAGTGTTTGGTTAATGGAAATGTTTACGTATAGGTAGCAGCTCAAAAGTTGGAGGTGGCCTAATTGTACATGCAGGCACACTAACTGTTTGTGGACAGCGTTTGTATCTGTAACGGAAAAAGCAGGCTTAAATTTAGAAAGTCCACAGCAGACAGGTCTTAGCAAATGAACCACAGTGACGAAGAACACTCAACTGAGAGGCGGAAAATGTCGAGTCCTGGCCCCGGCCACTGCTGAGCAGAGGTGACCACAGGCAAGGCCTTAGACCCCTCAGCCATGTGGGGCCTTTGTCATAAAATGAGAGAGAGGCACTAGATAATATCCGAGTCTCTTTCCTCCACTGAAGTTCTCAGAGACCACGTTTTTGTTTATTTGAAGAATTCTGTTGAATGTATGCCAATTACATGAAGTGCCTATCAAAAATGCCAATGGCAAACAGGTTTTTCTAGCCAAACAGTTTGGGGAAAGGCAGGCAGTAGACTATCCTTCTCTCAAAAGTACATGCCCTTAAACAAAATGTTGCCAATTTTACTTTGCTCTTCTACCTATCATGCATATCATGAAAATCATGATTATTTTAATCTGAAAATGATCAAAACATACAACCGGTCTTACAACTTTTTCACTTTGCTTATTTCTCTTTAAACTAAATTCCCATGAGAATGATTGCTTTGCTATATTAGGAAAAAAATGAAAAAAAAAAAGTAGTATAGAAAGAATGGCTAAAAAGCACTAAGACGTGTGTCCTGGAAAAGAGGAGATATGGAACTTGGTAGAAGGTGAGTGTGGTTATCTGCCCAGAGAAGGGCTCAGACATGTCTGGAAAAATTTTTAAAAACTTCAGCCAAAATGAGTTTCTTGGGCAGTAACATGATTTCTACCCAGGATCTAGCGAAGTAAAGGCACCCGGGTCACCAGAATCGCTGAAGGGTTTATACTCTGCTTCCTTCACTAGAAAGCCTAGTTATGAAAAAACATCAGCTCAATGAAACAATGTCCTGAGTGACGTCGCCGACCCGTTTTTGTAGAAAGCTCCTTATCTAGTTCCTAACCGGTGATGTTCGTGATGTTCGCAGACCGGTAGTGAATCCATGGGCCATACTAATTTAGATAACTTTGAAGAGAACTTTCAAATCCGGACTTTGCTTCTGCATTTTCCCCTCATTAGTAGGGGAGGGAGAAAGGGAGGGTGTGTGTGCCTTTGTGAGTGTGTCTATTTTAGCCCAGATTAAATGCAGTTCTCCAGGAAAAGCCAAAAGAACTCCTTGCAGGGACCCTTTTAGTCCATCAGCATCAACTGTGAAAAAGCCATCAGTGCTTCTGGAAATGTCCCAGCTGACGCACAACCAGGAGGGCTCTACAGGCCAGGCATTGTCCGTGGGCTGCCCGGGGACCCACGAGACCTCCCATTAGTTCCGCAACCCTCAGGAGCCCAGAATTGAGAAGACCCCTGAGCTTCTGTGGGAGCAGATGCACATGCCACCAACCCTCTCCTGGCCCTAACTGCGGGGTATGGCCCCAGGCTTCAGCACCACTGAGGCTCAGGCGACAGCTCGGTCTGAAGGCACTGGCCTGCCGTGGAGGTCAGCTGAGGCATGGGCCCAGGGGAGGAAAGGGAGGAGGAGACCAAGGCCTCAGCAACCTTGAGGGGCCAAGGGGGTGGGGCCCAAGGCCTGCTCAAGGCGACACTGACTTTTGGGGAAAGAGAAACTATGAAGGGGCTGAAAGCAAACTGGGAGAGTCCCTTTGAGGTGTCCAATCAGATGAGCCCGCCGATGGGCTAACTTCTAAGAGCGTCCTGGGGTTGCTGCCAGCAGCCGCCACACTATGCTGACTCACGGGGCTGTATGGGTGGACAGGCTTCACTAGCAATGCACAGGAATAGCTGTTAGCCTGGTAAATCCCACAGTCATGGACGCGTTACGTTCTAGACATCAACAAAGTCTCCTGCTGTCTTACATTTATAACCCGTCAGAAATATGCAAGTGATAGACTGACCATGCAGCTGATTTTTGGAATGTAAGAAAAAGAACATCAAATCATATTATTTGGGGGACTCATGCTCAAAACCACAAGCAATACCCAGGAAACTCAATATGAACTAGATCAGGGGTCAACATACATTTTCTTTTCGTTTTTTTTTATTTTTTAATTTTTTTTGGAGTCTCGCTCTGTCGCTCAGGCTGGAGTGCAGTGGCGCCATCTCGGCTCACTGCAAACTCTGCCTCCCGGGTTCACGCCATTCTCCTGCCTCAGCCTCCCGAGTAGCTGGGACTATAGGTGCCCGCCACCACGCCCGGCTCCTTTCTTTTTGGTATTTTTAGTAGAGATGGGGGTCTCACATTGTTAGCCAGGATGGTCTCGGTTTCCTGACCTCATGATCCACCCGCCTCGGCCTCCCAAAGTGCTGGGATTACAGGCAGGAGCCACCGTGCCCAGCCGAGCACACATTTTCTGTAAAGAACTAGACAGTAAATATTTTAGGCTTTGAAGGCCACGGGTTCTCTGCTGCAACGAACTCTGGCACTGCTGCACAAAAGCAGCTGTAAACAATACATGAACAAGTGGGCAAGGTTGGTTTCCAACAAAACATTATTTATAAGAGCAGGCTGTGGACAAGATTTAGCTCAGAGCTGTAGCTTGCCAACCCCTGAACTAGAATCATAAACATTGGTTTCTACATGCAAATGCAGCAAAGAGATTACATTTCTGGCACTAACTCCAACTGAGGCCCATAGCATTGTCTGGTAAGAATTCTAAAACCGCACCCAGAAAGTCCAAAATGTGTACCTCCCTACCTCAGGTCACCCACTTCAGGAAGCCCAACGCGCTCATCTGAAAAGACTTAAGAATGTAAAAGTAGAACAAATACATGTGGTAGTCTGCCTCAGGTCACGATTTCCTCAGCTCAACGGGTCCCTCATCAAACCTGCGAAAAGTGTTTCATGCCTCACAACGAAGGAGGTCCTGGAATACTTTCCCAACTCTGGGATCATAAGGCAATCTTTGGTAATTTAGCTACAAAACACTACCTGAGTATTAAGTAAGAGGGCATCAGCAGGAGCCTTGAACGGAAACCACGTACCTGGGCTGGACTCTTCAGGAGGGGGACTGCAATCTGCACAGAAATGGAGGGCGACATGGATGATTAAGGAGCAGCACACAGTTCAAACCAAGCAACTCAATCTCAGAGCAGCTGCATCAGCAGCTTGTAGTGACGTGGCTAACAAACAGAGAAGAGGTCTTGGTGCCTGGCTGCCCCTTCCGCAAGAAGGCTCGCGAAAGTACTCCGGCAGCAAGCCCTCTCAGTGGTAAACAATGACAGATTCCCCAGCTTAAACATTCATGTTGCCAATGCTTCAACATAAAATGCTCTTTGGGATGTGCAATCTAGCTTATTACAATGTGAGAAATGCCGCAGAAAAAAGCACCCACATAAATCACATTGTAGTGGCGGAGCCCTGCGTTGGCTTGTGGCATCTGGAAGCAACTGGTAAGGAGAGAGACTGACCAGCACACGGAGTGTTCCCCAGTCAGGCCCACTGCTCTGATTTCACCGGGGAAGTCTGGGCTCAGGATCGACTGCTGAGAGCCAAAGTGTTAAGATCCAGGAATGAAACCAGTACACCAAAAAAAAAAAACCGATGCCAATCTTCCACATTTAAACCAAATGCTAAGTTTTGTGATTTAGGGGTAATCTCCAATTAGAATGTCCCTTCAGGTCCTCAAAGAATACCAATTTTGATTCCATTTCACCTTATTTCAATTTCATATTTCCCTTAAAAACTAAACTTTCTAGTTAACTGGGTGCACCATCTAAGAGAAAACGAGTTTGAAAAGGAATCATGGGAGAAAACATTTATGTTAATTTATGTCTGAGCTTTTCAGTTCAAAGAATGTCTTCAGAATGTGGAAATGAGGCGGCCTCGGATCCTGGATCCCGAAGAACAGCCAGAACAGCTTGATGGGGATTTTACAACCTAGGTTGTAAAGAAGGGGAAAGCATCCTTCCTCTCTCATCGTCTTTGGATGTGACTTTTCAAACTGGCAAAGCGGAAAGAGAATACAAAGGCATCTGTAAGGTCAAGAGTTCGACCTCTTCGTTAACCCAGATACCCTGAGACCATGCTGCTAACAAAGGTAGAAACTCACAGTGATTTGCAACTGTGGCTCTTACATATTGATCTGCTCATCAGGTTATGCGAGGCCTTGAAAAAATACAGATTTTTGCCTCCCCATAACCCATCTTCTAGGATTCTGAGTTTATGAATGAGGAGGAAGGTCTAGGAGCCTGTTCCCCAACAGCTGGGTTGGGATCATTGCTGTGAAGGCATCAGGGATTAAACCCGATTTGCTAAATTCATCTTTCAATCAAAGGGGAGAAAGAGGGGGTCTTCTCTGGCGCTCCTGGAATAACGGCTTGTAACTTGCCTTGGGTCATGCAGTTGAGAACAGATGACCACTCTGGACTTCCTCTCTATACACATGCAAAGTCCAGCACATCATCTCAGGGGTACAAGAACCTGCGGGTACCCACAGACCCCAGACTAAGAGAAACTTGGTCTAAGGGTCTCTTTGGGTATGAGGAGAGTGACAGAGTGCACAGGAGGAAGGCGGTGGAAGCCACCAAATCCTGGTGGGGCAACAGTGGTGCACCTTGGCAGGCTGGGGTGGAGGGGCATGGGAGACTTTTGGAGAGATGAGAAGAAGGGAAGTGTGAGGAGCCTCTGTGGTTTTGGCTGGCAGATACTTGTCAGTGGGTCCCCCACAAACCCTTGGCCCTGGGTGACCCTCACCTGCCAGTCAGGGCTCTCTGATCAGGGCAGGGCAGCTCTGAGGCAGGGCAGCTCCCCGGTGAAAAATAAAAACCAAGGACCCAGGACAGGGTATAGCACTGAAATGAAAAGTGATGATGCCTTTCAGAGCAGTACAGAGTTATTTCCATATAATAAATATGTTGGTGTGAACACACCTGCTCATTAAGCCAAAACAATGGCTCCAGTAACTTGGAATGGTATAAAAAGCCACGACAGAGCCAAGCCGTGGCACTGTGGACAAGACTCACCGAAATAAATATCTCATAGACTGCTGCTTTCTGATCCTCCTGCTTACACTGAGGACTGAACAGCTTCCTGGCTGTGCTAAAAATGTTTAAATTAAGGACCTCCACAGATAATTTGGTGGCATATGGTTTCATACATTTCTTTGAGTACTGATCAGCAGAGTTACTCTCTCTCAAATGTAAGTAAGCTTCACATTCCCATTATTATAACAGCTGATTTTTATGGCACACGCAAGTCAAACCCTAAATAGCATAAATGCTCATTTAAATAACTTTAAAACTGAATAAAAATGTATCTATATTTAAACAATACAGGATGTGCCTAGAAAAAAAATGACACTTAAATTAGGGATATAATCCCATCTGATGAAATAAACTAGCTCCCACATTTAAAACAGCCAATAAATTCCTCTTTTCATTATCTGTAGAAAAATTTAAAATCACAAGATAATAAAGTAGAAAGAAATAAACAATGAACTTTCAGAAAGTTTTCAAAAGGAACACGATTTACATAAAAAAGAGAACATGAATAAAGATAAAATAGTTCCATGAACCAATCACAGGTGTGGGGAAGTGAAACTGTAATCCCCCAGAGATGGAGAGATGGGTGACAGGACAACGGTCGAGACAGAGGCTCAAGTGAGACAGTGCCCTGGAAACAGACTGCAGGCGGAGTAAAGAGGCAAAGGGCATCTGACAACCCGAAGGGGGATTTGCCCAGAGGCTCTGACCAAGAAGCACGCTTACACCTTGAATGGAAGTTCCCCAATTCAGAATATAAAAGCCCTCATCACATGAAGCCTAATCCCAGCACATCTGGGCCTTACCTACTATGGCATAAAACTCCCACAGGAGAACAAAAAGGAGGCAGAAGCTAGGTCTGGGGGCAAGTCTCAGTTGCCTAGCTTGTAACTCTCTGGCTCTTACAGGAAAAGACGGGAGGCACCTCAGTTGCAGGGACCGTTTCCCAGCTTTAAGGCTCTCTGCAGGACAGTGTCCTGGTGTGCTGTGTCTCTGCAGACAGGAGACTGTTCTGCAGCGTGCTGCTTCATGCCAATGTCCTATCCTGAAGGGTCCTGCCAAACCACCCGACTCAGACCACCAGAAGCCCAGGAACAGGGGCCCATTCTCCGTGTTACCAAGTCCCAAGGCAACATGCCTCTGCTGTGTAAGAGAGTGCCCAGCCAATGCCAACCAGCTTTCAGACATGTCCACTGGACCTGCCAATATCTCTCATCCAGCTGTGTCCCTGCACAATTCCCCTTTCCCCTTTCATTCTACCAATTCCTAATGCCAAAGACAATCACATGAGAAAGGCATCTGCATGCTGGCCTCCCTCAGATTCTCAGATGCTTTACAAACCTGAAAAGCCCAGGAGCCCAAGCCTCACAGCCATGGTGGTGTATCCCAAGGGGACCCTGAGATTCTGACTGGCAGAGATGCAGAATCACACATGGGCTCCAGTTACATAGAAAGGCAACCGGAGACTCCGCTCTCACTGCCCGCTGCTCCGTGCACTGGGACGCCCCCGCTCCACCTGGCAGCCCTCCCTGCAGTCTGCGTGGGGGAGGAGTGCATGGAGTCAGAGACACAGACAAACGGAAGCAACACAAGGTGAAGTGGAGGCAGCGTATGGGAAGCATGGATGCATACGCACGTGTGGTCAGATGAGGATGGCATGCAGCGGAGGGCATGGTGGAGGGGCATGGTGAGGAGGGGACATCACAGAAGGGGTCTTCTGGTCTGATCCAGTAGGCGTGGCTGTCCGGGTTACCTTTCTTGCTGGTGCAGCTGCCTGCACAGGGGAAGACGTCCTCACAGCCCTCGCCATGCAGGCGCTCCCTCTGCAGCAGCTTGTCCACACGCTGAATGATGCATTCTAGGCTCTTGTCCACGTTCAGCCACACTTTCTCCTTCCAAATCAAAGGGGCCCGTGTGGGTCAGCTCTCCCGAACAGAAACACAAACAGAACACAAACCAAATCGCCCTCCACCGATCCCCGGCCCTAGGCTTCCACACTTGTTAAAATACCTCTAAGTTTAGAAATACAAAGATGATTCCTAATTCCCCATTAAAGTTGCATTTGCTTTTCAATGATGTATCGATCTCCTGTGGCCACTGTTTTTAGAGTTTGGAGTTTTAGAGTTTGGGAGATGTTTTCGAGTTTGGGAGATGTTTGCTAGTAACTCTTCTGGAGGCCAGGTGGCTCTCCAGTGCTGCCTGAAGGGCCACAGGGCACTGTCCCATCTCCTCCTCCTGCCACTGCAGACTTCCTACAACCGTCACACACAGACAAGACAAGATGGATGTCCCTCCTTTGGATGGAAGGGAATGGAAATTTGGATAGGGGAAGTGGGGAGGAGGGGAGGGAGGTCTGGGAGTGATTTGCAGAAACACACACAGCATATAGGATGCTACTTTGCTGCTGATTAACAGTTCAGTGCTTGCAGAACAATGCCTCTAAGCAGTGGTCTCAATCAATGGCAAAAACAAATTGTACAATGTGTCACTCCCTCAAGAAACACAGATCCTGCTCCCAGGGCCAATTCTGTGAGGAACCATAATGTGATGCAATGTCAGGGCGGCCGCTCCAAAATCCACAACTACTTGCCCCAGCACCAGAGCTCCCACATCCCCAAATACACATAGCCCTGGAAAATCTAACAGCAAACAGAGCACTGAGGAAGTAGCAGAGGCCTGACTGGTCTCAAGCATCCCAGGGTCATAGAAGGCACAGGCGGCAGGGGAAGGAGAGACCTCCAACAGGGGAGGACAACCCACTTCTCTTCCTCTTCATCCAGGTCTGAGGCTGGCCCAGGCCCCAGCACAGCTCTACCCCTATCTGGACACAAGGTTTTGAAAATAGTCTCCCTCCCTGCATCAGGAGCCAAGGAGCCATCCAGGAAGGAGACCTGGAGCTTGTTTATAGCAGTCAAACCTTGAGGCACTTCGGAGGGACAGAGACTGGCAACAGGCTTTGCGGTTTTCGGCCCAAGTCCAGCAGTGGGATGACAGCCACGGCAGCAGACTCACCCACTCCTCCTCGTGCCAGTCCACCTGCAGGGAAGATCGGCTGTTTCTCCCTGTCCACCGGGCCATGAGGGTGTCCTGGTCATTTCTAAGCATCACCTGCTCCTCCTCAGTCGAAGTGGGAGAGGCCTTGGAGGCAATGTAGTCAGGCCGCGCGGCGTTCAGCCCATGGATGGAGTTGGCCAGGAGCTTGCAGTCGCAGACCGTGACCAGCTGCCGTGTCTGCAGGTGCACACAAACCAAGGCTGCTGAGCCCAGGCCAGGGGTTGGGGAGGCCCCTGCCTTATCTAAGATATGGAGAATGGGCTTAAAGCCCAGTACTGCACCCTCTGCCTTTCTCCACAGTGCAAAGCAACTGAAGGGGTACACCCCTCAAGATGTCTGAATACGAAGACTGCCACGTGGCCTGCTGGGGCTGCATCTTAACAAGAATTTCCCACCGAGCAAGAGGAAAAGAGGGTGAGAAATCTCTGACATTCTCTGATCCCTGCCTGCCTCTGACCTGTGATTGCTAGGGGAGGGGCCTGCAGAGAGAGCCCACTGCCCCAGCCTTGACAGACTTCCTGGTCTGTCCTCCACCTTCCAGGGAACAAGTGTCCAGGGGTCTTAACTTCGGTTCAATTGTGGAAGTCTTATCTTTCGTTCCTCAGCATCTAATACATCAAGTTCTGGGTCTGGGTAGCTGGCCTCCTGGCACAACATGTCTGGTTTTGGAGAATTCTGCACGTATCACGGGTTCTGTGGTTCATAAGGTTACTGCTGACAACTACATCTTTCTTTTCCAGTGGATCTAATCCCCACCTCACACTCTTTATGCTGTGTGAACACACGTGAAGGATATTACACATTCTGATCAGGAAAAGCAGCTCAATAGCACAGTGTGAGTGCAGAGGTGTAGTCAGAATCTGTGTGTGTTTGTGTGAGTGTGTGTGTGTGTGTGTGTGTGTGTGCGCGCGCGCGCACTGAGAGGGAGACTGAGTGATGGGAAAAAGCATCATCCATCAAAAGGGTCTGATAATAGCCACTTCCTCAGCTGGGATTAATACTTACATATTTTTAAATCAGGATCAAGTTATGGCTAAGTAGAAGCTGGCGTACTGACTATATGTCAGCCAATAAAATCATATTGTTCTTATGTCTGTATAATAGCTCAGTTTCTGTTTTCAAATTCAACTACAATAGAAATGTGGCAAAGAAGAAAAAAGTGCTGGTGAGGCCGTTACTGAGAAAGAGGTGGAACTGTATCAGCCTCAACAAAATGAGCCCCACGGACTCACTGAAGGGCATACGTACCTGAGGCTGCACCTGAGTCATGAGCCCTGGGCTCTGCCCTTTGTCCATCCAGCTCTGTGGACAAATCACGAAACCTCCCTGGTTTTTGTGGGAAATGGACCTAAGGTAGACCGTCAAAGTCTTCCCAATGTCACGCTCTTTGTGGACCACCTTCGGCACACCTGGGCTGCCTGGTGGCCCCCAGAAACCCAAGGAGACTCCCCAGCCCACATGCAGCAGGGCACCCCTCCTACCTTGTCTGCCAAGATGGCGAGTGTCCTCTCAAGGCCAGTGGCAGACCTATCCTTGGCTGCCCTTGACAGCCGCTCTGCATAGTAGCTAACTTGGGTTTTCAAGGTGTTGATCTGGGCGATGATCTCCTTGGCTCGGACGACGTCCTGTGGGATGTAGATTATGGACTGGCAGCCAGATGATGTACTGGAAAGGATAAGAACAGATTCTAAGGGATTCTCCAGAATCTGTAAAGGATGACAGCATCATCCCAACCCCAGTCACATTAACCCTAAGATGACTCAGGGATGTCATCTGTGACTCAGGGATGTTCTGTGACTCAGGGATGTTCTTCTAGGCTACTCTAGTTGTTGATCAGCAAAGTATATCTTAGCGGATTCTTCCTGTCTATATGGCAGAAGCTTGAAATATTAAACTATGACTCAGTCTTTTATCTGTATTTGCATGTATCTGTATTTTCACTTGTGTATGTAAATGTGTGAACAGGTATTGAACAATCATATCCCGTAATCACCCAAATGATCATAATCTTTCACCTCACAACCTCATCTATTTACTTATAAGCAGTACTTCAGTGGAGACATGGAGACCATCTACAGAAGAAGAGGTCAGGTTATCACAGTGTAGCAGAGACTGCAGTGGGTGTTGGACTTTGTCCCCAAACAACCAAAACCTATTTTTTTCACTTGGCCAATCAGGAATTCAAGCTCCCTGTGAACACACCCACAGCCATCCTTCCTCTCATGTCTGACCCTAGCAAGTCCCTAGAAAATTGGGTTTCCTTTCCCTTTCCTTCACTCCAGGACTTCCCTAATTTGAAAACTAACGTTTCATCAATGAAGAGAAAGTGGAGAACATGCCAAGCCACAGGCAAAGCCAGACTCCTCAGTGGCTGTGAAACCCTGGCTCTCCCTCCTTCCCACCTCTTCGCCACCAAGCAGTGTGTGTGTGTCTAGGGGTCTGATGCCAAGCCTACAGCCCGGCCCCTCCCAGCACAATCAGGAGGCTCTGAAGGACCAACTTCACGTCCCCTCGCTGTAGGGGCCTGGCCAGCATGTTGGGTCCAACTAAACGGTGATGATGAATTGCGTGTCTCTTAGCCTGGATCCCAATCAATGCACTATTATACATTTATTTTTCAGACCATCTGAGGAAGCTGAGGAAAGCAGGAAGAAGTATAAGCCACCAATGCAGAGGGTCTCCTCCTAAAATCTGAAATTGTGAGCTCTGGGTAGAACTGGTGTCCCTTCGCACATAGGATGAGGGATCCTGACTGGTCCCTAAAGAGTGACCCTTTGAATTCCGGGGAACAGCGAGAAAGAGGAGGAGCGAGGGCACCTCTCACCACATCCTCCATCACTTCCCCTGGAGAGGACAGTCACCTTGCTCAGGGCTGAGAATCTTCCCCATTGGCCCCTTCCCAGGGAAGTCCCAAAGTGGGTCATCAAGAAACCACCACGACCCCTTCCCTTGCTGGATGATGCGGCAAACATGCAAAAACCGAACACCAAAGCACCCCAGAAAGGAACACCACCACCACAAGCCCACACGCCACAGTAAAAAACAATGGACGCGCCAGAAGCCCATGCAGCAGGCCGCACTCAAGCTCGCGCGGCACCACAGGAGTCATTCCACAGCACGACGTGCACACCACTACTTTCCAATCTGCAATCACTCTTCCAAATGAATAGCTGCCTTCTAGGATCATTTCATCCTAAAAACACAATCTCAAAATAGGGTTTTAAAAAATCAGTTCAGCCAAGCATGGTGGCCTATAATCCTAGCACTCTGGGAGGCCGAGGTGGGAGGACCGCTTGAGCCCGGGAGTTCAAGACCAGCCTAGGCAACATCGGGAGACCCCATCTTTTAAAAAAATTTAAAAATTAGTTAGGCAGGGTGGCTTGTGCTTGTGGTTCTGGCTACTTAGGAGGCTGAGGCAGGAGGGTCAACTGAGCCCAGGAGTTTGAGGCTGCAGTGAGTTTTGACGGTGCCAGTGCACTCCAGCCTGGGTGACAGAGCAAGACCCTGACTCCAAAAATGGTGAAAAAAAATGGATTCTTCCCAGACCCCCAATATTTAGAGTACCTATATTAAATGTGCTGTATACAGATCTACTTCTGTGCAAGGAGGTGGCTGTGTACCCTTCAACAAATATATACCCTCTGCCCAGGCCAAGAGAAAAGTACCGCCCTATACTTGCCCTGTGTTCTCACAAGTCATGTTTTAATGATGGTACCTGGGACTTATGCACGGGATATACACGGCAGAGACAAGAAAAGGCAAATTTCAAAGAGGTACTGTTTAGGATGATGAGGAAAATAGAAGCACGTGTGCTCAACTACCTAGTTTTAAAAACCAGGCGGCCACATGAAGGCGGCAGGATGGAGGTGTAGACATGAAGCCCAGGGGCAGCCCCAGGAGGCAGTATCCTAGGTATGGCCCTTGGACTTTGCATTAGGACCCCACCCCAGACCCGGACCTACCCAGAGCTGGGGTCATGGGCTAAACTGAAGATGCCACGAGAGCGTAAGGGTGGAGTCTTGTGGCCCTGGCCAGGAACTGCTGGTAACTGCTGAGCAACAGTCACTCTGGACACTAGAAGAGCAGGATCACCTCTGCAGAGGCTGAGCCCCCATGGAGCTGGGTTCTGCAAGGGTAGGAAGATTGGGAGGCTGGGTCCTCTCTGCCTGGGATTTAGCCCCTCACACTCTCCAGGCAGGGACACTCCTTCTGCCTATAACCCTCCCCACTCCATCCCCTCCCCGCTTCAGGGACGGTCTTGTATATGGGCAGCAGTGGGCAGAGGGGGAAGGGGTGACCAGGCCCAGACTGGGCAATGGAGGGTCCTCAGAGGGAACCCAGGAACTCAGAAAGTTCCCCAGGAACAAGGTTCAACCCAAAACACCTGGGTTGGGATTTACCCAGAGCAGGCCTTGGTGGCAGCTGGGCCTTTGGCACTCCCCTCCCATTCCTCTTCCCCTGCACTCCTAGACTCAACCCCTAAGTACTTTACTTGTCCCCTATGGGGAAGATCAGGCCTTGAAAGAGGCCCCAGTAGAGAAAAGGCAGGGCGGGGAGGCTCGGAGGCCACTTCCACAGAAGTAGCGTGGGTCTCCTCCGTCAGGGAGGCGGGAGCAGCAGCAACCGTCCCTAGATGCCCTCCTCCCTCCCTTGTACCTGAAGTACCCTCAGGGAAAAGGGCCCCCAGGGGGAAGCTGAGAGGCCTCAGCCTGGACATGGAGGAATGTCCTCAGTGCTTCCTGGTGTCAGATGCCCCCAGCAGAGCCTGACACCTCCAGCAGGGCCCAGCCATAGCCCCTGAGCCCCATGGGTCACAGGCTCTGAGGCCGCAGCATTTCTTGAGGGGCTGCAGGTGCCTCTGAATGAAGCACCACTGCAGAGCCTCTGTTAGGCGCCTGGGGCAGCAGGAGGGAAGCCCAGGCAGCAGACACCATGGTTTCTAACTGTCAACTAATTATGTGGCGGCAAAAGTCACTCAGTTGTATTAAATCTTGGTTTGCACCCACCCCCAGGAGTAAAACTGACCCTGGTAACAGTGTTATTAACATCAGCATAAATTAATAAGTATCATGAAGAGGTAGGCTGGCTTCCTTTGTACAAGAGGTAATAGTGAAGTGAAAACCGAAAAGCCACAAGATTCCTGTACAAGACAGAAAGGGGTTCCCAGCTGCACCCCGGGGCTGACACGAGAACTCGGCACCTAGGGGCTTCCCAGGTTGGGCCCTTCCTCCTCCTGGGAGAAAGAGAACGAGGACCTTTCTCAGAGCGAGCACGGCAACACGCGGCTGCCAGGTTTGAAAGGTAAAACAGCAGACTGAAGATTGGCTATTCATTATTAAAGAACATTGCAGTTGGAAGGGGAACTGTCTCCGAGGTGTGTGACTAGGAACCATGGCAGCACCGCAGGGGAAGCCCACACGAGGAGGGGTGGGGATGGCACAAGCTTTCTCTGCATGAGGACGAGACCCAAACAGACACTCTCTCCAGACAGAAAACTCACCAACACTCCTCAAAACTGCTAAAGAAAAGAACCAAAATGAAATATTAGCAGTTTGTTAGCAAATACCAAATGCAAAAACAAAAAATTAAAAAGCCAACTTATTTTTTGTCAAAATACTTAATCTTATGTGTTGAGGTCCCAACTACAGGGATGACTACAATTAGGAGCCCAATGTGCTTATTCCTCAGAGCAGCGCCACTCCCTGTGCTCAAGCCCCAGGGAGACATCCCACCTCAGGCCAGGTTACCTCTGCATTGAAAGGAAAGTTCAGATCATGAATACCGTATCTATCAGTGGCTTGATGGCATTAGTAGGAAATTAAATAGAAACTTATATATTTGAAAAATACTAAAGAGGTGTTTTGAGAAATAAATTCTAAAGTTAACATGCAGAGTTATCAGGAATCAACACTCCAAGCCTCCTGGGGCAAAGACCCCCAGGAGGCCCCCTTCTTGACTGGCCACACAGAGTTACTATGCGTTCTCCTTCAAGGCCCCACCCCATCTCAAGCTGCACGCTCACACTCTCCACAGGGCAACATGCAATGGAGCGACAGACACGCTTTCTGGCTGGCTGTGCAGAGCTGCGGTGGGCACAGGAAGCTGCGTCTTCTTCCTATTTCCCAAAGGGACACTGGAGTCAGCGAATCCTAAGGCAGGTCTGGTTACCTGGTTTGTCTTAGGGAGGCACCCTTGGGAATGAATCAAGGTCAAGTAGGTTGTCTGGGGGCCTGAATTCCCCTTCCCTGTTTCTCCTCCCGTCTCCAGGACTCACTGGGCTCTGGGCTGGCCCAGGCAGCCTGTGCACATATCTGAATGGTGAATTCTCACAGGGCACGCTCTTCTGTTCCCTGCTCAGCCTTGCCCATGATCAGTGACGCCCCTCGCTGCCTCCCTGACGCCCTCAGCCACTGATCTGCCCTTTTACCTCCTTCCTGCTCCAGTCTAGAGTCCGTTTTCTCAGGTCATGTCTTGACTCCCAGCCGTGGCAAGACAGTCAGATGCCAACCACCAGCTCCATGGCATGTGCCAGAGTTCTTCACCTGACCATCCATGGGATTCTTGTGACGCTCCCTGGGCCTTTGCTCACCTTCCCTCACACTGTTCCATGCTCACTTGCTGAGTCCAACCCTCCCCAGCCCACATGCTGCAGAGGCTGTTGATGGATGCCTCTGCTTGTTCCTTCCCACCTCAAACATCTCTCTGCAGGGCCCCCTCTTCTCCTGGCCCTTCTGACGAACGCCCGCTCTTGCCTCTTTCCATCCTGTGAGAACCCTGCTCCAACACTGTTTTCTTCTCATTCACCTTACCTCACCCACTTCTGTCTTTCCCTATCAGCCCAAACACATGCTAAGTCATAATTATTCTCCCTAAACCAAACACCTCATGCTACTTCCTCCATTTTACGGTCACAGTCCAAGGACCTTACTGGTCATCTACACTCATCACCCCCACGTCCTGAGCCACTGAAATCTTCACAGGTGACATTCTGGAAGATCATCAATGCCTCCCGCACATCAAATACAACAGCTTGGGTTTATTTCTGGCTCTCTCCCTCCCACCCCTGGGGGCTGGGTGGATGCCCTGCTCCATGCACCCAAAACAGCATGCTTGTTTCAGGCACTGGTCACGCCAAATGGCGCTTGCTGACCTGTCTACTCCCAGGCAAGGCCCTGAGCTCCTGGAATCAGGCCTAGATCTGCTGGGCGCTGTACCTCTGGTCACAGAGCAGGCTGGCAGCAAGGCCAGTCCTCTTAGTTCTCCGTTCCCGGCACTATGCACCCGGCCACATTTCCCCACATGCACTGCTTCTGCCACGTCTTTGCCTGAAATGCCCCTCACCACCCTCCCTACCTGGAAATTTCCTGCTCAGGACAGGAGCTCTGTACAGCCCCCCGAATCTTTCAGAAACTGGGAATGTTTACCACTGCTGCACTCTAGGAAACAACGTGCTCCAGGCTCAATGCCTGTGGTGCTCAACTGATTGGCCAGGGACTCTATAAAGGATGCCGAGCCAGCAGAGCCCACATAGGGTGGCTGCCTGGAGCATCACTTCTGAGATGGATCACAATCTGCTCCTCATTTTGAAGGACAGGACCTTCGATCCAGTGCCCTCATCACCCACCCAGCTCAGTCACATGCCAACAGAGCAGCACAGGCTCCATGAGGCAGATCCTCCCACCACGCAGAAGCGGATCAGATGGCTGGATGTTTTTGTGGTCATACTTTGATTTTATTTTAAACTGAGAAAAGAAGCATCAGAAAACTGTACAAGGACCACAGACTCTCTCTGGCTACTTACTGTTTCTTGGTCTCTTCAAATTTGTGCAGCTTTTTGCGGAGACCTCCTGACTTAAAACCTTGGCAGTGTGCTGCTGGCGCCCCGATGGTGACGATATCGTAGTTCTGATCTGAATGACAGAAAGCTCTCCTCCATTACTCTGGGCTCAGGCCTGTGGACAAGCCAGCTATAGGGATATGCACACAAGTCTGGGGTCCTGACCCTCCCTCCCACAGCCCTGGCGGCCCAAGGGTCTCCTGGAGCCCAGTGCCATCACCTCAGCAAAAAGGGGTTCAAAACATTTCAAGTGGAGCCACACGGGCTGCAGGAAGCCACCCTGTAACTCCCGTTTGCATCCCTCCTTGGGAATGGCCAACAGGCAACTTTCTACTGCAGAAATACAAAGGGAAGCTAGAGCGAGGAGAGACAAAAGGAAGGGGTGTGGGCTCTTAACAGAGACCTTTTGAAGGTCTTTGTGACAAGTCTCTCCTCCGAGCCGCCCAGAGCACACAGGGAAATAGGCAGATGTGGGGCACTCAGGGACCAAGTACCTAGAGAGAAAAGCAGCAAAATGCGATTCAACGAGAGGGGGCAGAAAAATAGGTACCTGATCCTCCATCGTCTTGAACTCTCATCCTTTGTATGTGCAAGTTTGTGGGAACAAATTCTAACTTTTTATCTGCTTTCAAACTGCTTGCTTTAAACGAAGGCCCTAAGAAATGGAACAGGAGAAGATAAAGGCCATCAGCACACATGCTGCATTCATGAGCTGCAAGTAGCCAATGGAATTCAGAGGATGCTGTGGCATATACGCAGGTATGTGTCAGCAGTGGCCTAGAAGGTTCTGAGTTGCCATGAGCATATTTTATTTCCAGGTGGCAGGTGGGTGAGATGCCAAGGGCAGCCCCGCTGGTCGGGAGAGCTGGTTCTGGGTGCTCACGGAGTGAATGACGCCAGGGAGAACCGGCTTCAAAAAGCTATGTTAACGACGCTGCGTCTTCCAAGACTCGGCTCTCTACTGAGAGATCTGATACAAAAACTGTCATTCTGTGCAGCATGTCAGCACTACTATAATAAGCAAAGGGGTCCACGCCAGAGACTGCCTGTTCTGACTCCAGAGACCACCATCATCAAAGAGCTAAGAATTTGGTTTGGCTAGAGCAATACATCTCAACTCTCGAAGGTGATGAAGAGGCCTTCTCAACCCTTCAGGCCCATCAAGATGAACAAATGCAATACAGCATTGATTCCAGCCTTCTGACACACGAACTTCGATGTTTCCCTGTTCACGCCTGTTGGTTAAGGAACCTGGACACTATTTTATAACAAATATCCACAATCTTGTTTCTATAATCAGAATCCATAACTAATTAAATAGAGAATCACATGCCTACAAAATAAAGGGATTGCAAATTAAACTGACAACCACAAGAGTAGAAGAAATAAACATTTCATCTAATGAAAAATATCAACTGATACTGCCAGCATACGAATCGCAGACCAGCCACTGTGTGCCTCCAATTTGCCACAGGAGATGGCTCTCTACGGCCTGATGCTTAGGGTGCAGTCCACAGACCGAGAGCCTATGAGAAAGGCACAATCCCAGACCGCCACTTCAACACAATTCTCAAGGAATCCAGGTGCACACTGACATTTGAGAAGCTCTGCTCTAGAAAACTTAAGGCTGGGTGGGTTTCACACTTTCCCAGGTAGGAGGCAGCAGGCATGGGTGAGTCCTTCGGTTCCTCCCTGGGCAAACGCTGCTGTTTCTCCTGGTGACATACTCAGACCCTCTCTTCAGACTCACGCCAAGCCTAAGCAACACCTCCTTGTCAGTTCTGCATTTGGCTTCTTCTCATCCAAGTTTACAGACGGGTTCATAGGTTCTGTGTCAAAACCACATTAAGGGTTTAAGGTTTTCCTTAAACCCTGAAATTCCATTATGTAGAGGAATCAAAGGGAAGAATCCAAAAATAGAGAATAATTCAAAATGCTAAAGTAATACATAGAGTAATGAAAAACCAAAAAATTCATTCCACTTGGAATAAAAAAGGAACAAGAACAGATTTCTAAATCTGCCCTGAGAGTGTTTTGAAAATCAGATGGCATCTTTCAAGGAGAAACAGTGAGGTGTTCATTCACACTCCACTTTGTTTTCTGCGCCTTAAAGCACAGAGTTCCCCCTTAACAATGTATATGTTTACCAGAAGTTACCCCTGACTCTTTAAACCGCGAAATCAAGAAAACCTGCTTTGTTTCAAGGCGCGTGACCTGCATCCTTTCGGTCACTGTACTGACATTAGTCCAAGATGAAGAAACAACATGAACCAGTAACAGCCCGGGATTGCGTCTCCCCTAAATTTCACTCCACAGTGACTGTTTTGGTACATGACACCATAGGAGGACTCTTCACTGCAATTCACAGATTGGGCTTTTTAATTAAGATCCGAAACACCCATATTTGAAAGAATTCACACCTACATGAGAAGTTATTTTTAAAAATCCATTAAAGGGTCTGTCAGTGGGAATGTGTAAGTGGCCCTGTCTTCCAGATCTCTGGCCGGGAAAGCAGGGTGAGTGACAGTGAGTGAGAGTGTGGGGGGGGGGACACAGCATGGGGGTGCGCCCACCTTTGTACTGATGGAGGTCGGTCAGGTTCTCCTGGTATGTGAGGATGATGGTCTGGTACTGGGTGACAATTTGACGCCGGAGGCTCTCCCAGCAAGGGGACAGCTCTCCCAGCTCCTCCAGCTCACACACTCTGAAAGCAAGACACAGATGCATCAGGCTGCGGGCTAACTGGTTTCCCCGGAGAGGCCCAGGAGGCCTACCCAGGACAACAGTATTTGCAGGGCAAGAATCGCGGATGCCCAGGGTGGGCCAGGACAATGGTTACACTACCTGTCTAAAAGGCAACTAGCTACATGAAAGGCAAACCACTGACCACACGGGAATGTGTCCAGAGTAGCTGTTCACGGGAACGTAGTCAAATGCTCAAGGGAAACTGAGTGGAGGTGGGGAGAAGGAGGCAGGCTGCTGTGGAGAAGCTTCACCCTGATGACCTGCAGGTACCCTCAAGCACAGGCTCAAACCACAGCCCACCTGAGTCTGGGCAAAACCACGTGTGATCCTCCCGGAACAGAGAGGACTGCAGGCTGTGAGGAACTGCCCTGAGCCATCTCCCGCTTGTCTCGTCATCTCCCCTAGGAGGCTATCAGGACAGCGTTTCTCATCGCCCCCCAGGTTCTCCTGAGGTATGGGCCTTCTGCCCTCCCCCTGATAAGGGAGCTGCAGAATCTAAAACCGCTCAGCTGCAGCCTAGAGTTGGCTCCTCAGCAGCGGAGTTCCACAGATCACGCTGCCGTCCCAAGCCCTTCTGTCTCATTGCCATCCTTTTTGGGTATGGGACGAGGACCATGGGAGCTGGCACCTCTGGTTATTCTTCCTTCCGTGTCTATGTGAGAGAGGAGCTGTCTGAACCTAAAAGTGGCCTGCTGTGTCACTGTGGATGAAATCAGGCCAGATCTTGTCTTTAGGTGTGTGCTTGACAGAGGCACAGGGTAACAGAAGGGGGAAGGGGGAAGAGGAGGGAGGAGAGAAGAAAAAGAGGAATTGTTATCTCCAAAAAAATAAAAGCTGTATAAGAACTGAAATATAAATTCCTTAGCTCAGCCATGAAGAACAGTGACACAATCATAACAGCAAAATCACGAGATGGATTTAAAAACAAAAAGGATAACCAAATTAGGAAAATGGGGACTGGGAAGGTATAAAAGGCCAGTCCCTCAGCATAGAAAATCGGTAGCTAATCCCTGAAACTGATTAATGAAGAGGACACTTTACACATATATTTAGAAATACCTCAGTAAACACTCTCAAAAAGGGATTGTTTCTGGGAAGCGGATCAGAAAGTAGAGCCCCAAGAGTTGTTTTTAGTTAAACCTTTCTGCGCTATTTGTTTTTTTTATACTGCACTCATGTTTTCCTTTGAGAAAGAAAAAAAGCTAAATTCTAGATAAGGTCTTAGGAAATCTGACTTGTCTGAATTGTTTTAAAAGCTGTGCCATTTTATTATCATTAAAATAGCAAAACTAATATAAAAGGACACCCAGAGCAGGTAGGGCTCCATGGCCAGCCGGCCCCATGACCTCAGGCCGCTCTGAGCACAGCAGCTCCGTCTGCCAGGCCACTGCTGGTTTCTCTCTCTGGAATTGTCTGCCTGTGTTCATGTGACTGCTTCCTACGCTTTAGGTGTTAGTTTAATGTCATCATCTCACAGAGGCCTGCCCTGATCACCCTCTTTCTTCTCACAGTTCCCTTTTCACTTCCAGCACATGCTGACACATCTGGAGTTCCTGTGTGAGGTTCCCAGTTCTGTTTCCAACCAACCCCCACACTGAGCTCACCAAGAAGCCTCCCACACTGAGAACAGTGCCTGACATGTGGTTGTTGCTGAAAACAACAACAAAACCCTTGAACTAAAGCACTTGTTAAATGGATGAACTCCATTGGCCAGGAATGGTGGGTCATGCCTGGAATCCCAGCTTTTCGGGAGGCCAAGGTGGGAGGAGTGCTTGAGGCCAGGAGTTGGGGACCAGCCTAGGCAACATAGCAAGACCCTGTCTCTACAACAAATGAAAAAATTAGCTGGGCATAGTGGTGTGTGCTTGTAGTTCTATCTGTTCAGGAAGCTGAGGTAAGAGGATGGCTTGAGCCCAGGAGTTTCAGGCTGCAGTGAGCTATGATGGTGTCACTGCACTCTAGCCTGGGTAACAGAGCAATACCCTGTCTCAAACAAAAAATGAATAAACTCTTTAAAGTTATAATACACCATGTAATGGGAAATTTAAACATGAAAACCGAAGATACATGGAAAAATAGATTGTCACTATGTAAATATACACAACTATGGACAAAGCTGAACAAAAATTTGTAAAATTAAAATAACTATTAAACTATGTGCATACATGGAGAAAGCAATTGGCAAAATATTAACAGGTGGTGATTTTAGGTGAAAGGTACCTAGGTGCTCATTGCATTATTCTTGCCCTGCATCTTCAAGTGTGATGTTTTTTCCAGATAAAAAACGGAAACAAAATAGCTCTTTGAAAACAGCAGGATTCTGGCTACCTTGCTTTTCTTTCATGCTTCTGTTATACTGTGTTTATAAATAACATCATTTGAGGACAAGGAGGAGAAATGACAGTCTGAGACTATCCCCCAAAGTTCCTATGTTGGAAACTATCCTGAATGCCACAGTTTTGAGAAGTAGGACCTTTAAGAGATGATGTGGTCATGAGGGCACTGCCCACATGAATGGACTGATGTCATCATGGTGGGAATGGGTTGGTTATTGCAACAGTGGGTTTGTCATAAAAGCAAGTTTGGCCTTCTCTCAAGAGCGCTCTTCTGTGTGATGCCTTCTACCACAGGATGATGCAGCATGAAGGCCCTCACCAGATGCCAGCACCATGCTTTTGGACTTCCCAGTTTCTCGAACCATGAGTCAAACACTTTTCTGATCATTATAAATTACTCAGTCTCTGGCATTCTGTTACAGCAGCACAAAACTAAAAGAGAGAGAGACAGGGGACATAATCTGCATGGCCTGGGCCACCTGTTGGGCTTCTCCTCACCTTAGGACTGACAAAATATGCCCTGGATTGAGAGATGCAGAAGGGTTAAGACCCTTATGGGACCACAGTGAGCTGACAGGTCATACTCAGTCTTCTGGAGCCCTTATCTATGACCCTAACCTAGAAAAATACTGCTGGGCAGCTAGGATCAAACAATTACCAGTTATTTCTAACTTTCTGAAGGACTAGTGAGAGGGGAAAGAAAAGAAGAGAAGGCAGGCTGGGCATGGTGGCTCACACCTGTAATCCCAGCACTTTGGGAGGCTGAGGTGGGTGGATCACCTGAGGTCAGTAGTTCGAGACCAGCCTAACCAACATGGTGAAACGCCATCTCTACTAAAAATACAAAAATTAGCCAGTCCTGGTGGCGCACACCTGTAATCCCAGCTACTTCAGAGGCTGAGGCGGGAGAATTACTTGAACCTGGGAGACGGAGGCTGCGTTGAGCTGAGATTGCACCACTGCACTGCAGCCTGAGTGACAGAGCAAGACTCTGTTTCAAAAAAAGAAAGAGGAAAGAAGAGAAGGGAGGCAGTTCTGAGTGCAGGACACACATCTGGGTTCAAGCACACTGTCTTATGAAATCCTTGCACAGGAATCCATGATCCCAATGAGCACACTGAGGCTTAGGCAAGCCAAGGCCACAGAGTTGCCAAGGGAGAGGCTGTGTTTGCAGTCCGGTCTATCTGATGCCCGTGCTCTGCCCGCTATATCTCAGAAAGGAAGGGGCACGTGATATGGGTATGATGGACAGTCAGTCTTTCCGTGTGGCCTCACCTGGCTGCATCTTCCTCTAGTAGGAGCTTCACGAACTGCCGGGGCACGTGCAGGGAGAGCACACTCTCTGCCATCTGCTCCAGGATCCGCAAGTGGTTACCATCAGTGGTTGGAAACCGGTACATGCGGCAGATGGCGCCTCCGAACACTGAGGTGGGATGACAGGGGAGACAGGCTGCATATGAACTGGCTGCAGACCTGTCTCATGGGTTCTTCTCTCCTGGCCCTCAGAGATGGTGACAACTCAAGTCCTTTCACTGTTCATCTCATGGGAATTAAAACGCTTACACCGAAAACCCACCAAGTGGCTAGGTCTGAACACTTCTTCCCAGCAACATGCAATCTTCCTGTCCCAGAACATGTAACTAACTCTAAAGTGCAAGCAGCTGGGGGCAGGGAGGCTGTTGCCAGTCACCAATCCCAATGTGAAACAGGAAAGAGTGAGATGAAGTATTACTTCCTTGGAGTATTACCGACTCTTTTTTATTTTTTAATCCTCTTTCAAGGAAAATTATTATTGTTTTTTGTAGCAACTCTTTATATGCTGCAAAAAGAACACGAGGATAAGCAGCAGAGAGGTGACAATTAGGGTGCATGGCTGGGACAATCGCAGCAGGTGGGGAACAAAGGGGACTGCGGGCCCAAGTGGATACTCACAAAAGAGGCAAGAATACCAAAGGAGGAAACTGTTTACCCGATTTCAGCAAAGTGTCCTTTCGCAATGAAGCATATTTGGATCGGATTCCTAATGCCTCCGTCAAGCTTTCATCGACGGGAAGAACCATCTGATAATGTGTAAGGAAATGCACAAGAAAACTGTGAGATTCAGATGACTCCAGAACATTCAGCAGAAACAGTGGCCTAAATACATCACAACAGAACTCTTAAGATGAATATCCACCACGACCTCTACAATAAACATGCTGCTCAAGCCACAAAGTAATTCACCTCCCAGTGTGTTGAACCACTTCATGCACACACACAGTTCTCTAGGCATGCGTGGTTTCTCAGTCACTTCACCTTGTGTTTCAGTGTTCTGATGTATAAAACGAAAGGAAGAGAATAGATGATGCCAAGGGATATTTCCAGAACTAACATTCTGGGCTTATTTTGGGTGAAATGAGACATCTCTGTATTGTACAACAATGACTACTTACCAGTGTTGGGGCTCTGAAATTAGAATTTTTGAGTGTCTGTGTGAGAGACTGTGCATGAGAGTGGGTGCAGGAGGGTGTAGCTGGAGAGGGGGAGGAGGATCGGGGAAGAGGGGAGGATATGAAAAGGTGAAGGTATGCACCAGGAAACTGCAGGGCATGCATGTGTCTGGGAGAGGAAGATATTAACAAAACAGGACAGATGGCCTGGGTCCTAAATGCCTCTTCGCTTGCCCTCCACACCCCCTAAGTTGCCCCCTGACTGCAGTTCTTCCAGTAGGGCTCTTTCCCGCTTACTCCTGCCCTCCAGAAGTGGCTAGTATAGCGCCCAGAATAGAGGCAGGCTCCAGGGCAGCAGGGCTTTACAGGCGGGAGCCCTGTTTCCTGCTTCAAGGTGTGCCTACGGAGGACCAGAGTGTCCACAGGGAGCAGCATCAAGCAGCAGGTCCTGCCCGTTGCTGAGCACAAGGGCTAGGTCCACGAGAGCCGCATTTTTACTGATTAATTCCCTTGCTCTTTCTAAAGGAGAGGAGGAAAGTGGCGTAACTCACCCTCCCATTGACAGTGTCCACAGACCGGGTCACAGGGGGCCGTTGGTCTGACTTCTCCTCCATCTGCCAGCCAATCACGGTGATGTTACCCACACGGTCACTCTCTGCAGACCTGTGATGTACAACATGCTTTAATGAGTAGTGCTGCAGCTGTGCTTCTTTTCTGCTGAAATGCAAAGCCCTAGCCATACTGGGTCATCAGGGTCCTGGGGGCAGCAGGGCCGAGCTGACTGACCAGTCAGTCAGCATTCACTGTGTGCACAGGGCTCCTCCCCAGCGAGACAGACGAGGAAACCATGGGGCACAGTGGAGGGCTGTGTCTGAACGGACAAGGCACCACAGGGAAGTGTGGACGTGCGGGTGAAGTCAGAGGGGGCCTCCTTGAGGAGGAGCCAATGCTGTTCTTGAGCTGCTGCCAGTGCCTGGGCTCACCCCTGCCCAGAGGGTGAGGGGGACACGTGTCAGAGTGACGACTAAGGAACACCTTGTTCTGGCCCTGGGCCCTTTTCTGTTCCTTCCCACTCCACCCTCAGGTTTATATTAGCCCAAGGCCTAAGCCTGGACTCCAACTAATGGAATCCAGCCAGGGCTTCCTGAAGCCCTTGAATCCTGAGATGACAGAGCTGATGCTACCCCAGCCTCAGTCAGCTTCGCCCTGACACCTTTTCCTTACACAATCCCTCTCATTTTATCCACGAGGCTGATGGCGGCCTGGGCTCATCTGATCCATCCAGGGAACCTGGGGACACCCTGGAACTTCAGGCTTTCTATTTACAAGGTCTCACTTAATCAGGTTCTAAATTTTTGTCTGGTCCCATCTACTGACCATTTCCTTTGTAATTTCCTCGCCCTGTCCTCGTGCCTGTGAAGTCCTTTCCTGCTCTATCTGTTCAATGATCAGTCGCCTTTAGCTCCTTTAAAACGAATGGTGTCCATTTTGTACATTTAACTCTAACCCAACTAGAGTTAACTCTGACACATGATGTAACTAAATATTTTTTTCAAAGTCCTTTTCCTTACATGATCCCTCTCATTTTACCTAAGATTTTTCCTTTTTCCTGAATGAAGTTCTCTAAACAAACTAAGGGCTGCTGCAGGGCTCTCATCCTGTCCACTGATTAGATAGTCAACGCCTACAATACTGTCTTGTCTTTACTTACAGTAGCGTCAGAATGTCTCAACATTGCAGGGACTTAATTTTGTGTCAAATTTTCCTAGCTATTTTGGATTGTTTTCCCAGATCATAGTTCTCACAATTTTTACATTATTCTGAAAAAAGAACACCATGTCAGAGTTTTTGGTGGGAAGTGCCCCTAAAATGATTTGGAAGGATTGACATCCTGATATCTTTCATCTTTCCATCCTGGGACACGGTGGGGGCTTCTCTTTCATTCACTCATTCCTTCCACAAACATTTATTGGGCACCAGGCACTATTCTAAGTGTCTGGGAAACAGTCGTGAAGCAAAGCAGACAAAACTCCCTGCTGTCTGGGACATGATATTCCACTGAGGAGGGGCTAGAGAAACACACTCAGTATTATTAGATAGGTATCCAGGCTTTCCTTCAGGGCTCAGTACAGCTGTGCTCATATCTCCTATGGATGCTAAAAGTTTCCACTTCCTGATAGGCTAAGCAATTTGTTTTGCCTCAGTAGACAACACACTGTCCCCACACAGACTGCTTCTGGGAAGGGAAGGGTGCTCTCTCAGTATAGGAAGTGGGTCCTTTCCCCATCTGTCCCTGGACCTCATCATTCCAGATCCTTCCAAGGGAATAAAACTGAACACCAACCTTAGTGTTAAATGCAACCTATGATGCCTGTCCTGCAGCAGATCTTTGACAACGAACGTTCCAGAGCCCAGTAAATACATCTGAGGAAGAGAAGGAAGAGAGGCAGCATTGGTGTACTTGCTTTGCTTCTGATGCAATTACCATGGCCCCAGAGAGTCCAGCTGACTGCTTCCCACAGCACCTCTTACCCTTATGTCAGAAGCCCAATGTGAAAGCTTAATAATTTGCAAAGACAAATGCATTTAGACATGAGTTAACTTGTGAGCCAGTAGTGAAGTGAATCTGTGTTCACCTCTCATTCAAATGATTACGTAATTTTTTCAAAGGGAAGAAAATCCCACGAACTACAGCACATTACTTAACTGTTCCCTGAGATCTATCTTTGACATCATACACGGAGAGTTTGACTTGTGTCATCTGATTGATAAGAGAGTCTTGAAAGAAGGCAATACTGCTTAGAAATATAGGATTGTTGGTTCCCTAGAACACAAAAGGAAATAATCAGAACACAGGGTTGGATTTTTAAAATGTAATTGCTTTTGAAATATATCAACATTTTCAGAATGAGAAACTAACATTCTCACTGTCTGGAATCAACACGAATGCTAAAGGCAGCTTAAATAAATACATAAAACAAACAAACAAACAAAACCCTCTGCTTTTTAAAAGAGAAAAAAGAAGTCTGACAGACCATGACAGATCCACATACAATAAATCAGCCCATTAAACAAGCTGTGCCTGAGGACTCATTTCATGGGTTTCACACTCAACGGGAGGAATTTCTAAAAACCGAAGCAAGTTGGATGTCCACATGCATTCTTAGTTTTATAACTTAAAGTGTGATGCGTATTTAGACCTGCTACTTTGGGTTATTCCTTGAAGAGGTACAAACAAGCAGATGAAAGAGAGAAAATGAATGGCTTAAGTGCTTTATTATATATTTCTAGAAGCCTGTGTTTGGAATAATTAAAGCCTGACTTTTTAAAAGCTATCCTTTTTTTTAGGATCAACTACTAGTTTTTAGATCATAGGTGACTATTTCCCAGCAGCTTAGCCATGTCCTCCAAAGCCCCATAGTACCATACTCTCTCAGGTACCAGGTAATTATCACAGCCACCGTTCCCTGGTCCTCTGGCTCCGTTTTCTCTCTGCAGATCCAGATCCAGGCGGTCAAGCTGACTGGACAACTCCACCTGGGTGGGCTGCTAGGGCCTCGACCAACTCATCTCTCCCTCTACCCGCCCTTGGCTAAGGCCACCTCTGACTCGTTTTCCAAGCAGTTTACAAGCCCAGGCATGCACTTTGGTGTCTTCTTCTCTGTTGTTCTCAACCAGCCAGTGATCATGAACTCCCCTTGCAAGGTCCACCTCCAAAGTCTCTGTCACACACTCCTTTCTTTCTACTCCCTCCCACTCTCACTCCTCCAAATGACTGTCCCATACAAGTTAGGACATCTGGTCAGGTGACTCCCCTGCCCAGAAGCCTACACTGGCTCACTACCATGTGCTGATAAACACCATGGCCTTCAAAGCTTTTGTTCCTTGCTCTCCTACGTGCGCCTTTCACACACCGACCAGGATACAGTTAGACCCCAAACCCACGTGATCCTTCCCTGTGGTCACACATTGGCATAACCACAAAAGAACTTTGGCGGGCTCTTCACGTGGAGTCCCCCGACTGGCTACCTGGGCATCACTTGGGAGCTTGCGAGAAATGCACTTGGGAGCTTGCAAGAAATGCTTGCGAGAAACGCAGACATACTGAAGCAAAATTTCATGAAGCCCCATCCTAGGAAACCTGTTGGGACCCTTAGAGTCAGGCAGGATCCCAGCCTCCTGGTGCTCTCCTCACCTTCCTACTCCAATACTTCCCATACTCGCTGTGCACAGGGACAGCCATATTCATTTCTGCCTCCCCATCCACCAGCTGGTCAGTTCCTCGGGGCAGGGACTGTGCCCTGGTGGGCTCTGTATCATCCACAGAGCCTGGCACTATGCTTAGATGTGTAGGTAGCACTTGACAAATGCTTAGAAAGCAGAATGGTTGACGTGAACTTGGAAATAAGTTCCTAAGAGACTGAAAGGATGGGCAAGCCTCCAAAATGCACAACTGGTGAAGAAGAAGAAATGCAGTTTAAGTTTGATAATTCTTCACTTTACAACTGCAGAATCTCATGCCACCAACTCCTACACTTAGCGTTACGTAATGTGCTCGATGATCTAAAAGGATTTTACAAAATTCCCTCCATAAATGTTTATCATGTAGCTTAGTGGAAAACATAAACATGTGACACAAAACTCAAAAGGCTGTAAAAACAAAAACCAACAAAAATAGGGATATGTCTGGACAAGAGAGTGGTTAATAGTTAATACTCTTCTAAGCTTTGATTAACGAGCACAACTCTTCCAAAGTAACAGCCAACTGGAGGTGACAAGAAGGAATTAGGTCTTACCTCTCACAAGGCAATGAAGCTTACAGCATCATTGTTCAAAAACAAGCTGCCAATAGTTAACCAATAACTGTAAAGGATATGGCAATATAAATGCTACCCAGATGAGTATATGTGATGAAAAACATCTATGTACTGAAAACCCACAGGAAAATAGCAACAACTCACGTAAATATGGCTTCAGCTACAGATGCACGAGTAACTGAACATCAGGACAAGAGACACCACTAGAGAATGTCCCACAGCGCCTCAGGGAGGGACCACCAGCACCCACCTCAATGATCTCCGTCTGTGCATGCTTCGTCCAGAATGCCTGAGGAGGGGTGGTGACACTCACTGCAACAAAACTATTTGGCTTTCGATCTAGCGATGGAGTATGCAGCTCACTGCAAGCTACGGAATCAAGATGGGAAAGAAATGAATCCTTTAAAACCAGACTCTCATTAGTTCTCTGTTCCAAATACACTCAAAGAAAGCACAAAGAGTCAACGACATTCAAAGAGATGAGACGATCACATCGTCAGTTGTCACAGGGAGGTGATTTTTTACATTTGAAACAATCTCTTTACATGCCCCCTCCCCAGCACCCCCCAAGACAGCAATGCCCTAACTTCAGTGAAAGGCTGCGTTGATGGGGGCTTCCCATGTCCATGGAGCGGAACACAAAGCCAGAAACGTCATACAGGTCCAACCTTTCAAGTCTGACCTCGGTAACTATTCCAACTCTAAGCAATCGAGCAAAGGAGTCACGGAGTCTATGAAATCTAAGACAGAGCTACCCGTGCGTGCCTCCTGTGACTGCTGTGGCTGACTCTGAGCATATGGTGCCCCACATGTCTTGGCAGGTGGATGGATGGATGCTGGAAGAAAATTAGAATTCTATGGCAAAGTAAACAAAGCTCTTCTTTTTTTTTTTTTTTTAAGTGAGCCACTGTTCATTTATAATCAATGATAAGCCACATATATGACAGTGGTCTCACAGATTATAATGGAGCTGAAAAATTCCTATTGCCTAGTGATGACACAGCCATCCTAACATCCCAGTACAAACACATTCCCTTTTCTATGTTTAGATACACAACTGCTTATAATATTTAGTACAGTAACATGCTGTCCAGGTTGGTAGCCTACGAGTAACAGGCTATACCATGGACATAGTAACAGTCTAGGAGTAACAGGCTATACCACGGACATAGTAACAGGCCAGGAGTAACAGGCTATACCATGGACACAGTAACAGGCTAGGAGTAACAGGCCATGGACATAGTAACAGGCTAGGAGTGACAGGCTATACCATGGACATAGTAACAGGCTAGGAGTGACAGGCTATACCATGGACATAGAAACAGGCCAGGAGTAACACGCTAGGGTAACAGGCTATACCATGGACATAGTAACAGTCTAGGAGTAACAGGCTATACCATGGATATAGTAACAGGTCAGGAGTAACAGGCTATATCATGGACATAGTAACAGGCCAGGAGTAACAGGCTATACCATGGACACAGTAACAGGCTAGGAGTAACAGGCCAGGAGTAACAGGCTATACCATGGACATAGTAACAGGCCAGGAGTAACAGGCTATACCATGGACATAGTAACAGGCCAGGAGTAACAGGCTATACCATGGACACAGTAACAGGCTAGGAGTAACAGGCCAGGAGTAACAGGCTATACCATGGACACAGTAACAGGCTAGGAGTAACAGGCCAGGAGTAACAGGCTATACTATGGACATAGTAAAAGGCCATGAGTAACAGGCTATACCATGGACACAGTAACAGGCTAGGAGTAACAGGCTATACCATGAACACAGTAACAGGCTAGGAGTAACAGGCCAGGAGTAACAGGCTATACCATGGATATAGTAACAGGCCAGGAGTAACAGGCTATACCATGGACATAGTAACAGGTCAGGAGTAACAGGCTATACCATGGACATAGTAACAGGCCAGGAGTAACAGGCTATACCATGGACATAGTAACAGGCTAGGAGTAACAGGCTATACCATGGACATAGTAACAGGTTAGGAGTAACAGGCTATACCATGGATATAGTAACAGGTTAGGAGTAACAGGCTATACCATGGATATAGTAACAGGTCAGGAGTAACAGGCTATACCATGGATATAGTAACAGGCCAGGAGTAACAGGCTATACCATGGACATAGTAACAGGCCAGGAGTAACAGGCTATACCATGGACATAGTAACAGGCTAGGAGTAACAGGCTATACCATGGACACAGTAACAGGCTAGGAGTAACAGGCTATACCATGGACATAGTCTAACAGGCTAGGAGTAACAGGCTATACCATGGACATAGTCTAACAGGCTAGGAGTGACAGGCTATACCTAGGAGCCTAGGAAGCTGCACCATCTGGGATCCTGTTAGTACATTCTGTCATGTTCACACAAGGACAACATCGCCTAATGACACATTTGACAGAATGTATCCTCACCATTAAGTGATACATGACTATACTTAACGCCACCGAACTGTATACTTAAAAATGGTTAAAATAATACATTTTGTGTACATTTTATTGCAATTTTAAAATAAAATAGAAAAAACGTATGAACTCCTATTTAAAAATATATTATTGTGTCCACAACAGGTGAGACAAATGCACAGAAAATTCAGGGAGAGGAGGAGTGATGGGATGAAGGAAGACACTAATAAAAATGAAAGAAAGAACAGGGAGAAAAAAGGAGAGATTAAAAGACAGAAAAATACAAAGAGGGAAGGAAGAGATATGACTCTGGAAGGGTGGGGGAGGGCAATAGCTCGGCATGTTTTGAGGAGAGTTTAGTTGGGAAGATATCTTTGTTCATGTGGAGTAAGTTACTGGCTATCTCCATCCTTTGAAAGGACCTGTGGTGATCTAACTAACCACTGTTCACAGCTCCATCTACTCTTCTGGGTTCTAATTACACTTTTTCTGACATTAAGATTGCCATATCAGCTCTCTCTTTTCTTAGCACACACATTTGTGTGTGTGCATGTTTTTCTATAGTTGCTATTCGTGCAGCTATAACCCAGATGTTGACCCCAAATCTCATGTCTTGGAATTTTCAGTGCTTTCTCTATTGGTGAACGCCCATCTGGAATCATCGGCCTTCTTCTGAGGAACATCTCTTAGCATTGTTTATTCTATAAGTGTGGTGTTGGCATGCTTTCAGCTTTCAAGGTTTAAAAAATGTCTTTATTCCACCTTACTTCCTGAAGGAAATATTCTCTAAGCAGTTATTTTCTCTAAGCCCTTTAAATATATTGTCTCTAGGCCTCTGTGTTTTCTGTTATGAAGTCAGCTGTCGGTCTAGTTGTTGCCACTTTAAGATTGTGTTTTGTGGCAGTTTTTATAATTTTCCCACTGACTGTGGCTTTCAGTAGTTTCATTATGATGTGCCGAGGTACGTTTGTTTGTATTTATTCGGTGAATTGTTGCATTTGATGTGCCGAGGTACGTATGTATTTATTTGGTAAAACTGTTGTATTCGTTTGGGAGAAATGCTCACCTATAAATATTGCTTCGGACCCTTTTCTGTGTTCCTTCTTAAAGATACAGAATAAATGCAATGTTAGACCTCTCACTATGCTGTTTTTGCTCTCCTCTGAGCTTTTTTTCCATTATTTTTATGGCTCTGGCTTCATTTTGTAAATTTTCTTCTTGAAATTTTTCTTCGAATTCTAGAATACGTATGTGGTTCTTTTCATGGTTTCTAGTTCTCTGAAAATGTTCAATAATGTCTTTTTTCTTCTTTACCATAGTGTTATGACTGAATGTTTGTGTCCCCCTAAAGTTTCTTTAAGTAGGTCTGTCTTCTGACACAAACATCAAAACTTATGTGTTGAAATCTTATATCCCAATGCGATGGTATTAGGGGTGGGGCCTTTCAGAGGTGATTAGGTCACAAGGGTAGAGTCTTCATGAACGGGATTAGTGCCTTTAAAAGGAGAGACACAAGAGCTTGCTCCCTCTGCTCTGCTCTCTGCCACGTGAGAACACAGCAAGACTACGTCCATCTGCAAACCAGGAAGCTGGCCCTCATCAGACAACAGATATCCTAGCATCTTAATCTTGCACTTCTCAGGTTCCAGAACTGTGAGCAATAAATTTCTATTTTTTAAGCCACCCAGTCTACCATATTCCGTTATAGCAGCCCCTATTAACTAAGACATATAGTCAATAATGGTTATTTTAGTGTTTGTCTCTTAACTCTAATATATACGGCCCCTTTGGGTCTATTTCTATGCTTATTCTTTCTGTTCATATTTCTTATTTCCTCATGTTTCTGAGAAATCATGATTTTATGCTGAATACTATATTTTAAGAATTGCTTGTAGAAGTTATTTTATCTTGCTGTCTTTCTCCAGACAAGATTTGTAACTACTTCTGCAAGGTTCTAGGGAGCACTAGCACTCTAAAATGTTTTCATTTACTTTCAGTAACATAATAAACCTGTAGTCCCTATGAACACCTGCTTCTGGTTCCCCTTACTCTAGAGGTTTAGATTTAGCCTTTTGGATTCTAGATCAAAGTGAGAGGGGTTTCGTCAAGTATCCTTCCCCTAACGGACCCTAGAAAGCAATCCCTGTCACTTCTGCACTGAGACACTGTCTAAAGCACTGCGCAGCCTCTGGACCTCTTGGCCTTCCTCTTGGGAACCACTGTAAGCCCTCAAAGGAATAAGTGGGCCTCTGCTCTCAGATTCTTTACTGTCCTATCAGTTCTCTGGTCGCATGGACCAGATAGTTCAGATTTTTTTTTTCATTTTTTCTAGTTGTACTTAATGGTAGATTTGATTTTTGTTTGTTATTTATCTAGAAAAAGATTTTCTTTCTCTTTAGAATTTGTTAGTCTCACAAGGAGATGCCTGGAAGTTGGAATATTCTTGAGTCTTTTTTTTTTTTTTTTTTTTGAGACGGAGTCTCGCTTTGTCACCCGGGCTGGAGTAAACTGGCATGATCTCGGCTCACCGCAAGCTCCGCCTCCTGGGTTCACGCCATTCTCCTGCCTCAGCCTCCCAAGTAGCTGGGACTACAGGCGCCCGCCACCACGCCCTGCTAATGTTTTGTATTTTTAGTAGAGACAGGGTTTCATCGTGTTAGCCAGGATGGTCTCGATCTCCTTACCTCGTGATCCACCCGCGTCGGCCTCCCACAGTGCTGGGATTACAGGCGTGAGCCACCACGCCCGGCTATTCTTGAGTCTTAAGTCCATTCTTCCCTCTAGAAAGAATTCTTCTGTTGCTTCTGGCTTGCTGCTACTCCTCTTTCCGGCTCTCTGCTTCTAGGTCTCCTATCGATCAAATATTAGAACTCCCAAGTCTGTCATAACTCTTCATCAACAATCTCTTTCTTGATATTTTTTCCTTGAACTGTGAGATGGTTCCTTCATTTGCCTTCACAGATTTATAACAGTTTTCAGCAGTGTTGCTTTGATTTTTACTACGTTTCTTTTAAGATATGATTCACATATCATAAAGTTCACCCTCTTAAAGTATACAATTCTCTGTTTTGTTTTGTTTTGACATGGAGTCTTGCTCTGTTGCCCAGGCTGGAGTGCAGTGGCTGGATCTCAGCTCACTGCAAGCTCTGCCTCCCAGGTTCACGCCATTCTCCTGCCTCAGCCTCCCGAGTAGCTGGGACTACAGGTGCCTGCCACCACGTCCGGCTAATTTTTTATATTTTTAGTAGAGATGGGGTTTCACCATGTTAGCCAGGATGGTCTTGATCTCCTGACCTCATGATCCACCCACCTTGGCCTTCCAAAGTGCTGGGATTACAGGCATGAGCTATGCGCCTGGCCCAATTCTGTGGTTTTTTAAGGCATTCAGAGTTGTGCAACCATCACCACAAATTCCTTAACATCTTAACATTCTCATCAATCCAAAAACAACAATAAACCAAACCCATTACCCCATTCACTGGTCCCCCATGAAACCACTAATCTACTTTCTATCTATATAGATTTGCTTATTCCAGACATTTCATATAAGTGAAATCATACAATAGGTGGCTTTTGTATCTAGCTTCTTCAATTAGAATATTATAAAGGTTTATCCATACTCTAGCAAATATCCGTACTTCATTCCTTTTCATTGATAAGTAACATTCAGTTGTATAAACATACCATATATTGCTTATTCATTTACGAAGGACATTTTTGATGAATTGAAAATTCTTGGTTGTCTTTTTCTTTCAGCAGTTTGAATACATCATCCCACCACCTTCCTGACCTCCGTGGTTTCTGATGAGAAATTAGCTGTTACTCTTATTGATGATCCCTTATACACAATAGATCACTTCTTTCTTGCTGCTTTAAAGATTCTGTCTTCAGCTTTCAATGGTTTGAGTATGATATATCAAGTGTGGATCTCTTTGAGTTTATCCTACGTGGAGTTCATTGGGCTTCCTGGATATGTAGGTTCATGTTTTCTATCAAATATGGGAAGTTTTTGGTCATTACTTATTGAAACATTTTTATCTTCCCCCTTCTCGATTTACTCTTCTTCTGGTACTCCTATTATACATATATTGGTGCACGTGCTTGTGTCCCACAGGTATTTGAGGCTCTGTTCATTTTTCTTCATTCTTTTTTCCTTTCTGTTCCTCAGACTGGATAATCTCAACTGACCTGTCTTCAGGTTTGCTGATTCTTTCTTCTGCCTTCTCAAGTCTACAGTTGAGCTTCTCTTAATGAATTTTTCATTTCAGTTATTATAATTTTGAACTCCAGAATTTCTATTTAGATATCTTTATAGTTTCCATCTCTTCAAGTCTCTATTTGGTGAGACATTGTTCTCACACTTTCCTCAGTTCTTTGGACATAGTCTCCTTCAGTTATCTGAACATACTTAAAATAGCTGATTTACAAATCTTTGTCTACTAAGTTCAACATTTGTGCTTCCTAGGGATGGTTTCTACTGACTGTATGGGTTTTTTTCCCCTCTGTGTATGAGCCATACTTTCTTATTTGCAATGTCTCATAACTTCTTGTTGGCAACTACACATTTTAAATAATACAATGTGGGATCCCTGGAATAAGATTCTCCCCCTTCCCCAGGCTTTGTTGTTGCTGCTTTTTTGTGTGGCTGTTTCTTCAGTGCCTTTTCTGATTGAATTCTGTAAAGTAATACTCTTTGTCATGTGTGGCCATTGAAGTGACTGCTTCATTAGGTTAGTAGTCAGATAATGGTTGGACAGATGTTTCTGTAAATACCAGAATCACAGACCTTTGCTGTAGCTTTAGCTAACAGTCCCTGTGTGTATACTGGGGTCATTTTCATCGTTCAGGCAGTCAGTTTATAACTCTGTCTTAGACTTCATTTGCTGCTTGCAAAGAACCTCATAGTCAATCTCAGGTAATTGCCTAGGGCCTTCTCAAGTCTCCTGAGTATGCACACAGCTCTGGACATGTGCACAGCCCTTTCACTGGCCTTTGAGGTTCCCAGGAATATGAAAGAGCTTTTCAAATCTCCCTGTGAATATCTCATTCCCCAGCTTCCCCTTTTAAGGTTTTTTTGCTTAGCTTTTTGTTTGCTCCAACTGTTATCACTACCTCAGGCAGCTGCAATGTTAAAAAATGGACAGTGATTGTTTTTGACAAACATTCTCAGGGAAAAGGCTGTTCTCACTGATTCTGAGTTAAGACAAATAAAGGCAGGTACAGGATGTGGGGTTTTCCACGGAACTGCCAGACAGGACAAATAATGACAACTCTCTAAGAAAGGGGCTTTTTGTAGGATCTCCAACCCCATTCTGTCCCCTTCAGTAACCTTTAGGCTATTGATTTTCACTATAACATCAGAGGTGCTGGCTTTCAAGGCTACCTGGAGCTAGGGAGAGGACGATAACAGGGCAAGTTAAAACATCATAAAGCTCTCTAACTAAGAAGCCATTTGATATGATTTGGATGTTCTGTCCCCTCCAAATCTCATGTTGTAATGTAATCCCCAATACTGGAGGTGGGGCCTGGTGGAAGGTGTTTGGATCATGGGGGACAAATCCCTCATGAATGGCTTAGTGCCATCCCCTTGGTGATGAGTGAGTTTTAGCTCTGAGTTTACGCGAGACCTGGTTGTTTAAAAGTGTGTGGCACCTCCTCCCTCTCTCATCATGTAAGATGCTGGCTCTTGCTTTTCCTTCTGCTGTAAATAAAAGATCCCTGAGGGCTCACCAGAAGCTGAGAAGACACTGGTGCCATGCTTGAACAGCCTGCAGAACCATAAGCCTCATAAGAGAAAAGAAACCTCTTTTCTTTATAAATTACTCAGCCTCAGGTATTTCTTTATAGCACTGCAAGAACAGACTAACACACCATTTTTCTTAAATAAATGCTCCCCAGAGTACTGCAGGCCTCTGTTAATTTTCAGAGTTCTGAAACAATTGATTTTGACCATTTTTGTACACTCATTGCCTTTACAGAAGAGAAGATTTTTGGAAGTCTTCACTCTGCCATATCTGCTCTCATCGTTCTTTTTTTATTTTTTAAATGTCAACTAGTGGTTTAAAATTAGTAAATTGATTTTTATTTCCAAAAATTAATTTTCATTCTCTGTAATATCTTCTCATATATCTTCATGAACCTTCAGTATTTATTGGATACAATAAAATACAAAGAGATTAGGTTTTTCTGATCAATGAGTTTTGACAATCATAAACACTCATGTAAGCACCATCAAAACAAGATAGCACAACTTTTTCATCAAACTAGAAAGTTCCCTCTTGTACAAATCTCCTAGTTTTGCAATCATTTTCTGATTTCCACCACTATTCTTTTGTCTGTTCTTGAATTTCATACAAATGGAATGTTTTCGAGACTCATCTATGTTGTTACATGTATTGATAATTCATTCTTTTTTAAAAAAAGAGTCATATTCCATTGTACAATTTATTCATTCTACTGTTAATAGACATTTGGGTTGTTTTCAGCTTTGAATTATTAAATAAAGGTGACATAAATGTTGTTGTTCATGTCTTTTTGTGAACACTTTTTCATTTCTTCTGCATAATTACAAACGACTGAAATCTATTTAATTTTATGAGAAACTAACAGTTTTCCAATGTGTTTGTATCATTTTCCACTCCCACCAGCAATATACAAAAGTTCCAGTTGGGTAGTTAGTGTTTTTGTTGTTGTTGTTGTTGTTGTTAATTTTACCCATTCTAATGGGTGTGTTTTAATTTACGGTTACATGATGACTAACGATGTTAAGCATCATTTTATTGTTTATTGTTCATTTGTATAACTGATTTTGTCTAGCGTCTGCTCAAGTCTTTTGCTCATTTTAAAAATTGGGTTGTTTACTTTTTTACTATTTATTTGTCCTTTGTGAAGTATATGTGTTGTGAATATTTTTTTCCAGTCTGTGGTACATCTATTCATTTTCTTAGTGATGTCTCTTATGGATAGCAATTTCTTATTTTGATGAAATTCAATGTATCCTTTTTAAATTTTAGGGAGTGGTAGGCAGAGAAGCCCCTCCCTGACAAAAAGTATCTGTGTCCTAATCCTCAGAAACTACAAATCGATGACATTACATGGCAAAAGAGACTTTACAGATGTGATTACGGGATCTTCAGATGGATCATGTGGATGGGCTCAATCTATCACAGAGGCCCTTAAAAGTAGAAGAGGAAGGCCTTAGAGTGAATCATAAAGATATAACAATGGAAGAAGAGGCAGGAGAGATTCAAAGCATGGAGGGCCACTAGACCTGCCACTGCCAGCTTTGAAGATGGAGGAAGAGGACTATAAGCCCACAAGAGGAATGTGAGTGGCCTCTATGAGCTGGGAGTGGGCCTTAACTGATAGCTAGCCAAAAACCTGGGTCCTAAAATTTAAAACCACTAGCAGCTGAATTCTGCCAACAACATAAATGAGCCAGGAAATAGATAGGAAACAGGCCCTGAGGCCTTCTAAATAAATCCAGCCCTGCTAACGCTGATTTTGGTGTTGTGAGACTCTACGCAAAGACCCAGTGAGTACACTGGATTTCTAATCTAAGGGAACTGTAAGATAACATATTTGTATTGCTTTAACATGCTAAATTTGTGGTAATTTGTTATGGTAGCAGTAGCAAACTAAAACAAAGTACTTTTTGTGCTCCGTCCAAATCTATGCCTACCCGAGTTTCAAAGTTCTCCGATTTTTCTTCTAGAGGCTTCAAGGTTTTACTACTATTTTAAGTTCTCTCTTGTGTCTTCCATTATGTCTGCCTCAACAGGAATCCCCCTAATTTGACTGATCTACCTGTCTCTCCTTTAAGTTACAAAGTACCCTTAAGTGACCTGTGGCCTCACTCTACTTGCCCTTTTATCAGGTGTGAGTTTTCTTGACACCTATGAGAGGCAGGAATATACAGGTCTTTCAGGCAGTAATGGTGGCAGACGGACTAAGGTACAGCAGGTGGCCAAAGGCTGGGAAGACTGAGATTAAGGGTGGATGGTCCCATGGCCACCTTCAGAACATGCCTTTCTACAAGGGACATTCTCTCCTGGCCTCCTCCCGCAACCCAGCTCATCTAAATTTCAACCAGGGTTTGATTCCTGGCTCAAGTTCCATAGCTTCCATTAAGTTTTCTCTGAGCAGCCTGCAAGCCCACTTAACGTCACTCATTGGGCATATTTCCATAGAAACCACGTGCCTCTGATATGTAAGCCTTGTCTCTCCAACCTGATCATCTGTAATCCCAGCTGAATAAACGCTAAATAAATGCTGTTGAGGTAAACTGCACACATTTGATTCAACAACGCTATATTCAAGAGTATACCCTAAGGAAATAATCAGCAAAATGTATGAAAGATCTATATATAAATACATTCACTGTGATGGTGTTTATAATGGCAAATTGAGAAGAACCTGAAAGTCCAACAGTAGGAGGCTGGCTAAAATAAGTATGGCACAGTTCTATTAGAGACTCTATGAAGGCATTTAAAATGATGAAGCAGATCCCATACATATTTAAAAAGATGTTTTGCTACACGAAAAAAGAATGTCAAGAGCACTATAATGACATGTTTGGAAATAATTCCATCACTTCCACAACCAAAAATCATGAAAAATCTCCATATAGCACTCTGTGAGGGTCAAACATATATACTTGGAAGGATATATACCAAAGTGACAACTGACCACCTCGCTGCAATAAAGTTTTCTTTTTCTTCAACATTTTCTGTATTGAAGGTTTTACAATGAACATACATTTTTTAAATTTTAAATGTGAATTTTAAAAGTCAACACATTTGTCCATTCAATAATTCAGCTCCTGCTCCTCCTTTTTTTTTTTGAGATGGAGTCTCGCTCTGTCACCCAGGCTGGAGTGCAGTGGTGCCATCTCAGCTCACTGCAAGCTCCGCCTCCTGGGTTCACGCCATTCTCCCGCCTCAGCCTCCCGAGTAGCTGGGACTAAGGCGCCCGCCACCTCGCCTGGCTAATTTTTTTGTATTTTTAGTAGAGACGGGGTTTCACCGTGTTAGCCAGGATGGTCTCAATCTCCTGACCTCGTGATCCACCCGCCTCGGCCTCCCACAGTGCTGGGATTACAGGGGTGAGCCACCGCGCCCGGCTCGTCCCTTTTTAAAAAACGGGGGTAAAATTCACTTTACATAAAACTCATCCTTACTTTTTAAAGCAGTTTCTTCCTCCATGTGCCCAATTAACATGACTATATTACTGTTTTCCGTTCACCAGATTCAGAAATGTCCTGATTTCTTTTATAGGGGATGAAGATTTTTAACTCAATTATACCAACTGTCATCCTCTCTCCATATGCAATCATTTTAGCTTAATTTTTGTCAAATCCACATTGTCATGATGAAAGTTAAGCACATATTACTCATTAAAAACCATGTGGGATTCCTTCCACTTCTCTCTTGTGATGACCCTGTTTCCTGGACCCCATGACTTCTTTGCTCAGTGTGGTCCCTCTTTAGGATGGGAACACATCCTCCACTAGCTTCCGGAGAAAAGAATGCAGGGGAAGTAAATGTTTGCTGTACAACTCTGTGCGGCTCAAACAAGTTTCTTCCTACCCTCACATTTGACTGACAGTCTGGTTGGGCAGAGAATTCTGGGTTGAAAATATAATTAAAGGTGTTGTCTCACTGTCTTCCAGTTTCCAGTGTCACTGAGACATTCCATGCCAGTTTTATTCCTGATCCTTGGGTATGATCTGTTTTATTTTCTTCCTGGAACTTTTTAGTATCTTCATTTTATTCCCTGTGATCTGAAATTTCACCACAGTATATCTTGCTATGGGTCTCTTTCATTGTTGCGTTGGGCCTTGATAGACATTTTTAATCTACAGACACATTCTTCAGTTCTCAGAGATTTCCTCTTTCTTTTGCATTTCCTCCCTTACATTCTCTTCTGTTTTTCTTCTAAATATTGGACCTTCTGGATTTACTCTCAAAATTTCCATTTCTATTTCTTACCCATTTTCTATTTTGTTTTTTAAAATCTTACTTTCTGGAAGAATTCCTTGACCAACTTCCAAACTTTACAGAATTTTTAAATTTTGTCTATCATATTTTAAATATCTAAGATTGTTCTTGTTCCTCAATTGTTCTTTTTATCTTTATAGTGTCCTGGTTTTGTTTTATAGATATACTATCTTTTGAGTATATAAATTATAATTCTTGTTTTTTTTTTTTTGTTTTTTTTTTTGAGACAGAGTCTCACTCTGTTGCCCAGGCTGGAGTGCAATGGTGTAATCTCCACTTACTGCAACCTCCACCTCCTGGCTTCAAGCTATTCCCCTGCCTAAGCCTCCTGAGTAGCTGGGATTACAGGCACCTGCCATCATGCCTGGCTAATTTTTGTATTTTTGTAGACACAGGGTTTCACCATATTGGCCAGGCTGGTCTTGAACTCCTGACCTCAGGTGATCCGCCCACCTTGGCCTCCCAAACTGCTGGGATTACAGGAGTGAGCCACCACACCTGGCCAATATAAATTATAATTTCTTTGAAACTTTCTGCAATGTCTCAGTTTCTTCCAAATTCTATTTTTTGTTTCTTTTCCATTATTATTTTTTAGAGACAGGGTATCCCTCTGTGGCCCAATCATAACTCGCTGCAGTCTCAAACTCCTAGGCTCAAGGGCTCCTTCCACCTCAGCCTCCTCAGTAGCTGGGAATACAGGTGTGTGCCACCACAGCCAGGTAAGTTTTTTTTTTTTTTTTCCTCTTTAGAAACAGGGTCTTGCTATGTTGCCCAGGCTGATCTCAAACTCCTGGCCTCAAGCAATCCTCCTGGCTTAGACTCTCAAAGTGCTAGGATTACAGATGTGAGCTACTGTACCCGGCCAGTAGTGTACTTACACTTTTATGGGTTTTGCAATTTGTCCAAGTCTTTTGGGCCTGGGGGGTGCTTAACCACCTTGATCTTCTTTGTCTCTCAAACAAGCAGTAGAATCCTCATATAGCACAGGAGGAAACTGTTCCAGCAAGGTCAAGTGGCAGGCTCAAGGCCATGTGGTTAGCCTGGCATGGTCAGGGCTGGAATCCAGGTCATCTGACTCCCCAGGAGGTACCTCTTTTATGTCACACCACCTCTTGGACATTGGTGCCAGGCCACCAACTAATGTTGACCAAGGAATGGGAAAAGGGGAGAGGAGTGCTGGGTAGCATTGGGCTCTGATGGAGAGGTGTCTCAGGCCTCTGGGTAAGCACAGTGATGCCACGTATCGCTGACCCCAGACTCAGCACATTCTGATCCACTTTTTAATATATTCTTATCTGACCCTGAGAAAGAGAGCACGCAGGTGCCAATGATGCCTTTTATACAACAGGGAACTGAGGGCTAGAGAGCGAAACTCAGCCAACACAAGGCCTTGCAGCCGGGGGCAACAAAGCTGAACTCTACGCCCGGTTTTCCCAACCCCTCCTTCCCTTTCTCCCATTGGGGTGGGGGTGGGGAGGGCTCTGCTGGCAGCTGTAGGTGGGCTCACCTCCCTGTCCCCAGCCACCTGTGGAGAGCATACCCCCATGGGAGCGAGCCCCATGCTGAGCAGCCAGGAGCCTGTGGGCACGGAGCCTCCGAGGTGCCTTCCCATCCACAGAAGTTCACAGCTGTGAGGGCCCCGTCTTCTCAGAAACACTGCAGCAGTGGTGGCGGCAGCAGCAAGCTCTCTGAGACAAGCCCATGCACTGGTGGTAGTGTTTTTGTTTTCACTTTTAAGTAAAATATTTTTTAAGACAAAAAATAATGAAAGATACCTACCTAAGCTAAATTCTAAAATGGGCTCATCCGGGTCCTGTATATTTCCTGAATAGAAAAGAAACGACAGAGAAATCACCCTTAATAAACTTTTCCCTGTTTTCAGATTAAAAGGACAAATAACCCTCTACTTTCCCCCAACAACAACAACAACAACTGCCATGCAAGACAATTTCTTTATTTTAAAAATACTGTGTTTTTGAGATTGCTAAGAAGTCCCTGACCCCACAGCCAAACCCCTGCTTCTCCTCGGATCTGCACATCCACAACAGGGAGGGCTTTTACCATGGCCTGGGCATGGGCCAGCCAGACACTTGGACATTCCCACACTACCCTGCTGGTGCCCCCCCACCACACTGGAAAACTAATGTAGTCAGGCTCCAGCAGAAGCGGTTCACAGGAAGAGGGCTGATGCCCCCCTTCCCTATTTCCTGGTTCAACCAAAAGGATGCCAACCAGGGTACCCTGTAGTCTAGGGTAGTCATGGGGACTCATCGGGTCCCTCCCAGCACTGCCACCGTGTGGAGCCCACGCGCTGTGAGCTCATACCTGGAGCCTGGTGCAGGCCCTGTGAGGCTCACCTGCCAGAGAGAGGCCCAGCATGTCGGCCGCCACGTCGATGGTGGAAGCCCGCTGCACTGCACGGGCCCTGACGCCATGGCGAGGGCTGTGCTCTCTTGCTGTCATGATGTCATTGGTGATAACGTGCTTCTTGATCCTGGATCAGACCACGCCTGATTACCCGGGAAGCCTTGGCACCGAGCCCTAGTCCGCTAAAGTGGCAGTAGCCCTGAGAAAAGGAGCACTGGTAAGAAATCATGGGGATGGTGACGACAGAAACCATGCTCTCATTTAGAAAGAACGTGACCTAACGTGGGCAAGGTGCAGGGACAGGGTTCCCCAGCATGTGAGGAACCGGGGCGGCCTGTCCACTGCTCCCCGCCCCTTCTGGTCACTTCTTCCTCCCCACTCCCCAACACCGGGTGTCCATGGGATCCCTTGAGGATGTCCCGTCCTCTTCAATGGAGATATGCCACAGTGAATGATGGTTTTCATATAATCATCAACTACGGCTTTTGAGATTTTCTTGTTCTCTTTATTATGCTCTTCTGTTGGCAAGTCTCATAGAACCTTTAAAAATTTAAATCAATTCAACGTAGCCTCTGTGAGAAGGGTAAGGGCTGCGGAAGAGTCTGCTGCCCGCGCGCGACATACAGATGGCAGAACACTAGCGGGACAAAGCTCACAACTCTAACCTGCTGGCTTTCTTCCCGGAGCTGCATAAACTTCACGTGTCTGGGTCTCAGGCTTTTCTTCCCGCAAAGCACGTAATCTAGGCCTAAGCGAAGTGGAGGGTGCTGTGCTATGGAAGGGGAGGGTTCTGGGTAAAACACTGCCACAGGCTGAGTCAGATGCTTCACATGGCTCCGAGCTCCAGAGCTCACACTCTGCTCTCAGAACTAGGTTAAGCAGCAAGAAGGGAGTTTCAGGTTTTTCCAACCCTATGTGCTACAACTCCTGCTGTCTCTAGAAAGAACCAACCTTTAGAAGTTAAGATAATTAGACTGAGCAATAAGCCTGGTTTAAACACTGTCTCAGGGGTCTTCCTATTTCCAGAGACAGCCCTGTCTTCTCAAAGAGTGTCCACACCCTGTGCCTGAAGGACCTGGGCTCCTGTCCTTGGGTTAATTCACCAAACAACTTACTGGACATGTTTGCTCTCGGACCATGTGGCATTTCTTCATAGAGGCACGTCCAAATCCGTCATCTAAAAATAAGAAAGCGAAAACTTAACAAGCTGCTCAAACATGAAGTTCCTCAGACTGCAATGCCTGGGAACGTGGAGAGGCCAAGGGCTAATCTATGTTTGTTTGAGCTCCACACCCCAAGTTTTGCTCAAACCCAAAATAAATGAGAAAGAGAAAGCACATCTTCTTCTCCCCTGCAGGGCTGATCTGTTGGGGGAGTCTGGGCCTGTCCTAAAGAGCCAAGTGGGCAGCTGGGTGTGGTTTAGGGAAATGAGGAGATGAGAATCTGAGACCAGTTTCCCCACTCACAAACTACAGGCCCTGGGAGAAGTAGCAGGGCCCTCTAAGGCCCTGCCCTTCGGGATGGATGGGCTGCACCCATCTCATGGGGCTGCAGTGAAAATCAAATGTGCATGAACAGCAGAGGGCTCTGCAAACTCCACTAGGCTCCCACAATGGTGCTGCTGCTGGGCCCCCAGACCCCACCCAGTCTCAGCACCACAGGGGCTGTTAGGCAGGCCTCAGGGCTCAGCTCATGAGCCATCCCTCTCAAAGCACCAGGGTCGGGGAATCAGATGACAGCAGGAGCAGAGTGCTTAGCCCAGGGCCGACTCAGTTTCTCTTGCAGGCTGTGCTCCTATCCCTCCCATTAGGGGTGCCCAGGGACCTTCAGCCTGGGCATCTCCGCAGACAGGGCAATGTCCTGGTAGGGGAGCCACAATAAAAATCGCCAAGGGGAAGATTTGCTGGTGAACGTCAAAGGCACACAAGTGAAGCAATACACAATGTGACTGGTAAACAGGAAAGTGCTTACCATACTAGTATTTGCTTTTTACAGTAATGCTTGTACATATTAACAAAAAACTCACCAAAATGCAAGTGGCAAAAGGTAGGAATTCATAAATGAGGAACACATTGGTAAACACTTTGAAAAAGTGACCAAACTCATTAAGTAACACAATGCTAAATATGCTTTCCTTCACCTAAATTAGTCCTCCTAAAGAGTTTTGTTTGTTCTTTAATGAGAATACACATTGCTGGAGAACATGGGGGAAGCTGTCTAGGACTCTCCCACATTGTTAATCCATCTTAGAGTAATTCAAACATTCAGAAAGCCATCTGGCATTAATGATCAAAATGTGTAAATGATAACAAAACTCTTGCCAATAGTCCAGAACACGGAAAAGACTACTGGGTAAAAATGCTTATTGTAGCATTACTTATAATAATAAAGCAATCCAAATGTTCAGCTACGGATAAGAAAAGAATGTTCCGGAACATCCATAAGACACACTATTATCTGGCTATCAAAATGATCACAATATAGCCAATAGACACATAAAAAGTTATTCAACCCCATTAGTCATCAGAGAAATGGAAACTGAAACCATGCACAAGCACTAGAACAGCAAAAATGACACAGACCAACAATACCAAGTGTTGATGAGGATGTGGGGTAACTGGAAGTGACACTCTACTGGTACAGCGTAAGTAGTCACCCATGCTGGAAAACTGGCCGTCTCTACTTAAGTTGAACATACACCTACCCTGTGACCTGGCATACAACTCAGAGGGGGAGCTGCGAACAGAAACGCACACTTATGCTCACCAAAAGCCTGTAGAGAAAGTTTGGAGCAGCAATGTTCACAGTAGTAAGATACTAGAGACAACCTAAATGTTCGTCAACAGAACAGATGAAACAATGGGATGAGTCTCAGAAACAACGTCAAGGGGAAAAGTTAAGACCGTTCTAGGCAAATCCATTCATATGAAGTTCAAGTACAGGCCAAACGAATCTGTGGCGTTTGGAGTATGGAGAGTGGTATCCTGAAGGGGCGGGTACTGACTGGGGAGGGTGAGAGGGCTTCTGGGGCTCTGGAAATGATCTGGGTGTGACTTACAGACTTTACTGTGTGAAATTCACTGAGCTCTACACAGGTGATTTTTATACCCCAATACAAAGTGTATACAAGACAGCATAGCAAAAAAAAAAAAAAACACGTCAGTTCTGCATCACGTGTTTTTAAAGAAATAGCCCACCTTTGGTCTGTTTGCAGCCATTTAAAGAGATACTGTACAAAGGGGACAGCCAGCAGGAGGCTGCATCAAGACGACAGCCATGTTCGGGGTGTGATCATGGGGAACTGTCTTCCTCCTCTAACGGCCATCCTCTTGTGTCACTGAAGATTGCACCCCCTGCTGGCCAGAGGCAGGGCAGCACCCTAGGCATGATTTCAGCGACAAGAAAGGGCTCCTCTCTTCTGAACCTTTGCCCCGTGTGTCTCCAGCATTCCATTGCCTGCCTTGCCGCCCAGCTCAGCCTGTTAGTGAAGCTGTCCGTCACCCCCTTCAGTTGCGACACTGGAGACAGGCCACCTAAGTTAGTGAAGCTGTCCGTCACCCCCTTCAGTTGCGACACTGGAGACAGGCCACCTAATAGAGGGACACACCTGTACCCCAACATCCTGCCAGCCCTGGGGAAGCTCCAAAACTCACCCATGCCCACCCCTTTCCACCTTTCCCCGCAGGGTCCCTGCCCACCCCACCTGCCTGCTCTGCCCTTAGGAGGGTGGTTTAAATCTTAGGTGTGGTGAGGTTTCTGGAGATAGAAATGCTTCTTGGGGTACATCTACAGGACTAATTTTACACTTGAGAGAGTTCACAGGTCACAGAAACTTTTAGGTCAAAAAGACCTTAGAAGCACTTCGTAATTATTTGGGGACATTTAATTAGAATCTGCAATTTAAGTCATCAAGGCCCAGAACGCAAAGCTAATTTGCTCAGCTGAACGTGATTTCTCTTGTCTCATTAATATAAGGTAATTCACCAAGGATTCTTCTATTCCCAAGGTCCTTGTTTTGCCTCCCAGCTCCATTTGAAGACCAGAGCTCATGAGGAGAAAAACTGCACTTAAGTAGAAGAGGAGACAGACTGTGTGGGAGCTGCCTAGGGGGTTGGAATTTTTTCTTGGTGTCAAGAGAAAAAAAGCAATAACCCAAGAAGTCAGCAGCTCCCATTCCTCATGCTGTGCAGTCACGTGACCCCTCCAAAAAGAGGCAGCGGGCCATCAAGTGGACAGCAAACCCTGAGGTTCTATTCCACTTCCCATGATGTCCATTCCAGCCATGGGGGGGCAGGAAAGGGGTGGTGGAGAGGGCACTGGCAGGACGGGAGGGGTGTTAGGATTCACACAGGACCAGTGAAGTGGCAAGGCCTTCAGCAGCAGTCCTGGGAAAGGTTTGCCAGAGGCCTAGAGGGAGGACTGCAGGCCCTCCGCCTCAGGAACCTCTCGGGCTCCCTTGAACTGGAGTTGAGGGGCGAGAATTAACACATCAGAGCTCCACTTTTGCTTATTCATTGGGGTTCTTCTAAGAATAATTTTTAAAAGGAGTTGCACAGATGAGGTCACAGAGCTCAGACAGAGTGATTTTTTTTTAAGTCGCATGGAGATGAAGGATGAACTCTCGTCATCAACCCAAAGAAAAAGCCCAGGTGCAATGGGGCCCCTCTCCCTGCCCTACCCACCGGACCCTGTCCTACCCCACCCCTGTCCTACCCACCACAGCCTACTGCGGTCACTGCAGCAGCAAATGGGCTGAGAAGCTTCGCTGTGCCTCTACTCTCCAAACACAGGCAGCACGAGAGAAGGTAAAATGAAAGGCTGGCATGAAGCTGACCATGAGTCAGCAGCCCCTAAAAAAGAGGCTACTTTACAGGGGCAGAAAGAGGAAAGACTTACTCTCAGAAACCCCAAATCCAGGACAGCTAAAATCATAGACCAGTGAGGTGTCACACCATTCACTGGCACTGAAAGTTACTATTAATAATAACCTCAGGCCGGGCGCGGTGGCTCAAGCCTGTAATCCCAGCACTTTGGGAGGCCGAGACGGGCGGATCACGAGGTCAGGAGATCGAGACCCTCCTGGCTAATACAGTGAAACCCGTCTCTACTAAAAATACAAAAACTAGCCGGGCGAGGTGGCGGGCGCCTGTAGTCCCAGCTACTCGGGAGGCTGAGGCAGGAGAATGGCGTAAACCCGGGAGGCGGAGCTTGCAGTGAGCTGAGATCCGGCCACTGCACTCCAGCCTGGGCGACAGAGCGAGACTCCGCCTCAAAAAAAAAAAAAAAAAAAAAAAACCTCAGAGAGACAAATATCACCTTCCTGCAGACACACAGGAAGGATACTGTAAAGGATGCGGACGAACCTCCAGCCGGAAGAGGTGCATAGGGCAAGGCATGTGGGAAGGGCATGGGGCTGCCCTGCCTGCCCTGTGTGCCACTCCCCAGGAACCTCTGCATGCTCAGCTATCCAAAAGCTCCCAGAACTCAGTCCTTTGGAGTTTTGGGGTTTTGTACTTTTTTCTTCCCCCAGCTTTTAGAAACAGGGTCTTGCTCTGTCTCCTAGGCTGGAGTGCAATGATGTAAGGCTTATTGTAGCCTCGAACTCCTGGGCTCAAGCCATCCGCCCATCTCAGCCTCCTGAGTAGCTGGGACTACACGTGTGTGCCACCACATCTGGATAATAATTACTTTTTTAAAATTACAGATGGGGTCTCACTATGTTGTCCAGGCTGGTCTCAAACTCCTGACCTCAAGCAATCATCCCACCTTGACCTCCCAGAGTGGTGGGATTACAGGTGTGAGCCCTAACACCTGGCCTCCTTTGGGGTCTTTAATGAAAGCTTCATTATAGACATAATTGACGAAATCACTGGCCACTGATCTACCGGCTCAACCTTCAGCCTCTCTCCCCTCCCCAGAGGTGGGAGGGTAGAAGACTGTAAATTCCAGCCCTCTCATCATGGGATTGGTTACCCTGGCAACCAGCCAAATCCTAGAGCAATCTAAGAGCCCCCAGCCACCAGTCATCTCACTAGCATACAAAGACACTCCTATCACTCCAGAGATTCTAAGAATACCTCAGGAAAAGAGGGAGGAAGACCAAATACAGATTCCACAATACCACCCCCACCCCAACTCCAGGTGGGGCTCAGGACACCCGGAACACATTCCCTGGGCCTCCACCACTCCCAATGTTCCCTAGGCCAGCCTTGGACCTCACCACTCTGGACACTCTATGGTGTGAGATGGCTTTAATGTCAACACAATGGGTTCACTGAAGTGGCTCTACTAGAGCTGCTAATCCAACCTAGAGAGAAAATGTGACCCAATCTCAACCACAGTGTCCCAGACCAGCCTCTGTTTCCACAGGTCCCCTAGAGCCAGATGGAAACTGAGTCTACCCCGGGCTCTACTCAGACCTTGTTTACACCTAACAGGGGTCCTGAGACCCTTGGGGACTTCAGGGCCACCAATTCTTGAAGCCCAGCAAATAACAGAATGGGCATCTAGGAGGACTTTCTATGACATGGGCACAAACATGGGGGTGGGCACAGGGTAAGTAAAGTGCAGCCACTGACGACACAAACTGAATGGGCCAGAGCCAGAATGACTGCGGTGACAGGCGTGGGCAGCAGGGACAGGGCAAGGCCAACAGAGAGAACAGGAGTAGTAACTCCAGGATGGCCAAGCCCAAGGTGACCAGCAAACTGGAGGCTCCACTCCAAAGACGAGGCAGCACCAGCCTGTGTGTGGGCTTGGCACACCCACTGCCACAACAGCTCACATTCTGCTCCCAAGCATCCACTCAGGTCCGTCACCAGCCAAGGTACATGCTGCACACAGCAAGGACCAGGAAGGCCTGCTTCCAAGTATTCCACAGCAATAGCCAATGGCAACAGAAACTTCCTCTGATTTATATTTGAAGTGAGTGAGTGAATAAATGAATGCCTCTACATAACAAATGAGAACGTTAAGTGCTATGAATCTACTTTTAATGCAAAGCAAATGATAAAATGGGTATGAGAAGAGGAGTGTGTGAACACGGAGTGAGAAAAACACACAAAAACAAAACTGCCATCTGATGTCAAGTGGGAAGGGGTTGTGGCATGGGCATGGGTCATAAAAGCAAAAGGACTGAGTCTGGGAGGTGATGCAGGAGGAGTGAGGCGTAGGATACAGCAGCTGGGGTCCTTGATTCTAATTTTCCCACTATGGAGACTCCTCCAGCCCTGCGTGTCCTTCCCCATCCTACGGTGCCAGGGAATAGTGGAAGCAAGCAGGTCTTCCTTTTTTTTTCTTTCAAACAAAAGCCAACTGCTTAGGAAGATCTTAACCTTTTAAACAAAGTAAAATATGCTTCTCTAGCATAAAATACAAAAAAAAAAAAAAAATGCTGCCTCAAAGGCCCAGGTATTAACTAGGATGGAAAGGCCAGATGCTGCAGGAACAAGGACAAGAGTGGAGGGTACCTGGGAGGGGTCTCAGGAAGATCTTCCTCATGCCTCTCCTGAGCTCTGGCTCCCAGCCCACCACGCCCCCAGCACCCTGGTCCACAGAAGGCTCTTGATATAGTTTGAATGTGTTCTCCTAAAGTTCCTGTGTTGAAAACTTGTCATTGTAACAGCAGTGGGAGGTGGGGCCTTTAAGAGGTGATTAGGCCCTGAGGACTCTGTCCTCATGAATGGATTAATGCTGTTTCTCTGTAGGAGTGAGCGGAGTGGGTTCCCCATAAACCGGGAGTTGAGCCCAATCTCCTCTCCCTATCTCTCGTGCTGGCTTCTACCTTCCACTCTTCCACCATGGGAAGACCCTCACCAGATGCTGGCACCATGCTCCTGGACTTCCCAGCCTCCAGACTGTAAGAAATAAGTTGCTTTTCTTTACAAACTACCCAGGCTGTGGTATGTTGTTAGAGTAGCAGAAAATGGATGAAGACAGGTGTCGACACCTGCCCTTCCGCAAACTAAACCCTTGGATCAACCTGTGAGGCCCAGAGTGGGGCCTCAGGAATCCAACCACTTGCTCAGCTAATCCCACTTCAGATCCCTCCTCCCCGATAGGTGCAAGAGCCGCCGAGCTTCTCTCAGCCTCAGTTTCTGTATAACGGAAATAACACTGGTCTCACCGGGACACACTGAGGAGCAAGCACATATGTGAAGAAACACAGAAAACATCTGCACAGAGCTCGGTGCGTGGGCTGTCGGCCATGCGAGGTTCTCGCCTTGGCTTTTCCTAACCTCCCCTGAGGTTGGCCCCCACAGCGCTTGTACTGGGGCCATCTGTGAGCCTGGAAGCCCTTTCTCTATAGCTAAGTCTATTTGAATTTTACCCAATTTTCCTACTTTCTCCAGTTCCTCCAACCCGAACTTTTCAACGAGGTCCACGGTACTTCGCTTGCGGTGCAGTTTATAATCACCAAAACTTAGGCTCAAAGGCTGCTATTGGAAAGGAACATGAGAGCGCAGACCTGTTCTTGAGGCAATACGGCTTGGTGGCACGGGGGAGGGGAGCCCAGGCAGTGGCATCAGATCTAGTGAGGCACCATGAGGCGTGTGACCTTCCACAGGGTCCCATCTCTGTGCATCAGTTTCCTCACCTGTCCAGTGAAGTTACCACCACTGTTGGAAGGAATTCACAGTCCCCCACTCAGAGTGTGAGCAGACCCTGGACTCCTAGGGAAGTGAGGCAGGTGCTCTGTCCCTCCACGATAGAACATCCATGTTCTCAAGGGGCCGCATCACAGTCCTCTTATACTGGAGAGGTCTGCTTCCTCCTCCCCTCAGAGCTGGGGCCCAGCCCTCTCCCACCTCCCTGTACCTGCACAGGGCAGGAGAGGGTCACTGTGAGGAAAGCTCTGACTCGAAGGACACGTAACACACAAGCATGCCGCAAAACATCCATCCAGTGCTGCTAGGGCTTAAATACAGGAAAGCCCAAAAAATACACGTTTTCTAAATGTGCTTTAGAAAATCAAGCACAGGGGCCGGGTAATCTCAGCACTTCGGGAGGCCGAGGCGGGCAGATCACAAGGTCAAGAGATCAAGACCATCTTGGCCAACACAGTGAAATCCCGCTTCTACTAAAAATACAAAAACTTAGCCGGGCATGCTGGCACATGCCTGTAGTCCCAGCTACTAGGAAGGCTAAGGCAGAAGAATCACTTGAACCCAGGAGGCGGAGGTTGCAGTGATCATGCCACTGCACTCCAGTCTGGGCAACACAGCGAGACTCCATCTCAAAAAAAAAAAAAATTAAATCAAGCACAGGAAGAGAAGTAACATGCTGGCAATGCGCATCCCTTCTCACCTGCAGACAAAAATGACCTGACTCAGGGCCCCCGAGCTTGTGCTCACTGGGAGATGTTCTCTAGCTTCCCATTTCCCAAGCCTTACTGTCTGCCAGTGAAGATGGACAGATAGCAATGGCAATGAGTTAACTTCATTTACTTAACTGACATGCCTCATTAGTTTAATAAATATGTTGACTATTATAATACAGGGCCTGAACCAGAATACAAATGCACATCCCAGACTCCGATGGAGGGAGTCAGTCACTGTGCTACAGTCTGAACGTATCCCCCAGAATTCCTATGTTGAAATGTAGCCATCAATGTGACAGTATTAAGAAGTGGGGCCTTTGGGAGGTGATTAGACCCTGAGGGCTCTGGCCTCATGGGTGGGGTTAGTGCTGAATGAAAGGGCTGGAGGGAACCAGGTAGGCCCTTTTCGCCCTTCACCTTTTGTCATGTGAGGACACAGCAAGAAGGCCCTCAGCTGACCCTAAATGCCAGTGCCTTCCCAACATCCATAGGTCTAAGAAATACATTTCTGTTGTTTACCAGTCTCAGTTTTGTTATGGCAGCCTGAACTGACTGAGATACCTTGGATAGGAACATGGATATCCCTGTAAACAAGAGGGCAGAGGAGGATGCTCCAGGAGCAGAACAAGCCCAGACCATTCAAGCCTTCCTCTTCCACCTCACCAGCCCCTCAAGGTTTCCCATCTCAGTAGACGGAGTTCTGTCCCTCCACTTGCTCCAGGCAAGAAATCAAATCCAGGCCTCCTCCTTCTTTCACGTGCCACGTCCAATCCATCAACAATTCTATCAGCTCTATCTTCCCCATAAGTACAGCTTCAACTCCCTCAGTACCCCAGTTCCCATATCCTGGGAATTTGACCAGCGTCCCTCCCACAGTCCTCAGAGTCTGTGTCCAACAGCAATGATGGGGCCCGTGAACCTCCTAGCAGTGTCTCCATCCTACGCCTGCCCTGGCCTCTTTACTGTTTAGACTTTATCTGGTGTGGCCTTTGCATCAGCCACCCTGTCCGGGACTGTCCTTCCTCAGATAACAAGGCAGGCAAGTCCCTCACTTCTCTGATGTCCTTCTTGGTTCCCAGCTCCTCCTGGAGGTCTCTGAGACAGCCCAGTTTAGAACTGCAGCTCAGCTCCTTGTGGTTCACCCACACACCATGAACCTTCAGGGGATTTTCTGTAAGAAGCAGTTTGAAAATAAGTTGCCCTGAAAAAAGTGCTTTAAAATGTTTGTGCTGAGCAAAACGGGTGCTCACAATCTGGGAGATGAGGGAGATGTGTCAATAATCACAAGCACGATGTCTGGAAGGTGACAGGAGCAGCCTGGGGCTGGCGGAGGTCTGCTGGCTGCCTCCCACACCACACACTTCAGCCACTCTTTCCTCAGCACCTCCAGTTTCTTGCTTCTGCACCTCATGCTGTTTCTTCTCTGTAAACTGGCAATCTCTTTAACATGGGGGTCTCCAACCTTTTTGGCACCAGGGACTGGCTTTGTGGAAGCCAATTTTGAGGAGCTGGTCAAGGGAAGTGGTTTCAGGACCAAACTTCTACCTCAAATCATCAGGCATTAGATTCTCATAAGGAGCACACAACCCAGATCCCTTGCATGTGCAGTTCACAACAGGGTTTGGCTCCTATGAGAATCTAATGCCACCGCTGACTGACAAGAGGTGGCGCTCAGGCAGTAACGCCTGCAACTCAGCCCACTTCCTAACAGGCCACAGGCCAGTGCTGGTCTGCAGCCCGGGGACTGCGGACCCCTGCTTTAACAAACAGGTGAAGGTCTACTATGGAGCATAACAAACTGAGCTCTATTATGGAGCAGGCCCCTTAGGGACACAAAGATGATGGGAGGGTTGGTCTAGAGCTACATCACAACGTGTAACAAAGATAAATGGTGGACAGCCTGCGGGCCACAATGGTGGGGGCCAAACCTCTTCTGAAGCCTTCCCTTGGGTGAGGGGCTGGCTTGCTACTCTGTCCTTTCTAGGCAGGGGCACCCCTGCGTGCTGCAGCCAGGGATTCTGGCGCTTTTTCTTGAGATAAATCAACCCAGTGTTCCCACACATGACCCCTCTCACTCCCGCACACCAGGCCTCATTCATCATTTCATTACCACATCAATTTCCTAATACCACAGACAAAGACGACAGGGACACTGCACACGGTCTGCTGTCAGAGCTGCCTGGTTAGGACTGCAGTCAGCGTGCACCAGGGGCAGCGCGGCTCTCTCCCCTACAACAGGCAAGGCCTTTGACAAGTCTCATTTCTTACTCCACTGTCACTTGAAACCACTTGAAGCCCTCACACAATTAACTGAAAGTTTGCCCGTCTGTTGTCCAGGAAGGCCTTCCAGCAGTGCCACATAAATTTCTAAATAAGTGTATGAAAGGACCGAGGAAAGCATCCAGTGTTTCAACTCCCTCATCAAAGGAGACATGCTGCTCCAAGAGGGCCAAGAACTGGAGAGATAAGGACACGGACTTCCTGTGACCTGTGGGTTGGGCTTATCTCTGAGTGTGGGTCCACAATAACGGGGGTATCATCACTCACCTGGGGTTGTTACTCAAAGGTTGGTTCCAGGAGACGCAGCTGGAAGACTGTGGAGCATGAACCCAGTCTGGCTCCTCTATGGTGGGGGCGGGGTGCGGGAGGCTCTAAACCCCAAAGCAGGCTGGGTGTGCCTTATTCATTGCCTAAGATGGTGATTTCTCTTCCCTTTCTTCTTCCACCCAAACACAAGGCTGTCAGGCCTGGCCTGGTGCCTGCTCCTGCTTCCCTTGTTCAGAGCTGGCCACCTGGAAGCTGGACCCCAACTTGCCCCAGCCTCTAGAACAGTCTCTAACCCAAGCTCTGCTTCTCTCCTTCTTCCCTTTCGGGAGGGGTATGGCTACAGCTGCTCCTGGCTTCTCACGACAGAATGCAAAGTGGGCGGCCCACATCCCAGCCACTGCAATGTCCTTTGCTTGCCTTACAGTGTTTTGCATTCATCCCATGCCCTCACCATCCACGTCCTCAACCCAGGAGATGCAGTGACGATGCCATCATGGTGAGGACAGTCATGGGAACTCCTTCTAGCCTGACTAAGACACCACAGAGAACAGCCAGGACACTACAGCGGGGGGTGAGCTCAGGCAGAAAGGCGTATTCATCTTGGGAGTCTGGGCTGAGCTAAACACCTCAGCAGGAACATGGCTGAGCTGGCCCGCTGACTCCAAGTCTGGCAGCACATGTGGCCCTTCCCCTCTGCTTACCCATGTCCATCATCCTCCCACTCTGCAAATGAGCCAGTCCACATGGTGGGAGCTGCGGCAGCCCCCAACTTTAAACTCTCCAGCTCCAGCCACCAGAGGCCGCCTGCATGGGTGCTCTCCCAGTTCTCTCTAGCTTGAGCCAGGCCCCCCAGGCTGGGGGTGGGGGTCACGTTGTAGCGTGGGGGCTTCAACAGTACCCATGAGCTTGGGTGGGAGACAGCGCCCACAAAGGCGTGGAGCACCACCAGCCTTCAATCCATCACAACTTTCAGTAGCCAAACGGAGATTCCCCTACAGCAGGTGTTGCTTCAACTTTAAAAGGAACGGTCAAATAACTCTTGTGTTAACTAGATGGCTTTACCTTGTAGCAGACACACAACAGAAACACATAATTAGTTATAAACTCTCTTGTTTAGAACATTTAAACTACTGGAAAACTAAAAGTGATCTATAAATTAACACAAGCAAACCCCACTACAAATGAACTCGGGTTTATATTACTTTAACATGAGGGATGGAACGGGCCATTTTACAGAAAGGATCAGTCACGCACAACCTTGACACTACAGAGGCATAACCAGAAGCCTCTGCATCCTCTACTCTACCGTTGCCCAGCCTGAGGCCAGAAATGGCCAGAATGGTCCCTTCAGGGTCCACCCAGCTATCTGGTCAAAACAGCAGTCGCCAGCGGCCACCATTCCCCAAAAAAGTGAGTTGCCAAGCAGGGCAGAGGAGGCGAATGCGGCTACACCTCCCTGGACTGTGAATGAGGATCAAAGCAGCCCAGACCACAGACTCTCCAAAACGTCGTTTTCCTCCTCTGGATGAAATCAAGATCGTTTCAGGAAACAAACCCAGCTTTAGGGATTGCTGTGTGAAAACGCAGCCCTGAAAATGCTGAGTTCCTTTCCTTGACTCCCCCTCCCCGTCGTAGGGAAGGGCCCGCCTTGTGGGCCACTCCCAAAGGCAAAGTCCAAATGTGCCCAGGACCCCTTCCTCTTGTGAGGAGCAGCCACCATTCCTCCCCTCCGTCTGTTTACAGCATTGTGTTCTCCTAGGACTTCAACAGGATCTGCTACCAATACATGCAAGGGATGTAGTTTCTCACAATGTTTCCAATCAACAGAAGAGGGTCAAGAGAGGAGGAGACCAAGAACTTCTCAGGCCAAGGTGCCTTCTGCCTGCTCACCTGCCTCAACTGGTCTCCACGGGAGGAAATACCTTGTCTAGAGGTCTCTGTAGGTCAAAAACCTCAAGGGGGAAGAAATTTGTAAGTGTGAGCAACAACAACACAGCTTGCAAATGCTGCCCAGGGGTTTTGACTCGCCTGGTCCTCACACCACACTGCTGGGCTGGGAGAGACGGCTATTCTAGTTTGATGCCTGGGAGCCAGGCACACAGTGGTAGAGGGGCTCCCTCAAGGTCAGGAGCAGCAGTCAGGACCTAAAAGCAGGCCTTACTAGTCCAGTGCTCTTTCCGATATGCAGAACAGTGCTGAGCACATTCATTGGACTACTACCAAATGCTAAGAAAAGGCACCATCCTTTTCAGCTGTAGAGTTCCTCATTATTTCCCACCCTGTCCCCACCCATGTCTTCATAAGCATCCCCTGTGGTTACTCAGTCTCTGACTCCATCTCCAGCTTTTCCCATCAAGCAACGCCAAACTCCAGTCAGGACATGGGGCTTCCTAGTGAAGCGAAAGGCAGAACTTTAGGATGAGAGCAGATTATTTTTTGTATCATTCATGTTTGATTTTCTTTTCTTAAATTAAGCTGAAATTAAACCCCTTGAAGAAATATTGTTAATGTTTCTGTCAAAAATAGTTAAAAAATAAATTTTAAAAAACAAAAATTTGTGAACAGGGTAAACAGACAAAACCTAGCCCACAATATCAACTAATAGTAAAGTAAAAAAGCAAAACTATTCTGTATTTCTAAAGTGGAGACAGGGGTTCCATAAATATTGTACAGAAATAATATATTTCAGTAGGAAAGTGGAAGGGGAAATACACCCTCCTGCTGAATCAGTCAGATACAACTCAAGCCGAGGTGTCTGCGGTGACGGCTGGCTCGGTGAGCGGGGCTTCTCTGCTCTGCTTGTCTGACTCCTGTGTTTTATTTGTAACTGCCTTCTCTTTACCATTACCAACAGGCTTTACTCATTCCTGAGTTGGTAAGGGAAGAGTGTGCAAGGTGTTTAGAGAAACAGTCGCCGCTGTCTCCAGTTCTCTCTGGTGACACACGCCCCACAGTTCGAGAAGAAAGCACGTGTCCTCCCTCTCCTACAAAAGCTCCCCCGTCCTCTCTTTCAGGTTCAACAAGGAAGCGCTGCAGGGAAAGTGAACCAGCTCATCACTCTGGCTGGACACATAAAACGTCAGGCCTCACATGGGAAATGCAGGCCGCCACCAAGGTCAGCCCACTCATGAGACACAACAGTCCCAAAGACGCGCCCAGTAGTTTTCCCCAAACCTAAAGGCAAAGTGCACCCTTGGAAGGAGAGCCGGGCATCCACGCCACCTCCTAGAGGGGCTGGGCAGATCCCAACAGGAGGCTGCCTGAACCTTTTCTAAACGAGAAGCTTCATGTTCTAGTTTATGCCAGGTCAGTGAGCAACTATGAAGCCAACTTTTGGTTTTGTTTACTAGAAAGCAAGTTATTAGAATAGTACTTTAATATCCAGGCAACTTTCAAAAGTCCATGCTAAGGGAGCTTTGGGAAAACAAAGACAAGACAGAGAGCTTACAGTGAATCTGGTAAGATGGGCTCAAGCTTGCTCAATCCCATGGTGAAGAATGTCAAGGCCAGCCAAAGCTGTGGACCCCCTCGCCATTACCAGTCCTGCACCTTCAGCAGGATGGCACGTGGCCCTGATGAGGCACTGAGATTAACACCAGACACATCATTTCCTTCTAGAGCACCACGTTAAGAGCAGAACTGATAGTAAGTTGAAAGTTAATAATAACATGTTTCAGACAAGTGGAGTCAGGCGGGCTCTGTTATTTTTATAAGCACTAGGAAAGCCCGCTTTCTAATTCGCAAGTGTCAAAATTGGCTTCACAAGAAAATAAAAAATTTTCTGAGTAGCAACAAAATTCCATAAAGGGCTATAAATGTGAAGCACCCACCACAGATCAATGAAATGCCGGGAAGACAATGCTATTTTAGAAACCAGGCAGTGAGCCAGGAGACTGGGGACGACCTGCCCAAGGCCTCCAAGTGGCAGCACCAACGTTACAATGCTGTTTCTAGCTTTCTCATCAAGAAACTGAAATCGGGGAGAGACATCTTGCTCCTCTAGGTCCCATGGAAACAAAGTGGTCACACACTCAGCAACCTTACTACATGCAGATCTCTGGCAAAGTGGTGTATCACCTGTTTACTTTAGCTGTGAACATGGAATCCTGTTTGAAACATTCGGTGTTGGGGCAAACACTTAGCAAAGACACAAAAGGACTTCAGTCTTCCATATTCTCATTAAAACAAATCAAAAGGGCAGCAAGCAGTCCTGATCTTTATATAGGACCTTCCCGGAGAGAGGGTTCTATGGCTTCAGCTACTCGGCTGTGTTGCTGGTTGTTCAGCGTTCAATGTTTGGTGAGGGAGGACCCCCAATGGCAGTCCTCCAGGGGCCTCTTCCACAGTGGCCTGACCACAGCTCTTTATGGCAAAGCTGACAGTGGCTGGAATAATGAAACCTCAAAAAGAAGTGCAGTTTTCAAAAGAGTGCAACCAGCTGTGCCTCTGAGGCCTGTGCCCCTCCTTGGGCAGTGCTCTGTAGCTACCCACCAGAGCTGTAGTTGAGTAAGTGCAACCACATAGGGACAGGTGCCAACTGACACGTAGCACCTTCACACTCAACAGCAACATCTGCCTTCTTCTCACATGGCACCAGCAAAGATCAGGCTAACAGGGGAGGGACCAGGGCAGAAGACAGACAGCAGCCCTGCCTGCAGGAGGAGGAGTCTCTGTCATCCTGTCAAGCAAGCCTGGCTTGACGGCCTGAAATGCCTTCTGATGCGAGTGTCCAAAGAAGTCTGTAATCTGGAACTGGCCATTCATCTGTTCAACAAGTACTGAGCTAGGCACTTAGAGTGAACACACAAGTGAGTGAGAAGCGATCTCTGCCTGCAAGAATCCAACAGTTTAATGATGGAGTAAGACATTCAGATAACACAACTTCAAGACAAAATGAGATGCATGCCCCATGCTGCAAGGGAGGCAAGGAAGAAGCTTGAAATCTGGCAAAAGATGATCCAGCTGAGGTGAGAACTGATGTGACTTCAAAAGCAACAGGCACAGGCGCATCCAGCAACAAGCATTCATTCAGGAAACAGGAAAGTCTTGTATATTAAGGAAAGAGAGAATGGGGCTGGAGAGCCAGGACGAGGTCAATTCTGGAGCTCCTCTAACACCAGACCACAGAGCTGGGTTTTAGCTTGCAGGCAGTGAAGAACTCTCTGGATCTCCATTGTTCAAACAAATCTGAAAAGTCCTGGTACTCTCTTGGACTCTCCTATTGGGCTTTTCAACATAAATCTCTTTCTCACTTGGGGCAAACCAGGGAGGAACCTGCCCACAAGAATTGCAATGAGCATCCCTTCTCACCAGCAAAGACAGATCCCTGCTCAGACCTGGTAAAGCTGGGTCAAGATGGCACCCACCACCAAACGAATAGGCCACATTCACAACCAACACATAAAGGGCAACTCGTTTGTCCCAGGAGGTCTCCAGGGGTTCCAAAAGTCAGTTTGTCATCAGCACGACTAAACCTGGTCAGTCCAAACTCACTATCTCTGAAGGAAGCACCGATTCTGCAAATATAAAACAAAATCCAACAACATCAAAAACAACAAAAGAAACCACAACCACTTGGGTAATTCAAGAGGGCAAAGCAATTTCAGGTCTATTAGTAAAACCCTTAGAGCAGGGCCCATCTTTTGCCTTTGAGCTGGGTCTCTCAGGTGACCCGACCCATGAACAGTGCAGTAGTGAGACTGCTCATAAAAGTCACAAGAACTACCTTCCCTCTGTTCCAGAAAGATTCCTAATCTGGTTGTGGTGCTGTTTCCAAAGAAAATGCTAACAAGTAGGAATATTAATGTAAAAATAAGAAAATGTTGAGGTACTTTCACCATTATCTCTTTCTCCAAACTTTATTTACATCTGAGTTCTGAGAGGGAGAGAATGCATTGAGAACAAAGGCCCTCACAAAGTGTCTCCCTGTCATATATTATACGTAAAATTATCGCCACCAAGAGCAGTGACAGTGAAAGCTCATTACAATTTCTACGTGTGCTTTTACATTTTTTAAAACACTCTTGGTAGCTGGAAAATAAAGAGATCAGGAAAAATGTGCCTTTGGAATTCATTTTTTAGAAGTAATCCCATCTCCCACTGGAAGAAACCTATAGAAAAACTAAAAATTGTAAACCGACATGTAGTAGGTACAGCCTCCAAGCCGCCTCAAGCCCCTACTTACCAACAACTTCAGGCCGTGCCTCCGTACGCACAAACCAGGACATTGACGGTGGAGCCACTGTGGGCAGGCCTCTGGCAGAAGGAATGCTCTCTCTCATCTGGAGAACTCGGCCAGCCCAGGAGAACACAGGTACCACCTAATGCTCTCAGGACTATCATCTGGCCCCATAACCAGGATTCCGTGAGGACCGGGCTCTTGGATGGCCAGATGCACGCCCACTAGCAAGGTGTGAACACATTCACATCATTCCAGAACAGTGTGCCCAGGAGGTGGGCACTGATGCAGGCAGATAACTGAGGTCACAGATACCGAAAGGATCAGCCAGAGAAACCTGCACAGGCCAAGACGAACAGTAACGCCGCTCAACGCTTCACAGCATTGCTCAGCTCAGCAGGGCCTGGGCCCGACATGTTCTTCAACCACTAGTGAGAGGCAGATAAATGTGATGCAAATGCAACTGATGTAGACTTGGAGCCCCTGGGCTCTCAACTTGGTCCAGGTTTGAATTTAACTCTCAAATTCCAGGGAAATCACAAACGAGGCACTTCAGTGTCCCCCTGCCAGATGTGGTCCCTTTCCCCAGCCCTCACCTCCCTCCCCCAGGCTATGATTCTATGCTGGTGGAGGGCCCAAAGCGCTAGCAATGGTGTTTCCTCTGTTTTGTCATGTGCTCCTCACAACAAGGCCTGCCTCACCATAGGGAAATCATGACTCCCTGCCTCAGTGAGGACATCAAGGTTCAGAGAATGGGGGGCTGGGGTGATTCTTGCCCTCAACATTCTGTGTACAACCAGCAAGGCTGGAAAGAGCGCAGGACTTTGACTTCCACTGTCACCTCCCGAAGTTAGCATGGATACTACAGTATTTCCTGAGCTACTGGCACTCAGGAAATCACTGCTTCTACCATGACCTTGTACTGTGCTCCACAGGTTTTTCTTTCAATACACCTTTTTTTTTTGAGACGAAGTCTTGCTATGTTGCCCAGGCTGGAGTGCAGTGGCACAATCCTGACTCACTGCAACCTCCCCCTCCCGGGTTTAAGCAATTCTCCTGACTCAAATTCTCCTGCCTCAGCAATTCTCCTGCCTCAGCCTCCCAAGCAGCTATGACCACAGGCACGTGCCACTGCACCCAGCTAATTTTTGTATTTTTAGTAGAGACGGGGTTTCACCATGTTGGCCAAGCTGGTCTCAAAGTCCCAACCTCAAGTGATCCACCTGCCCCGGCCTCCCAAAAAAATTCCAGTGCTGGGATTATAAGTATGAGCCACTGCACCTGGCCTAAACACATTTTTTAACTTAAATTTACTACATGGAATATTTTAAACTAGCTAAGTATTTAAGTATTTATAAAACAAATTTAACTCTTCAAATAGAAGGCTTGCAGCCATTCCACCAGTGGCAGTAACAAAGATTTTCTGCTTGGCCAAACCTGAGTCAGGTTCCTGAACCTTCCAGGCCCATCTGTGCACTTCCTTGTAAAACCCAGTTTTGGCCGGGCGCGGTGGCTCAAGCCTGTAATCCCAGCACTTTGGGAGGCCGAGACGGGCGGATCACGAGGTCAGGAGATCGAGACCATCCTGGCTAACACGGTGAAACCCCGTCTCTACTAAAAATACAAAAACTAGCCGGGCGAGGTGGCGGGCGCCCGTAGTCCCAGCTACTCGGGAGGCTGAGGCAGGAGAATGGCGTAAACTCGGGAGGCGGAGCTTGCAGTGAGCTGAGATCCGGCCACTGTACTCCAGTCCGGGCGACAGAGAGAGACTCCGCCTCAAAAAAAAAAAAAAAAAAAAAAAAAAACCAGTTTTAGCAAAGAACCCTGCTAAGCCAGTTGAGCAAAAACCTCCCCTCCTCAATATCTGATTAGGTTCCTCTACCAACATTCCCTAGGTGATGTTTGATTGTCCTGGCCAGTCTTTAGCAAGAATCCTGTTAGGTGGGTTTAGCCAGAATCCACTTTACTCTTGATGTTTCCTCTTAGTAAGTTCTCATTCGCTGACCTCCTACCCTGTTCCTAGGCTATAAATTCCCACTTGCCTGTGCTGTCTTGGCAGTTGAGCCCAATCTCCCTCCGCTGCAAGCCCCTGTTGCTGTGGTCCCCATACCTATTGTGATGGTCCTGGATAAAGTCTTCCTTTATTCATATGCTTTCATAAGTATCACTGAATGACTTTCTTCTGGAACAGCAGACATCCCCTTTGGGAGACAGTGGACCTGGGGCAGGGTGCATGGAGGACAGCATGCCATCTCCATCCACAGCTGGATTTTGATTTCCTCCCTATTTTCCCCCCTCAGACAGTGCTGGTGGATCATCAAACAGACACCAATCAGCTGCTGGCTGTTGGAGCATCTGGCTCTCAGCTCGCACCCAATGTCATAAAGTGGGGACAATACTCCCACCGTAGAGGTTCTCTGAAATCTCAAGTAAGAAAACATGCGTGAGGGTTTTGTAGACCACAAGTTACTAAGTTAACCGACACTAGACCTTGCTAAGGATCAAATGAGATACACAGCCAAAACTACCTTAAAAGGGTAGGAGTGAGGATTTCAATCTTTAAATGACACACTCTCTCTGGACAACAACACGGCCCAAGGTTGTGACCACTGGGAAGGCTTCCCCTGGAATTAGATATGGGTCTGCCATTGACATTTCATATGGCTCCCCCAGACCCACAGACACAAGTACACTCTGCTGGGTCCTGGGCTCAGGTTCACTCAAGCCGCAGGCTGAGCAGTTAGCCAGACACTTGCACCCTCCCCCATCCATCACTGAAGGCCATTAATCTAGCCAAGAAACTTACCACTTCTCTATAAAGGGGAATACTGTCCTTTTGTCCTGGAAAGTTACAACAGCCCAATTAAAAGACTTTCTGTGTGAAGATAAGGGATATATAGGAATTCTCTGTACTTTCCACTCGATTTTTCTGTGAACTAAAACTGCTCTAAAAATTTTTAAGTTTATTAATTTTCAAAAAGGGACTTTCTGACACTAATTCCAAGGGGATTTTTTAGCTGCCCTGCCCTATATAGTTTAGAATAAAGGGAGAAAATAAGTAAGTCCCCAAACATACCAGTAGTTAAGCCTTTTAAGGCATAAATTTTGGAGTTCTGCATTCATCAGATTACTTGGAGCAACATTCAGAAAAGCCTTGAAATCTCAAATAAAGTTAAATAAATATAGCATTCTGTAGATCTTAAACAAGGCTAGATGAGAGGATTAAACCATGTAGTGAGGACAGGTTTCTACAGGGAAGCTGCAAGGCAGTTCTAAAAATACTGTTTGATGATCCACCACTGTTTGAGGGGAGAAAATAGGGAGGAAATCAAAATCCGAAGCAAACCTGGCATTTCTGGGATAACTGCTGACATGCGATTCTCTTCCCCTGTACCACCGTGCTCACAACCAGATCCCACAGCAGGCTGACAGATGGCTTCTGTCACCAGGCTGGTCAGCAAACAGATACGAAGAAGGGTAGAAAGAAAACCATCTCTAAAACAGTCTTTTTTATTTGTCATCATCATTCATGACTGCGCTTTGATAATTGTGAGTGGGACTGCTTTCCTACTTCCTCAGGGGGGCAGAACTTGGCAAAAAGAGCATTGAGATTCCACATTAGACATGTGAATCAGTCTGCTCAGGTTGCCTTAACAAAATCCCACAGACAAGGGGGCTTAAACAATAGATATTGATTTTCTTACAGTCCTGGAGGCTGGGAAGTCCAAGGTCAAGCTGTCAGCTGATTCAGTTGCTGGTGAGGCCACTCTCTCTGGCTTACAGATAGTCACCTTCAAGCTGTGTCCTCACATGGCCTTTTCTCTGTGCACCTCTTTCATGAGTTCTCTTCTTATAAGGACACCAGTTCTATGAGATTAGGGTTCTACTTTTATGACCTAATTTAACCTTGATTATCTATTTACAGATGCCATCTCCAAATACAGTCACATTGGGGGTTAGTACTTCAACATATGGATCTGAAGGCGGGACACAATTCAGTCCTTAACACAGTACTTTATGGATTGTGTCTGCATCTTCTGTCTTATCATCACCCAATCCAGCACCTGAATTGGTGAGTATTGCCAGTGAGAGGCCAAGAGCCAGAAGAGCCAGCTTCTGCTTGCAGAGGGTGCACAGTTGTAAGAGTTCATTTTCATGCTGCTGATAAAGACATACCTGAGACTGGGTAATTTACAGTAAAAAAGAGATTTAATGGACTCACAGTTCCACGTGGCTGGGGAGGCCTCACAATCATAGCAGAAGGCAAAAGGCACATCTTACATCACAGAAAGCAAGAGAGAATGAGAAGCAAGTGAAACAAGTAACCCTTCATCAAACCATCAGATCTCGTGAGACTTACTATCATGCGAACAGTATGGGAGAAACCACCCCCCATGACTCAATTGTCTCCCACCAGGTCCCCGCACAACACATGGGAACTATGGGAGTACAATTCAAGACGAGACTTGGGTGGGAACACAGAGCCACACCATATCACTCCAACCCTGACCCCTGCCAAATCTCATGTCCTCACATTTCAAAACCAATCATGCCTTCCCAACAGCCCCTCAAAGTCTTAACTCATTTCAGCATTAACTCAAAAGTCCACAGTCCAAAGTCTTATCTGAGACAAGGCAAGTTCCTTCTGCCTACGAGCCTGTAAAATAAAAAGTAAGTTAGTTACTTCCTAGATACAATGGGGGTACAGATATTGGGTAAATACAGCCATTCCAAATGGGAGAAATTGGCCAAAATAAAGGGGCTACTGGTCCCAGGCAAGTCGGAAATCCAAAGGGGCAGTCAAACCTTAAGACTCCAGAATGATCTCCTTTGACTTCATGTCTCATATCCAGGTCATGCTGATGCAAGAGGTGGGCTTCCACAGCCTTGGGCAGTTGTGACCAAGTTCTGCACAGCAAAGCAAACAATCAACAGAGTGAAAAGACAAAATCAGGATAGAAGAAAATATTTGCAAACTATGCATTAGACAAGGGGTTAACTTCAGAAACATACAAGGAACTCAAACAACTCAACTGCAGAAAACAACTAATCCAATTTAAAAATGGGCAAAAGATCTGAATAGACATTTCCCAAAAGAAGACGTGCAAATAGCCAACAGGGTATAGTCCCCCGCTCCTGGCTCCTTTCACTGGCTGGCACTGAGTGTCTGTGGCTTTTCCAGGTGTGCGCAGTGAAAGCTGTCAGTGGAGCTACCATTCTGGGCTCTGGAGGACAGTGGCCCTCTTCTCACAGCTCCACTAGGCAGTGACCCAGCAGGGACTCTTTGTGGGGACTCCCACCCCACATTTCCCTTCTGCACTGCCCTAGCAGAAATTCTCCATGAGGGCCCCACCTGTGCAGCAAACTTCTGCCTGGACATCCAGGAGTTTCCATACATCCTCTGAAATCTAGGCAGTGGTTCCCAAACCCCAATTCTTGACTTCTGTACACTGGCAGGCTCAACATCATGTGGAAGCTGCCAAGGTTGAGGCTTGCACCCTCTGAAGCCACAGCCTGAGCTCTACCTTGGCCCCTTTTAGCCACAGTTAGAGCAGCTGGGACACAGGGCACCAAGTCCATATCAACAGCGAAGCAGAGAAACCTAACTCCCTCTCTCTCCTCCCCATATCTGACCTGCTGAGAGTAGGGTGGAAAAGACCTTCCATCAAGCACTTCCCAGTGATGATTTCCTGAGTGCTCAGGGCCACATGTGAAACCCAGAGTCGGAGAGGGAAAAGCAACCAGCTCAAGGTCATAAAGCAGATAGCAGTAGAACCAGGACACTCCAACCCCAGACTATAAACTCCAGGCCCCAAGCTTCTTCCTCACTCTACAGCTGTTTCCTTAATTTGCATTTCCCTGATGATTAGTGATATTGAGCATTTCTTCCTATACCTGTTGGCTATTTGTATGTCTTTTTCTGGGAAATGTCTATTCAGGTCTTTTGCCCATTTTTAAATTGGATTATTTGTTTTCTGCAATTGAGCTGTCTGAGTTCCTTGTATGTTTCTGATGTTAACCCCTTGTCTAATGCACAGTTTGCAAATATTTTCTTCAACCCTGCAGTTTGTCTTTTCATTCTGTCAATTGTTTCCTCTGCTGTGCAGAAGCTTTTTAGTTTAATGTAATGCCATTTTTCTATTTTTGCGTTTGTTGCCTGTGCTTTTGAGATCTTATTCAAAAAGCCTTGCCCATACCAATGTCCTGAAGTGCATCACCTATGTTTTCTTCAGCAGTTTCATAGTGTCAGGTCTCATATTTAAGTATTTATTTGATTTTGAGTTAATTTTTGTATATGGTAAGAAATAAGGGTCTTATTTCATTCTTCTGTAGGTGGATATCCCATTTTCTCAACAGCATTTATTGGAGACTATAAGACAAAAACGTAATTCTAAGCCCCTCAAGCAACTGAACTGGACCCCTCCTCTTGGCCAAGAGCGTTTCAGAGTAAACCCGAAAATCTAGTTAAGGCTATGATGGGAAGAGGAGGTTGGACATGTCTCATTTATACCCTCCTCCCTTTGAAATTTAGGCACAACTGACTAGCATTAACATTAAAACAGAAGTCTTAAGACTGATAAAACATAGATCTTTTTTTTTTTTTTTTTTTTTTTTTTGAGACAGAGTCTCGCTCTGTAGCCGGTTGGAGTGCAGTGGCCGGATCTCAGCTCACTGCAAGCTCCGCCTCCCGGGTTTACGCCATTCTCCTGCCTCAGCCTCCGGAGTAGCTGGGACTACAGGTGCCCGCCACCTCACCCGGCTAGTTTTTTGTATTTTTTAGTAGAGACGGGGTTTCACCGTGTTAGCCAGGATGGTCTCGATCTCCTGACCTCGTGATCCGCCCGCCTCGGCCTCCCAAAGTACTGGGATTACAGAAAACAGAGATCTTAAGACTGACTCTCTGTAGTAATAAGACATCAGATTCCAGCCTAACTCCAGTATAGCATCATACGACAGATGGTAGGCCCTGAAAGACATAAAAATATTTTACTCCAAAATATATTTATTTGACATATTATGAAGTAGCCCTGCAAAGCTGTCTCTTGTGGGGAAAAATCTACATTCTGCAGAAAATCCCCTTCCCTTTCCAGGTCTGTTGCCTGACCCAGGAGAGAATTAACCAAGCGTCTGGCACCATTTTAGGTCCTTTAAGAGCTCTAAAGCCTACTACCTGGAAGCTTCATCTGCATGATAAAGCCCTGGTCTCCACAACCCCTTATCTTAACCCAAACAATCCCTTCTATGATTCCAAGTTTTTAGGTAGTAACTTAACACTTTCAACCAACTGACAATCATAAAATCTTTGAATCCACCTATAAGCTGAAGTCCCATCAATTCGAGTTGTCCCGGACCAAACCAATATACATCTTACATGTACTGATTGATATCTTATGTCTCCCTAAAACATACAAAACTAAGCTGTAGCCTGACCACCTTGGGCACATGTTCTCAGGATCTCCTGGGGCTGGTCACTCATATTTGGCTCAGAATAAATCTCCTCAAGTATTTTACAGAGTTTGACTCTTCATTGACAATACTGTCCTTTCCCCATTACCTGTTCTTGGCACCTTTGTCAAAAATAAGTTGGCTACAAATGTATAAATTTATTTCTGGGTACCAGTAAGGTACTAGTATAAAAACAGACAAGTAGACCAGTGGAACAAATACAATAGCAGTTTTAAAGTCTTTGTTAAGCCCAACATCTGTATCCTCTCCCAGGCAGCTTCTGTTGCCTGCTTTTTTTCTGTCATATCCATTTTTCTGTCATTGCCTATTTCTTTGCATACAATTTTGTGTTGAAAATGACATCTTAGCTAAGACATTGTAGCAACTCTGGATACTACAAGCCCCTCTATCCCAGGGCTTGTTTTTGTTTGCTTATTTTTTCAATGACTTGGCTGGACTCCTGTGGTGAAGTATATTCCCTTCCCCACCCAACCTCTGATGTTGCTCCTCAGGGGGGCACAGTCTTGAGTGTACACACATTCTCTCCGGGATGACAATCATTTTATCAGGGCTGTCTGCATCTACCCTACTCTCTTTCTGAAGCTGCCTGCCTCTGGTGTTTTCATACCCAGCTGTTAGATCTCACTAATTGCTCCCTGATTGCTCTATTGTTTTTGACAACTGCCTAGGGCATAAATTGTCCTACATTTTATCTAATTAAATGGAGACCTTTCACAGGGATAGTTTTTGATGTCAGGGTTTGAGGTTTGTTCTGACCCCAGATGACTCTTTACTGTCTCTTTCCTGGTCTCTGGCCCAAGTTTTTGCCTGTTGCTTATCAGCCTCTTATTAATTACCACCAAAATCTCCATTTTTTTTTTTTTTTTTTTTTTAGAACACCCTTAGGCTTGAACTTTCCCTACACTTTTATAAACAAAGTGAGTATCTTTCAGAGAGCTTCAGAGCTTTCTGTTATTATATCCTACCTCTCCTACTTGGGAAAATGGAGTCGCTGTTCTGGAGCTGGGAGCACAGACAGCCCCACTTCTCTCGGAGTGACACTTCCACTTTATGAACTGGTGCTGGACGGGAGCAGTAGCCTTTGCTCTTCTTGGCTTGATTCTCCTAGGATGGAACCTCTGCCCTACAAACTAGCTGGACTGACAAAGGGCAACTGGGGACCCAGTATTCGCAGCCTCAGGTAGAATCTCTGCCCTATGAGTAGGGGCTGGCCACATTCTCCTGGAATTTAGCCTCTGCAACATGGAACCCTGCCAGAGGTAGAAGGATGCTGACAGCTTGCTCTCCTGGGGAGATGCCATAGCCCTTGAGGGGAACTTGGGGAAAAGGGAGCCCAGTCTTCTTGGTCACTCTTGATAGCTTCTCATGCTGAGCTGGGCAGTGGATGGGAAAAGGGAAGGAGGGAGCAGGTCCTGGCTCGAGTGCCACAGACATCTGCTATTCTTACTGAGATGTAGCAGATTTTCTTGAATAAATGTTTCTTCATTTGCTGTATGCCCTTAGGACGTATATACGGCAAGTTTCCAAGTTTGGTTGTTTTCTTAAAATAATTTTTATCGGTTATTGTTTCACTGAGCAACAAGTCCACACAGCCCCTAATACCACCATTCCAGAAGCGAATCCCAATAAAATTTAATCTTAATTTCTTATTCTTTTTTTTTTTTTTTTTTGCGACGGAGTCTCGCTCTGTCGCCCAGGCTGGAGTGCAGTGGCCGGATCTCAGCTCACTGCAAGCTCTGCCTCCTGGGTTTATGCCATTCTCCTGCCTCAGCCTCCCGAGTAGCTGGGACTACAGGCACCCGCCACCTCGCCCGGCTAGTGTTGTGTATTTTTTTTTTAGTAGAGACGAGGTTTCACCGTGTTAGCCAGGATGGTCTCGATCTCCTGACCTTGTGATCTGCCCGTCTCGGCCTCTCAAAGTGCTGAGATTACAGGCTTGAGCCACCGCGCCCAGCCAATTTCTTTATTCTTAATCCACAAAATGTTATACTCAAAGTTCCTTCCTGCTTAATATGCCATGTTAGGGAAGCTGGCATTAACCTGGAGAATATGAACTCTACACTCTATGTAGAGTTCTGCCTCTCCAGATAGAATTAAACCATGCTTTTAAAAAGACATTATTTTTAAACACATTTTTTAAAGACATTATCTTTAAAAAAGACTTTGGGAAGCCAAGGCAGGCAGGTTGCTTGAGCTCATAAATTTAAGACCAGCCTGGGCAACATAGTGAAACCCTGTCTCTACAAAAATTAGCCACGCATGAAGGTGCACACCTGTAGTCCCAGCTACTTGGGAGGCTGAGGTGAGTGGACCTCTGGAGCCTGGGAGGTTGAGGCTGCAGCAAGCCAAGACTGTACCACTGCACTCCAGCACGGATGACAGAGTGAAACCCTGTCTCAAAAAAATAAAATAAAAACAGAAAAATAACAGTCACCCAGACATATATCCTCATTAGTAAATAAGTTGAAAAGAAGAGGAAAATTCAGTATCATGAGAGGTGTGTGATCACCAGTCACCAGGAAGTCAGGGTAGGCAGACAAGCCACATCTCCCTCGAAGTAGCTCCCTGGACATGCAGGGGGCTCAGTTCCCACTCACAACCAACATCCAAAAAACACAGGGCTCAAGGAACCCAGCATAGGGGCAAAGGGAGTCACCAACATGTTCCCGGAAGTCCCCAACTATTGCCCAGTCTTCAAGCACAGAAGACTGTTCTCAGAATCCACACTAAGGAGGGAATGCGACGCCACCAGCCAACCACGTCCACCTGATGGGCAGCTGGTGGAGGGTCTTTCAGGCTGAAGCTCCAGGATAAAACCATTGCCCATGATATCAGGGGAGAAGCCAGAGACGCTGGCTCCAATGCTTGCTCTGCCACGTAGGAGGTGCTGCAGAACTGAACTGGACTCCAGGACCCCTCCAGCCCCAGGCTCCTTGTCTATTAAATGGGAATTCTCAACAGCCTGCAAGATCCAAAGTCAGTACTTGGCAAACCATAGCTGCTATTACTCTGGACAGGAGTCCTGGCTAGGCTCTGTTTTCCCAGTGAGTCCCTCAGACATCAAACTGATACCAGACAGTCCAAGAGTTATCCTTCCTGTACAGGCCCCAAGGGCACCCTTTCCAGAGCTGGCTCCTGCCTTCACCTGCCCCTGGGACCTGAGTGTGCTCACTTCATGATCACACCAATCCAGCCATCCCTAATGGGCTCCCAGGTCTCTACAGCCCTGCCCTCTCACCCCTTTGAGATCTCCTCCTAGCCAGCTGAAGGCAGGATCAATTCTCTGAGTAAGACAGGAATGAGTAAAGTCCTAACGCATCGGCCCTCCCAGGGGCAGCACATCAATAGAATCAACCCCTTCAGACAAGAGAGATGTTACAGCAGGAAAATCTCTAGCAGCAGCTCCTGGCCAGTGAGATACAACTTGGGTAGAAATTTTATAAAAAGCAAACCATGCTAGGAGAAAATTTTTCTATCATGTACTACAGACAGTCCCCAATTTACAAGAGTTCAACGATTTTTCGACTTGAGGATGGTGTGAAATCCACTCAGTACGCTTCTCAACTTACAATGGTGTTACATCCCATAAACCCATCATAAGACCAAAACAGGCCGGGCGCGGTGGCTCAAGCCTGTAATCCCAGCACTTTGGGAGGCCAAGACGGGCAGATCACAAGGTCAGGAGATCGAGACCATCCTGGCTAACACGGTGAAACCCCGTCTCTACTAAAAAATACAAAAAAAAAAAAAAACTAGCCGGGCGACGTGGCGGGCGCCTGTAGTCCCAGCTACTCGGGAGGCTGAGGCAGGAGAATGGCATAAACCCGGGAGGCGGAGCTTGCAGTGAGCTGAGATCCGGCCACTGCACTCCAGCCTGGGCGGCAGAGCGAGACTCCGTCTCAAAAAAAAAAAAAAAAAAAAAAAAAGACCAAAACATCAGAAGTAAAAACTGCAGCTGTCGGTGGCTCACACCAGTAATCCCAGCACTTTGGGAGGTTGAGGCGGGCGGATCACTTGAGGTCAGTGTTCAAGATCAGCCTGGCCAACATGGTGAAACCCCATCACTACTGAAAACACAAAAAGTAGCCGGGCATGGTGGTTCATGCCTATAATCCTAGCTACTGGAGAGGCTGAGGCATGAGAATCACTTGAGCCCAGGGGGTAGAGGCTGAGGTGAGCTGAGATCTAGCCCGGGTGACAGAGCAAGATTCTGTCTCCAAAAAAAAAAAAAAAAAAAATGCACTTATGCCATATGATATTTCCAACTTATGGGTTTGTGAGGAATGCAGCCCCATCCTAAGTTGTGGAGCATCTGTATACTCTTCCCCGATTTTAAAGACTATTCTGAACTAGAGAATCATAACACAGTTAAAATGCTGTACAGATCCAATTCTGTCCATGACTGTGTGCCCCAAAGGGTCATTTCCCTGGTGCTCCACCGTCTGCTCATCTCTGACATGGGGATAAAAAGGAACATGACTCAGGTAGGTGACTGGTGTACAAAGTGCCTTCTCTTGGGATGCACAGGACCGCAGATCGTACTAAATGCACCTGGCTTGCTGCACCTTTCCACGTGTCACGTCTACTCATCGTGATAGGCTCACTTTCCTCACTTGCCACCAGGTTATCAGCTTTCGATGTTCCTGTCAAAGGAAACACGTGCGGCTTCTTCCTGGCTGGAGGCTTGGAAACCAAATCATCCAGATGACAGCAGGAGTGAATGCTTTAAAAAGAACAGCCAATGGTGGGGACCTAGGGGTGTAAGTGGGGACTCAGGGCACTCAGCTGACTTTCTGCTCCCCAGGCCCTACGTGGGGCTGCATCCAGGATGGCTGCTCATGAGACCCTCGGGTCAGAGAGCAGCATGCTTTCAGCGAAGTGCTTGCTGAAAATAGAAACTTTAATCCAAACAGAAAAATCCGCCATCTGACGATGTTACTACCCGCGATGGGAAAATCCCAAGGAAGTGCACGAAGCTCCTCCTCCGCCCCCTTTTTTGGAAATACAGTTTGTTTCTGACTGAGTCTCTGCTGCACGTAGACACAGGCAGAACTTGTTGTTCCTACTATTGTCTGTCTGACCCAGTTTGGGTTTTGAATTTTTTTCTCTGTCAACATAAAAAAAAAAGTAACCTCATTTTATTTTTTTCCCTACTGTAATTTTTTTTAATGAAAATGCTCTCATTAAAATGCTTATTTTCTTTGCAAAGGGTTTTCATTTTGTTTCCAAAGCAGAAAGAGTCCAGATGTTATAAAATAATAATTTTGGAAAATGAACAAAAGCCCCTCGTGACTTGTTATGATGCCCAAAGGACGGACTGATGGTTTAAATAAACTCAAGCTGTTGTTTGGCCGGAGGCAGGCAGAGGATCTCCATCCACACCAGCTGCAGGTGACTGCTGGAGATTCTGGCCTCATCTACTTGGAGGCCCTGGCATCACAGGTGGGTGGCAATTCCAGGGCAAGACGTGGAGCCCTAGTTTCAAACAGAACGAGAGAGGAAGGAAAGATCCCCACGAGGACCATAAAGGGGTCAGGACTGAACCAGGTCGCAAATACCTCTGGAGTATGTCACATAGGAAACAGCGAAGCGTCAAACTCCCTCACCAGAAACCCGGGCTCCACCTCCATACACAGCCATGACAGCACAGGTGCAGGGACTTGAGGTACCTCTGTGAGGCCCCACGGAGGAGACCACTGAGGGACGGGCACAGCTCCTCCCACAGGGCACCTTCATCTTCACACAAACAAGATGCCTTTCTCCAGGGCCAAGCGCTGTTTCTGAAACCACCTTCTCCTCCTCTGCTTGCAGAGATTCCCACGTGATATGCAGCATGGCCAGAAAAAGGAAACCAGATGAAACACCCAGCCCTTCAAGTGATGCCCAATTATCCGAGATGCCCGCTGTTGCTGTGTGCAGCCTGCTCTGCCCCCGGGATGCCCGCTGTTGCTGTGTGCAGCCTGCTCTGCCCCCGGGATGCTCGCTGTTGCTGTGTCCAGCCTCCTCTGCCCCTGGTCTTCTCCATCTCAGCAATGGCACTGCCATTCTCCAAGTAAGTGGCCGTGCCAAACACGTGGAATCTTTGTGCTTCCTGTCACTCCCTCCCTCCCTCATGCCCAAGCCATCTATAAGACTTAGAGGCACACCCAGACCTGGAGCACCTCTCACCATGGTCACAGCCCCAACCTCAGTGCCAGCCACTGCACCTTAAGGGGTTACAAGGAGTTCTGCATTAGCTCCCATCACCCTAGGCCTTTCTAGACTGTCCTCCTCACTCCACAAGCACTTGGATCCTACAAGGACGTCAATCCCATATGGAAGGAGGAGAAAAGGCAGACAGAATCTTGCAGCTGCATGGGGTGGGTGGGGGGGTGTATAAATATAAACCCTATATGTAATTCCGTCTCATTCAAGGACAAAAACTCAGATCAAATAGTTAAAGGTGACCTACTTCGTCTACCTCCCAGAAACAAATTACCTCTCCATAGTTACAGACTCGAGAAAACCTTTCTGTGCACCCTATCCAGAAGAGGAAGCAGAGTTTGCTATGCCGAAGAGGAAGCATTAGGGCCAAATTTCCCCTCAGAATGGGACTGTCATAGTAGATGGGCAGCTCAGGGTTCCATCACAGAGGCTCAGAATCTCCAAGATAAAAGACCCTATACTGCTTGGTACCAATGGTATCAACAGACGGTGTGTCAATGACAGCCCCCACTTGGTGCTTCAGCATCCCAGGGCCCCTCTGAATCATTCGACATGACAGGGAATCTCTGCTTCCCAACATCAAGGGACAGGGACAGGTTCAAGCCAGGGCGGGGCACTGGTATATTCTTCCACTCTGCAGCCTTGTCAATTTTATCCACTAAGGCCATCCAGGAGATGATGTCAAAACCCCTCTCGCCCTGGCCCTGACGACTCTCCTAAGGCCCAATCCTGCATTTCCAATTTACCCACCACGGAACTCCTGGTATCCACCGAGACCCGAGACCACATTCCCTTCAGAACTGGCTCCTCCTGATTTCTCTCCCTTCCAGATACCACCATTCTTGGGAGCTCAGATGTATCTGACACCTCTTTCCAACCATCAACCAAACTGGTCAGTCACTGAGTTCTGTCCCCTCTTTGAGACTCTCTGCTTTTGCCACCCTCTTTTTCACTATTCCCATCATCACTCCACAGAGCTAAGGCAACAGGCTCCAAACCAGCCTCCTAGTGAGGCTGACAGCCAACAAACTACACCATTTACACACACACCACACACACACACACACGCAGTGCACGTATTCAAAAGCAAGAATCCAAAGTCCTTAGGTTGCGTTGTGAGGCTTCCATTCAGTCCTCTGCACTTGAAGCTTTCAGAACACTCCCTACCCCACCCCCGCCAGCCCGCAGGAACCAGTACCAACCCAGTCTCCTGGTCCTTTCCCTGAACTCCAGTCTCAAGCAACTCCCGTCTCCAAGGAGCTCCCACTGGATTCATAGCTTCTCGTGTGTCCAAAATATTTTCCCCCCTGGTTTTTTCCAGATTTTACTGCTTTTGACCTAGAGCCACTACAGGACTCAGAGAGGAACTAGCAGAGCTCATTCATTCAAGGTCTATTTACTGCATCTCCACCATGAGCTGGTGAGAGGGTGAGTGACTACAGAGTAAGAGTGAGTGCCTGTGCATAAAGACATCACCACAACAGAGACAATCTCAGGTACAGAACTCTGAATGAGGTGCACGACAGGTCTGCAACTAGAAGACTGTGTGGGTAGAGCCCAAGAAGGAAACACACAACTGGCAAATGGAGAGAAATCCGCAGGTAGTTCTTGCTGCCACTGCCATTTGGATGTTTTGCTTTTGCTCAGTTGAGTACACATACATTGAGATTACAATAACTTTAGCCACTTGGCACCCACATCTTGATTTCTAAGACTACACTCCAATAAAAGGGATGAGGATTCTCTGGAGAAATGGGTGATTCTAGAGCTCGGACAGGAGATACACAAGATGAGCCTGGAGTATCTTTTTTTTTGTTGTTGTTGTTGTTGTTGAGACAGAGTCTCGCTCTGTTGCCCAGGCTGGAGTGCAGTGGCCGGATCTCAGCTCACTGCAAGCTCCGCCTCCCGGGTTTATGCCATTCTCCTGCCTCAGCCTCCCGAGTAGATGGGACTACAGGCGCCTGCCACCTCGCCCGGGTAGTTTTTTGTATTTTTTTAGTAGAGACGGGGTTTCACTGTGTTAGCCAGGATGGTCTCGATCTCCTGACCTCGTGATCCGCCCGTCTCGGCCTCCCAAAGTGCTGGGATTACAGGCTTGAGCCACCGCACCCAGCTGAGCCTGGAGTATCTTGCAGTGCCAATAAGGAAGTACCGAAAACTCAAACAACCCACAGTAATGGAGGTGTGTCAGAGGAACACCAGCTAACTGAAAGAGCCTCCAGTGGCCAAAGCTGGAACCATCTGAGCAACACAATGAATACCCTAGTACTGGATTACACTGATCATATGGATTGGGTTATTCCTGTCATATCCAACTAAAACAGAATCGAGAAGCCAAGGCGGGACAGAGCACCCTAGGCATGTAACATTGCCACAGGAAGGTAATTCTCCACAAGTCCAGCTGCTGAAACTGCCTGTTGCGACCTGAAACCGGTTTTCTCTAATAGCTACTGAAACAACCTGCTGTGACGCTAAGAATAGCTTTACCCGCTGCCATCACTCACCAATCAGAGCTTGCCAGCTCCTCGAAACATTACTAGTACCAACGAACTGTCTTTCAAAATAATGGGTAACGTTTCTGCTTTTTCTAAAACCTCCAACCTTCCCTTTGTTCTTCAGACATACGGAAGACCATCCAGTCTGTGTATATGCCCGAAACTACAATTCTCGCTTCCTAAATAAAACAGAGAATTGTCTCTATATTTTACTCAACTTTGACAATTATAACCCAAACAACAACAACAACAAAAAAACACGAGTCCATATTGATATAAATGACTAAATAAATAAGAGACAGGCCGGGCATAGTGGCTCAGGCCTGAAATCCCAGCACTTTGGGAGGCTGAGGCAGGCTAATTGCTTGAGTCCAAGAGTTTGAGACCAACATAGGCAACATAGCAAGACCTTGTCTCAGAAAAATAAATAAGATAAATGAAAAATTGATTCTGTCTCTAAACACCATCAAGGTAATTAAAAACAAGGAAATTCTGAGAAACTCACAACCACGAGGCGCCTAGGGAGATATGACAAATACACATAACCTGGTATCCTGGATAGACTCCGAGGAGAGAAAAAGATTATTAGGTTAAAAACTAGGGAAATGTGAATAAAACATGGAATCTGGTGAATAATGCATCAATTTTGGTTACGACTAATGCACTACAATGTACCATGGTGATTAACATGTTAACAACAGGGAAGCTGGCAGGAGGTATGATATGGGAGAACTTCAGGCACTCTTTGCAACTTTTCTGTAAATCTAAAACTATTCTAAAATTTAAAAGTTTATTTAACAAACAATCTTAGCTCTGAATCAACTAGTCTTTGCTTTTTTCCCCCTTTTCTCTTTATTTATTTTTTTTTTTTTTGAGACAGAGTCTCGCTCTGTCACCCAGGCTGGAGTGCAGTGGCCAGATCTCGGCTCACTGCAAGCTCCACCTCCCGGGTTGACGCCATTCTCCTGCCTCAGCCTCCCGAGTAGCTGGGACTACAGGCGCCCGCCACCTCGCCCGGCTAGTTTTTTTTTGTATTTTTAGTAGAGACGGGGTTTCACCGTGTTAGCCAGGATGGTCTCGATCTCCTGACCTCATGATCCGCTCGTCTTGGCCTCCCAAAGTGCTGGGATTACAGGCTTGAGCCACCGCGCCCGGCCCCCCCGCCGCTTTTTCCTTTTAAGAGCAAGGATGGTGCACTATATTTTATCTCTCCACAGTACTTAGCTATCCCTGACCTCCGCAGGCGCCAATCACTGCACATTCACTGCACATTTGTGGGCTGGCATTTGCTTCCAGACTCAGCCTCGCCCACCCCGTCACTGGCTGAGGCCACCGTGCAGCATTCCAGGTCAGGGCCCACAGACTCCTCCTCCATCAGCTCCCTCCAGGCTGAGGCCATGAGAGGAGCACAATGAGACACTCAAGAGGCGGCTGGTGTTTGCAGACCCCTCTCCGCCTTGCCTTTCATGCAATCTGGCCTTCTAAGAATTAATTTTACTCCTGGACTCCTTCTGATGTAACCTGTATGCAAAAATCCAGTCCCACACCCTAAAAGCTCTTTGACCTGGACCAGGTGTTCCTCGCCCCAGACCTCAGGCCCTGTGGGCACCTGAGGAAGTTCTGCCAGATCAGGAATCCCCGGGTTCCATGCCTTTTTAGGCCATTCAGATGCATCGCGGCTTTGGGGAAAGGGAGGGTCAGGAAGGTATAGAAAAGTGAAGTCTCATCTTTCAGAAGATAACCAAAAGCAAGGAAAGGAGAAAGAGGAAGCAAAGCAAACAGAAAGGACAGGGAAACACAGGCCTGGACAAGGAGGAGGATTTTCCAAACTTCCTAGACTTTCGGGACCCCAGAGAGTTCACAGTAGCTCTGCTGCTTCACACAGCATCACCAGCATATATCTGATTCTTAGACTTCAATATCTGTGCATTCCATAGAAATGGGCCTAATTAATGAGCGAGACTCCAGGAAAGAGCATCAGTCAGTCAACACAATTCCAGTACCCCATGAAGTATCCAGAAAAAAAGCTAGAAATCCAACTTTCCATTACAGAGAGGTGAAACCTCCTCCCAGAGACTTAAGGAAACAGGAGCCTGTGCCCTACTGTGTGGGATTCTGGCAAATCTCCCACTGGAGGTCCTGACTCAAAACTTTCAAGCAGACCTGCCTCTAGTTTAACGTTTTCATCTGGAGGCACCCTCCCCTTATTTTAATAAGCAGTAAAGAAGACTGTCTGGAAATCACAGCAACTCTTTCAATAAAACTTAATGTTTACAAAGAAAAATACTCAATTTAAGTGGTTATCAACCAGCAATATTTTAGTACTTTAGACAAGATATTTCAAATAGATCTCTATTTTCTCAGTCACAGATTTACCTCAAGAAAGTTTTGTATTATAAAAACAAAACTCTATAACCATTCCAAGGGTGATGAATCAAGAAAGTTCCCACACGTCTCATTTAAAAATCAAAATACTTTCAAATATTTAAATACTTACACCCTGAAATCAACAAAATAAAGGAACCCTCAGCTGGGTTCTCACCACCAGAAGAGCTGCATTCATGTTCCCGAAGCGAGAGTGAGCCCTGAGCCTCGAAGGGGCAACCAGACACCCGCGCCCAGCCCTAGGGGCTTTCAAGAAATCTGACTGTGGCCAACGTAGGGCAGTAAGCCGGAAAGGTTAAAGAGAAAGATAATTGCCATAGTTTTGTTACTGCAGGCTTGGAAAACAGAGACAGGGAAACCCCACCTCCTGCAGATACCTTAACTAAAATCAGTTCTGACTTGGATATTCTACACAGATAAAGCTCAGCAAGTACACAAGATTTGGCATCCTGCCTTTTCACCTGATTCTTAGCCTGTGAACACATTTCATGCTGCAACCAGACCGCATGATTATCACAGGTTTTTATTTCCATCTAAAATATTTCTTACAAAGAAGTAACATTTCTTCAGCTCTTCAGCAGCCATAGGCCTGCAAGCAGCAAGGACCCTGCGTGATCAGGACGGTCTCCATTACCACAAAAGCTAAGGTCACACTCATTTAGACCCCAACCACTCCACCGAGCAGATGTGCAGAGCTGGAGTTTACCCAGCTACCAGGACACATACACTCTCTGTTCGCTACAAGAGGCCAGCCAAGTGGGAGAAACGCCACTGATTGGAAGACTGAAGCCAATACTCTCAGTAGGATCTCAGACAAGGATGCTCACTGCAGCATTACTTGTACCATAAAGGATTTGACACCATAAATTGCAAATAGCAGCCTACAAGCCTGTCAGGGAAATGGTAAATAATGGCTTCATCATATGTGAAATATCATATAGATATCTGAAATGGAAATCGGTTTTATGACAACTTGACAAGCGAAAAAGTCAGATTCTAAGTAAGATCTACCAATATAAAGACACAGGAGCACTCGCGCAGAGTGGGAGACAGGAAAAGAACACATATAAAAATGTTAGCACTGGGAGATGGACACATCATGCTTTTCTGGTTTTCTTCCTCTAAACTATGTTTCACTAAACCCTTTACAAGAAGTATGCAAAATTTTAGTAACTGGGGAACTGTACCATCCTTAGGTTGTTTAGCGCCTCTCCGGGGCTGAATTCCTCTCAGCTGGAAGGACTCTCCTTCCAGAGGCTGCCTCAAATCCCTCACACCCTCTCAGGGCCCTGTGCATGGTTCCCCACCCCAGTCATGTGACTGCATTCTGGATTTTGAGCTCATCAGGACAGTAACTGGGGCTTGGTCTTCCCTGACTGCAGGGTCAAGGTCAACGAAGATCCAGTGAGCCTGACGGACAGGGAGGAGAGGGAGCCAGAACAGGCCACGCAGGAGGAGCGGAGATGGGAGTTCAGAAGGCTGGTGGGCAACTGGGTGGGGCGGGCAGCCTCGGAAATGACCATGGGAGAGGAAGCTGAAGGCCACAGGCTCAGTGAATAACAGACTCATCCCCGCAGACAAAGTCATCAGAAGGTGATGGGACCTCAGAGACCTCTGGGGCTGGGGGTAACCCGGAGTGACACAGGGCAGGGACAGGAGTGGAGGGGATGGCACAGTCATGGGTGGAAGCGAAAGACATTTCAAGCCGACCTCTGGAGAGAGACAGGATGTGCAGAGAAAGGACCTCACTCCATTTAGAGGCCTCTGGCTCCTCTGGGAGAACCAGCCATGTTTCGGTTATGTAAAGAGGTGGCATGTGGAGAGGGGCATCTGCAAGGAGGGATGGGGGTGCAGGAGCTTCTTTATGCAAAGGCAGAGGCTCAGGCAAGAGGGTGGAGAGGAAGCGCGGACTTCACTAGACTGACTACAGATGCAGTCCATCTGTTGCAGGCAGCCAACGTGCAACTTTGGATAGCCACACAGAAGAGGGTCTCCCTCTCAACCGTCCATGGGAGCAGAGTAGCCAACAGGAAGGGGGGGTAGGCCCAGGAAGAGAAAGGACTGACAGCTGGTCCATGCTGCTACGTTTAGGCAGGGTTCAGAAGCAATACTAACGATGAGGTGTTTGAGGCATGGACCATGGGGACGTTCAGTGGCAGGGTGAACCTGCCTGAAGGAAGCCAACTCTGCAACAAAGATGGATACAGACTAGCCTGCCCTTCCCACTGGCAGTGGGGACAGACCACACATACAGCGAGACAGCAGAAAGACAAGACCAGGGGAAACATGATCCATCAGGACTTGGCCCCACAGCAGCTCCACCGTGCACTTGACCATCTCTGCCCCGCCTGGGGCAGCCCTGCAGCCACAAGCCCAGTTTCAAGAAATACCTGTTTCTGACCATAAGCATCACAAGAGTGAAACTAAGCAATGCTTGCTTCCTGTCTCCCAGCATGAAAACTAGGAAGGCTGACTGGGTCACAAAACAAAAAGAATTTGATGAATGGAAAAAATGAAAAGCAAATTCGGGGTAATGGTAACCCAGAGAGAAGGTGGGAAGGCATATGTAGTTTCAAGTGTATTGGTCATCAAAATGTCTAAAGCTGAGTGGCGATTCACTGTATTGTTCTTCCTATCATTTTTCACATAAAGGACTGCCTAATAAACATTTTATTATTATAGAATACAATAAGGTACATGCCAAAATCATTTTTAGTACTGGTTGAGTATCCCTTATCTAAAATGCTTGACACCAGGAGTGGTTAGGGTTTGGAATTTTTTTAAAGATTTTGAAATATTTGCATTATATACTTACAGATTCAGTATACCTAATCCAAAAATCTGAAATCCAAAATGCTCCAATAAGCATTTCCTCTGAAGGTCATGTCAGTGCTAAAAACGTGTCAGGTTTGGAAGTACTTCAAATTTTGGATTTTCAGATCAGGGATATTCAACCTATATTATGTTTTCACTTATTTTCAAACAAGCAATGTAAGTATAATTTTTTCAAGTGTAAGCTTAGAGCAAAAGCTCTGCACTTCTCTTAAAAGCAAGAGTACACATATATCTTTTTGGATCACATCACAGGGTTGCTCAGAGGCTCATCCCTGGGTGTCAACCACACTTGCCTACCGTCAGCGCTGACTGGTTGGTCACTGGCCTCCTCGTGACAGGCCCACTGGGAAGACACCTCCATTCTGGCAGGTGTGACCACTGGAGGACCCCTGCACAGAGGCCCACAGCTGCCCCTCTCTGCTTTCTAGGACAGTCAGTTGCACCTGCCTCTAGGTACCCACCTTTCTGTTGGCTGCTTTCGTTTTTAATCCCACTCTTCTTCAGACTGTCCTCTTTGCAGGGGCCCATACTCTGAACCAGGTGCAACCAATCCTAACATCCCTTGAGGCCCTGCTCTGACTGGCGCCAATAAGCTAAACCACAGCTGGCCAAGACAGGAAAAGCGATTTAACCTGCCGTCCCTCTAGGATGCGATTTCACCCAGATCTCCAGAGTCTCAGTCTGATAATGTGGGAACCACAGGTGTAAAGGCAAAGAGGAAAAAAGCAGGATACAGGAAACATTTTACAGCAAGGTGGTCCAATAGGGTCCCTCACATCACCTGCCACGCCACTTCCTTTAACATGGCTTCTGCTTCAACTTCAAGTTTTAAAAAATTACATTTAGAGACAGGATCTTACTCTGTCACCCAAACTGGTCTCAAATTTCTTGCCTCAAGTGATCCTCCCACTGCAGCTTCCCAAAGCACTGGGATTACAGGTGTGAGCCTAAACTTTGAGCTTTTAATGTACACAATGTTGAGTTGTTAAGCCAGGACAAGACATCAAACAATCCAATTCCAACATGGCAAACTCATCATGAAGGAAGGAGCAGAGGCAAAGGTGCTGCTGAGGAAACCTTTCACTAGGGAATGGAAAGCCCAGCCAGAGGCGGTGCCATGGACAGGGAGCATCCTGAAGACCAGCAAGCTAGCTGACACTCAAGGCCAGCCGAGCATCACATTTACAGGCTGTCACAGCCTCCCTGTCTTCCTGGGATGCTGCAAAACACAATTCCCCAGGGAGGACAAGCACTTAGAATTCTCCCCTGGCACAAAGCCTGCTTGCTCACACTGGATCACTTGGAAACATAATAAATCCTTCCTTCCCCATTAATCTGTTACTGAGGCTCACTGTGATATAATCATTTTATATAGAGAACTCTGTTGCTGAATCTTTATATCTAAACCCACTCAGACAGCTAAAACATACGCCAGCCTTAAGCCAAATGCAGCTCCCTAAAGAAACCAGCACCCCGAAGAGACCACAGGATTATCCAAGAGCCACAGGCAACTAGAAGGAGAAGGAGCAAGGGTTCTGGCTGCCAAGAGTGGCCAACTGATGCATGCCAAGGGACCAAGCCGCCACTGGTACAGGAAATGCACACCGTCTCTTTCCCTCCAGAGGATTTTCAGAGGAAGACATCTTTGCTCCACTGGTACAGGAAATGCACACCGTCTCTTTCCCTCCAGAGGATTTTCAGAGGAAGACATCTTTGCTCCACTGGTACAGGAAATGCACACCGTCTCTTTCCCTCCAGAGGATTTTCAGAGGAAGACATCTTTGCTCCACTGGTACAGGAAATGCACACCGTCTCTTTCCCTCCAGAGGATTTTCAGAGGAAGACATCTTTGCTCCACTGGCACAGGAAATGCACACCGTCTCTTTCCCTCCAGAGGATTTTCAGAGGAAGACATCTTTGCTCCACTCAGGATCACACCAGGTTCACATTCCTCCAAGTCTCCTGTTTACTTCCTGGCCTTTCTGTGGGGTGAGGGATTACAATGGGCAGCAGGTAGTGACACCCTCCACCTTGAGATGGACGTGTCAGTTGCAGGAAAAGTTCACGGTGCTCTGATTAAATTCTGTTTTGTTAGGACACCCCCTCCCCAGTGTTGGTATTGAAAGGTAACTAGCAGGAGAACTTGCAGCACACCTGTTTAACTCAAGGTCAATCCCCAGGTGCTGCTTTGCTCTCTCTGGGCCTCAGTTTCCTAAACTGCACACTGGTAATACATGGCCTGCAGCCTGAGAAGCATGTCAGAACGGAGAACGTGCGGCACCACAACCCCTTCCGGGGGTTGGAAGGGTCCGGGGTGTGCGGTGCCCTGCCCCCAACTCACCCTTCACAGGCCAGCACAGGGGGAGTTTGGCTGGGGAGATGGACACACGGGCCCCGGGGCCACAGCTGGCAAGAAGACAGGCTGGTGGAAGGTGCAGTGCTCTGGGGTCTGAGGCTGCCAGCAATGCAAGGGACTGGAGATGGGCACATTCTGCCTGGCAAGGGATGCTGGCCAGGAGTGAGGGACCATGTGTGCAAATGCAAAGGAGCTAGCTGGCCATCTGGGTCATCTACTAACTCTGTGCATTACTTCAGTGCACAGAGGGCCACGAAGGCCTGGGGCCAAGTGAGAGGGCAGACACCCATAGGAGAAAGAGCCCAGACTCAGCCCTTGATGTCCAGAATGACAGTGAAGGGGAACCACAGTCAGTGATGATGTTCCTAACACAGGTAAAATGACGAGTCCTTTCCACAGCAAAAAGCTGCTCTGTGTCACGAGAGCATATGATAGGGCACCAGATTAAAGTCACTCCACCTCTCTCTGAGCATCCCTTCCCTCCTCTGCAAAATGGAAATGAATAATAATTACCTCATCAGGTAGCTGGGGATTTAATAAACTGATCCTAGACAGACATCTGGCCCAATGCCCAGCATATGGTAAATGCTCAGCGAGCCAACCTCTCAGGGCTCAGTTCCCCACCCACCCAAGACAGTCAGAACCAGGAGTCCCCGGCAAAGCCCCACCCAGTGCCCTACAGAAACAGAAAAAATCTTTAGTTTCAGCAGAGGCTGAGAGGGCAGGCCTCTGGGGCTGGCAGGGAGGGCGTCAGCCAGAGGCTCCGTGTCTGGCGGGCAGCAGAGGAGGCACTGGAAGGACAGCAAGCTGGCTGGAAGCCCTGACTGCAGGAAACAGACCTCAAGCAGCACTCCTGGGGGCAGGACCCTGCCCCTCAGGGCTGTTTGGAAGCAATTTCTAAAGCCCTAAGAAAATAGCTCCCTGCCACAGGCTTTCTAGGAAGTCACAAACTAGGTGTCTGGGAGGCAGTTCTAGATAAGTGCACAGCCCAAAGGAAAGCTGACCCATGGACCAGACAGAGACCCTGAGGGAAGGGCCAGCCCAGAGTTAGGCACAAATGGCTCCAGCTCAATCGAAGTTGGTCAAAGGGACAAAGGAGACAGCTTTCTTCAAGGAGAGGAATAAATCTGTTGTTATCCTGTGTGCCCCAAATTCCATTTGCAACCATTATTTGTTTCAGAAAAGCTGGTGCATGTCAGATGTTTTATCTGTGAGACAGCGATTTCCCAGCACCTGGCCACACTTTGTGTTGCAGAAACTGTGGGCTGCAGGTTAAACGTGGGTTCTGTGCCTCCTGGCACACCTGGGAAGACCTGATGCAGCCCACACTGTCAGTTCATACATAGTAGGGTCAAAACTCTGTTTCCCATGGCTGGAGCAAGCTGCTTCAAACTGGCTATCCCCACGCAGAGATGCCACTGACTATGTATTTATCTCGAACTGGCTTGTAATTATGACAGAGCAGTCAGCGCCTGGCTTCTAAGACACCTTGTTCAACTCATCAAAGTAGGGTAGCCTTGGGATACCTCACGAAGCACACACAGGGGCTCCCACCCAAGGCACAGCAGATACCCCCCATCGGCACCACTGCAGCCAAATGGGGACAGGAGCACCTCCCACTCCTAAAATTAGAAGGGCCATCAATTAGCACCAAAATAAGTAGCCTAGTTTGGAGAAGGTGATAAAAATCAGTGAATAATATCTTGAGTGGGGAGTGGAACAGGACAAGCACTCTCGGGCAACTGGAAGTGTGTTCTGTGAACTGGCAGCAGCAGTACCCCCGGGAGCTGGGAGGGAGTGCCCATCTATGAAGCCTGACTCCCTGCGGGTAGGGCCCAGCACCTCCATTGAACACGTCTTCCAGGTGACTGCTAGACATTCAAGCTGGAGTAGCCAACTCTAGCCTGTCATCTTTGAAAGATGCCTGAAGACTTAACACGATTATTTCCAGTTAAGTCCTAACAATCTACAAAAACAGTACACCTCTTTCTTTTGAAAAAACAGAAAAATCGCACCACCACAGAAAGCCATGGGTGTGGGCTGCATTCATGCTCAGCTAGAACTGAATGCAGAGGACAGAATGGGACAGACACACACCTGCACACACCTGCTAGAACTGAATGCAGAGGACAGAATGGGACAGACACACACCTGCAAGCTTCTTGGAAATCCATCACACCCTTCTACCCTCCCCCCCTCACCCTTCCTACTCCCATTCACCCTATCCTCCCCAGCTGGGGCAGGGACCCTCTTCACAGCCACACTGGTAACCATCGAAAAGGTCTAAAGAGATCACCATGATTTGTTGCAAATGAAGTCAGGGGAGGGAGACTTGACACATACTCAGAGTTAACTCCATTAACTAGGGATCAGGGGTGTGCTCTGCCACTCTTACCCCCACAGCCTGCCTCGCCTTGACTCTAACTGCAGCGCAGGTCTGGTGGAGAGGTACTCAGCTGGACTGCAAGGCTGGCTCAGCTTCTCACACCCTGGACCTTGGATCAGCAGACAAGCCATCCAGGAATAGAGCCTTGTAACAGCTCCCTGGACTTGGAGGAGTCCTGGTCCCAAGCGACAGGAATCCTGCTCTCTGGTGGCCACTCCCCTCGTCATGACAGGCCTCCACCAAGAGCAGGGCCTGCCTGAGGCTGTGCTCCTGGGTGGGAGGGAGGACACTGTGACTTAAACACAGTGTGGCTGAGAAATAAAAAGGAAACACCCGCAAATTAAAGTGCGCTCTATTTTAGCTTTAAACATACACCCCTCCCACCTACAGCAGTGTCCAAAATAGCACATCCTATTTTAGGGAGCTCAGAGGCAGTTCCTAAACAGGCCACAAAATAGACCTGGAGTGTGGAGATCAGCATTGCACAATGACAGAAGGTTGCGGGCCGCAGAGACTGCACTCGCACTGGATCCATCTCCCACTCCAGTCCCATTTTAAAGGTCAGAAGACTCAAGCCGCAAGAGCTAGCACGGCTGCTGGTGGTCCTCCTGACTCAAATTCCATGAGCACCCAGAGAACAGGGAACAGTTACAACAGCAAACGAGGTTGTATTAACCTGATGAAGGTTAATTATCTGTTAAAAGTGTAAACCTAACCCCCTATCGTCACAGGCCAGGAAGAGAGCGGGCGGGAGGGTCCCACGAGAATTTCTGGAAGACAGGAAGGGAGGCGAGGCTCTCGTGGCCATTCCCAGGTGACGGTGAATGAGGGAAAGCGCTGCGGAAACCATGAGCTCAGAGGGAGGCCGGCCCTGCTGGACCCGCTTCGGAACGCCCATCACTCCCCTCTGAGCCAGGAGAGGTCTCCGGGGGCACCACCCCTGCCCCGCGCAGGGCTCCTCCCCACATGCACCCCAGGACTGGGTCCCAGCACCCCAGCTGAAAGCCTCCCCGACTGTGGCTGGAGACTGGATACCTAAGCGGGGCTTGGTGGAGGAGAGCTCATCCCCAGAGTGAGGGGCCGGCCCTGGAGGAGAAAGTCCCGGCTCTGAGCTCCTGGGTGTGAACCCTTCTGAGGGACAGCAAACAGGGCCATTACTGCTCAGACGTGGAGCTTAGCCTGTCTTAGTTTGACTGGGCATCCAGCCACGCGTTACTTTAATATATAACCCTAAAGCTTAGTCAAACTGGCACTATTCGTGTGTCCTGGCAACACCTGGCCCTGAAACTGGGAATCACCTGGCACCAAATAAGGAAACTTAAAATTCCAGGAACAATTGAAACTCAACTTTTAAAAGTTTCTACAATGTGAATCTTCATTAGCCTATGTACGCATTCTAATTAAATTCTTTAAAAAGTTTTGAGATGGTAGAAATTTCACGTGGCAAGTCTGACTCATTAAGGAAAAAAACACGGGCAAGATATCATTGCAAAGACTTGTTACCACAAAACTATTTGGAGTTGATTTCAGTAAAATTCTGCCATCAAATCGGGATTACTTGTGGGTGGATTAAACATTTGTCGATTAGCCTTGGTAAACAAATGAGAAGATAGTGCATTTGTGGAAAAAGTTTTAAAATGAAAACCATTGTAACTGCCTTCCACACAGTGATCACTGGCAGGCAAGATGGACACACAGACCCCCGCCAGAGGCCCGTCCCTCCCCATCACAGGTAGTACTGCTCTCCTCCTCCCAAAGCCCCCACCCCAGGTGTGGAAAGCAGGTAGAAGGCAGAGGGTGGCTGAGCCCCAGCCCTGCCCACACAGCCCAGCATGCCCCAGCAAACAGCAGGAGACGACAACCATTGTTGGTCATGCAATGTAATATTGATGCCTAAAGCAAAAAAACAAAGTATCTGTAAACGTTCAATATCCTGCTAAATTTTACAAGGAATTCCAGCCAGAATAAATGTATTTTGCACTATATTCTGACTCCTGTATTACCCATAGTTTTGCTTGCCTCCAAGGCCTATGCTCCCTCTCCTACCTCACCTGTCATCCCGGTTGGTCAAGAGTTGAATTTAAATAGCTGAGAAAGAAAGATGACCTCAGAACTTCAAACACCACCCATGGGGTTTGAGAGCGGATCTTAATTTGTAAATCGAATGGGCTAACTCCGTGGCTTAAATCCCCTCTGTGGCTCTCAGCACACACAGAACGCAGCATGAAGTTGCACCCAGGATGGATCTCCTGCCCTCCTCCGTCTCCCAAGCTTCCTAAGTACCACACTCACAAGCTGCTCCCGACAGCATCTCACAAGGGCCCTCTCCATGCCTTTGCTCAGCTATCCGCTCCCACCTGGAGTGCCCCTCCTGTTCCTGTCTGCTGGACAATTCACACTGATGTTACACGACCAATTTAAACAGCAATTCCTCTGTGAGGTGTCACTCACTTCCAGGCAGAAGGAAATACCCTCTGCTTATTGTGACATGGCCCTTGCTGTTGACACAAAGAAAAAAAATCTCTGACACAGTGGACATCCTTGTCTCCTCTAGCTCCTTAGGGGAAGGGCCTAAGTCATCTTTAACTCTTCATCTTTAACAAAGCTGAGTCACTGCAGGAGCCCCAAATAAGCTTTTATTAAGTGATTAATAAAAAATAACTTTTGGATCCCCCAGGGCCCCACATGGGTTTGGTGCACAAGAAAAGTTATCTGAAGATGCTTTTTATTCATGACATAGAATTTAAAAAAAAAAAAAAAAAAACCCAAGCTGTAACTATGAAATTTCTGCACCTCACTTAGGCTGATGCTAATGGCAATCTGCAAAAAGAGGCTGCCAAATGTCGAGGTGATGGCACTCAGGTGAGCTGGGTCTGCCGCCTCCCAGGGCATTAGGGTACACCAAAGGCCCAGAGCTAGGGCCAGAAGCCCGGTTTGAGTCTTGTCTGTCACTCACCAAGCAGGAGGACCCGGGCAGGCCATTCACCTGATCTGCCTCTCCCCATAATGCCTGTGGGGTAAGCGGCCATGTGGTGCCAGCATGGGCTCAGCCCACCCAGGGCTCTGCGGAGCACAGGTGGAACTGGATCTCCAAGGCATTCCACGTTACAGAGAAGACAACACAGTGCAGCAAAAAGCAGGCTCCCAACCCCAACTATTTCACAGGATGTCCTTTTGTGTACGAATCCTGCTTCAAAAAGCAAAATCCACTCTCGGGCCTCACCAAGCACGGGGAAGGCTGGGGGTGGCCCTCGCCCACTGCACCATGGACACCAAAACCCCCCACACAGGCTGCTCTTGAGGCTGCCAAGGTGATAGTAGATACCACAAATGCAGAAAGGGAAAGAATGGGAGGCTGATATCAAAACCAAAAGTGACTTCACAACCTGCATATACGGCTTTCCAAACAAGCTGCTCAAACGAATGCACACTTCAGAAGAAAGCGTATGGAAACATCCGTGTCTGTATATGGCAGACTGCTCCCGAAGGGCTCACAAAAATGCTGGGCATACTGCTTGCCTCTGGGGAGAGGAACTGGAAGACAAGGTGGGAGAGGTGATTCTTCTCGATATGTCATTTTGTAATTTTTGAATGAGACCAAAGGTAATACCTTCACAGTGTGTAACCATGTGAGATATGTAATGCCCTGAAACAAAACTTATGAAAATGTCCCACGGTAAACAAACTTCTCTTCCCCAATCACATGTATTACCTTTCCAACATGTTTTCATTCAACCACCTGGTGAAGCAGAAAATCAAGATACTTTAAGGCCAAGATCCACTTTTTAATGCTGTGTGACCCTGGGTGCCATCCCCCCACCCACCAAGACTCCAAAGGTAGCAAGCAGCTCATGGTCACCACCCGGCCCAGGTGAGGCCACTCACTGAGCGGCACCTCCCGGGAGGCCCTGACCACACTGCAGCCCATCACGGCCCATGCCCAGAGTAAGGAGGGGAAGCAGGTGGCCCACGATGTGGCGTCAGCCCCTCTACACTGCACCTACACTGACCTCCTCACTCTCCACTGCACCCACACTGCCCTCCACACTGTCCACTGTCCCCACACTGCCCTCCTCTCTCCACTGTCCCCACACTGCCCTCCTCTCTCTCCACTGTCCCCACACTGCCCTCCTCTCTCTCCACTGTCCCCACACTGCCCTCCTCTCTCTCCACTGTCCCCACACTGCCCTCCTCTCTCTCCACTGTCCCCACACTGCCCTCCTCTCTCTCCACTGTCCCCACACTGCCCTCCTCTCTCTCCACTGTCCCCACTGCCCTCCTCTCTCTCCACTGCACCCACACTGCCCTCCACACTCCACACTCCACACTCCTACCACACTGCCCTCCTCACTCTCCACTGCACCTACCATACCCTCCTTACTCCTGCCCAGGGCACTCCCACACTGTGGCAAGCAGAAGTGCAGCTCAGAGCAGCAGGAAGGAGCACCTCGCGGAGAGGGAGGCCTGGAGCCTGGACTCCAGAGCCAGCCATGTCCCAGCTAAGCTGCAAGACTCTAGGCATGTCACTGCCCTTTCTGGGCCCCAGTGCCCTCTTCTGTAAGAGGAAAATCTCAGGTTCTCAATCCTCACTCCCCCGTTCTGCAGATGCTTCCTGCTGCAGATGCACAGATTTGAATACCCACTGCAGACCCTCAGTGACCTCTGGGCTTGGGCTACGGGAGGGGACACAGACGTATCTGCTGTGGCCTCTCCCTCAGAAAGTCATCGTCCAGAGGACAGAGGACACATGGAGAACAGCTGCATGAGGGACAGAGCACTTCAGCAGAAAGGGACAGACATCTGTGCCACCGGCCTAATTCCCTGGACACTTGCCACAGAGCTCGTCTGTCCACATCAGGTCGGCTTCTCCACTGGACTGTGCTCTCCCCAGCAGAGTCTCACCCTAACTCCATCCAGGGCAGCCAAGAGAATCTGCTGGAGGACTCCAGTCTGTGCACACTGCCGTGGGGGTGCTCACAGCACAGACGCTTCTGCTCGGGCACACTCTGAGGCAACTCCCAGGAGCAGGGCTGGGTCAGGCCCAGCTGTGTACCTCGTGCCCTTCCCCCAACCCCGGACCCTAACAGGGGCTCAAGCTCATCATTTCCAAGGCCCAGCCCTCCTTGGCCCCTGAAGGTCTCCACCCACGTGGACCACACTGCTGCTCCAGGGCGGCAGAAACAGGCCTGGCCACAGGAGAGAACGAGAAAATGGAGTCACACGGGAGACCACAAAGAGGCCTTGTGGAGCAGACCAGCGCCCAGCTGAGACTCTTGATCCCCACACCCTCCTTGTGGGGCACAGAAAGAGGGGTGGGGACAGGTGGCCTCCAGCACACTCCCAGTACCAACATCACATCAATGGCACCTCCCAGAGCTTTTCAAAGTCATCCAAGATTGTTACTTCTTCAATCAGTCCTCACCCCAGACCACACACCCCTGGCAGTTTGCTTGGCCTGTGGCAGAATTCCAGAGCTATAGTCCCGAACTCCACGGCACTGTCTGTGACTTCAGCTCCAACAGGGGCTCTCAGGCACTCCTGGCAGCTGGGGGGGCTGTGGCAAACTTACTAACAGAGTCAGCAACATCGTGGGAGGCTTCGACATTTATAGATTATTAAATGAAGAAATGTTTTAAAAGCTTGCAGACCGCCAGACTAAGCATTCCAAATCTACACGGTCCACTTGTAGCCAACACACACTGAGCGTCGACCTTGGTTCCTCAGCGCTCAGCCTCTGAGAAGCAGCAGCACGGCAAAGCCTTCTGTTCAAAAGCAACCTCACTTCCATCCACCAGAGCTTAAAATTCTCAGATGGTCTAACAGAAATATTCCACACATGATGAGATACCATAGAAACCTTAAGTGTAAGTTAAAAAACCATACTCCCACCTGCTACATATTTTAATTCTACATTTTCTCCTGATAGCTTTGCGAGACTGCCAAGTATAAAGGGAAAAAAGCTTTTCAAAACTCAATGTTTTAACCCAACAGAGTCATTCGTCCTTTTCTCCTGTGTGGAATGACTGTGAAGTAACGCAACAGTGTTTCTCACAGGACTCAGGTCAGGACGTCTTTCACGCTGGCCATCTACAGTGAAGCCACAGACACACACATGCATGCACTGCACATCACATATACGCACACTCACATACACAGGAGGCACCTCCAACACCCACAGCTAGCACTATTTTAGTGTGATCTCAAATCAAAAGCTTGGGCCAAACCATTCTGGTTTCTGAAACTACAGATCAACAAGGTTGTAACAAACACAAAACCACACTGAAACCTCCTCAGAGAAGGACGGTGATGGTTTCTTTAGAAATATCTTCCAGGCCGGGCGCAGTGGCTCAAGCCTGTAATCCCAGCACTTTGGGAGGCCGAGACGGGCGGATCACGAGGTCAGGAGATCGAGACCATCCTGGCTAACACGGTGAAACCCCGTCTCTACTGAAAAATACAAAAAACTAGCCGGGCGAGGTGGTGGGCGCCTGTAGTCCCAGCTACTCGGGAGGCTGAGGCAGGAGAATGGCGTGAACCCGGGAGGCAGAGCTTGCAGTGAGCGGAGATCCGGCCACTGCACTCCAGCCTGGGTGGCACAGCGAGACTCTGTCTCAAAAAAAAAAAAAAAAAAGAAATATCTTCCAGCGGCCGGGCACGGCGGCTCCCACCTGTAATCCCAGCACTTTGGGAGGCCAAGGTGGGTAGATCACCAGGTCAGGAGTTTGAGACCAGCCTGGCCAATATGGTGAAATCCCGTCTCCACTAAAAATACAAAAATTGGAAGGGGACCATCACACACCGGGGCCTATCATGGGGAGGGGGGAGGGAGGAGGGATTGCATTGGGAGTTATACCTGATGTAAATGACGAGTTGATGGGTGCTGACGAGTTGATGAGTGCAGCACACCAACATGGCACAAGTATACATATGTAACAAACCTGCACGTTATGCACATGTACCCTAGAACTTAAAGTATAATAATAAAAAAATAAAAAATACAAAAAATACAAAAATTAGCCGGGTGTGGTGGTGCGCGCCTGTAGTCCCAGCTGCTCAGGAGGCTGAGGCAGGAGAATTGCTTGAACCCAGGAGGCAGAGGATGCAATGAGCCGAGATCGCACCACTGCACTCCAGCCTGGCAACAGAGCAAGATTCCATCTCAAAAAAAGAAAAAAGAAAAGTCTTCCAGCTCCTCCTGCAGCACAGCCCTCAACCACGTCTAACCAGAGGCCACACCAAGCAAGTGACCACCCAACTCTGCACCACTTCTTCCTGTGGTTCTGGCATCATGCTTCCCCTTCCTGCTCCTTCAGTGCCTGGCTGAGAAGGGGAAAGGCCCCACCAGGCCTCCTTGTGGGGGCCAAAGCCCAGCGAGCCACGCCTCCCGGCGGAGGGAAGGGACGGACCACTAAGGAGCAAGGACTCAGAGCTCAGAAGCAGCGCTGAGTGAGTCTCATGCCCCTCGTGAGGTGGGAGTCCAATCAGGGGAGCTCCAGGTGGAGCTGCACCTGCACTGGGTCAGCCTCCCAGTGGCCTCCCTGGCCAGGTCTCCCCACCTGCACCACTGGGTCCAGAGCTCTTTAAAATCCAGGGGCCGGCCGGGCGCGGTGGCTCAAGCCTGTAATCCCAGCACTTTGGGAGGCCGAGACGGGCGGATCACGAGGTCAGGAGATCGAGACCATCCTGGCTAACACGGTGAAACCCCGCCTCTACTAAAAATACAAAAACTAGCCGGGCGAGGTGGCGGCGCCTGTAGTCCCAGCTACTCGGAGGCTGAGGCAGGAGAATGGCGTAAACCTGGGAGATGGAGCTTGCAGTGAGCTGAGATCCGGCCACTGCACTCCAGTCCAGGCGACAGAGCGAGACTCCGCCTCAAAAAAAAAAAAAAAAAAAAAAAAAAATCCAGGGCCACTCCCCAGTCTAGGACCACAGGCAAACACTCCAAATGCCAAACGCGTCCAATGGCTCACTGGAGCTCTGAGACCATGAATTTAGAGACTCACCAACATGTCATGTGTTCTTCTCCAGCCACAGGCCACTGTGCTGAGAAGTGGCCAGAACCAGGCCTGTAGTTTTACCAAGTGAGATGTGTAAGGAGAGGGGCGGGAGGTCACGTGCTGCTGGTCCTTTCACATCAGTCATGACTAAGCCTCTATGGCCGTGGAATCCTCCATGGTGCACAGCAGAACATACTGCCACTATGCACATCACACATCACACATCACAGTTCACCTTCATAGCCCGAGAGACGGAGGGGACTGAGGCTCGGCATCTAAGGGACTGGCTCAATACCGGTATGAGGGGATTTGAAATAGGTGGGCCTATTTCATCAGGAGACCATGTACTTTTTTTTTTTTTGAGACGGAATTTTGTTCTTGTTGCATAGGCTGGAGTGCAATGGTGTAATCTCAGCTCACTGCAACCTCCATCTCCCAGATTCAAGCAATTCTCCTGCCTCAGCCTCCCAAGTAGCTGGGATTACAGGGATGCGCCCCCACGCACAGCTAAATTTTGTATTTTTAGTAGAGACGGGGTTTCTCCATGTTGATCAGGCTGGTCTTGAACTCCCGACCTCAGGTCATCTGCCCACCTCGGCCTCTCAAAGTGCTGCGATTACAGGTGTGAGCCACCATGCCCGGCCCAAATTATTTATTTATTTTTGAGACAGAGTCTTGCTCTGTCGCCCAGGCTGGAGTGCAGTGGAGCAATCACTGCTCACTGTAACCTCCGCCTCCCAGGTTCAAGCAATTCCTTGCCTCAGCCTCCCGAGAAGCTGGGACTACCGGCGCATGCCACCACCCTGACTAATTTTTGTATTTTTAGTAGAGATGGGGTTTCACCATCTTGGCCAGGCTGGTCTTGAACTCCTGACCTTGTGATCTACCCACCTCGGCCTCCCAAAGTGCTGGGATTACAGGCGTGAGCCACTGTGCCCAGCCAGGAGGCCAAGTGCTGAACTTCTAAGGCCCACTGCTCTCCACCCCAGCCGTACCTCAGAATCACCTCATGGGAAAGGTGGCAAACGTCATGTTGGCCCCACCCGGGATTATACTACTTAGCATAGCGTGGGAGGGGGGCAGGACACCATGGTTTTCAAAAGCCCCCAGGTGATGGTAAGGTACAGCCAGGATGGGGAAAGTTGCAACACTATTCCAGTTCCCTTTACCTCCAGCCCCCACAACCCCTTTTCCCAGCTGTTCACTTTGTCCTGCTATGGTTGGCTCATCTCCGCTCTGCTCAAAAGCATCTCAGCAACCACCCTGGGAGGCAGCCACCGTACCTCCTAGGCTGGAAGGACCAGTGTGGGCGTGACGTAGAGACTTTGGGTCTCTCTGGCTCTCAGTCTCAGCCCTGAGCTTTGCATCTGGTCTCAGGTGGACTCACGGTCCTGCGGTGAACCAGGAGGAGTTATCAACTTCGATCACGATCCTTCACAAACTGCAGTCTCACTGGTTTCAGGATCAACAGAACCATCAAAAAGAAATGCCACGGTTCTTAGAATCGGAAATGCGACCCACCCACCAGCCACACACCACACAGCACTTATTTTGGTTTGGATTTTATTCCCCTTCCTTCATTACCCTCCCCTAGTGACATCTTATAAATTTTCTGTTTTCAGCCACACATGGTGGCTCATGCCTCAAATCCTAGCACTTTGGGAGGGATCATTTGAGGCCAAGGGTTCAAGACCAGCCTGGGTAACATAGCGAGACCCCTATCCCTACAAAAAAATAAAAAATAAAATTTAGGCACAGTAGCACATTTCTGTAGTCCCAGCTACCCAGAACCCTGAGGTGGGAGGATCACTTGAGTCCAGGAGTTCAAGGCTGCAGTGAGCTATGATTACATGGCTGTACTCCAGACTAGGCAACAGAGCAAGACCCTGTCTCAATCAACCAATAAAATTGTTTTCTTTAATGAGACACTAAAATTGGTGTGTCTAAGGATCTCTCTTACTGTAAAACCTCCAAGTTTTAATATTATTTCACTAAGATTTACTCAGGGTTATTACAAGTTCAGTCAGGACACGGTCTCACTGAGTTGGAAAGTATGCTAGGCACTATCATTCATAAATAATTGTAAAACTTAGTTGTGGAACTCTACAAAGATGAGGCTGAACTTACGGCCTGTTCAACCAACAGGTTGTACTCTAAAAGCCCATTTATAAGTTATCTGGAACCCAGAGAACATTTCATTTCCTGTAAAATTACCACTAAGTTGGTACTTAAGTTCCAAGAAATAGATTACTATTAGATAGTTAATAATAGATAATGATTAGATAATAGAGAACCAGATAACAGACCATTAGATAATAGATAATTATCTATAACTAACAGGTAACTATTCAACTCATTGGCCCTTTTCTGATTTAAAATCAGAAAAATGTTATGATACAAGAAAATCAAGTGTGTTGTGTGTGCATATATAGACAAGAAACTTAAATGCAAGTGCATGTGTGGGGTGTATATGCAAAAACTCTAAGTTAAGGAAAAGAAGCTCCACATCAGGAACACAGAATTTAAATCCATGGAGGCTAAGAAGATAATTTCTGCTCAGTTCCAAGGGCAGAGGACACGAATGATACCAGGTTCACTGCACTTGTCGCCCCCACAGGTGGGCGGTGTCGCTAACATTGCTGACAGCTTCGCAGTCCTACCAGTAACATAGTAGGGGGAAAAGAGAAAGGATTTAAATGGATGGAGAGACCAAGTTAACAGTGTGATGAATAATCAGCAGATGAGGGGGACGGAGGGGCAGGTGTGGCACAGGCACAAGGGGACAATGTTTTTCCCCACCAAACATGGAAATTTAATCCTGAATGTTAGAAGTGGGGCCTCATGGGAAGTATTTGGGTCATGGGAGTGGATCCCGCATGTATACATGAATGCCCTCTCCCAACCCCCCACTCTTTGGGAGTGCACGAGTTCTCACTCCGTTGGTTCCCATAAGAGCTGGCTGTGAAAAGAGCCTGGGACACCACTACCACCACACCGCTCCCTTCCTTCCTCTCTCGCCATGCGAGCTCAGCACACGCCAGCTCCCCTTCACTTTCCACCACGCGTGGAAGCAGCCTGAGGCCTCACCAGATGCAGATGTCCAGTCTTGAACCTTCCAGCCATCAGAATTGTGAGCCAAGTAAACCTCCTTTCTTTAAAAACTAACCAGCCTCAGGTATTATTTTATAGCAGCACAAAACAGACTAAGAGAATATCTAAGAGGAAAAGTAAAAGGCCCTTTCCCGGCTACTCTAAGAAACTCAGCCTTTGGAAGCCTGGTGTAGTTATTCAGGGACTGCCTAAAAAACACACAAGTGTGTGACAAGTATTGATAAAGAAAAAGAAGAAGAGATGGAAATAAAACTGTGGGTCCCCACCAGAAAGAAGACAGACAGACATCACCACCTGTCAGTGCCCTCCTCTCTCTCCTGTGAGTTTGGCAATGGGTCTATCCCCTTCAAGGCTTACCTGGCATAACCATAAGTGAGGGTTTAATGCACAGAAAGACCCCTGAAACCTCTGCCACCAACCAGCTGGGCAACAACTCTCTGAGCTGCAATTCTCTCACTGGTAAAATGGGATGACAGACACTTATCATTTAATCCCAGAGGATTACATGAAGTGCTGCATGCACAGCAACAACACAGTCAAGTTCCAAAAACGCTGGTGACTCATCGTAATCTGTGATAGGGAATGTCTGTCACCCCTTTCAGCCAGCAGGTGCTGGTGCACAGTGAGTGCTCTATAGGGTTAGCTTAAGATTTTAAACACAACAAGGCCGGACACGGTGGCTCACACCTACAATCCCAGCATTTTGGAAGGCCGAGACAAGCAGATTGCTTGAGGTTGGGAGTTGGAGACCAACCTGAACAACATGGTGAAACCCCATCTCTACTAAAAATACAAAAATTAGCCAGGCGTGGTAGCGGGCGCCTGTAGTCCCAGCTACTCAGGAGGCTGAGGCAGGAGAATTGCTTGAATCCGGGAGACGAGCTTGCAGTGAGCAGAAATCGCGCCACTGCACTCCAGCCTGGCCAACAGAGTGACACTCCATCACAAAAGAAAAAAAAACATAACAAGAAGGTCCCTTCCTAAGCAACCTGGGGGGTGAGGTGGCGTGAGACTTGTGGCAGACAGAGCAGAGAGGAAGGGGAGAGCGCCAGAGTGAGACCCAAGCCACTGTCCGCTCAAGTACTGCGCTGAAGCCAGGGTGGAGCCAAGAGGAGAAACCACAGGTCCTCACAGGCACAGGGGCTCAGCCAGACAGAGCTGAAAAACTCTTCTTTCAAACCCATGTAACAACATAGTAAAATGACAGGGAATTATCTGTTCACCAAGTGAGTGCCCAGCAACATGACAAAATGACCCCAGAGTCAGCTACCCCAGAGTCTGGGAGAGGAAAGGACCACGGCCACCCCAGGCCTCCCCAAGCCTCAGCTTCCTCATTAAGCCCACTGTATGTGGGACAGTATAGTCCTCATCAGGCTGCTGTGAGGTATGGCAGGTCAAATCATGCCCTCTGCAAAAGAGGTTCACGTTCAAATCCTCAGAACCTATTAATGTTCCTTTACACAGCAAAGGATTTGCAGACTCAATTAAGTTTTGAATCTTGATATGAGATGATCCTAGATTATGCTGGCAGGCCCCAAATGCCATCACAAATGTCCTTATAGGAAGGCAGCAGATTTTGGAGAGAAGAGAAGGCCGTGTGACAGAAGCAGAGAGACGTGGAGTCGTGGAGAGAAGATGCCACCCTGCCAGTATGAAGACAGAGGAAGGGGCCGGCAGTCGAGGCACGCCAGCAGCCACAGAATGGATTCTGCCCGAAGTTACTGGAGAGAACACGGCCTTGCCCACAGCTTGACTCAGCCCCATGATGCTGATTCTGGACTCTGGCCTCCAGAACGGTGAGAGAATAAGTTCCTGTTGCTTTAAGCCACCGAGTTTGTTACAGCAACCACAGGAAGCTAACACAAGGGATTAAAAGGGAAGTGGATACAAAGCAATAAGCACGCTACCTGGCACATGGTAGGAACTCCAGAATCCCCATTAGTGAAAGACAGTCCCTGACATCCTCCCTGGACCACCAACCCATCCTCAAAAGCTGTGTGAAAAGCTACAACCTTGTGCTGCAATAACGAGTTCCGTACCCCCGCTCACAAAAGCTCCTGCGTCTGTATCGTCTCACTTGATTCTGTCCTAAAAAGGAGTTTCCAAGGTTGTTCAAGGACTCGCAGCTTGTCCCATATACATATAACTTTGCCACAGGCCTTGTCTTCAACACTCAGTTCAGTTAGTGAAAATATTTCACAGGATGGCCTCTGCTGATACCTCGTGGAGGGGACCCTCCAGATCCGAGGCATCCTGAGCTGCGATCAGGGCCATCTTACCTTTGCAGAAACACAGCACAAGTACTTCTCTCAGCCACAGGCCTTGCAACCGTCAAAGGAGAAGCTGCTGCTGAGTCTGACGTGGGAACTGAGAACTCTGCCCCTGTCAAGGCAGACATGGCAGAAGAAGGAGCTGGGCAGGCAAAAGAAGACACTGGCTAACACTTGACCCTCCAAAGTGCTTTTCAGCTTGACTCACGCAAAGAGGTTTCTCTCTCCCCTAAACCCCCTGCTTTTTGTTTCTTCACCCCTTGCTCTGTGCACCCCTACTCTCAATTTTCCTCCTTGAGGGGTGAGACTCAAGTGTCGAAACACACCGTGTGCAATAATTCCACTTCCTCCGTCGAGCTCGGCCTCCACCATGCAGACTCTGGGCCTCAGCTTCCCCTGGGTTCCTGCAAGGATGAGGCCCTGTGAATCTAATGGCTCTCCTGCCCTCCCCTCTGCCCCATTTTGTTTGAGAGTCAGGGCTGTGCTGTCCCAATCTTCCCCAGCCTGTGCAAGATTTGAAGACTGTGCCCTTCACCAAACCACAGCAACCCTCAGACACAAAGAGCTCAGGGTGGAGCCTCAAAACCTCAAGAGTATCTTAAAGAAAAAACGAAGAAAAAGAAGAAGCCTATTCACTTTCTAAAAGCAGCCATCTGCAGGCCCTCTGAGCTATCTTCTTTGCATCCATTCTTCTATGAGCTTCTGCCACCGCCAGGTTCACTGGGTGGAGACGTGTACCCTAAGCCAACTGACCACTGACCACTATCAGGCAGGAGACAAGGGCTGTGCACGCAGCGAGCAGAGACCGGAGGAAGAGCTGCCTCAGCATTCCTCAGCCCCTGGCACTACAGCACGCAGCAGACCCTAGGGCTAACAGCTCGCACCCCCAGACCTTCACTTGTCCATGGAGGCTCATGACTCTGATCTGCCCTAAACCCCACATGGGGGCTTGTAAGCAGTCTCACAGGCACATGCCTCTGAGCCCTCTGTGGGTGGCTGCTACTTCCTGCTCTCCTACAGACCCCAGGGCTAGCTCCACAAGTCACTTCCTTTGTGCCTGAAAACGAACTGCTGCATGAGTGACTGAGAAGGGGCAGATGTGCTCCCACTTGGTAACTTCGCATCACCCCACCTGTGACAAATGACCATGCCATATCGCAGATTCAGAAACTGAAGACCACCAATCAACATGACTCCAGAATGTATGTGCAATGCCCTGCCCAGGCTGTTCCCTTCCCTCTAAGATGCAGGGCACCTTGGTTGGAACAGCTGAAATGCCGGGAGGGCGTGGCCAGAACCAGCCTCAGCGAGACACCATGACAGCTGAAATGTAGACTTCCACACAAGCACTGGGTGTTCCTGGGCGTGGCTGTCATTAAGGTCCCTCCAGAACCATCTGCCTTTGCACCTGCAACTTGAGTTGGCCCCTTGATAGGCCAGGCGGAGGAAAGCCCAACAGAGCCAATGTACCTGAAACTGGGGTCAAAAGCGGCCTTGACAAGCCTCACTGTAGGATGCTACAGGTTAGTTTAAAATGTTTATGTGGGCCGGGCATGGTGGCTCATGTCTGTAATCCCAGCACTTTGGGAGGTGGAGGCGGGCAGATCATCTGAGGTCATGAGTTCGAGATCGTTTAGTAGAAACGAGACTATTTCTACTAAAACCCCGTTTTAGTAGAAAGGAGACCGTTTCTACTAAAAATACAAAAATTAGCTGGGTGTGATGGCACACGCCTGTAATCCCAGCCACCTGGGAGGCTGAGGCAGGAGAATGGCTTAAACCTGGGAGGTGGAGGTTGCAGTGAGCTGAGATTGCGACAGTGAGGTTCTGTCTCGAATAAAAATTTTTTAAAATTAAAAATCAAAAATAAATAAAAAATTAAAAGTCTGTGTGTTGGCCGGGCATGGTGGATCACACCAGTAATCCCAGCAGTTTGAAAGGCTGACACAGGTGGATTGCTTGAGCCCAGGAGTTCAATACCAGCCTAGGCAACGTGGCCAAACCCCCTACCTACAAAAAAAAAAAAATTTAAAAATTAGCCAGGCATGGTGACATACACCTGTAGTCCCAGCTACTCAGGAGGCTGCAGTGGGAAGATCACTTGAGCCTGGAAGGCAGAGACTGCAGTGAGCCATGATCCTGCCACTACACTCTAGCCTGGATGACAGAGTGAGACCCTGTCTCAAAAGAAAAAAAAAATTAAAATTAAAAAAATAAAAGGTCTGTGTGTAACTAGAAGGTAATACTTTATTTTATTTCATTTTATTATTTTTATCTATTTATTTTTGAGACAGAGCCTCCCTCTGTTGCCCAAGCTAAAGAGCAGTGGTGCGATCTGGGCTCACTGCAACCTCTGCCTCCCAGGTTCACACCATTCTCCTGCCTCAGACTTCTGAGTAGCTGGGACTACAGGCGCACGCCACCTCGTCTGGCTAATTTTTTGCATTTTTAGTAGAGACGGGGTTTCACCGTGTTAGCCAGGCTGGTCTCAATCTCCTGACCTCATGATCCACCCGCCTTGGCCTTCCAAGGTGCTGGGATTACAGGCGCGAGCCACCACGCCCGGCCACTAGAAGGCAATCTTTTAAACGCACACGTCTTACAAATACTATCTGACCACTGCCGGGCGCGGTGGCTCAAGCCTGTAATCCCAGCACTTTGGGAGGCCGAGACGGGCGGATCACGAGGTCAGGAGATCGAGACCATCCTGGCTAACATGGTGAAACCCCGTCTCTACTAAAAATACAAAAAAACTAGCCGGACGAGGTGGCGGGCGCCTGTGGTCCCAGCTACTCGGGAGGCTGAGGCAGGAGAATGGCGTGAACCCGGGAGGCGGAGCTTGCAGTGAGCTGAGATCCAGCCACTGCACTCCAGACCGGGCGACAGAGCAAGACTCCGTCTCAAAAAAAAAAAAAAATAAAATAAAATAAATGGGCAAAAGCTTAAAAACGTCATCTACCCCCACCCTCTTTTACCAGCTAGAATGATGCTCGATCCAGCCAGAGTCTAGGCCCAGACCTCAGAGCAACGGGGGTGCAGCTTCTTTCACTAACATATTAGTAGTACCAAAGCACGGGCTGGAAAGAGGCGAACCGGCATCCGGAGAGCACTGGTTGAAGAATCTGCAGCACAGCCTGGCAGCAGGCCAGCATGCAGCTGGACAAAGGAACCCAAAACTCCTTGTGGGCCAGTGAAACCGTCAGGAGAAGGGGCGCACAGCGAGCACGCAGCATGGCACCAGGGGTGTGGAAAACTATCTCATGTCTGCACATGCAGGCCTGCTGGCATATACACAGCATAACTCCAGGAAGACACCCAACAAGCACATGGCATTGGTGTCTTAACGGAGGGACACGGATGGCTAGAGGACAGGGTAGGAAACAGGCTTCACCACATATCCTGCTATATTTTACAATTTTTAAGCCATGAAAATGTTTGCCTATTAAAAAACAAAATATAAAATGTTATCAAACGTGTCAAACCAAGTACAGTACAGGGAGATTTTTGAGAAGTCTCCCCGAGAGACATGAGCGCACAGCTAATAAGGGGATGGAAGATTTCGAGGGGCCCTGCTCTGGGGCAGTCACCCCCGCAGGTGACAGAATCGAAGCCAGGCCCACGACTGTTGCTGGCAGTGACCGCCATGGCCTTGGCAGTGAGCGTCCTTCCTTCTTCTCTGCCTTGTCTCCTTCTACCCTGTTTGCCTCCTCTGCCACGTCACTACATCATGTGGCACAGTGAAGTCTACATTCCAAGTCAGAGTCCCAGGACCTTAGAGATGGCAGGTGGGGTGGCAGCACCATGAGCCAACCCGTCCCTGTAATCATCTCTCGCTACCAGACCACCCCCTTGCCAGCTACTGACTCGCAGGCTTGACTGTGTGTTTTTGCACCGCACCCACTGCGCAGACACCCCGCGAGGCCACGGGAAGAGCACGGCTACGGAGAAGATGGAGCCTGCCGCAGCTGCCCAGTCAGCTATTTCACACTGTAGGGAGAGCCCCTGAGACAATTAATATCGTTTCTAGAAACCAGTATTTCCGCGTTTCTTGACACCCCAATGCTTCCTCTTCCTCATGGTGTTTCAGCACAGTGCTTCATAGGTGGCTTAGAGGGGGTGCAGACGATTCTTCCCCATTGCTGGGTTTCATTTCTGTCATTTCACAGATAACAGCTCCACCCCTGACCCCATGGAGGCCAGGGGCACCCTGCCCTGTGGTCCGCATCGTGGACGTCCTGCAGCAGGACCCGCTGCCACGCTGCACTGGGTGAGCTGCGGCATCCGCAACTGTACAGGCAACAGGGAGCAGAGACAAGGAAACCAAGTCGCGGCCCACCATCCCCCAAAACTGGTGGTGAGAGCGCTGGCACTGCTGTAAGAATTACTGTGATCCAAGCAAGGCCTCTCCAGTCCATGAAAATGACTATGGAACTGCTTCTGTCATTTAAAGGAATGATACAAACAAAAAGAATGGAAGAGTCTTAAAGAGTCTGACATCCTTCAGTGTGGGATGAATGAATTCCCAAACTTTACAAAAGGCCTGAAGGGGCTCAAGCCCCTGGGTGATCTGGCCCTGCCTCTCCGGAGCCTCCTTCCTGATGCACTGCCCCAGTCCCTCCTCATTTATCTCTGAAGACCCCTGGCTTGAGCCACTGCCCTCCCTTGACACGTAACTCACCCTTCCCTGAGGCCCTGTGATGCTCCCCAAAACCCATGAGAGGAAGAGGCCACCGTTCCTGGGTGCCACTACCCTACCAGGCTTCTCTGCATCCTTTGGCACCTATAATACCACACTTGCATATGTATGTACATGTACATGCGTATGGAGAAAACTTACTTTTAAACACACACACACACACACACACACACACACACACACACACACGATGACCAAACCCGAAGGTGTGGCACCTTCTCACCCAGAGGAGCGGAAGCAGCCCTAGGTTCCAGCCACAAATGGGCTTATGTGCCAAGGACAAAAAAGGTCACTGCTGAGAACAGGCTTCTGCCTTTGACAAGCACAATGAGACAAACTGACTGTTCTGGTTTCTCCCCAAGAACTTACTGGGGCAGCAGCTGTGCAGTGGCTTCTGGTCTCACCTCCTTCTCCTCAGTGAGACTGAACCTCAACTTGACCTCAGGGAAGCAGGCTGTCTTCCCAAGACAGGCTGAGGCTTTTCTTGCTACTTTTTCACAAGGACAGACTAGCTTTGTTCATTCATTCACTCGACAAACATTGATTATATGACTATTTTGTGCCAGGCACAGTGGGGCACTCTGGAGATACAAAGAAAACTGAGCTATTGTCCCTGCCCTGAAGGACACTTAAGTCTTATGACAACCCAGATCCACGATGTTCGCAGGGTGTGTCCATAAAGAACTCCGCCAGTCTTCACACTGTGAATGCCACGGTGGGACACAAAGCCCCCGCAGCACGCAGTAAAGTGGAATCTAACACTTGAGCAACTTCTCCAGATCCTCAAGGAATTACTATTAACCAGTTGCACACCAAGGAGGAGAGGGTAAGAGGGCCTCCCACACACGGACGCAGGGGAGTCAGCCCCTCAGCACTCTGCACGCCAGCCCTCCAGGGTGTCCTGGTAGACTTTCTTACTTTCATGTTGTTTTTCCTTTTGGCTGCTTAGCAGTGACCCCCTTCCTCCCTGAACTCTACCCTCTCTTAGGCCACTCAACTAGGGTAGGGAGGGGTGGGCGGGAAACCAGGTGAGGCAATCAGAGTGCCGATTTTCCCAGGTGCAGGGACCACTGGTTTAGGGGCAAGCCCCTGGCCCAGGTCTACTCAGTGTTACTCCCTCCCCTGGGCCAGTCCAGACCTGAACCACCCATCTTGTCTCACAAGTGAGCGGCGTTCCCGAAGGACAAAGCTCTGCCTCAGCACTACGCAGTCCTGACCTGGTACCATATTCTGTGCCCCATGAATGCTCCAACCACACTGGTGGCAAATGTGGTAAAAGTCAGTCAAAATCAAGCACTTCGGGTGCCTTCGGGCGTGTGGTGGCTGCCATCCTGACAGGTGCTAGCAGGGCCGCAAGCGGTGTGCTGAAAGCCACCTCTCACAGTGCGTCACGCTTTGAGACCTTCACCTCTGCTGTACTTCTCTCCCTGCCGTGCTCCACTGATAGTGCCTTCCTCCTGAAGGTCCAGAGAGACGCCATGTGGAAATCAGAACCACTTCCCCCTGGCCACGCCTCACTCTGCATCCTCAGAGGTCCCAACACCTTTTGTTTCTCCTGGAAAAAAAAATGTGTGGCATCCCATTCATTGGGCCAGAGGCTCACCCAGGATACCAGCAGAATGCGAAAGCAAGCCCCGAAAAACACACAGACCAGCACAGCCATGACAGGGCAGGAAGGCATTTCTATGAAGTTCGGTGGCCAGCTTCCTTAAGTAAAATAGTTCACTCTCAAAGAGGAAACAAAATCTGAATGTTTTTACGGAGAAAGAACTGGCTAGCAAAACACTCTGGAAGATAATCACTAGGCTCAGGCATCACAGGCAGCAAAGATTCATCTTGGGTACCAGGATACGTGTTGTGTTCATTTGTGGCCTGTCCGTAGCCACTCCCAGGGGAGAGAAGGTGAGAAAGGGCTATTTGATGATTTTTTTTTTTTTTTTCGAGGCAGGGGCAAGCCCCTGTCACCAAGACGTGCAGCGGTACAATCATAGCTCACTGCAACTTTGAACTCCTGGGCTGAAGCTATCCTCCTGCCACAGCCTCCTGAGCAGCTGGGACTACAGATATATGTGCACCACATAATTGTGTGTGCCCCGCTAATTTTTTAATTTTTAGTAAAGATGAAGGTTCACTATGTTGCCCAGGCTCAAGTCTTTTTTAAATGTGAAGTTAGGCAGGGTGTGATGGCTCATGATTGCAATCCAAGCACTTTGGGAGGTTGAGGCAGGAGGATCACTTGAGGCCAGGCATTCCAGACCAGCCTGGGCCACAGAAAAAGACTTCACTTCTAAAAATAAAAATAAAAATAAAAATTGTTTATTTAGCTGGGCACAGTAGCATATGCCTGTAGTCCTTGCTAATTGGGAGACTGAGGTAGGAGAACCACTTGAGCTCCAGATTTTGAGGCTGCAACAAGCTATGGCTGTCTACTGCACTCCAGCCTGGGCAACACAGTGAGACCCTGTCTGTAAAATAAAAACAAAACAAAAATAAGAGTTTCTCCCTAATAGAGTCAACATTTATATAATCCTAAAAAAGCTAGCCAATCCTATTTCTAGGCCTGCCTGAGTAGCAAGCTCAAACAGCTTTAATAAACCAAACTCCTGTTTATGTCTCAAATGTTTAATTTGCAGACAAATCTAGGTTATGAGGTAAAAATAGCACCTGTTTGCATTCATGACAGTAGTCCATTAAGTTAGGTTCACCATCTACACCACAGGCTGCTAGCTGCCATGACAAACACTGGTATAGTCCTAACAGTTTACAGAAGAGCCAAACTATCATACGAAACACTGGTCAAACCCTGGGATGCCCAGTTCCCAAAGAATAACACAGCAGTTACTGCCCTGGAATTTAGTCATAGCTCACGGAATCCGGTTGTTGTTTGTTTGCTTGAGACAGGCTGGTCTCACTATACTGACCAGGCTGGTCTCAAACTCCTGGGCTCAAGCAATCCTCCGGCCCCAGTCTCCCAAGTAGCTGGGACTACAGCCTCACCAGGTGCATGCCACTATGCTCACCCAGCTAGATCTAATCCTCCTCGAAATGAGTTATATCCACTACTGCTTAAAATTCTCTTTGCTCCAGAGGGGGCTGAGGCAGGGTGGCCAGTACCCTGAGTGTCTGGGCTGGGACACACCCAGGGACATGGCCCAACAGTCAAATCCCCAATGAGAAAGGCCAATGTGTTCCCCCAGGAGAAACTGAGTGAAACTAACTTTAAAAACTGAATGTTCCTCACCGTGCAAGTTGGTACAAAGTTGTTTCCGGTGACACTGCTGTCACTGAGGTATCCTTTCCCTTTGAGCCACACGAAAACCCACCCATACAAAAGGTCCCTCACCACTTCACAACCCATCCACTGGCTTTCTTCTCTCTTTGACAAAATATATTAATTATCTAGCTTAGTAAAGACACTACACTAATTAAAGAATGATTAAATAATTAAGTTGACTCAAAACACAAAGATCTTCCTTCCTCCAGTGGAGTTATTTAACATACCATACAGTTCAAAGGCACCCTACAATAATAGTCACAAAACACGTGTTTTGAGCAATTGATGGTTGAACACTATTTGTAAGACGATTTGCACTATGGAGTACGACAAGCTTCTATTCTCATGGTCTCCGCAGTGTTTCCAGAAGGAACGGATGAGAACGAAAAACGTAAAAGTGGCTGGGTACAGTGGCTCATGCCCTGTAATCTCAGCAATTTGGGTGGCTAAGGCAGGAGGATTGCCTGAGGCCCGGAGTTCAAGACCAGCCTGGGCAACACAACAAGACCCAGTCTCTAGAAAAAATTAATATTAAAAATTAGCCAAGTGTGGTGGCACATGCATGTAGTCATTGCTACTTGGGAGGCTGAGGCAAGAGGATGCTTGAGCCCAGGAGTTCAAGGCTGCAGTGAGCTATGATCACACCACTGCACTCCAACCTGGGCAACACAGCAAGACTCTGTCTCTAAAAATAAATAAATAAAACATGTAAAAGCTTTTAGCAATGGCAACCTCCCTGTAACGTGTTCAGAGCTTCTTCTACAACTTATATAGTTGTATCTATTTGACATGTGAAGCCCTTTTCTTTTTCATCATTTTCTGCTTTAACTGATTTCAAGTCCATGTGTCCTTTTTGAAACAAGTCAGGGGCCGGGCGCGGTGGCTCAAGCCTGTAATCCCAGCACTTTGGGAGGCCGAGACGGGTGGATCACGAGGTCAGGAGATCGAGACCATCCTGGCTAACACGGTGAAACCCCGTCTCTACTAAAAAATACTAAAACTAGCTAGGCGAGGTGGCGGGCGCCTGTAGTCCCAGCTATTTGGGAGGCTGAGGCAGGAGAATGGCGAGAACCCGGGAGGCGGAGCTTGCAGTGAGCTGAGATCTGGCCACTGCACTCCAGTCCGGGCGACAGAGCGAGACTCTGTCTCAAAAAAAAAAAAAAAAAAAAAAGAAACAAGTCAGGAATGGCTAATAGGAAAGAAAGTTGTCAGAAAGAGACAGACAGTTCAGACCTGAAACAGAAGATAAGTGTGCATAAAGCATGCTAGAGTCAAGTGGTCTCCATCAGTCAAGGGGAAAACGACAAGGGCTGGTCTTACAAAAATCTGTAGTTGTACTGGGAGACTGTCTGCAAAGGGCCTCAGAAGGGGTGATGGAGAGAGGATGGAAAAACCAAGGAAAGGCACGGGACGCTCTAGCTGGACCAGGAAGAATGTGGTCTGCATGACACACAGGCAGCTTCCCTCTCCACTGACATATCCTTGGTATTCCAGGGTCTCTGACACTATGTAGTTTCTTCTTCTCTAGAAAGCTACTGCTGAATCACTGCAGAGGGGAGAGAAAGTGAAAGAATAAAAAGGCAGTATTTCCAAGGAAACAGACCAAAGAACAACTTCCCTAAATAGACACTTGTATGTGTGTGTGTCTTAGTCCAACGAGAACTAAATCAAGAACACACCACACTTCACCATGTAGCCCCTGGGCACTATCACCACTCCATTCCGCGTCAGGGAGGATGTGAGGGGGGAGGAACAAAGGAAATCACCTTCGCTAGATGAACAAGAAAAGAGGAGGGTGAGATTCAGGCATGACTTCACCAAGTCACTGGCAAGTTGGAGACAAACTACACATGAGACTGCTAGCCCTCGCATTCTACCTGAGATGGGCACAGTCTACCAGCAAGGTGCCATCCCTAAGGCCAATCCATTTACTCACTCCTCTCTTCCAAACCATAGGAGTAACAATATTTGGAAGATTCTGGGGTATCTCTTTTTTTTTTCTTTTTTTATAGAAACAGGGCCTCACTCTCTTACCCAGGCTGGAGTGCACTGGTGTGATCGTAGCTCGGTGTAGCCTCAACCTCCTGAATTCAAGTGATCCTCCCGCCTCAGCTTCCCAAGAAGTGCACTACTACACCTGGCTAATTTTTTAATTTTTAGTAGAGACAGGGTCTTGCTTTGTTGCTCAGGCTGGTCTGAATTGCTGGGCTCAAGCGATCCTCCTACCTTGGCCTCCCAAAGTGCTGGGATCACTGGCCTGAGACACCTTACCCAGCCTATCTTGACATTTCTTGGCACGTAGCCCTATTTTAAAATAGTGGGCTCTGTCAAACATACCATTTTATTGCCATTTGATTATCACCCAATTACGTAATGTGATCATTTCATGTAACATTTGTATACACAGAGAACAAAGAATGAATAAGAAATGTGAAAACACTCAACATTTCAGCTCGTACAATCATTAGTCCTTCCATTCCTTATAAAAACAGTGTCAGTAGAAGGCTCAGTTGGGTCAGTGACCAGCTGACTGAGAGTTTAGGGAGTGCCAGCCCTCCACTTCCTTCTCCCACCCCCACCCCCACCCCCACCCCCACCCCCTTCTCCTCTGAACTTCGCTGGATGTCCCTGCCTCTCAGCACCTCCCTCTTCTGTGACATTTCCCCTGAAGGGTGCCCTGAGCAGGAGTCAACAATAGGGTATACTCCAGCCCTTTGAGCACACGTGAAAAATAAGAGTACTGTGGGGAAAACAGAGTTACCAAGACTTTCAAGTGGAGCGGGGGTAGAAACATTCATGTCTGCACTGATCCAGTGCACTGCGGTTCACAGCCATCTCCCACGTACATTATCAATCCCCGCCACCCTCCCGTGAGACCAGCACCCTCCCCATTTTACAGATGAGAAAGCTGACTTGGATTCACATCCAGCACTTTCTACCTACAATCCAACTTGCCCCTTCCCCAAAACAACAAGTACAAACATGCCAAGGCCATCACTACATAAGCTTTGTGATACAAACCAGACTAGAGCCTGCGTTAAATAATGGGGATCATGGTTGACCCGAAGCCAGCCTTGGGAACTGTCCTGACAGTGTTAAGGCACAAAGGATTCCAGCGGGGAGTCACAAGCAGCAATGCTTTCACTGGGGTCAGCCCCAAACAAGGAGACTCTCTCTCTCTTATGGAGAAATATGCTGATACACCTGTTAGGTAAAGGACCCATCTGGCAACCAGAGTTAATTTTTTTCTTTTTTTTTTTGAGAGGGAGTTTTGCCCTGTCACCCAGCCTGGAGTGAAGTGGTGTGATCTCAGCTCACTGCAACCTCCACCTCCTGGGTTCAGGTGATTCTCCTGCCTCAGCCTCCCAAGTAGCTGGGACTACAGGTGTGCACCACCATACCCAGCTAATTTTTGTATTTTTAGTAGAGATGGGTTTTCACTATGTTGGCCAGGCTGGTCTTGAACTCCTGACCTCAGGTGATCAACACACTCCCTGCCACCATCTCCCCTGTCTTTCAGGGTGGCCGTGCAGAGGCCTCCTCATCAGGAGGATCCGGCCCAGACGACTTAACGCCATGAACAATATGCCAGAGCAGGACAAGGCCCAGGGCTTTGTGCCTGCTCCTCATGCCCCCAGCTCCACTCCCACTGGCCCGCACCACTGAAGGTCTCCTCTGGTTTTAGGTCAGTGGTTCTCGATCTATGGCGAGTCACAGACCACCAGGTTCTGACAAAAGCCACAGGCCCCAGGCCCAGGAAAAGACCCCAAGTGTATACATATCCAGCATAGGCCCCGCCTTCCTACAGGTTAGGACCCGCTGCACTCAGCCCTAGGCTTTGACACATCTTTACCAAAACCCACTGTAAGAAACAGTCACACCATCACAATACCCCAAATACACTACATGTCAATAACTACATGTTTCACCAAAAAAGGGTTATCCTTCCCATAGGAAATGTACTTGGATATTTGATATTTCAGAAAAGCTTTTTAATGCTAGTTACAACCTCAAATTGATTTCATGAACCACTGCATTTTGAAACGTGCCGTGTGGACCCTTCTCTAGCCTGTTTCCTCCTCAGGTGCCCTTCCTTCCTCAATAATTAGTGCAAATGTGGTTAGAGCCCAGTACAAGACTACCCTTAAAAGTTATTTTTATGTATTAAGATGAATCTTTAAAGCTGAAAGTCCAGAAATATCTCAATTCTTTAGTTTCAGGAAAAATTCAGAAAAGTGGGTCATTGTGATCTCACAAATTACACCACGGAGGTGGCTATTTATTTCACCCAAACATCAAGTTGGAGTTGTACCTGCAAAACAGGGGACAGAACACAGGTAAAAACCACCACTGAAAGTAATCACTTGGGCTGTCTCCGGGCCAATTCCCTAAATATTTCTCAAGCACCTACTAACTGCACTGCTCTTTTTTTCTAGCTGAGCAAGGAGTAGCAACGTAGGCAGCCCCTACACAAATGAACACACTTCAGGAATGGCTTCAGAAGATGAGTCATAATAGCCCATGGGGACTCTCGGCACCAGCCCGCTGGACGCCATCCCTGCTAGGCCAGGACGGACCTGGAGCTGGGGTGTTACTGAGGTTGCCTCCGTTAGCACCGAGTCATACAGGGAGAGTACAGGCCACACTTGGAGGAACTGACAAGCTTCACGCAAGGGGGCTGAGAAACTTACATGGGTGGACAAGCTGGCGAATGGGGGGCAGGGGAAGGACTCAGGAGAGCAAAGCGGCCCTCAGGGCCTTACACATGGCTAGTTCACACTGTGGGCTGGCCACCCACCATCCACTCTTCCTTCCTGCCATTCCAGGACCTAACCTCCTCCCCGGTCCTCAGGAAGTCAGCTCTGTCTCCAACTGGGGAGTGGGGGAAGTCTTGATGAAACTAAAAGAGCTGCTCTCCAATGTGACCTTGCATCAGAATCACCTGGGAGTCTTCTCAAAGCACAGCTTTCTGGGCCCCATCCCAGAGTTTCTGAGTCAGTGGGTGGGGTGGGATCCATGAATCTCCAGTTCTAACAAGTTCTCAGGTGATGCTGATGCTACTGGTCTGAGGACCACACCTGGAGGACCACCAGCCTAAGCCAATCAGCACACAGCACTCTCAACAGCCTCACGTTGCTGGTCCAGGGAAGGCCCCGTGACCCTCTGCTCTCACAGGCCAGAGGGAAGGACTGGTAGATACGGGCTGGGGAATCAGCTGGTTGGTCTCCTTTCCTGCTCCTGCTGGACAGGAACAAGGAAGCATGCAGTCCCACTGCCCCTAACGACCATCTCAGAATCATGAGGAGACTAACCCCCTAGGATGAAACCGGCAGTGACGGCTGCACAGAAGAGCAGAATTAAGGTCCTTGATGCAACTGCGACATGCTGATGGAGACTCCAGTTCTCTGAGATAATAAATGCCACTGTTGGCAGCCAAAAGCATCCCAACGGACACACCCCATAATCCAGCGAAAAGCTTGAACTGGGCATCCCTATTTCCTAGGAGGGCCCTGTTCCCCAGAAACAACCACTTGCCTAAACACTTCCTTCACATTCCCAGAGTTCATACACTTAGGTCATCCTTCTTGAAAATTCAAATTAATTGGTGTGAGAATACACCATTTAGAAATGCAAGCAACACGAGAGAGGGAAAGAAGGCTGTTCAATATGCTAGGGTGAATTAATAATAGACAGCTTTCATAATAGCAGCTGATGCCACCTGCGTGAGGGCTATGGGAGGCGCAGGAAAGGAGGTTTTCAGGAGACATCAGAATACCACCTGGTGAGGTGCAACAAGAGAGGCGCTGCAGCAACCGGAGGTCAGAACTACCAGGTGTCTCAGGGAAAGGGCTCTAGGAGGATCCCAGGACCGGGGCTGGAAGCGAGTAAACACTTTCCTCTTCCAGTGGTCCCCACCCTTCCTCCTGGACACCAGAGGACATCCTGTCTTCCTGACCCTATTCCAGAAAATTGACCTGACCAGAGCATGATCCCCACCACCACCCCCACCATATACATTTGTTTACTGTGCCTAAGTCCTTCACCAGATGAGCCTCACTGAACAAGTTCCATACTAAAAGACCAGCAGTCTTATACATACTCCAGGTTAGGGCTGTGGGCAAATCCAGAGGCCAGCTAGGCTGGCTTGCAGGCATGGGTCTGACAGCCTGATAAGGCATGACGAAGGGAGGTGTAAAGACCAGAAAGAGGAGACATGCACACCGCACCCAGGACCCTGGCTTTCCAATACCAGACAGGCTATGATGCAAGGGACAACTAAGTCCGGATGCAGTGGCTCACACCTGTAATCCCAGCACTTTGGAAGGCTGAGGCAGGTGGATTACCTGAGGTGAGGAGCTCGAGACCAGCCTGGCCAACATGGTGAAACCCTGTCTCTACTAAAAATACAAAATTAGCTGGATGTGGTGGCGCATGCCTGTAATCTCAGCTACTCGGGAGGGTGAGGCAGGAGGATTGCTTGAACCCAGGGGGCGGAGGTTGCAATGAGCCAAGATGGTACCACTGTACTCTACCCTGGGCGACAGAGTGAGACTCTATCTCAAAAAAAGAGAGAGATAACTAAGAGATTAAATCCACAGAGGAAAGGCTGATCTAATTCCAAGCTCCGCCAGCCACCCACACTCTGTATATGAACCTATTGTACCACTTCCATTCTGCACACTTCTGAGGCACCAGGATTAACTGTTAATTCATTTAATCTCCCACCAGGCCTCTGGGGCTGCTACTACCATCAGCCCAGTTTTGTGGATGAGATAACTGAGGCACAGAAAGATTAAGCCCCTTGCCCAAAGTCACACAGCTAGCTGGATGCTCACAGAAAGTGCAGCGCCAGAGTCCACCATAGTTCTAGGGATAAAATAAGGGTTTTGAAAGATGTGCATGTGTGTATGCTCAGCAAAAAGGGCTGTGTAAAAGAAAAGTCCTGATTTATAAACCAAAATACTGAAAATAGAAATTGTTGATACCAGCAAGTCCAGGTAATCAATTTGTATCCTTACAATGAAAAGCATTTATTTTTTAATCCTGTCAAGGAAGTTAGGTGATATAACTGGGTTTTCATCCCAGTTGAGCCTCTTTTAACTCCCCTCAGGAGGGTGTCCTGACCACTCTTCAACACCACAGCTCACCTTCGGACAGAACCTCCCACAGGATGTCCAGGGAGGCCTGGCATGCAGGGGGTACTCGGAAAAGCTTGGGTTCCTTGGCATTTAGGACTTTAAAAAAAAAAAAAAAGCATCACACTTTAAAAAGCATTCTAAAGCTGCCAAGAATAAAATTCAAAGTTACAGTAACTTTCACAATCTAGTAAGATAAGGAAAAACAGCCCAATAAGAAAAAATGAACAAAGGATATAAACAGGTAATTCATTAGAAGTTAAAATATACATTAACAAGAAAAGGTATCCGATATTTTTGGTAATTTGGGAAATGTCATTAAAACAATACTGTCTTCCTTGCCCATTAGATTGCCAAAATTGACAAGACTTATTCTCTTAAATGGTGGCCGAGTTAAAGGGAAACACAGTTTCACAGCCTAATAGAAGGAGTACACATTTAAAAAGCAAGCCACAGAAAATTGTGTGGAATGTGACTACATTTATGTTTACAATGAGAGCATCCATCCCCTGAGAAGGTCTACAATCAATGACACCTCAGTAGTAACAGGCAGGCTTAGTGCCTACATCTCGGGGTTTTTTGTTGTTGTTGTTGTTTTTTTTTTTTTTTTTTTTTTTTTTTGAGACAGAGTCTCGCTCTGTCTCCCAGGCTGGAGTGCAGTGGCGCGATCTTGGCTCACTGCAAGTTCCGCCTCCCGGGTTCATGCCATTCTCCTGCCTCAGCCTCCCGAGTAGCTGAGACTACAGGCACCCCCCACACCCGGCTAAGTTTTTGTATTTTTAGTAGAGACGGGGTTTTACCATGTTAACCAGGATGGTCTCGATCTCCTAACCTTGTGATCCACCCACCTCAGCTTCCCAAAATGCTGGGATTACAGGCGTGAACCATCGCGCCCGACCGTCTCGGTTTTTAATACTGTTCTCCACTAAAGGAAACCAGGACTCTTTGGAGAAACGGTTGATTCCAGGGCTGGGACAAGGAAAGTAGAGGCTGAGTCTCGAAGATTTTGTGCCAGGAAGAAAAGTCCTCGAAGAATGATGAGCATGTGTCAAAAGGACACAAAAGCCAGACTGAAGGGGCTCCCACTGGCCAAATCTAGGATAATTTGAGCAATAAAATGCATCATGGGAGCAATGGACTCTAATCTATTGAATAAAGCAAGAATTCCTGAGTCCAGCGATGCAAATCAAAAAATAAATAATAGAGAAAGGAAGGTTCTTCCTCTCAGTACAATTCCAACCAATAAATATAGAAGGAACTATGAAACTAGAAAATCATCATCTGCCAACTCTCTTAATAATTGACTCGGGTAAGAAACATCAATGGATTCTGAAACTAGTCAGTAATTGTATGAGAAGTAACAGTATATTTACATAGTCTCAAATTCTCTTCCTTTGAGACACAGATTAACTACAAAGGGAAAAATGGTAACTTTTTTTTTTTTTTTTTTTTTTTGAGACGGAGTCTGGCTCTGTCGCCCAGGCTGGAGTGCAGTGGCCGGATCTCAGCTCACTGCAAGCTCCACCTCCTGGGTTTTACGCCATTCTCCTGCCTCAGCCTCCCGAGTAGCTGGGACTATAGGCACCCGCCATCTCGCCCGGTTAGTTTTTTGTATTTTTTAGTAGAGACGGGGTTTCACCATGTAGGCCAGGATGGTCTCGATCTCCTGACCTCGTGATCCACCCGTCTCAGCCTCCCAAAGTGCTGGGATTACAAAAATGGTAACTTTTCCATGAGATAGACACCACCTTAATTCAAGGCCAGAGAAGGGGAAAATCACAGCATATGCCTCCTGATGGGGCACTAAGAAGGCTGCAGCATCAGTCGGGCACAGTGGCTCATGCCTATAAACTCAGCACTGTAGTAGGCCCACGCAGGAGGATGGCGAGACTAGGAGTCTGAGACCAGCCCGAGCAACACAGTGTGAGATCCTGTACCTGTAAAATATTTAAAAATTGGCCGGGTGCAATGGCACACACCTATAATCCCAGCTACTCAGGAGGCTGAGGCAGAAGGATCACTGAGTGGAGGAGGTCCAAGCTGTAGTGAGCTACGATGGCACCACTGCACTCCAGCCTGGGCAACCAAGGGAGACCCTCTCTCTTTAAGACAAAAAAAAAAAGAGAGAGAGAGAGAGAAGAGAAGACTGTGACTGCTTCAACCCTGTGCTACTCCCGCCAGAAGTGCAAAACCTGAATCTAATCATGAAACCACAGGAAACCCAATTGAGGGCATTATCTTAAAAAGTCAGTAGTCTTCAAATATGTCTATGCTATGAAATACAAAAGAAAGACTTGATAACTGTTTCAGATTAAAGGACACTATAGAGACAGAAAAACCTAATGCAAAACAGATGATCTAGGATTTTCTTTTGCTATAAAGGGCATTATTGAAGCAACTGACAAAATCTCAATACGACCTCTACACTAAATAGTGTTGTATCAACCTTAATTTCCTGATTTTTTTTCTTTTTTTGAGACAGAGTCTCACTCTGTTGCCCAGGTTAGAGTGCAGTGGCATGATCTTGGCTCACTGCAACTTCCACCTCCTGAGTTCAAGAGATTTTCATGCCTTAGCCTCCCAAGTAGCTGGGACTGTCACTATACCCAGCTAATTTTTGTATTTTTAGTAGAGACAGGATTTCGTCATGTTGGCCAGGCTGTTCTCAAAATCCTGGCCTCAAGTGATCCTCCCGCCTCAGTCTCCCAAATTGCTGGGATTACAGGCATGAGCCACTGTGCCTGGCCATGATTTTTTTTTTTTTTTTTTTTTTTGGAGATGGAGTCTCGCTCTGTTGCCGGGGCTGGAGTACAATGGTGTGATCTCTGCTTACTACAAGCTCCGCCTCCCGGTTCACACCATTCTCCTGCCTCAGCCTCCCAAGTAGCTGGGACTACAGGCGCCACCACCACGCCCACCTAATTTTTTGTATTTTTAGTAGAGACGGGGTTTCACTATGTTAGCCAGGATGGTCTCGATCTCCTGACCTTGTGATCCGCCTGCCTCAGCCTCCCAAAGTGCTGGGATTACTGTTGTTATGAATATCCTTGTTTTTCGGGAAATACACGGTGCAGCATTTAGAGGTAAAAGGGCCTCAAGCCTGCAACTTACTTCTAAGTAGTTCAGAAAAAAGTAGTAACACATAGGAATACAAGAGAATGATAAAGCAATGTAACAGAATGTCCACATTTGGAGAATCTAAGAAACCTTTGGCTTATTCTTGCAACTTTTCTGTAAGTCTAAAACTATATCAAAATACTAAAAAAAAAAAAAAAAAATAGAGAACATGTGCATATGAACAGAAATACAGGTAAATTCCCTGAGATTAGCTTCCTGATGGCATTTTCCTTAAAACAGAGAGAGAAAATGAAGCAAGCATGCATGGGTGTTAATATTGGTCTCCTCAAAATATGTTTTCCTCACAGAGCTTCTGTTTTAGGACACTGAAAAAAAAAGCCATTTCGAAGGCTCTCTCAAGACCAGCTCATTAATCAAGTTCTACAGAAGTGCCAACATAATCAAGCCTTTTTCACTGCAGATTTGTGCTATTTTTTTTTTCAGTGAAAGTCAAAGCCTCCTGACACCACGAGCGGTTGATGATGTTGTGGCAACCTTTCTGGATTACTAAGCTTTTCATTTAAAAGGAGCTTTTCATTTAAAAACGAAAACAGGATGAAACAGTCTTGGTGGAAAGCCTCCCCCTCCACTCTGCCTCACTGAATTCTGGAGATGTTAAGCCCTGGGCTGGGGATCCAGTGGGTCTGTTGGTCCCACACCGCCTTCAGGTCCATTCCTGTGTGCATGTGAAGAGATGCTGGCTGAGAACGCTCCCTCTTAGGCAGGCAGCTAGTTAAAGGGACTTGCAGGGCTGACAGTTCTCTGTCACACACATCCCATTTTTCTAGTGCTCTACAGTTTACAAAAAGCTCTCATGTGTATTATTTCATCCTTTCCTTAAAGTGATTAAAAAAAAAAAAGGCTGATATCCGGTTCAACAGCAATACTACAAAATACCCAGTTTTGAAAACAGGGACGCACTGTAACATCTGCCCTTGGCTCTGAATCTAGTTGGGAAACAAGACTTACCCAAGCAGATAAACACCTTGAGACAGAAAACTCTAAATGAAGAAAGGTGCTACATGATGAGTAAGGTGGCCAGGTAAGTAGACTAATTCTACAAGGAGCTCAGTAGAAATACAATGTTTCTTTCTCTTTGAATTTGTCCACATCCATTTCTTTAAGCCTTATCTTCAAGCCAGACTCTACCCAGTAATTCTGGCTTCACAGGCGTGTTTACAAGACATCACAGGGAATGAGGCACTGGGAGGCCTGTTCACATGCAACGCCACCCCTGGGACGGACAGCATCAAGGTCTCCTGGCACCACTTCTCCAACAGACCAACCACACTGTGCTTCTCACATGGGCCCCATCATTCTTTCTTCAAAGAAAACAGCAAATTAGCAGTTGACACTTCAGCAAAGAACCCCCGAAACAAATGCCCTCGCCCAGATCCAAAAACAAAATTTTCGTTACAGAAAGCGTGGTTTCAACCAAAGAAAAATTAGCAATTCTACGTGCACCGGCCAACGCCAACAGCAGCTAGATTCCAAAACAAACAGCAAAAAAGGCTCTGCTCTCATCTTTTAGAGACAAGAACCAGAGTCAGCAAGCGGCAGAACCATGATTCACACCGTAGTCAACCCACTCTGTCCTCAACCCCACTGGCTTCCCCATGGTCCACACAACCCACTGTGAACAGATGAACCAGGCAGAATTTCTCTGCAACACCCAAATCGCCACCTCACCCCCATTCCCTTGGTTTAAATGCCCTGAGGGGCAGGTGACAAATCAAATTCCACTCTTAGGCAGCTTCCCAGCACAAGACACATTCCGTGGCAAAGCCAAAGAGAAGATGGGCCCTACCAGCTATAGGTCTTTCTCACCCAGAGGAAAATTTTCATGGTCTGTCATTATGGATGAACTCGGGGCAGGAAGGCCCCATCATTATGTAATGTCAGAGGGCAGGCGACAGGGGGAGGGAAGCGAGACCATCAACACTCCCTTCCTTCGCCCACAAAGACACAAATTTACCTCTGACATTTTGAATGTCTGTCTTCTGGGGCCTACCCATTCCTGGCCAAGAGACTGCCACAGATCCCTGCACATTTCTCAGGCCTCCATTAATTGACTAGCAAAGCCAGAGAGAAATAAAACACAGAAAGCAAAGATGCCAGAAATGTTGTCGGGGTCTAAGGGCGCAGAAAAGGGAGGAGTTTCGAGGATGGAGACCAGATTTCCTACACGGAGATGCATGTTTACTTTCACCCGGTGATGTTTTCACCCAAAACACGGCAAGGCCTCCGGCGTCAGGAGCCCGTAGACCCAGCCCCGGAGCCGCACCGGGCAGGCGCCGCGACTGCATCCCGCGGCCCCACGCCCGCTCGGCACCCGGCTCCCTGCCGGGGCGGCCGCGTCTTCACGGGGCTCGGGGTCGGCCGGGCTCGGATTGTTCTCAAAAGACGGCACCGCAGGCGGACCACTGGCACCGCTAGGCAGTGCAATTTCCATGAAAACCGCGGGCGCCGTCCCCGTCCGGCCCAGCAGGGACCGGGACGCGCCCCCGCGCCGGCTGTCAGTCCCCGGCCCCGGCCCCCGCGGCGGCCGCGTCGCCTCCCGCCCGGCCCGACCCACCTACCTGGCGCTCCCCGGCCCCCGGCGCCAGCCGCCCCGCTGTCCCGCCGGGTCGCGCGCCGGAGCCCCGCAGCAGCAGCGCCGCCGCCTGGTTGTGAAGTCGCGGGCTGCGGGCCCGGCCTCAGGTGCTGGTTCTCCCGCCCCGGCCCGCGGAGCCAGACCCGGCGGCGAACCAGCCGCTAACCCTCCACGCTCGCCGCAGCCCCAGCCGCCGCCGCTCTAGACGCCGGGCGCAGCCCCGCCCTGACCCCACCCCCTCGCCGCGCATGCGCGCTGAGGCCCGGCCCGCGCCCTCGACCCCGCCCCGCGACCAGTCCGAGCTGGGTCCGCCCCCTGAGGCCACAGGGCCGGTGACCGAGCTGCTCGCGTCAATTCCTACTGCTGGGTTCCCACAGGATCCCACCCTATCCTGTGACTGCTACACCTGCAAGGAGTTCTTGAACTTCTGGACTTGACTCAACGATGGCACCTTCACCCTGTCATCCACTGAGGCTTCTGAGGCCCTGACGGATCCCCAAGGGAAGGTTTCCTGGAGGAGCCGCGACCCGGGGGTGCGACCCCAACCCTTTGACCTCCAGACAAGAGCACTTCCTGAAGTGCAGACGTACTCACTTCCCAGGAGATGTTTAGGAAACTGAACATTCCAACCAGAGACAAGCAAAAAACTAAAATCTTAATTCTTTGAAAATACAGACTTGCAAAAAGAAGAAAATTGCTAACTTTTAAGTGTATGTCCTTCCAGACCTGTTCCGGCCTGTGTGCATATAAGTGTGCACTCACAGACTTGCAGCAGCATCAGTCCTTACACTTGGCCCCAAGTTTCTATTTTGCCATAGACAAAAAGAGGAATCAGAAGTTTTGGAAAAAAAATTTCACTTTGACTTTAAAACAACATCTCTCCTTGAGCAAGAGCAAATATTGGACTAAACGTATCCTTATCTTTGAGTCTTCACATTTTATCCGAAAAAAAAATTCTTAAAACTATTTTAATTCAATAAACCAGAATACTTCTCAGGCAGAGCATTTATACATATAATTTACTTCAAAAAGAAAAGAGATTTAGGAATGGAAATTAAGAATTCTCCGAACTCATTTAGAATTACTTCTGATCCTCCTTGAGTCACCAAAATACAGACAATAGTCTGGAATAAAAATAAACAAATAAAAAACGAGTTTTGTGGGGAGTCTGAGGGAGGAGAATCAGTTGAGCAGAAGAGTTTGAGGCCTGGGAGACAGAGCAACATCCTGTATCTCAAAAAAAAAAAGAAAAAAGAAAGAAAGAAAGAGCCCTAGTTTTAAATTTTTATTTCTTTTCTGACTTTTTATTTTATTTCTCTTCTGAAAAGTAACTTAGTAATAAAACAGTTCCCTCTTATTATTTATCCAGCTAAATGGAAAGAAATATTGACAGAACCTTGACTCCACAGTACAGTTAAATCCAAGAAAATCAAATTTGTAGAAATGCAAAAATATTTTTGTATTTTTTTTTAATTACTGTGACCAATTAGTTTGCTTGGAACAGCCCCAGTTTACATCCTTTTGCCAGCAAAATTATTAATAGGGCCTCCTTTCACTCTCGAAAGTATTCCTGTTCAAACAATAAATTTTATGGCCATGCTATTTATTTATTTTATTTGTTTATTTATTTATTTTTTTTGAGATGGAGTTTCACTCTTTTTGTCCAGGTTAGAGTACAATGGCATGATCTCGGCTCACTGCAACCTCTGCCTCCCAGGTTCAAGCGGTTCTCCTGCCTCAGCCTCCCGAGTAGGTGGGACTACAGGTCAGCTGGTCACCACCCTGGCTAATTTTGTATTTTTAGTAGAGACTACTAATTTTTAGTAGGGATGTCTCTCTTAGTAGAGACGGGGTTTCTCCATGTTGGTCAGGCTGGTCTTGAACTCCCGACCTCAGGTGATCCACCTGCCTTGGCCTCCCAAAGTGCTGGGATTACAGGCGTGAGCCACCGTGCCCAACAGTCATGGCCATGCTATTTATAATCAAGCTAAGAAAGTTGTTAAACACTAACTTTTAAAAAAGAAAAAAAAATTAAATTTATAAAGATTTGAAAATAGGTATCAGTCTAATTTTGGTATTAATCCATTTAGTACAGTAACACACTGAATGAGGATCAGCTTCCAATAACATTTGTCATTTGACTGTTATGTAATTCTGGATAATTTTCAAAGATCAATCATGTTTTCAGTGTTGCAAAGAATGAGACCCTAATTCCACTGTAGAATGAAAATTATCGGCCGGGCGTGGTGGCTCAAGCCTGTAATCCTAGCACTTTGGGAGGCCGAGACAGGCGGATCACGAGGTCAGGAGATTGAGAACATCCTGACTAACACGGTGAAACCCCGTCTCTACTAAAAACTACAAAAAACTAGCCGGGCGAGGTGGCGGCGCCTGTAGTCCCAGCTACTCGGGAGGCTGAGGCAGGAGAATGGCGTAAACCCGGGAGGCGGAGCTTGCAGTGAGCTGAGATCCGGCCACAGCACTCCAGCCTGGGTGACAGCGCGAGACTCCGTCTCAAAAAAAAAAAAAAAAGAAAATTATCAAGAGAAAAGGGAGCCACGTGTTAGTTAATACTGTAAAGGAAAATAAAATCTCGGGACCCCCAAACTCACTACTCCAAAGGGAAAAGCTAAGCTTGGGAACTGAATCATGTAAAAAAACTGCCTTCCTTTTGTTCCTAAAGAGATAGCTGCAAGATAGAAGGCCACATATCTCCCCAGGTGGCCTCCCTGACCCTGACAATGTAAATTAACAGCTTATCTTCACAGGAATGGGACAAAGACAAAAGGAGGAATCATGCTTCCACCCACCCCAAGACAAATGTATATTTGACCTCTTCCTCTACTCTCGGTTTACTTATCTTATGTAAAATGCATAATTCACTGTTCCTCTTTCCCCTCCTGCCCACTCTTTCCTCTTTAAATACTGAAGTCCCCAAAACCCTCTTGGGAAAAAGCATAGGCCACAAATTCTACTTTTGTTTGTGCCTCTTTTTCCCAGTTGCATCCTCAACCTTGGCAAAATAAACCTCTAAATTGCCTGAGATCTGTCTCAGACACTTTTTGATTTACAATACCATGCTGTATCTTCCCTGAGCATCACAATGTGATAGCTAAGTATGCTGGTGGTGGTAAACTGTCTCAGTCCTTCAGAAGTTCTCAACATGGGATCCCTAACCAGTAGCATCAGCATCCTCCCAGAACTTGCTAGAAATGCAAATTCCCAGACCCCACCCTAGATCTACTGAATCAGAAACTCTAAAAGTAGGGCCAAGTGACCTGTATTTTAACAAGCCCCCCAAGGGATTCTGATGAACATACTGACTTAAATGATCTATATACAATAAGTAAGCTGATTTGGATGATCTATAGACAATAATTAAGAGGTGAGCAGTGTTATCTTTAGGACTAGAACCATCCGACGTGAGAATTTATCTTCAGGCCATTTCACAGGATATTTTTGCAGGTATACAGTCAGTTCTCCAAATCTATGGTTTCCATATCCATGGATTCAACCAAACCACAGATCATAAATATCTGGAAAAAAAATTGCATCTGTACTGAACTTGTATGGACTATTTTTTCTTGTCATTATTCCTTAAACAATAGAGTATAACAATTTATATAACATTTACTTATATTGCATTAGGTATTGTAAGTCATCTAGAGATGATTGAAAGTGTACAGGAGGATGTGCATCGGTTATATGAAAAAACTACACCATTTTATATATGGGATATGAGCATCCATGGATTTTTGTATCCATGGGTGGATACAGGCTGAATGCAGTGGCTCACACTTGTAATCTCAGCATTTTGGGAGGCTAAGGCAGGAGGATCACTTGAGGTCAGGAGTTTGAGATCAGCCTGGCCAACATGATGAAACCCTGTCTCTACTTAAAATACAAAAATTAGCCTGGCATGGTGGCGTGTGCCTGTAATCCCAGCTACTTAGGAGGTAAAGGCATGGGAATCACTTGAACCCAGGAGGCAGAGGTTGCAGTGAGCTGAGACGGCACTACTGTGCTCCAGCCTGGGTAATGGAGGGAGACCCTGTCTAAAAAAGGAAAAAAAAAAAAAAAAAAAAGAAGAAGACGAAAAAGAAGAAGAAAAAAGAATATGTGTAATCTTTTTTTTTTTTTTTTTGAGACGGAGTCTCATTCTGTCGCCCAGGCTGGAGTGCAGTGGCCGGATCTCAGCTCACTGCAAGCTCCGCCTCCTGGGTTCACGCCATTCTCCTGCCTCACCCTCCCCAGTAGCTGGGACTACAGGCGCCCGCCACCTTGCCCAGCTAGTTTTTTTTTGTATTTTTTAGTAGAGACGGGGTTTCACCGTGTTAGCCAGGATGGTCTCGATCTCCTGACCTCGTGATCCACCCATCTCGGCCTCCCAAAGTGCTGGGATTACAGGCTTGAGCCACCGCGCCCAGCCGAATATGTGTAATCTTGAAAGCCAACAGTCCTGAAGCCATGAGAGCCGTCTAGCAGCCACTGGAGGGGCAAAAAGGATGTGGAGCACCTGAAAGAGCCCCATCCCCAGAGTCTTGTCACTGTTTGACTTGTCTGGCAGCTTCCTGGAAAAGCTACATTTCCAGGGTTTGTCTTTAATTGGCATAACTCAGAGCTTGCCCTGTGCAAGTGGCCCTCTCCCCAGGGCGTTGTTAAAAACAATCAGTAACGACTGTTTAATATTACAGCAGCCTCAGGTAGTGACACCAGTTAAAGCTAACAACAGGCTGACTGAAAAACTTGAAAAAGAAAAGTGAAGAATGAGATGTCCATGGGGAGGGGGCATTAAAAAGATTTAACATAAGCTGCCTGGTGGCACATGCCTGTAGTCCCAGCTACTCATGAGGCTGAGGTGGAAGGATCACTCGAGCCCAGGAGTTTGAGGCTGTAGTGTGTTATGATTGCACCTGTGAATAGCCACTGGCCATCAGCCTGGGCAACATAGCAAGATCTCATCTAACAGAAAAAAAAAAAATTAACATATTTCTGGAAATCTGAGAAGGCCCAAGTTTTACTTCTGGCTAACCTTGAGGCTTTGAGAAGCAGGATGTGAAGGCCGAGGCAAAGATGTGAACTGTCTGCCTGAAAATTGAAGGCATGAGGCTGGGCGCGGTGGCTCACACCTGTAATCCCAGTACTTTCGGAGGCCGAGGCGGACGGATCACGAGGTCAGGAGATCCAGACCATCCTGGGTAACACAGTGAAACCCCATCTCTACTAAAAATACAAAAAATTAGCAGGGCGTGGTGGTGGGCTCCTGTAGTCCCAGCTACTCGGGAGGCTGAGGCAGGAGAATGGCGTGACCCCAGGAGGCAGAACTGGTAGTGACCCAAGATTGTGCCACTGCACTCCAGCCTGGGAGACAGAGTGAGACTCTGTTTCAAAAAAAAAAGAAAAGAAAATTGAAGGCATGCATTAATATGCACACATAGTCCTGCCATAAACAAAGGAAGAGAAAATCTTTGATTCTAGCATTTGAGGAATGATAGCGCATTTCTCTCATTGTTAGTGAAAAATTAAGCTAACTGAGCAAGGACTACAGATGGCTACAGTGACGTATCAGTGACTACAGATGACAAAGAGGACAGACTTTACAAAATCAGTCCAAGAAAGGCACTAAACAAATAGAAACAGTAACAACAGCAAGCCCTGGGGGAAAAGGAAACACGGTTTTCAGAGTTGCCACATTACATTCTTTTTAATGTCTATTTTAGCAAAAAAGTTGTAAGACACATAAACAAGGGTCAGGCACGGTGGCTCACTCCTGTAATCCCAGCACTTTGGGAGGCCGAGGTGGGCGGATCACGAGGTCAGGAGATCGAGACCATCCTGGCTAACACGGTGAAACCCCATCTCTCCTAAAAATAAAAAAAATCAGCCAGGTGTGGTGGCAGCGTCTGTAGTCCCAGCTACTTGGTAGGGTGAGACAGGAGAACCACTTGAACCCGGGAGGCAGAGGTTGCAGTGAGCCAAGATAGCACCACTGCACTCCAGCTTGGGCGACAGAGCAAGACTCAGTCTCAAAAAAAAAAAAAGACACATAAACAGGCAGAAAAGGACACAGGCTGGAAGACAGTCAACAGACTATCATTGAAAATGCACAAATTGTAGACTTACTAGACAAAGACCTAAAATCAGCTATTATACATGTGTTCAAAGAACTGATGGAAACCATGTCTCAAAAATTAAAGGAAAGTACGAGAATAACATCTCAGCAAAAAGACAGTAGAGTTAAAGATATAGGAGTTATTTAACTATATATAAAGAAACTCTGTAATTGAAAGATATAATAACTGAAATGAAAAATCCCATTAGAGGGGAACAATAGCAGGATTGAGGGGCAGAAGAATTAGCAAAATTGATGTCCATGGATACTGCCTAGTGTGAAGAACATACAGAAAAATCAATGCAGAAAGATGAACAGAGCCTAAGAGATCAGTAGACACCATCAAGTATACTAAGATATATCTAGTGCCAACTGGGAGTACCAGAAGGACAAGAGGGAGATAAAAGTGCGGAAAAAAGTATTCACCAAAACCTTCCCAAATTTGATTTAAAAATTAATCTATAATCCAAAACTTTCAACAAACTCCAACTGAAATGAACTCAAAGAGAAGCATGCTGAGATACATCATTATCAAACTATCTAAAGCCAAAGATGGAGAGAATCTTGAAAGCAGCAAGAAAGAAGCAACTCCTCATGTACAAAGAATCCTCAATAAAATAAACAGCTGTTTTCTCACCAGAAACCATAGAGACCAGAAGGCAGTAAGATGACACGTTCAAAATAATAAAAGGAATGGAAGGAAGAGCAGACCTAGAATTCTATATTCAGCAAAACTGTCCTTGAAAATGAGAGAGAAATTAAGACTACCTCAGATAAACAAAAACTGAGAGCATGCATTGCTAGCAGATCCACCCACTAAGAAGCACTAAAGGAGTCCTTTAGGCTGAAATAAAATGGCACCAGAGAGTAACCCAAATTCATACAAAGAAAACAACTAAGGCAAATTTAAAGTCAGTGTGTCATGCTTTTCTTCTCTCTGATTTAAAAGACAACTGCATAAAAAGTAAGTATAAATCTGTGTTGATGGGCTCATAATGTAAAAAGATATAATTTGTATGACAATAATAGCACAAAGAAGCGGGGGAGTAAAGAGAGCTTAACTGGAGTAAAGTTTGTGTATGCCATTGAAATTAAGTTCTAAAAACTCAATTGTTTTTTTGTTTTTTTTTTTTTTGAGACGGAGTCTCGCTCTGTCGCCCAGGCTGGAGTGCAGTGGCTGGATCTCAGCTCACTGCAAGCTCCGCCTCCTGGGTTTTACGCCATTCTCCTGCCTCAGCCTCCCTAGTAGCTGGGACTACAGGCGCCCGCCACCTCGCCCGGCTAGTTTTTTGTATTTTTTTTAGTAGAGACGGGGTTTCACCGTGTTCGCCAGGATGGTCTCGATCTCCTGACCTTGTGATCCGCCCGTCTCGGCCTCCCAAAGTGCTGGGATTACAGGCTTGAGCCACCGCGCCCGGCCACATAAGCCTTTTAGGTTGGCTTTGATGGAACTCTGTTCCACAAGAAATCTCAGATAAGACCTTTTAAAGCTGAGCCCAGTCATGGGTTCGTATTCTCAAATACTTGGGAGTTGGGTAAACTCCTCTTTTCTTGAGGTCCCAAGAGCATGCGGTTCCTGAGCCTATTGGAAAGTGACATTCTTTACTCACCACAGGTAAGGAGCCCTGTAGGGGGACTGTGTAGACAAGAGTATGAGGCCAGTTTTCCCAAGGGGCTTTTATTGGCTCTGCAAGTCAAGCTTGACTTCTGATATGATTTGGCTCCGTGTCCCCTATCCTCATCTTGAATTCTACTCCCATAATTCCCATGCATTGTGGGAGGGACCTGGTGGGAGATAATTGAATCGTGAGGGTGGTTCCCCCATAGTATTCTGTGGTAGTGAATGAGTCTCATGAGATCTGGTGGTTTTATCAGGGGTTTCCACTTTTGCATCTTCCTTTTTATCTCTTTGCCTGCTGCCATCCATGTAAGAAAGTACTTGCTCCTCCTTGCCTTCCACTGTGATTCTGAGGCTTCCCCAGCCATGTGAAACTGTAAGTCCAATTAAACCTCTTTCTTTTGTAAATTGCCCAGTCTCAGATATGTCCTTATCAGCAGCATTAAAACAGACTAATACAACTCCTTAAAGGGAAGCATACCCTTCTAGCCTAAGCCTTGGTGAAACAACTAATTTCTCCAATTGCCTCCTGTTGCAAAGGAAAATAGATTCTTACTGCACTGATGCAAACAACTATATTGCCATAAGCCAAGAATACTCACAGATAGTTTCCACATTGTAGAGGAACCAGGCAGAGAGAAACAAACATGCTCCAAATTCTGTTCATAGGAGTATAACTTTCTCAATTATTAAAGACCATAAATAGCTCAAAATAAGTTTCCTTGGCTCTGAAAAGCAAAACAAGGATTAGCATGTTCCGAGCAAAGTCAAAAAGATTTCTTCAATTTTCTATTAGTTCAGTCCATCCAGTTAGCTCTTGCTTTGCTTGATATTGGTGAGCATTTCAGCTCCTCGTGAGTCCTATATGGTTTTCCTTTATTCCAATGTCACAGTCTCCAAGGTTATGAGAAACCTGTGTTTGAAAGCACCTGTCAGAGTCCTATAGCTTAATATATTCCATACTTTGAAAAGGATCAAAACAAGACAACAATTGTGAATAACAAAATGTCCAGGGTAGTTACAGTCAGAAACACAATTGGCAAACAAATTGGGTTATGTCTGTGGTTTAAAATAACATAACCACCTTAATTATGATTAATAGCATATACTTTAGATATTAGAATTTTAGAAATCCCATACAACTTTGGAACATATATTAGTATTATTCACCAAAATATAACCTAAAGAAGATTGAACGCCATTTTGGCAATCCCATGTAACTAAACATGTCAAATAATCCTGTTTACCTCTCTTTTGGATACTGCAGGGGCCCTCTGCAGCATCCAAATGCCAGGCATCAGGAAAGACAATTTTGAAACTGAAGTTTGATGTTGGGAAGTCTGTTAAATATGTTAGAAGTTTAAAACACTTGATGTTATGAAACAGAATTCCAGATTACCATGTTACTTATTTTGCCAAAATTATGACTCAAACGTTTAAAAAAGCAAAAACCTTTTATAACCCTTACAAATTTTGCTAAAGAGAATATTAGTGCCTTAAGAATACCTTGTGCTTTTATTTCAATGCTCAATTAACAAAAAAATCATATAACACCCTTTTTAATTTAGTCAATATATTCACACATGGAATTTTTGCAAGATTAATTTTTACAATCCTTCCATCATTTGTTTAAACCTTCAGCTTTATCTTATCCAATTCAAAATCATCCTTCAACCCTAGGCAAGGATTTACATTTCCATGCTTTTGTACAATCTTTTACTAAAAACACATTTTATTGTTCTTATGCACCTTGCATGTAAATCTATTTCCAGTACTTTTAATTTCATGTTATAATGGTCATTCCTAGCAATTTTTAACTTTAATGCAAAACCTAGTAATTTAATTATGTGCTGGGTGCAGCCAAAGTTTGACTCCTTCCAGCATAATTAAGGGCATGGTTAATTCCATATGTTCCCAGACCTTATCAATTGTGAAGCAGGCAAGTCAAATAGTTCTCAAAAACCAAAAAGGCAGTTTATAACCTTAAAACATTTAGCAAACTTAGTATCTGACCTGTATAATTTAGTTCACCTATTTACATTTTGAGGACATCTGCATTTCACCAATAATTTTTTTTTTTTTTTTTTTTTTTTTTTTTTTTTTTTTTGAGACGGAGTCTGCTCTGCCGCCCATGGAGTGCAGTGGCCGGGTCTCAGCTCACTGCAAGCTCCGCCTCCTGGGTTTACGCCATTCTCCTGCCTCAGCCTCCCAAGCAGCTGGGACTACAGGCGCCCGCCATGTCGCCCGGCTAGTTTTTTTTGTATTTTTTAGTAGAGACGGGGTTTCACCATGTTAGCCAGGATGGTCTCGATCTCCTGACTCGTGATCCGCCCGTCTCGGCCTCCCAAAGTGCTGGGATTACAGGCTTGAGCCACCGCGCCCGGCCTCACCAATAATTTTTAAGGCTGTTTATTTCTCAAAGATTAAAGTCATGTGAACTAAAAGGTATCACAACTGTTTATTTTCCCTTTAAAAAACATTTGATCCAAGCACTGGTCTTCCTTTAGGCCAATTAATTAGAGGTCTTTTTATAGACATTACACATACAATGCATATATAATAAGAGTAGCAAAAGAAAATGGAGAAAAATAATTTAGTCACCTGAGAAAAAACCCTTTTCCAGCAAAACAAGATCCAAGAAAAGAAAAACACAAAAGCCTTTTAAATATACCTATTGCCGGGCGAGGTGGCTCAAGCCTGTAATCCCAGCACTTTGGGAGGCCGAGACGGGCGAATCACGAGGTCAGGAGATTGAGACCATACTGGCTAACATGGTGAAACCCCGTCTCTACTAAAAAATACAAAAAACTAGCCGGGCGAGGTGGCGGACGCCTGTAGTCCCAGCTACCCGGAAGGCTGAGGCAGGAGAATGGTGTGAACCCGGGAGGCGGAGCTTGCAGTGAGCTGAGATCCGGCCACTGCACTCCAGCTTGGGCGACAGAGCCAGACTCTGTCTCAAAAAATAAATAAATAAATAAATAAATACATAAATATACCTATTACTTGCGTATCCACTTTTAATTAAGCTGAGTGCTCTTTAAGAAAATCCTTTTAACTCCGTTGTTACCTGACTTTAGCCCTGCCACCTCCCATGTTACCTGACTTTAGCCCTGCCAAGTGGCCAATATTTCTGGCTTTCAAACCTTACTGGAAGTAACCTTGCAGGTGAAAGCAACAAGTCTCAATTAAGACTGTGATTCAACCGTGAGTCTATGAGGTCTTTTCAAAGGGGGTAAGTAGTTCTTACAAAATTTAGAATCTTTGAGATCACCCAGAGAAAGGAAAATTTAAGAAAAAGCCTAGACGTTGTTCATGGAGAAGAAGGGAGTCAGCAAATGGCAAAAGTCACACAGGTATCAACCTTCAAGTACTCAGTCCCTAAGCCAGGATTGAACCCCGGCCACCGTTGTAAAATGGCAGAGGCTCCACAAAGCATTGCCATGTGGTTACAGGCCAGCTTCCAAGGGCATAAAGCAAGATGGAAACCTTCAGCAAAGTTTGCTGCAGACCATACAGAAAGGCATGCAAAGCACACCAGATTGGCTACAGCTTAAGACCAACCTCCCAAATCCTTTTTCACAATTAAAACTTTGCAGAGACTATAAACAGTGATCCTTCTCATTCCTGGCCTAGTAAAACGTCTTCGAAAAGGAAGAAAAAAAAAAAAACCTCTCTCACTTTAAAGTTTACTGCTGACAGGCTAGAGAAAAAGGAAAAAACAAGTTTAAAGTGCAGGGTTGGAAAGATGCCTGGGGGAAGAACCTGTTATTCTTATACAAATGGGTTCCTAGCCCTGGCCCAGAGGTGGGCAGGGGAGTCCCTGTTTACCCATTAATCCCGCGTGCCTGCAGCCATTGGGGTGGACTGGTGCACAGTTTACCTCAGAAGAAGTCTGCAGATAAAAAGGCTTAGAAGTGAAAGGGAAAAAAGAATTTTTGGTTCACATCTTACCCCTCCTCAAGCCCCACATCTGGGCGCCAAAATGTTGCAGAACTTTGTTCCTTAATTCAGCTAAAACTGGATTCTTGTCACACAACTAGAAAAATTTAGGCATGTGGACATGTGGAAGGGTGAGTAGAGCAGGATTTTATTGGGCAAAAAGGGGAAAAAAGAAAAGAAAAAAAACTCAGCAGAGCGAGACGGAGTCGTGCTAACAGGCCCACGACCTCACAGATTGAATCCCAGGCCACCACACAGAAACTGAGGGGTCCAGGCTTCTCCCGGCTGCAAACGGCCCTAACTTCCCCTGGCTCCACCCAGTTCTCCCAGTGCACAGGCAAGTGGGAAGTTCTCTGGGGACGCTCCCTCTTATCCTCCCCCTGCATCTATCAATAGCAAAATCTCTGGAAGCAGATAAAGCAGTGTTTAGAGAACAATTGATAGTTGGGAAAAACTATATTATAATAAAAAAGGAAAGCCGGATGTGGTGGCTCCTGCCTGTAATACCAGATACTCCATAGGCTGAGGCGGAAGTATAGCTTGAACCTAGGAGTTTCAGGCTGCAGTAAGCTTTGATGCTGCCGCTGCACTCCAGCCTGGGTGACAAAGCAAGACCCTACCTCTAAAAATAAATAAATAAACAAAGATCTAAAATCAATTACCTCACTATACCCCCTAAGAAATAGGAAAATAGGCCAAACATGGTGTAATCTCAGCACTTTGGGAGGCGGAGGTGGGTGAATCACTGAAGCCCTGGAGTACCAGAGCAGCTTGGGCAACATGGTGAAACCCCTTCTCTACAGAACAATACAGAAAAGTTAGCTGGGTGTAGTAGTGCAACCCTGTAGTCCCAGCTTCTAGTGAGGCTGAGGTGGGAGAATTGCTTCAGCCTGGGAGGTCGAGGCTGCCGTGAGCTGTGATTGCACCACTGCACTCAGGCCTGCAACAGAGCAAGACTCTGAAAAAAAAAAAAAAAAAGAAAGTGAGAGGGAGGGAGGGAGGAAGGACGGAAGGGAGGAAAGAAGGAAGGAAGACAAAACAAAACAAAACAAATTAAATCCAAAGCAAGTATAAGAAATGAAATAATAAACATTTGAATGGAAATGAACGAAATACAGAACAGAAAAATAGAGAAAATCAACAAAACCAGTTGTTGATTCTTTGAAAATATAAACAATTTTGATGAACCTTTAGCTAGTCTGACCAACAAAAAAGGAGAGAGAAGATTCAAATTACTAAAATTAGAACTGAGAGAGGAGACTTCACTACTGACCTTACATAGAATAACAACAGTTATAGGCCGGATGCGGTGGCTCAAGCCTGTAATCCCAGCACTTTGGGAGGCCGAGACGGGCGGATCACGAGGTCAGGAGATCGAGACCATCCTGGCTAATACGGTGAAACCTGTCTCTACTAAAAAATACAAAAAACTAGCTGGGCGACGAGGCGGGCGCCTGTAGTCCCAGCTACTCGGGAGGCTGAGGCAGGAGAATGGCGTAAACCCGGGAGGCGGAGCTTGCAGTGAGCTGAGATCCGGCCACTGCACTCCAGCCTGGGCGACAGAGCAAGACTCCGCCTCAGGAAAAAAAAAAGAAAAAAGAAAAAAGAATAACAACAGTTATAAAGAAAACTCTAAATAACTGTATGCCAACAAACTACATAACTTAGAGGAAATGAAGAAATTCCTGGAAACAAAAACAAGTTAACAAAACCAGCTCATGAAGAAACAAAAAATATGAGAAGACTTATAACAAGACAAGAATAATTGAATTAGTAGCTTCAGAACATCCCATAAACAAAAACTCAGCTACAGATATCTTCACTAGTGAATTTTAACAAATATGTAAAACTCAGCTACAGATATCTTCACTAGTGAATTTTAACAGATATGTAAAACTCAGCTACAGATATCTTCACTAGTGAATTTTAACAGATATGTAAAACTCAGCTACAGATATCTTCACTAGTGAATTTTAACAGATATGTAAAACTCAGCTACAGATATCTCCACTAGTGAATTTTAACAAATATGTAAAACTCAGCTACAGATATCTTCACTAGTGAATTTTAACAAATATGTAAGAATCCTTACAAACTCTTACAGAAATTAAAAGAGAAGAGAACATTTCCAAATTTACTTATGAGGCCTTTATCACCCTGATACCAAAATGATAGACATCACAATAAAAAGAAAACCACAGAGGAACATTTCTTATTAATATAGATGTGAAAATCCTCCAAAACTATTAGCAAATTGAATCTAGTAACACATGAAAATTATTATACACCATGACCAAGTGGAGTTATCCCAGAAATACAGGTTAGTTTAACACTGGAAAATCAGGCCGGGCGCGGTGGCTCAAGCCTGTAATCCCAGCACTTTGGGAGGCTGAGACGGGTGGATCACGAGGTCAGGAGATCGAGACCATCCTGGCTAACCCGGTGAAACCCCGTCTCTACTAAAAATATACAAAAAACTAGCTGGGCAAGGTGGCGGGCGCCTATAATCCTAGCTACTCAGGAGGCTGACGCAGGAGAATGGCGTAAACCCGGGACGTGGAGCTTGCAGTGAGCAGAGATCCGGCCACTGCACTCCAGCCTGAGGGACAAGGCGAGACTCTGTCTCAAAAAAAAAAAAAAAAACTGGAAAATCGATTAATCAGTTAATGACAATCAATTCATGTAATATGCCATATTAATAAAATCAAAGACAAAAACATAATTATATCATTAGATGTAGAAAAATCAGTTGACAAAATTCAACATCCAATATTAAAGAAACTAAGAATAGACAAAGAAACTAACAAAGAATATTTTACAAAAAAACACTGACAAATCTCACAGCTAATATTATACTTACTGATGAAAGTCTGATTGCTTTACCACTAAGACCAGTAACAACATAAGGATGCTCACTTTTGTCACTCCATGCAGCATTGTGCTGGAAGTTCTAGCTAGGGCAAGTAGGCAAAGAAAATAAAATAAAGGCATCTAAACTTAAAAGGAAGACATTAAACTATATTTATTCATAGAGGACACAATCTTGTGTATAGATTCATGTATACAGACTACTTGTACATAGGTGGATTTCTATATACGTGATCTTGTATATAGAAAATCTTAAGGAATTCACCAAAAAAAAAAAAAAAACACTGGAACTAACAAACCAGTTCAGTAAGGATGCAGGATACAAGATCGTCATTTCTAGTTTACAGACATATTTCTATAAATTAGCAGGGAACAATCTGAACATGAAATTAAGAAAACTCCATTTAGAATAGTATCAAAAACAATAAAATACTTAGGAATATATTAGCAAAAGAAGTCCAAAATGTGTACACTGAAAATCCAAAAACTTGTACACTTTTGAAAGAAATTAAAGAAAATCCAAGTAAATAGAAACACATTTGTGTTAAAGAATTGGAAGACTATGTATTTTATTTTATTTTATTTTATTTCATTTCATTTTTTTGAGATGGAGTCTCACTCTGTTGCCCAGTCTGGAATGCAGCAGCATGATCCCAGCTCACTGCAACCTCCACCTTCCAGGTTCAAGCAATTCTCCTGCTTCAGCCTCCAGAGTAGCTGAAACTACAGGCATGCACCACCACACCTAATTTTTGTATTTTTGGTAGAGACAGGGTTTCGCCATGTTGGCCAGGCTGACCTCAAACTCCTGACCTCAAGTGATCTGCCCACCTCAACCTCCCAAAGTGCTGGGATTACAGATGTGAGCCATTGTGCGTGGCCAGAAGACTATATATTTTAAGATGGCAATATTTCCCCCAACGTGATCTAAAATTCAAAGCAATCCCTATTAAAATGCCAGCTGGTTTCTTTGTAGAAATTGGCAAGCTGATCTAAAATTTATATGGAAATGCAAGAGACCCAGAATAACCAAAACAATCTTGAAAAAGAATAAAGTTAGAGGACTTATGCTTCCCGGTTTCAAATCTACAGTAGTCAAGACAGTATGTCACTGAGGTAAGAATAGAAATGAGGATCAGTGGAACAGAGTTGAGGGTCCAGAAATAAGCCCTCAGATTCATAGTCAGTTGATTTTTGATGGGGATGCCAAGACAATTCAATGCAGAAAATAATAATTGAGCATCTTATATGCATTTGGGGTATTTGTATATCTTTTTCTTTTTTTTTTTTTTTTTTGGAGAAATAGCTATTCAGATTTTTTGCCTGTTTTTAAATTGTGTTATTTGTATTACTGAGTTATAAGTGTTGTTTAGATATTCTGGTTACAAATCCCTTCTCAGATAATATGATTTACAAATTTTCCTCCCCTCCTCTGGGGTGCTTTTTAATTTTTTGATGCATCCTTTGAAAAACAAAAGTTTTTAATTTTAATAGTGTCTAAATTGTCTATTTTTTATTTTGTTGGTTGTGCTTTTTGTGTCATATCTAAAAAGCCATTGCCTACTCCAAGGTCACAAAGACATATGCCAATGTTTTCTTCTAAGAATTTTATAGTTTTAACTCTTACATGAGATATTTGATCTATTTTGAGCTAATTTTTGAATATGGTGTGAGGTAAGGGTACAACAACTTCATGCTTGTCTTCTAGATAGCCAGCTGTTCCAGCATTGTTTGTTTAACAGACTATTCTTTCTTCCATTGAATTCTGGTGACGCTCTTGCCAAAAATCAACTGACTGTAAATGTGTGGGCTTATTTCTAAATTCCCAATTGTATTCCAATGATCTGTACATTTTTTCTTATTCTATCCTAATTACTAGCTTTGTAGTAAAATTTGAAATCAGGAAGTGTGATTCTCTCACTTTGCTATTTTTCAAGATTGCTTTGGCTCTTCTGGATCCCTGGAATTTCCAAATGAAATTTAGCATCAGCTTAATAATTTCTGCAAAGAAGCCAGGTAGAATTTCAGCAACTCTGTCAAATAATTAGTTCCCCATTAATTTCACTCTATTGAATATCTGATGTGGGCTGTTTTCCTGACTGCACTCTGACTCAGACAGCATGCTAACAGCATATACATGGCCTTACAAATATCCCCAGCTGGTAAAAAAAGGACATGCATTGGATTGACCTTATTCCCTGTGGATAGATCTTCACCATAAACCTGTGGCAGCAGGAGATAGCTAGTACAGAATTTGGGAGCCCGAGTCCTGGCCAAGCATTATTTCCCTGGCTAATAATGGGGAAGAACAGAGATTTGGAAGAACAGAACGTATCTCCCTGGCAACCCTCTACTCATCCTTCAAAGTCAAAATGTCTTAACTCTTGGTCACTGGCCTTTTTTCCTCCCACTTCTTTCAGGCTGAATCAGTTCCTCCCTCATCTGTCTTCCCAAAACAGTTTTCATAAGTATACTATCGTGCTTTTTTGCGCTGGAGTCACACGTGGACCTATTTCCCCTATTAGTTTGCTGAGGGCAGGAACTTGATCTCAGTCAACTCTGTACTTCCAGTGCCTTGCTCAGAGTCCAGTGCCTGGCCATAGAAGGCAATGACACCGTTTCACTGAATTCAGTATTTCCCTAACCTAGTTGCATATTGGGATCACCTAGAAATATTTTTAAAACGTTGGTTGTCTAGTCTTCACCCCAGGCTAATTAAATCAGCATCTCTGAAGACGGGGTCCTAAGCATTGGAATTTTTAAATGACTCCCTGGGTGAATTTTTGTGATTCTGGGATTATGAGCTGGTGGTTTAGCTGATAACTTTACCTTAGCACACTTCTTCTTGCTGATGAGTCCTGGCATAAAGCCCAAATTCCTCTGCAATTTAATTCAATTAGGCAAATATGTTTGAGTGCCCACTCTGTGCCAGCCACTGTGCCAACAGACCCTTGCTACTTAAAGTGTGCTCTGTGAACCAGCAGCATCGGCATCACCAGGGAACCTAGAAATATGGAATGTCAGGCCCAGGCCTACCGAGTTGAAATCTGCATTTAACATGATCCCCAAATGAACTGCATGCACATTAAGGTCTAAGAAACAGTGCTGTAGACATCACACAAACATCCAGTTCCTTGCACACTGAATTTTAATTCCTTTCTCAATCACTCCGCTTTACTTTCCCTTAAAAAGGTGTCATATTATATTCTCTTCTCCAGCTAAAATGGACTGTCCAGTGTGAAGCAGGTTGAGACTAGGGAGGGATGAAATGAGATAGTGGATAGAGGATTCCCTGGGTGTGGAGGGAAGAGGGAAGGTGTGCTTGGCCGTTGGAAGGATGGAAGCATTTCTTGGTACATTGAGGATCAGGATATGGGAGGTCTTTGGGATGGGATGTTTGGTAACGATGACTCCTGTTTTCAATATTGCCAATTCCTTAGGAAAGATCCAGGTTTACTAGAGGAATCCTCGGGTCTGTGTGTTGGAGGGCTGGAGCAGATCTGACGGCTGGAGCAGGCTGGCTTTAGCGCCTTTCAAGATAGAGTAAATAAATCAGCCTCATTCACCTCATGCTCTTAGGACCAAGGAACAGAGGGACATTTTTAAGGGCTGGCCCATTGGACATCACAAGTTACCCACAAAGGCAACATTTTAAAATTCTCTTAACTTTGCAAATATTTAAAGCCTAATTCTCACAATGATTTCAGGCTCTGTTGACTGCTATCTGTCACCAGAGATGTGGCGCACGCCTCAGTCAAACACGTGTATATGTGTATAACAAACACAAATTTCAGGGACAATACTTTAAAGAATGGTGCCAATGTGATCTGTTGTTTTCTATTGTATTCTCCGAAAACTTATCATTAGATTGATTTCATCACTCAATAATGAATTGCAGCCCACAATTTGAAAAAACAATGTTGGCCGGGCGCGGTGGCTCAAGCCTGTAATCCCAGCACTTTGGGAGGCCGAGACGGGCGGATCACGAGGTCAGGAGATCGAGACCATCCTGGCTAACACAGTGAAACCCCGTCTCTACTAAAAAATACAAAAAAACTAGCCAGGCGAGGTGGTGGGCGCCTGTAGTCCCAGCTACTCGGGAGGCTGAGGCAGGAGAATGGCGTAAACCTGGAAGGCGGAGCTTGCAGTGAGCTGAGATCCGGCCACTGCACTCCAGCCCGGGAGAAAGAGCGAGACTCCGTCTCAAAAAAAAAAAAAAAAAAAGAAAAAACAATGTTTTCCACAGAATCATAGTAAATTTGCAAGGAACGCAGTTGGACACATTCAGCTTGAACTTGTCAAGCTGACCCTCCTCCTTTTAGCATAACGTAGCATGGGATCCTCAGCTGGCTTCCAAGCTGTATGCTCTGGACACGTACATGACTTCATCTTGCTAAACCTCAATTCCCCATCTGAATGTGGATATATCTATATCCCCCCATTCTTCCTCCCCACATCTGTCCCCTACCCAAGCACACCCCTGGCCATCCCACAGGTAGTAATAACTGATAGGTCTCTGGACCCAAGGTGTTATGTGTGGTGATGGGCAGAGTACATCATCAGAGCCTGGAGATGAGGACAGCACCCTCAGGAGCATTGCAGCTAGAAGGCAGATTTGGAAATGACAATATATAAAAATATAATCCCTACTCACTGGCACAGGAAGGAAAACGTTTCCTTCCATATTCAGATGTTTTTTACAACTTTATGGAGGTGAAATTGATATACAAAAAACTGCAAATATTTAATGTGCACAATTTGATGAATTTGGACATACGCATGCACCTGTGATACCATCACCACAATCAAGGTAATAAACATATTTATCACCTCCAAAAGCTTTCTAGTGTTCCTTGGCTTAGAAAAAAAGTTTTAGGGCCGGGCGCAGTGTCTCAAGCCTGTAATCCCAGCACTTTGGGAGGCCGAGACGGGCGGATCACCAGGTCAGGAGATCTTGGCTAACACGGTGAAACCCCGTCTCTACTAAAAATACAAAAATTAGCCGGGCACGGTGGCAGGTACCTGTAGTCCCAGCTACTTGGGAGGCTGAGGCAGGAGAATGCCATGAACCCGGGAGGCGGGGCTTGCAGTGAGCCGAGATCGCGCCACTGCACTCTAGCCTAGGGGACAGAGCGAGACTCCGTCTCAAAAAAAAAAAAAAAAAAAAAAAAAAAGAAGAAGAAGAAAAGTTTCAGGATATCTGCAGAGAGAAAAAAGCAAAACCTGATATGGTTTGGATGTGTCCCCACCCAAATCTCGTCTTGACTTGTAACTGCCACAATTCCCACACTTTGTGGGAGGAACCCAGTGGGAGGTGATTGAATTATGCGGACAGGTCTTTCCTGCACTGTTCTTGGGATAGTGAATGAGCCTCACAAGATCTGATGGTTTTAAAAAGAGAGTTCTCCAGCACAAGCTCTCTTCTTTTGTCTGCTGCGATATGAGACGTGCCTTTCACTTTCCACTGTGATTATGAGGCCTCCCCAGCCAGGTGGAACTGTAAGTCCAATAAACCTCTTTCTTTTGTAAATTGCCCAGTCTTGGGTATATCTTTATCAGCAGTGTGAAAATGGACTAATACAGGCAAATATTATAAAAAGTTACCAGCAAATATCAAATATCATTGGCTTTACACAGTGAAGGTTTATTACTTAATCATATCACAGTCTTGTGGGCGGCAGTGATGGCTCAGAGATCCAGGCTCTTGTTTTTTTTTGTACAAATTTATGGGGCACATGTGCAGTTTCATTACATGCATAGATTGCATGGTGGTCAGGTCAGGGCTTTTAGGTTATCTATCACCTGAATAATGTGCATTCTACCCATTAACTGATTTCCCATCATGTACCCCTCTCCTTCTGATCCAGATTCTTTAACTCAAGGCCTGCACAGTCACTGCAAACCAGGAGAAAAGCGTGGGACAGTCACACTCAGACACCAACACTTCTGCTCACCTGATCAGCCTAACTGCAATGGTGGCTGGTAGGTAAGGAGGCCACGGTGTGGTGAGAGGAGGGTGAGTCCCTCGCTGCCTCACCTAGAGGTGAGGAGGAAGAGAAGGTGATGTGACCATCACCCTATCACCAAAAGCCAGCCCACTCACCAAGAAGGAAAAACACACAGGAGTTCCTTTATTATAAGGCATTGGATCTGAAATCCTACAAATGATGTCAGCGGCATTCTTGCTTTGGCATTTTGACTTATTACTGAAAATAATGTGCTAAAAAGACCAAACCATGCCTTGCTGACAGCCCCCTGAAAGCTGAGGTTTGCATGGAGAAGAGCTGTTGCATCCCACTCTAACTAGTTATATCTGTCTTTGACTCATGTTCCCCTACCCAGGGGGAGGTAATGGGTGGGAAGATGTGCATAGCTCGGCCCAACCCTTCCCTTATGCTGGAAAACCACTCCAGGCACTGGCAAAAGTATTCTTAGAATTCCCTTCCCTGAGTATTAGCCTGTCTTTGTATACAACAATCACACACACAAGATTTCTTTCCTCTGATTCAGTTAGGAAAGATATGGACCGTGCTTAAATCCAACACGGTAAATCATATGTATGAATCAAATTTGCATAAGCATCCAAAATGAATGGAAGAATGAAATCATCCTGTCAAAGCAAACTTTGTTGTCTGGGTCTCAGGTTTACAACTGCTGCCATCAGCCATGAAGAGCTGGTCTGCATGGTTCGGTGGCTACACCAGAACCCATGAGAAAATACCATCCAAATCACTTGCAGTGTGTCATTCATAACTGTCTTGTCCTAGGCTATTTCATTGGGAGTATAAGATTTCTGTTAACATATGAATTAAAATTTACTTCTAACACTTGAAAGTGTATCCAAAATTTTAAAAATTTCCAAAATTAAAATAATATTGAAGTTCTCATCTTACAATCATTGCCTTGGTGAAACAGAACTAGGATTATTTCAAAGGAACTGTCAAAAGAACTTTAATTTTTTTTTTTTTTTTTTTTGAGACAGGGTTTCACTTTTATCCCCAGGCTAGGGTGCAATGGGTGATCTGGGCTCACTGCAGCCTCCACCTCCTGGGCTCAAGCGATTCTTTTGCCCCAGCCTCCTGAGTAACTGGGACAACAGTCACATGCTACTGTGCGCGGCTTATTATTATTATTATTTTTTTTTTAAGACAGGGTCTCATTCTCTTAGGCTGGAGTGCAGTGGTGCGATCTCCACCCACTGCAACTTCTGTCTCCCCAGCTCAAGCGATTCTCATGCCTCAGCTTCCTGAGTAGCTGGGATTACAGGTGTGTGCCCCCACACCCAGCTAATTTTTGTATTTTTAGTAGAGATGGGGTTTCACCATGTTGGCCAGGCTGTTTTCGAACTCCTGACCTCAAGCGATCTGCCTGCCTCAGCCTCCCAAAGTGCTAGGGTTACAGGTGTGAGCCACCATGTCTGGCATGAAATACATGCTTTCATTTTTTTTTTTTTTTGAGATGGAGTCTCACTTTGTCACCCAGGCTGGACTACAGTGGCACGATCTTGGCTCATCCAACCTCTGCCTCCTGAGTTCAAGCGACTCTCCTGCCTCAGCCTCCCCAGTAGCTTGGATCACAGGCATGCGCCACTATGCCTGGCTAATTTTTGTATTTTTAGTAGAGACGGGGTTTTGCCATGTTGGCCAGGCTGATTTCGAACTCCTGACCTCAGGTGATCCCCCACCTCGGCCTCTCAAAGTTCTGGGATTACAGGCATGAGCCACCATGCCCGACCCATGCCTCCTTTTTAACAAGAGCTTGTCCTTAGTATCTAAAGCCATCATCGTAGGGAGTCAGTGAGCTTCAGGGTTGCCACACATTTAAGGATGCTGTCGTCAGATTCTTGTCAACTGCAGCTGCCGCTGTGTAACAGTTACTAGGGCACAAAGCCTGGTTTCTGGTATAGCTGCGTTGTCTTAGGGATAGGCAACTTTTAAAGAGCCTTGCCCTTGGCATGGATTTTTTCTTAAAAGTCTTGCTTTGTTGTAGTCTTGTGAAATCCACTCATCATGAAATGCCTATGTCAATGAACTGAACATGGATGTTACCCCCACATTTGTATGTTGAAGTGCTAACCCCAAAGGTGATGGTACTAGGAACTGGGACCTTTGGAAGGTGATTAGGTCAGAAGGGTAAAGTCCCCATGAACGGGATTCATGTTCTTGTAGAAGAAGCACCGGAGGGCTCATTCACTGCTTCTACCACGTGAGGACACAAAGAGAAGAAGCCATCTCTGAACCAGGAAGAGGTCCTCACCAGACACCGAATCTGCCGGCACCTTGATCTGGGACCTCCCAGCCTCCAGAGCTGTGAGCAACACATTTCCCCAGGCACAGAGAGATGCACTAGCCCTGAAGGCAGCCTGTTGGCAGCAACACTAACCCCCCTCCACAGCCTTGAACACACTGCCTTTGGCTGACAAAACGTCTGGAAACATTTAAACCACTTGCTCGTTTAAATCCTCCAAATCTAACTCTCTGAGTCTGGGACTGCATGGAAGAGGAGAAATAATCTGAACAGGTGTGAAGATTCTGCCTGGTGTTCTGCTGCTACAATGAGTGGGGATCCCAAGAGCATCTCAGAGGGTGAGCAGCTCCTCACACTGACAGCCACCATGCCAGGATCCGGGCACATGGTATCATTTAAGTTGATATAGTTTTTATTTTTCAATATGAACAGTGACAACAAACATAAAGCCACTGTTTAAAATTATGTAAAACATCCAACATAAAATAGAAGTTTCAAGTTCTTGGTAACAGTGACTCAAAATCAGTAAGATTTATTAATTTGTCATGAAATAGATGCACATTTTGCTTTTGTGGAAATGAAATTCTTCAACAGTTTTAATGCGTATGTGTTCCGTGATCTCTTTTTTTTTAAACAAGAATGATCATTGCACTTGCCAGTTTTTCTTGCAACATTGTAAATCTTAAGAAGTTTTAAAGTAATTTTCATTTTGAGAAGCTATGTTCTCCACTGGCAACTGTTACTGGCTAAGTTAAATATATACTAAAGAACTCAGAAATGAATTCAATAAATATTGCTGCCAGTATGCTGCAAGTCTGGTGGGAGTCAAAACATTAGTTCTGATTAAGAACCCATGTGTCTGTTGTTAAGGGAAAAGGATTAATGCAAAGCAGTGCTGTCTAGGTAAGACTTTAATCTCCTGCCCTTGAGAATGTTCATAGTATACGGACCATTAGCAGACCCTCTACTTCCATCTGCTGGAAATCTGCCAGAGTAAATACCAAAAAAATCCATGATGGCGAGAATGTGCAGGACACCTACTTTAGAAGGTCCCTTTTGGGCAGTGCACAACTAGAACAGTCCTGAATATGGTCATTAAAAACAAGCTGACGCCTTCCTCTGGGTCCCAGTCAAAGAGTGATCAGTCTGCTCCACTGAAGGGAATACTGGTTATGGAGGACCTAACCAGACTGTATATGCAGAGGGCAATTCAAGAGATTCCCTATGGTAATTTGACCACTTTTTTTTTTTTTTTTTTGAGACTCGCTCTGTCACCCAGGCTGGAGTGCAGTGGTGCGATTTCAGCTCATTACAGCTGGGATTACAGGTGTGTGCCACCATCTGGCTAATTTTCACCATGTTGATGGGGTTTCACCATGTTGGCCAGGCTGGTCTTGAACTCTTAGCCTCAAGTGATCCGCCCACCTCGACCTCCCAAAGTGCTAGGATTACAGGCATGCGTCACCACGCCCGGCTAATTTTTTGTATTTTTAGTAGAGATGGGGCTTCACCCTGTTGGCTAGGCTGATCTTGAACTCCTGACCTCAGGTGATCCACCTGCCTCGGCATTCCAAAGTGCTGGGATGACAGGTGTGAGCTACCATGGCTGGCTGAATAACTCCCTTTAGCCTTTCTTATAGAACAGGTATGGGGTTGATGAAATCCCTCCGCTTTTGTTTGTCTGGGAAAGTCTTTATTTCTTCTTCATGTTTGAAGGATATTTTTGCTTCAGGCACAAGCACCCCTGTGGCCACCATACCTGGGACTGTGCTGGGTCAGACCTGAATACTATCCCAGAATAAAAGTTTTTTTTTTTTTTCTCCTTTAGCACTTTAAATATGTCAGACCATTTTCTCCTGGCCTATAACGTTTCTGCTGAGAAGTCTGCTGCCAGATGTATTGGAGCTCTGTTGTATGCTATTTGCTTCTTTTCTCTTGCTGATTTTACGATCCTTACTGTATTCTTGGCCTTTGGGAGTTTGATATGAAATGTCTTGAAATGTTATTTGGGTTAAATCTGCTTTGTGTTCTGTAACCTTCTTGTACTAGAATATTGATTTCTTTCTTTAAGTTACAGAAGTTCTCTGTTATTATCCCTTTGAATAACCTTTCTACCCTGAGCTCTCTTTCTTTTTTTTTTTTTTTTTTTTTGAGACGGAGTCTCGCTCTGTCGCCCAGGCTGGAGTGCAGTGGCCGGATCTCAGCTCACTGCAAGCTCCGCCTCCCGGGTTTACGCCATTCTCCTGCCTCAGCCTCCCGAGTAGCTGGGACTACAGGCGCCCGCCTCGTCGCCCGGCTCGTTTTTTGTATTTTTAGTAGAGACGGGGTTTCACCATGTTAGCCAGGATGGTCTCGATCTCCTGACCTCGTGATCCGCCCGTCTCGGCCTCCCAAAGTGCTGGGATTACAGGCTTGAGCCACCGCGCCCGGCCTCTGAGCTCTCTTTCTACCTCTTCCTTAAAACCAGTAACTCTTAGATTTGCCCTTTGAAGCTACTTTCTAGATCTTATTGGCATCCTACATTGTTTTTTATTCTTCTTTCTTTTGTCTCTTCTGTGTATTTTCAAGTAGCCTATCTTCAAGTTCACAGATTCTTTCTTCTGCAGGATTATTTCTGCTGAGAGACTCTGAAGCATTCTTCAGTATGCCATTTGCATTTCTCAGCTCCAGTATTTCTGCTTCATTCTTCTAAACTGTTTCATTCTCTGTTAAATTTATCTGACAGGATTTGGAATTCCTTCTCTGTGTTGCCTTTGATTTTGTTGAGCTGCCTCAAAACAGCCATTTCAAATCCTCTGTCTGAAAGTTCACATATTTCTGTCTCCGGAGTTGGTCACTCATGCCTTATGTAGTTTGTTCGGTGAGGTCATGTTTTCCTGGATGGGCTTGATGCTTGTGGATGTTCGCTGATGTCTGGGTATTGAAAAGTTAGGTATTTATTGTAGTCTTCATAGTCTGGGCTTGTTTGTATCTGTCCTTCTTGGGAAAGCTTCGCAGGTATTTGGAGGAACGTGGGTATTGTCATCTAAGTCTTTCTCTGGTCACTGCAGCCATATCTGCTTTAGGGGGCACCCCAATCCCGGGAATGCTGTAGTTCTTGCAGACTCTTAGTTGTATCCCCTTGGTGGTCTTAGGTAAGATCTGGGAGAATTTCCTGGATTACCAGGCAGAGACTTTTGTTCTCTTTGCTTACTTTCCCTCATACAAACAGAGTCTCTCTCTTTCTCTTTTTGTCTCTGTGCTGAGCTGCCTGGGGCTGGCAGGCACACAAGCACCCCTGTGGCCACCATCACTGGGACTGTGCTGGGTCAGACCTGAAGCCAGCACAGTACTAGGTCATGCCCAAGGCCTCCACTGCTCTGTGACCATGGCTCGGCTCCCACCTATATGCACTCAAGGCCCAAGGGCTATACGATCAGCAGATGACAGATCCAGGCAGGTTTGTCTCTTTCCCTTTAGGGCTGTGAGTTCGTCCCAGCCCCAGGTGGGTCCGAGATGCCGTCTGATAGCCAGGGCCTAGAGTCAGAAACCTTAGGTGTCCACCTGATGCTCTCTTCTACTGTGGCTGAACTGGCACCAAAGACACAAGATAAAGTCCTTCCCATTCTTCCCTCCCTCTCTTCCCTCCAATTTCCTCCAGTAGAGGAGTCTGTCCTCATGGCCACCACTGCCCTAGGCCCATGGCAATTACTGCCTGGCTACTGCCTATGATGTTTACTCAAGGTTCAAGGGCTCTTCAGTCAGCATTTGGGGAACGCTGTCAGTCCTCAGTCTCTCCCTTCAGGGCAGTAGGCTTCCCTCTGTTCCAGGGCAGGTCCAGAAATACTGTCCAGGAGCCAAGGCTTACAACTGGGGACTCAGGAGCTCACTTGGTGCTCACCCACCTGTGGCCGAGCTAGTGCCCAAGCTGCAAGACCAAGTCCCCTTGACTCTTCCCTCGCCTTTCCTCAAGCAGAAGGAGTCTCTCCGCACAGCCACCACAGCTGGGAATGTGCTGGGTCACACCTGAAGCCAGCACTGCCCTGAGTCTTGCCCAAGGCCCGTGGTGAGCACTGCTTGGCTACCACTACTTATTCTTCAGGGCCCAGAGGCACTTCAGTCAGCAGGTGATTACTTCTGCCAGGACTAAATCTTTCTCTTCAAGGCAGCAGGTTCTCTTTTGGCCGCAGGGGTATTTAGAATGCCATCTGGGAACTAGGGCTTGGAAGGGGGGCCTCATGACTCTGCCCAGTGCCCTATTCTGCTATGGCAGAGCTGGTACTCACATTGCAAGACAAAATCCTCTTTACTCTCCTGTCTCTTCTCCTCAAGAAGAGAGAGAGGGTCTCTCCTGGAACTGCAAGCTGCACTGCATGGGGTTAGAGGAGGAATGATGTGAGCACTCTCTCGGCTGCCTCCGCTGATATCTTACTAGGTTGCCTGCACTCCAAGTCCACCCGCTCTGAGTCCAGCACAGCACCAGGACTTGCCCAGGAATTGCAGTCCACGCAGCCTAGACTGCCTTTCAAGTTTACTCAGCACCCCAGAGCACTGCAGCCCACAGTGGCAGGGCTTGCTGGAACTCGAGTTCTGACTGCTGGGATGAACAATTTACCTGGTTAGGGCTAGTCTAAATCCCTTCATGGGTGTCGCCTGAGTTCTGCCCTGCATTGCTCTCTGCTATGACAGGGCAGCACTGAGCTCCAATGCAAAGTCCCACAATCACTGCACTCTCCCCCCAACAAGCACACAGATTCTCTCTTCTTGCCATGCAGCTGCTGCTGAGGGATAGGGAGGAGTGGTGTGAGCAACTCAAGACTGTCTTTCCTACCCTCTTCACTATATCCTTCCTTAATATGATGTTAAAACCAGTACTGTGATTGTTATTTGATTTTTGGTTCTGATGAAGATGCTTTTGTGTGTGGATAGTTGTTCAATTTTGCATTCCTGTGTGTGTGGTGGGGGAACAATCACTGGAGGCTTCTATTTGGCTGTCTAGCTCTGCCCCCCACCCCCATCAACTTTGCAACTAGTGGTTTTAACATTCATTTTATATGATTGCCTAGATCCAATATTCTACGAGATAATATTTTTTTAGTTGGAATTATTCTATAAAGAAGAACTTTCCAGCTGGGCATGGTGGCTCATGCCTATAATCCCAGCACTTTGGGAGGCAGAGGTGGGAGTATTGCTTGATCCTAGAAGTTCAAGACCAGCCTGGGCAACATAGTGAGATCCTGGCTCCACAGAAGAAAAGAAAAATAACTTTTCTTCTTCAATTGTTTAGGTTACTCTGAAATACGGTTTTTGTATAGGAAGGTCAGCCATAACTGCTTGATTCTTTCTCTTTGATAATTTTTGGAACAAGTTGCAATGGTGACCGTGAAAAATATATTTGACTTAGTACATGCCATTGCGGTTGTTTTTCTTTGTGATGCTCAAATTCTCCCATCTTTGGCCAGTGGAAGTGCATTCCAATTGGATTCTATATTCTACTGACATCATCTCAGTAGTCTTTGATAATTCCCTTGCTTTCTGGCAAAACAAAATGTTTTGGGTTCATCTTGGTTCCTTTAAATGTGAAACTGTATTTAGAGACTACAACCTGGGTGCCATGGGTACTCATTGCTACTGAGTTATTGTTCTGAGCTTTTTCAGTGAGCAGAGTACTTGGCCTTATGTCAGTATTTTCCCAGTCTTTTTGGTCTTCTGAGGTTCTTCTCTTGTGGATTGCTCAGGAAGGGCTCATGAAAGCAATACTCCTGAGTTTTTGCATGTTTATAACTGTCTATCTGCAGCCTTTCTTCCTCAAGGCCAGTTTGGTTGGACATAAAATCTGTGGCTCATATTTTTTGTCTTTGAATAGCCTACATGTCATTTCATCATCTTCTAGCATGAAGTGCTATTTTATAAAAGTCTGGGCCGGGCGCGGTGGCTCAAGCCTGTAATCCCAGCACTTTGGGAGGCCGAGACGGGCGGATCACGAGGTCAGGAGATCAAGACCATCCTGGCTAACATGGTGAAACCCCGTCTCTACTAAAAAATACAAAATAGCCGGGCGAAGCGGCGGGCGCCTGTAGTCCCAGCTACTCGGGAGGCTGAGGCAGGAGAATGGCATAAACCCGGAGGCGGAGCTTGCAGTGAGCTGAGATCCGGCCACTGCACTCCAGCCTGGGCGACAGAGCGAGACTCTGTCTCAAAAAAAAAAAAAAAAAAAAAAAAAAAAAAAAAAGTCTGAAGGCACTCTGATATTACCCCCTTGTAAGTGACTTTGTCTTTTTGCCTGAATGTCAAAAACATTTTTTCTTTTCTTTTGGAGTCTGTAAGTTTTACTCCAATATGTTTCAGTGCCAGTTTCCTGGCTCAGTTTTCCCAGAACGCGTAATGTTTCTTCCATATCTAGTTCAAGCTAATTTTTATTTCAGGAACTTTTCTTAAATGATAAGTTTTAGTGTCTGGCTCTGTTCCTGTGCTTCGGTACTTGTTTGGGATTCTCATTAACATGTTAGATCTTTGTTGTTTATTCTCCATCACTTTTCTCTCAAATTCTTTTTATCTTTTCCATTTCTTTTTTATTTTAAAACAGCATTTTAAGAGCAGTTTTAGGTTCACAGCAAAATTCCCATATACCTGCAACATACTCCATATTTTTGGTAGTGCTACTAAAGGTGCATTTGCTGTAGAGACGAACCTACATTGACCCGTTCTCTCCTGAAGTCCATAGTTTACGTTGGTGTTCACTCTTGGTGGTGTACATTCTGTGGGTTTTGACAGAGGCATAACAACATGTATTTACCATTACAGTACCATACAGAGTATTTTCAGCGCCCTGAAAACTCTCTGCTCTCCATCTGTTTATCCTTCTATCCCCTCAACCCCTGGCAACCACTCGTTTTTGGTTTTTTTTTTTCTTTCTTTCTTTTTTTTTTTACTTTTGCCATAGTTTTGTCTTTTCCCAAATGTCATATTTGGAATATCTTTTTTGATTTTTAAGACATTTTTCCTTCTCATCTTTGATTTCTCTTAAAACATCGCTCACTGTGTTTATTTGCTCTTCTGTTCCTTTTAATTCAGTCTTTACTTTGAAATTATTTTTGTTCTTTTATTTCCAGTACCTTCCTGAGTTCTGTTCCAGCTCTTGTCAAATCTTCCTTTTCCTCAATCACCTCATCCTTGATTCTGGCTTATGCTGTTTTTTTTTTTTTTTTTTTTTTTTAAAGGATCTATCTTCTCTTCATTTCTTTTGGCTGGTTTTGAAATGATGGGTCAGTTTACATCCGCTCTGTGGGCATGTCTTTCTGGTGGGTTTCATTATCCACAGAGACATTATACTCTATCTGATTCTTCCTTGCTCTCTGTTTAATAAAGACTTTGCACGAAATTTGAGGGTGCATCTTTTCTGTTGTTCATCTTTTAAGTGAGTTGAATGTGCTTATACTTTAGAGAGAAGAGATGGAACATGATTTACCTTTTTCTAACTTCATAATTCTCTAATTCTCTCTTCGGCCGTTTTCTCAAAGTGATAAAAATATATATGGACTAGTGCTACCTCCTCTGCTTCTCTACCCTCTTTAATCTAAACTTTCTTTTTCCTTTGTCTGTCCTGTGATCAATTTGGAATTTACTCCAAATTGTCTTTCAGTGAGAGATTTTGTCTTAGAATGAAGCTTCTTTCATACTAGAAGAAAACACAGGGTAAATCCTCCATGACATTGATTTGGGAAATTATTTTTAAAGATGTGAACCCAAAAACACAGACCACAAAAGCAAAAATAGACAAATAGGATTACATTAAACTAACAAGCTTCTGTATGGCCAAGGAAACAATCAACAGAGTGAAGAGACAACCTACAGAATGGGATAAAATATTTGCCAAACATACACTGATAAGGGTTAATATCTAAACTATATAAGGAACTCAAACAACTCAATAGCAAGCCAACAACCCAATGTAAAAGTGGGCAAAGGATCTGAATAGATGTTTCTCAAATAAAGAAGGAAGCTTTATTCTGTGAACATCTAGAGTGTGCAGCACCCAGACTGCCCCTGCACATCAGTCTTGTAGCATCATTGTCAATTTGCTGCCACTCACAAATTGATTCCTGTAGCATCTCCCTTAATTCCACTTGTTCTCAAACAGGCTCTCCATGCTTTTTGGTGAGCACCTGTTGGTGATTTGGGTGTTTTCATATCCTCAGGGATGTCAGATGCGGTCTGTGGATCTTTAGATTTACTATCTTATTTGCTGTGTTTTTATGTGAGGACTTAAGAGAGCCCAAAAAATGACACTGCCACCACCACCATTTTTCCAGAATCGCAAAAATCTTAATGAAGTTTCTACCGTAATAATACATATTCTTTCATTGCTACATCGCCTTGCTCTCTCTGATCTTCCTGCCTCCCACTTATCAGAATCCTCGTGATTATATCAGGCCCTGTTGGAAAATTCAGGATAACTTTCCCACCTTAACATCCTTACTGTAACCCCACCCACATGATCAGTTGATATTGACATTATGTTGCCCCAAGGCAATGTAGAGGCTGCCGGATCCTTGGTTCCAGTTCTGAATGCAAAATCTGCAAACAAAGCTTTGCATCCTGGGGTGAAACGTATCGAATAATCTACATATGTTGTCTGGAATTCTTCTGTAAAAAACACGTGTCCTTTTTCCCTCGTTAATTTATTTATTCAATCGTTCATTTGTGGCATAGACTCATACACTTTTATACTTTGGGATATAGTCTAATACTAAATTTTTAAGTTTTGTTTTTCAGATGGCTTCAGTTTTGGCCATTGGGAACTCTTTCAGGTTGGTTGCTGTGTCCCTTTGATTTACCTCCATCACTGTTTATGTGTGTGTGTGTGTGTGTGTGTGTGTGTGTGTGTGTGTGTAGAAAGCCCTATTGCCACTTGCCCCCCAATACTGTGTTTTTTGAGTACTTTCTGGCACTACAAGACACTCCAGGCTCATGGTATGTTTTCCCTGCCTCAGCCCTAGAATCAGCCCTGATTCCTTTCATTGAAGAAAGATATTTGGAAACCAAGTTCTGGGTGCTTGGTGTGCTCCCTGTAATAGGTATCACTGCCAAGGCTTCTTGGTACACAGCGTTAGAAATGTATCTATGTATACCAACATATATATACACACATATATATACATACACACGCACACACCCCAACAATCATTTCTGCATCTGTCTACCTGGATATGTAGGTAAACATGAGTTCGTCCTAATGTCTGATTCCAATCCAGTACCACAGGGTTCATCCTGATCTTGTGTGGCCTTATTTGTAACTTCTTTTTCTGACTACGGTAAATCTGGCTTCCATTTTTAAAAGCATTTATTTATTTATTCAGTCATTCATGCATTCATCCATAGTATAATGTAATTCTGAATTAGTAACCCATATCCCCATGTGAAACAAATTTACAACTAGAGTACAGTATTCACGTCACATCTTTTCGTCTTTAGCTTTAGTTTCTACTCAAAGCACCATTTTTAACATTACTTAGGTCATCATTTTACCCTATGTCCTTCAGGAAAGTTATGTCATATATTTCTAATACAGTTAGATTCACTTGTCATAGTCTGCTTTCTATCCTTGTGTTGCTCACATTCGGGTTGATATTTTAAAATTCCACACATTACATTTGATTCTTTGTGGTGTACCGTTCTGTGAGAGTGGACAACGCACAGTCATATACCCACCACCCCCACACCATGCAAAACAGTTCCATCACAACTAAAAATTCCCCACTGTGATCTTTGCAATCAGCCTCTATACCTCCCGACAACCCCTGGCAACCACGGAGCTGTTTTCCATCATTATTGTTTGCCTTTTCCAGAATGTCATACAAATGGAATCTTTTTCCCTTGATCAATTGCTCATTCATTTTCATTCCTGAGTAGGATTTGATTATATGGTGATTGTATAGGTATACCACTCTTTTACTTTTTTATTTCTTTTCTTTTTTTCAGAGACAGGGTCTTGCTATGTTGCCTAGGCTGTCCTCAAACTCTTGGACTCAGATGATTCTCCCTTCTCAGCCTCCTTAGTAGCTGGGATTATAGGCACACACCACCTCACCTGGCTGTTTATCTATCGATTCACCTATTGAATGATATTACTGCTTCCAGATTTCTGTTAATAATGATTAAAGCTGCTATCAACATTTATAGACATGTTTTTATGTGCATATAAGTTTCAAATTCTTTTAGGTAAATACCTAGGAGTGTGATTGCTGGATCATATGCTAAAGCGAATGCCTAACTCTATAAAAACTACCACATTGTCTTCTGAAGTGGCTGCACCATACTCCATGCCCACCAGCAATGGCACTTGGCATTGTCACGTTCTTGGAATGTGTGCCCTCCCCTACATCAGCACCTATTCTTTCTGGGGAAGCCATTGCCATAGAAACATACTCTGGGACTGAAACTTCCCTTATGGCAAGAGCTGAAGCAAGAGTCATTCCTATTTTTAAATCCAGGTCTTTATTTTGCCTGTGCAAATATGAATGCAGGCATAACTAATAGTTAAGGCTTTTAATATATATACATTTTGAGGAGGAAAAGAGGAGAGAGAGAGAGAGGAAGAAAGAAGTAAGAAGAAAGAAAAAAGGAAAGAAAGAAGACTCATCTTTGGGGAATTTGCAACATGTTACATAAGGATGGAATATTGAGGTCATAATGTGCAATCACAGAACTCAAAAATATAAATCTGTTATAAAATGTTAATGAAATTGTATTTACTGGGGTTTGTTTTTTAAAAAGGCCGGGCGTGGTGGCTCAAGCCTGTAATCCCAGCACTTTGGGAGGCTGAGATGGGTGGATCACGAGGTCAGGCGATCGAGACCATCCTGGCTAACACGGTGAAACCCCGTCTCTACTAAAAAAAATACAAAAAACTAGCCGGGCGAGGTGGCGGCGCCTGTAGTCCCAGCTACTCGGGAGGCTGAGGCAGGAGAATGGCGTAAACCCTGGAGGTGGAGCTTGCAGTGAGCTGAGATCCGGCCACTGCACTCCAGCCTGGGTGATAGAGCGAGACTCCGTCTCAAAAAAAAAAAAAAAAAAAAAAAAAAAAAAAAAAAAGCGAATTTCTGCAATCTGCAAGCTTTCGGCGAGCCAAAAGCTTTGCCCCGGGATGCAATTCCAAGGGATCCGGAAGCTTCCTCTTCGTGGGTGAAGGGGCAGTTTGCAAAGATACATGCCTAATGGTCTCATCTTCTAAAACTCTTAGTTGTCAGCTTTTTTGGTTCAGGACACCATTCCAGCCTTCAATCTAAAAGGCTCTCCCTGTACGTTGCTCTCCTCCTTGAGTTAGAATAGGTCACCCAGGGCCTAGACTCAAGAATGGAGGATAGGGGCTGTCTTTGAATCTCTTTGGCAAGTGAGAAGAAGGGGATGTCTCTTCTCCTGAGATGCTCTTTTCTGTAAAACAGACTCTGGTTTCACAGTGGCTGGATGGCAAGGAGTCTGGATTTGCCTCACAGATCGGAAGTGACCTCAAATGGGGCAGCCTCTTTCCATCCTACAGAACTTCTACTTGCCATAGCACTCCCAAAGGCCAGGGTTTCTAGGGCCCCAAAGAGCACACGAGGTGATACCAGATTCAGAAATATGCCTCAAACTGTCTTGTGTAAGTCTGAATTTGAGTCACTACGTTGTACCTTCCGCTTTCTGTTATATACCCATTATCAGGTGGTGGTGGAGTAAAGTTGGGGAGGAGAAAGGTGACTAAATAATCTTTCATTTATAAGAAAATTAGATTAAAAAGCCTAAAAACGCCTTGCAGATTCCATAAAAAAGTAATGAGAGTCCTGTGTGCACACTCTTATATACTTGGACCGGGGATACTTTGCACTTTGCAAAGCCCTGCCTGGTGCAGTGTTTCATGCGGACCTCACAGTCAAACCTGGCACTTCCCTGGGACTGAGACAAAAGTCCCATTTTCTAGGTGAAGACACAGGCTCTCTTGGGCAGTCACACAGCTTTTAAAGGGTGAACAGAGCTGGAATCAAACCCTGACCAAGTTCCATGCCACACAGCTGCGGCCACATAGCGTCACCCTGACAGTCGACCCCATGAAGCAGGAGATAGATGCTGCATTTTCACTGTTGTTTGTCCTCTGTTTTTGTAGCATCTCCAGGAACGTCCCCATCGGCCAGGGGACTGTCCCCACCACCCTTCACCTGGCTCTCCAGTTGGCTGAGACGCTGCTTCATCTTCATCTGGGTGGCGTTGTACTCAGCCAGGAGGCGTGCAAACCTGGTCTGCAGGGTGTCCAGGGAGGACCCCAGCTGCTCCACCTTCTCCTCAAGGTCCTTGGGGTCCGCCCCTGCCCTGGCCAGCTCCTCATCAATCAGGTTGTCCTTCATCAGGATCTGCCGTCCTTTCTCCTCCAGGGCCTTCTTGGCTTCGGGGTACTCGGTGAGGGCCTCCATGAGATCGTCCTTGGAGAGGCAAAATAGGTCTGAGTAGCCGATGCTGCGGATGTTGGCCGTCCTGCGGTTCCCTGATTTGCTCCCCTTGATGTTCAGGATGCTGATCTCCCCGAAGTAGCTGCCATCGCTGAGGACCACGAACTGGGTGACCCCATCATCGGCCACCACGGCCAGCTTGCCCTCATTGATGATGTACATCTCCTTCCCAATGTCTCCCTTCTTGCAGATATAATCCCCAGGGCTGAACACAGTGGGCCGCAGCTTGAGCACCAGCTCCACCAGCAGCCCCGCTTCACAGTCCTGGAAGATGCGAACCTTCCTCAGCGTGTCCAGGTGCACGTTGATGGCGATCTCGGCCTTCAGCTTGTCTGGGAGGCTCTTGAGCACCTCCTTCTCATCCACTGTCTTCTTGTTGGCCCACAGGTAGTCAAACCAGCGGATAACCCGCGTCTCCAAGTCCTTGGTCACCTTGCGGAACTGCATGTACTGCTTGATGGAGTCAATCTTGGCCTGGAACTCTGCCCGCGAGGCGTTCATATTCGAGATCATGGAGCCCACATTGCCCACAATGGTGGCAAAAATCAGAACGCCCACCAAGAAGTCTACGACCACAAAGAGGTACTCCGCGTCTTTCACGGGCGGCGGGGTCTCACCGATGGTGGTAAGGGTCAAGGTGGACCAGTAGAGGCTGTAAATGTACTTCCTGGAGAGGCGCCCATGCTCTGGGATTGAGATGTTTGGGTAGACCCAGGAGTCTGTTCCAAAACCAATGAACTTGGAAATAGCGAAGTAGATGCAGGCATTCCAGTGGATGATGATGAGAATGTACAAGACCAAGTTCCCAATCCTGAACATATTGGGGTAGTTGGTCCTCGTCTCTGTACGGTCAAAGAATTCAAAGAGCCGGGAAAACTTCAGTAAGCGGTTGAACCTCAGTTCTGGGTAGTTCATGCCCATCTTTAAGTAAGCCAGGTCGGTGGGGACCAGGGATAACACATCCAGCTTGAACTGCGTGGTTGTCTTGTAATGCTGCCACAGCCTGTTGGTATCACTGACCATTAAGCCTTGCTCAAGAAAACCTAAAGAAGAAGATGGAGGTCACTCGGGCATCACCAGAGGCTGACTTTTTTTGACCATAGTACAAAGAAACATCTTTTACCTCATGGCTACAGAATATGCAGTGATACATATGTAATAGAAATTATTTCAAAACCAACACTTACCATGACTACAGGAAATGCACTCTGATATTTTCTATTCTATGAGGTTCTATCTCTTCTATTGCATTTTTTTAAAACACAGGTCGATTGAGTAAATTCAAATATAAATTAGGTATTAGATGATAACAAGGAATGATTATTAAATTTTAAAAGATAAATGGAAATTATATACATATTTTAAAAAAGGATCCTTTAAAATGAGAGATACATGTTGTAAACCAAAAAGTGATGGTGGGCTAGGTGCCGTGGCTCATGCCTATAATCCCAGTACTCTGAGAGGCTGAGGTGGGCGGATCACCTGAGGTCAGAGGTTCGAGACCAGCCTGGGCAATATGGTGAAACCCTGTCTCTTCTAAAAATAAAAAAATGAGCCAGATGTAGTGGCACACCCCTGTAATCCCAGCTACTCGGGAAGCTGGGGCACGAGAACCACTTGAACCCGGGAGGCAGAGGGTGCAGTGAGCCAAGATCGCACCATTGTACTCCAGCCTGGGCAACAGAGTGAGACACTGAGTCTTAAAAAAAAAAAAAAAAAGCGATAGAGACGATCTCAATTGATTTAGAGGTTTATTTTACCAAGGTTGAAAGTACACCTAGGAGAAAGAAACACAAGTCACAGTAGGATCTGTGGCCTGTGCTTTTTCCAAAGAGGATTTTGAGGATGTCAATACTTAAAGGGGACACAGCAGGCAGCAGGCAGGACAGGTAAGAAGAAAGAAAAGAATGGGTGGGTAGGCAATGAGGCCAGTAGTTACATTCTTCTGAGGCTTTGATTAGCACTCAGTGAATCTACATGTGAAAAGACGGGAGTGGAGGGAAAAGTACATTATGCAAACTACATTTTACATAAGATAAAGTAAGCATGTGAAATTACAGCTATCTGTTTGGGAAGAAAAGGAAGGCAGCTTTTGCATGACTCAGTTCCCAAGCGTAACTCTTCCCTTTGGCACAGTGAGTTTGACTTCCTGAGATATTCTATTTTCTATTCAAAACACTAAAGTGCTTACTGCCTGGGGTTTGCTTACACCAGCCAAGAAAAGGGTGGATGAAACAAGAAAAGGAACAGATGAAACAAGATGGGCAGAATGTTGATAACAGCTGGAGCTGGGTGAGGATACATGGGGATTCATAACACTATTCTCTCTGCTTTTGCGTACGTTTGAAAATATTAATAATAAAAATTTAAAAAACACAGGCCATGGCCTCTCAAACTGATTTCACCAGTCAGCAATGAGGCACAACCTGCCTTTTGAAAACACCTCGCAGGAACACAGCTGTCCTTGGTTGCACGTGACTGTTACCCAAGGGGCTTTAAAAATATATGAAGTTCGGGACCCAAGCCCAAAGAATCTGACTGGTCTGGAGATGGGCTGGACACCTAGAGCCAGGGGCATTATGATGGGTGAAATCAATTAAGGAGGCCATGACCCGCATTCTTTTTTGTTTTTTACATTTTCAAACATGCACAAAAGTAGACAGAATGATAGAATTAGTCCTTTTGAAGTTGTGGTGAGCATCAGTATTTCCCCGAGGGCTGTGTGAAACGCAGAGTGCCAGCCTGCAACCTAGAGTTGGCTCCTGGAAGTTGGGGACAAGTCCAGCAAGTTCCAGGTGATGCTAGGGCTGCGGGTCCAGGCCACTGAGGCTAGACTGGGGTAGGACGTCCCACTCTGCTCAAACTGAAAATCTAGTTGCCGTCACAATGAAGAACACCCTGCTTCCCAGCCCCCAGTTCTTCTTAGCATTATTTGTTACACCTGAGTTACTGAGGGCCTTGATCGTTATGTAGCCTCCTGTGTCTCCAGCCTCCACCCCACTTCTTTAAGATGTCTTCTCACAATTCTAATGATGTTTTCCTAGGAGTGTGATTCCTGTGCCTCCCTCTCTCCCAGCTTCTTGCTGAATCTTGAGTTGCTGAATCTTGACTTTGGGTAGTATCCCAAAGTCCTGGGATACTACTCAAGCACAAGAAGGCGTAGGGTTAATGTCTGAGTCAGGGTGTCTCATCCCACGGAAGCTGGGCTGAGACCAGGGAACATCAGCCCAGTAGGCCACTTACAGAGCTCATGTGTCTATGGAGTTTAACATGACTGCAGTAGGGGAGCAGATGGCCAGGGCTGGCTAGGTCACCCATGCAAGCCTGAGCCTGTGTATCTGAGGTCTTCTAAGTTATGATGCTAGGCACCAGTGTGGAAGCAAACGGTGAACCAGTCTGGCATGGCTGGGCAGTGACTGTGGACTTTGGACAAGTCACTTGGTGTCTCTGACATTGGTTTCTAAATCAGCAAGATGGGAAGGTAATCATGCCTGTGCTTCTTGTCTCATGCAGTGGTTCTAATGAAGAAGCCAGACGCGCTTGAAATATTTTGTACATGGAGCCACACAGAGGTTGGCTACTGTGATCTGCTGGTGTTTGCATCAACAGCTATGGCATAGCATTATTTTATTTTATCTTTTTTTTTTTTTTTTTTTTGAGACTAGGTCTTGCTCTGTAACCTGAGGCCATAACTCCCTTTAGTCTTGACCTCCTGGGCTCAAGCAATCCTCTCACCTCAGCCTCCTGAGGCACACACCAACATGCCCAGCTAATTTTTTCTTTTTGTAGAGACAAGGTCTTGCTATGTTGCCCTGGCTAGTCTGGAACTCCTGGCCTCAAAGGACCCTTCTGTCTTGGCCTCTCAAAGTGCTGGGATTACAGGTGCCTGCACCCATGCCTGGCCTGGCACAGTTTTTAGTTCAAAAATCTTGGAAACAGGGCCTCTACCAGCTTAGGCAATGTCTTGGTGCAGATTAGAAAAAGATGTCCCAAGGGCACACAGTTCAGCACCTAAGAAATGTGAGGCGGTGAGTATCCTTTCCCATCCCCAAGCAGAGATGATTTGAAGGAAGTTCTCACTCACCAGGGCCCTATTTCAGATTTTCATTCTCCACATGTTAAAACTCCTCTGAAAGCCACGGAGTAACGTGTCCTGGATCCTCTGACTGTCTGAGAAGAGAAACTCCAAGACTGCCTGAGCTCTCCTTCCTGCTCACCCCAGTGTCGACAGTGAGAGCTGGAGGGGTCCTTCGAGATTGCAGCTCGGCCTGCTTATTTCTTTTCTTTTTCTTTTCTTTTCTTTTTTTTTTTTTTTGACAGAGTGTTGCTGTGTCGCCCAGGTTGGAGTGCAGTGGCATGATCTCCACTCACTGCAACCTCTACCTCGCGGAGTTCAAGCAATTCTCCTGCCTCAGCCTCTCAAGTAGCTGGGATTATAGGCACATGCCAGCAGGCCCAGCTAATTTTTGTATTTTTAGTAGAGATGGGGTTTCACCATGTTGGCCAGGCTGGTCTTGAACTCCTGACCTCCAGTAATCTGCCCACCTTGGCCTCCCAAAGTCCTGGGATTACAGACGTGAGCCACTGCGCCTGGCCCAGCCTGCTTGTTTCAGAGGTGACAAAAAGAAGGCTCAGAGAGACAGCCTGACTTGCTCAAGGTTACACAGCTTGTTGGAAGGGCAGAGCCCAGAGCTTAGGTGTCCTGGCCCCTGCTCAGTGTCCTGTCCAAGGGTTCCGTGTAGAGGGGCTTGAGGCCGCACCACCTACCCTCACGGTCGCAGGTCCCCAGACCTGCCTGGCCTCTCATGGTCAAAGGTCGGCAATGTCCCATCCACTGTGCTGGGTCTCCCGGAACATCCCGTGGGCGCCATGGTCCCCTCCCCAGGCCTGGGGCACACTCACCTGTCCGAGCTCGCACGAGCGCATCCAAGGCATACAGGACATCTGCTGAGTAGTCCAGGAGCAGCCACAGCATCAGGTACTCGGACTGCAGCTCATCGAAGCAGGCCCTAAAGACACCAAGCGGGAGACGGATGGCTGTGTGTGTTTCTGGAGCACGGGCCACCCATGTGTGAGCACTGGCTCCGTGCTGAAGACGCTGGATCATGTCATCTGGGAATGGCCCTGCCTGCGGTGTCACTACCTCAGCATAATCACCCCAGTTTCAGATAACGCAACACTGTCTCTGAGAAGCTTTTCTGTCCCACAGTCACAGAACTCCTGAGAAGAGCTAGGACTGACCCCAAGGAGTGGCCCCATTGCCTCTCAGCAGAGAGCTACAAGATCCCAGGAGGTACTATTTTCCAGGCCTCACTGGCAGAGTCAGGTAAAGGGGCTAAGGACCTGCCCTTTCTGGAGTCAAATTTCAACAAAAAAAAAATAAGAGAATTTCTGAGAGATTAACAATGGAACAGGCAGTAAATATTTTCTACCTTCTCCATCTTTCTGCTGTCCCACACAGGCAGCACCCCCAGCTCTTCTCCTAGCCTCACGGGTACAGCAGCCTGCCCCTGCCGCCCCACTGCAGCTTGCTCAGCACCCCAAAGCCTCCTGCCATATATATATATATATACACACACACAGAGCCGGGGGTGGTGGCTTATGTATGTAGTCACAGCTACTCAGGAGGCTGACGCAGGAGAATCGCTGTAACCCGGCAGGCGGAGGTTGCAGTGAGCTGAGATTGCGCCACTGAACTCCAGCCTGGGTGACAGAGTAAGACTCTGTCTCAAAAAAAAAAAAAAAAAAAAAGTAGCAGCTTGTTCCTGCCTCCCTACCCTCCAGCACATTCAGAACCACCCACTAATCCCTCCAAAGGAAGCAACCGCCCCTGCATCCTCCTCGTACAACTCACTTGAGGGGACCCCACAGTGCCGAAACCCTGACTGCCCACCTTAAGCTCAGTTCTCCATCCATGCTTCAGAGCACCCTGATGGTCCTCTTGGGGAACCTTCTATTTTTAAAGGGAGAAACTGAGGCACAAGAACTAAGTGGTGGCCGTGAGGGGTCCAGGCCTCAGGCCTCCCGAGTGAGAGTTGGAGCTCTGCCTCCTTGGCCTGGTGCCTGGTTCCCTCCTTTCCACTGCATCTCCCACCCCTGCTGCTCACCTGCAAATAAGCAGACACCAGTTATAGAAGACAGGCAGGGCGATGACGGTCAGCCAGCGGTAGTACAGGTTGCTGGAGGGGTCCACCACGATCGCATCCTTCTTCTTCGTCTTCTTCCTGGAAACCCACACACACACAAACAGCGCACTGTGTTTTAAGACTGTAGCTTTGGAGGGTTTTAGAGACCTGGATTCCCTTAGAGACGCTACGGCCATTTTAGGTTGAAGCCCAAGATGTGGCTGTCCACAACAGGGTCCTCTTAGTTATCAAGGGAGTCACGCGGAGAGTCCCTGTAGGGGAAGACAGGCCGGGAGGTAGGGTAGACTCCAGAGGTCCTTTTCTTTCGGTTCAGTCCCAGGAAGTCACAGTTGACTATAAGGTCACGGTGATGACATTCCCACACGCCCATGGCAACGTCCACACCCTTCAGGATGCTGAGAACGAAAAGGCAGCATGGCAATATCACAGAGGTCTGCTGAAGTCTGGGGAACTTCCAGAAAATGCTGATTCCCAAGGCCCACTCACCTCTTCCAGGGCTGGGCCTGGAAATGTGCATTTAAGCATTGCCTGGATAGTTCTGAGGCAGCTCCTCTCTGGATAGAGTTGGGGAGTCCCACAGTATTCCCTGGAGAACCCTCTCCACCTCCCTCACTGTGTTTGTGCGGACGTTGTAAAGGCTCATTTCCAAGCGCTTGCATCGCGCCTCTCCATCAAAAGCCTGGGAATAACCTGTTATGTGGGCCCGCACTGAATGAAAAACATAGCTTAGAGGGCTTAGCTTTTATTCTTAGCATTTCCCGCAGATTCAAGTTTACAGGCTGTACTGGAGACTTCCTTTTCGTTGGGTCCATGTGTCCCCTCTGCCATCCCATGTGACCCACGCTGGCCTAGGCTTGCAGAGTGGTCCTGTGCCCCATCAGAGACCCCAGGGACTTCCTGCCTTCACCGGGATGCTGCGGTGCGAGATCACTCACCGACGGGGCTTTGGGACGTTTCCAACAGCTCTCATCACCACTGAAGCTGGGTAAAAGTTTGTGAACATTGTATCTTCCAGTGCCCCAGAGAAACCCTCAGCCTACCCTGACTGTGTGGCCCACTTGGGAGGGCAAACGAAATGCTTCGAGTGGCGGGTCACATGAGCAGGCTCACAGGGACAGCCCCCGGCTGCCCACCCGAGGCTGCAGACGAGCAACTCTCTTTCCTTGTAAGCCCGCCTTGAGTTCTCAGAGCTCGGAGAGGATTCTTTCTGCAAGATGGGGCTTCACATGGTCTCAGGAGGCATGGTCTGCAGCCTGGGACCGACTTTTCCTCAGCTCCAAGCACCCCCTCCCCTCCAGGGCCGATGCTAAGGCCCCCTGAGAGCGTTGCTCCAAGACACCCAGCCCTGGAGCCCCGCAGGGAAGGGTCAGGCCTGCTGGGACCATGGCACCCCGTCCTTAGAGGCAGCTTCCTTCAGTACTTCCTCTTCTTGTTTTAGGTGGTTTGTTCTCTCTTCTTTTTTTCTCTTCCTTCTTTTCTGCCTTGTTGCTGGATGATGCCGAGGAACATTGAGCAGTCTTCATATATCAACGACACTACTAAGTGGAAAGGGCAGGCTGCGGAGTGACAGAGACAGCGTGCGGCGTGGTGGAGGAAGGGCGCAGAGCTCAGCGTCGTCGAAAGAGGGCGTGGCGTGCGGCTTCGTGGTGAGGGGGCGTGGCGTGCTGCGTCGTGGAGAGAGGGCGTGGCGTGCAGCATAGTGGAGAAAGGGCGTGGCGTGCTGCGTCGTGGAGAGAGGGCGTGGCAAGTGGGTACTTCCAGGGCGTTGGGACGGAATGGGGTTATTGATTTGCTATTATTATTCCTGAAGCATGAGGTAAACCACCCCATTGAGCATACACTGAGAAATTAACGGCTCCGTCTAATGTTCTACAATTTCTGATCTGTTTTCGTGAGCTCCTGGGAAGTCACAAACAGCTAGAGACTGGAGACGTTTTGAGGTAGTAGGACAGAGACCCAAACCCACACACTGAGGTTGGGAAAGTTCCTCGGAGTTTTGGAAATCCCACTCCAGGCTCTCTGTTCTGAATGGAAGGGTGTGGCCTGTCCGTTGTTCTTGAAACCTGTCTCTGCATCAAATGAGAACCTGGGCCTTAATGAGAAAGCCAGTGAGCAAAAGGGAACCAAAATTCGAAGAGGCAGGTCTGTGACGCATGTAGTGGCAAACACGTGTCGTTGCAGGCTCGCAAATGTGGCAGGGCTCAGACACGCCTTCAAACTTTGCTTGGCTGCGGGGTGGTTCCGGCAGTGTCCGCAGGATGGTCCTGTGAGCGCGGGGTTTTCTTCAACATATGACTTTACACTGCTCCCTCTTCTTTACTGGGTGTCTTTTAAGGGCTAGGAACTCTTATAAAGTTATGTAATGAATACGTGTAACATTTCTTCAAGGCAGGCAGTGATGCCCCATTGAATAGTTGAGGAAACAAAGGTTGCGGAAGGGACAAGCCCTGGAGTCCCCTTTGGGCCCCTCTGATTTCTCTCTTCCACACGCTGAAGGAAGGCGTGGGTTGAGAGATAAATTCTGCTAATTAAACACTCATTGAAAAAGATCCATCCACAATTACCTAACACTACCTATGGAAATGATCGAGGCTGTGTGCAATGCGTGTGGAAAAATAATCACCACCATTATTCATAACAGTCAAAAAGGGAGAGCCACAGAATCACACGACCGTACAGGCTCATCCTCAACGGTGAATTCTATGTGGCCATTTAAAACGTTGTTTCAGAAGACATGGGAAAACAGTTCTAAGTTAAAAAACAGACTACAAAAGAGTTTACCATAATAGCTGGACCAGTTTTCTATTTCTGCCGGAACAAATTACTGCAAAGTGACGCAACATAAATGTCTTATCTTGCAGATCTGTAGGTCAGAAGTCTGCTGTGGATCTCACTAGACTAAAATCAAGGTGTTGACAGGGCTGCCATCCCCCAGAAGCTCTAGCCGGGCTCTGATTCCTGCTCATTTGGATCTTGAACAGAATCCAGCCTCTTGTGATTGCGGGGCTGAGGTCCCTGTTTCCCTGCTGGCTGCACCTTTCGAGGCTGTGGCTTCCTTAGCACCGGTCCCTTTCCTCCATCTTCAAAGCCAGCAGCGATGGGTCGAGTCCCCTTCACACTGTGACTCTCTTCTTCTTCCATTTCCTTTTTCCGGCCCACTCTTCTGCTTTTAAGGACTCATGTGATTACATTGGGCCCACCCTGATAATCCAGGATAACCTACCTGTGTTACTCTGTTCTCATGCTGCTAATAAAGACATACCCCAGAGTGGGTAATTTATAAAGGAAAGAGGTTTGGACTCACAGTTCCACATGGCTCGGGAGGCCTTGCAATCATGGCAGAAGGCAGATGAGGAGCAAAGTCACATCTTTTGTGGTGGCAGGCAAAGAGTCTGTGCAGGGGAACCCACCTTTATAAAACCATCAGATCTCTGAGACTTATTCACAGCATGGGGAAGACCCGCCCCCACGATTCAATTACTTCCCGCCAGATCTGTCCCACCACACATGGGAATTAGAGGAGCTACAATTCAAGATGAGATTTGGGTGGGGACACAGCCGAGTCAAATCGTTACCTATCTCAAGGACTTTGAATTTAATCACATTTACAAAGTCCCCTTTGCCATGTAAGGTAACCTGTTTACAGGTTCTAAGGATTAGGATGGTAGACATCTTTTGAGGGAGATTGTTCTGCCTACCACACAAGCCAATATTTATTGAGCACTTCCTATGTACCAGGCACTGTTCTGAGCACTTTACACAGAGTAACACATTTAGTCTTCACTCCCACCCTGTGATAAGACACTATTACAATCCTCATTTTATAAGCCAGGAAACAGACACACAGAGAAGTTAGGTAACCGGCTTATATGGTTTGAATCTGTGTTCCTGTCATGGTAGTGGATGTCTCATGGTTTAGCACCAACTCCTTGGTGCTTTGTTTGAGATAGTGAGTGAGTTCTCTTGAGATCTGGTTGTTTAAAGCACCTACCCTACCTTCCTTCTCCTCCTGCCGTGTGAGGCTCCTTGCTCCCGCTTTGCCTTCGCCATGATTGAAAGCTTCCTGAGGCCTGCCCAGAAGCAGAAGCTGCTATGCTTCCTGCACAGCTTGCAGTACCTCAAGCCAATTAAACCAGTTTTCTGATAAATTACCGAGTCTCAGGCATTTCTTGATAGCAATGTGAGAATGGACTAATAACGCTTGTCCAAGGTCACAAAGCTCTGAGGCAACTGAGTTGGGAAACAGATGCTCTTAACAAGTATATGCATATATAAAACATATTGTATCAATCTCTTTATTCAATATATATGCTTAGGAAGAAGTTGGAAGTGTATTTGTCAACATGTCAAGTGGGGCTATCTCTGAGAGTGGAATTCCACGGTTAGCATGAAGTGCGATTTTTGTGTGTGTGTGCCCCTGTGTGGTTTTCTTGCTTTCCAAGTTTTCAGCAAGAGTATTTCAATAAAGTGAATTAGAATAAAAGGTGATTAAAATCATTCAATGAAAAGAGCAAGGGAAGTTACCCCTCCTCTGGCCTCCAGGGTGATGTGAACCCAGGTCTCTTTTCAGCCACTGGAGTCTTAACGCCAAGTCACCAGCAGACGGCGCTACCCTCAAGCTTATTGGGTGAGCTTTGCCCTGCAGTTTAACCAGACCGGACTCAGGTTGCCTTGTGCAAGATTTGTGGCCCTGGATTACGGGCGTTCGCCTGTCCTCTGGCTACCAAACTGCCGAGGGCCTAGGAAAGACCCGGCACCATCGGCTGCATCCCCAAATCCACCCAGCACTGCCCCAGAAGAACCCTACACAGAGCTGCAAAATGCTGCTGGTTTTGGCTGGGAACAGTTTGATGGGGGAGGGAAAAATTATTCAGGACGAACGAGACCATATGAAAATGACAGAAATGGAGTGGAAGAGTCAGGGAAGGTGTTCATAAATAATTTTTGTGTGTGCCAGTTGTCCTCATGTTGGGACAGTTCCCAGTTTTGTCCCTTGGTCCTTGGCTTCGAAGTGGACCCATGAAGTGAGCCCATTTATTGAAAGATTGAAGAGCTAGGTGCAGCCCATGCTATCCACCCACATCCTTGCCCACACCCCAGCCCCAGGACAAAGATGTCTAGAAACCCCCAGGACCTCTGTCCATGGTTTCAGTATCTGGAGCCTCTCCCTGCCTGAAAGATTGGGCTGCAGGGGTGTTTAGTGTCAGGTTTGGCTTTAAGTCTAACACATATCACTATAGCTATTGCTTTGTAGATAAAATCATCTCATTTTTCATTATGGATGGCATTTGGGTCTCTGGATTTGACGTCCAAATTTATGCAAACAAAAGACATGCTTCCTTCATGGAGAAAATAGAAAAAAAAAAGTTCTATCTGAGGAACAAAGAGAGAAATAACAAGAAAAACCCTTGACACATTTCTCTGTCAGTTGGAAGTCAAGAAATCAGCATTTCTCACTGATACTGATATTTTTTCCCTAATCTCCAAGTAAGACTCCCCCTCCGCAATAGTGCCACTCTGTCCCTAATCTGCCACCTTAGTATCTGGTGACGGAAAAAGGAATTACAGTAGGTCACCCTTTCAAGAGGCTATTCTCTGGACATACTTAAATTGCCTTTTTCCACTGCTCTGATTACCCCCCAAAAATTGGCCCAAATTGGCCTTAAAACAAGGGCATTTCAGGCCAGGCACAGTGGCTCATACCTGTAATCCCAGTACTTTGGGAGGCTGAGGTGGGCGGATCACGAGGTCAGGAAATCAAGACCATCCTGGCTAACACGGTGAAACCCTGTCTCTACTAAAAATACAAAACAACTAGCCGGGCATGGGGCTGGGTACCTGTAGTCCCAGCTACTCGGGAGACTGAGGCAGGAGAATGGCGTGAACCCGGGAGGCGGAGCTTGCAGTGAGCTGAGATCATGCCACTGCATTCCAGCCTGGGCAACAGAGTGAGACTCCATCTCAAAAACAAAAAACAAAACATGAAAAACAAAACAACAACAACAACAAAAAACAAGGACATTTCACTGGCACTCAAGAGCCTGAGGTTGTAGAATAAGAAAATGCCTTTTCAGGGGGGTCGGAGCAAGATGGCCGAATAGGAACAGCTCCAGTCTCCAACTCCCAGCGCGAGCGACACAGAAGACCGGTGATTTCTGCATTTTCAACTGAGGTACTGGGGTCATCTCTCTAGGGAGTGCCAGACAATCGGTGCTGGTCAGCTGCTGCAGCCTGACCAGCGTGAGCTGAAGCAGGGCGAGGCATCGCCTCACCTGGAAGCGCAAGGGGGAAGGGAATCCCTTTTCCTAGCCAGGGGAACTGAGACACACAACACCTGGAAAATCGGGTAACTCCCACCCCAATACTGCGCTTTAAGGAAACAGGCACACCAGGAGAATATATCCCATACCTGGCCGGGAGGGTCCCACGCCCACGGAGCCTCCCTCACTGCTAACACAGCCGTCTGCAGCGATCTATATGCAAGGCAGCAGCGAGGCTGGGGGAGGGGCGCCCGCCATTGCTGAGGCTTAAGTAGGTAAACAAAGCCGCTGGGAAGCTCGAACTGGGTGGAGCTCACAGCAGCTCAAGGAAGCCTGCCTGTCTCTGTAGAGCCTGTCTCTGTAGACTCTACCTCTGCGGACAGCGCACAGCTGCAGTCCAATAGGGGAAAGAGCGGGGCCGTTGCAGACGCGAATGACTCTGTCTGACAGCTTTGGGGAGAGCCGTGGATCTCCTAACGCGGAGGTTGAGATCTGAGAACGGACAGACTGCCTGCTCAGGTGGGTCCCTGACCCCTGAGTAGCCTAGCTGGGAGACATCCCCCACTAGGGGCAGTCTGACACCCCACACCTCACAGGGTGGAGTCACCCCTGAGAGGAAACTTCCAAAGAAAGAATCAGACAGGTACACTCGCTGTTTAGCAATATTCTATCTTCGGCAACCTCTGCTGCTGACACCCAGGAAAACAGGGTCTGGAGTGGACCTCAAGCAATCTCCAACAGACCAACAGATAGTCCTTCTGACTGTCAGACGGAAAACTATCAAACAGGAAGGACACCTATACCAAAACCCCATCAGTACGTCACCATCATCAAAGACCAGAGACAGATAAAACCACAAAGATGGGGAAGAAGCAGGGCAGAAAAGCTGGAAATTCAAAAAATAAGAGCGCATCTCCCCCTGCAAAGGAGCGCAGCCCATCGCCAGCAATGGATCAAAGCTGGTCAGAGAATGACTTTGACGAGATGAGAGAAGAAGGCTTCAGTCCATCAAACCTCTCAGAGCTAAAGGAGGAATTACGTACCCAGCGCAAAGAAACTAAAAATCTTGAAAAAAAGTGGAAGAATTGACAGCTAGACTAATTAATGCAGAGAAGATCATAAACGAAATGACAGAGATGAAAACCATGACACGAGAAATACGTGACAAATGCACAAGCTTCAGTAACCGACTCGATCAACTGGAAGAAAGAGTATCAGCGATTGAGGATCAAATGAATGAGATGAAGCGAGAAGAGAAACCAAAAGAAAAAAGAAGAAAAAGAAATGAACAAAGCCTGCAAGAAGTATGGGATTATGTAAAAAGACCAAATCTACGTCTGATTGGGGTGCCTGAAAGTGAGGGGGAAAATGGAACCAAGTTGGAAAACACTCTTCAGGATATCATCCAGGAGAACTTCCCCAACCTAGTAGGGCAGGCCAACATTCAAATTCAGGAAATACAGAGAACGCCACAAAGATACTCCTCCAGAAGAGCAACTCCAAGACACATAATTGCCAGATTCACCAAAGTTGAAATGAAGGAAAAAATCTTAAGGGCAGCCAGAGAGAAAGGTCGGGTTACCCACAAAGGGAAGCCCATCAGACTAACAGCAGACCTCTCGGCAGAAACTCTACAAGCCAGAAGAGAGTGGGGGCCAATATTCAACGTTCTTAAAGAAAAGAATTTTCAACCCAGAATTTCATATCCAGCCAAACTAAGCTTCATCAGTGAAGGAGAAATAAAATCCTTTACAGATAAGCAAATGCTTAGAGATTTTGTCACCACCAGGCCTGCCTTACAAGAGACCCTGAAGGAAGCCCTAAACATGGAAAGGAACAACTGGTACCAGCCATTGCAAAAACATGCCAAAATGTAAAGACCATCGAGGCTAGGAAGAAATTGCATCAACTAACGAGCAAAATAACCAGTTAATATCATAATGACAGGATCAAGTTCACACATAACAATATTAACCTTAAATGTCAATGGACTAAATGCTCCAATTAAAAGACACAGACTGGCAAACTGGATAAAGAGTCAAGACCCATCAGTCTGCTGTATTCAGGAGACCCATCTCACATGCAGAGACATACATAGGCTCAAAATAAAGGGATGGAGGAAGATCTACCAAGCAAATGGAGAACAAAAAAAAGCAGGGGTTGCAATCCTAGTCTCTGATAAAACAGACTTTAAACCATCAAAGATCAAAAGAGACAAAGAAGGCCATTACATAATGGTAAAGGGATCAATTCAACAGGAAGAGCTAACTCTCCTAAATATATATGCACCCAATACAGGAGCACCCAGATTCATAAAGCAAGTCCTTAGAGACCTACAAAGAGACTTAGACTCCCATACAATAATAATGGGAGACTTCAACACTCCACTGTCAACATTAGACAGATCAACGAGACAGAAAGTTAACAAGGATATCCAGGAATTGAACTCATCTCTGCACCAAGCGGACCTAATAGACATCTATAGAACTCTCCACCCCAAATCAACAGAATATACATTCTTCTCAGCACCACATCGCACTTATTCCAAAATGACCACATAATTGGAAGTAAAGCACTCCTCAGCAAATGTACAAGAACAGAAATTATAACAAACTGTCTCTCAGACCACAGTGCAATCAAACTAGAACTCAGGACTAAGAAACTCAATCAAAACCGCTCAACTACATGGAAACTGAACAACCTGCTCCTGAATGACTACTGGGTACATAACGAAATGAAAGCAGAAATAAAGATGTTCTTCGAAACCAATGAGAACAAAGATACAACATACCAGAATCTCTGGGACACATTTAAAGCAGTGTGTAGAGGGAAATTTATAGCACTAAATGCCCACAAGAGAAAGCAGGAGAGATCTAAAATTGACACTCTAACATCACAATTAAAAGAACTAGAGAGGCAAGAGCAAACACATTCAAAAGCTAGCAGAAGGCAAGAAATAACTAAGATCAGAGCAGAACTGAAGGAGATAGAGACACAAAAAACCCTCCAAAAAATCAATGAATCCAGGAGTTGGTTTTTTGAAAAGATCAACAAAATTGACAGACCGCTAGCAAGACTAATAAAGAAGAAAAGAGAGAGGAATCAAATAGTTGCAATAAAAAATGATAAAGGGGATATCACCACCGACCCCACAGAAATACAAACAACCATCAGAGAATACTATAAATGCCTCTACGCAAATCAACTAGAAAATCTAGAAGAAATGGATAATTTCCTGGACACTTACACTCTCCAAGACTAAACCAGGAAGAAGTTGAATCCCTGAATAGACCAATAGCAGGCTCTGAAATTGAGGCAACAATTAATAGCCTACCCACCAAAAAAAGTCCAGGACCAGATGGATTCACAGCTGAATTCTACCAGAGGTACAAGGAGGAGCTGGTACCATTCCTTCTGAAACTATTTCAATCAATAGAAAAAGAGGGAATCCTCCCTAACTCTTTTTATGAGGCCAACATCATCCTGATACCAAAGCCTGGCAGAGACACAACAAAAAAAGAGAATTTTAGACCAATATCCTGATGAACATCGATGCAAAAATCCTCAATAAAATACTGGCAAACCGGATCCAGCAGCACATCAAAAAGCTTATCCACCATGATCAAGTGGGCTTCATCCCTGGGATGCAAGGCTGGTTCAACATTCGCAAATCAATAAACGTAATCCAGCATATAAACAGAACCAAAGACAAGAACCACATGATTATCTCAATAGATGCAGAAAAGGCTTTTGACAAAATTCAACAGCCCTTTATGCTAAAAACGCTCAATAAATTCGGTATTGATGGAACGTACCTCAAAATAATAAGAGCTATTTATGACAAACCCACAGCTAATATCATACTGAATGGGCAAAAACTGGAAAAATTCCCTTTGAAACCTGGCACAAGACAGGGATGCCCTCTCTCACCACTCCTATTCAACATCGTGTTGGAAGTTCTGGCTAGGGCAATCAGGCAAGAGAAAGAAATCAAGGGTATCCAGTTAGGAAAAGAAGAAGTCAAATTGTCCCTGTTTGCAGATGACATGGTTGTATATTTAGAAAACCCCATTGTCTCAGCCCAAAATCTCTTAAGCTGATAAGCAACTTCAGCAAAGTCTCAGGATACAAAATTAATGTGCAAAAATCACAAGCATTCTTATACACCAGTAACAGACAAGCAGAGAGCCAAATCAGGAATGAACTTCCATTCACAATTGCTTCAAAGAGAATAAAATACCTAGGAATCCAGCTTACAAGGGATGTAAAGGACCTCTTCAAGGAGAACTACAAACCACTGCTCAGTGAAATCAAAGAGGACACAAACAAATGGAAGAACATACCATGCTCATGGATAGGAAGAATCAATATCGTGAAAATGGCCATACTGCCCAAGGTTATTTATAGATTCAATGCCATCCCCATCAAGCTACCAATGACTTTCTTCACAGAATTGGAAAAAATGGCTTTAAAGTTCATATGGAACCAAAAAAGAGCCCGCATTGCCAAGACAATCCTAAGTCAAAAGGACAAAGCTGGAGGCGTCACGCTACCTGACTTCAAACTATACTACAAGGCTACAGTAACCAAAACAGCATGGTACTGGTACCACAACAGAGATATAGACCAATGGAACAGAACAGAGTCCTCAGAAATAATACCACACATCTACAGCCATCTGATCTTTGACAAACCTGACAAAAACAAGAAATGGGGAAAGGATTCCCTATTTAATAAATGGTGCTGGGAAAATTGGCTAGCCATAAGTAGAAAGCTGAAACTGGATCCTTTCCTTACCCCTTATACGAAAATTAATTCAAGATGGATCAGAGACTTAAATGTTAGACCTAATACCATAAAAACCCTAGAAGAAAATCTAGGTAGTACCATTCAGGACATAGGCATGGGCAAGGACTTCATGTCTAAACCACCAAAAGCAACGGCAGCAAAAGCAAAAATTGACACATGGGATCTAATTAAACTAAAGAGCTTTTGCACAGCAAAAGAAACTACCATCAGAGTGAACAGGCAACCTACAGAATGGGAGAAAATTTTTGCAACCTACTCATCTGACAAAGGGCTAATATCCAGAATCTACAAAGAACTCAAACAAATATACAAGAAAAAAACAAACAACCCCATCAAAAAGTGGGGAAAGGATATGAACAGACATTTCTCAAAAGAAGACATCCATACAGCCAACAGACACATGAAAAAATGCTCATCATCACTCGCTATCAGAGAAATGCAAATCAAAACCACAATGAGATACCATCTCACACCAGTTAGAATGGCAATCATTAAGAAGTCAGGAAACAACAGGTGTTGGAGAGGATGTGGAGAAACAGGAACACTTTTACACTGTTGGTGGGATTGTAAACTAGTTCAACCATTATGGAAAACAGTATGGCGATTCCTCAAGGATCTAGAACTAGATGTACCATATGACCCAGCCATCCCACTACTGGGTATATACCCAAAGGATTATAAATTACTCTACTACAAAGACACATGCACACGTATGTTTATTGCGGCACTATTCACAATAGCAAAGACTTGGAATCAACCCAAATGTCCATCTGTGACAGACTGGATTAAGAAAATGTGGCACATATACACCATGGAATACTATGCAGCCATCAAAAAGGATGAGTTTGCGTCCTTTGTAGGGACATGGATGCAGCTGGAATCCATCATTCTTAGCAAACTATCACAAGAAGAGAAAACCAAACACCGCATGTTCTCACTCATAGGTGGGAACTGAACAATGAGATCACTTGGACTCGGGAAGGGGAACATCACACACTGGGGCCTATCATGGGGAGGGGGGGGGGGAGGGATTGCATTGGGGAGTTATACATGATATAAACGTCATGCACATGTACCCTAGAACTTAAAGTATAATAAAAAAAAAAATGCCTTTTCATCATTAAGGAGAATCTCCACTGCTCTGTCAAGGAGCTCTGGTTCTGCACCCTCAGATATATCGTGGTATAGAGTGCTACAGCTTAAAGCATTTATCTGATCCAATTCCTTTGCTTTATAGATGAGAAAAATGAGAGCCAAAGAGATCAGACAACTTCCCCAAGAAGTCACACAGATCTCATCCCTCCCCCACTTCTGTCCTCAGGGATGGAGTTCCAACGAAAGGAACAGGATTCTAAAATATTCTACTGGTGTTCTGGGAGTGGGGAGCTGGAGCACTAAGGAGAGAGGCCAAGCTGGGGCTTCTATAGGGTGGAGGGCACCGGGCTTGGGGAGGGCTCTGCAGGGCGTGTGGGTACTTACTCCTCCTCCGTGTTGTTGCTGGTGTTAGTGTTGCGTTTGGCCAGGGGCCAGGCGCTGCGGGAAGGTAGAGAGAACATCAAGGGTCTGAACTTGGTTTCCATTCCTTGGGGCCATTTCCCCAGGGGATTACCATGCCCCCCCCCCCCCAACCCCATCCCACTGCTTCCAGCCTTTGCACTCACAGCTTGAGGAATACGGGGTGGTATTGTGAAGGCCAAAATGCTTTGTGATTGCTTAGCTCAGATAAAAGGCTTGGGGGAAGGGAGGGTGAACATGGCTAAACTGAGGCTTCTGAAGAAATGAAGATTCAGCCATTTGACTACTTCCAGCTTCCCTGCCTCAAATTCCACTCAATTTCCTTCCATTCCACCCTGGATGGGGCCACATGCCGGGCACTAAGAGGGGCACAGAAATGGAGCCCACGTGGCCTCTGTCCTCAGCGCTTCCCTGCCTCCTGGGTGGAGGAGGCCTTTTACCTTCTGCCCCAGGATGGACGCAGCAGCAACAGTGACTTGCTCCCTCAGCTGCAAAGGCCTCTTCCAATTAGCAGGACGAGTAACTGAGCATAGGCAGGATTGTTGCTGTTTTCAGTTTATCCTCCTCCCGTCCTCTCCTACCTCCCCAAATCTTACAACTCCAGGGCCTGACACCCCCGGTCTATGTGAGAATCTGGTTGAAGGTAAGGGCTGGTTTTGCACAAGCTGGACATTTATTTAAAGTTGAATTTTGCAGTACTTCATGATGTACTATAGCAAAAGGTATTATCTCTGACCGCCAGAACCCATTTTCAACATGGCTGGGTTAAAAAAGTCAGGCGGTCTCGCAGGGCACTGCAGACCCCTCATAGGCGACCACGAGCACTGGAGCTTGAGCACCGGGACGCCTCTTCCACGATGCTGGATGTCAGCCAAATCAATGCCATTCTCATGACCTTAGCTCCTCCTGCCCAGATCTCCCTCTCCCCGTCTAAGATACGGCCGTTACCGCTTATTTCTGGATTGGTTCTGCTCATCTGAAAATCTCCCAGGAACTGGAACCACCCTGGGATTGTGAAGGAGGGAAGGTTCAGCTTTGTGGGGGTGCAGTGGCTGTGTTCACCACGCCTCTGTGCCCGTAACCCCACAAAGCCAGGCCCACACAGGAGAACTAGGACCTGTCTCTGTATATACTTGGCTTTGCCGTGGAGACTTTGCCTCCAGAAAAATTCAAACTCCTCACCCCTAGGAAGCCTTGCTGGTTGACTGACACTACCTGCACCATCGCGTCCATCTGCCTATGCTGACCCTGCCCGCGAGTGATCCAACAAGTGTCTGTGAGGTGGGCGGGGCCTGCCCTGGATGTGGTCCTAGCTCAACGCTCCATTCGTCTGGTCCCATCCGGAAACAGACAGAGAGTCTAACATTCATCTCTAAGGATGTGGGAAGGTAATTTGGTCAATTTAAATAAGGAAGTCTTTGCTTGCCCAAAAGGAATTAGACCGGTCTGGCTGGCTTGCTGAGAAACCTCTGTTTCCCCCCTCCCTCTTCCTCTGTCTCCACTTTGTCCTCTTTCTTATCTGTCTGTCTCCTTGTCTTTCTGTCTATGGTGTCCCCCGAGGGTACTGGATGCCCAGTCCTGGGGACCTGGGACCTCCCTGCACTTGTCTGGGCCAGTGCCCAGGTCTTCCCCAGCCTCCTTCCCACAGCCCAGGAAACCCAAGGGTTTGCAGTCCAAGCTCGTGTGAAAACTGCCCTTCCCGTCTCAGCCAGGGATTCTCACACCTTTCCCTGGGTCTCCTAAAGCAGTCACTGGTGAGACGTGGCCTTGAACTCTCACATTCCGTCTTAAAAATGCCCTTGCTCTTTGCCGTCCCCGCATCATCTGTGACATACAACTTCCCACTGCCACTCCCCACACAAATGTGGAATGAAAATGGATGTTCCGAAAAGATCCATTGGGTTTCCCCCTGAGACTTCATCCCCTTCACACCCCAGAGACCCTCATATGCCCATTTGAGAAGCTCCAAACCTGAACCCGTCTTCTCCTCATTGACATACAGATAGCTTTTTCTCTAGGAAATTATATAGGGACTATTCTGCAATCATCCTGCTTATTTGATCCCCTCTTCCCACCCCCTAGAAAATAGGTTCTGGGTGAGAATCCACCTGTTTGGGAGGCTGAGGGGAGGTCAACTTCCCCTCCACGTCTTACCTCTCCTCCCTTCCAGGACATACCAGTGTCCTAAAGAGATTCTACTGTGCAGTGACAATTGATTCAACCAGTGCTGACCCAGGGGTCTCTCTGCAGACCACCTGCTGGGGAGACTTCTCACGAACAAGTCAGGAGGGGAGGCAGCAGCCCTGTGTCTCTGTGTAAGGGGGTGCCAGTCAGGTTTATCTCCCAGTGAGGGTGGGGGCGATGCACAACGGTGCGCAGAGACCCCAGTTATGCAGATTTTCCCTCCAGAAAGCAAACACCCTCCCCACCTCACTCTGCTCCCACCATTGTCCCCTTCCCCACCTGGTATTTCTCACCCTGATCTGGGACACGGATGGCTCCCCTTGAAAATTCTGACCAACCCGTAGACTCTCGTCCCAGAAAAATGCATGCGTGCCTACACATAAAATTGTGGATACCATTTAGACAACCCCCAAAGCTCCTGCTATAAAAGACCCCGCTTTTGAGCAAGATGAGTCCTAGTGAGTCTAGGATGCGAGTCCTTTGGTGAAGACAGATGGGTAAGGCCAGCATCCCCCCATGAGTTTCTGAGAACACGATTTCCAGGGGACCCTAATGGGGGTTCTGTGTAGGATGAGGTGAGTGATGAAATGAGGCTGGGGGCTCTGGTTCAAGGGTTTCCTCCTCCTGCACGGCCTCCTGGACTCCGCAGAGGCTGTTAGAGCATGTAGTGCTCCCCTAAGGGCAAACACTTTCTTCAAGGAACAGCTCACGAGGATGACATTCCAGGTCACCTGTGCTGCATCCAAACAGAATGGAGCAAAGCAGAGGCTTCCTGCCTGGCCCCAGCAGGCGCAGGAGGCCCCTTCTTCTTTCCGTTCCTTACCTTCTCCCTCTGTCTGCTGGCTCCTGGCTGCCCACATTTGCCTGGGCGTTGCTTTCTTGGCTGGACACCTCCTTAAGCTCAGCTCCACGGAAACGATCAGGAAAACAGTCCGGTCCCTGGTCCTGGTGGTGCACGTGCCTGACAGCCCACCTGCGCAGCAAGAAGACGAGGCGCGAGAGCCTGGAAGGCGACACAGGCACTGAGCCAGAGGGAGAGGAAAAGCCCCCCACACCTCCAACCCCCAGTCTTTCCCTCTCTCTTTTTCTCCCTGTCTCTCTCTCTGTCTCGAGGGGTGGGGCAGAAGCAGTGATGGCCAGCAGGGTGTGGGTGCTGGGGGCCCTGTGGTCTACATTTGCATCTCCGTCCCATGGGGACTGTTTATCCCCTTCTCCCTCCACCCTGCAGTCAGGGGCAGGCTTCCCCGGAAGGGACACTCTATTACCATTTGTCCTTGTAGCACTTGGACTCTGCCTAAGGCATGATCCTTCAAACGGGGGATTAGCTCACTCCTTTTGCCCAGCGGAGAGCTCTTTGTAACGACTGCCAAGCACAGGAAGAGTAAAGCAAGGCAGGTTTCAAACGATGACAACATTGAGAGCAAGGTTATTTATGTATTTATTTAGAAGTGCCTGAGATCTGATAGAGCAAGGCTTAAAGGAACAGGCATCCAGGCACAACCTGGAGTCTTTTCCAAGCTTTTATCTTATTGGTGTGTTCTTGTACAAACTAGAGTTTTCTCCCCAGGCCTGGGAGGTTCCTTTGCAACTTGCCTTGGGCCCTCTCCCGGAGCCGGCCCTGCCTGGAGCTTGCAGTAACAACACCTGCGACCGTAGTACCCGTCCCCAGAGCTCATCTGAGTCGCACAGGCCTGAGGGGTGCCTTCCCTCCACCCTGCCTGCTGCTGCTGGTGTCCTGCCAGAGGGGAACAGCGGGGAACAGGCCCAGAGACTCCATTCTGGTTCTCGGCTTCTGGTTTCCCTGATTTGGCATCTGCAGTGCCCTCCCCTGGACGGGGTGTCCCCAGCCAGAGTCGGTACTGAACAACCTGGAACTAAGCCACCAATTGTCACATACCTTGACCCTAATCACACACTTATGACCTTAGCCTAAGGGAATACACTGACTAAGAAAATATCCCGGTAGGCAGGTGCTTACAGCTCCTGCCGCAGACATATTTGGAGGTATCTGCCCCTCCCAGTCTCTCTGCTGCAGACAATTCCTGTACCCACACCCTTCCTCTGCCGAGAGGGTGGAACAAAGGTCATACTCCCTCCTCCAGCCTCAGACAATGGGACTAGGACAGACAAGTGATGCACAGAGAGCCACTCAGGCCTCTGAACTGAGAGCCACTTGAAGACGGGTTTGGGTGTTTCAACTCATGGTCACATGGCAAAGGCTGTTTTCAGCCTTGTGCCGGCTGCTATGGGAACAGAAAGAACCAGAATGGAGGGGACATGCAGCAAGAAGCACAAAGACCATGAAACTCCATGAGAAAATGGGAGGCGGAAGGTGGCTACCTCCTCAGGTCCCCTTCTGCGAGCCTCATGGGCTCTGTTTCCTGGAGATAGTTGTGTTGCTAGCTTACAACACACCCTGTATCAGCCCTGCAGAGCTGACTTAAAGGCGTTCTCTTTTTCCCTTTATGAACAAAGAACCTTAAGACAGCTCTTTATTAGTAAAATGCGAACAGTGAACATCACTTACATGCCCAGCTACAAGGGACTAGTTAATAAACAACGGTGGAGCAGTATCCTTCATAATGAAAAGCATGAAGAATAAATAGATACGTGAATTTCTTTTGCGATAATCTGAAGTAAAAAGTATAGAACATATGACTATGTAGAACTCTGGCGTTGGAAACAACCACCTGGTGGAAGGAAATAATGAGCCTGGTGTTTGCTGGGCACCTGCCGTCAGTCGGGGCTTGGCTCTGAAGCAGCTTTCAGGCCACCTGTGGGGTAGGCACTGTTAGATGCATTTTTAGAGGACACTTGAAAAGGCGAAATGACTTCCTCAGGATGGGGCAGCTGTTGAAGCTGGAGTACGGATGTTATCAGAGAGAGGCAGAGCTTGGAGTCTTACTAATCTTGCAAACAAATGCTTTTGGAGGGACACCTGCCCTGAGGTCCAGAGGAGCACGCGGGAGACCCTGCCAGCGCCATTTCAGACCTCATCGCCATCATCCTCAGCACACCACCGCGTCCACCGAACCAAAGCTCTCCCACGGCTGGCTGCTCTTACCACCTTCTCCGGTTGGCTTTTTCTCTGAAATCTTCTACACCTGAGCAAGTACCTCAACGTCAGTTTTCATTAAGCAATTTCAGATAAGGGCAGTTTTCCTTAGACTTTTCTGAACTCAGAACATCTGACCCAAGAGGAAATTACTCACTGACAGTTTTCAGGCTGCTCTGCTCCTGACCCTTCCTTTTCCAAATCTTCAGCTCCACCCCCATCTAGCCCTTCCTCCTGAGAGGTCGCTACCTTCTTTCTGCCACAGCGTCCCCCAGGCCAAGGTAGGGACTGAAGCTGGCCGGTTACCTGGCAAGCTCCTGGCCGGTGAAGGAACCCTGGCCGGGGTCAGCCAGTCCTCTGGTCTCCATGGCGATCCCCGGCTGCAGCACTGACGATGTCTCCTCGCATGGCGAGTGGGCTCTAGGAAATCAGATATGCAGCAAGCGGAATTGATTTCAAGCCCATGAACCTCCTGGACACAGCCAGGAGTGAGACAGTCAGATGTTCTGCTTAACAGGGAAAGCCGCCCTCAGAGATCCTCATCCCAGGGGCTCCCCACTTCCCTTTGCCTCCTGCAGATGGATTCTGGGTTTTGGTATAAACGTGGCCTTTCCTTTACAGCAAGGAAGGTAGCTACTGTCCAGGGCTAGGTGAAGGGATGGGGAGGTGGCAGTACACGATGGCCTGGCCCTCCTCAAAGCACTGGGTGGGGAGAGGTCCCTGGGCTTGCCATTTTGAGCCAAAGCAGCTGCTTCCATAAAATGACTCCATAATGAGGATTTTGGTTCCAACACTTCTCGCCTGCTGAATTTCATCTTCTGAGGCCAGATTGAATACCCGCTCCTTAGGGGTCTTCCTGAGCCTCCCTTCCTACTGCGTGTGCTGCAGCCACACTGCCTGGGCAGTTGTTTGTGGGCTTGTCTGGCAGCGTTCCTGGGAACCCACTGGTTAACACGAAGGCCCTGCAATATTGCGCAGAACTGGCCTAGCCCTCCACACACAGTTCAAATAATTTGTACAGTGCTTTCGAATGAGACTCCACTTCCCCTAGTCCCTTTTGCCAAACACTAGGCTCTCTCTCCTGCAAGGCAGAGGTAAGGTGTGGTGACCCCTCTTGTGCAATCCATTGTGGAAAGTGTGATCCCAGAAAGGAAAGGTGCCCAAAACTCCATGCGAGCACCAGTCACACCAGCGGAGTCTGGTTGAATTGCCTGGAAAAAGACTAGGAATGTGTCTGGGAATATTTGCGTTTCTTTTAAACCCCCTTGGGCTGAAGTTTGATCAGCCTGATTAAAAGGCAGCCAGGCATTAGCCTCTAGGGATTTGCACTTCAGTCTGTGAATCTTGAGGAGCCCAGGTAAGACAAATTAATTCTATCATGTGACCTGTTCCAACCTCATTAGCCTTCTTAACAAGGAGGCAAGAATTAACACCAGGGAAAAGCTTCAGTCTCTCCCCGGTGATTGATTAGAAGTCAGAGTCCTTGAATCCTGGTGGCCGGGCTGCTGCTTCTCCTACAGATTCCTCCCTGCCTTCTCCAGCAGCAGGGAGCTCAATCCCGTGTCCTGGTCTGTCTGGGCCGTCTCTTGACTGCCCCACCTGTCCACAGATTCTTCCCTCCCACAGCCTCCCCACACTGAGGCTATGTTTTCTCTCTGGAACCACAGGGAGTCGGGTAGCTTGATCTTCTACCTTCAATGACCAGAACCTGTGCTACTTCTGGGTTTGCAGGCCAGAACCCCCAGCTCACCCAGCCGTTCCTCCTTGTGGTCAAGTCTCTTCCTTGTCATGGTCCTTCTCCCATGAGCAAGTTCCTGGGGTCTTGCTTGACTGGGCAGGGAGACTGAGGCCACCCTGCTGTGACTGGAGCCCACTCTGGGAAGACTGTTGCTTTGTGTGTTTTGGGTGGTTTTTGATGGTCATGAGCTACCATCAGCGAAAATCCAAAGCAGTCCTATAACGCAGGCTGCTGCCAGCCAGAGGACCCCGGCTTGTGCGTGTGCAACTGATTTTTTTGGAATGAAGTATTGGACCTTCCCATTGATCCGAGTCATTCGATGTGTTGGAAGCCTTGGTATGCAGAGAACACACTCACCTTTCCTTCCAACACCATTCTACTCACAAACACAATACACAAACCACATGCCATTTAGTGGCTCTTTACTGTATGCCAGCCACAGACATTTTATCATTTCATCCACACAACAACCCTGTAAGAGAGGAAATGGAAATTCAGAGAGGTTAAGCAACTTCACTGAGGTCCCACAGCCAGGTGGGACAGCCAAGATTCCAATGTTATTCCATCCCATTTCAAAACTTGCTGTCATCCACTCCATGAAGCTGCCCTATGTTTTCATATATGGCAGAGATGAAAATGAAATTAAAAGGATGGCTGAGGACTGAGCCCTGTGGCATGCCACTAGAGACATTGCTCTAATCCGTACAGCTGCACCATAGGCATGGCTCTTTATTTTCAAACCATCTGATTGAATTCTCCCCTTATACACATAAGAAACCCGCTCTTGTCTCATTTGTGTACGTGAGAGGCCCTGCTGCAGTCCAGAAGCTACGATTCCCTTGCCCTCTTCATATTCTGTATACTATAAAGGTGGGATGCATGCTCCAATGCACCTAGGTTGGTTGCAGGAGGAGGCAGCAGAGGTCCTTGGATTCGAGCAGATGGCATGGGGGTGGTGGTGTGGCAGCAGATAGCTGGGCGGGGGCCCTGTCGCAGCCTGTGTGCCTGGAAGATCTGGAGGCAATCCCAAGGATGGAGGTGTTCTGCTGCCACCAGCAGCTCCTCAGGGAGCTGAGCTCTAGGCACCAAGCAGTCGGCCCAGCGTTTTAGCGTAGTCTGGTTCCTGCTAATTGCATGAGGGCACATCCTGAGACCAGATTTATTTGCATTTGCGGCAAAGGAATTAGATGACATCAGAGCTGGTGCGTGGGTGAGGAGGGCACAACCCACCCAGGATTGCAAAGCAGACCTGCAACCAGCAGCAGGGAGAGCTGTTGCATGTGGACGGGATCTATGATGCCCACTCAGGGGGAGGAGGCAGAGTGGAAAGGTGTCAGGTCCTGGTTGGAGTCTCTGCTCCAGCACCTGCAGGCTGAGTATTCTGTTGACTGGTCACTGACTCTCTCTGGGCTTAAGTTTCCTGATCTTCACAAAGCAAATAAAGCGAAAGTTGGCAATTTCATGTGGGTTTCAGTGACCAGAAAGGCACAACTGTCCGTGAAGAACAGGGAGAGCCTTCCATGATGCAAGTTCCAGGGGCCTGATGGGGGTGCCCATTTCTTCCCTATGCCTTGCCCCACTTCCTTTTTTTTTTTTTTTTTGAGACAGAGTCTCCCTCTGTCGCCCAGGCTGGAGTGCAGTGACTGGATCTCAGCTCACTGCAAGCTCCGCCTCCCGGGTTTGCGCCATTCTCCTGCCCCAACCTCCCGAGTAGCTGGGACTACAGGCGCCCGCCATCTCGCCCGGCTAGTTTTTTTTTGTATTTTTTAGTAGAGACGGGGTTTCACCGTGTTAGCCAGGATGGTCTCGATCTCCTGACCTCGTGATCCGCCCGTCTTGGCCTCCCAAAGTGCTGGGATTACAGGCTTGAGCCACCGCGCCCGGCTACCCCACTTCCTTCTCAATGCCTGAAATTCTGTTAGATCAATGTCTTTCTTTTAGCTCCAGAGCGCTACCTATATTAAATATCTGGGGGTGTTTACATAGTAAACCTCATTAATTACTTCTCCCAGAAACTGATTTTACCAGGCAGATGGAGGGGAGGTGGGAAGAGAGGAGAGGAACTGATGTCTGAGATGACATTTGGAGTCCCCAAGGACACACAGGTACCAAAAAAAGGGAGATCCTTTGGCAACTAATGCAAGAATGGTAACTAGAGTCTCCCTGGGAAATGAGAGTGTTGGGGCCAGGCTCTGTCCTGCTTGTGGCTGGTGGAAGGGCCTGGGGCAATGGCTTGACAGGACCTCAGTCTCTGTAAAATGAACAGACCAGGCCAGGACAGCCCTGGAGCTTCCCTCCCACGTGTGGGCGGCAATTCTAAGATCCCATGTGGGGACGATGCCTTCCAAAGAAGAGGCCCGCCTGACGTTGGTAGTTGTCAAGAACAAGAATAACTAGTAGAATGGAGAGAGCTGCTTTGAAAGACAACATGATTTTCACCTTATAATGCTCAAGTTCTACGTTTATTTGCACAGAGGAATTAATGTTGGTAAGGTGAAGGTTTCTTGTCACTGGGCGAGGACAGGGGCTCCCACGAGAACTGCAACCGGAAATTAACTTTGCACTTGGTGAAGCATCTGATGTTTTCCAGCAAGATGGGTTTGGGGACGTGAGAGTAAACAGAGGTGGCTTTTCAGCACAAGGATGGGGAATATGACACTTGAGTTTCCCCCTTCGCAAGCCCTGAGGAACTTGAATGATTGTAACCCTCTGCTGCTGGCCACATGTGGTGGGGACTGAAGCCAGTGCAGTTTTAAGTCTTCGGTCCTGGAGAAGCGGGATGAAAATTGTTTTCTTCGGTGGTAATTGCTTTGAGCTCCACTCAGGGAGTAACACAAGACCACTCTTCTGTCAGACACAAACCCCTATGCCCCAAAGCTCATTCGAAATAGCTACACCAGGAGATGGATCCAGGATTTAAGGTGCCCTCAGTCCTAGCTGCAGTTCTTTGTAGCAGAGAATAGCCTGCTTCTATTGCCTTATCCTCACAGATGTGCCAGACAGCTCTTAAATAATTGAGCCAACTAAAAAGAGCTAAGTAGAAAAGAAAAACTCAAACTTATTTTTGGTGTGTTCAGGGTGTAAACTGTTTTCATTCAAATGAAGTGTTTTCTTTTTTTTTTTTTTTTTTTTTTTTTGAGACGGAGTCTGGCTCTGTCGCCTAGGCTGGAGTGCAGTGGCCGGATCTCAGCTCACTGCAAGCTCCGCCTCCCGGGTTTACGCCATTCTCCTGCCTCAGGCTCTGGAGTAGCTGGGACTACAGGCGCCCGCCACCTCGCCCGGCTAGTTTTTTGTATTTTTTAGTAGAGACGGGGTTTCACTGTGTTAGCCAGGATGGTCTCGATCTCCTGACCTCGTGATCCGCCCATCTCGGCCTCCCAAAGTGCTGGGATTACAGGCTTGAGCCACCGCGCCCGGCCCAAATGAAGTGTTTTCATTCTTCCTTATGACGTTCCACTATAAAAATAATTCCAATAACTTAAAAACTGGGCCTCCAATTCGATGAAAAGACCTTGGGGCAGGGAAGTCTCAAAGGACAGAGACTTGGTTGTGCCTTCCTCTTGGGGGCAGTCAGCGAGGGGCCACACCCACACGCAGTTCCCAGTGCAGCCTTCTTGATATCACTGAAGATAAAGAGTGATTAACATTCGTGTACCCCAATTCTCAATCATTTATCTCAAAAGCTTTCCAAAAGGACTGGAATTTCAAGACAAAGAGGGGTGGCTTGTCCAAACACCGTTTCTCTCCGCTCCAAAATACTGATGTGAAACTTAAAACTTTTTACGTGGTAGGTGTCGGAGTCCTTTGCTCAAATCAGGTAGCTAGACAGGTGCAGGGCTGGGCTGGGAATTCGGGGAGGGGCTGGGCCCAGCCTCCATCCCTGAGGCCACTGTACCCCATCCTGAGCACACACTGTCATTCCTTTGTGATTCCATGGAACATTCTGAAAATTTGTGGCTGGTTAAAGCCACTCTTGCCTCTGTAAGATAAAGCATAGCTCTCTCATAAAGGAAGCGCTCTTTCTGTCTCTCATTTTGAAATCTCGGTGGTGTTTCCATGGGATACTGTATTAATCTGTCAATTTACCACGTGAAGGGTAGGACCGAGGCCTGAGTGGAGCTCAGTAAGCCTCAGCTGGTGGTCAGGCTGAGACAGCAGGGCTTGGACACAGGTAGGAAATGGGGCTATCTGAGGTCAAGGAGAAGAGACCAGAGAAGGCCCACAGGAAGAAGTAATCATTTCCAAGACCGGGAGTGAGAGTCAATGGGCACTCAACCACACGGCAGGGGCCGTGCCGGGACCTCTGCATTCACCTCTGCTGTAACCTCACCACAGCCCTAGGAGGCAACACTAGTACCGATTCATATTGCAGATGAGAAAACTGAGGCTTGGAGCCATTGAGCAACTTTTCATAGCAGGTCAGTTGCGGAGCCAGTGTTCAAACCCAGGCAGTCTGACCCAAAACCTGTGCTGTTAAACCATCATTCTGGTCACAGAAAGTGCAAAGGAAGGAGAAGGGAGGACCTTTTCTCACCCATGCAGACGACAAATAGCATTGTCGAAGGGCATCAGTTCAGAGCCCCGACCATGTGGCTGATCCCTAGAGCAAGCTCTGACCCTTGTCAGCGTGCGTTCCAGAGTGAGCCTGCAGAGAGTCTGCTAGAAGCCAGAGGCCGGTGACTGGTATTAGCGTGGCTTAACAAGCTAGCAATTCATTTAGCAAATGGTCGTCTTCTAAGAGGCCTTGCAAGCCCTCTTGAACAGGTCACAGGTCAAGCTGGGCTGGCTTGGAGGTCACTGGCCAAAGCAGAGCCAGGGTGAGTCAGCAGGACCGCAGTGCTGTCAAGTCAAGCAGACATTGTGGGCAGGAGCCGCAGCAGCCTACAGACCAGGCCTGCCTTCTCCTGGGTGCCTACTCCAGTGAATATCTCACTGGAAGGAGCCGGACTGAGATCCCATGACTGCCTTCTCTGCCTTAGGGAATCTGGAAGCTCCGTGAGATGCTTGGGTCATGCCCCACTCCAGGCAAGTGGGGTGCAAAGAGGAAAAGTTCCATTCTGCTTCAAAATCTTCCTGATCCTGACAGCCTCTGGTCCTTCTCCCAAGGTCTTGGGCCCAGGATCCTGTGGCCCATCCTTGGGCTCCTTCTCCCTGATGCCCTCTTTTGATACTCTCTTTGAAGCCCTCTTCAAGGGACTCTATTAGCTCACACATGGGAAATAAACTATGAAAACATACAAATGTTTCAAGAGTGAATACAGTCCTAATAGCGTTCTTTGTTCTTTGAAATAAGGAGCAATGCCTCAATTTAGAGGACTCAGTCTCCAGTGGTGGGACACAGGCATTGACAAAGGGCTAGTTAGGATAAAGGTATTTGAGTAGGATGGAATTTTCGGAGGCGTCTGGAGCGATATGACACTTCCTGGAGCCCCAGCACCGAGTTAAAATGGTTGGAGGAAATAAATATCTGTTGGGATGCTCTGGGATCTTCCTTCCTTTGCCGAAATCTCAGAAGGTGGGGTTCAAGGGCTGTGTGGGTTTGCATAATGGGGACTCAATCTCTTTGAAAATGATTGACCATCACTTATTAGCAGAGTTTGCTGCGGAGCTGGGACCAAGAACATAGACAGAGAAAAAACCAAATGTGTATTTGGGAGAGGAAGTGATGAACACAAATGAATGAGAAGAAATGAGGCACGAGGGTCCAGTGCTGGGGACTGAGGGATGTTACGGCATTTTGGGGCCGTCAGACAGTGTGTATTTAAGCTGCGTAATTTTCAATTCTATATATGTAGGGTGAAAGTAACAGAAATGTTGGAAAGAAAGTTACTCGTGGTTCAACTCAATCATCTCATTGAGAATTTAAGAAACATGGCCGGGTGCGGTGGCTCACATCTGTAATCCCAGCACGTTGGGAGGCTGAGGCAGGTGGATCACCTGCGGTCAGGAGTTCGAGACCAGCCTGGCCAATAGGGCAAAACCCCATCTCTACTAAAAATACAAAAATTAGCAGGGTGTGGTGGTGGGCGCCCATAATCTCAGCTACTAGGGAAGCTGAGGCAGGAGAATCACTTGAACCCAGTGAGCTGAGATTGCACTACTGCACTGCAGTCTGGGTGACAGGGTTGGACTCTGTCTCAAAAAACAAAAACGGAAAAACTAAAAACAAAGAAACATAAGGGTTTAGGTCCATGCACACTAAATAGGTCCCTTCCGACGTCCTCACTGTTATACCAGGAGCTTGGAAAAAATGCTGTTCCATTCTGCAGGTGAAGAAATTGAAGCACAGGGAGGTTAAGTGCATTTTCCCAGGTCTGCTAGGAAGTTAGGAATAGGGCTCGAAGTAGAGCTCAAGGCCCCAGATTTCCATTTCCTACCTGTGTCAGGATGTCATTGGTGGGGCTGATGGCTTGGCTGACAAGGCACAACCCACTCCCTATACAGGCCCTGGGCATGGCCTGCCTCCAGACCCTCCCCTGGAAGCGAGGGCAGGGCATTGGATTCATGCTACATCCTTGGTGCCCAGCTCAGGCTGCAAACCCAGTTCAGTGGCTGGTGCACAGCAAGAGTCCAATGCATTTTTGATGACTACATGGGAAAGTGTGTCAGTTTGAGGAAGTTCTTACAGTAAAATTTAGTCTGCTGCATTTGAATCTTCATTTTCTTATCTTATAGCAATTAAGTGACTATGTAAGCCTGCTTTTCCACATCTCTAAAACAATAATACAGACTAGTTTCTGGGGGTTGTGAGGATTAAGTGAGATGAAAAATGAAGTTGGCAGTGCTGTGAATACCTCCCCCGCCCTCCGACCTGTGGTTGGCCAATGTGAAGGCGTCCTTCCGCCATAGTCTAGATCCGCTGTGGAAATGACCAGGGTCAGGCATAAAACGAAAAGCCCATCTTACCTACTGAGGCCATTTTCAGCACGATCGAGATCTCGGTCAGAGGACTTTACCCTGAGGTGGGTCCTGGAGGAGTGGGAGTATTGGGTGTTGATCTTGGCCATCTTCTTGGTTTGTCACATTTAGCCCCCCAGACGATTGCTGAAATGTGAACACAAAACAGATACATCATCAGGACAGGAAAGTAACTGCAAACCCAGCTCATCACGGACAAGGGCTACCGCACGTGGCCCCCCTGCAAGCCCTGGCAGGCACGCCCTCCGCTGTCTCTTGTAGATCCTGCAGCAGTGAGTTTTAGTTGGACATCTCCGGGCTCTTCTTTCTAGCCTGAGGCACAAAGTCTTTTTTTTTTTTGAGATGGAGTCTCGCTCTGTCACCCAGGCTGGAGTGCAGTGGTGCCATCTCGTTTCACTGCAAGCTCCGCCTCCCGGGTTCACACCACTCTCCTGCCTTAGCCTCCCCGAGTAGCTTAGCCTCCCCGAGTAGCGCCCACCACCGCGCCCAGCTAGTTTTTGTATTTTTTTAGTAGAGACGGGGTTTCACTGTGTTCGCCAGGATGGTCTCGATCTCCTGACCTCGTGATCCGCCCGTCTTGGCCTCCCAAAGTGCTGGGATTTACAGGCTTGAGCCACCGCGCCCGGCTGGCACAAAGTCTTTTACTCATTTGTTATGTTATGTTACCATGCTGCAGAGCTGCTCAGAGTTAAGTGCTGAACGAGCGAATGAATAAATAAATGAAAGACCAAGTGGGTATGTGATATAAGGAAGGTGAAGCCCTCATGATTCTCTGAGATGATGCAATGTCCCTCTTGACCCTGGTTTTCTTGTTTTCTTATTTTTATCTTATAATTTGGCAGGTGTTTCCATGGCTCCCTCAAATCTTGCTTTAAGACAACACGTAAAGAAAGGACCATACATGACGTTCAGAAAACCTTTATAATATAATGCTAAATCCAATATCACTTCATCTCACTAATCCTCACAATAACTTTGTGAGGTACTTATTATTTTTATTCCCATTTAACGATGAATAAACTGAGCCTCAGAGGTGTTAAGTAAGCTTGTCCAATGAAAGATAGATCCCACCTGTCAATGTGGCACAATCCTTGTGAAATCGCCTTGAAAAATTGTAACTAAGGAAATTATGGCAGTGAAAGACATCAGACCTAACCAATTCCATCTTGCTTCTGACCTCTAAATTGTCCTTATTCATTCCTGGGTGTAGGCCGAACTAGCCTTGGGAAGGAATTTAATTTATAATTTAAATTAAAGCCCTTTCCCAAAGCTAAACTGTTTTTGTAAAACAAATGAAAGCCCACCAGCTAAAACAAATGAAAGCCCACCAGCCACCAAGTTAGAATGAGAGGGGCTGGAATTCTAAATATTATCAGCCATTATTCCAGAGGTCATAAGATTCGCAACTTCCCCAGTTACTGTTAAAGGCAACATCTCTATTGTGAAACTAAGATTGGCCTTTTGAGATGTCTTTTCAGGTTTTCACGTTTCTAACAACGGGTGGCCACACCTTGCCCTACCAACCAGTTCTGTGGCCCCCACCCAGTAACTGACTCGGCAGAAGAGAACAGCGTCAACTCCCTATGACTTCATCCCTGAGCCAGCCAATCAGCACTTCTGATTCACTGGCCCCCTACCCACCAAATTATCCTTAAAAACCCTGATCCTTGAGTTTTGGGGGAGACTGATTTGAGTAATAATAAAACTCTGGTCTCCCACACAGACCACTCTGTGTGAATTACTTTTTCTCTATTGCAATTCCCCTGTCTTGGTAAGTTGGTTCTGACTAGGCAGTGGGGAAGGTAAACCCCTTGGGCAGTTACACTTGTGCCAGAAATCAGGCCATCAACATTTCCTCTTTGGCAAACATTGGAAGGTGCCTCTGGATTGAAAAGAAAGCCTACGTGAGAGCAGGGCTGGTGTGATTGGCCAGTTCCATGATTTCTGGACAAGTCTTTCTGGAAGATGCATTTCTGGAGGATAGCTTCTCTAAAATAGATTAGCACAGGCTCTCTTGAGCAGCCACGTGGTTTAAGTGTGTCAGATGTCAGTAGAGACCACTCCAGAGAAGGATGGCAATTTCTAGAAATAGCCCAGGGACTCACTCCAGGACTCAATTAATTCCATATCCAAAGGAAGGTCAGAGGCCGGGCGCGGTGGCTCAAGCCTGTGATCCCAGCACTTTGGGAGGCCGAGACGGGCGGATCACGAGGTCAGGAGATCGGACCATCCTGCTAACACAGTGAAACCCGTCTCTACTAAAAATACAAAAACTAGCCGGGCGAGGTGGCGGGCGCCTGTAGTCCCAGCTACTCGGAGGCTGAGGCAGGAGAATGGGTAAACCGGGAGGCGGAGCTTGCAGTGAGCTGAGATCCGGCCACTGCACTCCAGTCGGGCGACAGAGCGAGACTCCGCCTCAAAAAAAAAAAAAAAAAAAAAAAAAAAAAAAAAAAAAGGAAGGTCAGAGACAGGAGCCATGGGTGTGGCCACGCACATCTGGCCAACCATCTGTCAGTTATGAAAGGGCAGCCATGGGCTCAGCAGGGTCCCGACTTGTCTCTGATGTTTGAAAGTTCAAGTCTATGAGTTTAAATTTTCTAGTTTTCCCAATAGATCAAACATTGTTTTGATTTTAAATACTTCATTCATTTATGTAACAAGGAGTGAGTTTCTGGCTGATCACAGGAGCTATAAAGAGAAATAGAATGAAGCCTGTTCTCAAGGATCTGACAGTGTGGTGGGGCAGGTGCTACAACAGGCTTTGCAGGTTGTGCCAGGAGCTTGGGCCTTACCCTACCAAGCCCAGTAGGAATGTGGTCAGATGTGTACAGGCCACTCTGGCTAGACCAGGGAGGATGTATTCAGGGAATATGACTGACTGTGAGGTGAGCAGCTAAAAAGTTGTCACAGTTTCTTAGGGGAGTGAGAACAGCTGCCTGAACTAGCTTTGTGGTGGTGACAGCAAGTGGGTAGAATTGCCAGGACATGGCAATTTAGGTATAAGGGGTGGGGAGGAAGAGGTGCTGAACACGGTGTCCAAACAGCTGGCTTGATGGGAGGTGCTGCCTGCCCACTGAGGCAGGGCAATAGGAGAGAAGCAGGTTAGAGAAAGAGAATGATTCCAGTTTGAGGTGCCTGCAAAACTTTAGGACCAGCATATGAAATTGTACTCTTCCATTAAAAGCAATAAATCCAGGGAGGGACCAAGGTGGCCGACCAGAAACAGCCGAGGTCAGAGGTTCTCACCAAGGAGAATGAAAATGGTGAGTGAATCCTGCACTAGCAACTGAGGTGTCCAGGTTTTGTCAGTGGGACTGACTAGGCAGCCCCACGGAGAGTGAGAAAAGCAGGGTGGGGCGTCTGCCCACCTGGGAGCGGCACGGGGCAAGCGGACCTCTGATTCTCAGCCAAAAGAGGCAGTGAGTGATTGTGCTGCCCTAACTGGGAAACCTCACTTTCTCCATGGATCTGTGCTATCCGCAGATCAGGCGATTCCCTCGTGAGCCCCACACCACCAGGGCCTTGGGTCCCAAGCACAGAGCTGTGCAGATTCTTGGCGGCCGCTACAATGGAGACAGCCTAAGATTACAGAGCCCCTGCGGGGAGGGGTGGCCACCATCACTGGAGCTCCAGTCTGCCATTTTCCCCTGCTGGTGTCCTGGAGACTGGGCAGTTTGGACCCAGGAGGAATTCCCCACAGCACACCACAGTGGCTGTGGCAGACTGTGGCCAGACTGCCTCTTTAGGCTAAACCAAGACCCATCCCACCTCACCAGGCAGGGCCTCCCTGCTGGAATTTCAGCAACTCCAGCCAGGGGCTGGATGTCCCTGGGTTGGAGCCCCTCGGGAGGAAGGGCAGTTGCGGTATCCACAGAATAGTGGACTTAGTCTCTCCCCTGGCTGGCTCTGAGGAATCAGCGCTGTCTGCATGAGTGGGATCCCCGACAAGTGCAGGGCACGCCCTCTGCTAAGAGTCCGCCAGAGTGCTTTGTTAAGTGGGTCCCTGATCCTGTGCTTCCTGACTGGGTGAGACCCCTCAACAGGGCTCAGCAGAAACCTTATACGGTCACATTCTTGCTGGCATCAGGTCAGTGCCCCTTTGAGAGGGAGCTCCCAGATGAAGGAGCGGGCAGCCGTCTTTGCTGTTCTGCAGCCTCCACTGGTAACACCTCCACGGGCAGGAGGGACCCAGGTGAACAGGGTCTGGATTGGACCCCCAGGAAACTGCAGCAGCCCTACAGAAGAGGGCCTAACTGTTAAAAGAAAAATAAACAGAGCAACAACAGCAACAGCATCAACTAAAAAGTTCTCACAAAAATCCCATCCAAATGTCAGCAGCCTCAAAGACCAAAACAAGATAAACCCATGAAGATGAGAAAGGATCAGCCAAAAAATGCTGAAAACGCAAAAAACCAGAGTGCTTCTTCTCCTCCAAATGATCACAACATGTCTACAGCAAGGGCACAGAACCGGGCTGAGGCTGAGATGGATGAACTGACAGAAGTAGGCTTCAGAAAGTGGGTAATAACAAACTTCACTGAGCTAAAGGAGCACGTTTTAACCTGATGCAAAGAAGCTAAGAACCATGATAAAACATTACAGGAGCTCTTAACCAGAATAACCAGTTGAGAGAGGAACATAAATGACCTGATGCTGCTGAAAAACACAACACGAGAACTTCCCAAGTATCCATAGCCAAATAGACCAAGCAGAGGAAAGAATTTCAGAGCTTGAAGACTATCTTGCTGAAATAAGACAGGCAGACAAGATTAGAGGAAATAAAAGGGAAAAAGAGTAAACAAAACCTCTGAGAACTATAGGATTATGTAAAAAGACTGAACCTATGACTGGTTGGGGTACCTGAAAGAGATGGGTAGAATGGAACCAAGTCAGAAAACACCCTTCAGGATATCATCCAGGAGAACCTCCCCAACCTAACAAGATAGGCCAACATTCAAATTCAGGAAATCCAGAGAACTCCAATAAGGAACTCCATGAGAAGATCAACCCCAAGATACATAATCATCAGATTCTCCAAGGTCGAAATGAAGGAAAAAATGTTAAGGGCAGGGATTACAGGCACGCGCCACCACGCCCAGCTAATTTTTGTATTTTTAGTAGAGACAGGGTTTCACCATGTTGGCCAGGCTGGTCTCGAACTCCTAACTTCAAGTGATCTGCCTGCCTTATCATCCCAAAGTGTTGGGATTATAGGAGTGAGCCATCAGACCTCAGTAGGCTGAGGCAGGAAAGTCGCTTGAACCCGGGAGGTGGAGATTGCAGTAAACTGAGATTGCACCACTGCCCTCCAGCCTAGGTGACAGAGCAGGACTCTGTCTAAAAAAAAAAATGTTAAGGGCAGCCAGAGAGAAAGGTCAGGTCACCTACAAAGGAAAGCCCATCAGACTAACAGTGGACCTCTCAGCAGAAACCCTACAAGCCAGAAGAGATTGGGGGCCAATGCTCAATACTCTTAAAGAAAAGAATTTGCAACCCAGAATTTCCTATCTGGCCAAACTAAACTTCATAAGCAAAGGAGAAATAAAATCCTTTTCAGACAAGTAAATGCTGAGGGGATTCATCAGCACCAGACCTTGCAGGAGCTCCTGAAGGAAACACTAACTATGGAAAGGAAAAACTGTTATTAGCCACAACAAAAATACACTGAAATACAAAGACCAATGACATTTGGAAGCAACTACCTCAATAAGCCTGCAAAATAACCAGCTGACATCATGATGACAGGATCAAATTCATACATAACTATATTAACCTTAAATGTAAATGGGCTAAATGTCCCCATTAAAAGACACAGAATGGCAAGCTTGATAAAGAGTCAAGACCTATCAGTGTGCTGTATTCAAGAAACCCATCTCAGGTGCAAAGACACAAATGGGCTCAAAATAAAGGGGTGGAGGAAAATTCACGAAGCAAATGGAAAGGAGAAAAAAGCATGGGTTGCAATCCTAGTATCTGATAAAACAGACTTTATTTATTTATTTATTTATTTTTGAGATGGAGTCTTGCTCTGTTGCCCAGGCTGGAATGCAGTGGTGTGATCTCGGGTCACTGCAACCTCTACCTCCTGGGTTCAAGTGATTCTCCTGCCTCAGTCTCCCTAGAAGCTGGGATAACACGCCACCTTGCCCTTCCAAAGTGCTGGGATTACAGGCATGAGCCACCACAACCAGCCTGACAAAACAAACTTTAAAGCAACAATGATAAAAAAGACAAAGAAGGGCATTACATAATGGTAAAAGTATCAATTCAACATGAAGAGCTAACTATTTTAAATATATATGCACTCAATACAGGAGCACCTAGATTCATAAAACAAGTTCTTAGATACCTATAAAGAGACGTAGACTCCCACACAATAACAGTGGGAGACTTTAACACCCCACTGTCAATATTAGACAGATCATTGAGACAGAAAATCAACAAGGATATTCAGGACTTGAACTCAGCTCTGAATCAAGACCTGATAGATATCTATAGAACTCTCCACCCCAAAACAACAGAATGTACATTCTTATCAGTGCCACATGGCACTTACTCTAAAATCGATCACATAATTGGAAGCAAAACATTCCTCAGCAGATGCAAAACGACTGAAATAATAACAAACAGTCTCTCAGACCACAGCGCAATCAAATTAGAACTCAAGATTAAGAAACTCAAAACCACAGAACTACATGAAAATTGAAAAAACTGCTCCTGAATGACTCCTGGGTAAATAATGAAATTAAGCCAGAAATCAAGAAGTTCTTTGAAACCAATGAGAACAAAGAGAAAACATACCAGAATCACTGGGACCCAGCTAAAGCAGTGTTAAGAGGGAAATTTATATCATTAAATGCCCACATCAAAAAGCTAGAAAGATCTCAAATGGACACCCTAACATCACAACTAAAAGAACCAAGAGCAAACCCCAAAGCTAGCAAAAGACAAGAAATAACCACGATCAGAGTGGAATTGAAGGAGATAGAGACACACACAAAAAAAACCTTCAGAAAAATCAGTGAATCCAGAAGCTGGTTTTTTGAAAAAATTAATGAAGTAGATAGATCACTAGCTAGACTAATAAAGAAGAAAAGAGAGAAGAATCAAATAGACACAATAAAAAATGATAAAGGGGATATCACCACTAACCCCACAGAAATACAAACAACCATCAGAGAATACTATAAACACCTCTATGCAAATCAACTAGAAAATCTAGAAGAAATGGATAAATTCCTGGACACATATACCCTCCCAAGACTGAACCAGAAAGAAGTTGAATCCCTAAATAGACTAATAACAGGTTCTGAAATTGAAGTGGTAATAAATAGCCTACCAACCAAAAAAAGCCCAGGACCAGATGGATTTACAGCTGAATTCTACACAGATACAAAGAGGAGCTGGTACCATTTCTTCTGAAATGATTCCAAGCAATTTAAAAGGAAGGACTCCTCCCTAACTCATTTTAAGAGGCCAGCATCATCCTGATACCAAAACCTGGCAGAGATACAACAACAGGCCGGGCGCGGTGGCTCAAGCCTGTAATCCCAGCACTTTGGAGGCCGAGACGGGTGGATCACGAGGTCAGGAGATCGAGACCATCCTGGCTAACACGGTGAAACCCCGTCTCTACTAAAAAATACAAAAAACTAGCCGGGCGAGGTGGCGAGCGCCTGTAGTCCCAGCTACTCCGGAGGCTGAGGCAGGAGAATGGCGTAAACCCGGGAGGCGGAGCTTGCAGTGAGCTGAGATCCGGCCACTGCACTCCAGCCCGGGCTAGAGCAAGACTCCGTCTCAAAAAAAAAAAAAAAAAAAAGAGATACAACAACAACATCTAAATTTTAGGTCAATATCCCTGATAAACATCGATGCAAAAATCCTCAGTAAAATACTGGCAAACTGAATCCAGCAGCGTATCAAACAGCTTGTTCATCGCAATTAAGTCAACTTTATTCCAGGGATGCAAGCCTGGTTCAACATATGCAAATCAATAAATGTAATTAATCACATAAACAGAACTAAAGACAAAAACCACATGATTATTTCAATAGATGCAGAAAAGGCCTTCAACAAAATTCAACATCCCTTCCTATTAAAAACTCTCAATAAACTAGGTATTGATGGAACATACCTCAAAATAATAAAAGTCATTTATGACAAACCCACATCCAATATCATCCTGAATGGGCAAAAACTGGAAGCATTCCCCTTGAAAATTGGCACAAGATAAGGATGCTTTCTAGATCCTATATCTAGAAAACCCCAACATCTCAGTCCAAAAGCTTCTTAAGCTGATAAGCAACTTCAGCAAAGTGTTGGGATACAAAAATCACAAGCATTCCTATACACCAACAATAGACAAGCAAAGAGCTAAATAATGAATGAATTCCTGCTCAAAATTGCTACAAAGAGAGTCAGATACTTAGGAATATAACTAATAAGGCAAGTGAAGGATGTCTTCAAGGAGAACTACAAACCACTGCTCAAAGAAATCAGAGAGGACACAAACAAATGGAAAAATATTCCATGTTCATGGATGGAAAAAAATCGTTATCATGAAAATGGCCATACTTCCCAAAGTAATTTATAGATTCAATGCTATTCCCATTAAACTACCACTGACATTCTTCACAGAATTAGAAAAAACTACTTTAAAATTCATATGGAAACAAAAAAGAGCTTGTATAGCCAAGACAATCCTAAGCAAAAAGAACAAAGCTGGAGGCATCATGGTACCCAGCTTCAAACTATGCTACAGGACTATAGTAACCAAAACAGCATGGCACCAATACAAAAACAGATATATAGACCAATGGAACAGAATAGAGAACTCAGAAATAAGACCACACATCTACAACCATCTGATCTTTAACAAATCTGACCAAAGCAAGTAATGGGGAAAGGATTCCCTAGTTAATAAATGGTGCTGGGAGAACTGGGTAGCCATATGCAGAAAATTGAAACTGGACCCCTTCCTCACATCTTTTACAAAAATTAACTCAAGATGGATTAGAGACTTAAATGTAGCACCCAAAACCGTAAAAACCCTAGAAGAAAATCTAGGCAATACCATTCAAGACAGGCATGGGCAAAGACTTCATGATGAAAATGTCAAAAGCAATTGCAACAGAAGCAAAAATTGACAAATGGGATCTAATTAATTTAAGTTGCTTCTGCACAGCAAAAGAAACTATCATCAGAGTGAACAGACAACCTACGGAATGGGAGAAAATTTTTGCAATCTATCCATCTGACCAAGGTCTAACATCCAGCATCTACAGGGAACTTAAACAAATTTACAAGAAAAAAAAGCAACCCCATTAAAAAGTGGGCAGGCTGGGCATGGTGGTTCACATTTGTAATCCCAGCACTTTGGGAGGCCAAGGCAGGCAGATCATCTGAGGTCAGGAGTTCAAGACCAGCCTGACCAATATGGTGAAACCCCGTCTCTACTAAAAATATAAAAAATTAGCTGGGCATGGTAGCAGGCACCTGTAATCCCAGCTACTCAGGAGGCTGAGGTAGGAGAATCTCTTGAACCCAGGAGGCAGAGGTTGCAGTGAGCTGAGATTGTGCTATTGCACTCCAGCCTGGGCAACAAGAGTGAAACTGCCTCAAAAAAAAAAAAAAAGAAAAAGAAAAAAGTGGGCAAAGAACATGAAAACACACTTCTCAAAAGAAGACATTTATGTGGCTAACAAAAATATGAAAAAAAGCTCAACATCACTGATCATTAGAGAAATGCAAATCAAAACCACAATGACATACCATCTCATGCCAGTCAGAATGGTGATTATTAAAAAGTCAGATGCTTGTGGGGCTGTGGAGAAACAGGAACGCTTTTACACTGTTGGTGGGAGCGTAAGTTAGTTCAACCATTGTGGAAGACAGTGTGGCGATTCCTCAAAGACCCAGAACCAGAAATACCATTTGACCCAGTAATCCCATTACTGGTTATATACTCAAAGGAATATAAATTATTCTATTATAAAGATACATGCATGCATATGTTCGTTGTGGCACTATTCACAATAGCAAAGACATGGAATCAACCCAAATGCCCATCAATGACAGACTGGATAAAGAAAATGTGGTACATATATACCATGGAACACTAAGTAGCCATAAAAAGAAACGAGATCATGTCCTTTGCAGGGACATGGATGGAGCAGGAGGCCATTATCCTCAGCAAACTAACTCGGGAACAGAAAACCAAACACTGCATGTTCTCACTTATAAGTGGGAGTTGAACAATGAGAACATGTGAACACAGGGAGGGGAATAACAACACACACTGGGGCCTCTCCAGGGGTGGCGGGGAGGGAGAGCATCAGGATAAATAGCTAATGCATGCTGGGCTTAATACTTAGGGATGGGTTGATAGATGCAGCAAACCACCATGGCATACATTTACCTATGTAACAAACCTGCACGTCCTACACATGTACCCCAGAACTAAAAATAAAATAAAAATAAAAATAACACACATATTCCTGTGTGTTATCCAAATAGCACTGCCAAGCAACATAGTAGTAGTTAAAACATATTGAAATCTGATTATATTCCAGTCAATGTACTAAGTTTTTTACATCATTATTTATTCTAACATGCGACTCTCTGAGGTGGATGCTATTAGTGTCCTCAATTGCATAGATGAGGAAATGGAGGCTTATAACAGGTTATGCAACTTTCCAAAGAATGTGTGAGGTTCAGAAGCCACATTAGAACTCAGGCGTATTTAACTCAGTCTATGAAGACTTTGGCCAAATCCTTGTCTCCCACCTCCCTCTGGCCTCATTATTTTCAATACTTTAAAATGGAATGTTTATATGTTTTTAGGTAAAAAAGCAATAAATCCAATTTGAAATTGTTCACTCAACACTTTTTAATTGAGCACTTACTATGTGCCAGGCAATATGCTAGAAGCTGGGGGCTTATTAGAGAGCTATATGCAGCTCTGTCCTCCAGGAGCTGACAGTCAAGTGGGGTGCAGAGCGAGTCTCAAAGAAGTTTGGGACTCTGGCCGGGCGCGGTGGCTCAAGCCTGTAATCCCAGCACTTTGGGAGGCCGAGACAGGTGGATCACGAGGTCAGGAGATCGAGACCATCCTGGCTAACACGGTGAAACCCCGTCTCTACTAAAAAATACAAATAACTAGCCGGGCGAGGTGGCGGGCGCCTGTAGTCCCAGCTACTCGGGAGGCTGAGGCAGGAGAATGGCGTGAACCTGGGAGGTGGAGCTTGCAGTGAGCTGAGATCCAGCCACTGCACTCCAGCCTGGGCGACAGAGCGAGACTCCGTCTCAAAAAGAAAAAAAAAAAAAAAAGAAGTTTGGGACTCTGTGGAAAAACTATCAAGTTACTCTTCTTTGTACATTTCCAGGCAAATTACACCAAATAAAGTGCATTGTCTCCAGCTTGTGCCCCTTCCCTCTGCCCCCTCAGCTGCATTCTCTATCCTGGGCACAACCTCTGGTCCTACCACCATGGCATGGAGGCAGTACCTCTGTCCTCTCATAGACCTGCCTCCTGCTGAGGGCCACTAGGTACCAGGCACAGGTGGGTGCTGTGTAACACTTCCTTACTTAATCCTCACAGCAGCCCCCCTCTCTCTCTTACAAATGAAGAAACTGGACAGGTGAGTCATTTCCCTAAGGTTGCTGCTGAGGACCAGAGCCAGGACTGACTAAAAATCTGTCTGACTCCACAACCTGAGAGTGCAAAGTCATTGAGGGAGCTGGTATTGCCTTTAGGCCTGGGCAGGAGGGGTCTCTGCTTTAAATAACCCCATGCTGGCCCTCCTCCAGCCACACCCCTCCCAAAGGGTCGAGAAGCCCATAGGGTCAAGGGGCCATGCCCACCGGGAACCCTGCCCCTGCTCTAGCTATGGTCTGAGTGCCCAGGACTCCCAGATTCTCTGTCCAAGAGGCTCTGAACTGGTTCTAGAGCCTGCCTGGGACTCTTCCCTGGTCCATCTTCCTGAGGTCCATCTTCCTGAGTGCACCAGCTTGCACTGCCCTAGGCCCAAGGAGCAGCCGTTTGTCAGGGATGGGGGAGACAGAGCCTGGAGATGTGGGCAGGGCGTCCACAGGCAGGTGTGCAGGGCCTCCTGTGCAAGGCCCCTTTGACATGGCGTGGACCTAGGGCTGGGGAGAGAAGGGGGCAGGTCAGGGGCAGGGAACCAGAAACCAGCTCTCCTCATGACTTCCTGCTCTCAGGCTCAACTCCAAGGGGCTGGAGTACTCTTGGTTTGAACCTGGCCTCCAGGTTGTGATGCAGTGTATTTGCCAGGTTAGGAGGGTGGGTACATTTGATTTAACAATGTGCTATCTTGGTCCATGTAATGGTCATCTCTGGACCCCTACCTCATGTCCTTCCTGCCCACCTTTCTGTCCAGCCATCGCTATGGCAACCAGCTGCATGCTGGGTAACCCATGTACTTCACCTCAGTGACACTGCAGATTCTAGGGGCTTCTGCCTTGGGGGCTTCCTTACTTCCCCCAGGAAACCCTTGCCGAGACCACATCACCCTTCTGATGTGTGTGCAAACGCTGGAGGGGTAACACCCTTGGGGCAACGCTGGGCCAATAGCAGCAGGAGCCTGAGGGAATATACTCTTCCATCCCTCAGGACGATGGTTCTGAGACACTTTCTACCTGGTTCCGTGGAGAACCCCTTGTTGCCCAGAGTGGTGATCAGTTTGATAATGGACATCTGGGTTGGCTTGTCCTTCTTCCCTTTTGGCCTCTCCAAGACCCCTACTCCTGTTCCTTAGAATCACTCCCCAAATAAACTGCCTGCCTGCATGCCCTGTTCAAGACTCTGTTTTGGAGGGGAGTGAGTATCACTGCTAAGAGAATCTTTAACTTTTAGATATCTGGGCTACGGCAAGTCATTTGTACTCTTGACCCAAGTCCCTCAAGGTTTAGGAGTGAGCCAACTTTCCCTTTTAATTTTATGTTCTTTATCCAGGAGAACGATGGTTGGAGTAGGACAGGGCAAAATGTACATCACGAAAGGGAAATGTAAGTTTAAGGTAACTCAGAAGATCTTTTTTCCCTATTGTCTCATAAGTGTCATAAATGGTTGTCTTTGAAAAAATACATTAAAAAATCAGGATCCAAATAAGGAACCAATCTTGTTGATTGGTTGATATATCTTCTTGGTATTTTTACCTGTACAGTTTTTCTCTTTGTGTAGAAATTTAATTATTTGTCCAATGGAGTTTACTACAGTAAGAATTTTTGCTGATTCCAACCCTAAAATGTTACCTATTACTGGTAGTTGTACCCAGAGTCTTGGTCAATTTATTAATTTTTTTTGCATGAAAATTTCATAGGGTATTCTTTGTTCTTCCATCAGAAGGCACGTAAGATCTCATTGTATTTCTCTGGGTGATGTTAGCAGTCGTTGATGATCATTTGCTAGCTCCATCAATTCATTAGAGGTTGGACGTTGGTGGTATTCTATCATTCCTTCCTCAGTTAGCTGAAATATTTTTAAAAGAAAAAATTTCACTCTGAATTATTCGATTGGTCAATTCCTATAGGAAAGGCTGAATAAACACTTAATTATTTCCCTGTATTTGTCAGTTTTTGAGTCATGACGTCTTAAGAGATTACCCAACTACTGCATGCATTTTCACATCTGGCCCTGCCTTGATGGACTCTTCGTGAGTAAAACTCACAAATGAGATCATGAAAGCACAATCAGTGATCCTGGGGCTCTGTGGACAATGAAAGCTGCCATCTAGCCAGGGACCCCTGAGTGCGAGGCACTTCCATGTCCCTCACGCGTGAATCCTCAGGGACCCCAAGAGGGAATAGTGATGCTCATCCTGCAGATGAGGAAATTGACCCCTGGGCCTGTCTCACTCCAAAATCCACATCATGGCTCGTTCTGTTTATCACAGGCACTGCGGGAGATTGGAAATGCACAAATGGAACTTTAATTTTCTTTTTCTTTTTTTTTTTTTGAGACGGAGTCTCGCTCTGTCGCCCGGGCTGGAGTGCAGTGGCCGGATCTCAGCTCACTGCAAGCTCCGCCTCCCGGGTTTACGCCATTCTCCCGCCTCAGCCTCCCGAGTAGCTGGGATTACAGGCACCCGCCACCTCGCCCGGCTAGTTTTTGTATTTTTTAGTAGAGACGGGGTTTCACTGTGTTAGCCAGGATGGTCTCGATCTCCTGACCTTGTGATCCGCCCGTCTCGGCCTCCCAAAGCGCCGGGATTACAGGCTTGAGCCACCGCGCCCGGCCTTTAATTTTCAAACATAGCAAAACGATGCGTTCCGCCAACTATGAAGGTGATCTTGAAGTGGATCCCAGGTATGAGTCTAGGAGTGGTTTTTGAGCATCTTCCAAATGAATTTGTATTTTCTAGGACCTGACTGGAGAGCTAAGAACATGCCATTTCAGACAATTTCCATTTTCTTTACAACATGACTAAAGCTAGCATGTCCCCCTGCCACCAGTCCCCTTACTGACTCCTTGCCAATGATGTCCCAGGCACTGTACCTGGTCCTGAGAATTATGAAGATGAGGAAGACAGGTCTCTGCCATTAAGAGCATAACATTTGCCTGGGGAAAACAGGCATGTTCAACAGTGAGGGTAAGGCAGTGCAAGTGGTGTAGAAATACAGGTAGAGGCATGATGGGGTACAATGCAGGATGGGGAGGAAATCCTTAATTCTGCCTTAGGGACCATCAAGGAGGCTTCCCAGGTGAGAAGCCATCACATTGACTTAGCCACTTAGCACTATTCAACATTTACCATTACAGTGTTACATGTGCCACTTGCAATCACACTTTGCTGTGCCCTTCAAGGATTCAGTTGTGACTTTTGCACCCCAGTGCTTATCCTGGACTCTCTCCACGGTCACTCGCCTGGATGTCTGAGTAGCCAGGCATTTAACACAGCTCACTGGATTCCAGTTATTCTTGCACTTTTCTTGTTCCTTTACTCCAAAAGGCTTAAAGGCAAGAACTCTCTCCTTTTACCTAAAAAACACTTTATTCTTCAAACACCCGGCACATACACACAGTAGGTAGTAGAACGTGTGGTATTAATGGAGGAACTGGTGAGTAATCATCATGACCACACTGATAATAACAGCCACGTATTTATTGTTTAATCTTTGCCTGTTACTGTTCTGATCATTTTAAGTGCATATTTACTCATTTGATCCTCACAATGATTGTGTGAATGAGTACGTTGAAAATTTCCATCCCACTTGGAATTTATGAATGGGAATTTATGAGAGATCAAACATACTACAAAGGAGGGCAAAACATGTCGAGCCCCTTGCTGTAGACTGAAGGTGCTTCCGAAAGAAAACCTTGCTCCCCACTCACGATGACTAACTAACCCCTTGCACAGTTTGTTTGTTCTCTGTCTTCTTTTTTATTATGGCTTGAACATGGAAACTAATTCTGGTCCGATTTGAGTGGTTTGAAACATTACCATTTTTCAAGTCTGAATGCAGCTGTCAATGGAGAGACAGCAGAGAGGTGGCCATAGCCCTGTATGGATGTGCCACACGTCCACTGGAGGTCGTTCTGGATGGTCATCATCCTTGGGGAGGAGACTCTATTCAGCCAGGGTTTGGCAGGTCCAATTAGTGAGATGCCAAGTCTGTACATGAGCCATGGCAAACAAGCCGAAATCTCAATCAGGACAGAGCACAGAGTCTTGATGGACACGCATACTCGGCCCAGGTCACTGTTTTCTCTGGCAGAGACTGACCACTGGGGTCTTCAGTCTTCTCAGAAGTAATCTTCTCAGACTCTGTCTGAGTCTGATTCATTTCAGTCCTCCAAAACTCAACCTTCTCAGCATCACCCCGGACAATTGCACGCAGCAAGTTCTCAGTAAATGTGAGGCTGGACTGGCTCACTTCGTCAAATTAAACTCCAAAGATAAGTCAAGAACTCCCCCAGGGTCTACATACCTTGAAACTTTTCTAAAACAGTTTTCCAAAACACTGTTCCTTTCCCTTCTGCCCCCATCCCGCTTGAGAACTGCAGGGTGGAAGGGAAATTCTCCAACGCTGAAGCACTTAATTACCCTAAGACCGGTGAATCACCCCACAGGGCTGACGCGGGCCCCACACTGACATTCCTACAGCCGGCGAAGAGGCCTGGTGATTTGAAGCAGAGCCCTAGGCTTATGGAGAGAGAAAACCGAGTGAAATATCTTTTGTTTGACTCAAATCACATTTGAAAGGCAATATAAGGGGTCAAGTGCACTGGCCTGAGAGAAAGGAGAGATGGTTTCTCTTCCCAGCTTAGCCTCCAATGTGGGTAAGTGACCAGCACTTTAATTTCTTCATCTAATAATAGAAATGGCCTTATTTAAAATGAAGTCATCCACAAAACCCTGATGCATAAAGCATTTACTTATCGTATTTTATTTAAAAGTATTTGATAACTTTGATAAAGACAATTAGTGGAGCACAATTTAATTTTGGCCATGATGGTCAATATATTAAAGTTTGGTACAGAAGACATATCAGTGCTATCTTTATATTTTTGAGTTTTAAAAATATTTAAATATACCTTTTAAAAAACTTAAAATGTGTGCAGAACATCTTAAGAAACTTTGTGGAACAGAGTTGAAAATTATGGGCCCAGTTGATTATTAAAAGTTCTTCAATTCTAGAAGTTCCATGATGGATCAAAGCACTACATGCAAATATTACACCTGAGGGTCCTCTCATATTTTATGTGTGAATGTGAACCTATGTGGAGAAAATAAAAACATTCCAGAGCTTCAAAAACAGAAAGGAAAACTATATAATGTTAATATTTTTGGAAACTGTGTAAGAAAAGTGAAAACAAGTTGAGTATCAGAACTTACATGAAAGGACACTTTGAAATTCAGATTAATATGCAAAAGTTCTCAACAAGATACTACTAAACTATATCCAGCAACATACAAAAAGGATTTCACAGTGAAACCAAGTGATTTTATCCCGGAAATGCGAAATAGACTTATCCAAAATCAATCAATTTGATACACAATAAAACAAAGGGCAAAGAGCTCATAATCATCTCACGAACACAGAAAACACATTTGGCAAAAATCCAACATGCTTTCATGGTGAAAATAGTTAAAAGCTAGGAGTATAAGGAAACTTCCTCAACCTAACAAAGGGTATCCATGACACAACCACAGTTATCAGCATAGTGAATGGTGAAAGTGTTAAAAGAAAAAATAGATTGGACTGCATCAAAATAAAAATACCTTGGTGTATCAAAATATGCCATCAACAAAGTAAAAAAGCAATCTATAGAATGGGAGAAAACATTTTCATTTTTTATTTCTTTAGAGACAGAGTCTCACTGTGTCACCCAGACTACAGCACGATGGTTTGATTACCGCTCACTGCAGCCTTGACCTCCTGTGCTCAAGCCATCCTCCAACTTTAGCCTCCTGAGTAGCTGGGACTACAGGTGCACACCATCATGCCCAGCTATTTTTAAAATTTTTTGTAGAGATAGTGTCTCTCTCTGTTTCCCAGGCTGATCTCAAACTCCTAGGCTCAAGTGATCCTCCTGCCTCAGCCTCCCAAGGTGCTGGGATTGCAGAATATATTTTAAGTCATATATTGGCAAGGAACTTGTATCCACAAGATATAAAGAACTCTTATAACTCCGTAATAAAAAGTCAAATAACCCAATTAAAAAGTAGGCAAAGGATTTGAATACACATTTATCTGAAGAAGATATACAATGCCTAAGAAGCACATGCTAACATTCTTCAAGTATTTAGTCATGAGGAAATGCAAATCAAAAGCACAATGACATACTACAGTTGGCCCTCTCATCTGCAGGTTCTGCATCTGCAGATTCAACCACAGATTGAAAATATTTGAAAAACCCCAAAACAATAATGAATAACAATACAACAATAAAAATAAAACAAAAACAATACAGTGTAAACTATTTATATAGCATTTACACTGTATTGGGTACTACTATAAGTAATCTAGAGATGATTTAAGGTACAGTACACAGGTTATATGTAGGTGATATGGTTTGGATCTGTGTCTCCTCCCAAATCTCATGTTCAGTTGTAATCCCCAATGTTGGAGGTGGGACCTGATGGGAGTAATTGGCTCTTGGGGTGGATTTCTCATGAATTATTTAGCACCACCCCCTTGGTGCTGTTCTGATGACAGTGAGTGAGTTCTCATGAATTCTGGTCATTTACAAATGTGTGACGCCTCCCCTGCTTGCTCCTACTCCTGCCAAGATGTGCATGCTCCCTCTCTGGCTTCCATCATGATTGTAAGTTTCCTGAAGCTTCCCAAGAAACTGAGCAGATGCCAGCATAATACTTCCTGTACCACCTGCAGAACTATGAGCTGAGTAGACCTCTTTTCTGTATAAATTACCCAGTTCTCAGGTATTCCTTTATAGCAATACAAGACTGGACTACTACAGTAGGTTATTTATTAGATTGGTAATGGCAAAAAACACAATTACTTTTGTACTAACCTGATACAAATACTATGCCATTTTGTATAAGGGACTTCAGCATCTGTTAAATTTTGGTATTTGTGGGTAGGTCCTGGAACAAATGCCCCTCAGATACTGAGGGATGACTGTACTCAACATTGACTGGGATGGTTATAAAAGGTCCTTCCATTCCAGAAGTTCCATGACATAATAAAACCCTACAGTGCAAATATTATACTCAAGTGTCCTTTCATATTTTATGTGTGAATATGAACCTAGGTGAAGGAAATAAAAAATATTACAGAGCTTCAAAAATAGAAAAAAATAACTATATAATGTTAATATTACCATAACAAGGTGTATTAGTTAGGGTTCTCCATGGAAACAGAACCAATAGGTTATATATATCATTGATCTTTGAACAGCCTGGGTTTGAACTATACAGGTCCACTTCTACATGTTTTTCTTTCAATAAATATATTGGAAAAAATTTTGGAGATATGTGACAAATTGAAAAATCCCCATTTTTCTTTGCTTACTCTATTGTAAGAATACAGCCTGTAATACATAGAACATACAAAATGTGTGTTAATTGGCTATTTATGTTATAGGTAAGGCTTGTGGGCAATAGTAGGCTATTAGTAAATCAGTTTTGAAGAAGCCAAAAGAGTTATATGTGGATTTTTGACTGTGTAGGGGATCAGCACCCCAATCTCTGCATTGCTCAAGGGTCAACTGTATATACATACGATGTATTATAAAGCATTAGAGGCTGAGAAGCCCATGAACTGCTATCTGTAAGTTGGAGACCAGAAAAACCAGGGGTGCAGTTCTGAGAACCAGAGGGCCAATAAAGGGCAGGAAACTGATGATGTCCCAGCTCAACGAGTGAATTCCCCTTTCTTCTACATTTTTTCCTACTCAGGCTCTCAATGGATTGAATAGTGGCCCCCAACATTGGAGAGGGCAATCTGCTTTACCCAGTCCATGGATTCAAATACTAATCTCATCTGGAAATTCGCTCACAGGCACCCCCAGAAATAATGTTTTATCTGGGCACCCTGTATCCCAGGCAAGTTGATACATAAAATTAACCATATTCCACAATGCAATGTGGAAAACCTGGAAGGCTCATTCGTTTCTGGTGGGAATGATGTAGCCACTTTGGAGAACAGCTAGGCAGTTCCTCAAAATGTTAAACCTGAGTTACCGTATGATCCAGGAATTCTACTGCTAAGCATATACCTAAGAGAAGTAAGAACATGTCCACACAACAACTTGTACGTTAATGTTCATAGTAGCATTATTTACAATAGCCCTAAGTGGAAATGACAATCATTTATTAGGGCCTATCCACGGATAAATGGATAAACAAAATGTAGTATGTCCACATAATGGCATGTTATTCAGATGGAATCTTATTTGGCAATAGAAAAGAATAAAACAGTGATACATGCTACAACATAGGTGAACCTTGAAAATATTATGCTAAGTGGAAGAAGCCAGACAAAAAGAGCCACATAATATATAATTTCATGAACATGAAATGTCCAGAATAGGCAAATCCATGCAGACAGAAAGTAGAGTAGAGGTTGTCTGGGAGAGAATGAGAAAAAGGAATGACTGCTAACGGATACGGGGTCCCTTTTGACGGTGTTGAAAAGTTCTAACATTGTAATGTGGTGATGGCTGCACGACTATAAATATACTAAAAACCAGTGACATGTGCATTTTAAATGGGTGATATTTGTGGCATGAAAATTATATCTAAAAAGAAATAATTTAAAATCTAAAATCAAAATGCTTTTTAAAATACAAAATTCACAATATCACCTACTAGAAACTCACGAAATGTAATAAAGGGGAGAAATGCCAAAATATGACATTAGTAATAACGAGCATCACATTTTTGAGGGCTTCTATTATGCCAGTCACTGCTCTATAGCTTTTTACAAGTATCAACTCATTCAATCTTTTCAATAACCCTATGGGGTAAGTATTATTCTTATCCCCTGTATTAGTCCGTGTTCATGCTGCTGATAAAGACATACCTGAGACTGGGTAATTTACGAAAGGTTTAATGGACTCACAGCTCCACGTGGCTGGGAAAGCCTCACAATCACAGTGGAAGGAGGAGCAGGTCACATCCTACATGGATGGCAGCAGGCAGAGAGAGAGCTTATGCAGGGAAGCTCCCCTTATAGAGCCATCAGATCGCATGAGACTTAGTCACTATCACGAGAACAGCATGGGAAAGGCCTGCCCCCATGATTCAATTACCTCCCGCTGGGTCTCTCCCACAACACGTGGGAATTCAAGATGAGCTCTGGGTGGGGACACAGACAAACCACATCATCCCCATTTTACAGAGTAGCAAACCAAGGTACACAGTTCACACAGCCAGGACTTCAACAGGCAGTCTAATTGTAGAGCCTGCAAGCTTTTAAGCCCTTGCCTCTCAAGAAACAAGGCAACTTCTGGGGACAGTAAGTATTAAAGCTTTCTCCATCTGCCCAAGAAAGGTCCCGAAAAGCCAGTTCAAGTCTTAGACAACAAGAATGTATCCAGTTGTGCTCAGAGTTGAGCTGCCAGGTGATGTGGGAAGATGAAGGTCAGAATCCAATTCCCCCCTCTCTATGGAGGCTGCCCCAAACCCATCAATGTGCCTGCACCATGATGGAGATAATGAGTCTGAGTTAGGACAGCTGAGTCTTGTTTCCCAAAGAAATCTTCTCATGACTGTAAGGCAGAGTTCTCTGTCTTTGAACTCTGGCATTTTTATAACATGAGCAAATGGAAGCTTCCAAATGTCAGCTGCAAATTTTCAGTTCCTGTCTGAGAAGAAAGCTAAGATTGTTCTCAAGAACAGGAAGAGATTTGGAGTAAAAGAAAATGCACTGAAATTGGATGAAGATGATCAATTATGTTACTTAACCAAGAGGCAGGGGCTTGTCTCATGACTAGAAAGTGTCCTGATCTCTGCAGAGATGATTCAGAATTAATGGGACTCTGAGTTTCTCAGCTGTGAGTGTGCTCAGTTTTGAAATTGCTACTTTGTAATAAGATTCAGCTGTTCAGGTTGAGATTGCAAGAGGATGAAAGTGCTTTTCAGACCTTACCAGAGCTGGGGAACCAGAGGTCTCCATAGCCAGCCCTATAGATGCTCCAAACCTAATTGCAAGCATGCGAGGTAAAGTGTGTTTTTTTTCTTAATGAACTTTTGTGATGTGCTTATAAAAGTAATACATTGCTTTTATTTTATTAGGAAGTAATAAGATGTCCAAATCTAACTTTGAGCACTTACAATATGTCAGGCAATGAGCTGAGGAATTCACTTCAATTACTTCATTTAATCCCCAAAACAACTCGATGAGGCAGGCATTATAATTATTACTACTGCCAATATACACACTAAGAAGCTGAGACTCAGAATGATTAAATACCTTGGTTCAAAGTCATCCAGTGGCAGAGCTGGGGAGCAGAAGTCAGTTTAACCCCTCACTGCATTATTATAATTCAAGGTGAAATGTATGAATCCTGCAAAGGAGGACAAAAGAAGCGCTCTGGGGATTAGATGAGTTCTGGGGTGCAGACGGAGTTCAGGGAAGAGTTTTCCTTGGAGCAAAACTATTCTGAATGGCGTCACTCTCTCCCCCAGCTACTGTCAAGCCTGCTCTTCTTCCCTGCAGTACTGTCTTGGTTAATGCCATGAGCGACACCCAGCACCAAATGACTACCCAGCTAAGACTGCGTGAGCTTTTACTCCTTCCTCTCCCTTACTGCCCCAGATAAAGCACCATCAAGTCTTGTCAGTCACAGCAACAGCTATCTCTCTCCTCCATCCCCTCCAATTCTTTTATTTACTAATTCAGAAATGTACTGAGCACTCACCCTGTGCAAGTCTCTGCTAGGCAGGTGTATAAGTGTCAAACCAGAACAGAGGTCACTCCTGGTCTCTTTGAGCTCTGTTCCTGCTTTTGTCCAGGCCTTTCTCTCTCTCCCCAGGATGGCTGAAATAGGCATCTTTGCTCATCTCCCATCTTCAGGCTGTCTGTCGCTCCTATAATCCGTCCAGTCCCTGGCACTAAGGAGGGGCTCAATGAGTGTAGAACGAATAAATGTATAGATGAATGAACCTTCCATAGTGACCCCAGAATCTTTATGAAAGCTAGTTCTAATTAAATTGTCACTCTTCTCAGAAGCTTTTAGAGGTGCCTAATTTCTCCAGCACACAGTCTCCATTTCTTAGCCTGATGGTCAAGACTTTTCATAATTTGGATCAAGTTAGCCTAAACTGGATGTTCATCTAAGCCAAATTACTCACCCTTTCCTTATGTGTGTCATACATTTTTTTTGCCCCCACCTACTGGCAGAGACAGTGCTCACCACAGCTCACCCCGTGCCTGCTGCATTTGCCAGCCTCCCTTCCAGGACAGGTGAAGGCTGAGTGACGGATTCTGGCCAGTGGACTCCCCCCATGATGCAGGACTCCCAAAACCTCAGACATTGCATAAGCAAAGGGCGAAGCCACCAAGATATTCCAAGTCTATACATCCCCACAGCAGGGCCTTACCCTCTCCTGACTAATCCACACATCTGCGCTTCTGCTAGAGAGATTTTCCTCTCTTCCTGGCCAGTTGATTTCAAGTTTCAACTGCAACATACCCTTGCTGGGGAGGCCCTCTTTGACCAGGATTCAGTCACTCCCACCTCTCTCTACTCTCAGGGCTCTGTTATTGCCTCCATCTGCAACCATAGTGCAGGCCACTTGGTAGGTTGCACAAGGGTTTGTCTGCCACACTACACTGTGAGGTCCCAGAGGGCAGGGACTGTGTCTGTTTAAAATTCTGTTTCTCCCACTAGACTGAGCCTTGTCCACTATACTCAGAAATATTCAGGCTATTACTAAAATGCATTAGGTCAGAGGGAAAACTGTTTACCCCCTGGCCTCAGTGGATGTAACTGGGAGATAGAGAAAAAAGCATGGCCCATCTCAACCTTGAGGCCGCAGTGGTTGGTGGAGTATTAGCAGGGGTTTCAGGTGAGCAGGACGCTGTGGGAATGGGGGAGGAAGAGGGGGGCACGCAAAAGGGTTCTGGAACCTAGTCACTGCCGTCCCCGCCCCACCCCCTAGGGAAACTAGGGGCCAGAGCTGGAGAAGAGCCCGAGTAGCTTCCAACTGTTTACCTTCTGGGTACCATGGCGACTGAAGACTGGTCGCCATGGCAACCTTAATATTAACCAGAGGCAGCCACCGCTAGCAGATAATGAATAAGGACAGAAAAGACATAGAAACAGGAGCATCAAAGGCAAGTGCACACGTAGTCACTGCCAAAGTCCCAGCTAAAGTGATTAAGATCCTGCACCCACCAGCCAGTCACCCCAAGAGCCACCGCTCCTCCCCACTGGGCATCTGCACCGGAGGAGGCCCCCCTCTGTGGCTGAACGGAGGCTGGAGAGGAAGGGCGGGTGTCTGGGCATTGGTGCGAAGCAAGGGGAGTTTATGTCCTTTCCCCTACCCCAAAGAACCCAGAGAATCTCCCACCGGCTCAGTGACCTGGCCGACTTTTCTACAACTGCGACTTTGGCGTAGAAGATCCAGTTGGTAGATAGCAGGCACGAGTGACCATCTCTCCTCTCCTGGCCCAACCACCCGCGTCCCCCGTGAATTTCCACTTGGGGGTATGTGAACGCACACTGTACATTGGACCCCGTGCCCAGACAGCAATATTCTTGTTGGTTATCATGAATGAAAGTGTGTGTGTGTTGCGGGGAGGGGGTTGCGGAGAGCGCTTAGAGAATGTTAGGGGCACCGAGCCGTCCACTCCCGGATGGAGTCTGAATCCGGGTGGGTGCCATTCCCGCCGACCCCGGCCTCGCCACTTTGGAAGACATGATGGGGAGCATCTGCCGTCGGGGTGCCGGGCTTCGCTGCAAGAGACTGCGCTCGCCAGCTTCCGGCGAGGCCTGAGAACGGCGGACTGCGTGTGCGAGGAACCCGGTTCAGGCCGAAGAGGCTGAGGCGCCGGCTCCGGGTCCTCTAGGTTCCAGCGCCATTCATCCTCCGCCACGCGCCGCGCCAGCCGGAGACGCCCGAAGTTAAAGTCCCAGCGGCGGTGCTCAGGAGGGAGATTACACCGGGAGAAAAATGAATCACCCTGCCCGGGGTTGCGGGAGTGCGAGGACCTGCGGGCCCAGCCCCCAGGGGCTTCGGGAGGGGCCAGGGGCTGAGCGAAGGAGAAAAGCCTGAGGCCTGGGAGCCCGGCGCCTTTATCCGGTTAGGGGATTGCAGAGGATCAGAGAGCCCGCCGCCCCTTCTCCTCCACCACCGAGCACTAAGCCCCGGGCGTCCGAGATCCCGGGTGTGATTTTGTCATTAAAAAAAAGTAACCGCGCACTCCTCCAAGAATTGTAATTCTCGCCTCCTCCTCAGCCCACCCTTCTTTTTGAATCCCCAAGGGTGAATAGTCCCCTGAGTTGGGGGGCAGTTCTTCGCCGCTGTCTTCCCCTGGCCCTGCTCCCCCCGGGCCACTGACTGACTCAACCTCCCCCGGCGCGGCGCGGACTCGACGAGACACGGCGCCCGCCCCCGACTTGGAGCCGGGGGAGCGGGTCCTTCGCGGACTGGCGGTCCTGGCGGCCCGGGGCGCGTCCTCCTGGGGCAGCGGGGCAGGAGGAGCTGTATGGGTGGGGTCGCGGCTGGAAGCCCTACAGGCCCCCAGCGGGAGCCAGCCCTGCTCCTTCTGCCTCCCGCCCCGACGGCTCGGCGGGCTCGGCCCAGCGCGGCTGCGGGACGTGAGTAAAAGGGGGTGCGATCGGCTTGGGGAGCACGGAGAGGGCTTCCTGTCCTTTGAACTGGAATGGAGGGGTATGGGAGCCGGGGGGTGGGAGCCGAGGCCGCAGCCGGCCCTGTTTCACTTTCTCTGCAGCCTGCGGCCCGTTTCAGCACCGGGGGCTGCGGACAGCGCCGCGCCCGCCCCGGCTTGCAGCTGCCTCGCTCCCCTGCGTGTGGTTCTCGAATTCATCTCCTATCTGGGGTCTGCGCCCCCAGCACACCTCCCGGCGCCCCCAAAACTTCGAGCTCAAGACCCCCTAAAATCCTTACCCTGCCAAAGTTTGAGCTTCTCCGCGGCGCGCCGGGGTCTGCGGGGCGCCTCCTCCCTCGGCCTCCTGGGCGCAGCTCCGCTCGCTCCCTCCCCCGCGCTCCCGGCCCAGGACTCTGCTCGGGGACTACTGAAGGAGCCTCTGGCCTCCCTCTCCGTGGGAAAGTCAGGTGAGGCTCTGGAGCCTCAAAGGCGGTCCGAAAGAGGCAGAAGTCAGTAGTTCACATCCCCAATACTCCCAGGGAAGAGGGGAGAGTCAGGGGCAAGAAAGCAAACAAGTCCATCGTTCCATTCTGGGTTCTCTCCTAACTGCGGGCGGCCATCCTGGACTCCTTCCTGGGATGTTTTGCTGGTAGTGTAATCCACACTGGATGAGTCCACAGCAGAGATCTGGGAGTTTGAAGTTTAAAGGTGGGACAGACACACACACACACACACACACACACACACACACATTCTTAGACCCGTTTACCATCTTAGAGAAGATGTTTGAAACAAGACTATTTGGGACAATGTGTATTCTCCTTGCAGAGTTTTTGTTTCCTTCCATCACACCAGATAACACCAGATTTCCTGAACTAAAACCCACCAATCTAGCTAGTAATCATTACCCTCTATTGAAGCCAAAGGAACTTAAACTCTTTTTGGAGAAAATAACTTTATTTACTAAAACTCATTTTTCTCCCAGAACGTGTACCTCCAAGAACACACCTCTCCATGAAGGATGAAGACCGAATCCTGCCTTTCCCTCACCGGCAACTGCACGCTCTGGTTCTGGATCGCAGGAGCAGGTCCCGGGAGGAATCCAAGCCTCCTTGCCTGGGACAAGGCTTGGACAACCTCTTGGGTTCTAGGTTCTCATGACTGATACCCTCATGGGAAGAAACTCCACAATAGCAGATCCCACCCAGCCAGTTATCCAGAGCTTCTCTGAGGACTTGCAGTTTATGGCATTTCCTAGCATACTTATCAAATCGCCTGCTAACTGAACACATTATCTTTAGAAGGCTTAAAGTTCATCAAGTTCATGCAATACTTGAAGGCAGAGATGAAGTGTATGCTCTTTACTGAAAAAAAAAAAAAGAATTAGAATGGCTCGCACACACATGTGCATGTGTGCACACGTCTTAAATGGGGGAAATAAAACCTAGACAAATTTTCCCCTAAAGAAAATCAGGCTTAGTTGTTCAGATTCAAGGGACTCTGGTAGTGGAAGAGCAAATAAATGGAAGTGGTGAATCAACAAAAGGAAGCCAAAGTCACAGAAGCTGGAAGACAGGAGAATTCTTATTTTATTATTTGGGCTTCTGAAAGGAACCCGAAATTAATTCAACACAAGAGAAAATATAACAGATGAGACTTTGCCTCATTGAGGACTTCAGCATCCTTATTCCAGGAATCTCCACACGCCTCAGTTATTATGTGCATTTTTTTATAGTTCTCATTGTCAGGAAATGCTTTATTTCTTCTAATCTCATTAATTTATGCAACAAGTTAAAGCTGTTTCCTGCTGGCTTGTCCTCAGGAAACACTGGAAGCAGATGATTATCTTCTGTTGTCCAGAAACATTTCAGAGCTTCAAAAGAATCTTAAATCCTGATTTTGGAGAACATAGTAGTGATCATGAGATAATTTTAAGGTATCATCCTGAAAAATCCCCTTGGACTTTGTTTCTGAAATGCACACCATTACTAAGATTTGAAAGGGAAAACAAGACCTCACAGATTTAAGAAATGGAGAACTGTCCTGTGTGATGAAATGAGATAGAGTGTTTAGCACAGAAATGGGCACATAGTTGGCCCTTAGGGAATGATGTATGTGGCAATAGTTATCATTAAAGAACTTGGGGTGTCTGAAAAGTGGAAACAGATGAATGGAGACTGGAAACAAATAGGAGACTGAAGGGGATGTATCTGTGAATTTGCCTGCAAAAGTCATCGCGCTCCAAGAACCTAGGCTGCCATGATGGAAGGTCCAGATTTGGCCCAAGGCTCACTCAGTGGAGTGGCCTCTGGGGACCTTTCCAATTATTGCTCAAGCTTCAACTGAGGCATGGTCGAGTGTGGAAGGGACAGCAAGGTTTTGTGAAGATGCAGGATACAGCAACATCTGAATAAATTAGTGGGATGCTCTAACAGGCCCATGGCACTAAGAGACCAAGGAGCATGATCCTCAGAAACCCAAAGTCTTTTGGTGTTTGGTGGAATAGGGAGACCAAAGGAAGAAGAGAGCTATGGAGAAGGCACCATCTCCTCTTTCTGACAGAGCAGGTGAGAGTGGGAGGAAGGGAGTGGGGACTAGGTGAATGCTAAGTTGCTTCAGCCTCAGCCAGGACACTAAGGAAGTGGGGAGCGGTCTGTGGGGAAACGAGTAGCACCCAGGAGCTGAGGAAGTCTGGAGCCAGGGAGCCTGTTGAGACCAATTGTATCCACCTGTGAATTCGGTGCCAGGAAATGAAAGGAAAATACGAGGCAGGCCCAGAAGGATTGAGTCTGAGCAAAAGTGTGCACATGTGTGGCATGTGGGACTCCTCAATGACATTTAGTTTTAATTGTTTTTGAAATTTAGAAACAATGTGATCGTCTATATAGTCTCCTGGGATTTGCTTTTGTCAATCAATATTAAGTTAGTAAGATTCGGTGGTGTTGCTTGTAGCTATAGTTCATTCAGTTTTACTGTGTAAATAAACAATTCGTTATTTATTTATTCCGTACGCATTTTGTACACATTGCTTTAAAAATAGGGGTGGGAGGAACTAAATTTTTGATTCTAATTATGTAAAATCTTCCCAGTCCAAACAAATTTTAGGTGTACGAGGGACCGGATATTTTATAATCAGGGTTGAAAGGCACACAAATAGTGCCCATAGGTAGGCAACAGGACTGCCGTCTCTGCTGGGGGCCATATGGTGTCCAGTGTGTTAAAGTACACACAATCTCATAAGTAGATAAGCCAGACTAACCGACGATACACAGAAATGCAAACAGATAAACCCAGTTATCAGCAAGGAGGGATGTGTGAACTTGTTTTGGCAGATGGTCTAGATCCTTGGCAAATGAAAAGGCAATTTGTAGGAATGACTTTTGGGAAATAAAATATTTATGAGGAGACAGGCAAGGTGTACATGAGAAACGGGGATGCATCAGTTTTCCCCACAGGAATTCTGTCAGTCAGTGCAAAGGTGCGGGACGGTGAGGCCCCAAGCTGGGGAAAAGCAATTGTTCTCTGTCTTTAAAGCCCACTTAGCCTGCTTCCTCCTCAGACAATGAAGATGATGGCATCTATTTCTCTTACTTACCTGGCAGTTGGAAGTATAGAAGAAAATTAAATTAAATGAATGAACAAGATCTGAAGAGTTAAAAATTCTAACCAAATACCATTAAGAGCTTGAGGAGGACTGTGGGACCATAGGATCTAATCTATCTTGTCCCCTGGGGACTCCCTGTCTCCTTCAGGTCAGCTTTGCAAAGAGTGGCTAGGTAGGGGCTGCCCTTAAGACCCCAGTGCCAGCCTTTCCACTCTCCAAATTTCTACTGTCTGACCATCAATGACTGAAGTCCTACCATTGGAACGTCATCTCTCTATTTTCAGACTTAGATCCCTTTTAAAATGCCAATAACTCCACGAGATAGAGTATGGATAAAGAATCAAATAAAAAGTTTTGGTAGGATACATTGAGGAGCACATTTGAGGATCCCGCAGGCCAGTGAGCGTGGCATGGGATGGGCGCCACAGCAGGAGGTGGTAAGATCAGGGGGAAGGGGCACGGATGAGACCTTAAACACTGAGGGCAAAGCTTGGCCCCCGTTACAACTGAGCCTGGTCCCGGCCCAGGGAAATCACTTGAGCTTTTGTCTAAGCCTAAAGCCCTAATTTTCCACCCGCAAAAGAAGGACAATCACCTTTTCTAATTGCTAAGCTGGCACAAGTGTGCTGGATGCAAGGGTGTTTTTGTGGATTGTGAGGTGAACGGCATCGAAGTGCTCCCTAATAGGTGTGACTTGCTCTGGGACTCAGTACCACTCAGTTCGACAGCGTTATCACGGCCTTGGGTGAACATATGGAGTTTCCTGCATATTTTAATATGGATATGGAATGACAGAATGTAGAGCTAACATGCACTCAGAATATATGGTGACTAAGGAGTGTAAATCAAAATCCAAAGAAATCTGGAGAGCCTTCAATGATGCACTAAATATACAGGCCAAGAAAAGACATAACAGGAACAAATGTAAAGTTCTGTAACAGCGTCCAAAAAGTCAGCCCCCCAAGTAGAGGAAGAGGAGACGTGGCTTACCAGACCTCGCTGGGTAAGATGTGAAGCCTCACGTTGAGGTGTCTCCACAAAAACTGGCAAAAAGCTAATGAGAAATAAGGCTGACTTAATAGAAGCGTATCATGTACAAGAGAGGTGAGTCTTGCTCCGCTCCTTTCTGTCAATGTACCTGGATTATTTTGATTTTAGTTGCCATATTTAAAAGAATTTACAGGCATCACTATACTAGTAATAATATAACTATAAAAATCAGCTGGGCATGGTGGCTCATGCCTGTAATCTCAGCACTTAGGAAAATCAAGGCAGGAGGATCACTCAAGCCTGGGAGTTTGAGATTAGCCTAAGCAACACAGGGAAATCTCATCTCTACAAAAAATAAAGAATTAAAAAAAGTGTGTGGGCATGGTGGTGCACTTGTATTCCCAGCTACCTGGGAGGCGAGGTGAGAGGATTGCTTGAGCCCAGGAGGTCAAGGCTGTAGTCAGCCATGATCGTGCCACTGTACTTCAGCCTGGGTGACAGAGCAAGACCCTGTCAAAAAAAATTAATAAATAAAAATAAGAAAGTCAACCTAATAAATCAATTGCATATTTTCTGTTACTTTCTAGTTTTCATTCACGTACACATATTCTTTTTCGCAGGGATAGTAACAGTGATGTAAATATATAATTTTGTTATTCTGCTTTTAATTAGGCTTTATAGCTTGGGAAATAGCCTATTGTGCTGCATTAGTTTCCAGTCATTTTTGGTCATGGCCAAATCATTTAACACTGGCCACGATCCTGGCGAAATGAATTACATAATTAATAGGGTCATTTACACCATCGTTGACCTTTTAATGTACATTTAAGTTAGTTCCCACTTTTTCACTTTTAAAAATGACTGCTGCAAACACGTGCATCAAAACTTCTCCTATTTTTTGTAATTATTTCCTTTAGTTATAGTCTCAGCATTAGGATTATCCTAAGGATATGAATATCTGAATTCAAGAGAAGTTTAAACAATTTATATTGCTATTAACCATTTACCACTTCTACCACATTTTATTTTTGCTAGCATTCTATTTTTTTTAATTTAATGCATAAACTGTATCCCATTATAGCTTTAATTTGCATCGCAGCAAGAGGTAGTAAAGTTGACAGTTTTCTTATGTATATTTATTACTTGTGTGTCCTCTTTGTGAATCACCTATTATGTCCTTGCCCATTTACATTGAAGTTTTGATCTTCTTTCAGTTTTCATGAGTTTTGTGCAATACTGACAGAGGCTTTTTCCTGGTTTATACTATGAAAATATTCTCTTTAGTCTGCTTGCCTTTTTATTTGAGTTCCGATAATATTTATTCCAGAGACTTGCAAATATTTGAAAGCCAAGAAATGCATACTTTCACTACATATATAATATCTACTCTCTTTTTGCTGGTCTTACGTGTTTTTATTCTTAATACAATTTAATACTCTTTAATACAGTTGGGCTTATTTTGACATAGGTCTAGACAGTTACATTTGAAATTTCTTTAACTTTGAGCAAAATTAAATTTAACATAGGAATCAGGTTCATCATCTATGAAAAAATGAATCTGCTTTTCACTTTCATTCCAGAATCTTCTAAAAGAATATTGGGCATGTCAAATACTTGATTTCTTAGGAAACCTCATTCCTTAACTATGTCACTTATCAATTCAATGTCTCCCAGTTCCAAATGTATCTTCAATACCTGCTCTGCAATAATGGACAGAATTTCTTTGAGTATTACAGTGAGCATGATGTTAAACTTTCTCAGCAGAGGATGCTGGAGTGGCAACGGAGCAGGACGGGGCTCTGCTGCTGTTCCTGGTGACTGCAACATTAGCGAATGACACAGGTGGGGGAATGTCTGGTAGTGCTCCGCCTTGGCCACATGCCTGGAACACATGGTCCCTTCATGACCTCCCAGCTCCAGCCTGGCCTGGTGGTCATCTTTCTGCATCTCTTGCAGCATGGACCCTGCATGCCACAGCCCTCCTGCCTGCACTGCTGCTCCAACTCCCTCTGCTTCCCTGTGCCTGCTTCCCCCAGGTTTGCCTGCTGTGACCTTCTGGTACTGTAGCCCTTCTAACACAAACATCACAGTTTCAGGGCTCCTAGTCACATGAGCATCCATTTTCTCTGCACATCTATGTGGCTGACCATTGGTTGTGGCTTACTCAAACCCATCTGCACTCCAGGTGAGAGCTCCTTCCTACTTGCTCAGCAACTACAGACCAGCTCTGGCCTGTGCTAACCGGCACATTTCTCTGCCAATCATTGGGCTGCAACTATACTTGCTCCAACAAGGTCTGAATGCTAGCCTTGGAGAGGGGGGACCTCATTCCAAGTTCATCGTTCTTTGGCTGCTCTCCTTCAGCCCTAGCGTGCCATGAAGGGTTCTCTTACATCTTATACTTCCCTTTTATCATAGTTTAATGATTTTCATATTAGCCTTCTCCTTATATTCACCTTCTGTTTTATAGTCACTGTGTGACTTCTGTCTCTTGATTAGACCCAAACTGATATACCTGCTATGTGCTGAAGTATCCTTTACATTCTTATTTAGAGAGAGTTGGAAATCTTTTCTTAAAAGGCCAGACTGTACATATTTTAGGTTTCTAGGCCATATAGTTTCTGTCACACAGTTCACTACCCATTCATGTTAAAAAACAAAACAAAACAAAACAAACAAAAAACAAAACAAAACTCAGCAAATTAAGAACAGAATGGAACTATCACAGCTTCATAAAAGTCATCTTAGAAAACTGTAAGAAAAGTTTGCAGTTAACATCATGCCTGATTTGAAGACTGAGCTCAGAATAAGGTAAGGATGTTCGCTTTAAATGCTTCTGTTCAACATTGTACTGAAAGTCCTTGCCAGTGTGATATAGGAAAAAATAAAAGAAAATGAATCCAAATGGTATAATGATGACAAAAAGATACCTATCATGATTCACAGATAGCATGATTGTGTATGTAGAAAATCCTATGTAATCTACAAAAAATGAAACTAGAATATTGTGGTACATAGTTAATATACAAAACTCAATTGTACTATGTTCTAACAACAAACAGCAGAAAATAAAATTTTAAAAATATCATTTGCAATAACATTAAATACATCAATTACTTAGTACTAAAACTGGCATTATGTGCAAGACTTGTGAAACATTGCTAAGAGAAATTAAAGAAGACCTAAACAAATGGAAAGATTTATCATGTTATGACATGCGTTTATAAAATCTCAATAATTTTAAACTATTGTTCTCCAGAATTGATCTGTTGATTCCATACAGTCCCAATGAAAATTCCAACAGGCTAGTTTTTTTATTTTTTTTTTTTGAGATGGAGTCTCACTCTGTCACCCAGGCTGGAGTGCAGTGGCACAATCTTGGCTCACTGCAAGCTCTGCCTCCTGGGTTCACGCCATTCTCCTGCCTCAGCCTCCCAAGTAGCTGGGACTACAGATGCCAGCCACCATGCCCAGCTAATTTTTTTGTATTTTTAGTAGAGATGGGGTTTCACTGTGTTAGCCAGGATGGTCTCAATCTCCTGACCTCATGATCTGCCCCCCTCAGCTTCCCAAAGTGCTGGGATTACAGGCTATTTTAAGAAGGAAATTGTAATTATAAAATTTTACAGAAATACAAAAGATCTACATTAGACAAAAGAAGATTGAAAAAGAACAAAACTGGAGGATTTATACTACCTGATCTCAAAACTAATGATAAAGCTATAGTAATCAAAACAGTGTGGTATTGGGATAAGGAACAGATTGGTGTAACAAAACAGAAATTTCAGAAAAAGATCCAGGTATATATGGCCAAACTATTTTTGATAAAGATACGAAGTCAATTCAGTGGGAAAGGAAGTTCATCTTAAGAAGTGGTGCTGGAACAACTGGATATGGTAAATAAAGATGAATCTCAATCTCTGTCTCCACAGAACAAATTAATTGAAAACGGATGATAGATAGACCTAAGTATAAAAGTGAGAACTTAACACTCTAGACACAAAAATCCAGAATATTTTCATGAGTTTAGAGAAGGCAGAATTCTCTTAGGACACAAAATGCACTAACCATAAAAAAACTCCCAATGAATTACACTTAATCAAAAATTTCTTCTAATCAAAAGATATCATGAAGAAAATGAACAGAATAGTCTACAAAATAAATGCTATGTACTTTTCAAAAGTGTTAAAGTTGTGAAAGACAGTAAGTGAGTAATTGATGGATAGATGAATAGATGGATGGATGGATGGATGAATGGATGGATAGACAGACTGATTAATTGGCTGACTGACAAACTGTTCCAGAGTAAAAGAGACTAAAGATAAATAAAAACTAAATGCAATGTGTGCTCTTGGTTTGGATTTTTGGTCTTAGTAATTTTTTTTCTTTTTTCTATACAGGACATTCTGGGACAATTGGTGAATTTTGAACAACGTCTACAGATTAGATAATAATATAATAATATATCCATATTAATGTACTGATTTTGATCACTGTACTATAGCTCAGTAAGAGAATGTCCTTGTTTTTAGAAAATATTCTTTGAAGTATTAGAGATAAAGGAACATTACCTCTGTCATTTAGTCTCAAATGGTTCAGAAAAAATTGGTGTGTGGGCCAGGCGCAGTGGCTCATGCTTGTAATCCCAGCACTTTGGATGGCTGAGGCAGGCAGATCACAAGGTCAGGAGTTCGAGACCAGCCTGGCCAACATAGTGAAATCCCGTCTCTACTAAAAATACAAAAAAATTAACCGGTCATGGTGGCAGGCACCTCTAGTCCCAGCTACTTAGGAGGCTGAGGCAGGAGAATCGCTTGAACCCAGGAGGTAGAGGTTGCAGTGAGCCGAGATCGCTCCACTGCACTCTAGCCTGGGCGACAGAGTGAGACTCCATCTAAAAAAAAAAAAAAACAGAAATTGGAGTGTGTGTGTGCGTGTGTCTGTCTGTGAAAGACAGAAACAATGAGACTCACAAAGCCAATATAGCAAAACGTTAGCATTTATGGGTTCTGGCTGAAAGGTATTTGGAAATTCTTTGGATTATTTTTTGCAAGTCTTATTTTACTTTCTATTTCTTAAATTACTTCAAAATAAATGTTAATAAAGAAGAATGTACAGATAATCCCCAGACACAGACAAAATATTCACAGTACATATATTTGACAAGGGACTTATCTTCAAAGTAGATAACATTTTTATGTAAATCAATAATAAAAAGAAAACCCAATTAACTCATTGGGAAAATATTTGAACAAACATTTCACTAAAGAAGATATATGGATGGCAAACATACACATGAAAAGTACTCAGTGTTGTTATAGTAGTCGAAATGCTAATTACTAATTAGAAGTGCAAATTGAAGCCACAATGAGGTACTACTGCCCATCCGCAAAAGCGACTGGCAGCACTAAACCTCGGGAGGATAGACAGCAACACATCCATTGCTGGTGGGAATGGAAAATGGTTCAAACAGTTTGGAAAACGATTTAGAAGTTTGTTACAAAGCTAAATGTGCACTTACAACATGAACCAGTATTTTGACTCCTAGGTATTTTCCCGAGAGGAATGAAAACATATGTCGTCAAAATGACTGTGCACAAATGTTCACAGCAGCTACATTTATAATAGCCCCAGACTAGAAATAGCCCAGATGCCTGTGGATAGCTGAATGGACAGGCAGATTGTGATTTATCCAAACATGGAAGTACTCAGCGACGAGACGGAAGGAAGACTCATACATGCAACAATAGGGATGATTCTCAAAATCATCAAGTCAAGACCGAGAAGCCAGACACAAAAGTGTGCACACAATGTGATTCCATGGAGCAGGAAGGAACTTTCTGCAATTAAGGCAATATTTCACATCTGGTATGGGGTGGTGGTGTCAAGGGTGTATATGAATGTCAAAGTTCTTTGCACTAGGGATTTAACATGTATGCATTTAATTGGATGTAAATTATATATCTCTCATTATAAATTGTACTAATATTTTTTAAAAATCAGCGACCCCTAAAAAGGGGGGTGGGATGAGATGAAGTGGGGTGTTGGGATGTTTTTGGTGCCTACAGGTGAAGAAGGGTGGGAATCCATCCCCAGCATTGGGTCTCAACCTGTCCCTCTTCCACAACCCCAATCCTGAGAGTATTACCATGCTACAACGGTCATGATCTCCTCCTATTTAAAATGCTTTACCAAAGACCTTGTTATGACAATGCCAACCTTCAAATAACTCAGGACTGAAACCTTAGAGGAGTCACCTTGGACTCCTCTGTTTCTTTCTTTCTTTTTTCTTTTTTTTGGAGACAGAGGTTTTCTTTGTTTCCCAGGCTGGAGTACAGTGGTGCGATCTTGGCTCACTGCAACCTCTGCCTCCTGGGTTCAAGCAATTTTCCAGCCTCTATTTCTTTTATAACCCACATCCCCTCCTGTGGCAAATCTCACCTATTTTACCTTCAAAATAAATCCAGACTCTCAGACTCTCATCATTTCTTGCCAACTCCATTGCTACCCTTTTGTCCAAGTCATCCACACAACCAGCCGGGGTTATTGCTGTTGCCTCCAAAATGGTTCCGCTGCCTGCTTCCACCCTTGCTCCATTGACTAGCTTCCTTGTTAATCCTCACACAGCCAGGCAAACTTCTGCCTCAGGGCCTTTGCACCTGCTTTTCCTACTGTGTAGCAGTGTGGCTTCCTCCTTCACTTCCTTCACATCTTTGCTCACATATCACTTTCTTAAGAAGGCATTTCCTGAACACCCCTATTCAAAATCTCAAGACCCTTTTCCCATCCCACCCACTCTCTCCATTGCTCTTTATCTGATATTTTGCATATTTAATTCATTTTTATTTTCAACCTCTTCCCACTAGTCTGCAAATGCCATGAGGAAAGGATTTTTGTCTCCTTTGTTTACTGTTATATTTCCCAGTGCCTAGAACAAAGTCAGGCACATAGTAGCAACTCAGTATTAATACCTGCTAAACGTGTGAATCTTAGCTTTGGATACCGAGCTCTCGGAATACAAGTCGGGGATAAACTTTTCCCCATCACATAGATAATGAAGATAATATACGTCAAGTCTCTTGAAAATCATAAAACAATAATCACATTTCAGTGAATGCTACTTAGAAAAAGTCATTTTCCGCCACCCATCTGTAACCACTTTACTCAATTATCACTCTCAGATGTTTATTGTCATGCCTCTTTCATGACGATGCTGAATGTTAACATTCCCTTGGGGAAGGGGCCAGGTCTGACGCCTTTGATATGATGATGAGGTGGCCTCAAGTATGGGAGTGTTTGAAAGCTCCTGAGGAAGAGGACTTAATTTGTTTTTACCCTGCTGCTTTCTGGAGTAATGGGACAGAGCAATAGGAAGTCACAGGCTGAATTCTGAATAAGAATTTCAGATCCTGGCATGGGGGGTTAGCTCATGAAGGAATGGTTTCCAGGGAACATGATTCAGACCCTGTGGAATGGCTCACAGTTTATTATTCACAAGATCTAGGTGACGTTTAAATCATGCAAATATATCCTGCTTATCTGCGAGTGGACACAGCACACACATTTGCAGTGACAGAGCAATGAATCATGTATTTTAGAGGAGACAAGGGTGTTTTACATTTCCATGTGACTCTTCGTGAAGGGCAGCTTTTGCATTTTCCTTCTCTATTTGAATTCTGATGTCTTATCAAGTGGACACATAAAGGAATTTATTTTTTTTTCCTGCCCCTTCTTCCCTCTCTCCTTCCTTCATTTCTTCCACATTTTCTTCTTTCAATCTTTATTCTTTCTTTCTCCTTCTTCTCCCTGCTTTTCATTTCATTTCTGTTTTTTTGAGACAAGGCCTGGCTCTGTTGCTCAAGCTGGGTTCACTCTCTCTGCTCCCCACCCCCACCCCTGCCATAGCATCCACCTTCCCTGGGGAGGAGGGCTTCTCTGCTGTTTTCCCCTGGCTGGTGTGAGCTCACATTCTCTGTGTGTTGCACAGGCCTCATAACCATCAGTTGTTACTGATGCTTGTTTTGGTTGTCAAAGAAGAATGAGGAGTGGAGTCATAGGAGGTGGACTTGGAGGTTCGTTAGGGGTCACTGGCTGCAGCAAGTCTCCTCCCACACATCCGACCCCATTCCTCAGACCTGCCCTCTGAATAGCACAGGTACTGACCAGCTCATGGTTAAATGGTGAGTTTGATTTGCTGCCCACTAATGGCCACCTTTTGCGATCAGGTCCCGACTATCTGTCTAGCTGAAGCTCCTGCCCAGCAGATCTCCTGGGTTCCCTTGATACTGTGACAGGACATGATGAGCCCAGTAGGTTTGGATTTTGCCTCCAGTTTATTAAAAGGCAGGTACAGAATTTTTCAGAACTATCAAATGCAGGGGCCATTGAAAATAATATGCTAAGAATAGATAAGGCTCAAGGACAGTATCTCTAGCTAGTTGCACTTTCAATGAACTCCAGTAGTCAAGGACAGTATCTCTAGTTGAACTTTTAATGAACTCTAGTAGGCACCAAGAAGGCAGACAAAATAAGAAAGAGCTTAGAGACAAGGAACTAAGCAGAAGGTTACATCTGGGTGCAGAAAGTTTGTTTTGCATTGTGTTATTTTTGCTGACGTGGGATTTATGGAGTATAAATAAAGTGAGGCGGAGGCTCTAGGCGCGGCCGCCATGTTCTCTGTTTGTCTTTGTCTCTTGTGTCTGTTCATTCTCCACCACGCCCGGCCCGGGCCCCAATAATCAGACAGGTCTGTGATTTTTGGAGAGCTAAGGCATTGCCTGTTTCACAGAAAATTGCTTCTAACAATCCTACAGGGATAAAATCTGCTTATTAATGTAGAGAGAGGTGCTGAGAAGACATGAGCCCTGGTGGTAATGATAGCTGACACATCCATAGCACTTCCTCGCTACTGCACAGTGTGCAAAGCACTTTTTCAGTCGACTCATTTGATTTTCATGACAGCACAGGAGAAACTGAAGCACAGCTGAGGTGCCCACCATCAGTAGAGCTCGGCCGGCGGCAGAGGTGGGTTCTTAACCACACATTTCAACTGTTTCTCTGCTATCTCTGTCACATCAGGAAGCTGGGCCTCCAAGCCCTTCTAGGATTCAGAATCCTCCCAGCAGACACCCAGGCAGAGGAGTGTGAACTCTCAGCCTCTAAAAAGGTTGGTGATGTGGCTGTGAGGTCCGCAGTGCATTTAAATCTGTCTGCAGAGTCAGACATGCTCTGGCCTGGAAAGGCTAACAGGCTGGGAGAAATAAGGGAGTGTAACCACTTGACCTTGTCTGGGATGACCAGCTTTCAGATGGGGTAACTGCTAAGAAGTCACTAACGCTCATCTCTTCATTGTGAATGAGGTTGAAATTTCCTGCCTTATCTCATTGGTTGCCCCCAAACAGCAAATCGGGGGTGAATTGTGAGCTTGAGTAGACATCTTCCTTTCGGGTGGGCACATTGATAAACAGAGCACGGCCAGACACTCTGAGAATTGGGTGTCCCATTTGATTCCTGGTTGTAGCATCTGACCCACCTCTCACTATTTTATTAGCCATTATAAAACCAGTATCTTTTTATTAGAGGATATTAGGCCTAAAATGCAAAATACCATCAATTAGAGGCAAAACAATTGGTGACCACAGGTCATGTAATGGGACAGGTATGGCCAGGGCATACTACATGTGAGTCTTTACCCGAGGCCAAGTCAGAACTGACAGGGTAGGGGGTTCCCGCTGCCTCTAGGCAGCTCTTCCTCTCCACTCCCACTTCCTCAGAGGCGCTGACTGGGGAGGCTGGCCACTGCTGGGGGCCTACAGTGTGATTTCTCTAAAGTACACATACTCTGGTCAGAGAAGTTTGAAGCCCACAAGCAAGGTTGCTTAAACGAAGGTCCATTCATTCCATTGAGCACCTATTATGCGCTTGGCTCTATGTACAGTATGCCCACCTCATCACATTATGAGAAAGACGATTGTTGGTGCACAGAGGAGCGTTAAGGTCATGCAAGACACAGTCATTTGCCCCTGGAATGCAGGTTGACTTGCTGCTGAAGGATTGTGCTGGGAACACTGGGAAGGGGGCTAAGGCTCAGCACAGTCATTGATGTCCTGGGGAAGATTCATAGCACGTCGACTTCAGAAGGGGGCTTGGTGAGGGCTCCACTTGGTGAAGGGGGCTGGGTCAGAGTGGGATGCTGAAGGGAGAAACAGTCTTGGAGAAGCGTTCTCTAACCTCAATGGAGCACGGTTTGCTGCTGGGTGAAATGCCTGGGTGCTCCTGCAGAAACGAGAACCTTGGAAAAGACTTGCAGTGTGAGGGAGATGAGGTAGAAGGGGTGTGGTGCTGATGCTAGACTCATGATTTTAATTGGTTCTGCACAGTTCTTGCCTGCCTGGAGTGGGGTCCTCTTTCTCACATGGTAGAGGGTGGACAGGTCATTCAGGAATCTTCTCCTTGCCATCTCTTGGTAGGAGTGTTAGTGATGGCACCAGCAATGACCATGGTCACGGGGAGAGCAACAGCTAACGTTAACTGAGTTGTCACTATGTGCCAGATCCTGTTCTAAGCCCTCTATCCATTTTATCCTCAGGACAGCCCTGTGAGGCAGGCTCACAGGTGCCTAGAAGACCTTCTGTGCTGACTACAAACCTGTAAGTGAAGAAGCAAAACAGGCTCTGGATCTTGGAGGTCCTTGATTTCTCCCAGGGCTCAACTTGAGGATGCTCAGGGCTCAGGCCTGAGAGGGGAGAAGCATAGTGTGCAGGCCTCTCCTCTCTGACCACCTGCTTAGGTTCTGGTTCCCCAAGAATGATTTGCTGCCATCCTTCTCAGGAGTGTGTGAAAAACACAGAATGACAGGTGCCACTCCAGGCCCACTAAATTCAAATCTCTAGGGACTGGGCTTGGGATTCTGCATTGCCACCAGGGCCATGTGTAGGCAAGTTAAAGTTGCAGACCTCCACTGTGGGGAGTAATTGCCACCTTGCACAGTTTCTCCTTGGTTCTACAGGTAAGGATGGAGTTTTGGGAAGACTCACATATACAGAATATCATTTTGGATTCCAGGCAGGAAGCGAATTATTTATATTCAAATGTATCCTAACAGCAGAGAAATACACACAGAGACTTTTGATAACGTGGATAGGTCTGTTAGATTGTGCCTCCAAAAACATCCCAGAGAGAGATTTAAGACCTCATGACATTCCCCAGTAGACCATGTGTAAATCCACATGATGGCAGAGTTAGTTTTAAAAACAAAAGAAGCAAAGTTGCACAACAATGTGAATAAACTTACCAATATTTATCTGAACACTTAAAAATTGTAAGAGGTTAAATTTCGTGTGTTTTTTAAATTACAAAAAAAGTGAAAAAAGCCACCTCCAGGAGCATGGGGGTGTCCCAACCTTTGCATCAAAAGCAAAGCTTTTGTAGTACCACATTCTTGCGAGGTTCAGAGAAGGCTTGCCCAATGCAGATTCCTGATGAAATATCGCCTTGCCAGGGCTTCCAAGCTTTGATGGGGAGTGAGCAGAAACCTTCCCAGAGGTGTGTCTAGAACAATACAAATACGAATACAGACAACTCATACGGAAAGTAGGCTGGAGGCAGATCAGTGCCCAGGGAGCGAAGGCACCAGATGGACCCTGGAACTGAGAGTTGATGGAACCTGATGTGTTTTTCAGGATCTCAGTCAGAGCAGAACAGTAAATGAGGTATTTCTCTGATGGGCACAAAGTGTAGGATAAATAAATTAACAAGGAAAGGAGATGTGGTAAAGAGGGGAGACAGAATTATTCAATTCACTTCCTAGAGCAGTCCTGGGACTATAAGTCTCTGGACCACCATCCTCCAAGTAAATCCCAGCCCTTAGGAAAGTAAGGGAAAAGAGCCCCTTAGTTAGATATGAGCTCCCCTTTGGAGGCTGGAGGTTGGAAATGGGTGTAAGCAAATGTCTGACGTTGGCCGTCTAGCATTAGAATATCCCCTGCACCTTGAATAGCCCCATGCAGTACCTCCCTTGGAAGATGGTGACCCTAATGTGCCAGGAGACCCACGTGAGAGAAGCAGTCCCAGATGTTGTAGGGCATGTGCCCTAGTTCTGTCCTAGTTCTTATAGGTCCAGAGATCACGGTACAGTATCATTCAGATGGGGTCAGCCTCTCTTGTAGAGTTTCCTGAAGGCTAAAAAACGACATCCTTCTCACCCCCGCATCTTCACACTCTCCAGCCCAGCCAAAGTGAAATGCGTGGGGCAGGCAGTCAGGAAGGGCAGGCTGAGACTCTTGGGCATGTGCAGGAACTGCCAGCCACAGACGGAATTTCTTCTTCATAAGGGATGCAACACATCAAGTCTGTTCTTAAGGCCTTTCAACTGATTGAACCAGGCTCACCCACATTACCTAGGATAGCTTCCCTTATTTACAGTCAACTGACCATGGACTTCAATGACTTCAATCCCATCTACAAGATACCTTCACAGCACCTAGATTAGTGTTTTCTTGAATAAGTGAGCTCATTTCCTGAAAAATGAGCTGTTTGCCTTTTTACTACTGAGTTGTAAGAGTTATTTTATATCCTAGAAAGCAGTCCTTTATCAAATAATATGTATTGCAAATATTTTCTCCCCATCTCTGGTTTGCTTGTTTCCTTGTTAGTATCTTTTTTTGAGTAGAAGTTTCGAATTTTAAAGGAGACAAACATCAATTTTTTCATTTATGTTTACTGATTTTTGTGACATGACAAATAAACATTAGCCTACCCCCATGGTCACAAAGATTTCATCCTACCTTTTAGATATTTTGTAGTTTTAGCTTTTACATTTATGTCTATGATCTAATCTATTTCTGAAAATTTTTATTTATGGTGTGATTTATTGTTTATGGTCATTTTTCCCCCATATGAATATCCAGTTTTTCTAATTATCATTTGTTGAAAAGACTTTCTTTGCCCCATCAAATTGCCCTGGGACTTTTGCTGAAAATCAATTGACCATGGATGTGTGGGTCTTTTTTTGGACTATTTTTCATTCAGCCGAGCTATATGGCAATCCTTTCACCAAAACCACACCTTATTGTTTAATGTAGCTTTAAAGTAGGCCTTGAGATGAGGTAGGTTAAATCTCCCAACTTTGTGGTGTATTATCAAGAATGATTTGGAAATTTTCATTCCTTTATATTTCTATGTATATTTTAGAATAAGGTTCTTAGTTTCTGTCAACAAACCTGCTGGAACTATGTGTGGAATATAATTGAATCTACAGAGGTTTGGGGGAGAATCAACATCTTAATAATGTTGATTTTTCTCCCAATCTGTGAACTTGATTTATCTACTTATTTTGATCTTCTTTAATTTCTCTGAAGAATGTTTTAGTTTCCAAGGTAGAAGTTCTTAATTCTTTGGCTAAATTTATTACTAAATACTTTGTGGTTTTTGACATTTTTAAATTTAAAATTTTAAGATTTTATTTTCAATGGCTTATTCGTATATAGAAATAGAGTTTTGTATATTGACTTTATATCCTGTGTCTTTGCTAAAGTCACTTATAAATTTTAATAGTAGCAAGTGAATATGCCTTAGGAGTTTCTATATAAATATTTATGACCTAGCAAGTAGAAATATTTTTGCTTTTTTTCCCTGATCTTTATGCCTTTTCTTTTTCTTGCCTTATTACACTGGCCAGGACCTTGCTCAGTACAATGTTTAACAGATGTGGTCACAGTGGGCATCCTTGCCTTGTTCCCAATCATAGCAGGAAAACATTCACTGACTCACTGTTACATATGATGATACCCATAGATTTTTTTCGTAAATATTTATAGGGGGTTCAAGGGATTTGGGGACTGATCAAGAAAACAGATATCACCATGAGTGGCAGTAACACACACAAAACTTTATTGGGTGGCACTTGGACAGGGTTGAATGAGAGGGGAGGTCCTTTACAGTATGAGACCTCCCAGAGGCTTGTGGTGAGGGGCCACCCACAGACGGAAGGCAAGAGAGAGGGGAATCAGAAAGAGGTGCCTTGGTAATGTTCCTCAGTAGCATAGTGGGGAGTCTCTGTGAGATCCCTCAAGGACAGCAGTGGCTTGAGGCCTTACAACATCAAGGCCCTACCCAAGCAATGGTAACAGCTGCCAGATGAAGTTTCATGGGGTATGCAAAGCACACAGGATATAAATGACTGAACATATGCTTGTTTGGGCATTTTAAAAATAATTGGATGTGCAAAAATTTGAGTCTGGTGCTGACAGACTTTGAGCTAACAGGTCTCATCCTGTACAGAAGAAATAAACAACCTAGAGATCAACACACAGAGGTTGTCTTTGACCGATTTCTATAACCATGCCGTGATCAGTTTGAGGAAGTTCTCTTTTCCTGTCTTCCTGAAAGTTTGTATTGTGAATGGATCTTGAATTATGTCAAATACATTTTTCTGCACTTATTCAGAAGAGCTCTTCAACTGGAATTAACTGAATTACATTGAGTTCTGATTGTTAAAACAGTCTTGTATTTCTTGTATGAATTTAACGTGGTCATGAGGTAGCTTCTTTTTAGGCATTACTGGCTTTGATTTGCTTATATACTTCTTTGCTTTCATGGTAGTCTTTGTTGAGATTTGAGTTGAGCTGGGCTTATAAAACAAGTTGAGAAATGTTACCTTCTCCCTTATTTTCTTTACTTTTTTTTTTCTTGTTTTTTATACCTTTGTTTTAGAGACAGGGTCTTGCTCTGTTGCCCAGGCTGGAGTGCAGTCATGATCTTGGCTCACTGCAGCCTCAACCTCCCTGGCTCAAGTGATCCTCCCACCTCAGTCTCCCAAGTAGCTGGGACTGCAGGCATGTGCCACCACGCCTGGCTAATTTTTGTATTTTTAGTAGATACAAGTTTTGCCATGTTGCCCAGGCTGGTCTCAAACTCCTGGATTCAAGCGATCTGCCTGCTTTGGCCTCTCAAAGTGCTGGGATTACAGGCGTGAGCCCCTGCACCTGGCCTACTTTTTTTTTTTTTTTTTCAAGTGACTCAAAACAACCGAAATTTATTCTCTTGCATTTCTGGAGTTCGGAATTCTAAAATCATGGTGTTGGCAGCCTTCTTCTGGAAGCTTCAGGTTGAGAATCTGTTTATCATTTCTAGCTTCTAGAGGCTGTCTGCATTGCTTGACTTCTGACCCCTTCCCCTATTCCTCCCCCATTTTCTGAAAGAGTTTGTGTAAGATTGTTATTATTTCATCTTTATTTATTTATTTTCTTGAGACAGGGTCTCACTCTGTTGCCCAGGCTAGAGTTGCAGTGGCATGATCTTAGCTCACTGCAGCCTTGACCTTCTGGACTCAAGTGATCCTGCCACCTCAGCCTCCTGAGACCACAGGTGCATGTCACCACGCCTGGCTAATTATTTTATTTTTTGTAAAGATGGGGTCTTGCTATGTCTTCCCAGGCTGGTCTCGAACTCCTGAGTTCACTGCCTCAGCCTCCCAAAGTGCTGGCATTACAGGTGTAAGCCTCCATGCCCAGCCTATAATTTTGTCTTCAAATATTTGATAAAATTCACCAGCTAAACCGTCTGGGCCTGGAGCTTCTTTTGTAAAAAGGGTTTTGATAACAGATTAACTTTCTTTAACAGATACAAGGTAATTTATACTTTCTGTTTCATTTTATGTCAGTTTTGGTTAGTTATATTTTTCAAGGTTCATTTTATCTTCATTTTTGAATTTTCAGGAAATAGTTTGTCCATAATACTATTTTATTATGATTTGAATATCTGTATGCACTCTAGTAGTGATAACCCTTTTGTATTTGTGTTTTCTTTTTCTTGCTAATTAGAGGTTTATCTATTTTGTTGATTTATTTCAAATAACTAATTTTTGTATTTGTCATTTTGCCTTGTGATTTCTTCGTTTCATGGATTTTTAGAAATATGTGTCTTGTTTCCAAATATTTTGAGATTATCATAAATATCTTATTTATGTTCACATCTCTACTTTGTTTTATTGGCTTTTCATTTAATTTCATTGTGGGCCAAGAACACACTTCGTATGACTGCTATTCCTTCAAATTTATTGGAACTTGGTTTATGGCCAAGCACACAGGCTGTCTTGGTGAAAGTAATAGGTATACTTGAAAACAAATATATTATCTGGGATTTGGGGTAGAGGTAAGCTGGTTGAGACAATCTTTACTGGTTTTTGGTTTTGGTCTACTTGTCCTAGGAAGTGTTGAGAGAAAGAAGTTAAAATCTACAACTATATAAGATACAAAAGCCTTGCAACCATGTATGTCCATTCACCCCTTCACCTGTTCCTATTTGTGCCACAGTTGCCCTGTTGTCATATATATTATACCTATACGTATATTAAGGAAATAAAGAGAAACATATTTTAAAATAGTCACCTGGATAATTATTATTTCAGATCCTGTTTATCCCATCCTTAAGATCTGATTTTCTGTTTTCCATCAATTCCCATCAGCCTGAAGAATTTCCTTTAGCATTTCTTATACTGCAATTCTTCTGATGATAAATTCTTTTGGTTTACTTTTATCTGCAAGTGTCTTCATTTTGCTTTCATTTTTGAGGATATTTTTGATTTGTTTTTCTAAAGACCACCAGAGCGAACACAAAAGAACCAGCGAGTAGGCAAAGGCCAGGAGCAAAACTGCAAGTTTATTTTTGGTCACCTAGCTTCAGGGAAGTAGGTGAGTAGGGAGAGGTCTGTTGGCCCCCGGCAAAGGAGGCCGACAGAGTCCTCCGGTGGGGCTCTCAGACGGAGTTCCTGATACAGTCCCCACCGGAGTGAGGGACTGAGGAAGGCCGCGCGTGGCGTCCCTCCTGAGCAGCTTTTCTAGGAGTGGGAGGGCAATAGGTGGGGCACGGGCGTGTCAGGGGGTGTTCCGCAGGTGCGACCAGGTAAATCTTGGTCTCTTCGGATTGACGTCACCTGGCGCATGCCCGGTTGGTCTGCACCTTCCCGGGCGCCAGCTGCATTTTCACGCGGGAAAAAGTTGGGGGGGGGGGATGAAGAACCTGGAAGTGCACCATCTTGCCTCCGTTCGTCCAAACAATTTTCACTTGATGTGGAATTTAGGGTTGAGAGGTTTTATTTTCTTTCAACACTTTAATGATGTTGTCCCACTGCAGGGTCGTTGCCTCTACAGGTGTCGATGAGAAGCCAGTGGTTTCTAATTAGTATTCCCCTTAATGCAATGTGTTGTGTTTCATTCTGGCAGCTTTCAAGATTTTTTCTCCATGTTTGGTTTTCAGCATTGTGACTATGACAGGATGATTTTCTTCTTATTTACTCTGGGATTCACTGAACCTCTTGGATCTATAAATTTACATCTTTAGACAAATTTGAGAGATTTGCAGCCATTATTTCTCCAAAGATTTTCCCCTGTTGTCTCTCTCTTTTCATCTTAAAACTCAAAATACAGTGTCTATTTCCCCACAGTTTCTAAAGTCCTGTTTATTTAAATCTTGTATCTGTTTTTCAGACTTGACAATTTCTATTGATCTATCTCAGAGCCACTGACTCCTCTGCCATTTCTATTCTGTTCTTAAGCCCATCCAGTGGATTTTTCTTTTTTTAACATTAAGATGTTGTATTTTTTAGTTCTGGAATTTTCATTTGTTTGTTTTTTTAATAGTTTATTATAAGCATATTTTCTTTGACTTTAATGAACCTAGTTATTATAGCTGCCATAAAGTCCTTGTCTGATAATTCAACAACTGGATCATCTCAGGGTTAATTGGCTTATATTTTTTCTCTTGAAACTGGATGATCACATTTTCATGGTTACATGTTGAACAACTTAGAATCTTAACCCATACTTTATAAATGTTAGGTTGTAGAGACTCTGAATTCTGTTACATTCCTCAGAACACTTGTTATTTTTGTTTTAGCAGATAATTAACTTTGTTGAATTTATACTGCAAATGCTGTGGCTTGGGTAGCAGTTAAAAATTTCAGTTTAGCTCTTTCACCCTTAATTGCTCTATTTGCAATTTGTCTGTGCATATATGGTTAAGATGTTAGAGGCCAGGTGTAGTGGCTCACACCTATTAATCCTAGTACTCTGGGAGGCCAAGGTGGGTGGATCACTTGAGGTCAAGAGTTAAAGGCTAGCCTGGCCAACATGGTGAAACCCCACCTCTACTAAAAATACAAAAATTAGCCAAGTGTGGTGGTGCATGCCTGTAATCCCAGCTACTTGGGAAACTGAGGCAGGAGAATGGCTTGAACTTGGGAGGCAGAGATTGCAGTGAGCTGAGATTGCACCACTGGACTCCAACCTGGGTGACACAGCAAGACTTAGTCTCAAAAAAAAAAAAAAAATGGTGTCAGAGATGTGGGCCAAGTTTATACACAAAATCTGTGGCTCCTTGTCTTTGGATCTTTCCTTGCTGGTATTCTCTCTATATACACTAAAAGCTGTAGTTATCCCAAACTCTGTTTTGTGGGTTTTCAAGCCAAAAAGACTGTAAGTCTTCATTCAGAGTTTAAGCCTCCACGTGTAGTACTTACCATGTCTTGCCTTAGCCTGCCCTTAAGCTAAAATATGTAATAACAGGACATTCACCACATCAGAATCTGCTGGCTTTGGTGCCTCTCTTGAGTCTCTGGGTAGTTACAGCTATCTGTTGGAGGGTCTGTGTTAAGAGTTTACTTGAACATAATGGAAGTGGAACTCCTCTCACCTTCATTTTGAAGGCTGGTTTTACTGCATATACAATTCTTTGCTGATAGGTTCCTAAACTCTTTTCTTTTTATACTCTGCCATTCCAATACCCTCCAGTATCTATAGTTTTTGTTGAGAAGTCATCTGTAATCATGTCAATCTTCCTCTGAATGTAATATATTGTGTTCTTTTGTCTGGTTTCAATATTTCCTTGTTAGCAATTTGACTATGATGTGTGTGGCAGTAGTTTCTTTGTATTTATTATGTTTTGAGGTTCCTTAGGCTTCTTGAATCTATTAACATTTTCTACCACATTTTTGGAAGTTTTCAGTTATTTTGTCTCCAGTGATTTTTTTTCTTTCTCTTTTTCTATCTCCTCCTCTTCTAGGACTTCAATTACACATATTTTAAAATGCGTGACATTATTCCATGAGTCTGAGGTTTTGTTGACTTTTCTTCAATGTTCTTTGCCTTTTTTGTTTTTTGGATTGAGGAAATTTTATCAACCTATATTCAAATTCGGTGATTCCTCAGCCTTTTCCATTTCGCTGCTCAGTCTATTTAGTGTACTTTTTGTATCTTTCAGCTCTAGAATTTTCCACTTGCATTTTAATCCCTTCATTTGTGTATTGAGATTATCCATGTCTTCACTGATACTCTACCTTCCTTTTATTCTTTGTATATATTTATAGTAACTACTTTGATGTCTGCTATACAACATCTAGAATAAATCAAAATTTTTATTGAATGTCTTTTATCATAAGAATAAAATGCATTTTCCTGTTTCTTTGCATGTCTACTAAATTTTGGTTCAAAATTGGACTACAGGCAATATATTCTAGTGATTCTGGATTCTGTTGTGTTCATAAGGGTTTTTCTTGTGTGTGTGTGGTTTCTTTTTTGTACATTTAATTTTTTATTTTCAATTCTAGTAGGCAGTCAACTTGCCTGGACTCAAACTGCAAACTTTTTTCTCTTGTAATATGAAGCAGTTCACATCTCTACTTTGTTCTTATGGCTTTATTTTATTTTATTTTATTTTTATTTTTTGAGACGGAGTCTCGCTCTGTTGCCTGGGCTGGAGTGCAGTGGCCAGATCTCAGCTCACTGCAAGCTCCACCTCTCGGGTTTACGCCATTCTCCTGCCTCAGCCTCCCAGTAGCTGGGACTACAGGCGCCTGCCACCTTGCCTGGCTAGTTTTTTTTTTTTTTGTATTTTTTAGTAGAGACGGGGTTTCACCGTGTTAGCCAGGATGGTCTCGATCTCCTGACCTCGTGATCCGCCCGTCTCAGCCTCCCAAAGTGCTGGGATTACAGGCTTGAGCCACCGCGCCCGGCCCTTCTTATGGCTTTAAATTGCTGCTTTTATCCTGGCATCTTGGGTGTTTTCCCTATGCCTACATAATATAGTGGTCATCCAGGGATTTGGGCAGCTTTGAGGGCTCACTCCTTCAAAGATTCCCTTGTTTAAATTTCCAACTGTTATTCCAGCCTTGAATTCTGTCCCCTGTTACTTTAAACCCATAAGGCATTAGATTACTGCTGCCCAAGCTGCACATGGCTTGGAAATGCATTTCAGTTAAAAAGCAGCAAACACACAGACCTTTCTCTGTGCGGCTGTTTCTCAACAGTACATTCCTCTCTGGTCTCTGCCTAATTTTTTTTACAGTATTCCCTGGGTTCTCCCTTGTACCTGAATAATTTAGTGGCTAGCTAAGAATTACGGCAAAGTTCATACTTAGGTTTTATGACTCACTCTTACTGTAGTTTCTTGCTGCTGAGCATTTTCCTTTAAACTTCCACTTTTTTTTCTAGCCCTGAACTCTTACTTCTGGCACCTTGAGCCAGATAGGCTATAGTTTTTTTGTTGCCTTGACCCTGAAAGTTGGGGAGTGCCTTCAGGCCAGAATGTCACAAACTCACAATTCTTCCCTTCTCCAGTTGCAGTTTTAAAGAATAAGCTCCCCAGCAGCTTCTCTCTGTTCTTGAGCATTTTATTGTGCCTGTAAATAGCTGGTAACTTAAAAAACTTTTTGCAGGTCTGTATTAGTCTGTTCTCATGCTGCTAATACAGACATACCCAAGATTGGGTACTTTTAAAAGGAAAGAGGTTTAATGGACTCAAAGTTCCACATGGCTGGGGAGGCCTCACAATCATGGCAGAAGGCAAGGGAGGAACAAAGATATGACTTACATAGAAGCAGTCAAAAGAGCATGTGCAGGGGAACTCCCTTTTATAAAACCATTAGATCTCATGAGACTTATTCCCTATCACGAGAACAGCATGGGAAGGACTTGCCCCCATTATTCAATTACCTCCCACTGGGTCCCTCCCATGACATGTGGGAATTATGGGAACTACAATTCAAGATGAGATTTGGGTGGAGACACAGCCAAAATATATTTTTCCACCCCAGCTCCTCCCAAGTCTCATGTCCTCACATATCAAAACCAATTATACTTTCCCAACAGTCCCCTAAAGTCTTAGCTCATTTCAGCATTAACTCAGAAGTCCACAGTCCAAAGTCTTAGCTGACACAAGGTAAGTACTTTCTGCCTATGAGCCTGTACAATCAAAAGCAAGTTATTAACATAACCATTCCAAATGGGAGAAATTGGTCAAAATGAAGGAGATAGGGCGTCAAATCTTTTTTTTTTTTTTTTTTTTATAGTGGGAAATTGACTTTACTGAAATAAAGAGGGCGTCAAATCTTAAAGCTCTGAAATGATGTCTTTTGACTCCTTGTCTCATATCCCGGTCATGCTGATGCAAGAGGTAAGCTCCCTTGGATTTGGACAGCTCTGCCCCCAGGGGGCTTTTCAGAGTACAGCCCCACATCTGGTTGCTTTCACGGCTGGTATTGAGTGTCAGTGGATTTTCTAGTCGCACAGTGCAAAGCTATCAGTGGACCTACCTTTCTGGGATCTGGAGGATGGTGGCCCTCTTCTCACAGCTCCACTAGGCAATGCCCCAGTAGGGACTCTGTTGGGAGGGGTGGAATCTGAGCTCACATTTTCCTTCTGCACTGCCCTAGCAGAGGTTCTCCATAAGGGCCCCAGCCCTGAAACAAACTTCTGCCTGGACATCCAGGCATTTCCATACATCCTCTGAAATCTAGGCGGAGATTCACAAACCCCAGTTCTTGACTTCTGTGCACCCACAGGCCCAACACCACATGTAAGCCACAAAGGCTTAGTACTTGCATCCTCTGAAGCAACAGCTTGAGCTGTACCATTGGCCTCATGGCTGGAGCTGAAACAGCTGGGATGCAGAATACCCTGTTTGAAGGCTGCATAGAGCTGTGGTCCCTGGGCTCAGCCCACAAAACCATTTTTCCCTTCTAGGGCTCTAGGTCTGTGATGGAGGGCTGCCACGAAGGTCTCTGACATGCCCTGGAAACATTTTCCCCACTGTCTTGGTGATTAGCATTTGGCGTCTCATTATTTATGCATATTTCTTTTTTTTTTTTTTTTGAGACGGAGTCTCACTCTGTCGCCCAGGCTGGAGTGCAGTGGCCGGATCTCAGCTCACTGCAAGCTCTGCCTCCCGGGTTTACGCCATTCTCTCGCCTCAGCCTCCCGAGTAGCTGGGACTACAGGCGCCCGCCATCTCGCCCGGCTAATTTTTTGTATATTTTAGTAGAGACGGGGTTTCATCGTGTTAGCCAGGATGGTCTCGATCTCCTGACCTCGTGATCCGCCCGTCTCGGCCTCCCAAAGTGCTGGGATTACAGGCTTGAGCCACCGCGCCCGGCCATTTATGCATATTTCTGCAGCTGGCTGGGATTTCTTCCCAGAAAATGCAGTTTTCTTTTCAACCGCATCATCAGGTTGCAAATTTCCCAAACTTCCATGCTCTGTCACATCTTGAATGCTTTGCTGCTTAGAAATTTCTTCTGCCAGATACCCTAAATCATCTCTCTCAGTTTCAAAGTTCCACAGATCTCTAGGGCAGGGGCAAAATGCTGCCAGACTCTTTGCATAGCAAAGGGAACGTTTCATCCAGTTACCAGCAAGTTCCTCATCTCCATCTGAGACCACACAGCCTGGACTTTATTGTCCACATCACTATCAGCATTTTGGTCAAAGCCATTCAACGAGTCTCTAGGAAGTTCCAAACTTTCCTACGTTTTCCTGTCTTCTGAGTACTCCAAACTGTTCCAACCTCTGCCTGTTATCCAGTTCCAAAGTTGCTTCCACATTTTCAGGTATTTTTACAGCAACACCCCACTCCTGGTACCAATTTGCTGTATTAGTCTGTTCTCACGCTGCTAACAAAGACATACCAAGACTGGGTAATTTAGAAAGAAAAGAGGTTTAATGGACTCACAGTTCCACATAGCTGAGATAGCTGGGGAGGCCTCACAATCATGGTGGAAAGCAATGGAAGAGCAAAGGCATGACTTACTTGGTGGCAGACAAAAGAGTGTGTGCAGAGGAACTCCCTTTATGAAACCATCAGATCTCATGAGACTTATTCACTATCACAAGAATAGGATGGGAAAGACCTGCCCCCATGATTCAATTACTTCCCACTGGGTCCCTTCCATGACATTTGAGAATTATGGGAGCTACAATTCAAGATGAGATTTGGGTAGGGATACAGCCAAACCGTATCAAGGTCTTAAAATTGTTACCTGTAAAAGGATTTGCATGACTACTTCATATTGGCACATTATTGGCAGTTCTGTAAGTGTAGTTTGTGTGTGTGTGTTTCTGAGATGGAGTCTCACTCTGTCACCCAGGCTGGAGTACAGTGGCGTGATCTAGGCTCAATGCACCTCTGCCTCCCAGGTTCAAGCCATTCTCATGCCTCAGCTTCCCAAGTAGCTGGGATTACAGGCATGCACCACTGAGCCTGGCTAATTTTTGTATTTTTAGTAGAGATGGGGTTTTTCCATGTTGTCCAGATGGGTCTTGATCTCCCAGCCTCATTTATCCACCTGCCTCAGACTCCCAAAGTGCTGAGATTGTAAGTGTGAGCCACTGTGCCTGGCCTAAGCCTAGTTTTAATTTGTATTTCTCTTATCATTAGTGAAGTTAAACATCTTTTCATATTTTTAGGTCTATCTCTACATCTTACGGATAGTTTATTGTCTTTAGCCTATTTTTCTTCCACGTCTTTGGTCAGTTTTTCCCTTGAATTTTAAAGAGCTCTTTGTATTTTACAGACACCAGCCCTTTGTGTGCTATTTAGTGCAAATACTTTTTCTCCATTTGTCATTTGTCTTTTGACTTTGTTTATGGTGTCTTTGGAAATACATTTTTAAAAATAAATTTTTATCTAGTCAAGGTTAGCAACATTTTATTGCACCTGAATTTTGAGTTATATTTGGAAAACCTTTTTCTACATTAAGTTATAGAGGAATTCACTCATGTTTTCTTCTAGTACCTGTCTGTTTTCTTTTTTTTTTTTTTTTTTTTTTAACATTTAGGACTTTTATCGATTTGGAGTTTATTCTTGTATGTGGTGTGAGCCATGGATCTAATTTTATTCTTTTCCAATGGCTATGCATTGTCCCAGCACTTATTATTAAAGTTTCAGTGATTTGAGATGCCACCTTTATAATATACAACATTTCCAAATATGGTCAGCCGTCTGTATCCTCAGGTTCTGCATCTGTGGATTCAACCAACTGTGGATTGAAAATTACAGTATTCATGGCATGTGGAATCCATAAAGATGGAGGGCTGACTTTTTGTATCCATGGGTTCCACAGGGCCAACTGCAGGACTTGAGCATCCTCAGATTTTTGGTATCCAAGGGGTTCCTGGACCCAATCCTCTGAATACTGAGGGACAGTTGCAGATAGATATACAGATGGATAGACAGATAGATGATAGATGGATGGATAGATAGATAGACAGATAATATATATTATGTCTTTCCTGGACACTATTTTATTCCATCAGTCCATTTGCCTTTCCTTGTGATAGCACACAAGGAAAATTTTTTAACTTTTAAGTTTACGGGTACATGTGCAGGTTTGTTACATAGGTAAATGTGTGTCACGGGGGTTGGTTGTACAGATTATTTCATCATCCAGGTATTAAACTTAGTATCCATTAGTTTTTTTTTCTGCTTCTCTCCCTCCTCTCACCCTCCAACCCTCTGATAGGCCCCAGTGTGTGTTGTTCCCCCTGCCATGTGTCCATGTGTCTTATCATTTAGCTCCCATTTATAAGTGAGAACATGCAGTGTTTGGTTTTCTGTTCCTTTGTTAGTTTGCTCAGGATAATGGCTTCCAGCTCCATCCATGTCCCTGCAAAGGACATGATCTCATTCTTTTTTATGGCTGCATAGTATTCCATTGGTGTATATGTACCACATTTTCTTTATGCAGTCTATCACTGATGGGTATTTGGGTTAATTCCATGTCTTTGCTGTTGTGAATAGTGCTGAAATAAACATACGCATACATATGTCTTTATAATAAAAAAATTTATATTTCTTTGAGTATAAAGCCAGTAATGGGATTGCTGGATTGAATGGTATTTCTGTCTTCAGGTCTTTGAGGAATTGCCACACTGTCTTCCACAATGGTTGAACAAATTTACACTCCCACCAACAGTGTAAAAGCTTTCCTTTTTCTCCACAACCTCGCTAGCATTTGTTATTTTTTCACTTTTTAGTAATAGCCATTCTGACTGTTGTGAGATGGTATCTCATTGGTGCCACACTATTTTAAGCATAGAGATATCATAACGTTTTAATATGCTAATATAAGTTCCTCCTCAGAGTTTTATTTTTCCGTATTTTCTTAGCTACTCACATGTTTCTTTTTCCATATGAACTTTGTTGACAAAAAGAGTTAAACTCTGTAAAATATTTGTTGAGATTTATTCTGAGCCAAATATGAGTGACCACGGCCCATGACACAGCCATCAGGAGATCCTGAGAATTTGTGCCCAAGGTGGTTGGGGTTCAGCTTGGTTTTATCCATTTTAGGGGAGACATGAGACATCAATTTAATACCTTTAAGATATACAATGGTTCAGTCTGGAAAGGTTGGACAATTCAAAGTGGGAAGTTTCCAGGTTATAGGCAGATTTTAAAATTTTCTGATTGGCAATTGGTTGAAAGAGTTATTATCAAGGGAATGGAATGTGTGGGTTAAAATAAGAGGTTGTTGAGACCAAAGTTTTATCAAGCTGATGAAGCCTCCAGGTACCAGGCTTCAGAGAGAATAGATTGTAAATGTTTCTTATCAAGCTTAAGGTCTGTGTTGATGTTAATGCTAGAGGGTATAATGAGGCATGTTCAACCCCCACTTCCCCTCAGGGCCTGAACCAGTCTTTCAGGTTAAACTTTAGAGTGCCCTGGCCTAAGAGGAAGGCCGTTCAGATGGTTGGGGGGCTTATAATTTTATTTTTGGCTTACCACTTTACTATAAACTTTTCAAGCCTCATAAAATGTTTTCTGTTGTTTTTACTTGGATTGTGTTATAGTAATACATGAACTCAGGGAGAACTATCATCTTCACGATGTTCAGTCATCCTATCTAAAACAAGGGGTGTTCCAGTCTACTTTTGTATCTTTCAAGAGTGTTTCAAAGTTTTTCATGCATTGGTTTTGCACATTTCTTGTTAAGTTTATTCTAGGTACAGTCCATGCTCATTATTTACAGATTCCATACTTGTGAATTCACCTGCCTGCTTGTATTAGTCCATTCTTACATTGCTATAAAGAAATATTGGAGACTGGGTAATTTATAAAGAAAAGAGGTTTAATTGGATCATGGTTCTGCAGGCTGTACAGGAAGCATGGCAGCATCTGCTTTTGGGGAGGCCTCAGGAAGCTTTCATTTATGGCAGAAGGTGAAGAAGGAGCCAGTACTTACAATGCCAGAGCAGGAGAAAGAGAGGGGAGGGGAGGTGCTACACACTTTTAGACAACCAGATCTCATGAGAACTCAGTCACTATACAGTACTCAGGAGGGATGGTGCTAAACCATTCATGAGAACTCCATCCCCATGATTTAATCACCCTCCCACCAGGCCCTCCTCAAACATTGGAGATTACAATTTTTTTTTCCTTTTTGAGACAGAGTCTTGCTCCATTGCCCATGCTGGAGTACAGTGACATGATCTCGGCTCACAGCAATCTCTGCCTAACAGGTTCAAGCGATTCTCCCACTTCAGCACCCTCAAGTAGCTGGGACTACAGGCATGTGCCAACATACCCAGCTAATTTTTTGTAGAGACAGAGTTTCGCCACGTTGCCGAGGCTGGCGTTGAACTCCTGAGTTCAAACGATCCACCAATCTTGGCCTCCCAAAGTGCTGGAATTACAGGCATGAGCCCCCATGCTCAGCGAGGGATTATAATTTGACATGTGATTTGGGCCAGGACATGAATCCAAACCATATCAGTGCTAAAACTTAGTTGTAACCCCAAAACCAATACTCAAAGCATGTTTGCAGACAGGTGCATGCTAACAGAAGTGAAAAAATCTGAGTCACCTACTGCCTTCTTGTTTTAGTTCTCCTACTGTAAACACACTTATAGGGTTGGGCATGAGTATGTTAATGAGTCAGCAACATATATTAAGATATCTTTGAACAGAAACACACATAAAACAAAGTTATGTATTGATTAGTTGATGAAAATATGGTGACCAGAGGCCTGCAGGAACCTAATCTTGTATGTCCCCTAGGAGCAATGATTCAGTATTCAGTGTTAGATGCAACTTTACAGAATGTAACTACATGAATAGTGAGAATCAACTGCATTTTATTTTCTTTGTTGCTATTGTAAATGAGGTTTTTCACTATCAACATATCTTCTAATCGATCATGCTTTCTGTATATTGATTTCTATGTATTAAATTTATATCCTTCATCTCACTGAATTCTTTTGTTTGGATTAGTGTTATTGATTCAGGTTTTTCAGGTGTTGTCTTTTCTCATGTGCAAACATCATTTTCCTCCTTCTTTTCCAATTATTATTCCTCTAATTGATTTCTCTTGACTAGTTTTGTTGGCTACAACCCACCCACCTTTTATAAGGACAGTTTTTCCTCTATGCGGAACTGCTCCGAGTTGGTAATAGACTGTGTCATTGAGCTGTAGACTCCTAGAGTTGGAAAGCAGCTGAGAAGTATGTAGATGACTTTCACTTGATGCATGGAATCTTTTTTACATCACTTAATTGGTGATCCAGTCTCTTTTTGAATATCTGTTCCCTTTTTTCTGAAGAACATCTTTCTGTTTCAAGGATTCACCTCCTACCCATTCCACGTAGCTTATATCTGGTTTTCAATCACTCCATTCCTATAGCAATCACCCACGGCCCCTGGCTTGTGATCCAGGCCTATTATATAGGGTGGCCATAAAATCTAGATACATAGGCATTATTATTATCATCATTATTATTGTGTGTGTCTGTGAGTGTGTTTAACAGATTGAACCCCCTTTATTACTTCTGGTATATGCTAAACGTACAGATTTATTCAGCAAAAAAAATCAAATGCACAAATCATCTGAGGCAATGAAAGCATCCAGGTGCACGTTCAGGGATTTATGAAAATGCATTAATGTACTGTTGCCATTATTCTATAAAGCCAATTATCTTTAAAGGAGATTTAAATAATAAGAAAAAAAGCCTTTCATATATATACTGTCAGTTGCTATTTCTGGTACTCTTCATTGTCTGTGTCATTCAGAGCTGATTCCAATGAGCTTTTCTCTCTCTCTTTTTTTTTTTGAGATGGACTCTTGTTCTGGAGTCACCTCCTGGGTTCAAGCATTTCTTCCACCTCAGCCTCCCCTCCTGAGTAGCTGGGATTATAGGTGCAAGCCACCACACCCAGCTAATTTTTTTATTTTCAGTAGAGACAGGGTTCCACCATGTTGGCCAGGCTGGTCTCGAACTCAGCTCAGGTGATCCGCCCACCTCGGCCTCCCAAGTGCTGGGATAACAGGCATGAGCCACCACGTTTGGCTGGCTTTTCTCTTTATTATGGGTTATTTTCCTGCTGTTTTTCACGCCTGTCTTTAGGCCAGTCTTTGATTGGATGTCAGACATTGTAAATTTTACCTTGTTGGATGGTGAATATTTTTGCATCCATATAAGTATCCTTGATCTTTGTTCTGGGACACAGGTATTTGGAAACAGGTTTGATCCTTCCCAGGCTTGCTTTTCAGCTTTGTTAGGTTGGGACCATGGAAGCATTTAGTCAAATGCCAGTTTTGCTCTACTATTGAGACAAATTCCTGAATACTTTATCTGATGCCCCATGAATAATATTTTCCACTTTGGCTGAAGGAAACAGGAAATATTCCCAGCCCTGTGTAAACTGTAGGAATTATCCCTTGTAATCATTTTGAGTGGTCCTTTCTCTGGTCTTCAGTAATTTCCTCACAGCCATGCACTTATTAGCTGAAGACTCAACAGGGCCACCCCACAGGTCTCCAGAGAGCTTTCTCTCCACAGCTCTCTGCTCACCAGCCCTGACCCTGGTAAACTCCAGCTGCCTTGGTCTCTCAGAATTCCATGTCCGTCTCCTCATCTCCCAGAGGCTGCCAGGCTGTGTCTGGGTTCCCTCTCCCTATGCTGCAACCTGGAAATGTCTCCAGGAAGCAACTGGGACATGCACAGGGCTCATCACATTTGTCTCTCTAAGAGTACTGTCCTTATCACCCGACGGCCAACGTTTTAGAAACTGTTGTTACATACATTTTAGCAGGTGGGTTAGTTGTTTTGGTGGGAGTGTAAATCTAGTTTCTGCCATTCTGTATTGGTTGGAGGTGGAAGTTCACTGTTGTAATTGCAACTTCCTCCATTACACTGAAGTAGGCACTATCATTGAACACATCAAGTGATGGCCTCGTGCACTGCAATGTAACACCAATGCAACTAGTATTGTATATATTTGCCCTATACTCATTTGTCTCTGCTCATACCCCACCACCAGACACCAGTGATTGTTCCAATAAGAGTGGAGATGAAGAGAGTGAGATGGGTACAGAGGGAAGATAACCACCTTCCAAGTGTCTGCTGGAATCTCTCTGGAGCCTGGCAGGCTGTCAGCACTCAATTGCTTGTTGAATAATTGAATGAATGTACGCAGGCTCACATGCATGCTCGCATGAATAAATGAACCAATGCCTATGACTGGGTGGGTTTCTAAACTGCTCCACTAGTTCTCCAGACCAGACACCTTGCTTGCTTCAGACCTCGCTTCTTTCAGACCCTCATACCCTTCCTTCCTTCCAGGACACAACTCTCATTAGCGGAGACTGCTCCAGAGCCTTCCTGCTGGGAGGCAACGTCTGAGTTCTAGGAGGCATGCTGCCTCCCACAAGCACTGTTCCTTGCCTTGTTTCAAACAGTTCCCTCACTCTTCAATTCCTTCCTCACTGCATTATTGTTTTTAGCCTGATGCTGAGCGAATGTCCCTTATTTTATTTTCATATTTTTAGAAGTGGATTAGTCCTTTAATTTCTTCACCATAACCCTGGCTACTCCTAGTTTTCAGGAATGTGAATGCCACTTTTAATTGGATTGTAAATTTTTAGAGTATCAGAACTCTGCCCTATCTGTTCTATTTGCAAAAAGCATCCAATATTTTCCCTAATGATGACCTCTGCTGCTTTCATCTAGCCTCAGGGATCTTACTGACTAGATAAAGGAAATTTAATGGAGCGATTTCATTTTTGAGGTTAGTAAACATAATTGAATACTTTCATATGTCATTGCTAAAATGTGTTCAGAGAAAAATGGTAACAAATAATCCAACAATCCAATGGTTTTGAAATGTTTCCAGTGTAAGAGTTTTTATTCTGGTTTCGTGCTCAATTAGAGTTACCTACAACAGACTACAGACAAAAATAATTAGGGAAGGCTCAATGAACATGTCAGGAAACAATACAGTAGGGGATGTTCAGTCTTGCAGATCTCAGACAAGTTACCGGGTCTGAATTTCAGTCCCAACACTGGGTGACAAAATCTCTAATTTAGATGTGATAATTAATTTAAAACAAGATTGCCGGCTTGTATCCTGACTACGCTGACTTGTAAACAATTTGAAAGTCCTGTGACAGTCATCTTACAGGTTAAAACTTCTGGGGGTGGGGCGTCTACCAGAAGATGGAATACAATTTTGTGAGTACCGGCGGAAAACAGGATAAAGAACAGTCAGAAGAAGCCAGAACCAGTGTCGTCAAGCGGGCAGGGGAGGCGGCAGGGACAGAGGAGACAGGAGCGTTTGCCACAGACAGGGCAGGCGCGGGCGGCGCGGAGGGCGGCCTTACCTCAGTGGAGGGGCCGGCTCCAGCGTCAGGGCTGAGGTCTGAGCAGCCTGGAAGAGCGCTGGTCTCTTAAACATGGCTGCCACCAGACGGCCTCAAGATGTCTCCGAGGCGCTCCTCAGCCCTTTGCTGCTGTGGGTGGCTCCGAGAGTACAGGGCGGGGCTGCTCCAGGTGAAGGTGTGGCCATGATGGCTGCTGGGTCCTAGCCGCCTGGCCGCGGGGAGGCGGAGCTGGGCTGTCTGGGGAAGCGGAGATCACCATTACTTAAGGATGTAGGGTCTTTGCTGCACTGGAGCCTACACAGGCCCAGAATCTGGAGGATGACGTTAGGTGTGCCATTCTTGAAAGGGATTTCAGGGCGTTCCTGAGATAAGCGATGTTGTGTTCCCCCCCATCACCCAAACCTTGGGCTCGGAGTGTGTCCCAGGGCGGGACCCGTGGGAGCTGGTGCCGTGGGAGGAGCCGTCCGAGTCCGAGGGCGCCGCCTGCTGGAGAGGAGGCTGCTTGGCGGGACTCTTTTTCCTCCTGGGCTCCTCTGGTCTTGGCTCTCTGGAATCCTGCGTGTCCGCTTCTTTTAGTGGCCAGAAAAGGAAAGCAGAGTTCCTCGTCTCCACATCCTCTCTAGAGACAGAGAGAGATCGGGGTTACCCTGTCTTGATGGCTGCGGGATCGACAGAGATGTCCAAGCCATCCCCATGGCTGCTTCTCAGCTCCTTTGCCCACGTCCCTCTTCCCATGGAAAGGAGTCTCTGGAGCACTGTGCACCCAATGCTTTAGGCTGGGCTTAGTGCCACTCAGTTCATTTCCACGAGCCTTTGGTGTCTGGGAGCCTCCCACGGCATGGAGAACTTGAATATATAGACCGTCCTGACCAAGCCAGTGAAGGAACAACTCCAGCCCAGAAGCCCCTGGAAACGCCTCAGCATAAACCTGCGTCCGCCCCAGGGAGATGAGCTTGGCCCCATCACAGCCCAGTTCATCCCTGAACTGAAGCTTGTACATCAGAGATATTCTTTCACACCCTGAGTTTCTCTAATGACTCCGCAGTATACTATCGGGAACATTTTCCCAAATGTCCAAAATGGTATGATTCGTAATGACAATGAACTTCGGAATGACTATGAAGTCACTGAGCTAGATTACTATTTAGAAAATGCGCTGACAAAGCTTATTTACCCAGAAGTGCTGTCCTTCAAAGGTAGCACCTTGGGAACACCATGACCTCATTCCAGCTATGCCTCCATGGCTTACGGTTTTGGGAGCTCACCTTTTTTTCAGGGCCTTCAGGGTAAGTTAAGGACACCCGCCGCCTAGTGTTAAACCTTATTTTGTTCCCGTAATCAGTATCAGCTATCTTGATCGCCCTGCCTTCAATCTGAATAATTTTTTGTTTTGTTTTTATTCCACATAACTTCTGACTATTACTGCTTCAGATCCTTCTGGAAATTGTCAGGGAAAAAACAAAACAAAACAATAAAGTGGAAAGAGTTTTTGTTATTTCCAAATAGAAAACGCCATCATTCAAATCCCTTGTGAAAGAATCAAGATTCATTACACATGATAATTTTCAAAGCCTGGCTCAAAGACTCAGGAGAGAATTCCCAAGAGAGATGAAAACATTGGCCTGGGCAATAGCAGTGACATTGAGAAAAGCCTTTCTGGGAGGCCATAGACAAAAATCATCTTTAAATCTGAGGCCAGCGCTTGTGTGGATGTATAGGTTCTGTGATAGCAGGTTCTGAGAGACTTCTAGGAATCATGTTTCAAGGTTGCATTTACCGCCCCTGTTCTGTGAAGTCTAAACTCTTATCCATTACATTACCCTCAGCTATCCCTCAAATTGCTACCTCTCTCCAGAGCAGAATAAGTTGATATATTCTGTTTCTTTTTCACGTTTTTTCTCTATTTGCCATGAATTAGTATCCATGATTACAGTTCAGTCCCTAACCTATAATCTCTCAGAAAGAGGAGTGACAAGAAGGGGATGTGAGAAGTAGAGAGATTTTCAGGCACTAAAGGCATGGAAAGAACAAGGTAGGGAGGCGCCTACCCACTCGCCTGGAGGACTCTGGGAAGAAGAACAAGAGAGACCCAGGAGCAGCGTGTGGACAGCCCTCACCTAGGGGACCGGTCACCCAACTCACCGACCACCCGAATAATGGAATTCTAGTGAGGCAAAAATGAAACAAGAGGTGTCACTGTCATGGAAAGGTGCAAATGACATATTGTTAAGTGGAAAACACGTCACACAACAGAATGCATATTACATCTTCATTTTTGTTATGAAAATTGTGAATCCGTAAGGATGACCAGAGCCCTTGCATTAAACTGTTCACAGTCACCCTTGGAAAATGAATTCCAGTAGAGCTGTCACTTTCTTGACATTAAAAAAAGTTTGCAATTGTCATACATGATAAGGAGAAAAAAATACAGCTTTTGATATAAGCTGATATGAGCTTATGGTGAAATAAGAATCACCACAGTGGGGAAGACACTGTAGAAGGACCTACAAGGGAAAAATGGTGGTTACTTTCGAAATGTGGGACTATGGGTGGTTTTTGTATTATTTCTGCTTGTTTTTAATTTAGAAATGTTATTAACTCTGCATTACTTTTGGAATAAGAATAAAGCAGCACAAGTCATCACAATTAGTACAAAAAGCAGGCAGGAGTTTTGATAAAAGTCTTAAAGCAAATACCGCTTGGCTTCTGTATTTCACACTCCAGGACGGCTGTGGTCAGCCAAGTTCAAGATCTTTCACAAGGAAGTGTCTCCTTATGGGAGGGGTGGGAGCAGGAGGCAGGGTGGGTGTGAATCTGATGTGAAGGCCTCAACCCCACCCCCGTGCCCACACACCTCCCTCTCCTACCTGACCCAAGCCCACTCAGTGGAAGGGGGAGGGCCGCCAGGGTCCTGAACTCCAGCCAGCGGCGTTCTCCACCAGCACTCCTAGAAAAGACCCACTGAGTGGCTTTCTTTTCCCCAATCTCATGCCCAAACAGAGTTCAATTAAGTGCTCTATGAATTATGTTAGGCTACAGATCTGGTTGAATAACATGATCAACCTACAATAAATATGTGTGCCTGTTCAGAGCCGGGCAGCCAGGCGCTGTGCTGGTTCCACTTCTGGGAAGAAAGTGCTGAGTGTCCACTCCATGCCCTCCCGGGGTCCGAACCCACCCCCTTCGCTGGATGAAGCATTGGCAGCTTGTCAGTAATCCTGCTGGATCCCTGAGGTCTCGTTTGTATCCTGCCCTCAGTGTCTCTCTCTCAGCAAGGCTGTCTTAGAACATAAAGAACAAGAGGACCCATGGAGCAGGCACCAGCAGATGTTTGATGAAGACCCGGTGGGGGGCTTTCGACAGCTGAAGGGGCGGAGAATGAAGACGGATAAGCAAAGGCTGTTGCTATCTGAATTGCTAATGCTGGCCCTGAAGGCTGGCAAATCTCTGTGTCTCCTTGTGTCCCCTTGTCCCATGTCCTAGGGCACCACCACGCGCTTCCTGAATGTAAGCAGTGGCATGTGTCCTTCTGAATCACATAGGACACTCACAGACAGGGTTTGTTGCTGAACTGCACGTTTTTCAGGGCTTTGTTCCAGTGTAAGAAATGGGGCTTCTACTCCAACCGGAGGGGACGGAGGGAGCTAATGACATACAGAGGCTTAATGATTTCAAATGCACAGATGCCTCTTGGAAGAAAATCGTCAGGAGTGACCAGGCAAGATTAAGGGCAGTGATTCATCTAATGTAATGTCAGAGGCAGTGCTGAATCTTGACGTTTCACTCAATGACTTAATTTCACTGACGTCAGGAGACAATGTGAGTCCACAACACCACACGGGGTCCAGGGAGGAGCGTTAAAAACACTGTGGACGGTACCGTTTCCAATGGGACATACCCCCAAATCCAATGGCTTCACAGAAAGTTACTCAACCCCTCAAAAGAGAGATAATGAGAGGCTAATATTTTGTGTAACAGGGACTGGGGGGAACAGGGGTTGACCAGAGATCCAGACAAACCCCACCTGGCCCTGGGAGGGTCTCTCCTCCTGCCAACTCATACACAGCCACGTCCCCAAGACCACACAATGACCCTCAAGCAGCAAGAGAAGAACATGCCTCGCCTCCAGGGCCCCAGAACCCAATAGCTTCCTCCAGATGCCTGACGGTTTCTCTGGAGCGCAGAGGAAATGCTGAGTCCTATTTTGCTTTCCTGATATCACATTTGGAATGTTATTATTATTTTTTAAAAAATAAATCATACTCTCTCTAAAGAGACTTTTTTTTTTTTTTTTACAGTCTTGCTCTGTCGCCCAGGCTGGAGTGCAGTGGTGTGATCTCGGTTCACCACAAGCTCCAGCTCCTGGATTCAAGTGATTCTCCTCTCAGCCTCCTGAGTAGCTGGGATTAAGGACGCCCACCACCACGCCTGGCTAATTTTTGTATTTTTAGTAGAGGTGGGGTTTCACTACGTTGGCCAGGCTGGTCTCGAACTCCTGATCTCAAATGATCTGCCCACTTTGGCCTCCCGAAGTGCTGGAGTTACAGGCGTGAGCCACCGCCCCTAGACAAGAGTCTTCTTAAGGAGGAGTCTTGAAGGTAATTTGCCCAAGCCGTGCTCTGTTAAGGGTGAGGGGAGGAAGGATTCCAGCTCATCTGGGAGAGAGTTCTAGCTAGTTACGTGGCACCAGGTGTGTGTGTTCAGTTCAGGCGGCCTGAAACCCCAGCCTGTGGGTGGGGTTCTCCAATGGAGAACACCAGCAGCTGGAGCATCAGACCCACCAGGTACCTCCCCCTGCCCCGGCCAGAGGCCACAGCCCTCTGATGGAAACGGACAACAGGGGAGGCAGCCAGGGAAGGACTTGGCCTGTGAGTCCCCTGCCCTGGCAAGGCGAGAGAAGCCAGATGGAGGAAAATCCCCCTGTTCTGCCTGCTTCTTGTAGTTATTGAGAAGGACCACATGGGAGAAACTACACGTGTGTTCTCAAATGGAGGAAGTTAAACACAGGATAAGGACTATTCTCCCTCAGAAAAGACATCTCTGATGCCATGGAATGTAGCAGAAAGCTCAGGGAAGCTCCTGAAGGGAAGGGAAGGGAAGGGAAGGGAAGGGAAGGAAAGGGAAGGGAAAGGAAGGGAAGAGCAGTCATTTCCCTCCATCGGACACATTGTCTTGAAAGACACGCCTCTCAGCTGTGTGTCAGAGAATGCTGTCGTCATGCTGCAAAGGAAAGAGAACATCTGCACCCGCCTTGCTGGTTTCACATTGCAAATATGGCAATGCCAGCACCCCCTCCTTGAGGAATGAGTAGTCTGGAATTGAGCAATACTGATAACATATTTTATAAGCCAACCTTGTTTTTTTAGAAAAAGTCTTTAAGAATCATTTAGGTGTCAGATTTTAAGTTGAAAATGAAAATGTGCATCAGCTTTTGCCGTGTTCGATAGTTTTGAGCCCTTCGGCCTCCAAATGCCTTTCTTCCTGCCTTTCACTGTGCACCGTCCTCACTCAGAAGCCAGAAGAGAGACCTGCAGGAAAGGTCCCCGGAAGGAAGGAAAGGAGGATGGGGGGAAGATGGAGGCTGTTTGGGCCCAGGCATCCCTTGTCTTACCCTGCAAGCAGATAGCTATAGTAAATTCAGTATTTAAAAATTAAATTTAGTCAAATAATGTTCTGTTGGAGATGTAACCTACACTACATGTCTTTACTAGCCTGTGAAGACAGCATCAGGATTTTTTTAGATGGCCTCATTTGGAATGTAAAAAGTAAAGTAGAGATTCCTCTTCAAAGACTTTCCTCCCCATCTAATTAGGAATAAATAGTAACTTCTCTTAGAAGCAAAATGTATTCAAAGACCTGTGCTAACATTCTTAAACATCTGCTAGCCGTAATAAAGAAATCAATGTACTTCATGTTCTTAGCTCCCACTATTTAGCCTAAATACTTGCCCTGGCATATATATATATATATATATATATACACACACATACACACACACACACACATACATACATACTGGTCCAAGTCAGCATTAGGTCATAGCCTGTTCCTCTTCCTTATCTGAAGGTGTTTTTACCTTTCTCAGCATTCCACAAGTTACTTCCTCCTTCCTTTGTTCTCCTCTGCCTTTGACTCTTTTAAAAAGTTCTAAGTTGTTAGCCAGTCAGGAGAAATACAGAACGTGAGGTCCCGTTCCAGCCAGTGGAAACCGGACACAGCAGTAGGGTGGACGCATCAGGTTATAAATGACCCTGCTCCTTTGTTCGGTGTACTCTCATGGCAAAATTGCTGGCAAATGTACCCATTCTGCAGGAAATAAAAATGGCCTTGCTGAGGAAATTAAATTATGTTCAAGTGCTATTTCTTTACAGCACCAGGAACGAGCATTTCTAACAGGAATAATGGTGTGAACGCTCCCTAAGGAACACATTTGTAAAGTAAGTGAGAAAGAGCTCCTGAGGAAAGGACCTACCAGAAGGAAATTCCAGCACAGATACAAAATCAGACCTACACCTTGTTTTTTTTTTTTTTTTTTGGCTGGAGTGCAGTGGCTGGCTCTCAGCTCACTGCAAGCTCTGCCTCCCGGGTTCACGCCATTCTCCTGTCTCAGCCTCCCGAGTAGCTGGGACTACAGGCGCCCGCCTCGTCGCCCGGCTAGTTTTTTGTATTTTGTAGTAGAGACGGGGTTTCACCGTATTAGCCAGGATGGTCTCGATCTCCTGACCTCGTGATCCGCCCATCTCGGCCTCCCAAAGTGCTGGGATTACAGGCTTGAGCCACCGTGCCCGGCAGACCTACACCTTTATGTTTGTACTCGCTTCTGCTAGCCCTGATGACAGAAACAGAGACAGGTTAAGCTCTGAACTTAGTAGGTTGAATGTGAACTCTGCTTATGAGAATTAAACTAGTCTCTTGCTCCCACAGAGGCAGCCAAAACAAAAAAGAGTGGAAATTACAATGGGGGATGAGGGAGTCAATGAAGACTTCCACGGTGTGAAGCCCAGAAGCAAAAGTAGATAATTCACAGTGAAGAGTTTTAAGTAAGGCCTGGGGAAGGTAGAAAACAAAGGCTTTTCTCGACATACAAAGATTTGCATTTCCATTCTAAAATAATGGTTGATAACACTGAGTTTGGTGAAAATGGGTAATACTTAGATACATCAGCTCATATTCCTTCACAAGGAGCTGTGATTTGGACATCATAGGAGCCAGAAGCGAGACCCACAGGGACCACTGTTGGGGTAGAAGTTTGAGATGAACGGAAAACGTCCTGCTGTTTTAAATGAATCTAGACAAAGAATGGAGAATTGCGGCATATGCTTTTGATAATCATAACTAAGGAAAGGTTCTCTGTGGAGCCGCACACCCCTTGAGGAGCACTGCTGGGCATCTGCTAGCATGTATCTGTATATATTGATTTGTTCCTCAAATAGTCTTTGGGGGCATTCTGTGAGCTGGTCTCTGGCAACAGGGATTCAGAGGCAGTCAGAGCCTGTCCCCTACCTTCAAGGACTTGTGCCTACAGAGTCCAATGAAAGGAAATTTTCTTTAACGGAAACCTCTACGGACTGCAGTGGGACCACCTCACTACCTGGGGGTGCTGGGGTGCTGGGACATCGCATGGTGGTGCTGATGTTTGAGCTCAGTCTTGGAGTTCCTCAGGTGGCCGAGGGCAAGGAATAGCTTTTCAGGGAGAATACTTAATCTGGTGAAGTCACAGAGACCTGAGAAAGCATGGTGTGGGCAAAACCTACATGTAGCTTAATGTGGTTAGTATGTAGAAGGCATTGGCGGGTTAGCTGGGAGTGGCTAGGAAAAAATGAGGTAAGGTAGGCAGCTCTGGGCCAGACCAACAAGAAGCTAAGCTGGGATAAGAAGGGGTGATGGGGATGGGGTTCTGAAGGATTTTTAAGTGTGGAAGGGACACGGGCAGATTTGCATGTGAGGAAGTTGATTCTGCTCAGCCCTTATGGTGAGTGACTGGGACTGTGGCAGGAGAAGGCCGGAGGACATGAGCACTCCTGGCCAGTTAGGATCCCTGTAACCTGGAGACCAAGGGGTTGTGGTAGGTGAGGGACAAGCAGCAGCCAAAGATGACCACCAGATTTCTGGCTGGACAGCTCCGTGACTTGTGGGTGAAAGGGTGAACTGAGATGGGGAAGCCCGGGATGGGAGCAGGTTTGTGGGGAACTGTGATTTCAGTTTCAAATGTGCTGAATTTTTGAGATTCTGTACACTCAGGTGGAAATATCCAGTGGGTGGTTGGAAATAATGCAGTTCCCACAATGTGCCGAACACCTGCCAGACAATGACCATCCCCAAATCTTCACACCATCGTAATCCTGCAGACGAGCTCACAGTCAACGAGCAACCACAAAACTAATGAGGGCAGGGCTGGGATAGAAACCCAATCTTGGTTCCAATGCGCTTCCCCCTATAGTTGCCCGCCATGGCTGCACCTTGCAACCAGCTGGGGGCTTTCAGAAAAACCCACCTCCAGGCCCACTCTCAGAGTCTGACTGTGACGCACAAGCACAGGAGAGCAGGCTGGGTTGGAGAAGGAGACATGGGGTCCTTAGCGCAAAGGGAGTCATGAAGGCAGTGGGTGGCAGTGAAGTCAGAAAACTCAGAGAGGTGGAGCAGCAACAAGCCTCAAGAGGAGGGGCTAGGGCAGAAGGAGGGGCTGGTGGTGTCCAAAGTGACTGCAGGAGCAGACTCAGTCAGTGAGGGCAGAGCTCACTGGTTCAGGCTCATGAGAGGTCCCGTGTGGCCTCTGTGGAAGGAGTTTCTTGGAAGGTAAGGGCGGACGCCAATACCCAAGGCTCAGGAGTGAAGAGGAGGCAGGGGAGTGGGGACGTTGAGTCTATCCGACGGTGCATGGAGACTGGCAGTGAAGGGCAGGGAGCGTGCTGGATCATACTGCGGAACCAAGGGAGTGGTAGTTATTCAGGAGTGTGTGTGTTTGTGGGTGCTGCGTGTGTGTGAACAGGAGGTCAACCTGTGTACTTGCTGAGGTGAAGGGCTCAGTGAAGAGGAGCTAAGGAGAGAGGTGAGAAGAATCCAGGGATCACTGATGGATCCAGGACCTGAGGCAGCGGAGGATGGGCCTCTGGAGCCTAGTGGACAGATCGGCCTGGGGTGAAAGGAAGGACACTGATTCTTTGACATCAAGGGCAAAGGCAGAGACTTCCATAAGCCCAGAGGTGGGAGATCAGATGTGGAGGGAGAGGATGTCTGATGGTTCTGTGACAAAGTAGAAGGTAAGGCCATTGGGAGAATGAAGGTTAGCACCCAAAGACAACCTGCAAGCTCTAAGAGAAACCGGAAGATGTTTCCTGGGTCCTTTTCCCCAACACTGGCTCAACATCCATCTTCACCTCTTTTTGTATGGCCTTGACTCCAAGGTCATGGCTCCATGACCCCAATTTTGATGCCCCTCATTGGCCCCATGGACTTGAGTTTGTGTTTGCTCTGCAGGCTTCCCCCTTTCCTTTTGCCTTGGCTACCTTTAGTCTACCTTTACAGCTCTTAGCAATCCTGCTGCCTCAGCTGAAAATGTGTTGACTCCACTGCAGACCCTGGAAGCCACGGCCCCCAACACCCTGAACTGGCTACAGGCAAGCCAGGGTCAGCCCCTTGCTCCCACCTCCCAGCAAGAGGAGAGGTAGGTAGGTGACTGGACCCAAATGCAACTTAATTAGAAGGCCTTGAATCTTTACAAACAAAAGGGGAACAATTCTTTCATATTCATGACATATTCATGAATGCTTTTCTGAAGGGTCAAATCATGTTGAATTTGAGAAGAGAACCAGATGGATGAATACACAGTGGGTGAAAGGTGTGACGTTGAAGGGATAATAATCACAGAGCTACATTTTAAGTAGGACATTCTCCACCTCTGCTTTTCTTCCCTAGTATTTAGAGGTCATGGATCTCTTCTCAAAAACAGATTAAAGGTGCAAGGATATAAGTTAATATTCAAGAGATAAAAGTTGAGTACACTTACACTTCTGTATCCTCAGGAACTGGGGGTGACTTTATGTGAGAGCAAGAGACCGCATACTTATTTTGGCTGATCTTAATAAGTGCACTCCGAGGGCAAAATTCCTGTAATAGCACCAACAGAGTTCACTCAATTTAAATCAGAAATGTCCACCATTCAGATATAATTTTATTCTAGCTCAACCCATTATAATAGCTTCTAGTCATTATCCTATTCAGGGTGACACTTAAAAGAACAGTTTAAATTCAGAGCCTCACTTGATAATTATTTGCTGAATAAAAGTCATCAGAGTCCTCTCTGTCATTTCTCCATATTCTGGATCAATTGCCAAGTGTACCCACGTAAGACACACACACGCACGCACACGTGCACGCACATACACCTTCATATAACCACCTTCCTTTCTATCTTTATTTCAGCCTTTGGCCACCACTTTTGCTGACTGCCCCACCTTCAGCCTCTTCGGGTCTCCCCAAGTCCCTATCAGAACTGTCTCCAGTATCCTTCCCCACCCCCCGACCCTGCCCCCACCACCCTCCACCCCCGGCCATGCCACTCTAGCCTGCAGGGCCCCACATCCTGTAGGTAAATTCCAAAGTCCTTTCCTGGGCTCTGTGGCTTCCCCTCAGGGATCCTAGGCCAACTGCCTCATCTGTCTCCACAGCCTAGGGCATGCCTGGGGACATCTCTTAAAACATCCCTCCCTTTCACAGTTGATATGCCCAGAGTTGTCCCACACGCCAGGGAGAGGAAGGCTCTGCCCTTCCAGATGCTTCTCTACTGCTATCCGGACAGCTTCAGGAAACTCCATGTTCTCCAGGGGGTTTTTTTCTGGAGTGATTAGCAGACACCTCCTAATCTGTTTGTCCTGTTGGATTGGATACAGTGCTCCAGTGGCCGCTGGCTCTGATGGTCTTTCTCCTTCACCCTTAACCCTAAACTTCATTTCCCATGCTCCTCTCCCTGATGGAACTACCTCATGCCATAGCCAAGGATGTACTGGATATTTTTATTCTGTATTCTAGGCAGCTGGGCACGGTAGTTGAGAGGGTAGGCCATGGAGCCAGATTGTCTGCATTCAAATGCCTGCTCAACACGCCAGGTGTGTGCTTTAACTTCTTGCTTCAATTCCTTTTCTGGAAGTCAAGATAATAATAGTCTCTGCCTCACGGTGTTCTGAGGATCCAAGGGTCCGCTCTGTGTAAAGCACTTGGATTGGAATGCATGGCACGTAGTAAGGTCCTAAGAAAGAGCCACTGTTACCTGGCGTTTTGCTCACCAATCTAGTTCACTTGTGGGTCTGTTTTCCAGGCATGTTAAGTCATCCATCAAAACAATGTCATTTTCCATTAGGAATGTCGTTCATTCAAGTAATTTAAAAAACAATTGTGAGACCCTTCTCTTCATCAGGGGTTGTGCTGGGAGGGACAAAGGTGAACAGACATGGTATCTGCCTTTAAGGGTTGAGAGGCTGGTGAGGAAGCCAGTTTGGCAAGAGCAATGTAGTGGACAGGAGGGCCTGAGGGCCCTGCAGGAAGTCAGGATCAGGCAGAGTCTTTAGGGTGACAGCAGTTTAGGGGAAAGGAGATGGGGGAGGGCAGTCCAGGAAGAGGCCAGAGTCTGGGACTCGGAAAAGCCCACCACATTCAGGAAGCAGTGAGCCTTCCACCTGGCTGGAGGTCAAGCTCATGGAGCCGGCTGGGGCCACACAGGGGTCCAGGGGGATTCTCCCCGAGCGTGACACGAAGCATGTGTGTGGGTTGGACAAACGACATCATCAGTTTTGTAAACTGATACAGAATTCTTCTAAAACTTTTAGAAAAATTACGTAGAGAAATATATAATTAAGGAAGGATTTCTTAAACAAACACAGACAGGGCAGAAGTAGAAGAGGGATAAATCTGACCATATTAAAATTTAATGCTTCTCTGTCAACAAAAATGCCAAAGTTAAAAGACAAGCAACAGACTGGCGAAAACTGTCGGCTGCATAGATCACCAAGAATTGCTACCCGGAAGACACAGAAGACCTCCCCTAGTCAATAAAAAAGACAAACGACCCGACAGACAATACAGACCCTTAACAATTATCTGTCCAATGAGCAAATCAATCTAGAGCTGATACAGTTAATGGAGTCATTCCCACTCGCTAGCCCTGGGGAGTGCGGGAGGAAGGGATCTGCGTGATGCTACCAACCTCCGCAGCCGCATCATCACTACTGTTACCTAACACATGCCTGCCAGACACACAGATCTTTGACATCTTTCACATGTCTTTTCCTCAAGCCTCACAATCACCCTGTAGGGCACACATAGACAGATATAGATATCGATATGTAAAGTATTCATTTTATATGTGACCAAACTGAGTGTCGGGGGTGAAGCCACCTGCCCAATACAGAGTGAATGTTCAAATAATTCAAACACAGGTGTTTTGTTTTGTTTTGTTTTGTTTTGTTTGTTGAGACAGAGTCTCGCTCTGTCGCCCAGGCTGGAGTGCAGTGGCCGGATCTCAGCTCACTGCAAGCTCCGCCTCCCGGGTTCACACCATTCTCCTGCCTCAGCCTCCGGAGTAGCTGGGACTACAGGCGCCCGCCACCTCGCCTGGCTAGTTTTTTGTATTTTTTTTTTTAGTAGAGATGGGGTTTCACCATGTTAGCCTGGATGGTCTCGATCTCCTGACCTCGTGATCTGCCCATCTCGGCCTCCCAAAGTGCTGGGATTACAGGCTTGAGCCACCGTACCCGGCCTTTGTTTTGTTTTTAACTGTAAAGCCTGTGTTCTTTTCACTCTCCTCCACTTTGTCCCCATCTGCCCTTAGTCTCCCAACTTCTGCCAATTCTGGAGGTGGTTCCTAGGTAAGTAGGAGATGGGGAACCAGGTAGTGGCACCCCAATACAGGGGACACAGAGGAGAAGGAGGCACTTGGGGAAAGGGAGTGCACTGGCTTGCGGAGTCTGAGATGCCCGTGCTTACCCGGAGGGAGTGCTTCAGGACGACCCAGTTAGAAGCACAGGGTTGGAGCTCAGGGCAGCAGCGGGGCTGGCACTTCTGGCACAGAGGAGGTGTCCAGAGATGGAGGCTCACTCCGAAAGACGCAGGGAGGAGGCAGAAGAGGATAGCACTAGGAGGGGCCCAGGAGGTGCCCAAGTCTGCAGGGCCAGCAGGGGACCTCAGGCAGGGGCAGGAGAAGGAGGAAAAGTAGGATGATGACGAGGAGGAAAAGGAGGATGAGGATGAGGAGGATGGAGAGCCAGAGAGACTGGTGCTCCAAGACCCTAGAGTGAGCCTGTCTCTCCGTCAAATGCAAAGCACGGTTCAGCCATGGAAGCCAAAGGACTGCACAGCACAGGCAGCAGAGGCCATGGCCACCTCAGTGAGGGCAGGGTCTGTGTGGCACAGTGGGCAGAAGCCAAAACACAGGGTGTGGAGAGCAGGGCAGCAGATGCAGCCAGGGAAACCATTCCTCAAGAAGCCTGGCAGTGCCAGGGAACAGCTTGGCATTGCCCAGGAGAAAGCCTTTTTCTAAAGGAAAATCTACTTACTCTCCGGTTGTTGCACTTCAAAACCGTGTAGAATTTTTCTGCGGCCACGTGCTTATTGGGAAGTGCTATGACAATGGCAGGGACGTAGAAGTCAAATCCTTTGGGTATCACAATTTTGGCAAATACATAATCTCCAACCTGCAGAGGAGAGCACAGAGCAAATATTTTGCTTATGGATTGTACAGACAATGTTAATATAAGGTTGTTTTAAAACACTACAAGGCAACTGGCGAGTACTGACGCTAAAATTCAAATACATATTTTTTTCTCAGTTAAGAAAGAGTTCCAAGATTCTCTGGGCTCATTGGGCCACGTCTGGAATTTTGTGATCAGTTTGGGAAGCCCCATTGTAGTAGGACTTCACCAACTGACCAGGGCCCAGGGGTCAGCCAGCAAGATGGTGAGGGTTCTGGAAACCACACCCTGAAGAGACTAGTTGAAAGAACCCAGGGTGTTTGTCATGCAAACATCCTCAACAGTGTTCTCATCTGCCAGAAGGGCTGTCACCAAGACGTAGAAAGGGAGAGGTTTGTTTAATGTTGCTCTAAAGCACGCATCCAGAATCCATGGGTAAAAGTCACAAATGGAGAATCTGCAGGAGAAAAAGTATCTTGTGGAGGGACATGCGGAGCCTGCGGGCCCTCGTGCATCGTCAGGGGACAACAGCACTGTTGCGTGCCAGGGCTCTGACTGGGAAGCAGCAACAGGCCCGAGGGTAAATTCTCCAATTCCCCCTCCAGCGCTTCTCCTCCAGGCTCACAATGGGCAAGACACAGCAGCAGGGTGCTCTGCAAGGATTTCCCTCTACTCCTGGGCCTTGAAGTGGGAATTAGGATCGTGGCAAAAGGATGAGCCAGACACGGCACAGCTTTTATGAGTTTGTGACCAGATGAGAACACATTAGTCTGGCTCATCCGAGGCAGGAGAACAGGGTCTGGAGTCAAGGAACTTAAGGTCAATTCGTGCTGACTTTCTAAGGCTGAATCGAGGGAAGCACCAAGGTCTGGGGGGGCCAGGGAATCTGGGGCCCATTCATGAGAATTTCCTCAAGTTAAATCAAAGGGAAAACATCTGGGTATGGGGCAGGGAACCTAAGACCCATCACCACAAACTTCCTAAAGCTCAACCAAAAGCAAAAACCCCATCTCCTGACGCCGGGTAGCAAAGGATCGAAGGCCAGTCTCCCTGCAACCCTCCCCTGCCACCCCAGCTCAGAGGGAAAGGGAGTGTGCCTTGGAGTGCCCAGAGGCCAAGCAGGGGCCATCCCTTCATCTGCACAGGGGCCAATTCACCTCAGCCTTTAATTAGCCACAGACCAAATCCTTCATCCAGAAAAGCGGTAGTCCATAGGGACCTCAAAAGGAGTATTTAAAACCCAGAAATCTTTGTCACGGCGCCCTTCTGTCTCTTGCGGCCCATTCCCACTCTGTGGAGTGCTTTCTCACTTGAATAAATCCCTGTTTTCGCTGCTTCATTTCTGTGTTCCATTCCTTTGTCACTTTATTTGTGTATATTGTTTAATTCTTTGTTCAAAACACCAAGGACCTGAACAACTCATACTCACAGCCTTTCTTCCGGTAACACATATGTGGAATGCACATTTGGGGTAACTGCATTACGATATCACCGTCTGACATCAGTTGATTACCTCCGCCCTTGTTATTATGTAATAGAGTGGAGTGGAGTGGAGTGGAGTGGAGTGGAGTGGAATGGAATAGAATAGAATAGAATTTTTTGCAGTTAAAAGTGTCCACAGTACTGGCAGCTACAGCAATGCCCTTTCCCCAACCTCTATTGTCTTGTAAAGGGACAAGGACCTCAAGGTGCAATGCAAACAAGTCTGTGCAGCCCTGAGCTACATAACAAGGAGTTGGCAGGTCAGCGTCATGAGCAAAGAAATCGCCAGGCGATGGGTCCCCCAACAGGGGCCGTGGTTCTTCCTGCCCAAACACATCCTCCCTGCAGGAGCCTGTGTAGGTTCAGCAAAGGGCCAAAGAGTGGCCTTGGCATTCTATGTTATCCAGAACTCTGTGGATGGTGAAAAGGGGCCAGAACACAGCAGAGACTGGGTACCTGGAGCAGTGGGCAGGGCATGGCGCCCCCCACAGGCATGATGAAGGAGGTGGACACGACCCTGGTGTCTCCATACCTGAAGTCCACCAGTGCTTGGGTGCGGCTCACACACTTCTTCACAACCCCTGCAAGGAATCAAAGAAAACATAAAATGTAAAGACAAATAACATCCCTTCCCGTAGGCTTGTGTCATCTTTCTGGCCACACCGAGTTATAACACTTTGCCTGTTTAAATCAGTGTGCCCCTTTGATTTCTCCAGCAGATAATGTTGGGTACCATAGGATGCCTACTGGGTTGACCAGCTCAAAATGGTGATGCACATGCCTGGTCTGGGCACCCGCTGAGATGAGAACTGGCGAGAATGGACGAGATCTGTTCATCCTGCACCATCAGCCTCCATCCTGACAGGAACATGCATCCTGGAAATAAAGATCCTCTTCCCAAACACCTCCTACCACCTGATATTTTCATTTACTTTAGCCCTATTTTCTTCCATAATACTTAAAGATAGAAAATACATGTTGTTAATTAAATTGTGAAAGTAAAAAGGAAATATAAACTCCTATCCAAATTGGCTTTTCATCTGACTAGACTGAACATACTCAGCTTCCCCAAAATGTACAGCTGAAAGGAACAAAGAAAAAAGAAGTAAGGCTGGACGTGGTGGCTCATGCCTGTAATCCCAGAACCTTGGGAGGTTGAGGCAGGTGGATCACCTGAGGTCAGGAGTATGAGACCAGCCTGGCCAACATGGTAAAACCCCATCTCTACTAAAAATACAAAAATTAGCTGGGCATGGTGGCACATGCCTGTAATCCCAGCTACTCGGGAGGCCGAGGCAGGATAATCACTTGAACCTGGGAGGCGGAGGTTGCAGTGAGCTGAGATTGCATCATTGCACTCCAGCCTAGGCGACAAGAGCGAAATTATGTCTCAAAAAAAAAAAAAAAAAGAAAAAAGAAAAAAAAGAAAAGAAAAAAGACGTAAGAAGTTTCTTTTTTAGTTATACTGAAGGAGTGCATGATAGATACATAAAGTTGGTATAAAAGTAGTTGTGGTTTTTGCCATTAAAAAAAAATGACCAAAACCACAATTACTTTTGCACCAGCCTAATATATACACATATATATATATGCACATATACATATATTACTTAATTATATAATAATTTTGTTATACCTGATTTGTTTTATGCGACCACCAGAGCAGGCGCCAGAGAAAAGGCAAGTAGGCAAGGTAAAAAGAAACTTTATTAGCTAGCCAATGTGAAGGAAGAAAGGGCGAAGTTCGCTGGTCTCCGGCGGTGGAGGCCGAGGAAGTCGCCCCGGCGTTCTCGTCGTTCTCGGGCGAGGTTCCTAGGTCTGCATATGAGGAGGGGACTGAGGAAGTTCGCGCCGCGCGCCTGCTGGGAGCGGCTTTTCTGTCTAAGGCTTGAGAGTGGGAGGGCGATAGGCGGGACACGGACGTGTCAGGGGGCGTTCCGTAGGTGCGACCAGGTAAGTCTCAGTCTCTTTGGATTGACGTCACCTCGTGCATGCTCGGCTGATCTGCATCCTCCCGGGTGCGGGCTGCATTTTCCCGCGTGTGGGAAAGTTGGTGAGGAAGAACCCGGAAGTGCACCATCTTAGTCGTCTTTGTCCTCTCCCCGCCACCCCGTCCAGTCAATACCTTTTAATATAATTATTAGAATAGATTATCATTCTAGGAAAAGAAAATACCTGTGTTAAGATGCACATTTTTTGTCATTTATCTGACTTGAAATTTAACTTCCCATTAAAAAGGGATTCTAAACATTAAGGGGGAGATGATGACGTTGGACACCTCCCCTGGCAGTATCAGGTGCTCACAGACCCTCATGGAGACAGAAATGAGCGTGGGCATCCTGAGTTCCCCAGCACGTGCTGCAGCGGCTCTCCGGTCCCGGCTCACCTGCCTGCTGAGCAAAGCCCTGTGTCCTCTCATGGGGCAAAGAGACAGCTGCTGATTTTCATCTTGATTCATGTGTCTTATTTTAAATGGCCAAAGGAATGAATTTTTTTTGCAAAATACACACACTCAAGGCAGCTTACCATTGTGTGTTTTCTGATCGGACTGAAATGTTTAATTTGGGTTTTGAAATATTTACACATTATTCACACATTTTCTACCATAAACTGACTTTACCCTTTTAATCAGAAAAATAAATACTACCTTTTAGAAATAATTTCTATTCTGGAAACAAGAGCCGCTGCTGATTGAGAATCAGGGAACTTGTCTCCCGCCATGCACTGTGTGCCCCACGTCCCTCCCACGGCCCCAGGGAAGGGTCTGGGCTGCCACCACAGCCACATTGGCCCATGTGACTCTCTTCAAATCCTTAGCCTTTGGGACTTCGCAGTATCCAGTATCAAAACTGCTAGGCAGCTTTTCAGTTGTTTGCCTAAATTGAGAAGTTGTGACAGAGACTGTATAGCCGATGAAGCCTAAACCATTTATCATTGACTTTCTTCTTTGGACCTAAACTTTTTGGACCGTTATGATGACTTCTTTTTAGTTCCTTTAATTCAGCTTCCTTCTTTGTAAAATCTCTGTAGATGTTGAGTCTTTGTTCATCTCCAGAAATGAGCACAGTTTCTTATGGTCTGTCTTCAATCTGGCCTCACGGGCCCCCACGTGGCCGCACTCTGGGCAGCTGGAGGGGCCAGGACTGGCCTGTTCCACTACTGCTAAGCCTCTGTACCTGCTCCTTCTCCATCTCAGTAAGGGATTGCTACCATTTCTTGTGTCCTGATTCAAGATCAGCTCCAATTTTTGGCTTGCCTTACCCTGTAGTTTCTCTCTGTCCTCAGCCTTGAGAGGTGAGGCCGTGTCTCCCAGCTCTGAAATCTCTTGGACCTGTTTGAGGACCTGGGCTCTGGAGGCTGGCCAAGCTGAAGAACCTCCACTGCCTCTCCTCTTTCTCTGGGTAGAGGTTGGCGGGCCCAGAGTCTCCACTCTCTCCCCTCTTTCTCTGGGTGGAGGTTGGCGGGCCCAGAGCCTCCACTGCCTCTCCTCTTTCTCTGGGTGGAGGCTGGCGGGCCCAGAGCCTCCACTGCCTCTCCTCTTTCTCTGGGTGGAGGCTGGTGGGTCCAGTGCCTCCCTGGGGATGAGCTGTCTCCCTGCCTCAGTCGGGGTGTCCTGTATTCAGCTGGAGAAAGGGCCTGTGCTCCTATAGAGGCTTTCAGCAAAAATGCTGCGGGTGCTCAGGGCTCGGAGAATGGATGTCACAATCTGAGTAAACAGTGGAAGTCAGTTTGTGTGGTGAAAGATGCATGAATGGTTCTGAACCTTTGCTCCAAACAGATTTTCTCAGGCTGGAGACTGGATTTTTTTTTTTTTTGTAAACCTTTGGCTCTAAGAACCTTCTGATATATAAAGCCTGGCTTGAATTCCACCTCTTCAAAAGGGCTTTCACTCTGCTGCAGCCACAGCATCCCTCCAGCGGCCCACTCCCTGGCAGTGTCATCTTTCACGATCCTCGTGTCCGCTCCTCCTTCCAGTCTTGGAGGTTTCCTTTCTACCCACCGCACTGACTTTTGCTGCTTTGACTTGCTGTGAAAAGTTCTAAGCTGCCGTGAAATGGAGAGCAGCTCCCTCCTCCCCGGGAGAGGAGGCAAGGTTTATCCCTACTCCTAAGAGGAGCTCTCATGTGGGATGCAGAAAAAGTCTTTCCGTGGAATTAACAAAGGGCTGTACATCATCACATTTAATCTACACAGCAACTTACGAACGGTTTTATTGTTTTAAATCCCATTGGAGAAGACAGAGGCACTGAGGTGCAGGAAAACAAAGTGACTGCAGTCGGGTGGCCAGCAGAGGCAAGAGGCAGAATTCAAATAAATGAAAACACAGGGTTTTTTGACCTGAGCTCATTACACTTGAGAAAGCATTCCGTTTTGTCCCTTTTCCTTCATGATAACTTGTTCTTATGGCATAGTGCAGAAATCACTGTGGATTTCCCGAAGTAAAATGCTGCTTCTCCCAGAACAACAGGAAGGATGACCCAATTTGCACAAATAATGATTTCAAATAAGGGTTGAAAATGTGTCTTCCTCCTTGTCTTTCGGCATCCAGATAAGCCAGGCTATTGCTCTGTACAACATGGTCATTTTCTCAACTGGATCACCCACACTGACCCCTGGAATAACGCTGGCCACAGGGAAATCCCCACCGCAATCCCAGTGACGGTGGCAACAGCCCGCCTGGCCAGCTCTGCTTCCGCGTGGACCTGGCTTCATGTAGTGGACACCGCAATCCAGTGACTCCAATCTTGCCTTCTGCTGAGGTGCATTTTAAAGTGAGCTGTTTTTTACTAAAAATGTTTAGGAGGTTTTGAACAATAGTTACCAGAAGAGGAGTCACCAAGGACGTCATGCCTGTGCTCTGCAAAATTCTTTTTGGCCTTCTTTTTTTCTTTTTTTGTGAGGGAAAATAGTGCCTCACAGTGAACAGGTGATCTAAATTAACATCACCAGTGAGGGCAGGTGAGCATCACGTGCCTCTAGACGGGACGACCCAGAGGGCCATGACATACTTCGGCAGTATCCTGGCAGGGAATGATAACCTGAATCTAATCTAACCCAAATTGAAGGACATTCTATAAAATAACTGGCCTTATGCTTAAATAATGTCACTATCATGAAAGATAATAGGAAAGGCTAAAGAATGGTTCTAGGTCAAAGAAAGCTAGAGACGTGTCCACTAAATGCAATACATGATTCTGAGCTGAGACCTGTCCTGGAGAAAATAAGTGTGATAAAGGCCATTACTGGGACAATTAACAAAATCAAAAACTATATAGATTAAATAAAAGTACTATAATAATGTTACGGTTTTTGAATTTTCTAACTTTATTGTGGTTATATTAAGAGATTATTCTTACTCTTAATATACACTGATGTGTTAAGGGATAAAGTAACATGATCAATGTTGCCTAATTTCTAAGAGTTCAGAAAAAATAAGATGTGTGTATGTATGTGTGAAGACAGAGAATAAAATAATATATGTGATAAAATGTGACCAAATGTTAAAAATTGGCAAATCTGGGTAAAGAGTATACTGGGGTTCTCTGTATTATTCTTGTGACTTTTCTGAATGTTTGAATTTTTAATAAAAAACAACCATGAAAGTAAAGTTATTCCCAATTAAGGAAAAGATCAGGTGACTGGAGAGAGAGGGCACAAAAACTAGGCTCATGGAGATAACCCAGGCATTGCCACTTAATCTGGCTGAGTCAAAGTTAGTTTACTACTTAGACACTAATCAAAATTACCGATTATGACTGAATTCAAATATTTCCTTCAAGTTCATTTATTGAAGTTTAATTACACTGCAAATTAAAAATTCCTGCTTAGTCAGATCCCATGCGGCTGTTGGGAGTATAGTATGTACTTTCTGCCTCTAATTGCACATTTAAAAAATTTCTGTTGTAGCCTCAGGCATTGCACATGGTCGTGGTATTAGCCCTGTTTCCTCTACTACCCCGAGTAGGTCTTTAGAATTTTCTCATCACACAAGCATGGTGCTGGGTAGAAATTCGAGCCATTCTACATTTCTCTGGGGCCTTAGCCAGCAAAGTGACACCAAGCCCCTAATCCAACCATTTAGAATCCAGTCTGTTTTAGGATTTTAGCATTTTCTATTCTCTCTTTTTTTTGGAGACAGAGTCTCACTCTGTTGCCCAGGCTAGAGTGCAGTGGCAAGATCTCAGCTCACTGCAACCTCCATCTCCTGGGTTCAAGTGATTCTCCTGCCTCAGCCTCCCAAATAGCTGGGATTACAGGTGCCCACCACCACATCCGGTTAATTCTATATTTTCAGTAGAAACGGGGTTTCACCATGTTGGTCAGGCTGGTCTCAAACTCTCGACCTCAGGTGATCTGCCCGCCTTGGCCTCTCAAAGTGCTGAGATTACAGGCATGAGCCACCGCACCTGGCCTCACTTTAAGCATTTTCATTCGACTACCAGTTTAACCATAAAATGCTTTCCAAGGCTCAAATTCAGAAAATCAAAATTTCTCAAGCAGGAGTGGCCTTCTATAATCACCTCTTAGAAAATCTGCACCCCAGAGAAACGGAAGATTCCCAGCCCTTGTTGTAAAGAAGGGTGTCACGCCTTAGCCTACGTGCTCATCCCAAGTGCTGGGATCCACATTTACTCTCATCCAGGCAACTCCCAAGCACATTTATCACATTCAAATAACCTATCCCTGTTGTCAGTTGTACGTATGTGCCTGCTGGAAACCAAAAATCCTGCTTAAGTATTTTTTTCCCACCTAAAGTATTATTCAATTAATTTAAATAATAATTATTCTTTTAACTGTTGACAGATAGATCACGCCTATGAAAGGCCAGCTACGTATCTGCAATGTAATCTTTTTTTTTTTTTTGAGACAGAGTCTCACTTTGTCACCTAGGCTGGAGTGCAGTGGCGTGATCTCACTGCAACCTCTGCCTCCCAGGTTCAAGCAATTCTCCTGGCTCAGTCTCCTGAGTAGCTGGGATTACAGGTGCCCCGCTAATTTTTTTTTTTTTTTTTTTTTTTTTTAGTAGAGATGAGGTTTCACCACATTGACCAGGCTGGTCTTGAACTCCTGACCTCAAGTGATCCTCCAGCCTTGGCCTCCCAAAGTGCTGGGATTACAGGTGTGACCCACCACACCAACCCTGCAACGTAATCATTTTGCCTGACAGAGCTTTCTCAAGGTCTTCTCCCAGTTCCCTTTTCCCTACAGACCCTTCCCATGATTTCAATGATGACTTTTGTGGTTATATCTCCCAAATCTCTATCTCTAGACTCTAGACCCACATCACCAATTACTTCTCTGACATCTTCCTCTGGGCATCTTGCAGGCACCCGCAATTCATCATGTCGCAGACACATCTCATTGTCTTTCTGTCCACACCACCAGCTCCTGTAGGTATCACTATCTATCTACTGCCCCAAGCCAGGGACCAGAGAGACACCCTAACCCCTTGGCATCCAATCTTCACACAGCAGTGGGAGACAGCTTTTGAAAACTTCAGATGTGACTGTGTTTCTCACTGCTTTAAATGTGGCTCTCATTGCCCTGAGGGTAAAGTGCAAATCCTCAATATGACCCTTTATGCATAGCCCTGTGCTTACCTCTCTGAAGAGGTTTATTATTTCCACCCTTCCTTCTCATTTTAAGTTCCAGCCAGAATCAATTTTATTTCTCCAGATATAGATGTTTTTCTTCATTTCTAAGTCTTCACACACATTATTGTCACCATCCATGAAACTCTCTTTCTACCTCTACCCCCTGCTGAATTGCAACTGGCTGACTTCTTCAGGGACCACTCCCCGAGGAAGTCTGGGGCAAACCTCTGAGGCCCAGCTATCCCGGTCTCATGGCCCTTCCTCCAACACACATGTGCACTCCACTCTGAGGCCTGGGCACCGCTGCTGTTTCTGCTTAGAACTCTCTTCTCCAGATAATCTCATGGCTTGCCCCACCTCTTTTAAGTCCTTATTCATATGTCACCTTCCCCAGGAGCTCTTCATTAACCACCATATATAGAATCACAATCTTCACCCTGACATTCTCAACCCCATTTGTGGCTGGATTTTTCTCTATGGCACTGTATCTGACATACCACATATTTTATCTGTTTATTTCATTGCTTGTCTGTCTCCTTTAAGATGTAATCTCCAAAAAGCAAGAATGTTCATCTGTTTGCTCATACCATTAGACCAGTACTTTCAAAATATTACATACATGCAATGCAGTAGATAGGTAATAAAAATTTGTTTACTAAAAAATGAGAAATTAAAATAAATGCATTTTTTTTCTGGCTACTTTTTTGGGGGACCAAGTATGCTCATTTCATAAGCTGGCCAGGGATATTTCACTTCTCTTCTCTGTGACAAGTGGACTAGCTCAGGCCAGCTCATGAAATGTCAGTGTTCTAGCAAAAGCACAGGTTGAAACTTCTTGTCCCCAATATCAAATTATTTAACAAAAGCTTCACAAAATTAAAAAAAAAAACCTACCTGGAAAATAAAAGCCATTTTCATCGCATCTTGCAATAACCTTCTGTCCTTTGAGGGGATCTGGTCTTTTTGATTTGGTTTTCTTTGTTGGATTTCCTTGCAATTTCTGTTGCTGAAAAAGACAAAACAGGAATAATTGATGAGAAAAACTGAATGCAGATGGTGAAAATGATAAATACTGGTTAGCCTAGTGGTATGGTTTGGCTCCATGTCCCCACCTGAATCTCATGTTGAATGATAAGTTCCAATGTTGGAGGTGGGGCCTGGTGGGACGTGGTTGGATCTTGGGGGTGGTTTAGCACCATTCCCCTAGTGCTGTTCTTGTGATAAAGTTATCAAAAGATCTGGTTGTTTGAAAGTGTGTGGCCCCTCCCCTTTCACTCTCTCTCTCATGCTGGCCATATGAAGATGTGCTAGCTTCCCCTTTGCCTTCTGCCACGATTGTAAGTTTCCTATGGCATCCCCAGTTGTGCCTCCTGTACAGCCTATGAACTGAGTCAATTAAACCTCTTTTCTTCATAAATTACCCAGTCTCAGGTAGTTCTTTTTTTTTTTTTTTGAGACGGAGTCTCACTCTGTCGCCCAGGCTGGAGTGCAGTGGCAGGATCTCAGCTCACTGCAAGCTCCGCCTCCCGGGTTTACGCCATTCTCCTGCCTCAGCCTCCCAAGTAGCTGGGACTACAGGTGCCCGCCACCTCGCCCGGCTAGTTTTTTGTATTTTTTAGTAGAGACGGGGTTTCACCGTGTTAGCCAGGATGGTCTTGAACTCCTGACCTTGTGATCCGCCCGTCTCGGCCTCTCAAAGTGCTGGGATTACAGGCGTGAGCCAACGCGCCTGGCCAGTAGTTCTTTATAGCAATGTAGAAGCAGACTAATATACCTGAATTTTCTACTGAGAACCACATTATAGAAGAATTACAGAATATTCCTTTACTATACACTCCCTTTGGAGCCCTTTCTGCTTTATGTTAATTAAATGTTACTATTTTGGCAAGGGCAATATCTGCCTTCCACAACTTTTATACTTTAGCTCAAGGTACAAGGAGAACTGGATGAGTAATTAAAGAAAAGGGAAATAAAGAAAAATTATATATACAACTAGAATTCTTGAGAGCAAAGACTACACCAGCACCATGACCAGCACTGCTGCCTTCCTTGAACAGTGAAAGGTAAAGGGGCCCTTCAATAGAAGAGTCCACTAACAACTTTGAGAGAGACAAGCACTGAAACATAGTGCTTTACAGAAATTCAATATCCCAGCCTACCTCTTCAGGACAAAGGAGAACCTTTACAATCACTGACTTGCAAAGAGGAAAGAAGTCCATGGGCTCAGATTGGCTAATAAATGAATTATCCTCGTTCCTTCTATCTCCTGGTTGATGCAGCAGTGGATGCTAGAAGTCAGTGGGTCAGAGCTTTCAAAGTTCTGAGAGAAAATAACTTTCAATCTAGAATTCTAAACCCAGGCAAACTATCAATCACATGGAAAAACAAAGACATTTCTAGTCATATCCCTAGGTAGAAACTTTCCCTTCCCATACATCCTACATTAGGGAGTTACTTGAAAATGTGCTTTTCCAGTAAGAATGACATGTCTGCACAAGTCACAGACAGCAGGAGGTCTCCCAGGAAAAAAAAGGACTTAGAAACCTTGGAAATATATGCATACATATATTCAAGCATGCATATATATATCTAACATATGCAAAAATAATGATTCAAACAAGTAACCTAATTTTAAATACTGAGGGAGAAAAGGTAAAGAAATCCTTTTGCTTGATGCTATTAACATTCTTCAATTGGCCAGCGTATCACATAGGACCTTAAGGAAGGCATATACTCCTGAACTGTGACTTGTCCCAGTATTGAACAATATTTATCCAATCAGAATAGTACAAATACTATTTTGTGTTCTTTTAAATGAAAAATTTTAAACTTGTACCGTGAACCTTTGGAAGGAGTACAGCATTGACAACACGATGGTTTAAGTGTAGCTCTTGAAAGGTTGGAATGAAAGGGGAAAGAAAAAGCACAGATATTACCACCATGTGAACTCAGGAATTGAAGAAGTTATGCAACTTGATAGATCAAGAAGTAGAGGCTTATGTATATTAAATAAAATGTTACGAATGCAGCCCATAGAATAAAAGATAATGTAAATATCCAATATTAGGAGCGGGAGACAAAGAGGGAAGAGAGTAAAATTATAATTTTTTTCATGTAGTGGAATAAAAAGTTTAAATATAACAAATCATAAAAGACAGAACTATATGAAACATGTACTTTGATAAAAATTAATAATTAAAAAATAAAAAATAAAAAATAAAGTAAGAAAAAAATAAATAAAAAATAGAAAAAAAATTAATAATTAATCTGGAAATCTTGCAGAGAAAAGAGAGGGAGGAGAGAATGCCTTTACTTTCTATATGAATGAATCAAAGTCCTGGACCACCCCGAAGGTACACACGTGCAGGAAACACTCACAGCAGCACAGCAAAGGCTTTGAGAACTGAACTACAATGTAAACCATTGCCCAAGTCCCAGATTACCCGTATAAACCTTGAGTGATGCACGCAGACTTAAGCTGTGAATAGCACAGCCTTCTAAAACTGAACTGACATGGAAACCACTGCCCGCAGACGGTAAGGCAGAGCTTGCGGTCTAAACCTAACCAAGTCTGATGGAAAAAAATTAAATCTCCTTCAGAGAATTTAAACAGGATCCAGAATCTTAAAACATAATATTCAAAATATTCAAAATGTCCATTATACAATAAAAAAATTCAACAAACAAAAAAGCAAGCAAATATGACCAGTTCTCAAGGTAAAAGGCAATCAATAGAGTCCCAAATTGGGAAGACTCAGATTTTGGAATGATCAGATAAAGACGTTAAATTAGCAATTAGAACCATAGTCTATGAGATAAAGAGATACTCTTGAAATAAGTTGCAAGGTAGTTTTTTGTTTCAGCAGAGAAATAGAAACTATTAAATAAAAGTGGAAATTTTTAAAGTGAAATATATAATATCTGGAAGGACTCAGTAGCAGAAATGATAGAACTGATATAACAGAGAGACAGTGTACTCTAAGACAAAACAACAGAATGTATCCAATTTGAAGAACGCAGAGGAAAAGGATCTTTAAAAGTGAACAAGGTCCTTTTCCTGCCACAGATAATTTCTTCAAAGACCAGCTCAGTTATAACCTTTCTGGAATGATGTCACCCCCAGGAAATTTCAGAAAAAGAAAGGAAAAGATTGTTTTGTTATTTCCAAATGGTACTGCATGAATCAAAGTTGGAGTGAATGTCATGGCTATGTCTACTACATGCAGAAACTATTAGCATCATTTTGACTTGTAAAGTCCAACTCTAAAGTTCTATTTTTTTATGCTTGATGACTGTTAATAGAAATATCCAATCCCCATTCATCTCTCCCTCCAAAATCCCCCGTAGCCTTTATTCCATCATCCAGAATAATCGTTATTTTTAATTCTCAATCAATTTGAGGACAAATGTTCTTGCAAAATATATTAAAATGAATTACTAGAAAAATGAAACAACATAGCAGAGAAAGAGCTTGAGTTCTAAAATCTATTTAAGGATTCTGAAAAGCAAACATGTAGTGGTAAAAGGGCTGGGAAAGAAGACAAGAACTCAAAGTACCACCAAGCTAGTGGTGGGTAATTGACCATTTGTTCCCTCTAGTGTCTCCTGGCCTGGTCCAAAACCCAGAGGTAGGCACAAGGGTCCAGACAGAGAGAGCGGTAGGAGAATCCTAGAGTTCTAGCTTAATAAATGGAAAAAGGAAATCCTAACACTCAGAAAGAATACAAAAATTGTCCCCTCTCTTATTCTCCATTCTCACACCTCAGTCACCAAGCAATCCTGTGGCAGTGCAGCAATGTTTTGAGCCCAAAACTCTGAAGGAGGCTAAATCTTCCTGTCTGATTAGTGGCATTGTGATTTTAAGAAGGTGGAGTGAAATCTCATTGTTCTCTCTCTCTCTCCCTTTTTGCTCGCCACCCTCTGTTTGGCTCCAGATGCAAACACAATAAAAACAAGCCACTGAGCTGGGTATACATTAATAAGCCCAGATTTCTGGCTGGAGAACTGAAAAGAGAAGGCATAGGGAACTAGAAATTACTGGGAAGATCACTGATACAGAAAAGAGAAAGGGAAGCACTAACCCAACACCAAACCAGACAAATACATCACAAGAAAAGGACCCTACAGACCTATATTCCCCATGAATGTAGATGCAAAATCCGTAAGAAAATATAGCAAATGAATCCAGTAACATATAAGAAGGATTATATACAATGGCCAAGTCGGATTTGTCCCTGGAATGCAACACTGGTTTAACACCCATATTAATAGAACAAAAGATAACATTTAATGTAATATACCATATTAATAGGATAAAGGATAAAACCATATGGCTATTTCAATGCATGGAGAAAAAGTATTTGACAAAAATCCAACACACTTTTATGATAAAAACTCAACAAACCAGGCATAGAAGAAAACATTCTCAATTTGAGAAAAGACATCTATGAAAAGCCTACAGTAAACATGATACTCAATTTAGAAAAACTAGATGACTTACCCTTAAGATCAGAAACAAAGTAAGGCACTCTCACCACTTCTATTCGACATTGTATTTGAGGTTCTAGCCAGTACAATCAGGTATAAATAAATAAATAAATGTCTCCAGATTGGAACAAGTAAAACTGTCTTTATTCATAAATAACATGATTGTATATGCGAAAACTCTAGGGAATTCACCCAAAATCTGCTAGAATTAATTAGCAAGTTCAGCAAGGCGTCATGCTACAAGATAAATGTACCAATAAAATCAACTGTTTCTATGTATTAGCAATGAACACTCTGAAAATGAAATTAAGAAAAAAATTAATTTATAATAGCATCAAAAAAGAATATATTTAGGAACAAATTTATTAAAATAAGTGGAAGACTTATACACTCAAAACTAAAAAATATCATTGAGAGAAATCAAAGATCTAATAAGTACAGTGACATACCATGTTCATGGATTGGAAGACTTGATATTATTAAGATAGCCATTTGTTCCCAAACTGATACATAGACATTATAATTTATATTAAAATCCCAGCAAGTTTTTTGTTTGCTTGTTTTTGGATTTTCTTTTTTTTTGTTGTTGCTGCAGAAACTGAGAAGTTGAATCTAAAATTTACATATAAATGCAGAGGACCCAGATGACCCCCCAAAAAATGTTGACAAAGAACAAATTTGGGGAACTTGCTTTTTTTTTTCTTTTGAAACCTACTATATCTACTGTCATCAAGAAATTGTGGTACTGACATAGGACAGTGATATGGATTAGTGAAACAGTACTGAGTCCAGAAATAAATCCTTATAGTTATAGTCAATTGATTTTTGACACTTTGGAACAAAGTTTGGCAGTTTCTTAAAAAATTAAACAAACTTACCATATGACCTGAAATATTGCTACAGTATTAGATACCTCACCAAGAGAAATGAAAATTTATAACCATAAAAAGACCTGTATATGAGGATTCATATCAGCATTATTCATAATAATAAAAGGGGAGAAAGAATTCAAATGTCCATTAACTGGAGAATGAATAAACAAAATGTGGTATATTCATAAAATGGAATAGTATCCAGCAATTAATTTATAAAATGCATAGGAAAGGCAAATATTTAGAGACCAATTGATTAGTGATTATCCAGAGCGGAGAGTGTGAACAGAGAGTGATTGCAAATAGGCATGAGGGATCTTATTAGGAGGAAGATAACGTTCTAAAACTGGATTGTGGTGGTAGTTGAAAACTCTTGTCAGTTTTATTAAAAGTCATTGAGTTGAAATAGGTAACTTTCGTGGGGGTACAAATTATACTTCTACAAATCTTTTTTTTAAGGTAGAAATGTTTTTGGTTTGCTCTGCATAACCACTCACAATATTTTGCATATACTGTAGTGGGCTGAATGACTGAATGAGTACAGGAGCTTCCGAATCCATCTACAAATCAAAAGATAAACCACAGAGGTCTTTTTCTCCAAATTGCTACACTGCTGAAACTGGGAATTTTCCATCCTAGATTTTTACTCATTTTTTTTTCTTTCTGAACCATAAACTTATTATAATTCTTGAGTCTCTTAAAGAAATTAGTCCTCCATCCCAATTGGAGTGCCTAGCAAAATAATTCTCAAGTGTCTCCTCTTTTCAGACCACCAAATGCTCCTCTTCTCCATGACACAAAGTCCAATATAAAGTGCTTGCCCAGACATTTTAATGCCACCTTTTTGCAGTGATATAGCGGTCTAGCTATAGCTATGTATTTGCCGTGCTATAGTTACACCATAAATAAAATATCAATGCATACTTTATGAGTTCATTTGCAGTCCTCCTCTTAAGAAAGTCTCTAATTTATGAGGCGGCTGGCTAAAAAAATTTAAATAATTTCAGGCAGTCTGAATACCATTTGCTCTTGGGTCATTATTCATGTTCAATACAGTTTGGGTCCTGGAAATAAGTGGGCTCATTTCCATGGTGCCCTGATAGGACTGGGGTCTGTTGTAGCCATCCATCATTTGGAACTGTGTGGAGATGCTTTTCAGATTCATTAAAATAAGTGGAAATATGGTTTATAACCTCAGAGATGAAAACTTAAGAGCCAGGTCCTCAGACGTAGAGAATAAATAAGCTGAGAGGTTAAGGTCTCTTACAAGGACTGTGGGAAGTCTTCGGACCTGCGTTGCTTATAGCCTCTGCAGCCACGGACAAAAATGTACGGTGAACAATACTCTTTTGTTTACGATGCTCACATCTAGCCAGATTTTGCTTGGGTCCTTCCCTACTCATGGAATTTGCACATGTGCTGAGGCAATCAGTATATCAAAGAGAATTCACTGTCACTGGTGGGTGGTGAATGTCACCTGCTTATTCCCGGGCTTTCACCCAGAGAAGAAACCTAAGCACTCTTTCTAGCGTGAGGTTCAAAAAGGCCTACTGTGGTCTGAAATGACCTCAGAGGAAGGAGCTGGACTAGGAGACAGGAGAAACAGGATTGGGTGCTGCCCACCGGGCGATGTGACTTTGCGCAATCTTTTAGCCTTCTTGGGTCTCAGTTTCTGCATATGCAAAGTAAAGGAACAAACTAAATAATCGCTATCACTTCCTACTTCCCTATTTCTGTATAGGAGGGTCTAAATCTACACTCTTAGAGAAACTGCTAGGATGTATGTATAAGGCCAGGATGCAAGCCTGCTACCCTTGCTGGCAGCTCCCATAAGATAAGAGAAATGCAACAGCAACAACTGAGTACATGAATAGCACAGTTTTTCCATCTTCGTAATCCAGTGGGATGCCCAAGCACAGCTTCCTACAGTAATTTCTTCAATGGAAGACTGTGTAAGTGTTCTAATAATGGATAGAATCTAAAGTCTTGAGAATCTGGAGCCTGTCATGCTAAATCAACTGTTACTTAAAAACCTCACTTTAGCCTTCATGGAAAAGCCACCTTGCTTTCACCAGTGTTCATGTCAAAGACCAATTGGCTGGGAAGATACTTTGGTCACTGAGACCACCAGACAGTCTCTCTGTCTCCAGACGAATAAAAACCTGATTCCACAAAGATGTCCACATCGATTCCGGGAAGGTATTTCTCCCCTTTAGATTTCATTAGTATGACAAATCATTTCTTAGAACCTATGCCTAGATACATTTAAAGTTCCTGTTTAAAATTCTGAACGAGTAGAGTCACATAATTTATTTTACTAGCCCTCTTTCATCTCTAGATTCCAAATATTGATTCTCTCAATTTCCTAGCCAGAAGTTAACTAAGGAGATTGCTTTCTACATTTTCAGAATGGGTTTAAAGGTATAAATCTGGGAGTTCAGTTGTCTAAAATAATCAGTGAAATCTTTTTTTCTATAGTTGTCACTCACTTCCCAATTCTTCTGATAGAGAATAGCCATTTACTCTGTGAAGAGCTTCCCTTGCATGGGTGACAGTGAATGGTAGCAATGCTATGGCATTCATTCTTAACACTGCAACTGCCACCTAAGAAAATACCTTTCTAAATGGTCACAAGTATCACTCCCCTTCAAGTCATTCATACCCCTGTAAGTTCACTGGAAAGGACAAGGACAGATACTAAAGAACATTGTAAAAGTAATTCATGTTGGCTGTGAACGGTGGCTCATACCTGTAATCCCAGCACTTTGGGTGACTGAGGCGGGTGAATCCCTTGAGACCAGGAGTTTGAGACCAGCCTGGCCAACGTGGCAAAACCCTGTCTCTACTAAAAACACAATAATTAGCTGGGTGTGGTGCCATGCACCTGTAATTCCAGCTACTCAGGAGGCGAGGAACAAGAATCACTTAAACCTGGAAGGCAGAAGTTGCAGTGAGCCAAGATCACACCACTGCACCCCAGCCTGGGTGACAGAGTGAGACTTTGTCCCCAAAAAAAAAAAAAAAAAAAAAGTAATTCATGCTTACTCTGCTTTGTTTCCAACTGTTACTACTATTGGCAAGAATTCATTTCTGGTTGATTCCATAGCATGGGGCCTTATGGAAGGAACCATCCACCATGGCCTACGTGATGATTTGATGATTCATTTGGACCATGGCACAGTCAACTGAACTGCATCACAGATAAAGCACAGTGGTCAGCTTCAATGTAATGGTTCATCCCACAGAAATAGAACACAGGCTTCCCAGGATGAAAAGACATTCACTGGGGCAGCTAGAGCTGCCATCCCTTCAGCCAGAATATTGACAACTTTGTTCCAGAAAGATGACATCCTGCTGGTTTTGAATTTTGCTGAAGACTTCGGGGTGCCGTACAGTTCACATTAAAGAACGCCTCCCAACTCCATTTCTTTTCTGCCATACCTCACCTAAACATGCACACAAAATACATGCCAACTACTGAGGTCTAAAAAGAAACCCATGGGTGATGAAAGTCAGAGGGAATAGAGACAGAGCAGGAAAGGCTAGCTCTCAAATAAATAAGCCAACATATGTTTAGACTCAGGCACACAAGAATAGCTGCATACCAGTTTCAGTGAGGAAGTCCCACGAGCAATGATGCCAGCAGGAGGGATGCTGTGTGCTGAGTAATGTGATTTAGCCTTGTCTACAAAATTCAGATAATCCAATTTACTTCCTTGTCAGATTCATTCGCAGGTGATATGGACGAGGGCCCCAAATGGTGCCACCCTCTTTTCATTTCGTGACTTAATTTCAAGGTCATGCTCTTGGACATGGTGGTGGAGAGAGTGAAATGACTAAATGTTTGATGCTTTAAAATTTTCCACTTAACAAGAAGCATACTTCTCCACTGGGTACAGAACGCATTTCTACAAGTTAACCAGAACTAGTCTTTGGCTTAAAATCTTGTTAAAAACGGGAGGCTGAGGCAGGAGAATGGCATAAACCCAGGAGGCGGAGCTTGCAGTGAGCTGAGATCCGGCCACTGCACTCCAGCCTGGGCGACAGAGCCAGACTCCGTCTCAAAAAAAAAAAAAAAATCTTGTTAAAAAAACCCACTACTGAAGACTTTTCCTGCCCTAAATTATTGACCTCCAGCACATGCAATCCCTAAATTGTCGTGACAGCAGCTCCAACATGCTTCCTGGTTCACGTTTGTCCTTAAGGCCACGTAAAGTCTGTCACTGCTCTAATCAAAGGAATGTGTGTAGGTTCAGAGAGGCGCTGACCTTTCCCCTTTCTAGGACACCTAATTATAAGACCGGGACATTTGCAAACTGTCTCTGTGAATAATTCAACTCCCTTTAAAACCTTGGTGAACAGGACGGGGCTAACCTGCAGCGTTTGGGAACTCACTCAGTCCCCGCTCACTTAAATTTAGAGGGATTTCATCCACCAGCAAGTATCCAGACTCTGCATCCCTTTGAAAAATGGACCGGAGAGGCCGGGCGCGGTGGCTCATGCCTGTAATACCAGCACTTAAGGAGGCTGAGGCAGGCGGATCACGAGGTCAGGAGATCGAGACCATCCTGGCTAACATGGTGAAATCCCATCTCTACTAAAAATACAAAAAATTAGCTGGGCGTGGTGGCGGGCGCCTACAGTCCCAGCTACTCGGGAGGCTGAGGCAGGAGAATGATGTGAACCCAAGAGGCGGAGCTTGCAGTAAGTGGAGATGGTGCCACTGCACTCCAGCCTGGGTGACAGAGTGAGACTCCATCTCAAAAAAAGTAAGAAAAAAGAAAAATGGACTGGAGAGACAATGAGAAAAGAGCTTACAGGAAAACAGAAATCAGGAGTGGCAAACTCCTGCCCAGCCTCTCCGGGGCGGGGAGGAAGTGGCCCACGGCGAATGAGTTGGAAGGCCTCAGTGTGCTTTCCTTCCCAGGGCGTTTGCACTTTAACAGAAGGCAAATATTGTGCCCAAGAAGTGAAGCTCTAAGTGGAATTTCCTGCCTGAGCCCTGAAGAGAAAGCAAGGTCTCCTTGTGAACTGCTCTCAAGTACGGCACATCTGGGCGGGGGCTCACTGGAAAGCTGGCGGTGCTGCCTGGCCGGCCAAGGCTTAAGGGGGTTTTGATCCCCTTCCCTTCCAGTAGTCTTGGGCACTTAGCCTTGCCTTAAAAACCAAAGGGATGTAGAGGAGTGCTCTGTGAACCTTACCCCCGCCACCTCAGGGCATAGTATACCTCTAGAAAACACACAGTGGGTAACACGCATCCCAAAACCCCAGTGCAGTTTCCACCTCCCTCTCCAGGCACTGCTTCCTGAGCCCGGCACAGGCCTGGTGAGCAGTCTGGCCTCAGCCTCATCCCAGCTGGTGATGCTTTGTGCCATGCGAATGGCTAAGAGGCACAAGAAACAATTCCACAGAGGATCCCTGAACCAGAAACATTCCTTCCCTCCCTGACCCCAGGGCAGCACTGGGCTGTGGGGAACAGTTACTCAGCAAGCAAAACTTCCAGTCAAACATTAACAAACAGCTACCTCAAAGACTTTCCTGAAAAGAAACTTGTGTGTGTGTGTGTGTGTGTGTTTTTCCTCTCTCTCTCTTTTTCTTTGTAGCAGCAAAGGAATCTAATAAATATATACAATATTCCAAAAAGAAAAACCAAAAAATCCAAAATGATTTCCCTATCTTGAAAGCAAACCTGCCAGATCATCTCAGGAAATATTCCCTTATTGCTCTTTTAGGAAAAAACATACAAAGAGAGAGAAATTTGAAGAGTGTTACATATTTAAATCTGAAAACCACCAAAGCTTGGGATTTGTAATTCCGTGTTCCTGATACAGTTATTCATCTCCCGCTACTCAGGAGATGAACAAAAGCCACACTTGGGAGCCACTTTTGTGTCACTGCCTTGAGGTATGAACCACTACCAGCTACCTAGTTTATACAAACATCTCCCACGAGACTGTGGTGTGCAAATTAATTCTGAGTCTTTAAGAAAACTTTTCTCTAATTTTAGCTGTCTTGAGGCACGGGCCAAGCTCAGAAGACAGGAGGAGGCTGGGGTATTGGTGTCCTGCCCACTCCCTGCTCTTTCTCTCTAGGGCTCCAGGAACTCTCTTTCCTTCCCTTGCCCCTTTAAGTCTGGGGGTGATAACAACTTCCTGCTATTGCTTGTCCTGGGGTCCTGTAATATCCCATGGACAGCCTTAGACTGACCTTCACCTCTGCCAAGAGTTCCTTCATTAACGTTCCTTCACTAGGACTGAATGAATTGGATTCTGCTCCCTGGGTGGCCCCTGCTAAGCCCTCTACACTCCGTTTTCTTCCTCCAGACAGGGAGGGCAAATCTGTCCCCAAACCTGTTTAGGGTGCTTGGGTAGAACTCATGGCTCGGAACAAAGACAAATGCAGAGGCAGGAGAGTGCTGGCATCTGCCCAGCTGAAATCTCCAGAGAGGAGGGTGCCTTTAGCTTCAGAATGAAAAGACAACCTGGTTGTAAGTTTTTGTCACCTCAGGGATCTCCAGAGTTGACACCCACCTTCCCATTCCTGAACATCAGGACACAAGACAGAGACTTTTTAGAAAATAGAATTTGAGGATATTTTCCTCCTTCTTTCAGTTTCCTCCAGTGACTGGTGTTTCCGAGCAGGATTCTCTCCTTAAACCCCCATCTAACCCCTAGCTAACCGTGGCACAGTCGTGAAGCCTTCATTTTCTCTTTGTCATCCTCTCACTCCCTCTGGGATTTCAGCTTCACTCTGGCCAGACGCCCCAGAGGCCCATCGGGGGTCCCACTTCCAGATGGTAAACTGTCACTGCAGTGCTGTCTGCGGACAGCATGGCCTGAATGTGTACACATCACTTCTGTGTGATGGCAACATCACCAGTGCACCCCCAGGCTTGTTAACTTCCTGCCCACTGATATGGACAGGAGGCAGGGAAATACTGGGTAGAAGACGGCGGTCCCCGGTGAGGGCCCCACTCTCAAGCTTGAACCCAAGGCCCAAAGGGAGAACATGCATTTCTGTTTTCCTGCTTGAATGTTGCCTTTTCCAAAACCACCCTGCCTGTACCGTCCCCCATCCTGTACCCATAAAAACCCCAGGCTCCACTGGCCATGGAGTAGCAGAGAAGGAGAAAAGAGAAGCAGCAGCCTGACATCATTGAGAAGCAGCTTGACTTCAGAGGGATGGCTTGATGGCGGGACCTGAGATAAGAGTGTGGCTGGCAACAGCTAAATCCCAGGGGAAGACCACCGTCCCACTTCATCCCCTTTCTAGCTCTCCATCCTGCTGAGAGTCACTTTCATCAGCAATAAAATCCCCTGCATTTACCATCTGCAATTTGTTCGTGTGACCTGATTCTTCCTGAATGCCGAACAAGAGCTAGGGATACAGAGGGCTGTCACACCGAGCAGTTAAACACTTAGCCATCTGCGGACAGCAAAACTAAAGGAGCACTGTTGTAACATACGCCCTCTGGGGCTCCAGGGGTTGCAGGTGGAAACTGCCTTGGGGCTGCACAGAGTTCTGCTCCTGTCGGCACCCAGAAGTACTCGTCCTGGCCCCTGCACCCACTCATCTGTGTGCTCCCTCTCCCGAGAGGGGCTGAGAGCCATGGGCTGAGTAAACAAGCCACCCTCTTTGCAAGTCCTGTGAAGGGGTCAGGGAAAATGTCCTGTTTCAACATCAGTAGATTTTGTTCCACTGTAGAGCAGTTCACAGCCACTAGGGAGCTAGTCTTCCCAACAGACCTGAATATCAGCAAAACAGACTAAGATTTTGCTAGTGGAATTAGGAAGGCTGACTAGTCAGAGTGTGATGCCTCCCACCTCCCGTTAAAGAGAAAATCTTGTGGACTGTGAAAAAAAAAAAAAAAGGTTACAATGCAAGAATGACAATTGGTTCATTTACTATCTGGGACACAGATAACAGCTGCATATATTCTGAGTTTATTTTACATAACTGAAAGACATTTTCCTCTGTCTCCCCAGCTAACATCTTCCTGCATGTATAGTGTCAAAGTCACAACCCAACAGAATATTCTCAATGGCAAATGATCTCTGTTCTCTTCCTTCTCCGATTCCACCTCATCCAGCCTCACCCATGCCTGCCTCCCTATGTGCAATTACCTAATGCTCTCTTTCTCCTGGAGCAGAGCACTCAGTTTCCCACCCTGAAGGCCACAGGATCCAGCTTCCTTGCCAGTCACGGCTTTGAGAAGGAAACGTGTGTAGTCAGTGGCGTGGGTAAGTTTCCACAGCCTCCTTCAGGGCTGCTTTCAGCTTAAAAATATTTTCTACCTCCAAATTTTCCAAAGCAGTTAAGGTTATGGGTGAGAGAGCCTTTTTGATCTTTCTGGGCCAAAGGATTTGCCCTGGAGAACAATCCTTATTTATTCAGAAAATGGTGGAGGACAGCACAACTGGGCTGCCCTAGACCAGGCTCCCAAGGAAGGTTAATTATAATCCACAGATGCCCTCCGGCAACTTCCCCTACCTTTCAGCTCTGAGGGCTCTGGATTGGCCAGTGAGGGTGAAATCTGCAATTATAGTAACATGAGGGGTGCTAGGGAGGGGAGTTTTCAAAGGGAATTTACAATTTCAGACTTGAGATTTCTCCTGTCATTATGGAGTCAGTGAGCCAAGTGCCCATCTCCAGGGACACCACGAAGCAGGTGGACTATGGAAATAGGCGGAAACCATTACACAGTCAAGCATGGAATGTGCCCAGTGCAGGACGCTAGGCAGAGCAGGTGGGAATAATGGCTCTCACTTTAGGTCTGATCTGGAGCCAGCCAGGAACTGCCCGTGGAAGCTGGAGCATAAAAAGCAGGCACAGGCTCCCTGGACACAGCATGTGTTGCTGTGTCTCCTTCCCACCTCTGGTTCTTACTGACAGAAAAATCATGAAGCTGCCCCAGACTTAGGAGTCGGCAAGGCAGCTATGCTGGGTGTCAACCCTGCTCCCGATGAGGGTTATCAGAACGCCCTGGTCATCCAGACTCCATAACACACCCTGCAGCAGGCCAGATGCACTGGCCACAGCCCTCTGGACACATGTAGGCAGCCCACGCCGAATGGTCTCATCCCCATTTTGTTGCTTATCAGTCAGCTCATGGGGGAGCTTAATGATGAACAGAGGGGCTCTTTCACGGCAATTTATACTCATCTTTCAAAAGCTTTGGCCTTGCTAAAAGAATTGAAAATGAGACTCTATTTACATATAAATCAGGAAAAAGGACTGGCATCTATGATGCATTTTTCATCGCAGGATCTCAGAAGGCCTTGAAACCTGGAGCTTCACACACCAAAGCTTGAGTCCTGTTAGTGGGTCACAGAATTCAATCTGTGGGGTGTGATAATAATGGCATTTTGAACTCTCAGAATCTATCACACATGGAAAGGAGAAGTATCATCACAAGAAAACAACATTCAAAATCTTCCACTGCAGAGGGCCATGCCACGAGTAGAAAGAACTCTGAGGAGAAGTCACCAGATGTGGCCTCTCCCCCAGTTACCTAGGGACGTTTATTCTGGAACATGGGTGTTCCCCTAACAGACAAGAGTGGCTTGCGACAGCCTGTGTGAGGGCAAGGCAGTGAGGGCACAGTCTTAGCCCCTGACCAAGAGGCAGCAGCAGACCTGGTGATACCACTACAGAAACTAAACGCCTTCTCCCGCACTAGCTCACCTGGCGCTCCCACCCTCTCTCTCCCTGCTTTCCCAGTGAAGATGTGCAAGCAAAAGTCTTCACCTCTTTTTTTTTTTTTTTGAGACGGAGTCTCGCTCTGTTGCCCAAACTGGAGTGCAGTAGCCGGATCTCAGCTCACTGCAAGCCCCGCCTTTCGGGTTCACGCCATTCTCCTGCCTCAGCCTCCTGAGTAGCTGGGACTACAGGCACCCGCCACCTCGCCCGGCTAGTTTTTTGTAGTTTTTAGTAGAGACGGGGTCTCACCGGGTTAGCCAGGATGGTCTCGATCTCCTGACCTTGTGATCCGCCCGTCTCGGCCTCCTGAAGTGCTGGGATTACAGGCTTGAGCCACCGCGCCCGGCCAACTCTTCACTTCTTATACTAACTTCCTCCACTTCTACCCACCCTTCTACCCCCTGCAAACTGGCCTCTGCCCCCACCATTCCACTGGCGTTATTCTCGCCAACCTCACTAATGCACTTTCTCTTGGCGAGTCAAATGGCTTTCAGACATCATTCTGCATGGCTTTCCAAAACTCCTTGATAATAACTTTGGCAGTGGAAAGAGCCATCACTGATAATGTATGTTGTGTGCATTCACTGCTGAGCACCTGGTGCTGCACACTCTCCTAGGTGTATGAAGTATGTGGTCTCACAACCTTCTTTTAGGCCAGTGCTTTAATTTTTGTATTTGGAGTCAGGTGGACCGGAATGCAAATCTCAGCACTGCCATCTTCCAACCGTGTGACACTACTCAGGCCTTCTAAGCTGAGTTCCTGCCTCTTGTCCTTGGCTTTCTACCCCAGGCCTCCTGCTTCTCTAACTTATCCACCTTGGTCCCTTCTACTATCTCCTCCTCCTCTCCCAGCACCTGAAATGACCTCCAAATCTATCCCCTTAACTCTGGCCTCTCTTCTAAACTCCAGACGTGCGGCTGTTTACTGGCCTCTCTCACCTGCGTGTCCCACAGATATCGAAGAATCAGGAGTGCTGAAAGTGAACTACGTTTCCCTGAAAATCTGCTCTTCCTCTCACTGTGCCTCTTCTGTGTTTGTTCTTTCATTTATTCACTGAAATAAGTGTGCATGCCTACAAGGTGCCCACCACGATTCTAGGCTCTGGGAGCACCTACAACACCACAAACCAAGTCCCCCCCTTATTTCTGTGGGGAAGACAGACTGTAAACAAAAATGTCAGGCAGTGAAGTGTGCTGCGAAGTAAACAAACACGTGGCAGAGGGTTAGATGACACGTGACGGGATAGGCTGGCCAGGGTACACCCGTCTCCCTGAGGAGCAGAGGAAAGATGGAAGGGGAAGGAGTGCTTCTGCTCCTACAGTTGTCCAAGGCAGAAGTTTCGTGAGCATCTTCAACTTTGTCCCACATGTCCTACTTTCCCATAACCCGTGTCTCTGTTACCTGTTCTCTCCCTAGTGTTCCCACCTGGCTCAAGGACTCAACACCTCTCCAGGGGAGCGCTGCACGGGATTTTGGTCTTTTACGTTGGGCCTCATCTCATTGTCAGAATAATCTTTCTAGGACACACATCTGTGAATGTCCTTCGCTTGCTGAAAACCCCTCCCAGGTGTCCATTTCCTGCAGGCATAAGTCCCTGACCCCAGCAGAGTTCAAGTACCTCGTTTTCTGGTACCATCTTCCCATTCCCATCGTCTGTCCTGCCACGTTCCCCAGGGAACGCTCCGTGTTCTTCCCCACATCCCTGCCTGAGCCCAGGCTGTTTCTTTCACTCCAAACACTTCTCACATCCCAGTCCCCAATTCCTAGGCATCCTTCTGGGCCAAACTGGATTAGTGACGCCTTCCCTAAGCGCCCAGTCAGGTCACTTTTCCCCATCTTCCAGTTGTTCTCTGGGGGTGCCTCTGTTGTATTTATAATACAGTGAAAGGCTGTAAGGGTCTGCATTTCACTCGTTCAATACACATTTGTTGAGTGGCCCCTGTGCACTGGGCTTCACTGTCAGTGCCATGGACACAGCTACAAACAAGGCCAGACCAGGTCTTGGCTCTCACAGCGGTGATGCCCTGGTGCAATGTCTCCTCCATTGGGCTGGGCCCATGCGTTCAGTGCAGCTAACAAATCCCCATTTTGTGTCCAATATAAGGTACCCCCCTGGGAGATCCCAGGGAGACAGAAAAGAATGAGCGAGGCCACTCATCGCCTGAGGGCACCTGCCCCACACACAGAATCTTATCCGTGGTTTTTGGATGAAGAAATCACGGGAATTATTTTTATTCCCATTTTGTGGTAAGAAAGACATAGAACAATTAATTCAATTAATTTGTATGTTGTAAACAACGAGCTTGACTGCCAGAATTCCAGATGAATTCGGTGGAACACAATGATCTTTGCTCCGAATCACAGGAGGCTTCTTTTCACTCCATTCGCAACACTTCCTATTTGCAAACTTAATATGAAGTACAGACAAAAGAATAGGCCAGCAAATTCTGCTGTTAGGTGGCAGGGTCTCCTTAGCTCAACACCTGGGAATGGCCATCGTCTGTCGTCCTCATACAAATTAGGATAGTCCAAGGACTAAGTCTGTTGTGTTCTAGGTACTCCCAGTGCCTAGAATAGGGCTTGGCATCTCATGGGCACTCATAAATATTTCAATGAATGAATGAAAGAGCAGGACAGGGAAAAGCATGAAGCAGGACAGGGAAAAGCACGAGAGGAAGATCATCTTTTCAAGGAGAGGCAGGTAATTCACTCTCGGTCCTCTTGAGTCTTAGGTGCCCACAGGGCATGTGGGTAAGGAAGGCAAATAGAGAAATGTCTGGGGGTGTCCGATGGCACCTCCCAAAGAAACACTGAACACTTCTCTGAGGAAGTCATTTTGTTTCAATAACATTACGAGACATATGACCTTCTGTGACAAAAATTTTTGCATTCTGCACAAAAGACACAGCTTTTTACACTGAAGGAAAAAATGTGATTTGCAGAAGAAAGAATAAAATGAAAGAAAACAAAACAAAATGAAACAAAACACAAGAATCTAGAACATCAAAAACAGAATTTTAAGCCAGGCTAAACCAGTAATACTTGGCAAAGACTGAACCAAAGGTGATGAATCTGAACAGTCAGATCTGGGGTGGATTTTTAGATGAGAATGTGGTGAACACCTGAAAATTATCTAGGATTTAGTAAGCTTTTGGATGAACGATTCCACATCTCTCTTAGTTCGTTTTGTGCTGCTGTGAGAATACCACCAACTGGGTGATTTATAAGAGACAGAAACTTACTGGCTCGCTGTTCTAGAAGCCAGGAGGTCCAAGATTAAGGGGCCAGCACCTGGTGAGGGCCATCTTGCTGTCCATAACCTGGCAGAAGGCATCACATGGGAGACAGAGAGTGTGCAACAGAGATCCAAACTCATTCCTTTAATAATGAATCCACCCCTGTGATAATGGCACTGGTCCATTTGTGACCAGAGCCCTCATGGTCTAGCCAGCTTGTGGTATTATGGCATATATATATATTTATCTGGCATGCATATATATAATATATATACACATATATTTTTCTTCCATGGTTCCTGGCTCATAACTCCTAACATCCTTGGGGTCTCTGCAGTACTGTCCTTTGTGTGTCTGTGTTGGGTAGGTTCAGGGTGGGACTGGTCACCGGAAAGACCAAGGTAGGATTAGAGAGTTAAGACTTTCAGCCCAAACCCCCAACCTCCAGGAGAGGAGAGGTGCTGAAGGTCAGGTTGATCACTATAGCCAATGCTTTAATCGATCATCCCTACGTAATGAGGCCTCCGTAAGAACCCAAAAGGACAGGGTTTAGAGAACTTACTGACAGCTGAACACATGAAGGCTCCTGGAGGGTGGCCCACCCAGGGAGAGCACTCACGGAAAGGAGGCTCTGCACCCTTCCCGCATAGCTCCCACGATGCATCTCTTCAACTGTATCCTTTGTAATATCGTGTATAATCAACCGCTAAACATCGGTGTTTCCCAGAGTTCTGTGTGCCACTCGCGCAAATTAATCAAACTCAAAGAGGGAGTTGCGGGAACCCCAACTTGAAGCCGGTCAGTCAGAAGTTCTGGAGGCCCAGACTTGTGACTGATGTGTTGGGAGGGCCAGTCTTGGGGACAGAGCCCTCAACCTGTGGGATGTGACGCCATCTCCAGGTAGTAGTGTCAGAGTTGAATTGGAGGCGAACCAACCAGTGTCTGCTGTTTGGTATGTGTGGGAGAATCCCCCGCACCTCTGGTCCCAGAAGCCTCCTTCCCTGTTGATGACTGCCTTGTGGTGCGAGAACACTGGCTGAGAGAGTGGTTTTTCCCACGTGCGCCTCTTAAACGCCCCACCTCCAGCACTGCTGCAAGGGAGATCAAGTTTCCAACGCAGGAACTCTGGGGGACACATTCAAACAAAGCACCGTCCACACATACCCACGGAGAGTCAGAGAGTGGGTTTCACACTGGCCATGTGTATTTATAGACTCCAAATGTTTATACTCTTTGCTCCAGAAATACTACTTCTAAGGCTGTATCTTAACAAAATAATTCAACTATGTGCGCCACAGGAGTCATGAAAATATTATGTGAGAAAGCAGAAAACTGGGAAATAACTATAAATGTTTACCGTTTAGTGAAGAATCAAATAAACCAGGGTATATTCACACCATGGAATATTATGTAACCATCACCCATATAAATCTGACAGTTCAATAAAAACACAGAGAAAGTCTATGAAATAATGGTAAATTTAAAAGCAGAATATACAATAATTTAGACACTCTGACTGCACCTATGTAGAAAACATTTGAGGAGAAAAAAAACTAAAAGGAAAGGCTCCAAAGTGGTAGCAATAAGGCAACCAGAGTATAAATTATTTTTCTTTTTAGAAGGTTTGCTTTATTAATGGTGATAAAAAATAATTGCTAACACTTATGGGGAACTTTCAATACTAAGCACTTCACATGTTCATTTCTCTTTATAACAACCCTATGAGACGGATACTATTAATACTCTTATTTTACAAGAAAATTGAGATTCAAAGGGACTGAGTAACCAAAATCACACACAGATTAGACAGTAGATCTGAGGCTAGTTCTTGGTCTGGCTCCTATGAAAGTCCAGGCTTTTAATCACTACATTACACTTCTATTTAGCATTTTTTTTCAACTAAAAGACGTATTGTTTTAAAAATAAGTCCATAGTACAATCAAATGGCATTTCCTTTATGATGAAAAAAAGTACTGAGACCTTACCTGGATTGGCTCTAATGCTTTTAGAAATCAATGTGGCAGGGAGTGGGAGAGAGAGAAGGAAGCCAGTGTAGGGATGGCAATGACTTGGGACAGGCAGAGAAGGAGGAAAGACAGAGACCTCCAGGGCACCCACCTCTCCCGGGGCCTTGTTTGCATAATTCTTCTTGGCAGCCTCCTGGAGTTCCATGGCCTGCTGGATGTACATTTTCCCAGCCAGGATTTCACTTTCCAGCATCGACAGCTCTTTCAATGAAATGGGCCAGTTCAACCGTTCTAAAGCCTGGTTTAAAACTGTTTTGTTTTCCAAGTACTGTATTGGTTTGTTTGCATCTAACCTAAAAAACAAACAAACAAGCAAAAAATGAGAGGAAGAAACAAAAAGCAAAGAAAATGACTATAATTGAAAAAATACGGTAAGATGGTTTCCTAAGAAACTCTCCCCTGAGAAACATCTGTTGAAGCTAGTGTCAGTTGTCAGATGACAGCATCATAGCCATACCCTCTGGCCCATCAAGACTTTGGTAGCTTACAAAGGTTAGAAATAACCATGTCTGTGAATTACGGTAGGCACTTTTCCTTATTACCTCATTAGGTTATCTGACTTTAGAGAAGTATGATACACATAAATTTTTCAGCATTTTTTCCCTCCGTATTTGGAGGCTCACATCTGGCAGAACCAAACATGAGCTTCGAAGAGATTTCACACAAGGATGCCTAGCAGTGACTCTGAAAAATAAAGCAAAGCAAAACCAACCCAAATATTTGCCTCGGTGCAGTAATTCTTATACTAGCCCATTTTAGCTATTTTTATCTCCTTTTCCTCTTTGCAAGCCTAAATAACTCTAAACTATTTGGCCTGGCTGTTTTGGTACACAAAGAACAGAAGCCAAACTTTCTATGGCTGATAAGCAGGCTGTGGGACTCCAGAGGAAGCTAGTGCGGTGTGATGGCCCAGGGCCTGGATTCTGTTTCCAGTCTGAGCTGCTTCTGAGTCAGACACGGCTGGAAGGGAATGGGTAGCGAGAAAGAAAACAATTCAGAATTATCATTCTTATTGCTGAAAGCATCACTTATTTCTTTAGATGTTGGGTATTGGAAGAGTACAGTCTAAACTCAGCACAACCACAGGACTCCATCCACAAACAAACTCATACCCAGAAGACAGCACAACATTCTTATTGGAATGATGTCAGCAAGATGGTGGAATAAAAACCCAGGCCTCATTCATTCCCCTACAGAGACACTGACTTAACAATGTATGAACCAAATTGCCTTTGCGAGAATTACAGAAACCAATGATGAGCTTGTGGCACCTTAGACAAGTTCAAACCCAAGAAGAACTGTATAAAGGAGAGTAAGAAAGTTTGTTACCTTTTGCCTGCCCTAACCTCTCCTCCTTCCCAAAACAATGTGATGCAATTGGGAGAAAACTCCCCAATCCTGGCTTCTCCTTTGGAGAAGAGAGTGGAATACACATTCAAAGTTCTTGTGTTTTGGGAGACTTCTCAAGAAACAGGTTTCTGTCTTGCCTGTTTCAGAGTGCTGATGAGAACAGTGGTATATTCGCATGTCAGGTTGGGACCTCTGAGAACAGAAATGGGCGCTACAGCTTGTTACAGCATTGGAGATACTGCAGTACTTCAGAGAAACACCAGGGGGAGCAAGATATTACAGGCTTCTGAAAGAAACGGGCAAACCTTTCTCACTGGGAAATTACACATACAAGCCCAGAGGAGACCCATCCCCAGAAAAGGTTTCAGAGATTCCCCCACATCTCTAGCTGGGATAACTGGTGAAGCCCTTCACCTGTAAGAGGCCATTTGTGAAAATCAGATGAGATAGCTGTTTTTTCAAATGTCATAGTATCAACTAAATATCATAAGACAAAATATAGGGAAAAGTACACAAAGATATGGGGAAACGGCCCAGTCAAAGGAACAAAATAAATCTTTAGAAATTGATCCTAAAGAAATGGAGGTATGTTAATTACCTGACAAACAATTCAAAGCAACAATGTTAATGATGCTCAATGAGCTAAAAGAAAACAGAGACAACAAATACAACTTAGAAAAGCGATGCATGAACAAAATGAGAATATCAACAAAAAGACAGAAACTATAAAAAAGAACCAAATAGAAATTCTACAGCTGAAGAATACAATAACTGAATTGAAAGATTCAGTAGAGGGGCTCAACGGCAGATGTGATTAAGCAGAAGAAAGAATCTGTGAACTTAAAAAATAGATTTTAAGTTATAAGTTGTTATAACAGATGAAGAATAGCATACAATGGTAAAAGGACCAATCCACTAAGAGGCTACAACAGTTATAAATATATGTGTACCTGGCATCAGAGCTCTCAAATGCATAAAACAAATTTGACAGAATTGAAGAAATAGACAGCAACCCAGTATAAGCAGGAGACTTCATGCTCTGCTTTCAATAATGGACAGAACAACTACACAGAAGATCAATAATGAAACAGAGGACTTGAACAACACAGATCAATTGGGCCTAACCAACATATGGAAAACACTTCACCAAACAACAGCAGAATACACATTCTTCTCAAGTACATACGGAATATTCTCCAGAATACACTGCATGTTAGGCCACAAAACAAAAAACTTTTTTTAAATATTTAAAAAAAGAAAGTTGAAAGCAAAGTATTTTTTCTGAACAAAATGAAATGAAGCTAGAAATAATAACAAAAGGAAAACTAGAAAATCCACAAATATATAAAAACGAAGTCACATATTCTTAAACAACCGATGTGTCAAAGAAGAAATCACAAGGGAAATTGGAAGATATCTTGAGATAAATGAAGGAAAAAAATACAACATATCAAAATGTATGAGATGCAGTGAAAGCAGTACTAAGAAGGAAGTTTATAGTGGCAAACACATTTTAAAAGGAGGAAGGTCCCAAATTAACAATTTAACTTTACTTTTCAAGGAACTAGGAAAAGAACAAATGAAATCCCAAGTTAGCAGAGTGAAGACAATAATAAAGATTAGAAATAAAATATAGAAAAACAATAGAAAAAAATCAATGAAAGCAAGATTGGTTTTTTTGAAAAGACCAACAAAATTGACAAATTCTTAGCTAGACTAACCAAGAAAAAAAGAGAGAAGATGCAAATAACTAAAATCAGAAATGAAAGTGGAAACATTACAACTGATAACACAGAAATTAAAAGGATTATGAGACTACTATGAACAATATTATACCGACAAATTGCATAACCAAGAAGAAATGGATAAATTTCTAGAAACATACTGCCTACCAAGACTGAATGATAAATAAATAAATAAATAAACTGAATAGATCTATAACTAGTAAGGAGATCAAATCAATAATCAAAAACCTCCTAACAAATAAAAGCCCAGTACCACATGGCTTAACTGGAGAATTCTGCCAAACAATGAAATAATTAATAACAATTCTCCTCAAACCTCTTTCAAAAGATTGAAAAGGGAGAAATACTCCTAACTCATTTTATGAGACAGAAATTACGCTGACACCATAACCAGACAGAGATACTACAAGGAAAAAGAAACTACAGATCAATGTCCCTGATGAACACTGATGCAAAAATCCTCAACAAAAGAGTAGCAAACTGAATTAAACAGCACATTAAAAAGATAATCACCATGAAAAAAATGGGCTTCAATCCTGGAATGCAAGGATGGTTCAACATATGAAAATTAATGTAATATTCCACATTAACAAAATGAAGGACAAAACCCACATAATTATCTCAAGTGATGCAGAAAAATCATTTGACAAAAGTCAACATCCTTTCATGACAAAAACACTCAGCAAACTAGGAATAGAAAGAAACTACATCAACATAAGGAAGCCTACAGCTATTATCATACTTAATAATGAAAGATAGAAAGCTTTTCCTCGAAGATCAGGAATAAGGCAACAATGTCTACTCTTCTCCCTTTATTCAACATAGTACTGGAAGTCTTAGAGATTTTAGGCAAGAAAAAAAAAGGAACAACATCCAAATTAGAAAAGAAGAAGTAAAATTATCTCTGTTTGTAGAGGACATGATTTTCCATGTAGAAAAACCCTAAAGAGTCTACAAATACTGTTAGAACTAATAAATTCAGCAAACTTAAAGGATATAAAATCAACAAACAAAATCAGTTGCATTTCTATACACTAACAATGAACAATCAGATAAGGAATTAAGAGAATAATCCCATCTACAATAGCATCAAAAAGAATAAATTAGAAATAATTTTAAGGAAATGAAACATTTGTACACTGAAAACTACAAAACATTGCTGAAAGAAATTAAATAAGACACAAATAAATAAAAAAGACATTTTGTGTTCATGGATTGAAAGACTTAATTGTTAAAATGCCCATACTACCCAAAGTGATGTACAATTCTATGCAATCCCTATCAAAATCCCAATGGTATTTTTTGTATAAATACAAAAAAATCCTAAAATTTATATGTAATTTCAACAGATCCTGAATAGCCAAAACAATCTCGAGAAAGAAGAACAGAGTTGGAGGCCTCATACTTCCAGATATCAAAACATATTACAAAGCTACAATAATCAAAACAGTGTACTGTCTGTAGTGTAATCAAACCAGTGGCACCGGCCTGAAGACAGATATACTGAATACTGGAACTGAATAAAGAGTCCATAAATACGCTCTCATGTGATCTTGTCAAGTGATTTTTGACAAGGGTGCCAAGACTACACAATGGAAAAATGACAGTCTCTCCAAGAAGTGATTCTGGGGAAACTGGTTATCCATATGCAAAAGAATGAAGTTGAACTCTTGGTTTAAAACATATATAAAAACTAACTCAAACATTAAATATTCCAAGCCTATAAAACTCCTAGAAGAAAAGAGGGATAAAGCTTCATTATACTGAATTTGGCAAGCTTTTTTGGATATGACACCAAAATGTAGGCAGCAAAAGCAAAAATAGACAAATGGGACTATATTAAACTTAAAAACTTTTGTGCATCAAAGAAAACAGCTGCACATGAACAGAGTGAAACAGGAACCTAAAAAAACGGGAGAAAGTGTATGCAAATCATAAACCTGAGAATGGGTTAATGTCCAGAATATCGAAAGAACTCCTACAACTCAACAACAACAACATAAACCAGTTTAAAAATGGATAAAGGGCTTGGCTAGACATTTCCCCAAAGATATACAAATGTCCAGGAAACACGTAAAAAATAATTAGAGAAATGCAAATCAAAACCACTATGAAATATCCTTCATATCCATTAGGATGTTCACTGCAAGAACAAAACAAAATAGAAGATAAGAAGTGTTGCCAAGGATGTGGAGAAGGATTGATGAAGCTCAGAAAACTTCCAGCAGGATAAACTCAAAGAGAGTCACACCAACACACATTATATATATAATTAAACTATTGAAGGACAAAGAGAGAATCTTGAAAGGAATAAGACAAAAGTGACTTGTCATAAATAAGGACTCTTCCATACGATTAACAGCTGATTCCACATCATCAACTATGGAAGCCAGAAGGTCACAGGGTGATATATTTAATGTGCTGAAAACAAAACAAAACAATATCAGTCAAGAATTCTATATCTGGTCACACTATTCTTCAAAAATGAAGACAAGATTAAGACATTTCCAGATAAATAAAAGGTAAGAGAGTTTGTTTCTAGTAGATGTGTCCTAAAAGGAATGCTATAAAGAGCTCTTCATGTTGAAGTGAAAGGATACTGGAAGATCATTCTAAGACACATGACGAAATAAACAGGACTAGTGAAGGTAACTACACAGGTAAATACAAACACTAGTATTCTTGTATGTTTGGTATGTAACTCCTTTTGTTGTTTTCTTTATTCTTTAAGAGGTAAATGCATAAAATAATAATTATAAATCAATGTTAATGGGCACACAATGTAAATGATATAATTTGTGACAATAACTATATAAAGGAGGTTGAAGCTGAATAGGAACAGTTAATGTTGGCTACTAAAACTAACTTCATATCAATTCAAACAAGATTGTTATAAATTTAAGAGGTTAACTATAATTCCCATGGTAACCACTAAGAAAATAACTAAAAAGTATACAGAAAAGGAAATAAAGAGCGATCACAATGACCCATTAGAACAAATCAAAAATAAAATAAACAAATATTGGAGAAATTGAGGAACAAAAAATTTGACATGCAAAACAAATAGCACAATGGCAGAAGTAAATTCTTCATTATTGGTAATCACTTTAAATGTCAATAGATTAAACTCACCAATTAAAACAGAAAGACTGGCAGAATGAGGAAAATAATGATCCAACTATATGCTGCTTAAAAAGAGATTCACTTTAGACCTAAAGACACAAATAGGTTAAAAGTGAAAGGATGAAAAAAGATATTCCATGGAAATAGTAACCAAAGAGAGTTGGAGTGGCTATAATATTACCAGCAAAATAGATTTGTTATACATTGTTATAAGAGACAAAAGGTAACATCTTATATTGCTAAACGTCTCAAATCATTAAGCAGATATGAAAACTAGAAACATACATGCATACTGAGCCTTAAAATGTGTGAAGTACATATTGACAGAATCACAGGGAGGCATAGACAGTTACATATAATTATGCCTTGGTATCCATGGGGGATTGGTTCTAGTACCCTCTATGGAAGCCAAAATCCACAGATGCTCAAGCCTCTTAAATAAAATAGTGTCATATTTGCATATAACCTACACACATCCTTCTGTATACTTTAAATCATTTCTAGATTATTTATAATACCAAATACAATGTAAATGCTATATAAATAGTTGTTATATTATACTTATTTTTATTTGCATTTTTATTGTTGTATTATTTTTTTAAAAAAAAATATTTTTTATGCATGGTTGGCTGAATCATGGATGCAGATCCCACAGATATGGAGGGCCAACTGTGTAAAAATAGTTGGAGACTTCAACGCCTCACTTTAGATAATGGATAAAACATCTAGACAGAAAATTTATAAGAAAATAGAGGACTAGAAAACACTATAAATGAACTAGACTTAACAAACATATCCAAAACACCCCATCCAGCAATATCAGAATATACATTAAGTGCACATTTAACATTTTCTGGGATAGACCATATGTTAACCATAGCAATTCTCAAGATATTTAAAAGGTCAAAATCACACAAAGTATATTTTCCGCCCACAATGGAATAAAGCTAGAATAACAATGAAGGGAAAAGTGGAAAATGCATAGAAATTAAACACCACATTCAAACAACCAATAGGCCAAAGAAGAAACTAATAGAGAAATTAGAAAGCAATATGAGATAAATGAAAATGAAAACATAACACACCCAAACTTATGGGTGCAGCAAAGCCAGTGCTCAGAAGAAGTTTTATGACTGTAAATTCCTCATTAAAAGATAGCGCTCAAATCAACAACCTAAATTTACATCTTAAGGACCCAGAAAAAGGAGAGAAAACTAAACTGAAAGTCAGCAGAGGAAGGAAATAATAAAGATAGCACTTATAAACAAATTATAGAATAGAAAAACAACTGAGAGAATCAACAAAATTAAAAGCATGTTCCTTAAGAATATCAACAAAATTGACAAATCTTCAGCTAGATTGACTGAAAGGAAAAAACACATAATTACTACTATCAGAAGTGAAAGCAGGCACATTACTAATTCAGCTTACAAAAATCAAAAGAATTTTAGTGAATACTATGAATAGTTCTATGCCAAAAATAGATAATCTAGATGAAATGCACAAATTCCTAGAAACAGATGACCAAAATGACTCAAGAAGAAATAGATAATCTCAACAGCCTATATAACAATTAAATACTTTGCATAAGGAAACAAAATCTCCCCCAACAAAGGGAAGTTAGGAAGCAGTTGCCTTCATTGATGAATTCTACCAAAGAATTAGCAATAATACTGCTCAAACTCTTCCAAAAAATGGATGACGGAATACTTCTTAACAGTCAACAAGAGGAGAATTACCCTGATACCAAGGCCAGACAAACATGCCAAAGAAAACTACAGACCATTTTCTTTATAAATATGGACATAAATATTCTTAATAAAACACTAGCAAAAGACCATTTTCTTTATAAATATGGACATAAATATTCTTAATAAAACACTAGCAAATCAAATCCAACAGAACATTAAAAGGATTATACACCATGACTAAGTAGGATTTATGCCAGAAAGGCAGGAGTGGTTCAACTTAAGAAAATCAAATGATTTAATATACCACATTAGTAGAGCAAAGGGAATAAAAACATGATCATCTCAATATATACAGAAAAAGCACCCGACAAAATTTAACACACACTTTTCGTGATAAAAACAATCAGAAAACTAGGAATACAGGGAATTTCCTTGCTTTCTCACTGGTATCAGGAACAAGACAAGCATGTCCCCTTTCACCACTGCTATTCAATGTTGTTCTAGAAGTACTAGCTAGATCAATTAGGTAAGAAAAAGAAACAAAAGGCATCCAAATTAGAAAGAAAGAAGTAAAATTATTTCTACTTGCAGATGACATGTTTCTATATATAGAAAACTCCATAGATTCCACACAAAGCCACTAGTACCAATAAATTCAGCAAAGTCGCAAGGTACGAGGTCAAAATACAAAATTCAGCTATGTTTTTATGTACCAGCAATGAACAATCTGAAAATGACGTTAAGAAAACAATCCCATTTATAATAGTACCCAAAAGAACAAAATAACAGAGGATGTGAAAGGCATGTATACTGAAAACTATGTAACATTGCTGAAGGATACTCTTCAAAGTAATCTTTAAATATAATGCCTATAAAAATTCCAATTTTTTTTTCAGAAACAGAAAAGCCAATCCTCAAATTTATACAAAACTTCAAGGGGCCCTGAATAGCCCAAACAATTTTGAAAGAGAAGAACAAAGTTGAAGAACTCATACTTCCTAATTTCAAAACTTAATACATACAAATCTACAGTAATTAAAACAGTGTCAACTTGCATAAAGATAGTCATATATAGACCAGTGGAATAGAGAGTCCAGAAATAAACCCAAACATTTATGATCAGATGACTTTTGACAAGAGTGCCAAAACCATTCAAAGGGAAAGATATAGTCTCTTAAATAAATAGTGCTGGATAAACTGGATATTTACATGCAGAAGAATGAAGCTGGAACCCTACTTCACACCAGATAGAAAAATTCACTCAAAAATGGATCAAAAGCCCAGATGCAAGACCTAAAACTGTACACATATTAGAAGAAAACAAAAGGATAAATGCTCATGACTTTGTATTTGGCAATGGATTCTTAGATTTGACACCAGAAACACAAACCAAAGAAAAAAAAGACGCATTCACTTCCTAAAACTTCTGGACATCCAAGGACATCATGAAGAATATGAAAAGATAACCCATAGCATGGGAGAAAATACTGGCAAATCAGGTATCTGATCATGACTTCATCCTCAGAAGTTATAGAACAAAAATACAACCCAATTTGAAAATGGACAAAGAACTTGAATAAACATTTCTCTAAAGAAGATATACAAACGGACAATAAAGCACATGAAAAGATGTTTAACGTCATTGGTCATTAAGAAAATGTGTATCAAAACCACAATAGAATAGCCTTTCACACCCATGAGGATGACTTAACAAAAAAAAAAAAAAAAGGAAAATGTCAAATATTCGTGAAGATGTGGCGCAATAAGAACCTACCACATGATCCAGCAATCTCACTACTGGATAGTTATCCAAAGATAGTAAATCAATATGTATCATAGGGACACCTGCACCCTCATGTTTATTGCAGCAAGATATGGAATCAAACCAAGTGTCCATCAATGGATGGATGGATAAAGAAAATGTGGTATAGATACACAGTGGAATACTCTTCAGCCAAAAAACGAACACAATCCTATCATTTGCAGCAACATGGATGGAACTGAAGGCCATGATGTTAAGTGAGATAAACTGGGCATGGAAAGACAAATAGTTAAAGAAAATGTGGTGTATATACACAGTGGAATACTATTCAGCCAAAAAAGGAACACAATCCTATCATTTGCAGCAACATGGATGGAACTGAAGGTCATGATGTTAAGTGAGATAAGCCGGGCATGGAAAGACAAATAGTTCTCACTCATCTGTAGGAGCCAAAAAAAAAAAAAAGTTGATCTTACGGAGGCAGAAAATAGAATCATACTTAGCAGAGGCAGGGAAGAGTGTGTGTGGTGGCGGGGGAGATAAAGAGAGGTTGGTTGATGAATACAAACATACAGTTAGGTAGAAGGAAAAAGTTGTAGCACTTGATGACACAGTAGGGTGACCAGAGTTAACAATAATTTATTGCATATTTCAAAATAGCTAAAAGAGACAACTTGAAACGTTCCCAACACAAAGGGATAATAAATGTTTGAGGTGATAGCCTAAACACCCTGATTTGATCATTACATGTGTGCAAGTGTCAAAATATCACATGTACCCCAAAATATGTACAATTATTATGGGTCAATAAAAATAAATAGATGTGTTCTAAAAATGGCATAGCCACTGTGGAAAACAAGTTTGGTGGTTCCTCAAAAAGTTAAGCATAGAATTACCATGTGACACGTAAATTCACTGCTAGGTATATACCCAAGAGAAATGAAAACATATGTCCACAAAGAAACTTCTACACAAGTGTATATAGCAACATTACTCATGACAGCAAAAAAGCAGAAACCACCCAAATGCCTGTCAGTGGAAGCAGTGGAAGAATGGGCAGACCAACGTGAAGTATATATACACATGTAGCACTGATACCTGGGTGGACTTTGAAAACATGAGGTTTTTCCATTAACTAAGTAAAAGCTGCCAGACACGAAAGGTCACGTGCTATACGATTGCCTTCATATGACATATCCAGAGTAGCCAAAATCAGAGACGGGAAACAAACTCGTGGTAACCCGGAAAAGGGGGAGACAGGAATGGGGAGTGACTAATTTATGGGTACAAAGTGTTTTTCTGGGGCAATGAAAAAGTTTTCAAACTAGAAAAAGGTAGTGGTTTGCAGAATATTTTGAATATTTTAAATACCTCTGGGTGGTACACTTAAAAATGGTTAATTTTAGGTTACGTGAATTTCATTAAAAAAAAAAAAAAGTGAGGAGGGAATGGAATGGCTTACTTTTCTTTTTCCTCTTGAGATAATGCTCGCCAAACAATTTTATTCAAGCGCCTGTTAAAAAAAAAAAAGTCAACAATAATTTAGTAGCAATACTTCATTTCATGGCAAAAGGTTGACCCCAGGCATTGCAGTAGGAGCCCATCTAAGCATCATCTCCACTGAGCCAGGCCACTGTCATGTGCTTAAAGACACTGGATGTGTCAACTTAGCATCACTACAGCAGCCTCATGGTTTTGTGGCAATTGTGTCAAATACTAAAGGAGGGCTCAGTTCCCAGCTCAGTCAGGTAAAACTCAGACCGAGTAAAGGCAATTGACAAACTGGTCTCCATCATCTCTGTTTTAAACCGTTTCTAAACACCCACCATTTTTCTTCTTATGGAAACATAACTGGGTTCTTTAGTTCGCTTTCTGTAGACATTCTTCTGCCTGGATTCTCAGATCAAAAGAGGTTAACAGGGTCACAAATAATAGGATTGGACACACTTTAGAGATCAAGCAGCCTGGCTGCCTTGTTTTCCAAATGAGGCTGCCAGGAGGGGCAGCTGGATGAAGCACCTTGCTCACCAAAACAAACATAGTCGTTTGTCTTCCTTCTTACTTTCAATGAGTGAATGTGAATCTGGAAAAGCCTTTTAGTACCCTCTAGAGAAATATTGTCACTATATTGTTATTAATTATATTAACTTCAAATTATTAATAACAATTTTAACATGATTGATATTATTTAATAATTAAGTTATTGATTGAATTGTTTTTTGGTATCCCTAATTTGATGTTTGTATCAAGTAAATTATTTAACATTGTTATTTAATAGTATTAATAGTAAGATGAATATTATACAGAACCAAATTTCCTGGTCATTTGCATTCAATAGTGAACAAATGTCAATTTCTTTTTCCATTTTGCTTCACTTTTCTCAAGATATTCAGAATATAAAAAGTAATTAATGACACATTTACCACCCCCATCCCCAATATAACATTTCTAAGGAGTTTCCCAGCAAAGATAGGAGGCGGAGGTTGCAGTGAGCCGAGGTCACGCCACTGCACTCCAGCCTGGGTGACAGAATGAGATTCCGTCTCAAAAAAACCAAAAAACAAAAAGCACTGCTTCCATACAACGAGGTAGGAGAATGCTGCTGCTCTTCAGGAGGCATTCTTCTAACCACTGGACCCAGCGTCAGCGGGACAGGGCTCAGAGGACACATTTCGGGTGGCCGCATTCTCCTGTCCTGCCCTCCCATCATGAGCCTGGTGAGAACACAGAAAGGGCGTCTGCATGGTGGTGAAGAGGGTAGACTCCGGAGCCACAATCCCAGGGCCCAAAGCTCAGTTAGCTTCTTCTCCTTCTTGCCGTGAGGCTTTGGGCCAGTGCCCAACTTCTCGGTAAAGGGGGGATAGCAATAGCACCGCTCCACTCCGAGTGTCACCATGGGGACTTGAGCTAGTGTGTACACAGCACGTAAATTGCGTCTGATCCAGGTAAATGTGCTGTAAGTGAAAGAAAAAGTGTCGGGAAGAGGGAAATAAGCCAGCTCAGTGCTCCTGTCTCACTTGAGAAGTTTTGTTCTTTGGGGCCTATTTGGAAAGCGGCTTTCTTGAGTCATGTGATTCAGGTAACAATGATTAAGACTTCCAAGACTGGTTAAAAGGATTTATAGTATGCGTTTTAGGTATTTTGTGTGTGTGTGCTTTTCTGAAAAACAAACAAACAAAAACCCCATTCACAATCCCCTTAAATGTAAATGCTGAGAGTGGAGGCAGTCTGGTGGGGAGGCCGGGAGTGTGGGTAAGGGCTCTGGGTTCAAACCTTGGTGGCCTCACTTTGCTGCTGTGTGATCCTATGCTACATAGCTTTTGGAAACTGTTTTCTCATTCATAACACAAGGCTAACACCACCTGCCCTTGGAATCCTTGAGAGGATTAAGTGAGATGCATACATACAGTGACCAGGAATAGCTCAATGTTGATTCCCTCCAGATTCTGAAAAGCAAGGCTTAGATATGCTGAGTCATCACTGGTGAATGTGGGTCCAGTTTGCCAGCACAGGTCTCTAATTTTAATTCACTTCTTTAGAACATTTTTCCAGGAGCACATTTTTATAGGCTTTGTTATTGCCCCTGTTTTCCATCTTCACTAAAATACTTCAATGGCTCTACTGACCAGGGAGGCCACTGCAGGAAAGCCAGTCAGAATGTGGGATGAGTGAGTCCCTGTGGGATTCGGGCTGGGCACTGGGCCTGAGGGCCTCTCTGCGGCTGGTGCAGCCCCATGATTCAGGGATTTTACTAACAACTGTTTCCCTCTTCGTTTTTTGTAGGAGGGTGAAATTTGGCTGAGGGATTACATTCACCAACTTTCTGTATCTCTAATTCTCAAATCGGCTTGTGCCAAGAGTTGACTCATTTGCAAAGCAACTTGTAACTAGTGACACTTCAGAAGGCTGAGGAGCAGCCGGCCCAGCAAATCGGAGACGTAAGGAGAGGTTTCTTTTTTTTTGAGACGGAGTCTTGCTCTGCCACCCAGGCTGGAGTGCAGTGGCCGGATCTCAGCTCACTGCAAGCTCCGCCTCCCGGGTTCACGCCATTCTCCTGCCTCAGCCTCCCGAGTAGCTGGGACTACAGGCGCCCGCCTCGTCGCCCGGCTAGTTTTTTGTATTTTTTTTTTTAGTAGAGATGGGGTTTCACCGTATTAGCCAGGCTCAAGCCTGTAATCCCAGCACTTTGGGAGGCCGAGACGGGCGGATCATGAGGTAAGGAGAGATTTCTAAGCATGGTCCCTGAGCCAGGCTAGAACGGATGCTGCTTCTGTGATCTGAGAGCGGTGACCTTGACCTTAGACTTTCAATGAAAGTAAGCAGCAGGCCGAGCACGGTGGCTCAAGCCTGTAATCCCAGCACTTTGGGAGGCCGAGATGGGCGGATCACAAGGTCAGGAGATCGAGACCATCCTGGCTAACATGGTGAAACCCCGTCTCTACTAAAAAATACAAAAAAAACTAGCTGGGCGAGGTGGCGGGCACCTGTAGTCCCAGCTACTCGGGAGGCTGAGGCAGGAGAATGGCGTAAACCTGGGAGGTGGAGCTTGCAGTGAGCCCACATCTGACCACTGCACTGCAGCCTGGGCGATAGAGCGAGACTCCGTCTCAAAAAAAAAAAAAAAGAAAAAAGAAAGTAAGCAGCAGAAAAATCACTCCAGAATCCAGCCAGCCCTGGCAATATCCACTCAAAGCTTATACTCAGACACACAAAGCCAAGCTTGCTGCCTGGATTCTTAAAATGAGACAAAAGGACTCCATGCATGGGCACTAAGTGTGACCCCCAATAATAAGTTTATGTCATTATTTTGGCCAAAGGGCTATGAGCTTTCCATTTGCCTGGCCATCCCTAAACGGATGGATTTATGACGACACGAAGGTTGTTTTGAAAGTTACATGTTGCTTATCTTTGCTGGGAAACTCCTTAGAAATGTTATATTGGGGATGGGGGTGGTAAATGTGTCATTACTTTTCATATTCTGAATATCTTGAGAAAAGTGAAGCAAAATGGAAAAAGAAATTGACATTTGTTCACTAGTGAATGCAAATGACCAGGAAATTTGGTTCTGTATCATATTCATGTTACTATTAATATTATTAAATAACAATGTTAAATAATTTACTTGATACAAACATCAAATCAGGGATACCAAATAACAATTCAATAACTTAATTATTAAATAATATCAATCATGTTAAAATTGTTATTAATAAATTGAAGTTAATATAATTAATAACAATATAGTGACAATATTTCTCTAGAGGGTACTAAAAGGCTTTTCCAGATTCACATTCACTCATTGAAAGTAAGAAGGAAGACAAACGACTATGTTTGTTTTGGTTTTGCTGCTAAGAAAGGAGGCCTCTCTTTTGCCTAGGAAGGGGGTCCCTGTCCTTTCCTGAAATCCTTGGGAAAAGGTCATTGCAGTGGGAAGAACCAGATGACGATTTCACTCCGTGCACCTACGGTTATTTTAGCGTCAGCAGAGTCAGGAGCGAAGGGGGAAGTAATGAACATCAGTTCCTCTTTATATATGATTTACGCAATCCTCACAACAGGCCTGTGAGATAGATGCTGTGAACAAGGAATCTGAGGCTCAGGACTGTCACACGCTGGAACACAGCTGCTGTCAGAACCAAGCAGGAAACCCCCACGAACCGTCTGACCGCACAGCTCTATCTCACTCGTGGCCCTGCATCAGGCTTTCACAGGCCGGGTAATTAGAGGACTCAAATAGTTGAATTATTCAAGCAAACGACATTAGAATGTGAATGGTATTGTTATACTGCATTTTGAATGACTGAGTGTGAAGAATTGAACTATATAAAATTTGAATTAAATTTGAATAGTCCTATACATATGGACACCTGCTAGGAATAGGGGATGCAGGAGGGGAGCAAGGCTGGCTGAGCCCTGGCCTTGGGCGCTGACATCCCAGAGGGCAGAGATGGTCACCACGCCACCACCCCTGCAGAAGCTGTGAGTGCTCTGAGGGCCACATGCAGGGTGGGTGCGAAGAGGAGCTCCCGAGAGGCGTCTCTGAGGAGGGTCATTGGTGCTGAGGCGAGAAAGGATGAAAGACCCAGCTGGGAACAGCAGCGTAACGGGAGGGGAGCCGAGCTGGGAGGCAAGGTCTGTCTGGAAGTCTCCGAACCACAGGAAAGGGTGAACCTTGAAGAGCTCAGCCTGCTTCCCAAAGGAACACTCATTCGTGGTTCTTCATTCCTCTCAGGTAAAGATTCAGAAATACTGAGGAGTCCTCGGGGGCTGCGGAGGAGCCTGGTAAGGCGGCCTCCACTCTGGGGTGAGGGCAGCGATGGAGGCTCACGTTAAAGGGGGCTTGGAGAGGCCTGCGATGGGCACAGCGGGGCGAGGCCTGCTGTTGGAATGATCCTTCATGGGGCGGGATCAGGCCTTATATTTGTTTGACTGAGCACACACCAGACATACTGCAAAACGACAGCAGACCGACACACGCTGGCCTGGGCCAATCGTTAACTTCCCTGAGCTTTATTTCACCTGCCCACATGGTGGCAAATGACAACCCTACTGCACAGCTCCCAGAACCGAGGACAGGCTGGCCTGAAGAAGCCGAACGCTCGGAGTTTAACTAAGTTTGTGCACCCAGGATTAATTAAAGGCTGGGGACCGGGGAGAGAGGTGATGACAGCATGGACAAGGATCAGCCTGTGAGCAGAGTCTCCTGTCTCAGCAAGGACACAAGGGTGATTTTCACCGTCGTCAACTTGATCATCATCTTGAACTTGATAAAAGTAATTTTAAAATTAAAAAAAAAAGCCTATTATTTCCATTATCTCATTACTGTCGAGTTTTATTAGTCACTTTATAGAATGTTAGATGCCAGAATAATCAGATGCATTCTGCTAAAAGGAAAACTTTACAGATCTCATGGAAACATGAGATTTTTGTGGATTTTGGAAAGGGAAGATGGTTTCTTTAAAACCTTGTTGAAGATATTCAGGTAAAGTACTTGATGCAGTACCTAGCATGTAGGAAGCCCCTACATTGGCTGCTGCCACTGTTGTTTATATTCCTTACGAGCACTTTTTTTTAGACAAGGTCTCACTCTACCACCCAGGCTGGAGTGCAGTGGTGCAATCACAGTTCACTGCAGCCTCCAACTCCTGGGCTCGAGCAATCCTCCCCTCTGAGCCTCCCAAGTAGCTGCGACTACAGGCGTGCACTGCCACACCCAACCTATATTTATTTATTTATTTATTTTTCATCACAGAATTGTATTTTTATTTTTGTGGGTACACAGTAGGTGTATATATTTGTGGGTTACATGAAATATTTTGATACAGGCATACGATGTATAATAATCACATCAGGGTAAATGGGGTATCCATCACCTCAAGCATTTATCCTTCCTTTGTGTTACAAATACTCCAATTATACTCTTCTAATTATTTTTAAATGTACAATAAATTATTGTTGATTACAATCACTCTGTCGTGATATCATTTTTTAAGTTTTTTGTAGAGAAAAGGTCTCCCTATTGTTGCCCAGTCTGGTCTCAAACTCCTGACCTCAAGCTGGCCTCCTGCCTCAGTCTCCCAAAGTGCTGGGATTACAGGCATGAACTACCACACCCAGCCTGAACAATTTTTAAATAGCTGCTTCATTTAAAAAAAAAAAAAAAAAACTGAACTAAAACAAGAGAAGTCTCCTCCTCCATAAAATAAATTCCACATCCATTAAAGAGCAGCCAAGTAATACTCACTTTTCATAGGTTTGAATTGCCTGTTCCACTTTTTGCTTGTAGATATTGAGTTTGGCTCCTTGGGGGTTAATTAATGTCATCTTATTTGTGTCGTTGCACACATGTGCCAGAGGGAACACCTACATGTCAATGGCAAAGGAAAGGAAAGTGTCACTTGATAGGTTAATGCATGCCTTCGAAAATATATCTACATAGCTGTACAATATGTTTTCTCTGACTATAAAGTCAATATACAGTAAGTATAGACAATTAGAAAACAGTAAATCACAGAGAAAAAGAATCAGAGATATCACTGCTAACCTTTACCTTTCAATGTTTAAAACTATATATTTTAGAAATCACCACTACCACCACATACACACATGCGCGCGCGCGCACACACACACACACACACACACACACACACCCCAAACAACAACAACCAAAACTTTTCAGGAAACTAATCAGAATGGAGTTTCACTCTTGTAGCCCAGGCTGGAGTGCAATGATGTGATCTCTGATAAGAGATTCTTATACAGGTCAAAGAATGCTTAGTGATCAATAAATGAGGCTTCTTTTCGAGTTCTTTCTCTCTGCACCTGGTACTTACTTCTGGGTTTTGGGATATCTTTGATTTCATGCCACACAGCTCCAGTGGGGAAAGACGGTAAATGTATTGGTTTGGTGGAACTTCAAATTCTGGCCTCCTTCCCCAATTTTGGGGGGACCCTTTCAATTTCAAAGTTCACTGTTAGCTTCTCCATGTATTCTAGCCAAGATTTACAGTTGTATTCAAAGGGAGAAACAGGGTGACGGATGCTTCCCTCATCTTCTCTAGAACTGAAACCCTACTTCAATCTTTTTTCCAAATTCCTCTTTAATCTTAATAGTAACTGTAACTTTATGTTTACCTATTTGCATATTACCTACCTCTCTCTATCAGAATGTAAGTTCCATAAGACAATAAATTTTGTGCTATTCACTTCTGTATTCCTATCACTTAGAATAGTACCTGGCACACAGTGTGCCCTCAACAAATGTTTGTTGATAAAGGAATAAATGCATGTTCCCAAAAGGTATATTCCATATATTAATATTTTTTTAAAACGCAAAAAAGCCTAACAGGAAAATGCCAAGTTATACTATCATGGTTTCAAATGATTCCACCCACGAGGAGCACGTGGGCATTTCAGAAATGTGGGGAACTATTTTTAAGAAGTAAATTTTAAATTTTAATCGAGGTGACATAGTTTATGCTTTTATGTTTCCCCTTGCCTCCAAAATGATACAATAATGTTGTTGTTGTTGCTATGTTTAAGAAAATAATACAAAGAAGGAAGGAAGGAAGGAGACAAAGAAAGAAAAAGGAAGGAAAGAAGAAAGAAAGGAAGGAAGGAAGAAAGAAAGAAAAAAAAGAAATAAGAAAGAACGAAAACAAAACAGAGAAAGAGAAGGACACATGCTAATAGATTTCTAGAGACAAAAAGTGGAGCAGAAATGTAAACATATGAGCAGGGCTGAAGCTGTGGGCTTGTTAAGCTGTGCGTCCAAAGATGGCAGGGCAGTGGGAGTTCAACTTCTGGAAAGCTGGTGGGACTAGGAGTGTTCTGAAAAGCAAAGGCCTATGTCAGGCTCAATGCCTGACGTCAGCACTGGTATGAGGGTCTCTCACCCCTGAAAGAAGGTCCTGCCTAGGGAGAGAGGACACTGATGTAGCCTCACAATCAAGACCTAAATCAAGGCACTCTGAATCTGTGATATCTACAACATTACCACAGAACAAGAGCTGTAAATGCCCATGAGGGTCGGAGAATGGATCAAGGGGACAGATTTAGGCAACTGCCAAATAGAAGGAGAAAGAGAAAAGGCAGATTTTTAAAGAATCTTGTGAAAATAAGCCAACATACTAGAATTCCCAAGTACACACCAAAAAATGCCAAAATCATACTGAGCAAATTAACAATCAGAATGTCAATTCACATAATAAATTAATTTTATGAACCATCTAACAATGACTTTAAATTAATTATGATTAAAATTGTTTATTTATTATTAGGTTGTTCAAAGATGTTACAGCCATATAAAAGTACAAAAACTTACTAAAGTGCCATAAGAAGAAATGGATGGGGAAAAAAAACAAGAAAAACAATTTAGCTTGGAAGAAAAGACATTGTAATTGAAATAAAAATAATCTCAATAGAATAAATTCTAGGCTAGACAAAATTTTAAAAAAAAGAACTGGTGAACTGGGTGACAGATAGTACTGAAGACTTTCCCCAGAATATAGCACAGAGAGACAAAAATAATATAGATAACTAGTTGATGATTGAGAAACTTCAATATATATTAATAGACATTTTAAAAGAATAGAATAGAAGGATGGTTAGATAATCAGCATTTGAAACCACAATAGCTGAGTTTTCTAGAGTTTAATAAAAGAAATAAGTCCTCAGATCAAAAATTAGCCCACAACAAAAGACTAAAAATAAATCCACACATAGACATGTCATCATAAGACTGCAGCATACTGAATCTAAAAGAAAATCTTAAAAGCAACTCAAACAATACAGACTGTATAGAGGAGTAGTATATATATCAGATAATAGATATGTGAAAAGAATTATCTTTATTTCCTAAGGGGAATTTACAGTTAACAGAGACCATTATATCCAGCTAAACTATCACTCAACAGCGAAGAGAAAACTAAAGGTGCTTTTCAGATATAAAGAGACACACAGCTGAAACTGTTAAAAAATTTAACTCTTCAAAGTTTAAAAAGATTACTGTATATGTTCTAAAGGCAAAAGTGAAACTCTAAATCACAGTGATAAGATTTTTGGGGGAAAGGTTTTTAGTGACTAATTAAAAGGTATTAAAATCCCCCATTGTGTTTGGGAGGAGAATAAAAATACAGAATACCTTGAGATCAGTTTAAAAAATTGTTGGCCAGGTGCAGCGGCTCACGCCTGTAATCCCAGCACTTTGGGAGGCCGAGGCAGGTGGATCACTTGAGGTCAGGAGTTCAAGACCAGCCTGGCCAACGTGGTGACACCCTGTCTCTACTAAAAATACAAAAATTAGCTGGGGGAGGTGGCAGATGCCTGTAATCCAAGCCACACGGGAGGCTGAGGCACGAGAATCACTTAAACCCAGGAGGTGGAGGTTTCAGTGAGCTAAGATCATGCCACTGCACTTCAGCCTGGGTGACAGTGCAAGACTCTGTCTCAAAAAAAAAAAAAAAAATTGTCATGTACATTAAAACTTTTTAAATGATCACTAAAGGAATAAAAATACAATTTACTGCTTCCACACAAGCTGTCGGGGGGTGGGGAAGAGGGAATAGAGACAGCTTTATCCAACAAAAGGCAGGAAAGAAGAAAATTGACATTTAACAGAAAGCATAAAAAATAAGAGGTCAAAAAAAGTTCAAATATATTCGTATTTACAAAAAATGGTATTGCACTTAATGGAAAAATAGAGGAGAAAAATAAATCAAGATAGATAAAATCTCAAAAACATAATGTTAAAACAAATAGTAAGTTTCATAATGGTGCTTCCAATGTAATACCATTTCTATAAAGTTTTAAACCTGTAGGACAATGTTTTAGTGCTTTTGTATTAGGAATATTAAAATAGGCTGGGCGCGGCGGCTCAACCCTGTAATCCCAGCACTTTGGGAGGCCGAGGCGGGCAGATCACCTGAGGTCAGGAGTTTGAGACCGACCTGGCCAACATGGCGAAACACTGTCTCTACTAAAAGTACAAAAAAAAATTAGCTAGGTATGGTGGCACGCGCCTGTAATCCCAGCTGCTTGGGGGGCTGAGGTAAGGGAATCGCTTGAACCCAGGAATCAGAGGTTGCAGTGAGCCGAGATTGCACTACTGCACTCCAGCCTGGGCAACAGAGTGGGACTCTGTCTCAAAATTAACTAACTAACTAAATAAATAAATAAAACATATATGCAAACTCATGCTAGGGTTTATCTCTGGAAAAGGAGGAATGGAAAGTGGAATAAAAAGGGGTTGCACAGGGGGCTGCAACTTTATCTGAAATGCTTTATTTTTAAAATAATGGAAAAATTTTAAAAATAGGTTTGAAACTATCAATGGGGTTACTTCTAAAAACTGAGATTTCAAGACAAGTGAAGAAGCTAGACAGGACTTTTACTTTGTACTGTATTGTTTCATTTTTTAAAAACTACATATATTTAATTTGGTAATTAAACCATCAAAGACTAAAACAAACAAACAATGAGCAAAGATTTAGAAAACTCAAGAGAAAGAAAGTTAAGAAACTGCACAGTCCAATCTTGCTACTTAACAACCACATGAATGCAGCATGTGGCTTCTAAACAATTCTTGTCAAAGAGAAGGAACCAGACAGCGGGCTGAAAGGTGGGAGGACTGAACTTTGAAAACAGAATGAAGCTTGTAGAAATTTAAAAAACATAAAATCATCTCTCAAAATAGAGCTATATGTCACATAAACTTTTAGAAGAAAAAAAAGACCAGTCTCAACAAAATGAAAGTCCCTTAGGTTTTTCTCTCCTTGGAAAAAATACCCCGTTAGAAGTCTGAAAATAGCTCTCCAAATTTGCCAAGTATGGCACCATTGTGAATCAATACCACAGAATACTAAGCAACATTATAGCATTTTACCATGATCAGTTTGACTCCTGACTTAACGTACTTAAGAAAAACCCACTGTTTAGTGTTCTACTTCCCTCTTTTGTGGATTTCAACCTCGTGCCTTTCGTGGCCATTGAGTGCTTCAGTGTGGTAGTAGCTCAGATTTGGCTTGTGTGCACCCACTCTCCGTCCTTTCCACATGCAGATGCAGGGAAAGCCAAAGTCATACCCCACACTTCGAGTCTGACATCTTAGTTTTTACAACATGGTGGCTGCATGGAGCTCACAGGAAATGTTCTCCTTATGATGTCAAATTTCGTGTCACTACGAGGTCATAAGGGGCATTCTCATAAGGACTTGGGGGACAGAATCATGGCACCCCCAGCTTCTGTAAGAAAGTGAGTGGGGAGGGAGCTGAGGTTAATGAAAACATTGAGAGCTCTGTTTGAGAGGGAATAAAACCACCTGATCATGGCACCTTGGAGAATGTTTACTTATTACTGTTATAATGAAAATAAGGCATAACTGGCTAACGAGGGACTCTTCTGGATAATATTTAATTTAAAAAAGGGAGGATTAAGGTATTACCTACTTTAATTCAATTCTCTTGAGGTTAACCTAGAAGCCTTATCAAATTGATATGAATAATTACACCATGTGTGACAAGGTTGTAACTAGTAGAGAGGCAGAGGTAGTGATCGAGATGGGGATGGAGGGTGCAGAGAGATAGTTACTGACTATGGCCAGGTGCAGTGGCTCACGCCTGTAATCCCAGCACTTTGGGTGGCTGAGGTGCGTGGATCACGAGTTCAGGAGATTGAGACCATCCTGGCTAACACAGTGAAACCCTGTCTCTAATAAAATTACAAAATATTAGCCGGGCATGGTGGCGGGTGCCAGCTACTTGGGAGGCTGAGGCAGAAGAATGGCCTGAACCCAGGAGGTGGAGCTTGCAGCGAACCAAGATTGCGCCACTGCACTCCAGCCTGGGTGACAGAGCGAGACTCTGTCTCAAAAAAAAAAAAAAAAAAAAATATAGTCACTGACCATAAAGGCAGAAGGAATTGCTGGGATGCATGAACAGGCCAATCTGGGTTGATTCTGTTACAGTTCTCCCCACTGTGAGATGAAAGACTCCGTAAGCAACCGCTATACTCAATAGCGATTATCAATAGTGATAATAATATTTATCCGTACTCTCTGCCAGGCACTGAGCACTCTATATGTTTTCTTATTCAATTCCTTTATAGACAAATGCATCTAATTGCAGTTTTGTTGTATGTCTTTCCTCTTCATCAAACTTTATAATCCTTTATTCCCCTTTACAATTACTAGTTTCTAGAACAAAACATGTCCCAAATAATCATTTATTAACTAAATGAAAGACTAAAACTATATATAAATTAATGGCTGAGATTCAAAACTTTTTTTTTAAGTTTACCATGTTATAAAACATAATTGTTTGGATTCCACCAAATTTGAATTCTTTGTAGTTGAGGCACAGGATGAAACATAACTATGCTGTTTAAGTGGTGTTTCCTAAAAATATGAATAATGTGAAAAACAGTTTAAGAGATATATTTAGCTTACATAAGAAAACATTCACAAATGATAAAAGAATTGAAATTGAAATTGAAATACCATTTAGCAGTCTTTTTTGATTTTTTTTTTTTTTTTTTTTGGTTTTACTGTTAACTGTTCTAAGGGATAGCAAAGAGACACAGGAAAATGAGCATTCTTTAAAATTCCAAGTAAACTGCTCCCACTTGGGAGGAATAGTTCAATAAACTGTAGTAATTCATATTACTGAATGTTAGTGTAATCACTAAAATTCATCCCAAAACGGCTATTGTAAGGAAAAATGTTCATAACATATGCTAAAGTAAGAACACAGAATACAGAACTGTGCCCACAGCTATTGATTGTTAAAGTAGAACAGGTAGAATTCCACCAGACAACATTCTAGCTGTGTTAAAAAGCAATCACAAAGCATTTTGAAATTGAGAAACTAGTGTGAAACTGGTGATTATCTATTGTTCAACCCTGGTTGAATTCTCCAGCTTCACTGTTTTTCAACTAAATCAGTTCCTCCAGTAAATATCCCAGAGGTTTCTATCAGATTGGCCAAGGAGAGGCTCTGATTGGATGTGTGTAATGGAAATGTAACAGCTGTGTAAATCCCACACAGGGAATCTTTGAATGTAGGTGCAACAGCTTTACAGACATTACAGTTGTGCCAATGGCCAAGTGCCAAAACTTAAATGTCCGCCTTTCAAACTGAAACACTTGCAGGCTCCATAGAACAAAATGAAAGCAGGGCTACAAAACAGCTGGCCAAATGACGTGTCAGTAAGATCGTTCATAAACCCATGAGAATATGTTACTACAGTATAAATTACATGGTGGCCCTTGCCTGTAATCCCAGCACTTTGGAAGAGCGAGGCAGGTGGATCACAAGGTCAGGAGTTCAAGACCAGCTTGGCCAATATGGTGAAATCCCGTCTCTACTAAAAATACAAAAAAATTAGCCAGGCATGGTGGCGCACACCTGTAACCCCAGCTATTTGGGAAGTTGAGGCAGGAGAATTGCTTGAACCCGGGAGGCAGAGGTTGCAGTGAGCTGAGATCGCACAATTGCACTCCAGCCTAGGTGACAGAGCAAGACTCCGTCTCAAAAAAAATAAAAATAAAAAATTACATCTCACAGTTTTTCAATCTAAACTTTTAGAAAATAAAACCCTATTCTCAATTTAACTTTAAATTAACATATTTCAATTAAAACACTGAGCATTTAAACTAGTATAGTAGATAAGTATATGCCAGCATGGAACAATGTTCATGGATAGGTGGTTGAAAAATGCAAGTACAAAACAGGATGTTTGGTTTGATTTCATTATGATAAAAACAAAAACAAGGAACAAATGGTCTAGATCTCTATATATACAAAGTAAGAAGGTCTGGCCAGATAACCAGGAGATGATGGGGTGGATGATAACTATTGCTTCTTTCTTTTTCACTTATCTACATTTTCTAATTTTTCTATACACAGAATATATACATATGTAGGTGTTGTGATAACTGTTTTAAATTTTTAATTAAAAAGCTTTTCTATCAGTGTACAGTTTTGTGTTCATTGCTATTATATTTAAAAGCAACAAAATGTCATGACTTGACAGCACCCCTAACCTCTTTGCACCAAATATTCCTTGTCAGCTAAATGGCGAGATGAATAGCCACCTCACAGGTCGCTCTAAGTTTTAGATGAGGTATTTGATGATATCAAATGCTTTACTCAGAACCTAGTATGTGATGAGGGTGCATCGCCTACTAGATTAGGGAGCTTGCCACGGTCCTTCAGGAGTAAATGACAGAGCTGGAGCACCAATCCAGGCTATCCGGCCACAAAGCTATGTGCAGAATCCGGAGAAGGACGGACAACACAGGGAGCCTTGATGGGAAGCTGTAAAAGACATTACGATAACGATGATGATGATGGCTGATGACGTAGACTCTCCAGTGGTTCAGACCAATCTTCCCAAATTATTTCAATGTTTTTCAAAGCAACCAGCAAATAAAGAGCTTTAAATTCTAGGTTCATTACGTAGCTACATCAGTTTTATTGTGTATACGACTTGGGGATGAGTTAATCTTTTTGAAAGAGCTGAGATAAAATTATCGAGTCCATTTTGCATCTTGTAATGAAGAGTTGCTAGGGCAACCACTTTGCTCAATACCTCATTTCCAAGGTGACCGATTGGAGGCTGGTCCGGGAAACACTGAAAACCAAAACAGCATTGTGTTCCAGAAGAAGAAAGAGCCCATACCTAAGTGATGAATGAAACCAAGAGCTGGGGACAAAGCCAGACACTGCTTTCCAGCTCTATGCAGACAGATGTGGCCGTGCACAAACACAAGATGAAGAGGCAATTAAGATTCTCAGTGAAGTAAGACTCTAGTGTGCTTCCTTTTCAACTCCATTCTACTTTTTGTCTGCTGTTTCATAAGGGTCCATATATCAAAAAGGTATACATCCCATGAGGGGAAGATATTTGAGATTATGATTCTGTTATTCTTTCAATTTCCAGTCAGAGAAAATATAAGGGGATCAAAGATACAAAAGCGCTTTGGATGTGAGACCGGAGATCACTGCAGTGTATGCCTGTCATCACGGTGATTCTTACTATGAATAAGGGAGGGCAAGTGTGCTGTGCAGTGCCTACCTACGTGCAGGCTGTCTTGAGAACTCACAATGCCACAAAAGGCACCAAGCACAAGTGCCCACGGGATGCACTTGAGAACTGTTCATCCCCTCCCCTGGGCTTTGTGTTCTAGAGGCAGATGACTAGAATGCCCCCCCTGAAGAACAGGACCCTCACTACTCATCCTTTATTTATCCCCTGCTTGATATTCCAGGCTGGAATCTGGAGAATCACTCTTGGCATTTTTCTTTCTCTCAGCCCCACATCATTGACTTGACTTTATAAAGAGCTTGAGCCCATCCGCAGTGTTCCAGCCACACAGCCTACTGGTTCCAGCCACCCAGCTCTGCCTCCTGACTGCCCCCATCTCCCCAGCCTCATGCCTCTCCAACTATTCTCTGTGTGCCAGCTAAAACCCCAAATTAACCTCTCTCCTCTGCTAAAAACCCCTCCATTCCCCTCAGGATGAAGTTCAAAATCCTTAATTCAATCAAGGCCCTTCCTTCCCCAGCTTTATCACCTTCTCCACTCACACTAAACTTCTCTGGAATGACAAACATTCTCTGTCCCTTAGGCTTCCCCAGAGCTCCCCCACTGCCTGGGGCTCTCTTCCCATCTCTCCATCTTCATAACTCCTTCTCTTCCCCCGGGTCTGAACTCAGATGCCACTAGCTAAGGCAAGCCTTCTGTGGCCACTGAAGCCAGGTGAGGGGCATCTCCTGCGTCTTTATTCAGCACTTCCCACTCGTCACATTTAACTAGAACTTCTCTCATTTTCATTGCTATTTCCTCCTGAGACTGTCAGTTGTGCTTGGGTAGGAATGTTGGCTTTCTTGTTTGGCGCTGTATTCTAGAGCCCAACGCAGGCATATATAATAGACATAAATTTGTTCAATATTTTTATAATGAAAGTCAACATCTTAAGTGCCTGCTAAGTACTTTCCACTCTATGCATTACTTCTTTTAATCCCATGACAACCTCAGAGTAGGCATATTATTATCCACAGAGTATGGATATGTCACATTCATCTCAGAGGAAAAAATTTCTAATTGTTGGACTGAATATTAAGTTTGCTTTTTCAGCATATGAACCAAGGAGGAAAGAATAGGCTGAATAAAGATCTTATGTCTGCATACTACTTTCAGGGTTTTCAAAGCATTTCTACACACCTAGGACTAATGATTATCAAGTGTTATACACAGTTCTTCTTAGGAAGAGAGCATTATTTTACTCTGTCTGTGGGGCTACATACTAGTGAAAATGCACCATGAATTTGGAGGATGATTTGAATTATCAAAATTTAAAATGCACATACTCTTTGGGTCCAACCATCTGACTTGAGGGAATTTATTCCAAAGACAGATTAACACAGGTGCCCAAAAATCTACGTGCAAAGAAACCTCTTACAGGAATGTTTGTAAGAGGGGAAGGAAGGACACAATGTAAATATCCATTAATAATGGGGAAGAGCCTTGCAACGACAGGCATGAGACCATCTACCTGTGTGGAAAGGGCTCTAAGACAAAATTTTTAAAATAGTAAATGTAAACGGTATTGTCTTATTCACGTTTACTAAAGTTCTTATGTGTCTACGTATAAATATGTTATGCGTGCACGTACTTTACATATGCATATGTAGAAAAAGGATTGGAAGGAAATTCACCAAACTATTCAACATCTTTCCTTCATGGAAAGGCGTGGTGGTGAGAGAAGCCTCCTCTAAAGACTTAAGCATGGTTTAAATCTCATATACTGAGAATTATTCATATATTACTTATCAGATAAAAATAAAGCAGTTAATTAAAAATTAAGTTCCCATTACGTTTACATTATTTTATCATTTGCTTTCAGGTCTGTTTTACTTTCTTTCTTTTTTTTTTTTTTTTCTTTTTTTTTTTTTAAGACAAAGTCTCCCTCTGTTGCCAGGCTGGGGTGCAGTGGTGCTATCTCGGCTCACTGCAACCTCCGCCTCCTGGATTCAAGCAATTCTCCTGCCTCAGCCTCCCGAGTAGCTGGGACTACAGGTGACCGCCACCACGCCCAACTAATTTTTTTGCATTTTTAGTAGAGATGGAGTTTCACCATGTTGGCCAGGACAGTCTCAATCTCCTGACCTCGTGATCCGCCTGCCTCGGTGTCTCAAAGTGCTGGGATTACAGGTGTGAGCCATCACACCTGGCCAGGTCTGTTTTTCTTAACATTTTTCTCAGTGTATAATTAATGTATGTTCAGAGTTAAAAGTACTACAATACAAATTAAAAACTACATAAATAAAAAAAAAAATCTCCAACAATCTCACCATCCAGCTAAACTGTTAACATTTTGGTAAAAGAAAAAAGGGAGGGAAGGAGAAAGACCACCATGCCTATCTCAGTCACATGTACAACCAAATTTCTAACACACTATATACTCTGATTTTTTTTCATTTAGCATGATATTTCATTTAGCATGAGGGCTTTTCATTGTGTGAAACTTATTCTTTAGAAATGTGATATCTGATGAATGTATGACACTTCATTATATGAATTTGTGTTGTTTTCCATTGTTGGCTATATGGCAGCAGTAATTTTTCTCTGCACTTATCCTTCAGTATCTCTAGTTATTTCCTTACATAGATTCCTAGTAATATATGAATTAACTGGGGTAAATATAAACTCTTAACATTTTATACTAAGGATGCACCAATTTATACTCTCACTAGCAGGATATAAGTGTCCATCCCACCCTATCCTTGCCATTACTGTTTATTGGTGATTTTTAACCTTACCAATTTGATGGGGGAGGTGGTGTCTAATTGATTTTCAATGTGCACTTTTTAAGACATAGAGTTGGTTACCAGTAAAGTTAAATATTTTTGTATACGGTTTTGACTTTTTTTCTTTTTTTCTCCTAAATTTTCCACTGGGGTATTTGTCATTTTCTCATTCTCTTATGGTATGGATGTGTGTGCATGTGTGTTCACACACAGAACACTGATTCACACACACACAGTCATTTATACTGATACATACATGTAAGATATCACTCCTATGGCCCTTTTTGTCTGTCATATATGTTGCAGGTATTTTTCTGACATTTGCCTTCATTTTACTTACATGTTTTTAAGCAAAATAGCATTTTTACTTCCTCAGCCTGTGACTCTTTCCTTTGTGGTTTCTTCCTTGGATTTTATGTTTCTGCTTCCCTATCCTACCATATTTTTTTCAAGAAATTTACTTTTCACTCTAACTCAAGTTGTTGGGACATTTAGAAGGAGACATAAAAAGCCCAGGAAAATTCTATTTCTTTTTTTTTTTTTTTTTTTTTTTTTTTTTTTTTTTTTTTTTTTTTTTGAGGCAGAGTCTCGCTCTGTCGCCCGGACTGGAGTGCAGTGGCCAGATCTCAGCTCACTGCAAGCTCCGCCTCCTGGGTTTCCGCCATTCTCCTGCCTCAGCCTCCCAAGTAGCTGGGACTACAGGCGCCCGCCACCTCGCCCGGCTAGTTTTTGTATTTTTTTTTTTAGTAGAGACGGGGTTTCACCGTATTAGCCAGGATGGTCTCCATCTCCTGACCTCGTGATCCGCCCGTCTCGGCCTCCCAAAGTGCTGGGATTACAGGCTTGAGCCACCGCGCCCGGCCGGAAAATTCTATTTCTAAGTGGAGTTCAGTAAATATATTTTGTCCCAAATAAAACTCAAGACTAGTAATATAACTGCAGGGAATATGAAGGAGCTGTCCCCAAACCTCCTAGAAGAAATAAATCAGCGTTCAGTTTCTCCCTGTTGCTTCTAGAAGACGTCACGTTCAAGTGGTGAAGTTGACATCTGACTGATCAGGTATAAATCAACACTGCCAACCACAAGGGTAACAGCCAGGAACAGGAACATTCACCTTGAGGCAAAGTAGGCAGGAACCAGCCTAGAGGGGAACACACACAGAGCCTCGGAGGGAGAGTCGCTGGTCACCCCAACCCAGCAGGCAGGTGGGCCTCCACGGGTGATAATTTTTTAAACGTGCTAATAGAAAAAAATTCACCAATTCATCTGCTTCTTCCAATACATCAAATCTCAGCTATTTCAAGGTCAGTTAGAAAAGGTCTTTTCATGTTTTAAAAAACTTTCTCCTGCCTTTGATCTTTTCAACTTCTTTTTATGGAAAATTTCAAATACACAAAAAAGCAGAAAGAATAGTAAAACGACCCTTCTCACCAAGTCTTACCCAAATGCAACAATGATCAACGTGTGGTCTATCTATTTCATCTACTCCCCTTAGCCCGCCACACTACTCCACCACTCCGATTACAATAAAGCAAACCCCAAGCGTACACAAGCATCGCATCATTTCCTCTGCAAAGATTTCAGCATGAGACAGGTCTTTTAAGGATATTGTTTCCATTCAGGGACTGCAAAGACTGAAATGTTTCTATTTAAATCGTTAGTTGCTGTTGTATTTGCCAGGAAGCACTGAGGTTCGGTCTTCATGTTCTCATGGTTTTGGTGTTCTTCATCCCACTGCGGTCTGACCCGAGATTAGCCGTCCCACTGGAATTATTCTTGTAAAGATGAGCACCTCCTTGTTGCCAAATTCAGTGTTAAGTTTTCGGTAGTACTTCCTTGGCCTTCCTCCACATTTAACCGTACCACGCCCACCCATTGGAAGCTGTTTTTCTCCTCTCGAGACCCACCTAGGACAGTCTGGTGGTTCTTTTGTTAACATGTGGCTGGCTCGTGTGCTCTCTTAACTTTTTCCTTTGGAGGCTTTTTGATGCAAAAGATGCCACTCCATTTAGGAAGAGAAGGTAAGCGAAGGCAGGACATAATCTCTCGCAAGTCATCCCTTTCCTTTCATAAGGGATGATATTTGATGTTCACTCATGACGCTGACCTAGAGTTTTCAATCATTTTTTCAGTCCCACACTTCTATCCATTAGCAACGAGCCACCGAGTGCCAACCCAACCGAGATCAGTTTCCTCTCAGCTTAAAAAGAGAATTCTTATTTTCCTTGTTTTTGAGACAAGATCTCTTTGTCACCCAGGCTGGAGTGCAGTGCCGCAATCACTACTCACTGCAGCCACGATCTCTCAGGCTCAAGTGATCCTCCCACCTCAGTCCCCCAAGTAGCTGGGGCTACAGGTGCATGCCACCATGCCTGGCTAATTTTTGTATTTTTTGTAGAAACAGAGTTTCACGATGTTGCCCAGGCTGGTCTCAAACTCCTGGATTCAAGGGATCCGCCCACCTCAGCCTGCCAAAGTGCTGGGGTTACAGGTGTGGGCCACCGCGCCCAAATTCTTAAGAGCCTCTCTCTCTCCCTTTTACTGCCTTTACAAATACTTTTTCCCCCAATGGCTAAAATACATTTCTGTTACAACCATACAAGAAATTGGACTACTTTTTATTTGAGCAGAAAATGAAAATGGCCTCAAGTAGGGACGCATAGACAATCAGTTTACCTCATCAAAGACCTTAGACATGACATGCTTGTCCAGGACGGGAACATAGGTGGAGCTGTGGGGGACCATTGCCACTGACAAGGCATCCATGAGGGTGAGTTTCTTGGCAACCAAGCCATAGGTCTTGAGCCAGTTTTCTGAAGACACATCTGAAGAACTGAGAACACAAGGAGGTGGTGTTTTTAATTTTTCAACTTGATGGGTCACCAACAAAAGCATAACAGAACTGTCTTTGTCAAATTAAAGAACTCACTTGTGGTCGTAAACCTGGCTTCCTTCTCGGGTCACCCTTTCTGACGTGTCATCAAGACACTCCTCAGGCAGCAGGATGCTCATTTCTGTGGAAGGGGAAGTGGCAGTTGTGTATTTTCCTCATATACGGGTTTTACATAAAATGCAAAGGGATCATGCTTGTCTCAGTTCAGCTGTGACTGAGAGCCAATAAATGGACCACATTTCAGAGAACCTATCCTGGTTTGTCAGAGCGGGCTCTCAGGCAAGATTCCTTTGCAGTTTATACTATAGACCAATGCATGGGTAAATACAGCACTACCACTGTTTTGAGACAATGAGATGTATTCATTCTTTCATTCAGAAAACACACCTCTAAAAAGTGTGCAATAAAAATACCATTAACCGATGATTGTTCAATATTGACCTTTTGGACTCTCCCAAATTATATAAGAGAGCCTTGATCAACATTTTAATTTCTGATAGATTGTTTTGTGGTTCTTCAGCTTTCTGTAGAAAACCATAAAACCTGTTAGGTCCTGTTTAGTTGTAAGTTCAAATTTTCAAATTAATATTTGGGGTTTTAAATATGTCCTTATATAAATGTGTATTTATAAATGAAAAGGGGTATTTGTTGAATGAACAGCATTCAGAAGGAGGTGTGTTTGGGCGTGAGCTAGTTAAATAGCTAACAATTCATATCCCAGTCATCATTTGATAAGCCCTTTAAGGAATGTAGACAACTTAGGAAATACAGCCAGTTAATTGAAAGTGAGCCACTGTGCCTGGACAAAATCCCAGCACTCTGGGAGGCTGAGGTGGGTGGATCACCTGAGGTCAGGAGTTTGAGACCGGCCTGACCAACATGGTGAAACCCTGTCTCTACTAAAAACACAAAATTAGACTGGCCTGGTGGTGGGCACCTGTAATCCCAGTTCCTCAGGAGGCTGAGGCAGGAGAATCGCTTGAACCAGAGAGGCAGAGGTTGCAGTGAGCCAAGGTTGCAGCACAACGCTCCAGCCTAGGTAACAGAGTGAGACTCTGTCTCAAAAAACAACAACAAAAAAAAAGTGAGGAAAAGATACCACACAGATCAGCACTGAAGAAAACAGAGCTCAATTGAACTATGACTGTGCCGCCACAGGGGTACATTTGCCACGTGGCCACTTCCTACTCCCTAGGGGACTGTGTGTATATGTGTGTGTTTAACTGGGATTTTTAATTTATCAACTATTTGAAATATAAGAAAAATGCTACGGGCATCAAACATTTCAAAATTTATTACTTTAAGATTAATAATTTTATCAATAGTAATAACAATTGAAGGAAAAATCACATTTTCTTCATATGCAGTCCCCAAAAGGCTGACAATTTGGACCAGAGAGGGGCTCATCTGGTAGCATCATCCATCGAAGAAAGGGAAGGAAAAAACCAACTATGAAATATGACAGTTTCAAAACCAAACCATGAAGGGACAGCAGCATGACCATAGTTATGTGAGCCGCGTGTGTATTAAACACCCAGGCACCATAAACACAAGGCCAGCTCTCAGACAATCCAGGTCATAAAGCAGGCAGACCTGACTTACAAGGGATTCCTTTGAATAGGAAGCAATCTGGGCCCATTTAAAACATGATTTCACCGACGTATCTACACGCAGCTCTTTCTGGAACAGATACACTGGGGAAAGGGAGGCTGGTTGGCCACGGAGACCCTTTCTGGCTTGCCTGTGTCACTTAGAGCAGTCCTCTGGCTGCTGGCATTGGAGAGGCCGTCCTTCCTTTCACTGCCAGCTGAGCTCCTGAGGGAGGACATCTGACTCCTGAGCAGGCTGGTTTTGGTTGATTCTGTTGGTATCACAGAGAGAAGAGTTAAAGGAATTGGGGGTGGAAGGAGATGCTTCATTAGATACAACTATTTTATCAGCTCCTTAAAGTAAGAATGCAACTTTAGTTTCCCAACCCTCCGAGGATGGTGCTGTCACAAACTGAAAGTGGCTGGGATGTCTTGCTCCCTTTATCTGAATTGATGTTGGGCCCCTCCTGGAGAGACGTCAGCTTCCACCCTCATTCAGGCTGCCGGCAGAACTCAGCTCCTTGCAGTTGTAGGGCTAAGGCCCCGTTTCCTTGCTGGCTGTAGCCCAGGGCCTCTCTCAGCTGCTTAAGGTACCTGTATTACTTCTCACACGACTCTTTCATCTTCAAGCACATTGAATACCTCTTGTGGTTCAAGTCTCTCTCACTTTCTCTTCTGCCACCAGCTGGAAATAGCTCCTGTTCACGATTCCCACAGTTACGCTGGATCCACCTAGATAACCCTGTCTAGGTCAGCATAACCTGGTCATGAGAGTGACGTGTCATCATATTCAAACGTTGCAGGGTTCAGGGCAGGACATCTTTGGTAAGCCATTCTAGAAATTCTGCCCACACAATTGCTGTCCAGATCTTTGTTTGTGTTATTTTCTACCCTCTGATGTGTCCCTTCTACAGGCAAATGACAACTTAGCAAATATTGACCTTGAATCTGTGTGCTTTAGAGGACAATGAGCCTGTGCCAAATCATGTTGATTACTTTTTATATTGGATAACATAAACCACACTAATTGTAAGTGTAGTCTGTACTTCATAATTGGGAGGCTTTAGACGTACCTTGTTCCAAGGCTTTATGTCAGCATTCGTGAATGAAATGTGTCTGTGTTTTCACTGAGAGGACATATCCTCTCCTACAAGAAATTAGACAGAGCAAAGATTGGCTAGTAATCTGCAAATGGGTGGCTTTCACACAGAAAAGTAACACCAGTGGTCTCCATGCATAGAGAAGGAGGGTGCTAGATGGTAATCACTGTTTCTCTAGGCAACAAAAGGGTAAGCCCTACCTTGGTTGTCTCTGTACCCAGGAACTAAGAAAACTAAATGTTCTTAGAAGTTATGTCTGTGAGAAAAAGAGATAAACAATCCGAATCAGAGAGCTGAGCTCCTGCCGCTGTCCACCCTGGCAGGCCACTTGGACCAACACTGCCAGGCAAAACAATCAGATTTACGTGAGCCAAATGAAAATGAAATTTAGCTCCCCAGGTCTCCAAACGTAAAAACTATACCATTCCCAGAGGCTGCAAACACAGAATGAAACATTTATCTAGCAGTGGAGTCAAGCATTTAGCTCCTCCCCTGACTCTGTAGGATCAGTCATGGCTTTTCATCACTCCTCTACCTCACAAATGGAAACAAAATAGAAACTCAGCATATGATTGTCTCCCGATACCAAGCATCCCAAATCTAAGTGAAATGGTGGCAGTGACAATTGGCCATTAAAATGTTTAAGACAAGTAGCAACTCTGGCAAAACTCAGGTTCACTGGAGCAGGCAGGCAGGACTGGAAAAGGGGACCCAGCCACACAAGTGGCCAGTGTGGGAAGCCTGTTTCTTCCCATGTACGATGCTGCTCCCTTGTACGGAGGGAGCGGGAGCATGTGGACAGATCCTGCAGGAGGGCCAGTCTCCAGTTAGTGGCCCATTCCGGGAAGCCTCTTGGTCCCTGTAGGTTCAAGGCCCTGCCAGCAACGTGGGGACACCCCAGAGACAGCACTGGGGGAAGCTGCTGCAACTCTCCCCTTGGAGATATCTAACATCCTGGTCTGAGGGGATGCCTGCTGCCACCTCAGGCAGCACCAGCAGGGAACAGTAGGAGCCCTAGAAACAGCAGAAACACAAGCACCAAAATATTAACAATACCACAGAACCTGTGAAAATTAAGTTGCCATCAGAACCACAGCCCACAAAAGTAGGTCAAGGCCCACATGCTAAATTTAAACGGGTGACTACTTCCTAAAATAAAATACTTAAATGAGATGCAGAGTAACTAACATAATAGACAAAATGTCCAGGATACTATCAAAAATCACCCATCATATCAGTAACTAGAAAAACAATCTCTCCTTCAATCAGAAAAAGCAAACGCATGATGCCAACACCAAGAAGAATCAGGAGTTGGAACTATCTGACAAGGATTTTAAAGAGGCTACCCATAAAAGTCCTTCAGCAATCAATTATACATTCTCTGGAAACAAATCAACAAATAGAAAGAAAAGCAAGAAAACCTCTAGCTAGATAGAAAAAAGACAAAGAGAGAAGACAGACGAAAGCACTAATATTGAGAGTTCATTGCTAAAGATCTCACAGCCATTATAAAAGCTAACAAAGGGATACAAAAAACCACTTTGCCCTCATAAATTTGATAAATTAGAAACAATAGACCAATTACTCAGAAACCACAAACTGCCAAAACTCGACCAACCTGAAATGGACAATATCCTTAAAACCACTGCAGAAATGGCATTCATCATGAAAAATCTGGAAAAGAAATCCCTAGGCCCAAATGGCTCCATGATAACTCTACCAGACATTCAAAGCAGAATTACATCAATTTCTTCCAGGAATAGAAGAGGAGGGACAATTTGCCAACCCACTTGGTGAGGACAGTATTAGCTTGATACCAAAGCTGGATGAAGACAGTATTAAAAAAGAGAAATAAATAAAACTATAGATCAATAGCTTTCATGAACTTCGATACCAAAATCCTCAACAAAATACTAACGAATGGAATCCAGTGATGCATTGAAAGAATTACACACTGAGACCAAGAGGGAAATATTCGGCCGGGCGTGGTGGCTCAAGCCTGTAATCCCAGCACTTTGGGAGGCCGAGACAGGTGGATCACGAGGTCAGGAGATTGAGACCATCCTGGCTAACACGGTGAAACCCCGTCTCTACTAAAAAATACAAAAAACTAGCCTGGCGAGGTGGCGGGTGCCTGTAGTCCCAGCTACTTGGGAGGCTGAGGCAGGAGAATGGCGTAAACCCGGGAGGCAGAGCATGCAGTGAGCTGAGATCTGGCCACTGCACTCCAGCCTGGGTGACAGAGCAAGACTCTGTCTCAAAAAAAAAAAAAAAAAAAAAAAAAAGAGGGAAATATTCCAAGATATACAAGGCTGCTTCCACATTTGAAAATCAATTAATGTCATCCACCATGTCAATAGACTAAAGAAGAAAAAGCCTGCCTCAGTTGACACAGAAAAAGCGTTTGGTAAAATCCAGCACCCATTCATGATAAAAACTCCCAGAAAGCTGGAAATGTGTGGAACTTCCTTAACTGGATAGAGGTTTCCTTTAATCTTTTTCTAGAAGTTTCATGGTTTTCCGTTTTACATTTAAATCCATGGTCCGTGTGAGGTTAAGGTCAAGCTTCTTTTCCTTTTTCGACTGTAGATAGTGCTTCAGCGTCTTTGTTGAAAAGGCTTTACTCCCTCCATGGAGTGAACTTTGCACCTTTGTCAGATCATTTGGGAATATTTGTGTGGGTTAGATCCAGGCCCTGTTCCACCTACCCCTCTGCTAACACCATGCTGTCTTCATTAACGGGGTTATGTGATAAGCCTTAATATCCAGTACAGTGATTTTTCCAACTTCATTCTCTTTTTCAAAATTATTTTAGCCATTGTAGAACCTGAAGTTTCTGTATATATTTTAGAATACGCGCGTATATGTTTATAAAAACATTTTTGGGATTCTACTAGGAATTTCATAGATAAATGAGGTGAGAATTGTCATCTGTCACACCAATTCATTCAACCTCTGAACACAGTATCTCAATTTATTGAGGTCTTTAGTGTCTTACGGAAGAATTTTATAATTTTCAGCATACAGATTCTGTACATACTTTGTTACATGTTCACCTAATGTATTTTATCTGGAGCAACTATGAATGGCTTTAATATAGGTTGCTGTATGTTCACTGTTAGAATATCAAAATGCAACTGGTTTTGTGTGTTCTGTAGCCAGAGACCTTGCTGAACTCAGTAGCTCTAGGACTTGTATTTTTGGTACATCCCTTGCTGTTTTCTACCTAGACAATACGATATCTGCAAATGGGGACAGTTTTATTTCTTCCTTTCCAATCTTTCTTGCTTTGTTTTTTCTTCTTGCCTTGCTGCAGTGGTTAGAACTTCCCGTGCTACGTTGAATAAGGGTGGTGACAGGAGGCATCCCTTTCCCCGGTTTTAGGGGGAAATAATTCAGTCTTTCACCACTTAGTTTAATTTTAGCTGTAGGAAGGGTGTGCAAGCGAGGTGGGTGTGGTTATAAAAGGGTGGTATGAAGGATTCCCGTCGTGATGGGACTCTTCTTGACTGTAGTGGTGGAAACACAAACCTATACATGTGATCGAACCACGCAGACCTAAACATAGACTGTCAGACACACACAACACACACACACTCACACAGGAACAAGTAAAATGGGACAATTTGAATAAGACCTGTGGATTGTATCAATATCAATATCCTGGTTTCAATATTGGACTATTATTTTGCAAGATGTTACCACTGGAGAAACAGGATGAAGGGTAGGTATATATAAGATCCTGTGAATGTACAATTATTTTAATGAAATTTTTAATTAAAAAAAACCCACATGTTTAGTGCTTCTTAAAAACATTACATGGGTTTAGTTTTATTCTATCTTCTTGCCTTGAAGAGAAACCAGCAAAGAGTCAAGCCATTTTGTTCACTGATACCTGCGTGGAGGACTTTCTTTTTCTGAATCTTTTGATCTGAAAGGCCCCATGGTCCCTTCAACCTATACAAGGATGAAATTTGTGTTGAATCGACATCAGATTGAGGCTTTGCACATTTTTCTGGGGTTGAAACCATAGAACAGATCTCCTTTTGATGCCTGTTTTGATTTAGATAAAAAGTAGAGCAAAAAAAGAGAGAGAAGAAAATTTCCATCAAGAAGGCAGAGTGAAGTCAATACATTCACGTTGAACACTGCAAACTTAAAGAAGCGAGCCTTCCCCCATCCAGGTTAATATAAAAATAGTCATGTATCCCTGACCAATGCAGAAGAGTGGACAGGGGCCCAGCCTTGGAGTCAGAAGATGCAGCTAACATCACAGGTCTGGTCCTTCCTGGCTCTGTGACCTCAGTCAAGCAACTCAGTCCTCTCTAAACTTCTTCACTTTCCTCATCAACTGCAGGAAACGTGACCTATACACCTATATAGTGACGACATGGGGCCGATGGGAGGATTCGTAGCGGGGAAAGCCTGTTATAAACAAGTAAGCACTGCAGAAACCCACTCTCTAACCAAAGTGTCTACCAGCAAGCACTTCCAAAAGCTAGAGAAAGGAACTCCTGCCTTGGACCTCCCATGCCAACACCAGATCACAGGGAACCATTCTGGAGAATGGAGGGATCCCCGAAACGCTGGAGTGTTTTCCCAGACATGACCTTCTCTAAAGCTCTGAAGACAGCAGCCACACAAACGAAAACTTCCAGAGCAATCTTCTGCTCCAACACTGTGACGTGTGCCCTCCCTCCTGCACCACTGCCCCTTGACACTTCCGTGGAGCACCTGCCCCGGGTTCTACAGCCCTCTGTGGGTCTGTGCCCCCACTGTGCCCCCCTCCCCACCAGCAGAAGGAACCAGGCTGACATTCATCTGTGCACCCCAGTTCTCTTACTGCATGGTTTGTACTCAATAAATGGCTTCTTACTTACTTGATTCTTAGTTTATTTGTTCAAAAATTTGAAGTTTAGAAGCTGCCTCTGTGCTTTCATGAATACTTAAAAAAATAATGCCATAAAATCTCATTGTAAGATGGCCATTATAACATTTACCTCTTTTTACTGGTTCCACAGTTATGCCCTACCCTAAGCCCGTACAAATGCTTAATTTGCTAACAGGAAGAGAGTGCACTTTGTTGAACAATAAATTCTGATTAATAAATGTATTTTCTTTTTTCCCCCAATTTTCTATCATTCTTTGAACTAAAAAAGACACTCTGGCAGGGTAGGCTGTGATACTTGACTATCTGGAAAATATTAAATCATTTTAACAAAATTTGACCAATTTCCGGAGTGTTCGGGGGTGGTTTTGATTTTGTTTAAAAACCACAAAATAGAAATATACTAGAATATAGGATGGGGGCAGTCATGAGAAATCATCTATCCCAAACCCACCACCACGGCCACCATTTTAAAGCTGAGGAAACAGAGGCCCACGCAATGGAGAGGTGTGAAGGGAAGTTTGGGCCTCAGCACAGTCACGCAGAGGGAAGTCCAGGCCTCGGCCTCCGGATCCCTGAGTCAGAGCTCCTTCCCCACACAGCGCTCCTCTCTGCCCTGTCAGTGCTTGGGTCTGGGGGCCCGTTCGCACTGCATGGATAACATAAAGGGGAATATGTGGCCTCCTCAAGCCCACGATTAAATTGCTATTAAATTATTAATTCTCTTTGCTTAAAAAAATCCTAACTTAATCACACTATGTGATTCTTTTCACTAACAGAAATTTCACAGAGCATTTCAGAAAGGACAAGGGCCTAGGGGGCAAGCCCCGCTCTCGAGAGGCCCCAGTGCAGGGAGACAGGCGGGCAGGCGTGCTCACTTGCTGTCTCCATCCTTTTCCGCATTGTACCACCAGTCCATGATCACGGACTCGGAATAAAGGTCTCGCATCTTCTCCAGGTCACGGTGACCTTGTTCCATTTCCTTAACTAAAAGAGTCAGATCTTCATTCTGCCAAAAGGAGAAGTGAATATGCTATAAGACTAGATAAAAAGAGCTCAAATGCCAAACATGTTTCTTTTCTTTTCTTTTTAGAGACAAGAGGCTCACTCTGTTGTCCACGCCGGTCTTGAGCTCCTGGGCTCAAGTGATCCTCTCATCTTGGCCTCCCAAGTACCTGGGGCTACAGCACACGGCCAGCAAATGCCAAACATTTCTAACAGAAAGCCAACTGTATCAGGAAAAGAAGAATCTAAAGAATTTTATGTTGTTCTTATATATCTCATTTTTAGCCAGCTTTATTGATGTGTAATTCACATACAATAAGCTGAACATCTGTAAAATGCACCATTTGAATAGTTTGACTTTCCCACCTGTGAAATCATTCTTACAGTCAAAATAATGAACATATTCATCACCCTCTAAATTCCCTTGTGCCCCATTGTAAACCTGCCCATCCTCCTACAAGCCCTCGCCCTCAGTTCTCCAGGAACTACTCATTGGCTTTCTGCCACTACACATTAGTTTCAGTTTTCTAGAATTTTATATAAATGGAATAACACAGAAATTACTCTTTTCTCCTGACTTTCTTCACTTATATAATGTGGGGAAAGAAAGAAAGATCAGACTGTTACTGTGTCTACATAGAAAGAAGTAGACATAAGAGACTCCATTTTGTTCTGTATTTGAGATGCTGTTAATCTGTGACCTACCCCCAAACTTGTCCTTGCAAGAGACATGTGCTGTGGTGACTCAAGGTTTAAAGGATTTTGGGCTGTGCAGGGTGTGCTTTGTTAAACAAGTGCCTGAAGGCAGCTTGCTGGTTAAAAGTCATCACCATTTTCTTAATCTCAAGTACCCAGGAACACGTACACTGCCAAAGGTTGCAGGGACCTCTGCCTAGGAAAGCTAGGTATTGTCCAAGGTTTCTCCCCATGTGATAGTCTGAAATATGGCCTCATGGGAAGGGAAAGACCTGATCGTCCCCCAGCCTGACACCCGTGAAGGGTCTGTGCTGAGGAGGACCAGTTTAAGAGGAAAGAAGGCCTCTTGGCGGTTGTTGGCGGTTGAGATAGAGAAAAGCACTTGTCTCCTGCCCGTCCCTGGGCAATGGAACATCTCGGTGTAAAACCTGATTGTATGTTCTGTTTACTGAGAAAGGAGAAAACCGCCTTAGGGCGAAAGGCGGGACTTGCTAGCACAATGCTGCTCTTTATGCACAAAAAAGGTTTATGGAGATGTTTGCATATGCATATCAAGGCATAGCACTTTTCCTTAAACTTATTCATGTCACAGAGATCTTTATTCATATGTCTTACTGCTGACTTTCTCCCCACAATGATCCTATTATCCTGCCACTTCCTTTTCTTTAAGATGGTAAAGATAATTATCAATAAATACTAAGGGAACTCAGAGACTGGTGCCGGCGTGGGTCCTCTGTATGCTGAGCGCCGGTCCCCTGGGCCCACTTTTTCTTTCTCTATACTTTGTCTCTGTGTCTCATTTCTTTTCTCAAGTCTCTCCTTCCATCTAACGAGAAACACCCACAGGTGTGGAGGGGCAGGCCACCCCTTCAATATAATTATTTTAAGATTCACCCATGTTGTAGCATGAATCAATAGTTCATTCATTTCTTATTGCTGAGCTGTGTTCTATTGTATACCACTATTAAATATCACGATTTACTTATCCATTCACCTGTTGATGTTGTTTTCAGGTTTGGGCTATTATAAATAAAGTTACACACATTTGCATACAAGTCTTTGCATGGACATCAGCTTTCATTCTTCCTGAATAAATATCTAGGAGTAGAATGATTGGACCACGTGGTTTGTGATGTTAAGGTCCTTCACGCCCCTTGTAAGCTATATTCCTAGGTATTTTATTCTCTTTATAGCAGTTGTGAATGGGAGTTCACTCATGATTTGGCTCTCTGCTTGTCTGTTATTGGAGTATAGGAATGCTTGTGATTTTCACACATTGATTTTGTATCCTGAGACTTAGCTTAAGTTGCTTATCAGCTGAAGGAGATTTTGGGCTGAGATGATGGGGTTTTCTAAATATACAATCATGTCATCTGCAAACAGAGACAATTTGATTTCCTCTCTTCCTATTTGAATACGCTTTATTTCTTTCCCTTGCCTGATTGCCCTGGCCAGAACTTCCAACAGTATGCTGAATAGGAGTGGTGAGAGAGGGCATCCTTGTCTTGTGCCAGGTTTCAAAGGGAATGCTTCTAGTTTTTGCCCATTCAGTATGACATTGGCTATGGGTTTGTCATAAACGGGTTTTATTATTTTAAGATATGTTCCATCAATACCTAGTTTATGGAGAGTTTTTAACCTGAAGGGCTGTTGAATTTTATGACATTGACCCTCTTTTCATGTGCTTCTTTGCCATCTGTAGATTCTCTTCGGTGAAATGTCTGTGCATACGTTTTGCCTATTTTCTGATTAGATGGTTTGTTTTCTACTGTTGAGTTTTAAGAGTTCTTCATATATTCTAGATACTAAGGCCTTTGTCTGATATGTCATTTGCGGATACTTTCTCTGAGTCTGCAGCTCATCTTTTCATGCTCTTAACAGGGTCTCCCAAAGAGTGAAAGCTTTTAATTTTGATGACGTTCAATATATTAACACTTCCGTTTATGGATCATGCTTTTGGAATCAAGACTAAAAATTCTTTGGTAGCCTAATATCCCCACAATTTTTCCCACTTTTTTTTCTAGAAGTTTTATAGTTTTATGTTTTTAGATGTAAGTCCATGATCCATTTTGAGCTAAGATGTCCATGAGGTATGAGGTTTAGTTTGGGGTTTATTATTTTGCCTTTGGATATCCAATTGCTCCAACCATTTATTCAAATGGCTATCTTTCCTCCACTGGATTGCTTCTGCATCTTTGTCGAAAATCAGTTGAGCATGTTGTGTAGGTGTGTTTCTATAACTGTTCCATTGGTCTACGTGTCTGTTTCTACACTAAAGCCATACACCTTGATGAATGCAGCTACTTAGTAAGCCTTCATACTGCGTATAATGATTCTTCCCACTTTTTCTTTTTCAAGATTGTTTAAACTTTTTTAGAGCCTGTGATGTGTCACATAAATTTTAGATAGGCTTAACTATGTCTGTAAAAAACGTTTCTGGGGTTTTTATAGAAATTTTAATAAACCTGTAGATCAAGCTGGGGAGAACTGACGTCTCTAATATGTTGAGTCATTCAATCCATGAACAGAACATGTCTTTCCATTTATTTAGATCTTCTTTGATATCTTCAGCATTTTGTAATTTTCAACATAAAACTTCTATACATACTTTTTAGGTGCATAAATATTTCATCTTCTTTGAAACTCAATTATAATTGGTATTGGGTATTTAATTTTCACTTCCACATGCTCACTGTTACTTTATCAAAATGTGATTGAATTGTGTGTGTATTAATTTTGTGACTTTGCTGAAATCTCGTAAAAGTTCTAGTTTTTTTTTTTTTTTGTAGGTCTCCTGGGGTTTTCTATGTAGATAATATGTTACCTACAAATAAAAAGTTTTATTTCTTCCTTCCCAATCTGTATGCCTTTTATTTCTTTTCTTGCTTTGTTACCATGGTTAGAACTTCCAGTAGTACGTTGAATCAGAGTGGTGAGAATAGATGTCTTTGACTCTCTTCTAATCTTGAGGGGAAATCATTCAGCCTTTCGCTACTAAGTATGACTCTAGCTGTAGGTGTTGCATTGATGTTCTTATTAAGTTGAGGAAGTTCTCCTCTATTTTCTATTTTGCTGAGAGTTTTTATTATGAATGGTGTAGAATTTGGTCAAGGCTTTTTCTGCATCAATTGATACAACCATACGATTTTTCTTCTTTAGCCTGTTGATACGCTGGATTATACTAATAGATTTTCTAATATTGAAACAATCAGTTACAAATTTCTTGAAACAAATGAACAAATATTTCCAATATACAAAAACAAATAGCCGGGTGGGGTGGCTCATGCCTGTAACCTCAGCACATTGGGAGGCCAAGGCAGGTGGATCACACGAGGTCAGGAATTCGAGATCAGCCTGGCCAACATGGGGAAACCCTGTCTCTATTAAAAATACAAATTAGCTGGGCATGGTGGCCAGTGCCTATGTAATCCTAGCTACTCGGGAGGCTGAGACAGAATTGCTTGAACCACAGTGGTGGAGATTGCAGTGAGCCAAGATTGCGCCACTGCACTCCAGCCTGGGTAAAAAAAAAAGAACAAATATTCTTGTATATATGGAGTAAATCCCCCTTGATCATAGTGTATAATTTTTAATACATTGCTGGAATCATTTTGCTAATATTTTAAGGATTTTTGCATGATATATTTCAAAAAATTCTTTTAGTTGAACCTACCTTTTTAGAATTAAAGTGAGTTTTTTGAAAGCAGCACATAGTTTGGTTGTGTTCTTTTTTTTTTTTAATTCACTCTGCTGTATCTGTCTTTTGATTGGTATAATTAGACCATTAACTTAAAAAGTATTATTGACATGTTAGCACTTACTTCCAGTATTTTATAGTTTGTTTTCTCTGGTCTCATTCCTCTGTTCTTTTTCCTTGCATTCCTTTGGGTTATTTAAACTTCTTTTTTCTTACAATTCTATTTTGATTTATTTACATAGTTTTTTTTTTTTTTTTTGAGACGGAGTCTCGCTCTGTCACCCAGGCTGGAGTGCAGTGGCCAGATCTCAGCTCACTGCAAGCTCCGCCTCCCGGGTTCACGCCATTCTCCTGCCTCAGCCTCCCGAGTAGCTGGGACTACAGGCGCCGCCACCTCGCCCAGCTAGTTTTTTTGTATTTTTTAGTAGAGACGGGGTTTCACCGTGTTAGCCAGGATGGTCTCAATCTCCTGACCTCGTGATCCGCCCGTCTCGGCCTTCCAAAGTGCTGGGATTACAGGCTTGAGCCCCCGTGCCTGGCCTATTTACATAGTTTTTGAATGTAGACCTTTGTATGGCTTTTGTAATGAATCCTGTCAGTATGACAGCATATATATGTGACTTACAACAGTCCCAGCATCATTTTACTCCTTCAATGAAAATAAGTAACATCACTTCCATTTAGGTCCCTTTACCTTCTCCAGCTTCAAATACTACTGTCGTCAGTGTTGCGTGATGTTACAACTTTTGTTTCAATCATTAAAAATATGATTTGTAAATCTCATGAAGAAAAGGATAGATTATATCTCCCAATATTTCTGCTCTTTCTTCTTTTCTTTCTGATGCTCCAATTATATCTTTTATAATTTCCTTTTGCTTGAAAAATCTCCTGCAAACAATCAATAAAAATAAATTTTCTAATAATAAATTCTTTTAGTTTTTATTTATCTGAGAATATTTTTATCTCCCCTTCATCCTTGAAAGATAGTTTTGTGAAATATGAAGTTTGGGGTTGCTAATACCTGTAATCTCAGCACTTTGGGAGGCTGAGGCAGGAGGACTGCTTGAGGCCAGGAGTTCAAGGCCAGCCTGGGCAACACAGTGTGACCCTGTCTCTACAAATGAAAAAATTAGCCACGCATGGTGACACACACCTGTAGTCCTAACTACTTGGAAGCCTGAGGCAGGAGAATCACAGGAGCCCAACAGTTTAGGGCTTCAGTGAGCCAACACTGTGTCACCCCACTCCAGCCTGGGTGATGCAGTAAAACTCTGTCTCTAAAAATAAAATAAAATAAAATAATAAAATTCATGGTTAATGGTTCTTTCCTTTCATACTTGAAAAATAGTGTGCCATTTTTCCCCTGGTTTCTTTGGTCTTGGACAGAAAGTCTGCTGTCAAATCTGCAATTGAATTGGTGTCATTTTTATCACTTTTTTCTTTGTCTTTAATTTTCAAATGTTTAACTATGACACATCTTGGCCTGGATTTCTTTGGGCTTATCCTGTTTGGAGTTTACTCAGATTCTTGAATCTGTATATTTGTATATTTCACCAACTTTGGGAAGTTCTCGGCTATTATTTTGTCACTTTTTTTCAGACCCATTTTCCTTCTTGTTTGTTTTGTGGACTCTGATGATACTAATGCTGGATATTCTGTCATTGTCTCACAGGTCCCTGTAGTTCTATTTACTTTTTTTTTTTTTTGGTCTATTTTCTCTCTGTTGTTTAGAATGACTGAATTTTGTTGTTCTGACGTCAAGTTCACTGACATTATCTTGTCATCTCTACTTCACTATTGAACCTACCTACTGAGGTTTTAAAATTTTCTGTTCTTGTATTTTTCAGTTCACAAAGTTCCACTTGGATTTTTTTTTTTTTTTGTAATTCTTACTTATATTCTGAGACTGCCTATTTGTTCATTTGTTTCAAGAGGATTTGTAGTGATTGTTGAAGCATTTTTATGACAGCTTCTTTAAAATCCTGGCAGATCATTCCAACACATGATTCATCTCAGTGTGGGCATCATTTGTCATTCCTCATTCAAATTGGGGCTTTCTTGGCTCTTTGTGTGATGGGCACTTTTTTTTTTTTACTGAATCCTAGGCATTTTCTATTGTATGAGAAGATTCTGGGTCCTATTTAAAATCTTTTATTTTACTTGGTAGTTGCCCTGCTTAAATTGAGCATGTGGAATTTGTCCTACTTTTGTGGGTCTCTGTTTCAATGGCAGTTTGATGTTCAGAAGCTTTTGGTATTATCTTGGTCTTCTTTGCTAATCTGGTGCCATTCTGGACCCCACTGGTCCCTGCTGGTGCTCCCTGAAGAGACAGGAGGGGTTTTCCTCCGTCAGGCTTCCAGGTGTCTCTTGGTGCCTCCCCTGCTGTCCTCCAGGTGTTCCTGTGTCACTGGGTAGGGTAGGAGAGCCCTTGGCCCACTCTTTGGGTCAAAAAGTCTTCTGCAAGGGGCCACTGGTTCTAGCTGGGCCTCTCCTGCCTGTTTTTCCCATGGACTCTGATGTGTCTCTGCAGGAGAGGAGAGTCTCAAGCTTGCAGAGACAACAAGGCTTTCCAGATGGGCCACTGGCAGCTGTGTCCCTTTAGCAAGCTCTGCCCACCTATCCAAGTAAACATCCTCCTCTGGTGTACTTCTTATGTGTGTGGGGGCTGGACTGTTATAGATAAACTCGACTTTCACTTGGGCATAACTATGCATCTGGGGAGCTTTCCCAGCTATTTTTTGTTGGGGCAAGCTGTCAGAGTGGCAGGATTAAGAGTTCAACTGTCTTTTTGTGGCACAGTTTTCTTTTGCGGGACAGTTTTCTCTTAAGGGTAGGGGGTTGACAGTGTACTGAGTAGCCCACCTAGCGCCACCTCCTTCAGTCTCGTCGATGCTGAATGGAAGTGAAACCTCAGTCCTCCACTGGGCCCTGCTGACATTATGGGGAGGACCACTGTGGGGGCTAGTGCTGTTTCACACTTCCTCCCTTGGTCTCATGCTGTTGTATGAGTGTGGAGGTGAGCCTTCCCATTACTAACACCACAGATAGGGGGAAAGCGGAACATGGCCTTTCCCCAGCTCTCTCCCTTTTTCATGTTCATTGATGATGGCTCTTTGTAGAGACTCATCTTCATGCTGAATCCTGCTGACATGAGGACTCTGGCGAAGCACAGCAGTGACTACACTGGCCTCACACTGCCTGGTTAGGTTGTGGTGCTGCCTGATAGGAGTGGAGGGTCCGCTTGACACTGGACACCGTGGACACTACCCTGGTAGGGGACTCAGGGCACTGCTGCTCCTGCCCACGCATGGATGAGAGATCAGCTTTCCACTCAGTCCCTCTGGTATTACCCTAGCGGGAAAATGTAAGCACCACCTGCTTCCAGAAGGAGAATGAGCTTTCCACTAAGCCTCACTGACACAGCCTCAGCAAGGAAATCAGAGGATTGCTGCCTGCTTCCACCATGTAGGAATGGAAGTTTAGCTCCCTGGTCAGCTCTACTATTCCACTCGGCAGGGGGATCAGAGCACAGTTACTTGTTTCCATGAAGCAAGAGAGTGGGTGAAAGAGTGGCTCCCTGTTTGGCACCACTGAAATCCCAGGGGAGGGGATGCAGTTTTTCCATGGTATATGACTGGAGCAGGACAGGTATTATGAAAAAGGTTTTCTGTTGTTAAGCTGTGCTCTTCCTAGTCATTTGGCTGGGGCAGCAGTTGTGGGGAACGGGCTTTTCCTGGAGCATTTTTTGTCACTGCTTGTTGGAGATCCCAGGTTGGAGAGGCTTCTGCAGTGCCCTGTCTGGGATATATGAATAGAAATAAAGTCCCAAGGACTCATTGCCAAGGGACCTCAGAACTTGGAGAATGACACAACAATGAGTCTTTTTTTTTTTTTTTTAAGTTCCAGGATACATGTGCAGAACATACAGGTTTGTTACACAGGTAAACATATGCCATAGTGGTTTGTGGCACCTACCAACCTGGCACCTAGGCATTAAGCCCCATATGCATTAGCTATTTGTCCTGTCCTGATGCTCTCCCTCCCTTTGCCCCCCACCACTGACAGACCCCAGTGTGTGTTGTTCCCCTCCCTGTGTCCATGTGTTCTCATTGTTCAGCTCCCACTTATAAGTGAGAACATGCAATGTGTGGTTTTCTGTTCCTGTGTTAGTTTGCTGAGGATGATGGCTTCCAGCTTCATCCATGTCCCTGAAAAGGAAGGATCTCATTCATTTTTATGGCTGCATAGTATTCCATGGTGTACATGTACCACATTTTCTTTATCCAGTCTATCACTGATGGGCATTTGGGTTGGTTCCATGTCTTTGCTATTGCGAATAGTGCTGCAATAAACGTATGTGTGCATGTGTCTTTATGGTAGAACGATTTACATTCCTTTGGGTATATACTGAGTAATGGGATTGCTGGGTCAAATGTATTTCTGGTTCTAGATTCTTGAGGAATCGCCACACTGTCTTCCACAATGGTTGAAGAATGACAGGACAATGAGTCCTTGTCCTCTTTTGGAGTTATAACCAGGGCTTTCTGGTTTTGAGGCGGTGGACCTACAATAGATGGCACTACTCTATCTTTGCTGGAACTGGAAGTCCACCCTGTACTTTTTCTTATGATTATGCAATAAGAAATCTTTTTTACATATTTACCTATGTAGTCAGCATCATCTTTACCAGTGCTTTTTATTCCTTAGCATAGATTCATATTTCTATCTGCTAAGGTTTTCCTTCTGTCTAAAGTACTCCCCTTTAATGTTTCTAGTACTGCAGGCTTGTTGGTGATGAATTCTTTTAGTTTTTGCGTATCTTTTTTTTTTTTTTTTTTTTATGAGACAGGATCTCACTGTTGCCCAGGCTGGAGTGCAGTTGCACAATCTCAGCTCACTGCAGCCTCTGCCTCCTGGGTTCAAGTGATCCTCCTGCTTCAGCGCCCCCTCAAGTACCTAGACCTACAGGTGCAAACCACCATGCCCAGCTACTTTTTATATTTTTTGTAGAGGTGGGGTCTCGCCATGTTGCTCAGGCTGGTCTTGAATTCCTGAGCTCAAGCAATCTGCCCACCTTGACCTCCCAAAGAGCTAGGATTACAGGTGTAAGCCACTGAACCTGACCGTTTTTGTATATCTTAAGAAGTCTATTTTATCTTCCTCTTTGACAGATATTTTCACCCTGCATAGACTCTATGTGGACAGTCTCTCAGTATTTTAAACATGTTTCTCCACTGTCTCCTCACTTGCATTATTTCTGATGAGACATCTGCTGTCATCTTTACTACTGTTCCTCGTGCACAATGTGTCCTCTTTCTATTATTTTAAGATGTTCCCTTTGTCACTGCTTCTGGAAAGTTTGATTCTGCCTTGGCCTGGTTTTCTTCACGTTTCTTGCGCTTGGGATTCATTGAGGTTCTTTTGGGTCTGTGGGTTTACCGTTGTAACCCAATGTGGAAAATTTTTGGCCACTGTTGTTTCAGTTGTGTGTTTATTAGGCTGCTTGGATTTTTCCACGACTCACTGATGCTCTGTTTTCTGTTTTTTTTTTTTTTTTTTTTGAATTCTTGTTCTTCTGTGTTACATTTTGGATAGCTTCTATTACTGCCTTCCAATTCACTAGTCTTGTCTTATGCAATGTCTGATCTGCTGCTCATCCCATTCCACGTATTTTTCATCGCTAGACATTTAATTTGTGTCTTACTTGTACCTTTCATGTCTCCCCTACAGTTACAAAGACTTTTAGTTTTAATGCTCTAACAGTAACATTGAGTTCTGGGTATATTTTAAGTCTTCAGTTTGTTTTTCCTCCTCATTATGGGTCTATATTTTCCTACTTTTTTCCATGCCTGGTAATATTTGCTTGTATGCTAGGCATTGCTGATTTTACTTTGTTAGGTGGTGAATATTTTTGTTTACTTGTAATTATTCTTGGGGTTTGTTCTGGGATGCAGTTAAGTTAGTTGGAAACAGTTTGATCCTTTTAGGCCTTTCATTTAAGATTTGCTAGGTGGAACCGGAGTGTTTGGTTGCTCCCACTACTGAGGCAAGACTCTCCTGTGTACTTTACCCAGTGCCCAAAGGATTATGAAGTTTTCAATCCTTGCTAATGGGAGCACTCTTCCCAGCCCTCTGTGAGACTAAAGCACTGGTCCCTCCAATGCTTTTGGATGATTCATTCCCTAGTCCCAGGTAGTTCACTCACATGAAGCACTGATCAGTATTCTGACTTGTCCTGCTACCCACTGAATCTGGATTTAAAGTCACTCCTCAGAACATAAAACAAAAAACACACACCCTAGAAGGGCATCCTTGAAATGCATATGAACAGGCCAAGTCTGGAGGATGAGAGAACAGAATTTTATTTGCTTTCTCCCATTAGCCTATTAGAATAAATTGCTTTATCAGGTGGTCAAACGTTTATATAGTCTGAGAGGTCAGCAAGCAACTAACCACCTACATCTGACATTATTTGGTTTTCCACAAATATCTGTGTATAGCAGTGATTAACAAACTTCACATATAGCCCACTGGGTATCCTTGTTAAAAACACAGATTCCTAAAGTTTGGCAAAATATTGATAATTATTGAATTTAAATTACGGGTACATGGGGGTCTATATATGCTTCTAATTTTGTGTAATGTTTGAAACTTTCTACAATAAAAAGTTTAGAAGAAAAACAAAATACATGCATTGATTTATAATTCCTGGGCCTCTATGCCTACAACCTGCTTTAGCATCTCTGAAATGGGATGCAGGAATCTGCTCAGATGCCCTAGCTCGGGTGGTCTTTGGGCTACATTCTGAGAAACACTGGTACACTCATTGTTAAGCGACTCATTTTTTTTTGTCTTAGTTATCTTTATGGTTGCTCTCTTCTCAATGAAGGTATTATCCAGTGACCGCCAGCCTGTAATGCTCAAATAAATGAACACTCCCTTCTCAGCCCACTAAGCTCTTACCTGAACAGCCTCTGGAGGAGTGGGATCCTTGCAACCAAAATTATAAAAATGGAACTCTCCTCCAGTCAAAGCAGCAACCTCTTTCAAAAACCTGTTTGCAATCTCATCGTTGTAGTTGAAGGAGATGGTATAAATAGGAATTTCCTGAAAAACTTTGACCTGGTCTATAACCATTTCAGGCGGCTGAAACAGTAAGTTTTGGGGAGGGGGGGAAGGGAGATGGAAAAAGAAGAAGAGAAAGAAAAGAATATGAAAATCCTTAGTATTTACTACAGATACTCAAACAGTAATTCCGTATACGTGGTGAGTGGCTCCTTATAAACATGTCGATTCAATTCAGTAAACAAAGAAAAGACTCTGTCAGATGGTGAGAGTACAGTGATCCACAAGACATGGGCCTTGGCTCGGAGGTCTCTCCATTGGGTGGGACAAAGAGGCTAAGAGAAAGATCTGGCTAACCAAGTCACTCAACTTTAGGTGCGCCTGAACTTAGAGTCCACGCATGCAAAGTGCTGGGCTGCAAAAGAGCAATTTCCAGCCTCCAACATGCTGTGGTCAACGCTTCCCACAGAGAGTGAAGGAAGATGTGTTTGTTGAAGGCCTTCCCGTGTGCTGGGCATTCATCTTAGACGCTGAAGAAAGCAGGCAGGCTCTGTGAGGCATGGATGAAGGAGTCCCAGAACTGAGAGAGGCTTCTTCAGTGTACACAGGAGCCAGACAGGGAGTGGGCCCACCACTCCACAGCCCAGAGAAGCTGCTGGAATGAGTGATGGAAAGGGGCACGGTCAGGTAGTCTGCAGTGGTGAGAGGTTTGCTTCAACTTTCTGAGTCTGCCCTTTAAAGCTCTGAGGCTATAAACCAGCAAAAGGACTCCTCAGTGGGGAGGGGCAGGAGGACAGGAATGGCTGTTTCCCGTTGCAGGGATGGAGCTCCCTCTGCCGTTAAGGGGCACCCCCACCCTCTGCCCAGCTCCCCAGCACCATCCTGGGCCACTTGAACATCATGCCAGTTTAGTATGAAGGAACCACCTGAGACTGGATGCAGGTGTGGGGCTTACAGTGATACACATGACAGTCTCGCCCACTCACGCTGTCTTCAGCTGTATGGAATGATGGAAACAGCTCCATAGCTAGAGACCTGGGCTTGATGCTCATCCAGCACTGCCCATCTGAATGGCCTAGGGCATGTCCTGTCTAATGTGAGTTTCCTCATCTGTGGCTCAGAACTAATACTCCCTCCTTATAGGACTGCTGTGAGGAGTAAATGAGATGATGTTCCCTGGAAGGCATTCCACAAATATTTGTTGAGCATATTTGCCAGGTGCTGCTGTCAGCCTAGGATAAGGCCAAGCGGCACACCTGAGCTACTTTCCCCAGTTCCCTCTGCTCTGAATCTAAACAGCTGTGCAGTCAGGGATCCACACACATCAGCTGTGCAGCCTTCCTCCACACACATCAGCTGGAGTGGCCAGAAAGGCAGAGATTCCATCTCCTCCCTGCCTGAAGGAGGTCTGTTTGCGTCTGTGCAGGTTGATCACCCTGCACCTTCCCCATCCTCCTGCCCTCACATACTCCATGCTAAGGCTTTAGCCATTAGTTTTATTTAGGATGGTGCATATGCCTTTACCATGTCCATTTTCTTGATTCCAGTCCAGGCCAGCCCCTCACTTCAAAGAATTCCCAAAATGACCACAGCCAAAGCTACATGGGGCTGTTCCCAGCAAAGACCCTGACAGTTTACATTACGGATGCCCACCAAAGGACACTTATCCAACGTGTATATGATTCCATTTTAATGAAGACTAATAGTTCTAGAACCCCTTTGACCTTTTATAGTGCTCCCTCAGATATGTAATAAGCAGGCAGGAAGCTAGTGTCCATGTAACTGATCCAGAGCAGCATCTGTGCCTATTCTTCCAAGGAGAAAATTCCGCTGAATATTTGGAATAATAACACTGGCCTTACACATTCAGCTCCTACAAAGCCAGCGAACATTCAAAGCAAAAAATGGAGATTGAGTAGTACATCTCAATATCTTCTACATAGAACACGAATATCAAACATCAATTTGCCTTTTTGAGAGAATCCAAGGAATAATGCAAAAAAAGACCACGTGTGTCGAAAAGGCAGTGTTGAATTCAGAAGTTCTCAAGAATTTCTAAATTATATTTGGGGTGATTTGCACATTTCTGACTCAAGCTTTTTTTTTTTTCTTTTAGACGATGTCTCACTCCATCACCCAGTCTGGAGTGCAGTGGCACAATCTCAGCTCATTGCAACCTCCACCTCCTGGGTTCAAGCAATTCTCCTACCTCCTCAGCCTCCTGAATAGCTGGGATTACAGGTTCGTGCCACCAGGCCTGGCTAATTTTTTTTGTATGTTTAGTAGAGACTGGGTTTCACCATGCTGGCCAGGCTGGTTTCGAACCCCTGACCTCAAGTGATCTGCCTGCCTCAGCCTCCCGAAATGCTAGGATTACAGGTGTGAGCCACTGCGCTTGGCCTGACTCCAGCCATTATCCATATCCTTGATTCCCCATCTTTGAGAGGACCCTCAGGATCTGACGAAATAGATTGATCTTCTCTCCAGAAAAAAAAAATTTTTGAGTGTATGTTGTATCTATTATTGGGAGATTCCAGAGCCTCAGAAGTCCATACTGGACTGTAGATCCATAATTCTTCTCAATCCACTGCTTGTGGGGATGTCGTTTGTGGCATCCGCTTTGGGGGTTGCTGTTTGGCAGCATCGATCAAAACATGGACCTTGCAGCTGAGTCCGCTTCTCAGAATGCATACTACAGATATACTCACTCACCTGCACACCGATATATGCACAGAGTTCCTTTGGCAAGACTGTGTAAAACAAAAAGCTCAAAAACAATCTGACTGTGCATCTGCCCGGGACTAGCTAAATAAGTGATGGGATAGCCATGTGATGGAACCTAGAAGAGAATGAGGACGCTCTGTATTAAACGATATGAAGCCATCTCCAAGGTATACTGCTTGATGAATAAAGGTGCAGAATCGTGTGTATAATAGGCTAACATTTGTTTTTGTAAAAAGGAGGAAATATATATGAATACATTTTTGCTGTATAACAGAAACCATCTCTGAAAGGAGATACAGAAAAACTAGTTATATCAGGTGTCTTCTAGCTGGTGAAAGGGGTGAGAGGTAGAATTTTCTCTGGCTATGCTTTTCTATGAAGGTAGAAAAGAATGCATTAGAATATGCATTACTATTCAAAAATTAAACAAAAATAGCTTTAAGGTGCAAGTTTTATTAAATTCATATAACAGAATGCGACGCAGTCGTTGAGAAGGATGCTCCTGAAAAATTTTTCATGACTTGGAAAAATGCATGTGATATGTGAGATAGGAAAAAAACCCACAAAATTCAATTATGAGTGATTTAAATTTTGTCTTTTTTTTGTTTGTTTTTTTCTTAGAGACAGGGACTCTCTCTGTTGCCTGGGCTGGAGTGCAGCAGTGCAATCACAGCTCACTGCATCCTTGAACTCCTGGGTTCAAACAATTCTTCTACTTCAACCTTCTGAGTAGCTAGGACTACAGGTGCACACCACCACACCCAGCTAATTTTAAAATTTTTTGGAGAGACAGGGTCTCATTACGTTGCCCAGGCTGGTCTCGAACTCCTGGGCTCAAGCAATCCTCCTGCCTCAGCCTACCAAAGTGTTGAGATTACAGGAGTGAGCCACCTCACCCAACCACATTTTCTCCTTTTTAATGCTTATGTGTGTTTTCCAAATTGTCCACAGTGTAAACAATTTTAAAGATCAGTAAGAATATATTAAAAAGAAAAATAACACCTTGACTTGCCTAGATGTCTCTCAAGTCGGAATCTTCAGGCCACACTGTCCCCAAACTCTAGCTCCACATATTTCTAGGGACTTTTAGACACCCATGCACTCACTACAGGTTTGCAAACTCAGCTTCCCCCACTAGCCACCCCCAAGCCTACTTGCCTCTTCTTGAAATCTGCATTTCAATCAGTTAATATCATAATCATTGTCAACCAGGAATCAGTCATCCTGACTCATTTCTGCCTTGCTCCTACCTTCTCCTCACCTCCCATTCACTGCTTCCAAACTGGCCATGGGGTCCTGTTGATGCTGCTTCCAGTGGCTCACGTCTGGAGGCAGTCTCCTCCTCCCATTCCTGCTGCTCCCACCCAAGGCTGGGTCCTTCCCAGCCTTCCTCAAGGACCCAGCAGCAGGCCGTGGCAGCGCCAGCCTTTCCCTGGCACAACTGATCCATGTTTCTGAGACGCAGATGGGTAGGGTGGCCGGCTCCTCTGAGAGTTCCTCTCTGTGGTGACACCACCCTTCTAATGTGACATTCAAGGACTTTCACAGTCTCCCACAACCCAACGTTTTCACCTCCACCCTCATCTTCTTCTGTTGCCCCTGCTCTCAGCTTGTTTCTCTGAGTCCCCCACATATTTCCACACCTCTGTGTCCCTTCTGCCCAGGACACCAACAGTGCCCTCTGTTCCAAAGATTCCTTCTTCTATTTCCAGACACAGCTCAAATGTCCCCACCTCGCTGGAACCTGCCCTGGCCTTCTCTCCATCTGTACAGCAAAATCTATCACTCTGCGCTCCTAGACATAGCACAGGCAACCCTGTTCCCGTGTTGTATTAAACTGTATACATCTAGCACATTCTCCAAAGCACAAGCTTCCCAAAGGCAGGGATGAGCTATTATTCATCTTTATAGCCTCAGACCCTGGCACCACATGTGGAACAGAAGAGAGACACGAACTGCTTCCAAAGAGAAAACACAGTGAAGTTGATAAGTAAAAATAATTTAAAATAAATTTTCACTTTACACACTCCCTTTCTGCCATAAATCTAAAGCTGCAGTAAAATCCCGATGCTTACTCTCTTTAAGCCCTGAACTTTTTGCCACGGGATATCTTAGGATATTCGCCTAGCAGTCTGCATATGCAAACATCTCACAAGGAAAAACACGAGTTGACACTAATTCACTTTAGCTGCTAATTTACATTACACTGGCCTGAAAATCCTTCTATTTATTTAATGCCTGGAATACTCGTCTTTCATTCACAAAGCTCAAAAGAAGATGAACAGACTCCTCTACAGCTTTTCAAATATTTTCCAGCGAGGCTAAACAAAACAAAGGACATTTCGCTAGAAAGGCAGGTTTTTGTTTAAATGAGTACTAAGTTAGCATTAGAGGTAAAGCCAAGGACATTATGCCGTGACATGTTTAGATTCAGCGTCTCCAGAGGAAAAATAAAAAATAAAAAAATCTCCTCACTCTTCATTTGTAATAAAATGTAAACCAGTCTTCAGTGGACGGCAGACATCTCCTTTTGTGGGGCTGGTCTCCAGGCTAGGGGTGTGTGTCACACTCACCAGGCAACATTCACTGTCTCATAAATTCTCCTCAGAGTTTCCAGAGACAAAGGAATCTCTCTGTGTATTTTCTCACCTCAGCTCTGAGTCCCTAAACCAAGGAAGGATATCTCCATGGATTTTTGGTGGCAGCTGGAAAGGTTCCCCAAATCTATTTTCAGCATTTGCTTTCAGAGCATCAGTGAGGCCCTCTTTGTGCCCAGCTCTGATAAGTACTGTCAGGCCTCTGAGCCCAAGCCAAGCCATCGCATCCCTGTGACTTGCACGTTTATAAGCCCAGATGGCCTGAAGTAACTGAAGAAACATAAAGGAAGTGCAAATGCCCTGCTCCGCCTTAGCTGATGACATTCCACCACAAAAGAAGTGAAAATGGCTGGTTCTTGCCTTAAGTGATGACATTATCTTGTGAAATTCCTTTTCCTGGGTCATCCTGGCTCAAAAAGCTCCCCCACTGAGCACCTTGTGACCCCCACTCCTGTCCGCCAGAGAACCCCTCTTTGACGTAATTTTCCTTTACCTACCCAAACCCTATAAAACAGCCCCACCCTTATCTCCCTTCACTGACTCTCCCGCCTGCACCCAGGTGATTAAAAAGCTTTATTGCTCACACAAAGCCTGTTTGGTGGTCTCTTCACACGGACGCGCATGACAAGTACCTGATCAGGTCTCCCGTCAGTCAGAAGGTAGATGGCCTGTGTTTCTTTATCAGCAAAAGCAGTTTTCAGGGCACTCAGGGTGTTTGTGGAACTTCCAATCTACGGAAAAAAGAGATACCAAACACACACTTGAATCCCAAAAAAGAACTCACAAACAAGTATTCATTTTCTGCTTCCAAAAAAGAAGAAAAAGTACTTGTGAGACGAAAGATAAAATTATACTGAGATAACAATTTAACCCCAGTGATTCCAAGAAACATATCCCAAGGTGTGCCTAAAAATCTCTATCCGGGCAGTCCAAGAACGGCCAGAAGCCAGGGCTATGGATTTCCTGTCTTAACGACAGAGTTCTTAATGCAATTTTATTTTTTTGTGTTTCTACATGAGATGGTAACTCAGTCACTGCTCACTCGTCTGTCAACAGAGCTTAAACATGCAGCCTAAATACACTGTGGCATCGTATCGGTTTCAAACCAGGATTTATTCAGGATACCCAATACTTGGTAAACGTGAGCATGTTATCATTAGTAATCTAACAATGTACATGTGGACATATCTAACATTACTTGACAAGTTCTGGTGAAATGTATACCTACTTTCAAGTGCATGAACCCACCTGTTATTAGGTCTTATATGAATGCATGCTATTGAATGAGGGACTTTAAATGTTCTGCTTCACATATGATGGGAATAACCAGACATATATCTGTTATATCATCATATAACAGTCAAAATCAAAATCAATGAAAAGGAATTCGTTATGGCCCATTCTTTCTCCTACATATAACATCAACCATAACACCATCTACAACCCTTTTTTTTTTTTTTTTTTAAGACAGAGTCTCAGAGCTCTGTTGCCCAGGCTGGAATGCAGTGGGGCCATCTTGGCTCACTGCAACCTCCACCTCCTGGGTTCAAGCAACTCTCCTGCCTCAGCCTCCTGAGTAGCTGGGACTATAGGTGTGCACCACCACACCCAGCTAATTTTTTTTTTTTTGGCAGAGATGAGGTTTCACCATGTCCAACTCCTGACCTCAAGTGATCTGCCTGCCTTGGCCTCCTAAAGTGCTGGGATTACAAGCGTGAACCGCCACGCCTGGCCCACAACTCTTCATGTATAAAAAAGAATCGATAAAAATATACATATTGTGTGTCAAGAGAAATTAATAAATTTTTTGCAATCTCTCAAATCATAGTAAACACTTCAAAATTAGAAAATCTCTTAAACACTTCATCAACGTCAAAAGGAATGGATTTTTAGACAAACATTAATTTACTGGAATGTACTCTCCTTAACATGCAAACATGATCCTTACCAAGGGACCGTCAGTAGAGATACAGGACTGTGAATTGTCCAAAAGCCTCCTTCAACCTCCCCCTCATCTCAGTTCCGTTATATCACTCCCGCTTCAGTTGTAAGCAAGAAAACCAACTGTGGTTGATTCAAGCAGGAAGGAATTTATGATAAAGGACATCGGGAGGGCTCACAGCATCACCAATGGATAGGATAACCTGGGTTGGGACCTCTCACCAGGAACGAGGCCCCCAATCCTGCTGCAGGGCTGCCTGGTGGGGGCCCCGCTGCAGTCCCACTGCACAGTGCTGGACACTGTGGCTTTCTTCGCGGGCACTGGGAGTATTGACGAGAGATGGACCAGAGCTCACTGCCACTGCCACCCCAGGAGCTGCATTGGTCTGCACCTGCCACCACTGCCAAGGTTCTCTCTGCTGGACCCGCCCGCCATCTGGAGTCACAGTCTCTCATGTCAAAGCCTAGGAGGTTATTCTGACTGATGGTACCTGGGTCACATTACCCACACCCTAGCTAAAGCGAGGCCAGGCCCTTCAACTTCCACAGGTGAACAGACTCTGCCCCCACCCCAGGAATCAGGATAAGAAGGGAGCAGAGACTGACAGCCTAAGGAATGACAAAGATCCAGCACACACCCAGCCCCCACACCACCCAAGGCATCTCAAGCCTCACCGTATACCATGGGCACTCTCCCACTAAGACTTTCTCAGCCATGATGGGGAACCCCATGCCCTGACCCATCCAGCTGCTCTCACCTAAGGGTCCTTCACTGGCTTTACTCCCTTTCATTTCAATAGATAGAAGTACCACGTGCCAGGCATTTTGATAGGTGTGGGACATAACTTACAAAACCAGACCAAATTCTATGCCTTGAAGGGGGTTTACGGATGGTGTTGGACCTCTTTCATCAATAGGCTCTCCAATGATGTTCATGATTCTGCCCAAAGTCTCAGGACCAACAGGACTCTTGATTGGTGCACCAGAGTCCAGGACTTTCTGGCCTCTAAACAAGCCTTCTGTATCATCCATAGCATAATCCTTACTGTGCTCTCACCCAAATGCTGGGCCACCGCCAAAACCAGCCTGGTCTCCCTGCCTTATACTTACCATCAGAATAGATGGTAGTCCCTCATCAAATTGGTCATCCACCACTGCACCAATGACCACCATTGAGGAGTGGAAAAATACTGAATGTCAGAGGTCAGAAAAGTCAGGAAACTCCCCTTAATGCTAAAACAACAAGGTTATCTGGAAAGTCCCTAGCAGGGCAAGTGGCCGTTTGTGGTTTGGTCAAAGGGCGGGAACCAATGAACAACTGACTAATGTTTAACTTTAAATGTCAGCCAATTGTAAACCTACAACTGTAAAAATCCCCAGTGACTCTGTAACTTGCTGTAACTTGTTTGTGACTGACTATAAAAGACGGCTGAACACCAAGCTCGGGGTCTCTCCCTAGGATCTGATACCTAGCTGGAGGGAACCGAGTTCGAACTCGAAATAAAGTGATCCCTGCCGCTTGGCTTTGTCTCTGGACTCTGGTGGTTGCTTTTGGGTCATCACGGGTCTGGGCATTACATCTTGGGGGCTCGTCCGGGATTGCCCCTAAGCCCACCAGACCCCAGGCCAACGGGTCATTGCAAAAGTGAGTAAGCCGGCTCTGTTTATATGTTGTCTGTCTGCCTCTGAATAATCCCGCGGGGTCTGTATATGAGACTGATCTAGTCCTGGCGGATGCGCTATAGGACAGTCAGTGGAGGCCGGTGGGTGACATCCTCCGGTACTCATCTGGGGCTCTGTATTCTGTGGCCCATCTGCTTCTGGTCGGGTCCTAAGCCCGAGACGCGCTAGCGATCAATATATCTTGGTTGTTGGAAGTTATCTGTTGCACGCCCCTTACTAATTTACCTTGATTTACAGGAGCCTCGGAGCCAGTCCTGTACCAGGCACTAATATCCCTTACCACCCATCTTCTATCAACAGGACTTCCTCGGAATGGGCAACTCCCAGACCACACCACTTTCTCTCCTTGTCAATAATTTTAAAGATGTGAGAGCAAGGGGACATGATCTCAGTATAGAACTTAAAAAGAGAAAATTAATAACCCTCTGCTGCTCTGAGTGGCCAACCTTTGGCGTAGGCTGGCCAGCCGAGGGAACTTTTTGCCTCCCCATTATCCTCCAGGTAAAATCAAGGGTTTTCCTGCCAGGTCGTTCGGGACACCCAGATCAGATCCCCTACATTTTAGTCTGGCAAGATCTGGTGGAAAATCTGCCCCTGTGGCTAGCTCCCTTTCTGGTGACCTCTGAACCCTGTAAAACCCTAGTCGCGCAACCAACTGGGACCACCAAAAGACCAAAAACTCCAACTGCCCCCTTGCCCCCTGTGTTGCCTGACAGCCAGGACCTCGCATCCTTGGAACCCCTGCCTTATCCTCCCCCTCCCGGACCCCATGCCCAAGCCTAACCAGCCGCACTCCCAGGAAGCCATGAGGGCCAAGAAGCGGCCGCGGCGCCAGGAGAAACTGAAAGTGAACATGGCTCGGGAGGGCCGGCAGGGCGAACGCGCGGGCGTGTCCAGCGTGAGGCAACTCCGCGAGTTCCCGATTCCAATGTAGCGCTCCCCTTAAGGGAAATAGGACCCCCCGATGACACAGGTAACCCTAGACTCCAGTATTGGCCATTCTCTACCAGTGACCTGTACAACTGGAAGACTCAGAATGCCCGGTTCTCTGATAACCCCAAGGACCTAACAGCCCTTCTAGATAGTGTCATGTTCACTCATCAGCCCGCCTGGGATGACTGCCAACAGCTCCTCCGCATTCTGTTCACAACGGAGGAACAGGAGAGAATCCAGGTAGAGGCTAGAAAGTTGGTTCCTGGAGATGACGGTCAACCGACTGCAAACCCCGACCTCATTAATGCAGCATTTCCCTTGACCAGGCCAACGTGGACTACAATACAGCAGAAGGTAGGGGAAAGCTACTCGTTTATCGCCAGACTCTAATGGCGGGTCTCCGGGCTGCAGCTCGCAAGCCCACTAATTTGGCTAAGGTATATTCTGTTTTACAGGGAAAGACAGAAAGCCCCGCTGTTTATCTAGAAAGACTAATGGAAGCCTTTAGACAGTATACACCTATAGATCCAGAGGCACCTGAAAATCAGGCAGCAGTCATTATGTCCTTTGTCAACCAGGCGGCCCCAGATATTAAAAAAAAGCTACAAAAATTAGAAGATTTGGAGGGAAAACAGGTCCAGGACCTCCTTCGCATAGCACAGAGAGTTTACAACAACAGAGATGCTCCAGAGGAAAGACAAATTAGGGCCACTGAGAAAATGACCAAAGTCCTGGCGGCGGTCGTCCAAAAAGAACAACCACCGCCAGGAAGCACCCAATCCACGCGTGCCCCTAGGCGCAATCTGAGTAAAGACCAATGTGCATACTGTAAAGAAATTGGTCACTGGATAAAAGACTGCCCCAAAAAGAAACAGCGCCAGCCAGGCCAAGGACAATGGCAGCCCAAATCTATGCCGATACTAGTTACCCAAGATACAGACTAGGGGAGACGGGGTTCGGATCCCCTCCCCGAACCTAGGGTAACTTTACAAGTGGAGGGGTCCCCGGTCCAGTTCCTGGTCGATACCGGGGCACAACATTCGGTCTTAGTCAAGCCCTATGGAAAGTTATCTTCCAACTCCTCCTGGGTTCAAGGGGCCACAGGAACCAAAAAATATCCATGGACAACCCAGAGAGCAGTAAACTTGGGAACCGGGAAGTGTCCCATAGCTTCCTGGTCATCCCTGACAGCCCTTGTCCCCTGTTGGGAGAGATCTGTTGACAACAATGGGGGCACAAATCCATTTTCAACCAGAAGGGCCAAAGTGACTGACTCCCAAACAGGCCACTATCTGTTCTTACCGTAACTCTAGAGGATGAGTACCGGCTTCACCAGGAGTTAACGCCTCCTAACCAAAATATACTCCTGGCTCCAGAGCTTCCCGGAGGCTTGGGCAGAAACAGGAGGGCTGGGGCTAGCAAAGCACCGTCCCGCCATTTTTGTGAGCTTAAGCCCGGGATGGACCCTGTTTGCGTGCGCCAATACCCAATGGCCCTGGAAGCCAAAGAGGGAATTATACCACACATCCGCCGACTCCGATCATGGAGTCCTACGCCCCTGCCACTCACCATGGAACACTCCGCTGCTACCAATACAAAAACCCAACAGTAAAGAATATAGGCCGGTACAAGACTTAAGAGAAGTCAATAAAAGGGTAATGGACATACACCCGATGGTGCCAAATCCATACACCCTCCTGAGTACCTTGAGTCCTGAAAATCAATGGTATACTGTCCTAGACCTAAAAGATGCTTTTTTAAGCCTGCCTTTAGCCCCTAAAAGCCAGGAAATTTTTGCCTTTGAGTGGACAGACTCTGAGAGAGGCATAAGTGGCAACTGACGTGGACCAGACTGCCACAAGGATTCAAAAACTCCCCAACTCTGTTTGATGAAGCCCTCCATGAAGACTTGGGTGAGTACCGACGCCAACACCCCAGTATAACTCTCTTGCAGTATGTTGATGATCTCTTAATAGCGGCAACGTCCCCAGAGGCCTGCATCCAAGGAACCAAAGACCTCCTGAAAAACTTGGGAAACCTGGGTTATCGAGCCTCAGCTAAAAAGGCCCAGATCTGCAGGCCAGAGGTAACCTACTTGGGGTATCTACTTAGAGGGGGACAGCGCTGGCTAACAAATACTCGAAAAGAACTGTCCTACAGATCCCCAGACCGCAGTCAACACGACAGGTAAGAGAGTTCCTGGGATCTGCAGGGTTCTGCAGACTCTGGATACCTGGCTTCGCTGAACTGGCCAAACCCCTCTATCAGGCTACCAAAGAGCAGCAGCCCTTCAATTGGACGGAAGAGGCTGAGCAAGCTTTCCAGCAAATCAAAACTGCTCTGCTCTCGGCCCCCGCGCTGGGTCTTCCGGATGTCTCTAAGCCTTTCCACTTATACGTGGATGAAAGTCGGGGCATAGCGAAAGCAGTATTAACTCAAAATTTAGGTCCCTGGCGCAGACCGGTTGCATACCTCTCAAAGAGACTGGACCTGGTAGCTGCAGGATGGCCTCCTTGCCTCCGGATGATTGCTGCAACGGCCCTGATGGTCAAAGACGCTAACAAACTGGCCATGGGCCAAGAATTACAAGTCACCACCCCTCATGCTGTCGAAGGCATCCTCCGACAACCGCCGACTGATGGCTCAGCAATGCTCGGCTTACCCATTATCAAGGGCTGTTACTAAAGCCCCTCAGAATAACATTTAAGCCCCCGACAACCCTAAACCCAGCATCGTTGCTGCCAGACCCAGACTTAAGTAAGCCGCTCCACAACTGTGCTGAAATACTAGCCCAGGTGCATGGAGTCAGAGAAGACCTCCAGGACCGACCGCTGCCAGATGCAGACCTCACCTGGTTCACGGATGGAAGCAGCTTCGTTCACCAAGGACAGAGGTATGCGGGGGCAGCGGTAACCTCAGAGACTGAGATAATTTGGGCTGAGCCTTTACCTCCAGGAACATCGGCTCAAAAAGCTGAGTTAATAGCCTTGGCACAAGCCCTGAAACTAGGCAAAGACCGTAAACTGACAGTATATACTAAGAGCCGGTATGCATTTGCCACTGCCCACATACATGGGGCTATATACAGAGAGAGGGGGCTTCTCACAGCTGAAGGAAAAGACATTAAAAATAAAGAGAAATCTTAAATCTTCTGGCTGCCCTTTGGGAACCCAAAAAGCTGGCTATGGTCCACTGTCTGGGACATCAAAAAGCCACTAACCCAGTCACTCGAGGAAACAACCTGGCTGACCAGACTGCAAAAGACGTGGCTAAAACCACTCCTCAGCTGCTGGCCCTCCAGCTGCCTGATCCCGGGCCCAGAGAATTGCCCTTTCACCCAGAATACTCAGAAGAAGACCTCCAGTGGATAAGTAAACTCCCCGGAACACAGGTCAGTAATCAGTGGTGGAAAGATTCTAACAACAATACCATTCTCCCGGACAGGCTGGGGCAGCGAGTAATAGCACAAATCCACCGAAGCACTCATCTGGGCCCGCAGTGGAGGTTAGATTTGATTCAACACGCTGGACTAAAAATTAAAAACGCCCCTGAAAAAGTAGATGCCACGGTTAAAAACTGTGTAGTATGTCAACTCAATAACGCCGGTCACGGGACCCAGACCACGGGAAAAAGACACAGAGGAGATAGACCTGGTATATATTAGGAAATTGACTTTACTGAAATAAAGCCAGGAAAATATGGATACAAATATTTACTAGTTTTTATAGATACATTCTCAGGATGGGCAGAAGCTTTTCCGACAAAAAAGAAACTGCACAGATTGTGGCCAAAAATCCTAGAAGAAATCCTGCCCAGGTACGGCTTTCCAGTCATGATAGGGTCGGATAATGGGCCGGCCTTCACCGCAAAGGTAAGTCAGGGACTGGCTTCCATCCTTGGGGCTAATTGGAAACTACATTGTGCTTATCGACCCCAAAGCTCAGGTCAGGTAGAAAGAATGAATAGAACATTAAAAGAGACCCTAACTAAATTGACCATGGAGACTGGCGCTAACTGGGTAGTCCTCCTCCCCTACGCTCTGTTCTGGGCACGTAACTCTCCTTATAAACTAGGACTTAACCCTTATGAAATAATGTATGGCAAACCACCCCCTATCCTCCCTAACCTTAAAGACAATCTCCTCAAAGCTGACACAGATAATGGTCTTGAACTTTTGTTCTCCTTACAAGCCCTACAGAGAGTTCATGACGAAGTCTGGCCCAAGCTAAAAGAACTACATGAAGCTGGGCCTCCACCCATTCCACATCAATACAAACCGGGAGACTGGGTCCTCGTCAAGCGCCACCGACAAGAAACCCTAGAACCCCGGTGGAAAGGACCATTCCAGGTGATCCTGACTACGCCTACGGCCCTCAAAGTGGAAGGCATCGCCGCCTGGATTCATCACACCCACGCCAAGCCTATAGACCCGCTCTCGGACCTTGTTACATCCTCGACGGGAGAGGCAGCAACCTGGACACTTGACCGGACCAAAGAAAACCCTCTAAAACTTGTTCTACGCCGTCAGCAACCTAAACTGTAACTATGACACCTACCTCCTTTATAACTCTTCTACTCTTACGGATCCCTTGTGGGGAGACCCAGGCGAACCTGGCAACATCCCCTTTCGCTTGGCATTTCTTCCTGACTGAGAACTGGACCAATTATGCTCAGACAGAACAAAAGGGCTTTGTATTAGGCACTGCTGACTGTCCCCCTGGGGGTTGTAACACTCCCATCCATCTAAATTTCACTGATTTTAAACGCCAGGAAAAGCAGCACCCACAATTTGTTTCCCCTTTGACCAAACACTCTCTTATTGTAATAACTCATGGGTAGAACAGTGTCAGCTGTCCATATAGGCAAAATCCACACCGTTAAAATCCTAAAAACTTCTGAGTCCCTATCCAGTCAAACGTGGCAGTCACACAATTTCTTTAGAACCACATCAGGCTACACCTGGGTTATCTGGGACCCCTGGGACTCCCGCTGGACTTCCCAGCAAAAAGGGGCTATGTACTTGACTTCAGGAACTACCTGGCCTAGTAGCTGTCTCTTTCTCTGGCGTTCCCTTGTTCAGATCCAGACCACCCTACACGCGGCTATACAGAACCAGGAAAGGGAATTAAATGTCCAGCTTTCAACTTTAACTCCTACCCACCCCTTTTCCTGGTTATCCCTATTAAGAGAAGGGTTAGAAATCGCAAACGCCACTGGCCTAGGCAATCTCTCTGCATGCTTCTTCTGCGCAGCTCTAAGGCGACCGCCGTTAACCGCAGTTCCACTTCCAGGCCCGTCTAACGCTTCTCTCAGCCTAAACCCTAACAATAGCCACATACCACCCCCGATCCCTGACGTCCCCTTGTTCCTAAACCCTGGATAGACACAAGTTTCCTTTTGTTATTCAAATGCCGGCACTACCCTCTGTAATACAACTTCCACTCCCAACTCAACCCTCTTGGCCCCTCCCGGTTCTTTCTTCTGGTGCAATGGGACCCTATATAAGAACCTTTCCACTCAGGCCACTGTAACCCTACTGTGTCTCCCTGTCACGCTAGTCCCCCAGCTAACCTTGCGCACCCCTGCAGAATTTTCCAGGTGGGACTCCGCCCCTTTCCCTAGACCAAAACGAGCTATAGTCCTCCCCCTAGTAGCTGGAGTCTCACTCACCACGTCCTTAGTTGCTGCAGGACTAGCCGGGGGAGCTTTAGGTCACTCCCTTATCAGCACTGCAAAACTCTCTCATCAATTCTCCATAGCTATGGAAGCTTCTGCCGAATCCCTTGCCTCATTGCAGAGACAATTGACTTCCCTTGCCCAAGTTACTTTACAAAACCGCCGTGCACTAGACCTGTTAACGGCCGAAAAAGGAGGGACCTGTCTTTTCCTCAGAGAAGATTGTTGTTTCTACATAAATGAATCTGGACTCGTAGAAACGTGAGTTCAATAGCTACATAAACTCAGCGTAGAACTGCAGAAACAACAATTCACCTCCGCGGCCAACAGCTGGTGGAATTCCTCCATGTACTCCCTTCTAGTGCCCCTCATAGGACCATTCATAAGTACACTTCTTGTACTCACTATAGGACCATGTATAATGAACAGATGAACAAACTTTGTAAAAGAAAGACTCAACACTGTCCAGCTTATGGTCCTGAGAGCCCAGTACCAACCTGCACTCACCGAGACTTCCCAGTCAGACATATAAGACCCAAGATTGGCTCTCAAGGTACTAGAGAGAGGGGGGAATGAGGAGTGGAAAAATACTGAATATCAGAGGTCAGAAAGGTCAGGAAACTCCCCTTAATGCTAAAACAACAAGGTTATCTGGAAAGTCCCTAGCAGGGCAAGCGGCCGTTTGTGGTTTGGTCAAAGGGCAGGAACCAATGAACAACTGACTAATGTTTAACTTTAAATGTCAGCCAATTGTAAACCTACAACTGTAAAAATCCCCAGTGACTCTGTAACTTGCTGTAACTTGTTTGTGACTGACTATAAAAGACGGCTGAACACCGAGCTCGGGGTCTCTCCCTAGGATCAGATACCTAGCTGGAGGGAACCGAGTTCGAACTCGAAATAAAGTGATCCCTGCCGCTTGGCTTTGTCTCTGGACTCTGGTGGTTGCTTTCGGGTCATCGCGGGTCTGGGCATTACACCACAATACACCCAGTGGTGGTGCCTGTCTTCAGCAAAGGTGATGTTTGTGCCACATAGTTCCTGGTAGACTGGACTGCTGCCAGAGTGGCCATGGCAAGACCTGAGCTTGGGGTAGCAACACTGAAGGGCTGAGTTCCTGCAAGGCCCTGGAGGCTGAGGCAGCAGACACATGACCCACAGAATTCAACATGGTAGAGTCTGGGTGGAGACTAAGTGTTGCCCAATACCCCACTCTTAATGATTGACAGAACAAATCCATAACCCAATCTTAGTTTGATAATTATACCATGGCTATGTTAGAGGTGAACATTGGAGAAAGTTAGGTGAAGGGTAAGTGTGAACGCTCCGTACTACTTTTGCAACTTTTTTGTAGGTCTAAAATTATTGCAAATTTAAATGTTAAAAGCAAAACAAAACCCTCTTACGAGATTTGGGTAGCAGAAATGTATTCCAGGTGGTAAACAGAACAACTCTTCCCTCTGAGCCCATTCTCAATAGTCTTTTGTTGAAAACTCTACTGCTGAAAAGATGGTGGCAAAGCTGGAGAAGACCCAGACAGAGAGACCCCAGGGAAACATGGTCTGAGGATGGCACCTGTTTTGCACCTGCTCCTCCCATCTTCCCCCCTCAACTACTGGGCAGGCGCTGCCACGGCTTGCGCTCCCCTGGCCTTAGGAATGGCTGTGCTTGTTTAGGGACCTACAGCTGCATGACACCAGCACAAAGCAGGCTCAGACCACCCTGAGTGCTACTGAGTTGATTACTGGACCAAACCAGCTGAAAGAATAATAGAATTGGCTTTATTATCATTTTTTAAAATTAATTTACTTTTAATTGACAAAATTGTATGTATTTACAGTATACAATGTAATGTTTTGATACATGTATACACTGTGGAATGAGTAGATCAAGCCAATTAACATATCTATCACCTGCCATATTTTTGAGTTGTGAGGACATTTAAAATCTACTCTCTTGACAATTTTCAAGTATACAATACATTGTTATTAGCTATAGTTACCACACTGTACAACAGATCTCCAGAACTTATTCCTCCTGTCTACCTGAAACTACGTACCTTTGACCAACATCTCCCCATCCGCACCCAGCACCCTGCTCCCAGTCTCTGGTAACCACCATTCTACTGTCTGCTTCTACAAGTTTGACATTTTTAGATTCTACATATAAGTGAGATCATGTGGTATTTTTTCTTTCTCTGCCTGGTTTATTTTACTTAATATAATGTCCTCCAGGTTCATTTATGTGGTTGCAAATAACAGGATTTCCTTCTTTTTTAAGCTGCGTAGTATTCCATTGTGTCTATATGCCACATTTTCTTTATCCTTGGTCCTTTTGAAAATGAATTTTGGACATTCAACAAGCCAGCAAGGGAGCATCAGTGAAAATTGGTAAGGAGACCAGAATTATGCTGTATAGGAATATGTGTTTTTAGCCAAATGGCTAAAATCTGAATAGATGGCTGACTTTATTCATTAGTGATTTTATATAAAGCAGAACCCAATGATGTTTTTATCCAACGAGATTATATAGATACTATCTTGTTATCATAAACCCTAAACTAGTAGGCTCTGAGTTAACAAGGTATTTCCTATTATTCTGTCATAAAAGCACAGAACAAAAAATAAAAAAAAAGAGGACAGAACATATGTCACAAGTAACTTCACTGGTTAACCCTGGAAATGTAACAAGTTGGGTATGAATTCAACACTATTTCCCAGGATAAGGTGGCCAGTTAAATTAAAATCTTATATGCATTATTATTTCTTATAGAACAGATTTTCTCCTCCCATTTTTAAAAACAAATCACAAGGGAGCCCTAGTGCATCTCAGTGATCTGCCAATGTCTACTTGTGACTTTCTGTCAAATCTAAGACTCTAACCTCAGGCACTCAATTATTTTAAAGATGTCTGTGATACATATTTGCCTTTTTAAAAAAAGATACAGAGCCTTGCTATGTTGCCCAGGCTGGTCTCAAATTGCTGAGCTCAAACGATGATCCTACCTCTGCCTCCCAAGGAACTGGGACTACAGGTGTGCACCACTACGTCCACCTCCTATATTTGACCTTTTAAAAACAACTCTTGGTCTCAATTGTAGTGTATCTCAAATATTTGGAAGTCTGTAATGCTATATGCTATACAAAATTAAGGTAAGTTCAAGATAAGAAAATTCAGGGCAAGGAAAATCCTTCCCAATAGTCTGTGTAAATGCCAAGGGCAGTCACTTCTGAGGAAATGATTTCACCTTCTTTCTATATTCTCCTGCCCTAGCTCTCTTCTTGCATTCAGTCCTAAACACTCAGATTGTACTGTATATTTCCACATGCTCCTTACTGTTGAACAAAGCCCACTGATAAGAATGGCTGCAATACATCTTTTGCAACAATAATGAAATTTCAGAAGAAAAAAATCTGAATGTCTGAGTATAAAAAAAAGTCTGTTTTGAAATGTGTTTTCATAAGGGGGTTTTAACCTGAGCCAAGGGCAGAGCTGGAAATAGAGAACTGTGAACAGATAAGAAGAGGCTCATTTAAACCTTATATTGACAAATGAGATTGGATTACAATGTGACCACTGCAAGCAAAACAAAAGTCTACATGCTAAGCCACTTCCATCCTGGGAGTGCAAAACACCTCTCGAGAATGTCTGTCCTGTGAATGAACTCAGTGCACAGATGAGAGACTCCTATGCTGCTTCTCCCAGCTTAGTCTCCAACTTACCTTCATGTCTCTAATCCAGGACTGAGCCTGTTCCAAATTATCTTCATTGACTTCGGCAAGTTGTTCCCGCCAAGCAACTGCTTGACCATCAAACTTCACAAAATTAAACTTACTTTTATATTTCAGCTGTTCCTACAAGAGACAATGATTACTTAACCATAAAACCACTCACATGTAAAAAAGGGTTAGGGTAGGTCACGGTTTGGTATATTTTAATCACAATGATCTCTATTTTCAGTTTAAGAAGCAAAAAATTATATTCAATAGAAAATATCTTATCTAGTATAAAGGGCATTTGAATAAAATTTATCCAGTTTGTGTGTTAAGACCTTTACAAATGCATATATGATTATATGAATATACATTATATGTCATCTATATGTAAAAGTTTATATCTCTAATGTGATATTAAATAGTGATTTTAATACTAATATTAAGTATATACCAAATAAGCACACCAAATACAATATGCTTGAAGAAAACAAATCTAAAACATCATCATCATTTCAGTCATTATCATTTAGGTAAAGCCATTATTCTGTTACAATTTTATTCACTTGTTCATATTTCTCCAGTAGAGCTTTGTTAAATTAAAAAGTGCATTTTGTATTTCTCAAACACTCCCAGCTATTATTTCTGTGGTTAATACTTAACATCAATACTACGAACTGACAGCAGTAGTGTGATGCCATTGACAGGCATGGACACTAGGAGTTAGGGCACTTGGGCAACCTGCTTCAGTTCACACAGCTCAGAGGCAGCACAGGCCGAATAAGAACTGGAAGCTTCTAAACACCAGCCTGCACCCCTCCCATGCACCAGGGTACACAGCATCCCTAATAAACATTTGCAATTAAAGGTGCTAAGATGAGGAGTATCTGGAAGACAATGGAAGTGTGTGTATACCACAGATTTCCGGACAGAGAAAATCTGAAACAATAAACACAGCAACTCCCTTAAACAACTCATGTGTGACAGAAAGAATCCACCAGAGAAAGGGTCTATTTGCAAAGGAGAACTGATGATTCTTTAACTAGCAAAAGGGAGTATTTCTCTGAATTTGGCTTCCTTAGGACTTTTTTAGTGCAACAAGCCCCTATCCACTGCTCATAACCATCACAGATAATACTTCGTGGAGACCCATTTATGACACACAAAACCCCACAGGCGTGAACCGACAGTTCCATCTAACCTGTATGAACTGAACGATCTTGTCCTTCACCAAGTCCAGTTTGCTCTTCATTGAGTGAGACGTGTCAATGAGAATGTAGATGCAATCATTATGCAATTTTCCAAAGAGGCTTTGACTCCCATCCTGTAGCCATTTAATCCTAGGCAGGAAGTAGGTTGAAAGTGAATGGTGAGAGCCTGCAGGTAACAAGAGAATCTACTCAAGAATTTAATGATGCGTCTGCAGAGGACAGAGCTGCACTGTGCTGTTTATACCCAGTCTTCTGTGAGTGGATCATTCGCTTCGAGGTTTTTCTGTAGAAAATCCTACATTTGGGCTGTAGGATGCACTACCCACCACCAAGCCAAGTAAAACAAAACGAAGAAAATCAATGTGACAGAAAAATAAATCCAATGTGGGTGCCAAAGTCAAAAATACATTACTTGTAGTCATCTGATATTTTGAGGACCTCAGCTATGACTTCAGACTATTTGTTCTTCTAATCTGGCTGACTGCAGTCAAGCTAGTAAAGCCAACACATTCCTGAAGCTTCAGTGAAACTTACGCACAGCATCAGGCAGCCCCAGAGCTCTGTAATAACCAAGGCCCAGGTGGCTGTATGAGAAGGACTGCTTCTGCAGCCCAGGATCGGGTTCCCATCACAGGATGTAAATAAATGAAATTCGTAGCCACAGGCAAAGCCTGTGGGGTGGAGGTAAGGAAAGAGTATGGAAAAAATATTTGAATTGAGGAGTTCAGAGCTCAGCAAAGGCTAAGAAACTAAAATTCGAACGGCAAAATATTGAAAGGACATTACTGCACAGGAGAAAGGGAGACAGAACATGCTCCAGAGACCTGCAGAAGGGTGTCCTCGAAATTTTGGCTAAGTAATGATCAAGGCATACATGGGAAGAAACTGCTGAAGGCAAAGAAGAAATCACCAGAGGAGTAGGCGGATCAACGCCTCAGAGCTCACACACGGCGAGGAGCAGTCCGTCTACCAGCCAGAGTGGGAAAACCTCCTTAATACGTGGGCCACCAAGCAGCGTTCTTGAAAGAGTATTGCCTTAGTAGTAGGATCAAATTAGCCCTGGACTAAAAGCTACCCTGGATCTATTCTAACGTAATTGAAAAGCAACTCCTAGAGAGATCAAATTAGTTTCAAGTAACTTAACTGCATCAAAAACATATATAAAAATATATCTCAAAAAAAAAAAAAAAAGATAAAAATACAGTGAAATCTAGTACCTGACAATGTAAAGTTAAAATGTCTGGTATCCAATAAAAAAATTACCAGGTATACAAAGAAGCAAGAAAATATGATCCATAACCAGAAGAAAAATTGATCAACAGAAACAGATCCCAAAATGATACAGATGATAGAATTAGCCAAAAAGGATGTTACACAGCTATTACAAATACAATCCATATGGTCAAAAGGTAGAGTATAAACAGAATGAGGAGAGAAATGGAAGATATTTAAATAGACCTAAATAAAACTGGTAGAGAGATACAATATCTGAAATTTAAAATATACTGCATGGTATTAACAGTAAATTACACATTAGGAGAAGAAAAGATTAGGGAACAAAAGACAAAGCAAAGGAAACAATTCAAAGTTAAACTGAGAGAGAAAAAAGACAAAAGCACCTTCATCAGAGAGAATTAGTGGCCCGTGGAACAATATCAAGGGATCTAACATATGTGTAATCAAAGTAGAAGAAGGAGAAGAGAGGGGGAGGCAGAAAAAGTATTTGAAAAAATATGACCAAAATGTTTTAATTTTTATTGAAACAATCACCTACAGAGCCAAGAAGCTCAAAGAACCCAAGAAGAAAAATAAAACTACACCCAGGCGTATCACAATAAAATTGATAAAATCTAGAGATAAATAGAAAAATGTTAAAAGCATCAAAGACATTATGTGTGGAGGAACAAACAAAAATACAACAGGAGCCTTCTTGTAAATCATGCAAGCCAGGAGACAATGGAGAAGGATTTTCAAAGTACTGAAAGACGCGAACTGTAAAACCAGAATTCTATGCTTAGCAAACACATCATTCAAAAATAAAGGTAAATTAAAGAGTTTTTCAGACTGAAACAGCTCATTCATCACCAATAGACCTGCACTACCAGAAATATGAATGAAACTTCTTCAGGTGGAAAAAAAAAAAATGATGTCAAACGGAAATATGGATCCATACAAAGGAGTAAAAAGCAACAGAAATATCAAGTATGTGGTTAAATATAAAATACATCTATTCTAGTTTTTAATCTAGTTACAAGACAATTGACTGTTTAGAATGTATAGTGTAATGCATGTGTAGAAGTAAAGTGTACAACAATAGAAAGGACGCAAGTGGGAGTGAAAGTTGTAAGATTGCCATAATATGCATGAAGGGATATAATATTATTTGTAGGGTGACTGCTAAGATGCATATTGTAAAGCCTAAATAGTCACATACACACATCAAAACAACAAAGACGTAGAGCTAATAAGACAATAGTGGAGATAAAACGTAATAATAAAAAACACTCAAACAAAAGAAGGCAAAAAACGAGTAAAAAGAGAACAGAAAACAAATAGCAAAATCTTTGATTTAAATCCTGTTAAATCAATAATCACATTAAATGTAAATGATCTTGACACTCCAATTAAAAGGCAAAGATTGTTAGGTTGGATTAATTAAACAATGCTCATATATAATTATATATCTTGTGTCTGTAAGAAATCCATTTAAATGTAGGATGTGCCGGGCGTGGTGGCTCAAGCCTGTAATCCCAGAACTTTGGGAGGCCGAGGCGGGCGGATCATGAGGTCAGGAGATCGAGACCATCCTGGCTAACACGGTGAAACCCCGTCTCTACTAAAAAATACAAAAAAATAGCCAGGCGAGGTGGCGGTGCCTGTAGTCCCACCTACTAGGGAGGCTGAGGCAGGAGAATGGCGTAAACCCAGGAGGCGGAGCTTGCAGTGAGCAGAGATCCGGCCATTGCACTCCAGCCTGGGCGACAGAGCGAGACTGTGTCCCAAAATAAATAAATAAATAAATAAATAAACAAATAAATAAATAAATGTAGGATGCAGACAAGTAAAGATGATAGAAAAAAATAATTAAAAAAATGTAGGGTGGGTTAAACTGCTATTAAAGTAAATTTCAGAACAAGGAATATTACCAGAGATATAAAAGGGGCATTTCCTAATTACAAAGCAATTGGTTCATCAAGAGAACATAACAATCTTAAATGTACATGCAACTAATAACAGAGCCTCAAAATACATGGAGAAAAAAAAGAACTGAAATGAGAATTGAAGATTATAGTTGGAGATTTCAACACTCTTTTCTTAGTAATCTATGGAACAACTAGAGAAAATCAGTAATAATATGAAAGACTCGAACGACACCATCAGCCAACTTGAGCTAATTGACACCTGTAGTATACTCCACCCAACAAAACCATGTTTTTTTCCAAAATCTGTACTACAAAACAGGTCCCAATACATTTATAAGAATTGAATCACACACTATTTCTCTGTTCACAGTGAAATTAAAACAGAAATCAGTAACAAAAGCTATCAGGAAAATCCACAAATATTTAGGAAGTAAACAATGCATTTCTTTTTATTTATTTATTTTTTGTGACAGAGACTCACACTGTCACCCAGGCCGGAATGCAGTAGTGTGATCTGCAAGCTCCGCCTCCTGGGTTCAAGCGATTCTCCTGCCTCAGCCTCCCAAGTAGCTGGGACGACAGGTGCTCACCACCATGCCTAGCTAATTTTTTGTATTTTTAGTAGAGACGGGGTTTCACTATGTTGGCCAGGCTGGTCTCGAACCCCTGACCTCCTGATCCAGGCCCCTCGGCCTTCCAAAGTGCTGGGATTACAGGCGTGAGTCACTGCACCCAACCTAAACAATACATTTCTAAATAACCCTTTAGTCAAAGAAGAAATGATGAAGAAAATTAGAAAATATTCTGGTGATTGAAAATGAAATACAATATATCAAAATCTGTGAGAGGCAGCTGAAGAGTACAGAGGAAGGGTATCACACAGTGGGCAATACACGTGTGGCCTAGAAAAGAATGTGAGTATGATACAGAAGCATTCCTCAGCCTCCTACAGCACTGTGTGACCAGTGTGATAGCTACACGTTGGCTTGCTGTTTTCAATAAACTGCACTGGCATCAAGGCAGCTGGGATCTGAATCCAAACAACCCCCCTTTCTTTTGAACAAGGCTATCAGCAAACCATCAGATGGCAACCTTAACAACGTTTGTTGGCACTTTCTCTCAGTTGAGCTTTTACTGGTGTATATACACCATGGAGTACTACTAAACCATACCGAAGAATAAAATTCTGTCACTCGCAGCAGCACGGATGAGCCTACAGGACACTATGTTAAGCAAATTAAGTCAGGCACAGAAAGATAAATGCCACATGTTCTCATTCATATGTGGGAGCTAAAAGTATCTGAGCGTATGGAGGTAGTGAGTAGAACTGTATTAGAGGCTGGGAAAGGTAGAGAGAGAGGATGGTGAGGTTGGTTAGCGAATACCAAAGTTTAGCTAGATAGGAGGAACAAGCTCTGGTATTCTGCAGCTCTGGAGGATCAATATGGTCAGCTATAATTTAGTGCATATTTTTTAAAAAAGCTAAATGAGAGAATTTTGAATGTTCACAACATACAGAAATGATGTATGTTTGAGGTGATGGACATGTGAGTTACCCTGATTTATCTTTGTACATTGTATACACACACCTAAATATCACTCTGTATCACATAAATAGGTACAATCATTTTGTGTCAACTAAAAATAAAAGGGAGGAAAAAAGATCAAGCAGATGAGAATTTCCAGAGCGAGGAGACCACTTGTATCTTCCTGCAAATAACACCAACCTCCTTCGGATCCGGGCCAGGACTGTGTGGATTCTCTCACTGTACCACCTACACTTCTCTTTGGTAATGTTCACGTGGACCAAGCTCCCATCCTTCCAGGGAGCATGCACAAACCTGCTGCAATATTTTGCATGGACTGTCTTCTTGTTGGTCTCCTAAGGAGAGGACAAAGGACAGAGGCCACTCAGAAACTATTCAAAGAGAAGAGCCTCCAGATGGCACCTCCAGCTCTGTCGTATTCAAATGGCTCTTAGCACTCACTCTACCGTCAGTCATTCCTTTGTTAGTTCAACTAAATATGTTCCGCTGCCCGCTTCCTATGGAGCCCTGCACTAGGTGTCATGAACATGGGCAAGAAAGATACATGAGATCACACATGTGCCCCAGAAAAGCTAACGATTCCAGCATAGAGACATCCCCCACCAACACACACACACAACACAACACACACACACACACACGTGCAGAGAAAGAAAGAGAGACAGCAATGCGGAGAATTAGATACTCAGTCCCTAGCACTGGGTTGAGACAGTAAGGACCTAACAAGTCCTGGTAAAGAAGAGAGAGCGACAGAGCTCACAGAGGACTAGATGGCCAGGGAGACCATTCTGGAGGAAGTGGGACTGAGACTCTCATGAATCCTCTTTTCCCACCAAGAACCCCACTGCATATCTAGTGCCCTCCACCGGGACAGATGGAGCGGGCCCTCCTCAGTCGGCCTCTATCACTCGGCCCACGGGCACTCACCCAGCGCTCCTCCGCTGGGAGACCTTCTAGACACCAGGAATACAAACACACACAATGACCAAACCCCTGCCTTCTCGGAGCTCACAGTGCAGGAGGGGAGCCCAGTAATAAGCAAATGACGACGCACCAGGTCAGAGGATGACACGTGGAGTAAGGCAAGGAGGAAGAGCAGAGAGCAGAGAAAGGGGGGAGAGACAGGAAAAGTTAGAACCTTGCAGGGAAAGCCTCCCAGAGACAGTGAACCAGGAGAGAGGGCCTGGAGGAACAGAGTGTGGTCATGGGGAGGCCGGGAGCAGGCCAGAGGACACAGCAAGAGCACAGGCCCGAGCTGGGAATCCGCCCGGCATGCCTGTCAAATTTTAGGAAGGCCAATATTGCCAAAGGAAAGGGACAGAGGGAAGAGAGAGTGAGAGAAGCCGGGACGCATAAAGAGGAGGGCCAGGAGCAGGCCCTGGAAAGCCTGACAGCTGTCGGAAATGAGCTGGCTTTTGCTCTGAGTGAAAAAGGACTCCTCCCAGGGCTTTCATGAGAGCAGCGACACGTCTGATTTATGGCTTCACAGCTTTACAGCGGTTACCCTGGAAAGCAGACTGGACGGCCAAGGACCAAGGGCAAAAGCAAAGAGCCAGAAGGTCACGGAGCTGCATGGCCCTGGGCAGCCAAGGTCATGGTAAGAAGTGGTCAGATCCTGAATGACAGGCACGTTCTGAAAACAGAACCGACAGCGTTCACCGAGAGATCAGACGTCTGTATGCGAGAAAAGAGAGGAGTCAGGCACCACCCTGAGGTTTTCAGGCCGGGACCTGAAAGGGTGGAGTTGCAATCAATTGATAGGAGGAAGGTTGTGGAAGAGCAGCTCTGAACGGGAAAGACCAAGATTTAGCGCTTGATGTCTCAGGTTCGAGGTGCCTATTAGATATCCAAGCAGCACGACAGTAGTCGGGAGATTAGGGAAGGCCACAGGACTGGAGGGGTACATTTTGAAGTCGCCAGCCCGCATGCACAGGGGATTAAAAGCCATGGGACTGGAGACCACCTGGGAAATGAGTGTAGACAGAGAAGCGATCAGAGCACTGCACCTCAACGTCCTCTGGCATCGACAGGTTAAGGACATGGAGAAGTCAAAAAGAAGACTGAGAAAGGAACAGCCAGCGAGGTGGGAGGATAACCAGCAGTGTATATTCTAAAATTAAAAAAAAAAAAAAAAAATTCAAGGAAGTGACCAACTAGATCAACTTACTAACAGGTCAAGTAAGAAAGAGACTGAGAATGGACCCCTGGATTTAGCCATTCAGGGATCTCTGCAAAACACGGGTTTTGGTGGCGAGGTGGAAGTTGGCGGGTGGGAGGGGGGTGCGGGTTCTGCCTGATGGAAGCAGGTCCCAGGAGCACGGGAGGAGAATTGAAGAAGTAGAGGAAGGAAATGTACGCAACTCGACTGAGGAACTGAATTCTAAAAGAAGCAGAGGCATGAGGCACAGCCAGAGGTACACATGGGATCAGAAAACTTTTTAAGACGGGAGAAATGGCAGAATGTGTGCGTGCTGATGCGAATGATCTGGAAATGGGGCGACAGGAGGCTGTGATGCAGAAAGGGAGAATGAATAAAATGAGTGGAGAGAGAGTCATGTACCCGTGCAGGCAGTAGCCTTAGACAGGACAAGGACAATTCGGCCTGGGAGAAATAAAGGTAGATGGCAGACACTGGGGGCTGAGATGTGGAGGCAGAAGCTCGTGACATTCCCGTTGATGTTCACGGCATGGGAAGCAGGCCACCTGCAGAGAGTGAGTGTAGTGAGTGTGGAGCAGAAGGTGCTGGGTGTTTCAGGAGAGGGCAGCCAGCGAGGGACTGAGTGGACTGCTGTGCAGCACAAAGGATCCACTGACATTAGTGGGCGTGAATTTACAGTGAAACCAGGCATTGCATCATGGCTGTTTTTCTCCAGTTTCTACCAGTACAGTTAACTGCACGGAGATAAGCCAGAAAAGGCGGAAAGTTGGATTTAGCCAGGGTTAAATCTGGGGTTTTGCCAGATGAATGCAATAGTTTAAGGGGAAATTGGTTGAGGATGCATGGGAAGATAGAGAGGGCAGAGAGGAGGTGGTAGAAACAGTAACTTGTATATCCTGGTGGAGGAGACAGATGGGTGGGACTAGACAGATGGGTGGGACTAGACAGATGGGTGGGAATAGCGCAAGAGAATAAACAATCTACAGATGACTGGTCAGACAGGGGGTCATTTGGAACTGAGGATGTGGGTTATTACTACTACACAGTTATTTATAATGACAATGCCTAAGGCAGGAGTGGTAGAGATGGAGTTGGGGAGGAAGTCATTGGGGAAGAGAAGGTCAAAGAAATGAGAGGTTGGGGTATTGGAAAGGTCCTCCATACAGGACTAAAGTCACTATGAACTAAAGCAGGTGTTGGAGCCAATGAAAGCAAGACAGAAGCCCCGTAATCTTGAGGACTGACGAGGGTGAGCTCAGTACGTGACAGCTACAAGAGATGTCTTCAGTGACACAGTCTGATGATGTGGGAAGGAGAGAGTAGGTCAAGAACCAGAAAAGAGGAGCAAGGAGGCCACCACTCACCCCGGGGCAACACTCCAAAGGGAACAGGAGAGAAACCAGCCCCTACTCCAGAGGGCTGCAGGGAAGGCTTCTCAGGGAGAAGCCCTGATAAGCATCCAGTGGGAAAGTTTCAGAGGCCTGGAGGCGATCAGAGGTTTGCTGATGATGTGCCCAGAGGGTGCGGTGGAGGGATTTTAGGAGTCAGAGAGGGGTGGAGTGGGGTCAGAAAAGGGATGTTCAGAGCCCCATGGCAATGAGAATTCCTGAGTCCAGTGGTGACTGGTGAGAACAAGTGGACTGAGTGAACTGCTGGGCAGCACAAAATATCCACTGACATTAGCGGGCAGGAATTTACAGTGAAACCAGGCATTGCACTGTGGCTGTTTTCCTCCAGTTTCTGCCAGTACAGTTAACTGCATGGAGATAAGCCAGAAAAGGCAGAAAGAGGTTGAAGGGCATGATGAGATCCGTCCTATGCTCCCAAGGCAGGCGGGGGTGGGACCACAGCTCTGCTGCCCTGCAAGGATGGAAAGGAAAAGGTGTCCTGTCTCTCGTGCTCACCACATCCCCATCACAGGGCATTTCCCGAGCGTGCCTCACGCACAGCCAGATGGAAAACCACCAGACCATACACCACAGAGAGACAGGTTCTGCGTCAGGCAGCAGCGTGTCAGAATGGGAAAAGTGCAGTGTGAAAGCCCAGGGACCCGAGCTCAGACCCTGCCTTCGTCTGCCACAGGATCAATCTCAAGTGAGTTACCTCTCGCGGCTCCCGCGACTATTCTCTCCTGTGTAAAATGAGAGCACAAATGTTTACCTTGTACATGAAGCACAAAAGCACTCCACAAACGCTCAGTTCTGATTCGCACTGTTTGTAGCACAGAAACAAGGAAAGGCAACACCTAGGAGGCATCTCCTATGTACCAGGCGCTGTGCTCAGACATGCATTTGTAAATTTGCACTTCACCCATTTCACGAGTAGGAAGCGTGAAGCTCAAAGAAGTCACATGATTTGTTCAACATCTCATCGTCACTAACTAGTAGAAGCAGCACTGATACCTAGAATTTCTCCTTCCATATCCAGTGTGCCTTCCGCCACATCACATGGACTGGTACCTAGCAGGGGCTCCATAAATATTGATCGAAAAATAGACGAAGAGACAAGAATGGGTCTTTGAACATCAGGCTTGGTTTTGTGCACAAGCTCAAGCAACCAAGCATGCAGTGTGGTTTCAGGGATGCCCGAAATATCAAGTTCTCAGGCTTGGGCTGAAATTGTCTTATTAGAAATGCTTGCTTGTCTCCTCCTCCCAGTCGTTCATGTGTTTGAACTGCTACATAACAAGGCCTTTTCAGCCATTCATGTCTGTGTTAATGAGTTTCCTGGGTCTGTTCCTACAAACTAGTTTTTATTGTTAAATATTTAGGGGGTCTTGCCCAGTGGGAGTCTGGGGGAACCCTAAATAATTTACCTATTTCACAGCCTTATTTTCTGCCTACTTTATACACGTCACAATTTTAGGTGTGAATCCAGTTTCAGTATGTAGTCCCAAAGACTACAAATAAAACTGTTCGTTTCTCATCAGTATTTGTATAAAAAAAAAGGTAGATTGATAATTCTCAATCTTTACCATAATATACTTGACTAGCACAAAAAAATGAGGTAAAATTCCCTCTTGTAAGCCAAATTATTCAAAGTGGTCCTGTAAAGTTTCATTTAAAATTGACAAGAGTTAGGAGGTGATCAGTATTAGAGCTAGCTTGAATATACTGCAGTCATCAGTTTGCAGTAAGCTATGTTCAAATTGATGGGGATTAATATTTTGAAATATCCAGGGTCTAATGTATTTATTTTATTTTATTTTGAGACAAAGTCTCCCTCTGCTGCCCAGGCAGGAGTGCAATGGCGCCATCTTGGCTCACTGCAACCTCCGCCTCTCGGGTTCTGCCTCAGCCTCCCAAGTAGCTGGGATTACAGGCACGTGCCACCATGCGTGGCTAATTTTTGTATTTTTAGTAGAGATGGGGTTTCACCATGTTGGCCAGGCTGGTCACAAACTCCTGACCTCACGTGATCTGCCCGCGTTAGCCTCCCAAAGTGCTGGGATTATAGACGTAAGCCACCGCGCCTGGCCTATTTTTTAAATGAAAATTGAGTTATATATGATTTGCTCAACATTACTGAATAATGTCTACAGAACCAGAAACCTGTGCTGGGGGAGAAAACCCACAAATGAGATTTTCCCTGCACTGTAGCAATTACCCTGCATCCTAGGGTAAGCCAGGGAACAAGTCTTGTGTCAATTCCGCATTTTTCTAATTCAGTTTTTGTATTTTCCTCCGTGCAGTTTGTCATAAATGCACAGCAGCGAGGGGGGCAAGAACACAACGTGGTGTGGCTCCCACAGCCCCGAAGGACAGTGCCCTTTCCATGGAGGGCATGTGGCTGGCCAGCCTAGTAACAAGTGGCAACAGGACTGGAGTTCCACCTCCACTGGAGTTCCAACATCTCAGTAATGACCTTGACATTGAATCGGAGCCTTCGAGAATACATGAGGTGACACTGTATTTGAGGGGGACCTTGATTTTCTTTCCCAGGTGTCTCCTCTGGGCTGCGGTCACCCACCGGTCACCTGCCTGTCTGCCCTGGGCTTGCATTTTAGGTTCACTTCACAGTGTGTACCTGGGACTTTGCCACCTCCTGAAAGAGCCTTCCTCTGGTTTTGCAAATCTGCCATGTTCATTTTATCCTCATTTCTATTTCCTATTGGGACACTTCGTAGTCTTTCCACGCTTCTAAACCTTTGATACCTCATCTTCTGGCTCCTGTTCTACATCTCTCTGCTTTTCAAGGTGTGGCCCCTGAACCAGCAGCGCTAGCATCTCCTGGGGATTGTTATGGATGCAAATTCTTGCACCCCATTTTGGACCTACTGACTTATACGCATGATGCTGGAGTTTAGGCAGCACTGCTGTCCAGCACTGTCCTTCACTGGGAGCTAGAGTCGGGCACTAGGAGAAGTTGTATTCCTACAAAACCCACAGTGGAACTGCAGCTTTCAAAGTTTTTCATGGCTATAGCCCTTTGGAGAATCTGATTCCGTATTTGCTGGGATTGCACTGTATGCTGGCTGACAGTCACTGGAATAATGAGGGAAAACACAAGAAGACCACAGAAACTCCTGCTGCACTGGGCGTACTCACCAGCAATTTCTCTTTTCCATTCGATATGGGGGAACAAAGGGCTTCTCTATTTGCATAATGTTGAATAATTCTGAGACTCATAATGCCTGATTTCTCCAAGCCCAGCCCCTGGCTTATCTACAACTCACTGATGTCTAGAACTCATTCCCAGCCTTGATTTCCACTCCCAGAGATGCCCTTTGGAGAAAGGTGAGGAGGGAAGCAGAGGAATCCCCTTCTTCACAGAAACTCAAGCTGGTTTCTCTCCCTGCTGCCCCTTGGCCCGCCTTCTGACCTGAGGGAGGCCTCACCCACCCAGGGCTTGAGGGGAGGCCACAGCCCCTCCCAGGAGTGCACTTCACCTACCGCACTGGTCTGCACGGACTCATCCTCTGGTTTGGCTTTTATATCCACAATCCCATCGGCATGGCGGAAAGAGCAGTCGGCAAGGACGTCATACAAGGATAGCTTCTGGGCCTTCAAGCCATATTTCTGCAGCCACATCTTAGAGTCCCAGGTGTCTTCTGGATTCGATGCAATCTCAACAGAGGTTGTTTCTGACTCTGTAGAATCACAGCTCGTCAGCCATTCGTATGGCACAAGCCATTCATATGACATCCCCAACTTAATATTGACCAACTTGGAACGTGTTCTTTATTAGACCACAAAACCCATGATTCATTTCAGAAAACAGCTTTCCAAAGCAGGACTGGCAAAGAATTATTAGGCTTTTAATGGCAAAAACCTCAATTACTTTTGCAACAATCTAACAGTTCAAAAGACTGCAAAGCAGGGTTATTTTTTATTTCACTTCCTCCCCTCCCTAAGTTGACTGGCCCCACGCCTGGGTGGAGGTGACCAGTAGACCAAGACTGTGTGTCAGGAGCCATGTATGTGTAAGGATGGAGTCAGAAGCTCTGGCTTCAAGTCCTGGCTCCATCACCTACGAGCTTGGGCAAGTTGCTCAAACTTGGGTGAGTCACTCCACTTGATCTCTCTTAGCTTAGGCAGGATTCTTCACCTGCAGCTGGAAGATAGTATTTGCTCGGTCTTCCTAGGTAAACCGCAGCAATTCAGTGAGAAAAGTTATATGAAGCCAGACGCGGTGGCTCACACCTGGAATCCCAGAACTTTGGGAGGCCAAGGCAGGTGGATCACCTGAGGTCAGGAGTTTGAAACCAGCCTGACAAGAAGAAACCGCATCTCTACTAAAAATACAAAAAATTAGCTGGATGTGGTGGCGGGCACCTGTAATCCCAGCTACTTGGGAGGCTGAGGCAGGAGAATTGCTTCAACCCGGGAGGCAGAGGTTGTGGTGAGCCGAGATTGTACCACTGCACTCCAGCCTGGGCAACAGAGCAAGATTCCATCAAAAAAGATAGAAAGAGAGGAAGGAAGGAAGGAAGGAAGGAAGGAAGGAAGGAAGGAAAGAAAGGGGAAGGGAGGGAGGGAGGGAGGAAGGAAGGAGAGAGAAAGAGAAAGAGAAAGAAAGAATGAACGAAAAGGAGAGAGAGAAAAAGAAAGAGAGAAAGAAAGAAAGGAAGGAAGGGAGAGAGGAAGGAGAGAGAGAGAAAAAAGAAAGCAAAAGAAAGGAAGAAGGAAGGAAGGAGAGAGAAAGAAAGAAAAAAGAAAGGAGGGAGGGAGGAAGGAGAGAGAGAAGAAAGAATAGAAAGGGAAGGGGGGAAGGAGGAAGGAAGGAAGAAAGGAAGGAAAAGGCATGTAAATGTGCTTTGTAATGTGGTGGAAACAGAAGCGATGAGGTGGAGGTGATCAACCCACAAAGACTAGCAGGCTGCCTCCCACGAAGCTCCCTTGTTACCTTGGTGAGTGTGTCCTGACTCACAGCCTGGCATTCCACCCTGCAGGCTCAGAAACCTCATGTGCCATATCCAGGACAACCCACCTTAGCTTCACAGGGTGAAGTATAACCCAGAATGCCAATTGCTTAAACATCTCCAGCCTCGGGCACATTTCCGTGGTGTTTTCCAGGGGTAATCTACACTCTAACTGGGAAGACGTGTTACGTTACCTGAGCAGGACAAGCCAGCATATCACACAAGCAGAAAACTGTTTTTCTAGATTACTCAAAACTTGGAACAGCACCTAAGGGAGAATAAGTTACTCAGGGGTGGACACAAAGGAGGGGTGAGGAACTGTGAAGCTGGAAGGAGGCACTGGTGTCTGGAGCTGGCCGTGCACGTCTCCCAACTCCATGCTCGGCGATGGCCACTTGGTAGGCTGAAAGAGACCGTGGTGGGAGTGTTTATGGAATCTGGAAGTCAGCACATGCTACACATCGGGGCTTTTTTCGTTCCCGGGAGTGGGTTGTTAAACCCTGCACACCACTGGAAGGCAGGCAGAAAGGACCCTGAGCCTTCGGCCCCACTGGAACCGTGGGAGCCCTAGGAAGACGCGGAAGGGGTTCTGGGCAGGGCAGTGTTTTTTTCTAACAGTGCTATCATGTAGGAGGTCCACCAGCGCTACAGAGTTTCGCTTAACTCCGCTTACATTAATGGCTCTCAACCTTTCACAGTGGCATCCCCTGAGGAGCTTTAAAAGAAATACGGACGCCTGAGTCCCATCCATTAGATTCAGTTTTAACTGGTTTGGGAGTGTGGCCTGGACACTGGGATTTTTTGAAGCTCCCCAGGCAACTGCATTGTGCAGCCAAGCTTTGCCACTGGCTTAAGGTGGAAAGGACTTCTCAGTTATGACTTGGCAACCCCATCAGCTGATGCTTCCATCAGACACAGATGCAAGTGAAGTCCTACTAAATAAAAAGTAGCACTCACTGTTAGGGAAACAAAACTATGACCCAGACTTTCCTATTACTATATTTAATGGGATATATAATTAGAACAAGATTGGAAGACAGAAATCATGTTAGAGCCAATTCCTTCTGTATAATATGTAAAGGACACATTAATGCTTCATGAGACCCTTGTCCTTGAATTTTAATAGAACGCCATTGAAAGAATTCGCTCTGAAACCTACGAGTGGGGAACTTCTCAAAGAAGCTTGTTTTGGATTTTGAACTTTAAACCAACCTGGCATCAGAAGCCCCTCAGAGCTGCATCCCCGACACCAGGAACTGGCTTCTCCATGAATCATAAAGCATCTTTTCACCCTTCTCCAGGAGCTCAAGCCAGAGGCTTCTCAGAGCTTCGAGTCCCTGGGGTTCGCCTGCACACTCTCCCCCATCACACAGCGGCAGCAAAAAGAGGACGCCGCCGTTTCTGTCAGGGAGATCAGCCCCCTTGGAGAAACCCTTGGGGCGACATTGTCCTCAATTTTTATTAATTATATTCCCATTCACTGTGTTTTTGCTTAGGAAGACCTTTCCTTTTCTCCTCTCCCTTTTTTTCCTGATCAATAGGTGCAGTAGGAAATTAAATTTTCATTCAATTATTCCATAAAAACACACACCTTATTATATCCTTCTGCTCTGTTTTGGGCTGCCTTCTTTTAAAAAAGATAAGAGCCCTCTGTCAAGTATAAATTCAAGCTTACCATAGAACTTCCTAAAAACACATTAGAACCAATCCTTTTGAAAGAGGCAGAGACTAACTTCTGACTCCAGCTTCACCGTGGACCAGACGGTGCAGTCCTGAGGGCAGGATTCAGGCTCCCAATGACCATCTGAAAAGGGGGTTCAGGCAAGCCGCCAGAGCAACCTGAACTTTCATAGAGGAAAGAAGGGTGACCAAGCAATCGAAACCAAACAGCCCAGGCACTCTAAAGCTAAAGAAAGGAGGAAAAAAAGAAAAAAAAGAAAAAGAAAAAAAGGAGGAAATCTTTTAACTTCCAGTGCTAATTACACCAATTAATGGCTGAGTCTCATTTTCCTGGGAGGGGCAGGGAAGGGCATCATCCATTCATTAGCGTCACTTACTAAGGGGTCCTTCCCATTCCCCAGCAGTTAGCTTAATTAAAAATGTTACATGAATTCTCACCCACAGAGAATTCATTTATTATAGAGGTATGAGCTCACCGCTAATCCTGATTACATGGCTTTCCTATTCCACAGGACAGATTGCTAAAGATGTTCTTTCTGTTATGAGAAGGGAGCACATCTATGCCACAGGATTAACCAGCCCTGTCCTCCCCATCCTACTTGTCAATCTCAGAACATTTTTCAATGAAAAAGACCTACTGGGAAAATGCTTTTGAAAACCATCCCTGCCATAGCCAGGGCCACACACACAAAGATAAATTGGGCACAGTTTTCCTTGCCCACTCCTCTCCCTGTCCCTCATCCAACCGCCAGGTTCAGCTCCAGAGGGGCTCACAGCCATCAGGGATTTCTCACCACCATAACTCCCTTCTCCCATCCTCCTCCACTAAATGTTACTTGCCTGGCACCTCACTCCTGCCATGCTAGCCCCACACGCCTTTCAGGAGGGCTGTCAGCAAATGAATCAACTAGAACTCTAGATCAAGTCTGACGTTTCCAAGAGTGGGTCCCACAGAAACTGCTTCCACTGCATGTCAGTGGCTTCTACTCAGGAAGAGGGTTCCTTAAACAAAAAGTTTGGGGAGCTTGAAAAGAAGGTTTCAAGGGGTTCTTGATCACAGGACTTCGCTAAGACTTTCTTAGGCGAATGGGCAGCGGGGCTTACCACAAGCAAGATTCCCAAAGCTGTTTAGCCCGAGTCTTTCTGCATAGAACGTTTTAGAGGGCTTGTATTTAACAGGCCATAACCCGTGTGATCACAGGTGCCATGAGACAATGAACAAACTCTTGGCCACCACATGGGGAGTGGCACAGGAAAAGAATGCTGTGAATTAGCTGAAAAGGAAGGCAGAAGGAAAGAAGGAAGGAGGGAGGGAGGGAGGCAGGAAAGAAGGGAAAGATAGAAGGGAGGGATGGAGGGGAGGGAGAACAGAAGAAGGGAAGGAAGGAAGGGAGGGGAGAAAAGAAGGAAGGAAACCAGAATGAGGACAGCTGGGAAAGGAGGGAGATGTTTGGTACAACATGGAACAACTGAGATTAGGAAGTGAGACAGGATTGATGGAGTTAGGGAAATTTAGACTGAGTGACCTGAAATTCACATGTTAAGTGGCAGGGATGAGGGAAGGAGGGAGGGAGGGAGGCAGGAAAGAAGGGAAAGATAGAAGGGAGGGATGGAGGGGAGGGAGAACAGAAGAAGGGAAGGAAGGAAGGGAGGGGAGAAAAGAAGGAAGGAAACCAGAATTGAGGACAGCTGGGAAAGGAGGGAGAAAGGTAGCAACTGTCAGGAAAAGAAATCTGGTCCCGCCTGCTGGTGAGATGAGTGAGGTTTCAGCCCTGTGAGCCGGTTAAGCATGGAGCAGCTGCAAGGGCTGTGCGTTCTCTGAAAGTCAGATGAAGCCCATCCCAGTCTGAGATCCAGGAGCCAGGTGGCGACAGTGTGGTGAGAGAGCAGCTCATCTCTGAGCAATCAAGCCCTTTGTCTGCTGCAGTTATTAACTAAACCTGCTGTTAACCTATGCTTGCTAAAGTACCATGCAATAAGCATATCTGCCCGGCACTGCAGGGGAGCCAAGAAATGGGGAGGAGGGGATGAAGGAGATGGAGGATGGTAACCCTCCAACATTCTACCAAACTGATTCACTGTGGAGATCAGGTAAATGTTCTCTGGAGCACCCCCACAGGCTACACACAAGGACTGAGGACCAAATAAAACCTCTGTTATAAAGAAGGGCTCCATGGCATGCCCAACTGGAAAAATGATTCCAACCCATAGTGTTCTCAGTTCCTACAATCCTCTGGAGGTCGAGGTGGGAGAGAGAGAAAAGGAATAAAAAACAGGGAGGCAAAAAAGAAGCAGACATAAAAACGAAGAACATCAAACACCAATCACAGAAAGAACACGGAAGAGGAGCTAATGCCCCCTAAAGACATGGTTCAACATTTCCCTCACTTTCTCTTCTGCCTTGTGATTCTGAAAGAAGGACTCTTAAAAAGAATTATTTTAGATGTAAGGTGTGAATGATGCAGCTGCAGGAAGAATTTTTAAACTACAGCATCTGCAGCTGGCTACAGAGAAATAAGGAGCCGTTAATTTAGCGACAAGCCTGCATGAAGACTGAGAAGAAACCACTAAAGAGACTACAGACTGCAAGAGAAGAATGATAAAAGCCACATCTTACTGTGTCTATATCTAACTAGCATTCAAAACAAATTGAAAATAGTTGAGGATCAGTGAGGTCGGCATCAGACTGTACCTTAGGGTATTCCTTCTTTAAAAAGAGCTGTGGTATCGCAAGATAAACACAGACTGATTCAAGATGTTTGCTACAACATAGAACAATTGAGATTAGGAAGTGAGAAAGGATTGATGGAGGTAGGGAAATTTAGACTGAGTGACCTGAAATTCACATGTTAAGTGGCGAGGATGAGAACTCTAAAACAGAGTGTGAATGCTGGAATGAAACCAAGATGGAAAGCTGAATCTACTTCCTTCAGAAAATTAAAATATTTGTCACCTTTGTGATCTTGCATCACTGTTGCTGAGGTTTTTAAAAAAATCTTTAGTCAGCATATTTATTTCATATATTCTTTCAGAAACTTTTTGAGATATAATTCACATATCATAAAATTTGACGGCAAGGTGACTATAGTTAATGGTGATAAATTATATTCTTGAATTATATTCTTGAAAAATCCAAAGAGAACTATTAAGTGCTCTCACCACAAAAATGTTTACTGTGTGAGGTAATCTAATTTTTAATTAGCTAGATTTAACAAAATTTCACAATGTACATATACTTCAAAACATCATGTTGTACATGATAAATAGATACAATGTTATCTGCCAAATTAAAAAAAATAAAGTATTGGTGTTAATTATTCTTTAAACACTTGAAAGAAGTCACCAGTGAAGACATTTGGTCCCGGCTTCTCTTTGTGCAGACTTTTTAAAAAAATTACTAACACAGCTGCTTATGACAGATCTATGCAGAATTTCCATTTCTTCTTGAGTCAGTTTTGGTAGTTTGTGTCTTTCTAGGAATTTGTCCATTTCGTTTAGGTTATCTTATTCATCAACATACAATTGTTCATAGTAGTCTCTTATAATCACTTTTATTTTCAAAAGGCTGGTACTCATACCCCTTCTTTCCCATTCCTGGTTTTAGTAATATGGGTGTCTCTCTCTCTCTCCCCTCCCCCCCTCTCCTTTCTTGGTTTGTCTAGGTAAGGATTTCTCAGCTTTGTTGATCTTCTAAAGCAACAAACATTTAATGTTTTAATTTTATTGTTTTTCTATTTTTCATTTTATTTATAGCTTCTCTAATTTTTTTTTATTATTTCCTTCCTTCTGTTTGTTTCGCTTTAGTTTACTCTTCTAATTTCTTAAGGCAGAGGTTTGGATAATTGATGTGAGATCTTTCTTCTTTTTTGAGGTAGGTATTTTCAGCTAAGCACTGCTTTAGTTGTATCCCATAGGTTTTGGAATGTCAAACTTTTTGTTTTCATTCACTTCAAATAATTTTTAAATTTTCTGTTTGATATATTTCACCCTCTGGTTATTTAGAAGTATGTTGTTAGTATTCACATATTTGTCAATATTCAAAATGTCTTACTCTTATTTATTTTAATTTCATCCATTGTAGTCAGAAAGATACTTTGTATGATTACAATCCTTTTAAACTTACTGCAACTTGTTTTGTGGCCTAACATGTGGCCTATTCTAGAGAATGTACACTTAAGAATATGTATTCTACTGCTGTTTCATATAATCTTCTATAGATGTCTATTAGATTTAGTTGGTTAGAAGTGTTGTTTAGTCTTTTATTTCCTTGTCAATCTTCTGCCTAATTGTTTCATCCCATATTGAAAGTGGGATAATGAAGTCTTCATTTACTATCATCAAACTATAGAAGACCTTTCAATTCTGTCAGTTTTTGCTTCTTGTATTTTGGTAAACTGTTGTTACATGCACATGATTATGTATTCATAATTGTTACATCTTCCTGGTAAATAACTGACACTTTTATCATTACCAAATGTCCTTTGTCTCTAATAAGAATTTCTGTCTTAAAGACTCTTTTGTCTGAAATTAGTATAACTATTCAGTTCTCTTTTTGTTACTTATTTGTATGGTGTATCTTTTTCCATTCTTTACATTCATCCTATTTCTGTCATTAAATCTAAAATGTGTCTCTCGTAGACAGCATATAGTTAGATCATGCAGCTTTTTGTGTGTGTGTTTTGTTTTGTTTTGTTTTTACTTATTTGCCATTCAATTAAAGTGTTTAATCCATTGACTTTTTCCTTTTTTCTTTTTCTTTTTTTTTTTTTTTGAGACAGAGTTAAGCACTCACTATCCTGTCCAGAATGGAGTGCAGTAGCTATTTACAGGTGCAATCATAGTGCACTGCAGCCTCAAACTCCTGGCTTCAAGCAATCCTCCAACCTCAGCCTCTCAAGTAGCACGGACTACAGGTGTGTGCCACTGTGCCCAGCTAATCCATTTACACTTCATATAATAAATGATATGGTAAAATTAATGTCTGCCATTTTGTTATTTGTTTTCTACATGTCATATATTTTTCATTCTTCTATTCCTCTACTATCACCTTATTTTGTGTTAACTGAATATTTTCTAGTATTCAATTTTAAGTTATTTGGAATTTCTTTTACTATTTCTTAGTGGCTGCCATGGAAATTTTAATCAAAATCTTAACTTATCACTCAGATTAATCAACTTAATTTCAATAATATACAAAACATTAAATCTATATAACTCTACTGCCTCCCCCCTCCATTGTGTTGTTATTCTCATATAAAGTATACCTTTAAACACGTGTGTTTATCAGAACAGATTAAAATTTTTTTGCTTTATAAAGTTGTCTTTTGAATCAGATAGGAGAAAAAATAGTTACAAACAAAAAATATATTTATACTATAATTTCTGTTTACCCACGTAGTTATCTCTATTGGTGCCCTTTATTTCTTCCTGTGGATTCAAGTTATTCTCCAATAGTCTTTCATTTTATCCTGAAGGATTTCCTTTAGTATTTCTTTTTTTTTTTTTTTTTTTTGAGGCGGAGTCTCGCTCTGCCGCCTAGGCTGGAGTGCAGTGGCCGGATCTCAGCTCACTGCAAGCTCCGCCTCCCGGGTTCACGCCATTCTCCTGCCTCAGCCTCCCAAGTAGCTGGGACTACAGGCGCCCACCATCTCGCCCGGCTAGTTTTTTGTATTTTTTAGTAGAGACGGGGTTTCACCATGTTAGCCAGGATGGTCTCGATCTGCTGACCTCGTGATCCACCCGTCTCGGCCTCCCAAAGTGCTGGGATTACAGGCTTGAGCCACCGCGCCCGGCCCCTTTAGTATTTCTTTAGGGCAGGTTTGCTGAAAGTAAATTCTCTTGGTTTTTGTTTATATTAATTTTTCCTTTTTTTTTTTTGAGACAGAGTCTCACTCTGTCACCCAGCCTGGAGTGCGGTGGCACGATCTCAGCTCACTGTAACCTCTGCCTCCTGGGTTCAAGTGATTCTCCTGCCTCAGCCTCCTGAGTAGCTGGACTTTATGGTATGCCATTGGTCTCTTAGACTCTGTTAGGTTTTTTTTCATTCTTAATCCTTTTGTTCTTCAGACTGGTTAACCTCAGTAGAGCTATCTAAAAGTTCATTGGTTTGTTCTTTTGCTTGCTCAAATCTGGTGTTGAACCCCTCTAGTCAGTTCCTCACTGCAATACTTTGTACTCCAGAACTTTTTTCAACTCCAGAATTTCTATTTGCTTCTTAAAAAAAAAATTTCTCTCATTATTGATATCTCTATTTGGTAAGACATTGTTCTTATACTTCCTATGTTCTTTAGACATAGTTTCCTTTAGTTCTTTGACATATTTAAAATCACTTATTTAATATCTTTATCTAGTAAGGTCAATGTCTGGGCTTCCTCCTGGACATGGACAGTTTCCTCATGGACAGTTCCCATGGATTGCCGTTTTTCCTTTGTATGGTCCATAGTTTGTTTCTTTGCATGCCTCGTTTTTGTTGTTGTTGTTGTTGACAACTGGACATTTTAAATAATAAAACTCAGCAACTCTGAAAATCAGATTCTCCCACCTGCCCAGAGTTTGTTGTGATTCTGTTTGTTTATGACTCCTGAATTCTGTAAAATCTGCATTCTTTGTCATTTGTAGCTACTGGAGTCTCCGCTCAGTTAACTCAGTGGTCAGCTAATAATTGAACAGAGATTTCCTTACATCTTTTGGACTATTCCTTGCTGAGGAGCTGTGTGTGTTATCAGGCCACACTTTCCACACTGCAGCAGTGAACAACTCTCCCTCAGCCTTTACTTCTTGCTGGTGCACAACCTCAAGCTCAGCCTGAGATGAGAGCTGAGGGCCCTCCTGAGTCTTTTTTTGAACATATGCATAGCCTGGGCATGCCCACAGCCCTGTGCATGTGCCTGCCTGGGCTATGCATGATAGATTCCCAGTAATACCCCAGAGCTTTAGAAAGACCAATGGACATCCCATTCCCCAGTTTTTCATCTTAAGTGTTTTGGTTTACCTCTTGTTCATCCTGACTGTTATCTACAACCTCAGTCAGCCATAAAGTTAATCAATCACTTCTCATTGTTTTTGACAACTGTCCCCAGAGAAAAGGCTTTTCCCACGGAGGAAGAACTGAGTGAAGTCAAATAAAGAAAGCTTTGTAAGTGGGGTCTTCCAGAGAGCCAGTGGACAGGTCAAATAATGAGAATTATTCTGGAAATGAGGCTTTGAAGGAACTCCAACCCCATCCTGCCCCCTCCAGTGGCTATGAGCCTGCGGTTTCCAGTGTGATCACAAATTGTTGGTTTTCAAGGTTAGTGAGAAGCTGGAGCTGGGGAATGTGAATAGGACTAGCTAAAATGCCACCAACTCACTGTTCTTACTGAGATTCAATTTTTTTTTTGAAAAAACACTCCCCAGATTGCTGTACACCTTGGGTTAATTCCTAGAGTTATGAAAAAAGTTGATTCTGATAAGGTCCTTATGCCTCCTATGAAGGAGAAGTTTTGAAGGTCCTTAACTCTGCCATTTTTGCCCAGGTATTTTGGCGTTCCCATAATTAGGGGCCCAAATACACTAAATATAATTACTTAATAGGTTTGTTGTGCTTTTCCACAGTCATTTTTTTTTTCTTTTGAGACTGAGTCTCGCTCTGTTGCCCAGGCTGGAGTGCAGTGGCACGATCTCAGTTCACTGCAACCTCTGCCTCCTGGGTTCAAGCGATTCTCCTGCCTCAGCCTGTCAAGTAGCTGGGACTACAGGCGCACGCCACCACGCCCGGCTAATTTTTGTATTTTGAGTAGAGACGGGGTTTCACAATGTTGGCCAGAATGGTCTCGATCTCTTGACCTCGTGATCCGCCCACCTTGGCCTCCCAAAGTTCTGGGATTACAGGCGTAATCCACCGGCGCCCAGCCCTCTACAGTCATTTTTTAACAACATGATTTTTAATGTTGACATTTCACCATACCTGTATCGCATTCCAATATTTTTCCCAAGTTAAATGCATAGCATCTACAAAATTCTAATCAACCAATTCTCCCAAATTTGAGGAGAAAATTTTGAGAAATTAATCTTGAATCATGGGAGAATTACATGGTATTTTTCTGCAAATGTTTTGCCACATGTGCTTTTTGTCTGGAAAATACAAAGCTCAGTGCCCACTGGAAAATGCATTATTTGAGTAAACACAGTCTTGGTCCTTTCTAGCATTCTCACTTGTTGCTTATTAATCAAGCCTTGTCAAAGTTCACTTGACTATACAGAGAGCTTTACAGATATAAAGGCATTGTGAAGAAAATGTGAGTTCTAGGAAGAAATATTATTTTATCCTTTGCCTTGCCTGAAGTGTGAACACTTTGACAAGTGTGCCATTTGCTTCTGGTTGCATAAGAAACCAGCTGTGCCCTGCCCCAGATCTCTTCTGCAGCCTTCTTTGAGCAAAAAGGGAAGACATTCTTGAGAAGATAAACATGTACAAGTACTCTGTAAATTAGCTTGTTCTGCTCTCAAATTGCAAGTCATCCTGTTGGCAAAATAGTCTTCATCTAGTACACTTATTAAACATCTAGCATTGGTGCAGAACAGAAAACTCAGATGATATTTCACCTCTGTGGATATCAGAGTCCAAGAACTTGGGGTCAAAGATTCAGAAACATGGGGTTCCTGCTTGATACACCTTTATTTATCTTTATATCAAGAAAGTTCACTTCACCCCAATAGTGTATCTGAATTCTCCACCTACATAGTCAATTGCCTCCTCTATTTCTCTACCAGGCTCTCAAGGATGCTTCAGTCTCAACAGGTTCAAACAAAGTGTGTCATCCCCCATCCCCACCTGGTTCTCCTCCAGCATTCTCTCAGCATAGTGGACGACACCGTATCCATCCAGGAGCTTACTTTTGACACTTCCATCTCCCCCACCCCCCAAGTCCTATTGATACGAAGTGCTGGGAAGGGAAGAGCTGGTCCCTTTAAATGATATGGATGTGGGGAAGGAAAGTGCTGGGTACAGGAAGGGTGTGGACCCTGGCTAGGGCTCCACCGCCATGGACCTAGGTGAGGACATGTGTTTCTGTTTTCCCACTCAATTGTTGCATTTCCCAAGACCACCCTGGCCTGTCATGCCCCATTCTGTACAGAGACAGAAGCAGCTGGACATTGAGAGGAGCATATCAGAGGAGGAACACACAGGCGGCTGGATGTCGGGAGGAATGCGCCGGCATGCCAGCAGGCCACTGACCAACAGAATGACGCAGAGTTTGGCTGGGGCAGTCAGAGGAGAGCCCGGGCTGCCAAGCAGCCTGACTCCAGGGAAAAACCATCACCCTTCTGGCTCCCCCATCTGCTGAGATGCTTCCACTCAATAAAACCACTCATTCTCAAGCCCACATTTGATACGACTCTTCCAGTACACCAAAGCAAGAATCCAGGATACCGAAAGCCTCTGTCCTTGTGACAAGGTAGAGAGTCAAATTGAGGTGGTTAACACAAACAAGAGCATCCTGTAACACACGCCCATTGGGGCTGCAGGAGCTGTAAACATTCACTCCCAGACACTGCTGTGGGGTTGGCACCCTACAGCCTGCCCGTCTGAATGCCCCCCTAGAGGTTTGAGCAGCAGGGCACTGAAGAAGCAAGCCATTCCCCCATCACACATGCTGCAAGGGAGACAGGGGAACTTTTCCTGTTTTGCTGTCAATTCAACAACCAAATTCTCCCTCCTATCTGCCCATTTATCACCTTCACAGGCTCCTCCTGCTCTTGTTCAGGATTGCCACCGTCACTGTACTAACATCTTTATTCTCTTCCCTCATCCTGTTTGTCCCCTCGTCTCCAACTTGTTTCCCACCCAGTAGCCAAAGTGATTTTTTTTTCTAAATGTAAATCTGATCTTAGCATTCTCCTGCTTACAATCCCCTAGCGGCTGGCCACTGGTATGAAATTGAGGGTGAACCCCTGTACCGCGGCCTCCAGAGCCAGCACAATTGGGTCCCTGCCTCCCTCTCCAGACTCATCACTGGACACTGCGCTCCAGCCACACTCCTCTTTCCAGTTCTTCTAAAGTGCTGTTCTCCTTTCTGCCTCGGGGCCTTTGCATACGCTGTTCTTCTTCCTGGCAAGTACTCCCCGCTCTCTCCCATCCTTTCACCTCGCTCACTTACCTCTTCAACCCTCAGATATCAGCTCCAAAGTTATTTCCTCAGGAAACCTTTCCTTGACCCTGGGAATAGCTCAGAAGCTCCCACTTTTCCTCAGTCGTGAATACCCCATTTGTGTTCATCTGATTTTCTACCTTCATGGAGCAAAAGATGGTTCATGTAGGTCCTGCTTTACGAGGGCCCATTCCATGTCTCTTATTTACCATTATGTCATCATCTACCACAGTGCTACATAGAGTAAGCACTAAATAAACGAAAGAATAGACAAGTGCATTAACCTTTGCTGAAGCCCTCATTACATCCTACCTATGGGACAGCACAGGTCTAGGTGTTTTACATGTGTTTTCTCATTTAACTTTCATAACAGTCCATGCAGTAGGTATTATCATTATCATCCACATTTTGCAAATAAGGAAACTGAGGCACAGATAATAAGTGTCTTGCCCAGCATCACACAGCAGGAGTGGGCAGAGTCAGGTTTAATATCTTTCTGGCTGGGTGCAGTGGCTCACGCCTGTAATCTCAGCACTTTGGGAGACCGAGGTGAGGGGATCACGAGGTCAAGAGATCGAGACCATCCTGGCCAACATGGTGAAACCCCGTCTCTACTGAAAATACAAAAATTAGCCGGGCGTGGTGGCGGGCACCTGTAGTCCCAGCTACTGGGGAGGCTGAGGCAGGAGAATCACTTGTACCTGGGAGGCGGAGCTTGCAGTAAGCCGAGGTCGCACCACTGCACTCCAGCCTGGTGACGGTGATATTCCGTCTCAAAAAAAAAAAAAAATCTTCTTAACTCTGAGCCTGCGTACTTCATCACCACCCGGGACTATAAAGACATCTTGCTGGGGCCGGGCGCGGTGGCTCAAGCCTGTAATCCCAGCACTTTGGGAGGCCGAGACGGGCGGATCACGAGGTCAGGAGATCGAGACCATCCTGGCTAACACGGTGAAACCCCGTCTCTACTAAAAAATACAAAAAACTAGCCGGGCGAGGTGGCGGGCGCCTGTAGTCCCAGCTACTCGGGAGGCTGAGGCAGGAGAATGGCGTAAACCCGGGAAGCGGAGCTTGCAGTGAGCTGAGATCCGGCCACTGCACTCCAGCCTGGGCGACAGAGCGAGACTCCGTCTCAAACAAACAAACAAACAAACAAAAGACATCTTGCTGATTATTTAATACAATTGCTAATGAAAATAAGCACCATCCCGCTCTCCATTTGTTCAAAAAATATGTGCTCTAAACTCCTGTAGACCTACTGTAGGTTACCACGGCCTGCAGAGCCTGAATGAACCTTTAGCCATTTCCTTGTCTTTTGAAACTGAATTTGGTATTTTGAAACAAGCAAGTATTCGGAGTCCAATCTTGAGTCTCAGATGGTCATCTTTTGGACTGTCTCTGTTCATGACTGAAGCACAACTACACAGTGTGACTAGACTAATGCTCTCTCCCGGGTCACAAAATGGCTGTGAAGGTTATTCCAAATGAGGAGTCCCTGAAATGCTTTGAGACGCAGCAGCATCAAAGAAGGGTCAAGCTTCCCAAACTTTGGACAAATTCTATTGATTGACTCATTGATTCACTGATTCATTCATTCATTGTGAGACACCGTCTGGCTCTGTCACCCAGGCTGGAATGCCGTGGTGCGATCACCACTCACTACCACCTCGACTCCCCACTTCTCGACTCAAGCGATTCTCCTACCTCAGCCTCCCAGGTAGTTGGGACTACAGGTCTGGACTAAAGTGACCTGCCCACTTCAGCCTCCTAAAGTGCTGGGATTACAGGTGTGAGCCACCACGATCAGCCTGGACAAATTCTTCAACGTTTTGTGAGAAAAGCCACCTTCGTGTTTGAGGGTCATGCCTGGAACAGGCACACTGAGACACACACACACACACAGACACCCACAGAATGCCCAGGTGTGTCCCACCCACGTCTCTGAACAGCTCAGCGCCAGAGGAGTGACTCTCCTTCTCCCTTTTTTCACTTTACCGAGAGTTGTATTGAGCTACAATTGAGATATAATATCTCATACGCCTTCAAAGTGTACACATTGGTAAGTTTCCACATACGTATGGTTAGATGTATGTTTATCACCTTGCTGTTTGTTTTCTATTAGCCCTATCTGTTCTTTGTTCTTTTTTTTTTTTTTTTCCTGACAGGTTTTGGTTTGTGTATTTTTAATTCTATTTTATTTCCTTTGTCAGCTTGTCTTGTTATTTCAGTGGTTATCTTAGGTTTATAGTACACATCTTCAACTTCTCATAGCCTAACTTCAAGTAATATGACATCGCTTCATGTATACTATGTGCCAGTGATAAACTATTTCAGCTCGCGTATGTCTGAAAATGTCTTTATTTTGCCTTTGTTTTTGAGAGATATTTTTCTTTGTATAGAATTCTAGGCTGAATGTTTCAGGTACTGAAAGAAAAAATGCTGCCTTGCTGTCTTTTCATTTGAGTGAGAAATCTGCTGTCATCCTTGTCTTTGTGGCTTTGTGCGTATCTTTTTTGTCGTTGTTCTGGCTGCTTTTAAGATTCCCTCTGTGTTACTGATTTTAAGCAAACCAATTAAGATGTCTCTGGGTGTAGTCTTCCGTATTTTCTTGTGCCTAGCATTCACTGAGCTTCTTGGATCTCTGGGTTTGTAGTTTTCATCAAATTTGGAAACTTGTCAACACATTTCTTTAAATATGTTTCTGTTCCCTGCCCCTTCTACTTCCTCCCCTCAGGAATCCCATCTAATGTATATTTGGCCACTTGAAATTGTCCCACAGTTCACAGATGCTCTTTTGGGTTTTTCAAAACTCTTTTTTTCCTATGTCTGTCTCATTTTGGATAGTTTCTATTGCTGTCTTCAAGTCCACTCATCTCTTTTCCTGCAATGTCTAATCTGCCATTGATTCCATTTAGTAAGCTTTTCATCTAATATATTTTCTTCTCTTAAGTTTTCATCTCTAAAAGTTCAGTATGTGTCTTTTTAAAATATTTTCCTTGTCTAGACTTAGCTTTTGAACATACGGAATACAGTTATAACTCTGAGTGATTCTTCTGCCAATTCTAATGTCTGTGTTAGTTCTCAGTCAGTTTTGATTGATGGATTTTCCTACTTATTACGGGTCACATTTTTCTGCTTCTTTTCACACCTTGTAATCTTTGATTAGATGCCAATCATTGTGAGTTTGACCTTGTTGGGTACTGGATGCTTTTGTTCTTATACATTTTCTTGAGCTTTGTTCAGAAATGCAGCAATGTTACCTAGAAATAGTTTGTTCTTTTCATGTCTTGCTTTAATGATTTCTGGCCAGGCGCGGTGGCTCAAGCCTGTAATCCCAGCACTTTGGGAGGCCGAGGCGGGCGGATCACGAGGTCAGGAGATCGAGACCATCCTGGCTAACACGGTGAAACCTCGTCTCTACTAAAAATACAAAAACTAGCCGGGCGAGGTGGCGGGCGCCTGTAGTCCCAGCTACTCGGGAGGCTGAGGCAGGAGAATGGCATAAATCCGGGAGGCGGAGCTTGCAGTGAGCTGAGATCTGGCCACTGCACTCCAGCCCAGGCGACAGAGCAAGACTCCGCCTCAAAAAAAAAAAAAAAAAAGAAAAGAAAAGATTTCTTAGGAGGGCCCAGAGCAGTGCTTGATTTAAAGCTAATTATTCCCCATGACTGAGGCAAGACCTTGCCAAGTAGTCTCCCCAGGGACCCATGAATTCTAAAGCTTTCAGGCTGATGAGAACAGGCACTGTTCTTGGTCCTGCGTGCATTCCAAGCCCCGTTTCTTCTAATTCTTTCCAACGGCCCTTTCCCATACTCTTCTCACATGCATGAGCTGATCAGTATTCAAATGAATTCTTGAGGGGAACCCTTTGCAGATTTCTGGATTTCTCTCTCTGTGCATCTATTTCCTCTCTGGTACTTTGTCCTGTGAATTGTAGCTGCCTTGGTCCCTCCAGACCCTCAGCTCTGTCTCCCAAACTCAGGATGTGTTCTGGACTCCGCTTGGGTTCCTCCTCTGTGCACCAGGGCCTGGAAACTCTCAAGCCAGGAAGCAAGGGAAAGCTAGAGCCCACGTTTTTTTTGCCCTGTATGTCAGAAATCACCGGCCTTCATCATTAGTGTTCAGAGTCCTACAAACCATCGATTCATATATTTTTGTCAGTTTTTTTTTTTCCAGGGAACTCTCATGTCCTGCTCTTGGTAAGTAAAAGAGGTTTAAAAAAAAAAACCTATCGGTGGCCTCACCTTCTTCTCACCTTCTTTTCATCCCAGGCACCAGACTCATGAGACATTTCTCCCAGCAACTGCCCTCCTGGTCCTATGGACCTGTATGTGCCAGCTGACCTAGAACCACTGTGCAGAACGGCAGCTTGCTGGATCTCCTCCGATCCGCCCCTTCCCTCTCCCGCTGGCCACCTTCTCTCCTGGGGTCTGCAGGTCCTGAGCAGTCAGCTTAGGGGAACAGCTGCTGCCTTCCTAGGAGGCCGTCCAAGCCAGTCTTGTACTGAGCCAGCTTTTGCCTCAGTAACTCTGGGCTGCGGTGGGAATGAGAGCAGGTCGGACATGTGGTATAGACTCTGGGGCCAGATTGAAGTTGCGAAAGCTGAGATGGCTAGCCAATGATGAAAGGTCCTGGCCAAACTTTCCTTTTTAAATAGAGATGGTACATTCAAAGAATTCTTTGAAAATTTCTGCTTAGAGTTATTTTGGGTTTTAGCTTATGTGTGTGTGTGTGTGTATATTAGATTGAAACAAAGGGAACTGATACATCATTGTCCAATATCTGAGGCTTATAACTCATCTGTTTCCTTTAGGAATAACATCCAAGACCTTCTGTTAACTCTTAAGACTAACTATACCAAACTTAAATACGCCTCGTATTAGTCAGCTTGGGCTGCCGTCACAAAACACCAGAGGCTGGGGGGCTTAAAGGCCAGACATTTATTTTCTCTCTGTTTGAGGGTGGAGGTCCAGGATGAAGGTGCCAGCAGCACTGGTTTCTGATGAGGCTGTTCTTCCTGGCTAGGAGATGGCCACCTTCTCTCTGTGCTGCACACGACCTTTCCTCCGTGTCCTTGTGAGGAGAAGGCTCGCTGGTGTCTCTCCCTCTTCTTACAAAGACACCAATCCTATCAGATTAGGGCCCTCCTTTTATGTCCTCATTTAACCTTAATTACCGTTTTGTTGCTTGTTTGTTTTGAGACAGAGTCTTGCTCTGTTGCCCAGACTGGAGCGTAATGAGGCAATCTCTACTCACTGCAGCCTCCACCTCCTGAGTTCAAGCAATTCTTGTGCCTCAGCCTCCCAGGTGCCTGGATTAAAGGCCTGTGCCGCTACACCTGGTTAATTTTTGTATTTTTGCTAGAGATGGGGTTTTGACATGTTGACCAGGCTGGTCTTGAACTGCCGACCTCAGGTGATCCACCCTCCTTGGCCTCCCAAAGTGCTGGGATTACAGGCGTAAGCCACCATACCTGGTCCCTTAATTACCTTTTTAAAGACCCTATCTCCAAATACAGTCACATGGTGGGGGCTTCACTGTATGAATTTGGTGGGGCACAGTTCAGTCCACACACTCACCCAAACAAATGCCTTAGCAGCAGGCTCCCCCATTCTCTTTGCCAGGCAGAGGTGCTGGGTTTGGCCTGGGTTCCCTGCTTGGTGTTCATTTTCTTCATCTGCAGGATGACAGGGGACCGTTTGGGTTTTCCAGTGGGTGTCACTACACGTGAGCAGCTCCTCCAGACAAGCCTATTAGGCCCTCTCAGGAACCCCCAGGGAGCCAACCTTAGCAATGTAACCACGGCAGCCAGTGCCCTAGGCCCAAGTCAGGACACCCAGTCACAGGAAAAGGCCACAATCGGCAGGAATTTATCAAGTCACACAGAGCAGGCTTGCCCATGCCTCAACCTCTCTCTCCCTCTACACAATTCCCCGTCCCCATTTCTCCTCTAACTGCATCCCTTTCCGGGCCGGCCTGACCTTCCTGCTCTCTGCCCACTGCACCTCTGTAACCCAGGAGGCACTGCAGCCTGGCCGGTTCCAAAATTAGCCACACACTTGGACCACCTGGGGAGCTTTCAAAAGTCCCAGTGTCATCCCATAGGGATTAAATCAGGATGATTTAATCAGACACCCTGATTACATGACTGATGGATGGGAGGCAGACATCAGTACTTTCACTGGTGGACCAGGTTTCGAATCTAGGCTCCATCACTCGTTAGCTGTGTAGCTTTGGGCAAGTTACTGAAGCCAAAACGGAGATAATAGTAGCAGTAGCACCTGTCTCTTAAGACTGTGGCAAATATGAAATGAGTTAATACTCATAAGGAGCCTTAAACAGTGCCTGAGGTGTAAGGTATGTGCGTCTACCAGGTGTGCCCCAAAGGAAACCAGCACCTTACAGAGGAAAGGCCAGGCAGGAGAATCTGTATACCAATTCCCCCAAGTGTGAAAGGGGAAAGAATGAGTGGACATCAAGCTCCTGCTTGGTGTGGAGCATGCATTGTTGCATTTCATCTGCACAGGGGTTCCTCAGCATCAAGATTATGAGAGTGGTTGTGTAGAAGAATACGGCTGAAAGAGACAAACTCAGGTGGGTCTAGTGATGGAGCTGGGATTTATAACCGGGTCTTTCTCACCCCTAAACTCACGCCCTTTGTTATGAAAAATGCTTTGCTTTATGAGAAAGAAAAGGGAGAAAATCCTTTGTGTGGTCTCAATGTCATTTACGAGTAAAAATGCAATGAGCTTGTTTGTCTGGTGCAGTTGTGGGGCTGGAACACATTAAACGCCAAGAAGAGTTTTCATTTACTCAGAATTGGGTAGGTGCTAATTAAATCATGGAAACTAATATTAAGATGAATATAGCCCCACTGCTAGCATTGTTTGTAAAAGTTTAACTAGGCAGGAAAGTTTCTGTTCTGCATTTTGGGTTTAAAATCAGACTATGTTTGCTGGCTATGTGCCCATGGCCAACGACAACCTCTCTGTGACTCAGTTTCCTCACCTGTCAGTTGGAGATAATAAGAAACTCCCTCATAGAGTTATGAGGCTTCAATGAGCTAAATATAAGCCCACCCCTCAGGGCAGCAGCTGACACGCAGTATGTGCCCACACAATGGTCATATTTCTGTTACTACCATTTAGGGAATGCAAATCAAACTCCAAGTTTGGAGTCTTCTAAACTTCAAAATTTCAAGTGGCTATTCCAACTTAGATGAAAGAGTGCTAAGTGAATACCAGAAATGCAACTGGATTTTAATAATTTCTTTTTAATATTAATAACTCAAACCCCTATTCACCCTACTCCTTCCAAGTAAACATTCCACACGTTTTCCCCAGCCTGTGTCCCCTTCTGCCGCGAGGTCCTGGACCCTGCTCAAAGAAAACTGATTTAGGCCTTCCCGTAGGCATCTGAGAGTGAGTCAGATGGTTGCCTGCACAGACACAGACAGCTCGGATGGGATTTTGTCTGCATGTAAGGGTCAAGGTTAGCCGAGCCGATCACTGAGCTCTCCTTCTGCTCCTCCTCGCTGGAAGAGCACAGGCAACTTGACAGTCTCCTCTTGCCCAGCCTTCAGCCAGGCTCGTCTGAATGCTCTTCTCAGCGAGGCCTCAACCTTTGCACTTCTATGCTCATGTCTGTATCGCCCGATTTCAGCAAAAAGCCTCAGTCAGTGTAGCCAGAATGCCCCACCCTCAGTATCTGATCGCTTGGCTATCTGATCGGCGTCTTCGTTCCCACTGCCCCTGTGACATCTGATCACATTGGCCTCTCTCCTGCAAGAATCCTGTCAAGCTGGTTTAGCCAGAAGCCCCCGTGCCCCTAACATCTCCTCTTAACAACTTTCCATCCACTGGCACCCCCACCCGCCGCCCCCCTCCCCTTCGCTATGAATCCCCACCTGTCCCTGTTGTACTCAGAATTGAGCCCAGTTTTACACGGAGGTCTGGTCTGGTTTCCCTCAGTATACAAGAGCTTGTCAAGAACCTGTTTTGTTGTTGTTGTTGTTGTTGTTGTTGTTGAGACAGAGTCTCCGTTGCTAGGCTGGAGTGCAGCGGCACGATCTCGGCTCACTGTGATCTCTGCCTCCCGGGTTCAAGTCATGCTCCTGCCTCAGCCTCCCGAGTAGCTGGGACTACAGGGGCCTGCCACCACGCCCGGCTAATTTTTTGTATTTTTAGTAGAGACAGGGTTTCACCGTGTTAGCCAGGACGGTCTCAATCTCCTGACCTCGTGATCTGCCCACCTCGGCCTCCCAAAGTGCTGGGATTACAGGCGCGCCTGGCCCAAGAATCTGTTTTTACCACTTTACCATCCAGCTCTGGGTCTTGACAATCTCCACATATGCACACATGCGGGCGCGTGGGCATACACATGCGGGCGCGTGGGCATACACATGCGGGCGCGTGGGCATACACACGCGTGCGTGTCCATGCATGTGTGTGTGTGGCCCTCTCCCCACCCCTCACCCCACACAGCTCTGGCTGCTCTCCTCAGCAGCTTCTTACAGCTGGGCTCTGGAGCTCCCCTGGTCAGGAACACGGAAGCAGCCCCTGGTCCCCAGCTAGTAACATTTATGAATCTTTTACACCAGTGACCAGAAATAGCACCAACCGCAATCCACAGTAGCCACATCGGGCTTGGGAGGCTCGGCCACCAGCCTCTGGATCTGGGCCAGGGTGCTGCAGGCTTCCTCCATCTCTCGCCAAACGAGAAACACGTCCTCTCTGACACCGGCTCCTGAAAGGGAAGACACAGCATGAGCGGCCGGCTGAGACAGGCCCGGGAATGTGGCAGCCTGCCTAGCAGGCCTGACACATTGCCGCCAAGTTTCTGGAATATTTCTGAACATCAAATTCTGCTTCCCCCACTAATCTCTTTCTGAGAATCAGAACTGAAATCCCCAAGGAATGATATCATCTCAAGAAATCATAAATGCAGACTTTAGGATGCAATAAATCCTTCTAAAGTAAATGTTTGTAGCAGCCAGAATAGTTAAAATGAATTATTGGTAATACCCAAATAAGAGAGGAATAAAAACATTCCAAAGCACCTCATGCAAGCCAGGGTCACTGCTGCGAGGAAGGGAAATGCAATGCATGTGGTGAAAGCAACAACCTCCAGTCCTTTCGCCATGTAGCCCAGGTGTCCTGCTTCTTTGAAACCACAAGTGTAATATTTCCCCTAATACAATAATGATAGCCTGGTCTCCTTTTCTGGGCCTCTACTGTCTCAGTTAAGGGTTAGGTTTGACTGTGTAACATTTTTTTAAAATGAAGTGGCATCGTTCATTTAGATATCTATGTCTTTCAATCAATCGAAGTCCATGCTGAGGAGCGTGGTTTAGGGCTGGGATAGAGGCTCTGCCCTCATCGAGATCCAGGCTCTAACAGATGAGTGGTTTCCAGAGGTGGGGGCAGGTGGGGCGGGGGAAAGGGATGTGCACTCTGGGGTACGCCATGCAGAGGTGCACAATGAGGGGTCCTGTCCTGCTGCCTTAACCATATCAAGATCAAGGTCCCGGCCGTGCTGTGGCACTATGTCACTAAGGGGGTCAGCGGGTAAAGATAGATGGGCAGGCCAGGCATGGTGGCTTATGCCTGTAATCCTGTAAAACATTGAGAGGCCAAGGCAGGCAGATCACTGGAGGTTAGGAGTTCGAGAGCAGCCTGGCCAACATGGTGAAACCCCGTCTCTACTAAAAACACAAAAATTAGCTGGGCATGGTGGCCTGTGCCTGTAATCCCAGCTACTCAGGAGGCTGAGGCAAGAGAATCACTTGAACCTGGGAGGTGGAGGTTGCAGTGAGCCGAGATCACACCACTGCACTCCAGCCTGGGTGACAGAGTGAGACTCCATCTCAAAAAAAAAAGAATAGATGGGCATCTCCCTATATCACTTATTACCACTGTCTGTGAATCTACAATTATCTCGAAATAAAAAGGTTAATTTTTAAAATCTTAAAAACAGATCCACACTCTTTCTATCTATGCTCCTCGGTCTCTCAGCACATCCTTCTGTCTTCAGCCACCTTATGATTCAACATGGTGTCCTTAGTGCCAAGCAGCACGTCCTGAGCAGCAGGGCCGCTGGGAGGACAGACGCACACCCCCTGACGGAGTCAGTTCCTTCGAGACGCCCTGCCCAGAAGGCCCACCCCACAGTTTCATTACTTAGCCGCGGCCAGAGTGGCATCATGCGGCCCTGTCTGGCAGCAAGAGAAACTGAGAAATGCTTTTAGGCGGGATACACTGCAGCCCTAAGTAAAATCGGGGCTACAGCCTAAGGAGCAAGGGAGTGTATCTGGGTGGCAACTTGGCTGAGACATGTTCTGCTGCCAAATGCACCCAGAAGCCCCTTCTTCCCACTTCCCAAGTCTGCATGATAATTCGCCGATGCCCAACATCCCACAACCACAGACGATGACGGTGCACTCTACAGAGCACCTCAGGAGATTCATCCACCCAGGGCCAAAGGACTGATCCTAAACCATCAAGGCAGACTAGGGCAGACCAGAGTTGATGTTTCTGAATTTTAAAATATAGTCAAGAAGGTAGGGCAGAAAAAAGGGACATCAAAGTTCTAGCCTTTGAAGTGGGCCAAATCAAGTGAGAGAGTATTAATAGCTGTGTTCCTAAAGGGTCAAGTGACAAGCCCTGACAGAGATGGACGGCTACCATGGCTCTGCGGCCATCCACAGCCCAGGGAGGGAAATGCGATGTGTCCTGAGCTCCATGTTGAAACTCCAAAAATAACACAGACTGCTGCCAAATGCAAACCTTAAGCCCGCAGGCCTCTGATCACTGTGAAATCAAGATGCACTGCCAGCTGCTTGCTTCAGCCTGGAGGTGTTAAGCAGCAGGAGTCTTTTAAAAGTTTCAAATGAGTCAAGGCTTTCCTCTAGACTTGTCAATAATATCTTAAGAAGGAGTACACCACAGGGCAGTGTCAAAGAAGAAAGTTCCAAGGAAACCCAGCTGGCTCCTGGTCATCCAGGGACAGGGAAATGTATCTCTGGGACAGCAGTGACCCGGACGTGCTCCCTGGGCAGGCAGTATCTAGGATTATCACTATCCCAGTCTAGTGATCGCGATGAAGCAGCTACAGACTGCTACATCGGTGATCAGAGAGCAACACAAATCCATCTGATTTGCTTTACTTAAAAGAAACAAAAAAGCTACAGAGTAGTGAAAGCATCATGACAATGCACAGGTTTTATTTCAAGTTATTCCTCACGCACTGAGGAAGCACTGCCAGTTTTATCAAGGTCACTTTTCAGGACTTAGCTGGGATCTCAGATAGCCACAGCCAAAGGACTGAGCCCCACTGGAGATGGAAGATGATGGGGGCACAGGAAATCCCACTGTTCTGACCTCCGTGAATTAGAAATTCTCCAGGAAACAACTGAGAGGAACCAACACAAAGTCGTATGTATCTTTTTTTTTTTTTAATGGATTCTTGCTCTGTTGCCCAGGCTGGAGTGCAGTAGCACGATCTAGGCTCACGGCAACCTCTGCCTCCCAGGTTAAAGCGATTCTCGTGTAGCTGGGAGTAGCCAGCCTCCCGAGTAGCTGGGATCACCACCACGTCTGGCTAATTTTTGTATTTTTTTGGCAGAGACGGGGTTTCACCATGCTGGACAGGCTGGTCTTGAACTCCTGACCTCAGGTGATCCACCCGCCTTGGCCTCCCAAAGTGCTGGGATAACAGGCCTGAGCCACTGCGCCCAACCAAAGCTGTACGTATCTTCACTGCCAAGGTGGAAGCCAACTAAGGTCTGCCTGACAACAGAAGCTGGATACAGTTCCTCATGGAGATACTCAGGACACCTAGTGGATTCTCCAACCAGAACGCCTGCCTGCCCAATCGCCCGCCTTGCATGACCACTGCCCTCCCAGATGCCTGGTAACAATTTGAAGGCTGGGCATGTTGGCTCACATCTGTAATCTCAGCACTTTGGGAGGCCGAGGCAGGAGGATCACCTCAGGTCTGCTGTTCGAGACCAGCCTGGTTAACATGGTGAAACCCTGTTTCTACTAAAAATACAAAAATAAGCCGGGTGTGGTGGTAGGTGCCTGTAGTCCTGGCTACTCAGGAGGCTGAGACAGGAGAATCTCTTGAACCTGGGAGGCAGAGGTGGCAGTGAGCCAGGATCCCGCCACTGCACTCCAGCCTGGGCGACAGAGCAAGACTCCATCTCAAAAACAAACAAACAAAAAAACAAAACAAAAAAACCAATTTGCAGGCTCATGTTAAACTGCTAACATACCGGGGAGCAATGTCACAGTCTGCTGCTGTTTTTCATTAGCACCTAGTATTGACTTCTCAGACTGGCTAGTTTGACAAATAAAATGAGACTCAGGACAGGAAGTTTTGATGTCAAGGAGAAAAGTCCACAGGGTACCTGCTGCCAAACGCCATTTCCCTGTCCAGTCTTCTACATCTCACCTACAGGATAAAACCCGGTTGCCAGAGACCAGTTCATTAATCCGGTAATTTGGCAAGTAAGTGTGGAGGCCCTCCACTGCAGTGGGTGGGCCCTGCTGGTGCTGGGGATGCAGCAACCAGGGCCCAGCTCCCTGGGCTGGCATTGAGGTCAGGGTTCAAGGCTCCCATGACACTCCTCTAACACTCTGCACCATGAATCCAGTCAGAGCACTGTCCTCCCAGCGGTGTCCTCTGTATCAGAGGACTGAGCCCTCCGCTGCACTCACCCCATCCCACTCTTCACTGAAGACATAGTCTTGACTCCACCACCCCAGGAAGCGGTGAGCTGCCTCCTACTCCCCCTTCTCAGTCCCGTGGAATGAATCAGGGCACCAATGGACTCCATCCTCTTGCTGCCAGGACATGCTCAGGCCATACCGTTAGTAAACCTGTCCATGCGTGCAGTTCAGTTCCTGGCTGCCTGTCACTCAGCCTCCAATTCCCAAGAACACAAAGAACCAGGAGCCAGTGATGGTGACATCATTCTGTGCATGACCTTGAGTCCGGTCTAATTTAAGTCAGCCTTCCATGAACACAATGCTTATTTTTAGTAGGCAGCTGCCTACAACACAGCTCAGCACTCGGCAACATGTCCCCGGCCTGCCAGCTGTCGTGGGCTGGGGGTCTGCGGCTGTCCTGTGGTGCTCAGGCACTTGCTGCGTGTGTGTACACAGGCTGACTTTGCCCAAGGCTGACTTTGTCCACTGGATGGTAAACATCTTAAGCATAGGGACAGTGTCTTTTCTTTCTTTGTACTCGCCACAGCACTCAGCCCAGGTTCTAGTGTTTTCTGCAAGAATTTCTATTCTTCCTTTTTATTTTTCCTTATTACATAGAAACAGTTCTGGAGCACCTAATACATCCTTTCCTCATGATTACAAGAAACTCTTCAGAGGGGTATGCAACAGACTCAGATCATCTGAGCACATGGCTATGTCCGAGGTATTCCAGACACTGACAACAACATCCCTTAAGGCATGAAGTCATTTCCTTCTAGGTTCATGCCACAGTAAGCAAGACTCCCCCCAAGTATCTGAAGTACTATCATTTCCAGGACAGGAGGAAAAAAGCAATTAGAAAGACAGGCAGGTGCGGTGCTGATCCAAGGTACAATTCAATGTTGCCCGGGGAGAGGGCAGCCCAGAAACAAGACCACCCTTGGGACCCTTGAGTCCCCGACCATCCCCTCGGTCCCTCTGTGGCTCATTGCTTGTGGCCCTGCCCAACCCCAGGACTCTCCGGTGAAGAACTGGTCCTGCCAGGTGAGCAGCTCGCGGTCTGCCCGACCCCCAAACTCCTATTCAGTCAGGCAGATTTGAAAGACCTGAATATAACTATGAAAAGGCAGTATTTTCAGGAAAAAGCAGCACATACTTCTATTTTCAGAAAGTGACATAACATTAAAAAAAAAAAATTACACACTGCCAGGTGCTAAACATTCCCAGAGACCTAAAATCACTGTGAGATCTGGTAAAAGGCCACATTGCATCTATAAAGGGAATGAAAGCAGTCAAATCAGTGGTTTTTGTTGTAATAAAAAAAATTTCCAGTTATTTCTATTAAATTATATGTTAAGACGTTTTGTTGTCGAGAGGTAATTAAACACCTGCCGGCTTGATCCGGCCCCACTGCCCTAACCACAGAGGCACAGTGTGGGGCTGCTCTCAGTCCCACCCCATGGAAATTAACCATTCACTAATTTAGAGTGACTATAGAGTCATTTCACCATCTGGAGAACCATCTAATGTTTTCTTGGGTCTATGAACAGATATGTTTCACAAGAGCCATTATGTTATCTTAGAAGCCATTTTAAATATGAAGAATGGGGAACTTGAGCTATCATCTAATATGTGAATGCGGCACCATCCCCTGGGCCCTCTCTGCCTCTTCTAAATGGCACACTATAAAATGCAAATGGAATGTGGTCTAATTATCCAAAATTCATTTACAAAACCCAAAAATAAACCATCACCATTGTCCTCATGGTAAAGAGTAGGTGCTCCCCCAAACTTGGTAAAGAAAAATGACTCCAGGCTCCAGGATGCTACTGGGCTAGTAGACCATAAAGACCCAGGCAAGGGGACAGGGAAACAGTATCTAAGGAACAGATACAAAGATGTTCATCGACAAAGTTTAGCGGACTAAATCTAGTCTACTTAGGATAAGTGATACCATTTATAAGACATCAACTGAGGGGTAAATGTTTATTGATTTGTAAATCCCCCTTTAGAAGAACTTTATGAGTTTCCTTTAGAGCAAATTTACACCAAAAAAATGAGTTTTTTTCAGCGTTTCCATCCAAGAAAAGGCCTGAACCTCTTTCTGTTTGAAGGGATCTACAGTGCACAAAAAGAACAAAGACGGTGGCAGGGCTGCTCCCTGATTTCCCATCAACCAACTCTGAACCACAAAGAGCAGGGCTAGCACCATGGTCACTGGGGAGCAACCCCGCACTGGCATCTGCTCAGCCTCTGTCCTCAACAACGGCTCTATCTTTGTGAGGATGGTTGTGTGGATGGGCTACTGGGGGCTGGATATCACTCACATAGACGGGTCTGCTCCCAGCTCTGCCAGGTCATTCAGGAACGAGCAAGTTCTAGGAGGCTGATTATCTTCTTCAAACTCAGAAGACACTGACTTGGAAACTAGGAAGCCAGTGCTTTAAAAGATTCCCTTCTCAGTAGGACAATCTACTCGGACAATCATCATCCACTCGTTTATTCAATGACACCCCATCAATGTCAATTCTATCCAGACACTGGAAATACAAAATGAACAGGCAACCATCCCCGCTCCAAGGAGGCCTTCGCTCCGGTGTGGTCTTCCCAGAGTGTGGTCCTCAGAACCTGTGGCACATGCCTCTGAGATGCCTGTCAGTGCAGATTCCTAGGCCCCACCCCAGACTCATTCTGAGGGTGGAACCCCAGGGAGCTAGATTCTTAAGGGGTCCCAGTAATTCTTTGCAACAAAAGTTCTCAAAGCTTTAGTCTAAGACGTGAGAGAGGCATGTAAATAAACTGTCACTCTCCAAAATATTCTCGGAGAAAAACAAAGTTGGGTGATTTCCAGGAGCAATATTCTCATGCCTGGATGTGCCTATTTCTGCCCTACAGAAATGCTCAGAAAAGAAGGCAGCACTCCCTTTCCTCTGCACAGTGCTGGGAACCTCGACACCAGCTTCTAATACCCATTCCAGGCCACCTCTCATTCATACCTTCATAACATTCTACTCGTTCTAAGTGTCACTTATTTTAGATGTATGTTTTAATGGCTGCTTCCTGCTGATATACGGAGGAGAAGGAAAATTTACTAGGTATCTACTATGTGCCAGCCACTGTGCTGGGCACTTAAACACATGACCACATTGACTCACAACAATTGCCTGAGTCCAGGTCATCACCCCCATTTTACAGATGAGCACACCGAGGCTCAGAGAAATTTCCCCAAGGCCACACAACTAATAAGTGGTGAGGTCAGGATTCAGCTTCAGGACTGTCAGTCTCCAAAGACCCCCACCGCCACACTGGAACACTGGCCTTAGGTATCCTGGAAAATTCTCATGATACAAGATCTACGTGAACAAAGCCATTTGTGGTGTGTTAGTCACTGTTAGTTTTCCCTCAAGGGGCTTAAAGACTTATCTCTTCCTACGTCTGAAACCACCCAGTTTGTCATTCTGATGCAGGTGGTGATGGTGGGTGAGCTGTGTCCCCAAGGTCAGGACCTCCGGTGACATTCTGATGAGCAGTGACACACCTGCTGGCTCCGCAGTGATCTGCCTGCATTGGAATCGGTTGTCACCCACAGGGATGGCCCGCCAGGCTATCAAGGCTGCGAGCTCCCACTGGGCTTCCACTATCTGGAAGTTTGTCTTCATCAAACCATGACCTCCTTGAGGACAGAACTACTTTTATCTGTTTTCGTAACCACTCTCCCTGGTCCCTTCCTGACACCTGGCTGAGATTTCCAAACAGACTTTTCCAGAACTCAGGTCCCTTCGGGAGAGGGGCCTCCTGTTTTCCTCACTGTATCCCCAGAGCCCAGCACAGCACCCACCTTGCAATAGTAAATGTGAAATGGATCTGTCACCATGGAATCAGAGCCATCACCCTAAAATCAGAAATTCAAATGCAATGGAAATCTACACTGGCTCTTTTCCCTGGCAATTCAACTTCATATTTGAGAGTTTTGAGGGGTTTCTCTCTGCCCCGTGTGTTAGGTGATGCAGGATGCCCGGATCCCCTTGATTATTTCAGCACAATTCTAAGGAGTTGATTGTGCTGGCTGACCCAAGACCTGGGCTGAGCCCACCCCTGCCCAGTGTCAAAAGGGCTCTGATGAACAAGACGTAGTATAGCCAGGAGCCTAGAAAAAACCTAGGTATGCCAGATGTAAGCCCAAGACAGGAGTGGGAACAGAGGGGTTCAAGGGCTTAGGGGCTTACTCTCCTTAGTTGGGAAAACGAGATCTGCAAACACCTCAGATAAAAGTGTGCACTAAGGAAAGAGGGCAAAGTGCAGGTGGACAGTTCTTAAGCTAATTGGGATCCTGCAGTTATGGTGGGAAGGAATAACCCCTAAATCATAAGGCAGAAGCAAAAATGACATGCTGAGAATCTGGGGCTCCCCGCCGACTGGGAATCTTGTCTTTCATTCCTTTTGAATCTCCTCCTACTCAACCCTAGTAAGTTTCAAAAGTACACAGGAGATGTTTAATAAATGCTTGTTAACTAACCAGAGAGCTGTGTCAGAGCAGCAGAAAGAAATCCTGCTGGGCTCAGTGGCTCACACCTGTAATCCCAGCACTTTGGGAGGCTGAGGCGGGTGGAGCACCTGAAATCAGGAGTTTGAGACCAACCTGGCCAACATGGTGAAACCCTGTCTCTACTAAAAATACAAAAATTGGCCAGCCTTGGGGACAGGCGCCTGTAATCCCAGCTACTCGGGAGGCTGAGGCAGGAGAATCGCTTGAGCCCTGGGAGCAGAGGTTGCAGTGAGCCGAGATTGCACCATTGCACTCCAGCCTGGGTGACAGAGTGAGACACTGTTTCAAGAGATTTAAAAGAAAAGAAAAGAAAAGAAAGAAAGAGAGAGAGAGAGAGAGAAAGGAAGGAAGGAAAGGAAGGAAGGAAGGAAAGGAAGAAAGGAAGGAAGGAAGGAAGGAAGGAAAGATGGAAGGAAGGAAAGACAGAAGGAAGGAAGGAAAGACAGAAGGAAGGAAGGAAGGAAGGAAAAGAAAAGAAAAAAAGAAAGGAAAGAAACGAAAGAAAAGAAAGAAAGAAAGAAAGAAAAGAAATCCAAAGCAGCCCATTGTTAGAAGGGGCAGGACTTTGGAGGTAATTAAAGTCTCTCAGCCTTGTCAATCGCAACGTGGCTACGATTTTGGATGCACAGCTGCATCCACTGAATTCAACTGAATTTTAGCGAGAAGGAAAGAGACTTCTGAAAGAATCTCCTGCCACCAGTAAGCCATAAACAGGCACCAATCAGTGCTTCTAAATTAAATTGGAGATTTTAGAAACAAAGAAGCAATGCCAAGCCTAAGTGATGGGCCAATAGCCTCTAAATATCTAATTAGAGATCACAGGTGTCTGCCAGGAAAAGGACTTGGTTATTTTTTCCCTTTAAGCATAGCAGCCTGAATGTATCCTTATGTAAATAAAATTCAGTTTCATAATATTTAGTCTCAGTTCATGCATTTTTCTCCACCAACACAAAAAGTACAGTTTCTGAAGGTAGAATCAATCACATTTTTACAGCTACAATGATTTTGGACTTAAGAATAATATTGGTAGAGTACAGCAGCTGTTCTAACGACATTTGCCAGGAGTACTGGACACAAATAAAAATACTCTCCGAAAAACATTATCTTTTGCTATTACCTAATATTTATTCTTTTGATTCATTCATTGCAGCCTTTCTCTTGTCCCATAAGCAAAATATGATGGTGAGCAGAGTGAGAGCTGTTGGATAGTTCTAAACAATGAGCAGGGGCTGGCCAGAGGGCTGTGCTGAGAGGAGATGAAGCCAGGTGAGTCCAGGCTAGAGAGGAGAGCAATGACGGACTGATTAGTGATGCTTGCCGTGGGTGGGGTAGGCCTAGAAGTCGAAGGGTGAAAGGTATGCCTTGTTGTCCAACCCTGATCCACCAAACTGTGAGAGGGTTCTGTGTTGTTGGTACTTTGGGTTGTATACATGAAACCACCTTAAAGTTAAAACTATGCACCAACTGTTGGCAATGTGCCTCTTCTCCCTTGTGTATAAAGTACAAAGCTCTGGCTTGAAGTGACAGCATAGAGTTCTGACCATGGCTTTCAGCCCGGGTGCTCATCCCACCGCCAGGCTCCTTGAATTTCCACATCTGAGAAGCCTGACATCACACCATCTCAGAAAAGTCCACTGTTCACTCCACTGCTGAGCCTAGGTCCTGAGCTAGATGCATCAATGCCAAAATTGTTTACTTTTTTTAGCCTGACGCCAGGATCTCAGGGAAGATATTTACTCTAATGTAATTTTACTAATCCATACTTACTATTTCAGTTTAATTAAATTTTCAAGGATATACAGGAAGAGAACCAAAATAAAAGATGAAGCCTCCTCCAAACCCAAGAGATCAGAAGTCTTTTTCCTTGCTGAAAAGGAGTCCCCAGACCACTAAATAGACTCCCTCCTCCTGGGCCCACAGGACCTTCATAACCTAAAAAGCAGCTGCTCAGAAGATTGGGCCTGTCCCTCTTAAAGACACAGTCCCTGGAGAGCTTTAACCAGCAGTTAAAATTCCTTCCCAAACACCAGCAAGCCCAGCCCACATCCGGGACAATCCATGCCTCCATGAAAGCTTCTGAGAATTGAAAATTACCATGTCCAATTTATAAATATTACTGCACCATTTACACTTCTTACAGAGCTCAGTCTGACAACAGAGAAGCAGGTGAAATTCACGCCCAGAACAGACCCCATGGCATAACCCTACTTACCACTGAGTCAGATTCTAGTTGTGGTAGAGGAAGGACAGGCGCTCCTGATTTCCTCTAGAAAGGCCCCTGCGGCCTCCTCCTAGGATCCACCTTGACAAATGGACGCATTTCCCATAAGAACAAAGTGTAACAGTACAGTATTCACTTCCTTGTTCCAAATTACAATTCATCCATCGTTATGCATGCAGACAAACCGGTTACTATCATGACCATTACAAAAAATGCTCTTTGTGACACAGGCTGCCAAATCCTTTTGGATTATTTCACTTTCCAGAACCAATATCTACAATAAAAGCCCACTTGGAACCCCAAGAAGAAAAAAAGGAAACTACCATTAATGGAATGTCAGTTTTGTGCTAGACATTTCCATGTGTGTCGTATGCTTTAATTATCCCAGAAACTGTATGGGGTGGATGTTATTATTCCCATTTTTATAAATGAGGAAACATAGCTCAGAGAGATTAGGTGACTTGCCCAAGGTCACACAAGTATTTAGTGGCAAAACTCAGATTTGAATTCAGGTCTGATCCCAAAGTTGATTCACCTTCCAGCAAACACTGTCTCCAAGCCAAAAAAGGAATAAAAAAAAAAAACAAAAGATTGTGAGGGCGTACATTACTGTTCATCAAACGTTCACTTTCCTCCCCCCTCCCCCCACCGTGTGAGTGGAGTAGACCTCCCCACCCATTGCTGTAGGACATGATCATGTGACTGGCTCTGGCCAATTGGATATGACATGAGCAGGGGCCTTAAATGTGGCACATAGCAGGCCTCAGCTAGTGCTCATGCATTCACCACAATAAGAATAAACCCTGGATTGCTGGGCACGGTGGTGCACGCCTGTGATCCCAGCACTTTGGGAGGCCGAGGCAAGCGGATCACTGAAGGTCAGAGACCAGCCTGGCCAACATGATGAAACTCAGTCTCTACTAAAAATACAAAATTAGCTGGACATCATGGCAGGTGCCTGTAATCCCAGCAACTCTGGAGGCTGAGGCAGGAGAATCGCTTGAACCTGGGAGGCGGAGAATGCAGTGAGCCGTGACTGTGCCACTGCACTCCAGCCTGGGCAACAGAGAGAGACTCCATCTCAAAAAAAAAAAAAAAAAATTAGCACTAAAGGAGAGTCCATTCTATGTTAATCAAACTGCAGGTGACATGTGGACCTGTGATCAAGAAATAATGACTGACATTTTTCCAAATTTGATGAAAACTGTAAACTGACAGGTACAAGAAGCTCAGCAAACCTCGAGTGCAAGATACACGCCATCGAGTGGCGAGAAGACTCAGGGGCATGTTTTGCTCCTGAAAAGGTGAGAAGCTTCAGAAGGCAAACGGAAATAGAAAGGAGGAGGCACGGAGGATGTATGTCGGTCCTTCCTCACCCCCCAGAGAGTCAGTGGCATCTGTTAAAATCACACCTACAGACTGTCAGAGGATGGTGTGGAGAGGAATCGAATTTTAGAATAGATAGTTCAGAATAGAATTTTCTTCCAGACTAACGTGGGGAAACCAGACACCACACAGGCAGGCACAGGATCCCAGAGGGTGACGGGAATAGAAGGGTATGCCTCCTGCTCTAGAAGTTCACAGAAATTGGGCAAAAGGGTCTTTAGACACCACCAAGCCACGGAATCAAGGTTAGAGGCAATTTCACTTGATCCCTAGGGGGCAGGCATCACCATCGCATCAGGGCCACCTCTGCACACATGCTCAGAGGGCTCCTGACTCAGCAGGTGCTGTGAACCTGAGTCTGCTCCCTGTCCTCTGCCTTCACATTATTTATAATCAAAGAAGAATGACCACAAACTCCTGAAGGGCAATTAAAAAAAAAGGTAAAATGTAAGGCACTACTTAATGCACCCCCTAAGCGGCTCACGTTGTCACTGTCAAAACACTGGGAAAAGCTTTCCATTGCCTGGAAAGAGCAGCCCTGGAAAAACAAACACACAGAAAAAACTTTCGGAAGAAATCCCTCCAAACAATTAATGTACCTATAGGAATCTAAAGCAAGCACAGAATAAATAATTTTACATGAAGATACATCTATTTTTGCCTTTACAATGAAGCAAGAAACTAGATAAAATTGCTGTCAGTCTACAACTACTTTTTGTTTTCCTCAGAAGAAGCACTGATATAAGGAACTATACTAAAATATGAGGTTTAAAAGTTGATAATAATTCATATATAACTAATTTATTTGCAGATACCATTACAATGTATGTATCAAACCCATTATAAGAAATGAAGATTCATACAAATATCTACTTACCAATGAGTATCAAACAACAAAATTAAATGAAATCAGAACTTGTAGCAATGCGTCTATCTATTTATCTAGGCTTTAGTAATTTAAGTTAGAGCAGTCCAAAGTCCTTTGAAAACTTTCAAAAACAATTATAGCTTTTTAAATCTCCAATTGGTAATCGATAACGAGGCGGGGGAATAGGGTCTGGAGGCAGGGAACCTAAGGCCAGTTCTCAGTGACTTCCTAGAACCAAATCAAAAGGAAAACCCCAACTTTCCACACCTAAGTAACAGAAGAACCAGAGGTACTCCCTTTGCAAACCCCACCCCCCACACACACACCCACACACCTTTTCTGCCTGGCAGATGGAAAATTGAAAGTACCTTTGATTGGCTGCTTTCCACAATCAATCAGACGTTTGCATAAGGTGTAACCTTTGCAACTTCATGTCAGCCTCTGACTAGTTTCTTTCCACAACCAATCAAACTGATTGCAGGCCACTACTTCATTTGCATGGGGTGTATACCCAGTGGCCAATGAGAAACCTCTAGAGGGTATTTAAACCCCAGAAAACTCTGTAACTGGGCTCTTGAGCCCCTATGCTCAGGCAGCTCACACCCTGTGGAGGGTACTTTCATTTTCAATAAATCCCTGCTTTTGTTGCTTCATTTTTTTCCTGGCTTTGTTTGTGAGTTTTGTCCAAATCTTTCTTCAAAATGCCAAGGACCTGGACACCCTCCACCAGTAACAATAATATTATTGTTTCAAAATTTTGAAGCTTTAATACACCAAAAAGTAAAGCTGCAGTAAGCAAACTGCTGATACAGCTCAATCTTTTTTCTTTCAAAGTATATCACTGGAGCTAACCAAATTATGTCAATAAACGAAGGAAGAGAGAAGAAAAATGTATTTGGAGCAAAACCCAAAAAGCTTAGAATGTCAATAAATACTATGAGAAAAATAGTGTGCCTTGAATAAGACAGCACAGAAACCAAGCACACGTGTACTTGCCTTAGAAGACTCAGTCTGGCAAGCGACATTCAAAGTGAAGGTTTATTTGGATAACATGAAGCCCATTCTTTACATCTACAATAAATACACAGAGTAGGTAGAAAAACAAATTACAGTCAAATGGTCATGACCAACCTCAGACTAGAAAGAGAAAGGGCCCTGAAGCATAGCAGATGGTCTAGGAGCAAGCGTCATATAGAAGAATATAATATATTGCAAAGGGTAGCACAGAGGTCAGTGGAGAAAGAAAGGGTGTGTGAGTGGTGTGAAGGCAGTCGTTACATATTTTAGGGAAAATCCATTTATATTCCCTCATCACACCATACTTCAAAATAAATCTAGAAGGACCAAAACAATTTTTGCTTTTGTTTTAAAATCAGGCCATAAAGAACCAAAAGGAGAAGAAACAGTTACGAAGGAGCTAGAGGATTTATAGATTAGAGTTACTGTGCACATTTTATGGTTGCCTATAAAAAATAGCCAAAATGAAAAGGAACACAATGACCAACATAAATTATCCATACGTAACACATCAAAGGCTGTTCACACGATGTGATAAGAAACACGAGGCCCCCACAAGGAACAGGGTAACAAACAGGCAGTTTACAAAAGAAGTTAACAAATCCAAAAATGTTCAACTTCACTACTTTCAATACTAATTGACACTAATTTCTTAATCAAAGAAATTCAGATGGAAACAATGAGATACTATTTTTATGCTAATTCAGGTTCTGTGAAATGGGTGTGAGTTGTAATGTCTTAAAATATTTTTTGGAAAGCAATTCAGCATGACAGATTACCCCCACAATGTTCAAATACTTTGGTTCAGTATTTTCACTACCAGAAATCTATTTTTTTAAAAAATCTAAACTACAGAAGTAAATACACCACACAAAAGATAAGTAGAGTATGATCTCTAACAGCAAAAGAAGATTGAAATTACCCAAATGTCTAATAGGAAATGACTGACAAAACTCTAATGTATGACTTTAATGAAGTATTCGATATTTTTAATGTCAACTACAAAAATTTTATATTTTTTGATTTAAAAAATCAAGTGGGAAAATACTTGATTCTATAGTAAGTAGAAAATTCAATATTCAACTTGTACAATCATATATTTATGCTTTAATTATTTTTAAGTATATAGTGAGAAGACTGGTAGGAAATATACCAAAATATTCAACGGTGCAAATATCTGGATGGCAAGAATGTTTCTTTTCCTTTCTTCTCCATATTTTCCAAATTGTCTATACTATGTCTGGAGAGTACAATATAGTCAGGTGCTCCTGACAGCCTCGGTTCAGACCCCCAGCCTCATACAAATGCGATAACGTATGCACGCACCTAGCAACACTTCCCTGGTCCAATAATTAGAAACTTCATGCTTCCTAATTAATTACATCAGGAGATATCTGACGTAGTAGTAAGAGAACAAAACCAAGGATGAAAGTTATATTATAATATTACAAATTATATTCTCTTTTAAAACACCACAATTGTATATCATGCTTTCAAAAGTTATTTTGGAATTTGCGTAATTAAGAATAGATAGGCTAAGTATTCAAATGATACTTTTATCAATTTTACTTAAATGAGTGGCAACATAATGTATGCCACATAACCCTATGACCAAAAAAAGTGACTGACACTGTCCACTCCATGCAGTCGATGAAGACTTCAGGTTCCACATTTGCTCTTAGAGCCCATGCCTTCATACATCTTGGAACGTTTATACTTAGCCTTTACTTCCAGGATGAACAAAGCTATATAAGTCAGTATTGTTTCCCTTTTCTAGAAATTATGAGGGGAGATGACAATGGAAAAGAAAACACAAACACCTTTTTTCCTCCAAACTAGGAGACAAACATAACATACTGATAAGGGCTGTGGAGAACAGCTGAGATGGGGCAGAAGCAATGCAGAAGAAAGCACAGAGAATGTGTACCCAGAGTGGTCAAGAGGGCTGTGGCAGCTCTGAGGAAGTGGGGGGCGCCTCACCCATAGTCAAAGGTGAGCCTTGTCGGCAATGCTGGATGCTGGAACCTCAGTGACAAGTGCTAACTGCAAAATCTGCCTACTTGGTTAAGAGAGGCAAAAGAGGTAGGGCTTCGCAAAGTATCACCCAGAACAAACTTACATGCAGGAACCACTCTGTCCCTGCAGCAGAAAAAAAGCAGAGAGCCCCTGAGTTGTGAAGCATAGATGGCTATCTTAGCCCCTTCCCAACCTCACCTCCCATGGGACATGCCTGCAGATAGCTTGTGTCCAGTCCATGGTGATCAATAAAACAGAAGCTGGTACACAGCATCCAAACAAGGATACTATAAGAAACTTATGGGGAAAAGAGCAGTAAAACTACCAAGAGATGAAGAACACTCACTAAAAATGTTACCAAGGAGTCCTTACAATTATGACCCAACATTTTTTTTCTGTGAATTAAATGTCTATATGAAGCCATCATCTCCATAAGGAAAGAATACAAAGCAGAAATTCAAGAACTCAAAAATGAGATGGAAAGGCAACAAGATGGAATATAAAAAATAAAAAATGAGGAAAGGGCCAGGTGCAGTGGCTCATACCTATAATCCCAGCAGTTTGAGAGGCCAAGGCAGGAAGATCACTTGAGGCCAGGAGTTTGAGACCAGCCTGGAAAACATAGTGAGACCCCCACACACACCCAATCTCTGCAAAAATACAAAATTAGCTGGGCATGGTGGCATGTGCCTGTATTCCCAGGGCTTTAGAAGGCTGAGGCAGGAAGGTTCCTTGAGCCCAGGAGTTTAAGGTTGCAGTGATCTTTGATCACATCACTGCATTCCAGTCTAGGCAACAAAGTGAGAATCTGTCCTCCACCCCACCCCCAAAAAAAACTCAGTAAAGAGGAAAAAAAAGCACAGCAGTTAAGATGAAACCGATGCAAGCTCAATGAAAAAAAGTGCTATGGAACTCACTGTAAGAAATCACAGAGGGTGAACACAAGCAGAAATAATGTGCTTGAAAATATCAGAGAGAAAATAATAGATGTAGAAGACTGTTAAAGGAGATACACCAGACAGATAAAATGAGTCTCTGAAGAAGAAAACCAGCATAATGCAATGGTTATGAGAACAAACAGTCTTGATTTTGAATCCTGACTCTGCCACATGCTATTAGTAGTTATGTGAATTTGGACAAGTTTCACTGAGGAAAGAGAGAGACCCTCTCATATTGTTTTATACTCAGTACCTGTTTTAAGAAAAAACAAGGAAGTAAAACCAAAGACAGGCAGCCTGGCGCCAGGCTCAAAACCAGGCCTGGGCCTGCCTGGCCTAAACCCAGTAGTTAAAAATCAACTCATAACTCAGAAACCGATGTTATTCCTAGATTCCAGACATTGTATAGAAGAACATTGTGAAACTCCCTGCCCTGTTCTGTTTCTCTATGACCACCAGTGCACGCAGCCCTGTCACATACCCGCTGCTTGCTCAAATCAGTCACGACCCTTTTATGTGAAATCTTTAGTGTTGTGAGCCCTTAAAAGGGACAGAAATTGTGCGCTCGGGGAGCTCGGATTTTAAGGCAGTAGCTTACTGACGCTCCCAGATGAATAAAGCCCTTCCTTCTACAACTCGGTGTCTGAGAGGTTTTGTCTGTGGCTCGTCCTGCTACATTTCTTGGTTCCCTGACCGGGAAGCGAGGTAACTGACAGAAGGCTGAGGCAGCCCCTTAGGCGGCTTAGGCCTGCCCTGTAGAGCATCCCTGCGGGGAACTGCGACCAGCCTGAGTGACAGGATCCAAAGAGCACTCCCGGGTAGGCAATTGCCCTGGTGGAATGCCTCATCAGAGCAGCACCTAGCAGGCCTCCGCGGAGGATTAACACAGTGGCTGAACACCGGGAAGGAACTGGCACTTAGAGTCCAGACCTCTGAAACTTGGTAAGACCAGTCTTTGGAACTTGCCCCACTCCATCTGAGTGGAAGCGTGACCTGATCACCCACAGTGTGCCTGGATTAGCATTTTGTTCTGGTTTTGACTTGACTTGAATTGCTGGATACTTTGGTTTTGGTTCTGACTTGGCTTAAGTTTCTTGGTACTCGGATTTTGAATTTCCTGGTATTCTGATTTTGGTTTCGTATAAACGATAAAAGTGTGTGTGTGCCCTCTTTACCCGTTCTTTATTTTGTTGAGTGTGTGTGGTGTGAGTGTGGCATTTTGTCTCGAGAAAACATGGGTCAGGCGCAAAATAAGCCCACCCCACTAGGAACTGCTGAGAAATTTTTAAACAGGAAAAAAAGGGGGAGGCAGAATTTATATAAAAAGAATGTTACATGGTAAATTCTTGTCTTGAAATAAATTAACTGGTTGTTTAAAAAAAAGTTTGTAATAAGTCAAAAAGTTGAGACACGTCAAAAAAATTGTCTGCAAAAGTCATAAAAGAAAACAGGTTAAAAAATTTTATGCAAAAACTGTTGTATAATTTAAAAGTAATAAGGCCTCCTGAGTACTACTGAAGAAACAGTTTATGTGCAAGGTGTATAAAAAAAGTAAAATACACCTTTGGTAAAATGATTATAAGGAGGCATAAAAATGTGGATTTTGACCTACATTAAAAGGTTAAAAAAGTATTGTTTTGAAAGTTTAAGCAAGTTTAAAATGTTAATTGTAAAAAAATTCTGTGTGTAAACATATTAGCTAAAGTTAAAAAGGTATCATCCAGTTTTTCTGTGAACTGGACATTAAAATAAAAATGCAACAGGTTTTTCTTAAAGCATCAACCTGCTCTTTAACAAAAATTATAAAAGGTTAAAAAGAGTCTATAAAATCTTACCTTATAGTCAAACATGAAAAATTGGATAAATATGTCTACAAAGTTTTATTAAAATTAAGTTTACCATTAATAACACACTAATATAAAGTTAAAATTTAGCTTATCTGGTATAAAAATCATACAAGAAGCATTATTAAATATAAAATGGTGTTTAGCTTTCTTTGGTCTAAAAACTAATAAATATAGGTGCTAAAGGAAACATTCCTTTTACTACAGGATCATAAAAATTAAAGACTTAAACTTTGGCGATTAAGACAGCATACCAAGATGCAAATGCCTGGTTGAAATGGATCAAATATGCCATCTGCACGTTAAACAAAAGCAATTGTTATGCTTGTGCACGTGGCAGGCCAGAGGCCCTGATTGTTCCCCTTCCACTAAGGTGTCCTCCAGTCCACCAGCATGGGCTGCATGGCAGCTCTTTTCCAGGATTCTACAGCCTGGAGTAATAAGTCATGCCAAGCTCTCTCTGCTATATCCCAAAGTCCCTACAGGTCAGCCCCCGAGGGCCATCCAGTTTCTGTCTCCCAACACTAAGTTCACTTGGTGTCTCTCACGGCAGGGAGGAGACTTAGCATTCCTTGGAGACCTGAAGGGATGCAGTAAGCTTAAGAAATTTCAAGAGCTTATCAATCAGTCAGCCCGTTCATCCCCGAGCAGATGTGTGGTGTTGTGGTGAATCTTTACTGGGCACTCTGCCAAATAACTAGAGTGGCACTTGTGCTTTAGTCCATTTGGCTATCCCTTTCACCCTGGCATTTCATCAACCAGAGGAAAATAATAATAATAATAATAATGATAATAATAATAATAAGACATCATAAAGCGAGGGAAGGCCCTTATAGGTCTTTCAACTCTCACATCTGTTTAGACGCAATTAAAGCCCCGCAAAGAATACCAAATCAATTTACAGCTTGAAATCAAATAGTTACAGGATTAAAGTCAACATTTTGGTAGATGACAGTCAATAAAAATGTAGACTAAATAAACTACATCTATTGCAACCAACAGCAATGAGCTTCTCATGAATTAAAAAGAAAAACTCATGTCAGCCCCAGCCCTGAGGCTACCTGACCTGACAAAACTCTTTACACTCTATGTGTCAAAAAAATAAAATAAAATAAGAAATGGCAGTTGAAGTTTTAACCCAGACTGTAGGGCCCTGGTCAAGGCCAGTGGCCTATCTCTCAAAACAACTAGACGAGGTTTCCAAAGCCTGGCCCCCATGTCCAAGAGCCCTGGCAGCAACAGCCCTGTTAGCACAAGAAGCAGATAAGCTAACTCTTAGGCAAAACCTAAACATAAAGTCCCCCCACGCTGTGGTGATTTTAATAAATACCAAAGGACACCATTAGCTAATAAATGCTAGACTAACTAGATACCAAAGCTTGCTGTGTGAAAATCCCCATATAACCATTGAAGTGTGCAACACCCTAAACCCCGCCACCTTGCTCCTGGTCTCAGAGAGCCCAGTTGAACATAACTGTGTAATTTTGGACTCAGTTTATTCTAGTGGGCACAACCTCCAAGACCATCCTTAAACATCAGTAGACTGGGAGCTGCACGTGGATAGGAGCAGCTTCGCCAACCCCTGCAGAGTGACTCTGAAGAAGACGACAAGCCCTGCTCCAGTCACACCTGGAAGCTGACTGGTCCACGCACGGCCGAAGCATGAGGAAACTCATCGCGGGACTCATTTTCCTTAAACTTTGGACTTGTACAGTAAGGACTTCAACTGACCTTCCTCAGACTGAGGGCTGTTCCCAGTGTATACATCAAGTCACTGAGGTAGGACAAAAGGTTGCTACAGTCCTATTATGTTATGGTTATTATAAGTGTACCAGGACTCTAAAAGAGACTTGTTTGTATAATGACACCCAGGACAAGATATGTAATCCAGGAAGTGACCAGCCCGATGTGTGCTACGACCCCTCTGAACCGCCCATGATCACAGTTTTTAAAATAAAATTAAGGACTGGTCCTTTTCTAAGTAACACAAGTAAAGTAATAGCTAAAACAGAAAAAAGAGGGGTCCCCAAAAATGTAACCTTAAAATCTGACGCCTGTGCCGCTATGAATAATAAGCAGCCTGGGATGGGATGCGGTTCTGTAGATTGGGGAAAAAGTAGAAAATAAGTGTATCTGTCAAGAATCATATTTATGTGAGATGTGTCAATACTGGTCTTGTGTCATTTGGGCTACTTAAAAAAAATAAAAATAAAAATGAAAAAGACCCTGTTGAGCTCCAAAAAGGAGAAGGCAGCTCCTCCTGTACAAGTGGAAGCTGCAACCCCTTAAAATTAATAATTATAAATCCCTTAAACCCAAGGTAAAATAAATAAATAAATAAAGGAGAACGTGTATCTCTGGGCATCAATAAAAGAGGACTAGGTCCTAGAGTAAACATCTTAGTAAAAGAGGAGGTCTGTAAACTCTCTCCAGAACTAGCATTTCAGACTTTCTATGATAACCTAAATGTGCCAGTACCAGAGACTCCAGGAAAAACCAGAAATTTGTTTCTGCAATTAGTTGAGCATGTAGCCCAGTCTCTAAATGTCACTTCATGTTATGTTTGTGAAAAAAAACTGTAATAAGAGATCAATGGCCACAGGAAGCCCAAGAATTAGTTCCTACAGACCCAGTTCCTGACGAATTCCTGGCCCAAAAGAACCACCCTGACAATTTTTAGGCTCTGAAATTCTCAATTATTAGACAGTATTGCACAGCTAGAGAAGGAAAAGGATTCACTGATCCTGTAGGGCAGCTTAATTGTCTTAGGCAAAAGCTGTATAATAGTACCGCAAAAACAGTCCCACCCAGAATTCCAGCAGGACTAGACTGCCCCCACCGGGTTATACTGGATATGTAGACATAGAGCCTATGCGAAGCTGCCTGACCGGTAGACAAGTGGTTGTGTTATTGGCACTATTAAGCCATCTTTCATCTTACTGCCCATAAAAACAGGTGAACTTCTGGGCTTCCCTGTCTATGCTTCCCACGGAAAATGAAGCATAGCCATAGGTAAATTAAAAAATGATAAATGACCTCCTAAAAATTATACAATACTATAGGCCTGCCACTTAGACACAAGATGGCTCATAGGAATACTGGACCCCCATTTACATGCTCAACCAAATCATATGGTTGCAAGCTGTTTTAAAAATCATCACTAAGAAAACCGGTCAAGCCTTGACTATTCCGGCCTGGCAAGAAACTCGGATAAGAAATGCTATCTATCAATATAGATTAGTTCTCGACTACTTGCTAGCAGCTGAAAAAGAGGTCTATAAGAAATTTAACCTTACTAATTACTGTCTACACACAGATAATCAAAGGCAAGTAGTTAAAGACATAGTTAAAAATATGACAAAACTGGCACATGTACCCATGCAAGTGTGGCACAGACTTAATCCAGAAGCCATGTTTGAAAATTAGTTCCCAGCACTAAGAAAAAACTCTTATAATAAAAGTTATAATAGTAATAAGAACCTGCTTACGGCTCCCTTGTTTGCTACCTGTACTTCTTCAAATGATAAAAAAGCTTCATCACGACCTTAATTCACCAAAATGCTTCAGCACAAGTGTACTATATGAATCACTATCCATCTATTGCACAAAAAGACAGAAGTAGCAAAAATAAAAGTGAGAATTCCCACTAATAAAAAGTGAGAGTCTCAAAAGGGGGGAAATGAGGAAAGAGAGAGCCCCTCTCATTATATTGTTTTATATTGTTTTAGACTCAGTACCTGTTTTAAGAAAAAACAAGGAAGCAAAACCAAAGACAGGCAGCCTGGCGCCAGGCTCGAAACCAGGCCTGGGCCTGCCTGGCCTAAACCCAGTAGTTAAAAATCAACTCATGACTTAGACACTGATATCATCCATTGATTCCCAGCATTGTATAAAAGAACATTGTGAAACTCCCTGCTCTGTTCTGTTTCACTCTGACCACTGGTGCATGCAGCCCCTGTCATGTACCTCTTGCTTGCTCAAATCAATCACGACCCTTTCATGTGAAATCTTTAGTGTTGTGAGCCCTAAAAACGGACAGAAATTGTGCGCTCGGGGAGCTCAGATTTTAAGGCCATAGCTTGCCGACGCTCCCAGCTGAATAAAGCCCTTCCTTCTACAACTCGGCGTCTGAGAGGTTTTGTCTGCGGCTCGTCCTGCTATATCACAACCACCTTCTGTTTTAGTTTCTCCATCACTAAAATGAAAATAATTATAGCGCCTACTCCATGGGAGTCTGTTATGAAGATCGAGTGAGCTGGAATTTGGTAAGAGGCTGGAAGAGTACCTGGCACATACAAAGCAACCTGTAATATGTTTGTCCAATTTAAAATAAGAATAAAATGAAACAGGACAAATATTTATTTAAAGATACAATCCAAGGAATCGTGTGTATACAGATGGAAAGCGTACACTGTATGCCAGGGAAAATGGACCACAGCAGCCAGCATTGAGACAAATCCTAACACTTAATGGACTCTAAAGATCAAAAAAGAATTTTGGGGGCAACCAGGCAAAAAGATAAAGTCACTTATAAAAGAAAAACTAATCGAGCTGGCCTCGGATTTCTCCTCAGCAGCATGCAGCAGAGAGGATGTGGGAGCCCAGCTCCTGAGCCACTCAAGGGAGGAAAGTGAGCCAAGGGCATCATAGTAGCCAGGCTGTCCTTTCAGTGTGTAAAGACTGCAGAGAAGGACATTCAAAAACTCTGTGGATAACCAGGTGCGGTGGTTCATGCCTGTAATCCCAGCACTTTGGGAGGCCGAGGCTGGTGGATCACTTGAGGTCAGGAGTTCATGACCAGCCTGGCCACATGGTGAAACCCCATCTCCACTAAAATACAAAATTTAGCCTGGTGTGGTGGTGGGCACATGTAATCCCAGCTACTAGGGAGACTGAGGCAGGAGAATCTCTTGAACCCAGGAGGTGGAGGTTGCAGTGACCCAAGATCGTGCCACTGCACTCCAGCCTGGGTGACAGAGAGAGACTCCCTCTCAAAACAAACAAACAAACAAACAAATATATACACACATTTGATATAATTCAACATATACATATTATCATTTTGATTTATCCTCTATATTTAAAATTGTTAATGTGATGATTTATATGTTTTACACTAAGTCCTTGGAATCCAGTGTGTATTTTACATTCACAGCACATCTCAATTTGGACTCACTCCATTCTGAGTGCTCTCCAGCCACACACGGCCAGGGCCTTCCAAACTGTACTCTAGAGCTGCATGCCTCACTCAAGAGCCTGCCAACTCTTCATTTATCGTTCTCCAGCATCTATTCTTGAAGTGTTATTTTAGAACATTAAAAACAAAGTAACTCATTAAGTTATCTCAGTGGTCTCCACCTCCACAGAAGAGCCATCTGTGTTAGGATTTAACATCACACCCCTGGCACTTATAGAAGGTCACATTTATGCACATGGATGGATCATATTCTGCGATGATAATCTGTTTTCCCCTCTCTCCTCCTCCACATTGGAGCAGATACCAGGCTCATTGCAAACTTTCCCCTAGGGAGGCCAATGCCAGTGTTGAAAGATGAAGTCGGTCGCAAGACGTTCCAGCTTTTTTAAGCCTAAACCCCTAGGAGAGGTTATCAGGGTTTACAAAGCAGGTCGCTTTGAAGAAGCAGGAAGCAGCAAGGCTTTTTCTCAGATAAAAGGGAGCTTGCCTTTGGCTTGGGGAAGAACAGGAGACGGGCCCCAAGAGAAGAACTGGCCTCAGTTCTTTGCAGCACCCTGGGAGGAAGTTTGCATGGTGGGAATCCAGAGACGCAGGGCAGGGTCTACACAAGACTTACACATCCATAGTCCAGCCCGGGAGCAGCAGGGAGATGTTCGGCCTGAAGCGGCAGTAAGGCAGGGACAAGGGGTATTTATGGGGTGACTTTCCAGAACAGATATCCAACGACTAGACCCCACCTCCTGATGCATAAACGCTGCCTACGGTCTCCAAACTGTGGCTAAAGCTCGTGTTGGGGACAAGGACTGAGCTTAATTTCCCACCCATCCAGAGGAGAGGAGACGGAATAAAAAATTAAACTGAATTCTAGAAATCAAAGTAAGTAATCGGCCTTGTTTTGGTGACCAGAAATTCAAATCTGCCACTTAGGAGGCCTCACCTGGGTCTGCCAGGACCTCAGGCAGTGCCACCTACACAACCAATGCACTGGAGCCAGTTCTTCCAGAGAGGACAGCTAAGGCCATCACTAACTGGTGGGCAGAGACAGGTGTGTCTCCTCTTCCAGAGACGACAGCTAAGACCATCACTAACTGGTGGGCAGAGACAGGTGTGCCTCCTGTTCCAGAGGGGACAGCTAAGGCCATCACTAACTGGTGGGCAGAGACGGGTGTGCCTCCTGGAAGTCACTGCTGACTTGGAGAACATCATGATAAGATTAAGGTTCAAAGAATATCACAGAATATTTTTAAGCCCTGGTCAGGTGCAAAGTGGCTAGCAGGAAGGTCACTTGGAGTTTGCTTAAAGATGAATTTCCCTGACTCCCAAGAACGCCCAGTGATAGAGTTTGGATGTCTGTCCTCTCCAAATCTCATGTTGACATGTGATTGCCAGTATTGGAGATGGGACCTGGTGGAAGGTGTGTGGGTGACAAGGGCAGATCCCTCCTGAATGACTTGGTGCCCTCCCTCTCCGTGGTAATGAGTTTCCATGGGATGTGATAGTTAAAAAGAGTTTGAGTCCTCCCCCTTCTCACTCCCTTTCTCACCACGTAATGCACTGGCTCCCCCTTTGCCTTCTGCCATGTTTAAAAGGCTTTCCGAAGCTTCCTGAGGCCTTACCAGAAGCTGAGCAGATGCTGGTGCCCTGCTTGCACAGCCTGCAGAACCCTGAACCAAATAAACCTCTTTTCTTTATAAATTACTCAGCTTCAGGTATTCCTTTATAGCAGTGCAAAACGGACACATACATGCAGAAATAGAGGGGCACAGAAGATGGTTTTTCAGGGCTGTTTCAGATTCTGAAGCCAAAAGGTCTCCTTCAGCAGCACCAGATGGAACACCGCCAACCAGAGCGGATGAAAAGTGTCACCACAGTCAATGAGCGGCTGCTATGTTTAAAAAGCTTTCAGAAGCTAGGTAGGAGGAATGTCAACAGATTCCCTGAGAGCCAGGTGCCAAGGCAAGGAGACCCTGCTACCTGCCCATCAGGCCCACCTCTTAACTGGCCATTGGTGAGGGGGCCTGGGGCATAGGCCACAAGATGTGGACAGGGGAAACTGAGACCCTAGGGCAAGAATGGGGAAAATGTTGCCCAGTCTTGGAAAAGGATCTTTTCCAAGGAAAATTCCTAGATTCAGGGAAGCTTAATGTGCCTGTCTTATTTTGCTTATGGGTAAGATGAATATCAATACTTCACGGTAGACACAGGCCAGGAAGAAAATCTACACTCATTAACAGAGAAGGGAAGACAAGCTGCTAGGGGCTGGGTGGCTCAGACGAGCACCAAGAGGGAGCATCGCTCTGGTCCCATAATAATCTGTATTCCACTGGTGCCCCTTACCCTCTCCAGCAGACAGCCAAGACCATGATAAAGAGAGAAAGAGGCAGGAACGCCCTCATGCAGAGAAGTATGGGAGGGAAGGTGCTGGCTCCTCAACAGAGCACCCACCTCCCCCGCTCAACGCCCCAGGAGTGGGAACAGGGACAGGGACCCAGCCAATTCTGGGCTGAAAGCCACGGGGAAGGACAGGTACAAGGAGCAGAGGCTTAAAAGATGAGTGGCAGCTTCCAGTCAGCAGCATCTGCCAGACTAAATTTCCGACACTCCGTAAATCCAAGCCAAAGATCCTGCTCTCACCAGGGAGGGGAGCTCATCTGAGGCTGGGGGAGCATTCCTGGATGGGATGGATCAGTGCTGGGAGGAAGCAGAATCTCTGAGGCAGGCAGTCATCCCTGGCAGTAAAAGGTGAGACGACCGCCACGTGCCCACGTCCAGGCATCCAACTTTTGGGGCCCTGGGATTCTGACCACCCGGCCAGGTAGCTGCACCAAGGGCCTGGGAGCCCAGTGCAGGCCAGCAACCTAGCCCCACCCTCACGCAGGTGAGTAGTTATTCCTTTCTAGAAACATTGAGATTTGCTTAAGGAGCTGCAGATGGTGGAGACTATGTCATGAGATATTATGAGATCTGCACCCCCGCCCACACACATTTCCTTTGTCATCACTCTGTGCTTCCTGGGCTCAGAGGGCATGCGCAGCAGGGGAAGACAGGAATTCTGCACGTTTTCCCCCAGTGTGTGAGAAAATGCGGGCGAGCTCATGAAAAAATACAATTACGGAATTTCTAATGGATCTCTCTAGCATTCGGGAGTTTGTGAACAGAAATTCTTGCCTGCTCTGGTTTCTGGACCTTCCCAAATTACCATTAAAAGGTACTGTCCTGTCTATGGCTTGTATGCTGCAGCAGATGCCTCAACAAGCAGCCTAAAAGGGCAGACGGGAGATACTGGCCACGGAATGCTTCCCAGAAAGGTAATGTTTACATGGAAGGAAGCATGGAAGCAAAGGAGCATCTTGCAGAGCTTACATGAGAGCAAGTGCATATGGCCCAAGAGATGGCAGACATTCAGACAGAGCTTGAAAACGAGGTGCATGTGGAAGGGGGAAGTCGATGGGGTTAGAAGGTGGGAGCCCTGCTGAGCAGGGCCACATGGAGCCATGTTGGAGCCCGAGGCAAAGGGGAGCAATGCGGTACGCACCCCTGCACACATGATGGCATGGATTTGCAATGGGTAATTTGTTCCCAGAACATTAAAGTAGTTGAAAAAAATTCTAGAAAATTAAAAAGTAAAAATGTCAAAATTTACATTAAGTGTTTTATTTGTACCAAAACAGAATTTATTATTTTACACTCCTAATCTTGATGGAAACAAATTCATCAATTAAAAAGTATGTTCTGGTCGGGCGCCGTGGCTCACGCCTGTAACCCCAGCACTTTGGGAGGCCGAGGTGGGTGGATCACGAGGTCAGGAGATCGAGACCATCCTGGCTAACATGGTGAAACCCCGTCTCTACTAAAAAAAAATACAAAAAAATTATCCGGGCATGGTAGCGGGCGCCTGTAGTCCCAGCTACTCTGGAGGCTGAGGCAGGAGAATGGCATGAACCCGGGAGGAGGAGCTTGCAGTGAGCTGAGATTACACCACTGCACTCCAGCCTGGGAGACAGAGAGAGACTCCGTCTCAAAAAAAAAAGGATGTTCTAAGTCTAGTTCTTATTTCATTTTCAATTCAGAGTTGTAAATTATAAGAAATGTGAGAAAGTAACTTTGAAAGTATGTGTGATGAATAAAAACTTTAGTGAGAGATATATACTCCGAAAATACTTGATAGTGTATTAATACACGTTTTAATTGTTCAAGATTTTTTAACTTAATAACCTAGAAACAAATTATCATGACAAATAATAAATAACAACATATATATAGAGGCACACGTTTCTCCTCTTGCCTCAGGCTCCAATATGACCTCACAGAGTCTTGTTGGAACCCGTCTTTATTTGAAATTGTGATATTTTCATCATCATGGATTTTTGCAGCATTAACTTTGGCTTTTTAAAATATTGTGTCAAAATTTCAACAAGCACATGAAAAGATGCTCAAAATAATGAATCAGTAGGGAAATCCAAATTAAAACCACAATGAGATATTGCCTCATACCCATTAGGATGGCTACTATCAAAAATAGAGAAAATAACAAGTGTTGGCCAGGATGTAGGAAATTTGTGAACTGTTGGTAGCAATGCAAAATTGTATAGTTGCTATGGAAAACAGTATGAAGGTTTCTGGAAAAAAATTAAAAATAGAATCCCCATATAGGGTTCAGAACTTCCATTCTGAGTATATATCCCAAAGAATGAAAAGCAGAATCTCAAAGAGATATTTTGTACACCCGTGTTCGTAACATTATTCCCAACGGACAAAAGGTAGAAGCAACCCAGGAGTCCGTTGGTGGATGAATGAGTGAACAAGATGTGGCACATCCACACGATGGAATATTATCCGCCTTCAAAAAGAAGGAAATTCTGGCACATATTACAACATAGATGAAACTTGAGAACATTATACTAAGTGAAATAGGCCAGTGGCAGAAAGACAAATACTGTATAATTGCACTTACTTATGAGATACCTACAGTAGTTAAATTCAGAAAGGAGACAGAAAGTAAGTAGAAGGTCGGTTGCTAGGGGTGAGGGTGGGACAAATGGGGTGCTGTGATTTGAATATATGTGTCCCTCCAAAATTCATGCATTGGAACTTAATACCCAATATCACAGTATTAAGAGTGGGGCCTTTGAGGAAGTCATTAAGTCATGAGGATGGAGCCCTCCTGAATAAGATTAGTGCTCTTATAAAAGAGGCTGTAGGGAGTGTTCAGTTCACTTTTTTTTTTTTTTTTTTTGGCCCTTTCATCTCTTCTGCCTTGTGAGGGCACAGCATTCCTCCCCCCGCAAAGATACAGCAGCCAGGCACAGTCTTGGAAGCAGAGTGAGCCCGCACCAGACACCAAATCTGCTAGTGCCCTGATCTTTGATTTCCCAGCCTCCAGAACTGTAAGCAGTAAGTTTCTCTTTATAAATTACCCAGTCTAGGGTATTTTGCTCTAGCAGCAGGAACAGACGCAGACATTAGAAGCTACTGTTTGATGGGCACAGGGTTTCAGTTTGAGAAGATGGAAAGGGTGGTGATGGGTGTACAGCAATGGGAATGTCCTTAACACTACTGAACTGTCAGCTTAAGAGTGGTTCAGATAGTACATTTAGGGTACATATAATTTACTATAACTTTTTTAAAAACATTCTTTATCTTAACTGCAGTTTCCTTTTTTTTGTATTGGTACAGAGCATGGCGTCGTGGTAAGTCACACCCCAAAAGCCTGTTACCTGGAATCCAAAAAGTCAGTAATAGCAGGAAATTCTTTCAGAATGCCAGCAAAGTCCTCTGAGCTATGCTTCTCCAACCCCTTACTTGAGAGTCTCTATTTTCTATACAATAGAGGGGGAAATAATGTAAGAAGTCACTCCCCCACCAAACAAGAGGGTGGCCTGAGAAAAGTGATGCTGGAAAAAGCTTGAAGTAGCTGATGTGGCAACGGAGAGAGACGTGATCACGTAATGGGAAGAAACCTGCCTCTGAGGCCCAGGTGAGGTGGGAAGCCACACATTTTCCAAATCAAAACAGTCTGTCAAGGTTTCTGGGCAGTTTGAGTGGGAGAGGTAGGCTTTGAAATGTTGGCATTTCTGGGACATTGTGATGGACAGAGGAGACAAGATTCATGTACTTAGGATTTGGGATTCTCCCCCCAGATTCAAATGTGATCACTGAAATGGACTGAGAACAGCAATCCATGCCAAGCATTTTATTCTAAGAAAAGTGTTTTTGTATGTAATTTGCATGCTTCAAAGGGTTGGTAAGATGGTAGTTGCTGAAAACGCAAGCTATGCAGTTTGTATTTCCCTTTATAACTAAGTTGCCAAGGAATCCAGAGACCAAGACTAAACCCCCTTTCCAGTAATTGGCCCACCTTGGGTTGCTGGTAACATCTCACATTCTTTGCCCTGATTAAATCATTGCCCACTAGGGTTAATCTTGTAAAATACTTTCAATAGGCATGACATACATCCTGAGTTAATTTCTTCTTAGATTAGCATCGATCTTGCCTATATATTGGCATTTTCTCAAATTCTCTGGAGATGTCCCTTTCATAATTGGAACAAAGGTGTCTGTTACGTGAAGCAGTGCCTCCAGTGAACTCTATGGGAACCTCTTCCCTCCTCTGCTTGGACACCAAGAATTTGAATCTACAAAGTGTGTGTCAGGAACAGGCTCATGACTCATCCTCACTTTTATCTACATCTGACAACCTAACCTCCTCCTGGGAGCCTTTGCGGCACCGTTGCATAAATCTTTCAGGCAGCTGTTGCTACAACTTCTCTCTTATCCCTAAAGAGTAGCCTCTGCCTTATAATGAAGTTAGAAATCTGTTTGATAATTTAAAAAGAGGGGTGTGGGGGTGGGGTTTCTTAGACTTCTAACAACCCACCATGTCACTTCATCCAACAATCCAACAGGGGGCTTCCTTCCCTCCTTTTCTCAGTGGGGTTTATTCAGAGTCTTCAGCACTTTGCAATTGCATCAGCTTAAAAGAAACTCCCATCTCCTGGCTTTCTGAGTAACCTTCCAGTGTTTTTCTGAATCACAGCCTATTTCTCACTGATTTGGTGACCTCATTCTCTGTCCTCATTAAGTTCTCTGATCACAGTCATTGAATGAAAGGGGAAGTTCATTCCGCCTCCAGAAAGGTTCCTGTGAGGCCTTGGCCCTCACAAGGGACAGGCCAGTCTCTTAAGCTGCATCCACAGGCCCTGCTTTCATCACAGCGAGGACAGCAGAAATCCCCCCAAGAACTGCAGACACCCTCTCTGCAGCCTCCCAACTAATCCACACAGCAGAGTGGCTCTGCCTTGCCAAGAACTAACTCAGGCATTGACATACCCAGGGCCACGTCTCCAGCAGGTTCTCAAGTTAGTAAACACACATCCCTTAGGCCATTTCCCTGGGTTGTAAACTTATGCCCGGTTGCTAGGCTGACAAATTCACCACTAATATCCATTAACTCTGCTCTTGCACTACATTAATAATATGATACAAAAGACGTGGGGAGTCTCTCCCTTGCCCTTTACTTCCTAATGATCCACGTCATCTGAGGCTATTCGGGACATAGCTACACCACTTCTTTTGGATTCCAGGTACCTGGAGGGAGTTTTCCTTTCAGTTTCCTTGAATTCCAAGTCACCACATCGTCACCATCCTTTGTGGAGAATGCAGAAAACTCTACACACTCTGTTCTCTCAGCGAATGCGTGGAATCTGAAACATGAAGAGATGCTCATCAGGAAGGTAGTATGCAGGTGTCTGTGCATACCTGTTACTTCTCCTGGGACTGAGCACACTCTTCTGAGGCACTGGGCATCTTCATCTTCTTAGCCACGGTCACTACTTCTCCTTGCACCTTGTCAATTCCACAAGCAAAAGACAGGGAGGCAGAATAGCACACAGAATTGTGAATGACGTGGGGTTTTAACTGACAACTCATCCTTTCATTAGAGGGTACACTAGCTCAACCAAATGGTATTTCTTGGTTCTGGGAAAATGACACTCTATGCTTATATTCTTTCTCTTGTTCCCAGGATTCCATCATGTCAACACAGCTTAACCAAGCCAGGGGTCTAATGAGGGGCCCCAGTAGCACCCATCGGCTCTGTGGGTTCAGGGAGGACAGCTCATGACACAGACAGCATTTGCCTAATTTGCCTGCTGCTGATGCGTACCAGTCAACTTTAACTCGGCAAACACACACTTCCCCAGGAGACAAGCTTAAGCACGAACAAGAAGCTTTCCTGTGTGGGCAAGTTTTGAGGACCTGTCTCTTCAAAGCATAGTCCAAGGAGCAGCAGGTTAGGAATACACACTCCCAGGTCCCCACCCAGCCCTGTGGAGTCCAAATATCCATTTAACAGGGTCCCCAGGGGGCTGACAGGCACATGAAAGTTTGCAAGCACTGGTGTAGTGCACAGGGTGATGGGCTAAGTCACACCCTCAAAGCCACTTAACTAGAATCCAACAAGTCCATAAATAGCAGGACATTTCTTTCAGGCGGGCAGAGGAAGTCACAAGTAATGTTACTCCAGCCCCGCAGGAGTTCTATCTCTGCCTAGCACCACACGCTCAACTCAGAAAATCCCGAAGCAGCGCTTAGGATGGAAATGGTGGGAGAAGTCTAGGGAATCCACTGCGGCTATGGAAAGCCTCAGTCTCTTCCTAAAGGGTTTCAGGCAAGACTGGAATAATCACTTGATGGCAAATAAAATGTCAGCCTCATTCTGGTGGCCCTTCCTAAAGCCAGTGAACTCATAGCCTGGTCATTCCCAACTCCTGCAGGAGCTTCATCCAGAGCTGAAATGTCCAGCTCCCTTGCCCTGAAGGGCAAGGAGGGGAGATGGGTAAGGTTTGCCCCAGCAGGCCCCATGCCCTGAGTGTCAAGGCCTTTGGCACCCAGGACTTTCCACTCTCTGATCTGTTTTCTAGATTAGAAAAGAGAGCAGGGCAGAAATTTCCTCTGGCTGATACAGTCTCATTTGTGCAGGACAACTCAGCATTATGACAGGCTGTTTGAGCCTTAGAGCACAGAGCTGTGCTTGGACTGGTGGTTCTACGCAGACACAGCCTCTGGCACAGAAGCCCGAGTCCAGCTGGAGGGTCACCAGACCAGGCAGCCTCCTGCAACCTGAGACACTCAGGACATGCCACTTGCAGCTGGAGAATAACTGCCCTCCAGCTGGGGCCCCACAGCCAAAGGTACACCAAGACCAACCAGAAGCCATGGAGTGTCCAGGCAGGGAGTGGAGAAGGCAGGGGCACTACTCGTGATGGGTTACACCTGCCTGCAAAGGCCCAGAGCGTGGACAGGAGGATACATCAATACCTCATCCTTTTCTGCAAAACCCACCTTCACACACTGCATGGGCTCGTTAGGTAGCTGACCCACAGTTTCTCTCAAAGGAAATTTTTCCCTGGGCTCTAGCATGCTCCAGATGAGCTAAGCCGAGAACAGCAAGAGAGGTGACTGGCCAGTTGCCTCTTTGTTTTTTTTTTTGAGACGGAGTCTTGCTCTGTCGCCCCGGCTGGAGTGCAGTGGCCGGATCTCAGCTCACTGCAAGCTCCGCCTCCCGGGTTCCCGCCATTCTCCTGCCTCAGCCTCCCGAGTAGCTGGGACTACAGGCGCCCGACACCTCGCCCGGCTAGTTTTTTTTTTTGTATTTTTAGTAGAGACGGGGTTTCACCGTGTTAGCCAGGATGGTCTTGATCTCCTGACCTCGTGATCCGCCCGTCTTGGCCTCCCAAAGTGCTAGGATTACAGGCTTGAGCCACCGCGCCCGGCCAGCCTCTTTCAACTAGTGAGGTTAGAGGAGGGAGCCCCCTTCTGTACTCAGGGGCTCAGGAACCCAGAATGGGAGCCATATACCTGATGTTAAAAGATCTCAAAGTGCTGTAAGAGCAGCCACAGCAATGGTCCTAAGAGTCCCAAAGTCTTGTTAATAACGAAAACTCCTAGCCCTTCACAGAACCTGAAAATTAGAATTCCTGGGGCTGTGGCTATAAAATTAGCATTTCAATCAAGCTCTCTGGGCAGTTATTATGCAAAGTGATGGGAACAATGCATATTCCCAGGCTGGCTCTATGACATGGAATGAGCCTGCAAGGTGAAGCCTGTCCTCCGTATCATTAACAAGCTCCGCAGTGACTGTGATGAGCACCTACACTGAAGAACGAGATGTCATCTTACCCTGTTAGGAGGGCTACTGTCAGAAAGAAAAACTAACAGATGCTGCTGAGAAGGCAGAGAAAAGGGAATGTCAGGCCTCTGAGCCAAAGCCAAGCCATCATATGCCCTGTGACCTGCACGTACACATCCAGATGGCCAGTTCCTGCCTGAACTGATGACATTACCTTGTGAAATTCCTTTTCCTGGCTCATCCTGGCTCAAAAGCTCCCCCACTGAGCACCTTGTGACCGCCCCGACCCCTGCCCGCCAGAGAACAACCCTCTTTGACTGTAATTTTCCTTTACCTCCCCAAATCCTACAAAACGGCCCCACCCCTATCTCCCTTCTCTGACTCTCTTTTCGGACTCAGCCCGCCTGCACCCAGGTGATTAAAAAGGTTTATTGCTGTCACAAAGCCTGTTTGGTGGTCTCTTCACATAGACGCACATGACATTTTGGTGCCATGACTCGGATGGGGGACCTCCCTTGGGAGATCAATCCCCTGTCCTCCTGCTTTTTGCTCCGTGAGAAAGATCCACCTACGACCTCAGGTCCTCAGACTGACCAGCTCAAGGAACATCTCACCAATTTTAAATTCGGTAAGCAGCCTCTTTTTGACTGTCTTCTCCAACCTCTCTCACTATCCCTCAACCTCTTTCTCCTTTCAATCTTGGCGCCACACTTCAATCTTTCCCTTAATTTCAGTTCCTTTCCTTTTCTGGTAGAGACAAAGGAGACGCGTTTCATCCGTGGACCCAAAACTACGGGGCCGGTCACGGACTCGGGAAAACCTTCTTCCCTTGGTGTTTAATCACACGGGGATGCCTGCCTGATTATTCACCCACATTTCAGAGGTATCTGACAACGCGGAGATGCCTGCCTTGGTCCTTCACCCTTAGCGGCAAGTACCGCTTTTTTGGGGGGCAAGAACCCCCAACCCCTTCTCTGTCTCTACCCCTTCTCTGCTTTTCTGGGGGGCAAGAACACCCCGACCCCTTTTCTCCATGCCTCTACCCCTTCTCCGCTTTTCTTGGGGCCAGAACACCCCCGACCCCTTTTCTCCATGTCTTGACCACTTCTCTCTGCTTTTCTGAGGGGCAAGTACCACCCGACCCCTTATCTCCACATCCGGACCCCTTTCCCGTTTTTCTAGAGGGCAAGAACCCCGAACCCCTTATCTCCAAGTCCCAACCCCTTTCCTTCTTTTCTGGAGGGCAGGAACCCCCCAACCGCTTCTCTCCACATCTCAACCCCTTTCACACTTTTCTGGAGGGCAAGAACCCCCCAACCCCTTCTCTCCGTGTCTCTACTCTCTCTTTTCTCTGGACTTTCCTCCTTCACTATGGGCAACCTTCCACCGTCCATTCCTTCTTCTTCTCCCTCAGCCTGTGTTCTCAAGAACTTAAAACGTCTTCAACTCACACGTGACCTAAAACCTAAATGCCTTATTTTCTTCTACAATGCCACTTGACCCCAATACAAACTCGACAGTAGTTCCAAATAGCCAGAAAACGGCACTTTCAATTTTTCCATCCTACAAGATCTAAATAATTCTTGTCATAAAATAGGCAAACGGTCTGAGGCGCCTGACGTCCAGGCATTCTTTTACACATCGGTCCCTCCCTAGTCTCTGTTCCAAATGCAACTCGTCCCAAATCTTCCTTCTTTCCCTCCCGCCTGTCCCCTGAGTCCCAACCCCAAGCGTCGCTGAGTCTTTCTAATCTTCCTTTTCTACAGACCCATCTGACCTCTGTCCTCCTCACCAGGCCGAGCTAGGTCCCAATTTTTCCTCAGTCTCCCCTCCCCCACCCTATAATCCTTTTATCACCTCAACTCCTCACACCTGGTCTGGCTTACAGTCTCCTTCCGTGACTAGCCCTCCCCCACCTGCCTAGCAATTTTCTCTTAAAAAGGTAACTGGAGCAAAAGACATAGTCAAGGTTAATGCTCCTTTTTTTAATCCGACCTCTCCTAATCAGTTAGCATGTAGGCTCTTTTTCATCAAATATGAAAAATCCAGCCCAGTTCATGGCTTGTTTGGCAGCAACCCTGAGATGCTTTATAGCCCTAGACCCTAAAAGGTCAAAAAGCCATCTTATTCTCAATATACATTTTATTACCCAGTCCACTCCCGACATTAAATAAAAGCCCAAAAATTAAATTCTGGCCCTCAAACTCTACAACAGGACTTAATTAACCTCACCTTCAAGGTATACAATCATAAAGCAGAGGCAGCCAAGTAGCAATGTATTTCTGAGTTGCAATTCCTTGCCTCCACTGTGACAGAAACCCCACACTCCAACGCACAAGAACTTCCAAATGCCTGAACCACAGCAGCCAGGCGTTCCTCCAGGACCGCCTTCCCCAGGAGCTTGCTACAAGTGCTGGAAGTCTGGCCACTAGGCCACGGAATGTCCGCAGCCCAGGATTCCTCCTAAACCATGTCCCATCTATGCAGGAACCCACTGAAAATCAGACTGTTCAACTCACCTGGCAGCCACTTCCAGAGCCCCTGGAACTCTGGCCCAAGGCTCTCTGACTGACTCCTTCCCAGATCTTCTCGGCTTAGTGGCTGAAGATTGACGCTGCCCCATCACCTTGGAAGCCTACAGGACCATCACAGATGCTCTAGGTAACTCAAAGTGGAAGGTAAGTCCGTCCCCTTCTTAATCAATAAGGAGGCTACCCACTCCACATTACCTTCTTTTCAAAGGCCTGTTTGCCTTGCCTCCATAACTGTTGTGGGTATTGACAGCCAGGCTTCTAAACCTCTTAAAATTCCCCCACTCTGGTGCCAACTTGGACAAGATTCTTTAATGCACTCCTTTTTAGTTATCCCCACCTGCCCAGCTCCCTTATTAAGCCAAGACATTTTAACTAAAATATCTGCTTCCCTGACTATTCCTAGGCTACAGCCATACCTCATTGCCACCTTTTCCCCCAGTTCAAAGCCTCCTTCATATCCTCCCCTTGTATCTCCCCACCTTAAACCACAAGTATAGGATACCTCTACTCCCTCCTTGGCGACCAATCAGTCACCCCTTACCATCCCATTAAAACCTAATCACCCTTACCCCACTCAATGCCAATATCCCACCCCGCAGTACGCTTCAAAAGGATTAAAGCCTGTTATCACTTGCCTGCTACAGCATGGCCTTTTAAAGCCTATAAACTCCCCTTACAGTTCCCCCATTTTACCTGTCCTAAAACCAGACAAGGCTTACAGGTTAGTTCAGGATCTGCACCTTATCAACCAAATTGTCTTGCCTATCCACCCCGTAGTGCCAAACCCATATACTCTCCTATCCTCAGTACCTCCCTCCACAACCCATTATTCTGTTCTGGATCTCAAACATACTTTCTTTATTATTCCTTTGCACCCTTCATCCCAGCCTCTCTTAGCTTTCACTTGGACTGACCCCGATACCCATCAGGCTCAGCAAATTACCTGGGCTGTACCGCCACAAGGCTTCACAGACAGCTCCCATTACTTCATTCAAGCCCAGATTTCTTCCTCATCTGTTACCTATCTTGGCATAATGCTCATAAAAACGCACGTGCTCTCCCTGCTGATCGTGTCCGGCTAATCTCCCAAACCCCAATCCCTTCTACAAAACAACAACTCCTTTCCTTCCTAGGCATGGTTAGTGCAGTCAGAATTCTTACACAAGAGCCAAGACCTGTAGCCTTTCTGTCCAAACAACTTGACCTTACTGTTTTAGCCCAGCCCTCATGTCTGCGTGCAGCGGCTGCCACTGCCTTAATACTTTTAGAGGCCCTAAAAATCACAAACTATGCTCAACTCACTCTGTACAGTTTTCATAACTTCCAAAATCTGTTTTCCTCCCCCCACCATCGCTCAAGACAATGCTTATGCTGATAAGGTAACTAAAAAAGCAGCCATCAAAAGGCATCAGATCCCATGCTCAGGACAATGCTTATGCTGATAAGTTAGCTAAAAAAGCAGCTAGCTTCCAACTTCTATCACTCACGGCAGTTTCCTCCTTCACATCCGTCACTCCCACCTACTCCCCCTCTGAAACTTCCACCTATCAATCTCTTCCCACACAAGGCAAATGGTTCTTAGACCAAGGAAAATATCTCCTTCCAGGATCACAGGCCCATTCTATTCTGTCGTTATTTCATGACCTCTTCCATGTAGGTTACAAGCCACTAGCCTGTCTCTTAGAACCTCTCATTTCCTTTCCATCATGGGAATCTATCCTCAAGGAAATCACTTCTCAGTGTTCCGTCTGCTATTCTACTACTCCCCAGGAATTTCTCAGGCCCCTTCCCTTCCCTACACATTAAGCTCGGGGATTTACCCCCACCCAGGACGGGCAAATTGACTTTACTCACATACCTCCAGTCAGGAAACTAAAATACCTCTTGGTCTGGGTAGACACTTTCACTGGATGGGTAGAGGCCTTTCCCACAGGGTCTGAGAAGACCACCGCAGTCATGTCTTCCCTTCTGTCAGACATAATTCCTCAGTTTGGCCTTCACACCTCTATACAGTCTGATAACGGACCAGTCTTTACTAGTCAAATCACCCAAGCAGTTTTTCAGGCTCTTGGTATTCAGTGAAACCTTTATATTCTTTACCATCCTCAATCTTCAGGAAAGGTAGAATGGACTAATGGTCTTTTAAAAACACACCTCACCAAGCTCAGTCACCAACTTAAAAAGGACTAGACGATACTTTTACCACTTGCCCTTCTCAGAATTCAGGCCTGTCCTTGGAATGCTACAGGTTCCAGCCCATTTGAGCTCCTGTGTGGACCCTGCTTTTTATTAGGTCCCAGTCTCATTCCAGACACCAGACCAACTTGGACTGCGCCCCAAAAACTTACAGCCTGAAAACTCACCAACCAAGCAAGTAATTACAATGAACCCCGTTAGGTTCTCTCTAATTAGATGTCCTAGATCCTCCCAATTCTTAGTCCTTTGATACCTGTTTTTTCTCCTTCTCTTATTCCGACCTTGTGTCTTCCGTGTAGTTTTTCAATTTATACAAAACTGCATCCAGGCCATCACCAATCATTCTATATGACAACTGCTCCTTCTAACAACCCCACAGTATCACCTCTTACCACAAAATCTTCCTTCAGCTTAATCTCTCCCACTCTAGGTTCCCACACCACCCCTAATCCCGCTTGAAGCAGCTCTGAGAAACATCGCCCATGATCTCTCCATACCACCCCCCAAAAATTTTTGCCGCCCCAACACTTCAATACTATTTTGTTTTATTTGTCTTATTAATACAAGAAAACAGGAATGTCAGGCCTCTGAGCCAAAGCTAAGCCATCATAGCCCCTGTGACCTGCGCGTACACATCCAGATGGCCAGTTCCTGCCTGAACTGATGACATTACCTTGTGAAATTCCTTTTCCTGGCTCATCCTGGCTCAAAAGCTCCCCCACTGAGCACCTTGTGGCCCCCACCCCTGCCTGCCAGAGAACAACCCCCTTTGACTGTAATTTTCCTTTACCTCCCCAAATCCTGCAAAACGGCCCCACCCCTATCTCCCTTCACTGACTCTCTTTTCAGACTCAGCCCGCCTGCACCCAGGTGATTAAAAAGCTTTATTGCTCACACAAAGCCTGTTTGGTGGTCTCTTCACATGGACGCGCATGACAGGAAGTCTCACAAATTGTTGGTGGCAATGTAAATTAGTACAGCCATTATAGGAAAGAGTATGGAGATTTCTCAAAAAACTGAAAATAGAACTACCATACGATCCAACAATCCCACTACCGAGTATTTACCCAAAGAAAAGGAAGTCAGCATATCAAAGGGATATCTGCACCCTGTGTTTATGACAGCCTTACTCACAATAGCCAAGATATGGAATCAACCTAAGTGTCTGTCAACGAGTGAATGGATAAAGAAAGGTGGTATATACATGATAAGTATTCTTCAGCCACAAAAAGAAGGAAATTCTGTCATTTGCAGCAACATGGATGAAACTGGAGGTCATCATATTACAGGACATAAGCCATGTATAAAAAGACAAATATCACATGTTCTCACTCATGGGTAGGAGGTGGAAAAGTTGATCTCATGGAGATGAGAGTAGTATGACAAATACCAGTGGCTGGGAAAGGTGCGAGGATCAGGGGGATAAAAACAGGTTGGTTAATGGGTACAAACATACAGTGAGATAGAAGGAGAAGGTTCTAATGTTCCGATGGTAAAGTAGGGTGGCTACAGTTAACAATAGTGTATTTTATATTTTACAATAGCTGGAAGAAGGGACTTAAGATGTTCCCAACATATAGAAATGATAAATAAGGTGATAGGCATCCTAAATCCCGACTTGATCATTCCACATGCTAAGCATGCAACAGAATATCACATGGGCTCTATAAATATGCACAAATATGTATCAACTTAAAAATATTTAAAGAACAAGTGCTCTGGGAAGACCTTGTACCCATTTCAAGGAGAACTTAGGAAAGGATTTTATAATTCTCCTTGTAACCACAGAAGTAGCTGGTCTTTCTCCACAAGAAACCTAAACTTACACACACACACACAGACCCAGGGTGTGGGGGCATATGTTTTAAAATGCAGGTTTTATTGTTATTCGGGTATTGTGAGGTCAATAGATAAGGAGCCTACTGCCACTGAAAAGATAGTTTGTTACTCATGGCTCCCCTATGGACTGAATTGTGCTCCCCCAACCCCAAGCCAAAAAGATTCCTGTGTTGAAGCCCTAATTCCTAATGTGACTGTCTTTGGAGATAGAACAGGAGGTAATAAAAGTTACCGAGGAGGTAATAAAGGTTAAAGGGGGGTCATAGGGCAGGGCCCTGATTCTATAGGATGAGTGATCTTATAGGAAGAGGAAGAAACACCAGTGAGTGCTCTCGCTCTCGCTCTCTCTCTCTCTCTCTCTCTCTCTCTCTCTCTCTTTCTCCCCGCCTCCCTCCACCATGTGAGGACAGAGTGAGAAGGCAGCTGCCTACAAGGTGGGGAGAGAGCCCTCACCAGAAACCGAATTCATCTTCACCTAGTACTTCCCAACCTCTAGAACTGTAAGAAATAAATACTTGTTTAAGCCACCCAGCCTGTGGCAATTTTTTATGGCAGCCTAAGCTGACTAGCCCAGTTCCCAGGAGGAGAGAGGGGCACAGCGTGCCATGCAGGCCACACAGGGAAGCACTGGGTCAGCCGGAAGGCAGAGGGAGTGAGGAGAAAGGTAGGTGAGGACCTTTAGTGTGGCTTCCAAGGGAAGGAACAGGAGAGGAAGGGTAAGCAGGCTTAGGGTTGGCTATTTGAATAATTTCTGTGGTCTCTGGGGTGTAAGGGCTGTCCCAAGTTTTCTGGTGCATGGGCCTGGAGTGATTAGGGTAGAGAACAGTGGTTCTAAGTGAGAGAGCCTGGACTGGCAGTGTGGGCTCTGGCTGGTTTGCATATGAAAGTGCACCCTAGTGAGTAATTTGCTATCTCTAGGAACTGGCTAGCCCTAGGAGGGACGGGCTCTCCTGGACCAGCAAGGCACCAAGAGGTCAAAGGATCAGAACTGCAGAAAATAGAAAAGCATGATTAATACAGGATGGAGAAGAAAAGATGCAGAGAGACTAGATACTATACTGGAAAGAGGAGAACACAGCAACAGATTGGTTAAAGCCATGAAGAATGCAAGACCCACTGTTGATCCTGTGTGAGCAGGCAACCCGCTTGCTGTCACTCAAGAGCACATTTTCTGCCTACCTGCTGTGGGTCTTGGCACTCAGATCCTTTAGGAAAGCTATAGTGTCTTCTCTTCTGGCATTGAAGGACACTGTGTAGACTGGATACGGGATCTCCAAGGCCCTCTGGAGGAGAAGCTCTTTGGATTCTTCAGGAACATCCCCCACCACAAAGTAGTAAATGGATTCAATCTGCAAAACAGTGGTGCCAATGGTTTATCTCCCTGACATGCCCTAGCTTGGTGCTAGACTCGTCAGTAATACCCTTTCTACAAAATGACCTCTTAAAAAAAATGGGCAGAGAAAAAGCAACCCTGCCCAGGGTTTTCTGAGGACATCAGGGTCAGTCAGGAGGCAAGATATTCAAGGCTTGGTACCAAGAAAGTCTCTCAACAGTGGCTATTGTCTTGGGTATGGCATGAGAATAATATGGTTGGCAGATTTGGAGAACTTCCTCTGGGCCACAAATATATCTCAGTGGTTATTTTCAAGTCAAGCAATGAAGGAAGGACTGGCACAGCCCCTGCAGGCGGGAAGCTTATCTGCCATCTCCCATGGCAGTGCTAGAATCCTACGATGCAAACTCATGCGTCCTCTGTCTGCGGCAGAATGTGGAAAGGAGGGCACATCCCCAGCTGGCTCCACCTCTGGGCTCACCTCAGCAGGGACTCACACGCCTGGGGCTAGGGTGAGGCTGTCCTGACTGTGCACAGCTGGTCAGATGCCAGGTCCGCCTGCAGTGCCCTGCCTCTTGCCACCAAACCAGGCCATGAGAAGAACGGGAGAATAAGCAACCCCTGTGTCCGGACACAGACACACATAAACACACACACACACACACACCTTAAACCAGTGATTCTGGAAGATGCACACCTCCCCCAATAAGCAGACAATCCCAGAGAAGTGCCACCTGCTGAAATGAGAAACAGAGAACTCTCTATCTCAGGGCGGCCGCCCCTCCCGCCCTGTGGCAGCCCCGCCACCCTCGCTCCTCCCAGGACGGTGTTTCTGCAGTGCTCCCCGCCCCTGCCACCCGGGAGCTCTGTCACCTCAGGCAACTGACCTAACTTCAGTGTCTTCCCTTGTAAAAAGGGAGATAATGCAGTTTATTAGTCATGATGGAACTGAAACAGGATGACTTCCAACTATGCGTGCATTTCCATACATCTCAGAAAGTAAAAAACCCAAGGAGAGCCAGGAATCTGTATCCTCTCAACCTGCCCTAAAAATGTCTTGATGGACTGTGTCCACACATAACTGGGGAAGAAACCCCAGCAAATGTATTGTGTTAGGGCATAAATAGATGTTACCCTCCCTTTAGGATTCGTGACCCTCTCCTTGCTCTAATCCCAAATCCCGATAAGCTGAATATAGTCAACAAACGGTCTCACCGCAACGTCTATCCCAGGCCTTAAACGCACCTGGCCGGGGAGGTGGGGGTGGTGGGTGGCCTCATGGTTGATTTCTAGTTGGTCGGGGTGCTCTGCCTGCAGCAGATGGAGCAGACTGTGCCAAGGAGGTGGAAGAGATGAGGGTGGGAGGCAGTGGGTGGGGCCCACTCTGGGACTTAGGAGAAGGACAGAGTGTGAACTGAGATCAGGCCACTTGAGGACCATCCCTCCACCAACGAGGCACAGAAAGTCCCGGCCCCTCCCAGGACTCTTTCTCTCAGGCCTTTCAACATCAGCTCCCTGATTCTAAAAAGTACTAATGGAGCAGTAAAAGACTGAGGAATATTGTAAATTTCCTCAAGTCAGCAAACTGGAAGCGAGAAAAACCCTAAAAGAAGGAAGAAATCAACTTCTCCAGATTCATTATAGCCATCCAATACTGCTCTTCCAGCAGATGCATTCTGTTTCACTCTTTTCCTGGTGTGATGCATGACCTTGTGGGAGATGCATTTAAATGGCTTCCACTTAGCAGGCCTATTATTTATCCAAGTTTTCCAGTTGTGTCAGTGCCCAAGTTTAGCATGGGGACAGGTTCATCCTGTTACAAGGATCTAAATGACACGTGGCCTGAGACAGAGGAGCAGACGCAGAGTATTTTCCAGGGTTGGCCAGATGAAGAGGGAGGTGAGAACACACATCTCGAGGTGGCCTGTCAGCCGCTCCTGACACCACACACGTCCAAGACACGTCATGTAAACTCAGCTTCTTTGCTCTGGCAATAATCCGAAAACCTGAAGTTCTTGTGCAGAAATGTCGTTCCCTTGAGTTTTCATCAAACTGAAAATTGCTGTAGCCAACGGTGAGCCAGGATTTCTTTTCCTTTACTAAGGTTATGATGTTACTCACTATTCATTAAGTTCAGTACTAGGCTTCTTAATCGTATACATTTTCAGTCAACTCTCTGTACTACAGATTTCCTGCGACATGCTTTACATTGAGACCACCTATCCCCCCTCACGCTCCTGCACACAGTCTTTCTGCCTCTCCTTTCTGCTCACGCGATGACACTTAGAAAAACAGAAAGGAGGGTAAATATGCTACCTATTCCTGTCTGCCATCAAACTGGCAAAATGCCTCTTAAAGCAAAATGGCTTTCAAACTGTTGGCTATTTGGGATGATAAACTAAAATGGATTATTTCACTCAGTACAACAGTCCTGTGGAGCATGAATTATTACCATGCCCAGTTTATAGATGAAGAAACTGAGGCTTGGAAGGGAAAACTGGGTTGGCCTTGGAGCTGGTAAGCCTAGGCTGCCTGGCCCCACAAGCGCTGCCCTTGCTGTCCACAGCTACGCTGTGCTGTTCGTGGCAAGGCTGGTCACCTGTTAGAGATTAATGTGAGCCCCAGAATTCTGAAAATAAGAGCAAGCAATAGAAGGTGGCGCCGGACAGGTACTTTTTTCACTTCTGTGGTTACCTCACCATCCAAGGGTTCAGGTGCCTATCCCCAATACCAACATCACTGACCAAAAGTTGGGACCAGGAGGTCATGTGGCTTAAGGGAGTTATCCTCATGGGAATCTGCTCCCTTAACCAGTGTATTTGAGCTCCTTGAAGGCAAAGGCCAGTCCTGAGGCTCAGTAGCAGCCTTCAGTCCAGGAGTAGCTTCCTCACAGACCACATTTCCCTAAATGCTGATTTGCACCGAATTTGATAAAATACATGAGTTCCATTCAGCTACTTTAGAGTGAGTCAAAAGCTCTTGCCACTTCATGTTACATCACGTAGGGAGGAGCCTTTATGTTTTCACTTGAAATTCCTTATTCTATCTGGGCCATTCATTCTGCAGCTTCACACAGTAACATGCATTCTGCCCCGCCAAAGAGTCCTTGACATCTTCCTAGCTGCAGCTTTTGGGGGAAGAAAGAAACACACTAGGAGTGTGTGCTTCTCCTCTAACTGCCCTCTGCTCCACTGGCCAGAGTCTGTGCTCTCATCCCCGAGGCTTCCAGGTATAAAAATCTTCACTCTTCAAAGAGCAAAAAGAAAGTCAACCAGAACAACAGCGAAAGATCCAGCAAAATTCTGTCTCGTTCTGTGTACACCTTTGAACACTGCAACATTTCTGGCCAACTCCAGACCTTGGATCTGACCTCCAAATCCCCCGTTCCTGTGGGAGCCCTCTGCTGTCTCCGCCCATTTGATTTTCTGATTCCCTCCATGGTGGTGACTGTCACCATGGTATAGATCTAGTTCACCTCTCAGATCCCTCCGAAGACCCTTGACCACCACCGACTTTCTGGCCTCCCAGGTTTCAGGGTCTCTGTCCCCACCTGCCATCCTCACCCGGGTCCTGCAAGTCTCAGTAAATTCACCTGTTCAGTCCCACACAGACCATCTCCCTTCAATTCACAAAACTCAAAGCTATGCCATCGCTTGGAAATGAGACCCACATCTTCCCCTCAAACATAAGAATATCAAAATTATTTCTTTTCCAACACTTCACTGTTCAACAAGCATGTATAGAGCCCTTGTTAGGCGTCAGAGACACAAAAACGAAAAGATCTGATGCCTGCCTGAACCACTTCCAGGAAATAAATGAACTGCCAGGGTCATGGATTAATGTGGCCAGGACTTTGGCTTTCAGTCCAGCCGTGAAGGTTCTGTATGAAATCATGTGGGTCTGTCTTTAATCCACTCACTTGGTCTCCCAGGAAATATGATTAAAAGAAACCAAAAACTAAACAGATGTGCGCCAGCAGGTGGATGGAAGAGAGGCTGAGAACAGAATCAGAAATGCAGGTATCTTCTGGGTAGATGGCCTTGTCCTGGCAGAGAAGCAAAATCCCTCAGTCTTCTTAGGCAGCTTAGAATGAGGGCTCTGGGTAAACAGCCTTCCCTTTCATCCTGTACACCACCCTTCCTCGTAAGGCCTGGGAAGCTACTAACTTCCAAAGATGCATGTCCTGGACCAGGGCTATTGAAGAGCAGAAACGCTGTGCCGGTCCACACACCTGGTCTCTGAGGATGTCAACCCTCTCAACCATCAAACATGTCCCCAGCACCCCATGTGCTGCCCTCCCCATGAGCCAGGTTCCTTTTCATGGGATGCAACAGTAATTCATCTATCAATAGTGCTCTTCGAGTACTGTGAGTAGAGCCAGTATTTCAACAGACCTCCCACTGCACGTGCTCTACTTAGACTTCAAGGCTCCCTTCTCTTGCTGCTTCCTGTTTCAGTCTTCCAGGCCTGTGGTGGTTACAAAGCCTGCACCTGGAGGGGGCCAGGAGCCTCTCTGGGCATCTTCCTTCTCCATGACCAAGCACGTGGTTCAGCCCTACTCTTCATGTGGACTTGGTATGGAAACTGGACTTGCATGTTAATTTGTGGGCACAAGACAACGCCCACTTTCCTGGCTCCTGTCAGCACCCGCTCATGCAGGGAGGCGCTGGCCTGCGGCAGGCTGTCATCAGTAGGAACAGTCTGGGGTTTATATTTGCTGTTCAAAAAATTCCTTAAGCCTTCCATCTTTTCTCTTCAGAGCAAACGGCAGCCATCTGGATGAATTCGGAACTCACTGGGATGGGCATGACAGGCATGGAGCAGAGAAGCAGGACTTATGGGAACCCACTCCCCCCAGCCCCCACCACACACACATGTGGTTTTTAACTCCTCATAAAACATAGGACACGGCATTTTTATATGCAAGGCAGTTGCATTTACTAGAATTTTCCTTGAGACCATCCGCAGATCGAGGCTGTGGGCAGAGGGGCACAGCGGTCTGTGCAGGCCTTGCCTGTGCTGCTCCACAGTCTCTTCTCAAAAGCTTTCAGGCTGCATTTGATGATCAGTGCCTGGGAGCTTCTTTCTTGGTTCCTTTTCTTCCACAGGACTTCCCTGGAACTCACTGAATTGTTCCTTACTTCCTGGGACAGGAATGAACCCCAGAGAAAGGAGAGGCATGAACCAGAAAGGCAGGGTCACTGGGGGATCCTGCAGTTAGATCAGGGGGCCACAGTCAGCCAGGTTCATAGACAAAGAGGACAGCCATGTGCACAGGCCCATGCGCACACACTCCGAGCCTGGGAAATGGACCGTGTGCACAGGACCACGCACACACCCCCTGAGCCTGGGAAATGGACAGTGTGCACAGGACCACACACACACACCCCGAGCCTGGGAAATGGACCGTGTGCACAGGACTCTGCACACACCCCCCGAGCCTGGGAAATGGACCGTGTGCACAGGACCACACACACACCCCCCGAGCCTGGGAAATGGACCATGTGCACAGGACCACACACACACCCCCCGAGCCTGGGAAATGGACCGTGTGCACAGGACCACACACACACCCCCCGAGCCTGGGAAATGGACCGTGTGCACAGGACTCCGCACACACCCCCCGAGCCTGGGAAATGGACCGTGTGCACAGGCTCATGCACACACACCCTGAGCCTGGGAAATGTTCCATTTTTTTGAATGCTTATTAAGGTGTCCAGACACTTGAAATGTTACAGATGTTAAAACAAACTCAAAGGACCAAGGAACAAAGTAGCTTGTATCTGGTTCTTCCTTGATGGAAAACATTTGTTCCTTTGGCCTTCGAAGGAAAAACAACGTATTTCTCATTACAAACCATCACCCTCGGTATTGGTAAACACAGGCCAGTGACCGCTGGGGGCTATCTTTCAAGATGCCAACACGTGGCTTCTTTCTCCAACAATGGACTTCTTGATGCAGCTGGGTAAAGCTTGAAACCTTCAGAAACCCCAGGCTTCCCCAGTGGAGGAAACACGTAACTCTTAAGTAACTGTGTCCAAAGGCAAGCAGACCTTCCCACAGGGAGTCAAGGCTGGCCAAAGGACCCCACCTGCCCAGACTGTGTCTCCACTGGCTTGCCACTGCCCCAACCCTCCCATTACTAGAGTCATTCCCAGAAATACAGACCCTGTGGCTCAAAGAGACATAACACACCACCATCTAATCAATTCTTCCAGGTAAAGCTTTATTTCCAAAAGGTCCCTATCAAAATTTATGTCAATACACTGACATCCAAAAATGGATGGAGTCATCAGCTTGCATGCACTTCATCTTGGAAAGTATACGACAGATGACAGATCCATCTATGAAGAAGATGAACTAGAAAAGATTCAGAATGTGGATGCTGGGAAAACCCTATTTCCTCATCCTCAGGGTTCTATGAGGAGTCTTCCAATCTCTCTCTCCTCCCCGTAAGAGACAGACTGACCGATCTAATTGGCAGGAGAGCAAGAGTGAAGTTAATATGGCAGAGATGCACAACTATGGCCTCACTCCTGTCCTTTCTCGATGCTCGGTGGGTGTGAGTTGCACTTGGCTCTCCCGACACTGGCTAAACAAGGGTCTACCCTGCATCCCCAGTCACCCCACAGAGCGAGCATAGGCAGGTTCAGGGGACGGGTATTCAGGGGCCTCATTTGGGTTGTTCCAGCTATGCCATCACCATCAGGGCCTGATGGGATCTCTGTCGGATCCTGCTGGGAGGGGCCTAAGATCAGCTGAAGGGCTGTGTAAAGTCACTGAATGTGAAGAGTTAATTTGGAAACCACCTCCATGGCCTGGGGCCAGCCATGGACACGTACTTACAGTCTTGTCTTTCCCGGCTTCCAGCAGAGCATCCAGGCAGCCAACCTCGCTCGCAATCAGTTCAACAGTCAGTGTCTCAACCCAGCTGACGGCAGCAGCTATGGACTGCTTGGTCACAGGAGTAGCATTTTCCTGCCACTTCACAGGCTCTTGAGAAACCCTGAAAGGGATCACATGGAGTGGTCACGGGGCAGTGATCAATGCTACTGGGGATGCCAACCCTCCATCTCACAGCCATGGGCAGCAAGCCTCCAACATCCATCTCTAGAGCTGAAAAAGAAAGAAATCATAGCTCCCAGCCCTCTGATGTTACCAACAAAACCAGCAAGCTGTTTAAGACAGGTTCCCAAACCACCACTATCTTCCGTAAGCCGTGCTGACTAGGAAAAGCAACGTGTACATGAGAAACAGGTAACAATTAACAATAAGTCTTTTAAAACATTAAGAGAAGTTATTTTTTATAAACAGGCAAATGTATATGTAACTGGCTTCTCTTAATAGTAAATTTATAATAATTCACAGTATTAAGATTTGCAAATCACCAGCAATTCTATTACTCTAAAATTTTATTTCTAATTCCTTCATGACATTTTTTTCATTGTCCTGAAAGATTCCCATAGGTTGCCTTCTTTTGTATTAATACTGGTATTGTTTTGAGTTCAGCAGAGTATTAGCTTTTAAATCCTTAGAAAATTTGGTTAAACCATTTCGTTTGGGCTTGTACATGACTGGTAGAACCCCCAACTCCAAAAAAAAGAAGAGCCATTTGAATCATCTCAATTTATTTGCAATTGATAATTGCAAATAAACTGGCCTGATCGCCCCTATGGCCCGCCACCAGAAGCAGGGCTGGCTCACACTCGTGTCTGCTGTGTGCTTCCTGGGTAGAGGATCTGGCTGAGTGGCATCTACGTTGTAGAGTGGTTTCCAAGAAAGCAAAAGCTTTGCAGACTTAAGTACCTGATTCCTTCAGTAATATACCTGTGACAGAAACAGGAATCTAGATAGAACATAATTAGGCATTGTCCCCAGAGATGTCCTCTATTTAGCTGAAAGTATTTGATTAAAACGAGAAAAACTGAATCAGGTGCATCCTTCCCCAACCCTTATCCAGATGTTTTTTGTCAGGGAGGTACAATCACTTTTCCAGATGAGAAGTTAGTGCTGAGGTCCAAATTCTCTTGAATCCAAGAATCCATAAATAATTGGTTATGAAAACTCTGAAATATGGGAAATTCTGTAAAGCCAGCCACCTGTTGTTCTGGTGAAGGGGGTCAACTTATAGGGGAGGTCAACTTGAGTTGCAAATTCAGTCTGGAACATCAGTGAAATTAGTGACCTTCGAATTCATGACCCAAGTTAAAAGCTAAAATGAATGAAGAGATTTATGACCTTAAATATATATTTGCCATAACCCATATTCTTATATTTTAACCTTCCCATGCACTGAAGAAATGCATATTTCTAAATCTCTTTTAAGGTGAAAGCTAAGACACCCTCTGCAAAGAAGATAAAAGTTCCTAAGATTTATTCACTGTGGAATTGCTACTGAAATTACATCTTCTAGGAAAGTATAAGATAATGCCTCTTCCCTCACCAGAGAGATAACTGTGTCAGCTGTGCTACTTAATTCCAAATATGTACAAATTACTATGAAGTTTCACTAAAATACTCCCTTCCTATGGGAACTCACCGTATGATATTGAACTTGGTTATGTGAGCCACCTGCTCCTGGAGAACCATTGTTAGAGCCTCTCGGCACAGATCAAGCTCCCGCTCCAGAATGCAGCCAAAATCCAGCACTATGGTGATGCACTGTTCCAGGATGACACCAAAAATCTGCCGGCTTTTGCTGGTGAGCCAGTCCATTCGCTGCTTGTAGCTCTCCACAGCTTGCGTTAAATGTTCCACAAACTGATAAATCAGTTCTGACTTAGCTGTCAGCTTAATGAAAATAAAAGACGAAAACAATAAAACAACATGAAAATAAGTCACCTGAACCACAGTGCTGCCACTGAGAACTGTGCACTGATAACAATGTTGTCAATGATCCTCCAAACACTACAGAATCCAGGAGAAAATGTTCCAGTCTTTCAACTGAAAAACCCTTGGATTCTCCACAGAAGAAAAGATGATGTGATCTATTCAAAATACAGCAGTCCTTAAAAGAAATCTTTCCAGATTATGTTTTATCTTTACAGTTACAGATTAGAGTATTAGGTTTTAAATCCTGATTACCTTTATCAGAAAAAGCCCAGGACCCTCTTAAGAAATTACGTAGAGGCCGGGCGCGGTGGCTCAAGCCTGTAATCCCAGCACTTTGGGAGGCCGAGACGGGCGGATCACGAGGTCAGGAGATCGAGACCATCCTGGCTAATACAGTGAAACCCCGTCTCTACTAAAAAATACAAAAAACTAGCCGGGCGAGGTGGTGGGCGCCTGTAGTCCTAGCTACTCGGGAGGCTGAGGCAGGAGAATGGCGGGAACCCAGGAGGTGGAGCTTGCAGTGAGCAGAGATCCGGCCACTGCACTCCAGCCTGGGCGACAGAGCAAGATTCCGTCTCAAAAAAAAAAAAAAAAGAAAAGAAAAGAAATTAGGTAGAACACTGGGGCAGGAGAATGGCATGAACCCGGGAGGCGGGGCTTGCAGTGAGCCAAGATCGCGCCACTGCACTCCAGCCTGGGAGACAGCAAGACTCCGTCTCAAAAAAAAAAAAAAGAAAAGAAATTAGGTAGAAGAAAAGACCAACAAAGGCAGATGGAAAGTAACGTCTCACTAAAATGTTTTCCTAAATATAACATCTCTAAAATGCTACTGAACATGCCAGCATACCTTCCTGGCTTCCTCTAAGGGATGCCATCCCGGCTACACATCCTTCTGCTCATGACCTTTGTCCTCATGCCCTCCTCTCTCTGGAGAAGCTGCCCTGCACCTGGACCACCTGATCACTCACTACTGCTACCAACAGCCCGTGGGCTGCCCCCAAATGGTGACACGGACTTGCAGGAAGTTTCTCGTATGCGCAAATAAACCATCCTTCACATAGATCAGACACACTGTGCAAGGCCTTTCAGGAGGTAGACAGACAATAGAAGACACAGAAAAGGAACAAGAAAAAACTGTGCCCTATTCTGTGACAAAGCACTTTTATTTTATTTTATTTTATTTATTTTATTTTATTTTTGCAGTTGCAAGATTTAATAGAGTGAAAACAGAGCTCCCATACGAAGGGAGGGGACCCAAAGAGGGGAGCCGCTGCCGGCTGGAATGCCTGGGTTTATATCCCAATCATTGTCCCTCCCGCTGTGCTCTCAGGCATCGGATGACTGGCTATGTCTTTACCTCCTGTTTTTGCCTAATTAGCATTTTAGTGAGCGCTCTTGACCAACTGATTGGCCGGGTGTGAGCTAAGTTGCAAGCCCCGGGTTTAAAGGTGGAAGCGGTCACCTTCCCAGCGAGGCTTAGGGATTCTTACTCGGAGCACATTTTAAAAGAAGATACAGTACTTTATCTTGGAAAATGTGCTTTCAGACCACATCACCTCCTTCCACATTTTTGTGCCTTGGCTCAGGCTCCTTCCTTCCCCGTCCCATGTGTCTCTCAAGCTCATTCCTCAAGCTCCAGCATCACTTCTTGGAGGCTTCTCCTGGCCCCTTAAGACAGAATTACCAAATCCTTCACCAGCATCCACAGCTGCTGCTACAACACAGAAGCCAGGGTGGGCACATCACAGGGAATGTGCAGGTGGATTTTGAAGGTAAAGGGAGAGACGTTTTTAAGAGTTCAGCATTGATTTTAATGTGGTTCAGATAAAAAATATACTTAGCACATCAAACTCAAGATTCCACAGACAGTATTGCTTAGGACCAGGCTTAGTTTAAAAAGTAATTTAAGCTGGACCGGGCATGGTGGCTCATGCCTGTAATCCCAGGACTCTGGGAGGCCAAGGTCGGCAAATCACCTCAGGTCAGGAGTTCGAGACCAGCCTGGCCAAAATGGTGAAACCCCATCTCTACTAAAAATACAAAAATTAGCTGGATACGGTGATACACACCTGTAGCTACTTGGGAGGCCGAGGCTGGAGAATCACTTGAACCCGGAAGACAGAGTGAGCTGAGATGGCACCACTGCCCTCCAGCCTGGGTGACAGAGCGAAACTCCATCTCAAAAAAAAAGTAATTTAAGCTTTGGAAAAAGTAAGTAGTGGGTACATCTTTAAGCTGAAGGCAACCTACCACTCCCATCATGGAGGTTTCTCCAAGGGCTGAATGACCTGCCTGTCCCTCTTACAGTTTCCCTCCAGGCTGTCTGCTGTTTCCTGGGCAGCCCCAACACCCCTTCAGGGTATTTTCACCCATGGCCCCCTGCTGCCCCACCAGAGCATTGCCAGCGGCCCCTGATGGAAGGCTTCTGCCAGCAGCCTGGTAGCACATTGGCTGCCCCAGCACAGCCAGTGCTTGACCTCAAGAGGCCAGAGGACAAAGCCACAGCCCAGTCCTAGGCCCCAGGGTTACAGCATGCAGCCCAGGAATGCTGAGCTGAGCCTTGGCCCTCTGAAAGCATCCAGAAAGAAAGCCAATCAACTATACCCAACTCACACCACAGTCAAACCCTCAAGGGAAATAAAGAACATAAAAGCAAAAAGGCCCATCCAAAGGATGGCAACTTAAAAGGATGAAGACACATCAGCCTTCACAGGTGAGAAAGAACCAGTGCAAGAATTCTGGAAACTCTCAGTCTAGAGTGTCCTCTTATCTCCAAGCAATCGCACTAGCTCTTCAGCAGTGGTTCTTAACCGGATTGAAATGGCTGAAATGATACTGAACTCAGGATCCGGATGTCAAGAAAGCTCATAAAGATACAGGAGAAGGTGGAAACCCAATCCAAGGAGAACAGTAAAATGATCCAAGAATTGGATGACAATGCCATATGAAGAAAGAACCAAACTGAACTTTTGGAATTGAACAATTCACTACAGAAATATCATAATACCATTAAAATCATTAACAACAAAATAGACCAAGCTGGGGAAAGAACTTCAAAGTTGAAGAACCACTCCTTTGAATCAATGTAGGCAGATAAAAGTAAAGAAAAAGGGTCAGGCATGGTGCCTTATACCTGAGGCATGAGGTGGAGGGCAAGGCAGGTGGGAGGCCCAGGCAGGCGGATTGCTTGAGGCTCAGGAGCTCAAGACCAACCTGGGCGACATGGGGAGACCCTGTCTACAAAAAATACAAAAATCAGCTGGGTGTGGTGGCACACGCCTGTGGCCCCAACTACTTGGGGGGCTGAGGTGGGAGGATCGCTTGGACCTTGGAGGTCAAGGCTGCAGTGAGCCATGATCATACCACTGCACTCCAGCCTCGCTGATAGAACAAGAACGTGTCTCAAAAGAAAATAAGAATTTAAAAAAATGAACGAAACCTCTGAGACATATGAGATTATGTCAAGAGACCAAACTCAGGCATTTCTGAAAGAGAAGGAGGGGAAACAACCGGAAGACATATTTGAGGATAGGGTCTACAAAAATTTTCTCAAAAAAAAAAAATCTACCAAAAAAAAGTAATTACGTTTTCTAAATATTAGGAAACAGTAGTCCAGGTGGTACATGGATGTACATGGACATGAACAAATACCCATAAATGGATGTGATGGGACATGTGTCTCCAACAGACTTTGAGCTCCATGTGGTTGGCCAGGGTCTGCACAGGGCCTGACATGTAGGAGACATGAGACTGAGGTGCTGAACTGCTGGGAGTTAAGGACTCTGGTCGGAGGTGGTGCTCATTCTCCTATCTGCAAATGCTGCCCCTATTCCTAACGCTTCTCTCAGATAATGGCAGTTTGCTCTTGGCTTTCGGATCATCTCTGTCATATTGTTTTTTCCCTTTATTTTCAAAGCAAAACAAAGTGGTAATGTGCAAAGGTTTTCATCTCTCATCAAGAGCTTTCTGCACTGATTTCTAATGGATCAAAAACTTCCTTCCTTGGCCATGACTTTTATCACCCTACCAATGCCAAAAGAAAACCCCCGGCCTAATAAGGGCTTGGCTCAGCTGCATCACTGCCAAGTAGCACAAGTCTCTTCCCACGCCGCACTCCTCGATGTGATGTCAGCACCGTGTCACAGGACTGCACACTGAGGGAACTCTGACTTACATTGTATACTCTGCCATCTTCTGCTCTGTAGAGCTGTGGAAACAGACCATCAGCATACCGAGAAGCCACAAGTCTCCCCAGAGACGCCACATAATCTGTATTTTTATAAAGAAAAACAATCAAAACAGTAGTACGTAAGTTAACCTTCTTATTTTTATTCTGAAATGTTTTTCTCTCACACCATTCAAATTATATCTTGTGCTATCAATAATCTGTGATGCTTTCTATTCTGTTCTAAATCATGAAGTAGTTCTAGGTGCTGTGATAAACGTAACTGTCTATGGCATTGTAATCTTTTTTTTTATTATTATACTTTAAGTTCTAGGGTACATGTGCACAACATGCAGGTTACATATGTATACATGTGCCATGTTGGTGTGCTGCACCCATTAACTCGTCATTTACATTAGGTGTATCTCCTAATGCTATCCCTCCCCGAGCCCCCCACCCCCCGACAGGCCCTGGTGTGTGATGTTCCCCTTCCTGTGTCCAAGTGTTCTCATTGTTCAATTCCCACCTATGAGTGAGAACAGCATTTTAATCTTCTAATGCATGAATAAACAGGAAGAATAGGATTTGTGTCCTAGTGTCCTTGTACTTTGGTCCAGAATAATTACAGCAGAGGTTAAAAAAAAAAAAAAAGCAACATAGAAATTATTTTAATTCCTGAAAGTTATTCATGACTTGGACTTAGTTTTCAGGGTTTTTAAAATTTCACTTAGATATTTCCTACTGTACTCTCAACTGGAGGCTCAGAATTAAATCACTGAAATAAAGCCAGCCAGTAATAGATTCAGAATTGCCATACAGAACGTCAGAACTACAAGATTTTCTTCTCATCAGATCATATACTCAGCTGTTCAAATATCTGTTGCATAAACCCTTATTGGGTGCCTACTATGTACTAGGCATGTTTACAGGATGGGAATACAATTGTTACCTACAACTTAGTCCTACTCCTTCATGGAACTCTCAGAAGGCTACGGAGACGCTTCAAAGACTAACTAGGATTTGGCAGAACAGAAGATGAGGTAAGTCTTCACAGAGATGTTTTTAATCTGATGATTATTTTATTGTAATTTTAATTATTATTTTTAAGTCCCAAAGGTGGGAGACAGAATGGTGGTACTTGTGGTTCCGGTACTTCCTTCCCTCTGCCTTACTAGGGAGGCAGGATAACAGCCTCCTCTGGAAATCTAAAAAGAGCAAGGTTGAATTTTATAGACACCCTGGCCAGGCTTGCTCCCCAATCACAAGGGCTGATTTCAAGTCTTGAAGTGCAACTTTCACAATAGTAAGGAGTAAACAGTAAAGAACAGACACTTGAATTCCATCAGCAATAATCTCACTCAATAGAACTCTCCAGCTCTAAAATTTGTGTTTCCAAGATTCACCTTCTTAGCTGACATTGTGAAGTGAGTAAATATCACTAGCATTCTGTTTACCTAAGACATTTATCTGGAGGTGGGAGAGGAAGCTGTTTTTTGAGGCTTGAAGGAAATAAGTCTATGGAAGGCTTCATAAGCTATATTGGGAATTGAAATGCAAGGCATTGTGAGTTCTGCATCCAATAATAGCGGAGTAGATTGCATTGGCTAACCTTCACACAGAAAAATATTATAAATTCTGGACAAAATATAAAAGGAGCTATTTGTAGGCATTAGAGAGCAATCTAGAACATGCAGAAACTGGAATCACAATCATCCTGAAAAGGAGGACATTTTTGAGGTGAGATTTGTATATATTTAGCAGGAAAGAGAGAGAGTTTGGAGTTTGAGTCCAGCCAACTTAACTGCCTACTAGAATGAAAATTAGCTCTCTATCTATCAACTGATAAATAGATAAGAAAATCATGGTACATCCATACAATGGAATACATACGGCTGCAAAAAGGAGTAAAGTATTGGTGCTAGTTACAACATGGATGAACCTTAAAAACATTAAGCTAAGTAAAAGAAGCCAGTCACAAAAGACTACATATTATAAATTCTATTTAAATGAAATGCTCAGAACAAGAAAATCTATAGAGACAATTTAGTGGTAGGAAAGTGTAGAGCTAAGAAGTACAGAGTTTCTTTTTGAGTTGATAAAAACATTCTAAATAGCTGCGCATATCCGTGAATACACTAAAACCATTGAATTGTAGGTAGGTAAATTATAGCTCAATAAAGCTGTTATAAATAATATACACATATCAATTTTTGTAAGAATAAAAATCACTTCTCCTAGAAGAAAGATTATGCAGTTGATCCTTGAATAACATAGTTTTGAACTGCATGGGTCTACTTATATGCAGATTTTTTTTCAACCAAATGTGGATAAAAATACAGTATCAGTAGAATGTGAAACCCACTTATACAGAGGGCCAACTTTTCATATATGTGGGTTGTGAAGAGCCAACTGCAGGAACTGAGTATGCATGGATTTGGTATACACAGGCGGTCCTGGAACCAATCTTTGGCATATACCAAAGGAAAACTACACAACCCAAAGTCCCTACAACCATCTACATTGTCCAGCATAAAACAAAAAATAATCAGATATATAAACAAAGAGAAAAATGTGACCAATAATCAAAAGAAAAAGCAATCAATAAAACCTACCCTGAAATGGACCAGATGTTGAAATTACAAGAAAAAGGCCTCAATATATTTTAAGTATACTGTAAACATTGTATTTTATATATATAATGTTGAAGGAAAAGAAAACTGTGATCCTAATAAGTGAACAAATGGGGATCTTAGCACAGAAATTTAAAAGAAGGGAAATTTTAGAACAAAAAGTACAGTATCTGTATGGGCTTCACAGCAGACTGGAGGTACCAGAATAAAGTGTTAGTAACCTAGAAAATCTGTCAAGAGAAATTACTCAATCTGATAAACAAAGAGAAAAAAAATATTGACAAAATGAACAAGAGTTTCAGTGACCTGTGGGACAATATCAAGATGCTTAGCAAACTATAATTTGAGTGTCAGAAGAAAAAGAGAGAACAGATAGGATGTAAAAATAGATTAGAAGAAATAATAGTTGAAAATTTCCAAGATTTGATTAAAAACAAACCTACAGATCCAAGAAGCTCGATAAATCCAATGCAATGTATGTACAAAGAAAACCAAAAGAAGGCATATCCTACTACAAATAATAACACAACAGCTGAAAACCAAGAATAAAGAGGAAAAATCTTAAAAGCGGTCATAGAAAAAAAGATACATTATATACATCATATGGGGGAAAATGTCATGGATTATGTCTGATTTCTCAGATGAAAAGGTGGAAATCAGAAAACAATGACTTGACATGTTTAAAGGTCAGAAAAAAAAAAAACCTTCAACCAATAATTATAAAACCAGCAAAACTGTTCTTCAAGAATGAAGATAATGACTTCAAACTATTCTACAAGGACACAGTAACCAACACAGCAAGGTACTGGTAAAACACACACACACACACACACACCCCAAACAGACATACAGACCAATGGAACAGAATACGGAACCAAAAATAAAGCCACACAACTACAGTCATAGGATCTTCAACAAAGTTGACAAAAAATAAGCAATGAGGAAAGGACTCCCTACTCAATAAATAGCTCTGAAATAGCTGGCTAGATATATGCAGAAGAATGAAATACCTTTCACTATATACAAAAATTAATTGAAGATGGATTAAAAATTTAAACCTAAGGTCCTAATTTAATCCTAGAAGAAAACCTAAGAAATATTATTCTGGACATAGACCTTGGCAAATAATTTATAACTAAGTCCTCAACAGCAATTGCAACAAAAACAAAAATTGGTAAGTAGGACCTAATTAAATTAAAGAGCTTCTGCTCAGCAAAAGAAACTATCAACAAAGTAAACAGACAATTTATAGAGTAAGAGAAAATATTTGCAAATATTTATTGAAAATATATGCAAACTATGCATCCAACAAAGAGAGAATATCCAGAATCTATAAGGAAGTTAAACTATTCAGCAAGCAAAAACACTAATAACCCCATTTAAAAATGGGCAAGAGACATGAATAGACACTTCTCAAAAGAAGACACATAAGTGGATAAGAAACAAGAAACAAGAAAAAATGCCCAACATTACTAATCATCAGAGAAATGCAAATCAAAACCACAATGAGATATCATTTCACACCAGTCACAATGGCTATTATTAAAAAGTCAAAAATTTACAGATGTTGGTGAGATTGTGGAGAAAAGGGAATGCTTATACACTGTTGGTGGGAATGTAAATTAGTACAACCTCTATGGAAAACAGGATGGAGATTTCTTTAAGAATTAAAATAGAACTACCCTTTGGTCCCACTATTGGTTATCTACCCAATGGAAAAGAAATAATTTTATCAAAAAGACACCTCCCTTATGTGTTTATTGTACCACTATTTTTAAAATGTGGTCTCTCTCTATATATATATATAGACCACATGGTGTGTATAGACTGTGGAATACTACTCATCCATTTCAAAAGATGAAATCATGTCTTTTACAGCAACATATATAGAACTGGAGGCCATTATTTTTAATGAAATAACTCAGAAACAAAGTGAAAAACCACATCTTCTCACTTTTAAGTGGCATGTAAACACGCAGACATGCAGAGAAAAATAGACACTGGAGAATCCAAAAAGTGGGGGAAGTAGGGGTTGTATTAGCCTGTTTTCACACTGTTGATAAAGACACACCCAAATCCAAGCAATTTACAAAAGAAAGGTTTAATGGACCTACAGTTCCACGTGGCTGGGGAGCCCTCACAATCATGGCGGAAGGCAAGGAAGAGCAAGTCACGTCTTATATAGATGGAAGCATGCAAAGAGAGTTTGTGCAAAGGAAATCCTCTTCTTAAAACCATCAGATCTTGTGAGACTTATTCACTATTGCGAAAACAGCACAAGAAAGACCTACCTCCATGATTCAATTACCTCCCACTGGGTGCCTCCCACAAACATGGGAATTGTGGGAGTTACAATTCAAGACGAGATCTGGGTAGAGACACAGCTAGACTGTATCAAGGGTGAAGGATGAAATACTGCTTATTGGGTACAATGTGCACTATTCGGATGATGGATACACTAAAAGCCCATAACACAACTGCACCTGTATACCTAAATCCAAAAATACAAATAAAATTTTAGAAATGTCCCAGTTTCAATAAAAAATCATTCATCATTCAAAAAACCAGGAAGATTATAAAAAAGACAACTGACAATATCAACACCAAGATGAGAAATGTCATAAAATGACCTAACAAGGATTTTAAAGCAACAATCATAAAAATACTTAATGGCAATTACAAACATTCTTAAAATGAATAAAAACATAGGAAGTCTCAGTAAAGAAATAGAAGATATCAGGAAGAATAAAATGGAAATACTAGAGCAAAAAATTGAGTAATCAAAATAAAAAACTCAATGGATGAACTCAACAGCAAAATGAAAAAGGAAGAATGAGTAAGCTTGGAGAACAATAAAAATTACCCAGTCTAGACAAGAGAGAGAAAATAGCCCGAAAAATCTGAACAGAGCCTTACAGATATGTAGGATTATTTTTTAAAAGATCTAATGTTCATATTATTGGAGTGCCAGAAGGAGAAGAGAGAGAGGATGGGGGAAAAAAAAGATACAAAGATACAAGCATTGAAAATTCTCCAAATTTGGCAAAAACGAAAAACATAAAGCAACAGATTCAAGAATCTGACTGAAATTCAAAAAGAATAAATGAAAATAAATTCACACCAAGGCACATCACAGTCAAACATCTGAAAACAAAAGACAAACAAAAAAATATATAAAGCACATTATCAATAGGGAAAAATCAATTATAATGATAGTGGTTTTCTCATCAGAAACCATAGAGACCAGAAAGAACTGACACAATATTTTTTAAGTGCTAAAAAAAAAAAAAAAAGGAACTATCAACCCTAAATCTTGTATCTGGTGAAATTCTTCTTCAGGAATAAAGTAGAAATAAAGACATTCTCAGACAAAGAAACTAAAGGAATTTGTGGCTAGCAGAGCTACTCTTAAAGAATAAAAGAACTTCTCTAAGCAGAAAGAAAATAACAAAAGAAGGAACCTTGGACGATCAGGAAAGAAGAACACAGTAAGCAAAACTATGGGCAAATAAAATGGACATTTCTTTTCCTTTTGAGTGTTACAAATGATGTTTGATGGTTGAATCAAAATTCTAGCACAGTCTAATGTAATTCTCAATGTAAGAAGATAATACATTTTATTATAAATGGGAAGGGCAAAGGGCTGTAAAGGGAAAAGAAGGTTTTTGCTCACCACTCAAACTGGTAAAATGTTGACATCAGTAGATTTTGATAATTTATGTATTCATAATGTAACACAGCATAATCACTAAAAAAGCCATATGAAGATATACAATAGAAAACATTATAGATAAATAAGAATAGAATTCTAAAAAGTGTTTAAGTAACCCAAAAGCAGGCAGGAAAAAAACAGACAAGCTAAAAACAGAGAAAAAGAAAACAACTAAAATGATCAACAAGCTCTAACATATCAATAATCACATTAACTGTAAATGGTCTAATAGACCAAGTAAAAGATAGAGATTGGCAAAGAGGATTTTTTTAAAAAGGACTCAACAATATATTGTCTACAAGAAATTTGCTTCAAATATAATTATATATATAAGTTAAAAGTAAAAGGATGGAAAAAGGCCATACAAATATTAATAAAAAGAAAATAGGATTGGCTATATTAGAAAAATAAACTTCAGGCCGGGCGCAGTGGCTCAAGCCTGTAATCCGAGCACTTTGGGAGGCCGAGACGGGCGGATCACAAGGTCAGGAGATCCAGACCATCCTGGCTAACACGGTGAAACCCCGTCTCTACTAAAAAAAATACAAAAAACTAGCCGGGCGAGGTGGCGGGCGCCTGTAATCCCAGCTACTCGGGAGGCTGAGGCAGGAGAATGGCGTGAACCCGGGAGGCAGAGATTGCAGTGAGCCGAGATCGCGCCACTGCACTCCAGCCTGGGCGACAGGGCGAGACTCCGTCTCAAAAAAAAAAAAAAAAAAAAAAAAAACAAAAAAAAAAACTTCATAGCAAAGAATATTACTGGGGACAAAGCAGGACATTATATAACGATAAAGGTGTCAATGTACCAGAAAGACATAGCAATCCTAAATGTGTATGTATCACCCAATAGAGCTGCAAAATATTTGTAGCAAAAAACAGAATAACTGAAAGAAGAAATAGACAAATCCACAATTATAGTTGGAAACTTCAATACTGCTTTCTCAACAATTGATAGAACAAGAAGAAGAAAATCAGGAAGGATACTCAATACCATCAATGAACAGGATCTAACTGACATTTATAGAAAGCTCTATAAAACAACAGCAGAATACACATTCTTTTCAAGTATTCATGAAACATGTACAAAACAAAGCACATATTTGGCTATAAAACATCCTAAAAAATTCACAAGAACTGAAACCAAACAAGTATGTGCTCTGTCCAAGATGGAAACACACTAGAAATCAAAAATAAATAAAAAGATAACAGGAAAATCTACAAATATTTAGAAACTAAACAATATGCATCTAAAAATTCCATAAGTCAAAGAGGAAGTCTTGATGAAAATAAAAGACTTTAAAGTAAGTGGAAATAATAATACAACATATAAAAATTTGTGAGACATTGCTAAAGCACTGACTGGAGGGAAATTTGTAGCACTAAATGCTTATGTAAGAAAACATAAAATCTCAAACCAATAATCAAGGCTTTCAACTGAAGAAACTAGAAAAAAGAAAAGAAAAATAAACCTAAACAAGCAAAAGGAAATTAATAATAAAGATCAAAGTAGAAATCAATGAAATTGAAAACAGAAAAACAATAGAGAAAATCAAACAAAAAAGCTGGTAATTTTTAAAGATCAATAAATTGACAAACTTCTAGCAAGATTGACAAAGATAAAAAGAGAGAAGGTATAAATTATAAATATCAAGAATAAAATAGGAAATACCACAAAAGACACAGTAGACATCAAAAGAATAATAAGGGAATACTACAAACAACTCCTCACAAATTAGACAACTGGGATGAAATGAATTAAATCCTTAGAAAACAAACTACCACAACTCACACAATATAAAATAATTTGACTAGTCCAATATCTATTCAAGAAAATTAAATTCTTGACTTAAAACTTCTTCAAAAAGGAATCTCCAGGCCTGGATGAGTTCACTGGAGAATTTTACCAAACATTTAAAGAATAATTAGTATTAATTCTACACTGTGTCCTGTTATTTCAACAAGAAACAAAAAATAATAATTCCACAAAACATCTTCTAGAGAATAGAAGAGGAAGGAATACGTCCCAACTCATTTTATGAAGCTAGTCTTATTGTCATTCCAAAACCAGAAAAAACCATTATTTAAAAAAGAGAAAACTACAGATCAACATTCTTCAAGAATACAGATGCAAAACTCCATAACACAATATTTGCAAATCAAATTCTGCAGTGTATAATATAAAAAGACTTCTAAAACATGCTCTAGTTTATTCTGGGGATGCAAGGCTGGATTAAAAAAATTAATATAATCCATTAAAGTAACAAGCTAACAAAGAAATATCATAGGATGCTATCAATTGATGGAGAAAAAAATCGACAAAATTCAACACCCATTAATAATAAAAATTCTCAGATTACTAGGAATAGCAGGGATCTTCCACAATGTAATTTTTAAAAATCTATAGAAAACCTACAGTTAACTTCATACTTAGTGGTGAATGACTGAAAGTTTTCGGTGCAAGGATATCCACTCTTACCGTTGCTATTCAACATAGTGTTGGAAGTTTTAGCCAGCATAACAGAGCAAGAAAAGAAAACACAAGACAAATAGATCAGAAAGAAAGAAAGAAGACTTTTCCTCTTTGCAGATGACATGATAGTGTACCTAGAAATCTTCTGGAATCTACAAAAAAAACAAACAAACACATACACACACAAGAAAACCCTGTTAGAAGGAATGAGTGAGTTTGGCAAGATCACAAGACAGAAGGTTAACATGCAAAAGTCAGTCATATTTCTATATACTAGGAATGAACATGTGGAAACCAAAATTTAAAATACAATTCCATTTACAACTCCTAAAAAAAATAAAATACTTATGTATAAATCTAACAAAACATGTGCAGGACTCGTATACTGAAAAATTTAAGACAGTTGATGAAAGAAATTAAATAATATGTAAATAAATGGAAAGATATTTCATATTTGTGAACTGAAAGACTCAGCATTTTTGTCAGCATAGTAAAGATGTCAATTCTCCTTTAATTAATATACAGGTTTAATGCAACTCCTATCTATATCATAGCAATATTTTTGTAGACATGAACACAGTTATTCTAAAATTTATTTGGAAAGGCAAATGAACTAGAGTAGCTAAAACAATTTTGAAAAAAAATAAAGTAGGAGGACTCACCCTGCCCAATTTCAAGAAATTCTATAGTTATAGTAATCAAGACTACGTGATATTGACAGAGAAACACAGATGAATACAACAAAATAGAGAACCTGGAAGTATAGGTACAACCAACTTTTAACAAAAATCCAAAAGCAATTCAAAGGAGGAAGGATAGTCACTTAAGTAAAACACACTGGAGCAACTGAACACCCATAGTAAAAAAGAAAAAGAAAAAACGAACCATTTGCTTTTGTGTGTGTGTGTTTTTTAAGAGATAGAGTCTCTCACTCTATCACCTAGGCTGGAGTGAAGTGCTGTGATCATAGCTCACTGCAGCCTCAATCCCCTGGGCTTAAGCTATCCTCCCACCTCAGCCTCCCGAAGTGCTGGGATTACAAAAAAACATGAACCTTATACAGAAACTAATTCAAAATAGATCACAGGCTAAATGTAAAATTATGAAACATTTAGAAAAAAACATAGGAGGGGGTAACATAGGAAGATCTTTGTGGTGATAAACAGTGCTCTCTCTTGATTGTAGTGGTGGTTACAGAAATCTACATAAGTGATAAAATTATATAGACTTGCAAACACATTGTATAAGTGTCAAATTCCTCATTTTGATATTATACTATTATTTTATAAGATACGACAATTGGGAAAACTGGGTGAAAGGTACATGGGATCTTTACACTTTACAATTACTTCAGAATATAAAGTATGGATGTACAAATGGAAAAACGAATGAATGAATGAATGAATGAGTAAATAAATAAATGTGAAGGTGAAATAAAGATAATTTCAGATAAATGAAAACTGAAAAAAGCTGTCACCAGCAGACCTCCACTATAAGAAATGCTTAAAAGAAATTATTCAGGAAATAACATCAGTTGAAACCTCAAATTCTACAAGAAAGAAGAATATTGTAAGCAGTAAACATGTGGATCTTAGCAGTGTATAGTTTTTCTTCTCAGTTTCTTTAAAAAAACAGATGACTTTTAAAAGCAAAAATTATGACTCTGAATTGTGAGATTTATAATGTACGTGGAAATAAAATAGATTAAAACAGTAACACCAAGGACAGGAGTGAGGAGTAAGGGGAGGTGTAACTGTTGAAAACTTCTTACATTTTACATGAAGTCATACGAAATCTACTTTTAGTAGACTGTAACAAGTTAAGGATGTAACAAGGAAAGCAAATTAAATGAAAAATAAAGATTGCATTAAATGAAACACTAAAAAATATTCATTTAGCACAAAAGAAGGCCAAAAGGAGAAACACAGATGAAAGAAAAAGACTGGACAAATAGAAAGCAAACAGTAACATGGTAGACCTACATTTAAATATATCAATCATTACATTAAATGTATAGAATCAAACACTAATTGCTATAGTTTGGACATTTGACCTCTAAACCTAGTGTCGAAATTTTATCCCCAATGTTGGACGTGAAGCCTAATGGGAAGTGTTTGGATCATGGGGACAGATCCCTCATGAATGGCTTGGTAACATTCTCATGGGAATGAGTGAGTTCTCACTCTTAGTTCTCATGAGAACTGGTTGTTGAAAAGAGCCTGGTCCCTCTTCCGCTCTCTCTTTTGCCTTCTCTCTTGACATGTGATCTGCACACACCACTTCTCCTTTGCCTTCTCTCATGAGTGGAAGCTTCCTGAGGTCCTTACCAGATGCAGATGCTGGTACCATGCTTCTTGTATAGCCTGAAGAACCATCAACCAAATAAACCTCTTTTCTTCATAAATTACCCAGCCTCAGGCATGCTTTTATAGCAACACAAATGGAAAAAGACACTAACTGATTTAATTAATTGATTGAATTAATTAATTAAAAGACATATGCAACTGCCTTAAAAACACAAATTCCAACTCTATGCTGTCTATGAGAAGTTCTCTTTAATATATAAACTAAAGATATTTATCATTAAAAATTATAAACACATACACCATGTAAAACTTAAGAATAAGAAAGCTACAGTGGCTATATTAATATCAAAGTGAACACCAAAACAATGACTAATTTTCTGAGATAAATATGACATATCAGAATTATTAAAATTTGTCAAGTCCTTAGAATAACATAACAATCCTAAATGTGTATGCATTTGGAACTTCAAAATACATAAACAAAACTTACAGAACTAAGGGAGAAATGAACAAATCCAGTAGACAAAAAAAGGACTAAATATATATAATTTTTCTCCCAAGACTTTCAACCATCTTGATCTAATTAACATTTATAAATACTACCTAACAACTGTGGAATGCACACTCTTTTCAAGTGCACATGCAATGATTGCCAAGATAGATTCTGCCCGTAAACAAATCTTAGTAAATTTCAAAAGATCAAAATCCTGCAGACTATATTCTCTGACCTCAATGTAATTAAATTAGAAATCCAACAAAAACAAGTACTTTTAAAAGTCTTAAAATAACTGGAAATTAAACAACACATTTTTTAAAGTATATTCAAGAAAAAAATCACAAGGGAAAAACTTTACAATAATATTAATAGCAAAACACTACTGATTGAGATTTGTGGCATTCATCTAAAACAATGCTTAGAGGAATTCTTATAATTTTAAATGGTTATATTGGAAAAGAAGAAAGGTTTAAAAATAATTACTTAAGTTTATATCTTTAAAAGCAGGAAAAAGGAAGGCAAATCAAGCTCAAAGTAAGCAGAAAGAAATAAATAATGATGATTAAATCAGATACCAATGAAATACAAGACAAAGAATTTTAAAAACCAACAAACTAAAAATTTGTTTCCTTGAAAAGAGTTATTATATACTGCTAACAAGACTTAGCAAGAAAAAAATGAGAGGAAACACAAATTATCAATATCAGGAATGAAAGAGGTAACATCACTACAGATCCTATAGGCATTAAAAAAGCATCCTAGGCCGGGCACGGTGGCTCAAGCCTGTAATCCCAGCACTTTAGGAGGCCGAGACAGGCGGATCACGAGGTCAGGAGATTGAGACCATCCTGGCTAACACGGTGAAACCCCGTCTCTACTAAAAAATACAAAAAACCAGCCGGGCAAGATGGCGGGCGCCTGTAGTCCCGGCTACTCGGGAGGCTGAGGCCAGAGAATGGCGTAAACCCGGTGGGGGGAGCTTGCAGTGAGCTGAGATCCGGCCACTGTACTCCAGCCCGGGTGACAGAGCTAGACTCCATCTCAAAAAAAAAAAAGCATCCTATAGGCATTAAAAAGGAATGAAAGAGGTGACATCACTACAGATCCTACAGACATTTAAAAGGAATGAAAGAGGTGACATCACTACAGATCCTACAGACATTAAAAAAGAATGAAAGAGGTGACATCACTACAGATCCTAGATGCATTAAAAGGCTATTAAGGGCATATTATGATCAATGCTTTGCCAACATATTAGAAAATACTGTTGGTGTGCACATATTAGAAAATGTTGAGGAAATTCCTTGAAAAACACTATTTTCCAAATTGGCATTATGAAACAGAATATCTGATTAGTCCTCTGTTTATTAAAGAAATTGAATTTTTATTAATCTTTTCCCACAAACAAAACTAGGCCCAGATAAATTTCACTTGTCAGTTGTATCAAACATTTAAAGAAGAAATACCAATCATGTACAAATACCATCAGAGCATAGAGAAGGAGGAACACTTTCAAATCATTTTGAATCCAGCATAATCGTGATGCTGAAACCTGACAAGGACATTACAAGAAAAGAAAGTTATAAAGCAATATCTCTCATGAAATTAGATGAAAAAATTATTAACAAAATGTAAGAAATTGGTATTTTTGCTAACATTCATGACTGAATTAGGTTTATTTGAAATAAGGGATAAAACTGCTTCTAGTATATTTCCTTATATGGGAATCCCACAGGACCTGACTCTGGGAGACCCTACTCAAAAGATATTTAGATGGCACAGGGCTGCAGCCCATGTGAAAGGACCTATATGTAAAAAGCACAGGCTGAACCCTGAAGAACAAGGCCTTGACATTTGAATGGGCCTCCAAATCAATCTACAACAACCACATCCCCTAGGTCTTCCTTAGTACCAGAATGGAACAAAGCTGGCAAGGAATTGGTAAATAATCTGGTTTAAAAAATGGTATTAGTGGTTGCTTAATAAATATTTGTTTAATTAATTGACTAATTCAGAATTACTGAGTAAAATCCTAGTAATGGAAATTTCCCTGATTGAAGGAGCATTCCTCAGGCGCAATGTTACTAACATGTTGGACAGGGCAGTTCCTGCTGAATGTGCTGTCTCATACATTGTAAGACACTCAGTACTCTGGGTTCCCAGGCCTTATATTTCAATAGAATCCCATCAATACATCATGCAATATATATATATATATAGTATATACCTTCACACATTTTCACGCTTTCTGTGGTGGGCAGCACTACTGCGAGCTAAGAACCAACATTCTTGCCAATGCATTTAGGAAAAAGCAGACCATAACACAAAGGTCACAGTAGGAAAACAGTACATTTTCCCTGAAACTTCACACAGCTATTGTTTTAATCAGTGGCCTCCAAAAAGGACTTGCACATCCCAGGAGATGAACAAGACATTGGCTGGGGTATCAGTAAATACAAATAACTTATATTTATTTTTTATTTTGACTTTTTAAAAAGAAAGAACAGAGCAGAGCAAGATGACAAAATAGGACTTTCCAGTGATTGCCCCCTACAAAAACATCAATTTAAGCAATTGTCTACCCAGAAAAATACCTTCACAAGAGCTAGGAAAACCAGGTGACAGATCACAGTACCTGGTTACAGCACAATATGAGGGTATAAAAGATAGTTTTACCTTACCTGCATCACCCCTACCTGTACCCCAAGAAGCACGATGCAGAAAAATACCATTACCTGGGCAAAAGACAGGGAAGAAAGAACAGGACTTTACCTTGGACCCTAATACAGGGCCTGACACAGTAAAATCCAGCAGCAGGCAGATGCACATGGCCCTTGACTGCAGGCTGGTACTTGTGGACTAAGCCTCTAGACCTACTCTGGTGCCAAACAGGAACCCATAGCTGCTGTGAGATGGATGCAAGCTCTAGCCCATATCACCACTGGCTGACGACAGTGGCCATGGGCTAAAAATAACCCACAGTGACAGGCACGCCTCAGCTGCCATGAGCTTCAGTCATGCCTCAGTGTGGCACTAGCCTCAGTGCCCATGGACTTGGGGTATGCCCCAACACTGTATCAGCCACAGCAGCTATAAGATTCCAGCTCAGTGCTGTGCCACCCTTGGTGGCCATAAGATTCCAACCCAGCACTGTGCCAGTCATCATGGTGGTCCTGGGCTTATGACACCCCCTAGTGCTGCAACGTCTGTAGTGGTCAAATGCTTAGGGACCACACCAGATGACTTGCCCAGAATCTCTGGACAGGCTTACTAGTGAAGGATATTTCCAGACAAAGCCAGACAGCAAAGACTGGAATAAGCTCCTGCTTCTTTAATGCAGACATTGATGTATAACCACAAGGATCAAGAACGATCCAGGAAACATGACATCACCAAACGGATATAGTAATGTGCTAGTGACTGACCCTACAAATATGGAGATGTATGAATGGCCTGACAACATTTTCAAAGTAGTTGTTTTAAGGAAGCTCAATGAACTTCAAGAAAATACAGAGAAACAATTCAACAAAATGCGGAAAATCATAAGTTACCAGAATAAAAAATATAACAGAGAGATTGGCATGATAATAACAAAACAGTAATCAGGGAGCTGAAAAATAACTGAACACAAAAAAAATGCAACAGAAAGTATCAACAGCTGAACTGAACAAGCAGAAGAAAGAATCTGGAATTTGAAGAGAGGTTAATTTGAAAATATACAGAGCAGAAAAAACAAAAAAGAAAGAAAGGGAATGAAGAAAGGTATGGGACTTATGGCATAGCATCAAAAGAGCAAATGTTCAAGAGGGAGTAGAGAATGATAAAGGGGTAGAAAGATTAAAGAAATAATAGCAGCAAACTTTCCAAACCTGGAGAAAGATATAAATATCTGGTTACAGAAAGGTCAAAGGTCTCTAATCCTTCAACTCAATCCAAATAAGACTACCCCAAAAGATACTATAATCAAACTGTCAAATATCAAAGACAAAGAGAGAAAACTGAAAGCAGGAAGAGAAAAGAAGCTAATAACATGCAAGGAAGTTCCAATATGTCCAGTTTCTCAGCAGAAATTTCACAGACCAGAAGAGAATAGAATCAAATAGTCAAAGAGCTCAAGGAGAAAAAAAAAATCAAGAATTCTGTACTCACCAAAGCTGTCCTTCCCAAATGAAGGACAGATAAAGACTTTCACAGATAAACAAAAGCTGAGGGAGTTCATCACTACCAGACCTGCCTTATAAGAAATGCTAAAGGGAATTCTTCAAGCTGAAAGAAAAGGACACTAATGAGTAACACAAAAACATCTAAAAGTATAAAACTCACTAAGTACACAAATTCAGAATGCTCTAATACTGCAATGGTGGTTTTAAATTACTTATATCATTAGTAGAAAAGTTAAAGGACAAAACTATTAATAATAACTAAAATAATTTGTTAAGGGATGTGCAATGGAAAAAGATATAAATCATGATATCAAAAATTCAAAACCGAGGGATAAAGTTTAGAAGGTTTTTGTGATCAAAGTTAACTTGTTATCAGCTTAAAATAACTTCTTATAACTATAAAATGGTTTTTGTAAGCCTTGTGGTAATCACAAAGCAAAAACCTATAATAGATACACTAAAAATAAAAAGCAAGTAATTGAAACATACTACTAGAGAAAAATCACTTACTCACAAAGAAAGAGTAAGAAACGAAAAAAGGATCCGCTAAACAACTAGAAAACAATTAAAATGGCAGCAGTAAGTTCTTTCTTATCAATAATTACCTTGAACTTATATTCAAGGATTAAATTTTCAATCAAAATACATAGAGTGGCTGTATAAAAACAAGGTCCACCTATATGCTGCCTACAAGAGATTCACTTAACCTGTAAGGACACATAGACTGAAAATGACAGGATAGAAGCAGATATTCCTTACAAATAGAAACCAAAGGAGAACAGGGGTAGCTATGTTTATATCAGATAAAATGTATTTCAAGTCAAACACTGTAAAGAGAGACAAAGAAGGTTATTATATAATCATAAAGGGGTCAATTCATCAAGAGGGTATAAAAATCTCAGACATATGCATCCAATCTAATTAATAATTAAGAAAATATAAATAGATCTGAAGGAAGAGATAGACTGCAATATAATAATAGTACGATAATAGTAGGGGACTTCAGTACTCCCCTTTCATATGGACAGATCATCCAGAAAGAAAATCAACCAGAAAACATTAGATTTAAACTGAACTCTAGACCAAATATACATACACAGAACATTCTACCCAACAGATGCAGAATACACACTCTTCTCAACTGCACACATAATATTATCTAGGATAGCTCATATGTTAGGTCACAAAACAAGTCTTACCAAATTTGAGAAGACTGAACTCATACCAAGTATCTTTTCACAGTTTTATACAATGGTATAAAACTGGAAATCAGCACCAGGAGGAACTTTGGAAAATTAACAAATACACTGAAATTAAACAACATGCACCTGAACAACCAATAGGTCTGTGAATAAATTAAAAGGTAAATTAAAATATTTCATGGGCAAATGACATGAATAGACATTTCCAAAAGAAGATATACAAATGGCCAACAAACATATGAAAAAATGCTCAACATCACTAATCATTGGGGAAATGCAAATTAAAATCAGGATGATACCCCACCTTACCCCACCCAGAATGGCCATTAATAGAAAGTCAAAAAACAATAGATGTTGGCATGAATGTGGTTAAAAAAAGAAAAAAAGAATGCTTATATATGGGAATGCAAATTAGTACAACCTCTATGGAAAACAGTATGGAGATTTCTTAAAGAACTAAATGTAGACATACCATTTTATCCAGCAATCCTACTACTGAATTACTGAGTATCTACCGAAAGGAAAATAAGTCATTATCTTAAAAGGATACCAGTATATGGACGTTTCTCACAGCATAATTCACAATTGCAAAGATATACAGCCAATCTAAGTGCCCATCAACCAATGAGTGGATAATATGGTAGAAGAAAATGTGGTATATATACACCATGGAATATTACTCAGGCATATAAAAGAATGAAATAATGTATTTTGCAGCCACTTGGATGAAGCTGCAGGCCATTATTCTAAGTGAAGCAACTCACGAATGGAAAACCAAATACCGTATGTTCTACTTATAGGTGAGATCTAAGCTATGGGTATACAAAGGTATACAAAGACAGTGGTATAATGGAATTTGGAGACTCAGAAGTAGGGAGGATGGGGTGAGGAATAAAAAACTAAATATTGGGTCCAATGTGCACTGCTTGGGTTACAGGTGCACTGAAATCTCAGACTTCACCACTACACAATTCATCCATATAACCAAAAGCCACTTGAACTCCAAAATCTATTGAAGTAAAAAAATTTATTAATTAAATTAAAATATTTCTTGAGATAAATGAAAATGGAAACACAACATAACAAAACCTATGGGTACAGCAAAAGCAGTCTAAGAGGAAAGTTTATAGCAATAAACACCTACCTCGAAAAATACGTATCTCAAATAAACAACCTAATGTTACACCTCAAGGAAGCAGAAATACAAAAGGAAACAACTTAAACAAGTAGAAAGAAGAAAATAATAGAGAGCAGAGCAGAAACAGAGAATACAAATACATAAAAATATTAATAAAACAAAGAGCTAGTCTCTTGAAAAGATAAACAAAATAGACAAACCTAGAGCTATACTAAGAAAAAAAGAGAGAAGACTCAAATAAAATCAGAGGTAAAAAAGGAAAAATTACAACTGATGCCACAGAAATACAAAGGATTGTAAGAGACTACTGTGAACAATTATACATGAACAAATTAGATAACGTAAAAGAAGTGAATAAATTCCTGGACATATACATTCTACCAAGATTGAATTATAAGGAAATCTAAAATCTGAACAAACCAATAATGAGTAAGGAGATGGAATCAGTAACAAAAAAATCTGGCTGGGTGTGGAGGCTCACGCCTGTAATCCCAGCACTTTGGGAGGCCGAGGCAGGTGGATAACCTGAGGTCAAGAGTTTGAGACCAGCCTGGCCAACATGGTGAAACCCCGTCTCTACTAAAAATAGAAAAATTGGCCGGGCATGGTGGCACGTGCCTGTAATCCAGCTACTCCGGGGGCTGAAGCAAGAGAATCACTTGAACCCAGGAGGCAGAGGTTGCAGTGAGCCAAAATCATGCCACTGTACTCCAGCCTGGGCAACAGAATGAGACTCCATCTCAAAAAAAAAAAAAACCAAAAAACTCTTCCAGCAAAGAAAAGCCCACAACTGAATGGCTTCACTGCTGAATTCTACCAAATATTTAAAGAAGAACTAATATCAATTCTTCTCAAACTCTTCCCAAAAAATTGAAGAGGAGAGAGTATTTCCAAATCCAGTGTCTGAGGCAGCATTACCCTGATGCCAAAACCATGCAAGGTCACAACAAAAGAGGAAAACTTATGGGCCAATACTCCTGATAAACACAGACGCAAAACTGCTCAGCAGAATATTAGCAAACCAAATTTAATAGCACATTAAAAAGATCATTCACCATTATCAAGTGGGATTCATCCCAGAAATACAAGGATGGTTCAACATATGCAGTAAATGTGATACATCATCTTAACAGAATGAAGGACAAAAAAACTGTATAATCATTTCAATAGATGCAGAATGAGCATTTGACAAAACTCAATATCTCTTCATAATAAAAACTCTCAACAAATTATGTATAGAAGAAATGTGCCTCAACACAGTAAAGGCCGTATATGACAAACTCACAGCTAACATACTGAATGGTGGGAAAACTGAAAGGTTTTCCTCTAATATCTGGAAGAAGAAAAGGATGCCCACTTTCACCACTTTTATTCCCCACAGTACTAGAATTTATAGCCAAGGCAATCAGGCAACAGAAAGAAATTAAAAGCATCTAAATTGGAAAGAAAGAAGATAAATTGTCCCTATTTGCAGATGACACAGTCTTATACAGAGAAAACCCTAAAGACTCCACTAAAAATTAGAATTAATTAACAAATTCAGTAAAGTTGCAGACTACAAAATTAACAACAAAAATCAGCAGTGATATACATACTAACAGCAAACTATCCAAAAAAGACAAAAAGGAAACCATTCCATCTACAATAGCTACCAAAAACAAATAAATAAAGTACTCAGAAATAAATTTAACTAAGGAGGTGGACTATATCTATAAGGAAAACTATAAACATAGATTAAAGAAATTGAAAAAGACACAAATTTAAAGATATTCCATGTTCATGGATTGGAAAGATGAACACTGTTAAAAATGTTCACACTACCCAAAGTGCTCTATGGATTTAGTGTAACCCCTATCAAAATACCAATGACATTCTTCACAGAAGTAGAAAAAACAATCCTTAAATTTGTATAGAACCACAAAGAAAGCCAGAATACCCAAAGCAATCTTGAGCAAAAAGAACAAACCTGGAGGCATCACACTACCTGGCTTAAAAATATACTACGAAACTATAGTAATCAAAACAGCATGATACTGACATAAAAAAAGACACATAGATCAATGGAATAGAATAGAGAGCCAAAAAATAAATCCACATATGTACAGTTAATTGATTTTTGACAAGGGTGTCAAGAACACACAATGGGGAAAGGACAATGTCTTCAATAAAAGGTATTGAGAAATCTATATAGCCACAGGCAGAATAATAAAATTAGGCCCTTATCACCACCAAATACAAAGATCAACTCAAAATGAATTACAGCCTTAATTGTAGGACCTGAAAATATGAAACTACTGGAAGAAAAAGGGAAAAGATCCATGACACACTGATCTGAGCAATGATTTTTTGGATATGACCTCAAAAGCACAGGCAACAAAAGCAAAAACAAACAAATGAGATTACATCCAACTAAAAACTTTCTCTAAAGCAAAGGAAAAAAAATCAACAGAGTAAAGAGACAACCTACAGAATGGGGGAAAATATTTGCAAACTATACATCTGAAAAGGGGTTAATATCCAAAATATTAAAGGAACTTAAATATTAAAACAAAACCTGGTTTTTAAATGGGCAAAAGTCCTGAATGGACATTTCTCAAAAGAAAACATACAAATAGACAACAGGTATATGAAAAAATGCTCAATATTACTAATTATCAGGGAAATGCAAATCAAAACCACAATGAGCTATCATTTCACTCCTGTCAGAATGGCTAATATCAAAAAATAAGTGTTGGCAAGGATATGGAGAAAAGGATACCCATATACCCTGTTGATGGGAATGTAAATTAGTATAGCTATTATGGAAAGCAGTATGGAGTTTCCTCAAACCACTAAAAATAGAACTACTATATGATCCAGCAATCCTACTACTGGATATATATCCAAAGGAAATAAAATCAGTAAGTCAAAGAGATATCTGCACTCTCTTGTTCAGTGCAGCACTATTCACAACAGCCAAGATACGAGATCAACCTAAGTATCCATCAATAGATGACTGGATAAAGAAAACATAGTGTATATACACAATTAAATACTATTCAGCCATAAAAAGGAAAGAAATCCTGTCATTTGCTACATGAATGAACCTCGAGGGTATTATGTTAAACAAAATAACCAAGGCACAGAAAGACAAATACCACATAACCTCACTCGTGGAATTTTAAAAAATTTATCTCACAGAAGTAGCGAGTAGAATGATGCTTATCAGAGGCTGGGGTGGTTGTGGCAGTGGGAATCAGGAAGATGTTAGTCAAAGGATATATACCATTACAATTAGGACATCTAGTCAAGAGATCTATTGTACAGTATGATCATAGTTAATGATGATGGATTGCATTCTTGAAAAACACAGAAAGAGCGGGTAAGTGTTCTCACCATAAAAAAGACTATATGAAGCAATGCATTTGTTAATTAGCTAGATACAGCCATTCACGATGTATATATTCTTCAAAACATCGTGTTGTACATGAAAAATACATACAGTTTTATCTGTCAATTTAAAAAGTAAAAAAAAAAAGGATGAAATTAAGCATTCTTTAAAACATGGATTGGCAATCGTACGTCTACTTCATACACATGTATTAGAGGCACACATGCAAGCATTTTCTACTAATACGGATATAAGATCAAAGCAAGTTCAGAGACCTGTGGTTTTTGAGGGGCCTTCAGAGCTAATGCAGCCACCTCAAAGGCTAAATGCCAGCATGCTGATTGTTTGTGAGTGCTGTACCTTCACAGTGTGGGAATCCGATCTGTGACAAAATCTGTTTCAAGGTCAATTTGTTGCTCTTAAGCCCATGCAGTTGAAGCCATCTCTCAGATGAAATAAGACTCTGCTCAGCCAAGTCTGTTTTGCTGTTACTCCATCCCTCTTGCCTCTGCAGGTGCTGCTCAGAGATGGTAGAGGATGAGCCTGATTTCTCCATCTCTGAATCAAGATCTAAATCACAGCAAACTCCTGTAAGGGCAATTATAAACTCAGACTTCCTGAAAACGTGGAAATAATCTAACCCCAACAGGGGATTGGCTTAACGTAGATTATAGTACACTCATGAAGTGGAATGCTATTTATCAATCAAAATTATACATGTACATCTGGTGGAAAAGAGGATAGTCACATGAATTGCTAAGAGGTATCCATAAAGTTCAATATTAAAATGTATATATATACACAAAAACACCTAGAAAGATATACTGTAACAGGTTTAGAGTAGTTTTCTTTGTGTGGTGGTAGTATGTGTGGTTTTTGCCTTTTCTATATTGTTGAAATTTTTGCATTATTTGAATATTTCTAAAATGGGGTTTACTTTTTTTTTGAGAAGGAGTCTCACTCTGTTGCCCAGGCTAGAGTGCAGTAGCACAATCTAGGCTCACTGCAACCTCCCTCTCCCAGGTTCAAGCGATTGCCCTGCCTCAACCTACTGAGTAGCTGGGATTACAGGCGCACGCCACCATGCCCAGCTAATTTTTGTATTTTTAGTAGAAATGGGGTTTCACCATGTTGGTCAGGCTGGTCTGTAATTCCTGACCTTGTGATCCGCCTGCCTCGGCCTCCCAAAGTGTTGGGATTACAGGCGTGAGCCACTGAGCCCAGCCGAATTTACCCTTTTTTTTTTTTTTTTTTTGAGACAGACTCTCTCTCTGTCGCCCAGGCTGGAGTGCAGTGGCTGGATCTCCGCTCACTGCAAGCTCCGCCTCCCAGGTTCACGCCATTCTCCTGCCTCAGCCTCCCGAGTAGCTGAGACTACAGGCGCCCACCACCTCACACGGCTAGTTTTTTGTATTTTTTAGTAGAGACCGGGTTTCACCGTATTAGCCAGGATGGTCTTGATCTTCTGACCTCATAATCCGCCCGTCTCAGCCTCCCAAAGTGCCGGGATTACAAGCTTGAGCCACCGTGCCCGGTCCAGAATTTACTTTTATAATCAGAAAGCTGCAAAGCTCTTCCATTTTGGAAAAAAAAATAATAATAGCCCCAGAACCTTCACTACACATCTGTACTCCAATTATAATCACACCTGACAGTTTGCTCCCAATGAGGATGAGAAGGATAAAACCCTGACAGCTTTTTACCTGTCGAACAGGTGTAGTGGCTAATTGGGAGCCGGTGGCGGTTGGGAACCAAACCACAGCTCAGCCCAGCTGGAATACATATATCCACTTTCTGAATGTTTTATTGTCTGGGGCTTTGCTCTACAATTGGACTTAAGCATTCTGGCCCATGTAGCCATCTGTTCTGGGATCAACTGAACCCAAGGCCATACGCAACATATTAAACTTACCTAGATCTGCCTAAATATAGCTAGTGTAGGCAAGAGGAAAGGATGGGGCCAAACTATAATGCAGTCTTAACCCGCTCACCACAACTGGGGAAGGCCTGGTGACCTGGAGGAAGCATAGAAAGTTCTGCTTACTTCCGTATCCAGAATTTGCAATGCTTGTAAACTGATACCCTTAATTGTAAGACTTTTTAATGATGAAAATATGTTATTTCCCTATTTCTGAAACTTTGTATTTCCGAAAAGTTTCACTGTCATGACATGGAAATTCAGTCAAAGACAAAAATCAATAGGACCAAGTCAGGGAGGCTTTATAAAAAGAAGTGAGAAGTGTTATCATTAGCAAGCACTTATTTAACATCATGTTATGTGCAATTTACATTTAATCCTTATAATAACCTTATGAGGTAGGTACCACTCTTATTTTCATTTTACAGTTGAGGAAACCAAGACAGAGAGGGGTTAATTAACTTGTCCACAATCTTACAACTGGTAAGGGGTGGAGTTAAGATTCTAAACCAGGCCAGTCAGCTCCAGGATCTGTGTGCTGTGATCTTTAGTGTAATAAAAGCAACGCAACAACTTCCATTTGTTGGTCCTTTTATATGCGCTAGCTCACAGCTTCTTCATCACTGTATCAGTTACTCATTATTACCACACCACTTATATTTGAGGAATCGGAAGCTTCGAGGATTTAAAGAACTTGCTCGCAGGTTCTGCCACAGCCAGTAAATGAGAAAAGCAGGAGTCAAAGCCACTTTTTTTTTTTTTTTTTTTTTTTGAGGCGGAGTCTCGCTCTGCCGCCCAGGCTGGAGTACAGTGGCCGGATCTCAGCTCACTGCAAGCTCCGCCTCCCGGGTTCACGTCATTCTCCTGCCTCAGCCTCCCGAGTAGCTGGGACTACAGGCGCCCGCCACCTCGCCCAGCTAGTTTTTGTATTTTTAGTAGAGACGGGGTTTCACTGTGTTAGCCAGGATGGTCTCGATCTCCTGACCTCGTGATCCGCCCGTCTCGGCCTCCCAAAGTGCTGGGATTACAGGCTTGAGCCACCGCGCCCGGCAAAGCCATTTCTTTTTTTTTTTTTTTTTTTTTTTTTTTTTTGAGGCGGAGTCTCGCTCTGTCCCCGGACTGGAGTGCAGTGGCCAGATCTCAGCTCACGGCAAGCTCCGCCTCCCGGGTTTACGCCATTCTCCTGCCTCAGCCTCCCGAGTAGCTGGGGCTACAGGCGCCCGCCACGTCGCCCGGCTAGTTTTTGTATTTTTAGTAGAGACGGGGTTTCACTGTGTTAGCCAGGATGGTCTCGATCTCCTGACCTCGTGATCCGCCCGTCTCGGCCTCCCAAAGTGCTGGGATTACAGGCTTGAGCCACCGCGCCCGGCCAAAGCCATTTCTTAACCACTCTGCTCCCTTTACAATTAACCTCCTCCAGCCAGGTTCTATGGGACAAGGCAATCTGCATTCCAGTGGGACTGTATTCTACTAGGGCCCCAGGTCCTTGTCGGGATGCTAATCCTTATTCTCAGAGCTCACACTCAATAAGCTTCTTGGCTTATCACTCTCAAGCTTTTAAAGATAATGAGGCTGGGTGCAGTGGCTCATACCGGTAATCCCAGCACGTTGAGAAGATCACTTGAGCCCAGGAGTTCGAGACTACCCTGATTAACATAGTGGAGAACTCATCTCTATTCATGTTTTGTTTAATTAGTAAGGGATGGTGGTGCATGCCGGTAGTCCAGCTACTCGAGAGGCTGAAGCAAGAGGATTGCTTGAGCCCAGGAGTTCGAGGTTGCAGTGAGCTCTAATTGCACCACTGCACTCCAGCCTGGGTAACAGAGCAAGAACTTGTCTTAAAAAATATATATAATAATTTCCATTTCAAGGTTTATGTGAATTTGTATTGTTCACATAAGCTGAGTTGCAAAGGTATGCAAATTATTATTATTGGTGAAGATCTGGCCTTCTTTCTACAAAGGCTGGATTTGCTGAGAATGTTACAATGTTACTTGGAAAGTATCACGTAGGAGTGGAAAAGTTTAGAATCAAAACTCAGTATAAGTGCATTCTGCCACTTTAAGGTGATTCCACCTCTCTAGGATAGTAATACCACCTGCTCACCCTAACTCCCAGGGCTACTCAAGGAACAACTGTGCTGAGGTATAAGTTATGCGTGGATAAGCACTTTATATATTTGAAACAGCTATGTGCAAATCAAAGTCATGGTTCTTTAGTCATTGTATTTTGTTTCATGAGAACCACTTTCATCCCAAGCACTTTTTATCCCCACGTCTCCAATCCTATTGAGCTAGAAAGTTTAGAATCATACAACATGAAAACAAGGGCAGACTAATATGCTTCAACTGTCTTTTGAGGATCTGTCCACAAAGACTGGAGCTGAAAGTCTTTTAATTTGGTCAGTTGTTCCAAGAAACAAGAAAGGGAAGCTCAGAAGATTTTTTTTTTTTTTTTACTATTTCGTCATTTCCAGTTAATGTTTCTCTTCCCTGAAACACTCATCTCCTACGATATTCTTGCTGAAGGGAGTATTAAGCTTAAAAGGGAGCACGTTTACATAAACTGCCCTAATAAGATTTTGTAAAAGGGATTTTTGGAACCTTAAAGAGGAGTTCAGAATAGTCACAGCTGTTGTTTTTAAGCTAAAGGGACATGTTTTTGATCCCAAAAAAAGGCAATCAAAAATTCTCCAGCATAGCTAAGGTGCACGCCCCAGTCCCTTTCACACTCATACGACTTTTTAAAAAATTAATTTTTAAAATAATTGGCCCTACTGGGTCTGAGAACCTGTACGTTTCAGTCTGATTCAGATCTTACCTCCAGGGTTTTGTAGCCTGAGAATATTTGTATTATCTGAAATACAAATGGAATATTTGTATTCTCGCGGGGGGGGGGGGGGAACAAGAAAGGAAAGGGGGAAAGAGAGAAAAGGCATCTCCCAACAGAAGGAATCGCTCCACTCAAGTAGGATAGGAACTGTTTCGTCAGAGCAAGGAAGCCTGCTGGGAGCCGGGACGTAACAAAGTAGTCCCCTTCTCCCCACCCCACCCCCACTAGCCCGCCTGCTTTCCCACCTCCAAGTGGGTCTCAGACGGCTCTCCTTTGCGGACTCTCTGCCCGCAAGGCTCATTTCAAATGCTGCCTCTGCCATTAAGCCTCCCTGGAACCCCTTCACAACCTTCCGCAGTCCCTCCCTGGGAAAACGCTAACTTTTGCTATGATACTTCATCACTAAGGTCTTGGGCACATCAGGCTTGTCCTCACTAGACTTAAAGACAGTTCAATGACTACAGAGACAAACTACAGGAAGATTCTCAGCACATGGCCTCATACACAGCAGGCACTTTGTGTGAGAGTTGAGATGAATGAAACTGATCACTCAGAGATAAATAAAACGGATTAACTCAGAGCTACTGAGAGAATCCTGATTTTGTTCAAAGAAGGCAAATATCCACAGTGTTAACAAGGCTAATATCAGGAAACAGCTCTTTTAAAAAGGGGATATATTGGCCGGGCACGGTGGCTCACGCCTGTAATCCCCCCTTAAGTGCCAAAGTGCCCCTTGGCACTTTGGGAGGCTGAGGCGGGCGGATCACCTGAGGTCAGGAGTTTGAGACCAGCCTGGCCACCATGGTGAAACCCTGTCTCTAGTAAAAACACAAAAATTAGCCGGGCGTGGTAACACACGTCTGTAATCCCAGCTACTAGGGAGGCTGAGGCAGGAGAACTGCTTGAACCCAGGGGGCAGAGGTTTCAGTGAGCCGAGATTGCGCTCCAGCCTGGGCAACAGAATGAGACCCCGTCTCAAAAAAAAATAAAGGGATCCCCTTTATATTACTTTCTGGATAAAACTCTGCTATTTATTTATTTACTATTATTCAGAGTTTCCTCTGCTAAGGTAATTATAAATTGGGGAACCGAGGAACTCAGAAGTCGGAAACAACATACCGGACTTGAGCATTGCCCTAAGTTTTAGAGGCCATCCCAAGAACCATACATAGAGTTTGGATAGGAAAGTATTTCCTTCGAAGAGGGAGGAAGTGTACAAGGAAAAACAAGGAAGTGTACAAGGAAAAACAAGGAAGTGAAAGTCTGAGCTGAAGATGTGGGCAGGCAAAGCTTTGGGGAAAATAGAAAGGTTAAGCTGGCAACAGTGCAAGGGCCCCAGCTCCCGGAAGCGGATGCTCCTGGGCTGCCCTGGGCGACAGTCTCGTGAAGTCGGCATGCCCTCAGAGAAAAGGTCCTATGTGCTCAGAGGTTCAGGGACGGTGCAGGGTTTATCCAGTTGAGACATTCAGTAAGGTTCTAGCTACTTTATTATCAACACCCCAAATTTCCTATACCCCTGTTAGTTTCTGAAAAAGAAGTCTGGGGTAGTTGGATATATATCTTGTGATTTAGGTGAATTTGTGAACGATGAGTGTTCCAGGAAGAAAGGAAACTGGGACGAAGCTTCATGATGGATCCTGATGCAACTGTTCCCCAGAAACCCTGAAACCTCCCCCCATTTTTTCTGCCCGTAAGGGACAAGGCTTGGCTGTGATCATTGGTTCAAATAATGTGGACAGAGACAAGGATATTGAAACGGACTGTCCCACGGTTGAGAAAACAGTTAAGAAGACAAAATCTGAGAATAACTGGAGTGCTTTAGGGGGAAGGTCATTGCTGAGAAGAAACAGAGAGCTTCCAAGAAAATGAAAGGAAAAGCTCTACCAAACGGAAACTAAATCTACTTATTAAGTTTTATCCCTTGTAAGGAGGGTGAAAGAAAGTGATATGATTGTGAAACCCTGTAAGTGTGGAATGGGCGGGAGCCAGAGGCCTTTCCAGGACAGAAAGGTGTGGGGAGCTTTATTGCAAGCAGATTGCTTTGGCTTTTAGATTCTACATATTTATCATTATGTACAGCAAATGTGTTTCTTCTGGTTCCTGTGTGCTCTTCAAAGCCCAGGTGGATTTCATCACCTTGAATTGCTGGCCTATGGCATAGACAGAAACCAGGAAAGCCGCTTCTCCAGCAGAGCGGCTGGGCGTGGGCTCGGGTGAGGTGTGACCGAAAGAGCCCTAGAGTAGGAGGGGCCGGTACCTTGACCCTCGGCTTGCCCCGGATAGCGGACAATTAAGTGGGCCAGGGCAAGTCACCGAGCTTTCCTGGTACTGTTTCCGCATCTGTAAAGTGGGCGTGTGGTCCAGCTCGGAAACGGCATTTTTATTTTTCCAAGACCTCCCTAGGCGGCTCGCTGGAAGGCTCGGCACCTCGGCGGCCCTGGCGCGGCAGGGATCGCTCCCACACTTACTAGGCAATACGTCGGGTGGAAAACGAGGCGGCTCCCGCTCAGCAGTCACCCTCCCATCCTCCCGGGCCCGCCTGACCCGAGAGGGCGGACAAGGTAAGCATCCGGTTGCTGAGGCAGCAATTGCTGCCTGCTAAGGCTGCGCGCCGGGGCGAAGGATTCCGGCTGTTCTAGGTCTTTGTGACCCGCGCCTCGGGTTCCGAGCGCGGTCTGTTGACGACGGCGTCTCCTGGACACGGCCAATCACAGCGCGGCTCCCGGAGCCGGCCCCGCCCACAGAGCGAGCCCTCACTGGGGCGTGGCTGGGGACGTGGGCCAAGGGGGCGGGGCGCCGAGGCCGTCCCCGAGCCAGGTGCGGAAACCCGGGTGCGGAACCTCCCGGGCCGGGCAGACCTCCACCCCAGACTCCCAAGCAGAGGCCACGCTAGAGGGACAGGGCGGATGGCGTTGCCCCCTGCGCCTACTGTCAGTGGGAAAATTAACAACAGCGGAGAATATGAATGAATGAATGAACAAACAAATACACTGATGAGCTGGGGTAGAAAGCTAGGGTGCGAGCAGATGGGGGAGGAAGGCGCCAGAGGCCAAGGAGAGGTGAGAAGACTGCGGGAAACGCTACAGACGAACTTCTGTTCATACTTTTCAGTGTGCAGAGAACTGACCCCTGCGTAGTTTTAATTTTCACCTCAGCACGGTGAGGCGATGCTCTCTTCCTTGCACAGTTCAGAGAAAGAAGCTTTAAAAGAGGTGGGGCAGTTCCTTGTAGACAGACAGGAGGGACAGGGCGCTGCAATTTTGAGATTGTGGAGGCAGGGGCTCAGTTGCCAAGAACATTCTTACCTGTTTGACATGAATATTCCTATAGGCATTATTTTCTCCATTCAGCTTTGTTTTTAACCTTTGTTTCAGTGTTACCTTATCAACTAAGCAAAAGGCTCTAAATATATTCCTATTTTTCCGGTCACTAGGAAATAAAATTGTGCTTATGAAAAGTATCTTTAAAATCGTAATAAAAGACCCCACAGTAAGTACTGTTTTTAGGGTATTGGGATAGTAAACGATTTTAGGTTTTAAAATTGAAGAACTGACCAGATCATTTGCAGGTTTTTTAGTCAAAGATCTAGTAAAACATAGTTAATGTTAGAACTGAGTAATTCCATCCCCAAAAGAAAAGTCTGCTTCATCCACAGGGATTTATTTCTCCTGCATTCTTTTTTTTTTTTTTTTTTTTGAGGCGGAGTCTCGCTCTGTCGCCCGGACTGGAGTGCAGTGGCCGGATCTCAGCTCACTGCAAGCTCCGCCTCCCGGGTTTACGCCATTCTCCTGCCGCAGCCTCCCGAGTAGCTGGGACTACAGGCGCTCGCCAACTCGCCCGGCTAGTTTTTGTATTTTTTTTTAGTAGAGACGGGGTTTCACCGTATTAGCCAGGATGGTCTCGATCTCCTGACCTCGTGATCCGCCCGTCTCGGCCTCCCAAAGTGCTGGGATTACAGGCTTCAGCCACCACGCCCAGCCTCTCCTGCATTCTTTTAATGCCTCTATCATTTAAAAAGTACTGAAAGATTTGATTCCATATCACGAGTCATTCCTGGCAGTTATTAGATTATATATGTTTGGCCCTGCAAATGAAACCTGCCATCCACACCACCAAAAAACAAGCAAGAGTTTGATAGTACTAAAGACTGTTCAGAAGGGAGTGGAACCCCAGCCTCGCCCACATTTGCCAATGACCCATCAATCCTTGCTGTCCACACCCTGCCACACTAATATTCTTGGATCACGGGGGTGAGACAGAGCACACAGCAACATACAGCCAAATGCCCTGCCTCACATGGTCATGCCAGGCACTCCTGTTCCCACCTTCACCCCATGCCTGCTCCTTTGCCTAGGACACTTGCCACATACATGCAAGTCACCAAGATGATCTGTCCCTGTCTTTCATGTTTATGTGCCTATAAGCATATATTCTGATGAAAATGTGAAACATTACTTACTTGAATTGTAGAATGATAAGTGAGTAGAAGTTTAAGGTCATTTTGAAGCATTACATAGTTGATATGGACTTCAGTTTAGCTAGTTTCAGAATGGTTTGCCTCATTTTTGTTGAGTTATTTGAAATAAGAAAACTAGCACAGTGGTGATACACTATTATACTGAACTTTTGACAAATTTGTTTTGAATTTACATTTTCACAGATAATTTGTATCTTTCCTTAAACCTCAGTAATTGACGTTGATCAAATCACTGCCATCCTTGTTGTCAAACCTCTGGACTTTACCATTCAGGGCTCAGATGTACTTTTAGACTTTTTGCTCATTGTCTCCAACACAAACCCCCGTCCCAGAGAGAACCGCCTGGTCCCTGCCTCTGAGCACAGATGCCTTTACTCGGGCCACCCAGATTGCCACAGTCTGGGAACCACCGTCCCTTCAGGGTCAGCTCTAGCTCTTCTCTCTCTCCCCAAAGCCTTCCCATGGATGCTGCAGCCCTAATGACTTCTCTCTACCTGTACAGTCTCAAAGCATCGCTTGCCAGTACCACACTTTTGGCAACCATGTACTAGCCTTTGACAAGGCTTTCGTTAGTGTTTGACCTTTGTGCTGTTTACTTTTCAGGTTGAATGGGTTTTCCTTTTCTTTATACAAGTCTGTCACTGCCACTGCTTGGGCTTATGGCCATGATCAGAATGTTTGGTGGGGGAGGGCGGGTGATAAAGAAAATGGAGGGAGGAAAAGCAGTTTTCCTAAGCCCACTGCAAAAACTGGAACCAGAGGAAACGGAGAATGTTAACTCCTTATATATATGTATGAAAAAGAACCTGAGTTGGAATTCAAACAGAGGCACTCCCTCTGAAGAGGAAGGAGGAATTGAGAGTGAGGCAGCTAAATCACGAAGCAGTTCCTGCTGAACCTTTGTTAGTTCTTGTGGTGAAGGGAGTTTTGGCCATCAGGGGCAGCCTTGGGAGAGGTGGGTGGGGACGGGGATTTAGAGATCAAACAGAAGTTTCTCTATGCTGTGATGTTCTTGAGTTCAGCATTCATTATTTGGGAGAGTGAATGCAGGCTTGTGGCTCTCAATCTAACATCTTTGATGAGGATCAGAGCTTTTTTTTTTACCCTTGGCAAAGATTATGTTCACTTTTACCAGACTGAATTAACACTTAATCATAGCTAGAATGTATAGAATGTCAGACCATGTTCTAACCACTTTAAATATATTACATCATTTAATGCTTAGAAGGCTCCTTGAGGGAGACATAATTATCTCTATTTTCTAGATAAGTAAACTGAGGCAGAATATTAAGCTATTTCTCCAAGGCCACTCAGCTGGTGGTTCCAGAATTTGAACCCAGGCAGCCTGACTCCGCACCCTGCCCTGTTAATTATATGCTGTGTTCATCAACTGTTGGCTTCAATTTTCTCCAAAAGGACATTTCTGTCATCTCAGTCGTACAGTGTTTATTTAGTGCTGGATACTAATGGCACAGTGAAAACCTCACTGGATTTAAATGGATTTTTAACAGGACATATTTCCATTTTAAATGGCATAAAGCAGGTCTGTTTCTAAATTACCCTCTCCAGCCGGGCGCAGTGGCTCACACCTATAATCCCAGCACTTTTGGAGGCCAAGGTGAGCAGACTGCCTGAGGTCAGGAGTTCAAGAACAGCCTGGCCAACATGGTGAAATCCTATCTCTACAAAAATACAAAAATTGGCCGGGCATGATGGCGGGTGCCTATAATCCCAGCCACTCGGAAGGCTGAGGCAGGAGAATCACTTGAACCCGGAAGGCGGAAGTTGCAGTGAGCCAAGGTTGTGCCATTGCACTCCAGCCTGGGCGACAGAGTGACGCTCTGTCTCAAAAAAAAAAAAAAAAAAAAAAATCACCCTTCCCCCGCACACTTCTTGTTAACAAATTCCTTTGTAATGTGGCATTATTTTAAAATGAGCTGGATGCCTTGTCGGGTACTAACATATCCCAACAGCAAATTAATAAGAACTGAACAACAATATTTTATATAAACAAAAACTCTCAAATATTTGGAAATTTCAGATCACTCTTCAACATAGATACTGATACTAAAACCTAGCAAAGACAATACTCTTAGAATGAGATTTTGATCTTATAGGAATGATATTCAAGAATGGACTCAGTCTTGCCTTGGTGTGGTCATCATCTTTCTGCAGTTCCTGAAGATGAGAAGCACGATAGACAATGGCAGAAGGCGATAAGGAATTTCCTTACTTTAAGTTCCTCTAACTCTAGTATGGGGTGACCTGGCTGTGTGGGCACAGGACTTGGGCACTAGGCTGGAGCCTTTCTCTCTTCTAAACTCAGATCTTTCCACCAGCTCCTTGCCAAGACTGGAATGGTGAATGAGCAACACTGCTTATGAGGGAGGAAGAGAGATGAGAGGTTCTGTCCATAATAAGAGATCAGCTCCAGTTTGTCTGGCCTCCTTTCTCCCTGGAGAAAGAGCAAAGTACCAAAGGGAGAGCCACACGAGGGTTTAAAGCTCATAAACTTGGCATCATCAACATCCTGGAATTTCATCCAATTATATCAGTGTTCCCCCTTCTTGATAAGTGAAGAAGAGAGAGGAAAGTGAGAAAGAGTTTAACATTAAAAGAATTAGGTCCAGGCACAGTGGCTCACGCTCATAATCCCAGCACTTTGGGAGGCCAAGGTAGGCGGATCATGAGGTCAGGAGTTCGAGACCAGTCTGACCAATATGGTGAGACACCATTTCTACTAAAAATACAAAAAAAGTAGCGGGGCTTTGTGCAGGCACCTGTAATCCCAGCTACTTGGGAGGCTGAGGCAGGAGAATTGCTTGAACCTGGGAGACGGAGGTTGCAGTGAGCCAAGATCACCCCACTGCACTCCAGCCTGGGTGACAGAGTGACCTCTGCCTCAAAAAAAAAAATAAAATAAAATAATTAGAACATTCTCACTGATTAATATAATTATAAAAATCCTAGGTAAAAATTCCAACAAATTGAATTCAATGAAATATGTTTAAAATAATGATTTTTTTATTTGTAAAAATAGATGCCTTTTTGCCAATTTCATTTCTAGGTTTCCTAGAAAACACACAGAAGTGTTTTTATCATTATAAAATAGTGGAAAGCATCTAAATGTCCAACAAAAGAAGAGAGTAGTTGAAATTATGCTATATTCTTATTGTGATATAACAGTTTAAAATAAAAAGATAAACATATATACTAATATAGAAATGCCTCCAAGATTAAGTATTTCCTAAAATAAAGTTGCAGAGTGTATGTGCAGGACATTGCATTCTACATCAACACATACATGCCATTATATTGATGTATTCATATGTTTACTTCTACTCACAGCTCATTAGCCAAAACAAGTCACATGACCCCCACCTAATGACCAGGAAATGGGGAAGTTTCGAGAACATGGGATAGTCCCTGAGCAATGGGCATTTGTCTCTGCCATATTAATCCAAGGCTTAGGTTCTCCGAGGATAACAGCCAGAAGGAGTTGCAGATTCACGCTGCTTTCCATTGTGCTGCACACAACCCCTGAGGAAGTGAAGTAGAGAGGGGCCTCTGCTTCAATGTGGTGAAGTAGAGGAAGTGAAGTGAAGGAGCCCTCTGCTTGAAGGGCATGCGGGAGGCATAGAGTGGGAAATGCACACACACACAGTCCAGCTGCATCTAAAGTTATATACGAAGGCCGGGTGTACTGGCTCACGCCTGTAATCCCAGCACTATGGGAGGCCAAGGTGTGTGAATCACCTAAGGTCAGGAGTTACAAACCACCCTGGCCAACATGGTGAAACTCCGCCTCTACTATAAATACAAAAATCATCCGGGCATGGCGGCGGGCACCAGTGTCCCAACTACTAGGGAGGCTGAGGCAGGAAAATCGCTTGAACCTGGGAGGCAGAAACTGCAGTGAGCCGAGATTGTGCCACTGTATTCCAGCCTGGGTCACAGAGTGAGACTGTCTCAAAAAATAAAATAAAGTAAAAAAGTTATATACTAAGATTTTCTTTTTTTTTTTTTTTTTGAGATGGAGTCTCGCTCTGTTGCCCAGGCTGGAGTGCAGTGGCCAGATCTCAGCTCACTGCAAGCTCCGCCTCCCGGGTTCATGCCATTCTCCTGCCTCAGCCTCCTGAGTAGCTGGGACTACAGGCGCCCGCCACCTCGCCCGGCTAGTTTTTTGTATTTTTTAGTAGAGACGGGGTTTCACCATGTTAACCAGGATGGTCTCGATCTCCTGACCTCATGATCCGCCCGTCTCGGCCTCCCAAAGTGCTGTGATTACAGGCTTGAGCAAGATTTTCTTACTCAAATAGAAATGATATAACAGAAGAGGTTTACAATATTTTATGCCAAAGGGTTTTGTAAAATATGAATGTAATGATGATCATCTAAAGATTATCTCTCTGTGTTCTAAAAGCATCTACTCAAGACACTATTATGTTGTCATAAGTCCTGATTCAAATTCCCTACAAACTTTTTGGAGTTTCGGCTATGGAGCTGTGCACCTTTTGATGGGTTGCTAGCTTCCTTTTTTTTTTTTTAAGACAATGAAAACAAAGTTATGAATAGAATGTCTCTTCTTGTCGTGACAGCCAAGGGGCTCACAACTATGCTTGAAGCTCACTGATATGGTTTTGCTCGGTGTCCCCACCCAAATCTCATCTTGAATTGTACTCCCACAATTCCCACGTATTGTGGGAGGGGCCTGGTGGGAGGTAATTTGAATCACGGGGGTGGATCCCCCATACTGTTCTCCTGGTAGTGAGTAAGTCTCACAAGATCTGATGGTTTTATCAGGGGTTCCCACTTTTGTATCTTCTCTCATTTTTCTCTTGCAACTGCCATGTAAGAAGTGCCTTTGGCCACTTGCCATGATTCTGAGGCCTCCCCAGGCATGTGGAACTGTGTGAAAATGGACTAATACACTTACCTAGAGTAGCTTTCTGATATAATTAGCCTCCCTCCCCTCTTTCAGCTCTCAACTGATATTAGATCTACTAACATTAAGATCTAGTCTGATCTTAATGGCTTTGGTAGATTCATATAGAATGGGCCTTTAGCTTTAACCCAGTGCCTTTCACAATGTGATTAGGGCATTGCTATGGTTTGGATGTGGTTGGTCCCCCAAAACTCACATTAAAGCTAATTGCCACTGCAGCACTGTTGGGAGGTAGGGCCTAATGGGAGGTGTTTGGAACATCAGAGTGGATCCCTTATGAATAGAATAAGACTATCTCAAGGGAGTGAGTGAGTGCTCACTCTGGAGGGAGGGGATTAGTTCCTGTGAGGATAGGTTGTTATAAAGTGAAGTTCCGCCTCCTGTTTAGTGCCTTTTCACAAATGCTTGCTTTTCCACTTCTCCGCCGTGTCTTGACACAGCACATAGGCCTCATCAGAAGCTGACCAGATGCTAGGGCCATGCTCTTGAACTTCCCAGCCACCAGCATTGTGAGCTAAATAAACTCCTTTTCTTTTTAAATTACCCAATCTCAGATACTCTGTTACTGCAACACAAAATGGACTAAGACAGCCATAAATAAAATCTCAAACAGAAAAGCAGAGGCATCTTTGTATAGTGTCCTCCAAAGCCTAGACTGTTAGTGAGAGGGGCTGAGCAAGAACTGCGTGGTAAGGGGGTACACAGCAGCCATTCCACCCCCAGGAATGGGCCAATGGTCATACGTGTTTCAGAGCTCAGTTGTTTGGGGTAGAAAGGATTCTGTCCTCCTCTTACAACTCCTTGAGGTTACTGAAGAGTTTCATAGTGCCCAAGATCTCTATGGGGCAAACTGAGCCCCCTTAGGTCTCATTCATGGAGAGCTCTTCACAGGAGGGAGCCCGTGATCTCATCTCCTCACTCAAGCTGGCAAGAATTTGCCTCCAACCTCCAAGCCCCAGAGCCTGGTCATTTCACTCAGCTTTATACTTGTCCTTGTTCCCAGTTGATGAATGAGCCAGATTCTTAAATCATTAAGCAATCACAGAAAGAGAAATTATTGATTTGTAATTGTAGCAAAGGTTTAAACAAAATTCCCAAAAAGTCATTATCTAAATGTCATTGTTGGTCTTTTTGGGCCCTCCTTAACTGAAAGGATGGTTCCAAAAGGTTACAGAAGTGGCAGACTTCTTCCCTCTGTGGAGGGCTTTTCCAACTTCCCAATGAATACTCAACTCTAATCCCTGACAAGGCTGCAGCCCCCAGCCTTTAGGATCCCAACTGCATTTCCTGAAAGAACAGGACAAGGAGTAAATTCCTAATAATGTGAAAAAGAAATTCCACAGAGCCATGCTGTGAAAGAATAAATTTACTTGAATAAGACCAGCAAAAAGTAATGATATAGTTTGGATATTTTCTCCCACTCAAATCTCATGTTGAATTATAATTCCAAAGGCTGGAGGTGGGGCCTGGTGGGAGGTGTTTGGATCATAGGAACAAATCCCTCATGTTTGGTGCTGTCTTTGCAAAAAATGAGTGACTTCTCATGAGATCTGGTCATTTAAAAGTGTGTGGTACCCACCCTGCCCCATCAACACACACAAACACACTCTGTCTTTCTCTCTCTCTCTCTTGCTCCTGCTCTGCCATGTGAGATGTCTGCTCTTCCTTCACCTTCCACCATGAATGGAAGCTTCATGAGGTCTCCCCACAAGACAAGCAGATGCCATGTTTTCTGCAGTCTGAAGAACCATGAGCCAATGAAACCTCTTCTCTTTATAAATTACCCAGTCTCAAGTATTTCTTTATAGCAATGCAAGAATTGCCTAGCAGAGAAAATCAGTATTGAGGAGTGGGGCATTTCTATAAAGATACCTGAAAATGTGGAAGTAGCTTTGGAACTGGATAACAGGCAGAGGTTGGAAGAGTTTGGAGGACTCAGAAGATAGGAAGAGGAGGGAAAGTTTGGAACTTCTTAGAGACTGATTTAATGGTTGTGACCGAAGTGTTGATAGTAATAGGGACAGTGAAGTCCAGGATGCTGAAGTCTCAGATAGAAAAGAACTGATTGGGAACTGGAGCAGAGATCACTTGTGTTATGCCTTAGCAAAGAGTTTGGTTCATGCATTCTGTTCATGCCCTAGGGATCTATGGAAGTTTGAGCTAAAGAGTGATGATTTAGGATATCTGACAGAAGAAATTTATAAGCAGCAAACTGTCCAAGATGTGGCTTGAATGCTTCTAACAACCTATGCTTAGATGAGGGAGCAAAGGAATGACTTAAAGTTGGAATTATGTTTTTAACAGGAAAGCAGAGCATAAAAGTTTGGAATATTTGTAGCCCCAGCCATGTAGCAAAAAAGAAAAAGCTTTTTCAGGGGACGAATTCAAGCAGACTGTGAAGCAGAATTCAAGCAGACTGTGAAGACCACTTGCTAGAGATAGCTGCATAACTAAATGGGGGTCAAATGCTAATATCCAAGATGATGCAGAAAAAGCCTCAAATGCATTTCAGAGGTCTTCCCAGTAGCTCCTCCCATCACAGGCCCAGAGGCTGAGGAGGGAAGAATCATTTTGTGGGCCAGAACCAGGGCTCCACTGTCCTGTGCAGCCTTGGGACACTGTTCCTGGCATCCCAGCCACTCCAGCTCCAGCCATGGCTCAAAGGGGCACAGATACAGCTCAAGGTGCCACTTTGGGGAATGCAAGTCATGAGCCTTGGCAATTTCCATGTGGTAATAACCCTCCAAGTGCACAGAGTGCAAGAGTGGTGGATTCTTGGTAGCTTCCTCCTAGATTTCAGAGGATATATGGAAAAGCCTGGGTGTCCAGGCAGAAGCCTGCTGCAGGGGCGGAGACCTCACAGAGAACCTCTACTAGGGCAATGGGGAAGGAAAATGTGGGGTTGGAGGCCCCACACAGAGTCCCCACAGGTGAACTCCCTAGTGGAGCTGTGGGAAGAGGGCCACTGTCCTCAAGACCTGAGGACGGTGGTAGATGGTAGGTCCACCAGCAGCTTGTACCCTGCACGTGGAAAAGCCATAGGCACTCAACTCAAGCCAATGAAAGCAGCCTTGGGGCTTGCACCCTGCAAAACCACAGGGGTGGAGCTGCCCAAGGTCTTGGGAGCCCACCCCTTGCACCAATGTGACCTGGATGTGAGACATGGAATGACAGGAGATTATTTTGGAGCTTTAAAATGTAATTAATGCCCTGCTGGGTTTCAAACTCATATGGTGCTTCTAGTCCCCTTTTTTGACCAACTTCTCTTTTTTGGAATGGTAATGTTTACCCAATGCCTATACCCCCATAGTATCTTGGAAGTAAATAACTTGTTTTTGATTTTACAGGCTCATGGATGAAAGAGACTTGCCTTGTCTCAGATGAGACTTTGAACTTTTGAGTTAATGCTGGAAAGAGTTAAGACTTTGGGGAACTATTGGGGAGGCATGACTGTATTTTGCCATGTGAAAAGAACGTAAGATTTGAGAGGGGCCAGGGGCAGAATAATATAGCTTGGATGTTTGTCCCCACCCAAATCTCATATTTGAATTATAATTCCCAATGCTGGAGACAGGGCCTGGCGGGAGGTGTTTGTATCATGGGGGCAGATTCCTCATGACTTGGTGCTGTGTTCACGATAGTGAGTGAGTTATCATGAGATCTGTTCATTTAAAAGTGTTTAGTACCTCCCTCCTATTCTTTCTTTCTTGCTCTTGCTCTGCCATGTGAGACACCTGCTCTCCCTTCATTTTCCACCATGATTGGAAGTTTCATGAAGCCTCTCTAGAAGCCAAGCATATGCCAGCTTTGTTTCATGCTTTGTTTGTCATGCTTCCTGTACAGCCTGTAGAACCTGAGCTGTTAACCTTTTTTCTTTACAAATTACCCAGTCTCAGGTATTTCTTTACTGCAATGTGAGAAGGACCTAACACAGTAACTGTCCCCATTTACTGAAATGAATCAATTAATTGACTGTATAAAATTAAGTGCCTGGTATATGGGACATGTTATGAATTGAATGTTTGTGTCCCCCAAAATTCATATGACGAAATATAATCCCCAATATTAAGGTATTTGAAGGTGGGGCCTTTGGCAAGTAGTTAGGTCATGAGTGTAGAGCCCTCATGATAGGATTAGTGTCCTTATAAGGAGAGGCCAGAGTGATCTCCCTTTCTCCTTCTGCCACCTGAGAACACGATGAGAAGGTGGCAATCTGCAGTTTCAAACTGGGACCTCACCTGAACCTGACCATACTGGCACCCTGACCTTGGACTTGCAACCTCCAGAACTGTGAGAAGTAGATGTCTGTTGTTTGTAAGCCACCAGATCTATGGTACTTTGTTCTATCAGCTCAAACTGACTAAGGCAGGACAAATTGTTCTTTATTTGTTATTTGTTTATTCATTATTCATTGACTTACGAATAAAGGGATAGGCATCCAAATAGGAAAGAAAGAAGTAAAATTATCTCTATTTGAATATGACACGATCCCATATGTAAAAAACCCAAAGATTCCACAAAACACTATTAGAACTAATAAATGAATTCCATAATGTTGCAGGATGCAATATCAATATACAGTAATTGGTAGCATTTTTATTTACAAATGCCAACCTAACTTGAGAAAATAAATTGAAGAGGACACAAATAAGTGGAAATCTTCCTGGCTCATGAATCTGAAGAATTATAATACTGTTAAAATATCCATACTTCCCAAAGCAACAGGCAGATTCAGCACAATCCCTATCAAAATCCCAATGGAATTCTTCACAGAAATAGAAAAAACGAATCCTAAAATTTGTATGGAAATGTAAAAGACCACAATGGCCATAAGAATCCTGAGCACAAAGAGCAAAGCTGTAGGCATCACACTTCCTGATCTTAAATTATATTCCAAAGCTACAATAATCAAAACAGTATGGGACTGATATGAAAACAAACACGTAGACTAATGCAACAGAATAGAGAGCCCAGAAATAAGTCAAAATATACATAATCAACTAATTTTTGACAAAGGCATCAAGAGGACACAGTGGAGAAAGGATAGTCTCTCCAATATCTCCAAAAGTTGGATATTCCTTGTCAGCAGGCCCTGCAAGCGGTGATTTAGAGACCCAGGCTCCTTATGTTTTCTGGCTGCATCATCTTTATTACTGACTTTAAGGTGAATGTCTCCATCAAGCCAGATGAAGGGGAAAGCAAGGTGGAGAACAGCAGTGGCAGACCTGGAAGAATTATTTGTCACTCTCACTTAAATTCCATTGACCAGACTTCAGTCTCATGGCAACACTAACTGCAAATGAGACCTGGATATGAGGCCCAGCTGTGTGTCCAGGAAGAGAAAGAAATGTGCAAACAGGCAGCTAGCCTCTGCCACACACCCTCTTCACTGGCCTGCCTGCAGCGCCCTTACACGATTAACCAATTAACCAAGAGGGAGCACACAGACTTGACCACAGCGCCATCAGCTCCCATGAATAGCAAGCAAGTCAGCCAGGTGTAGGTACTGCTTCAGCCAGTTGAGCTGCATGTTTATCTTGTTAGATATGTTTGTTCTCAGACCTATTTATGCTGGCTACAATGATGTGTAGTTTAATTAGATGTTATAAATTAGTGAAATATAAGTATTAAAAGAGGAACAGTTATCATGTCTGTGAAACTGAAAGATGAATGAATGCTTTGGGGATACTAGATGGAGGTGGGTCACTAAATAACCCTGCTGCTGAGTTATAAGTGGGTGAGACCCCAGTAAAGGACCAGGGGTAGGGGACAAGAAGTCAGACAAATTTAGAAGTACTCAGCTCTCATTGTCTGGCACCTATCTTTAAGTTCTACCTTCACTTTATAAGAGTAAAACTGGAAATCTTTGCTGTCTGTGATGTATTACCAGTATAATATTCTAAAGAAAGAAGAAACTCTAACCAGTAGACAAATATTCAAGGAAATTACTTTGACCCTGTTAGATAATTTTCAAGAAAAGGTAAAATCGTGACTCTTATTCAAATGTAAAAAAGAATGCATATTAAAAATTTTATTAAACTTATTAAATGAAGGAACCAGGTAAGTGTTCTAACCTTCAAAGGAAAAGTCAAAAAGAAACACATTTATAAGCAGTAATGTTGAATTAAATGTGCAAATGGACACAGGCGGGCTTTCCCACATGAGAGTGGGAGACCAATCTCCAGCAGACAAGACATACATTGTGTGTCTATCAGTTACTTACAATGTAGAGATTTCTACAAGAGCTCCCATAGAATCAGCCTGATAAGGCAGAAGGCCGTGCTACAGAGGATGAAGTTTCCCATTGAAGTACAACACTTTTTTCTTCAACCTAAGTCAGAAGACTGGAGAATGAACACATTTATATGAGGCAAGTTAGAGGAAGTACATAAGTTCTATGTATCGTTTTTAATGGTTTCTATATTTTCCAATTAACTGGTTAACAATTAGCCCCAATCCTTTGAATTAGAGATTGTCAGTTGTAAGACACCTTCTTTCACTGGCCAAAAGGAATGGTTAACGAAAAGGTTTGTTGTTTTCTAGTTCAAAACAAAAGGAAACAACACAGGAATTGATCATCTTTTCCAGGTGTAGTAACCTGGAAAAATGAGCATTAAAGATGTAACTATTTGGAGAAACGAAGTGAAGCATACCTAGAACTTCCGTGTAATATTTGTGCAATTTCCTATGAATCTATAATTATTTCAAAATAAAAAGTTATTTAAAAGTACATTAAAATACAGCACTAGTAGAGACTCCCCAAACTACTGAGAAGTGACAGTATATTAGCAGCCCTCACTCTCAGTGACTCCTCAGCTTCCGGCCTCGGAGTCCACTCTGGTGGCGCTTGAGGAGCCCTTCAGCCCGTCACGGCACAGTGGGAGCCCCTCTCTGGGCTGCCTGAGGCCAGAGCCTCCTCCCTCTGCTTGCCGGGAGGTGTGGAGGGAGAGGCGCAGGCGGAAACCAGGGCTGCATGCGGGGCACTCACGGGCCAGTGTGAGTTCCCGCGGCCCGGCTCTGGGGGCCCCACACACGGAGCAGCCAGCCGGTGCCGCAGGCCCAGGGCAGTGAGGGGCTTAGCACCTGGGCCAGCAGCTGCGGAGGTTGTGCCGGGTCCCCCAGTAGTGCCAGCCCGCCCGCACTGCACTCACATTCTCGCAGGGCCCTAGCTGCCTCCCAGCGAGGCAGGGCTCGGGACCTGCAGCCTGCTGTGTCTGAGCTCCTCCCTCTGCGGTGGGCTCCCTCGCGGCCTGAGCCTCCCTGACGGGGCCACCCCCTGCTCCGTGGCGCCGGGTCCCATCGACAGCCCAAGGGCTGAGGAGTGCAGGCACGGCTCCGGACTTGCGGGCACCTCTGCCTGCAGCCCCGGTGCAGGATCCACTGGGTGAAGCCAGGGGGCTCCTGAACTGGATGGGGACTTGGAGAACTTTTATATCCAGCGGGAGGATTGTATGTGCACCAATCAGCACCCTGTGTCTAGCTCAGGGTTTGTAAATACACCAATCAGTACTCTGTGTATAGCTCAAGGTTTGTGAATACTTATCTAGCTAACCTAGCGGGGACTTGAAGGACTAGTACTCTGACTCTGTGTCCAGCTCAAGGATTGTAAACGCACCAATCAGCACTCTGTGTCTAGCTCAAGGTTTGTAAATACACCAATCAGTACTCTATGTCTAGCTCAAGCTTTGTAAATACACCAATTGGTATCTAGCTAACTCTGTATCTAGCTAACTAGCACTCTGTGACTGTGTCCAGCTCAAGGATTGTAAGCGCACCAATCAGCACTCTGTCAAAACGGACCAATCAGCTCTCTGTAAAATGGACCAATCAACTCTCTGTAAAATGGACCAATCAGCAGGATGTGGGTGGGGCCATATAAGGGAATAAAAGCAGGCTGTCCGAGCCAGCTGGTGTCAGCTTCCCCAACTTGGAAGGTTTAACATTTTAGTGTTTGCAATAAGTCTTGCTGCTGCTCAGTTTTTGGGTCCACATTGCCTTATGAGTTATAACACTCACCATGGAGGTCTGCAGATTCGCTCCTGACGGCGAGACCACGAACCTGCGGGAAGGAGGAAGCTCCAGACAGATCTGAACATCTGAAGAAACAAACTCGGGACACACCATCTTTAATAACTAACACTCACCGCAAGGGTTCGCGGCTTCATTCTTGAAGTCAGTAAGATCAAGAGCCCACCAATTCCAGACACACTACCACCTTCCCTTTCCAGTGGGACAATGGAAAATTGTCTGGGACTGGGAGCAAGGGACAAAGGAGGCTGCTCTGTGTATTCAAGACTAAGATTAACAAATCTTAGAGGAGACAGGGTTTTTCTGCTCAAAGAAGGCACGAGTGTTGCAAAACCAAAGTTGCATGAGCAGTGTGGAGTGCAGAGAACTTGAACCTGAGAGGAGTAGGTTTAGTGGGAGATGAAACTCATTGCTTTTCTTAGGTTTTAGGACTTTGAGTTGTCAGTTTTTCTACTGTCAGATGTCAAACAGTATAGTAGCAACATCAATGCCATTTTCCTGGTTTGGGGTGTACTGCAGTTATGAAAGGTGTTACCACTGGAACTCGGGGAAGAGAATAAGGAACCCTCAGTACTACTTTTACAACAGTTTAAATAATTGAATCTACACTTATTTAAAAAACAACTTGAGAAAACAGTGGCATATGATTCGAAGTTTATATAGTTGACTTTATGAAACTTTTGCGGATTATATACGTTGTTCCTGACAGGTAGAATTGTAATTTTTCTGGGATGTTGGGTCTGTTATGAGGTCAGATGAATTACGGAGCAAATAAAGGCCAAATTAACAGTAAAAGTATCTTTCCGAGGCACTGGAACTTCCTCTAACAGTGTTTAAAGGACAATCAAAAAAAACGTTAACAAGTAGAAGTGCTTTTTATGTCTTTAGGGAAAGACAAGAGCTTGCTTCTGCGGATCAAAGTCAAAGGTCTAGTCTCCAGTGAAGAAAAAATCTGTGGTGGTTCTGCTTCTGTCTCTGTAAATGCATTCAAAGTCAAAGATTTGCAGAAGAATTCTTTCCCATGCACAAATCTAAACATAGATTGGGCCTGACTATGCAAGTTTCCCTTAAAGGGAAGAAGGGCATCAGGCACCCAAGTGTGTAATGGTTCCTGATACTGTGGTTACAACAACTGGACCCTCAGAGTTGCAGGTCCTCATGGCATCTGTGCAGCCAGGCATGGGGCTTCGTCAGCACAATAATGATGATCTCCAGACGGTCTTTTTGAGTTGGAATGGCAGCCTTTGGCTGAGTCACAGTAGGACACCCGTAAAAGCCCGCTCTGTCAGCCCTCCTTTGCCCTGGGTGCCCCCTTCTTTGTTCCTGCTGTGGAGGCTCACAGAGACAGGGAAAGATTTTTTTAGAGACCGAACAAGCTCCAAGGATTCTGTTACCTCATTTAGAATAATAATAAACAAGACCACAATTGTCTAGTGACCATGATCTTTTCAAATAAACCTTCCCTGAGGAACAGGGTACTGTAGTGAGAAAGTAGCTTTTTGAAATGTGTTAAATGGCCTTGTCCTATGGTTACTTGTACAGAGTGTTTTATCTGATGTTTTTCAGCATGTGTGAGTGCTCTACGACTAGTTTATTCCAGTGCAGTAAAATGTACTTTTTGTCCTCATATAGAGGATGCTGCTTACTAAAACCAGAAGCCCATTTTGCAGCTTTGTTCATATATTTAAGACCCCAAGTCACAACTCTTTTTCTGTAGAAGAGCGTGAGCAAACCGTTGGCATATTCTCAACAGGTTTGTAGCTGTATGGGAAAGAATGTTGTCACATATTCCAAAAGCAGCTAAACATCAGCCCAACCCTTTATGAAGTTAATTTCTCTGAAAACTTGTATTTTTTCAGCCAGGCACGGTGACTCACACCTGTAATCGGAGCACTTTAGGAGGCCAAGGTTGGCAGATCACTTGAGGTCAGGAGTTTGAGACCAGCCTGATCAACATGGTGAAACCCCTATCTCTACTAAAAATACAAAAATTAGCTAGGTGTCGTGGCGGGCACCTGTAATCCCAAATGCTTGGGAGGGTGAGGCATGAGAATCACTTGAACCCAGGAGGCAGAGGTTGCAGTGAGCCAAGATTGTGCCACTGCGCTCCAGCCTGGGCAACAGGGGGAGACCCTGTCCCTAAAAAACAAAAAACAAAAGTTGCAGTTTTTTAGTTGCAGCTATGGCCTTCAATAGCTAAATTCAGTTATTCAAGCACGATGCTCGGGGGATGTAAGTCATCGAGACAAGCATAGTCCTCAGTCTTAAGAGATTTGCACCTAAATTACAAAAATCATCAATGAAATCAATAAATGAAGGGTAAATATATATCAAGTGAAGTGTTTTGTTTTGTTCATTTTGTTTTCCTGAGATGGAGTCTTGCTCTGTCACCCAGGCTGGAGTGCAGTGGTGTGATCTCAGTGCACTGCAACCTCCACCTCCCAAGTTCAAGCGATTCTCCTGCCTCAGTCTCCCGAGTAGCTGGGATTATAGGCGCACACTACCACACCTGGTTTTTTTTTTTTTTTTTTTTCTAAGTAGAGACGGAGTTTCACTATGTTGGCCAGGCTGGTCTCGAACTCCTGATCTCAGGTGACCCACCTGCCTTGGCCTCTCAAAGTGGTGGGATTACAGGTGTAAGCCACTATGCCCAGCCTCAAGTGAAGTTTTATAATGGTGCAAAATTGTAATCAACTTGAGTTTCAAACAAGACACTTTGGTTAAATAAATTATATTATATACAAACCAGCCATTAAAAATAGTGTAGAAGACACACGTAATGATTTGGAAAGATTGAAATAGTATAGTAAGTGAAAACAAATACCAGTGAGATACATTGCACATGTGGTGTAAACGTGCTGAAGGAAGTACAAATAATTATAGGTCACCTGAGGTTACCTCCAAATGGAAGAATAAGGGTGATTTTCATTTTCTTCCTTTTTCTTTTTATATTTTCTATAATAAATATGCATTATTTTGTAATTTGAAAAAACTAGTAATTATTTGCCTCCTAAGTGAAAGAAAAATGCATCCCTAATGTTATTTACAATATAAAAATCTGATGCTAATCAAGTATTTTCTTTAAGAATATATATATGATTGCTTGTCTGTACATAAGCTATTTCTGGAAGGAGACTCAAGAAATAGCAGTATTGGTTGACTCCAGGGAGGGGAAATAAGTGTTTAGGGACACAGGTAGTAAGAAGACTTTTCATCCAACATTGTTTTATGTCTTCTAAATGTGTAACCTATTCAAAAATTAATTTAATTAAAGCTTGGAAATTAAAATTTTAATCGATATTAATTGAAAGTTACCTTTATCAACCTTAGTCAAATCCTTGCCTTGGTGTCACTGGCAAGACTTCAATGGCTGGGACCTCAACCAGCATATCCCATAAAGGTTTTTTTACAACTTACTCACTACAAGAAATGCATAAGGGGCTGGGCGCAGTGGCTCACGTCTGTAATCCCAGCACTTTGGAAGGCCGAGGTGGGTGGATCGCTTGAGGTCAGGAGTTCAAGACCAGCCTGACCAACATGATGAAAACCTGTCTCTACTAAAAATACAACAAATTAGCAGGGTGTTGTGGCAGACACCTATAATCCCAGCTACTTGGAGGCTGAGGCAGGAGAATTGCTTGAATCTGGGAGGCGGAGGTTGCAGTGAGCTGAGATAGCGCCACTGCACCCCAGCCTGGGCAACAAGAGCAAAACTCAGTCTCAAAAAAGGAAACATAAGGTAAGGGAATAGTCCAGGGTGGGCAATAAGAGCAAAACAGAAAGAGTGAGGGAGGGAGGGAGGGAGGAGAAAGAAAGAGAGAGAAAGAAGAAAGAAAGAAAATAAAGAAGGAAGGAAATAAAGAAAAAGAAGAAAGAAAGAAAGAAAAAGAAAGGAAGGAAGGAAGAAAGGAAGAAAGAAAGAAAGAAAGAAGAAAAGAAAAGAAAAGGTAATGGAACAGTAGCTGTTTTGTTTTCCTTTTTTTTTTTTTTTTTTTTTTTTGAGATAGGGTCTTGCTCTGTCCACCAGGCTGGAGTGCAGTGGTGCAATCTTGGCTCACTGCAAGCTCTGCCTCCCGGGTTCATGCCATTCTCCTGCCTCAGCCTCCCGAGTGGCTGGAACTACAGGCGTCTGCCACCACGCCCGGCTAATGTTTTGTATTTTTAGTAGAGACGGGGTTTCACCATGTTAGCCAGGATGGCCTCGATCTCCAGACCTTGTGATCTGCCCACCTCGGCCTCCCAAAGTGCTGGGATTATGGGCATGAGCCACCGCAACTGGCACTTTTCCTTTAAGAGAGTCTACAAGTGACCTCAGATGGGAATTCAAAACCACATACATGCAAAAAAAAGAAAAAAGAGCGTGGGTAAAAGTGATTATGTATTTTTAAAAGACAGTATAAATGCTTGAAAGTGCTGTATAAACTAATAACAGCAAAATTTGGGAAATCCACAAATCTGTGGAAATTAGACAACATAATTCAAAATAATAGGTCAAAGAAGAAATCACAAGGTAAATTAGAAAATACCTTGAGGTGAATAAAAATGAAAACATTACATAACAATACTGTGGAATGCAGGGAAAGCAGTGATCAGAGGGAAATTTTTATAGTTGTAAACTACACTAAACAAAGAAGAAACATCTCTAATTAACAACCTTGCTTTTTACCTTAGGACACTGGGAAAAGAAGAGCAAACTAAACACTAATGCAAATGGAAGGAAGAAAATAATAGGGATGAGAGCAGAAATTAATGACGTAGATGGTTCTTTGAAAAGATCAGCAAAATTGACAAATCTTTAGCTAGACTGACCAAGGAAAAGACCAGAAAACTAAAATTAGGAATGAAAGAAGGGACATCATAACTAACCTTACAAAAATAAAAAGGATTATAGGGAACACTATGAAGAATTGTGGGCCAACAGATTAGGAAACTTAAGTGAAATCGAACAATTTCTACAAATACACAAACTACTAAAATTGACTTAAGAATAAAATAGAAGATCTGAATAGGCCTATAATAATTAAAGATATTGAATTATTAATTAAAAGCTACTGACAAAAAGGGGGGGGGGCAGGCCGAGATTGCTTTAATGTTAAATTCTAACAAATATTTAAAGAACTAATACCAATCCTTCAAAAATTCTTCGAAAAAATTGACAAAGAAGGAACACTTTGCACCACATTCTATGAGACCAGAATTACCCTGACACCCAAACCAGACAGACATCACAGGAAAATAAAACTAGAGACCAACATTTCTTATGAATATAGATACAAACATTTATTTTCAACAAAATAGTAGTAAACTGAATCCCACAATGTATAAATAGGATTTTACACCATAAACATAAGGGATTTGTCCCAGGAATGCAAGATTAGTTCAATCAATGTGATGCAGGGCAGGCAAGCCCCAAAATTGGGAGTTTTTGGCTTCGCTCAGGAAAGAATTTAAATGTGAACTCGTGGTGTGAAACAGCAATTTATATTGAAGCAGCAGTGTATAGTGGCAGCAGAGGTACTGGAGCAAGGCTACCCCATAGGCACTGTAGCCAGAGCAGCAGCTCAGAGACAGTACTATTTGTACCCACTTTTAATTATATGCAAATTAAGGGGCAGATTATGCATACATTTCTAGAAAAAAGCTGGTAACTTCCAGGCTGTTGGGTTACTGCCATGGAAAGGGGCAGTCACTTCTGGATGTTGCCATGGCAATGGTAAACTGACATGGCCCACTGGTGGGCATGGCTTACAAAAAGCTGCTTCTGCCCTGTGTCTGTTTTAGCTAGTCCTCAGTTTGGTCAGGAGTCCGAGCCCTGCCTCCAGAGTTGATTCCCACCTCAAATGTAATGTACCTTTATAGAATAAAAGACAAAACCACACAATTATTTCAATCAATACTGAAAAAGCATTTGAGAAAATCCAATATTCCCTCATGATAAAAACCCAACAAACTAGAAATAGAAGGGAATTTTCTCAACCTGACAAAGGGCACGTATGAAAAGCCTGTAGCTGGCCAGGTGCGGTGGCTCACGCATGTAATCACAGCACATTGGGAGGCCAAGGTGGGCGGATCACCTGAGGTCAGGAGTTTGAGACGACACTAACCTGGCCATCATGGTGAAACCCTGTCTCTACTAAAAATACAAAAAAAAGAAAGAAAAAGAAAAACCTACAGCTAATATCATACTTAATGTTGAAAAATGATCTGCTTTCTCCCTAACATCAGGAACAAGACAAGGATATTGGCTTTGGCACTTAAATTCAGTGTTGCACTACCAGCTCTAGCCACGTTAATTAGGCAGGAAAATGAACTTAAAAGAATTCAGATTGGAAAGGAAGAAATAAAATTCAATTTTCAGAGGAGTTTGTCTTATATAGAAAATTCTAAGAAATGCATTAAAAGCCTAATAAAAACTAATAAAACAAGTTTAGCAAAGTTGCAGGATACAAGATCAAGATACAAAAATCAATTGTATTTCTATAGATTAGTCATGAACAAACTAAAAATGATATTAAAACAATTCCATTTATAATAACATCAAGAGTAAGATATTTAGAAATAAAACTAGGAAAAGAAGTACACAACTCATGCTCTGAAAACTACATAACATTTTTTAAAGAAATTAAAGAAGAGTTAATTACGTGTTAAGATAGCTCATGTCCAAGAATCAGAAGACTTAATATTGTTAAGATGGTGGCACTACCTAGACTGCTATCTATGGACTTATCACAATGCCTATCAAAATCTCAGCTTTTTGCAGAAATAAACAAGCTGATGCTAAAACTCATGTGGCAATGCAAGAGAATCAAAATAACCAAAACAATCTTGAAAGGAAAAAACAAAGCTGGAAGACTCACAGTTCCTGATTTCAAAACTTACTTCAAAGCTACAGTAATCAACACAATATGGTATTGGCATAAGGAAGGCATAAATGATGTCAGTTGAGCAATACCAGATCCAGCAAATGGCTGCTGTGAAGACAAATGGAGCCCAAGTGGACTGTATCAAGAGAATCAAGTTTCCAGTCATTCAATGAACTTTTAAGTTTGTTTCTATTTGCACTGGAAGCTAGCAACTGCCTACAGCAATGCTCCAGGAGTTAGAAACAAAAGTTCCTGAGCTTGACAAACATTCTCCATGGTTATCAGAAACCTTATTGCTAATAAAGAATGTTGGCTTAAGTTGACAAAGTGAGGGTGTCCAGTGTTTTTTCACACTTGCTGCTGCACATTTTCTTAGCCCCTGCCTCCCAGCTCCTCCTAGGGATGGGTAAGGCCACCTACTCCTCTTTCTTTACATTTAGAGTAAGAAGGATTTAATATGGTTGACCTTTCAAACAAGTCTCTGGTATAGTGGGCCTTCACTACAGAAGTAATTAGTTGGAACTGTTACTGGTGGAAGTTGTCCTGGTTACTGGCAATGAATCCGTAAGGGTCTACAGCAACCTCAGTTCTTGCTTCCTCAGAAGAAAGAATTCAACTGAGGGGCATTGCCCACTCATGCCTGTCTAACTATCTGTAACAGAACTGGGTTGGATTATTGGGATTGGAAATGAGTTGTAAAACATAAAGAACATAAATCCATAGGGACAGAAAGTAGATTAGTGGTTGCAAAGGGCTGGGGGTAGAGGAGAATGAAGAGTGACTGCTAATGGGTGCAGGTTTCTTTAGGGGTGATGAAAATGTTGTGGAGTTAGATAGTGGTGACAGTTGCACAGCTCTGTATATATACTAAAAACCATTGAATTGTACATTTTAAGCAGATGGGTTTCATGGTATGTGAATTATATCTCAATCAATCAATCGATAAATGAGAGCTGCTTCAATACCGGATGGAGCAGAGTAGTTTAGTAACATGAAAGTCTAGATGGCAGATATTTCAAGCAACAACTGCAAACTCGATTTGAGGGCAGGACTGGAGACTTTGAAGAAGGTTTTATGTGAGGCCAGAGGAACTGCAGTTTCTCTTTCCAGAATGGAGGAAAAGGTTGAAGGTTATTTTCTGACATTTGAAGATTAGATTACATGAGTATAGTAAGTTTGTCGAGTTCAATATTTGTTTGACTTTGCATTTAGTCCAGGAGAAACTATTGAAAGATTGGGTGGTTCTTATGAATGCTCTCATGTATTTTAAAGGCTTTAAATGTAAATCTATTGAGAGTGGAGATAGACTTCAGGATACATCTCCAGGCAAGAGTAGAAATTAGCGATCGCAGTGGGGAGATCTATATTGAACACAGGCAGTCAAGCACGAAGGAAATAGAACTTAAGAGGGAGGAAGCAGCACCTATAGCAGACTGGCCGACTCAAGCATCAAGATGTCGTTGTCCCTAGTGATTCTTGATCCCCACTATCCTTTCCTTAAGTGTCCAAACCAGGGAGGCAAGAAGTTCAAAGCCTAGAACTTTGATGCTGGAAGCTCAAAGGGTGTTCTAAAACGAGTGTCTGAATTAGTAGCCTAATATACGATGACATGGTTTGTCTTCTCAGGTAAACAAGGCTGTTGTATTTTCCAACTTAGGGGAGACCCTGCCTACTCCTAGGAAGTAGACAAGACGGAAGTCTAGCACACCTACTAGGTAGATTTGCATATGTCTCTGCCTAAGAGATTGAGCTCTCCCTAGGAGGGAACTCACCCAAAAGAAGAGGGGTCAGGGTGGCATGGAACTAGCATAGATTTGCTACTGAGTTTGGTCCCCATCAGGCCTTCTGTGAACTGGGCCCCAGGGAAAGAAGGGACAATGAGGAAAAATGGAAGGAGGCAATTTTCCTTGAAGCATTTGTGAGATGGAGGCAACTTTAGCTGAGTGTAGCACAAAAAGGGAGAGAGGCATTCTGTTTTCAGCTGAGCTAAACCAATCTTTAGGTCCAACATTTGTACTGCTATTTTGGGTATCTCTAGGCTCTGCCAGTTGGAAGTGGGTGGAAGCTATATATTTCATTCCCCACAACCTCACAACCAGATGGTATATACCAATCATTGTATGTCTCAGACTGGAATCTGCAATGTACAAGTCTCATTAGCAACTAGGTTCCCAAAGTCACACAACCAGTTTTGTGACCTCAGTGGTTTCCCACCTCTTTCCATCTATTGGCACCGATGCACTGGATTCATTCCCTAGGGCTGCAGTAACAAAGTAATGAAATCTTGATGGTTTAAAGCAACAGAAATTCATTCTCTCACAGTCTTGGCAGCTAGAAGTCTGACATCAAGGTGTCTGCGGGGCAAGGCTCCCTCTGAGACTCTGGGCAAAATCTTTCCTTGACTCTTTCGAGCTTTGAGCTGCTGCCGGCAATCCTTCACATTCCTTGGCTTGCAGCTGTATCACTCCAGTATCTGCTCTATCATCATGTGACATTCTTCTCTCCGTGTGGCTCTTCCCTTCTTATCAGGACACAGTCATATTGGATCAAGGGCCCACCCTGTTCCAGTATAACTTCATCTTAATGCCATTCCATCTGCGAAGACCCTGTTTCCAAAAAAGGTCCCATTCGTAGGTGCCAGGGGTCAGGATTTCAATATATATTTTGGGGGAGCCAATTCAACCCACATCATGCCAGAAAAGGTCACTCAAAAGCCAACACGGTAACGTCCCAACTATAGGACCAGATGACGATGACGTATGTAAAGGAGGTCCAAGATCTAAGTGAAGCTTGCGAGTGTGGTCTCTGGGTCTTCTGAGGCTTGTGTCCCAGTGATACAGGAGCAAAGCCCATAACTTGAACATCTCTGGTTCTACAAATGAAAAATAATATCTAACATCCCTCAGATAATTAACCTTCTAAGACTGAGGGTTTCTTAAAAATTTTGTGTGTCCGGGTGCGGTGGCTCAAGCCTGTAATCCCAGCACTTTGGGAGGCCAAGACCGGCGGATCACGAGGTCAGGAGATCAAGACCATCCTGGCTAACACAGTGAAACCCTGTCTCTACTAAAAATACAAAAAACTAGCCGGGCGAGGTGGCAGGCGCCTGTAGTCCCAGCTACTCGGGAGGCTGAGGCAGGAGAATGGCGGGAACCCGGGAGGCGGAGCTTGCAGTGAGCTGAGATCCGGCCACTGCACCCCAGCCTGGGCGACAGAGCGAGACTCCATCTCAAAAAAAAAAATTTTTTTTTGTGCCATGGACTCCTTTGGCACTCTGAGAAGCCTATGAATCTCTTCTCTGAAAAAGAAAAATGCATTTACTCTTTTATTGTCATCTTTTAAATTAAAATAAAATACATAGAATTGCAAAGGAAACCAATTATATTGAAACACAGTTCTCAAAATATTTTTAAAAAATCAAATTAGAAAGAAACGAAATTGCTATAGTAATATATGTGATTCATGATTATCCCTTGAAATAACAAGCTCTAGTGGAAAATCTAATAATTAGTGTAATTTGGGAGTGGTAAGTGTAAAAAATATTTGGAGATATCTGCAGCAACTGTGACACCAGGGAGAGTCCCTGGGACTCCTGCACAGCGGAGCGACTGCGCCTCTCCTACTGGGGTTTGCTGCCTACTTTTGTAATGGAAGGAAATGCAGTTTTTCAGTTTAAAGATAGTGAAACAAGTATGTAATTTTTTCCATCCAGGTTGATGGATTCCTAAATTCCATCCTCAGACTCCTGAGAGGTCAGTGGACCTCATGTGAAGAATCCTCCAGTGGATATAGAAAGTAGATTCCTAATTAGGGAGCTTCAAAAGGTGACTTACAGCACCGGGGGGAGGAAAAAGTTCATTCTACTACACTGTCTACACAGAATCACCTTAACATAGGTTATACACCCTTCCAGGCATTTCTCTTCACAACAGAATTCTGGGAGATGAGGGCCATGCAGGCACCATGTGGGGGGCTGCAGAAGCAGGGGGTGGCCAGATGGGAGGAGTGGGGGTCTCGGAGAAGCTGTGGTATGATCAGCTGGAAGCAGAGCAGAAGTGGACCTAAGAAACAGTTGGGAAGTGAAGATGATGGGATCGGAGCAGGAGAAATTAAACTGTAGAAATGGCTAACCTCACCCAGTAACTAATTCGATGTGTTTGTAAACATTTGCAAGGTAGCCTGGCCACCCCTATAAAATGCCTGAAGAAATTCCTGCGTTATTTGGTGGTTGGATAGAACCAATGAAATTTAGGTTATGTTAGAACGTTTCAGATGAGTTTCCTCTACAAACAGTACAAGTGTAAGTTGAAAACAAACCTGAAAATCAGTAATTACACTACCGCTGTTATTTCACTGTCTACTCAAGAACTTAAATTTCAGAATTTATCATCCCTGTTCAGTGATGATGCCCTCAGAGAAATGGATCTCTTTTTTTTAAGAAAAAAAAAAAAAAAACCGGCTGGGCACGGTGGCTCACCCCTGTAATCCCAGCACTTTGGGAGGCCAAGGCGGGCAGATCACCTGAGGTCAGGAGCTTGAGACCAGCCTGACCAACATGGTGAAACCCCATCTCTACTAAAAATACAAAATTAGCCAGGCGTGGTGGTGCACTCCTGTAATCCCAGCTACTCAGGAGGCTGAGGCAGGAGAATGGCTTGAACCAGGGAGGCAGAGGGATTCATTGTGAGACAAGATCGAGCCATTGCACTGCAGCCTGGGCAACAACAGCGAGACTCGGACTAAAATCAATCAATCAATCAATTAATTAATTAAATACATAAATAAACAAACCTACCGGTAAAGAACCATTGTGAAACCCATTTTCTAATGCATACAATCTGTGGCATCCATTTAGAAATGTTCAAAATAGCCCTTTAGCACATCCTCTGTCGTCTTCTGCACCTACACAAACGTGATAGAGGTGGAGTATATGGTAATGCTGGTCTTGGTGGGGTTGCTGGGAGTGGGGTGGAGACTGATGTTCAGTCTTGTCTCTAAACTTCTCTTCTTGTTTTTCAACTGTGCCTGGCCCACAGTTGATATATTCCATGTGCCAGTGGCCTGCAAAAGAAAAAGTAAAGCTCCCAGCCTCTGTTTTAGGGAAGGCATGGCCATCCAATCATCTAGGCCTGAATAATCCACCTCCTTGGATCCTTCCTCTGAACAGCCATGCCTTGGAAAGGGGCCTGGGGTGGACATCAGGAGACCCAGGGCCTAATCAGAGCCCTGCTGAGGATGAGTTGTCTGACTTTGGAAAAGTCTTTTAATCTTTTGGGGTTTCAGCTTCCTCTCTACTAGATCTCCCAAGAGCTTTCCAGTTCAAAAATTATTCTATGGCAGCACAACACTTAAAGGAAAAGCATTCTTGTGGCCCTCCAGTACTGTTTTTGATTATTTTAGTCAAAATGTTTCTTAAACATGTAAAGTTAAAACTCGATAACGGATTTCCTTATGTAAATAATTTTAGGGATTTCAGACAAGCAAAACAACAAATGCAATAAAGTTTTAACCAATATATACTATTAAATTTTAATTACTTTTCCTCATTGATAATTGACATTAATTCCATGTGATGAATAATACTGGTTTTGCTGGACCCAAACTGCTGCTCACACTGGAATATGCTACAGAGAACTCCTCCACCACTGTGTTCCATGTGATGACTCAGGTCTCCCATCACTGTCTCCCTCTAAACCACTGTGAAATTTTCTTCAAGCCCTGGCATCATTTGGCCTTTGCTTTGGAAGAATGCACTGTTTATACTTTATTTTCTCCCTTGTTCCTTTCTCCTGCACCTGCAATTATTAAAGTAAAATTACAAGACATAAATGATGCTGTGATCAATGGCCATATCTACATATGGGTCCTCAGATGACCTCAAAAGTGTTTACACTAATACTTTTGGTAGGTTATCACTGAAATAAAAACACAAGAATTTTAAGCCAGGCACAATGGCATCTGCCTGTAGTCCCAGCTACACAAGTGGATGGCTTGAGCCCAGGGGTTCAATACCAGCCTGGGTGACATAACAAGACCCCAAGCTCTAAGAAACAAAACAAACAAACAAAAAAGAATTTTAAAATTTTTCATAAATTCACAGTTCCTTGAAGATGTGTGCCTGAATCTTTGTGTGAGAAATGCTCCTTTATCATTTACAGGGGCCTCAACAGAAGCTTCCTCTAGTGCCCCCATCCCTCCTCCAAAGGAAGGACACAACACGTACACAAGGCCGTCGGTTCTTCTCAAGTGTTTTTGGAGATCAGGGTGTAGAAACCAAGATTCAGTCTGTTTCTAAACGTCATCAAACTCAAGGTGACGTGCTCAGAAAACTTGTGCCCTCTCTTACAGAAATCCAATTCTCATTCCCTGCTTTCTGGGAGGAATTTAAGAAAATAGGTTGAAAAGATTCAAATACCAAAGGTATATTACTTCAGTGAGACAAACACAGCCAGAGACTGACCTCTTGACCTCCAGATGGGCTGTTTCTTTTCTTTTTTGCAGGATGCTGCTATAGAAAAAGCTCACGAAACCCAAAGGCACAGAGACACGCTCATAGCTGCATTATGAAGCATATATAGTCCCAGGAGAGTGGATAGCCCTCTTAGCATATTCAAATTCTACTCTCTCTAGAAACACGAAGTAGCAGCCTACTGCATACAGGAAAGTCATCAGCAATGAGGTAAGGCTGACCTTCACAGTGCAGCCCAAACCCTGAGATCTCTTGATCAGAATAATAGGAACATAGTGTTTTCACGATAAGGTGTGGGAAGGTAGAAATGGGTCATGACACAGAAGCCAACCACCACACAGGAAGCCCCCAGTCCACTGGTGGCTCAGCAGGGTACAGTGGGTCCAGATGAAACTGTCAGGATCTGTGGGAGTTTGGCCGCTTTGGTGGAACTTTAAAATTATTAATCCAATTTCGTGACATTTATAGAATTATTTAAATTATCAATTTCATAATGGGTGAACACATTAAGGATTGTTGTTTCTTCTTAAAGAGTTGGCCATTTTGTTATTATATAATGTTCGTCTTTATTCCTGATAATTTTCCTTGCTCTGAAGTCAGCTCTGTCTGAAACTAATGTCACCACTCCAGTCTTAATAGGTTGAATCTTGTCCCCTTGTTACAGGAAAGGGGTCCTGATGCAGATCCCAAGAGAGGGTTCTTGGATCTCACACAAAAAAGAATTCAGGGCAAGTCTGCAGTGCAAAGTGAAAGCACGTTTATTAAGAAAGTAATAAAAGGAAAGAAATAAGAGCATGACTACTCCATAGACAGAGCAACCCTGAGGGCTGCTGGTTGCCCATTTTTATGGTTATTTCTTGATGATATGCTAAACAAAGGGTGGATTATTCACGTCTCCCCTTTTTAGAACATGTAGGGTGACTTCCTGACATTGCCATGGCATTTGTGAACTGTCATGGCGCTGGTGGGAGTGTAGTAGTGAGGACGACCAGAGGTCACTCTTGTTGCCATTTTGGTTTTGGTAGGTTTTGGCCGGCTCCTTTACTGCAAACTGTTTTATCAGCAAGGTCTTTATGAGTGTATTTTGTGACGACCTCCTGTCTCATCCTGCGACTTAGAATGCCTTCACTGTCTAGGAATGCACCCCAGTAGGGTTCAGCCTCATTTTACCCAGCTCCTATTTCAGATGGAGTTGCTCTGGTTCACACACCTCTGACATTTCTCCTCACCCTTTTATAAGAGAACCCTTAATCCTAAGGCTTGCAGAGGGATGAAGTTCCATCTTCTGTAACTTCTTCATGCTGAATAGGGGCGATGATATTCCTGCCTAACTATGAGGGTCTCTTGCATTCAGGGTAGAGGAGCTCAGTCAGAAAGCCTTAGTGTGGTAAGGTCCATTTATAACTTTTGAGTTTCAACAAAAGGTGATATTTGGAAGATTAATAAGTGTTTAATTTAAGAAAACATTCAGTAAGCTTGTCCTGTATTCCTACACAAAGAGTGTAACAGCAATATAGTCCACAAGAGTAAAGCGAAATAAGTAAAGTTATTCCAAGTAAATGAAATTAGAAGGCTTTTCATGAACTGGGCAACTGTTGGAACTAAGCTCATATGGGGTTGATAGCTGATTGTAATGTGCCCAGAATTAGAATACTGATCCAGATTTTTACATTACCCATCCCTCTTGCTTCTTCTGAGCAGCAGTTAGACATCACTGGTTGGTTCACAGATATTTGCAGGGTTAGACTAAATTGCAGAAACAAACTTAAAAACAACTGATAAGACTAGAATACAATAAGTTTTTGAAACGTAATATTTCTCTCTCCAGTTTCCTATTTTTACGAAAGACAAATCAATGGTAAGACTGATTTGCTTTATTATACTTGGCCTGATTATTTGTATAAAGTACAGCAAGAATAATTATTTTTTACATAAGCTGTTTTTAAATTGGCTTTGATGGAACTCTGTTCCATAGAAGGATTTTCAGATAAGACTTTTTTTTTTTTTTCAATTAAGACAGCATCTCGCTCTGTCACCCAGACTGGAGTGCAGTGGCACTATCTCGGCTCACCACAACCTCCACCTCATGGGTTCAAGCGATTCTCCTATTTCAGCCTCCCAGGTTGCTGAGATTACAGGCCCTGCCACCATGCCTAGCTAATTTCTTTTTCTATGTTTTCGGTAGAGACAGGGTTTCACCATATTGGGCCAGGCTGGGCTTGAACTCCTGACTTCCAGTGATCTGCCCACCTCAGCCTCCCAAACTGCTGGGATTACAGGTGTGAGCCACTGTGCTCTGCCTCAGATAAGAGTTTTTTAAAGCCAAGCCCAGCCATGGGTTTGTACCCGCAAATACCTATGAGTTGGGTAAATTGTTATCCTCTTGAGGTCCCAAGATAACTTGGGGCTCCTGGACCTGTCAGAAAGTGACATTCTTTACTCACCACAGGTCAGAAATCCTGCACAGTGACTGTTGTAGGCAAGGTATGAGGCCAGTTCTCCAGGGGGCTTTTCTTGGCTCTGTAAGTTAGGTTTAATTCCCTAAAGGAAGCCACACTATTCTAGTCAAAGCAGAAATTGGCAGAATAACCAATTTCTCCAATTGTGTCCTGTTACAAAAGAAAATGGATCTTTATTGCACCTGTGCAAGTAACTATATTGCCGTAAATTAAGAATACTTACAAACAGTTTCCACATTTTAGAGAAATCAGGTAGAGAGAAATAAATATGCTCCAAATTTTGTTCATAGTACACTCAACTGTTAAAAGCTGTAAATAGTTCAAAAGAAAAGTTTCCTTGACTCTGAAAAAAAAAAGGATCAGCAATGTTTTAAGCAAAGTTAAAAAGATTAGACTTCTTCAGTTTAGTCCATATAGTTAACTTCTGTTTGATAGTTATGAATATTTCAGTTCTCCATGAGAGTTCTGAAAGTTTTTTCCTTTTTTCTCATGACACAATCTCCAAAGTTATCAGAAAACCTGCATTTAAGAACACCTATTAGAGTTCTATAATTGATTATAAATCACCTTTTAAGGAGAATTAAAACAAGGTAACAATTGGGCCAAGCATGGTGGCTCATGCCTGTAATCCCAGCACTTTGGGAGGCCGAGGCAGGTGGATCACCTGAGGTCAGGAGTTCAAGACCAGCCTGACTACCATGGCAAAACCCCATCTCTACTAAAAATACAAAAATTAGCTGAGCATGATGGTGGGTGTCTGTAATCCCAGCTACTCAGGAGGCTGAGGCAGGAGAATCGCTTGAACCCAGAAGGCGGAGGTTGCAGTGAGCTGAGATAGCGCCATTGTACTCCAGCCTGAGCAACAAGAGAGAAACTTCATCTCAAACAAACAAACAAACAAACAAAACAGGTAACAATTGTATGTGGCTGACAAAATGTTTTAGGGGAACTACAGTCAAAGAAACAATTGACAAGGAAGTTTTTTACCTCCATGGCATACAATGATTTTATGTAACAATTATCATTATTCCTGATAATGTTCACTAAGTCATATCAAAATTATAGGAGTTTCCGATGATTTTGGAATATATATACCAATAACATATTTATACAAACATGGCCCAAAGAAAAGCAAACACCATTTTATAGTTGACAATGCTTCCTGTATGATTTTTGTACCAAATAAGCCAAATGTCACTGTTAGATTAGTGCATTATTGATGTCAAACCCAATTCTTACTAAAACCTTATAAATATAGCTATCCAATCTTAATCAGTTTGACCATAAGGTAAGATTCTTATACACCTTTTATAACCCTTTACAAGTTTTTATTAAGTAGCAGATCATAAGTAGGTTTTTGCTCTAAGGAAAATCTGTGCTTTTATTCCAATGTTTAATTTATAGAAAAACTGAGTAATACTCCTTTAATTTATCCAGTGTCCACACACAGAATCTCTTTTTTTTTTTTTTTTTTTGAGACAGAGTCTCGCTCTGTCGCCCAGGCTGGAGTGCAGTGGCCAGATCTCAGCTCACTGCAAGCTCCGCCCCCTGGGTTTACGCCATTCTCCTGCCTCAGCCTCCCAAGCAGCTGGGACTACAGGTGCCCACCACCTCGCCCGGCTAGTTTTTTGTATTTTTTAGTAGAGATGGGGTTTCACCGTATTAGCCAGGATGGTCTCGATCTCCTGACCTCGTGATCCGCCCGTCTCAGCCTCCCAAAGTGCTGGGATTACAGGCTTGAGCCACTGCGCCCGGCTCAGAAGCTCTTTTACAATTAATTTTCTACAAACCTTCCACAATTGTTCAAACCTTTAGCTTTATTCTAACTTAAAATAATTCTTTAACCCTTTAGGCAAAAAAATGCACATTCCCATGCCTATTTGTAATCCTTCACCAAAAACACATTTTACTTTCTTTACACACCTTGCAAGTAAAAATTTTTTTAGTAGTTTTAGGTACATATTATAATGTTAACTTTTAGCAACTTTTGTTTTTGGTGAAAAACTTGGTAAGTTCAGGATTTTAATTATGTACTAGGGGTGGTGCCTAGCCTAGTATACACCAGACAGAAGTGTAGATAAGAGCTGACTCTCCAGCATAGCTAGGGTGCATGGCTAACTCCACATGTCCCCAGGCCTTACCTAGCTATAAAGCAGGCAAGTTGTACAGTAAGAGTCATAGTGGCGTTTTATGAAGCATTTACAAGACTTAACAACCTTTGAATTGTACAATATTTCTTGCATAAATTCCCCTTCACAAATCCTTTCATGATTTACACAGACCATCTGAGATATTGTTGGACTTTCTGACTTGCCCTAAACATCCCTCCTTTTAGACAACCAGTCATTTTACTTTAGGACAATAATTTACCGTACAAGACCCTTTCTTATATAAAATCCCTTTCTTTATAATCTTCTTTGTATAGCAAGGGGGGGTGGCTAATTCCACATGTATAGCAAGGGGGCGTGGCTAATTCCACATGTATAGCAAGGGGGTGTGGCTAATTCCACATGTATAGAAAGGGGGCGTGGCTAATTCCACATGTCCCCAGGCCTTCTCTAGAATCTAATGGTTTTAAGGTAGGTAAATTGAACAATTTTGGGAAAGTTAAAGAAGCAGTTTATGACCTTAAAGCCTTTAGCAAACTTAATTTCTGACCTGCATAATTTAGACTAAATGTTTTTATTTTATCAGTCATTTTAAAAGCTGTTATTTCCCAAAGATTACTAAAGTTACATCAACTAAAAGGCATTACAGCTTTTATTTTGCTTTTAAAATAGTTAACATAAACATTACACACAACACATATATAGCTACACAGAAAGACAGAAGAAGATTACTATAGTAGTTGTAAGATTTTTCATTTGCTAGTTTTTAAGTTTCTTAATTGGATTACTGGCTTTAGGGTGGAGCACTTAGAAGAACAGGGCCAAGAAAGGAGGCTCTGGTGCCTTCTGTTTTTCCCAAGGAGTCCAGGCTGTTAGAGCTTAAATATCCACTTTTAATTAAACTGATTTTAACCATAGTATTCTTTAATAAAGTCCTTTCAGAAATATGCCAAACAGCTGATATTTCTGACTTTTGAACTTTACCAAAGGTAACCTCCCAGGTGCTTAGAGAAAGGAAAATTTAAGACAGTCCACAGAGGAGAAGAGAATAGACAAGGTCATGCAGGTATTAAGCCAGAAACAACTTACTTCCTAGGTGGGGAATTGAACCTGGACCGCTACTGTGAAAGTGCAAAACTTTAGCAACAGAGCTATAGCATGGGGCAGCCCTTATGTCCTTCCCCAGAAGTAGTCTAGAGTAGTTAATTTTGAGCTTGCAAAGGCTTTTAACTATTTAATATGATATTTAGAGCTAATTATAACATGAACCCTAAAATTTCTGTTCCCTGGAAGGCAGAGACCGAGAGAAAGTACTACTATGTGGTTAAAAGGTCAAGCTCCCAAGGACATAAAACAAGGTGGAAACTTCATCCAGTTTTGTTGTTTGTTTCTGGGACCTGCAGCCAAGTTTGTTACTGACCAGCTCGCCGAGTTATCTTGAAAAGCGGGCTTACAGGTGTTCTAAGCCCATGTTTTATCCTAACGTTCCCCTCGGCACAGAAAAAAGAATTCATAGCACGAAATACACCAGTTTAAGACTAGCCTTAGAATTTTTTTGCATTAATCCAAACAGAAGAGGTGATTTTTTTTTTTTTTTTTTTTTTTTTTTTTTTTTTTTTTACCATTCATTCAGTTGTTTGCACAGAGAGAAGTCAGAAATCTGACTGGTAAGAAATTTTTCCCCTTTTGCCAGCATGCCAAGCTTCTGGGTTCTCCTTCTCTGAGCAGTCCTAGTGATCCAGCTTGTGGCACCCTCCCCAAAGTACCTAAGTACCTAAGAAGGTACTTTGTAATGTTCTCCCCACCCTTGAGAATGTAGCTTATAAGATCTACCCCCTGCCCGCAAAAAATTGCTCCTAACTCCACCACCTATCCCAAACCTATAAGAACTAATGATAATCCCACCACCCTTTGCTGACTCTCTTTTCGGACTCAGCCCACCTGCGCTCAGGTGGTTAAAAAGCTCTATTGCTCACACAAAGCCTATTTGGTGGTCTCTTCACATGGACGCGTGTGACAATATATATCTTTGAATAGCTGTTTTATGTAATATGTTAAATATTTAAGATAATAATGATATAATTGTAGATAATAATGATACAATTGTCTTAAATATTTCCCCTGCATACATTTAAAACCACAAGAATGACAGTTTTTGCTTCCAAAAAGTGGAAACATTACAATTTTTGCTTCCTCCTTCATCAGATATCATTTAGGAAAATCAAAAAGTGAGTATATTGTATTTTTGCTTACTGTGTTTTCTTGCTTCCTGCTCTTCCAAAGTTCCTTCTTTTATTATTTTCTTTCTGTTTAGAGAGCTTCCTTTATTCATTATTTTAGGGTAGATCTGCTGGTAAAAAAATTCTTTAGTTTTTCTTCATCTGAGGATGTCTTGATTTCTTCTTCATTTTTGGAAGCTGTTTTTACTGGATATGGAATTCTGGATTGATAGTTATTTACTTGAAAATATTGTGCCACTTCCTTCTGGCCTCTATGGTTTTGGATGAGAAGTTTGTTGTAATTAAATTACAACAAATGTATTGTTGTTTTTTTGGCTGCTCTGAAGATTTATATTCTTTTACTTTAGTTTTCAGACATTCGACTATAATGTGTTTCAGTGCGGATTTCTTTATGTTAATTCTATTTAGAGTTTGCTCATCTTCTTCAGTTTGTGAGTTTACATCTCTTACCAAATTTAGGAAGTTTTCCAGCCATTATTTCTCCCAGTACTTTTTTAGCCCTGCCCTCTTTCTCTTCTCCTTCTGAAACTCTGATGAGATAAATATTAGATCTTTTGTTATAGTCCCATAGGTTCCAGAGGTTCTGTTTATGTATTTATTTATTTTTAGTCTGTTTTTACTCTGTTGTTCACCTTGGGTGTGGACTCAAAAGTATCCAAGACAGATCTCAATCTATTGAGTTTATTTTGCTAAGGTTAAGGAGCCCCCATGACACAGCCTGAGGAGGTCCTGATGACAGGTGCCCAAGGTGGTCGGGGTACAGCTTGCTCTTATACATTTTAGGGAGACATGAGACATCAGTCAATATGCATAAGATGTACTTTGGTTTGGTGCAGAAAGGCGGGACAGCTCGAAGTGGGGCCTTCCAGGTCACAGGTAGATAAGAGACAAACAATTGCATTCTTTTGGGTCCCTGATCAGCCTTTCACTGAAAACGCAGTTTATATGTGGACGGGGAGCGGGTGAAGATAGAAGAATGGTCATGCCTTCATCTGGCTCAGTGAATCTGCATTTTCCCATAAACAGTAGGGCAGAGGAAGCCATTAGATATGCATTTGACTCAAATGAGCAGAGGGATGACTTTGAGTTCTGTTTGTCCTTCTTCCGGCACCTGGGAAGATAAGTTATTATTTTACATTGCCAGGGTGAAATTCAACAGAACTGTTTTAGGATAAAGATCTTGAGGCCCACAAAGAATTCCCATGTGGGCAAATGGTGAGGGAAGGACATAGCTTCTTTATCCTTGTAGCTATCTTATTTAGGAATACAATAAGAGGCAGGTTTGCCTGATGAAGTTTCCAGCTTGAATTTTCCCTTTGGCTTAGTGATTTGTGGGTCCTGAGATTTATTTTCCCTTCACACTGGGTAGTTTCTATTGTGCTATCTTCATTTTCACTCATTCTTTCCTCTGTCTCTTCCACTTGCTGTTGAGCCTTTCTACTGCTTTTTTGATTGTTGTACTTTTCAGTTCTAACATTTTCATTCGTTTCTTTATGGCTTCTGTTTCTTTGCTGAGACTTTCTAGTGTTTCATTTGCTTCAGGCAGGTTTATAATTGCTCGTTGAACCATTTTTCATGGCTGCTTTAAGATGTTTGTCAGATAACTTTAACATCTTTGTCATCTTAAGTGTTGAAATCTGTTGATTTGTTACATTCCGAGATCTTTCTGGTTCTTTATGAGTTTTCAAAAATTGAGTCCTAGGCAGTTTGGTTGTGATACTATGAGACTTTGGATCTTATTTAAATGCTCTTTTTAGCTTCCTTCTTTTGATGCCACTCTGACAGAAGAAGTGAGGTTGTTGCCATCTCATTCTTGCCTGGTGAGGATCAAAGCCCAGGTCCCCCAGGTGGCCTCCTTTGACACTAGGGGAGTAGGTGTCCTCATTACTACTGGATACAGTGGAAGCTCTGGCTCCCCACTGGGCTGTACCTTCTTCACGGGATAGAATAGGAGTTTGTCCATACTGTCCCGACACGGTCTCCAGTGACACCATTGGGGGTGGCATTGTCATCACAAGGCGATGGTGAACATCCTGACTTTCCACTAGACCTTCTCTGACACCACCTGGGTAGGGAGATTGGGACACCCTTTCACAGCCTGATGAGGGTAGAACTCTTGGGTCTCCAGTCATCCTTCGCTTGCATAAGTGGGAGTGGGAACACAGTCTTTTCTGTAGCATTTAGCTGGCGCAGAGCAATTATTGTCTAACAGTTTCCTATCTTGCTAGGCTGTCCCCCCCGGCTCTTTGGCTAGGAAGAGCAGGCGTTGTTGAGGCTTTTGTTATGTTTTGTTTTGTCTGTGCCATTGGCATTTCCAGTTTCCCAGTTGCTTCTGTTCTAACTTTGGCATACATGAGGGGGAGAAATCCAGGGAACTCATCATCATGTTATTCCTTCGGTCCTGAAGTCCCTAGCCAGTCTTTCTTCTCCTCTCCACCTTTCAGAGTCTTCTTATGTTTGTTTTGCCTATGTCCAAGGATTTTAGTTGTGCTTCACAGGAAGAATACGCAAAGTCCACATACTCTCTTGGCAGAAGTCCCTTAGTATTTTTTTTTTTTTTTTTTTTTTTTGAGACAGAGTCTCACACTGTCGCCCGGGCTGGAGTGCAACGGTGCAATCTCGGCTCACTGTGACCTCCGCCTCCCAAGTTCTCATGATTCTCCTGACTCAGACTCAATCCTCAGCTGAGTAGCTGGGATTACAGGTGCACACCACCACACCCGGCTAATTTTTTGCATATTTAGTAGAGACAGGGTTTCACTATGTTGGCCAGACTGGTCTTGAACTCCTGATCTCGTGATCTGCCCGCCTCAGCCTCCCCAAGTGCTGGGATTACAGGCGTTAACCACTGCACCCAGCCCCTTAGTGCATCTTTAAGACTTATTTTGCAAGTTATCTTTAGGAGGAGAAAAGGATTGGAGCACATTGCCTTCCCCCACATTAAGGCCACGCTGCTGAGGCACATTTTTTTTTTTTTTTTTTAATAATTACCAGTTAGAGCAGAGCTGCCCTTGCCTGTCTGACATTCAGTTCCCCAGAAGTAGACCTGAGATGGAATCTGGGTAAAAGGGATTTATGAACGACTGAATAACCAGTAGGGGAATGAGGTGGTGGTACTAAGAAGTGAGGGAGGCCAAACAAGGGGGCGTGATCCACAGAGGGCGATGTTGGCCTGATCCTGCGGGGAGGAGGAGGGACAGTACAAGTGTACTCTCTGAGCCATTCTGATCAGAGGCAAGGGTGGGGGTCTTCATGGAAGTATGCAATTATACAGGACCCTGTGCTCAGAAGGGCCCATGCTTGGTTTAACCTTCTGCTCTCACCATCTTGAAATTCTCAACAATTTTCTATTAATAGCAAGAGGCTCTATGTTTTTATTTTCCACTGGGCCCAGTAAATTATGCAGCCAGTCCTAGACCAGGGGGTAGAGTACTGATAGACTTCCTCCGCCAAAAGGAGTTGGAGGGGTGTAAATTCCTAGGCATTCTGGATTCTTCCTGAGCTCAGGGTTCCTGGGCTGAATAATGTCCCCCCAACAAAATTCATGTTCATCAGAACCCCAGAATGTGGCTTTGTTTGGAAAAAGTGCCTTTGCAGATGTAAACAGTTAAGATGAGGTCATGCTAGAGTAGAGCAGGCCCTAATCCACTGACTAGTGTCCTCATAAGGAGAGAATACAGACAGACAGACACACAGACACACACACACAGAACAATGCCATTTGAAGACAGAGCCAGAGGTTGCAGTGAAGCAGGCACAAGCCAAGGAACTCTGGGAATCGCTGGCAGCCACCAGAAGCTCAGAAAGAGGCATGGGACAGATCCTGCTCCAAGTCTCCAAAAGGAACAAACCCTGCCGACACTTTGACTGCAGGGTGCCTTCACTTCAGTTGCCTTCGCTGTGGCAGAATAAACCTCTGCTGCTTCAAGCCACCCAGTTTGTGGAACTTTGCTGCATCAGCCCTAGTAAACCAGCACACCAAGTCAGGTTAACTCCAGGTGCTGGCTGTTGGGAGTCAAGGCACATCTGAACAGGCATGCCAGAAAAATGGCAAAGGATGGGACGGGCAAAGGCAGAGCCCAGCTTGAGCCCGGCCCTCTGGCCTTGACCTTCCAGTGAACCAGACCAGCTGTGCACCTCTGTGAGGGCATGGGCTAATGACACAGCCAAAAGGGAGGCACTCAGACAATAGGGGAGGTAGGGCCTCCAGTGAACCAGAGATGGCTGGCGCCACTTGAAGGCATTGACATTCAGATTTTAAAAAACCAAGTGATGCCAACCAAACAAGCATGTCTGAGTGCCCAATTCAGCTCCTGGACCTGAAAATTATATATCCGGCTGGGAAGCTCTCCAGGGACTCAGCTGATCCATGCTAATCCTCACGTTACAGCTGCTCTCTGGGGTGTTTCTTCTACCTCCAAAGTAGGCTGGCTTTATTCACAATACCTTCATATAGATGGTGTACTCAGCTATTCGCAAAAACCTCCCCCGCTGGCCCTAGGGGTTCTGAAATTCTAGCCAACTTACTTCTTGGGTGAAAACATATGTTATTTCCTCGAATGTATTATTGTTACTGGCGTTGAGTCCGTACAGGCCTGCGGCAACCTTGATTCTTGCCTCCTCAGAAGAAAGAATTCGACTGAGGGGGCATAAGGCAGAGAGAGGACTGAGGCAAGTTTTAGAGCAGAAGTGAAAGTGTATTAACAAGTTTTAGGGCAGGAATAAAAGGAAGTAAAGTACACTTGGAAGAGGGCCACGTGGGTGCCTTGAGAGATGAAGTACACGGCTTGACCTTTGACTTGAGGTTCTATATGTTGGCCTGCTTATGGGATCTTGCGTCAGCTCTCCCCTGATTCTTCCTTTGGTGGGGGGCTGTCCATATGTACAGTGACCTGCCTGCCAGCACTTGGGAGGGGAACACGCGCAGTGTGTTTACTGGAGTTGTACACGTGCTCACTTAAGGCGTTCTTTCCTTACCAGTTGAGTGTTCCCATAGGCCGTATACCAGTTAAATTCCACCATTTTGCCTCTCAGTATGCATGCTTGAGCCCGTGCACCCCATTCCTGAGATCCTATCCGGAAGCTGCTGATCACCACTTCCAGGTTTTTTCTATCTATTGGGAGACTGCCTTTCCCTGGCACTGGCTATGACCAATTACTATTTTAGGGAAGACAGTTAACAACCACCTGACCATCACCTGATGGTCGTCTGGCATTCCTGGTTGGGTGGGTGGTGAGGGCCTCTCCTGCCCCTGCTCATGTCTGACTAGTTACCTACTATAACATTGTCATCAAGGACTATAATAAAGGTAGATTAACATAGATTACACCATCACCTAATCTCTTTGAAGACCCTGCAAAGTCTTAAGCTAAGGGGACATTTGACAGGTACATTTCAATTTAGGTAGGGGAATCAGGAGAGCTGGAGCCACAGGCCACTGCTTGGGGAACACAGTCCAGACAGAACAACACTGGAGAAGGCCCCCGGCAGCTGGGGAGAGGCAGGCACCATGAGGAGGAGGAAAGTTATGTAGAAAAGAAAGAAGGGGGCTGGACGTGGTGGCCGCGGCTCACACCTGCAATCCCAGCACTCTGAGAAGTTAAGGCAAGTGGATCACCTGAGGTCAGGAGTGCAACAGCAGCTTGGCCAACATGGCAAAACCCCGTCTCTACTAAACATACAAAAATTAGCCAGGTGTGGTGGTGCACACCTGTAGTTCCAACTACTCAGGAGGCTGGGACAGGAGAATCACTTGAATCCAGAAGGTGGAGGTTGCAGTGAGCCAAGATTGCGCCACTGCACTCAAGCCTGGGTGACAGAACAAGACACTGTTGAAAGAAAGAGAGAGAGAGAGAGAGAGGGAAAGAAAGAAAGAGAGAGAGAGAAACAGAAAGAAAAAGAAAGAAAGAAAGAAAGAAAGAAAGAAAGAAAGAAAGAAAAGAGAGAGAGAAAAAGGAAGGAAGGAAGGAAGGAAGGAAAAAGGAAGAAGGAGACCTGGCAGACTAAATCCAAATATTGCTGAGGCATTTGGCTTGATGCCAGAGACCCAAAAATAATAAAACCATAAATTTAAATAGATGTATTTTCTTCTTATTTCTGAAATTTCTGAAATTCTAGCTGACTTACTTATTGGATTAAAACATAAAAGTTATTTGATCGAATGTACTATTGTTACTGGCAGTGAGTCCATACAGGCCTGCAGCAATATCTCTGATACTGCTCACAAGATCTCTGAAAGGCAGCTATTTACATGTCCATCTTATAGACAGGAGGGTTAGACTCATACAGATTAAGTTAGTTTTCCAAGGAGCAAGCAGGAGAACTGGCATCAAGCCAACTTCCTTTCAGAGGCTTCCACTTGCTGGTCACCCCAGGGGCTCCTGGCCCATTTGGGTACCAATCCTACCAGCAGGAGGTTCCATAGAAATGATAAAAGAGAAATAGCTCTCAGGGCCGACTGCCTAAGCCTGCAACCTGCCAGCCACCCAGGACCACATGCTAAGCAGGGGACCTCTCCTGGGCTTTGGTGCTCTGCAACTGGCATGTTGAAATTCTTAATAATTTGATCTTTGAATCGATGCTCTATGAGTGAAGTCCAATGGAACGTGCTCCAGGGGAGTTTGGAGCCTCAACTCACATGCAGTCCCACTCCTGCTGCCTCCCAGCCTTTCTGGGCCCAGTTGCCCACTCTCACCCTCAAGCAGCAGCTGCCACTGCCCTCCACTCCTGCGGGGGGCCTGTGCATGCCACCATGACCAAAAGAGCATACTAAATAGCAAATGTTTAAAATGCCTTATCAGGTCAAGAAAGAAAAAGACAGACTGCAAAGGAAAGGAAACAAGCCTTTTTCCTTCTTTATAAGCATGTAGATCCATGTTTTTATCTTGCACTGGCCCTTGAAAATGATATCCCCAGCCTTGATAGCAGTGACCTAATACGCTGTCTAGAAAAGCAACATGAATGTGCCCAGGAGCCCACGAGCTGCTTGTTGGCTGACTTCACCCAGCCCCAACATTCCAGACTTTTAAAACTTATTTTTAATACTGAAAGTAGCTCTCCAGGGACACTCAGCCTGTCACACTGCTCTCCAAAGACGGACCCGTCTTGGCAGCTGGTCCACAGCTCAGAACTGAGCAAACCAGTTATCGGCTCCCTTAAAAGAGCAAGAGCTAACCCTCTCCTGCAACAGAGCGCACTCTCCTTACACACACTCTTCGACTGTGACAGTCTATGTGTAAGCCAATTATGGTTATTTTGTTCGCTTCTAAATTCTACCCGTAGAATCCCAGGGACGGACGTAAAAAGTCAGTCGTGAGCTCTTGCCTTGACTTTACGATCCAGTGGAAGCGTGGAAGGGAGACTTATTTGTCCTCTGCCTTCCAGCCAGCCGGTTCCCTTTGACTTCTGAAGATGAAGGTTGCAGCTTTACCGCTTGTTTTTGGGTATGTGTCAGCCTTTTTAGATTAGACACAATTATGGCCTAAAGTGGGGCTAAGTTGTGTTCCAAGTCTACCGTGAGCGTGCGTGTGTTCTCTCTACCTGCCGTGTTGCTACGGGAAGATTCAGTCCAGCGCTTGTCACTGCTCCGGGCAACAGCTGACAGGCAGGACAGGCTCCTCCTGGGCCTGCTCCCAGGCAGCTGGCAGGAGCAGAGGCTGTGCACTTGAGCCCTGTCCAGTCACAACCTGGTCACAGAAGGGAAGCAGGTGGCCTGCAGCTGGGACAGCAGGGAGTGAGGGGCTCTGCTGCCCTGTGACTGGACAGTGCTGGCTGCAGAGAGCAGCAGGATGGCCACAGTCTTCCTCATGCCCTGTGCACTGGGGACCCAAGGAGCAGAGTAGACATCACACTTGTGACTGCAGGCAAGTGAAGAGCCTGCCTGTGTGGGGCCCCTGAGGGACAGCGCTTGAAGCTGCCCCAAAGAAAGCCGAGCCCACAGAGGCGGGAGTCTTGCACAGGCTCCCTGGCACATGAGCTCAGCCTATTAAAAGTGCTTGCTTAGCCCAGTGGGGACTGACAGCCAACGGTCATGAGAGATTTTATTGGGGTGATGGAAATATTGTAAAATTGGATTATGATGGTGGTTACACAGCTCCATACATTTACTATGTTATTGAATTGTACACTTAGAACAGGTGAGTTTTATGGTACCTAAATTATACTTCAATAAAACTCTTCAAAGAAAAACAGGAAGAGAATATATATATATATATTCATTTCTTTCAAAATTCCTGTCTGATCAGATCCTAGCTCCAGGTTGCATTTATATTCTTGCTTTTAAATTTTACTGATGTATAATTTACATAGAATTAAATGTGCACTTTGATGAGTTTTGGAAAATGTAGACATCTGTGTAACCACTGGCACGATCATGATATAGAACTTTTCATTCCCCCAGCAAGTTCCCTCTAGCCTCTCTGCAATCAGCCTTCTCCCTTATCCCAGCCGCAGGCCACCACTGATCTGCTTTTTGTCACTATAGATTAGTTTAGACTCTTCTAGAATTTCACATAAATATACTCTTTTGTGTCTGGCTTCTTTTAGCCGTATAATGTTTTTGAGATTCATCTTGTGCTCCCCTTTAAAAACAAAACAATTTGTGTTGGTGAGTTCTCCAATGTGAAAAAGGCTTCTCTGTTCCAATAACAAGTTTTCCAAATTAGGAAACAACTTTCCTTTAATAGTCTAAGGCTTTTGGTTGAAAATATTTTTCGCAACGATGCGTTTGAAGAGGACCCAAAATTATTAAGAAGTTATTGTTGCTGGGCGCAGTGGCTCATGCCTGTAATCCCAGAATTTTGGGAGGCTGAGGGGGGCGGATCACGTGAGGTCAGGAGTCCGAGACCAGACTGACCAACATGGAAAACCCCGTCTCTACTAAAAATACAAAATTAGCTGGATGTGGTGGTGCATGCCTATAATCCCAGCTACTCGGGAGGCTGAGGCAGGAAAATCACTTGAACCCAGGAGGTGGAGGTTGCAGTGAGCCGAGATTGCACCATTGCACTCCAGCCTGGGCAACAAGAGTGAAACTCCGTCACAAAAAAACAAAACAACAAAACAAAAAAGAAGTTCTTGTTAATATTAAGTTATTGTTAAGAATTTTACTTCTAATTTAGAAATCATTTTCTAAAATTACCCTTGCTAAACTAAAAAAAAGATAGAAGTATTTTAAACTAAAAAACTTACCCGAAGATATCACATACGTCAAGTTTACAAACCAGGTGAGTAATTCCTTAGGAAAGGCAGAATATTTCTGTTAGGGACAAACCTCCCCAAAAAAGCTTCTTGGAACTGCCAACACTTCCCCCAAACCTCTCCGCGCTGCCCACTCCTCCTGCTTACGCTCTGCAAATCCTCATGCTGCCCACCCTTCCCCCTGAGCCCCATTACGTTTCTAAGCCCTTGTCGAGGCGTCGAAGCGAAGCCAGCAGACTTCACCTATCAGGCCTTGGTGCGATAAGCAAAGCCCAATTACAAGCCATCGGACCGCACAAGGGGAGGTCGTGGGAAGCATAAACCAACTTTACCTACACCCGCCTATAAATTCTACCGTAAGCGTCACAAGGCAATATGTGGCAAAATGAACCAGCAAACAACCCCGGGATGCGGCCATACCAAAGAACTCCCCCAAACTCCCCTCCCCAGTATAAACTCCTCGTTTTGTAAGCTCAGGGCTGCTCCTCTGACTGTTAGAGGGTGGCTGGCAGGTTAATAAAGGCTTGCCTGAACTTGAATCTCTCTCTTGTCCCTTCTCTCTAGGCTGACCTTACATTCCATTTTGAGGCACACAGTAGACACTTAAGTAATTTTTGAAAGATTGGATGAATGTGAAACTATTTATAGAATTCACAGGAACAGATGTCTCTCCAAACTTCCTAAATTTCTCCATGAAGCAGTCAGTATGAAATGTGCCTTTAGTGATGGATGGGAATCCAAAAGTATCTGAGACAGATCTCAATCAATTTAGAACATTTACTTTGCCAAGGTTAAGGGGCGTGCCCACGACAGCCTCAGGAGGTCCTGACGACATCTGTCCAAGGTAGTCAGGGTGCAGCTTGCTTTTATACATGTTAGGGAGACATGAGACGTCAACCAATATGTGTAAGATGTACATTGGTTTGGTCCGGTAAGGGGAGGGGGATGTAGATAAGAGACAAAGGTAGAAAAGAGACAAAAGGTTGCATTGTTTTGAGTCCTTGATCAGCCTTTCAGTGAATACACAATTTAGTCTGGCTCAGTGAATCTGCAGTTTTACATAAACAATAAGGCAGAGAAAGCAATCAAATATGCGTTTGTCTCAGGTGAGCAGAGGGATGACTTTTGTCCCACACCTGTGAAGGTAAGCTATCAGTTTACATTGCCAGGGTGCAATTCAAGAGAACTGTTTTAGGGTAAAGATCGTAAGGCCTACAAGGAATTTTCTTGTGGACAAATTGTGAGGAAGGTCTGTAGCTTTTTTTTAATCTTTGTAGCCATCTTATTTAGGAATAAGATGAGAGGCAGGTTGGCCTGATGCAGTTCCTGACTTGACTTTTCCCTTGGCTTTGTGATTTTGGGGGCTTGAGATTTCTTTTCCTTTCACATGAGCAAGTTTTGCTCACAAGATAACTTCAAAGCAGCCACTTTGAAGTTGCAGAGTGACTTTTTAAAATAATTAAACCCACTGGGCACAGTGGCTCATGCCTGTAATCCCAGCACTTTGAGAGACCAAGGCGGGTGGATCACCTGAGGTCAGGAGTTCAAGACCAGCCTGGCCAACATGGTGAAACCCTGTCTCTACTAAAAATACAACAATTAGCCGGGTGTGGTGGTGCACGCCTGTAATCCCAGCTACTCAGGAGGCTGAGGCAGGAGAATTGCTTGAACCCGGGAGGCAGAGGTTGCAGAGAGCCGAGATCATGCCACTGCATGCCAGCCTGAGCGACAGAGAGAGACACTGTCTCTAAATAGATTAATTAACTAATTAATTTAATTAAATAAACCAACTGAACAAAATGTGGGTCTCAGCTGATAATGGACGTAGGCTAAGTCACAAGTGCCATCTGGGAGCCATTATTGAAGCCAAACAGTGGCCTTCGACTGGTTTAAGCCACTTGGGGAAGGAGATGAGACAGTGAATATTAGGTGAAGAGGGCTCCACACTGGGGCACATAAGCCTTCATCTTTGCCTCCCAGCAGAGAAAAAAGTTGTTCCGTTGTTACTTTTCAAAGAGGTGAGTGTTTCTCCGCACTGTGCCTCAATAACACACACCGTCTCCGGAAGTCCCGAGAACGCACCTCTGGAAGTCTCTTCTATTCCCACAGCTGTCTCATACGAAGGTATCTGAAGCTTCTGCCTGGGCCTTCCTCTTCCTGCCATCCTAACTAACTGTCATTTTTCAAGTGTTTCAACATTTCAACTTACAAGAGTATCTGGTCATCTAAACATGCTCATTTCTTTGTTCCCTGCCTGTCCCAGCTTCCATCTGGGACCATCTTCCTTTTCACTGTCTGACTATTGTCTTTGACTCACTTCTGGTCACCCTGATTCCCCAGCCTCCTTATTATCTTCGCCCTGAAGCTTGGTGCCAACCACCCCCACCTTGGCTCAATCCCTGCTGGCAGCAGGGGCAGAAATAGTCTACACCTGCCTGAGTTTACACAGTCACTTTCTACACAAGGAGCCGAAGCCGAATCCAGGGCCTGCCCCATCCCTCTCCAAGTGTATGGGCTGAATTGTGCTCTTCCAAAAAAGATGTGTTGAAGTTCTGGCCCTCAGTACTGCAGAATGTGACTTTATTTGAAGAGTGTCATTGTGGATATAATTAGTTAAGATGAAGTCATACTGGAGTAGGGTAGGTTCCCAATCCAATATGATAATGTCCTTATTTTTAAAACCATCATGCGAAGACACAGGCACACGGGGAGAGCAGCAAGGGATGACAGAGGCAGAGATGGGAGCGATACAGCTGCAAGCCAAGGAACAGCAGATGCTGGTGACCCCTAGAAGCCAGGAAGAGGCAAGGAAGGACCCCCCTCCAGGCTTCAGAGGCAGCAGGCCTTGCTGACACCTTGATCTCCGACTCCCGGCCTCCAGGACTGTGAGGCCACACAGTTCTACCTTCAGCCACACAGTTGGTGGTGTTTGTTACAGCAGCCCAGGAAACTGATACTTTGCATGTGACGGTGAATTTGAGGTGTCAGCTTGGCTGGATTAAGGAATACCTAGAGAACTAGGAAGGCATTATTTCTGGGTGTGTTGGTGAGGATGTCTCCAGGAGACCAGAGTGTGAGTTGATAGGCTGAATCAGGAAGATCCCCCCTCAATGTAGGTGGGCACCATCCAATCAGCTGCAGCCCAGAAAGAACAAAAAGTCAGAGGAAAGGTGATTTCCTCTCTCTCTCCTGGAGCAGGACACCCTTCTTTTCTTGCCCTTGGACACCAGAACTCCAGGATCTCCAGCTTAGGGACTCCAGGACCTACACCAGAGGCTCCCTGGGTTCTCAGGTCCTTGGCCTTGGACTGAGAGTTATACCATCCGCTTCCCTTGTTCTGAGGCCTATGGATTTGGATTGGGCCAGGCTACTGGCATCCCAGGTCTCTAGTTTGCAGACAGCCTGTTGTGGGACTTCTCAGCCTTCATAATCACATAAGCCAATTTCCCTAATAAAATCCCTCCCCTATGTCTGCCTACCTACTCTATGTATGTATGTATGTATGTATGTATGTATGTATCTATCTATCTATCTATCTATCTATCTATCTATCTGTCTATCTATCTATCTATCTATCTATCTATCTATCTATCCATCTAATCTATCTATCTATCTAACCATCTTTGTGTCTAGCTTATTGGTTCTGTCTCTCTGGAGAATCTTGACTAAGACACTGGGTGGCTGATCATTTGCACTGATTGTAATCTCCTCCAAGAAGCCAGTCAACTTAGGAGATACTTCTTGTCAGGCCTTTGAGCCCAAGCTAAGCCATCATATCCCCCGTGACCCGCATCCAGATGGTCTGAAGTAACTGAAGCATCACAAATGAAGTGAAAATGGCCTGATGACATTATCTTGTGAAATTCCTTCTCCTGGCTCATCCTGACTCAAAAGCTCCCCTACTGAGCATCTTATGACCCCCACCCCTGCCCGCCAGAGAACAACCCCCTTTGACTGTAATTTTCCTTTACCTACCCAAATCCTACAAAATGGCCCCACCCCATCTCCCTTCGCTGACTGTTTTCAGACTCAGCCTGCTGCCCCCAGGTGAAATAAACAGCCATGTTGCTCACGCAAAGCCTGCTTGGTGGTCTCTTCACACGGATGTGAGTGAAACTCCTGTGATGTCTTATATTTATCCTGTGTTTGGTAAAATAAGAGTTCTAAAATAACCAATTTCTTGGTGATTATTATTAAAAAAACATTTTTTTTTTCTTTTCTGGTGTTCTTCCCAAGCAAATAATCAGTCCTGATATGGTCAGGGAGATGATAGGATGGTGGGGGATGACGGAAATTACCAGCAAGATTCTTCCCAAAGTGACTTAAAACAAGATTTTTATTTCACACTTTCCATGAGGCAAGAATTTGGGAGTCCCTCAGCTGGATGGTTCTAGTCCAGAATTTCTCCCGTAGATACAGTCAAATTGTCAGCTGGGTCTGCAGTCATCTGAAGGCATGGTTTCCAAAGCATGGTCCCTGGGGGAACACGGAGGACCACAGCATAGACATTGTATTTGGGGACATGAGGGTTGAAGAATGAGGCTCACCCCCCTACAACCCTGCCAGATTAGAAAATTTCCCGACAGGTGAGGAGGGAAAGGATGAAGAGGGGAGGAGATGAGGGCAGAGGATAGAGGGTTTCTAAAAGAGAAGCTGCAGTTGGCTTTCCTGGAGGAGTCCTGGGTAATGTGGGGAAGACCTTGGGGCAGTTTGAAGCACTTTGTAAGAGGACTTGATACGTATTAAATCTTCACAAATCCCTGTAAATATTGTTATTTACAAATGCACAAACGGAGGCTTCGGGAGGTTAAATAACTTGCACAAAGACACTGCCTGGAGAAGCAGGTGTGGTAGCCAGCCTCCAAGATGACCTCGAATGAGTCCTACCTCCGGTATCCATGCCCTTCCATAGTCCCAGCCCCCCTCCGCATTGAATCAGGATCGGTCCATGTGACCAAGAGAATATGGCAGAGGTGATGGTATATTGCTTCTGAGACCAGGCCATAAATGACATGTGGCTTCTGCTTTCCATCTCTTGGAGTGCTTGCTGAGGGTGAATTTCGCCGCTGTGTCATGAGGACACTCAGGCTGTCTATGAAGAGGCCCATACAGTGAAAAACTGAAGCCTCCTGCCAACAGCCAAGTGGGTGAACCATGTTAGATGTGAATCCTCCAACCTCAGTCAAGCTTTCAGATAACTCAGCCTCAGCTGACATCTTGACTGCAACCACATGAGAAATTCTTTTTTTTTTTTCTTTTTATTATTATTTTTGAGACGGAGTCTCGCTCTGTCGCCCAGGCTGGAGTGCAGTGGCCGAATCTCAGCTCACTGCAAGCTCCGCCTCCCGGGTTTACGCCATTCTCCTGCCTCAGCCTCCCGAGTAGCTGGGACTACAGGCGCCTGCCACCTCGCCCGGCTAGGTTTTTGTATTTTTTGGTAGAGATGGGGTTTCACCGTGCTAGCCAGGATGGTCTCGATCTCCTGACCTCGTGATCCGCCCGTCTCGGCCTCCCAAAGTGCTGGGATTACAGGCTTGAGCCACCGCACCCGGCCGAGAAATTCTTAACTGGAACCTCCCAGCTAAGTCACCCCTAAATTCCTGCCTCACTGAAAATGAAATAAGAAACACTTGTGTTATTATGAATCACGTTGAGGCAATCAGTTGCATAGCAATAGAGAACTAGCACAGCAGGGTTCAAACCGAAGCTTGTCTGACCCCCGGGTGATGCCATCAGTTTCCCACTGGCCCTTCTGTCTTCCACCTTTTCTCTTATAAATAATAAATGGAGAATACATTAATAATTAAAAATCAAAATGCAAATGTTATTAAACGCTCAGGCAGAAGTTTAAAGGAGAGAAGAAAGATTCTAGCAACCACAGAAAGCAAACATGGCAAGAACAGAGGGCATGGCTAGGGCAAAAGGTGTTCAAGCCACAAACTCTAGGTGCAGTATGTAGCAGGCATGGGCTTGGCCCTGAGGAGATACAGACATACAAAAAGGCCCACCACCTGGCCTCAGGGACCCCACAGACTAGCCGGAGTCTCTTTTTTCTGGTGACTGGTCATCACGTGCAAGTTGAGGAAAAGCAGGAGAGGAGGACACTGAGGGGTCCTGGGAACACAGCAGGGGGCATACATTCAAAATGGGGACATTTGGTCCTTTTTATTCTGGAAGTGTCCAGTTATCAACCTTAAGAGACAGCGTAAACTGTGCCTAGCTGTGAGTGAGCAGCACCCCGAGTTGTGGCCATGGCTGGAACCCATGGGGAGCTGCCCGAGTCACCTTAAGGTGCCCGTGTTCAAACAGTGTTGAGTTAATATCTTCTGAGCTCTTGTTTGCAAGGCACTGGGCCGGGCATCGCAGACTCCACCCTTAAGAGGCCAAGAGTGTGAGACAAGCACACAAAGAATTAAGATCCAAGAAAAATATTCTATGTCTATGAAGTTAATGACATGACCCAATGGCTAAAGCCTGGCCAGCAGTGCTCAGTGGGCAGCTGGGAGAGTGTGGCCTGGGGTCTGACAAGGGTAACAGCAATGACTGTTGGAGTAAAGGGCTCTGGAAATTGGAAACTTGTTGTCAGTACAGTAGTATCAGGGGAACATATATCTACATTTATAGCCAGGAGCTAGGACTGCCAAGACACAGATGGAAACGGTAGGCTCCAAATCTGAAAGTTCCAGGTCAAAGCAAGAAGCATAGAGGAACAAAGTTGAAAGACCAGTTGAGCATAAAAATTGGGTTTGGGCAGTGAGAGGCAGGACAGCGGGAGTTTGAGGCTGGTTCGGCAGGGCAGAGGAGTGAGATGAGGTGTCACAGTAATAGTCCTTGCCTCCCTAGGGAGCAGTACCTGATCTAAAAAGATTGTGAAAAACTTCCCAGAGGTAGACAGACAGTTCATATCTGGTTGGGGGATCAGTAAAGGCCTGTGGGGCTTTGAAGGATTAGCAGGGTTTTGAGCAGCAGAGTTGGTTATCAGGGAAGAGAAGGAATCATGGTGGAAGAGTCCGAATGAGCAACGGCACAGGTACGGGACAAATGCAAGGCACGCGTGGTGAACAGCTTAGACCAGTCGCCTGCAGCAGGGGCGGAGGGGAGAGGATGCTGCCAAATCTCAGAGGGAGGGAATTTGCCTGGCTCTTTAACCTGATTCCTTCCCTTTCATTTTGGCTTCATGGAGTGGAGGGATTTGAGTGGCAGGCTATAGCATGTAAGCATTGTTCTGCAGACAAGAAGACAATAGGTGTGTTGGAAAGTTGAGGGCAGAGCTCACTTCTGAGGCAAAGAATTGGCATTCAATTCATTAGAAAATGAGCTGTCACGTGTCACAGAACACTGTTTTCCTCCCCAATTGGATTGTTTGCTATTTGGTTCCTAAACCCACCCTGAAATTTCAGCCTTTCGAAAGTTGATGCTGCTCCAGGGAAGGCACGTAAGCCCCACGCTGCTGCAGCTCTGTCTGCCTGCCTCTGTCTGCTCCATGCTCACCGTCCTCGCCAGCCTGCTGGACCATTCTTCAGCCCCAGCTGAAATACCATACATCATTTGTTCCCATTTTTACATTCCTGCTTTTGGGAAGCATCTTACATTTATGTCAAATGACACTTACCAGCAGTCAGACAGAGAAGTATACTGCGAGGGGTTTGTCACTGCCTGCACATATGCAAGTTTAGCCATGTGTGACTGTATCGGATGATTTGATTGTCACTTCAGTTGAGCTATTTGCATTGGTAGCACCAGCCAAGACTGAATTTAAGCTTGAATTCAGGTCCCTACTCCTGATTTTAAATGACTCTTTAAAGATTATATATGATGCAGGCTGGATGTGGTGTCTCATGCCTGTAGTCCTAACTACTTGGGAGGCTGAGGTGGGAGGGTCACTTGAGCCCAGAAGTTCAAGGCTGCAGTGAGCTTCACTGCACTCCAGCCTGGGCAACAGAGTGCGAGCCTGTCTCTAAAAACATAAAAAGACTGTATGTAATGCAGAACTGAAACTAAAAATAATGCAGAATGCAAAAGACTCTGAGGGTAAGCTTGTGGTTTTTAAATGTGGCATAAAGAGGACCATTTCCCTCTTCTCTGAGAAATCACCCAAAAGTGAGAAGGAGAGTAAGAAACAGGAACAAAACTCTACCTTGAAAGAAATTAAGAGACATCTGAACCCTGAACTAAAATAGAAGAGGAAGGATTTCCAAATACAGTGAAGGTCAAGCAGGCATGTGGGAAGATCATGAGAAAAGATAGCCACAGTTGGAACCATCAGTCAAAGCCAGGAAAGCCTAGTTCCTCAAAGTAAGGGACACGCTCTGAGTAGCAAAGCCAACAGCCCCTGTTTGGACCAATAAGAACAGTCTACAGGTTTGTGGCTGGAGACTCGCTAGGCTGGTTAAATCCACAGTCTCAACACCTAAGAAAGGCAGGACGGAGTGAGAAAAAACACAGACAAGCTAGGTTGGCATTCTGATGGTGAGGCAGCGTGGTGCCAACTCTCTTACCCTGCTTATGGTGTCTGTCCGGGAACAATAGAGGATAAAAGAACTTTTTCGGCGAGGTGCGGCGGCTCACGCCTGAAATCCCAGCACTTTGGGAGGCTGAGGCGGGCAGATCACGAGGTCAGGAGATCGAGACCATCCTGGCTAACACAGTGAAACCCCGTCTCTACTAAAAATACAAAACATTAGCCAGGCGTGGTGCAGGCACCTGTAGTCCCAGCTACTCGGGAGGCTGAGGCAGGAGAATGGCGTGAACCTGGGAGGCGGAGCTTGCAGTGAGCTGAGATCGCACCACTGCACTCCAGCCTGGGCGACAGAGCGAGACGTCTCAAAAAAAAAAAAAAAGTTAAATAAATAAAAAATAAAGTGAAACCATTTCAGAAATACAGGCTGGGCACAGTGGCTCATGCCTGCAGTCCAAGCTACTTGGGAGGCTGAGGTGGGAAGACTACTTAAGCCCGGAAGTGAAGCAACACTCACAAGAGAAGAAACTGAGTTGGAAACACAGTAAGAGAAAAGGGAGAGAGAATTGAGGAAGGTGAACAAAGTGAAATGTAAATGACCAGAGAGTTTAAAATGATTACAGAGGATATCTTCAGTTACGATGGGCTAGCTAGTATCAGACCAGCTCTTCCCAGGAGAATACCACCAAACTGGACCCAGGAGACGGAATTAAGGAATGGGAAAATAAGTAAGTTGAAAATATCTAAATTGAAGTCCTGAAAGGAAAAACAAAGAATAGAAAATATTAAAAGGGCATAAGAGACATCTGGGACATGGTGAAAAAGTCAGACATGCATGGAATTGAAGTCCCAGAAAGAGAAAAGAGCAGCAAATGTGACTGCAGATAATCTGATTTGTAATTTTCCAAAAGTGATAGAAGGTATCAAGTCACAGGTTAAGGAATCCTCCTGGGATACACGTAATGGAAACCACACCCAGGCACATCGTAAAAAGGATAAAGGGCAAATTTTAAGGACCTTTCTAAAATAGAAAAGGGAATAAAAACACATGACATTCAAAGATACAATGACACTTCTAGTTAACTTTCAACAGAAGTTGTGAAAGCCCAAAGAAATGCATTGTCGTCTTTCAAGTCCTGAAAGAAGACAACTGCCAACCTGAAATTCTCTTCCCAGGGAAAACAGGATTCAAAAGCTGCAGAGATGGTCATTTTCAAAAATGCAAACAAACAAAAAATCAAGAAACCTGAGAGACTGTATTACCCACAGAGTCCACTAAGAGATAACTGAAGAGGTTTTCTTTAAGCAGGTAGAGATTGATCTAGCTGGAGGTGCAAGAAAGAATGAAGACAACCAGCAGAAACATGAGGATAAATCCAAGTCAATACTGAGTTTTAAATAGTATTTTTTATTGAGGATCTTATATGTTCAATTAAAACACATAACAACAATAGTGCAAAAGGCAAGAAGAAGGCAATAAAATTAAAGTGTTCTGGTCAGGTGTGGTGGCTCATGCCTCACTTTGGGAGGTTGAGGTGGGAGGATCCCGTGAGTCCAGTTTAAGACCAGCCTGGGCAACATGGCAAGACCTTGTCCTTACCAAAAATCTAAAAAATTAGCAAGATGCAGTGATGTGCACCTGTAGTCCCAGCTTCCCTGGGGTGGGAATGGGGCGTCGGTGGAAGGACTGTTTGAGCCCAGGAGGTGGAAGCTGTAGCTAACTGTGATTGTGCCACTGCCCTCTAGCCCCAGTGACAGACTGAGACCTTGTCTCCAAAAATACATATAATAAAGCATTCTAAGGTCCTTGCACTGTCTGAAAACTGGTGAAAGCATTAATTTAAGGGAGACTCAAAAAGTCAAAAATGCATTTTGCAATCTCTAAGGCAAGCGAATAATAAGAGAATATGTAACTAATAATAAAGGAAGGGGCATGAAATGGAATAACAAAAACACAACCAAAAAAACGTTGTTAATCTAAAAGAAGTCAAGAAAGGATAAATATTAAAAAACAATGAAAATATAGAACAAATAGGAAAATGGGCAAGACGGTTGATTTAAGCCCAGATATAGAAGTAATTATATTAATGTAAATGAACTAAGTAATTAAAAACCGAAAACATTGTCAGACTCAATTAAAATGAGCCAAAAACTATGCTGCTTAAAAGAAATATTTTAAATATAGAAACTCAGAAACGTTGAAATTAACAGAATAGAAAAAATACAACCAAAGTAAATTGTGTAGCTATGCTATATCAGACAAAGTAGACTTTAAGATAGGAATTATTATTAGAGATAAAGAACATTTGGTAATAATAAAAGAGTCAATTTAACAAGAAAATGTGATTATTCTAAATAATCCAGAAGTCAACATAGAAATCACAATGGAAATTATGAAATATTTTAAATGACAATAAAAATAGACAACGTATGGCATTCAGCTAATGCCATACTTAGAGGGAACTTGATGGCATTAAATGCATTTATAATGGGAGAAAAAGACTGAAAAGCAATTATCTAAGTAACTATTTCAAGAAACCTAGAAGATAATTATCAAATTAAAGCCAAAAGAAATAGAAAGAAGAAAATAATAAAGAACAAAAATCAATGTAATAAAAAACAAACATATAAATACTGAAAAATCAAAGAAGCCTAAAATTAGTTTTTAGACTAATAAAACTGATAATCTCCTACCTGAACCAATGAAGAAAAATAGAGAAAAAGCATAAAACACCAATATACAGTTACAAAGATCCTAAAGACAGTAAGAGGATAATGAGAAGGTAATATAAATAACTTGATACCAATAAACTTAGACATTTAGATGAAATGAGTAAATTCCTCAAAAAGCACTATTTTCCAAAATAGTCACAATGAGGAATAAAAAATATAAGTCATTCTATATTTATTAGGTAAAAATGAATATATAATTTAAAATTTGCCACAAAGAAAATGCCAAGCTCTGATGGGGCCAATAGAAAATTTCTCCCAACATCCCACGGTATTATGTAAACCTTTACAGAGAAAAGACGAAACGATTAAGAGGCCAACACCACATAAACTTTATCACAACCTGAAACTTTAATTAAAAAGTTTGTTGTTGTTGTTGTTGCTGTTGTTGTTGTTTGAGATGCAGTCTTGCTCTGTCGCCCAGACTGGAGTAGAGTGACACGACCTCTGCTCACTGCAACCTCTGCCTCCTGGGTTCAAACAATTCTCCTGCCTCAGCCCTCTTGAGTAACTGGGATTACAGGTGCCCACTATGATGCCCGGCTCATTTTTGTATTTTTAGTAGAGACAGGGTTTCACCATGTTGGCCAGGCTGGTCTCAAACGCCTGACCTCAGGTGATCCTCCCACCTCAGCCTCCCAAAGTGTTGGGATTACAGGTGTGAGCCACCACATCAGGCCAATAAGTTTACTTTAAAAATAATCCACTAGAACAGCAGTCCCCAACCTTTTTAGCACCAGGGACTGGATTCTTGGAAGACAATTTTTCTACGAATGGAAAGGCTGCGGGGTGGTTTCGGGATGAAACTGTTCCACGTCAGATCATCAGGCATTAGTTAGATTCTCATAAGGCACGTGCAACCTAGATCCTTCTCATGCACAGTTCACAATAGGGTTCATGCTCCTTTGAGAATCTAATGTCGCCGCTGATCTGACAGGAGGCAGAGCTCAGGCAGTAATGCTCCTTGCTCACCCACCTCCTGCTGCACGGCCCAGTTCCTAACAGGCCACGGACCAGTACCGGTCCACAGCCCAGGGGTTGGGGACCCCTCGTCTATCCTGTTGGAAAGTCTCTAGTTATATAATTACAAGTTTGTTGGATGCTTCTGACTGACTGAGCTTAAGTTCTGTTTTCCTTTAATACAAACATTTACAAGAAATAGCTCGAGTTAAGTTTTGCTTACGTTTACACATCAAGCAAGGTTGTGGTCATTTGTGAGGCCTGACTTATGGTTGTGTCTTCTCAGGGGTTCTTCAGACCTGGTCTTCATTTTAATTGACTGTAACATTAGAGCCCACCTACATCCAATGACTGTACCTCTCTTCATGTGGAACCCCCTCTTCTGAGGATAAGAATTTCTGTACAGCTTTACATCAATGAAACCAAGGATGCATGCTCTACAGCAGATTTCAGAGATTTTCTAGGGCACTTTTGGTTCTGCCTCTGGGCTAATTACGACACATTATCTGCTCAACAATCTCCATGCCACTGCATAATGGCTAGATAGGACGTAGTGCGAGAAGATAGATTCTACGTACCCATGCACACACACACACAATTGAGGGGAGGATGAGGGGGAAAAGGATTTATGCATGTCCAGGCATTTGTGCCTTCCGCTGAAGCATGAATAAGAACTCAGGAGTTCTCATCAGCGTGGACTTCCCGGGCAGAGGAACTGAATATGCAAAGATGTGGAGGCATAAAGGTCGAGGCTTGTTGAAGAACCAAGGAGTCACTTGTGTTCCTCTCTCTGGTGAGGGGACATTAGCTCATGATCCTGACAGAGGGATAGACTGCTGACATTTTCTCCTTGGTTCCTAGTGTTAAATCTAGTTAAAGGGTTCCAATGGGCTAGGAGTGCAATTAACAAGCAGCAAGAGCACCCCAGGGGCACTGGTTATGGAGTCCTCTTAGGGCAGCACTGCCCAACAGAACTTTCTGTGATCATGGAAATGTTCAGCAGCTACATGGTTGAATATGATAGTAACTAGCCATATGTGACCATTTAGCATTTGTGGCCAGGGGGACTGAGGAAGTGAAATTTTTTGAAGCGGAGTCTCACTCTGTTGGCCAGGCTGGAGTGCGGTGGTACCATCTTGGTTCACTGCAGCCTCTGCCGCCTGGGTTCAAGCAATTCTCCTGCCTCAGCCTCTCAAGTAGCTGGGACTACAAGCGTGTGCCACCATGCCTGGCTAGGAAGTGAATTTTTAGTTTTAGTTCATTTAAATTTAACTAAGCTTGAATTTAAATAGGCACATGTGGCAATATGTAACAGCAGCTCTGGGGACACTCTCCATGGTCACAGCTCCTGGTCCTCCAGTCTGCTGTGGCAGTTCCCCATAGGTTCTTCCCATAGGCTCTTCCCTTCTACCATTCATTAGCATTTCTTGAGCAATTACTATGAGTAGAGTTCTGAATTCGATGCTGATGGGAGTAAACAATGGAACAGGCATGGTCCCTGACTTCAAGGAGCTCGTGTCCTAGAAAGACAGAACTAAGGGAAGGCCACGCGGCGAGCGCAGTAGCCAGAGGGGCCCAGGATTCTGGGACAGCGTGTGGAGGGCTGCAGCCCGGTCTGTTGTTCAGGGCTGGCTTCTCAGAAGGCAGAGGCGTGAGACCGAGCTGGCATTGGGAATGGAGGTTGGGGAAGGGCCAAGTGGAGGAGGCGGGGACCTGCAGTTGTCATGGCAACACTGGGGCCCTGGCACTCGCAGCCTGCCCCTGTGCTGCTATGTAATGAAGCCACCAAACTGTGGTAGGGAATTGCCATTCATGTCATTTATGTTTTTACCTTAGTTCCTCCCTGAAACAGTTGAGGAGAATTGTGAGAGCAAACACACAGCACAACAGGATAAAAATAGCCCTTCGAGTGAAGGGAAAGCGAGGAGACCTGGTCAGATGAACCCAGAGGGCGCCAGGGTCATCTCCAGCCCTGGGGAGCCGTCAGATGCATTATTCACATGGAGACAGCCTGCCCCCTGTGTCATCTGGGACCCCAGGCACTTGGCATCACAGCAGCGGGCTCCTGGGTTGGCCCAAAGATAGGAGTAATTTGAGGAAGCAGAATCATGGAGTCCTCTCAGTTTCATAAGTGCTAAAGGACATGTAACTGAACCCTTGACCTAGCACCCAGCCATGGAGGGAATCGTGTTCCCCGGAAAAGATATGTTGACGTCCTAGCCCCCTGTACCTCACACTGTGACCTTATTTGGAAATGGGGTCTTTGCAGACGTAATCAAGTTGAAATGAAGTCAGTCATTCAGGTGAGCCCTAATCCAGTATGACTGGTATCCCTGTAAAAAGGAGACATTTGAACACAGAGACAGACACACAGAAAGAAGATGGCCATGTAAACCGGGAGGACTGGGGTGATGCATCTACAAGTCAAGGAACACCAATGTCTGCTGGCAAACTGGTAGAAGCTAGAGAGAGGCAAAGAAAGGACTTTTCCCTGCAGGTTCCAGAGGGAGATGGCCCTGTCCACACCTTGATTCTGTCCTTTTAACCTCCAGAATTGTGAGATAATCATTTCTGTTCCTCGAAGCCACCTCGTTTGCGGTATTTTGTTACAGCAGCTCTGGAAGGCTCAGACACACCCTGATTCACAACTTGCTGCTTAAAAGGCTGTTGGAAAGAGGGCCAGCTTGGGAGCATGTGAGGGGCTGAGCCTGTGAGGTCAGGGGCCAAGGGCGACTGTATAGCAGAGGGTGCCCAGTGTGGGGAAAGGAGGAATGCATCAATGACAGGGATTGTTCCTAACTCTAGAAACCTTCGTCACCATTAATTTCACTTGTATTGTACCACAAAGAATGGGAGGAGACCACACACGCAGAAGTTTCAGTTCACTCAGTCTTAGAAAGACTTCCCATTTCCTGATCAGTGCTCTACTTATTTCTGGGTTTTTGGTTTTTAAAGTTTCTAATGTCTTTGACTAACCATTTTTCTACATAGCTATAACACTTTATTTTAACTTTATGTTAAAATACAAATAGCGCATTATAACTAATTTGTACCTTTCATTCCATGTCAGAATCACAGACAATGTTACTTGTCACACCTGACAGAGTTTAGACATGCCCCTAGGTGACTAGTCACTGAAAATGAAAAACTATTTAAAAGAATAATTTTTTAAAAAATCTAAGGAGAGGTGGGGTGGCAAGGCCAATGAGTTTAGTCTGCCTTAGTGTAGAGCAAAGCTCCAACATCGACTGCACAATTTTTGATTTCTAAAATTTGGTTAAATAACAGCACCCCAATGTCAGTTGGCCTTTGGCATTTTTAAATAAATTTTAGTGCTTCACTTTCCTTATTTGCAAAGGAGCAATAATAATATCACTACCTCATAGGGTTGTTGAGGGCTTAGCAGTTAACTTGGCGCCATGCTTGGTACCTGGTTAGTGCTCCAGGACATCAGGGTGGGTGTCTCCTCTACACTGTTCCTGACTCACGAAAACACTGCCAGTGCTTGACCCTCACTAATGACCGCACTCTACCAGCTCCCTGCACAGCCCATCCCAGTTTCAACAGCTTAAATGTTAAAATGTTCCTGCTTACTCTATGTCCATGAAATTCTGCTACTAGAAATTTAAAATTAAGAAGTGAGTTAGGCCAGGCACAGTGGGTCATGCCTGTAATCCCAGCACTTTGGGAGGCTGAGGCAGGCGGATCATGAGGTCAGGAGATTGAGACCATCCTGGCTAACATGGTGAAACCCCGTCTCTACTGAAAATATAAGAAATTAGCCAGGTGTAGTAGCGGGCGCCTGTAGTCCCAGCTACTCAGGAGGCTGAGGCAGGAGAATGGCATGAACCCAGGAGGCAGAGGTTGCAGTGAGCCGAGATCGCGCCACTGCACTCCAGCCTGGGCGACAGAGCAAGACTGTCTCTCAAAAAAAAAAAAAGGAGAATGTCTTTGTAAGTAACACACACGTGTGATGGGGCCTCAGATCAGCAACTTACTGTCAAATGCCCCTGGGAAAAAGTTCTTCACTATCTACTTGGAGAGAGTTTAATAAAAAGACTCAGTCTTGTTAAGATGGCGGTACTCTCCAATTTGATCTACAGAATCGGTGAAATTTCTACCAAAATCCTAACTGGTTTCCCTGAAGAAACTAACAAGCTGATTCTAAACATTGATATGGGAGAAGGAAGATTCTTTTCAACAAATAATGCTGGGAAACTGGATATCCGCCTGCAAAAAGAATGAGGCTAAATCCTTACCTCACGGTATATATAAAAATTAACTCAAAATGGATCAAAGCCATAAATCTAAGAGCTGAAACTCTAAAGCTCTTAGAAAAAACATAAGGCTAAATCTTTATGACTTTGGATTAGAAAAATGCTTTCTTAACTATGACTCTAAAAGCACAAGCAACCAAAGAATATACATATAAACTGGACTTAGCCAAAATTAAAACCTACTGTGCTTCGAAGGATACTACCAAGAAAGTGAAGAGACAACTTAGCAGTTTTTAAATAATATCCCCAAACTGGAATCAACCGACATGTCCTTTAATGGGTACCTGGTTAAACAAACTGTGGTACATTTACACCATGGAATACTACTTAGCAGTAAGAAGGAATAGACTACTGACACATACAGTAACTTGAATGGACCTCAAGGGCACTATGCTGAGTGAAAAAAAGCCAACCTCAAAAGGTTATATACTGCATGATTCCTTTATATGACATTCTGGTTTTTTTTTGTTGTTGTTGTTGTTTTGAGACAGAGTTTCGCTCTGTCACCCAGGCTGGGGTGCAGAGGCATGATCTCGGCTCACTACAACCTCTGCCTCCTGGGTTCAAGTCATTCTCATGCCTCAGCCTCCCAAGTAGCTGTGATTACAGGCACACGCCACCACACCCGGCTAATTTTTTTGTGTTTTATCAGAGACAGGGTTTCACCATGTTGGCCAGGCTGGCCTCCAACTCCTCAGGTGATCTGCCTACCTTAGCCTCCCAAAGTGCTGGGATTACAGGCGTGAGCCACTGTGCCTGGCTGGTGCTTCTTTAACTATATTTTGGGGAGTTATTTTCTTAGTGGTTGCCTTTGGGATACTATTAGCACCAAAAATCAAATTGTGTTGATATCAAATTAATTTCAATCATATGCAAAAACTTTGCTTATATATAGCTCTGCTCCCTCCCCTTCCTTTGTGCTCTCTGTGTCATGTGAATTATATCCTTATACATTGTGTACCTGTCAACATAGTTTTATAACTATTGCTTTATTGCAATTGTCTTTTAAATTAGATAGGAGACGCCAGGCGTGGTGTCTCACACCTATAATCCTAGCACTTTGGGAGGCTGAGGCAGGTGGATTACCTGGGGTCAAGAGTTCGAGGCCAGACTGGCCAACATGGTGAAACCTCATCTCTACTAAAACTACAAAACTTAGCCAGGTGTGGTGGCAGGCACCTGTAATCTCAGCTACTCTAGAGCCTGAGGCAGGAGAACAGTTTGAACCCAGAAGGCGAAGGTTGAAGTGAGCAGATACGGCGCCATCGTACCTCCAGCCTGGGCAACAGAGCAAAACTCTGTCTCAAAAAAAAAAAAAAAAACAGTAATAATAATAAATCAGATATGAGAAAAAATGTTACAAACAAAAAAGATTAATATTGTCTTTTATGTTTACCTTTGTAATTACCTTTACTAGAGACCTTTATGTCTTCAAGTTACTATGTAATGTCTTTTTATTCAATATGAAGGACTTCCTTTAATATTTCTTGCACAGTGAGTTTGCTAGTTTTAAATTTTCTCAGTTTTTGTTTACCTAGGAATGTCTTAATTTTGCTTTCTTTTCTGACAGATAGTTTGCTGGAGATGAGATTCCTTGTTGATAGTGCTTTTCTTTCAGAAGTCTGAATATTTTATCCTACTGCTTTCTGGCTATGTGCATTCTGATGAGAAATCAGCTGTTAGTGTATATAATGAATTTCTTCTCTCTTGGCTCTTTCAAGATTCATTTTTTATTATTGGATATCAACAGTTCAACTGTGTTTCTAGATGTGCCTCTCTCTGAGTTTGTCTTACCTGAAGTATGTTGAGTTTCCTGGACATGTAACTAATGTTTTTCATTACATTTGTAAAGTTTTGAGCTGTGATTTCTTAAAATATCATTTCTTCTCCTTTTTCCATCTCCTCTTCTTCTGGTATTCTGGAAGACTCTGGAAGTATCCGTACTTTTTTCTTCATTCCATTTTCTTTCTATTCCTCAGGTTGAATAATGTTAATTGGCCTATCTTCAAGATCACTGACTCTTTATTCTGCTTTCTAAAATCCTTGTGGATTTTCATTTCAGTTATTGTATTTTTCTGTCTGGTTCTTTTTATAGTTCTTTGAACATAATTAACATGGCTGACTTAAAGTCTTTATTCAGTAATTCCAACATCTGGGCTTCTTCAGGAACAATTTCTACTAAATACTGTTTTTCTTTGTATACGGGCCATATTTTCTTGTTTTTTTGAACGTCTTACAATTTTTTGTTGAAAAGTGGACATTTAAAATAATATAATGTGGCAACTCTGGAAATCCGATTCTTTCCCCTCCCAAGGGTTTATTATTATTGCTATTTTTTGCTATTATTGTTTGATGGGTTTTTTTTTTCAGCACCTTTTTCTAATTGATTCTGTGACATCTATATTCTTCATCATGAGTAGCCACTGAAGTTCTGCTTGTTTAGCTCAACGGTTGGGTGACAACTGGAGAGATCTCTTTTAACTTCTGGACCAATACATCTCGCAGTCTTCGAGGATAGGTTTCCTGTACGTATATTCGGGGAAACACCCAGCCAGGCAGTTTACAAGCCTTCCTTTCGGTTCACTTCCTGTTTTTGCAGTCTCGCGATCAGCCTGAGGTGACAGCTTAGGGATTTTTCAGGCCTTTCCTGAGCCTGTGCGCAACCCTATGCACGTATGTGGATTTCTAGACTCCTGGGAATATGTTGGAGCTTTTCGAAGCCCGTGGGGACATCTTTTTCCCCACCTTTTCCTTTTAAGCTTTTCTGTTAGCTCTTATTTTCCCTATTGGTATCTACCACCTCAGGCAGCCATGAAATTAAGCAATTCCCTCTGGATGTCTTCAACAAATGCCTCAGAGACAAGGCTTTTCACACTGGGAAAGCACCAAGTCAGGTGTATAAAGATAGCCTTGCAGGGAACCTTCAGAGAGGTCAAACAATGACAGTTCTCAGGGAAGGAGGCGTGGGAGGAGATCCAGTCCTGTTCTGAACTCCCTGGGGGCTTGCAGGCTGTTGGTTTTCATCTTCACTGTGGGCAGTTGGTTTACAAAGCTACCACAGAACTGACGTGAGGAAAGATGAGAATGGGGAAACTTTAAATGCCAGAAAACTCACTGTTCTTACTTGAACTCAGCCTTTTTTATTGAATAAATACTCCTGGATTGGAGAAAGCCTTTGGTTAATTTCCAGAGTTCTGAAAAATGTTGATTTAGAAAGTTTGGGCCGGGCGTGGTGGCTCACGCCTGGAATACCAGCACTTTGGGAGGCTGAGGCAGGTGGATCACCTGAGGACAGAAGTTCGAGATCAGCCTGGCCAATATAGTGAAACCCTGTCTCTACTAAAAATACAAAAATTAGCCAGGTTTGGTGGTGGGCACCTGTAAATCCAGTTACTCAGGAGGCTGAGGCAGGAGAATTGCTTGAACCCAGGAGGCGGAGATTGCGGTGAGCTGAGATCGCACCACTGGACTCCAACCTGGGCGACAGAGAAAGACTCTGTCTCAAAAAAAAAGAAAAGAAAAGTTTGCCTCTTTCTGTTTACTTTTATGGAGGAGAGAAGTTTTGTAGAGTCTTACTCTGCCATTTTCACTGACATTACTTAATCTCACCGGTTTCTGGTCTTGTTATTATTTTTCTTGGCACTATTTTAGACGCATTCCACAAATATTGATATGTTGTATTTTATTTTCATTCAGTTACATGTATTTTTCCTTTTGGAATTTCCTCTTTAACCCATAGACGATTTAGAATTCTATTGTTTTATATCCAAGTGCTTAGAGATTTTCCTATTAACTTTCCATTACTGATTCCTATCTTGACCCTATTGTCTTCAAGAAACTTACTTTGTAAGATTGTAAGTCTTTTAAGTGCCTTCAGATTTGTTTTGTGGTCCAAGATATGAATGATGTGTCTTCATGAATGTTTCATGGGTACTTAAAAAGAATGTGTATTATTCTGTTGTCTGGTTGAATGGTCTTTAAAAGTCAATTAGCCCTTGTTGGATGGGGGTCGTGTTCAAATATTCTACATCTTTGTTGATTTTCTGTCTAGTAGTTCTATCAGTTGCTGACAGTGGGGTGTTTACATTCCCAAGTATATCTGTGGATTTGTCTGTAAGTCTACAATATAGTTGGATGTTTAACTTATTATGGTCTACTGTTAATGATGTTTTACCACTTTAAGTGAAGTGTGGGAACCTTACTTCTACCCCACTATAATTATTTGATATTTCTTATATAGACATTGAGTACCACATCAATGGTGTAGGATTTTTGCTTCAATTAGTACATATTTTTTAAGAAATTCATGAGGGGTTAGGCAGGGTGGCTCACGCCTGTAATCCCAACACTTTGGGAGGCCAAGGCAGGTAGATCACTTGAGGTCAGGAGTTCCAGACCAGCCTGGACAACATGGTGAAACCCCATCTTTAATAAAAATACAAAAATTAGCCAAGTGTAGTGGCGGGCACCTGTAGTCCCAGCTACTCAGGAGGCTGAAACAGAGGAATCGCTTAAACCCAGGAGGCAGAGGTTGCAGTGAGCCAAGATGGCGCCATTGCACTCCAGCCTGGGAGACAGAGCAAGACTCTGTCTAGAAAAAAAACAAAAAACAAAAAGCAAAACTCTTGAGGAATGAGATCGTCTTTAGCTCCCTCACCACTTTGGTTTGATTTTTTTTTTCCTCATTTTGTCATTCTTTCCTTTCTGTAGTTCCAAGCCTTCTACTATTTCTTTAGTCATGTCTAAATGTCCTGTAGCCATCCTTCTAGACTGGATCTATTTGCAACAAGTTTTGTTACTTTTCTCTCATCTGAGAATATCTTTATTATCCCTTCATTCTTAAAAAATAATTTGGCCAGATTCGGAGTTCATGGTAGGCAGGATTTTTTTTTCTGCACTTAAAAAATATTGCACCCCTGCCTTTTGGTCTCTTTGGTTCTTCATGAGAAGTTTGCTATCTTTCAAACTGTTTTTTCCTATACTCATAAAGTATTAATTCTCTCTAGATGCTTGCTATGGATTGGATGTGGTTTGTCTGTCCCCACCAAATCTCTTGTTAAAATTTGATCTTCAATGTAGCAGTGGTGGGTGTGGGGCCTAAGGGAGATGTTCGGCTCATGGGGGCATTCTTCATGAATAGATTAATGCCCTCCCTTGGGGGTGAGTGAGTTCTCACCCTTATTAGTTCCAAATAACTGATTGTTTAAAAGAGCCTGGCACCTCTTCCCCTCCTCTCTTGCCTTCTCTCTTACCATGGGATCTCTGCACAGGCTGGCTCCTCTTCACCTTCCACCAGGAGTGGAAGCAGCCTGAGGCCCTCGCCAGATGAGACGCTTGTACCATACTTCTTGTACAGTCTGTAGAACAATGAGCCAAATATACTTATTTTCTTTATAAATTACCCAGCCTCAGATATTCCTTTGTAGCAACATAAAACAGATTGAGAAAATACTTCAAGATTTTTTTACTTGCCTTTAGTTTTCAGAGGTTTGACTATAACATGTCTTGGTGTAAAATTCTTTATCTTGTTTGGTATTCCCTTGTTTTCTCAAATATGTTGTTTTATATTTTTTCCAAAATTAGGAAAATTTCAGTTATTATTGCTTCAAATCTTTTCATCTGCATATTCTTTCTCCTCTCTCTCTAGGATTGTAATAATATTAATGTTAAATTTTTTTCATTATAGTCCCTGAATCTCTGTTCTTTTTCTTTTCAATTTACTTTCTTTGTGTTGTTCGGATTGGGTTAATTTCTATTGTTTTATCTTCAATCTCATTGATTCACTCCTTTGTTGTGTTTTTTCTGGCATTGAGTCTATTGAGTGAGTTTTTTAAACATTTTTGCTGACTATATTTGCGGTTCTATAATTTGATTTCCCTTTGGTTATTTTTAAATCTACTTCATATATCTTATGAGATTATTGTTTGGGTGAGGGACAAAGGACAAGATGGAGGAAGGTGAACAAGAAGGCACAATCTATGTTGCTTCGGGTTCTTCCTCGCCAATTTTCCCACGCGCGGGAAAATGCAGCCCGCGCCCCGGAAGATGCAGATCAACCGAGCATGCGCCAGGTGATGTCAATCCAAAGAGATCGAAACTTACCCGGCCACGCCTATGGAGACGCCCCTATCACGCCCTTATCCCGCCCACTGCCCTCCCCTTTCCAGTACCAATGCATAAAAGTCTGCCTCCAGCAGGAGCCGGCGTGACTTCTTCGGCCCCCGCATTCGTGGACCGAAGAACCTCACCCGAGAGCGCCAGCGCAACTTCCCTGGCCCCATACCTGAGGACCGGAGAACCTCGCCCGAGAGTGTGTGCATATTTGCAATAAAGGGCTGCCGCTTTCTTATGTACTTTGGCCTCATGTTTAATTACTTAGCTCTCCTAAATTAAGTTACATTAAATTAAATTAAGACAATTATCAGTATTTTCATGTGTTTCAAATATGTTTATAACTGCTTGTTGAAACATTTTTATGATGGCTGCTTCAAAGTCCTTGTCAAATGATTTCAACATCTGAGTCATCTTAGTGTTGGCCTCTGTTGACTGCCTCTGTTGCTCAGATTGTGGTTTTTCTTGATTGTTGGTGTCAGGCCTCTGAGCTCAAGCTAAGCCATCATATCCCCTGTGACCTGCACACATACATCCGGATGGCCCGAAGCAAGTGAAGAATCACAAAAGAAGTGAAAATGGCCAATTCCTGCCTTAACTGATGACATTACCTTGTGAAATTCCTTCTCCTGGCTCATCCTGGCTCAAAAGCACCCCCACTGAGCACCTTGTGACCCCCCCACCCCTGCCAGCCAGAGAACAACCCTCTTTGAGTGTAATTTTCCTTTGCCTCCCCAAATCCTACAAAACGGCCCCACCCCTATCTCCCTTCGCTGACTCTCTTTCGGACTCAGCCCGCCTGCACTCAGGTGATTTAAAAGCTTTATTGCTCACACAGAGCCTGTTGGTGGTCTCTTCACACGGACGTGCATGAACGTTGGTATGATGAATGATTTTCGATTATATCCTGGACATTTTGGTTGTTAACATTGTAAGACTCTGAACCCCATTTAATATTTTATCTTTTTTTTTTTAGCAGACAGTCACCCATTTTAGGTGTAGCATGCAGGTCAAGCTGTAAGTGGGTTTTCAGCGGCCACCTGGGCCTTGCTGACACCATCCTGACAAAGGTTAAACTCACACTGCTGGTTAGTGCCTATGAGTGGGATGGAAGTGCCGCAACTGTTAGCACCAACTCACACTGCCTCTTTGTCTGCAAATGGGGTATAAACTCAGCTCCCTGCTAGACCTAGCTGACACAGAGGCAGGAGGACAGGGATGGCTGACTAGCCCTGCCACAAACTGAATCTTTCCATTGTCCTGATGGTAGATGAGGGGGTGGATGCTCAGTGAAGCACTCGGCCTCACTGACAAGACCAAATCAGGAAACTTGGAGTACTGTCTGCTTTCACTGGGTGGCAGATGGAAAATAGGCTCCGTTTTCGGACCTTCCAACACTGCTGGGTGGGTAAATCAGAGTTTCACTCCTGTTTCCTTGGGGCTGTTAGGGGGAGATAGAAGATGAGCTTCCCATTGGGCCAGGTGGGAATGTTTTCTCATTGGTCTTTTGCTGGAGCAGGACTGATATTCTGTTGTCTTTTGTTTCTGTTTTCCTGATCCTTTATTCAAGGGGAATAGGCTTTTTCTTGGAGCCTTTTCTCTCCCATTACTGTGCTTGCTGGTGGTTCCAGGTTGTAGGTTTCATCAATGCTCCATTCAGGACAGATGGAGGTAAAAAGGAAACTCAGGGAATTCACCACTATGTTGTTCCCCAAGTTCGAAAGCCCTTAGTGAGTGTGACTTCTTTCCACCTGTCAGAGTTTTCCTAAGTGTGTTTGTTGCATTCTGTGCAGAGCCTTTTAGTTGTAAGAGGAAAGACCTGGAAGGAATGCAGCTATTCCTCTTGACTGGAATCAGAACTCTGAAATTACTTTTAGTGAAGATCTGTAATGATGTGGGAGATGCTTAATGTTACATAAATAAGAAAGATAGAATTGTCACATTATGTAATTTCAACCCTGTAATGCATTTCAGAACTGGATAGAGATATGCCACATTGTCAACAATGTTTATGACTGGGTTGTGAGACTGGGTATAATTTAAATTATCTTCATGTTAATGTTTTTCTTGCATATTTTAATTTTTCTACAGGGTAAAAAAAAACCCTCTTACAATTCAAAGTCATGTTCGCTTAAACACCCTTTGCATGCTGAGTTATAATCTCCCCTTTTCTTTTTTTCTATTGGTCCTAGTTTTGCCTCCAGGAAATACACAGAATAAATAAAACCTCTTTACTCTTGATACCCCATAAAACATTCAAAGAACACTAAATTTACTTCCAATAAGTAAATATGAGCCTCTTCCTCAGATTATCAGTTTCTTCATACTAATATCCTATTATTTGTAGCTCCAAGGGCATTCTTCTTAAAAAACAAAGTGGAAAAAAACTAGGAATTGGGACATGCCCTTGTTCATCTCCCTAGACTGTTAGCTGCCTTTAACCTACACACCATACAAACCCGCTCACCTCTGTTAGGTCACTGGCAACCTGGGCTGCAACTGTGGGTTGTTTCTACCCCCAGTGAGCTCCTGTCCTATATTCTTCTCTGGACCCTCAACACTTAGCATCGTGCCTGGCACAGGCTAGGCACTGTATAAAGGTTGAATTGGATGGATGAATGGGTGGACACAAGGGACACATATTTGTTGGATAGTTGGATTAATTAATTAATTAATATCCTCAGTCAATGCTGCACCACGTGATTCTCCCAATGGGATCACTTTCTTACTCCATGCCTTAACGTTTTCCATAAGCCTCTTGTGTGTATACAGCTATAATCTCACTGAGGTTTACCTTTAACAGATCCCAAACACCCTTCAAAATGTAAGTTTTATGAGCCACACTTTCATGGGTGGTGGTGGTTTAATTTTGTCTATATATGTGTTAAAATTCTTTAATTTTAAAAATTTTATCTGTATAAATTTAAGGAGTACGAGTGCAGTTTTGTTACACGGATGTATTGTATAGTGGTGAAGTCTGGGCTTTTAGTGTAACCATCACCCAAACAGTGTACAAACATTGTACCCATTAAGTAATTTCTCATCCCTCACTCTCTCCCTCCTCCTTCCGTCCTCGCCGATCCCCACTGTCTGTCATTCACACTATGTTCACGTGTATATATTATTTAGCTTCTATTTGTAAGTGAGAACACGTGGCATTTGTCTTTCTGTTTCTGAGTTGTTTCACTTAAGATAATGACCTTCAATTCCATCCATGTTGCTGCAGAAGACATGCTTTCATCCTTTTTTATGGCTGAAGAGTCTTCTACTGGGTATATATAGCACATTTTCTTTATCCACCATCCATTGATTCCAAATCTTTGCTTCTGTGAAAAGTGCTGCATAAACATGTGAGGACATGTTTATATAATGATTTTTTTCTTTCCCTTGGGTAGATACCCAGTAGTGGGGTTGGTGGGTCTAATAGTAGTTCTATTTTTTGTTCTTTGAGAAATCTCCATACTATTTTCCATATGAGTCCTGCTTTTAACCTTTCATCTTTTATTGTATTTAGCAGGTAATGAGATTTTAAGAATAGAGTTTTTAAATTAGTTGGAATGTTTTCATCACTTTCCTGAGACTACTAGTTTAGTCAAATAATTTTTTCTACCCACCAAGGCAAACCTCATCAAATTGAGGCATCTATTTATTCATCAAATGGCTATGAGATGAGTGCAGATTAAAGAGACAAATTTTAAGGCTCAGAATCATTGACTGACCAGTGGCACACCCTAGTAACATTCAGAGAGTGAATAGAATTCATCACAAAGAGAGTCACATTCCTGAAGCAGCTGAAGTTTAGGTTTTTGATATTATCTTCAAATAAGGCACTCCATACAGCCACAGAGATACCCCAAATAGCACAGTGACAGTGCATTGTGTGTTCTTTTCAAAAAAGCATTCCTTTGTTAAATGAATGCATTTAAAATATACCACATTTTTATAACCCTGTTTTGGAATTTTATCTTTTTAAATATTGCTTGCAATATTCCTTGCAATGTAGATTACAATGACTTGGAATAATATGTCCATCATCACCATAGCTTGTCCTTCTAGGGCGTGTGCCTAGCATATTCATGAGACGTTGCCAAGGAGGCAAGTGTGGTTGAAGGGCCATGATAGAGCAAATGGAATAGAACAAATGGAATAGTCTTGGGTAGAAATTCATACCAAAGAAGAAGTAACTAAACTGCCCTGGCTTCTCTGGCCCCTTATTTGCTTTGAGAGGTGCCCTTTGGTTTCATAAAATCTCCAGGACGTAGAAAGATCAAAGTATCTTTGCAGAGTTTCATTAGGCAATCTCTTTCTGAAGAGGTCTATAGTTTACTGCATGTTTTATGTGAACATAAACACAAGTTCCAGACACATTTTTCATACTCCAGAGCTAACCCTGTGCATCACAAACTTTTCATGTAATGAAGGCTATTTTCAGCTCCAAATGCCATTGTTTTTGTTTAAGAAGAGAAGAAAATAGTTTTTTGGGGGGGGAATAGTTTGGGCTGTTATTGAAATTGACCTGTTGTGAAAAGATGATTGAACCCAGAAAACTTCACCTAGATAAAAATAACCAAAATACTTTCCCCAGGTAAAGCAACCTACAAGTGCTTTTATATTAATGACCTTTGTTCATAAGAGCAATAAAATCATCAGCTTTTTCCCAGCATACTTGCAATCGAGGATATCTTTTTTCAGTCTTTCTTCATCACTCTGAACCACTCACAAAAATTCAATTTAAATACATTTATCTTAATGCATATGTATTCACCTTAATTTACTGAGGGCCTACTAGGTGCCAGGCACTGCTCTAGGCACCCATGATACGAACGAAACAGACAAGACCCCTGTTCTTACTGAGATTACTTTGAGTGGGCAAGAGAAACAAACGAAGAGATAGAATATGTCAGGCAGTGATAAATGCTATGAAGACAATGAAGCAGTGGGAGGCAATAGAGAGTGACAGGGGTATTCAGGTGAGTGAGGGAGAGAGCCATGTGGAAGCTGGGAGGGAGAGCATTCCAGGAAGAGGGGCTGGCAGCTACAAAGGCCCTTTCGTGGGCGTGTGCCTAGCGTATTCGTGAGAAGTTACCAAGGAGGCAAGTGTGGTTGGAGGACCTTGATAGAGCAAAAGGAAGAGGAGGAGGGAGATATCCAGGGTTCAAATCAATCCAGGCTTTTGAGGCCATGGAAATAACTTTGAATTTAATCTAAATATGAGGAAAAGCCACTAGAGAGGGTTGGGCAGAGGCATAACATAAGCTTATATTTTAAAAGGGTCACTTTGGTTGCCAGGTGAACGATAGATTAATAGGGCCAAGAAAGAAAGAGCAAGACCAAGTTGGAAGCTCTTGCAGTAGTGCAGGTGAGAGGTGATGATTATTTGATCAAAATCGGTATGGAAAGGTGGTGAAACATGGTCAGTTCCTGGTTATATTTTGAGGATAGAGCAACAGCTTTCCAACACATTGAATGTGGGGTACAAGAGAAAGAAAATAGTCCAGGACAACACCAACACCGAGAGTTTTGGCCTGAGAAGCCAGAATGGTGAAGTGGCCGTTTGCTGCAATGGGAAAGTCTAGGGAAAGAGCGGGCTTGGCAGTGAGTCTTTGGACATGAAGACTTTTGTTTTAGACATACTAAGTTATGAGGCCTATTGGAGATCAAAGGAGAGGTATAAAGCAAGCTGCTGGAATACACACATTCTTACTGCTGAAAGTGGCACTAAAATTAAACATACACTTATCTCAGTGTTTCTCAAAGTATATTTTTCATGTTGCTGGTTTTGTACACTTTCGAATGGTATTATACTGGGCTTCCGTTTCTGACCATGGGGGAGCCACTGATGCCAGAATAATCCTCCCTCCATAAACAACTATAAAACTGGACCAAGTAGAGAGGAACCGGTTTTTTGCAGCGAACAACAGGTGACATAAGACTAATCCCTGACAGAAGGGAAACTTACAAGGTGAGTCTCATGACTATCCAAATATCTTCCTGGGGAAAGCTTTCCAACTAAATGCAGCTGAGAGCCGGAGTCCAACCTGAGCACTGTGGTCTGTAAGCTGGGGAGGCACAAATGATAGTTTGGGTCAGCCAAGGCAGCTGGACTCTGTGGTAGGACATAGCAGAGGAGGGAACTATTCAGAAAGGGGGCCCCAATAGTCCACATGGGGAACGTCTATGAATCTGTTGAGGGATGAGCTGTCCACATGCAGAGCAAGACCTCTTGTGGTTCACCAGATAGCAATTGCCATCATATTGAGAATGGAACAGAGATATTTGAGGCTGAAAAGTACTTGACATTGGAGTCGGCCTGCCAGAGTGAAGAGACCTTGTTCACACCCCATTGACACCGGTGGCATCCAGATGAGACACTGGAAAGCCTGCTCCTTAGGAGCACGAACAAAGCTTATTAAAGCAGGGGCCTTAGATGCAAAGTGGCCCCAAATGCCAAAGGCACTGAGGAACCAAATAATGAGGCAGACCAAATTCAGCTTGTCAGTAAAGGGTGTTTTGTTAGGGGAACTTACAAAAAGAAGCATCATCTTAGGTGGCAGCAAGACAGGTAGATCTCTGCACTGCTAGTCCCTAGACTCAGGGATTACACGTTTTGGGAGGTGGGGGGCATGTGCTTTGTGTAAGACAGTGAAGGACAACCCTCCAGAAGAAGCAAGAATGCTGTCTGTGTCAAAACTACACTCTGTGTGATGACACCAAGGTGGACATGTTCTTCCACGAGGACAGTAAATAAAGTAGGCATCAGGAGGAATTCACAGGACTGGGGCTAATCAGAAGTCAACATGGCGGATTAGTATCCAAGGTGGAGTCACTTCTGTCTCAACACGAGCGCTAAAGTAACATCTACTCAAAACCCGTCCTATCAAAGTCTAAAGTCAAATGGGATACATTCCATCAATACCGAATTTATTGAGAGTGTTTAGCATGAAGGGCTGTTGAATTTTGTCAAAGGCCTTTTCTGCATCTGTTGAGATAATCATGTGGTTTTTGTCTTTGGTTCTGTTTATATGCTGTACTATGTTTATTGATTTGTGTATATTGAACCAGCCTTGCATCCCAGGGATGAAGCCGACTTGATTGTGGTGGATAAGTTTTTTGATGTGCTGCTGGATTCGGTTTGCCAGTATTTTATTGAGGATATTTTCATCTATGTTCATCAGGGATATTGGTCTAAAATTCTCTTTTTTTGTTGTGTCTCTGCCAGGCTTTGGTATTAGGATGATGTTGGCCTCATAAAATGAGTTACGAAGGATTCCCTCTTTTTCTATTGATTGGAATAGTTTCAGAAGGAATGGTACCAGCTCCTCCTTGTACCTCTGGTAGAATTCGGCTGTGAATCCGTCTGGTCCTGGACTTTTTTTGGTTGGTAGGCTATTAATTATTGCCTCAATTTCAGAGCCTGTTATTGGTCTATTCAGGGATTCAACTTCTTTCTGGTTTAGTCTTGGGAGAGTGTCCCAGAATTTATCCATTTCTTCTAGATTTTCTAGTTGATTTGCGTAGAGGTGTTTATAGTATTCTCTGATGGTAGTTTGTATTTCTGTGGGGTCGGTGGTGATATCCCCTTTTTCATTTTTTGTTACGTCTATTTGATTCTTCTCTCTTTTCTTCTTTGTTAGTCTTGCTAGTGGTCGATCAATTTGGTTGATCTTTTCAAAAAACCAACTCCTGGATTCATTGATTTTTTGGAGGGTTTTTTGTGTCTCTAAGTCCTTCAGTTCTGCTCTGATCTTAGTCATTTCTTGCCTTCTGCTAGCTTTTGAATGTGTTTGCTCTTGCCTCTCTAGTTCTTTTAATTGTGATGTTAGAGTGTCAGTTTTAGATCTTTCCTGCTTTCTTTTGTGGGCATTTAGTGCTATAAATTTCCCTCTACACACTGCTTTAAATGTGTCCCAGAGATTCTGGTATGTTGTATCTTTGTTCTCATTGGTTTCAAAGAACATCTTTATTTCTGCCTTCATTTTGTTATGTACCCAGTAGTCATTCAGGAGCAGGTTGTTCAGTTTCCATGTAGTTGAGTGGTTTTGAGTGAATTTCTTAATCCTGAGTTCTAGTTTGATTACACCGTGGTCTGAGAGACAGTTTGTTATAATTTCTGTTCTTGTACATTTGCTGAGGAGTGCTTTACTTCCAACAATGTGGTCAATTTTGGAATAAGTGTGATGTGGTGCTGAGAAGAATGTATAATCTGTTGATTTGGGGTGGAGAGTTCTATAGATGTCTATTAGGTCCACTTGGTGCAGAACTGAGTTCAATTCCTGGATATCCTTGCTAACTTTCTGTCTCGTTGATCTGTCTAATGTTGACAGTGGGGTGTTAAAGTCTCCCATTATTATTGTGTGGGAGTCTAAGTCTCTTTATAAGTCTGTAAGGACTTGCTTTATGAATCTGGGTGCTCCTGTATTGGGTGCATATATATTTAGGATAGTTAGCTCTTCTCGTTGAATTGATCCCTTTACCATTCCCACAATCAATATCATACTGAATGGGCAAAAACTGGAAGCATTCCCTTTGAAAACTGGCACAAGACAGGTATGCCCTCTCTCACCACTCCTATTCTACACAGTGTTGGAAGATCTGGCCAGGGCCATCAGGCAGGAGAAAGAAATAAAGGGTATTCAATTAGGAAAAGAGGAAGTCAAATTGTCCCTGTTTGCAGATGACATGATTGTATATTTAGAGAGCCCCATCATCTCAGCCCAAAATCTCCTTAAGCTGATAAGCAACTTCAGCAAAGTCTCAGGATACAAAATCTATGTGCAAAAATCACAAGCATTCTTATACACCAATAACAGACAAACAGAGTCAAATCATGAGTGAACTCTCATTCACAATTGCTTCAAAGAGAATAAAATACCTAGGAATCCAACTTACAAGGGATGTGAAGGACCTCTTCAAGGAGAACTACAAACCACTGCTCAATGAAATAAAAGAGAACACAAACAAATAAAAGAACATTTCATGCTCATGGATAGGAAGAATCAATATCATGAAAATAGCCATATTGCCCAAGGTAATTTATAGATTCAATACCATCCCCATGAAGCTACTAGTGACTTTCTTCACAGAATTGGAAAAAACTACTTTAAAGTTCAAAAAAAGAGCCTGCATTGCCAAGACAATCCTAAGCCAAAAGAACAAAGCTGGAGGCATCACACTACCTGACTTCAAACTGTACTACAAGGCTACAGTAACCAAAACAGCATGGTACTAGTACCAAAACAGATATATAGACCAATGGAACAGAACAGAGCCCCCAGAAATAATACCACACATCTACAACCATCTGATCTTTGACAAACCTGACAAAAACAAGAAATGGGGAAAGGATTCCCTATCTAATAAATGGTGCTGGGAAAACTGGCTAGTCATATGTAGAAAGCTGAAATTGGATCCCTTCCTTACATCTTATACAAAAATTAATTCAAGATGGATTAGAGACTTAAATGTTAGACCTAAACCCATAAAAACCCTAGAAGAAAATCTAGGTAGTACCATTCAGGACATAGGCATGGGCAAGGACTTCATGTCTAAAACACCAAAAGCAATGGCAACAAAAGCCAAAATTGACAAATGGGATCTAATTAAACTAAAGAGCTTCTGCACAGCAAAAGAAACTACCATCGGAGTGAACAGGCAATCTACAGAATGGGAGAAAAATTTTTGCAATTTACTCATCTGACAAAGGGCTAATATCCAGAACCTACAAAGAACTCAAACAAATTTACAAGAAAAAACAAACAACCCCATCAAAAAGTGTGCGAAGGATATGAACAGACACGTCTCAAAAGAAGACATTTATGCAGCCAACAGACATATGGAAAAATGCTCGGCCAGGCACGGTGGCTCGCACCTGTAATTCCAGCACTTTGGGAGGCCGAGGCAGGTGGATCATGAGGTCAGGAGTTTGAGACCAGCATGGCCAAGATGATGAAAACCTCATCTCTACTAAAAAAATTACAAAAATTAGCCAGGCCTGGTGGTACACGCCTGTAGTCCCAGCTATTTGGGAGGCTGAGGCAGAAGAATCACTTGAACCTGGGAGGCAGAGGTTGTGGTGAGCCAAGATCGTGCCATTGCACTCCAGCCTGGGTGACAAGAACAAAACTCCATCTAAAAAGTAAAAAAATAAATAAATAAATAAATAATCGTCATCACTCGCCATCAGAGAAATGCAAATCAAAACCACAGTGAAATACCATCTCACACCAGTTAGAATGGCAATCATTAAAAAGTCAGGAAACAACAGGTGCTGGAGAGGATGTGCAGAAATAGGAACACTTTTACACTGTTGGTGGGACTGTAAGGTTCAACCATTGTGGAAGATAGTATGGCGATTCCTCAAGGATCTAGAACTAGAAATACCATTTGACCCAGCCATCCCATTACTGGGTATATACCCGAAGGATTATAAATCATGCCGCTATAAAGACACATGAACACGTATGTTTATTGTGGCACTATTCACAATAGCAAAGACTTGGAACCAACCCAAATGTCCATCAATGATAGACTGAATTAAGAAAATGTGGCACATATACACCATGGAATACTATGCAGCCATAAAAAAGGATGAATTCATGTCCTTTGTAGAGACATGGATGCCGCTGGAAACCATCATCCTCAGCAAACTATCGCAAGAACAGAAAACCAAACACTGCATGTTTTAACTCATAGGTGGGAATTGAACATTGAGAACACCTGGACACAGGAAGGGGAACATCACACACCGGGACCTGTTGTGGGGTGGAGGGAAGGGGGAGAGATAGCATTAGGAGATATAACTAATGTAAATGTCAAGTTAATGGGTGCAGCACACCAACATGGCACATGTATACATGTGTAACAAACCTGCACGTTGTGCACATGTACCCTAGAACTTAAAGTATAATGACAAATAAAAAAAAAAAAATAAAATTGAAGGGTTTTAGAACAAGGTTCACATGGGATAAAGAGATTGGCAGATGAGTCCTGCCAAATTAGAAGGGTTTGGAAAGTGTCTTGAACTTTCCATATATCTGCACTAACCAAGTATAAAAATTAGCCTACATAAATTCACATTGATCAGACACTAATTAATAACCCTGTTAAAACAAGTATGAACACTTTTCGGAGAAAGAACAGAAACCAGTGTTCTCTAGAATGCACTATCACAATGTCCAATAAACAATCAAGAAGGGCTAGGCATACAAAGTAACAGGATAATGTGAACCACAGTTATTACTGTTTAAAAAGCAGTCAGTTGAAAGCAAACCTAAAATGGACCAGATTTTAGGATTAGCCAAAAAGACTTTAAAGCAGCCATCAAACTTCTATTCATTGAATTAGAGCAAAATGTGGTCTTGGTGAGTGAACAGGTAGGGAATCTCAGCAGAGAGATGAAAACTATGTAAAATAAAAATTCTTGAAATGAAAAGCGGCTGGGCATGGTGGCTCACGCCTGTAATCCCAGCACTTTGGGAGGCCGAGGTGGGCGAATCATGAGGTCAGGAGATCGAGACCATCCTGGCTAACATGGTGAAACCCTGTCTCTACTAAGAATACAATACAAAAAAAAAAAAAAATTAGCCGGGCGTGGTGGCAGCTACTCGGGAGGCTGAGGCAGGAGAATGGCATGAACCCAGGGGGCGGAGCTTGCAGTGAGCTGAGATCGCGCCACTGCACTCCAGTCTGGACAACAGAGTGAGACTCTGTCTCAAAAAAAAAAAAAAAAAAGAAAGCAAAAGCTAAAGTGTTATTTGGGAGTTAAAAAAGGATTCGGTGTACAATTAAAATGGGAAACTTATGTTTAAAAAGATTTAAATGGGTTAATTGACTGCAGTACTTCTTAGCACCTTTACTATGCTACACACATGATGAATCTCTAAAACAAGATGATAGATACAAGGCTTGCCACACATTTGACTGCAGAAGTCAACTCACCCAGAGACAGTAATCTGCAGAACATAATTGAGACTTGGACTTTATGCTTGGATCTCTTCCAGCTGTGCCCATTCTCTGACCTGCCATGCTCTCCCATATCGCCACACCTCTGAACCCTACTTCCTCTGCTTTGAAACCCTTTACGCTCCCACGTTTATCTGATTAACTATTCATCCTTCAAAACTTATCCTAACCATCCTCATCTTTCTGAAGGCTTCCCCAGCTCCCTCTGGTAGAATCGGCCACTCCTTCTCCTGAGATTCCCGAGCACTTTGTAGAAACATCGCCTGAGTCATCATTTACCATGCTGCAATATAATTATATGTTTACGTGGCTCTTCTTGTGACCTCCTTGCGGGGACTGTCACCTCCTCAAAAGCAATGACCAATCTCATTCATCTAGATATCCTCAACACACATATGAGGCCAGGGATTGGCAGCATCATAACTGTTGAGTGAGAAATGCCTTACTTCCAAAGATGACAGTCCATGGAAATCAAGGATCATGACCAAGATGATCCACCCTGCAATATTTAGCAGCATTAAGACAAGTCACTGCAATCCTCTGAGGTGGAGGATTTCATGATGACTAGGAACACAAACTCGATGGCCAGGGTTCGCATCTCCACTTTATCACTCGTTATCTGTACAACCTGGAGCAACTTATTAAACTTCCTTCAGCTCAGATTCCCCATCTGGAAAATGAGGAGAGTAGCCTCCTCTACCTGACAGGATGTGTGGGGATTAAATGAGATAATTCATGTAACAGAGCTGCAAAGCCCGACACATAGAAAGCACTCAGTGAGCAGTGGCTATTTATGTTATTACCTTTTCCTGCTTGTCACCTGCCTGCCACCACCTCCCTTCCTATGTTCAGAGAGTTATCAGCAGTCTCCCCTCTAGCTTCCTTACCCCGACCCCCTGTCTGTTACTACCACCCATGACCAACACTTGTCCACCCGTTCATACCCAGGGGCAGCCTGAGCTGCCAGCATGCACCCATCCTCACGTGCACCTCCAGGGCTATATGCACAGGCCCAACTCATCCCTCAAGGCCAGATTCGAGCTGAGTCTGCCTATGAAGCTTCACCAACCCTTGGCCTCCTCCTTCCCTCCTGTAGCATTAGTCTGGTCCACATGTTGAGCGTTTGGCCTTGTACTCCCATCGTTTCACATAGGCCAGAGCTCCTCCTTCAGAAAGATGATGATCCTTCTGGGCAGAGGCCTAAGATCATTCCATTTCCTTCTGTGACTGGCTCCTAAATTCAAGACCCAGACAAGGGCCATGGCAGGATACTGAGAGTGCAACAGCACATCACGCCGTCTCTATAGATGTCCCTTGAGGTCGCAATGATGAGATAGCAGGAGTCCCACAGCCAGCTGCCTCCAGAGTCCAGGCAGCAGGTTCTGTGTAAGATCTTCAAGGTTTTCAATGACTGGTTTTACACTCAGTGGTGTGATGCAATCTAAAATGGTCTGATGATCTTGGGCTGCGTGAATAGAAGCTCAGGTTCCAGGACAAAGGCAAGGGTTTTGTGTCCTCTCAACTGGTGTGACATTGTGTTTCATCCCTGCACACTGATGGATTGTCGTGGCAACACCAAAAACACACAAACGAGTGAAGCACGAATGTCTAGTAGTCTAGAAATGACCTCTGATGGGGAACAGGTGGAAACATAAGAATTTTCCATTGAGAAAATATAATCGTGTGATGTTAAAGTTTATTATGTTAATTTATATTACGTTAAAGTTATGTTATGTTAATCGTGTGTGATATTAAAGGAATAAGATTGTTAGGGGTTTTTTTTAACCTTAAAATTTAGCGCTCATTGTGACGTAGCTACAACATCCTAGCAAGCCGTTTTTTTTTTTTTTTTTTTAAATCAAATTGCCATCTGCTAAACCTTGTTGATCAAGTTATTTGGAAACGTGCTTTCTTCTTCCTTTCCCCCATCCCAATCTTAATTATAGAAGAGTCAGCCCACAGTACTCTCCTCTAATCAGGGCTTTGAAATGCTATGAGCTATCTCACACAAAAGGTGAGGTCTGGAAATCAGTGGGAAGAGTAGTCTGTAAACCGAGCCTTCAGTGTAGGAAGTCCGTGAATAGTATCTTGAAAAACTGGAATTATGTTACTGAAGAAGCGTAAGGTGACTATTTATGTCCACATGAGATCATAAGGAAGAGAGACTCAGCAGACACAGCCAATGGTGGGACACACACTGCAACACCTAATGATAATTAAACAGTCTGAGAGGCTTATGATGCTCAGAGAAATAAAGGAAAGAACAGAATCCACAGGGCAGGGAGAGGATATTGGGGAAAATAAGAAAGCAAATGGAAATAAAATAGATAGCCATTAAGGTTAAAACACTCCCTAGGTAAGTTAGACTAGATGACTAGATAGAGGGCTTGTGGTTTGGAAGATGATTCTGAGGAAATCAGACCAAAACACAGAGAAAGAGCAGAAATGATGAAAGTGAAATCAATGTAATGTGAAGAGTAGAATGACAAATTCAATGTAAACCTAATAGGGATTCGAAGGAGAGAATAGGGAGAATGAGGGAGAGGCAACATATTGAAGAGATACTGGAGGAGAATTCACCAGAATTGAAGAAGGGCGAGTGCTCAAACTAAAAAAGCACTCAGAAATATGAGCAGGATACATGAAAATAAATCCACCTGTAGTCTCACCGTAGTGACGCTGAGGAGTGTCAAATACAAAGACCAAATATTAAGGTTTTCCTAAGAAAGGGAACTAATGTAAGTTACTGAGAAGCTATATCCTGTCTTTTCTGCTGGGCTGGCGGGTTGGGGCTGGTGGCTGGTGGCTGGTGGGTTGGTGGGCTGGTGGGCTGGTGGCTGGTGGGTTGGTGGCTGGTGGCTGGTAAGCTGGTGGGCTAGTGTGGCTAATGGGCTAGTGGGGCTGGTGGGCTTGTGGGGCTGGTGAGCTAGTGGACTGGTGGCTGGTGAGCTAGTGGGGCTGGTGGGGCTGGTGAGCTGGTGGGGCTGGTGGGCTAGTGGACTGGTGGCTGGTAAGCTAGTGGGGCTGGTGGCTGGTGGGCTGGTGGCCTAGAGGACTGGTGGCTGGTGAGCTAGTGGGCTGGTGGCTGGTGGGCTGGTGAGCTAGTGGGCTGGTGGCTGGTGGGCTGGTGGCTGGTAAGCTGGTGGACTAGTGTAGCTAGTGGGCTAGTGGATCTGGGGGGCTAGTGGGGCTGGTGAGCTAGTGGACTGGTGGCTGGTGAGCTAGTGGGGCTGGTGGCTGGTGGGCTGGTGAGCTAGTGGGCTGGTGGCTGCTGGGCTGTTGGGGCTGGTGGGCTAGAGGACTGGTGGCTGGTGGTTGGTGGGCTGGTGAGCTAGTGGGCTGGTGGCTGGTGGGCTGGTGGGCTAGTGGACTGGTGGCTGGTGAGCTAGTGGGCTGGTGGCTGGTGGGCTGGTGGGCTGGTGGCTGGTGGCTGGTGAGCTAGAGACTGGTGGGCTGGTGGGCCAGTGGCTGGTGGGCTGCTGGCCTAATGGCTAGTGGGCTGGTGGGTTGGTGGCTGGTGGCTGGTAGGCTAGTGGACTGCTGGCTGGTAGGCTGGTGGCTGGTGGGCTAGTGGACTGCTGGCTGGTGGGCTGGTGGGCTAGTGGCTGGTGGGTTAGTGGCTGGTAGGCTGCTGGGCTGGTGGCTGGTGGCTGGTGGTCTTCAGCTTCCAGCCAGAGAATGCAGCAAGAACTGAGACGTAGCCAGTTACTCTCCAAGTGAAGGTCAGGCTACTTGAGCGAGACATTCAGACCAAGAAGAAGGCAGTGATTTCATCCAAACCACTCTGCAAGTCCTCCTTGTTAAGATTTGTTGGTAACGTGGGCTTGGGCTTTCACTCTTTAACATGTGTGGGCATGCCTGTGCATGCATGTAGGGCAGTGGTGTCAGGCATCTTAAATTATCTGCAATCCATCTCCTCTTTTTTAGTAATGTACATAAAAGGATAATGAAAATCTCCCAAAGCAAGAGCTCTCAATCCTGGCTGCAGGCGAGAATACACCAAAGCCCAAGTGAGCCCATGTTTAAACTCTCTGGAGAGTGACATCAGTGATATAGACGAGTCTGTGTCACGAGGCCTCCTCCTCTGTCCATGTCCTGAAGGAACTCAGCCAGTGTGCCTGCAATACATGTCAACTGCCTCTCTGAGCATCAAGTCCCGTGAGGCTCCCTGAGCTATGATGGGGTTGCTAGTCCCCTGCGTTCTCCACCCTTTCGTAACCATGGTTGTGTCCACCGCATGCCCCCACTCCTGTTGTAAACTTAAGCCTCACCACAGGCAGGGATGAATGACACTTTCTCTTTAGACAACTGACTCGGGTAAAATGTAAATATGACCTTTGGGAACTGCTAACCTGACTACCCAAGGGTTGAGTCCAGTAAAAAGAATATCTTCATCATTTTCACTTGCAGAAGTACAAAGAGATGACAAGCATCGAGTTGTTTTAAACGTCGTCACCCAGAAAGCTTTATCCCAGCTTTGGAGTCAGAGTCTGCTGGGATGTACTTGTTGAACCACTTCTTTCACATGTGGGAGGCTGCACAAATCCCTGGTTTTAGGACCTTCAGTTTCTCCATCAGTAGAAAGAATGAGCGGGCTGCACTGGACTTTTGGCTTGTGGTCCATGGGATACAAGGTTCGGACCGCCAGGAAACTCTCCAAATCAGGGACTTTGCAGATGGGACCTAGGCTTTTGGTATTTTAAGAGGCCCCCACAGATGACACTGACATATACTGCTGGCTACTGACCTCAATTACTTTAATTCCTAACATTTTATATTAAAACCCCCAGTTTGGAGACAAAGGAAAACAGTGTCTAATAATAGCGCTAAAAATTCCCTCACAAAATTTTAGTACTATGATTCCATTTAAATTGGATTTTTCAAAAGAAAAGAAACCTTAGCTAAATAATTAATTTATAATAAAAGAAATCCAAGTACCAATGCTGTATTAACCAATATGGTTCCAATAAATATACTCATCATTTAAGTGAGACAAACTACTTGGTTTAGGAGGAATACTACAAAGAAATGCCTTAGTTAGGAAATGGTCTATGACATTTCTGATGATAAAAGGGTAGTGTAGGCGTCTTCAGGCAAAACTACCTCATTTCATTACCAAATCATTAGACCTGAGAATCAGGTCTTACATCAGGGATGAGAATAAAGAACTGAAACGTACCATGGAATTGAGAACAGAAACTGAAGCCATGGCTAAAAAGCAGAAGAGAGCGGTAGAGAAAACACCTTCTTATCATAGCACCCAATGGGTGAGCAAGAAAGAACTGACGAAAGGAAAATCCTGCTGGACGAGGCTCAGGGTGCCGCCGAGTGCTGGTCTCTCTGGCCTGTGTGGAGAGGCATGAGCACCGTCTCAGCATCTGAGGATGAACTGGACACTACACCCCAGCACAGGCAGTGCGCGCCTCAACTCCCACCCCTCACCTCTGGGCAGAGGTGGGGCAGGACTACAACTCTAAAGCTATTAAGGGCCTCATCCTGTCAAAATCAAGCCTCAGAATAGAAACTGAGTGGACTTATAGAAAAATGAAGTTGTTTTTCTTGCACACTCAAGTTCGTAGACTGGTACATCTATATCCCTGCCACAGAGTCGCTGTGGTCGTTACCTTTGTTTAACTCTGCTCTTTGGCTCAAATGGAGATCTTGGCATACCCTGAGTCCTTCCTGCTCCTTCTGCTTCTTCAAGTATAGATTGCTCCTTCCTCCCTCCATTAGCAGTGGGAGAATTTATTCATTCGCTCACTCGTTTCATTCATTGGTTCTATAAACACCACATGTCAGAGACCACTTCAGGCAACAGAAATAATAGCAAGAGGCTGGGTGTGGTGGCTCACGCTTGTAATCCCAGCACTTTGGGAGGCCAAGGTGGGAGTATCACCTGAGGTCAGGCGTTCAAGACCAGCCTGGCCAACATGGTGAAACCCTGTCTCTACTAAAAGTACCAAAATTAGCCAAGTGTGGTGGTGGGTGCCTGTAATCCCAGCTACTCAGGAGGCTGGGGCAGGAGAATCGCTTGAACCCAGGAAGCAGAGCTTGCAGTGAGCCAATATCATGCCACTGCACTCCAGCCTGGGCAACAAGAGTGAAACTGTGTCTCAAACAAAAAAAAAAAAGAAAGAGAAAGAAAGAAAGAGGGAGGGAGGGCAAGCAAGCAAAGCAGGGAAAAGGCCAAGTTCCTCTTCCCCTGAAGACTACATTTTGAAGGTGAGCAACAGCCAGTAAACAAATAAATATATAACGTGTCAAGTGGTGACAAGTGCTCTGAAGATAAATATAGTAGGGAAAAGGAATGAAGAGAGACAGGAGGCAGATGCTATTTTAGAGGTGGTCAGGGAGGCCTCTATGTTGACCTGACATTTGAGCAGAGAGGTCTGTGAACTTATAAAAATGCTTTATACACAGGATAACCACAGATAATCAGCCAACTGGCACAGCAGGGGAACTGTTCCCTCAGCAGTACACCCAGAGCTTTGTCACAGTGTAAGGCTAAATCAAATGACCTCTGAAAGAGGCGTAAATGCCACCTGGGTATGCATCCCCACTGATGAAAGAGAAACTGACCAAAAATAAAAACTGGTGGCAGTAGAAATGGGCTCCCATTCAAAACAATGTTCCTGTAAACATCTATTGAATTACTTATCAAAATAATAGACTGTGACAAAATCTAAGTACCTAAAACTATCCAAAGAGTATTTCTCAATCATGTTTTTCTGTATACTGCATTGATCTGGAAATGCTGAGAACAGGTGTAGAAGTGCGTGCTCCCCCAGGCGCAGTGGCTCACTCCTGTCATCCCAACACTTTGGGAGGCCAAGGCAGGAGGATCACTTGAGGCCAGGAACTCCAGACCAACATGGGCAACACAGCAAGATTCCATCTTTACAAAAAAATTTAAAAATGATCAGGGCATAGGGGCATGCACATGTAACCCCAGCTACTCAGCAGGCTGAGGTGGGAGTATCCTTGAGCCGAGGAGTGTGAGGCTGCAATAAGCTATGATGGTGCCACTGCATTCCAGGCCAAGGAACAGAGTGAGACCTCATCTCTAAATAAAAATAGAAGTTCAAGGTCCCAGCCATGTTCTGAGGTTCCACAGAGACACACAATACGGCTTATGGAAGGCCTCTTCTCAACTGCAAGTGAGAAGCAGAAGGTGTGTGGAGGGTAGACAGTGAGGCTTCATCATGGTCGGGCGGGCCTACGTCTGAATGGAACTGAGACAGGGATGTTAAATAACTTGCCCCAAAGCACACAGCCAGTGAGGCAGGAAGCCAGTATTAAACCGTAGGCAAATCTCAGGGGAATTTGATGGAGAGAAAAAAAGTCAATCTTAAGAGGTCACATACTGTCTAATTCCATAACATTCTTGTGTAACATTCTTGAAACAAAATGATCAAAATGGAGAATGGGTTCCGGGTTAGAGGGGTAGGGAGGGAGGTGGCTGAAGCCATAGCAGCATAGTAGGATGAGAAGTCCCGTGGTGATGGAACAGGTCTGGGTCTTGATTGTGGTGGTAGTGTGATACCGAAATCTATGTGTGATACAGTGGCACAGAATTAAATACACACACACGAATGTATTTAAGCTGGTGAAATCTGAAAATGTTCTGTGGATTGTCCCAGTGCCAATTTCCCGGTTTCAGTCGTGTTCAGTGGTATGCAAGATATTACCATGGGCTGAAACTCAATGAAGGGTACACAGGATTTCTGTTTTTCTTTCTTACAACTGTGCATGAATCTATAATTACTTCAAAATAATAAGTTAAAAACCAACCAAACAAAAAGCAACTCAGGCAGTTGTAGGCTTGAGCCTAAGCCTTAACCATGATGTAGGGCCAGTAGCTGTGAAACTTTTATGAATCAAGATATTTTTTAATTAAACAATATGATATTTAACAATTTCTATTATTCTGCGATGTTCTGTTTACCTTTTTAAGGGACAGGGAAAATAAATCTAATTTAATATAGCTTTCGAATGTGTGTATTAAGTATTTTATCTAAACCTTTACTTTCTCATAATATAACCCACATAAAACATCCCAATGCAACATAAGGGGAGAAAACAGCTTCTAAAATATCTGCATTTCTTTCATAAGTCCCCATTAAAATACAAACTTCTATACATAGAAAAGTAATCAGGAAGCAAAAGCTTTAAAATAATCCTCAGCCAGGTGTGGTGGCTCATGCCTATAATCCCAGCTCCTCAGAAGGCTGAGGCTAGAAAATCACTTGAGCCTGGGAGGCAGAGGTTGCAGTGAGGCGAGATTGCGCCACTGCACTCCAGCCTGGGCGGCAGAGCAAGACTACGTCTCAAAAAATAAAAAAAATTGGAAAAATTAATCCTCAATGTCCAGCACCATGGACTGAACTGTCCATGTAACAATCACGCGTTTCTACTGCATTTGTGGACGGCTGTAGGGAGAAAGGACCGTCTTTGCTCTTCGTACCTTCTGCAAGTGTCCCCCAAATCCATACTAAAAGTAACATCCCTTTTGTTCACCTTTAGTTGTTTTGATTTTTCTGAAATTTTACATTTTAGGCTCTGGAGGATACTATATCGTATGTACAGCAACAATCTGTGCAAACTGTTGTGCTTAATTGTGGGAAAATGTATTTTTAAACTAGCATTTACAAAGCAAATTTGAGATAGCACAGGATGGTGACCTGGCTCTGCGAAGACCGCAGGCAAGGAGGCAGAACAGTCTGGCAAGTCTGTGATCTGGCAATGCAAAGCTGGGCCTGAGAAGGAGGAGGGGAAATTCCCCCAGAGAGGCCTGGGAGTCCTGGGGAACCAGAGAGCAGGGAAAGGACAAGCCCGACCGATCCATGAACTCCTGGGAAGAGCTGGGGAGCAAAGATCCTCTTGGTCCCAAGCAAGGCAGCTTAGGGACAGTCACAGGGCACAGCTCTGGAAAACCTGGCTCTCCTTCACTTCCTCTGCCTGCCCCTTCTCCCTTCCTATAATAGGAACAGATTGCTTGAGAAAAAATTAAATAATGTTTTCATTGTAAATTTGAGAATTTATCAATGAGAAACATTTTCTGCTCGTGGGCCTCAGGCAGCTGCATGGTCTACATCCCAGGACCTGGGTGCCGGGTGACAATGACAAGAGCTTTGATGGGTATGGTGCCAGAGCAGAGCTCAGGAGAGGATGACTTGAGCAAAGATTTGACATGTAGTTCATTTCACTTTCCTGCTGTTTAGTATTTGTACTTGATTCCAGACTTTTCCATTAAGTACCTGTAATCCCAGCACTTTGGGAGGCCAAGGTGGGAGGATCACTTGAGCTCAAGAGTTCAAGACCAGCCTGGGCAACATAGTGAGACCCCCATCTCTACTAAAATAAATAAAAATTAGCTGGGCATGGTGGTGTGTGCCTGTAGTACCAGCTACCTGGGAGGCTAAGTTGGGAGAATCATTGAGCCCGGGAGGTCAAGGCTACAGTGAGCCATGATGGCCACCACTGCAGTCCAGCCTGTGCAACAGAGCAGAACCCGTCTCAAAAACACAACACATAAAAGGGGTAGGGGGAATCGGCTTTCCCATTAATTTCTGATGAACCCCGAAATGGGTTACTGTTGGTGATTTTATAGCCTGCAGCAGTCAGTGCAAGGACTTTCAGATTCCCACGTGTGAGACTTAGGCCTGGTGGGTATCATATGCGGCGGAATCGGCCAAGCTCCCAGTGATCCTCTCACTGCCCTTGTTACCTACAGGAATAGAAGAACACCCGGGGCTGCAGGGCACTGAAATACTCCAGCCTCAGCCCCACCCCCTCCCAGACACAGTTGGTGGGCCCTGCCTCTACTCCTGCAACTGAAAATGAGTCTGACATTCTGGTTCTGTCTGTTCCGTGCAGACTTCAGCTGACATGTTTTATGCCATGGGGATGGAGTAACAGGAACACACATCTTCAGGGACAGGACTGAAGCTGATGAGAGGCACATAGAGAAAAAGTTTCCTCAGAGACCTTCCTTTTCCAAGTGTTATCCTTTCCTGGGACCCAGCCACAGCCCCGTCCTCAGGGCTCTATGGCACACTTCCTTTTCCTCATGATAACGTCTACCTTTCTGGCCCAATCTGGTCTGAGTTCGTTTTTCTCACCTTCCAAGGAAGTGTCCTGCTGAGCGGTGGTGGAGTCTGCAGGGTCAGCGACTGTGCTGCTTTGCTCAGCACTGTGGCTCCTGTGCTGGTACATCTCCTGGCATGTAACAGGGGCTCAGTGAGTATATACTGAGCTAATGCATGAACGATATGCTGAGCATCATATGCCCTGTGTGGGACGAACCTTCAGGAACAAGTGCGCCAGAAAAGAGAGCTCCCCGCTTGGCAGGAATGGTGGAGGGATGGTGGGGACAGCTGTATGAGGAAAGATATTTAGAGCAGGAGCCTCGCTGGTTGGCAAGGGAGAGCTAAGGTGCTCATCTGTCATTAGTCTCCATCTAAAACCTTGTAAATGCCTCCTTCATATTTTGATGATTCCCCAGGCTGTGAACTCACCTTCGAGTGTGGAACCCAGATCCTACGCTTCCCAGCCTTCCTTCCACTGGGGTGCAGATCTGTGATTGGGTTCCATCCGTCAGATGAAATCAGCGTGAGATGCCGATTAGAAGCCAGCTGCAAGAGGAAGTGGGCAGGGCCTAGGCCCCCATGTTGTCCATGTGCTGGAGGCAGAGGCAGGGTGCTTCTGAGACCTCAGACGTTCTTTACCAGGTTGATTCCATGAAGAGATTGTGGATACTGTCCCTAAAAGCTCAGCCCAATATGTGCCTTCAGCCATTTTAATAACAGTGTGATTTTTCTAATAAGTTCCCTCCGGTTTAAACTATAGAGAGAGGATACAGGTTAGAGAAGCTGAAATCTTTATCATGAGGATGGAGCTGAACATTATGTCCAATAGTTGAGAGGAGATCCAAATTTCAAGAATAAAGAATGTGAGTGAGGGCCGGGCGCAGTGACTCACTCCTGTAATCCCAGCACTTTGGGAGGCCAAGGTGGGCAGATCATGAGATCAGGAAATGGAGGCCATCCTGGCTAACACGGTGAAACACCATCTCCATCTCTACTAAAAAATACAAAAAATTAGCCTGGTGCGGTGGCGGGCACCTGTAGTTCCAGCTACTCAGGAGGCTGAGGCAGAGAATAGCATGAACCTGGAAGGTGGAGCTTGCAGTGAGCCGAGATCATGCCACTGCACCCCAGCCTGGGTGACAGAGCAAGACTCCATCTCGAAAAACAAAAAAAAGAATGTGAGTGAAGCAGTCAGCCAGAAACTGATCTTTTCAAACAACCAAGTTTTTGACTAAGTGATATTTCTCTATTCTCTTTTCTATTTCAATAATTTTTATTCCTATCTCTATTTCCTTCTTTCCATTTATATGAGCTTAGTATTCTGTTTTTCTATCTTCTTAAGGTAAAAACTAAGTATCACTTTAAACTTTTTTTCTTTTCTAGCATAAGAATTTAAAGCTATCCTATTCCCTGTAAGCAATGTCTGAGGAAACATCTCACGAATTTTGACGCTCAAGTTTTCATTCTTACTTTCTAATCACTGTGATTTCTTCTTTGACACATACATCATTTTGCAATGAAGTGTTTTATTTCTAAACATAGAAGGATTTTCATTTTCCCGATATCTTTCTAATATTGATTTCTATTGTAATTCTGTTGTGGTCAAAGTGCATACTCTGTGTGATTTCCGTCTCTGTAAACTTCCCGGGGATTGTTTTATGGCCAGCATCTGGTGTGTCTCCATGCACCCGAAGCAATGGAGAAGGCTGCGCGTTCTGCTCTTCCTGGTGAACATTCTTTTTTTTTTTTTTTTTTTTGAGACAGAGTCTCGCTCTGTCGCCCAGGCTGGAGTGCAGTGGCCGGATCTCAGCTCACTGCAAGCTCCGCCTCCCGGGTTCACGCCATTCTCCTGCCTCAGCCTCCGGAGTAGCTGGGACTACAGGCGCCCGCCACCTCGCCCGGCTAGATTTTTGTATTTTTTAGTAGAGACGGGGTTTCACCGTGTTAGCCAAGATGGTCTCGATCTCCTGACCTCGTGATCCGCCTGTCTCGGCCTCCCAAAGTGCTGGGATTACAGGCTTGAGCCACCGCACCCGGCCCCTGGGTGAACATTCTATTACCATCAAGTGAGCCACGTTGGTGGGAGTGTTGTATAAGTCTTCTCCGTCCTTAGTGATTTCTGCCTACTTTTTCTATTAATACTGAAAGGGGAGTACTAAAACTGCCACCGTCACCTTGGATTCATCTAGAGCGCCTTTCATTTTCATCAGTTCTTAAGATTTTCATTTTATTTGGCACCTTCACAGCGTCTGGTATTAGCTACCTGTTGCTTTGTAACAAATCACTCCCAAATTAAATAAACTTGATGACCAGGAGTCTGGGTGTGGCTTAAGTTAACCAGGGTACTCCTGGCTCAGAGTTTCTCATAGATCTGTAACGAAAGCATCAGCCTGCTCTGCAATCACTGCCAGGCCCCCATGTGGCTTCCCAGCTCACCCACCTGGCTGCTGGGCCTCAGGGCTGCGTGGCTGTGGGCTAGAGGTGCTTCTGGATCTCTCCATAGGAAATGCCCTAACATGGCATCTTTCCTTCCCCAGAAGGCGGAGAGAGAGACACACGAGATTTTTATGTATTTATTTACTTTTGTGTGTGTGGAGTTTTGCTCGTCGCCCAGGCTGGAGTGCAGTAGTGAAATCTCGGCTCACTGCAACCTCCGCCTCCCGGGTTCAAGCCATTCTCCTGCCTCAGCCTCCCGAGTAGCTGGGATTACAAGCACCTGCCACCAAGCCCAGCTAATTTTTGTATTTTTAGTAGAGATGGGGTTTTGCCATGTTGGCCCGGCTTGTCTTGAACTCCTGACATCAGGTGAGCCACCTGCCTCGGCCTCCCAAAGTGCTGGGATTACAGGCGTGAGCCACCACATCAGGTTGACACAGAGATTTTTAAAACCTAACCTTGAAGTAAAAGCATACCACTTTATAGCCGAATTTCATTCAATAGACACGTTATTAGCTTCGGCCCACACTCAAGGGGTGAGGGTGCTTACAGAAGAATGTAGAGATAATCAGAGCTGTCTTAGAGGCTGCCTACCACACCCTTCAAGGCACTCAGCAAAGAAAGCAACCTCAATCATATATATATGTCATTGGAACTACATATATATGTAACTATATCGTTTCCTATATATGTAACTATATGTGTCTAGTTATACATACATGTAACTGTAAAACTATATATGTATGTAACTCTGTATATATATAAAGTCCAGTTTCAATGGTGTCCACAGAAATGCTGAGCAACCAGTCTTGGGAGGGTGGGGCTCACGACAACTCTGTAGCAAAAGTTTATAGACTGTCCCGTAAGCTTCACATTTTACATAATTCAGACTCATCTTCAATGTACAAATTTCTTGGAGAAAATGCTCAAGAGAATCTGGTTGGGCCAATGTGGGAAAGGAGTCCATAGCCAATCAACTATGGCAGGGAAGGCAAGACCATGAAGAACAAGCCTGTGTGGTGTGCCAGAGGTCCACCGCTGTGGGCAGGGGAGCCGTGCTCTCAGAGGGAGAACAAACGGGTGATGCACCAGCCTTCACCCTGGTGATGCTCACAGCCTGCATCTGTGATAGGAAGGGGTTGGCAGCAGCTACAGCTGAGAGCAGGCTGCTCAAGGGAGAGGAGCTGTGATGAAAGCAGGGGCCTCAGGAGGAGGGAGGTGCATTTGCAGCAGCTCTCAGGTCATATCCTAGGCCTGTGTCTGGCCCAGGCTAATGCCTCACGCGCTTCTGCCTGCCTCAGAGACATCAAAAGTCTGTGAGCACCATGTTAATGAGCAAAGGAACTTCAGTGTCCTACCAGGGTCTCAGACTAACCAGAGAAGAGGAAATTAGCTCAGAGCTGGACTCAAGCCTTCTGTGCTAACCTCTGCAAGCAACCATGGCCTCAGGAGGCTCCTGAGCATTGTCTCTTTAGAGGACAAGAGCAGGTGGTCCTGAGGTCCCACCAGATGTTGCAAAGCATGGGCACCATCGGCTGCCACTGCAGGCTAAGATCGATTAATTCAGACGTTCGGCAAGTGTGAAAATTCTTTGGAGGAAATATTTCCCAGGGCTTGATGCACTCTCAGGCAGGCCCCACCTGCACCAGCAATGGGCTAAGATCCTTGCTAGCTGTCTCTAGTGGAGCTTCATCTAGATCTGAAGTAGCTGTATGCCTAGCATTGCTTTTTTTGTCTTTTTGAACTTTTTATTATGGAAAGTTCCAAGCGTACCTAAAAGTAGAGGGACTAGAGAGACTAACATAATGAACTCCCATGCGTTGATCACCCATCTTCAACAATCACCAACTCACGGCTGATCCTCTTTCATCTCTAGCCCCGCCCACTGTCCCCACCCACTCTGCAGATTATTTAGAAATAAATCTCATTTTATGATTTGATTCACACTTCAGTATATATTTCTGAAAGATAAAACAAATTTAAAAATCTTTAAAAACCTCTACAAAATCTAAAATAGCCATTATTACATCTAAGATGATTAATAAATTCTCATCAGAAGTATAGTAGAGGCTGTGCTTGGTGGCTCATGCCTGTAATCCCAGCACTTTGGGAGACTGAGGCAGGAGAATCACTTGAGGTCAGGAGTTTGAAACCCGTCTGGGAAGAAAGCAAGACCCACCCTTCCCAATACCCCCACCTCTCATCCCCCACCCAACACATACAAATTTAGCTGGGCTTGGTGGTGCATGTCTGTAGTCCCAGCTACACAGGATGCTGAAGCAGAAGGATTGCTTGAGTCCAGGAGCTTGAGGCTACAGTGAACTGAGAACATGCCACTGCATTCCAGCCTGGGTGACAGAGCAAGACCCTGTACGAAAGGAAGGAAGGAAGGAAGGAAGGAAGGAAGGAAGGAAGGAAGGAAGGAAGGAAGGAAATGGAGGAAGGAAGGAAAAAAGGAAGGGAGGAGAGGAGGAGGGAGGGAGGGAAGGAAGGGAGGAAGGGAGGGAGGAAGGGAGGGAGGAACAGAGGAAGGAAAGAAGGAAGGAAAGAAGGAAGGAAGGAAGGAAGGAAGAAAAAAAAACCAGTATTCAAATATTCCCTGTTACTGCTTTTCTTAATATACAGACTCTAAAAATTAAAATTTCAGTTTCCCCAACTGCTTTTAAAAACATTCATATTTCATTGGTGACTATAACAAAAATGTATAAAGCCAACAAACAAAAATGTATAAATGATAAAAACTTAAATCTGCTCTTTACAACTTGATAATTCATAGGAAAATGAAAATAGTTTCCATTATCCTTTCTCAGGCTGCTGGTTTTTATTTGTCTAAGAAGAAAAGAAAACATATCAAAGCCTGTGGTAGTCACTAGGGCAGTTCACAGATGGACCCACTTCTTTCCCTCCAGCCAATGGGAGGATTGAACTTCCCCAGTGCCTTGAAGTTTGGTGTGGTCATATGACTTGTTCTGGCCAATGAGTGTGAGTGGAGTGATGAAATGTCAGTACTTGCCAGAAAATTTAAATCAACATTAGGAAACCCTCCACAACCCTCTTTTCTCTCTGCTACAAGTGACCCAAATTACTCCACTAGCCAGGATCCTGGATGAACCCGTTGTGGGAAGAAAAAAACAAATTGCTGTTTTAAGCCATTGAGATTTGGGGGTTCTTTATTATCACAGCATAACTTGGCCTACCCTGACTTGTAGAAAGTGGCTAGGCTTAAGCTTGTGATTTCAGGGAAGTCCAAGCTATGGCTAATAACCTTTTAATGTCAGTCCTCTTGAGGAATCATTTCGTTCACCTCTTATGATATTACTGTATTGATCTGTGCTATCATTTTACTTGAGCAGAATTTTAATTCTGTGGCCTTCGACATTATTATGAGATTAAAACAATAATTATAAGAGTGCCCCGCCAAATAAAACACCATAGATATATACAACTTTAATTAAGTGGACCTTAAGATGAAACCAAAGACGAGCCCCTGGCCTGGAAGTCATGTCTCTGCCCTGCCATGGTCTTCGATAGGTTTCTTCATTTCTGGGCCTCAGTTTTCTTTTTTATAATAATGATTATTATTACTACAGTGACATTGTTGAATATCTGCCATTTGGTAGGTAATTCCATGGTACTTTAGTTTATTCAATTCTTACAACTCATCTTCAGTAGTTATTTTTACCATTTTTAAAAACATGAAATTGTGGAAACTGAAGATTAGACAGGCTGAGTAACTTGTCAAACCATAGCCGGAAGTGGAGGGGATACTTCCAAAACCAGACTCCAATAAATATTTAAGATCCAGTTCTCGTTCTAAAATCCTATGGCTATTTGGGTGTAAGATGATTCACAAGAAGCAAAATCACATTGTCAAAATGAAAATCATATTTACTCCACCAAAAAGAGCAGTTCTCTTACTGGCAATCACATTTCCCAGTGCCACAGAACACATATTTTACAGAGATCAAAGACTCTGCTATTAGTATTTCCTCGCCTGTATAAACTATGAAAAGGCTTTGAAGCATCAAACTTTTTTTTTTTTTTTTTTTTGAGACGGAGTCTTGCTCTGTCGCTCAGGCTGGAGTGCAGTGGCCGGATCTCAGCTCACGGCAAGCTCCGCCTCCCGGGTTCACGCCATTCTCCTGCCTCAGCCTCCGGAGTAGCTGGGACTACAGGCGCCCGCCACCTCACCCGGCTAGTTTTTTAGTATTTTTTTAGTAGAGATGGGGTTTCACCGTGTTAGCCAGGATGGTCTCGATCTCCTGACCTCGTGATCCGCCCGTCTCGGCCTCCCAAAGTGCTGGGATTACAGGCTTGAGCCACCGCGCCCGGCCGGAAGCATCAGACTTTTATGACAGTGCATGGTAACCCTTGTTAAAACAATGTTTTATATTATTGAAAATTGCAAAGAAAGTAGATTTTCAGTGTTCTCACCACAAAAAAAAAAAAAGTATGTGAGGTAATGCATATGTTAATTAGCTCAATTTAGCCATTCCACAACGTATACATATTTCAAAACATCATGTACACAATAAATACATACAATTATTGTTTGTTAACTTAAAAAATTAGTTTTGAAAACTTTAGGAATGAATACAGATGCTCACCATAATGTAGACTAAAGGTGAAACAAAATTATTCCCCTTGAGATTTTGCACAGACTGTTTCTTTGCTGACATTTTTAAGAATAATTCAAATACTTGTTAATTCATGGTCATAAAGACATCTGACCATGTGTGGTTTTAAAATATCAGATCGGCCGGGCGCGGTGGCTCAAGCCTGTAATCCCAGCACTTTGGGAGGCCGAGACGGGCGGATCACGTGGTCAGGAGATCGAGACCATCCTGGCTAACACGGTGAAACCCCGTCTCTACTAAAAATACAAAAACTAGCCGGGCGAGGTGGCGGGCGCCTGTAGTCCCAGCTACTGGGGAGGCTGAGGCAGGAGAATGGCGTAAACCCGGCAGGCGGAGCTTGCAGTGAGCTGAGATCTGGCCACTGCACTCCAGTCTGGGCGACAGAGCGAGACTCTGCCTCAAAAAAAAAAAATAAAATTAAATTAAAATTAAAATATCAGATCTATTTTACTTATTTATTTATTTATTTTTATTTTTTTTGAGGTGGAGCTTTGCTCTTGTCACCCAGGCTGGAGTGCAGCGGTGCAATCTCAGCTCACTGCAACCTTTGCCTCCTGGGTTCATTCTCCTGCTTCAGCCTCTCAATTAGCTGGGATTACAGGCATGCACCACCACGCCCAGCTAATTTTGTACGTTTTTTAGTAGAGATGGGATTTCACTACGTTGGTCAGGCTGGTCTTGAACTCCTGACCTCAGGTGAACCACCCACCTCAGCCTCTCAAAGTGTTGGGATTATAGGCGTGAACCACTGCGCCCAGCCTATCAGATTTAAAATATCAAATTTAACTTGTCGTTACAGTACCAGAAATTAAAGTAACAACATTTAAAGGAAGTAGAATTTACCTTCTGGAAAACACCGCATAGGTATGTGTGCGTGCTAGCTGTGATGCCTGCCCTCAGACCACCCTGCGAGGCCATGCAAAATGGTCAATTCCTGATTCTTCATTTAGGGAACTCATACAAGACTTGGCAGAGAGAATTGTGTCTCTCCTACTTTATCTTTGTCTCTGCAGTTGTCATTATTTTACTGTTTTAATTTTTTCGTTGTTTCTGGTATTTATCTGCATCTTGAATATGTTGATTTTTGCCTTTACTTACTACTGCTGGGAATTTTACAGTTACAAGCAGTTAAATAATAGGGAGCGGTAGAAACACAAACATCCCTCAATACATTGTTTGATGGCCTTTTTTCCCCTGAATGGCTTTCCATGGCTCTTAGTTACCACCCAGCAATGCAATATTAAGTACAATTGAATGGCGGGTGAAGCAGGCTTCTTTAATAAAGGTGCTCAGGAACATTCAGAAACTAAGGACAGCCTAAAAAAGCAATGTTAAAGTACTTATCAGCACTAGAGAGGACAACGGTAAGGGGAGGTGGAAGGAATGAGAAATATACTAGGGTATTATTTCCCTCTTTTTAATTGAAAGACTACCAAACCACATCACATTTTTCTAAACTCACAAGATTAATAATTAAATATTGCAGGAGAGAAAAAAGTCAGAGTGGCGCTGGAGCCTGTTGTGGAGGAGTTGAAAGGGCAGGCCAAGATTTTGATTCATGTGAAACCTGGCTGTTTGTCCCAAAAACATTTCTAAAGAATGCTAGAAAGATGAATATAAGCTTATGAACTGTGTCAGTCAGCTTGGAAGGAAAATATGGAACAAACCCATAGTTAATTCTCACATCTAAATCCAGTCTGTTTATTAGTAAAGGTATGTATGTTTTGTGGTAGTGGTCATTGATGAGACCTTAGTTCACGTAGATTTAGAAACTGCAAGGGAATTGGTTTTCTTGAGGAATATATGAATAAGGACCTTCAAATATGGGATCCACATTAATACAGAGCTCGGCCCACCCGCTCAGAAGCTACTACCCTCATCCTGCTGCATGAACCTGACTGAGGTCTACTTGCTCTACCCTAGGTTACCGTAATTTACTACTGAGTTGAACAGACTTAAACCTTAGGCTTCGTGAGCTGGCTTCTTTTTAAGAGTAACACCCAGGGAAACCTCCCAGGGAATAAGGGACACGGGAGACGAAAGCAGCAGGTCACTCTGCATCCTGAAGAAGCAGACAAGGTGCCATATTCTTCTTCTTAACTTAACTGCTGTGGGCTTTAGACTAGATGAAAGAGACAGAGAACTGAAATCAAAGAAACATCAGTTAAAGAAGTTGAAAAGGGCCGGGCGCGGTGGCTCAAGCCTGTAATTCCAGCACTTTGGGAGGCCGGGACGGGTGGATCACGAGGTCAGGAGATCGAGACCATCCTGGCTAACACGGTGAAACCCTGTCTCTACTAAAAAAAAAAAAAAAATACAAAAAGCTAGCCAGACGAGGTGGTGGGCGCCTGTGGTCCCAGCTACTCGGGAGGCTGAGGCAGCAGAATGGCGTGAACCCGGGAGGCAGAGTTTGCAGTGAGCTGAGATCTGGCCACAGCACTCCAGCCTGGACGATAGAGCGAGACTTCGTCTCAAAAAAAAAAAAAAGAAGTTGAAAAGGCTGGGTAAATAAAGAAATGGGTAGAACCCAGAGTTGCCTTCATTTAATACTCCTTCTCCCCTTTTCTCCTTTCATTGGTTCCTTCCTGTTCTCTGTATTTTGTATGTCTGTCTTATCCACCAGATTTTAAGCTCCCTGGAGGAGATGGACTATGTCTTCATGATCTTTATCTTTTAGTTCTGTTCATTCATCCATTCATCTATCCATTCATGCAATAAGTGTTACTGAGTGCCCAATATGTGCCAGTTACAATTGTAGAAGCTTGGAATACATTCGTGAGCAAAACGAATGGGGGAAAGAGTGGTAATAACAACACATTTAATCAGTAAGTAAAGTATATAGTATTATAGAAAGTGATAAGTGTTATGGGGGAAAATGAGTGCAAGGTAAGGAGGATTGGGACTTGAGGGTAGGTGTAATAAGCTGCAGTATTAACAGTGGTGATCAGGGTATGCTTCACCGAGAAACTCATAACTAAGCCAAGACTGAGAGGAAGTATGGCAGTGAGCCCAGCAGAGACCCAGGGAGAAGAGGGTGGGGAGTAAGCACTTCGGGTGGAGAGCTAGAGCATAGACCCTGGAGTAGAAGCATTCCTGATGTGTTCCAGGAACAAAATGGTGGTCAGTTCAGCCGAAACAGACCGAGCCTGGAGGATTCCGGGAGGAATGGAAAGTCCGGGGCAAGCCAGATCAGGGAAGCTTTCACCCTGAGATGGGGATTCAAATATTCCCTGTTACTGCTTTTCTTAATATACAGACTCTAAAAATTAAAATTTCAATTTCCCCAACTGCTTTTAAAAACATGAAGCAGGCCACTGCAGGATGTGAATTTTGAGAGATGTGACATGTCTTACGTTTTAAATGGATCATGCTGCTTGTCAGGTTGACAATAGACTATAAAAGTACAAAATGTAAAGCAAAACCTAACAAAACTCAAAAAAAAAAAAAAAACAAATCAAAGATGAGTTTATATACTGCCAGGCATGGATGGAAACACTCCAGTGAAAAAGTTCACTGAGTAACTCATGAGTTAGGAAAAGTCAGGGTTTTTCAAGTGTGAGAAAGACAGATGGGAGTTTGGAGGTTATGTGAATTAAGGGCTGGAAAGTAGTGCCCTGGATAGGTTGGAACAGTGTTGATAAAACACGTCCCTTTGTTAACTGGACAGAAAGCAGTCTTTGGTTAGGTCTAACAAGGGTCTGGTACAGGGGTCACTCAAAGTTCACAGTCCTTGATCTGCTTCAGTTGGTTAGAACCAGTTGTAGTATAGCATAGCATTCCATTTTCAAATCCACTGTGCAAGTGCTGTAAGTGGAAAATTTTCTTTTATAGGTGGAACCAGGGAAAACTGTTAGGAAGCTCTTGCAGAAATCCAGGCAGCAGATGACAGGGCTCATACCAGAGTGGAGTAGTGCAGGTGGTGAGAAGCAGTTAGATTTGGGTATATGTGGAGATGGTAAAGAATGACTCCCAGGTTTTTGGCCTGTGCAAGTGGATGGTTGGAGTTGCCCTGGAGATAGGAAAGGCTGTGGGTGGAGCATGTTTGCGGGGGAAGATCTGGAGTTCATGTGAGTTTAAGACACCTCATTAGGCACCTGAGTGGGAACAGCAATAGAGAGAGGGCTGGCTGGTGACATGAAGTGGGGACCTGAAAGTGTATAGATGGTGTTGAACGCCAGGATACCAGGTGCATTCACCTATGCAGCAAAGGAGATAGAACCCTGGAAAAGCCAATGGTTTACTCCCTCCTAGTTCCAGTTTTAATTCATAGAAGGCATTCTTGCACACCTTAAGTATTTTGTGGAATGAAGTGGAGGTATCAATGCATCGAGGATCTTCGTGCCTAATGCGGTGTTTTGAAAAGAGTGAGTGCTCATTAATAGCTACTTTGACAGTCTCCTATGTCCCAGACACTAGTCTATATGCTTTACAAACATATATGCTTCATCTCCCCCAATTTATGTTATGATGCCCATTTTTACAGATTAGGAGCCTGAGGCCAGAAAAGTCAAGTCATTTGCTCAGCATCATATAGCCAGTAAAGGCAGGGCTGGGATTTATGTTCAAATTTGTCTGAGTCTCTTATAATTCTGCCTTCAATGGTAAATTACTAACCTGCATAGACAGCAAAATGAATAGAAAATGACGAGTCCTAACAGCTGGTAGCTCCCGGCATATATCACCGTGCAACACTCTTCAATCTTAAGCCTGTATCAGAATCACCTGGATGCCTTGTTTAACCAGATTGTTGGATCTCAACTCAGAATTCCTGATTCCACAGGTCTGGGATTTAGCCTGTTAATCTGCATCTCTAACAGGTTCCCAGGTGTTGCTGGTACTGCTGGTCTGGGGATGACACTTCGAGAACCATTGGTTCAGAGAGTTTTCCCTGACTCTGCCAGCTAATACCTCCACCTGCCAAATGGCCAGGTCTCTGAAATTTCCAAAAGGGAAAAAGAGAAAAGTTCACAACGAATCAGAACTGCTTGAGAGTCCTTAGTGTGATGGTTCCTTCAGTTTCAACTCCTAGTTCTCTCCTGAGACACAGCAGGGTTGGGAAGTGGGGGTAGAGGATCGGAGGGTGATGGTGGCTCCACGCCAGGTTCTCTCCAACACACAGTTTACCACGCTGTCTAGCAAAACTTCTTTTAGACTCTCAGGAAGTTATCAAGATGAGTAAAGAAGGACCCCCTCCAAGAGCTTAAATTGTCCTTTCCTGGGAAGAAAGTTCCATCATCACCCCTCCTGCTCCCAGTGTCCCTCAGGCACAGGGGAGGGTTCAGGTATGGTGGGCCTTAAAAGTCTACCCAACTATTGGGACGGCTCCTTTAAGAACAAGAATACAAGCTTATAAATACACAATTAGGTCCAGGGACTTGGAAGGAACTTGTGCAAGAGGGGGGCCCTGCAGCTTAAGCCTCATTAGCATCATGGGAAATCGAACTCTGATCAAACATGTCTGTATACGTCTAAGAGCCAATTACAGACAGGTGCAAGTTATTTCCCATGGAGCTGCGGAGCCTCAGGCTAACCAGGGGATGGGGCTGATTGCTGTGTAAGAGAACCTGAGCATTTCATGGTTGGAAAGGCTTGTTTGTCCTGAACCTGTCAATGGGGGAAGGGCTGCTGACTCGCAGAGCTGGCACGCTGGAGGCTAAGCAAAAGCGCTGTTACACATCCTTGGGTTTGATCTCTTCCGTGAGTCAAAAGCCTTCCAGAAATCTCTTGCCTCAGACATTTTAAAAGCCAACTTAGAGATAACAATTATTCCTATGTCATTACCTCAAAATAAAATTTGACTACTCAATATTAAGGCTAATACTCAAAAAAGAAAAATTGCTTATTATTTATTTTTTGAGATGGATTTTCACTCTTGTCGAGGGCATAGTGCAGTGGTGTGATCTTGGCTCACTGCAACCTGCGCTTCCCGGGTTCAAGCGATTTTCCTGCCTCTGGAGTAGCTGGGATTACAGGCACGTACCACCACGTCCAGCTAATTTTTGTATTTTTTAGTAGAGACGGGTTTTCACCATGTCGGCCAGGCTGGTCTCGAACTCCTGACCTCAGGTGATCTGCCCACCTTGGCCTCCCAAAGTGCTGGGATTACAGGCGTGAGCCACTGCGCCCTGCCCTAAACTTGCTTTTTAAAATCCTTAGGGTAAGGTCATATTTAAATATATATTAATTTATGAATAAATGTAAGTGCTTGCTTGACACGGGACTATTTCATAGAGTAGATTCTGGAGTTTCTTTTGTAAGTCTTTCTGAAACCTTATTTTCCTATCTAACTTGTTGTGAGACGAACTGTGGGCAGACTTGGCCTTATACATATATCAACTCACTCAATAAAGCTGAGGAAAGTAAAATGTCTCTGGGCTAGGAGCTGGGAGGAAGTTACCAAGATGAGTAAAGAAGGACCCCCTCCAAGAGCTTAAATTAAGTCTTGGAGAGAATAGCCGTGCACACCAAGAAGCTCAACCTAAGACGAAAAGGGCATCTAAGGGTGCGAGATGGCTCGTGAAGGAAAATAGACGTCTTAAGACTTTTTCTCGGCCCAGCACAGTGGCTCATGCCTGTGATCCCAGCACTGTGGAAGGCGGAGCAAGGCGGACTGCTTGAGCCCAGGAGTTCCAGACCGGCCAACACAGTGAGACACCGTCTCCTAAAAGAAAAGAAAAATTGGCGTGGCATGGTGGCGGGCGCCTGTAGTCCCAGCTACCCCGAAGGCCAAGGACTGAGAACCACTTCAGCCCGGGAGACAGGGGTTGCAGTGAGCCCAGACCGCACCACTGCACTCCAGCCTGGGCGGCAGAACCAGACCCTGTCTCAAAAATAAATAAATAATTAAAAAATAAAAGAAAAAAAGTATTCCTCGAGAGAGGAAGCCGGCTACTAGATACTCTAAAGAGCAGTCTGTCTGCCCCTGCCTTCTCCGTCCAGCGTCACTGACGCTTTCTGCACACAAGGTGTTCCGCGCCAAAGCGGGCACAAGCCAAGGCAAGAGGACTCCATCAAGCGCCTCCTGGGTACCATAACTTGGAACACCCAAGGATGAGTTCAGCGGGCCACCATCCTCAAGGAAGCACCACCAGGAACCGAGTCAGGCCCTGGGTATTCTCGACGTCAAAGCGGCCGAGAGGCGGGGGTGCCACCAGGAGGAGTCACTGGAACGGACCTTCCGCGCTCGTCTCGCAGTCTGGATGCGCACTCAGACCCCCGCAAGGCTCTAGCACTGTAGCGCAGAGCACGGAGGTTCGTCCCGGCGCCAGAGAAGAGGCCAAACCTCCCAGTGTCCCGCAACTCCGCCCCTACCCCGCCCACGCTACGCGGCGGGTGCGCGGCGAGGCCGCCCCATCTCCACGTGATCGCCGTCACCGCCTCCGCGAAGCGGAAGCGGCCATCATAAGTCCTGGCAGCTGGACCCGGGCCTGCCTCTCTCCTTCTCCTGCACTGGGCAGCGGTAACGGGCTGGGGTTGTTCTGTCCTGGTTTTGTCTGGCCGTGAAGCCGCCGGCCTCCGAGAGCGGGACGGGGACGTGGGGCCCAGGGACTCCGGGGCGGACAGGCTGACCGGCGGACCGCCCAGGTGTCGGCACGACGTGGGCGTTGCCCAGAGCCGCGCCCCGCCCCTCGCAGGCCAGCGCTCAGGGCCCGCGGCCCGTGCCCGTTTCCAGTATGGCCGCCCGCCGTTACTGACCCGCGGCCTCTCAGCTCCGACTCCTTGTAGGCGATGCCCGGGCCAAGACCGTGACTGACACTCTCGCTCACACGCACGCACGGACCCAGGCCCACGTCCGGAGCCCGAGCCCTGGGCTCGGAACCGTTGTCGTCCCCGGCGCCGCGGCCAGAGCCCGGACCACGGCTTCCGCGCCGCCGCCGCCTCGCCGAGAAGGGCCGCGCCGGACCTCGAGCGCGGCGGCCCCCGGCCGGCAGGGATGGGGAAGCGGGCGGGAGGAGGAGCAGCCGGAGCCACCACCGCCTCCACGTCCGCCGGCGCCGGGCTGGAACCCGCAGCCGGCCGTAGCGGGGGCCCGCGGAGCGCGGCAGCCGGCCTCGTAGGAGCGCTGCACCTGGTGATGAGCCTCGTAGTGGCCGCGGCGCGGGCCGAGAAGGAAGGTAGGTGTCCCCGGCGGCGTCCGTGCGGCGGGGCTGTCACCCCGCTCTCGCGGAGGCCGGGCGGGCTGGGCCGGGAGGAAGGGCCGCGGCCGGGGCTCCGGCGCGAAGTCGGGCCGTCGGGTACCGTCCCGAGCCGGAACCTCGCAGCGCCCGCCGCTTGGAGTGGCCCTAGCTCTCCGTGATTCCTTCCCCTGCCTTCCCCCGGTCTCCTGTCACTGCCATTTCAAAACTTCCTGAGTTCTCGTACGTTCTTGCCACTTGGCCCGCTAGGTGGGAGGGGCGTATGTTTTGGCTTTATTTTGGCTAATAGGTACATTTTAGGACATTTCTGTTTTCTTGGTTGCGGTTGGTTGCGTGCAGACAGAGCTTACTTTAAAAGGTGGTAAAAATAGCGACACACAGCTTACAAAATTTCAGTTTGAGTTTGTTCAGACATTTCTTCGAGGGGAATCTTGATCCTGGAGCTTCCTCGTTTAATGTCTCTGCGGTATTGATGACTCGTTATTATTAGACGTAAATACAATTCCATTTAACTCTTTAGTAAGCTTTTGAAAGCCTGTTTGCATTTCTTATTTTAAAATACGTAATTCGGTGCCTTTGTCTTTGATGTGAAAGGCTTTAAAAATAAATGTGAAGTTGCCAGCTTGCAAGCCTTTACAGTTAATTTACGGTTAAGGGCTGGCCCCTATTTTAAAAAACTCTCATTAGTATTGTGCTGCTGCAAAACGGGGACTTGGACAGGGTCAAAAATTATTTTGTAATCTTGAAGACCAAATCAGTGTAATTTCATCTACACTACCTCTTTTTGAGCCAAGGGACATGTGAATGGTCACAGAGCCTTCATGAAGAATTCACTAAGTGAATAGTTTAAAAAAAGAAAAAAAAACTAAGCAAAACTTGTTAGTTTAGCATTGCACATGAAACTGCTTGTACAAGAAAACCATTTCTTGCTACGGTAACTTTAGAGTTAACGTTCTACTTTCTGACTGAAGTCACTTTTTATTGTTGTTGAAGGTAAAAGCAAATACAAATTAAGTTAGTAAAGTGTAAATGTGCTTCAGGATACTGTTTATTTTATTTTTGTCCACATTACATTCCCTTATTTAACTCTCTAAGCAACCTTAGTCTGGGTTAACATGGGTGGAAATTATTCAAAGAATTGCCGTCTATAGAAAGGATGAACTGATGGAAGCAAAATTATTTCCAGAATAAAATATTGCCGCTTTAGAACTAGTCAGGCCTGGGGTTGTCATAATACATCATTGGCCACAGATCTTCAGTTAGTCGAGTGTTCTTCTGTGGGATCGTGGCACCTAGCATTTTGGCATGTAGTGGGTGTTCAGTGAATCAAAAATAGTGCAGTAATTTAATGGACATTTTTTGGGTGGGACTTCAGGTAGGCCTTGGTGGGCATTGTGTCCTTGCTTTTCTGTTCCTTTGCTTACCTTGCACGGTGCCAAACACTGGCGCTTAGCGTTTGAGTGGATGACTGTCTTCATGCGCCCTTAGCACAGGGAAATGAAATAGTGGTTGAATCTAGTAAAGCATTAAGTTTGTATTTTCCTTCTACTGCTGCTTATTTTTCCAACAGCCATTTTATATGCTAATAAAAACTTTACTCTGGGTAAAGTTAAGTAAACAAATCTTTTGTTGGAGAACTGTCAGCCTAAAATATATTCGCTAATTTCTCGTTTGCATAGTTTATACATGTTCGTGCACCTCTCTGATATCCATAGATGTGTGTAAGGATTGGATGAGGAGAATACTTGCCTGGGTGTTAAGTTCGTGTTAAAGGAGTGGTTGAATCTGCCAGTGGTCCTGGGTGAATCAGATACCTTTGTGGCCCATGGTTATCTGTATGAACAATGTGTGTGTGCAGAGTTATCCAAGATATTAATGGAGATGATACTAATATAGAACATAGGCCTCTACCTATCATAAACAGATCTGGTTCTAATCAAATATTCTGTGAAGGTATCTCCAGAAATGGCTTCTACTTTAAGACTGATCATATTCCAGTATTGTTTCTAAGTAAGGGAAAAGCAATTTATTTTCTCACGTGATTCTGACACTGTGAGTTTGGCATCTGATGAGGCACAAATACAATATTTGTCCTACAAGGTACTGCTGAGTTTTTCAGCAAGTCTGGGCAGGTTTCTGAAGATGGCTGAGTTCCGTTTGTCCGTTCACACCCGGAGGAATTTTTTGTCTGTTGAAGTAGCATAAACTAGGTTAAAATTTCCAAGATAAGATCTACCTGCAGTTTTAATGATGATTCTGCAGGTATTTTGTATGTTTGTATTTTTCCTTCATTCCTGTATACTTTCACTGCAGAATCTTTAAAAGACAGTAACAGTCATTGTCTCCTGAAGAAAAGCTGCAGAAGTAAATTACCTAATGTAGTTTTTCATGTTTGGACTTGATGTTGGTTTTTTTGAGTCAGAAGCATGGACCATTGCTTGTCTTAGCATCCTGTATGTCTTAACTGAGCTATGGGAGTGTGCTGTCACTAGTCCAGAGGAAAGGTACCTTTGAGAAGGTTTTGGCTGTGATGTAAAGTTTGTAAGGACTTTGAAAGAGTTTCCAGAGGTAGAAGTTATTATAATCACTACAAATAACGAGTTCTAGATTGGTGGCAAGATTTTTTCTTGAGGCTAATATCTAGATAGAATAGCAAAAATGTGTGTGAGTTGTGAAAATATCTTTTTAAAATATATAGTGAAAATACATGTGTGTATATATATTAAATGTATAATTTTAGTATTTTGAATTATAAAGCAGCCCATTGTGACTGGCAAATAAGACCTTTTTTAAAAAAGCATCATATATCATGTAATGTAATTTCATTGTGAAGTGGGTTTTTGGAGGGCATTTAATTTATTAAATCAATTATTAAATGAGAAGCTATAGTTTATGTATCTAGTAAATATAAATTCAGATAAATTTTCAAGAATGAGTGTTTCAATCTATGACAATTTAAATTTCATTGTCGCTTGTTTTATTAATTGGCAATTAAATGGCAGGGTAACGTTTGACAGCCTTTATTAGGACTTTTAAAATTTTTTGCCAGTGTACTGTAGTTTCAGGCACACATTTTTGTTTTAAGCTGTATTTGTGACGTAGGTGCAAAACACAGTACGAAGTATTTACAAAGCGTATGAAAAAAGTGCGTAGGACTAAAGACCACAAGAAAACAGATAAGAATCTAATAGTTTTCTAAGGGTAGCCAAATTGACTAGGAGTGTTATTTACTTTTTCTTAACCAAATTATTTTTAACCTACTTATTACTCGATAATGTTAAAATGTTTGAAAGTGATTTTCTTAAGAGTGAGGTGTGTTAACCCTTTGTATGGGGTAGAGTGCGTTCCTTTTCATTTAGGGCCTAGTAAAGAGAGTATTATTGAATAAGTACTTCACTAATGAACTTTTGTAGCTTGCTTTTACTAAAGGCTGTGGCCTGACGGAGCATTGGTTTTGTAATTGGAAAAGTGTGTCCTCTTTTGCTCTTACACCATTTTCCTTCTCTTTCTCATTCTTACAGTGAATCCTCATAGACATCTGCCAAAAAGATTGCTTTGGGAGTAGATGTAAAACTCATCTAATTGTTACCATCCGGAGTAGCAATAAGCCACATTACTCTTGGAAGAAATTAAAATCTTTGCTAGGTGCTTGATACATTAGGTGTTCTTTCTCTTGCCTGTATGTGACTCAAGCGCTCTGATTGGCCTTGCCAGACCAAGAGGCCCTTTTCCTACAGCTGAATTTTTCCCCACTGTCTCTTGTAAGCAGCATCTGGCCTTGTTTTGGTGACTCTGTACTTCTAGGTTCTGGTTGTGCCCTCCTGTGGGTTGTGCTCTCCAATTGCCTGTTGGTTGTCTTCCTTCGTGTGTGTGTCTAGCCGTTGGTGCACACTGCATGTGTCCAGGGCAGAATTATCTTGCGCCACCTCGTTTTCAGTTTTTTATTAATGCTGTGATTATTCTGCCTGCCCCATTGGGATTCAGTTTTGACCCTTTACCAAGTGGCATCAGTGCCTGTTACATCCTCTTTTGATCAGCTGTCCACTGCCTTCAGCCTGGGGCACTACAGCAGCCTCCTACCACCTTCCCGTTTCTGTTCAGTCCTGCATGCGCCCTCTGAATTTGTGGTGTCTTTGTTAATCATTCATCATTCATTTTGACACTTAATTGTGTACTGCGTTGTTTAGCTACTTAAATGATTTCAAGGGTGTCATTTCTCCACCTAGGCTGGAATTTCTGTAGGACAGAACCTTTGTCGACATCTGTAGTACATACATAGCAAGCATTCAGTTTTGAATGCAAGTTTGCCTAAAGTTTCATTGTAATACAATTTCATTGTGAAGTGGGTTTTTGGAAGGGATTTAATTTATTATAAATGAGAAGCTATAGTTTATGTATTTAAATTTATAGTAAATATAAATTAAATTTGAATAAATTTTCAAGAATGATTGTTTCAACCTATTGACAATTTAAATTTCTTTGTCGCATGTTTTATTAATTGGTAATTAAATGGCAGGGTAATGTTTGACAGCCTTTCTTAGGCCTTTTAAAATTTTTTGCCAGTGTACTATAGTTTCATGCACAAAGTTTTGTTTTAAGCTGTATTTGTGACGTAGGTGCAAAACACAGTACAAAAATATTTACAGAGTATATGAAAAAGTGCATAGGACTTTTTGTACCTGAGAACTTAGGTTGAGAGTCAGAAGTACAGGTAAAACTCAGTTCTGGTGCAGATGTCACGAGGAAGTCTGCTATAATAGGACATTGAGTAACACCAGTTTTTTCTTCCCCACATGTTGCTTTTCCTTGTAACTAAAAGGAGTTGTATACACTTATCTAAACCATCACTCTTACAACTTAACGGATTTTAAGATTTTCAGATTTTCATAAAACCCTAATCTATAGATCATGAAACTGAGGCTTAGAGAGGTTAAGCCCAGAGTGATAGGTCTGGTACATAGCGGAGCCAGGATTCCATCCTAAGACATCTGTCCCTTGAGCCAAACTATATAACCCCAAATGAGCACTTCAGGAAGTCGATTTTGTTATATTGTACCACCTGCAAAAAGAACAGACTTGACAGTTCATGCAAAACCCATGTGTTAGTATTCAAGTAAAATGTACTTTCTTAAAAAAAAAAACAAACCCAACCACAAGCTTTCATATCACTTTCTGTTGACTTAACAGTTTAAGTAATCACAGGCCATTCTGGATCATGAAGGTTCTTAAAAGGAAACCAGTGAGTGGATAGTACAGGGAAATGAGTATCTGGTGTTGGAAGCTACTGTCTCTTTGTTCTTGATGACTTAGATACCTGGTTGCATTGCTAAATATTAAGCAGTATTGCCTTCTGTAGATACTGCTTAGCTCCAGATTGGTGTGATGAGTTAGTCTAGACTTGTGGAATATTCTCAGAAGCTGGCCCTGGATTAAAAGGAACTGGAGGTAATGCAAACGCTGGTAGTAGCATTTGCTTTGGCAGGGAGAAATCTCTCGCAGACTTCCATTAGCGGTCCAAGGGCTCCAGAAGAAGTTCATTTCCGGTGCTTTGTTCTTATTAGGGCATTTTAGACTTAGGTGGTCATTAGTTCTCATCTGTAGATCCAAATCTGTTTTTTGTTTTGTTTTTGTTTTTTCATTCCCATGTAATTACTTTTAAAACCACAGATGGAAGGTTTCTAGAAAGCCTTTGCCATTTGCCTGATTGATTTTGTTGCATACAACTCTGCCATTTTAGGGTAGAGGTTTGAGGTTTAAGAGGATCTTTTAAATGGTCAGTCATGATAGAGTATGAAACCTATGTTCTAATTCATTTTCTAGAAACTTTGTGGTTAACAAAAACACATAACTACTTAACCATTTTTATACATACAGTTCAATAATGTTAAGTATATTCACATTGTTGTGTAGCAGATCTTCAGAACTTCATGTAAAACTGGAACTCTATACCCATTAAACGACTTCCTAGCTCTCTCTCTACCCTTAACCGCCACCCCCAGGCTCCTGGTAACCACCATTCTACTTTCTATGTTTATGAATTTGACTACTTTAGATACTCCATGTAAGTAGAATAATGCAGGATTTGTGACCTGCTTGTTTTACTTAGCATAATATCTGTAAGGTTAATCCATGTTGTAGGATGTGACAGTTCCTTCCTTTTTAAGGTTGAATTATATTCTGTTGTATGGATATACCACATTTTGTTTATCCATTCATCTGTCTGTGGACTAGGCTTGCTCCCACCTCTTGGCTTTTGTGACTAGTGCTGTGAAGTTAGGTATGCAAATATCTCTTCAAGACCCTGGTTTCAACTGTTTTGCATATCTACCCAGAAGAGAGATTTCTGGATCATGTGATAGTTTATATTTAATTCCTTAAGCAACCACCACATTTCCATAGTGATTGCATAATCTTACAATCCCATGAACGATGCACAAGGATTCCAATTTCTCCATGCCTTTGCCAACAGTCGTTAGTTTTTGTTTTGTTTTGTTTTGATAGTGGTGTGAGGTGCTATCTCATTGTGGTATTGATTTGCATTTTTGTAATGATTAATGATATTGAGCATCTTTCCATATCCTTCTTGGGCATTTGTATATCTCCTTTGGAGAAATGTCTATTCAAGTCCTTTGACCACGTTATATTCAGGTTTTGTTGTTGTTGTTGTTGTTGTTGTTGTTGTTATAGGAGTTCCTTATATATTCTGGATATTAACCCCTTATCGGATGATTTGCAACTATGTTCTCCTATTTGGCCGGTTGCCTTTTCACTCTGTTGATCATATTCTTTGAACAAAAGTTTTTGTTTGATATAGTTACTTTTGCTTTTGGTGTCATATTCAAGATATCATTGCCAAATCCAGTGTCATGAACTTTTTCCCTATGCTTTCTCCTAGGCATTTTATAGTTTTGGGTCTTAATGTTTTGGTCTTTAACCCATTTTGGGTTAACTTTTATTTATGGTGTAAGATAAAGGGTGCAACTCTATTCTTTTGCATGTGGATATCCAGTTTCTCCAGTTCCATTTGTTGAAGAGGCTGTCCTTTCTTCACTGAGTAGTATTTGTGTCCTTGTATGAAAATTAATTGGCTATATATGTAAGGGTTTATTTCTGGACACTATATTCTATTTAATTGCTCTGTCTTTATGCCAGTACCACACTATTTTGAATACTATAGCTTTGTAATATGTTTTGAAATGAGGAAATGTGAGACTCTGTCTTCTTCCTTTTCAAGATTATTTTGGTTATTTGAGGTCCCTTGAGGTTCTGTGTGAATTTTAGGATATACTTTTCTACTTCCCTTGGGATTTTGGGATTTTGATAGGGATTATGTTGAACCTATAGATCACATCGGGTAGTATTGGTACCTTAGCAGTATTCTAACCCGTAAACATGGGATGTCTTTCCATTTATTTGTGTCTAATTTTTTCAGCAGTGTTTTGTAATTTTCAGTGTACAAATCTTTCACTTCCTTGGTTAGGTTTATTCCTAAGTATTTTATTCTTTTTGATGTCATTGTAAAGAAAACATGCATTTTTGAACTAATGATTTGGAATTTTTCTTTTTGACTTAGTCTTTTGGCTTTAAATATTTAAGGATTTAATATTTTCCTGAGTTTCTATTTGCATTTGAATTTTTTATTTTCTGTTATTTTTAAACTTATCAGGCAACTCTGTCACTCTTTTTTTTTTAATGGTTTCTGCTTTTCTCATGCCTTAAAATCTCTAGAGATTATATATTCACCAATATTTTATGTCCATGCTTCCATCTTTAAATGCAAATCTCTATTTCTTCAGTCCGTTGACATCAGGTAGGGAATCTGTCCTCAAATCATTAGTCAATGGCCTTAACACCACTTACTGAATTATATACAGTATTTCCTTTCATTCAAGTTCTGTTATGTACTAGGATCTATTTCTTTCTTTCTTTCCCCCAGGGTATTTTTTTTCTCATATATATGTCTATGTATTTGTACATTTCTGTTTTAACTTTATTTTAGGTAATATAGCTTATTTATATATTTCATTAGCTGGCTTGGCAGGTCATCCCCCTCCCTAAGTGATTATTCTTCAACAAGCAGTTTCTTATCAATCTTGTTTTTATTCCCTATGAATCCTCAAATCATTTTGTAAAGAAAATTTTAAATTGCTATTTGCTTTTTGGTTACAGTTACATTAAAATGTTAGATAAATTTGGAATTTGACATCTTTACAGGGTTTTCCATTTTGTCTTTCTCCTATGTATATATATTAGGTAAAACTGTATGAAGTTATGAAATTATAATTTTTGTCAGTCCAACATAATTGAGTAACAACTTATTGAATCTAATATTAGTAAGTTTTTATGCATTTTTGTGTTGGCTAGAGCTTCAGAACAGTGTTAAATAAAGAGTGATGAAAAAGCAGGCATCCTTGTGTTTCTGTGTTTTGTTTTGTTTTGTTTTTAAGAGAAAAATACCTTAAGTGTTTCATTGTGTAATATGATTGGGGTAGTTGGTTGAAGTTAGGTGTTCTTAAATTTCTTGTATTTTTAAAGAGTTTTAGTTTTAAGAGTTACTAGGAATAGGTACTATATTTTATCTCTTGCAGTTATTTTATGGCCTTTTTACCTTAAGCTGTAGAAGCAGTCCTCTTAACTCAGCTGCACTGAACTCTCTTGGTGAATTTATACCCATGTCTCTCTTCCCTCTAGTAAAGTCGTCCAGGGATACCCATTGGACTTGGGCTGCCTGCAGCTGCGAGGCTACACTCACATACTTCCACATTTGCTCCTTTTAGTTAATGTGCGTATTTTTATATTGTGGTTTTGATTTTTACCAGAACTCTTCTTAAAAAGCTATTATATCTATATAATCCCTCATGAGTATTGATATATCAATATATAGTAATTATTATAGTAATATTATATATAAAATATATGTTAATAATCCCTCATGAATACATTAATGCCCTCCCTAGGGGGATGGGGGAACTAAGTTCTCACATTTAATTTCCAAGAGAGTTCACCTGAGACTTGGTATTAAAATGAGCCTGTCACCATCTCCCTTGCCGCCATGTGATCTGCACACTCCTTTGCCTTCTAGGAGTGGAAGCAGCCTGAGGTCCTCAGCAGAAGCAGATGCTGGTACCACACTTCCTGTACAGCCTGCAGAACCATGAGTCACGTAAACCTCTTTTCTTTATAAATTACCCAGCCTCCAATATTCCTTTAAAGCAACACAAATGGACTGAGACATCAGTTTGCTCTCAATGTGATATTTTTAAAAAATACCAACAAAACTTTTTATGGAGTTAGAAAAGTTGCTGTTAAATTTTCTGTGAAAAAATGAAAATGTAGAAATACTGGGGAAATTCTGGAAAACAAAAGTTATGAGGAATGACTAGCACAAGCAGTTATTAAAACCTGCTCTTAAACTATTATGTAATTGGTATAATTAGAATAAAGTACTGGTATATAAATAGACAAATTAATGGAATAGAATAGAAATTCTAGTAATAGACCTAAGTATATGTGGTTTATGTTAAGCTACTTTTCTTCTGGGAGTCTGGAATTTTGGTATGTGTTAGGCAGAGGGGTACCATGTGGCTAGCCCCAAGTAAAAACCTTGGAACTCTGTATTAATTTCCTATTGTACCGGTAGCAAATTATCACAGGTTGAGTGGGTTAAAACACAAGTCTATCCTCTTATTCCAAAGGGCGGAAAGTCAGGATGTGTGGCCGATTGCCACAGTTACTGCTTGAGATCATCATTACAGCAGTTACTTCTGTTACTGCTTGAGACTGTCATTACAGCAGTTACTACTGGAGACCATCATTCCAAGACTGAACGAAGGGACGAACATAGAAATGAAAAAAGACGAAAGAAACTGTTGTAAGGAAAGGGAAATGGGGAGAAGAAGAGAGCTCCCTGCTTCTAGTGAGCAAAGGCAGACCCCCTTGAGCTTCTACAGCCCTTTTGTATTTATTGGGTAACAAGAGCGAGGAGGAGGAGGTAACCATTGGCCAGCGGCTTAATTGATCACAGATTCGTATTGTTACTAACAGGCTTCAGTTATGTCTAATCATAAGAAACATTTGTGCAGCCTCCAACATCTCCTTTTTGTTAAATTAGTTGAGCAAGACAATTAATTACAGGTTGTGCAGCCCTTAGTGGCGCCTAGACAGGGACTTGAAGGGACTATCAGGGACAAAAAGGGACCTGAAGAGAACTGAAGAGACCCGAAGAGACCTGAAAACTAGTTCAGGCCATGACGGGAACAGGGCGTCGGGCATGCCTCATTGTACCCTCCTCCCTTTGGAATTCGGGCACCATTGTAGCTGACTGTCACTGCTACTAGAGACTGTCATTACAGCAGTTACTGTTATTGTCTGAGACCGTTATTATGAGACTGAACGAAGGGATGAACGTAGAAATGATTTAAAAAAAAAAAAAGGAATTTTTAAGGAAAGGCTAGCATAGGGAAGAAGAGAGAAGGAAAGAATAAAACGGCTCCCTGCTTCTAGTGAGCAAAGGCAGCTCCTGAGCTTCTACAGCCCTTTCGTATTTATTGGGTAACAAGAGCAAGGAGGTGGAGGTAACAATTGGTTGGCTGCTTAATTGATCACAGGTTCATATTATTACTAACAGACGTCAGATGTACCTAATCAGAAACATTTGTGTGGCCTCCAACAAGGGTGTTGAGGCTGTGCTCTTTCTGTAGGCTTCAGGGGAGAATCTTTTTCCTTGTCTTCTTTAGCTTCTAGAGGCTTCCTGAATTTCTTGGTTCATGGCCTCTGACATCACTTCACCGTTTTCCTAATCCGACCATCTTGCTCCCATCCTCATATCACCTTCTGTTCCTCTGAGTGTCGTTATTAATATATTCGGCCCATCTGGCTAATCTGGGATAATCTCCCCATCTCAAAATCCTTAATTTAATCACATCTACAAAATTCCTTTTGCCATGTAAGGTAACATTCGTAGCTTCCTGGGATTAGGACATGAACATTTTGGGGAGTCATTATTCAGCCTACCACAGACATTGAGTTTCTGATGAGCTTTCTTGATAGATACGACACCAAAAGCACAAACAACAAAAGGGGAGAAAATAAAGTAGACATCAACATTTGAAAGTTTTGTGCTTTAAAAGGCCCTATAAAGAAAGCGAAAAGACAACCCACAGAATGGGAGAAAAATTTTCGTAAATCATGTATCTGATAAAGAGGTATGTATCTAGGATGTATAAAGAACTCTTAAAACCTCAGTAAAAACAGACAGCTCAAAAAATGGGCAGGGGATCTGAATAGGCATTTCTCGAAATAAAGATATACAATAAGCATATTAAAAGATGCTCTACATCATTAGCTATCAGAGAAATACAAATGAAAACCAAAATGAGATACCATTTCACACCCACCAGTATGGCTGCAATCAAAAAGATGGATAATAAATGTTGGCAAGGGTGCGGAGACATTGGAACGTCTTGTTACTTTATGGGTAACATGAGATGGTGTAGCTGCTTTGGAACAGTTTGGCAGGTCCTGAAAATACATAGTTACTGTGTGACCCACAGTTCTGCTCCTTAGTATATACTCCAAAGAAATGAAAACACAAAAACTTGCACATAAAAACTTATGCCAGTACATTCATAGCAGCGTTATTTATAATAGCCAGAAAGTAGAAACAACGGAAATGTTTGAAGAATGGATCAAATGGAAGATTATTCAGCCATAGAAATGAGTGAAGTATTATTTTGAATGCACGTGACAACACAGGTGAACCTTGAAAACATTGTGGTAAGTGAACAGAGCCACTCCCAAAAGACCATATAGGACCCTAGAAGCCATTTATATGAAATGTCCAGAATAGGCAAGTCCACAGAGACAAAATAGATACGTGGTTGTCTAGAACTGTGGAGAGCAGTGTAGGGAGGGACTGGTGAACATTCTTGTGTGAGTCTTTGTATGCACATGTATTTTATTTTCTCTCAGGTAAGTACCTATGAGTGGAATGTCTGGATCATGTGGTAGTTGTATGTTTAAGAAACTGCTAACCTGTTTTCCAAAGCGGCTATACCATTTTATATTCCCGTCAGAAGTGTATGAGAGTTCCATTTCCTTCATATGCTTGCCAGTGCTTGGTATGGTCAGTCCTTTACATTTTAGCCATCTTCACCGGTGTGTAGTGGTACAGGCATTTCTCATTTTATTGCACTTTGCCTCCTCCACAGCCAATGTGCTGTTTACAAATGGAAGGTTTGTGGCAGTCCTGCCTCACACAAATCTATTAGCACCATTTTTCCAATAGCATATGCTCACTTCCTGTTTTTGTGTCGCAGTTTGGTAAGTCTCATAATATTTCAGGCTTTTTCACTATTGTATCTGTTACAGTAATCTGCAATCAGTGATTTTTGATGTGATTGTGTAATTGTTTTGGGATGCCCACAAACCACACCCGTATGACACTGCAGACTTAACCGATAAATGCCTGTGTTCTGTCTGCTCCGACTGGCTGTTCCCGCAATTCTCCCCCCTACTCAGGCCGCCCTGTTCTCTGAGACAACAATATTGAAATTAGGATAGTTGCTTAGTGAGGACGGCATGTTAAAGCTGAGACAGGCCAAAAGGTAGGCCTCTCGCAGCAGACAGTTAACCAAGTTGTGAATGCAGAGGAGAAGTTCTTTAAGGAAGTTAAAAGTGCTACTCTGGTGAACAGATGAATGATAAGAAAGCAAAACAGCTTTATTGCTGATAGGAGAAAGCTTTAGTCTTCAGGATAGAAGATCAAACCAGCCATAAGCATTCTATTAAGTCAAAGTTTAATCCAGAGCAAGGCCCTGTCTTCGCTTCGGTTCTGTAAAGACTGAGGGGGAGGAAGCTGCAGAAGAACAGTTGGAAGCCAGTAGAAGTTGGTTCATGAGGCTTAAGGAAAGGCTTCATCACGTAAAGTGCAAGGTGAAGTGGTTGAGTGCTGATGCACAAGTTGCACCGCGTTATCCAGAAGATCTGGCTGATATCATTGATAAACATGGCCACACTAAACAACAGATTTCCCATGTAGATGAAACAGCCTTCTTTTGCAAGATGCCATCTTGGTCTTTCTTGGCTAGAGAGGAGAAGTCAGTGCCTAGCTTCAAAGCTTCGAAGGACAGGCTGATTCTCTTGTTAGGAAATAGTGAAGCTGGTGACTTTTAAGTTGAAGCGAGTGTTCATGTGTCATGCTGAAAATTCTAGGGACCTTAAGAATTATGCTAAATCTACTCTGCCTGTGCTTTATAACTGGAACAGCAAAGCCTGAATGACAACACATCTGTTTATAACATGGTTTACTGAATATTTTAAGCCCACTGTTGAGACCTACTGCTCAGAAAAAATAAGACTTTCCAAATATTACTGCTTGTTGACAAGGCAGCTGGTCACCCAGGAGCACTAATGGAGATGTACAAGGAGCTGCACGTTGTTTTCATGCCTGCTAACACAGCGTCCATTCTGCAGCCAAGGATCAAGGAGTAATTTCAACTTTCATGTCTTATTTTAAAAATACGTTTCTTAAGGCTATAGCTGCCACAGAGAGTGAGTCCTCAGTTGGATCTGGGCAAAGTCCATTGAAAACCTCCTGGAAAGGATTCACCATTCTAGATGCCATTAAGAATATCTGTGACTTGGCCGGGCGCGGTGGCTCAAGCCTATAATCCCAGCACTTTGGGAGACCGAGACGGGCGGATCACGAGGTCAGGAGATCGAGACCATCCTGGCTAACACGGTGAAACCCCGTCTCTACTAAAAATACAAAAAAACTAGCCGGGTGAGGTGGCGGGCGCCTGTAGTCCCAGCTACTCGGGAGGCTGAGGCAGGAGCATGGCGTAAACCCGGGAGGCGGAGCTTGCAGTGAGCTGAGATCCGGCCACTGCACTCCAGTCCGGGCGACAGAGCGAGACTCCGCCTCAAAAAAAAAAAAAAAAAAAAATGTGACTCATAGGAGGAGGTCAGAATCTCAACAGGAGTTTGGAAGAAGTTGTTTCCAACACTCATGAATGACTTTGAGGAGTTCAAGATGTCAGTAGAGAAAGTGACTGCAGATACGGTGGAAGTAGAAAGAGAACTAGGATTAGAAGTGGAGCTTGGGCTGGGTGTGGTGGCTCATGCCTATAATCCTAGCACTTTAGGAGGCCTAAGCGGAAGGAATATGGAGTCCAGGAGTTCAAGAACCTCCTGAGCACTATGGCAAAACCCTGTCTTTACAAAAACTACAAAAAGCTAGGTGTGGTGGCTCTCACCTATTGTCCCAGCCACTCAGGAGGCTGTGGTGGGAGGATTGTTAGAGCCCAGGAAGTCGAGGCTGCAGGAAGCATTCCAGCCTGGGCAATAGAGTGGCATCCTGAAGATGTAACTGAATTGCTGCAGTGTTATGATAAAACTTGAACAAATGAGGAGTTACTTCTTTTAGATGAAAGGAAGTGGTTTCTTGAGATGAAATCTGCTCCTGGTGAAGATGCTGTGAACCTTGTTGAAATGGCAGCAAAGGATTCAGAGTATTATCAACTTAATTGATAAAGTAGTGGCAGGGTTGGAGAGGATTGACTTCAGTTTTGAAAGAAGTTCTTCTGGCCGGGCGCGGTGGCTCACACCTGTAATCCCAGCACTTTGGGAGGCCGAGGTGTGCGGATCAAAAGGTCAGGAGATCAAGACCATCCTGGCTAACACGGTGGAACCCTGTCTCTACTAAAAATACAGAAAAATTAGCCGGGTGTGGTGGCGGGTGCCTGTAATCCCAGCTACTCGGGAGGCTGAGGGAGGAGAATCGCTTGAACGTAGGAGGCGGAGGTTGCAGTGAGCCGAGATCGCACCATTACACTCCAGCCTGGGTGACAGAGCAAGACTCCATCTCAAAAAAAAAAAAAAAAGTTCTTCTGTCAGTAAAATGCTGTCAAACAGCATTGCATGCTACAGAGAAATCTTTCACAAAAGGGTGGCAAACTTCATTGCTGTTTTTTATTATTATTATTTATTTATTTATTTATTTTCCCAAGACAGAGTCTTGCTCTGTCACCCAGGCTGGAGTGCAGTGGCGTGATCTCGGCTCACTGCAACCTCCACGTCCTGGTTCAAGCAATTCTACTATGAGCTCCCAAGTAGCTGGGATTACAGGCGCCCCCCCACCATACCTGGCAAATTTTTGTATTTTTAATAGAGACGGGGTTTCACCTCGTTGGCCAGGTTGGTCTCGAACTTCTGACCTCATGATCTGCCTGCCGTGGCCTCCCAAAGAGCTGGGATGACAGGCGTGAGCCACCATGCCTGGCCCATTGCTGTTTTATGAAATTGCCACAGCCACCCCACCCTTCAACGACCATTATCCTGATCAACCTTGAGGCAACACTGTCCTCTATCCAAAAGATTATGACTTGCTGAAGCTTCAGATGATTGTTAGGATTTTTTTAGCAATAAAGTATTTTTAAATTAAGATATGTATTTTCTTAGATACAGTGCTATTGTGCTTTCAATAGATTACAATGTAGTGTAAATGTAACTTTTGTAAGCACTGGGAAATCAAGAAAACTTATGTGACTTTATTGTGTGATGTAGGTTTTATTGTGGCCTGGAACCAAACCTGCAATATCTCTGAGGTATTCCTGCATTTCATTGTAATTTTAATTGTATTTCTTTGGTGAGTAATAATGTTGAGCATCTTTTCATGTGCTTATTTGCCATCCATATATCTCATTTGGCAAAGTGTCTCTTCACATCTTTTGCCCGTGTTTGATTAGGCTGTTTTCTTATTTTTGAGATTTGAGGGTTCTTTGTTCTGGGTACCAGTATTCTGAAGATAAGTATTTTACAAGGATTCCTTCCAAGTCTGAGTTTGTGTTTTTAATCTCCTAACAGTCTTCTGAAGAGCAGAAGTTTTTTTTTTTTTTTTTGAGGCGGAGTCTTGCTCTGTCGCCCAGGCTGGAGTGCAGTGGCCGGAACTCAGCTCACTGCAAGCTCCACCTCCCGGGTTCCCGCCATTCTCCTGCCTCAGCCTCCCGAGTAGCTGGGACTACAGGTGCCCGCCACCTCGCCCAGCTAGTTTTTTGTATTTTTAGTAGAGACGGGGTTTCACCGTGTTAGCCAGGATGGTCTCGATCTCCTGACCTCGTGATCCGCCCGTCTCGGTCTCCCAAAGTGCTGGGATTACAGGCTTGAGCCACCGCGCCCGGCCATGAAGAGCAGAAGTTTTTAATTGATTAAATCTAGTTGATCAGTTTGTTCTTTTGTAAATCATGTTTTTGGTATGGTATCTAAGAAATCTCTGCCTAACTCAAGGTCACAAAGATTTTCACCTGTATTCTTTTCTGGACGTTTTACAGTGGTAGGTCTTTCATGTAGCTCTGTGATTGATTTTGAGTTAATTTTACGTATGACGTGAGTTTTGTACCCAAGTTCATTCTTTTTTTTTTTTTTTTTGCATATAAATAACCAGTTCTTCTAGTGTTGTCTTCTGCATTGTCCTTGTACTTTTGTACCTTGTGCCTTGTACTTTTGTACCTTGTACCTTGTCTGTCTCTTGTTCTGTTAATCTGTTTTTCTGTGTTGGTGCCGGTACCACACTGTCTTGACTGTAGCTGTATTATAATTATTGAAACAGATAGTGTCAGTTCACCAACTTGTTCTGTTTCAGAGTTTTGCCTATTCAAGATCCTTCACATTTCATTATGAATTTTAGAATCAGCTTATCAATTTGTACAACAAATCCTTCCTGGGTATTGATTGGGACTATGTTAAATCTATAGATGATTTTGTGGGGGGAACTGACAACAGTATTTAGTTTTCTGACACATGAACAGGGATATTTTCACCATTTAGGTCTTTAATGTAGTTTTCAGTATAAAATTTTTAAAGTATCTTCTGTCATATTTATCTCTAAGTATTTAATATTTTTGATACTAGTTTATTAATAAGCAGTTTTTTAAAAATCTCAGTTTCTGGTTCATTGTTAGTATGTAGAAGTAAATTTTATGTTGATCTTGTATTCTGTAATTGTGCTAAACTGACTTAATAATTCTAATAGCTTTTCTGTAGATTGCATTGGACTTTTTACGTAGATGGTCATGTCTGCAAATACGTTTTTTTCCAGTCTGGATACCTTCTGTTTTGCTTACCTGATTGTACTGCTTATGACCTCCAGTGCAATGTTGAAGTAGTAAAAGTGGACACCTCTGTCATGTTCATAATCTTCGGGGGGAAGCAGTCTTCCACCATTAAGTATGCTGTTAGCCGTGCAGGTTAGATGCCCTTTCCCAGGATGAGGAAGTTCTTTTATGTTTGGTTTGAGGCGTTTTTAATAGGAATGGTTATTTATCCAGTGCCTTGTCTGTATCACTGATTTTTTTGGCTAACATGATGAATGACCAACCTTGCATTTCTTACTTGGTCATGATAGGTATTATGCAATTTATTTTAAAGTTTTGTTTGTTTGTTTGTTTGCTAAAACTTAGAATTCTTGTATCTTTGGTCATTAGGAATATATATATTTTTCCCCTTATAATGCCTTCTCTTTCAGTATTGGAGTAATGCTGGTCTCATAAAATTAGTTGATGTGTTTTTACTTTTTACTTTTTTTGGAAGAATCTGTATAAAAATGGTGTTATTTCTTCCATAAATGTGTGGTAAGAATTACCATTGAAACCATCTAGGCTTGGAGTTTACTTTGTTGGGATTTTTTTAAACGTAATTTCAATTTTTGAGAAATAGGGTTATTCAGGTTATCTATTTCTTCCTGAGTGAACTTTGGTAATATCTTTCAAAGAATTTGTTCATCTAAGTTGTCAAATTAATTGGCAGTTGTTCATAATGTTCCCTTTACTATCTTTTGAATATTTGTAGCAACTGTAGTGTGGTGACACTTCTCTTATTCCTGAAACTTATAATTTGTGTTTTCTGTCATTTTTTTCTTGATCCTACTGGCTACAAGTTTATTAATTTTAATCTCACAAAAAGCATCTTTTGGCTTTATTATTCTCTGTATATGTTTGTATTTGTCTCACTTTTTTGGTTTCATTGACTTTTTCACTTGAATTTTATTTCTTTTTGTTTTTTCTTTGCTTAGCGTGTAATTTCTCCTTTATTTTCTAGTTTTTTAAGGTGGATACTGAGGTTTTTGATTTGAGGTCTTTGGATATTTATCAAAGATCTTTTTGTTATTGATACATAATTCCGTTCTGGCAAGAGACCATACTTGGTATGACATTAGTTCTTTTGGTTTGAGACTTGTTTTGTGACTTTGAATGTAGGCTGTCTTGGTGAATGTGTGCATTTGAGAAGAATATGTCTTCTGCTGTTGCTGGAGTACTCTGTCAGGGTCAGGTCGGTTGTAGTGGGTTCAAGTTCACCATTTTCTTGCTGATTTTTTGCCTACTTTGTTCTATCAATTATTGAGAAACACGTATCTGTGTTCCACCTGGTGTCATTTCCTTCTGCCTGAAGGATTTTTTGTAGTGTGGATCTGCCAGTAATGAATTGTTTCGGCTTTTGTGTCTCTGAAAATGTCTTCATTTTGCCTTTGTTCGTAGATACTATTAGCTGCTACAGAATTCGGGTCGACATGTTTTCTTTTTTTTTTTCTTTTAGTCTTTAAAGAGATACTGTCTTCCCACTTGCATTGTTTTCCAGAAGAAATTTGATGTCATCCTTATCTTTGTTCCTCTGTATATTACATGTCTTTTTTTTCTCTTGATGCTTTTAAGATTTTTTTTGTAAATCTTGTTTGAAATAATTTGATTATCTCTTGGTATAGTTTTTTTTCATGTTTAGTGAGCTCAGGGTTTGTTGAGCTTCTTGGATCTCGGGATTTACAGTTTTCATTACGTTTGGGACATTTTCACTTACTATTTCTTTAAACACTTTTCCTGTCCTCCTCCTCCTCCTCCTCCTCCTCCTCCTCCTCCTCCTCCTCCTCCTCCTCCCAACCCCATTTTGGGGATTCCAGTTCTCTAGGCATTAGGCAGCTTGAAGTTGATCCCACAGCACACTGCACTGTTTAGATTTTTTGGATCGTTTCCTGCGCGTTCCATTTTGGATGGGTCTACTGCTATGCCTTCAAGTTCCCTAATTTTTGTTTTGCGTGTCTAATCCACCCTTAATCCCATCAATCACATTTTTTTCATCTCACAAATTGTGGTTTTCATCTCTGGAAGTATAATTTGTCTTTGTATCTTCCATCTCTCTACTTAACTTTTTGACCATATGGAACACGTTTATAATACCTGTTTTATTGTCTTGTCTGCTAACTTCTGTGCCAGTTCTAGGTTGGTTTCAATTGATGATGATTCTCATATTGGGTCATGTTTTTCTGTCTCTTGTGTGTGCCTGATAATCTTTGATTGGCTGCCAGATAATTGCAAATTTTACTTTCTTGGGTGCTGCTGTTTTTGTATTCCCATAAATATTCTTGAGCTTTGTTTTAAGATGCAGTTAAGTTACTTGACAGTTTGATATTCTGGGATGTCTTACTTTTAAGATGTGTTAAGTGGGTCCGGAACACTGTTTGGTTTTGCACGATTATTCCCCACAGCTGAGGTAAGGCCCTCCTGAGCTCTCTGTCCAGTATGTCATGAGTTCTGGATTTTTCTAGTTGGTAGAAATAGGCACTGTTTCTGACCCTGTTTCTGTTTCTGAAACGGCAGATCGCGGCTCACTGCAGCCTTCACCTCTCAGGTTCAAGGGATTCTCCTACCTCAGCCTCCCGAGTAACTGTGATTACAGGCATGTAGTACCACTCCCGGCTAATTTTTGTATTTTTAGTAGAGACGGGGTTTCACCATGTTGGCCATGTTGTTCTCAAACTCCTGACCTCAAGTGATCTGCCCACCTTGGTCTCCCAAAGTGCTGGGATTACAGGTGTGAGCCACTGTGCCCTCTCCTTTCTTTTGATGACAGTGAAGAGTTGTCTGTATAGGATTTTATTTTATTTTGCTTATTTTTTTGAGACAGGGTCTTGCTCTGTCACCCAGGCTGTAATGCAGTGGTGTGATCGTAGCTCACTGCAGCCTCGACCTCTGGGGCTCAAGCAATCCTCCTGCTTCAGCCCCCTGAGTGGTTGGGACCATAGGCATGCGCCACCATGCCCAGCTAATTAGGATTTTCTTTTTAACCTACACACAGTAAGACATTATTAGAAACAATGAGACTACAAACCTGTACTTTAAAAAATGTGTTGATTATATATAGCTTGTCTGTCATACATAGCATTTAGAAGTAGCTTATTTTAGTTTCAGATATGATTCAGAAAACTTTATGGATTATTTCACAAAGTTTTGATTTGAGAATTTCTCAGCCCACTGCATTTGGCAATGTATAGAAACTTTCAAGCTTGGCAAATAGATTGATAGCCACAAATGTAATTTTAGATCAGTATCAACTACCTTGTATTTCAGTATTTTTTTTTCCTTTTAAAATTGAAGAATGGTATCTTTTCCCCCCTTCCTCCGCTTATTGCAGCTAATGTCTTATGTTCTTTGTCGCTTTTGTCATGTGGAACACCTCCTCGTGTGCTGTTTTCCTGTCAGGCCTTCAGCAGGTCATCCTCCACGTTGTCAGCAATTTCAGTGATCTCTGAAAAAGCCTAGGATTTTCTCCTTTGACCCTTACCCAGTGTCCTTTGTGAAGGGTTATGTTTACCTGATTTGATGGAATAATTTATGTATAGCATCTCTGAGCCGAGGTTGTCTCTTTGCTTCCATGACTATCTTCATATTATATTTAACTCCCATCTTCTTCATATGTTTAAATAATTGATAGAATTCTAAAGCAGTAGTTTATTTAAGTCAGAAGTTAATGTGCAAGGTGAATAATAATTTAAATCGTTCTTTATACTCCCCTCACCGTAGGCTACGTTAGAAACAAACCAGGATTTTATTTGTCCAAGAATGGTTGAGTGTCAGTAGGTCAGTAGAGCCAGTTCCAGAGCACATAGTCAAGCCAGCAGGTATTTGTAATACCTTCTCTTCCGCTGCATTTTGCTTGCTTCTACTTGCACACTCCTGGGTAAAAGTGAGTGAGATATGTCCAGCATGGCAGACCACAAGAAGTTGGCCAGAGCACTCAGCGCTTTATCCTTGCTGCAGGAATAGGCCCAGATCGTTACTCTTCTCTGGCCATAGTCCTGGGACCAGAAGCCCAATCAGCAGAGCACCTGCTCTTCCACCAGGGTGGTTTGTGCCTGGAGTGAGTGGTGAATAGATGAGGCCAAGGCTCTGCAGATGGATGGCTTTTCTTCACATACTGGTTTATCATTTACTTGTGGTGTGTGTCTTTGGGCAAATTATTTGTGGACCTTTCTCAACTGTACAGTGGGCATAAACATGCTTAATAGAGTTGCCAGGCACTTTGCATAGGTCTTGAAATTTTGGTTTTCAGATATGTTTGCAGATGAGGCATGCTGTCTTTTATCTCCTCTCTCTGTACTGTTTCCTTTGGCCTGTGTCTCTATTTACCTCCTCCCACACCTTGCCTCCAATGAAAGAAACCGGGCTGGAGCATTTGTCTCTTGGATCAGCCTTAATACCCTTATGCTCCCTACTGAGCAGTTCCTTAGGGGCAGGGGAGTCTAAGGCCATCCCCCAAAGAGGTAGCCATTTCTTTAAGGTGTATTGTGTTTTATTTATTCAAATTCTGCATTCCATTTCAGTATCCATGCTGATTCCAGTAGAAAAACAAATTTTCCCAAGTGGATACGCCTTAAGATATGTTTCATGCTTTGTACTTAGAGCTCACAATAGCTCGTTTCTGTGTTTCAGCAGCACTATAACAGTTATTCTTCGGACGCAAGGAGAGTGGACTGGATTGTTGCCAGGGTCTTGGTTCACAGAGGTAGACTAACTTTGACCTTCCTGGGGCCCTGAACAGCTAGCTCCGCCTCAGACAGATCGTTGTGAAAGGCGCTGAGTAACATTTAGATAAGTGGATGATTTTGCATTTTTTACGGTAACATCAGAAAGTCCAGTGTTGTATGAAACACTGCTTATTAATAAAGTAAGAGCATGTGGTTGGATATGAGCTACTTGTAGGAGAATATGCTTGGCTTTCAGTTTCATGGTTCTATTCCTGCAGATTTTTACTGCATCAGCTTGTTTTATTTGCACAGCTTGTGTATAGTAATGTGTGGAATACTCTTCACCAAAGAGTGTGTAGATACGTTTTTGACTCATGGCAGAGTAAGTACTCTAAGGCCTTAGAATAGTAGCTTGGAAAGACAAATGTCAGCACAGAACGATACATCATTCAAAGATACCTGAGAAGACCTGCAAGTGTCATTAATTAGAATCTGAAAAGGAAGTGTTTTTGAAAACATAAGTAAGACAGGCAGGTGTCTGCAGCCAGAGAATTAGAGAAGGAAAGAAGTCACAGACTAACGGAGGGGAGTTGTCAGGGGAGGGGGTGGTGGGGCAGAAGGGCCCAAACAAGGGGAGCTTGGTGGAGGGCCTGGAAGAAACTGGTGATTAAAGCAACAATTGCCTATCTAAGCACACACACCCTTACCCTGCCCCCATCGTTAGGCAGGTGGCCTCATGATATGTACTATGTACAGGGTGACTTCTCTTTTGTACGATTGAAGATAAAAGGCTTAATTTATATATGCCTAGTGGTCATAATACATCAGCAAATTGCTCTTAAATGAGCTAGCTACATTAACTAACATAAATGTTGTCATATCCTTATCCTTTTTTTTTCTTGTTTTTGAAACAGGGTCTCTGTCTGTCACCCAGACTCACTCAAGTGCAGTGAGTGGCACAATCATGGCTCACTGCAGCCTCGATCTCCTAGGCTCAGGTGAGCCTCCCATCTTAGCCTCCCAAGTAGCTAAGACTAGAGGTGTGCCTCCAGGCCCAGCTATTTTTTTTTGTTTTTTTCTTTAGTAGAGATGAGGTCTCACTCTGTTGCCCAGGCTGGTCTTGAACTCCAGACCTCTAACGATCCTCCCACTTTGGCCTCCCAACGTGCTGGGATTACAGGCAAGAACCAGTGCACCTGCCCAATATCCTTATTCTGATGGGAAGGATGTGCCTTAGCAAACTGGTTCAAATGACAAGTTGGGAAAGGAGTATAATCTTCTGGATAATGGGAGCCGGGAAGCTTGCCAGGTCTTCTCTTCACTACACACAGATGAGTGGGAGATGTTGGGAATCACTCTTGCTTTGTGTAGGCTTCCCTGCAAACATGTCAGCACTGCTTGGCATACTTTCTGAAACTTAGGTTTTTGTCTGAACATTGCCCCTCCAAAGGGAGAACTCATTTTCAGAGACCCTACTGCAGGGAGATGGGAGTACCCATTGTGTTGTCTGCATTGTGTGTGGTACACAGCAAGTGCTCAGTAAGTCTCAACTCAGTTGAAAGTTGAATTACGGCCAGGCACGGTGGCTCAAGCCTGTAATCCCAGCACTTTGGGAGGCTGAGACGGGCAGATCACGAGGTCAGGAGATCGAGACCATCCTGGCTAACACGGTGAAGCCCCGTATCTACTAAAACAATACAAAAAACTAGCCGGGTGAGGTGGCGGGCGCCTGTAGTCCCAGCTACTCCGGAGGCTGAGGCAGGAGAATGGCATAAACCCGGGAGGCGGAGCTTGCAGTGAGCTGAGATCCGGCCACTGCACTCCAGCCTGGGCGACAGAGCGAGACTCTGTCTCAAAAAAAAAAAGAAAGTTGAATTACACACTGACAGGCAGGTTCATGACCATTCCCATGTTTACATCCGAAGTTCATGTTGGTGTCTTAAAGTGTTAACACTTACAATGTTAAAACACGACATTGAGATATGTAATATATATAATATGTATTATATATATCATATATGTTATATATGATATATATATATTTAAAGGAAACGTAGACCCTCTGAGCCCTTATCTGGTAGTCACACCTCAGTTCTTATCTGGTCACTAGGCTAGACAGAACACCAGAACACCAGCAAATTCATTCGTTAATTTTTATTCAGTAGGTGCCGTGTCTTAGGCTGGGTCTAGAAAGGTAATGACACAATTCTGGCTCTGCAGGAGTTTCACTGTGGTGGAGTGAACAGGCTTACAGATGGATGCTGAGTTATAAGTGGTTGCCAGGATAGGTCGGGTGCTGGGGACAGGACTTAGTGTACTAGGGCGTTACTTAGAATAAGTAACTCATTTTGAGGGCTTAGGCAGTAAGACATTATAGCTTTGTTATGTGTCTGTGTCTCAGAGTTCTGAGATTTGTTTTTCTTCTGTGCCTCCCACCTTAAAAAACCTCTCCAAAAAAAAAAAAAAAAAAAACCGTAAAAAAAAGTGGCGTAAGACATCCCAACAGGATGTGTTACATGGGAAGACAACATGGTATGATAAGAGCATTGAGGCTCTAGTGGTTACTAGCTCTGTGACCTTGTACACATTACTTATCCCTGAGAGTCTGTTTCCTCTTAGGCTAAGTGGGAATAAAAGTATTCTGTGGAATGTAGAAGAGGATGCTTAATCTATTTAGCTTCATGTTCTTTCCCCCCACTATCAACCCTCTTGAAAAATTTTCTATTGCACAGTTCGAATTAGTTGAGTATACCGTTTTTTATTTTAAGTAGTTTACTTATTAAATTTCTTGTTTCCATGCGATCTTTATGCTCTTTATTTTTTATTCCTCTTTCCTTTCTACCAGTTGGTCTGTACTCAGGGAATTTAAATAAATAAACATTCCATTTCGTAGTCACATATGAATAAATTTACACACTGTACTGTTTTATGTTACACTTCCTGTTTTCTGTCAGTGTGCATCTTTCATGCAGCCAGTATATTTTATAGTACACTGCTGGGCCCTTGGATATGTTTATGAGTAAGATAGTAATTAGCTTCCAAGAATTTTTTGTTAGAGACAGGCATAAACAATTACAGTTTAAGATTAAAGGTACGTATGAAGATATGTGTGCCACAGGAGAGACCTGGGTTAACTGTATACACAGACCTGTGTATCAGTCAGCTTATGAAGTAGAGAGGACAGTTCTAATGGGATATTTATTAGGTCTGGATCCGAGTAACTCCTTTTTATGGTGAGTCAAAACAATACTCCATAAGTTCCATCTGACTCACCGCCCCCATCTAAGAAGTGTGCCGTTTGTTTGTTTGTTTTCGGTGGTGGGCAGGTGTGGTTGAATTCACACCTGTGAACACCCCTAGAACAGGTTTGGTCAAAGCAAGAACTTGTCTTCCTAAGCGACTAGTCTTGTCATCTTATATGAGGGACCTGCCTGGCTACCTTTCTCAGTGGTGTAGAGAGTAAACAGACTGCTGACTTGGAATATGGGCTTGACTGTGACCTTGAGCAGACCTAGTCCTCACGCTTCAGCTTCCTGATGTGTTTTAATGGGGATAATAGTAGTACCTGTCTTCTAGGGTTGATTTGAGTCTTGAATCATCTGTAGGGCTTGGTATGTAGTAAGTGCTAGATTAGTGCTAGCTCTTGTTGCATATTCATGTTATGTTTGACTCTGAACTACTTTTGTAATCCCAGGTGAGCCAGCTTGAAGCTATTTTCAGTTGGACCAGACCAACTCCTTAGTCTGAAGGTATTCCATGTCGTCAACTCAACAGACATTTATTGAGGGCCACTGTGTCAGACACTGGATTGGTCATTGGAGCCTAAGAGATGAAGAACGGGTGATTCCTGGCCTCAAGTGATTTATACCTTTTATTTATTATGTTCTCTTTAGTTTCTTAAAATACTTTTAAGATCAAGACATTCAAAGAATAAGATTTGAAGAGTGGAAATTTTTAAAAATTAGGAAAGAGTTATTTTAAAGTAATGTATGAGGTAATTTAGGGAGAAACTGACCCTTCCAGACTCTGTTAACCACCCAGAAAGATTTTATCTGAGTCGAATGCCAGACACTTTGCTGGTTTAACTACTGCTAAGTTAGTTGCAGTGAGCAGAGAACAGTTGATTTTCCCTGTGAGGCTTACATGTTCAATGTATGCATTGTCAGCTCTAGTAATTATTCTAACATACTAGATATCCGTGATATAAATTTGTTTTATGACAAGGGAAAAACATACCCCTGTCAAATTGATAGCAAATAAATTTGATAATTTTGCAATTTTTAAAAAAAAATTGCTTTTGTTCAATTGTTTTCTTTCTAGGCTTTGCTTACTTCTTTATTTTACTGAATTATCCTTGCATTACTGTTCTTTTTCTACTCAAATTTTTAGCTCTAGCAGGAAAAGCCACCCTTGGAAAATGGACTAATGCCATCTAGTTCTACCTTTATGTGAATTTCATGGTTACGTTTAGATCACTTCTCCATGGGCAGGCAAAAGAAAGGTAGAAAATAGCTTTTGAAGTTAGCCGGTCTAGGAGTAGGTAAATCTTACACAACCTAAGTTCACTGGAGAATTTCTTCAGAGTTTTAGGAGCAGTAATTTTCATTACACATTCCTAATTTCATTAGGAATTTTCAAAATAATCTGTGCTGTTTGTGAGATTAGATGAATTGGTGCCCAGCCATGGGGCCTTGTCACAGCCTTCCAGATTCATCATTCCTGGGGTCCACTAGGTGCTTAGCAGGGTGGCCCTTGGTAGTAAGTGGGCTGTTATGTGCCAGGTAATCTAAGCAGTAGTGCCTGTTTTAAAAATGTTGGGGAAACCAACCCCACACCACCCGGCGGGTACCCCGAGTCCAGTGGAGACAAAGGAGTTAGAAAGAGAGAATAAGAGTTTAAAAGGCGGGTCCAGGGGCCTGGAGCGAGGAAGACTTGCTCAGAGCCCCTAGCTCTCTGCCTCCACCTAATTGATTGGTTTACAAGCTCTTTGTTCTTAGGGTCGATGGGAGGCGTGCAAAGGGATGAGGAAAAGGATTAATCAGCGAGGGAGAACTCGTCATTCAATAAGATGTATAGCAGTGGCGGTTTCTGTGAATTTCTGCGAGCAAAGGCGTGTGTCTAAACTACTTAAGATCTTTAACTTATCGGGACTGAAATGTGTTCGAGTGGGTTTCAGGAGGAGCCAAGATGTTTGATTATACTCCACCGCTTCAAGGGAGTGTTATTTCCCTGAGCGACCTGTGGCCTGCCTGGGAGCTCTTATGCTCTTGGGGCACAAAGACATGAAGGCAGTAAGGAGACTTTTCTCCTCAGAGGCCGCCCATGGCTCCACATGGATGTCTCACCCAGGGGCCACCAACTCATCTGGCACCCTAGAAACTCTCTTTCCCACAAAAAAGAATTGTATCTATATTTTATAGATGAAGAGACTGAGGTTGTAAAGACCAAGAGTCAGTGTTTTACCTAACTTTGCCGATAATAGTATGTCTTAATAATTTTACTGCTTGGTAGCTTATCTCTGTTTTAGAGATTAGTATCTTCCTTCCGAGAATTTGTTGGAATTAAATAAGAATAATGCATGCAGATTGCATACTGCAGTGCTCAGGATGTAGAAAGCGTTTAGGAGATATGGTTAGACATTTTACTCAGGTTATTTTTGTTTAGATGTGTTTTTCTGTCTGGGAGTAAACAGGTAAGGACAAATCTTGATTGCAGTAGAATTGACTTAGTCAAGGACATATATTTCAAATGTGTATTTAACAAGCTCGATGTGATAAAAATAGATCCAATTCTTAGTTGCATGTGATTTTTGCTTTCCTCTGTAATATTTATTTGACTGTTTTAAAGAAATTATGGAAAACATTGACTTCTTTCCCAACTATATTTCCCTGCGATTTGTTTGCAGTGGAACTGAATTTACTCTAAAGAGGAGGTATGTGGCTTGCATATCAGTTTCAGTAATAGGAAGTGCCATAAGCAAAATTGCAGGGAAATAGAGATTAGAGACCAGCCTTGAATAAATCCAGTATAAAAAGAGAATGCCATAACAATTCTCCTAATTTCCTAAATTGTATTACAGCAGTATTTTTGACCTTGTAGGTGGTGGTCTCCTTTATAATTATTATTATTTTGTCTGCGGACACAGGAGATTTCTTGAGAAAGACCTTTAACTGCAGCTGTATGTGGTAATAAGTGTGTAGAGATTGCTGTCATTCTATTGGTAGAACATTTAGGAATGTGCATGATTGATTTGCCAGTTTCCTTGGAAGTAGGTTGGAGTGTTAGAACATTGCTATACCTGGGCCACTTTTATGTAAGCCTTTTAGAACTGGATTCTGGAAAACATTTATATTTGAGAAGATAACTTATTCTTCCAAATATTAATTCATTCTGTGTCTAGATATTTCAGACTTTTAACAGAAATTTACCACTGTGCATTTGCATAGAAGAAAAACTTTTAAAAAAATGCGGTGTAGTATAAACATCTGATTTATAAGTGAAGATAAAATTATTCTAGCTTATATATAACAACAACAAAGGGAAATTATTCTAGCAACCTCAAAAATTCTTATTTTATTTATTTATTTTTTGAGACAGAGTTTCACTCATGTCACCCAGGCTGGAGTGCAGTGGCACGATCTCAGCTCACTGCAACCTCTGCTTCCCTGGTTCAAGCGATTCTCCTGCCTCATCCTCCCGAGTAGCTGGGATTACAGACGCCCGTCACCATGCGCAGCTAATTTTTGTATTTTTAGTAGAGACAGGGTTTTGCCGTGTTGGCCAGGCTGGTCACGAACTTCTGACCTCAACTGATCTGCTTACCTCAGCCTCCCAGAGTTCTGGTATTACAGGCATGAGCCAGGATACCTGGCCTGCAATCTCAAAAATTCTTAAAGCTGACTGGTTCCTGGGACCTTAAGGAAACAAAAAAACTATTGAAAATTAGTAAAGCTCCTTTTCTCTCACTTTTAACATACAAGAGATTAATAAAAGACAGAAATGAGCTGACATCTATGTGCCCTCAGGGTGTTAGAAACCTACTTTAAAACAATCCTGTAAGGTTGAACATGACTGAACTTGTGCCAGCTTTCTTCTTCTTTCCTTCGTGTTTTAACCAACTCTATTGAGATAATTTGCATACAGTAATATTCACCAGTTTTAAGTGTGCATTTTGATTAGTTTCACAAACATACAGTTGTGAAAATGCCACCATCTTCATGTAGGACATTTCCATCATCTCAGAAAGTTCCCTTGTGCCTGTTAGCAATCAGTGCCTTTCCCTCATCACTGGTCTCAGGCAACAACTAGAGACCACTTTCTGTAGTTGCTGCCTGGTCTAGAATTGTAAATAAATGGAATCATACTACATGCAGTCTTTTGTTTTGACTCGTTTCAGTTTGCATAATGCTTTTGAAATTCATGTTGCATTTATCGTTTGTTTCTTTTTATCGCTAAGTAGACTACAATTTAGTTTTTTACCTGTTAATAGATTTCTGGGTTGTTTGAAGTTTAGGCCTACTATGATTAAAACTTTTATGAAGGTAAGTAAAAGTTTTTTTTGGACAAATATTTTCATTTCTTGTAAGTAATACCTAGAAGTAGATCGATGAGTTGCATGGTAAGATTATGTTTAACTTCAGAAGAAACTGTCAAACCATTACCACCAAGTATGTGAGAGTTCTAGTTGCTTTTGCAGTATGTCTTTGCCCAAAACCTGGTGGTGTCGGTCATTTTAGTGGGTACATAGTGGTATTTCATTATAGTTTTTTTTTTTTTTTTGGGGAGACAGTCTCGCTCTGTTGCCCAGGCTGGAGTGCAGTGGCTCACTGCAAGCTCCGCCTCCTGGGTTCATGCCATTCTCCTGCCTCAGCCTCCCAAGTAGCTGGGACTACAGGCACCCACCACCATGCCCGGCTAATTTTTTTGTGTTTTTAGTAGAGACGGAGTTTCACCGTGTTAGCCAGGATGGTCTCGATCTCCTGACCTCGTGATCTGCCTCAGCCTCCCAAAGTGCTGGGATTACAGGCTTGAGCCACCATGCCCTGGCAGCCTTTTCATTTTTTAAGCAGTGTTTTCTGAGAGTATTTTAAATTTTAATGAAATACACTTTTTCAATTTTTTCATATACAGGTCTATGTATATTCTGTATCCTGTAACAATTTTTGCCTACCACAAGATCACAAAGATTTTCTCCTATGTGTTTGTCTAGAACGTTATAGTTTTAGCTGTTTATTTAGGTCTATAAATCATTCTGAGCTAATTTTTATGTATGATAGAAGTCAATATTCATTATTTGCATATTCAAATAATGGGAATATGCAAATAATGCATATTGCTTTAGGGAATAGAACACAAAAGCATGCTTTTTGTTGCTGACTTTTAAAATATTGACATACAATTTCTCATAAGTTCACCTTTTAAAGTGCATTTGCATATTCAGCTGTTGCAGCACAATTTATGAAAAGACTTTCATTTTCCCCCATTGAGTTGCTTTGGCACGTTTATTGAAACTCAGTTAACCATATATTGGCATGTTTGTTTTTCGATGTTCAATTCTGTTCTGTTGATTTACATACCATTTTGTCAGTTCTATATTAGCTTGATTACTGCAGCCTTTTAGTAAGTCTTTAAAGGAGGCAGTATGGGTACTCCAATTGCTTTGGCTGTTTTAGTTACTTCCATTTCCATGTAAATTTCAGACTTGTCAATTTCAAAAACCAACAACAACCTGAGATTTTTATCTAGAGCACGTTAACTCTAATCAAATGGCGAGAATTTACATAACAACATTGAGTTTTTAATCCCAAACAAGATTCATCTCTTTATTTAGGTCTTCTTTACTTTCTTTAAACAGTATTTATCTCTCATGTTTTTGGAGGCTGTTGTATAGGGAATTGTATTTGTTCCCTATACAAAAATTGTGTATTGTTGTATATAAGTATACAAACAATTGGATTTTGTTCTGTATACAATCAATTGTATTTTTTCCAAATACAATGAAATTATGTTTTTATTTTATTTTTCAGTTGTTCAGTGCTTGTATATAGAAATGTAATTGATTTGTTACTAACTTTACATCCTATAACCTTGCTTGTTCTAATAGCACCTTTTTTGTTTTAAATGGTGTTTACAGCTTCCTTTCCAATCTGTAAACCTTTTGTTTCTTTTTATTGTCTCCGTACAATAGAGAACAATGTTGAATAAAAGTGACAGGAATATACATCCTTTCCTTGTTCCCAATTTTAGGGGGGAAGCATTCAGTCTTTCACTATCAAGTATGATGTCAGTCGTAAGTTTTTAGTAAGTGTTCATAATCCCTGAGGAAGTTCTTTCTGTTGGCTTACTGGTAATTTTCATCATGAATTGGTGAATTTTGTCAAATTCTTTTTTTTTTTTTTTTGAGACGGAGTCTCGCTCTGTCGCCCAGGCTGGAGTGCAGTGGCCGGATCTCAGCTCACTGCAAGCTCCGCCTCCCGGGTTTACGCCATTCTCCTGCCTCAGCCTCCCGAGTAGCTGGGACTACAGGCGCCCGCCACCTCACCCGGCTAGTTTTTTTTTTTGTATTTTTTAGTAGAGACGGGGTTTCACCGTATTAGCCCGGATGGTCTGGATCTCCTGACCTCGTGATCCACCCATCTCAGCCTCCCAAAGTGCTGGGATTATAGGCTTGAGCCACCGCGCCTGGCCCAAATTCTTTTTCTCAATATTAAGATGGTGAAGTAACTAGTTTTTCTTTTTTAGAATGTTAATATGGTGCAATACATTACTTTTTAAAAATATAAACCATCTTGCTTTTCTGGTATTAACTCTGTTTGGATGTTATATATTACTCATTTTTACATACTGCTGGACTCAATTTGGTAAAACCCCTTTAAGCATTTTTTATGTCTGCATTGATGAGGTCTATTGGTTTTAGTTTTTGTGTGCTGTTTTTATTTCTGGTGTTGGGTTAATGCTGGTCTCATCAAATGAGTTGGGAAGGATTTTTCCTATAATGTTGAATTATTTTTACAGAATTAGTCTTATTTCTGTTAATAAGACTTTTCAGCATCATTTGTTAGAATTCACCAGTGAAACCCTCTAAGGCTCAGACAAGAAAACTGCAAAATGATACTGGATCATTTTGTGTCATACAGCAAAGATGTGCTCAAGGACTAATGGAAACGTATTAGAACAACACAAAAACTGGCTTGAAGGGATTCCCGTTGGCCAAATTTGGGACATTTTGAACATCAAAAAAAAAAAAGTAATCAGTTATATTGGAGGAAAATATGAGTCCATAGCGATACTTAAGCATGAAAAAGATGGATGGAAATAAAAATGACATTACCAAAGAATGCCTTCTAGTAAATGTACAAGGTATTATTGAATTAGAAAGTTACCGTTGTATAACCGCCACTATAATCATTGACTGCGGCAGAAATTATCAATAGATGCCAAAAATCATTGATAAAGTTTATTGGATATATGTATACAATCTCAAAATTCTTTTTATGAATTATTACAAAGGGAAAAATACATCTCTGTGATGGAAAGATCTACTGGATACTACATTAACCAAGTGATCCAATTTAATATCCCCAGTAATGACAAATTGAAATATCCGTCTCTTGTTGGGATGCACGTCATTTCTATATTATCCTTAACGAAAATATTTGCCCTGAATCTAATCATGAGGAACCAGTAAAACAAATCAAGATTGTGGGATATTCTGTAAAACACTAGCTCTTGATTCTCCAAAAATTATGTCATGAGAGACAGAAACTTTTGAGGGGGACTGTTGTAATTTAAAGGAGACTAAAGTGACAACCAAATGTAATGCTATAATGCATGATCCTTGATTGGATGCTGGACTAAAAAAAAAAAAACAAAGTTATAAAGGACATTTTGGGGTGGACAGTTGAGGAAACTTAAATACAGACTATTTTTTTAAGGTGATATGTCAATATTAAAATGGTTGGCTGTGGTAATAGAATTGTGATTATGTAGGAGAATGTCTTTGTTCTTAAGGAATCTGTGTTGAAAGTATTTACTGGGAAGTGTTGTGTCTGTAGCCTGCTTTCAAATGGTTTGGCCATATATATACACACACACACACACACACACATATTTTCTCATATATATATGAGAAAGAGAGAAAGGGAGAATGTGCTGAAACAAATCTGACACATTCAGTTCTTTTCTGTAGGTTATTCTGTAGGTTAAACTTCTCTACAGAAAAAGGTATGGCAAGAAAATACTTCCCTGTTTGAGAGTCAGGACCGCAGTGGCTCCTTCAGGCCTTGATCATGTGGCTGAAGCAGTTGGTTCTTCACACCTGTCTGGCTCGTCCCCACCTCCCTCCAGACACAGATGACCTTGTATCTTAGCTCATTGAAACTGACCCTGCAGTGTCAGCTCCTTCTATTTCTTCTTTCCTGTAACCTCGGTTTGTGTCTCCACCCGTTTCTTTACTTCAGTTGTCAGAAAGAGCATTTCTTCTCCTTTCCCTTCTGTTTTCTTGACTTTCCCAGGCATCTACTTTAGAGTCTGGCTTCTCTGCCACTCAGAAACCTGTCCCAAGACTTACCGGTGGCTTCCAGTTGGCCAACTCTGGTGGCTTATTTTCAAGTCTCTGCCCCTCTGGCCTCTTCTTTTCTCTTTGGAATAGCCTTTGACACTTTGACACTTTCTTGACTTCCATGACACATGCCATCTTCTGTTCCTCTTCCTCCTAAACCTCCACTGTCAGTGCTCCACTGCTGCTGGAGGGAGGTTCTGCCCCATAGTAGGTTGCAAACCTCAGCCCTCTACCATGTCTTCCTTGATTTTTGAAAGCTTAGAGCTTCAGTTTCCTCCCTCTGTCGGTGTCCCTCTTTCCCCAAGTTCAAATACTATCTTGGAACTGCCTGCGTCAGCATTTTTCCTTGTATATTTCATTGTTAACTCAGATCCCATTTATCTGAAGTTGAGTTAAGCCTTTCCTTTCTTCTTATGCCCCTTCAAATCTGGTCACCCACTTGCCCTGGGTGTAACAGGCATTTAAATCACCAGCCTTCAAAGCTTGTCAGTGTCATAAAATGCAGACTCCCAGGCTCAATCTCAGAGAATGTGATTCAGTATGTCTGAGTGTAGGCCCAGAATCTACATTTTGCTGAGTACCAAGGTGTTTTAATGCAGGGGTCCAAGAACTCCACTTTGAGAACTGCTACGTTAGTGATCAGTTTCAGGGTTTGTTACTGTTCTACTTCACCGTGGGCTTTCTCTGTCTTCAGGAAGCTGCTCCTGTTGGGAGATTCTAAGTATTGGAAGGTTGTTGAGAGACAACCTGAGCTTGAGCTTTGTAGAGAGGCAGACCTGATCTGTCCCGTCATCTCTGCCACTTGTCAGAAGTTTGACCTTGGGCAAATTACTGGAAGATGGGAAAAATAGCACACAACTCCAGGGTTTGGTGTGGACGGTGGCTCAGCTTCTGCCCCCATCTCCAGCCTCCTCTTAATTCTCTTCAATGCTCCCTAAATTTCAGACCTATGAAATGACGTATCTTCTTAAAGAACCATGATTTTTCATACCTCGAATTCCTTTGCACTGTTGTGCTTTCCGGTAGGAATGCCTACCTCCTTGTTCACTTGACTGGTCCTTCAGATGTAACCACTCCATAAACCCTTGTGGCTGAATTTGTTGGTTTCAGTGCACCTGGAACACCCAGTACTTGATTTGTTTGTCTGCGTTTCATCTCAGTGTACGAGCTCCTTGAGGTCCAGCCTTAGCCCTTAGCACAGTGCTTAGGTACAGTAGCTTTTAGTTAAAAGTTACCTTTTTTTTTTTCTTTTTAATAATCAAAGTACCTGCTATGACATTAGCTAATTGTATTTCAGAGGCCTAGTTTTGAAACTTTCGTTATTTATCAACATACTTGGCAGCCATGCCAACAGGCATAAGCTTTCGAGCATGTTTTCAAAACAGGAAACTTATTTCCTTTGGGAATAGAAATTCTAACACTTGAGCACATTTTTTTTTCTTTCCTATTCTTTTTTTTTTTTAAAAACTAATGTCTTGAAGAGGTAACTTGTTTCTTTTTTTTAAGTTTAGGTTTGACTCACCCCACAATGAGATCATGAAATAGCCTTGCCTCTCCCCGTCCTGTGAGTTAGCTGGTTCCTTCTGTTTATAGTCAGTGGGCAGCACCAACATAGGATCCCTTCAACTTCGGGGCAAACCAGGACAGACTAGAGGTACATTAAAATTTGTGCCTAGTTAGTAGAGGGGGAAAAATAAAATCTATAATGTTGTTTCATATGTATGTAATCAAAAGTAAAACGTGACTAAATTTTAAAAATAATAAACAAATTCATAGTAATGTTAAAATTTATATATGTGTAAATCATTAAGTACTGGGCACACCAAAATTTTTGTTTTTTTGCTTCTTGTTTTTATGTAAACATTACTGTGTTTAGAACTTGACAAATTTGGTGTCTTTCAATTTTTTTCTTTTTATACAAAGTCTCACATTTATTCAAACATTTACCTTCATTTAAAAAATAATTGCTGTTGGATAATTTTTTTTTTTTTTTTTTTTTTGAGATGGAGTCTCACTCTGTTGCCCAGCCTGGAGTTCAGTGGTGTGATCTTGGCTTACTGCAACCTCTGCCTCCCGGGTTCAAGCTATTCTCCTACCTCAGCCTCCCGAGTAGCTGTGATTACAGGCACACGCCTCCACACCAGCTAATTTTTGTATTTTTAGTACAGATGGGATTTTGCCATGTTGGCCAGGCTGGTCTCGAACTCCTGACCTCAGGTGATCACCCGCCTCGGCCTCCCAAAGTGCTGGAATTAAAGCCGTGAGCCACCATGCCCAGCCACAGTTGGATAATTTATTTATTTATTTATTTTTTTGAGACGGAGTCTCGCTCTGTCGCCCAGGCTGGAGTGCTGTGGCCGGATCTCAGCTCACTGCAAGCTCCGCTTCCCGGGTTTACGCCATTCTCCTGCCTCAGCCTCCCGAGTAGCTGGGACTACAGGCGCCCGCCGCCTCGCCCGGCTAGTTTTTTGTACATTTTAGTAGAGACGGGGTTTCACCGTGTTAGCCAGGATGGTCTCGATCTCCTGACCTCGTGATCCGCCCGTCTCGGCCTCCCAAAGTGCTGGGATTACAGGCTTGAGCCACCGCGCCCGGCCGGATAATTTTTTAACTTAAAATTTATGTCAGAGATGAGGAATAAGCTATTAAAGACTAATAGTGAATCAAATTTTTGGACCATGTATTTACAAAAGTCATGTTTATAGTTTAAAAAAAAAAAAAAAGGGCCGGGCGCAGTGGCTCAAGCTTGTAATCCCAGCACTTTGGGAGGCCGAGATGGGTGGATCACGAGGTCAGGAGATCGAGACCATCCTGGCTAACACGGTGAAACCCCGTCTCTACTAAAAAAATACAAAAAAACTAGCCGGGCGAGGTGGCGGGTGCCTGTAGTCCCAGCTACTCGGGAGGCTGAGGCGGGAGAATGGTGTAAACCCGGGAGGCGGAGCTTGCAGTGAGCCAAGATCAGGCCACTGCACTCCAGCCTGGGCGACAGAGCGAGACTCCGTCTCAAAAAAAAAAAAAAAAAAATCTACTTTACACTCCTTAATGAAAAAAGAGAAATATTTTAAAATATTTATATATAACACATTCTCACTTTGACATAAATTTTTCTCTTTTTACCCCAGTTACTACTATGCCCCAGAAAATTTTCCAGACTTTTTTTTGTTTGTTTTTTGAGACGGAGTCTCGCTCTGTCGCCCAGGCTGGAGTGCAGTGGCCGGATCTCAGCTCACTGCAAGCTCTGCCTCCTGGGTTTATGCCATTCTCCTGCCTCAGCCTCCCGAGTAGCTGGGACTACAGGCGCCCGCCACCTCGCCCGGCTAGTTTTTTGTATTTTTTAGTAGAGACGGGGTTTCACCATGTTAGCTAGGATGGTCTCGATCTCCTGACCTCGTGATCCGCCCGTCTCGGCCTCCCAAAGTGCTTGAGCCACCGCGCCCAGCAATTTTCCAGACTTTTAAGTCTTTTTTTTCTTTTACCACTTTGGAGTATGACCTGTTATTTATAAACCTTCCTGGAAAAAAAAAATTGAAACTTTAATATGTACGCTGAAACTTTGATCAGAGTAACAGGAGATCAATACCACATGGGTTAAAGAATGGAGTAAAAATATAATTGTTCTCTGTATAATCAAGAAATTATCTGATGGGCCATCGTAACTATTTCACATTTCCATTTAGCAAGCTGGTTCCGAGATACAAAAATATTTGGCACTGTTTGGCTTGTGGATGTCCAGTTGCTCTAGCACCATTTATTGAATATTGAAAAAATTCCTCCAGTGAATTATTTTCATACTTGTATCAAAATCAGTTGGGCATATTTGTGTGGCTCTCTTTGTGGGTCATCTGTTCTATTCCATTAGTCTGTGCATGTCCCTTTGACAATGTCACACTGTCTCAGGTACTCTATTACTAGACTAATACTGCCCTTACTCTTACTCTACCTTAATATTGGGGAGAATAATTTCTGTCACTTTTTCCTTATTTCTCAAGATTGTTTTGACTATTTTAGGGTGTGTACTTTTCCTTGCAAATTTTAGAATAAGCTAGTTTATGTGTATGAAATATGTTGCTGAGATATTGATAGGAATTGCATTAAACCTGTATATTAATTTGGGGAGAAGTGACATTTTTACTATCTTAAGTACTCTATTATATATGTTCATTTATTTAGGTTTTCTTTTTTTAATCAGCATTGAAATTTTTTAGTGTATAGATGCTGTACATAGCCTTCACTTTCTGGAGTGATTGCAAGTATTTCACTTTCGAGAGTGATTGTAAATGGTGTTTTGTTTTTTATTTTTTGGTTTCCATGTGTTCATTGTTAGTATATAATGTTTTGTTTTTTATTTTTTGGTTTCCATATGTTCATTGTTAGTATATAGAAATGTTAGTGATTTTTGTGTGTTAATCTCATATCCTGCTTCCTTGCTGAACTTACTTATTCTAGAAGTTTTAGATGATTTTTGCAAGTTCCTTTGGATTTTCCATGTAAACCATCATATCATTTGCCAGTAGGGACAGTTTTGTTCTTCCTTCCTGATCTGTGTGCATTTTATTTTCCTTGCCTTATTGCAGTGTCTTACAGTTTCTAGTACTGTGCTGAAAAAAAATTTGTGGATCACCTTTTCCCAGTCTTAGGGGATAAACCATTCTTTCACCATTAAGGTGTAGATTTTTGCAGATGCTCTTTGTCATATAAAGGAAGTTCCAGTTTGTGCCTATTTTAGTGAGAATTTGTATCATGATGGGATGGTGGATTTTGTCAAATGATTTTTTTTTTTTGCGTCAATTGACATCATATGATTTTGTTATTAGTATATTTGATTCCATTTTTTTCCAATGTTTATTCAGTCTTGCATATGTTGGATACATTCTACTTATGGTGTATAGTCCTTTTCCTGTATTACTAGATTCAGTTTGCTAGTATTTGTTTGAGGGTTTTTGCACCTAAGTTAATAAGGGGTAGTGGTCTATAGTTTTTGAAAAATTTTTGCAATGGTTTTGTCTAGCTTTGGTGTCAGAGTAATACACTAGCTTCATTAGATGAGTTGGGAAATGTTCTTTCTTCTGTTTTTTTTAAAATAGATTATGTAAAATTGGCCCTAATTCTTCTTTAAATGTTTGGTAAAATTTTCCAGTAAAACCATTTTGGCCTGGGAATTTCTTTTTTGGAGATCTCTCTTTTTTTTTTTTTTTTTTGAGATGGCGTTTCACTCTTGTCACCCAGGCTGGAGTGCAATGCCATGATCTCAGCTCACTGTAACTTCTGCTTCCCAGGTTCAAGAAATTCTCCTGTCTCAGCCTCCCCAGTAGCCACCACGCCCGGCTAATTTTTTTGTATTTTTAGTAGAGATGGGGTTTCACCATGTTGGTCAGGCTGGTCTCGAACTTCTGTCCTCAGGTGATCCACCCGTCTTGGCCTCCCAAAGTGCTGGGATTACAGGCATGAGCCACTGCGCCTGGCTGAGATCTTTCTCTTCACAAATTCATTGTTTTTAATGGTTATGGGTATATGCAGACCATCGCCTTCATCTTGGCTGAGCTTTGGTAGTTAGTCGTTTTTGCGGAATTGGTCCATATTTTCAAAGTTGTCAAATTTATGAGCATTAAGTTACTCATTCTATGCCCTTGGTAATCTTCTAATGGCTATAGCATGAAGGGTGTCCCTTGTTTCATTCCTGATGGTTGTGCTTTGTGTCTTCACCTTTTTGTGTCAGTCTTGCTAGAGGCTTTTCGATTTTGATTCTTTTTCAGAGAACCAGTATTTGATTTCATTGATTTTTGTTGTTATTTTCCTGTTTTCAATTTCATTGGTTTCTGTTCTTGTTTTCATAATTTTCATTCTACTTGCTTTGGATTTATTTTGCTCTACTTTTTCTAGTTTCTTAAAGTAGGGGACAGAGATTATTAATGTGAGATCATTTCCTCTTTTCTAACATAAGCATCACTGTGATGTGAGTGTTTCGGTCAGAACTGTTTTTTGATATTTTGCATTTTTATTTTTATTTACATATATGTATTTTCTGCTGTTCTATTGCTTTTTGATCAATGATTTGTTCAGAATTGTGTTATGCAGAAGTGTTTGAAGATTTCTGTGTTGTGTTTCTGTTACTGATTTCTAGTCTGATTACATTGTGATTGGAAATCATAAGAACTTAAGGTTCACCAACATTATAGTTGGAAAATGGAATATTTTTAATTACTTTAAAATAGTTGGGGTTTGTTTTATGACCCAAGGTATGGTCTATCCTAGTACATGGTCCACGGTAGCTTAAAGGGAATGAATATTCTGTTGCAGGGTGGAGTGTTCTAGAAATGTCTTTCAGGTCCTGTTGGTTAATTGTTGTTCAGTTCTTTTCTGTCTTTGCTAATTCTCTTTTAGTTCTACCAGTTGCTGACAGTGAAGCGTTGAAGTCCCCACCTATAATTTAGCTGTATCAGTTTTTGTTTTATTATTTTGCAACTCTATTGTTTGGTGCATTTACATTTAGGAGCAGTATTTTTTTATCGATGGGTTGATTTTTAAAGTATCGTTATGTAAATGTCTTTGTCTCTAGTAATTTTCTTTCCTCTGAAATCTGCCTTATCTGTGTTAACATAGCTATACCTGTTTTTAAAAAATGATGTTAGCGTGATGTATCTTTTAACAGCCTTTTATGTAAGACTGATGTGTTTGAGATAAGTTTGTATTAGACAGTATGTAGTTGGATTTTGTATATTCCACTCTGCCAGTTAATCTGCCTTTTAATTGATGTGTTTAGACCATTTATGTATTAAAGTGCTTATGTTAGAGCATAAGTCTGCCATTCTAGTTTGTTTTTTTTTTCCCCTCTTTCTTATTTCTCACTTCATTTTTCTTGCCATCTTTTGGGTTACTTTAACTTTTTTTTAGGATTCTATCTTGTTTTATCTGTAGTGTTTTAGGATATATTGCTTTGTGTATTCTTCCTAGTGATTCTACTCATTACAGTAGGCATATGTGACGTATCACGGCCTACTGGTATGAGTGTTTTACCACTTTGAGGATAGCATTAAAATCTGACTTTAAGGTCTCTTTGCCTTCCCTGTTTTTTAAATTGTAATTGTCCGAGGTTACTTCGTCTCCATACATTGAGCACAACAGATGTTAAGTTTGTCTCACCCATCAGTATGATTTAAGAAACTTGATGGAAAAGGATGGTCTCTTACATTTACCTCTTCCTTTTTCTTGTTTCCTTTATGGAATTCCAAGCTGCCTTTTATTATTTTCTTTCTTTTTGAAGATATTCCTTTAGATCTTCTGTAAGGGTAGGCTTGGTAGTGACAAAGTTTTTAATTTGCTGATGCCTTTATGTTACCTTCTTTTTTGAAGGATAGCTTTGCTGGTTATAGCATTCATACTTAACAGTTTTCTGTTTGTTTTTTGTTTGTTTTGTTTTTGTTTTAATGAGACAGGGTTTCACTCTGTCACCCAGGCTGGAGTACAGTGGGTGGCACAATCATGGCTCACTGCAGCCTTCACCTCCTGGGCTCAGGCAATCCTCCCACCTCAGCCTCCTGAGTAGCTGGAACTACATATGCACACCACCATGCCCAGCTAATTTTTAAAATTCTTTTGTAATGATGTGGTCTCACTATGTTGCCCAGGCTGGTCTCGAGCTCCTGGGCTCAAGTGGCCCTCCCACCTCAGCTTCCCAAATTGGGGTTATAGGCATGAGCTACCGTGCTGGGCCCACACAATTGACAGTACTTATATTTCAGTTCTTACATTTCAGCATTTAAGAAATGTGCAGCTTCTGTTGCACTTTCATGATTTCACACTGAACACCAATTCAAATTGGTGTTCTAGTATAGGCAATGTGTCATTTTTCTTGGTTTCTTTTAAGACTTTTTTTCTTTAGTTTTCAGAAGTTAATGATGTGTCTCTATATGAATTTCTTTGGGTTTATCCTATCTGGAATTCACTCTGCAAGTTTATGTCTTTCACCAAATTTGGGAAGTTTTTCTTTATTAATTTTTCAAATCTTCCTGCAGCCTCACATTTTTTCTCCTCTCCTAATGTTAGATTTTTCATTATTGCCCTGCAGGTCCCTGAGGCTTTGCTCATTTTTTTGTTTTCACCTTTTGTTTCTGCAGCTGTTCAGACTGAACAACTCTCTTTTTTTTTTTTTTTTTTTAAGACGGAGTATTGCTCTGTCACCCAAGCTGGAGTGCAGTGGCGCAATCTTGGCTCACTGCACCCTCTGCCACCCAGGTTCAAGCCATTCTCCTGCCTCAGTCTCCCAAGTAGGTGGGATTACAGGCATGCGTCACCATGCCTGGCTAATTTTTGTATTTTTAGTAGAGACGGGGTTTCACAATATTGGTCAAGCTGGTCTTGAACTCCTGACCTCCTGATCCACCTGCCTCGGCCTCCCAAAGTACTGGAATTACAGGTGTGAACCACTGCACCCGGCCCAGATGGAACAGTTCTTTAGATCTATCTCTAAGTTCACTGATCCTGTATGGTATTAAAGGACTCTAAAAGGTGGAAAGAGGGTGAACTGGCTAGAGGACTTCAGGACTAGAAAAACACCGGACTGGAGTAATTTCCGTGCCTGTGTGTTGCGGGGTGGTGGTGGGGCTGTGTATGTGTGTTTGTGTTTTTCCCGCATGTGTCCCAGACTGGAGTGGAGTACAACTTGAAATTGCCAACAGGCATAGACAGCAACAAAAACAAAAAACAGAAAACCTTGTCCTTTCTGGCCAAAGGATCAGGAAAAGGGAAGCCCAGGAGGGACTTGCCAAGGAGACATTTTACCCAGCGGCAGTGGCAGGCCTAGTCTGCCCACAACAGTGGCCCAGCAGAGAGAGCGTGAGCAGCTTACCAGGGAGGTGACCATAGAACGAGCCACGGGAAATGCTGTTATTCATCCCTCAGGTCTGGCAGTCCCCTACCCACTGGCCTAATCGTACAGCCTAGGGGTGTGCCTTCCGCCCCTCTGTGTGGCGCCAGAAGCTGTCCAGTGGGAGCCTCGGAGAGCTAGAAGAATGAAGCAGACACATGTTACCATCACAGCGGCTTACAAAACTCGGTTGTCTTTGGAACTACAGACTACTAAAGTAGACCAGAACCTACACACCAAACCTGACTGACTCCTTGTTTTTCTAACTTCCTTAAATCCTTGCTTTTCGCTTAAAGGGGTTTTTTTTTCCCCCTATTACAATATGTCTGGTTGTGCTGAATGTGATCTGCACCATCAGTGAACTGTGGGCTTATTCTGCTCTCTGCTTCTGTTCTCTAGTTCTGTCATTTTAACTTTAAAATGTGCAACTCTGGTAAATCCCTAAAATTAACAGTGCATGTGTTCTGCAGGAAATGAGTTCCTCTTGGTTTGTTGGCTATTTCCAGCTTTTGTACTTTCTTTACTTCAAATTTAGGCTATTAAAAGGATATTAGTACCTGGAAACTAAGCTTGTTTTCCCCCTTTTAATCCTTATTGGCTAAAATCTTAGTCATCTTTGGTTACAAGTGGATGGCGGAGCAGTTTTTAATTCCACAGTGTGGAGAAACTAGACTGGAATCTTGAGCTGATAAATCAGAATGCAGATGTGGTGAATGCTGGAGTCTTGGAATCAGCAGACCCATGCCCTAGTTCTGGCTCTGAACTCGTTCAACTTCTACATGATTTCTGAGAAGCCCGTAATCTTTAAAAAAAAAAAAAAAAAAAGTTATCTCTAAGTCACTGATGTTAACTGCTTTCCCAGTCTGTTGCTGCCCGAAGGGGAATATCCTGTGAAGAGACCCTATCCTGTTGCTCTTTGCCACAGAGTGTACAGCTGCTAGCAGGGGGAGAAGCAAGTTTAGGGACAGTAGGATCATGGCATACTGGAGAGAGGACTAGGGCTACAGAAGCCACAAGGATGGTCAGGGAGAGGAAAGGTGGAATGTCCATGAAACACAGCACTGCTATCTTCAAACTTGGACTGTTTTTAAATTGAAACGTAGCTTATAATCAGTAGAGCACACACATCTTAGGTACATAGCTTTTTGAATCTTTATATATGTATGCATTTTATTGTAGTTAATTATTTTAACTATCATACAGACAAAAACGTAGACTATAAAGCCTTGCAAACACTTTTCATTGGGAAATACTTTTTTCCATTCACTGCTTTAATGACGTGGTTAAATATTGGCTTGATAAGGTATCTATATATATAGATGTATTTTTATTTTTTGTCTTGTGCTGAAATTTTGGATATTCTGTAAGAAAGACACGTAATGAGATTGGTAGCCATCATCCTCACAAGACATAGTGATGTGTTTCTCAGAAGGAGGATTTAATAATAATAGGCCAGTTGAATTTCCAGGTACAAGAAATAAGACAAGGAAAATGGTTGCAATTTTGGAGTAAGGCCTTCATGTAGTTGATGTAAGATGATGATTTGGAATCCTTCAAAAGCTATCGTATAAAAGTAACCAAAAGAAGCAAGCCCTGTGTGGGGTGTTAAAATAAATACTGACTTTTTTTTTTTGGACGGAGTCTCGCTCTGTCGCCCAGGCTGGAGTGCAGTGGTGTGATCTCGGCTCACTGCAAGCTCCGCCACCCTGGTTCATGCCATTCTCCTGCCTCAGCCTCCCGAGTAGCTGGGATTACAGGTGCCTGCCACCACGCCCAGCTAATTTTTTTGTATTTTTTTTAGTAGAAACGGGGTTTCACCGTGTCAGCCATGATGGCTCTGTCTCCCAACCTGGTGATCCTCCTGCCTCGGCCTCCCAAAGTGCTGGGATTACAGGCATGAGCCACTGTGCCTGGCCTTGACTTTTAATGAACAAATTTATTGAGATATAATTAATGTACATTAAACTGCACACATTTAAAGTGTTCAGTTTGAGTTATGGCCCATGTGAAGCTATTATCATAGTGAAGATTGTGTGAACGTATGCACTCTGTTTCCTTGTGATCCTTTGTAGAGTTTTCCCACCTCCCTTCCTTATCCCAGGCAACAGTTCTTCTGCTTTCTGTCACTTAGATTAGTTTGCATATTATAAAACTTGGTATCAGCAGAATCATGCAGTATTTACTCTCCTGTTGTCTCCCTTCTTTCACTCAGCATAATTATTTTTAGATTCGTCTGTAATGTTGCATGTTTGACTGTTTTCCTGCTGCATAGTATTCCACAGTGTTGCTGTATCACAATTTGTTTATCCACCCATGCATTGATGGCAATGTGAGTCGTTTCCTCTTTTGAGCTATTACAAATAAAGCTTCCCTAAATATTCATGTACAAGTCTTTCATTTTCATTCACACATACATTTCATTTCAGTTGGGCAAATACCTAGAAATGGAATGTCTGGTGGGTTATATGTTCAACTTTTTCAGAAATACGTTTTCCAAAGTGGTTGCACCAGTTTATATTACCATTAGCAGTGTATTACAGTTCCACTTCCTCCACATCCTTGCCAACACTTGATATAATAAGAAGTTTTCATCTTAATCATTTTAGTGGTTATGTAGTGGTGTCTCCTGGTGTTTTAATTTTTATTTTCCTAATGACTAAGGATCTTGAGCATCTTTTCATGTGCCCTCTTATTTCATGTGCTATTCATGTTGTCTTTGCTTAAATGTTTGTTCACATCTTTTTTGTGTTTTTTAAATTGAGCTGTTTGTTTTCTTACTTAGTTGTAACAGTTATTTACATATTCTGGATACAAGTCCTTTGTCAGATAAGTGTTTTGCAAATATTATTTCCAGTCTGTGGCTTGTATTTTTACTTTTGTAACAGTGTCTTTTGAGGAGTAAAAGCTAAAAAAAAATAAATTTTAATCTACCTCTCAGTTCATCTTTTCTTTCTTTTATAGTTCAAGATTTTTTTGTATCCTACTTAAGAATGTCTTTGCCAAACTCAAGATCACTAAAATTTTCCCCTGTGTTGATTTCTAGGAACTTTAGAATTTTAGCTTTGACATACATTGTTATTCATTTCAAGTTGATTTTTGTAAATTTTGAAGCATCCAGATTCTCTTCTGTTTTTCTCTCCCATGTGGCTATTCATTTGCACCAGCATGACTTACTGAAAAGATTATTTTTCCCCAGTTGCATTGCCTTGGCACCCCGTCGCAATCAGTTTGCCATATACGTGGTGGTCTACTTTTGGAGTCTCTGTTCTATTTCACACATCTATTATCTGTGTCAATTTTATACCATCTTGATTACTAGGATTTTGAGTCTTAAATCAGGCAGTGTTGAGTCCTCCAATCTTGTTCTTCTTTTTCAAAATTCTTTTACTATTTTGGGTCCTTTGCTTTTCTGTATAAATTTTAGAATCATCTTGTAAATTTTTACAAAAGCTTGATTGGAATTGTATTTACTGTCTAGATCAATTTGGGGGAAATTGCTGTAACAATATCAGTTCTTTCGATGCATGAACATGGTATATCTTCCTGTTTATTTACGTGTTCTTTAATTTCTTCCAGCTGTCTTTTGTCAAATATATCTCTTAGTATTTTGATGCCATTGTAAATGGTTTTGGTTTTTTATTTTCCAATTGTTCCTTGCTGTTATTAGAAATATGATTGATTTTTATATGTTGGCCTTGTATTCTGCTACTTTCCTAATCTTACTACTTTCTTATATCCTACAACACCTGTAAAAATTCTACCAGAATCAAAAAAATTCTGGTATTATGTCCATGTCTAAAGACAGTTTTATTTCCTCTTTTCCTGTCTACATGCTTTCTTTTCTTTGCGTTTTATTGGCACGAAGATTGCCTTCTTACCTTCATTCATTCTTTCACTATGATGTTAAATAGGAGTGGTAAGAAGGAACAATCTTACATTGTTCTCATCTTAAATGGAAAGTCTTTATTCTTTCACCGTTAAGTCTGATGATAGCTGTATATCTTTTGTATATGCCTTTTATCAGCTTAAGGAAGTTCTTTTTGTGCCCATTTGCCAAGATCTTTTATCATGAATGGATGATGAATTTTGTCCAATGTTTTTTCTCTCTTTTTTTGAAATGATTAATTTTGTCCAGTTTTTTTCTCTTTTTTGAAATGATTATTTTTGTTTTTTAAGTCTTATATGTTGAAGTATTTTTTTAATATTTAAACAGTATTTCATTCCTGGCATAAATCCCACTTGGTCATGGTGTTTTTATCTTTTTTATGCATTGACGGATTACATTTGCTGAAATTTTGATAAGACTTTTTGCATCTGTAATAAGATGTGAAATTGGTCTGTAGTTTTTTTGTTTTAATACCTTTATTTGTTTTGGAGAACAGAGTGATGCTGGCTTGGTAAAATGAGTTGGAGAGTTTCTACTGTTTTCTGGGAGAGTTTGCATACGATTTTTTTTTTTCCCCTTAAATATTTGGGAGAACTCATCATTGAATCCATCTAATCCTGGAGTTATCTTTGTGAGAAGATTTTAACTACAAAATAAATTTCTTACGTATATATAAGCCTATTCAAGTTAGCTAGTTTTTCGTGAGTGACCTTTGGTATTTTGAGTCTTTGAAGGAATATGTCCGTATCATAAACTAGGAGTTGTTAATTATATTTGCTGATTAGTCTTCTAATGTTTGTAGAAAGTGTAGTCATATTCAGTCTCTCATTTCTTATGTTCACAGTACCTGGCTTCTCTCTTTTCAAACTGACTGGCTAGATGTTTATCAGTTTTGGTAATCTTCCCAAACAGAAAACTTTCGTTTCGTTTGATTTTTCTCTATTTTCTGCTTTCTACTTTATTGATTTATATTCTTATTTCTTTTCTTTTTCTATAAAAAGGATATGGATTACTTATCTAATATTTAGAATGTGATCTTACAGATTAAGGGTATGCAATGTAGGTAACTGTATGGATATACCATATTTCCAATCATAAATATTATATTACAAGATATAATGCAAGGTGAAAATCCCTTGCACAATAGCTGTGTTGGCATAAGTATCATTTTAACTGAGTTTTTTTTGTTTTTTTTTAACTGAGTGTTTTAAGAAAGCTGTAATACCACTGTAGTCACAGACATGTCAGCAGCTTATTCTTGGCACATTTAATCTGTGGCTACAGTAAGGATACTAGCCTCCTCTGTAATCTGTATTTCCAACTTAACATAATTTAAGTGAATTTACAGTCGCTTGATGTATATCCTTTTAAAAGAGTGAACGTGTTCAAACGTTGAGATTTTTAGAAGTCTTGCAGTAGTGGTTTTCTTTTTTCAAATTTTTGTGTGGCATATATTCAAACTTTCAGAAAATTTTTAAGAATGAAAATAGTCAAAAACACTCATATTCTTTACCCAGATTGACCGGCTGTTGACAGTTTGACCCGCTTGCGTTATCATTTGCTGTTTTCTCCTCCCCGTGCACAATCTAATGAATGAATTTGTATCCATGAAAGAACTGTACGCTTAAAGCTCTTGTGGAGCAGAGATTACGTTTTGTCCTGTGGTTACACAGTATTTAAAATACCATTTAGATAAACATTTTAGAAAGGATTTAGGGAATAGAACACAAAAACACGCTTTGTGCTGTTACTGACTTATAAAATATTGAGATACAATTTCCCATATCATAGTTCACCTTTTAAAGTGTATAATTTAGTGGATTTTTGAAGTATAGTCATAGACTTGTACAACCATCACAACGGTCTCATTCCAAAATACTTCCATCACCCCAAAAAGAAACCCTCTGCACAATAGGAGTCACACCCTATTCCTTCGCAGCCCCTGACAACTGCTAATCTAGATTCTTTTTGACTATTCTGGACATTTCCTGTAAATGGAATATGAAAATATATGGCTCTTTGTATCTGGCTGCTGTCACTTAGCATTCGTCCTCAAGATTCGTCTGTGAGCTCTGTGTCAGTACTTCGTTCCTTTTTGTTATGGCTGAAAAATACTCCATTAAATGGGTTTACCACATTTTGTTAACTGTTCATTAGTCAGTGGACGTTCGAGTTGTTTTCATTTTTGACTGTCATGAACAATGCTATTATGAACACTTTTGCTTGCACGAATATTTTCCGTTTTCTTATGTATATACATAGGAGTGCAGTTGGTATGTTGTATGGTAACTTCGCATTGAGTTTTTTGAGTAACTACCAAACTGTTTTCCAATGTGGCTGCTCCATTTTATGTTACCACCAGCAACTTAGGAGTTTTCAGTGTCTCCACATCCTCGTCAACGCTTACTGTTGTCTTTTTTATTACAGTCATGCTTGTGTTGATGAAGCAGTACGTTGTTTTGCTTTTGATTAACATTTCTCTAAGGACCGGTTTTGAGTGTCTTTTCGTGTATGTGTGTATTATTGTCCGTGTATGTATCTTGGAGAAATGTCTATTCAGATTCCTTGTCCATTTTTTGATTGGGAGGTTTGTCTTTTATTCATTGCAAGAGTTCTTTTTATGTTCTCTGTGTGTATCTCTTATCAGATACATCATTTGCAGAAATTTTCTCCCATCCTATGGGTTGTCTTTTCACTTTGTTGCTAGTGCCCTTTGAAGCACAAACTGTTTTAATTTTGATAAAGTCTAATTTATCTGTGTTGTCTTTGCTTACCCATTCTAGCTAAGAAACCGTTGCCTCATCAGAGGTTATGAAGATTTACATCTATGTTGTCTTCTAAAAGTTTTATAGCGTTATCTCTTACACTGAGTTCTTTGTTCCTTCTGGAGTTAATTTTTGCATATGTGGTTAGGTAGGGTCCATCCTCATTCTTTTTCAAGCAGATATCTAGTTATTCCAGTACCATTTGTTGAAAAGATTGTTCTTGTCTCTGAGTTGTCTTGGCTTTCATCAGTTGAGTGCCGAAATCAATTGGCCATAAATGCGAGGGTTTCTTTCTGGACTCTCAGTTTTATTCTATTTGATCTGCTCTATTTGCTTTTTTTAATTATTATTTTTTAAGACTTGAGTCTTGCTCTGTTGCCAGGCTGGAGGGCAGTGGCGCAATCTTGGCTCACTGCAACTTCCGCCTCCCAGGTTCGAGCAGTTCTCCTGCCTCAGCCTCCCAGGTAGCTGGGACTACAGGCACACACCACCATGCCCAGCTAATTTTTGTATTTTTATTAGAGATGGGGTTTCAGCATGTTGGCCAGGATGGTCCTCTTGACCTTATGATCTGCCTGCCTCGGCCTCCCAAAGTGCTGGGATTACAGGCGTGAGCCACTGTGCCCAGCCTTGATAAGGTTTATCTTTATTCTAGTACTGTTCTGTCTTGATTAATGTAGCTTTGTAGGTAAGTTTTGAAATCAGGAAGTTTTGAGTCCTCCATTGTCTTCTTTTTCAAAATTGTTTTCACTGTTCTTGAATATTCTTATGAACTTCGAGAGCTGCTTGTCGATTTGCAAAAGAGCAAGGTGAGATTTTGAAAAGATTGCGTTGTATCTGAATATTACCGTTTTAACATTATTAAGTATTCTAGCTTATGAATACCAGATATCTTTCTATTTAGGTCTTTTAAAAATTTTTTCAATGATGCTTTGTAGTTCAAAGTGTGTAAGTCTTGTACTTGTTTGAGATGTATAGTCCTCTGTATATGTTGCTAGATACAGTTTGCTTGTATTTTGTTGAGAATTTTTATATCCACATTCATAAGGGTATCTGTAGTTTCCTTTTCTTGTGATGACTGTGTCTGATATAGGTATCAGGGTATGAATTGCTTCATATAATAATTTGGAACGTGATGTTTTCTCTTGAGTTTTAAAATTTTTATTATGTAAAATGTTTTAGAGACAGGGTCTTGCCCTGTTGCCCAGGCTGGAGTGCAGTGGTACAGTCATGGCTCGCTGTCACCTCAGACTTCTGGGTTTAAGCAATCTTTCTGCCTCAAACTCGTCAGTAGTAGGAATACAGGCATGCATTACCACACCCAGCTCTTTTTTTTTTTTTTTTTTTGTAGCCATGGTCTGTTGCTGTGTTGAACTCCTAGGCTCAAATGATCCTTCAGTCTTGGCCTCCTAAAGTGCTGGGATTACAGCTGCTCCCCATGCCCAGCCTATTTTTTATCCTTCTGTGTGCTTTTTTAAAAAAAAGTTTGTGAAGGATATATTTTAATCTTCTTTAAATGTTTAATAGAATTCATCAGTGAAGCCACCTGTCCCTAGGCTATTCTTTGCAGGAAACTTTGATTACTAATTAGGTTTGTTGAGATTTTCTCTTTATTCTGGATTTAATTTCAGTAATTTGTGTCTTTCTAATTATTTGTTCATTTCATGTAGGCTATATAATTTGTGTATAGTTGTTTATCGTGTTCTCTTTTACTTCCTTTTACTGCAAGGTTGGGAAGTTCATTTCTTTCTGTAGTATTAGTAGTAATGCTCCCTGTTTCTTTTTTTTTTGTAATTTTTTTTGTTTTCTTTTTTAATTATAGTTTAAGTTCTAGAGTACATGTACACAACGTGCAGGTTTGTTACCTATCTATACGTGTGCCATGTTGGTGTGCCGCACCCATTAACTTGTCATTTACGTTAGTGTTTCTCCTAATGTTATCCCTCCCCCATCCCCCCAGTCCATGACAGGCCCTGGTGTGTGATGTTCCCTACCCTGTGTCCAAGTGTTCTCATTGTTCAGTTCCCACCTATGACTGAGAACATGTGGTTTTTGGTTTTCTATCCTTGCTATAGTTTGCTCAGAATGGTGGTTTCCAGCTTCATCCATGTTCCTGCAAAGGACATGAACTCATCCTTCTTTATGGTCGCATAGTATTCCATGGTGTATATGTGCCACATTTTTTTAATGCAGTCTATCATTGATGGACATTTGGGTTGGTTCCAAGTCCTTGCTATTGTGAATAGTGCCGCAATAAATGTAACGTGTGCATGTGTCTTTATAGCAGCATGATTTATAATCCTTTGGGTATATACCCAGTAATGGGATGGCTGGGTCAAATGGTATTTCTAGTCCTAGATCCTTGAGGAATTGCCACACTGTCTTCCACAATGGTTGAACTAGTTTACAATCTCACCAGCAGTATAAACGTGTTCCTCTTTCTCCACATCCTCTCCAGCACTTGTTGTTTCCTGACTTTTTAATGATTGCCATTCTAATTGGTGTGACATGGTATCTCATTGTGGTTTTGATTTGCATTTCTCTAATGACCAGTGATGATGAGCATTTTTCATGTGTCTGTGGGCTGCATAAATGTCTTCTTTTGAGAAGTGTCTGTTCATATCCTTTGCCCACTTTTTGATGGGGTTGTTTGATTTTTTTCTTGTAAATTTGTTTAAGTTATTTGTAGATTCTGGATATTAGCCCTTTTTCAGATGGGTAGATTGTAAAACTTTTCTCCCATTCCGTAGGTCGCCTGTTCACTCTGATGGTAGTTTCTTTTGCTGTGCAGAAGCTCTTTAGTTTAATTAGATCCCTTTTGTCAATTTTGGCTTTTGTTGTCATTGCTTTTGGTGTTTTAGTCATGAAGTCCTTGCCCATGCCTATGTCCTGAATGGTATTACCTAGGTTTTCTTCGAGGGTTTTTATGGTTTTAGGTCTAACATTTAAGTCTCTAATCCATCTTGAGTTAATTTTTGTATAAGGGATCCAGTTTCAGCTTTCTCCATATGGCTAGCCAGTTTTCCCAGCACCATTTATTAAATAGGGAATCCTTTCCCCATTTCTTGTTTTTGTCAGGTTTGTCAAAGATCAGATGGTTGTAGATGTGTGGTATTATTTCTGAGGGCTGTGTTCTGTTCCATTGGTCTATATCTCTGTTTTGGTACCAGTACCATGCTGTTTTGGTTACTGTAGCCTTGTAGTATAGTTTGAAATCAGGTAGCATGATGCCTCCGGCTTTGTTCTTTTGGCTTAGGATTGTCTTGGCAATGCAAGTTCTTTTTTGGTTCCATATGAACTTTAAAGTAGTTGTTTCCAATTCTGTGAAGAAAGTCATTGAGTCATTGGTAGCTTGATGGGTATGGCATTGAATCTGTAAATAATATCTTGGGCAGTATGGCCATTTTCACGATATTGATTCTTCTATCCATGAGCGTGGAATGTTCTTCCATTTCTTTGTGTCCTCCTTTTTTTTTTGAGGCAGAGTTTCACTCTGTCACCCAGGCTGGAGTGCAGTGGCACAATCTCCGCTCACTGCAAGCTCCGCCTCCCAAGTTCACGCCATTCTCCTGCCTCAGCCTCCTGAGTAGCTGGTACTACAGGTGCCTGCCACCACGCCCAGCTAATTTTTTTGTGTTTTTAGTAGAAATGGGGTTTCACCCTGTTAGCCAGAATGGTCTCGATCTCTTGACCTCATGATCCGTACGTCTTGGCCTCCCAAAGTGCTGGGATTACAGGCATGAGCCACCGCGCCCGGCTGTTTGTGTCCTCTTTTATTTTGTTGAGCAGTGGTTTGTAGTTCTCCTTGAAGAGGTCCTTCATATCCCTTGTAAGTTGGATTCCTAGGTATTTTATTCTCTTTGAAGCAGTTTTGAGTGGGAGTTCACTTAAGATTTGGCTCTCTGTCTGTTATTGATGTATAAGAATGCTTGTGATTTTTGCACATTGATTTTGTATCCTGAGATTTTGCTGAAGTTGCTTATCAGCTTAAGGAGATTTTAGGCTGAGACAATGGGGTTTTCTAAATATACAATCCTGTCATCTGCACACAGGGACAATTTGACTTCCTCTTTTCCTAACTGAATACCCTTTATTTCTTTCTCCTGCCTGATTGCCCTGGCCAGAACTTCCAACACTATGATGAATGGGGTGGTGAGAGAGGGCATCCTTGTCTTGTGCCAGTTTTCAAAGGGAATGCTTCCAGTTTTTGCCCATTCAGTATGATATTGGCTGTGGTTTGTCATAAATAGCTCTTATTATTTTGAGATACGTCCCATCAATACCTAGTTTATTGAGAATTTTTAGCATGAAGGGCTGTTGAATTTTGTCGAAGGCCTTTTCTGCATCTATTGAGATAATCATGTGGTTTTTGTCTTTGGTTCTGTTTATATGCTGGATTACGTTTATTGATTTACATATGTTGAACCAGCCTTACATCCCAGGGGGTTAAGCCAACTTGATCGTGGTGAATAAGCTTTTTGATGTGCTATTGGATTTGGTTTGCCAGTATTTTATTGAAGATTTTTGCATTGATGTTCATCAGGGATATTGGTCTAAAATTCTCTTTTTTTTGTTGTGTCTCTGCCAGGCTTTGGTATCAGGATGATGTTGGCCTCATAAAATGAGTTAGGGAGGATTCCCTCTATTCCTATCGATGGGAATAGTGTCAGAAGAAATGGTACCAGCTCCTCTTTGTACCTCTGGTAGAATTCGGCTGTGAATCCGTCTGGTCCTGGACTTTTTTTGGTTGGTAGGCTGTTAATTACTGCCTCAATTTCAGAGCCTGCTATTGGTCTATTCAGGGATTCAACTTCTTCCTGGTTTAGTCTTGGGAGAGTGTATGTGTCCAGGAATTTATCCATTTCTTCTAAATTTTCTAGTTTATTTGCGTAGAGGTGTTTATAGTATTCTCTGATGGTAGTTTGTATTTCTGTGAGATCGGTGGTGATATCCCCTTTTTCATTTTTTATTGTGTCTATTTGATTCTTCTCTCTTTTCTTCTTTGTCTTGCTAATTGTCTATCAATTTTGTTGATCTTTTCAAAAAACCAACTCCTGGATTCATCGATTTTTTTGAAGGGTCTTTTGTGTCTCTGTCTCCTTCAGTTCTGCTCTGATCTTAGTTATTTCTTGCCTTCTGCTAGCTTTTGAATATGTTTGCTCTTGCTTCTCTAGTTCTTTTAATTGTGATGTTAGGGTGTCAATTTTAGATCTTTCCTGCTTTCTTTTGTGGGCATTTAGTGCTATAAATTTCCCTCTACACACTGCTTTATATGTGTCCCAGAGATTCTGGTATGTTGTGTCTTTGTTCTCATTGGTTTCAAAGAACATCTTTATTTCTGCCTTCATTTTGTTATGTACCCAGTAGTCATTCAGGAGCAGGTTGGTCAGTTTCCATGTAGTTGAGCGGTTTTGAGTGAATTTCTTAATCCTGAGTTCTAGTTTGATTGCCCTGTGGTCTGAGAGACAGTTTGTTATAATTTCTGTTCTTGTACATTTGCTGAGGAGTGCTTTACTTCCAATTATGTGGTCAATTTTGGAATAAGTGTGATGTGGTGCTGAGAAGAATGTATAATCTGTTGATTTGGGGTGGAGAGTTCTGTAGATGTCTGTTAGGTTGGCTTGGTGCAGAGCTGAGTTCAAGTCCTGAATATCCTTGTTAACTTTCTGTCTCGTTGATCTGTCTAATGTTGACAGTGGGGTGTTAAAGTCTCCCATTATTATTGTGTGAGAGTCTAAGTCTCTTTGTAGGTCTCTAAGGGCTTGCTTTATGAATCTGGATGCTCCTGTATTGGGAGCATATATATTTAGGATGGTTAGCTCTTGTTGAATTGATCCCTTTACCATTATGTAATGGCCTTCTTTGTCTCTTTTGATCTTTGTTGGTTTAATGTCTGTTTTATCAGAGACTAGGATTGCAACCCCTGCTTTTTTCTGTTTTCCATTTGCTTGGTATATCTTGCTCCATCCCTTTATTTTGAGCCTATGTATGTCTCTGCATGTGAGATGGGTCTCCTGAATATAGCAGACTGATGGGTCTTGACTCTTTATCCAGTTTGCCAGTCTGTGTCTTTTAACTGGAGCATTTAGTCCATTTACATTTAAGGTTAATATTGTTATGTGTGAATTTGATCCTGTCATTATGATGTTAGCTGGTTATGTTGCTCGTTAGTTGATGTAGTTTCTTCCTAGCATTGATGGTCTTTACAAATTTGGTATGTTTTTGCAGTGACTGGTGCTGGTTCTTCCTTTCCATGTTTAGTGCTTCCTTCAGGAGCTCTTGTAAGGCAGGCTTGGTGGTGACAGAATCTCTCAGCATTTGCTTGTCTGTAAAGGATTTTATTTCTCCTTATTAAGCTTATTTTGGCTGGATATGAAATTCTGGCTTCAAAATTCTTTTCTTTAAGAATGTTGAATATTTGCCCCCACTCTCTTCTGGCTTATAGAGTTTCTGCTGAGAGATCTGCTGTTAGTCTGATGGGCTTTCCTTTGTGGGTAACCCAGCCTTTCTCTCTGGCTGCCCTTAACATTTTTTCCTTCATTTCAACTTTGGTAAATCTGACAATTATGTGTTTTGGAGTTGCTCTTCTCCAGGAGTATCTTTGTGGTGTTCTATTTCCTGAATTTGAATGTTGGCCTGCCTTGCTAGGTTGGGGAGTTCTGAATAATATCCTGAAGAGTGTTCCAACTTGGTTCCATTCTTTTCAGGTACACAAGTCAGATGTAGATTTGGTGTTTTCACATAGTCCCATATTTCTTGGAGGCTTTGTTCTTTTCTTTTTACTCTTTTTTCTCTAAACTTAACTTCTCGCTTCATTTCATTCATTTGCTCTTCAATCACTGATGTCCTTTCTTCCACTTGATCAAATCAGCTACTGAAGCTTGTGCATGTGTCATGTAGTTCTCGTGCCATGGTTTTCAGCTCCATCAGGTCATTTAAGGTCTTCTCAGCACAGTTTATTCTAGTTAGCCATTCGCCTAATCTGTTTTCAAGATTTTTAAATTCTTTGCGGTGGGTTCGAATATCCTCCTTTAGCTCGGAGAATTTTGTTATTACCGGTTGTCTGAAGACTTCTCTCAACTCGTCAAAGTCATTCTCCATCCAGCTTTGTTCTGTTGCTGGCGGAGAGCTGCGATCCTTTGGAGGAGAAGAGGTGCTCTGGTTTTTAGAATTTTCAGCTTTTCTGCTCTGGTTTCTCCCAATGTTTGTGGTTTTATCTACCTTGGTCTTTGATGATGGTGATGTACAAATGGGGTTTTGGTGTGGATGTCCTTCTGTTTATTAGTTTTCCTTCCAACAGTCAGGACTCTCAACTGCAGGTCTATTGGAGTTTGCTGGAGGTCTACTCCAGACCCTGTGTGCCTGGGTATCACCAGCAGAGGCTGCAGAACAGCAAATATTGCAGAATGGCGAATGTTGCTGCCTGGTCCTTCCTCTGAAAGCTTCATCTCAGAGGGCCACCCAGCTGTATGAGGTGTCAGTCAGCCCCTACTGGGAGGTGTCTCCCAGTTAGGCTACTCAGGGATCAGAGATCCACTTGAAGAGGTAGTCTGTCCGTTCTCAGATCTCAAACTCCGTGCTAGGGGAAGCAGTACTCTCTTCAAAGCTGTCAGACAGGGACGTTTAAGTCTGCAGAAGTTTCTGCTGCCTTTTGTTCCACTCTCTGTTTCACTCATGATTTTTTTCTTGGTTGGCCTAGCTTAAAGCCTTACCAATTTTGTTAATCTTTTCAAAGAACCAACTTTTGTTTTCATTAATTTCTTCTCTTTTTTTCTTCTGGTCTATATTTCTAACAACCTATATTGTTTCTTTCCTTCTTGCTTTGGGTTATTTTTAGTTTTCCAGTTTCTCTTTAAATAGTAGGTTAAGTTATTAATTTGAGGTCTTTGTTTTAATATAGGCATGAATGGTTATAAATTTTCTTCTAGTATTGCCTTTTCTATATCTCATAAAGTATTTTGTGTCTTTGTTTTTATTTCAAAATATTTTTTTGTTCCCCTTCTCACTTCTTATTTATCACACTGATTATGAAGGATTGTATTTTTTTAATATCCACATATTTTCTGAGTTTTCCCAAGTTTCCCTCTAATTTCAATTTCATATCCATTGTGGTTGAACAACGTATTTTGTATGACTCCAGTCCTTTTAAATTTATTGGAATTGCTTTATGACCTAACATCTAGCATGATCGATCCTGGAAAATGTTCCATGTACACTTGGGAAGAATGTATATTCTATTTTTGGGTAGAGGACTCTAATTAGTTGCTAGTATAGTTCAAATTTCCTTGTTATTTTCTTATTGACCTTCTCTCTAGTTGTTCTACCCATGTTTGAAAGTGGGATATTGAATTCTCCAAATATTTTTATTGAATTTCTTCTTTATCCCTTCATCCTGTATGTTTTTATTTCCTATATTTTGGAGCTCTCGTTAGGTTCATGTATGTTCATAATTATGTCATCTTAGTGGATTAATTGCTTTATTATTATTAAATGTCTTTTTTTCTCTAGTAGCAATTTTTATCTTAGTCTGAATTCAGACTTTTAAAATAATTTTAAAATTTATTTTTTAATGGTTGTGAGAATTACAATTAACATCAACAGTTTAGTTTGGACTAATATCACCTATTCTTCAAGTATTCTTCATGCCTTTTTTTCTCTCCTCTTCTGAGACTCCTGTTGTACAGATGGTAATACTCTTCATGTGTTTTGTAATCACTCAGACTCTTTTCCTTTTTCTTCATTTTTATTTCTATTTCCCAGACTGGATAATCTTAACCAACCTATTTTTGAGTTTGCTGATTCTTTCCTTTGCCTGCCAAAATATGCTATTGAACCCCTCTGATGAATTGTTTTAGTTATTGTACTTTTATGTCCAGAATTTCTATTTGCTTACTTTTTCCAATTTCTTTCTCTTTATTGATATTTTCTATTTGGTGAAGCGTTGTTCTCATAGTTTAGTTTTGCACGTGGTTTCCTTTTTTACTTTGAACATATTTGAAATAGCTTATTTAAAGTCTTCTAGTAAGTCCTATTCTCAGGGACCATTACTGTTGATGGGCCTTTTTTCCTATGTATGAGCCATATCTTCTTGTTTCTTTACATTTCTTTGAAAACTTGGCGGTGGGAGGGGCTCATTTCAGTTACTATGCTTTTCTATTTGGTTATGTTAATCATTTCTTTCTCTCTTTAACGTTCTCCATTTGGTGAGACTTTTAGTTCTTTGGACGTCATTTCCTTTAGTTCTTTGAATATATTTAAAAAGCTGAATTAAATTATTTAGTAATCCTGAAACCTGGGCTTTCTCAAGGGCAGTTTCTATTAAATACTTTTTGTCCCTTTATACTTTTTTGTTTCCTTTTTATGTCTCTCAATTTTTTGTTGAAAACTGGATAATTAACATATAAGGTGGCAATTCTGGAAATTAGATTTTCCCCTCCCTAAGATTTGTTGTTGTTTTTGTTGCTGTTTGTTTATTGACTTTCTGAACAAGTTATTTTATTTCTATATTATTTGTGGTGCATGGCTGCTGAAGTCTCCGTGTGGTGAGCTTCATACTCATCTAATGATTGAACAGAGATTTCCTTAAAAACCTGGAACCAGTAATTCTCCCAGTCTTTGTTGAGAGGCCCGTGTATTTGCGTGCACATGTGTGTGTTGGGGCACATCAAAACACTCAGCTAGGCAGTTGACAGCTGTTCCTTAGCCTTCGCCTCCTGTTCGCACAAAGCCTGGGGTCAGCCCCAGGTGTGAGAGCTTAGGCATGTCTCAGGTTTCTTCTGAGCACGTGCAGAGCCAGAGCCCGATGTGTACACAGGACCTTCTAGATTGGCAGGAAGGTGTCAACACTTTTTACAGCCCCTGTGGGCATCTTATTCCCAACATCTCCTTTTAAACTTTTGGGTCTGCTTATTGTTTGGCCCAAGTGTCATCTACCACCACACTGTTCTGCAGCCAGATTTTAAAAAATTTTCCCCTAAAGGTTTTTGACAGCTGTTACCAGGGTCAAGGCTTTTCACAGTGGGGAAGCTCTGAGTCAGGTCAAATAAAAATAGCCTTCCAGGTGGGGCCTCACTGGGACTCACCACACTCATCAGATAAAGACAGTTCTCTGGAAATCAGGCTTTCCGGGAGCTCCAGCATCGTTCTGCCACCCTTACTGCCTGTCAGGCTGCTGGCTTTCACTGTGACTGGGCTGTTGGTTATAGTGCTGTCACAGAGCTGGAGAGAAGAGAATGAGAATAGAAAAGTTAAATGCCACACATTTCACTGTTCTTGTTGAGATTCAGCTTTTTAAAAATGCATTAACACTCCATGGATTGCTGTAAGCTTTTGGGGATTGCTGCAAGCTTTTGGTTAATTGCCAGAGTTCTTAGAAAGTTTATTCTGATGCTGCCAATTTTCTTGTTCTTGTTAGAATTTTCAAATGTCCCTAACTTTGCCATTTTCACTGACAGTACTCTCTGTTGCTTTTTGTCTTCTCCTGTACTATTTTGTTTCTTCAAACCATTCTCAACTCTTCGCTGTCAAAACCAGTTGATTGAATTAACATTGATAATGGCATGTAGGTCCTGAAATTAAATTTCATTATCTTAATATAAATATTAACCCATTTAAGAATCACTATTACAAAAACAGTTTGAAGATAAACTGTTGAGCAGGCAGAAATAAACGCCAGAATTTATTATCAGCTATTTTGTTTTTTAATACAGATTCTTATTGAGATCATGTTAGAATCACATACTGTTATAAGAAATTATACAGAGAGATCCTGTGTAGCCTGTACCTGGTTCCTCCCAATGGCAGTATCTTGACAAAGAATACTACAAAGTCATGACCAGGATGTTGATCTTTTGATACGAATGGGTATTTCATTTTCACCCTCCTGATACTGTGGCTTTAATTTTCATTTCCCTGATGGTTAAGGATGTTGAACATCTTTTCCCTTGCTTATTGGATTGTTCTTTTCTGGTTTTGAGTTCTTTATATAGCGTAGATCTTTAGACTTCTGTTAAATATATAGTTTGCAAATATTTTATACCTTCTCGTAGTTTGTCCCGTCCTGCTCTTAACAGGGTCAGGTGAAGGGCAAAGTTTTTAATTTTGATGAGGTACAACAATTTATCTTTTTTGTGTTTTTTTTTTTTTTTCTGGATTGTGCTTTTGGTGTCAACTCTAGGAACACTGCCAAACCTTAAATCCTGAAGATCTTCTCCTCTATCCTTTTTAAAAAGTTGTATAGTTTTACATTTTAAATTTAGAGCAGTGATGTATTTTGAGTTGATTTTTGTGTAAGTTGTAAAGATGAGGTCAGAGTTCTTTAAAAAAATATATTGTTTTGGTCTATAGATGTCTCATTGCTTCAGTGCTATTTGTTGGAAATGCTGTTCTTCCAATGAATTGCTTTTGCAGTTTTGTCAAAACCAGTGAGGCATATATGGTTCCGTTTCTAGGTGTTCTACTCTCTGCAAGTGATTTATGTGTTTATCCCTCTGCCAGTATCACACTGCCTTGGTTACTGAAGTTATACAGTAAGACATATTGTCTGGTGGAGTGATTCCTCTCACTTTATTCTTATTTTTGAAGATTGTTCTTAGCAATTCTAGGGTTTGTTCCTATCTAATTTTTTGTATAAACTTGTCAACAAAAAATCATCCTGGGATTTTTATAGGCTTTACATTAAACCCACAGATCAATTTGGGAAGAATTAGCATCTTTACATTTTGAGTCTTTTAATCCATGAATATGGTGTGTCCTCTTGTTTAGGTAGGTCTTTGATTTCTTTCATCAGCATTTTGTATATTTCAATACATATATCCTGTGCATACTTTCTTAGATTTATATCTGACGTACTTCATTTTATTTGGAGTCGTAAATGGCGTTGTAAATGGCATTTTAATGTTGATTTTTGCATATCCTGATTGTTAGTATATAGAAATGTACTGGATTTTGGGATTTAGACCTTGTATTCTGCAACTTTGCTATATGTGCTTATTACCTTTAAGAAGGACTTTTCTTTTTGAGTCCATGGGGTTTTTACATAAACAAGTATGTAGCCTGCAATTAGGGAGTTTTATTTCCTTTCCAGTATGTTCGTCTTTTTTTCCCCTTGCCTTGTTAAAGTGGCCACAGAACTTCCAGCATGTGTTGAATAGAGTGAGAGCCACATCCTTGACATGTTCCCAGTCTCAGAGCCTACATATTCAGTCTTTGACCAGTAAGAAGGATATTACCTAGGGGTTGAGGTTCAGGTAGTTCTACATTTCTCCTATCTTGTTGAGAGTTTTTATCACGAAGAGGTGTTGGGTTTTGTCAAATACTTTTTGTTTCAGTTGATAGGATCATGGGTTTTCCCTCTTTAGCCTGTTGATAGGGGTGAATTACAATGATCAGTTTTTGAATTTTGGGTGAGTCTTGCATACCTTGAATAAAAATCGCTTGGTTATGATGCATAATTTTATACATTGCTGGGTTCAACTTGTAATTTTTTTTTTTTGTCTAAGTTAATGAGTTGTTTTGTGGTTTTAAAAACATGTATGTAGAATGGAATTCAGCATTTGTAAGTATTTTTAAGTGTACTATTCAGTAGCATTAATCGCAATGTTATACAAACACCACCATTCTTTTTTCATTACCCTAGAGACTCAGTGACCATTAAGCCACAACTCCTCACTTCCCCCACCCTGTTGCCTAGTAACCTCTAATCTACTTTCTGTCCCCGTGAATTTGCTTATTCTAGATTTTTCATATGAGGAGAAGCACAGTATTTGCCCTTTTTTTGTCTAGTTTATTTCACTTAGCATAATATTTTCAGAGTCCATCCATGTTGTAGCATATATCAGAATTTCATTCTTTTTTTGTGGCTGAATAACATTTCATTATGTAACAGCCATGTTGATCCATTCATCTGTGATGGACACTTGAGTTGTTTCTGTTTGGAGACTTTGGGTACTGTGGTCATGCAACACTCAGTGTGGAAAACATCCTGAGTGGTGGTAGGCCATTTAATCCTTGTGCTAACATAGAGTGTAGCTACACAAACCTAGGTGGTGTAGCCTACTACACACCTAAGGTATGTGATACAGCCTATTGCTCCTAGACTGCAAGCCTGTACAACATGTTACTGTGCTGAATACTGTAGGCAGTGGTAACACAATGGCAAGTTTTTGTGTATCTAAACATAGAAAAAGGTACAGTAAACACAGTATTACAATCTTATGGAGCCACCATCATCTATGCAGTCCATCGTTGACCAAAACGTTACGTGGTACATGACTGCATTTAAATATTTTAACAGTCAGCCTATTTAGGTTTATCGTATTGGTTCTCACTAGGGCCTACTGTTACGGGCTGTAGTTCCAATAATAGCTTAATGTTTAGAGCATTTGCAGTGTGAGCTTCAGAGTTTTAGTGATTGTTCTGATACTGAAGCTGCTAAGAGTAGTTGGTGGTTCTTGAGCATTAGTTCTACATTTTATAACTGAAGTTTACAGATCTTTTTAGATGACTTAGATACTTTAGGATGAGGTGAAAATTGTGGTATTTTGTCTTCAGCTATAAACTTAATTTTGAAAAACCTTTCTGGCTCATCTTTTTAGATGCATGGTGTGTATCCTGCACTTCTGAATTACATAGGATTATATTATGAGTCTTAGTAAACAACATGGACATAGCTTCTTTAGGAACTTGATATTGAGTGGTCTTGATAAAATATGGCTTATATGAATTTCCTTGTACTTTTAATGTGGCAAGAAGACAAGTATACATTACATTTTTCAGATAATAAAACTAATGAGGGAAGAAACAAACTTTGATCATAAAATGTCTTTACGGTTTGAAGGGACCCATATGGACCTAGTCCAGGATGTTTTAAAATTGTTATTGAGCCCTTGTTAAAGTATTGAGCAAGCGTAACTATAAATGAGATATTGATGTCTTTAACAATGTTGAATTCTAAAATAGCAGTGTCTTTTTTTTTTTTTTTTTTTTTGTCAGGGTCTTGTTCTGTCACCCAAACTGGAGTGCAGTGGCACACTGTCTCAGCTCACTGCAACCTCTGCCCCCTGGGCTCAAGCACAATGTCATTATCTTAACCAGAATTTCTTATCTTCTGTTTTTTCAGACTTGCTCCTAGGCACAGATTATTGGCAAGCAAACCAGGAACTTTTACAGATTGTGATAAGAGTTAAGATAGGGAATATAATAGAGGATAACGGGGTTGCTCTGAGAAGCCAAGGAGGGCCACACTGTGAGTGGGGTCAAGGCTGAGACTTGAAGGAGGAGAAGACGCCAGCCACAACAAAAGTATGCTAGGCAAGGTGGCTCTGTAACACAGCTTTGGGGACCCTCCTGAGGCCTGCCTGTGTGGCCCTTTCTTCTCTTCCTGGTTTTTGTAGAAGAAAGTTTAAAAATCACTGATTGGACTGTTCAGCCTTCTCCTTTTGTGGGTTAGGAGATTGTGAAGGCTAGAAGGTAAAGATGTACAATGACAACCTAGGTTCCTAATGCCTGATACCACCCCCACAATATGGCATATATTTTTCTACTAGTTATTTACAGCATTTGTTTTTTTTCATGAGTTATTTTAGATGTATTAAAATCGCAAATTATATTCATCAGTTGTAATATTCAGAAAAATATCTTCACCTAAAAGAAAAAACAAAAACTTAGTAGACAAAGATTTGTCTTGAAACTGAAGATATTTTTAACCTTAACTAAATGAAATAGGGAAGTAAACAGTTTGTAAACTTCTGTTTTGAAAGCAAGTGTTCCTATTTTGCAACAACGGACACATTGACATGTTTACACTGATTATAAATGGCTTTGTTACTCAGGGACAGCTCAGAGATGTGGGTCGGGTATGAGGAGCTTCAAGTAGATCTTACTGAGCCCAGTTTCAGAGTAAATATGAGTAGAATCATAAGAGCCAGAAATGTAAATCCCTTCCTTTCCTTTATCAGTCTTTCTTTCCTCACTTATTGTCAGGAATATATGCCCAGTTTATAAAATGTGGTTTCTTCAAGGTGCCGTTAGTCATGAGCATTCTGTAAAATTTATTTTGAAAGTAAATAGGGATGGGTTTAGAAGCACAGATTCACAATGCTGAAAGTCATAGTGTTCTCTAGCCACTTCCTTGCTGAGTGTATCTCACTGTCTATTTCTTTACTTTAAAATGGGATCATAATGTCTGTGTCATAGGGTTAGTCTGAATTTTAATAACTGATCAGTAATTATTAGGTTATTTTTATTTCAATGACATTTGTTTGATGCTTGAACTAGGGAACATCAGGAAAGTCTGGAATTCATTAACAGCATAAAATTAGGGGAAATATTTTTGGGACAGGAAGCTGTTAGTAGTTGTGGTTTTGAATCTGGAGAGGTGATGACTTTTGTTACATTTATATTTTATAGCTTAACTTTGCATGTGAAATGATTAAGTCTATAGCTAGTGTTCTATTTTTTTTAGGTATATAATTGAAAGATATTATAATTGGCCGCTTAAAGCAAAATATGTTAATTTGTTTTGTGCCAGAGTTGAATCCTGTTTATATATTTTAAGGAAAGTCAGCGATGTGTAGCACAGTGTTTTCCTTTTGAGACTTTATAATCAGTTGCTGTTATTAATTTTTGTAACTAACATTCATATTTTTAACATAACTCATACTTTAAAAACTATGAATTAATGATTCATAATGTAATTTGTGTGTGTGTGTGTGTGTGTGTATATATATATATATATATATATATTTTTTTTTTTTTTTTTTTTTTTTTGAGACGGAGTCTCGCTCTGTCGCCCAGGCTGGAGTGCAGTGGCGCGATCTCGGCTCACTGCAAGCTCCGCCTCCCGGGTTCCCGCCATTCTCCTGCCTCAGCCTCCCAAGTAGCTGGGACTACAGGCACCCGTCGCCATGCCTGACTAATTTTTTGCATTTTTAGTAGAGACGGGGTTTCACTGTGTTAGCCAGGATGGTCTCGATCTCCTGATCTCATGATCCACCTGCCTCAGCCTCCCAAAGTGCTGGGATTACAGGCGTGAGCCACCATGCCTGGCTCCTAATTTATGTATATTTTTAAAGCTTGTAATTTAAAATGCAGTGTACCCAAACTACTGCCTTTATGTAGTTGTCTTCAGTTAGATCAACATTTCTTCTGGCTCGATGGTGGGAACTCATTCAGTGGTCGTTCTAGTGGAACTCTAATGGCAGCCACCTGTAGCTCGTTTCCAGTTGTTTCTTGTTGGTTTCCTCTACCAGTTAGACAAAATTTCTAATTAGAGGCCCTTTTACATTGTGAGCATCTGGCTGTTCAGTTATTTCTTGTTAGTTTATTGTGTTCTTATGTCAATAAATTTGTGTTCAGTAGGGAATAACCAAAAAATTGTCTGGATCCTGCGAAATTTCAGTTTGTGTTAAAAAGTAGGGGGAACAGGTGAGGAATGGGATGGGTGACCTGAGCAGAGCCTTTTATATTCATAGTCCTTTCTTCTAAAGAGATTATCACTTTACTTAGAGACATTCTAAGTATACTGTGTCAGTAATGCTGTTGGAGCCATTAGCTCTGATCTTGATACTGAAATCCCACTGTAAGCCAGGACTAGAGATAACATAACCAGAAAAAGGTCATTTGCATCAGTGAGTACAAATACCAATGCTTGTACCTGAGCAAGAAGGTAGGATATCATTCATGCTTTCAGTATTTATTGAATATTCTCTGTATGCCACAGACTAGTAGGGCATGAATGGAAGTGGAACAGGTCGGCACTGTCATTGAAGAGAAACACAGGAAAGGGAGGACAGGAATTTTCCCAAAATAAAATCAGGATGTGACGACTAGACTAGGCAGAAAAGGATGCTTGGCAGGCAGAAAAAACATCCAACTAGGTAATGTAATCTAATTAACTAGTGTCTTATCCTGCTGCTTGACTGTCCACTTTTGTCATACTGGAACAACCAGGTACATGTGTGGGACACTGAGTGTCTTCCCTGAATTCCAAAAGACCAACTAATGGGAGTCAGTGAATTCCATATTAAGCCAAATGAAATATCACGTAAGTTGGAATTCTGCATGTGAACTTTGTCCCTTTTCTCCCATTTATTTACAGCAATTTACAGCAGTATGGGTTTATGGATATTTGTTTTATACTTTGGGCTACATCAAGTACTACTTCATTTTGTTGCTCAGATTATTTCAGCTTTGGTCATTTGGGAGCTCTTTCTGTTGATTCTTACCTTCCTTCCCCTGTCCCCATCAGTGTAGGATTTGGGTGGTTTTCTCTGTTTTTTACTTTCCGGCACTGTGGGATGCTCCATTCTCATCTCGTGTATTTCCTGCCCCGTCCTCAAATCAACCATTGTTCCAGGAAGCCCTGGTTTCTTTTATTGGAAAATAATATTAGAACACAAGATCTGAGTTCTAGGTGTGTTCTTTGCTTTTGGCATGTCATTGCTTTAGGCCCTTAGAGCTGACAGAGCAAGGAAATACATCTGTGTATACTAACCTATGAATATACACATCTATAAATATTCTTATATGTATGTATTATATGTTTAACTAAACATGAATTCATACTGGTATCACCGACTCTCAACCATTAATTTTGGCTTCCCCCCTTGTTTCTGTATAAATTGCTGTTCCAACAGTGAGACACCTGGCTCCCAGTGTCTACCATCTGTGTACCTAATTGTTTGATTTCAGTATACGTGTATAGTGGCCTCAGAATGGTTAACCCAAACTCCCATGGGAAAAAGCATTATCAACTAGAATACAGTGCATATGTGTGGTTTCTTTCACCTTTAGTCTTAAAGATTCTACTCATTTCCACAGTTACTTAGGTGAGCACTCTTCCCTCTCCCCCAACTTCAGTAAGGCTGATACATTCATTTGTAATACAGTTAAATTGTTTTGTCATATTATGCATTCCATCCTGGAGTCTCCCAGCCCCCTAAATTATTTTTGAAATTTGCATATATTTAGGTTCACTTTTTGTGCTGTGAAGTTCTGTTTTGACAAATGCATCATGTCCTGTATCCACCATTACAATTTGATGAAGAATGGTTTTACCACCCTGAAATACATTTGTGCTTCACTTACTGAACCTTTCCCATCGCCCCCTGATCTCCTAGCAACCACTTATCTTTTTACTATCTCCATAATTTTGCCTTTTCCGGAATGTCATGTACTTGGAAGCATACAGTATGTAGCTTTTTCTTTTAGTAATATTCCATTGTATAGATATACCACAGTTTGTCTGTTCACCTTGGATGGCCATCTTGACTGTGTCCAGATTTTGGTGATTATGAATAAAGCTGCTTTAAGGAATTGTATGTAGATTTTTATATGTAAGGTTTCAAATCGGTTCAGTAAATACTAGGAGCGTGATTGCCAGATTGTGTGGTATAACTATGTTAGCTTTTAAATATATTACCTTTGCATTGCTGTTTCTTGGATCAGAATGATCTTGCTATTTTCCCTGCCCACTACCTCCCCAAGTCCCTTGGACTGTAGATCCCAGGTCATATCACTAGAAAGAGCAGGTGATGCAGAATTTCAGCTGATCATTTCTTGGGGGAAATAGAATACTGTAGTGATCTTTTCTATATTCTTTTGATATTTTCAGTTTAATCTATCAGGGAAAATAATTAGTTGCATCTTGTTGAATATGACTGTTTTGTGCTTTCTCATAGTATAACAGTAATGGATATTTTGAAGTTGATGCATATAGCCTGCAGGTTGTTGAAGTTGCTTTATTTTATTTTAAAGTATTTTTTAGTTTATAAAATTCTGAAGTATTAGTCATATTTTTCTTTTTAACCATCACCATTAAGCAGTCCATTTTTAGATGTAAAATTATGTTAATTAACTTTAAGGTCAAAGATGTTATGCAAATCAAATTTTTGTTCCTGTAAGTGATGGTATGTTTTGTTTTCTTCACAGCATTCATTCAGTCAGAGAGCATAATAGAAGTACTGCGTTTTGATGATGGAGGGCTACTACAGGTAATTTTTTTTAAGTTGAAAAGTTATTGCTAAGCCTTGAATAATATCTGGTTATTATTTTTATTTTAAAAATGTAATTGGTTTATCTGAAATGTAATTGGTTTATGAGCTTTGAAGATAGGTCAGTAGAGTCTTTAATAATATAAAAACCTCCGTAGTTATGTGAGTTATCTTTTAGATTAAATCTTTCTTTAAAATGCAAACTCACTGTGGTATTAAAACCTTATAAATAAGTACATCATCAATCTGTGGCAAGTGTTTGTGCCCGTGGATTTGAGGGGAAGGGGTCAGATCAGGACCTGGGGTTCTCTTCAGATCAGGAGCAGGGATTCTCTGAGTGTGAATTCAGATGGAGGATCTCAAAATATTTATCTAGAAGAGAACTTCTCTAGAGAGGATAAGTACTATAGATTTCACCTGTACTGTACTTCTACTTGCTATCCTAAGTCACATCATTAAGTATACATAAAATTTGAAAGTGTAATCCAATATATATCTTGTCCTTCCTTTCAGAGCTGGTTCAGATATCACCATGAAGCCTATTTCAGGCTTCCCAGCTAAAAATGAGTTTGAGAATTTCAGAGCTGAAAGAGAGAGTAAATGCCACCTTAACTAACCCTCTGATTTCTTATGGCTAGGTGTTTTCTCCTTTCTTACAAACTTTTATCATATTCTGGGCTTGTCCTTTCTTAGTAACTTTGTAATGATAACATTTGTTTTTCAAGTAACATGCTGTTTGCTAGCGTGACTGATAATTTTTTAATTAGTTTTATATTCAGGGGAAAACAATGTTTAGGTTAGGAAAGGTGATCAAGATCCCATGACTTTCTGGTACTGGGACTGACACGAGAATCCCAGTGTTCTCCTTCCAGATATGATTGTTAGTCTCTTTATTATGAAATACTACCTATAGTATTTTTAATTTATTTATAACTAAATGACCTAAATAATTTTGGAAAAATATTTCCTGTAGTTTATAATAAAGGCAGGAAAAGATCAAGACAATAGAGAAAATAATTATACAGGGACATGGAACAAGATTTGTATTTGCATTTTAGCATAAATTTAGATTACATTTTATACATTAAGCTAGATGAAGAGAGCAAGAAAAAAGTGATGGATTTTAAGAATCTTTTTCTCTGGCAATGAAGCTAGTAAGTCTTTTGGAAGACAAACTTTTGTTGCTTCTAAATTTTTTAATAAATTTATCACTCTTATCTTTACGTAAGAGATGTTGAGAAACGTAATAGACAGTGGTTGCACAGTATTTGCCTAGAGTCAGCTTTGTATGTTTTAAAACTGAATAAAAGCTGAACATAATGAGGTCTAATTTTATAAAGCCTTCCTACTAAAAAATGATCGTAAGTTTCTTTTTTCTAGTTCTTTAATCTATTTCAAGGTGAGAACTTGAAGAACGTATGGGAACAGATGTTTTAAATATCTTCCTTTAGGTGGTTGTTTACAGGATCTGGATGGCAGGCAAATCAGGACTGAATTTCTGGAAAATTCCCTAAGTGTGGTTGTTCATTATTGATTGAGGAAGAATTTGTGTCTGTTAGGAACTGGACATCTAGGTTGCAGGTTGATAATCCATTCTAAAATTTCTGGAGCATGATTTGTATTTTTGCTGAGAGAGGCTGCTTATCTATATCTAGATGGAGTTGGCTGTGGAAAAGCTTGTGAACTGGGATGTGGTTCGCTAATAGTCTTCGGATCTGCTCAGATGCTTGGACAGGAGCTTGGGCAAGACCTCATAATTCTGTGGCAAAGGTAATTTTGGTCTAGAAAAATGTTGAGGGCAAGTAGTGTCAGTTGGTTACTTAAGCCACGAAGAAAACCTCACTAAGAGTTCTGTAGAATGTCTAATATTGAGATGCTATATAATATAGTATATGGCCCCTAAATAGCTGAATATAAGACCCTTTTGAATACATATAAAATTACTCATTTTAATGTGGAATGTTTCTCAGAAAGTTTTTATTTTGACATAAAACTTACCTTTTTCTGACTATAATTTACCAATAGCTTTAACTATTTTAAATAACTCCTGGTTTCTTATGCTATGATTAGAACAGAAAAATGTACGGGTAGCATTTCTGTGGCAGAATATATATCTTTTCTCTAAATTTAAGCTAAAGCAGGGAGAGTGGCAAAGCAACAACCTTGTTTTACGTTATTTAAAATTAGAATTTTGCCCAAGAACGTTCCTTCTTAGGTCTGGAATTCATGTACATTCATGTAGCTTGGCTCATAGTAATTTTTTTTTTTTTTTTGAGACGGGGTCTCTCACTGTTGCCCAGGCTGGAGTGCAGTGGCACGATCTCGGCTAACCGCAAGCTCTGCCTCCCGGATTCACACCGTTCTCCTGCCTAGGCCTCCCAAGTAGCTGGGACTACAGGCGGCCGCCTCCGCGCCCAGCTAATTTTTTTTGTATTTTAGTACAGATGGGGTTTCACTGTGTTAGACAGGATGGTCTCAATCTCCTGACCTCGTGATCCACCCGCCTTGGCCTCCCAAAGTGCTAGGATTACAGGTGTGAGCCACCGTGCCTGGCCAACTCAGTAATTTTTTTAATCCTCAAAAATCAACTGATAAGAAATCAGTAAAAAATAAATTTTAAAAATTGCCAAAAAGATTAGACTTGTTTTCTTTATTTTTTAACGATAAGGAAAATTAGGTTTATGGAAGTTAAATAATTTATTCCTTAGTACTCAATTGCTAGAGCAGGAATCCAGTATCCAGTACGTACCATACTCACCATGTCTGATTTCAAAACTCCCCACGGCACAATGCACATGCAGTGCTCTCGGATATTCCATGGGTTTGCGCTTGTTACAAACAGAAATTATAACCCCCATAGATCATGTTTTCTTTAGTTGGTGCTTTGGCCATTGTCATTCCTGTTTGGCTGGACTGAGATTTAGCATCCAGAATACATAAAGATCAGACAGTTCCTGAGATGACACAGACTCTGAGGAATATGCATCTCAACAGAAGTCCACATTAAGACTGTAACCACAGGATGCCCTGGTCAAGTATCTCAAACCATCATTCCCATCCTAACTGATGAGAATGGTTGGCTCTTCTAACCTGTTCCTTTGAAAGATTATAAAATGCAATAACAAAAGATTCTTTCATTTACAAGCATAATATGTTAATAAACCTGAATCTGCTTCCTAATCTTACTTTGTTTTTAAAAAAAAAAAAATAGAGGCAGGGCTGGATGCGGTGGTTCACATCTGCAATCCCAACTACCTTGGGAGGCTGAGGTGGGTCGATCGCTTGAGTCCAGGAGTTCAAGACCAGCCTGGGAAACATAGGGAAACCTTGTCTCTACAAAAAATTAGCCAGGTGTGTTGGCACACACCTGTGGTCCCAGCTACTCTGGTGGCTGAGGCAGGAGGGTCGCTTGAGCCTGGGATGTCAAGACTGCAGTGAGCTGTGATTGTACCACTGTACTCCAGTCTGGGCAGCAGAGTGAGATCCTGTCTCAACAACTACAAAAACGTGTTCCCTGAGTTCAAGTCCCTCAAATTTATTTTGCACCTCATTTTAAAAGGGGGGTTGAGAGTCCTGAGCTAAAGTGGTGGGTAAAGCCCCCATTATTGCCCAGCCGTTCTTCCTCTAAGAGGTTCATGCACTTGGCCAAAGACCTCAAAACCTGGAGCATCTCAGCCCCAGCTCCACATTAGAATCACCTTGAGACCTTTAAAAATTTCAGGTGACAGGTACTGTCCTAAGGGTATTACAGGAACGAACTCACCTGGGCCTCACCAGCAACTGATGGCACGGTACCCGAGGGTCCCATTGTACAGGTGGTGGGATGTGATGGGGACAGGGGCCAGGTGTACCACAGGCAGGAAGATGGTGGCTGAGCTTGAGTAAAGAATGCATGCCCGTCCTCCAGGGCCAGTGGACCCCCACGTCCTGACCTTGCAGGTCCAGAGAGCACATCAGAGCTTGGCCAGCATACGGAGCTCCGCGGCTGACTGACCACACAGGTCATAGAGACAGGATCTCACTCTGTTGCCCAGGCTGGTGTGCAGTGGCGCAGTGACAGCTCACTGCAACTTTGACTCTGTGTTGCCCAGGTTGGCCTTGCCAGCCTCAAGCCATCTTCTTGCCTTGGTCTCCCAAAGTGCTGGGACTACAGATGGGAGTCACCATGCTCGGCCTCTAGTCTAACTTTTATTTATTTATTTTTATTTATTTATTTATTTATTTTTGAGACAGAGTCTCGCTCTGTTGCCCAGGCTGGGGTGCAGTGGCGCCATCTCAGCTCACTGCAAGCTCCACCTCCCGGGTTCATGCCATTCTGCTGCTTCAGCCTCCAAGTAGCTGGGACTACAGGCGCCCGCCACCTCGCCCGGCTAGTTTTTTGTATTTTTTATTTTATTTTATTTATTTTTTTTGAGACGGAGTCTCGCTCTGTCGCCCAGGCTGGAGTGCAGTGGCCAGATCTCAGCTCACTGCAAGCTCCGCCTCCCGGGTTCACGCCAGTCTCCTGCCTCAGCCTCCCGAGTAGCTGGGACTACAGGCGCCCGCCACCTCGCCCGGCTAGTTTTTTTGTATTTTTTAGTAGAGACGGGTTTTCACTGTGTTAGTCAGGATGGTCTCGATCTCCTGACCTCGTGATCCGCCCGTCTCGGTCTCCCAAAGTGCTGGGATTACAGGCTTGAGCCACCACGCCCGGCCGTTTTTTGTATTTTTTAGTAGAGACGGGGTTTCACAGTGTTAGCCAGGATGGTCTCGATCTCCTGACCTCGTGATCTGCCCATCTTGGCCTCCCAAAGTGCTGGGATTACAGGTGTGAGCCACCGCGCCCGGCTAATTTTTTGTATTTTTAGTAGAGACGGGGTTTCACCATGTTAGCCAGGATGGTCTCGATCTCCTGACCTTGTGATTCCCCCATCTCAGCCTCCCAAAGTGCTGGGATTACAGGTGTGAGCCACCGCGCCCAGTCTAATCTTAACTTTTTTTTATGAAGATAAAGCTCAGGAAAAAAACTAACTGTATTTTTTTCACTATCCTGCCATAATTTTAAAATTTTGGAAAGCAAGGTCTAGAATGTTTGTGAGTTGAAAACACAAACAGAATTTTGTCTTTTTTTTTTTTTTAAAAAAGATAGTGTCTTGCTCTGTTACCCATGCTGGAGGCCAGTGGCACAATTCTGGCTCACTGTTGTCTCAACCTCCCAGGCTCAAGTGACCCTCCCCCCTCAGCCTCTCAAGTAGTAGAGACTACAGGCACGTGCCACCACATCTGGCTAATTTTTAATTTTTTGTAGAGGTAGGGTCTCACTATGTTGCCCAGGCTGGTCTCAGACTCCTGGACTCAAGCAGTCCTCCTGTCTCAGCCTCCCAAAATTCTAGGATTATAGACCTGAGCCACTATGCCTGGCAGAATTTTGTCTTTTAAAACTTAAAGTCCTATTTTATTTTAATTTCTTTACTTTTTTTGAGATGGAGTCTCACTCTGTCACCCAGGTTGGAGTACAGCGGGCAATCTCAGCTCTTTGCAGCCTCTGCCTCCTGGGTACCAGCAGTTCTCTTGCCTCAGCCACCAGGATTACAGGCCTGTGCCACAACACCCAGCTGACTTTTGTATTTTTAGTAGAGACAGGGTTTCACCATGTTGGCCAGGTTGGTCTCGAACTCCTGACCCCAAGGGATCCATCTGCTTTGCCCTCCCAAAATGCTGGGATTACAGGTGTGAGCTACCGTGCCTGGCAAAAACCATGTTTCATAAGTGGAATTCTCACCACTTAGAGAACCTATGTTGAGCCTTCTTCCAAAGAGTATACGATTTTGATTCATTTTTTTTTCTTTAAAGTGTTTATTGTGAGATATGATTTACATATAGATGCTTAAATTTGGGGAGGGAATGCAAGGCAAACACCTGTGTAACCACCACCCAGGTTAAAAACTAAAAACAGGCCAGTACCCCCCAAAGTTTCCCCTCAAGCTCTCTCCTAGTTACCACCCATAAAGTTAGCCATTTTCCTGAATTTTATAATAATTGCCTTTCCCTGTAATTTTAGCATCTGAATATATATCTCCAAATACTACAGGGTCACATATTTTTTTAAAGTTCATACAGTTGGTATTTCTTTTTTTTTTTTTTTCTGGCTCGTTTTTCTCAGCATTATGTTTCTAAGATTCACAGCATTATGTGTGGAGCGTAACTATAGTTACTTCATTTTCGTTGCTGAATACTATTGCATTGTATGGATATGCCGCAATTTATGTATTATTTCTGCTGTTTATGTGTATTTTGGTTGCTTCTAGCTTTTTACTATTAAGAATAATGCTGTCTCTTGGTGAACATAATACATATGTTCAAACGATTTTTTTTCCGAGGGATTAGAGTGCAGTTATTGGGTCATAGGGCAGGGATCGCCCCCCCATATGCCGTGGACCAGTACCGGTCCGTGGCCTGTTAGGATCGGGGCTACACAGCGGGTGGTGGGTGAACGAGTGAACATTACCTGCTCAGCTCTGCCTCCTGTCAGTTCAGCGGTGGCATTAGATTCTCATCAGAGTGCAAACCCTATTGTGAACTGCACATGAGAGATCTAGGTTGTGCGCACCTTAGGAGAATCTAACTAGTGCCCCGTGATTTCAGGTGGACCAGTTTTATTCTGCAACCATCCCGCTAACTCCCATCCATGGAAAAGTTGTCTTCCGTGAAACCGGTCCCTGGTGCCAGAAAGGTTGGGGGCCACTGTCATAGAGTATGTGTATCTTCAGTTTTAATAGATGGTGCATATAGTTTTCCAAAGTGGCGGTTTTAGTTTGCAGATCCATCGTCAGGAATTCCTGTGCAACAACTTCATAAAGTGTTTTCTTCCCCCTCCTCCTGTTCTGGAGAATGGCCAATGGCCTCTAACTGCCGTTTTACTTTCGTTTCCCTGATTTCTCATGAAGCTGAGCAGCTTTTCGTGCTTACTTGGCCATTTGGATATCTTCCTTTGTGGCATCCGTTAAGTCTTTTACCCGTTTGGCTGTTGGTTTGCATGTCTTTTTTCCCGTTGTTTTGCAGAAGTTCTTTGTAAGTTCTGAATACAAGCTCTTTATTGGAACCCTGACCGTGTCACACCAGTAACAAAAACCAGTTCCATTACATGAGTTCTTTATTGGTTACATATATTGAAAATAGCTTCTCTCACTGGGTGGATTGCCCTTTTGGCTTCTGTAATGGTGACTTTTGATGAACAGAAATTCTTAATTTTAATGAAGTTCAGTCTGTCAGTGTTTTCCATTATGGTTAATACTTTTGTGTCTTGTTCAATGTTTTTCTATCACAAGGTCGTGAAGATATTCTCCTGTATTCTAGAATTTTATTGTTTTGCCTTTCACAGTGAGCTCAAATTCCGTCTGGAATAAATTTTTGTTATTGATGTGAGGTCAGGATTTTGTTTCTTCCTTATATTTGATTGTCTCTGCATCCTTTATTGACTTTCCCAATGTTTTCTTTCCCTAGTATTTGTCAGTGACACCTTATTCGTAAATCAAGTGTCCATATATGTGTGAGCCTGTTTCTGGGCACTGTATTGGATTTCTTTGGCTTGTCTATCCTAATACCAGGGTCACAGTTTTAATGAGTATAGTTTTTAAAGTTTTGATATGTGGTAGAACAAATCCTGACACTTTGTTGTTCTCCTCAGTAACATCTTGGTTATTCTCAGTCCTTCACCTTCCATATGTATCTTTTCAGTTATCTCTACACATACACACACACACACACACACAATCGGGGTTTTTTATTAGCATCACTCAGAATATGAAGATCAATTTGGCAAGAATTAAAAATCTTTCAGAATCTTCAGTGTTCAGTCTGACACACTATGTTTTTCAACTTATTTAGGTCTTCTTTATCTCATAATTTTATATTCTGCATAAAGATCTTGAACGTCTTTCGACAGATTTATTTCTGGGTCTTTGGTATGTTTAATACTATTGTAAGTGACATCTTTTCAAAATGTTCGCTTTGCTGGTGCCCGGCCTTTATTGATCTATAAAAGTGGCAGTTTCATACGACTCAATATAAAATGTGGAAATGTGGTTGCTTTTAATATATTTACTGTGTATCCTGAAAACTTGCTAAATTACTTACTGATTCTAATAACTTAGCTCTAGATGCTTTTGAACAACCTCCATAAACTATCATAATCTGAGCTTGATGACATTTCTTCAATTTGACACCCAAAATCAGCTATCACACATTCTACCTTTTCTTTTTATACCTTAACTTTACTAGCTACAGCCAGTATGATGTTAATACAGTGGTATTTAGTAGTCCTCTTTGACACTTTCCTCATCTCAGAAATACAGCCTTCAGTATTTCACGGTTAGATACGATTTTTTCTTCACTGCCCCCTTTGCCACCCCCACCCAAGATAGCCTTTATCACATGTCAGTTTGAGTTCTCAACAAGATCCTGAGACAGAGTTAGGAGTGCAAGAGATTGAGGGCTACTGCCTGTGAAAAATAAGCTGAAGAAAGCAGGATTGGGCCAGGAGAGTCTCAGACTGTGATGCAGAGTCTCGGCCAACCCAGTGGGGAGCTCTGGAGCAAAGACTGCCTGTTGGAAGCATCCTGCACTGGGTAGGGTTGGCCAGGCCCTGGTACACCTGCTGTGCTCATTCATTGTCTGGGAGGAGCCCAAGAAGAACTTGGCCTTACCTCAAATGCCACCGTTGATCCCAAAGGCTGTAGGTGGAGGCTGGTAGCCAGCGGTGTTTTTCATAACTGAATGACCAGTTTTTCCTTGTAGGGAGATCTGAGCAGTTCTTAGAAAAAGTATTGAAAATCAAAGCCACGCTGCGCACAGTGTTCACACCTGTAATCCCAGTATTTTGGGAGGTTGAGGCAGGTGGATCACTAGAGGTCAGGAGTTCGAGACAAGCCTGATGGACATGGTGAAACCCTGTCTCTACTAAAAATAAAAAAGTAGCCAGGCATGGTGGCACACACCTGTAATCCCAGCTACTCAGGAGACTAAGGCAGGAGTATCGCTTGAACCCAGGAGACGGAGGTTGCAGTGAGCCGAGATTGTGCCATTGCACTCTGGTCTGGGCAACAAAGGTGAAACTCCATCTCAAAAAAAAAGAAAAAAAAAAAAAAAAGAAAAGAAAATCAAAGCCAAAGAAATACATTCTGAAAGCAAATAGAGAAAAAAAGAGACTTTCAAAGAAGGTAGAATTAGCCTGACAGCTGACTTACAAACTGAACCAATGAGAGACAAAAATAATATATAATAACATTTACTGACAAAATTTACCAAACTAGAATTCTATACCCAGTGAAAATATCCTTTATAAATGAAAGTGAAATAAAGACATTTTAAAATAGATAAGAATGGAGAGAATTTGTCTCCAGAAAATTTATGCCAAAGGAAATAATACAGTCTTTAGGCTGAAGGTAAATGATTTTAGAAGCTCAGAAATGCAAAGGAATAAAGAATATTAAAAATGTTTAAGTGTGTGGATAACGAAATGAATGCATACTCTGTAGAACAATAATAATAGTATTTTGACTTAATGCAGTGTGGCAGAACATTTTGGTACCGCTAAGGCTAAATCATATGAAGTTTGACAACTTCTACCTGGGTCTGTCCGTTTTGAAACATTTTCTTTGGGAAGTGAATCGCCATAATGTGAGAAACTTAAGCCACGTGGAGAGGCCACATGGAGTCTTCTGGTCAGCGTTCCCAGCTGAGCTCCCAGCTGACAGCCAGCATCACTTTCCCATCATGTGAGCCTCCTTAGACAACCAGCACATCTGAACTTTCAGATAAATGCTGCCTGAATTCACATGTAACTGCAACACAGAAGGGACATTACGTGAGAATAAATTGTTGTTTTAAGCCACTAAACCTTCGAGTGGTTTATTATGCAGCAGTAGATAACCAGAATGCTTGATATCATATCAGACCTGGTTGGTCTGTGTTCGGTTTTCTTCCACTGCTTCAGAAATGCCTTTTTGCATTTGGTTTGTCCCAAACAAGATCGAGACAAGGTCTAAACATTGCGTGGGTGCTATGTCTCCTAAGTCTCTTTTATGCTGTTTCCCCCACTCACCTTTTTGTTGTTAATGAAATTGGCTCATTTGTCTATAGGATTTCCAACATTCTAGGTTTGGCTATTTTCATCCTCTTGGTGTTATTTAACAATCACTTATCGTGTGAATTTTCTGTAAACTGTTAGCTAAATCTAGAGTCTGGATTAGGTTTAAATTCATTTTTTTTTCTTAGCAAGAAGATTTTATAGCTAGTTGTGCAGTAATCTGGTCTTTGTCTCTGGTCCTGGAGATGCTCTAAATGTTGGAATTTCCTTAATAATAAGTGTGTCTTTGTTATTCCTGAGTCCCTTGGATCACATCTGAGTTTATACCTAATGAGAAAACTCAAGATAGGGTTGGTCATCAGAAAAACCAACCATGTTGGCCAGGCGCAGTTGCTCACGCCTGTAATCCCAACACTTTGGGAGGCTGAGGCCGGTGGATCGCCTGTGGTCAGGAGTTGGAGACCAGCCTGACCAACATGGTGAAAACCTGCCTCTACTAAAAATACAAAATTAGCCAGGCATGGTGGCATGCGCCTGTAGTTCCAGCTACTCAGGAGGCTGACACAGAATTGCTTGAACCCGGGAGGCGAAGGTTGTAGTGAGCCGAGATCGTGCCACTGCACTCCAGCCTTGGTGACTGAGCAAGATTCCGTCTCAAGAAAAGAAAAAGAAAAAACCAACCATGTGATTAGAGGGTTGGGCTTTGAGCCGACCCACCCTCCTCTAGGGAAGCTGGGAGGTGAATTGGGTCATATGGTGGTCAGTGATTTAATCAACTCTGGGTACTGAAACTTGCTGGAACTTTCTGGTTGGTGAACACATCAGTGTGCCAAAAGACTGATATGCCCTGATCTGTGGAGAAGAGGACACAGAAGTTCTGTGGGGACCCTCATCTCAGACCTTTTCCCCTATGCCCCTTTAGAATACAACTGTAATAATTAAGTATAGTGCTTTACTGAGTTATTCTAGCAAATTATCAAGCCTGATTGGAGTTCATGGGAACCCCCTAGATTTGTAGCTGGTTGGTCAGAAGTATCGGGCTGGGGACCCCCAAACTTGTAACTGGTATCTGAAGTGAGGGCTGTCTTGTTAGAGACTGTGCCCTTTACCCTGTAGATTCTGACGCTGTCTGGATGGTGATATGGTCTGGCTGTGTCCACACCCAAATCTTGTCTTGAATTGGTAATTCTCATAATGTCCACATGCTGTGGAAGGGAACCCGCTGGGAGGTCATTGAATCATGGTGGCGGTTACTCCCATGCTGCTGTTCTCATGAGAGTAAATTGTCATGAGATCTGCTGGTTTTATAAGAGGCTTTTCCCCCTTTGCTCGGCACTTCTTGCTGCTGCCATGTGAAGAAGAACATGTTTGCTTCCCCTTCCGCCATGATTGTAAGTTTTCTGAGGCCTCTCAAGCCCTGCAGAACTGTGAGTCAGTGAAACCCCTTTTCTTTATGAATTACCAAGTCTTGGGTATGTCTTGATTAGCAGTGTGAGAACAGGCTAATGCAGATGGTTAGCATCAGAATCGTACTGCATTTCACTAGTGGGACTGTCCATTGTCTGTGTTTTTCATGAGGAGACGGTATGCCAGATTGTCGTAGATTTTTAGGTCACAGATTTTCTTATGTAGGGATTTAATGTAGGGAAATAAGATATTGTGGCATTATTTCTGTTGATCTAAGCCAGATGTTGGCACACTTTTTTGGTAAAGGGCCAGATATGAACTTCTTCAGGGTTTGTGTCCTGAATGGTCTCTATCACAACTATTCAACTTCCGTCATCGGAGTATGAAAGCTGCCATAACAGTACGTGAGAAATGGGCATAAAACTTTATTTGCAGAAGCTAGTAGAAGACGGGATTTGGCTTATGGGCTATAGATTACCAGCTTCTTTTCTAAATTGTCTTGGGAATGAGCTTTAATATTCTCCTAGGAGAAAAGGAAATGGAGAAGAAACTGATTTTTGACTTGTACGGAGACCTAGAAGTACTCATCTTTTGTTTCAAATTAAAGGACTTCTATTATAAAAAATATATGCTTGTAGAAAATTTGAAAAATGTGAAAAAGTAATAAATATAAGTAATATTTATTGGGTATTGACAAGTGTCAGGTATTCTAAATTCTTAAATACGTGAGATGGTATTCATTTTATGATGATTTTACAAGTGACCATATTAAAGTGCAGAGAGTTTAACCTAAGCAAATAAGTGATTATTAAGTGATAAAGCTAGACTTGAAAACCAAGCATTTGACTCTAAAGCCTAAGTTCTTTTTTTTTTTTTTTTTTTTTTTTTTTTGAGACGGAGTCTCGCTCTGTCGCCCAGGCTGGAGTGCAGTGGCCGGATCTCAGCTCACTGCAAGCTCCGCCTCCCGGGTTTATGCCATTCTCCTGCCTCAGCCTCCTGAGTAGCTGGGACTACAGGTGCCCGCCACCTCGCCCGGCTAGTTTTTTTTTGTATTTTTAGTAGACACGGGGTTTCACCATGTTAGCCAGGATCTAAAGCCTAAGTTCTTAACCCCTCTGCAAGAGCATAGGGGCAGGGGTCATTACCCTTGCATCCCACTACCCAAATGTACTACAAGGTAGTGCTTTTTTTTTTCCCCCCCAGTTATTTTTCTGTCTGCAAACAAAGCTAGATTTTCTCATTCTACATAATCAGTTTTACAACATTGCAACTAATTTTGTGCTCAAAACAGCCACTTCGTGTCATGCCACGTTGATTACCTGTGGCTGAAGGGAGAAGTGGGTGGGACACTAGAAAGCCGTCATCAGAGGCCAACAGCTCTGCAGCTCTTTGTAGCTGGCAGAATGCTGCTTTCTACAGACTTTCTCCAAGAGTGTTTGGCTAGTGAGGGCAGAGCTGGTGTTTGAACACAGGTTTTTATTTTCTACTTTAAATTTTGGGCTTCTCAGAAATATCTGCTCCCTGCTTCATCCCTATTTTGATTCTCCCTTTACTACTATTTCCTGCCCTCTGTTGTAGTACAATAAATGGTACAAAAGAAGAATAAATAGCAGGTTCAGAAACAGCCTTAAGGCTGGGCGCCACGCCTGTAGTCTCAGCACTTTGGGAGGCCGAGGCGGGCGGATCATTTGAGGTCAGGAGTCCAAGACCAGCCTGACCAACATGGTAAAACTCCATCTCTACTAAAAATTAAAAAAATTTAGCTGGGCATGCTGGTACATGCCTGTAGTCCCAGCTACTTCGGAGGCTGAGGCAGGAGAATTGCTTGATCTCGGGAGACAGAGGTTGCAGTGAGTTGAGATCGCAGCCTGGGCAACAGAGCTAGACTCCATGTCAAAATAAAATAAAATAGCCTTAAAAACTAGGAACAAAGAATACCACAAAATACTAAAATAGTATGGAAAGTCTGAATATACAAAGACCTTACACCTTAAACAAAAACTAACTCAAAATGGATCATGGACTTAATGTAAAATGTAAAACTATAATAAAACCTTTAAGGAGAAAAAACTAGGAGTAAAGCTTCAGCTTACAGGGTGAGGCAAAGAGTTCTTGACACCAGAGAATTAATACCAGATGTGCAATACATAAAGGAAAGATCGATGAATGTAAAACTTGCTCTGAGCCAGACGCAGTACCTCATGCCTGTAATTCCAGCACTTTGGGAGGCCAAGGGAAGAGGAACCCTTAAGCCCAGGAGTTTAATTAAGATCGGCTTAGGTAATAGAGTGAGACCTTGTCTCTAGTAAAATAAAAAGTAAGTAAATAAAATAAATAAAAAATTGGCCGGGTGTGGTGGTATGCACCTGTAGTCCCAACTACTCGGGAGTCAGAAGCAGAGGATCTTTTGAGCCTGGCACGTCAAGGCTGCAGTGAGCCTTGATCACACCACTGCACTCCAGCCTGGGCAACAGAGCAAGACTGGTCTCACAAAAACAAACAAACAAAACCTTTCTCTGCAGAAGACCATGTGAAGATGTAAAGATAAATATAGAATAGGAGAAAATATTTACAAGTCCCATATCTGACAATGGACCTAGTTTCTGGAATATAGAAAGAACTCTCGAAACTCAGTAGTATAAAAATGAAACAGGGAAAAGACATGAACACACATTTCCCTGCAGGAGAAACACAGATGGTAAAAAGGACATGAAAACCTGTTCAACATCATTAGCCACCAGGAAATGCAAATTAAAACCCAAAACACAAAACAGTGACAACACCAAATACTGGCAAGGATGTGCAGAAACTGGATCACGCATGCATTGCTAGTAGGTATGTGAGTGATGCAGCTATTCTGGAAAAAACAGTGTGGTAGTTTCATATAAATCTAAACATGCGGTTACTATAATTGACCTACTAATTGCACTCTTGAGGGTTCTCCCAGAGAAATGAAAATTTATATTTGCACTAAAACCTGTATATAAATGTTCATAGCAGCTCTGTTTATACTAGCCCCAAACGGGAAACCACCTGGATGTATTTCAGAAGATGTGCTGTTGAACAGCGATACATCCATACCATGGAATACGACTCAGCAATAAAAAGGAGTGAAGTGTTGGCACACACAACAACCTGGATAAGTCTCCAGAGAATTAGGCTGAGTGAAAAAAGCCAACTCCAAAAGGTTACATGTGCATGATTTCGTTTATATGACCTTTTTAAAATGAAAAAGTTTTAGTCATGAATAATAGAGTGATGGTTGCCAGGGCTGCAGGGAGGGCAGGAGGAAGATGAGTGTGATTATAAAAGCGACACACTGGATCCTCAGGGTGCTGACACTGTTCTGTGTCTTGACTGTGGTGTTCATGAACCTACACAGTGGAGAAAATTGTGTAGAACTAAATAGATGTACAAACACCAATGAGGACATACAAAACTGAGAATTTCTGAACAACCAGATGGATCGTACCAGTGTCGCTGGGCTACTTGTGATATTTTGCCATAGTGTTTGCAGAATGATACAATGGGGAAACTGAGTTAAAATATAGCTCTTTTTACTATTTCTTACAACTGCATATGAATCTACAGTTATCTCAGTGAAAACTCATGTTAAAAATACACACAGAGAAGCACAGGAAGCAAAACAGTTAGAAAGTCAGGAAAGACCCCTTTTGTGAGTTAAAAATTCTTTTTTTTTTTTTTTTTTTTTTTTGAGGCGGAGTCTCGCTCTGTCGCCCAGGCTGGAGTGCAGTGGCCGGATCTCAGCTCACTGCAAGCTCCGCCTCCCAGGTTTATGCCATTCTCCTGCCTCAGCCTCCCAAGTAGCTGGGACTACAGGCGCCCGCCACCTCGCCCGGCTAGTTTTTGTATTTTTTTTTTTAGTAGAGACGGGGTTTCACCGTGTTAGCCAGGATGGTCTCGATCTCCTGACCTCGTGATCCGCCCGTCTCGGCCTCCCAAAGTGCTGGGATTACAGGCTTGAGCCACCGCGCCCGGCCAAAAATTCTTAAAACTGCCTCACAGATGTCATCCATTTTCACTATGAGATGATTTGCAGAGAACTTTGTGGGGGAGATGGGCTTGATGAGAAGTAGGATTACATGTTGAGATCCTCATAATCAAAAGCAGACTTCATCCTCTACCTTCCCCCAACTCAGTCCTGGAGGAAGTATGTAATTTTATCTCTAAAGGTGACAGAGAAGCATTGTCTCATCACCTGCAAGGAAACTGGCTCCCAGGTATTTCCCTGGGGAAAGCTGCCCGGTATGTAGGTAATACTCACGTGGCGCCTGCTACGGCTTCTGGTACCCCGGGTTTGTGTGCTTGTGCTGCCTGTACCATCAAGAAGCTTAAATTCTAGGGTGTGCAGACCTTGTCTTACCTCTAAGCATCCATGCCGTGTACACAACTGCCACATACCTCATTCTGAAGTGAATTTCATTTAGCTGATTTTTTTTTCTAGCAAGATTAAATCTTCTGTTTAATAATAATGCAGTATAGAAGTATGGCCATCTTAAAATTTGTTAGCAATAACATAGCCAACTTTCAGCTCATGTAAGCTAAAAGTTGGTTTTAGACATACGCAGTTCTATCAAGGATATGTTATTATATGAATGCAATACTAGACCAGATCGAAGGATTTGAATTCTCTTATCATTTACTAATGTAAAACATTTAGAGGCTTAGTTTCTTTATCTGTAAAATGAATTCTGTATTTACCTCCAGTGTGTTAAGAGCTGCAAGGACCACTGGAAATACAAGCACAGTTGTTAAGACAGTAATGCACTTTGAATTAAAATGCGAGGAGATGTTACTACAAATGAACATCTAAATTATTGATATCTCTATATAAACTGAGGTTAAAGTACATTGTTCAATCTTGGCCTGTTTACGTTTTGGACCAGATAATTGGTTGTAGGGTAGAAGAAAGAGTGTCCTGTGCATTACCTGGTGTTTAGCAGCAGGCCGGACTCTACATACTTAATGTTAGTGGCCCCATGATTTGTGACAAACAAAAATGCCTCTTAGTTTTTTAACTCTTCTAGAATTTGTCCAGCGTGTTTTTTGGTGTTAATAAAAACCCACACCCAGAAAAATGCTTCTGGATGTTGCCAGATGCCCCCAGGGAAACAAAATTGCCCTCAGTTGAGAACCATTGAGTTATAGGGATGAAATTATCAGATGTGTTCGTTTTATAAAAGAATTTAATAGTATTTTAAAGCATACTACATATATTTTTGCCAAGGCTGGTCTATTTGATTGGAAGAAGAGTCCGTTTTCCTCCCGCATGTCCCCATTTGGAATTGGGAGTGTGTTCTGAGAGAAGCTGTGCTCAGATGATCTGGAATCCACAGCCTAGTGAGGAGCAAGGTTGAAGCTGAAGTCCTTAAGTATGATAGAAGCATGGGTGGGAAGGTACTGAAAGACCAAAGAATTTGGGGGTGGAGAGGTAGGAAAGGTGTCTCCAAGTTCACACGCATGTGCATATTTTCCTTAACACCTGAGGTGAAACAACACCCCTGTTAGGTCTTGTCTGCCCTAAAGAGATGTGGTGAAGAGAATTTGCATCTAGTTGACTAAAGTTTCTGTGATTCAGTGAAATTGCTTTTGAAACATTGTAGGAGTGTCTTACATTTGATAGAAGGTTAAAAAAAATGCATGGCATGGGCGTTTTCGAGGGCTGTGAGTACTCTTAATAGACCCTTATCTCTGGATATGAGTTCATGAGGTTCAAAGGTCCCGGCCAGTCAAATGGCAAACTATGGCATTTCCCTGTCCTCTAGAGATTGCTGTACTGCCTAATGAGGTTGATCATCTTTTTCATATGGTTATTGGCCATTTATTTTTCTTTAGTGAATTGTCTTCTTGTCCTTTGCTTACATTTCAGTCAAAATACTGGTTTTCCCATTTCCTTTTTTCCTTTTCACTGTTGAATTATGACAGTTTTTACGTATCTTTACATTGTAAAGTTATTAATGTTGTAATCCTTATTTGCCTGTTTTTATCCTTATTCATTGTTTATTCTTGCTCATTCGCTGACCTTTGACTTTTCTGGATTTTGTATTAAGTTGTTATAGTTGGGTTCCAGTTGTTTGACGGAATCCTTTTGTCTTTATACAGACAGTTGAGTTTATCTTATTTAATCTCACTGTAGATGTGTTTAATCTTTTCCATCCACTTTTTATTTTATGTATTCATATTGGTTTTGGTTTTGGTTTTAATCTCTTGATAATGGGGCTCAATTTTCAGGTACACTTTTAAGATATGTTTAAGCCTTTATTAAATGACTTCAGAAGCAAAATAGTGTCTATTGTGATCTTCCTTATTCTCATAACACTTAAGGGTGTGTTGGCATGTTCTGAGATTTTTATTCTTGTTTATTACAGTTAAATGATTATTTTTGTGTTGTGGCATAGACTTCAAAAACAATATTTATTTTCTGCTTTTCTAACCTGATTTCCACAGATCCTTTGCATCGAGTATCTGCTTATCTTTCATAAGGCAAATTCCTCATTTGTGAGTCTTTGTATGAGTAGTTTCAGTCGTCACATTCTGTCTTCATGATAATTTTTTTCTCCTCAAGAAAGTGCACATGAGTGATACACTTCCTGAGTTCCTTTTCTGTAGACTTCATGTGAGACCAAAGCTTCTCATGCTCTAGAATTCTGTTACAACCATTATTGATGTATGAATAACGTACAATAAACTGCATGTGTTTACGTAATTTAAAAAGTTGAGCATATTTATGTACCTGTGAAATTATTACTACAATCAAGATAATGGACATACGTATCACCCTTAAAAGTCTACTTGTGCCCCTTGGTAATCCCTTTACACTCCTCATCTTTAGGCAACCACCAGTCTGCTTTCTGTCACTAACAGGTACTTTACATTTTAAAGTGCTTTATATAAATCAAGTCATACAGAATGTACTTTTTTGAGGGTCTGGGTTCTTCTATTCAGCATAATTATTTTGAGATTAATCTGTGTTGTTTTGTGTATCAGTAGCTTATTTTATTGCTGAGTAGTATTCCATTGTACAGATATAACACAACTCACGTGTCTGTTCACCTGGATACATGGAAGTTTGCGCTGGTGGAAATTTGGGCTGTTCCAATATTGAGCTATAACAAAGCTGCTACAAACATTTATGTACACGCCGTTCATTGTATGGACAAATGCTTTTGTTTCTCTTGGGCAGATATCTAAGAGTGGAGTGATTTGGTCATATGGTAGGTGTATGTTTAATTTGTAAGAAATTGACTTCAAACTGTACTACAAGGCTATAGTAACCAAAACAGCATGGTACTGGTACCAAAACAGCTATGTAGACCAATGGAACAGAACAGAGGCCTCAGAAATATTGCCACACATCTACAACCATCTGATCTTTGACAAAAAACGAATGAGGAAAGATTCCCTATTTAATAAATGGTGGTGGGAAAACTGACTGGCCATATGTAGAAAACTGAAACTGGATCCCTTCCTTACACCTTATACAAAAATTACCTCAAGATGGATTAAAGACTTAAACGTAAGACCTAAAACCATAAAAACCCTAGAAGAAAACTTTCTAGGCAGTACTATTCAGGACATAGGCATGGGCCAAAGACTTCATGACTAAAACACCAAAAGCAATGGCAACAAAAGCCAAAATTGACAAATGGAATCTAAGTAAACTAAAGAGCTTCTGCTCAGCAAAAGAAACTATCATCAGAGTGAACAGGCAACCTACAGAATGGGAGAAAAGTTTTGCAATCTGTCCATCTGACAAAGGGCTAATATCCAGAATCTACAAGGAATTTAAACAAATTTACAAGAAAAAAACAACCCCATCAAAAAGTGGGCAAAGGACATGAACAGACAGTTTTCAAAGGAAGATATTTATGCAGCCAACAAACATGAGAAAAAATGCTCATCATCATTGGTCATTAGAGAAATGCAAATCAAAACCACAATGAGATACCCTCTCACACTGGTTAGAATGGCCATCATTAAAAAATCAGGGAACAACAGATGCTAGAGAGGATGTAGAGAAATAGGAATGCTTTTACACTGTTGGTGGGAGGGTAAATTATTTCAACCATTGTTAAAGACAGTGTGGCGATTCCTCAAGGATCTAGGACTAGAAATACCATTTGACCCAGCTATCCCATTACTGGGTATATACCCAAAGGATTATAAATCATTCTACTATAAAGACACGTACATGTATGTTTATTGTAGCACTATTCACAATAACAAAGACTTGGAACCAGCCCAAATGCCCATCAGTGATAGACCGGATTTAAAAAAATATGGCACATATACAACATGGAATACTATGCAGCCATTAAAAAAGGATGAGTTCATGTCCTTTACAGGGACATGGATGAAGCTGGAAACCATCATTCTCAGCAAACTAACACAAGAACAGAAAACTAAACACCACATGTTCTCAGTCATAAGTGAGAGTTGAACAATGAGAACACATGGACATAGGGAGGGGAACATCACACACTGGGGCCTGTCGCGGGGTGGAGGGTTAGGGGAGGGATAACATTAGGAGAAATACCTAATGTAGATGACGGGTTGATGGGTGCAGCAAACCACCATGGCACGTGTATAACTGTGTAACAAACCTGCATGTTCTGCACATGTATCCTAGAACTTAAAGTACAATAAAAAACAGAATTTTAAAAAGAGATTGCCAAGCTTTTTATAAAGTGGTTCGTCTGTTTTACATTCCCACCAGCAATATGTGCCAGTTCCAGTTGCTGCGCGTCCTCACCACATTTTATGTGGGCATTCTTTTTAATTTTGGATATTAAAATAGGTGTGTAGTATCTCATTGTAGTTTTTATTTCCTTTTTCTTAAAAATTGATACTGAGCATCTTTTCATGTGTAGTTAACATTTGTTTAATTCCGCACTTTAAAATATTAGGTTCTTTTCTTAGTTTCATGAGTTCTTTATATATTCAGCATATAAGTCCTTCATCAGATACATGATTTACAAATATTTTGTCAGTATGTGATTTGCCTTTTTATTTTCATTATGGCATATTTTTGGTGAGCATATGTTTTTAATTTTGTTGAAGTTTGATCTGTCAGTTTTTCCTTTATTGATAGTGTTTTTTTTTGTTCAGGAAATCTTTTCTGTTCCAAGGTTACAAAGATAGTGTCCTGTGTTTTCTTGCTGATGCTTTATAATTTTAGTTTTTATGCATAGAACTATGATTTATCTGAAATTATTTTGAGTACATGGTGTTATAAAAGAGCATTTTCCTCCAACATAGGTTTGTTTGGTGTCTTAGTCTGTTTTCTGTTGCTATAACAGAATACCACAGATTGCGTAATGTAGAAAGAAACAATGTTTAGTTAGCTAACAGTTTTGGAGGCTGGGAAGTCTAAGAGTATGGTGCCGGCATCTGGTGAGGGCCTTCTCAGTGTGCTGTAGAAGGGCATCACGCCTCAGTGGCGGAGGGCATCACGTGACTAGGGGGCAAGCGCAAAAGAGCCAGAGAGACCTTACTTTTATAGCAAAATCGTTCCCACAATAGCAACATTAATAGATTAAAAGGTAATTAATAATAATGCATAGACTAATCTATTCATGAAGGCAGAGTTGACATTAATCCATCCCTGAGGGCACAGGGATTAAGTTCCCAACACATTAATTTTGCAGGAACGCTTTCAAACCATAGCGTCTGGTTGTTCCAGTACTATTTTTAGAAAAGATGTATGTTTTCCACGGAATCCGCTGATCCCTTTGTTGAAACCCAAATGACTGTATACATGTGTGTCTGTTTCTAGACTTTGTTCAGTTCCATTGATCAATCTTTATACTAGTACCACTGTCTTGATGATTGTTGTTTTTGTGTGTGTGTGGCGTAATAGACATAATATAAAAATGACCACTTTAACCTTTTTTTTGTTTTGTTTTGGACGGGAGTCTCACTCTGTCGCCCAGGCTGGAGTGCAGTGGTGCGATCTTGGCTCACTGCAACCTCTGCCTCCCAGATTCAAGCAATTCTCCTGCCTCAGCCTCCTGAGTAGCTGGGATTACAGGCACTTGCCACCACGCCCAGCTAATTTTTGTATTTTTTTTTTAGTAGAGATGAGATTTCACCATGTTGATCAGGCTGGTCTCAAACTCCTGAACTCAGGTCATCCGCCCACCTCAGCCTCCCAAAGTGATGGGATTACAGGCACGAGCCACCACACCTGGCCCTTTTTAACCATTTTTAAGTGTACAATTTAGTGACATTGCATACATTCACATTGTTGTGCAACCATCACCATCATCCAGCTCCAGAAATTTGTTTTCCCAAACTGAAACCTAAGCAGTAATTCCTCATTCCTCCCTCCCCTTATCCCCTAACAGCCACCATTCTACTTTCTGTCTCTATGAATTTGATGAGTCCAGATACCTCCTAAGTGGAATCATACAGTATTTGTGTTTTTTAACTGACTTATTTCATTAGTCATGAAGGTTCACCCATTGTTGTAGCATGTGTCAGAATTTTCTTCCTTTTTAAGACTGGATCATATTCTGTTGTATGTATAAATCACATTTTGCTTATCCGTTCACATGTCAATGGGTATTTGGGCTGCTCCTACCCCTTAACGGTTGTGAGTAATACTTCTGTGAATGTGGGTGAGCCCGTTTTCAGTTCTTTTGGGTATATACACAGAAGTGGGATTGCTGGTCTTACGGTAATTCTATGTTTAATTTTTTTTAGGAACCACAATACTGTTTTCTATAGTGGCTACACCATTTTAACATTCGCACTAATACTGCATGAAGGTTCCAGTTTCACCACATCCTTGCCAAAGATCCGTATTTTCTTTTTAAAAATTTAAATAGTAGTCATCAAAACAGGTAGGAAGTGGTATGATTGTGGTTTTGATTTGCATTTCCCTAATGGTCAGTGATGTTGAGCATCTTTTTAAGTGCCTACTGGCCATTTATGTATTTTCTTTGGAGAAATGTTTGAGTCCTTTGCCCACCTTTTAGTTTGATTGTTTTTCTGTTACTGAGTTGCAGGAGTTCTTGATATATTCTAGATATTAATCTCATCAGATATTTGATTTATAAATATTTTCTTCCATTGCATAGGGAATATGTGTAATTTTCATAATAAAAAGTTAAATGTTTCTTTACAGAAAGTAGAAGAGCTTGACCAATACCAACTCATTTACCACTCAGACTCAACAGTTCTTACCATTTTGCTGTGTTTGCTTTATCCTTACAGCCCCCCCCCACACACAAATTATTTTGCCAAGACATTTCAAAGAAAATGAGAGACACCCTTACACTTTACCTAGTACGCACCTTCAAAAAACTAGGACAGTTTTCTACGTCTGCCACATTTTCTGCATAAACAGTCTCCAAAACATTTACAAAATAATATATATGACTGGGAAAAATAATGCTGTTTTGTTCTCATTTTGATGTTGCAGATAACCTTTCGGGATAAGTTCACTGATGGTATTCCTTGTAGCGTTGGCATTGTCTCATACATCAATAAGAACTTCTGTTTCTTCATCACCTGAAATACAGCTGTTGCCTCCAACTTCCTACTTTCTCTTGTCTTCCTTATCTTTAAAACCTAAAGTAGACCGAACTTCTTCCCATGACTTCCTTATGAGGCAGAGCGTTATCTGGCCTCTGCTTACCCCTCCAGTCTCATTTTCTCCTCCTCTCCCAGCTCCAGCAAAGAGACCTGCCATCTGTTTCTTGAGCATACCAACCTCTGCCCTCTATGAAGGCCTTCACATGTGCTGTTTTCTGTACCACCACCCATCCAGCTGCCACACTGCTTTTTTTAATCCTTCAGGTTTTTATGTAAATATTATCTCTTCAGACCGGCCTTCCCTCATGATGTATTTAAGTATTGCGACTATTTATTCCCCTTCACAGCAGCTTTTCAATATTTTGATAATCCTATTTCAGTATATAAATATGTATTTTTTAATGACTATCTCTGCCTCACACACCACCCACTGTACCTTGAGTTCCTTGACAGTGGGAATTGTTAACCACCAGCACCTGGCATGCAATTAGTGAGCAGGGAACAGTCCGAGGCACTGCAGCCTCACAAAGTGATTATCGCGGGGACTGTTTTCAGGATAAAAATTCATCGCATTCCTTTCTGTTACTTCATGTGTGTTTACAATTTGATCTAGTCATTGTATGTGATTTGGAGACCAGGTTTAACCTTAAAATTCAAGTGGGTATAAAATGAATGTTGGAAGTAAAATAGAATACTTTGGATATTCCCTGTGTCTGTAGTATAAATATTTGGCTTCAGTTTTTTAATCATTATTTTATTCCTTTTGCAGACTGAGACAACACTTGGACTCAGTTCATATCAGCAGAAAAGGTAAGTGTATTTAGTAAGATCACTGCCATACTTTCAGTTCCCTCTGGGGGATTCCTGTGGTTCTCCCCTCCACTTTCCCCTTGCTCTTTTTGGTGAAGAAGGAATAGCAAATTGTAAATCACATTATATGATTATTTCTAAGTATTGTGTGTGGGAAACCAGGTTTAGGTTTGAATGTGCACTTCATGCAGTTGTGTCGCGTGCTTCCCCTGTCGTGTACGAAGGGCTGTTACTCAGCGCTGAGACTCCCCTTGCTTTGTGAGAGACTCAGCTGTGTCACTCCTTAGTGGCTTCTCTTGTGGTATCCCTGCTTTTGATGTGCTGACCATTGCTGCCCTCCGTGACCAGGGGTCTGCCTGCAGGTCCCCAGAGGAGGATCTCAGACCTGCGAAACCCAGTCTTGTGACTTGGAGAGACCACTTTTAAATACAGCTTCCTCATGATAACAGGGGACGGTTTTACCTCGGGTGTTAAGGAAAAGAGGTACATGCATGTGAATTTGGAGACACTTTTCCTGCCTCCCCATGCCCAAATTATTTGGTCTTTTGGTAGCTTCTCACATCTGTAAAGAGACATACTGTGCTGATTCTCTTTCCATATCCGGTGAAAGTCTGTTCTGGTACCTAAAGGTGAGTGAGAGCTTTCTTTGATTTGGATAAAAAAGTCGCTCCAGCACCTATTTTGTGTTCACTCCCAGCTCTTAATGATTGCTCCCCGGGGGACCATAGATGTAAAGGAAGTTAGCTTACAAGGTTCAGCGTAATGGTGTAGTTGCTCTTCCTATTTGCCAGAAACATCTGGTCAGGCACCAGTACCGGTTCTAGTGAACGCCGTTTAGTAACAATTGAAAGGCTGGCAGTGGTGTCAATAGGGCTTTCAGGTAAGGAGCCCATATCGTGGATTTAAGAACCCAGTTATTTTACAGTGTGTGTTTTTAGAACTATGTTTTATTCTGTCAGTATATTTATTCCTTAAATGACAGCAAAGCAAATTTATTTTTAAAAATTATTAATATCCACTGAAATCAGACACTTAGCTACCAAAGTGGCTATGACAACAAAAGATGCCCCCACTTTTGCTGTCATCACTGCAGTTTCCATTCTGAGGTAGCAGGAACAGGGAAGCATTTGTTCCTCCTAGGCCTTCATGTTAAAGTACATCTGTGAATGTCTCCAGACTAGCAAAATGCAGACTGCAGCAACAAAGAATTTTGTTTTGAGAGAGAAATGTAAAATATTCAGACTATTAGTAGGACAATTAAAACTTCTTACCTCATAAATAATGAAAATTCTTCAGTATTCCCTATTTTTTCTCTTTTCACTCTTTCATCTCTGCAGTAACATGGCCCTTCTTCCCCATTGTTCTGTCACTCTCCCTAATGTTACATGTCCTATGGGGACCTGCCCTGTCTGTGATTCCTGCCCAGATATTTAACACTGGCCTGGGTTGTGTCCAAACCACTGCGTGTCTAGTCTGATTCCTCCTTGGCTGGACCATCTAAGAACCCTAGAACTGTCTAACCACATCTAGAGCCAAAAGAATGGTGAGAAAAACATATATGTTATCTTGTGCCTCTTCCTGCTTTCTTCCAGCAATTAGGAAATTAGCTGTGGAATTAGACTGCACTACATTTATGAAGATGAGGATGTTCATTCGTGATCATAATCTGGGCTTTAAGTATTTTCCTAGTGTAATGAAGAACTGACATCAGTGCATAATTATGTTCTCACCTCGTTCTGCTTATCTACTCTGTCTAAAACTTGGTGGCATGAAAGAACCATTTTATGATGCTCTCAAACTCTGTCAGAAATTCAGGCAGGGGACAGCAAAGACAGTTTGTCTCTCCTCCATGATCTGGGGCCTCAGCTGGGGAGATTTCAGAGCTGGAAATGACTTGATGGCTGAGAGCTGGAGGCATGTTCATTACATGTTGATGCTAGTTTGCTAGCTGGGACCTCAGCTGAGCTCTCAACTAGAATGCCTCTACGTCGGCCTCTTTGTGTGGCCTTCACATGGGCTAGTTTGGGCTTCCTCCTAGTATGATGGCTGGACTCCAAGAGTGAATATCCCAGAGGAAGCTAGTGAAAGCTGGATCACCTTAATCTGCCCTTGGAAGCCACAATATTACTTCCGCTGCCGTACGCCATTCGTCAGCAAGTCACTTAGGTTGTCCTAGATTCAAGATAAGGGAGGGGAGAAAGAGCTCCCCACCTATTGATGGCAGGAATATTAGATTTGTAGACACAATTTACAACTGTCACATTTTACATTGTGTGTGTGTGTGTGACCAGGATCATGAATTGGGTAAACATTTAATTCAAATTAGTATGCAGATTGGGTATGGGACTGGGTTAAGCGCTAAAACATGTCTTAGTGAGCCCAGGATGCAATAACAAAATGCCATAGACTGAGTGACTTAAACAACAGGCATTTATTTCTCACGGTTCTAGAGGCTCAGAAGTCTAGGATCAAGGTCTTGCAGACTTGGGCCTGGCAAACTGTTTTGATGATAATGAAAAACTGATAACCATATAGACCACTAACATATACCTTAGGTGTCTTGATACCCCTACAACTAAACCCCGAGAGGCTTACAGCATCTGTTTATAAGACCCTCTTCAAAAGCACTGTTTTCTTTGAGATTGCATTTTGTCATTTCATCAACACGTATGCTTTATAACCTCATCAGAAGTGGTGTCTCCGATATCCTCCAGAGCTATTTGGATGTGTTTAACATCCAGAGGACATTGGCAGATCTCATTTTCTACAGGCTTTGTGTTACAGAGGTTTATCTTGAGGAGGGCCGGTGGCAGCCAGGTGATGCCTGTTCCCCTACAGAGAATTTGATACATCAATTTTATGTATTCAGCGATTTAAAGGAAGACATAAACATAATGAGGGAAAATGGACAATATGAAAAAGAAAATAAATGAAGCCTCTAGAGTTGAAAATACTGTTTCTGAAATGAGTCTTTCACTGGATAGGATTAAGAACAACCTAGACATTGCAAAAGAAAAGCTTAGTGAGTTTGAAGACAGTGACAGCAGTAATTTAAACTGAAGCGCAGGGAGAAAAATAACTAACAAACAAATGCTTGGTGACCTCTGATACAGTAGTAGCAAGCAGTCTAACACGTGTGAAGTGAGCTCCCAGGAACTGGGAGGGGGAGTAGCTGTGGAAGAACTTTAATAAACCTGAAGCAAGAGTAACACAAACTCACACCAAGCCAGATAATATTCAAGTTGTTGAAAATCAGTCACAAATAGAGAAACAGCCAGGGAAGAAAACTAAATATAGTGGTTCAAAAGATAAGAATGACTGCTGGTTGTTCATCAAGGACAACTGCAACCCCCAAACCAAGGAAATAACGTTTTTAAAGTACCAAAAGGAAAAATTGCTAATCTAAAACACTGCATCCAGCAGGAATATCCTTCAAAAAAATGAAGACATTTTCAGATAAAACTGAGAAAATTTACAGTAGACTGGCACTTTTGAGAAATGTTAAAGGCTAAAGACAGTTAACCATCTCAGGTATAAACACAGATCCTATGAAGAACAAAGACCATCAATAAAGGCAAAAATATGTGGAAAAATATAAAAAATGTTTTCTGGGTAAGAAAATGTTAATTTCTAACATTTTAAAAACAATGATTTAAAAACAAAAATAATTGTTTATAGCATGTATACATTACGTGTGTGATAACAGCACAAAGAACAGAAGGGTTGCATGAAAGAATTGAGTTGTAAGATTCTTACATGATATGTAAAGTAGTATAATATTATTTGAAGTTAAACTGATAATATGAAATAAGCTCCACAGGAAACATTAAAATCATTAAAAAAAAAATAACAGGAGCTATAGCCAATAAACTAGTCATGAAGATAAAATGAAATACTAAATGAATACTCAGTTGGTCTAAAAGAAGGCATAAACAGAACAAGATAAAAAGCAGATGGGAAAAATAGAAAAAATGGCAATATGGTAGACTTAAACCCAAACATATCAGAAACTATAGTAAATGATTAATTTCAACACCAATTGTCAGATTATATTTAAAAAGCGAGACCCAAGCGTATTTTGTCTACAAGAACTTTATTTTAACTTTGTATTTAATATTTTACCTTTTGTTTTGAAATAATTTTAGAGAAAAGATGGAAAAATAGTACAAATAATTCTTACATCTTCTTGACCCAAATTCCTCATTTGTTAGTTTTTTCATATTTGCTTTATCATTCCTGATCTCGCTTTTTAAACTCTCTCCTTTTCCTTCCCTCCCCATGGCTACTTTTTTATACATACATGTGCATGTATTTGTAATTTTTCTGAAGCATTTGAAAATCATTTGTAGACATGATGCTGTTTTACCCCTAAATATTTCAGTGTATATTTCTTGTGAACATTGTTTTAGAGATCATCATATACTCATGAAATTCAGGAAATTAAGACTGTCTCATACTGCTGTTTAGAGTCCTCATTGGGATTTTGTAAATTGTCCCATTAACGTCTTTTATTTTTAAAAAATTTTGGGTCCAGGGTTCAGACCCTCATATTTAATTTTCACTTCTCTTTTTGAATTTTCCTGCCACAGCCCTGGAACAACCTATTTCTCAACATTAGTCTCTAATGTAGAACAATTGATTTGTCTTTCTTACTGTCTTAGAACTTTGACATTTTTGAAGAGTAGAAGCCATTTATTTTATAGAGTAACCCAGATGGACCCGGGCACAGTGGCTCATGGCCTATAATCCTAGCACTTTGGGAAGCTGAGGCGGTGGATTGCCTGAGTTCAGGAGTTCGAGACCAGGCTGGGCAATACGGTGAAACCCCATCTCTACTAAAATACAAAACATTAGCAGGGCATGGCGGTGTGCGCCTGTAATCCCAGCTACTCAGGAGGCTGTGACAGGAGAATTGCTTGAACCCAGGAGGCGGAGGTTGCAGTGAGCTGAGACTGCGCCATTGCACTCTGGCCTGGGCAAGACAGAGCAAGGCTCCCGTCTCAAAATAAATAAATAAATAAAATAAACCCAGCTAGAGTTTTCTGATATTTATTCATTATTTGATTCAGAATTTGCATTTTTGGCGGAATATTACTGAAGTTTGTCTCTCCCAGTGCATCCTATCAGGAAGCGCTTGGTGTCTCGTTCCATTTTTCTCTTATAATTCATAAGTGTCTTGCAGAGAAGTACTTTGAGACTATGCAAGTACTGTGTTTTACATGAAATTCTGAATAGTTTTAGAATCTATTGATGATTCTTGCCTGGAGCAGTTATTGCGCTGGCTGGGTTTTTTAAAAATTCTATCACACTTTCTATGTTTCTTAGCTGACATTCTGACTGAAGTTAAGATTGAGGCCATGGTTCATTTTTATCCAGGTATTTCACTTCACCATCGTTTGCACTGTCGTAAAAAAAAAAATCACATGTGCGTAGTTAGGTCTATTCTGTGTCATTTACATGTCCCCAACAATTGTTGAGCACTTCCTACTTTCTGGTTCATGAGGAGGTTCCAGGCTTGTTTTGAATTTTCCTGCCACAGCCCTGGAACAACCTGTTTCTCAAAAGACCCCTGCTTCGTTTTAGTGGAAGATAATATTGAAAAATTAATCTTTATGTGCCATGCGTACTCACTGCTACTATGATGTATTAGGGTTCTCTTAGAGGGACAGAACTATTAGGATAACTATATAAAGGGGAGTTTATTAAGTGTTAATTTACACGATCACAAGGTCCCACAATAGACTGTCTGCAGGCCGAGGAGCAAGGAGAACCAGTCTGAGTCCCAAAACTGAAGAACTTGGAGTCCACCATTCGAGGGCGAGAACCATCCAGCACAGGAGAACTCAGACACAGGCTTGGAAGCTAGGCCCGTCTCTCTTTTCATGTTTTCCTGCCTGCTTTATATTTGCTGGAAGCCGATTAGATTGTGCCCACCAGATTAAGGGTGGGATCTGCCTTCCCCAGCCCACTGACTCAGATGTTAATCTCTTTTTGGCACCACCCATACAAACACACCCAGGATTAATACTTTGTATCATATCCTTCAATCTAATCAAGTTGACACTCAGTATTCACCGTCACAAGTGGTGTCATTACTAGTGAGGTGTCACTGTCTCTAGACTCTCTTAGTAAAAGGAAGAAAATGTTTTTGTTTATGTGTATAAATCTGTACAGTTTACACAAACATATTCCTACTCTTGTATCTGTGTATATTAAAAACCAAGAGTTACTGATGCCTCCAATTTTGATAAAAAACCAGTGTTCTCTCTATTCTGTTTCTGTCCATTCTCCAACGATTAGAAATCTGGCTCCAGTTATCTATCTACCGTAAGTGTATTGATTTGTTCAATCCTAGAATACAGATAAATTAGTTTCAAAATTGTTAACTGATACGGCCATAAAAAAAATGAGTACGGTGTCTGTTTAGGGTTCTTGTTTTTTCTTTAGTCTGAGTGTATATGGTCAAAATACTATATTCTAAATTTACATGGGTTATAATGTTCTTCATCTTTCTCTTCATCCTTCTCCCACCCCCATACCCATCTGCATTGTACATTTGAAATGAAGTTTGGTTGATTTGTTTCTATCTGTATTCCATGTAGGATTTTTACTCTACTTTTTGGATTTTTTAGTTGCATAATTGTACGTATTGATGGGGTACATGTGATAGTTTGATACATGCATAGACTGTGTAATGATCAAATCAGGGTGTTTATCCATCACCTCGAACATTTATCATTTCTTTGTATTAGGAACATTTCTAGTCTTCTCTTCTAGTGACTTTGAAATATACGGTATATGGTTGCTAACTATAGTCACTCTGCCCTGCTGTTAAAAACTAGGGCTTATTCCTTCTGTCTGTCAATAACTGTGCGCTTGAGCTCATTAGCCTGCCTCTCTTTATCCTCCCTCTCACACCAAAAAACAAATGCTTCCCAGCCTCTGGTGACTGTCATTCTACTCTTTACCTTCACAAGATAAACTTTTTTAGCTCCTTTCTATAAGTGAGAACATGCAGTATTTGCTTTTCAGTGCCTTGCTTATTCCACTTAACCTCCAGTTCCATCTGTGTTGCTGAAAATAACGATTTTATTATTTTTTATGGCCGAATAGTGTTCCATCGTGTTTAATATATACCAGTTTTCTTTGTTCTTCCATCGATGGACACTTAGGTTGATCTCATATCTGTGCTATTGTGAGTAATGCTACCGTAAACATGGGGGTGCAGGTGTATCTTTGAAATACTGATTTCTTTTCTTTGGATAAATGGCCAGTCGTAGAATTGCTGGGTCGACTCCTATCTCTCACTATATACAAAAATCAACTCAAAATGGATTAAAGACTTATATCTAAGACCCGAAACTATAAAACTACTTGAAGAAAACATAGAGGAAATGTTCCAAGACATTGATGTAGGCTAAGATTTTATGGCTAAGATCTCAAAAGCATAAGCAACAAAAATAAAATATCCCCATTTAAAAAATTTACTTTTGTGCCATTATTTTTTTACCCACTGTCCTACATATGAACATTTCATTTGTTTCCCGTATTTTGCAATTGCAGACAGTGCTTCAAAGAATAATCTCTTGTGTATGTATTTTCGTATTTTTTGAAGGTTACACTCAGGGTAAATTCCTACAACTTGAATTGCTCAGTCAAAAGATAAGTGTAGGTGTAATTTGTATTGTTGAATGTATATGTTTAGACATGACTAACGGTTATATGAAAAAATGCTCAGCATCGCCAGTCATCAGGAATGCAGATCCAGACAAAGATGTGTTATCATCTCACACCTGTTAGAAAGGCTGTCATCGAAAAGACAAAAGACAACAAATATTGACCAAGAATGTGTAGAAAAGGGAACCCTGGTTCACTGTTGGTTTGAATGTAAATTAGTATAGCTATTATGGAAAACAGTGTGGCAGCTGCTAAAAAAAAAATTAAAAATAGAACTGCCATGTGATCCAGCAAACTCATAACTAGGTATATATACAAGAGAAAAGAAATAATTATGTCAAAGAGACATCTGCATTCTCATGTTCATTGAAGCATTATTCACAATGGCCAAGACAGGGAGGAATCAACCTAAGGGTTCATCAGTGGACACATGGATAATGAAAATGTGGGGATGTATGTATGTGTGTCTGTGTGGATTCTTAATAGTATTCCACACATGTTTAGTGGAATACCATTAAGCCTTAAACATAAGGAAATCCTGTCATTTATGACAACATGGGTGAACTTGGAGGACATTATGTTAAATGTGATAAGCCAAGTACAGAAAGATGAATAATGCATGATCTCACTGAAATGGAGAATATAGAAGCAGAGAGTAGAATGGTGGTTACCAGAGCCTGAGGGTGGGGACCAGGGAGATTTGAGAGATGTTAGTCAAAAGACACAAAATTTCAGTGAGAAGGTATAAGTTCAGCTTAGCAGTTTTTCGACTTTATGATGGTGCCAAAGCACAATATATGTTGAGTAGAAACAGTATTTCAGATTTCGAATTTTGATCTTTCCTAGGCTAGCTGTACAATACTCTCTTGCAGCTTTCAGTCAGCCACACAGTCCAGAGAGTAAACGACTGATACTCTACCCTGTACCATGTTACCAGATGACTTTGCCCAACTGTAGGTTAATGTAAGTGTTCTGAGCATGTTTAAGGAGAGACTAGGCTACCTGAAAAGTAAGTTGGTATATTAAATACGTTTTAGACTTGTGATTATTTTCAACTTATGATGGATTTATCGGGACGTCACCTCATAAGTCAAGAAGCATTTGTATTGTATACTTGAAAATTGCTGAGAGAGTAGATTTTGTGTTCTTACCATAAAACATGATAACCATGTGAGGTGATGCATGTAGTAGCTCAATGTAGCCATTCTACAATGTGTACATATTTTAAAATACGTTGTACATCATAAATATGTACAGTTTTCACTTGTCAAGTAGGGAAAGGGATAAAAAGTTTATGTTTAGGATACATTCATGGAAGTGGGGTTGGTGAGTCAAAAGTAAATGCTGACATCGTTTCATTAAGTATTGTCACATTCTCCTTCAAGGTCTGTACCACCTTGCATGCCCTCATCGGTGAAAAAGAGTACCTGTTTCCCACATCCTTTCCAACAGAATGTGTTATTTTTAATTGTTGCTGATCTGATAGGTCAGAAATTTTATCACGGTGTAGTTTTAGTTTGTCTTTAATTATGAGTAACGTTAACCATCTCCTGGTATTTAAGAGCCATGCTTATATTTGTCTTTTGATGTTGCCTGTCCATGTCTGTTCTACCCGTTTTTCTGTAGTGCTCTTAATTTTTTCTGATTGTTTTTAAGAGTTCTTTATATATTGGAGATATTAGTCTTATTTTGCATGTATCTTCTCCCGGTTCATCAGTAGTCTTGATTTTGAAGAAATGCACTTCTTCATAAGTATGCAATTAGGTTAAATGTAAAAAGACATAGGAAAACAAGCAAACATTAATCTTTAAAATGCTAGAGTGTTTATGTTACTTTCAGCCAAAGTAGACTTTAGGACAGGGAATATTATCAGAGATAAAGAAGGACATTGTACAATTATGAAAGAGACAGTCCCCCAGGTAGATACAACAATCCCAAATTCTAATATTGGAGCTTTAAAGTACATGAAGAAAAAAAATGAATAAAACTAAGGGAACAAACCCACATTGATTACTGAAGATTTCAGCATTCATCTGTTCATAACTGATAAAATAGACGGAAAATCAGTAAGGGTGTAGATTTGAAGAACACTATTACGTAACTTGACCTAATAGGTATTTATTAAATACTACATCCACCAAGATCAGATTATATAGATTATACTGTCTGATTACAGCAAAATTAAATTAGAAATCGGTAACAATGAAAATCCAGATATTTTATAATTGGGAATTAAACCAGAAGCTTTTCAATACTCATGGGTTAAGAAAGAAATCATAAGGGATATTAGAAAATGCTTTGAAAACAAAAAGGTAACGTATCTTAGTCTACTTGCGCTAGACTGCCATAACAAAATACCATAAACTGGGTGGCTTAAACAATAGACATTTATTTTCTCACAGTCTGGAATCTGGAAGTCTGAAATCAGGGTGCCAGCATAGTCAGTTTACACTGAGATCTGTTTTCCTAGCTTGTAGGTGGCAGCCATTCCACTGTGTAACTCTCATGCCCTCTGGTGCGCATGTGTGCATGGGGACTTTCTGGTGTCCTTTTTTGTAAGGATACTAATCCCATTATATTAGGCCCCCCCCTTATAACCTCATTTAACCTTAATTGCCTGCTTATAGACCCTGTCTCCACATAATAGTCATAGTGGGGATTAGGGCTTCAATATGTGAATTTGGGAAGTGGGGGTGGTTGGGGGGAATTCAATTCATAGAACAACATACCAAGTTTTCTGGAATTTAGGCAAAGCAGTATTTAAATAGACATTTATAGCTTTAAAAGTTTATATCAGATAGAAGAAAAATTTTTAAATGAGCAATTTACATTTCCAGTTTAAGACATAGAGCATCAACTTCAAGTAGAAGAAAATAAAGGATATACTAGAGATCAATTAAATACAAAGTGGAAAAAAAATCAATGTAAACAAAAACTGATTCTTTGAGTCTAGCTAGATTGGTTAAGAAAATAAGGCAGACAAAATCAGTAATGAAATAGGGGATATCACTACAGATCTTATAAATATTCAAAGAATGAGAGAAATTATGAATCCCTTCATTCTCAAAAATTCAACAATTTAGATGAAGTGGTCAAATACTTGAAAGATACAAATTATTAAAACTCACTGAGAGAGAATAAGAAAATGAGTTTTTAAATATTTGTTAAAGACATAGAACTTACAATTTTAAACCTTTTCACAAAGAAAACTGCAGGCTCATATGCCTAAACTGGTGAATTCTATCAGACAACTAGTGAAAAAATACTAGTCTTACATAAACTCTTTTAGGAAAGAGAGGAATAGAATGTCCTTCCGTACACGTTTTGTGAGGTGATTATTGCAGGCATTACAAGAAAGCTAGAAGCTACATCTCTTCAAACATTTATTCAGAAATCTCTAACAGAATATTAGCAAATCAAATCCAGAAACGTATAACAAGGTAATGCATCATGACCAAAAGGGGTTTATCTTAGGAATGCAAGATTAATATTTGAAAACAAGATAATTTTTCTTAACAAAATTTCAAAAACTTTTGTAATTATTTGAATAGATGTAGAAAAAGCCTGTGGCAACATTCAGCATCTGTTCAGCACACGAAGAATAGAAAAGAATGTCTTTAACCTGATAAGGAGTATCTATGGAAAAATAACACTTAACATGATACTAATGGTACAAGATTGAATGCTTTCTTTCTAAGATTGGGAAAGTGGCAAGGATGTCCACTTTCATCACTTACATTAAACATGGTACTGGATGGTAGTAGTCATTACATTAAGACAAGAAGCAGAGGTAAGAGCCATCAGATTGGAAAGGAAGAACAAAAAGGATTTTGTCTACAAACCATGTGATTGTGTGGATAGAAAGTCCTAAGGAATATACCAAAAAGTAATACAGTCAATAATCAGAAGTAACTGATTTCTTCATAACAAGTACAAAAGTAAAATGTTGTAGAAAAATGTCATTTACAGTATCATAAATCATTGCATACCTTGGGATAAATTTAACAGAACAGTGTTGAGACCTGTGCACTGAAAACTGTAATGTAGTAGAGTAATTAAAGAACTCCTAGATATATTGAGAAAGATCCTGCGTTCATGGATTGGAAGATTGTGAAGATAATTCTCCCCAGATCGGTTTTAGATTAACCAATTCCAATAGAAATTTCATCAGACAGGTTTTTTTTTTTTTTTTACAAATTGATAAGCTGCTTTTCAAGATTAGATGGAAAATGTTAAGCATCTAGAATAGAGCAAACAAGTTTTAAAAAGAATAAACAAATTAGAAGATTTAAACTACATGTTTTGAAGATGCAGTTTAAAACTTCTTGTCTATATGTGCCAAGGTAATTCAGTGACACAAGAATACTCTTTTTCAGCAGGGGTTACAATCCTAGTCTCTGATGACACAGACTTTAAACCAACAAAGATCAAAAGAGACAAAGAAGAGCATTACATAATGGTAAAGGGATCAGTGCAACAAGAAGAGCTAACTGTCCTAAATACATATGCACCCAGTACAGGAGCACCCAGATTGATAAAGCAAGTTCTGACAGACCTACAAAGAGACTTAGACTCCCACACAATAACAGTGGGAGACTTTTAACACCCACTGCTAATATTAGTCAACGAGACAGAAAATTAACAAGGATATTCAGGACTTGAACTTAGCTCTGGACCAAGCGAACCTAATAGACATCTGCAGAAATCTCCACCCCAATCAACAGAATATACATTCTTCTCAGCACCACATCACACTTACTCTAAAATTGACCACATAATTAGAAGTAAAACACTCCTCAGCAATTGCAAAAGAACAGAAATCGTAACACTTTCTCAGACCACAGTGCAATCAAATTAGAACTCAGGATTAAGAAACTCACTCAGAACCGCACAACTACATGGAAACTGAACAACCAGCTCCTGAAGGACTACTGGGTGAATAACGAAATGAAGGCAAAAGTAAAGATGTTCTTTGAAACCATTGAGAACAAAGACACAAAGTACCAGAATCTCTGGGACACATTTAAAGCAGTGTGCAGAGGGAAATTTATAGCACTAAATGCTCACAAGAGAAAGTAGGAAAGATCTAAAATCGACACCATAACATCAAAATTAAAAGAAGTAGAGAAGCAAAAGCAAACAAATTCAAAATCTAGCAGAAGACAAGAAAAAACCAAGATCAGAGCAGAAATGAAGGAGATAGAGACACAAAAAAAATCCTTCAAAAAATAAATGAATCCAGGAGCTGGGTTTTTGAAAAGATCAACAAAATAGATCACTAGCCAGACTAATAAAGAAGAGAGAAGAATCAAATCGATGCAATAAAAAATGATATAGGGGATATCACCACTTATCCCACAGAAATACAAACTACCATCAGAGAATACTATAAACACCTCTACGCAAATAAACTAGAAAATCTAGAAGAAATTGATAAATTCCTGAACACATACACCCTTGCAAGACTAAACCAGGAAAAGGTTGAATCCCTGAATAGACTAATAACAAGTTCTGAAATTGAGGCAGTAATTAATAGCCTACCAACCAAAAAAAGTTCAGGACCAGACAGATTCACAGCCAAATTCTTTCAGAGGTACAAAGAGGAGCTGGTACCATTTCTTCTGAAACTATTCCAATTAACAGAAAAAGAGGAAATCCTCCCTAACTCATTTTATGAGGCCAGCATCATCCTGATCCAAAACCTGGCAGAGACACAAAAAAAGAAAATTTCAGGCCAATATCCCTGATGAACACCGATATGAAAATTCTCAATAAAATACTGGCAACCTGAACAGCACATCAAAAAGCTTACCCACCACGACCAAGTTGGCTTAATCCCTGGGATGCAAGGCTGGTTCAACATATGCAAATCAATAAACATAATCCATCACATAAACAGAACCAATGACAAAAACCACATGATTCTCTCAATAGATGCAGAAAAGGCCTTTGACAAAATTCAACATCCCTTCATGCTAAAAACTGTCAATAAACTAGGTATTGATGGAATGTATCTTAAACTAATAAGAGCTATTTATGACAGACCCACAGCCAGTGTCATACTGAATGGGCAAAAACAAAGCATTCCCTTTGAAAACTGGCACAAGACAAGGATGCCTTGTCTCACCACCCCTATTCAACATAGTATTGGAAGTTCTGGCCAGGGAAATCAAGCAAGAGAAAGCAAGAAAGGGTATTCAGATAGGAAAGGAGGAAGTCAAATTGTCTCTGTTTGCAGATGACATGATTGTATATTTAGAAAACCCCACCGTCTCAGCCCAAAATCTCCTTAAGCTGATAAGCAACTTCAGCAAAGTCTCAGGATACAAAATCAGTGTGTAGAAATCAGAAGCGTTCCTATACACCAATAACAGAGAGCCAAATCATGAGTAACTCTCATTCATAATTGCTACAAAGAACAAAATACCTAGGAATCCAACTTACAAGGGATATGAAGGATCTCTTCAAGGAGAACAACAAACCACTGCTCAATGAAATAAAAGAGGACAGAAATAAATGGAAGAACATTCCATTTTCATGGATAGGAAGAATCAATATCGTGCAAATGGCCATACTGCCCAAAGTAATCTATAGATTCAATGCTGTCCCCATCAAGCTACTGTTGACTTTCCTCACACAATTGGAAAAAGCTACTTTAAACTTCATATAGAACCACAAAAGAGCCCACGTAGCCAAGACAACTCTAAGCAAAAAGAACAAGGCTGGAGGCATCACACTACCTGAACCTGACTTCAAACTATACTACGAGGCTGCAGTAACCAAAACAGCATGGTACTGGTACCAAAACATACATAAACCAGTGGAACAGAAGAGAGACCAGAACAGAAATAACACCACACATCTACAACCATCTGATCTTTTACAAACCTGACAAAAACAAGCAATGGAGAAAGGATTCCCTATGTAATAAATGGTGTTGGGAAAACTGGCCAGCCATATGCAGAAAAAAACTGGACCCCTTCCTTACACCTTATACAAAAATTAACTCAAGATGGATTAAAGACTTAAAAGTAAGACCTAAAACCATAAAAATCCTAGAAGAAAACTTAGGCAATAACATTCAGGACATAGCCGTGGGCGAAGACTTCATGTCTAAAACACCGAAAGCAATGGCAACAAAAGCCAAAATTGACACATGGAATCTAATTAAAGAGTTTCTGCAAAGCAAAAGAAACTATCATCAGAGTGAACAGGCAACATACAGAATGGGAGAAAAGTTTTGCAATCTATGTGACAAAGGGCTAATATCCAGAATCCACAATGAATTTAAATTTACAAGAAAAAACCAACCCCATCAAAAAGTGGGCGAAGACTGTAAACAGACACTTCTTAAAAGAAGACATTTATGCAGCCAACAAACATGAAAAAAAGCTCATCACTGGTCATTAGAGAAATGCAAATCAAAACCACAATGAGATACCATCTCATGCCAGTTAGAATGTTGATCATTAAAAAGTCAGGAAACGGGCGGGGCGCGGTGGCTCAAGCCTTTAATCCCAGCACTTTGGGAGGCCAAGACAGGCGGATCACGAGGTCAGGAGATTGAGGCCATCCTGGTTAACACAGTGAAACCCCGTCTCTACTAAAAAATACAAAAAAAAAAAAAACTAACCGGGCGACATGGCGGGCGCCTATAGTCCCAGCTACTCCAGAGGCTGAGGAAGGAGAATGGCATAAACCCAGGAGGCGGAGCTTGCAGTGAGCTGAGATCCGGCCACTGCACTCCAGCCTGGGTGACAGAGCCAGACTCCGTCTCAAAAAAAAAAAAAAAAAAAAAGTCAGGAAACGACAGATGCTGGAGAGGATGTGGAGAAATAGGAACACTGTTACACTGTTGAGGAATGTATATTAGTTCAGCCATTGTGGAAGACAGTATGGTGATTCTCCAGGGACCTAGAACTAGAAATACCATTTGACCCAGCAATCCCATTATTGGGTATGTACCCAAAGGGCTATAAATCATTCTATAAAGACACATACACACGTGTTTATTACAGCACTATTCACAATAGCAAAGACTTGGAGCCAACCCAAATGTCCATCAATGATAGACTGGATAAAGAAAATGTGGCACATATACAACATGGAATACTGTGCAGCCATAAAAAAGGATGAGTTCATGTCCTTTGAAGGGACATGGATGAAGCTGGAAACCATCATTCTTAGCAAACTAACACAAGAACAGAAAACCAAACACCACATGTTCTCACTCACAAGTGGGAGTTGAACAATGAGAACACATGGACATATAGAGGGGAACATCACACGCTGGGGCTTGTCGGGGGTTGGGCAGCTAGGGGAGGGATAGCATTAGGAGAAATACCTAATATAGGTGATAGGTTGATGGGTGCAGCAAATCACCATGGCATGTGTATACCTATGTAACAAAACTGCACGTTCTGCACATGTACCCCAGAACTTAAAGGATAAAAAAAAATCTTTTTCAGCAAAGGATACTAGGCCTACTGGATATTTACAGAGAAAGAAAAAGTGAACTTTAATCTTTTAACTCACACCATCGCCATAATTAACTTAAAATGGACAATAATAAATAGGCTCATATCTAAAAGTTAAAGGTGTAAAACTTTTAGAATAAAACCAATCTTTTCATAGAAATATTTGCAAACTGGACAAAGTTTTAAAATACCAGAAACACATACCATGAAAGAAAAAATGAGGCTGGGCACAGTGGTTCACACCTATAATTCTAACACTTCAGGATGCTACGGTGGGAGGATCACTTGAGACTAGGAGTTTTGAAACTAGCCTGGGGAACATAGTGAGACCTGTATCTACAAAAAGTAATAATAAATTAGCTAGTTGTGGTGGTGTGTGCCTATACTCCCAGCTACTTGGGAGGATGAGGCCAGAGGGTGGCTTGAGCCCAGGAGGTCAAGACTGCAGTGACCCATGATTGGACCACTAACTGCACTCCAGCATGGGCGACAGAGTCAGACCCTATCTCAAAAAAGAACAAATCATCATTTCGACCTCATCAGAATTAAAAACTTAGGCTTTTCAAAAGAAACCATTAATAAAAGGAAAAGGTAAACCAGGACCAGGGTAAAAATATTTGCAGCACATAACAGAGAACTCTTAAAACTGAATAATGAGGCCGGGCGCGGTGGCTCATGCCTGTAATCCCAGCACTTTGGGAGGCCGAGGCGGGCGGATCACAAGGTCAGGAGATCGAGACCATGGTGAAACCCCGTCTCTACTAAAAATACAAAAAATTAGCCGGGCGCGGTGCCAGGCGCCTGTAGTCCCAGCTACTCAGGAGGCTGAGGCTGGAGAATGGCGTGAACCCGGGAGGCGGAGCTTGCAGTGAGCCGAGATCACGCCACTGCACTCCAGCGTGGGCGACAGAGCGAGACTCTGCCTCAAAAAAAAAACAAAAAAAACAAAAAAAATCTGAATAATGAGACAGACATCCCAGTTAAAAAAACTTTCCACAGACATTTACAAAAGAAGGTACCTAATTGTGCACCAAGTAAATGGAAAGATGATCAACATTATTCATCATTAGGGAAATGCAAATTAAAACTAAAAATGCATTTATGGGAGAATATATATAATATAGGAAAAGTCCTATTCATTTCTTTTAAGTTACTGTTTATTTAGCTGGCTCTTTAATAAAAATCATATTTGACATCAATTTAAACTGCTGGTGACTTTGATAGTTTTACTAAAGCACTTCCCCCCCACTTATTTGTGGCTCTGATGTTTGTGGATCAAGATGCAAAATAGTGGCTCCTAAATGTGAGGGTGCTTAAAAATGCAGGTTTCTGGGGTCCATTCTGCGTACAAGGAATTAGATTCTGGAGGTGGGGCCCTAGAATCTGCATTTCCACAAGCATTGTAGGTGTTTATGATGCAGATACATCACAAACAATTGTTTTAAAAAATGCTGGGCCAAAGAGTATCTGTTGTTTAGGTAGTAGTTGATCCTAGGAAAGCATTTGAAACTCCCAGAGACCCAAGAAGCCCATATGTCTGATTTGGGAGTTTCCTGCTCAACTTTGACCTGACAGTTCAACAAGCAGCACGACCATTTCCCGCAAGAGTTCTTGTGTCTCTTCAGCTGTTTCCTAGCTTGAAATCAGAAAATAGTCTTCATTCATCTCCATATAAATAAGATTTTAGTGAAAATTTATTAAACCAATTGAATTGAGACTTCAGAACATATATAATCATTGCAGAAAGCATAAAATAATGCCATATACTATCATAATGTCTCAGATTTTGTTGCTTTGAAATTGTCAAAGGGTGAGCCCGGCACACTGGCGTGCTACACCTGTAGTCCCAGCTACTCAGGAGACCAGCTTGGGCAACACAATGAGACCCCTGTCTCTCAAAAATAATAATAGTAATAATTTTAAAAATCAGGAAAAAAAACTACAATGACATTAGCAAAGGCTACCATTCTTTATATTGCAACTTCCCCCGTTTGTCAACGTTACATATTTGCAGACATTTGCTTTCTGTTAATAAAGCACTAAACAATGCCTTGCCCTTTCTAAATAAACATGGGTAGCAACCATTTGAATCAGCTGTGGAGACATGACAGCTGTGTTACTGCATTTTTGGTTTGGTTAACATAGGATTGTACCTGTGTCAGCTTGTATTGTACCCACTCGGGTATTAAACTGTTCCTTAGATATAGCTCTGCTTTTGTTTTGAAAATATGCTTTTATTTATGAGGGAATCATATTTGATGTACTGTTTCCTCTGTCTCATTCTGTGAGCACTTTGTAAATATCACAGTACAGTTGCTGGACATCACATCTTTGAAGCATTTTACAGGAGATCTTAGCACAAGACATAAAAAATAAAATATAAGGATTTGAAAGGAGGAATCAAATTGTTACTTGCAGATGATTTGTCTGCAGCGATCATCCGAGATAGTGCTCATTTTGGCAGCACATGTAGCAACAGCGGAAAATCAGGGGAGAATCTAAACAATTAGAATTAAACTCACCAAGGTAACTAAGATCAGTATGTGATAATCAGTAACTTTTTAATACAAACAATATCCATGACATCTCCATCTAGATAAGACATCTGAATTTAAATGTCTAAAACAATACCCTTGAAAATCTACCTCTTCCCACTTCCAACCCATTCCTCCCACGTCATGACTGTGTATCCAGTGCAAATCTTAGAATGAGTTACCTTTGATCCCTCAAAATCAATCCATCAGCACAACCAGTTTTCTCAAGCTTCCAAATATATTTAGAAACCAGCCACTGCTCGCTACTTTCCCTTGTAGCCACCCTGGATTGTAGCTGCCATTGCCAGTTGCCTGGAGCACTCCAGGACTTCCCTGCTTCCCACTGTTGGGCTCCTACAGGAACTTCCTTGGTTCTTCACAAAGTAACCAGAATTAACCTTTTAATATGTGTCAGATCATGCTACTCCTTGCTCAAAAACACTGTAGTTTGTTACACTGAGAGTAATCCATGCTCCTACAAGGAGACCTGGCTCTTGTACCTGTGAGCTCAGCTCCTACCTCCTACTCCTCCCTCACTGCACAATGGTCACTGAAGCCTCCTTGTTCAACTCACCAAATACATTCCTAACTTTCTTCCCCTAGATCTCTGCCGTTCAGGTCTTGGCGCTAGTGTCCCTCCTCAGAGAGGCATTTTTGGTGTTTGATTTTTCTTTATACACACATCTTCACCTAATATATTCAACTTCTGATCCCCCGACTAGGATGTTAGTGCTATGACAGCAGGCGCTTTTCTTTATTCCCCACTGTAGCCCCAGCCAGTAGACAGTCCCTGGCACGTAGTACACATTCATACATTTGTATTCAGTGGATGGGGTATATACTTTTTTTACCCCACCTGGCCACTTTAGACATTTCCGTTTGTAATTTGCAGAACAGCCTCTTGGCTCTGTGAGAGAAAAACACTGTCTTAATCTCCTTTTTCCCCAACATCTAAACAGTCCATGTAATTAATATATAGGAATTATATATTATATGTAGGAATATATGTTACATTATAGAAATATATATTATATAGGAATATAATATTTTATAGGAATTAATGACATATGGTTATGCCTTATGCTTTATTTTTACTTTATTAAGATTTATGGAAATTTGAGTTTCATGCTAATAAAACTGATGAGCTGAGGAGCATCTCTTGTTTTAAAGGAGCCAAAGAGTAGTGCTGTTACATCACGTCTAAGAAGGGCAGAAAGCAAGAAGGAATAGATGCTGACTCTGTGTTGCAAGGAATTGTGCCTTCGTTTCCCGGTGTCTTCAGTTTCGTTCTTTAGTAAAGTGCGATCTTACATTTGGTGCTTGCTTGCTTTTTTGTTGTTGTTGTTGTCTTTTCTGTTCAACATATGCAGAGGGGTTCTCAAGCTACACAAAAGAATATTCTAAATTGGTAGGGCTAAAAACATGTTTGGATTTTATTACCTTCAGCTAAATTATTCCACTACTCAGATTATTTAATCTTTATAGAATTGAATTAAAGCCAAATTTCCTCCATATTGTAAATGTCCTTGTCTATTTCTAATTATTTCCTATCCTAGATATTTCCTCTGATTTCTGAATCCTGAATGAAATTACTATATCATTTCAAAGATTATGTTACTATGAATTTCAGTGATGATGGAAATAAAGTAGCCTCACAAAATGGGTTTTGCTCTGACATCATTTCTTAGGACAAAAACATCAAAATCTACTATTCTGAAACTTAGTGGCTGACTGAATTTCTGACTTTCTCAGTACATAAACACTTTAGGCGTGTGAACTACCTCCCCCCTCACCAAAGGTCATTTATGTTTTATATCAGTGTCAGCCTCTGATGATATCTGAGCTTTGCTATTCGGAAATCTGTTTTATTGAGAAGTTCTGGTATCAGGTGGGTTAGTTAGAAGAGGCTACTGAAATATTGAGGCCAGGACAGCAGAGATCATTTCTAGTGTATTCCAAACTTTCAGATGAAATAGATTTATCAGTTCTTGGAAATTTCTATCTCAAATTCATTTTTGTTTAGTCCTTTGCCACTCTAGTTACAATATGATTGTGATTTTTGCCTTCATATATTGTCTGCTAAATGTATGTTGTTGTATTAACTCTTTATTCATCATACATGTGTCAAAAAATCCAAGTGACCTACTGAAGTATATCGTTACCAATTATAACAACCAAATAAATTCAACATTCAGTCTGCCCGAGCATTTTCTATTTTCATATCCTTTGAAGAAGAAAAATACTCCCACTTTTTCATTTTCTAAAACACAGTCTTTATTGGTTTCCACTAATATAAAAAGTAATATATTTCTGATAGATGGTTAGAGCCAATTTTTCTTTAAAAATGCATTGTTAGGACCAAAGTCAACTGCCTGGATACGGTTTGGGGAAACATCTATTTTGAAGAATTGCTTCTTATGTTGTTTTCTTTTTATTCACAGTATATCTCTCTACCGGGGGAATTGCAGGCCCATACGATTTGAGCCACCAATGCTGGATTTCCATGAACAGTAAGTTTAAAATTTTTGGATTTCCCATTAAACTATTATATGTATTTGACATGCATTTGTCTTGTCTTTTACCTGTGTTATATCTATATGGGAAAGTTACATGTTCTAGTCATCAGGAAAACAAATGATACTGAATGCAGTTTGAAAATGGGAAGCAAGTATCTATTAGGAGTCTAACATATAATATTTTAGGAGTCTAACATACAGTGTTTTTAAAGCTTGAAAAATACTCTCATGTTGTAGTCTCTGGTTCAGAGAGTCTTTGGAAATGGCAAAGAACTTACCGTTAGCTGTTTTGATTAGCACTTCAGTTTCACTTTTACTATTTAAAAATCTTCTTGTGAATAAAATATATTCTATTTGTTTAATATATGTGCTTTGAATATACAAGCTCTTACACATCACCAAATAGTAGTATCACCAACCCAAAATGGCAAGTAAAAGCAAATGCACAGACAGACATGGTTCAGTCGCAGAACTGCCTTGATGAGCTAAGCAAACCACTGCACACCCTCCCCCAAGCAGGAGAGACCCCCTAGCCTCTAAGCAGCTAATACAGCCAAGGGCCAGCAAAGCAGCTACATGCCTGCGCTCAGCACCTAAGAAAGAGCCCCACAGTGTTCCCCCAAGATACTTCCTTGGCCTGCCCAGTGGCCCTGCACCTGAAATCAGGGCCTGAAAAACAGCCCTGTGGCCAGCCACCAGCAGACACGCCTCCATACCAGCTGAGCAGCTCTGTGCCTGTGTCTCAGGCCTAAGAAATAGCCCTTTGGGTCGCCCCTAGCAAACATGTCCCCACGCCAGCCAAGCAGCCTTGTGCTCACATCCTGGACCTGAGAAACAGCTGCATAGGCTGCCCCTGGCAGACACATCCTCAGGCCAGCTGAGCAGACTTGCACCTGTGTCCTGGACCTGAGAAACAGCCCCATAGGCTGCCCCTGGCAGACACGCTTCACAGCCATCTAAACACCCATGTGTCTGCTCCCCCACCCTGAGAAACAGCCCCATGGGCCACCCCAAGCCAACGACACCCAAGCCATCTGAGAAGCCATGAGACTGCATCCCAAGCCTGGAAAACAGCCCTGTGGGCCATCCCTGGCAAACACACTCCCAGTTCAGCTGAGCAACCTCAGTGGGCTCCCAAATGTCCCTTCACAGATTCTCCAAAAAGAGTTTTTTCATCCTGCTGAGTCAAAAGAAAATTTTAACTCTGTGACATAAATCCACACATCACAAAGCAGTTTCACAGATAGCTAGGCCTGAGAAACAGCCCTTTGGGCTGCTCCTGGCAGGCATACTCCCATGCCATTGAACTAAACACGTGCTTGTGCTCCTGCCCAGGGTAACAGCCCTGTGGTGTAGAGCCAGACCCTAAGTTGGCTAGAGTCCAAGCTGTCTAACCCACTGTATGGATGCACACATCCCTGACCTGAGAAAGCCTTGTGAGCCCACCCTCAACAAAGCTGCACCACGCCACCACAGACTCTCTCAGCCTAGGCTACTGAGATACTTGCACACGTCAAGTGTGACTCACAACTGAGGAAAGTACACAGAGACTACACTACAGTGCCCACCTAGACACAGATGCACCAAAGCCAATGCACCCCATCAATCTGACACTCCAAGACCCATTTATACAAATAAGTCTTTTCCTGTGAAATGTACTCCATAAAATTGGAAGAAATGACTTTTCTACCAGATATATAGAAATCAACATGGGGACACATCAAATGTAGAAAAGGAAATATGACACCTCCAAAGGAAAACAGTAATTCTCAGTAACAGACCCCAGTCATAAGAAAATATAAATGCCAGAAAAAGAATTCAAAATAATCTTAAAGAATCTCAATGAGATATAAGAAAACACACAGTTCAGCAAAATCAAGAAAACAATTTATGATTTGAATAAGAAATTCTACAAAGAGATAGGTAACATAAAAAAGAACCAAACAAATCCTACAGCGGAAGAATTCAATGAGTGAAATAAAAAATACAATCAAGAGCTTCAACAACAGACTAAACCAAGCAGAAGAAGGAATTTCTGAACTTGAAGACAGATCTTTTGAAATAACAGAGGCAGACAAAAAAAGAAGAAAGGGTGAAGAAAGCCTACAGGATGTATTATTGTATACCATGAAGTGAGCAATGTGATCATTCCAGAAGGAGAAGAGAAAGGAGAAAAGTGTAGGAAATATACTTAATGAAATAGTAGCTGAAAACTTCCCAAGTCTTGAAATTCAAGATGAACATCCAGGTCCAATAAACTCAAAGAATTACAATTAGAGTCAGCCCAAACAGGTTATCTCTGAGGCACATTATAGTCAAATTACCAGATGTTAAAGGCGAAGAATTCTAAAAACAGCAAGAGAAAAGTGTCAAGTCACATATAAGGGAATTCCCATTAAACTTAACAGCAGATTTCTCAGCAGAAAACTTACAGGCAGGGAAAGAATGAAATGATATATTAAAAGTACTTAAAGTGGGGGTGGGGGACCTGTGAACCAAGAATACTATACCCTGCAGAGCTACATTTCAGAAATGAAAAAGGAGTAAAATCTTTCACAAACAAGCAGAAATGAAGGGAATTCATCACTGCTAGACTGACCTTACAAGAAATTCTCAAGGGAGTCTTATATCTGGAAATTAAAAAATAACCACCATTATGGAAACATGTGAAGCTATAAAATTCACTGGTAGAGTCCAAACACAAAGAAAGGAAAAAGAGTCAAACTGTATCAATGTGGAGAACACCCAAACACAGAAAACCCATAAGAAAGGAAGTACAGAACAAAAGATAAAACATCCAGAGAACAATATGACAGGAACAAGTCTTTACCTATCAATAACCTTGAATGTAAATGGGTTCAGTTCCACCATCTAAAAAATATGGACTGGCTGAATGGATAATACACTCAACTATATACTGCCTGTAAGAAACTCACCTCACCTGTAAAGTCATACAGACCGATAGTGAAGGGACAGAAAAAGATACATCCAAATGGAAACCAAAAGCCAGCAGGAGCGGCATTAGTTATATCAGGCCAAACAGGCATCAAGTGAAAAGCTGTAAAAAGCAACAAAGAAGGACCTTATAAGATCAAAGGATCAGTCAAGCAAGATAATATAACAGTTGGAAATATATATGCACCCAACACTAGAGCACCGAGAAATACAAAGCAACGATTAGATCTAAAGGGAGAGATAGACCACAGTACAGTAATAGAATGGGGGATTTCAACAGCCCACTCTCAGCATTGGACAGGTCATCTAGACAGAAAATCAACAAAGAAGCATTGGATTTAAACTACACCATCAACCAAATGGACCTAACAGACACTTAACAGAACATTTAACCAAACAGCTGCAGGATACCATTTCTTTCATCAACACATGAAGCATTCTTCAGGATTGATCATATGTTAGTACACAAAACAAATCTCAAAAAAAAATTTTTAATTAATGTTATCCACTATCTTATCTGACCACAGTGGAATTTAAAACTAGAAATCAGTAACAAGAGGAACATTCAAAACTACAAATACATGAAAATCAAACAACATGTTCCTGAATGACCAATGGGTGAAGGAAGACTGAATGGTAAACTAAAATATTTCTTGAGACAAATGAAAATAGAAATACAACATACTGAAACCTATGGGGCATAGCAAAAGCAATATTAAGAGGCGAATTTATATAATAATAAATCCTACATCCAAAAACTAGAAAGGTTTCAAATAAACAACCTAATGATACATTTTTTTTTTTTTTTTTTTTGAGACGGAGTCTTGCTCTGTTGCCCAGGCTGGAATGCAGTGGCCGGATCTCAGCTCACTGCAAGCTCCGCCTCCCGGGTTCCCGCCATTCTCCTGCCTCAGCCTCCCAAGTAGCTGGGACTACAGGCGCCCACCAACTCGCCCAGCTAGTTTTTTGTATTTTTAGTAGAGACGGGGTTTCGCCGTGTTAGCTAGGTTGGTCTCGATCTCCTGACCTCGTGATCCACCCGTCTCGGCCTCCCAAAGTGCTGGGATTACAGGCTTGAGCCACCGCGCCCGGCGATGATACATCTTAAAGAACTAGAAAAGAACAAACCAAAGCCTCAAAATTAGTGGAAGGAAATAAGATCAAAGTAAATGAAATTGAGACTAAAAATACCTACAAAAAATGGGGAACATCTGTATTTATTTGTTGAGTTATAAAAATTATATTATCTCAATATACCATTTTTATAACCTGCTTTTTAAACTTAATATATTGTGCATACTTTAAAAAATTCCATTGAATTTTCTCTTATGTTATTTTATAGTATTAAAAACATCAAAATGTATGGGTATATTTGTTAAATTCACTTATTTTTAATTGTTTTAAACTTTGTATTTTGTGATCAGTGCCAAAACTGATGATTTAAACACAACCGTGACTATTTGCTTTTCCTCAAGAGAGAGTCTTAATGAAAGGATATACAGAATATTAAAGTTTTAAGTTAATCTTTAGCCTCAGAACAGTTTGGTGTCATGAACAAGGAGCAACTTAAAGAAATAAAAGAATTAGTCTGTGACCAGTGAGGAAATAAATGGGATTTCTCGTAGAGACTGTTACTAGTCATAGAGAACCTGAAATCTCATGAGCTGAGAGAAATTGTGGAAGAAGTGTGAATGGAGAGATGAACTCCAGTACAAGCAAGGGTCAGGTGACACAGTAAAGAAAATTTATTTGAAGCATAGCAAAGGAGTGTAGTTATATAAGACTGTTCCCCGAAGCAGCACATTTACATGCTGCTCCAAAACAGTGGAAACAAACAAGAAAACTGCGATGGTCTGAGTGTTTGTGTCCTCCCAAAATTCATATGTTGAAACCTAATCTCTGATGTGATGGTGTTCAGAGGCGGAGCCTTAGGAGGTGTTTAGGTCTGGAGCGCAGACCTAATCTCACAAATGGGATGAGTGGCCTTGTAAGAGAGGCCCCATAGAGCTACTGTCCCCCTTCTACCATGTGAGGACCCAGCTAGAAGGTGTCACCTGTGACCCAGAAAGAAGGCTCCACACCAGAACCCAACCAAGCCGACGCCACGATCTCAGATTTCCCAGCCTCTAGATTTATGGAAAATAACTTTGTCATCTATTCTGCTATAGCAGCCCAAAAGGACTGAGCTACCATTCTACTATTATTTAAAACTTTTCTGTATCAAGTCAGAGAACACCTAGTGGCGTTTATGTTTCACAAGTGTAGAAGTGGATCTGTAGATGTAGGGGTTGGGGCAGGTGTGAACCAACGTGTATAAGGGTTCAGTCAGAGAGGCAGAACCAGTCAGATTTTAAATGAATGTGTATGTATATATACACGCACATGGATTTATAATAAGGAATTGGCTTATACAGTTGAGAGAGCTGGTTAAGCAAGCTCAAAGCCCACAGGGCCAGGCAGTCAGGAACGAAGATAGCAGGCTGGAACCCAAAGGGCACACACTGAAGCTTCTTGTCCACAGATAGTATCCAGGGAAGATCCTGAGGAAAGGAGAGAAGTTGCAGGTCTAGCTGCTGTTTGAAGCCTCTTGACTGAGACAGGGCCTAAGGTTTCTTTGAAAGGACTTCCCAGTGACTAAGACAGACTCACCTAGAATAATCATTTTTATTAACTTAAGATCAACCTAGTAGGGACTTTAATTATGTTTGCAAAATCTCGCCCAGCAGCACTTAGGTTAGTGTTTGAATAATTGGAAAAGGTATATTATGCTACAAAATAGCTGCTGTCTTCCTTTTCTCTTCTGGCTCAAAGGAGATAATATTACTTGTAACTCACCCTAACCAAAAACATACTAGAAAGAGAATTCTGGGGACTGTAGTTCAGCCCAGCCAAGTTGATATCACAAAGCTACCCCATAGATACAAACAAAGAGTTTCCTAAATTTAGAACTTCTGACTAGGAAATTAAGAGAGATGTAGTTGGAAGAATTTGCTTAGCGATTTTAAGTTAAGGTTCTTTTTTTTTTTTTTTTTTTAAATTGAGACGGAGTCTCGTTCTGTTGCCCAGGCTGGAGTGCAGTGGTGCGATCTTGGCTCACTGCAAGCTCCGCCTCCTGGGTTCACACCATTCTCCTGCCTCAGCCTCCCAAGTAGCTGGGACCCCAGGCGCCCGCCACCACGCCCAGCTAATTTTTTGTATTTTTAGTAGAGACGGGGTTTCACCATGTTAGCCAGGATGGTCTCGATCTCCTGACCTCGTGATCCGCCCGCCTCGGCCTCCCAAAGTTCTGGGATTACAGGCGTGAGCCACCGCGCCCGGCCGAGTTAAGGTTCTTTTTATGAAACTTGAAAGTATTCTTGGGACAAAGAAAATGAAATTTATACATTTTCACTGCAGAAAGTAAATTATCAATGTCTTCAGAAAGTGACTGCTAAAGGAAATCAGATATTTTAGAATATATCCTCTTTTAAAGTTATTGTATGTTTTTTCCACTCTCAGAAGCATACAACTTGTTGATTCAAGTTTTTTCCTGCATTAACTACATTTATTTTTGCCCCCACAAATCTCTGTTCTTTTTAACATGAATGTTACTAAGTGAAAAAAGAATACCATAATACAGAATGGCCCCTCTTAATACCTGTTAGTTACCTGTTCAACATCTACCCCCACCCTTTTCCCTCCCCGCGCCCCCAGTTATCCAGCCTTTAGGCCTGGCACCCTGTCCCTAGCTCAGGGGTAAATCTTGATTAATCAAGACAGTTGTAATAATTCCATTCTTCTTGCTTGTGGTCTGTTCAAGGGTGAATGTGACCCAGTTTTACTCTATAATATGAGGTCAGGTCAACTGAGGTGTTTCTGGGGAAGGATTTTTTTTTTAACTCCAAAAAGTCACAGCCAGATGCCATGGCTCACGCCGGTAATCCCAACCCTATGGAATGTCGAGGTGGGAGGATTGCTTGAGCTCAAGAGTTTGAGACCAGCCTGGGCAACATAGTGAAACCCAATCCCTACAAAAAATTTTTTAAAAGTTGCTGGGCATGGTGGTATGCGCCTGTAGTCCCAGCTATTCAGGAGGCTGTTCAGGAAGCAGAGGTTGCAGTGAGTTGAGATCACACCATTGCACTCCAGCCTGGGCAACAGAGCCAGACCCTGTCTCCAAAAAAAAAAAAAAGTCACAAGAAAGAAATACCCATCTTTTATGCTAGATAACTGTCTGCACGCAGTGCCTTGGGTACTATGGCAGTCTTCTTGCAATCAGTGAGGTGTTCTAGCCTGAGGACTGATACCATGCAGTCGCCAAAGACAGGCATTTTGTCTAACAGAGTGGAAGGATGGAAAGAACCCGCGTCTTTCATAATGTTGTTGAACTGCTAAATTAATCAACCCTGGAACTGCCCTACTTTAGGTCTTTCTGTTTGGTGACACTTTGATCTATTGGAGAGTGCATGGTACCTGGCACCGCTGACCTCTTCCTCCCTCTCAGATCTTTCCCTTCCTGTACCCTTGTGAACCACTGTCCATGTTTTCCTCCTGTGCCTGCGGCTATTTTTAAAATTATCTTTCAAGGGTTTATGTTCCTCTGCGTATCCTCAAATTGCGGCTGCGTGCAACTTCGTTTCTTTCCTCACCTCATTTCAGCGAACTCTGCACTTCCTTACTGGGTGGGCTCTTCCATGCCTTTGGCATATGCCTGTAATCTCCCAATCTCTTGTCATACCCCTCACTCACCATGTGTCTCCAACACCACCCTAAACTCACCATGTCTTGCTCTTCTGTATCTCCAGTCCATGAATGGGTACCATAGTCACCAAAGCCACAATCTTCAGGCTTCCTTGGTTCTTCCCTTTCCCTTACAGCACTCCATCCCCTTCCCTGTCAAATCCATTCCAGGAAGGAAACCTATGAATTTTTCATGTCTATTCTTCTCTGATCCTCACTACTTACGCCTCTCCTCTTAATTCAGGTTCGCATCATTTCTCATCTGGACTGTTACCATGTGCCTGTCACTTTCTAGTTCAGGATTTGTGCTGTCAACAGGGAAATATTTTTCACGTCAAAATCTGATCATGTCATTTTCCCCACTTCCTCTCCCCAAAAATTCCTTTAATGATTTCCTATTTGCTTTCAGGATAAATGCTAAATTTCTTATTATAAAACCTGCCTTTTTACCTTCCTTATATGTCCTCCACACCTGTAGAGAACTACATGTCATTTCCTGAAAGCACTGATCTTCCTAAGGGCTGGGCGTGTTATTAATACCTTGAGTCTCCCCTCTAAAGATAGTTTTTTATGAAAGTTTTCATACATATAGGAAAGTGGAAAGAACAAATAATGTATGTGCTTTTAACATAAACTCAGAGGTTGTTACCATTTTTGCATATTTACTTTATACTTTTGTTTTCGAATCATTTGAAAGCAGCAGACCTCATGACCTTTCATTCCTAATTCTTTAGCACTCACCTGCCATACAGTCGATCCTTTCACAACATGGCAGGTTAGGGGCATGGGCTCCCCACCACTGCGTAGTTGAAAATTCACATATAACTTTTGCCTCCCCAAAAACTTAACTACTAACAGCCTACTTTTGACCAGAAGCCTTACTGATAATATAAGCAGTCAATTAACATATATTTTGTATGGTATAGGTATTATATGTACTGTATTTTTACCATAAAGGAAGCTAAAGGAAAAATGTTAAGAAAACCATAAGGAAATTCTCATTCATTAAGTGAAAGTGGATCATCATAAAGGTCTTCACCTCATCTTCACATTGAGTAGGCTGAAGAGGAAGTGATGGTCTTGCCATCACAGGTGTCAGGAGGCGGAAGAAAATCTGTGTGGACTCTCACAGTTCAAACCCATATTGTTCAGGAGTCAACTGTATAAGGACATTCTGCATAACTACAGTACTATTATTGACACTGTAAGAAAATTAATAGTAATTATGGAGTGCTTTTAATCTCCCTCTGTTTTCGTCAAGGCTGTAGTTCGATTTTAAGTGACAGAAATCTGAAACTAATTCAGGCAAAAACGAGAATATGTTGGAAGACTGAGAACCGTAATATATCTGCAGGAAAGTCAGAGCTGCAGCTGGCACCTGGGAGCAACAGCATTCACTTGCTCTAACACCACCAGGAGTCTTCTGTCTCTTATTTCTGCTTCCCTGTATATTGGCTTATTCTCTCTCTGCCGGTATCGTTTTCCTACAGCAATGGGAAGAAATTCGCTGACTGCTCTTCAGCCTTGCATTCTCTGTCTTCCCTCCACTGGGAAGCTCTGTTGTAAAGCGAGCCTTTGCCCAATCTAACTGGCAGGGCTGGAAACTGCCTTCTCTCTGCTTCCATGGTGGTGTCAATCCTGCTGAGATGAGACGGAGCCCTGCCCAAAATTTGGTTCAGATATCAAGACTGTTGATGTCACACATGGACACACACCAGCAGGATGAAAAGGTTTATTATACTCACCAAATGAAGCTTCTAGGGGATGACCATGGTAGGCAGATGTGAGAAAGGGCTGGAGAGAGCAGAGAAAGACTAGCTTGGTTTTTGGTTTTTGTTTTTTGCTCATTATTATCATTATTTTTTTAATTATTACTTTAAGTTCTGGGGTACATGTGCAGAATGTGCAGTTTTGTTACACAGTTATACATGTGCCATGGTAGTTTGCTGCATGCATCAACCCATCACCTACATTAGATATTTCTCCTAATGTTATCCCTCGCCTAGCCCCCCAGCCCCTGACAGGCCCTGGAGTGTGATGTTCCCCTCTGTATGTCCATGTGTTCTCATTGTTCAGCTCCCACTTACGAGTGAGAACATGAGGTGTTTGGTTTTCTGCTCTTGTGGTGTGTTTGGTTTTCTGCTCTTGTGGTAGTTTGCTGAGAATGATGGTTTCCACCTTCATCCATGTCCCTGCGAAGAACATGAACTCATCCTTTTTTATGGCTGCGTGGTATTCCATGTTGTATTATGTGCCCATTTTCTTTATCCAGTCTATTGATGGACATTTGAGTTGCTTCCAAGTCTTTGCTATTGTGAATAGTGCCGCAGTAAACATATGTGTGCATGTGTCTTTATAGTAGAATGATTTGTAGTTCTTTGGGTATATACCCAATAATGGGATTGCTGAGTCAAATGGTATTTCTAGCTCTAGATCTTTGAGGAATCGCCACACTGTCTTCTACAATGGTTGAACTAATTTACACTCCCACCAGCAGTATAAAAGCGTTCCTGTTTCTCCACATCCTCTCCAGCATCAGTTGTCTCCTGACTTTTTAATGATTGCCATTCTAACTGGTGTGATATGGTATCTCATTGTGGTTTTGATTTGCATTTCTGTAATGACCAGGATGATGAGCTTTTTTCCATATGTTGGTTGGCTGCATAAATGTCTTCTTTTGAAAAGTGTCTGTTCATATCCTTTGCCCACTTTTTGATGGGATCTTTTTTTCTTGTAAATTTTTTTAAGTTCCTTGTAGATTCTGGATATTAGCCCTTTGTAAGATGGATAGACTGCAAAACTTTTCTCCCATTCTGTAGGCTGCCTGTTCACTCTGATGATAGTTTCTTTTGCTGAGCAGAAGCTCTTTAGTTTAATTAGATCCCATGTGTCAATTTTGGCTTTTGTTGCCATTGCTTTTGGTGTTTTAGTCATGAAGTCTTTGCTCATGCATGTGTCCTGAATGGTATTCCCCAGGTTTTCTCTAGGATGTTTATGGTCCTAAGTCATACTTTTAAGTCTTTGATCCATCTTGAGTTAATTTTTGTATAAGGTGTAAGGAAGGGGTCCAGTTTCAGTTTTCTGCATATGGCTAGCCAGTTTTCCCAACACCATTTATTAAATAGGGAGTCTTTTCTGCATTGCTTGTGTCAGGTTTGTCAAAGATCAGATGGTTGTAGATGTGTGGTGTTATTTCTGAGGCTTCTCTTCTTTTCCGTTGGTCTATATATCTGTTTTGGTACTAGTACCATATTGTTTTGGTTACTGTAGCCTTGTAGTATAGTTTGATGTCACGTAGTGTGATGCCTTTAGCTTTGTTCTTCTTGCCCAGGATTGTCTTGGCTATTCAGGCTCTCTTTTGGTTCCATATGAAGTTGAAAGTAGTTTTTTCCAGTTCTATGAAGAAAGTCAGTGGTAGCTTGGGGATAGCAGATAGCATTGAATCTGTAAATTACTTTGGGCAGTATGGCCATTTTCATGATACTGATTCTTCCTATCCATGAGCATGGAATGTTTTTCCATTTGTTTGTGCCCTCTCTTATTTCCTTGAGCAGTGGTTTGTAGTTCTCCTTAAAGAGGTCCTTCACATCCCTTGTAAGTCGGATTCCTAGGTATTTTGTTCTCTCTGTAGCAATTGTGAATGGGAGTTACTCATGATTTGGCTGTCTGTTACTGGTGTATAGGAATGCTTGTGAGTTTTGCACATTGATTTTGTATACTGAGTCTTTGCTGAAGTTGCTTAGCAGCAGCTTAAGGAGATTTTGGGCTGAGTCAGTGGGGTTTTCTAAATAAACCATTGTGTCATCTGCAAACAGAGACAATTTTACTTCCTCTTTTCCTATTTGAATACCCTTTATTTCTTTCTGTTTCCTGATTGTCCTGGCCAGAATTTCCAATACTATGTTGAATAGGAGTGGTGAGACAGGGCATCCTTGTCTTGTGCCAGTGTTCAAAGGGAATGCTTCCAGTTTTTGCCCATTCAGTATGATACTGGCTGTGGGTTTGTCATAAATAGCTCTTACTATTTTGAAATATGTTCCGTTAATACCTAGTTTATTGACAGAAGGGGTGTTCAATTTTGTCAAAGGCCTTTTCTGCATCTATTGAGATAATGCTGTGGCTTTTGTCATTGGTTCTGTTTATGTGATGGATTACCTTTATTGGTTTTGCTTACGTTGAACCAGCCTTGCACCCCAGGGATTAAGCCAACTTGGTCGTGGTGGGTAAGCTTTTTGATGTGCTGTTCAGGTTGCCAGTATTTTATTGAGAATTTTCACATCGGTGTTCATCAGGGATATTGGCCTGAAATTTTCTTTTTTTGTGTCTCTGCCAGGTTTTGGATCAGGATGATGCTGTCCTCATAAAATGAGTTAGGGAGGATTTCCTCTTTTTCTGTTAATTGGAATAGTTTCAGAAGAAATGGTACCAGCTCCTCTTTGTACCTCTGAAAGAATTTGGCTGTGAATCTGTCTGGTCCTGAACTTTTTTTGGTTGGTAGGCTATTAATTACTGCCTCAATTTCAGAACTTGTTATTAGTCTATTCAGGGATTCAACCTTTTCCTGGTTTAGTCTTGAGAGGGTGTATGTGTTCAGGAATTTATCAATTTCTTCTAGATTTTCTAGTTTATTTGTGTAGGGGTGTTTATAGTATTCTCTGATGGTAGTTTGTATTTCTGTGGGATAAGCAGTGATATCCCCTATAACATTTTTTATTGCATCTATTTGATTCTTCTCTATTAGTCTGGCTAGCAGTCTATCTATTTTGTTGACCTTTTCAAAAACCCAGCTCCTGGATGCATTGATTTTTTTTTTTGAAGGGTTTTTTGTATCTCTGTCTCCTTCAGTTCTGCTCTGATCTTGATTATTTCTTGTCTTCTGCTAGATTTTGAATTTTTTTGCTGTTACTTCTCTAGTTATTCTAATTTTGAAGTTATGTTGTCGATTTTAGATCTTTGCTGCTTTCTCTGATGAGCATTTAGTGGTATAAATTTCCCTCTACACGCTGCTTTAAATGTGCCCCAGAGATTCTGGTACGTTGTGTCTTCGTTCTCATTGGTTTCAAAGAACATCTTTTTTCTGTCTTCATTTTGTTATTTACCCAGTAGTCCTTCAGGAGCTGGTTGTTCAGCTTCCATGTAGTTGTGTGGTTTTGAGTGAGTTTCTTAATCCTGAGTTTGAATTTGATTGCACTGTGATCTGAGAAACTGTTTGTTATGATTTCTGTTCTTTTGCATATGTTGAGGAGTGTTTTACTTCCAATTATGTGGTCAGTTTTAGAATAAGCGTGATGTGGTGCTGAGAAGAATGTCAACTCTGTTGATTAGGGGTGGAGAGTTCTGTAGATGTCTATTAGGTCTGCTTGGTCCGGAGCTGAGTTCAAGTCCTAAATATCCTTGTTAATGTTCTGTCTCATTGATCTGTCTAATATTGACAGTGGGGTATTAAAATCTCCCACTACTATTGTGTGGGAGTCTAAGTCTCTTTGTAGGTCTCTAAGAACTTGCTTTATGAATCTGGGTGCTCCTGTATTGGCCACATATATAGTTAGGATAGTTAGCTCTTCTTGTTGCATTGATCCCTTTACCATTATATAATGCCCTTCTTTGTCTGTTTTGAACTTTGTTGATTTGAAGTCTGTTTTATCAGAGATTAGGATTGCAACTCCTGCTTTTTTTCCTTTCCATTTGCTTGGTAAATCTTCCTCCATCCCTTTATTTTGAGTCTATGTGTCTTTGCATGTGAGATGGGTCTCCTGAATACAGCACACTTGATTCTTTATTCAGTTTGCCAGTCTGTGTCTTTAATTGGGGCAGTTAGCCCATTTACATTTAAGTTTAATATTGTTTTGTGTGAATTTGATTCTGTCATTATGATGCTAACTGGTGGTTTTGCCTGTTAGTTGCAGTTTCTTCATAGTGTTGATGTTCTTTATAATTTGTTATGTTTTTTGCAGTGGCTGGTAGCAGTTGTTCCTTTCCATGTTTAGTGCTTCCTTCAGGAGCTCTTGTAAGGCAGGCCTGGTGGTGACAGAATCTCTCAGCATTTGCTTGTCTGTAAAGGATTTTATTTCTCCTTCACTTACGAAGCTTAGGTTGGCTGGATATGAAATTCTGGTTTGAAAATTCTCTTCTTTAAGAATGTTGAATATTGGCCCCCACTCTCTTCTGGCTTGTAGAGTTTCTGCCGAGAGAGCCGCTGTTAGTCTGATGGGCTTCCCTTTGTGGGTAACCCAGCCTTTCTCTCTGGCTGCCCTTAACAATTTTTCCTTCATTTCCACCTTGGTCAGTGTCACATAATCTGACAATTCTGTGTCTTGGGGTTGCTCTCCTCGGAGAGTGTTGTGCTGTCCTCTGTATTTCCTGAATTTGGATGTTGGCCTGTCTTGCTAGGTTGGGGAAGTTCTCCTGGATCATATCCTGAAGAGTGTTTTCCAGCTTGGTTCCATTCTCCTCGTCACTTTCAGGTACACCAGTCAAAGGTAGATTTGGTCTTTTCACATAGTTCCATATTTCTTGGAGGCTTTGTTCGTTCCTTTTTATTCTTTTTTCTCTAATCTCGTCTTCACTCTTTATTTCATTAAGCTGATCTTCAGTCACTGATAGCCTTTCTTCCACGTGACCAATTCGGCTGTTGAAACTTGTGTATGCTCCACGAAGTTCTCATGCTGTATTTTTCAGTTCCATCAGGTCATTGATGTTCTTCTCTACACTGGTTTTTCTAGTTAGCAATTCGTCTAACCTTTTTTCAAGGTTCTTAGCTTCCTTGCATTGGATTAGAACATGTTTCTTTAGCTTGAAGGAGTTTGTTGTTATCCACCTTCTGAAGCCTACTTCTGTCAATTTGTCAAACTCATTCTCCGTCCAGTTTTGTTCCTTGCTGGTGAGGAGTTGTGATCCTTTGGAGGAGAAGAGGCCGTCTGGTTTTTGGAATTTTCAGCCTTTTTGTGCTGGTTTCTCCCTATCTTTGTGGATTTATCTACCTTTGGTCTTTGATGTTGGTGACCTTTGGTCTTTGATGTTGGTGACCTTTGGATGGCGTCTTTGAGTGGACATGCTATTCCTTGCTGTTTGTTAGTTTTCCTTCTGATAGTCAGGCTCCTCTGCTGCCGGTCTGCTGGAGTTTGCTGGAGGTCCACTCCCAACCCTGTTTGCCCTGGGTATCACCAGTGGAGGCTGCAGAACAGCAAAGATGGTTCCTCTGGAATCTTCGCCCCAGAGGGGCACCTGCCAGATGCCAGCTAGAGCTCTCCTGTATGAGGTGTCTGTTGGCCCCTACTGGGAGTTTTCTCCCAGTCAGGATACACGGGAATCAGGGACCCACTCGAGGAAGGAGTCTGACCTTTAGCAGAGCTCGAACGCTGTGCTGGGAGGTCCACTGCTCTCTTCAGAGCTGCCAGGCAGGGATGTTTAAGTCTGCTGAAGGTGCGCCCACAGCTGCCCCTTTCCCCAGGTTCTCTGTCCCAGGGAGTTGGGGGTGTTATTTATAAGCCCCTGATGGGGGATGCTGCATTTTTTTCAGAGATGCCTTGCCCAGAGAAATCTGGCAGTCTGGCCACAGCAGCCTTGCTGAGCTGCAGTGGGCTCCACCCAGTTCGAACTTCCCAGTGGCTTTGTTTACACTGTGGTTGTAAAACCACCTACTCAAGCCTCAGCAGTGGCAGACGCCCCTCCCCCCACCAAGCTCCGTCGTCCCAGGTTGACCTCAGACTGCTGCTGTGCTGGCAGCAAGAACTTAAAGCCAGTGGATCTTAGTTTGCTGGGCTCCGTGGGGGTGGGACCTGCTGAGCCAGACCACTTGGGTCCCTGGCTTCAGCACCCCTTTCCAGGGCCGTGAACGGTTCTGTCTCGCTAGCATTCCAGGTGCCTCTGGGGTGTGGAAAAAAAAGAACTCCTGCAGTTAGTTGGGCATTTGCCCAAATGACTGCACCGTTTTGTGCTTGAAACCCAGGGCCCTAGTGGGATAGGCACCGGAGGAAATCTCCTGGTTTGCAGGTTGCAAAGACCGTGGGACAAGCGCAATATCTGTGCCAGAGTTCCTTAGGTTTCCCTCCCCATCTTTTCTTTTCCCCCTTTGTCTCCTCCTCTCACCTTGTAACAATCCCATGGGGCCATCTAGACACCACTGGCTCCCCTCCCATTCTCCGCTACTCCCCCCTCCGCCCCGTTTTTATGCCGGTGCTGTTAAATGTTTTCCTGTTTCCGTAGCAACTCCTGTAATTGCCTGATGGATTCTTCCTGCCTGCTCTACAGACAAAACCAGTTCACTGAGACCATGGTATTGCAATAAAGAGTTTTGCTAACACAAGGCCAGCCACATAGGAGATACAGTTATTACTCAAATCAGTCTCCCTGAAGGCTTGGAGATGAGGGTTTTTCAAGGATAGTTTTGTGGGCAGGGGGCTAGGGAGTGGGGAATGTTGATTGGTTGGGGATGGAATCGTAGGGGTGTGGAATATGGTCCTCCTGCTCTGAGTCAGCCTCTGGGTGGGGGCCACAGGACCGGTTGAGCCAGCCAGTTGTCAGAAATGCAAACGTCTGAAAGTATCTCTCAAAAGACCAATCTTAGGTTCTACAGTAGTAATGCTACCTACAGGAGTGATTAGGAAACAGAAATCTTATGATCTCCCAGACAATGTCCAGTTATCTCAGGCCCCTCTCATAACCCTCACCTCACGGCCTTTCATTGGTTTTCAGAAGCAGTTTAGTTTTGGGAAAGGTTATTATCCTTGTTTTAACGTTAAACTATAAACTAAATTCCTCCCAAAGTTAGCTTTGCCTGTTCCCAGAAATGACAAAGGGCAGCTTGGAGGTCAGAAGCAAGATGGAGTCAACTATGTCAGATTCCTCTTACTGTCCTAATTTTGCAAAGGCGGTTTCACTCCAGACATTTATTGCAGGCTACAAAAGATGCTTTCGGTAGAAACTTGGTTTACTAAAATCTCTGGCTTATGTAATTATTATATTCAGAAAATCTTGATTCAGATCTAAAGTTTAAAGTAGGTACTTCATGGCTGTAAAAAAAAAAAAAAAAGGACATTGAATAGACTGTTGCTAAAAATGGATGTCTTTATTGTCAAGATAAATTTAGTTTATGAAAGGCAGTTTTTCGCTGATGACTTTTTGGTATTCCAAGACAATCAAATAGGCCCCCTAAAGGGATACTTGGTGCCTCTTAGCTTTTCAATTCCTACCTACCCAGTCTTTCCATAAAAGATTTTACATCAACTGCCTAGCTCAGCCTTCATCCTAAAATGTTTTTGAAAGGAGGATAGTAATATTTTGCGGTAACTGAGTGGTACAAAGTACTGCATATTGATTTGGCCCAACTTCCGGCCCAAAGCTGTACTTAACAGAGTGCTGTGTCACTGTCATTCATAAGGTCTGCCTCAGGGCAGTTGCTAAGCCATTTCTTCAGCTGTTTCTTGGCACTGCAGTGTCATCTTTCTGTGGTGAAGGAAACTTGCCTTTGACCACACGATTGCAGTTTACTTTCCAAGCTAGTCTCTAATTCATCGTTGCTGCTTTCTAATTCTTTTGAGCCTCAGACTATTCGAAAATCTGGACAGTTCGTAGTTCTGCTGCAACAGCACAGAGAACAGCTGTATGCCTGCTTCAGCTTGGTTTATAAATACTTCACACTGGCCCTTTTGGCCCTACTTCTGTCTTTGGACAGCCAATAATGGAAACAAACAGGACCAGCCCTGGCAGGCATTCGGAAATCTTTGCTTTATTTTTAAATTTTACCTGTTCAGCCACGTAGTTATATATCCTGCTTGTGATAGGCAGAATTCTAAGGCCAGAATTCCAAAAATGTCTGGCCTCTAATGTACCTGTACATACATTCTCCCAATTACTCAATCAAACACCAATCTAGGTGTTGCTATAGAGGATTTTGAAACTGTAACTAAGGCCCCAAATCAATTGACCTTTAAGATAGATTTTTTTGGGGGGTGGGCCTGACCTAGTCCATGAACCTTTAAAATCTGGCTTTAGCAATCAGAAACAGAAAGGTCAGGTATTTGAGGTAAGGGAGATACTGGATGCAAGAGAGTTTCTTCGTGCTGCTTTTGAAAATGGTAGGGTCATATGGCAAAAGACTGAGAGCATCCTGAATCTTACCAACAACCAGAAGGAACTTAAAACAACTTTGAGCTTCAGATGAGGACACATCTTGCCGAGTCCCGCATTTCCTTGCGAGACCTCGAGCAGATAAACCAGGTGTTCTTACAGAATTATAAGATAATGAATGGGCATTGCTTTAAGCCTCAGAGTTTGTGGTAATTTATTACATAGCACAGAAAAGCAGCACATTGTGAGTTTACAAATAATCATGTACTTTCCATGGCCTAGATTCTGCTCATGTAACAGAGGATGGTGAGGAGGAAGGCAAGCTGTTCCTATGAGGTCTGTGAGCTAGTCTGTCCAAGGAATGCCCACTCCTTTTGCTTCCTGTGGTGTGGACTGCCCGGAGCTAGAGGCAGCCTGCTCTGTTTGAGCACGCAACGACTAAAATATCCTGCTGATGTCCTTCCTGACACCTTCCCTCTGTTCTTGTTACTCCAAACTACTTTGAACAACATAAGTAGATGACTCTTCTCCTCTGAGCAAGGGTTCGCTCATTTCTATGGGATGTGGCCCGTGCCTTTCCTCTTTGATCCCTGGAAGAAAGGGCAGGGCCAGCCTCAGAAGCATTGCAGAGCAAGCATTCTGATCCACTCCCTGCTTCCAGGTTCCTGGCACTTCCACACTTGTCTCTTTTCCCCACAGCCCTGTCCTGCAGGAGGCCATCTCCAATCCTGTCTTCTTGAAGGATACCCCAAATTACCTGTCCATTTTATATCCTGTCTTCTTTATCTTAGCTGAGATTGACTGTGTGTACTGAAGTCACACAAGGAAAAACATTGAGAAGGAATTCACAGAGATGTGCTTGAATGGTTGCCAGTTAGCCTGAAGTCTCTTTGAATTGTAAAAGCATTTTTTTTTAAGAAGCACACAGTTGGTGAACTTTAAGGATGCAAGGAGGATGTTTTTATTTCTGTGTGCTGTTGTTCTCCATATATGTCTATATGAAGCTTGAGGAAGAAGACTTTTATCTTCTATGTTGTATCATTCAGCTTCTTCCTGCAGTGTCATGGCTGTAGTTGGAGGCCCCAGCTGGGTCTGTACCCATTTCCCTAATTGTTTCATGGTGTCATAACCCCACCTGGGATTGATGAGCCTGTTATTTAAATAATCTGAGTCTCCACCAGAAGCAAGAGGAATTCAGCAGTCTTGAGTGCTGCTTGGTTTGAGGAGTTCTACTGTCTAACTCCAAATACGTTCTTCCAGACCTGTTCTGGACACCTACCTGTCACTGCCTCAGGACCCAATCCCTGTTTCCACTTTGTTGTTGTTGTTGTTGTTGTTGTTGTTGTTCTTGTTCTAGATTGTTAGGCCACAGAGTGATTGTGGACCTCATAATGTGCAGTCCACAGAATGTCAGCCACAGAATTATTTTTGGCCAGGATTTTGCTTCCCTGGGTAAAGCAGAGAAACTCTCTGGGATCCTACCTCTCCAGTGCAGTCTGTGGGCACGGCTTTCCCAGTTAGTAAAAAAATAAAATAGAGTGATGATGGACTTTAACTCTATCAATAATTTTATTAAATATATATAATCTGAACACACCAATTAAGAGACCAAGATTGTCAGATTGAATAAAAAAAGAGACACAACTAGCAAAAAACCTACACATATATATGTGTGTGTGTATATATATAAAGACATAGACAATATATATATATATATATATATATAGACATAGACAAGTTAAAAATAAAAGGATGGAAAAGATACTGCCATGTAAACACTAACCAAAAGAACCGTGAAAGGACTGTGTTAATTTAGACAAAGTAAACCTCAGAACAAGCACTATTACTGGGGATAAAGGGGGATATTACATAAATATAGAGGGGTTCATTTAGACACACAAAAATAACAACTCAAAATAAGCATGCATCTAACAATGGAACTTCCGAATACTTGAAGCAAATATACCCTTAGGACATGGGATTTTAAGAATGGCGTAAGGAGCTCAATGGACCATCTCAACAAACAGCAATTTAACTGATGAGAATTATTTTTAAAAAACAGTTATTTAAAGTTCCAGGAAATTGTTCATTCAAAAAAAGTTTTAAATCTTCATAAGAACAGTGGCAGTCTCTGGCATTTGGGCTACAACCTATTCTGTTCTCCCCACCACATACCCCTCAAGCCCCAGCTCCTTGTTATAGAAGCTCCCTCTAACCCCAGTTTGTACTCTGGGACTGTAGTTTCACCCTGAGAGGGGAGGGCTACTAGCATTTCTCATCATCCCCAACTTGATGTTGCAGAAGTTCTGTTTCAGGCATGTTTTAGAAAGGACTGGGTCTGTCTTCACCCACCCCACTCTAGGACAGATGCTGTACCCCAGATGCAGCAGGCCTGAAACCTGGGGAACCCAATCCTGCTCGCCTCACTAGTAGGATAAGTTCCACACTAGGAAGAGCAAGCTGAGAAGACCAGGGTCTACCACCCCTTCCCCAGTGTCCACTTGTACAGCAGGGTGTCACTAGGGGAAAAGCGGATCAGACAACGTAGACTTTAAAACAGAAAAGTTACTACAATCGAGATGGACATTTTATGATTACAAAAGGGTCAATCCAGGGAGATAAAACAATTATAAACATATATATATAAAACTAATAACAGAGACCCACCCAAAATATATGAAGCAAAACTGCCAGAAATGAAGGAAGAAATACACAGTGCAACAGTAATGACAGTCTTCAGTACCCCCATTTTCAATCATGGCTAGACCATCTAGGCAGAAGATAAAGAAATAGAAGACTTGGAAAAAGTGTAAACCAGCTTGACTTGTAGACATCTTTAGAACACCGTGCTCAATAACAGAATACTTACTCAGCTCAGGCATTTGTAGAATGTTCTCCAAGATAGACCATATGCTAATCCATAATACAAACACTAGTAATTTTAAATGGATTTAAACAATACCGGCTGGACATTCCGAATTGAAAATCCCAAATGCCCCAAAACCTGAGATTTTTTGTGTGCCAACATATGATGCTCAAAGGAAATGCTCATTGAACAATTTCAGATTCTCAGATTAGGGTTGCTTAACTGATAAGTATAATGCAAATATTTCAAAATCTGAAAAAATCTGAAGTTCAAAACACTTCTGGTTCCAAGCATTTCAGGTAAGAGCGATACTCATCCTGTACAAAGTATGTTCTCTGACTTTATTTTCTACTGAAATAAATTGGAAATCAAAAACAAAAAAGTCTTGGGATAATAAACATACTCCTTAATAATCAGTGAATCGAATAAATCAAAAGGGAAATTAGAAAATGCTTTGAGATGAACAAAAACAAAACATATCAGAACTTACAGGATGCAGCAAAAACATTGCTGGAAAGGAAACATACATATACCCAAATATCTCAAATCAGAAACTTAACCTTCTCCCTAAAAAAAACTAGCAAAAGAGCCAACTAAAGCAAGCAGAAATAATAAAAACTAGAGAGGAAATAAATAAAATACAGAATAGAAAAACGTAACAGAAAATCAGCAAAACCAAACGTTGGTTCTTTGAAAAGATCAAATTGTCAAACCTTTAGCTAGACTAGGGAATAAACAGAAAAGACTCAAATTACTAAAATCAGGAATGTAGGTGGTGACGTTACTATCAACCTTATAGAAATAAGATTACAAGGAAACATTATGAACAACTGTATGCTAACAAATTCATTAACTTAGTTGAAATGGACAAATTTCCAGAAAGACCCAAAATACATAAACTGACAGAGAAATAGAAAATCTGAATAGACTTATAACAAGTAAAATGTTTGTATTAGTCATTTACAAACTTCCCAGAAAGTAGCCAGGTGCAGTGGCTCACGCCTCTAATCCCTGCACTTTGGGAGGCTGAGCCAGGTGGATCACGAGGGCAGTAGATCAAGACCATCCTGGCTAACACGGTGAAACCCCACCTCTACTAAAAATTAAAAAAAAAATTAGCCAGGCGTGGTGGTGAGCGCATGTAGTCCCAGCTACTCGGTGGCTGAGGCAGGAGAATCGTGTGAACCCAGGAGGCGGAGCTTGCAGTGAGTGGAGATTGCGCGACTGCACTCCAGCCTGGGCGACAGAGCGAGACTCTGTCTCAAAAAAACAAAACAAAACAAAAACCTGCCAGAAAGCAAGCCCTGCCCCACATAGCTTTAATTAAGGATTCTATGAAACAAAGAAAAATACCAATTATTCCCAAACTCTTCCAAACCATAGAAAGGGAAACAATTCCCAACATAGTCTATTAGATCTGTATTACCCTAATACCAAAACCAAAGACACTACAAGAAAATATAGACAAATACGTCTTCTGAATATAGATGCCAAAAATCCTCCATAAAATGCTAATAGATTCTAAAAAGAATCTAGTTTACACCATGACCAAGTGACATTTATTTCAAGAATGCAGGGTTGGTTTAACATCAAAAAAATCAATTAATATAGGGAATACAGGGAAAACCAATAATCATGTCAATAACCACAGAAAAAGCATTTGAGAAAATAACATCCTTTCATGATAATAATGCCTAACAAACTAGGATAGACCGGATTTTCTTCAACCTAATAAAGAGCATCTGTGATGAAAACCCGAAGGCTGACATCATACTTAATGGTGAAAGAATGAAAAAATTCCCCCTACATCAAGAACAAGACAAGGAAATCCATTCTTGTCACTTCTCTTCAACATTGTATTCCATGTTTGACCATGGCAATAGACAGCATTGTACTCTATCGCAACATTGTGTGTGTTATCTGATTTGATTTACTCCAAACATGTCACGTTACTTGGGTGTGTGAACTTACCAGCTACTGTCTGGTAATGCGTATTGAGAAGGGCAGAAGACCAAGTCCTGGTCTTTGTCTCTTCTTGTGAATTTAAAAGGAGAGATGATCCCCAAAATGGAGAGCCCCAGTTCCACATATACACATAAGAACTATTGATTGCCCCATATTTGTCACCACTCTTAACTGACAATGCTTAGGCAGAAGCATAGAGGGACAAAGGTGTCTTCCTAAATCATGGTTCAGTAGCCCTAGGACTGTGTAGGACCAGAGAGAGACGTTAGAGGAGAGCATTTCTTTTTTTTTTGAGACGGAGTCTTGCTCAGAGGCCCAAGCTGTAGTGCCGTGGCGCGATCTCAGCTCACTGCAAGCTCCGCCTCCCGGGTTCACACCATTCTCCTGCCTCAGCCTCCCGAGTAGCTGAGACTACAGGCGCCCGCCACCATGCCTGGCTAGTTTTTTGTATTTTTGGTAGACACGGGGTTTCACCATGTTAGCCAGGATGGTCTCGATCTCCTGACCTCCTGATCCGCCCGTCTCCGCCTCCCAGAGTGCTGGGATTACAGGCGTGAGCCACCGCGCCCGGCAGGAGAGCATTTCAAGGGCAGCTGCTCATCAACTCCTTACCCTGGCAAGCTTTTCTGTTCTAGGTTGAAGGATCAGGCTCTATCTCAAGGCAGACAGGAAAGAAAGTGGAGAATAATAAGGTTTGGAAGCCTTCTCTTAGCCTAGCCTCTCGGTGTCAGCTCAGGCTGCCCATTGCCACTCACTTTCCTTCGCCTGCCACTTTAAGGCGGCCTTCAGTTCTCCCAAGGGCTTCTCACTGTTTTTTGGTTATTTCTTGGAGTCAGTACCTCCCTCTAACTTCTAAATTTTTTCAGCATTATTGTTGTGGGGAGGGAAGATGGCAGGGAGAGCCAGCATGTACTAATTCACTATCTTTAAAGGAACCTAAATTAGCCCCTGATTAATTTGTTGCTTTTTTATTCAATTAGTTTTAAATTTTTGTGGGTACATAGTAGATATATGTATTTATGGGTTACATAAGATATTTTGATACAGGCATGCAATGCATAATAATCACATCAGGGTAAATGGGATAGTCATCACCTCATTCATTTATCTTTTGTGTTATAAACAATCCATTTATATCATTTTAGTTATTTTAAAATGTCCAGTTAATTTTTTTTTTTTTTTTTACTGTAGTCACCGTGTTGTGCTAGGAAATACTAGGTCTTATCCATACTTTCAGTTTCTTTGTACGTATTAATCATCCCCATTTCTACCCAGCCCCCCTACTATCCTTCCCAGCCTCTGGTAACCATCCTTCTACTCTCTATCTCCATGAGTTCAATTGTTTTAATTTTTAGCTCCCACAAATAAGTGAGAACATGGAAAGTTTGTCTTTCTGGGCCTGGCTTATTTTACTTAACATAATATTCTCTGGCTCCATCCAGGTTGTTGCAAATGACAGGATCTCATTCATTTTCATGGCTGAATAGTACTCCATTGTATATATGTACCACGTTTTCTTTATCCATTCATCTGTTAATAAACACTTAGGTGGCTTCCAAATCTCAGCTATTGTGAATAGTGCTGTAATAAACATGGGAGTACAGATACCGCTGCAGTATACTGATGTCCTTTATTTTGGGTGTATACTTATGAGTGAGATTGCTGAATTGTATGGTAGCTCTGCTTCTAGTTTTTTGAGGAACCTCCAAACTGTTCTTCCTAGCGTTTGTACTGATTTACATTCCCACCAATATTCCCTTTTCTCCACATCCTTGCCCGTATTTGTTGTGCCTGTCTTTTGGATAAAGCCATTTTAATTGGAATCAGATATCGCATTGTGGTTTTGATTTGCATTTTCCTGATAATTAGCGATATTGAGCATTTTTTCATATATCTCTGCCTTTTCTATGTCTTCTTTTGAGAAATACCTATTCAGATAATTTGCCCTTTTTTTTTTTTTTTTTTTTTTGAAACAGTCTCGCTCTGTCGCCCAGGCTGGAGTGCAGTGGCCGGATCTCTGCTCACTGCAAGCTCCGCTCCCCGGGTTTACGCCATTCTCCTGCCTCAGCCTCCCAAGTAGCTGGGACTACAGGCGCCCGCCACCTCGCCTGGCTAGTTTTTTGTATTTTTCAGTAGAGACGGGGTTTCACCGTGTTAGCCAGGATGGTCTCGATCTCCTGACCTCGTGATCCGCCCGTCTCAGCCTCCCAGAGTGCTGGGATTATAGGCTTGAGCCACCGCACCCGGCCAAGTTCCTCATATATTCTGATTATTAGTCCCTTGTCAGGTAGTTTGCAGATATTTCCTCCCATTCTGTGGGCTGTCTCTTCACTTTGTTGATTGTTTCCTTTGCTGTGCAGAAGCTTTTTAAGTTGATATGATCCCATTTGTCCAGTTTTGCTTTGGTTACCGGTGCTTACGGAATATTATTCAAGAAATCTGCCCACTCCAGCGTCCTGGAGAGGTGCAAATTAATTGGTCCTTTTCTTTCAGTTTGGAAGAACTCCCGTTAGCATTTCTTATAAGGTATATCTGATGTTGGTGAAATCCCTCACCTTGTCTGTCTGGCTGTCTGGGAACGTCCTTATTCCTCTTTCATATTTGAAGGATATTTTCGCTGGAAAGGATATTTTTGCCAGATACACTGTTCTAGGGTAAAAGTGTGGGGACTTTTTGTTGTTGCCTTCAGCACTTTAAGTATGTCATGCCAGTCTCTCCTGGCCTGTAAGATTTCCACTGAAAAGTTTGCTGCCAGACGTATTGGAGCTCTGTTGTACCTAATTTTATTTCTTTTCTCTTGTTAATTTTAGGATCCTTTGTTTATTCTTGAGTTTTGGAAGTTTGGTTATTAAATGCCTTGAGGTAGTCTTTGAGTTAAATCTGCTTAGTGTTCTATAACCTTCTTGTACTTCCATTTTTTTTTTTTTTTTTTTTGAGGCGGAGTCTCGCTCTGTCGCCCGGACTGGAGTGCAGTGGCCGGATCTCAGCTCACTGCAAGCTCCGTCTCCCAGGTTTACGCCATTCTCCTGCCTCAGCCTCCCGAGTAGCTGGGACTACAGGCGCCCGCCACCTCGCCCGGCTAGTTTTTGTATTTTTAGTAGAGACGGGGTTTCACCGTGTTCGCCAGGATGGTCTCGATCTCCTGACCTCGTGATCCGCCCGTCTCGGCCTCCCAAAGTGCTGGGATTACAGGCTTGAGCCACCGCGCCCGGCCGTACTTCAATATTAATATCTTTCTCTAGATGTGGGAAGTGTTCTGTTATTGTCCCTTTAAATAAACTTTCTACCCCTATTTCCTTCTCTGCCTCCTCTTTAAGGCCATTAACTCTTAGATTTCCCCTTTTGAGGCTATTTTTTAGGTCCTGTAGGTGTGCCTTCTTTTTAATTCTTTTTTGTTTTCTCTCCTCTATTTTCAAATAGCCTGTCTTCAAGCTCACTAATTCTTTCTTCTTCTTGATCAATTCTGCTATTAAGAAACTCTGATGCAGTCTTCAGTATGTCCGTTGCATTTTTCAACTCTAGAATTTCTGCTTCTTTTTAATTATTTGTTTCTTTATTAAATTTATCTGATAGAATTCTGAATTCATTTTCAATGTTATCGTGAATTTCTTTGAATTTCCTCAAAACAGCCATTTTGAATTGTCTCTCTGAAAGGTCACGTGTCTCTGTTTCTCTAGAATTGGTCCCTGGTGCCTTATTTAATTCATTTAAGGAAGTCATGTTTTCCTGGCTGCTCTTTATGCTTGCAAATGTTCATCAGTGTCTGGGCATTGAAGAGTTAGGTGTTTATTGTAATCTTCACAGTCTGGGCATGTTTGTACCCCTTCTTCTTGGGAAGGCTTTCCAGATGTTCAAAAGGACTTGGGTGTAGTGATCTAAGCTATATCTGAGCTACGGTGCACCCCAGGCCCAGCAACACTGTGGTTCTTGCAGACTTATAGAGGTACCGTCTTGGTGGTCTTGGATGAAGATCAGGAAGAATTCTCTGGATTACCTGGCAAAGACTCCTATTCTCTTTCCTTATTTTCTCCCAAACATCGCTCTCTTTCTGTGCTGAGCCACCTGGGTCTGGGAGTGGAATGACAAGGCGTCCCTGTGGCCCTCACCACTGGAACTGCACTGGGTCAGACCTGAAGCCAGCATAGCACTGAGTCTCGCCCATGACCCACTGTAACCACTCCCTGGCTTGCGGGTGTGTTTCTTCAAGGCCCTAGGGCTCTACAATCCGCAGGTGGTGAAGCCAGCCAGGTTTGTGTCCTTCTCTTCAGGACAGCAAGTTCCCCCAGGCCCCAGGTGGTCTGTAGGTGTGTCTAGGAGCCAGGGACTGGAGTCAAACACCTTAGAAATCTACCTAGTGTTCTGTTGTGCTGCAGCTGAGCTGACCTTCAACCCATTTGATGCAGTCCTACCCACTCTTCCCTCCCCTTTCCACAGACAGAGGATCCTTACCCCCATGGCCACCATCACCAGAAGCCCATGGAGAATACTGCCAGGCTACCGTCAGTATTCACTTAAAGCCCAAGGGCTCTCCAGTCAGCTTGTGGTAAATGCTGCCAGGTCTGGGACTCATCCTTCAGAGAATTGGGCTCCCTCCCCCATCCACAGCATCCCCATTCTGCTGTGGCTGAGCTGGTATCCAAGATGCAAGACAAAGGCCTCATTTCTCTTCCCTCTCTCCTCTGTCAAGCCGAAGAAAGGGATCACTTTCTGAGCCGTGAGCTGTGCTGCCTGGGGTTGGAGGAAGGGTGGTGCAAGCACTCCCTTGGGCACCCCAGCTCATTCTCAGTAGGTTGCATGCCCCCCAAGTCTACTGGCTCCAAACCCAACACGACACTAGGACTCTCTTAGGAAGTGCAGTGCTTGTGGCCTAGACTGCCTTTCAAGTTTATTTAGGGCCCCAGAACACTTTAACCTGAGGTGACAAGACTAGTGGGAACTCGAGTTAGGACTGCTAGGATGGGCAGTTCCCCCCGGCAAGGGTTCATCTAAATGCTCCCTCCCTGGGAAGGCGACCACTGAGTTCAGCCAGATTTTGCTTTTTGCTGTGACAGGGCAGCACTGAGTTCACCGCAAAATCTCACAGACGCTGGACTGTCCCTCTCCCAAGTGCACAGACTCTCTCTGTGCCACTTGGCTGCTGCCGGGTGGAGGGGCGTAGGTGGGAAAGGGTGGCATCAGCGATTCAAGATTTTCTTCCCTATCCTCTTCAGTGCCTCTGTCAGTGATACGAAGTTAAAACCAAACCAACTACTGTGAGTGCTCACCTGATTCTTGGTTCTTATGAAGGTGATTTTTTTGGCATAGATAATTGTTAAATTTAGTATTTCTGTGGGGAGAGGGACAGTGGTGGAGCCTTCTATTTGGCCATCGTGCCCTGCCCTTCCACCTGCATTCCATTTTCTTAAACTATTGAAAATTATCAGCTGTTCACTGTTTATCAACTTTCCCAAGTCTTGAATTAGAGCAACTAAATTGAAGAAAAGGTAGGGACAGAACTTCTTGAAGAACAAAAGCATGGTGGACAGTTGAACCAAGTATAAAATGCAGTTTTGGCTCTGCGTTTTCAGCTGCTTGGGATTTGAGGTTTATATGTAAACTTTAAATATGAAATACAAAATTTTAAATTTCAAAAACCATGGACCAAAATGATTGCATGAGGAGGGGACCTTGTGAAAGAAGGGTGTATATTTGAATTGGAAAATGAGGGTTTGGATTGGCGGAGGAGGATAGGGAGAAAAACACAGGGCAGGCAGATTAGCCAGAGCCATGGGGGACTTGCCCATGGAACTAGCCTGGCTCAGGTGGAAGGTCTGGATTGAAAACAGAGTTACTTGTTTAGGTTGGGTCCTGTGAGATTAGGAAGGAACCTAATAACTAGTGAGTGTGTGTGGGTAGTTAGAAAAAGCAAGGAAGCTGTAGAAGTTAGGAGGCCTGTACCAGTAAGATTAGCTACAGAAGTAGTAAGTGGACTATAGAATAAAGTTTCACTTCTAAGGCAAACCATGGCATAGATGCCAAGGGAGACATTAAAATGGATTTGTGGATTTCAGACATTGAGTGTGTTTGACTTTGAGAAGAGGCAGTTCAGTACTGGCAGTGAAAGCACAGACTAGACCCAGAAGACTTAGATTCACATCCAGGTTCCAAGTGTGCCTTTGACAAGTTAATTAACTTTTCTGTGCCCCAGTGTTCTTGTGAAATGAGTATAGTAAAAGCCCCTAACTCGCAAGATCTCCTCACACAACTTTGCTACTCAGTTTCCGCTCCTAAAATGAAGAGCACATATCCATGGAATTTGAGAAGAGGGCACGATTGGTAGGAGGCCGGGTGGTGGTACAGAAAGAAAGAAAAGGAACTGACCATTTTGTGCCCCGTCCACCACCTCACTGGGTTCTGAGCTTCACAGGGATGAGACTTGCTTCATTGTATCCCAGCACCTGGCACTGTACGTGACATAATTGGCGCTCAAGAAATATTTATTGAATGACTAAATGCATTTTTATGTGTAAGTTTAAATATAAATTCAGAAAGCATTTTAATATATTTAGCTATGTATTTATCTAACAATTTTGATTAATTTTTAACAACTAGAAATCATCTTATGAATCATAATCAATCATAATTATCTGTGAAGTATTTGTGATAATTTTCTTTTTGTTTTACAGACCAGTTGGAATGCCAAAAATGGAAAAAGTCTACTTACATAATCCTAGTTCTGAAGAAACTATTACTTTAGTATCAATATCTGCTACAACATCACATTTTCATGCATCATTTTTTCAAAATAGGGTAAGTTTCTCTGCTATACATGATCTTTCCTGAGTTTGTTCAGTGTGTCAGGGGCTGAAATTAAGATGTCATCCAGGCTGAGTCCTTGTCCAGAGGCTCTGAGGGGAAATCACTTCCAAACTCATTAAAGCTGTTGAGAGAATTAGGTTCCTTGTGGTTGTAGAACTGAAACCCCTGTTTGGCTGCTGGCTCTTGGCCAGTGACCCCTCCCAGCAACTCAGGGCCTCCGGGTTCCTTCTCACAGGCCATCCATCTTCAAGCCAGCGACAGTGCATCTTTCCGCTGGCACTTTGTACCTCTCTGGCGTCCTCTTCTGCCTCCAGCGAGAAAACTCTGCTTTAAAGGGCTCCTGTCAGTGGATCAGGACTCTCTGGATAGTCTCCCTTTTGATTAACTAAAAGGCAGCTGGTTGGGAGCCTTAATTACATCTTAGTCAAGGCCTCAGAGATTAGGGTATAAAGTCTTGGGCTCCAATTTAAGGTTCTCCTTACCACAAATATCCTTTAAATTTTTATTTTTTATTTTCATAGGAAGTATGTAAACTTGTTATTAAAAACGTTTTCTCTGACCAAAAAAATAAAAATGGTTTCTTAAGTACATTTTAAATCTGAGAGAATACCTAAAGCTTTAATATATAGATTTCCAAAATAATTAACAAAATAACAAAGATCAGAGGGAAGTAAATGAGTGGAACCGAATTTCATCTTCCCAGAGTTTTCACTGACTCCTTTGAAGGGATGTGATTGAGTAACAAAGAAGAAACCTTTTTAACCACATAAGAGATATTGGTTGCTATATTTTTGTATCAATTATTTGATGTTTACATTTCTCCTTTCTTTTTTTTTTTTTTTTTTTTTTGAGACGGAGTCTCGCTCTGTCGCCCAGGCTGGAGTGCAGTGGCCGGATCTCAGCTCACTGCAAGCTCCGCTTCCCAGGTTCACGCCATTCTCCTGCCTCAGCCTCCCGAGTAGCTGGGACTACAGGCGCCCGCCACCTCGCCCGGCTAATTTTTTGTATTTTTAGTAGAGACGGGGTTTCACCATGTTAGCCAGGATGGTCTCGATCTCCTGACCTCGTGATCCGCCCATCTCGGCCTCCCAAAGTGCTGGGATTACAGGCTTGAGCCACCGCGCCCGGCTACATTTCTCCTTTCTAAAATCCTGTTTCATGATATGTTGTTGTTTACAGTAAAATAAAAAAGCATAACTTTTTCATTTAAAGGTATTTTGTAAACAAGGTAATAAAAAGCTTAATTGTTTTATGATTCTTGTGGAAATATCTCTTTTCTAAATTATTTCTTAAAATAGCTTTCCCTTGAGTTATTCTTTGTTGTCTAAAAGATATTTTCACACTTGTTATAAAAGTGCTATTAATAATAGCCTCCAATAATGTAATTCTAAGGCTGTGAGAGAACTGCGTATACACAGGCCGAGCTCCAGAGGGGTCTGCTCCAGTCATGCAGTGAGTGACAGGAGCCAAGGTGAAGGTGTAGGTGTTCTATTATCATCCCCAGTGATTTGTATCATATTACACTTCAGTGAGTGGCCTGTACCTAATAGTTTCTATAGAGAAGTGTATTTATGTGTAATGAAACCATCCAGCTTTCAGGCATTGTCACTATGCAGAGACAGGTTGGGTTAAAGGGCAAAATTGTGAAGTAAAAGTGGAATCAGTTCAAAAATAGTTCACAACTGCACTATACATTTTATTTCTAGCTTGTTAACTTTTTGCTAAGTCAAGCAATATTTTGTTGTTTCTGAACACTCCAAGCTTCACCTGTGTTAAAGGCCAGGGTTTTTACTTTTATTATTGCTATCATAATATAGAGACTGGAACAAGAGTTGCAAACAGATTCTTAAACTGGGCTAGGTAAACAGTATAAATGAGGGAAGCAAGCCAAGTGGGATGAGGGGTGTCCTAGAGAACATGTGACCCATTCAAAGAGATCAGCCTCCAGTGGGCTCTGGCCAGTGGTTACCGTGTAAGGAGTCTAAGCCCATGTGCAGTTCTGCTCATTTCCCAAGAAGAGTCAGAAATAAGAATTTTCATGTATCTTCCAGTCTTTACACGTTGAAAATCAATTCAACTTTAGAAAGACAGTATGAGCCAAACAACATAAGCCAAAGGCTACTAACTTGACATTTCTGAACTAGACTCTCCTAGGGACTATTTCTATATATGAATGTTATGCAGAGAATAGTTTCTCTGGAAATTTTTTAAAAGATAAACTAAATGTGTAGGTAATTAAGGAACAGGTTGACCAATCTGTTTTGTGCTGTCAGGTGATGGAATTAAACAATAAAAATAATTGCACCTATCGAAATCCACATTTAAATACTCAAGATTTAGCTCAAAGGAGATAGCCAAAAGCTTTACTCTCTCCTCTTATCCTTTTTTCTTCTTCTTGCTTTCCATCTTTTTTTCCCTACAGTAAGACACTGACTTAAGAAGCTCGAGAAGTAGAGGGGAGAGATGGAATGAACTCTTGGGGGAAGAAATAACCTATTTCCTCTCCACTTCAGCTTTATGCCAACAATAAGAGCCTTGGGGAAAGATGAATAGAGTTTCTTATGTCGAGGAGAGCAAAATCTTTCTGTATGTTTACTCTAATTGCCTTTGTCATGCTCAGAATTCTTGGTCAGGTCTTATTTCTTTGACAATAAAACATTGTCTATAACTCAGAGTTTTTAGTTACTAACTGTTATCATCTCTACCTTAACCAAAAAGTAGGAAATACAGAAAAAACTAATTATTTTTAAGTTATTTTTCAAACCAAGTTTTACATAATTGTATTTTAATCCGCACATGCAAGTAATCGTGTTAAGGTTTTGATTTTAAGACCACCTGAAAATCAAAAAGAATAGGAATACTAAGAGAGGTACGGGATGTGGTTGTGTAATGATTTATTTCTCTGTATATAAGTTTTTGTAATTATCTATAATTATCTGTAGATTGAATATGATTATCTAATCAATTATAATTTAAAATTACACAATAGACTGCATTTAGGCCATTCATCTTTCATGGCCATATCATATATAGGATGTGTAGGATATATAGGTAGTATATAGGATATATAGGATATATAGGTAGTATGGAATATGCAGATAATGAAGAGAATGAAATAGATCTCTACAGATCTGCAGTAATATACATGACATGCTAATATGTAAGAAAAGCATATTGTGGAGTCGAATATAATGCCTTTTTTTTTTTTTTTTCCAAGACAGGGTCTTTCTCTGTCGCCCAGGCTGGAATGCAGTGGCGTGATCTCAGCTCACTGCAACCTCTGCCTCCCAGTTCAAGCAATTCTTGTGCCTCAGCCTCCCCAGTAGCTGGGACTACAGGCACCTGCTACCACACCTGGTTAATTTTTGTATTTTTTTAGTAGAGATGGGGTTTTGCCATGTTGGCCAGGCTGGTCTCAAACTCCCAGCCTCAAGCAATCTGCCTACCTTGGCCTCCCAAAGTGCCGGGATGACAGGCATGACCCACCGCACCCGGCCTATAATGCCATTTTTATAAAAAGCAAAAAATCTGTGTATATTTATTTGGGTATATTAATAAGAGCCGGAATAAAGCTCAGATTGATTTGCCAGGTTAACTGGATAACCTAATAATGGTGAGAATGGAGGAAATTTGAGGGTATTAGCTTTTTATTCAGTCATCTTTGCTCTGTATCACTAAGTAAAATCAGCTCTTGTTACTTTTGCAGTTTAAAACATGTAAGAAAATGTAAATTTAAAATAGTTTTGCCGCCCCACCTATGTGGAAAGAAGGAATTAATTTAACAAATATTTATGAAGTGTCTACTTAAGTGCCAGGCACTTTTATCAGTGAAAACAGAGATGCTTATACATACTCTGGGGAGTTCGGGTACAGTCAGCAGCAGAAGGAAGGCAAGCATGATAAATAAGTAAATTTTATACGATCTCAGAAGATGTTACAAGGTCAGAAGAAGAGTGTAAGATCAGAGGCTTAGGTGTGCACAGGGAAGGGTGTAAGATCAGAGGCTTAGGTGTGCACAGGGAAGAGTATGAGATCAGAGGCGTAGGTGTGCACAGGGAAGAGTGTGAGATCAGAAACTTAGGCGTGCCATTTTCAATAGGGTGGTCAGGGTAGGCTTTATTCAGAAGGTGACACTGGAACGAAGACTCAAAGGGGTGAGGTGGGACTGTTTGGTGGAAAGTGAAACATGGAAGAAAAGCATTCTAGCAGGAAGGACCAGGCAGCACAAAGCAGGCCTGGTGTTCAAAGACAGCTAGACCAGAGTGAGCACAGATGAGAGGAGAAGTAAGGGGGCAGACCGTGAAGGGCCTTACAAGCTGTGGTTTGACTTGACTCTTTTTCCTGAATGACATGGAAAGCCATCAAAGGGTTTTGAACAGAGGAATGAAATTGTAGCTTTAGGTTTTAAAAGGATCATTGTTCATCAAAAGTAGGACAAGGGACACCAGTCATATTGGCTGTTGCCATACTCCACGGTAAGAAGATGATTAGATGATTACTCTGACCAGAGTGATACAAGGAAGAGGTGAAGAAAGGAGTTGGACTTGGGATACAGGGATACCTTGGAGATATGGGTTCAGTTCCAGACCACTGCAGTAAGCCAGTCACAGAGTTTTTTGTTTCGCCGTATGTATCAAAGTTATGTTTATACTGTGGCCTATTAAGTGCAGTAGCATTGTGTCTAAAAAATTTACATACCTTAATTTCAAAAATACTTTATTGCTAAAAACTGATAATGATCCTGCCAGCCTTCTGCAAGTCATAGTCTTTTTGCTGGTGGAGGGCCTTGCCTCAGTGTTGACAGCCACTGACTGATCAGGGTAGTGGTTGCTGAAGGTTGGGATGGCCATGACAGTTGCTTAAAATAAGACAACAGTGAAGTGTGCAGCATCCATTGATTCTTCTTTTCACAAAAGATTTCTCTGTAGCGTGCAATGCTGTTTATAGCATTTTACCCACAGTAGAACTTCTTTCAAAATTGGAGTCAATCCTTTCAAACCCTGCCTCTAAGTTTATGTAGTATTCTAAATTCTTTACTGTCATGTCAACATATTCACAGCATCTTCACTAGGAGTAGATTTCATCTCAAGAAACCACTTTTTTTGTTCATCCCTAAGAAACAACTCTTCTGTTCACGTTTTATCATGGGATTGCACCAGTTCATTCGCAGCTATAGATGCCACTTCTAATTCTTTTCTCTTGCTATTTCTGCCACATCTACAGTGACTTTTCCACTGAAGTCTTGAGCTCTTCAGAGTCATCCAAAAGGGTTGGAATTAACTTCTTCCAGCCTCCTATTGTTGACATTTTAACCTCCTCCCATGGATCACAAATGTTTTTCCCCCTCCCCCGCCAAGACAGAGTCTCGCTCTGTCACCCAGGCTGGAGTGCACTGGCACAATCTTGGCTCGCTGCAGCCTCTGCCTCCCAGGTTCAAGCAATTCTCCTGCCTCAACCTCCTGAGTAGCTGGGATTACAGGCCCACTCTACCACTCCCAGCTAATTTTTTTTTTTTTTTTAAATAGAGACAGGTTTCACCATGTTGGCGAGGCTGATCTCGAACTCCTGACTCAGGTGATCCACCTCCCTTAGCCTCCCAAAGTGCTGGGATTACAGACTTGAGCCACTGTGGCCAGCTACAAATGTTCGTAATGGCATTTAGAATGGTGACTCCTTTCCAGGAGGTTTTCAATGGACTTTGCCCAGATCCATCAGAGGACTCACCCTTCGTGGCAGCTATAGCTTTAAGAAATGTATTTCTTAAATAACAAGACTTGCAGCTTGAAGTTACTCCTTGATCCTTGGCTGAAGAATGGATGTTGTGTTAGCACGTGTGAAAACAACTGCGTCTTCTTGTACATTTTCATCAGAGCTCCTTGGTGACCAGTTGCCTTGTCACTGAGCAGTAATATTTGGAAAGAAATCTTTTTTCTGAGCATTAGGTCTCAACAGTGGGATTTAAATATTCAATAAACCTTGTTATAAATAGATGTGCTGTTATCTAGGCCTTGTCCATTTATGGAGCACAGGTAGAGTAGATTTAGCACAATTCTTAAGATCTCTAGAATTTTCAGAATGGCAGATGAGCACTGGCTTCAACTTAAAGTCACTAGCTGTGTTAGTCCCTAGTAAGAGAGTCAACCTGTCCTTTGAAGCTTTGAAGCCAGGCACTGACTTGTCCTCTTTCGATGGCATCTTCCAACAGAAGGCTGTTTCATCTACATGGAAAATTTGTTGTTTAGTGTGGCCGTGTTCATCAGTGATCTTAGCTAGATCTTCTGGATAACTTGCTGCAACTTGGACATCAGCATTTAATGCTTCACCTTGCACTTTTATATGACGGAGCTGGCTTCTTTTCTTAAACCTCATGAATGGATTTCTTTTAGCTTCCAGCTGTTCTGCAGCTTCCTCCCCTCTGTCAGTCTTCACAGAATTAAAGAGAGTCAGGGCCTTGCTCTGGATTAGGCTTTGGCTTAAGAGAATGCTGTGGCAAGGACCGGTGTGGTGGCTCACGCCTGTAGTCCCAGCACTTTGGGAGGCTGAGGCAGGTGGATCACCTGAGGTCAGAAGTTCAGAACCAACCTGGCCAACATGGTGAAACCCATCTCTACTAAAAATACAAAAATTGGTTGTGGTGGTGTGCACCTGTAATCTCAGTTACTCAGGAGGCTGAGGCACAAGAATCGCTTGAACCTGGAAGGCGGAGATTGCAGTGAGCCAAGACCACGCCATTGCACTCCAGCCTGGGCATGAAGCGAAACTCCATCTCAAAAAAAAAGAGAGACAATGCTTTGGCTGCTTGGCTCTTCCATCCAGACCACTAAAGCTTTCTCCCTATCAGCAGTAAGGCAGTTTTCCTTCTTTACCAGGTGTGTGTTCACTGGAGTAGCATTTTTAACTTCCTTCAACAACTTTTCCTTTGCATTCACAGCTTGGCTGTTTGGCACTAAAGGCCTAGCTTTGAGCTTCTCTTGGCTTTCAGCATGTCTTCCTCACTAACCTTATCATTTCCAGCTTTTGGTTTAAAGTGAGAGATGTGCAACTCTTCCTTTTACTCGAACACTTACAGGCCGTTGTAGGGCTACTAATTGGCCTAATTGTAATATTACTGTATCTCAGGAATAGGGAAACTTAAGGAGAGAAAAGGAGTTGGGAGAACAGTGGTTGGTGGAGCAATGAGAACACACATAACATTTTTCATTTTAAGCTTGCCATCTTATATGGGCATAGTTTGTGGTGCCCTAAAACAATTTCAGTAGCAACATCAAAGATCACATTTCATGCAGATGTAATAATAATGAAAAATTTGGAAATACCGCAGGATCGCCAAAATGTGACACAGAGATACAAAGTGAGTACATGCTGTTGGAAAAATGGCACTGGGAGACTTGCTTGATGCAGGGTTGCAAAACAGCAGTACCTGCGAAGTGCAGTAAAGTGAAGCACAATAAAATGAGATATGCCTGTATGTTTTGAAGATACACCCAACAGGATTTCCTGATGTGGGATTTGAGAGAAAGAGAAGAGTCAAAATTGACTCTAGAGTTTTGTCCTGAACTCTAGTCCTCAGCTAGAAGGACAAAGTTGCAGTCAGCTGAATTGAAGAAGGCAGAGGGTAGAGCAGGTTTCAGAGGTACGACCAGTAATTCAATTTGGACGTGTTAGATTTCAGGTATCTCCTAGATATCCAAGAGGAGGTGGCAAGTAGGCAGTTAGTATATGAGTTTGGTATATGAGGACTAGACTAGAAATAGAGATTTAGGAGTCACTAGTGTAGATATGAAGCCATGGATCTGGGTGAGATCACCAAGGAAAGAAAAAGCCCAGGGACTGAGCTATGGTACAGTGCTGACTTGGGAAAATTACAGTTTCTTAGTGGTATTACTAGAAACTCAGATCTCCTATCTGTCAGCTATATACTAGATGTCCAGTTCCAATAGTGGCAGAAAACTTCACTAAAAATTAAACAATCCATGGTGATTTTCCTAACTCTTTGGAGTTTAGATGGGCCTTAAAAGGGTATTGTTTGAATAGAGACATTTTTAAATCAAATTAAGTTCCCATAAACACTTTAAAGGACACCGGTTTTCCTCTGGATACGTTTTCCATTATACACATAGGCTTCAGGAATCTCCTCATTGACACTAGAACTGGTCTTGGGTGGGAATACCATAATTCTATAACTGTCACTTTTTTTAGAGAACATTTCAGATTTTTTTAGGTGGATACACAGCATTTATTGTACTAACTTTGCTACTTTTTTTTTCTTTCAACTTTTAAGTTCAGCGATACATGTGCAGGATGTGCAGGTTCGTTACATAGGTAGATGTTTTTTTCACGTTTCTTTATATCGGAAACTGAGACCCACGTTACAGTCAAGGGCACCTTACCGTCACGGTCAGCCTGGATTAAGGGTGTGTTTTCCCAGAGAGAATGGCACTGGTGGTCTCAACTCTACCAAGGAAACATTAAATTTTCTGCTTGATTAGACCACTGATAGGGATTCAGACCACACACCTCCATGAGTACTGATACATAGTGCAAATTTTAAGAGGAAGTTAGTTTTTCTCCCTTCCTGTGGTGCCCAGAATGAGTCACATAAGTTTTCTTCACTGCCCCTTTCTGTGGCTTGGGTTTGTACTTGTCATCCTCACTCCTTGTTTTATTTGAGGATCTGTTAAGTCTGCATTTTTTTTTTTTTTTTTTTTTTTTTTTTGAGACGGAGTCTCGCTCTGTCGCCCAGGCTGGAGTGCAGTGGCCGGATCTCAGCTCACTGCAAGCTCCGCCTCCCGGGTTTACGCCATTCTCCTGCCTCAGCCTCCGGAGTAGCTGGGACTACAGGCGCCCGCCACCTCGCCCGGCTAGTTTTTTTGTATTTTTTAGTAGAGACGGGGTTTCACCGTGTTCGCCAGGATGGTCTCGATCTCCTGACCTCGCGATCCGCCCGTCTCGGCCTCCCAAAGTGCTGGGATTACAGGCTTGAGCCACCGCGCCCGGCCAAGTCTGCATTTTTTAACATTCTCTTGTTCTTTTTTTTTTTTATTCTTGGTATGGTATAAAACATCGGTATTACAGGCACTGGCATCTTAGATGGGAAAACGATATTGTCATTTTTTGTTTTGTTTTGTTTTGTTCATATTGCCAGAGAGTCCTCTCTGTGTCTCTCAGTGTCAGTTCTGTGAATCCTTACATTGTCAGAGGGAGTTAGAAGGTGATGAAAGGGTGACCAGTCATATGATTCTGTGGAATTAAATTCATGACAATATAAAACGTGTGGGTGGACTGCCTGAACTCAGTGATATTATCCACTTCGTTTCAAGATTTTATTGTTTTAAAGTTAATTTGGCTTTAATCTTGCCCACCAACAGTTAAACCTAAACATTCAATTATTTGTTCTTACTCCAAGGGAACATGAACACTGAGACCCTCATACAAAAAGGTCCAGGCTAAAATATGCTTGAGTGAGTCTGCAACCCTTGTGGATTCACCCAAAACAGTAAATATATATATATATGTATATGTGTATATACACACACACACACTGATATATTTAATATATATTCTATATGTATTTGTTTTTAAATTACAATATACTTGCAGTAAAATTCACCCTTTTAGTATATAGTTCTGAGTTTTGACAAGCCCATAAGGTCATATAATCAACAACTTGGTCAACTCAAACCACTGAGTGTAGCCTATTCCAGAAGATTGTATTAATAGAACCATGTAGCATATAGCATTTTTAGTCTGGCTTCTTTCTTTTAGCATAATGCATTTCATATTGGTTGGTGTAGTAGGCTGTTATCAGTTCTTTGTACCACTTTATTATTATGGAATAGTATTTCATTGGCTGGCAGTGTCACTGTGTGTTTATTCATTTACCAGTTGAAGACTTTTGGGGTGTTTCCAGTTTGGAGTTATTATTTAAACCCACTGTAAATATTTACATACAGATTTTAACAGTTTTTTTTTTTATAACAACTGTACCCGTTTGTATTCCCATGAGAAACGTGAGAGTTTTGGTTGCCCCACGTTGCTATTAGCACGCTGTATTCTGAGGTTTGTGTGTTCTGTGATGTGAGTCATTCAGCTCGGTGTACAGTGTTAGGCCATTTTTATTTTAACCTGCGTTCTCCAGTGAAAATTGATGTTGAGCATCTTTTTATTTGCCATCCATATGTTTTCTTTGGTGAAGTGTCTGTTCAGTTCTTTTGCCTGTTTTTTAAGTTGAGTTGTTTGTTTTTTCACTGAGTTCATGAGAGTTCCTTATGTGTTCAGGATACAAGTCTTTCTTGTGATATGATTTGCAAGTCTTTTCTTCCAGTTTGTGTCATACCTTTTCCTTCTATATCTTTGAAAGAGCAGAATTTTATAATGTTCATGGTGTCCAGTTTATCAGATTGTTCTTTTATGGGTCATGCTTTGGGAGTTGCAGCTAGGAAATCTTTGCCTAATCCAAAGTCACAGAGATTTTCTCCATTTTTTTCTTTCCTAGAAGTACAGCTGGCCCTCTGCAGCGATGAGCTTCTTATCCATGGATCTAGTCAACTGCAGGTCAAAACTATTTGAGAAAAAAAAAAAAAAAAATAGTGCTTCCGTACTGAACAAGACTTTTCTTGTCTATACATGTTCAGACAAATAATACGGTATAAACTATTCACATAGCATTTACATTGTATTAAGTATTACAAGTAATGTAGAGACTATTTCAAGTTTCCCCGGGAGATACGTGCACGGCCAGGAGGATAGGCATAGGTTATATGCAAATGCTGCTTTGTTTCATAGCAGAGACTTCAGCATCCACAGATGTTGGAATCTGCATGAAGTCCTGGAGCCAATCCCACAGATACTGAGGGACAACCATCATAGTTTTAGATTTTAGATTTAGATCTACAGTCCATTTTTAGCTGCTGTTTGTTTATGGTATAAGATACGGATTGAGGATTGTTTTGATTTGTTTTGCATATGGATATTCGTTTGTGCCTAGGCTATCCGTTGAAAAAGACTATCCATTGAAAAAGACTATCCTTTTTCATTGAAATCCACTGTATTTTTGTTGAAAGTCAGTTGACCTTGTGTATGTGTGAGTCTGGTTTTGGACTCTTCACTATGTTCTAATACGTTCTAATAGACTCTGAAATACCTGTCATTTCACCAGCCAATACTGTTTTGATAACTGTGGCTTTATATTAATTCTTAGAATTAGACACTATGACTCCTCCAATTTTGATTCTCTCTTTCAGAATTTCCTTGGCTTTTCTTATTTCCTTTCTTTATCATGTAAATTTTAGAATCAGCCTATCAGTTTCTTAAAAAAAAAAATCTGAGATTTTTATCATGTTCTTTTGAATTAACTTTAAATGTACAGAAAAGTAATACTTTCCATATATTCCTCACTCTAACATTCTTCTGATGTTAACATCTTATATAATCATAGTACAGTTTTCAAACCGGGAAAGTAGCATTCATGTGATACCATTAACTAAAGAATTTTTATGAATTTCATCAGTTTTTCTATCAATGTACTACTTTTTCTGTTTTAGGATCCTATTTCACATTGCATTTAGTTGTTACTTCTCCTTAGACTGAAATTTTGGTTCCACTTGCGTTAGATATGTAAATCCATTTCAGGAGAACTAACATCTAATATTGAGTCTTCTAACCCATGAACACAGTATTTCCATTTATTTGTCTTCTTCAGTTACTTTCAGTAATGTTTTATCGTTTTCAGCTCACAGAACTTGCACATTATTAGATTTATACCTCAGTCTTTCTTTGTGCGTGTGTTATCCTAAATAGTATGTTTTTAAAAATTGGAATTTCACTTGTTCATTGCTGGTATATGGAGATACAATTGATCTGAAAGAGATCAAACACACGCACACATTGCTCCATATATCTCAGCTCCCTGAGCCCAGCACAAGACACAAACACAATTAAAGATCCTTGCCGTTTGGCTTTGACTCTGGACTCTGGTGGTCTTCTTCGGGGAATTAAAGGACTGGGGCACAACAGATCATTGTATGTTGACCTTGATTCCCATGACTTTTTAAAACTCTTTTAGGAGCATTTTTATAGGGATTTTTCAGGACGGAAAGCCATGTTATCTGAATAAAAACTGATTTTTCTTCTGTACTAATGTGTAATGCCTTTTATTTATTTTTTTTTTTTCGTGCTTCTTTGCACTTTGTTTTTGTTTTTTTTGAGATCAAGTCTCACTCTGTCAATGGGCTGGAGTACAGTGGCGCAATCTCTGCTCACTGCAACCTCTGCCTCCCGGTTCAAGCGATTCTCCTGCCTCAGCCCCCTGAGTAGCTGGGACTACAGGCGCGTGCCACCACACCCAGCTAATTTTTGTAATTTTAGTAGAGACGGGGTTTCATCATGTTGGCCAGGCTGGTCTCAATCTCTTGACCTTGTGATCCACCCACCTCAGCTTCCCAAAGTGCTGGGATTACAGGCATGAGCCACCACTGCTCCTGACCCTCTTTGCACTTCTGATACAGTGTTAAATAGCTGTCATATGAGAGGGCATCCTTGCCTTGTTTTAAATTTTGGAGGAAAAGCATTCAGTCATTCACCATTAAATACTATGGTAGCTCCTAGGGCAGGAGTGTCCAATCTTTGCTTACCTGGGGCACACTGGAAGAAGAATTGTCTTGGGCCACACATAAAATACACTAATGATAGCTGATAAGCTAAAAAAAAAAAAAAAAAACCACACAGAAACTTAATGTTTTAAGAAAGTTTGCGAATTTGCGTTGGGCCCATTTCAAGCTATCCTGGGCTTCATGCAGCCCATGGACCACAAAATGGACAAGCTTCTTTAGGGTTTTTGCCGATGTTCTTTATAATATTGAGGGAGTTCTCTTCTACTGACTTAGTTTACTGAGATTTTTTTTTTTTTTTTTTTTTTTTTTTTGTTGAGACGGAGTCTTGCTCTGTCGCCCAGGCTGGAGTGCAGTGGCCGGATCTCAGCTCACTGCAAGCTCCGCCTCCCGGGTTTACGCCATTCTCCTGCCTCAGCCTCCCGAGTAGCTGGGACTACAGGCGCCCGCCACCTCGCCCGGCTAGTTTTTTGTATTTTTAGTAGAGACGGGGTTTCACTGTGTTCGCCAGGATGGTCTCGATCTCCTGACCTCGTGATCCGCCCGTCTCGGCCTCCCAAAGTGCTGGGATTACAGGCTTGAGCCACCGCGCCCGGCCAGTTTACTGAGATTTTTAATCATGAATCGATACTAAATTTTGTCAAATTACATGCTGCTATTGAGATGATCTTGTGCTTTTTCTTTAGTCTGTTAAGTAAATTACATTGATTTGATTTTTGAATGTTGAACTAGAATTGTATTTCCAAGATGATAAAAACTACATGGTTGCTGGTTGTCAGTTGTACCCTTTAGTCATTAAGGAGAATTTACAAAACAAATGAAACCCAATTCAGCTACTTAACCTAGGAATGGAGCCCTGGCTGAAGACTGCTCTCTGCCATTTTAGAAGCAAGAAGAAACTCAAACTCACCTTTTCTGTTGGAGGTGAGCTGAAACTCCAGAAAGGAGTTACCTGCCTTTTATCAGTATGGAAGCAAGACAACTTGCCTTCACTGTTGGAAGCAAGCAAAACTCCATAAAAGAAGTTGTACAGCAAAATAAACTTTAGATGTCAACCAAATTTGGGATATTAGGGATTCTCTTGAGGGAGGGGATCCCCCAGGCCTCAGCAAATTGTCTCATTGGTCTGAGCGGTAAGGATAGATCAAGTTGGTATCAAGCACTGACAGGAGATTTGTCAAAGATCAGGGGCACCTCCACTCAATCCCTGTGGTTACTAACTGTGAACCCAAAATATCTGAGACAGGGCTCAGTCAATTTAAAAAGTTTATTTTGTCAAGGTTAAAGCCATGCCTGTCACACAGCCTCAGGGGGGTCCTGATGATATGTGCCCAAGGCGGTTGGGGCACAGCTTGTTTTTATGCATTTTAGGGAGGCATACTACATAAGTCAACACATGTTAGATTTACATTGGTTTGATCTGAGTGGGCAAGACAGCTTAAGTGAGGGGCTTCCAGGTCATAGGGAGGTTTAAACATATTCTTTTTAATTAATTTGTTTATGTTTGATATGGGGTCTCACTGTGTCACCCAAGCTGGAGTGCAGTGGTGTGATCTGGGCTCACTGCAACCTCTGCCCACTGAGCTCAAGTGATCCTACCTCTTCAGTGTCCCAAGTAACTAGGACCACAGACGCCTGCCACCATGCCTGGCTAAGTTTTTTGTATTTTTTTTTTTTTTCGGTGGAGGCTGGATTTCACCATGTTGCCCAGACTGGTCTGGAACTCCTGAGCTCAAGGGATCCACCCTCCTCGGCATCCTAAAGTGCTGGAATTACAGGCTTGAGCAACCACACTCGCCAGGTTTAAACACATTACAGTTGGTAGTTGGTTAGAAGAGATCAGCAGTAGAAAGGAGTGGCTGAGTCAAGATGAAGGGTTGTGGGGACCAAAGTTTTATTGTGCAGAAGAAGCCTCCAGGTAGCAGGCTTCAGAGGAAATAGATTGTAAATGTTTCTTTTCAGACCTAATGTTTGTGTTAATGTTAATACTGGAGGTATATAATGAGGCATGTCTAATCCCCTCTTCCACAATGCCTGAGACTAGATGTTCTGATTAACTCAGAAGTGTTCTTGGCCCAGAGGAGGAGTTCATTCAGATGGTAGGGGAGGGTCTTAGAATTTCATATTTGGTTTACATTTACCAAGTTTTTCACCAAAACTAAAAGTTGCTAAGAGTTAGGATTGTTCCATGTTATTGAGACTACTTAAGAAACAGTTTTACATCCAAGGTGTTTTGGAAAAAGATAATATGGCAAATTTGGTAGGGGCAGGTTTGTTTAGAGGTTTACAGGATTGTTTTAAGCCAAAGGTTTGAGCGAGTTGTGAAAGGTTTGTAAAACATTTAATATTGTAAAAGAAATTCTGTGTGTGTGCATATTGGCTAATACTAAAAAAGTATTCCTATTTCTCATAAATTGAACATTAAAAAAGCACAACATGGAAAAAAAAACCAACTACTTGGTCAAGATGTGTTACCCATTTTATATCTTGACTCGATTCAGTTTCCCGTTACTTTGTAGAAAGTTGTGTTTCTATGTTTATGAAGGATATTGGCTTATAGTTTTTAAGTCTTTGTGTGGTCTTGATATCAGGGTAATGCTGAATTGCGAATGTTCTCTCCTGTGTGTTGGAAAGTTTATGTAACGTAGGTATTCTTTCTTTCTTAAATGGTGGGTAGAGAATTCATTTCCACGAGTTAAATCATTTAAGCTCGGGCTTTTCTTGATGGGAAGATTTTAAACAACAAATTAAATTTTAACCGTGTGCAGGACTATTTCAGTTTGAATGATTGTGTCATATCTAGCTGACTGTCAAATAATGTGTCCATTTCTCCTAGCTGTTAAATTTATGGGCATAATAGAGTTGCTTGTAATACTCCTTTATCATTCTTTCTGTGTGTAAAGGGTATGCAGTGATATCTACATTTTAGTTCCTTATATTTTTGACTTCTCCCTTTTTATCACAGTCACTCTTTGTAGGGTTTTATCCATTTTACGGAGTTTTTGAGCACCAGCTTCAGTTTTATTGATTTTTTTTTTTTTTTTTTTGCTACTTTCTGTTTTCTGTTTCATTAATTTTTGCTCTATTTTCTTTCCTTTTGGTTGCTCTGGGTTTAATTTATTCTTTTTCTAGTGTCTCAAAACAGAAATGTAGATTATTGATGTGAAACGTTTCTGTTCCAAATAAGCATGTAATGCTATAAATTTTCCTCCAAGTATTGCTTTACCTGCAACCTACAGATTTTAATATTGTGCTTTCATTTCTAGTCAATTCAAAATATTTTATAATTTCTCTTGTTGCTACTTACTTCCCCCGTGGCTAATTTTAGAAACATGTTGTTTAATTTCAGACTATTCGAGGGTTTGCCAGATGTCTTTCTGTTGCTAATTTCTGGCTCCGGTGTGAATAGCACCAGTATCTACAGTTTGCAGGCTTTTTGTGCTCCGGTGCATGTTTACACAGTCAGCCTCTAGCCATGTGTAAACATCTTAGCTGCATTTTTAGCTGACACTCCTGTATAATAGCCTCATCTTCTTCCCTTCCCTGTCCTGGGTGAGCCAGTATTCCCATTCCGTCCTTCCTTGCAAGTGCTTGCCTTTCCTACAGTTTTGGACTAGTTGATAATCTCACTCTGTTAGGGGTTCAAGAAAAGTCGTGAATTATTGTAATTATTCTTTTGTTGCATTATATTACAGTAATGTAGTGCAACAAAAGAATAATTACAAAAATTCACAACTTGTAAATTATTCTTTTGTTGGTGGTAATGTAGGAGACATACTCTGTCTAGACATCTTTCTTCAGACTAAGGTGAAGCCAGAGTCCTACTACCATGTATTTTGAGCTATAATTTAGGTAGCATTTTAGAGTTCTAGCCATAGAGGCAGAATGAGACAGGTTGATGGCTTTACGTATTAAAATGTATTTTAAGGCTTTGTTGCAGGGCGCAGAACCGCAATTTCAGTCTCTTGAACGTGGGAGTAGCCCTATTGTTTTGTGGTAATAACATTTTACTTAACTAACTATAGTGACATTCTCAATTTGCAGAAAGTAACAGGAGTGAGTTCCTGCACATACATTCACACCTGCCTTCTTTCCTATTTAAGTTGCCGGGACATTTTGTTTCTTGTGTGGATGGAAGGCAAATTTCAGAAGTTTGAGGCCTGGGCTTACTCTTTAGGCTAAAACAAGTCACTGCTTAGTAGTACAGTAGTATATCTATATGAAAAGCTCAGCTGTAATGCAACTTATATCTGATTTTTGATCATGAAACAGCCTGTAATTAGGTACTTCATGCCAGCCTAGGGATTGTTAAATGAACACAATCTAGGAAACCATCTGTTGTTCAAGGCTGTGGCTCTAATGGACAAAGGATGTGTGACCGTAGACATTCAATATGGAAGACATCTTTTTAATTATTTTCCATTGCTAACTTAAAGCTTAAACTTTTAAAGGAAAAACTAGTTTATGGAAATGATTGTAAGATACTTATTTCAGGAACTTGAGCTGTATCATTTTTTTTCTTGTTATGAATTTAACTTTATTTATTTTCTGTTTCAGAAAATTCTTCCAGGAGGAAATACATCGTTTGATGTAGTTTTTCTTGCAAGAGTAGTAGGAAATGTAGAAAATACTTTATTTATTAATACATCTAATCATGGGGTATTTACTTACCAGGTAAGAGCCAGAATTAAAACTTATTTCATACAATATGATTATTACCTCTGCCTTATATGCCAGCCTTTTAAGAACCCAGGAACTCAGAGGATAACAGAAAATGTAGGAGTTTAAACTTAGAGCATTGTTATACTTACAGTGAATATCTCTATTCAAATCAGACTGAACAGGTGATTTTAAAGCGACAGCTAAAGTGCTAATAATCTAAGATTGGTTGACAATAGTGAAAAGTATTTTCATACTGACTTACACGTTCTTGTTTAATTTTTACTTTTACACATTTATGAAGCATGCTTGATAATAGTGTCAAGATTAAAACATTCGTGCCTACTTTAGTAAGTTTTTTTTATAAACTTATTTTTACATAGAATTTTGGTTTAGGTCATTAAGGAAAGTTAATGTATGTAGGAGTCACATAGTAAATCTTTTTGTATATCAGCTATTATTCTGTTTGTGAATCAAGATTTTTGTATATCAAGACTATTAAGGCTGGGTATGGTAGTTCACACGTGTAATCCCAGCACTATGGGAGGCCAAGGTGGGAGGATCACTTGAAGCCAAGAGTTCAAGACCAGCCTGGGCAACAAAGCAAGACCTCATCTCTACAAAAAACATTTTTAAAAATTAACTGGGCACAGTGGTGAGCACTTGTATCCTCAGCTACTCAGGAGGCTAAAGTGAGAGGATCACTTGAGCTCAAGAGTTCAAGGCCACAGTGAACTATGATTACACCACTGTACTCCACCCTGGGTGACAGATCAAGACCACATCTCTAAAAGAAAAAAAAAAAACAAAGATTCTTTTTTTTTTTTTTTGAGACGGCGTCTCGCTCTGTCGCCCAGGCTGGAGTGCAGTGGCCGGATCTCAGCTCACTGCAAGCTCCGCCTCCCGGGTTTACGCCATTCTCCTGCCTCAGCCTCCCGAGTAGCTGGGACTACAGGCGCCCGCCACCTCGCCCGGCTAGTTTTTTGTATTTTTTTAGTAGAGACAGGGTTTCACCGTGTTAGCCAGGATGGTCTTGATCTCCTGACGTTGTGATCCGCCCATCTCGGCCTCCCAAAGTGCTGGGATTACAGGCTTGAGCCACCGCACCCGGCCAAAAACAAAGATTCTTAACAATAATTGCTCATATTTGTCCAGCAGTGTACTATACATGCCCTACTGTATGTATCTTTTTTTTTTTTTTTGGAGTCTCACTCTGTCGCCCAGCCTGGAGTGCAGTGGTATGATCTCGACTCACTGCAAGCTCCGCCTCCCGGGTTCACACCATTCTCCTGCCTCAGCCTCCCAAGTACCTGGGACTACAGGCGCCCACCACCAAGCCCGGCTAACTGTTTTGTGTTTTTAGTAGAGACAGGGTTTCACTATGGTCTTGATCTCCTGACCTCGTGATCCGCCTGCCTTGGCCTCCCAAAGTGCTGGGATTACAGGCTTGAGCCACCGCGCCCGGCCCGGGATTTTTTAAAAAAATCTTTTTATTGGTATCCAGTCTGTCTCCAGTACTACGATACAAGTTTCATGAGACCCAGCACATTATCTGTTTTTTTACTGTTGAATTGTTCACTATTGTATATGTGCCTAGCACCTCATAGACATTTAATAAATAGCAATATATTAATAATATCATTTGAATTACTGGTTTACCCTGCTTAGTCAACCTAGGGCCATCCCATGTGGGAATGAGCTGGGTCTAGGCTTTGGTATTTGAGAAGTTACCTGGGCGGTGGATCCATCTTCTGATGGCTGGGGTCAGGAAATCTTTTGACTCCCTGTTTTCTTCTTTTGTCTATTGCATGCCTTCTTGAAGGACTATTATTCGATTTCTAATATATTAAAGAAATCATTCTAAATTCACATACATGGTAAATCAAATATGTAGCCAAATCATGTACAGAAACAACATTTGTGGGGTTTTTTTTTTAAATAAAGGGATTGTTAATATTTTTCCATATAAATTAGATTTGCCAGTCTCCCTAGATCAGTTATAACTAAAAATATTAATTTTAAAAACAACTAACATTGCATTTTTTTCCTCCACTGAAACAGGTATTTGGTGTTGGAGTTCCAAATCCATATCGATTGAGGCCATTCCTTGGGGCCAGAGTCCCTGTGAATAGTAGTTTCTCACCTATAATAAACATCCACAACCCTCACAGTGAGCCTTTACAGGTGAGTTTATGATGCTGATTTTGAATAAGCTTCATTTTGGTGGGAATTAATGTCTTAGCATGAAATCTCAGTTTGTTACAGTTTCCAAGACTATTTAAAATAATAGGGTTTTATAGGTATATTGAAGAGGGGTATTACTTTTAGTACAGCTTGCTGTAGTCTGAATTTTGGAATACAGTGGTCTGGATTTTGAATTTTTGGAATCATTTTTAAAATGACTGTGGCTTCTCTGGTGTTATAGTTTAGGCAGCTCTGCATTTAAAGGAGTTTTTAGCTACACAAGGCTGCTTTTTTTTTCCTGCATTTCAACACCTTCTGGCCCAATATCCATGTTTTTTAAAACAGTTCAAGTTTATTTCTGGAAATAAATTTTTGGTGATGGCAGCCTAGAAATTAAAATCCAGGGAAAGAGTAATATAGAATTATGATTAAAAGCAAACTTGTTTTTTATTTTAAAAAATCAACTTCTTGTCTTCCCTCATCTTCTAGTAGTAATTGTTTTCAAGTGTGAAATTCCTCCTCACCAGCTCCTTGTCTCTTTCACAGTGGGAGTGGCCAGTGTCATTCCTTCAGAGGTTTTCTGAAATGTATACGTTACATCCTAGGGACTTAACTGTGTGACATGTGCAACCTCTGTGGCTTCTATTGGTGGTGTCTGTGTTAAAAGTAGATGTGAATGCTTTCTAGAATAGTCCAGGGTGCCAGAGTTCTTTCGGACCAACACTGAAGGACTTAAAGCAGCTTGAAAATGACAGGTGGAGGAAAACTACTGTATTTTGTGGTAAGTGTAGGGCTTTGGCAACTAAAATGGTTGTCCCAGACCACCCTGGTATAACTGTTTGTAAACAACGGAAGGGGAAATGAGAAAGAACCAGGGGACGTGTTCAGAGCCTGAATAGTGAAATGCTTAGAAATGATAAGTGAAAGCAGCAAGAAAGAAATCGCTCCCCAACACTTGGCAACATCTGGATGAAGATAGCTACTGATAAAAGTACTCTGCCCCAGTTTTAATTTTTGTAGCTGGATGTCTGCATCACAGAAAAACCTGCTCTTACGTCCTGCTTTTCAGGTGGGAAGTATTCCCTCTTATCCTCACTATCCTGTCGTTTACGTCCTTTTGATACTTTAGGTAATGGTGTAGTTTCCCTGTTCTGGCCGTTACTACAAAGCTATATAGAAACGTCCGAAATTCTTGCTGCTTTTTTTCCTTTTAAAAAAAAAAAAAAAAAAAAAAAAAGGCGGGGCACGGTGGTTCATGCCTGTAATCCCAGTACTTTGGGAGGCCGAGGCGGGCGGATCATGAGGTCAGGAGATCAAGACCATAGTGAACCCCTGTCTCTACTAAAAACACAAAACAGCCGGGCTTGGTGGTGGGTGCGTGTAGTCCCAGGTACTTGGGAGGCTGAGGCAGGAGAATGGTGTGAACCCGGGAGGCGGAGCTTGCAGTGAGTCGAGATCATACCACTACACTCCAGGCTGGGCGACAGAGTGAGACTCCAAAAAAAAAAAGACAAGACAGGGTTCAGGGTCTCACTCTGTCACTCAAGCTGGAGCGCAGTGGCATGATCATGGTTTACTACAGCCTTGATCTCCTGGCCTCAAGCATTCCTCCTGCCTTAGCTTCCCAAGTACTGAGATGAGAGGCGTGAGCCACTGTGCCTGACCTCTTACTCCGGTAGACCCGGCTGCATGAGTTGCCCGCTCTGCCGTAGAAGGGCTGTTCCAGAGTGCTCCAAGGCTGCTGCCTCATTGTGGTGGCCAGACGACAAGGATGGAGCTTGCAGGACTCAGCAGATGTTGGTCAGTCTGCAATTGCTGGAGTCGCCTTGCGGTCTGTACCTTTTCTCCTCAGCCTTTGGAGTTATCAAGCTATCGCCCAGCACAGTGATCACTTTGAATTCAATTCATGTAGTCTTTTTCCAGTTAAAACATTTTAATTCAAGATTTACACAAGAGAGCAAATGGAACACCAAAGCTGCTCTCTTAAAACCAAATATAGATTGTTTACCTGGGAAGACATTCTTAACCTCGTAGTCCAGTGTTTTTCTGTGTCACTAGTCTTGTCAATATTACAATAAGAAAATATTGAAAAATGAGAAAATGCATATGATTTGTTGATTATACAACATAAACACATGAGTATGTTCTCAGGAAAAAAATATTAACAATTCAAACATGAGTGAAACAAAAACATCCCTTTTAACTTCCTGCTTCCCAGTCCAGCTGTCCAGCAGAACTTTCCGCGATGATGGAATAGTTCTTTCCCTGCTCTGTCCAAAAGAGTGGCTGCTAGCTACGTGTGACTGTGGAGCTCTTTAATTCTGCTAGGGTGGCCGAAATGTTATTTCAACTAATTTAAATGTAAATAACCACATGTAGCTGATAGCTATTGCATAGACAGCACAGTTGCAGTCCAGGCCCTTCCTCATGGACACCACTTTTGCCACCTTGTATGTGTCATTCTAGACCTTTCTCTGTGCATGTAAGCATGCGGGCACAGAAACATTTATTGTGAGAATTTGTTTACACATAATATATTCTGTATATAATGCTTGGCTTCCTTTTTTTCCGAAACTATACTAAATTAGAACAAATAGCACTGGACTAAAAATAATGTGTCAGGTTCCTAGTTTTAATGTAATTATTTCTTTGACTTTGTACTTTAGGCTTTTTCTGTCTCTATTTCTTTATTCATTTTCTCTGTTATCAGTAGGTGACCTTTTAATCTTCTGGGTGTTTTTTGTTTTTTTTTTTTGGTTTGTTTGTTTGTTTTCCAGGCACGGCTGGAGTGCAGTGGTACAGTCTTGGCTCACTGCAGTCTCGACCTCCCAGGCTCAAGCAATCCTCTCACCTCAGTCTCCTGAGTAGTTGAGACTACAGGTGCACACCACCACACCTGGCTAATGTTTTTTATTTTTTTTGCAGAGACAGAGTCTCACTATGTTGCCCAGGCTGGACTGCAACTCCTGGGCTCAAGTTAAGCACCGCCACCTAGCCTCCCAGAGTACCGGGATTACAGGCATGAGCCACTGTGCCTGGTCTAATCTTCTGTTTTTAAGCATTGTTATACTTGTTTGCTTGATACCTGGAAAGATTAATGAAATAATATGTGATGTTTTCTGGTTTTCCAGAAAAAGTTCTACAGTCGTCCTATCATTTAAGGTGCTATTATTAATACAATAAGCACTATAGATGAGCACTGTAATAAATCAGGAGGCAAGAAATAATACAATCTACAGTTTATCAGTCTTTCGTAAATGCATTACTTTTACAGCAGCAACTCCCCAGCCCCTACCAAAAAACAAACAAACAAACAAAACCCTTTAAGGGGCCAGGCAGGTTGGCTCACGCCTGTAATCCCAGGACTTTGGGAGGCCAAGGCGGGTGGATCACGAGGTCAGGAGTTCGAGACCAGCCTGGCCAACATGGTGAAACCCCATCTCTACGAAAAATACAAAAATTAGCTGGGCGTGGAGGCGTGTGCCTGTAATCCCAGCTACTCAGGAGGCTGAGGCAGGAGAATCGCTTGAACCCAGGAGGCAGAGCTTGCAGTGAGCCGAGATCACACCACTGCAGTCCAGCCTGGGCGACAGAGACTCCGTCTCAAAAAAACAAAAAAAAAAATCTTTAAGCTTATACTGAAGAATTGCCATTTTTCTTGCTTTGTTCTTTTTTCTTCACTCCTGGAGGACTTCTTGTGATGAAACAAGTGAACGTTTTCCACCCCTTCTCGTAGCTTCACCCCAAATGTAATTGAATTAAATGTATGTTTTCTTTTAAGAGCTAGAGTTAACTTACCTTTAAAGAAAAGTCTCCTGTCTTATGACCCATTTTGTTTGTATATATTTACCCAAAAGCAAGGAAAGCAGATGTCCACACCAATACTTGTACTCAGTATCCACAGCAGTTTTCTCTATAATGGCCAGACATTGGAAACCACTCAAATGTCCTTTCAGTGTGTGTATTGAAAAACTGCAATGTAGTTATCAAATAGAAGTGAACTATTAATGCATAAACAATGTGGTAGACCCCAAAATAATTACACTGAGCAAAAGAAGCCAGACACAAGAGTAGATACGCTATTATTCCATTTACATAAAACTCCAGAAAACATGAGCTAGTCTGAAGTGATAGCAGATCAGTGGTTGCCTAGAAAAATAAGAAGGGACAGAGAAGGATGAATGGATTGCACAAAGCATGAGGAAGCTTTTGGTGATAATGGATATATTTAATATCTTAATTACAGTGATGGTTTTATGCCCAAACACATACGTCAGGATTCATCAGGTTGTATACTTTAAATAGGTATTATTTATTTTACATCAGTGATAATAAAGCTGTTTTTAAAAAAATCATAAGCTTGAGCATAAGCCACAGAAATATTTTTGCTTCCAGTAGAAACCACATATTTTCATGTTCCACTAGAGTTGTATATATCTCAAAATAATATTTACACTCTTCACCATTTCACAGTTATGGTAGATCCACTGCTGGATCTTGTTATAAATGTATGGATAAAGAAGCACTTTATGTTACTATAAGAAAAACAAAATTTATGTTTCCAAAACTTGGTAATTTTTGTAAATTATTCCCTTTGGGAAAAAAAAAAGTATCCTGTTACTTCTAAAATCTGGTTTCTGGAACAACTATTATACTTACACTGTTTCTAAGTAAAATTTTCAAAGTTACCTTAATTAAAAATACCACTATTGCTTACACATACAGAGCACTAAATTTAGTGATATGATACATATCCTACATTTGTATCTTTAAATGTTTTTGAATGTTTTGTGATAAACAATTAGGATGTCAGAATTATTTCTCTGTAATAGCAATCACGTGCTTTGAGAATATGACTTTGAACTTAGCCATCGTGTGCTCTTTTGCCCCAGGTTGTAGAAATGTACTCTAGTGGAGGAGACCTTCACCTAGAACTCCCAACGGGTCAACAAGGAGGTACCAGAAAACTGTGGGTGAGTTGTAACCTGGTTTTCTCTTGTGTGTGCTCCCATGAAACCAATTATTCTTAAACTGGAAAATACTTAACTCCTTATAGGCTGAACAAATATGGACTTCTCTTTAATCATTGTCTTAATGTTAGTTTATGTCAAGTATATATGAAAATTGGAGGAGAGCGTGAGGAAGGAATATAAGTAGTAATTTTTGGAAAGGGCAGCAAATAAAATTGGTGGGAGTTCTACCCCACTACATGGAAAGTAACGTCAGCTATTCTTTCTCAGAATTATATGGGTAAAGTTTTCTTTGAGTATGATAATTTATGATGTGCTTTACACATAAAAAAAAAGTAAAGGATTAAAAAAATGTCAGAAGGATTCGTTGTGGTTTTGTTTTTGAAGGTAAGTAATTGAACGTTCATATTCACCGTTGGTAAAGGAGATGGCACTTGCAGAAGGAACCTAGGCAAGCACCTGTGATGACTTAGAAAATTTTTAATTCTTGAAGGTGATCTATGTTCACCTTCAATATTGTTGAATATTTAACAATATTAACCAAATTAAAGATATGTAAGAGAACCTTATTTGTAAAGGTTCTTGGCATGTGAGAGTTTTAAAAATGTTTACATGCTTTAATCCAAGAGGGAGAAGGCAATTGTGGTCAATTCAGTTCCATACTCAGGTCACTCAGATCACTGCTCATCTCTAATTGGAGGAACACAAATTTTACCACCAGGAATAAGGTTTGAGAATCAGAGTTTCTTTATTAACTGCTGTTACACACACACAGCCTCTTGATTCTGTCTTCTGACCAGTCTTGACCAGGGAAGAGATGTGGAGATTACATTTTTAGGATGTTAATATAAACATTTAGAAACAAATTTATCAGCCACTAATTTGGTTAATTCTCAGAATATAGAAACACACTAGCAAAAAGAAATATGCAATGGACAGTTTATTTATGTCCTTTCACAAAAATGTTTCACCTTGAAATTATGGTGTTTGAGTGAAAAATCATTTATAAAGCAATGCTTCAGAGGATTAAATTCAGACTACTGAATCTGTATATATTATGATTCTAGACAGAATAAGAACTTCCTGTGAAATATAATTGGTATCTAATAAATAGAGAATTCAGATTTTTAAATAGTCAAGAATGATAATGAATGATAACAGAATAGCATGTTTTTATAGTCCTAGTGGCTGCAAAAAAAGGTACAGTAATTCTTATTCCTACAAACTTAGACTGAGAAAAAAGCCAACGGGCTGTGACCTCACCTCCAGCCTATTTCAGTGTATATGAGAAAACTGCAGAGACCAAAGCAACTCCCTAGAGTTGGGGAGTGGATGGTCCATCCCTCCGATCCTAGGAGGATTCCAATCTCCTGTTTTCTGCTTTGGGACTAAAAAGAGCATAGGGATAAGTGAAGGCCCACTAAGCTCTAGAATACAGGAATCTCCTAAAATATGCTGAAAGGTTTGTGCAGAGAAGAAATTCCAGTAGTCCCCAGGGAGCCATGTTGTTCTAAAACCAGGAAAGAGATTACCCCTCAAAATGTTTTTTCCAGTAAGTCTTCCTTTTAGTATATAAATGTTCTCTGATTACAGTACTGAAAATGTGTGCTGTCTTACATGAATGCAGTTGGTAAACTGTAGATTTCCTAGAGAAGCTTTGCATTGTTAGGTTTTCCAGGAAAGAGCAGTGTAAGCCCTGCTGGTTATCATTTATGGAGGTTCTTGTGGACTTCTAGAGAAGTATTTTCCTCTGATGGTGACATTTCTGTTGGTTAAATTTCAAGACTGAGTTATATACACAAACACCACTAACTAGAATGTTAAAAAATAACTGGTTTTGTAGATTAGTTTTACCTTTTAATGGGTCTTTTGTAACTGACAATTTGTTTTCAGATCATTTGACTTCTTTTACTTTGCCTACTTTTAATATCATATTTAATAGATTCACAGCAGCACATTTTTCACATTTTAAAGTTTTCCAGAAATGGAGTGTGTGTTACATATTGGTTTAATTAGCAATGCGTTTTGTATTAATAGGCATATAAAATACTCATCTTTCATTCAGTGTCATCCAGTTCAATAAACTGTGGTGGTTTTGCTCCATTACGAATGCTGTGCTACATTATGGTCTGTTAACTTGTCAGGAAATTCCTCCTTATGAAACCAAGGGAGTGATGAGAGCCAGTTTTTCATCTAGAGAAGCAGATAATCACACAGCCTTCATAAGAATAAAGACCAATGCTTCAGACAGCACAGAGTTTATCATTCTTCCTGTTGAGGTTGAAGTTACAACAGGTTAGTAGAAAACTGATGAAATCAAAAGTTGTTTTGTTTTCAGTGTAGCTTACTCTGGCAAAGTGAACAATAATTGTTGACTTTTCTTTTTTCCAAGCTCCTGGGATTTATTCCTCAACTGAAATGTTAGATTTTGGTACACTAAGAACACAAGGTAAAAAAATCTTTTAAAAGAGTCTTTATGGAGTTGTTGTTCTTTATTTTTTTAAATCCCTGTATTCAGTGGTCTACTATACTTTGTAATTCAGCTTTAACATTATTTCGCAGTGGGTTGCATGATCTTGTACAAATCTTCTTTTCAGACTCAGTGCGTTTACCAATTTATACCCCATTTCTCTGAGGGGTGGGTGGCATTGCTTACCAGGTTGGAAAACAAGGCCATGGGATAATTTAAGTCATCTAAATGGAAGATTGAGGCAGAAAGTAGTTTTCTAGTTTCTTAATCCAGTTGCTCATGGATTCATTTATGCTCAATGTTGATTTTTACTTCTGGATTTTGTTTAGATGTGAGTTTATTAAATTACATTATGACAAAATGTTAAAAGCTTGTCACAGCTGTTCAGAAAATTCAAATTCTACAATTAAAAACAACCAAGTAAAGAATTTTACTAAGGAAAAACTAAGAGTACTTGTAATTTGGGATGTATATGGACTGTATATATAATAAAATGTAGTTAAGATTGAAAACCACATCTTTAAAAGTTAGATTTGCTTTTAATATGTTTTTACATTGTAAATTATTAATTTGCTTCATTATGTTTTGCTGAAAAGCTAAAAGATTAGTAATGTCTGAGTTCACTAAAAAAATAATATTTTGGAGGCTGGGCATGATGGCTCATGCCTATAATCCCAGCACTTTGGAAGGTGGAGGCAGTCAGGTCACCTGAGGCCAGGAGTTCAAGACCAGACTGGCCAAGATGATGAGACCCCATCTCTACTAAAAAAAAGTACAGAAGTCTGCTGGGCATGGTGGTACATGCCTGTAATCCCAGCTACTCAGGAGGCTGAAGTGGGAGGATCGTTTGAACGCTAGAGACTGAGGTTGCAGTCAGCCAAGAATGCGCCACTGTACTCCAGCCTTGGTGACAGAGCAGGATTCTGTCTCATTTAAAAAAAAAAAAAAAAAGTGTATATTTTGGGGTTTTCAAAAATCTGGTTTAAGAGGGAACAGTTCTTATAATACACAATGTCCTTATGAGTAAAGCAATTACCACCTAATGTTTCTTTTTATTAATGTTATTGTCATTGTATTTCACAAATTGATAGTTTCAATTTGATGTCTTACAAGGTGAAGATTCTAACTTGGTTTAAAGACACATCTTTTTAAGAAATATTTCTTTTCCTCAATTTTAACAGATCTACCAAAAGTTTTAAACCTTCATTTATTAAATTCAGGAACAAAAGATGTACCAATAACAGTAAGTTTTTACTTCTTTTTTTTTTTTTTCTAATTTATATATTCTTTGTTTTCACATGTATTACAAAGTTAAAAATAATTAAACCCTTACTCTAAAAGAATTCTATTTTGTGATGACCTGGTGACATTTTGGTTCTAAGTGTGATGTGAGAAACCAGTTCGGCCCCAGCCACCCAGATTTTAAGGATGAGCGGGAAATAGGCAGTCTTTTCAAAGTAAGTTTGAACCAAAGTTCATGAGTTTCTTATACAGGCACAGTCATATAAGAGGCCTGTTCTGATAGATCCTAAAATCTGTGGGCCATGTGGAAAGAAAAACAGGTTATAAGGATTTTATCAGATTTGGTTGTTGGAGTTGAGGTATGGGCAGGAAAGAGGAAAAAGAGTCAGATGAACTGGGAAGAAAATAAGCAAAAAAAAAAATGTTGTAGGTAGTGGTAAAGTGCTGTTAACACTTGTCGCAGGCTTCCTAACTAGCAGTTACTGAACTGTCATAGACAGCACATTATAAACTGTAAACTCCCTCACACATATGTACCGAATAAGTTACTTTTAGGCCATATAGTGGAATTGAGGTGCCGTTAGATCGTTTTAGGGAAAAGGGGGATATCTAAGTTTTGCCTTGGCCCACAACCTCTCTCTCTGATGAGGTCCCTAACATATATACATAGGGAATCATTATATAGGAAAATAGAACATTTTTACTATAATTTGTGCTGATACCGGAAACTCCTGTGAACTGATAAAATGAGATATAGATCATGTGGGCTTGAGATTTAAGGGACCTTTGTCCATCGATGGCCATACCCAGATTTTCTCACCAGCTGGTGGAGTAGACCAAAGAGAGAAGAATACACAAACCCCAGCGAGGAAGCAAGAGATGGTCTTCCCAGGTAACGATGTTCCGATGCCCAGTGACCTTCCTCACCAGTGGGATCGGGGTGCAGGCAGCGTCCTCATATCTGACCTAGCATTTCTCCCAATGTGATTTGGGGATTTGATGGGAAAGTACCTTTACTAAGCCTGAGCAAACCAGCCTAACTTTTTACATACAATGAATGGACTAAAATATCTTTTTCAATGAACATTTTATAGAAAAATGAAATTGGCAAGTAACCCGAAGAATGTAAAGAACTAGTATTCAGTTCACTTATGACATGGCATTAAATAGGCCCCTGTTTGTCCTTTTTCTTATTTACTAAGGAGTTTTTGGATACATTGTAGGTGAACATTTTTCCTCTTACTGAGTCAGGCACTAGGCTAGTGCTGTTATGTAGTAAATGTATTACTTTAATACCTATAAGGTGCAGTGGTCCTAGTTTTCTAAATAGGAAAACTGAGAGCTTTTTTTTTTTTTTTCCTGGAAGTGACTTACACAACTATAAAAAATGCAAAAATAGGCCAGGCATGGTGGCCTCACACCTGTAATCCCAGCACTTTGGGAGGCTGAGGCGGGTGGATCACCTGAGGTCAGGAGTTCAAGATCGGCCTGGCCAACATGGCGAAACCCTGTCTCTACTAAAAATACAAAAATTAGCCAGGCATGGTGGCACGCGCCTGTAGTACCAGCTACTCAAGCTGAGGCAGGAGAATTGCCTGAACCTCAGAGGTGGAGGTTGCAGTGAGCCAAGATCGCGCAACTGTGTTCCAGCCTGGGTAACAGAGCAAGACTCTCTCTCAAAAAAAAAAAAAAAAGTAAAAGGTATATGAAACATGAAAGTATATTATACAGTGCCACTTAGCAATCACATATTTATGAATGTATCGTTTTAATTGCACAGTCAATATTTCTGTTAAAAACCTATATATATCTATTAATATAATACATCTGTACCTACCTATGTGTATGTCTTTTATAATATCCAAAGCCCAAACTCTGCCAGTGTTTTGGTGGTTAGCTATTTCCTCTTTCATTCACCCATTCAATAAACATTTAATGAGCATCAACTATATGCCAGCTGCTATGCTGACTGAGAATACAGCAGTGGATCAGACCACCGGAGTTCCCTACCCCATGGAGCTCACTGTTAATCAGGGCTTCCTGGAACTCTGGGAGATACTTAGATTTTATTCTAAGTGTAATGGGAAATTAGTATAGGATTTTAAACAGCAGAGTGACATCATCTGATTTATGTGTTGTAAAGGTCACTGTAGCTACTTTGTGGAGAGTGAACTTACAGACATGGAAGGACAGAAAGCAAAGGAGACCACTTGGGATCTGATTTAGCAGTCAGCCTGAGAAATGATGGTGGCTTAGACGTCCCACCTTATCAGCTATGAGGCAAGCCCACCCACCGTGGAAACTGAGTTTTCAGAGCTCTTCTTAAGTTTTTTTCTGTGTGTTTCAGCATTTTCTGCATAATTCACCAGGCTTAGACTGATGGCTATTTAGAAGGGTTCCTGCCTCCTCCTGTTTCACAAACATAGAATTTTTAGGATTTGCTAAGCAGTGCTAGAAGCTGGAGTTTTTTTTTGTTTTTTTTTTAATTCCCCTTCAGGGAATTCATTCTCTTTCTAAATATGGGATTACTAAAGCAAGCAATTCCAAATAAAAGTTCCTCACCTGCTAACAGACAGGATGCCCATGTCCAAACTCTCCTAATATGTCTGTAATGCAACTTTGAGAAAATGGCTTTCTTCAGCATTTACAAAACATTAGTGCTATATAAATGATGGAATAAGTTTGCCTGAGATGTCTTCAGAGGAATGTTTGGATGAGGTTTCCCTTGGTAATGGACAAATTGGAATCCAAGTGGTCTCCTTTGCTTTCTGTCCTTCCATGTCTGTAAGCATATCAGCTTAACATATGCTTTAGTGAATTGGTACACACATTATTAGAAATACAATGTTAAATGCTGAAAGGTTATTTCCCTTGTTTGCTCAAGTGCTTTTATAAGCAATTTTAGAATGTTCCAGACCCTTGAATTTCACTTGAGGGTACTGAGCTTTAGTTGGGTCTGAATGTTGTGAGAAAAGCCTAGAACTCTATTTAGAACATATGCAAGCTTGTGAGCTGCCTTTCCTGCGAAACTTGCAGTAGTGTTTCCACTTCTTGATTATCTGTGAGTTAGCAGTAGTCACTAATATAAAACAGGTTGTTTGTATAAATATGCTGACTACAAGGTGATGATTGTGTGTTAGTTCTCATTTAAAGCCACACCAGAATGGGCCAGCTACTTAAATGTTTTGTCTTGGGTTTGTTTGTTTGCTTTGTTATTGTTTCCTTGGAAAATGGGTTTTAACAATTTGGGTTTCTTTTTACTGATAATGAGTGAACAATTCAGACCACTTATATAAAACATGAGTTTTCAGTTGAATATTTCTTTGTTATTACTGCAGCATATTTTAAGGTAGCAATACTAATGTAAAGTTTTTATCTGGTAAGAAAAATCTTAAAGTGGTGTGTTTCATATGAAAAAAATTCATCAGCTATTTTAAGTTCTTACTACTTACAGTGACTATATTTTAACAAACATCCTTGCTTAGCTATTTCTGGCTTGGTGGTGTACAGGCTGATAACACTCAAAAAATGTTGTGCTTGTTACTGATGAACTCCCACTTCTAGCCTTTAAGCATATTGAAAAATGGTCAGACCTTCATTGTATATCCAGAGTTAGTTCCTTCCGGTGGGTTCTTGGTCTCGCTGACTTAAAGAATGAAGCCATGGACCTTCGCGGTGAGTGTTACAGCTCTTAAAGGTGGTGCGGACCCAAAGAGTGAGCAGCACCAAGATTTATTGTGAAGAGTGAAAGAACAAGGTTTCCACAGTGTGGAAGGGGACGCAAGCAGGTTGCCTCTGCTGACTCAGGTGGCTAGCTTTTATTCCCTTATTTGGCTCCACCTGCGTCCTGCTGTTTGGTCCATTTTACAGAGCGCTGATTGGTCCATTTGACAGAGTGCTGATTGGTCCATCTTACAGAGTACTGATTGGTGCATTTACAATCCTTTAGCTAGACAGTGTGCGCTGATTGGTGCGTTTTTGTGGAGTGCTGATTGGTGCATTTACAATCCTTTAGCTAGACACAGAGCACTGATTGGTGCATTTACAGTCCTCTAAACAGAAAAGGTCTCCAAGTCCCTACTCAATCCAGGAAGTCCATCTGGCTTCACCTCTCAATCCCCCATCTAAATAGAACACACCAACTGCTGTTGGGAATTATACAATGCCCGTTCTAGTGACTTCCTGCTGGATAGGGGCCAAGAAGGGGCCCTGCAGTGGTAGTGTCCTCCAGAGGGGAACTCTCTAGGCCTGCCAAGGGGCCAGTGGGTCGATCCGGGGGTCCTCGGTAGAAGTTGTTAGTTGAGCTCATTTGGGGTTCCATTTATAAGACCATCTGTAGCTTGATGGCCTCGATCCTAGAAGAAACACATTTGACAAGGAGGTTAAAAATACAGGGCCCAAAGCGAGTAATAGCAAGATGGCTGTCACAGGACCTAGAAAGGGGAGAAGCCATGTCACCTAACTCCAGAAGTTGGTATAAGAGTTTGAAAGGCATCATCTGATTTCAGAAGCCTTGTCCTGTAAACACTGGGCAGCATCTCATACTATCCCCAACTGGTTAGTGTAAAAAAACACTCTTCCTGTAAGAAGTTACAAAGTCCTTCTTTCTCAGCAATGAGGAGGTCTAGTCCTCGGCAGTTTTTGAGAGTCACTGCTGCCAAAGAGTCTATTTGGGATTGTAGAATAAGGATAGATTTTGTTATTTCTTGCAAACTGTCTGAGAAGTCCTTTGAGAGTTTGTGGTAGTAGGGTAATAAAATAGATAAGCCTGCTATTCCGGTTCCTGTAGCAGTGGATATTTCTGTAAGTAGGGGTATTAGTTGTATGACCCTGCGCTGAGGGACTTGAGCTTTGAGGGGCACTGATTTCCATAAGATTAGAAGTTAGGATAGTACATGTTACACTGTTAACTTTTAGGAAACTTTACTTTTATTGAAAGCCTTGTAAGATTGGGATTTAAAAAATTTTTTTGCTGTTAATAAAACCTCGTCCAGTCCATATTAACTTAGAGTTGGTATAGATGGCTCCTTCCTAATTTTGTAAGTACTGTAAGGTTTGGCTGAGTGCAAACAGCTCGCAGGTTTGAGCAGAACAATTATTAGTCAGTTTTTCTAACTGCTTCTACAAGAGTTCCCTTATCACTTACTGAATACCCATTGTGTCTTTTTCCCTTAATCGCTTGGGAGGAACCATCCATCTCCTGTCCTGAAGGGAGCTTCTCCTAGATCTGGTCTGAGCTTTGTATGGTCATTGGTAAAGATTTAGATCTCCTGTTAGGAAGCCTGCTGGCTTAAGGATTTTTGATAGGAAGGCTACGGGTTGTCAGTGGCCTCAGTGCTTTTGTGGTACGTCCTTACTTACATGGACAACAAGGTGGTGTTGGAGTGTTATAGGGTTACAGAGAAGACCTTCAATTATCAATTGTAGGTTTTAAATTTACCTTGGCTTTTAAAGGAATGCGGTTCACTTTCTTCTTTACTACTCCGTTTCTTTTTCTTTCTCTTTGACTTCTTTTTTGTCTCTCTCTGTTACTCCTTCGACTTCCTCTTTGTCTGTCTCTTCCTCTCTCTGACTTTTTGTCTCTTTCTTTCTCTCTGACTCCTTCTTTGTCTCTGTCTCTTCCTGTCTCTCTTCCTCTCTGTCTGATTTTCTGTCTCTCTCTTTACTTTCTGCTGGTCTTTCTCTGCCTCTGCCAGCCACTTATGCTACTGTTCTGCCCTCTCCTTCCCCTTTTGATGGCTTCAGCAGTGTGAGGCTGCCACCTCTTTGGGTTTTTGTATTGTATGTAGTAACTCTATAATTTCCTTGTGGTGTTTAATGGGGGTTCCCCCAGAGGTTAGGAATTCCCTTTCTTTCCGTATTGCAGCATGGGCATGTAGGATTAGATAAGCATACTTGCTATCTGTATACACATTTATTCTTTTTCCCTTTCCCAGTTTTAAGGCTCTGGTAAGTGCCACTAGTTCTGCTAACTGGGCACTGGTTCCTGGGGGAAGAGGCTTACCTTCAAGTAAGGTTGCATCACTATGGCATAACCTGCCCTTCATATCCAATTTTCCACAAATGAACTTCCATTGATGTATAGGTTAAGGTCAGGATTAGCTAAGGGAACTTCTAAGAGACCATCTCAGGCGGCATAAGTCTGGACTAGAATTTGTTGGCAGTCACTCTCAATTGGTTCCCCATCCTCTGGGAGAAAAGTGGCAGGTTGAGGGCCACACACATACGTATTTGAAGCACCGGTCCCTCAAGGAGTAGCGCCTGCTATCTAGGCAGTTGTCTTTGATAGCCATAAACCTCCTTTGGCAACTAGTATGCCATTTACATCATGAGTAGTCCAGACAGTGAGATCCTTTCCTTGTATTATTTTGTTAGCCTCTGAGACTAAGACGGCCACCGTCACAACTACCCTTAAGCAGTGAGGCCAGCCTTTTGCTACTACATCAGTTTTCTTACTTAGGTGTGCCACTGGTTATGGGGTTTTCCCACGAGTCTAAGTAAGGACTCCAAGAGCTATCCCTGCTCTCTCTGTGACATATAAAGAGAAGTTTTGTCCTGTGAGAAGGCTTAAAGCTGGAGCTTTGTACTAGGGCCTGCTTTAAGGTTTTGAAGGCGGTTTCTGCCCCTGGTTCCCATTGTACTAGATGAGTATTTGCCCTCTGAGTCTCCTTGATTAGCATACAGAGTGGCCTAGCCATCTCGCTGTATCCGGGGATCCATAGTTGGCAAAAGCCGGTGATTTCGAGGAACCCCCATAACTGTTTTAATGTTTTAGGGTGAGGATAAGCCAGTATAGACTGTATTCGATCCCTGCTGAGGGCCCTGGTCCCTATGGCTAAGATTAGGCCTAGATATTTGACCTGCTGTAGGCAGAGCTGGACCTTCGACCTAGACGCCTTGTACACTTGATTAGCTAGAAAATTCAAGAGATCTAGAGTAGCCTGCTGGCATGAGGCTTCCAAACTGGTAGCCAAAAGCAAATCATCCACATTCTGAAGGACCAGAGTGCCTGGACTTGAGAAGTGGCCTAGATCTTGGGCCAGTGCCTGACCAAACAGATGAGGGCCATCCCTAAACCCTTGGGGCAAGACCATCCACAAAGTTGGGACATGTGGTCTGTGGGATCCTCAAAGGCAAAGAGAAACTGGGAGTCAGAGTACAGGGGAATACAGAAGACGGCATCCTTGAGGTCCAGAACCGTGAACCATTCTGCTTCCTCTGGTATTTGAGAGAGCAGGGTGTAGGGGTTTGGTACAGCTGGATATAGAGGAACTACTGCCTCATTGATGAGTCTAAGATCTTGCACTAGTCTCCACTGACCATTTGGTTTTTGTACTCCTAGAATTGGGGTGTTGCGGGGATGGCTGCATTTCCTTACTAAGCCTCGAGCTTTTACATGTTTAATAATATCCTATAATCCTTTATGAGCTTCAGGCCTTAAGGGATATTGCCTTTGATAAGGAAAAGTCATGGGGTCTTTTAGCCTGATTTGGACTGGGCGGGCATTTTTTGCCTTTTGAAATTGTCCTTCCAGTGCCCAGACTTCAGGGGTGATTCCCTCCTCAAGTAGGGGACAACACATTGGTAACTTGTTCCCCATATTCATGTAGATAGTAGCTCCAGTTGTGGCTAATATATCCCTCCCTAATAAGGGTGTGAGACTTTCAGGTATAACAAGAAAGACATGTGAAAAGAGCAAAGTCTCCCAATGACAACTGAGGAGGTGGGAGAAATACGTGGTTACAGGCCGTCCCAGGATTCCTTGGATGGTAACAGGCCTTGAGGACAGTTGTCCAGGACAGGAGATTAACACTGAGAAGGCCGCGCCAGTGTCCAGGAGAAAGTCAATTTCCTGGCCCTCAATGGTTAAACGTACCCAGGGCTCAGTGAGGGTGATGGCATGAGCTGGCACTTGCCCCAGGCTTGCCTCAGTCCTGTTGTTGGATCATCTGGTTGGGGACTTCTGGCCCAGAGAAACTTTGCCCTCTGGGGCAGTGTGCCTTCCAGTGATTGCCTCGGCATAGTGGACATGGGTGAGGGAGTGGCTTGTTTCTCGTTGGACAGTCTTTTTTGAAGGGTCCTTGTAAACCACACTGATAACAAGCCCTACCAGGTGATTGGCCTGCTCCAGTTTCTGTCCTCTCTGAACCACCAAGGTTTGTTTGTCTGAGGGGCATGACTAAGGCTGCTGCCTTTCTCTGAGCTCGCTTTTCCTTTTGGGCCTGTTCCTCTCGGTCCCTATTGTAGAACACCGAGGTTGCCAGGTTTAATAATGCCTCCAGATTTTGTTCAGGGCCCAGGGCTCACTTTTGGAGTTTTCTTCTGATATCTGCGGCTTGTTGGGTAATAAACTTATCTTTTAGGATCAGTTGACCCTCAAGGGAGTCAGATTACAGGGGAGTATATTTCCTTAAGGCCTCCCGTAGCTGCTCAAGGAAGGCAGAAGGATTTTCTTCCTTTCCCTGAGTTATGGTGGATATCATTGAATAATTCATGGGCTTTTTCCTAATTCTCCTTAAACCTTTTAGAACACAGGTCAGATGTTTACAACTCCAGTCCCCATGATCTGAGTCTAGATCCCAATGGGGATCCATACTGGGGACGGTTTGGTGACCCGTAGGGAATTTGTCCCTTTCTTCGGCTGTCATTCTGTCATTTACTTGGCTAAGATACCCGGTATCTCCAAACTCTTGGGCTGCAGCTAAAGCCACATTTTTTTCCTTAAAAGCCAGGGTTTGATCTGACAAGAGCATGACATCTGTCCAAGTGAGATAGAAGGTTTGCCCTAGACCCTGTAGGACATCTGCATACCTATCAGGGTCATCTGAAAGCTTACCCAGGTCTGCCTTGATCTGCTTTAAATCAGAGAGGGAGAAGGGGACATGTACCCAGGTGGGGCCAAATTCCCCTCCCCCTACAACTTGAAGGAGACATAATAACTGATAGCCTGGGGGGTTTTGTGGCCCTTTGGAGATTTCTTTGCTTGTTTCCTTCTGGGTGGGGGAGATTAGAGGTGGCTTATCATTAATAGGAGGGGAACTGTAGGAAGGCTAGGATATGGAGGTAAGCTGAGAGGGCCTCCTGTAGGATGTAAATGGCAAACTTTGCATAGTTGTGGATTCTTCTTCAATGAAAAGAAAGCTTGGACATAAGGTATTTCACTCCACTTGCCTTCCCTCTTACAGAAAAGGTCAAGCTGCAGGATACTATTGTAATTTATACTTCACTCAGGTGGCCATTTTTCCCCATCAGAGAGAGAATATTGGGGCCAGGCCGTAGTGCAGAAAAAAATGAGCCACCTCTTTTTCAGGGTTTGCGGGTCAAATTGGTCCCAGTGGCTTAGGATGCATTTCAAGGGTGAGCCTGTTGATGCCTGTTTCCCATCTGAAAGACAAAACCGCCCATGGTTTTGGTTTGTTTGTTTTCCCCCAGCGCAAGAACCCGCAGTGGTCCCTGGACCCTGCTGATCGGAATAGTTACGCTCACCGACACAGCAGCAGAAACACTAGTTTTCCTCCTAGACCACAAGGAGGACCAAGGAAGGTCAGATTTACTGGCGCTTAATGACGCATTGTTGACCGGCACCCTTGCATGTCCTCCTAGACCACAGAGAGAACTGAGAACAGTTGATTTAGTGGCCCTTACGGATGCATTTTCGAAAACCTGTTAGAGTTCTAAGCATTCTCCTGTTAGTGTTGGGACTTTACCCCGTCCTATAAAGATATTATGCCCCAAAAATGAAGTGGAGGGCCATACCCGGAGCGAGGGAAGGGATCTCCAGGGTTGGAAGAGTGACGCCTTTTATCATCACTTCTCATCATATGAATAGGAAGGATATCGTTTCTGAGGCTCCCCCTATCCTGGCTTCAGGAATAGCTTTTGTCAGGCCTGCTAGTCTGAGGAGGGATCCTAAAATTCCAGGTAGTCCCCCCACCCCGAGCGGGGCTTTGGGCAAAAATTATGTCTTTCTGATTGGTGAGTCCGGGTGCCTAACGGAGGGAATAGAGTCCTGGAGTTTATACTAGAAATCATTCTTATAGGAGAAACTAGAAAAGCACGAGAGACAGGGAGTGGTTTTTAGAAGTGGGACTAGCCTCGGAGAAGAGAGGCGAGAGGAAGTTTGTCTGACAGGTATTAGGACCCAGAGGGCAAGGGTCAGGATAGATGGGTGAGTCTCGCTTGGGCGAAGTAACTCTGAGAGTTCCGCTCATGGCCGCAGTCAGCCAACTTTTTGTCGGGATCCCGGAGCTGACTGACTTTGCTCTCTGTGGACCCTCAGGCCAGCCCAGAAGTACAGGAAAAGTGGAAGCTGGTTCCAGGCAAACCAACGCTCCCAACTCCAAAGAGTCGGGGGTTCTTAGCCCTTTCCCAGAAAACCTGACACCCGTGTCTTTAGTCCAGTGGCTGTGCTAGTTGCTTTTAACTGGCCAACTGGTGCCCAGTATTTAGCCCCCAAATTCTAAGGAAAAATAGGACAGAATAGCAAGTGAAAGGGGTCCGATGGTGCTCACCGGTTGGTGATAGTCCCTTCGTGGTCACCAAAATGTGTCCCATCTGGGTCACCAAAATGTGTCCAGAATTGATTCATTCCGGTGGATTCATGGTCTTCCTGACTTCAGGAGTGAAGCCGCAGACCTTCGTGGTGAGTGTTCCAGCTCATAAAGGTAGCGCAGACCCAAGGAGTGAGCAGCAGCAAGGTTCATTGGAAAGAGTGAAAGAACAAAGCTTCCACAGCATGGAAGGGGACCCAAGCAGGTTGCCTCTGCTGGCTGGGGTGTCCAGCTTTTATTCCTTTTTTTGGCCCTGCGCATGTCCTGCTGATTGGTCCATTTTACAGAGCACTGATTGGTGCATTTTTACAGAGTGCTGATTGGTGCATTTACAGTCCTTTAGCTAGACACAGAGTTCTGACTGGTGCATTTACAATCCTCTAGCTAGACAGGAAAGTTCTCCAAGTCCCCACTTGGCCCAGGAAGTCCAGCTGGCTTCACCTCTCAACTGTTGCTGGACCATATTCAGCAGAGCAAGTGAGGAACTTCAGGAGCCATATCTGTGAAAGTCCTCTGCAAACTACAGTTCCATGTGATCACCTCTAACAGAGGCTGGCCTCAAGATAAAAGTGGCTCATTTGTGGGGGAAAAAACCAAGATTAACCGACTCACAAAATATTGTAGATGATTAGATCTCAGAAAATAACCCATCCCCTTAGGATTTGCCGTGTGTGTGGGTGTGTGGGTGTGTGAAGGAGTCTCCCTCTGTCGCCCAGGCTGGAGTGCAGTGGCCCAGTCTTGGTTCACTGCAATATCTGCCTCTGGGTTCAAGTAGTTCTCTGCCTCAGCCTCCCGAGTAGCTGGGATTACAGACACCCACCACCACGCCCAGCTAATTTTTGTATTTTTAGTAGAGACAAGGTTTCACCATCTTGGCCAGGCTGGTCTTGAACTCCTGACCTCGTGATCCACATGCCTTGGCCTCCCAACGTGCTGGGACGACAGGCATGAGCCACCATGCCCAGCCAGGATTTTTTTTTTACAGGTGAGAGAAATGAGCCCCGGAGAAGACGGGCAGCTGACTCAAGCTGACATCTCTCTAGTTAAACATCCTTTTGTTGCATAAAGTGATGCCCCTGGATTGTCACATAAACTTCTGTACTGATTTCCTCTCTTTGGAAAAAGTATCAGCCTGGTAACATAGTATGGTGTAACCAAATGGAACTTTTCCCAGTCTGTCCTACAGTTCAAACTCTGCTTTGTTTTATTATTAAAAACACACACACACATCTTTCAGTGAAGGAAGAAATTTATATTTTAAATGTTGCTAATAATGGCAAGCTTATTGATAAGTAAAAGTATTCTATGAACAAATCATTCCCAGCCCGAGCTAGAGATCCAAAAGCAATTGAGGAGTTCTTGAAGAAGAAAAAGGGAGGAAGTTAAAAAGAGTTAAAATGCCAAGAGAGCCTGAGGCCCCAGAACCATCCTTAGGGCCTTAATTTCAGACCCTGTGAACACTTGCTGACAGCCCAGGACTGGCCCACCAATGGAAAGGGAGCTGCTCCAGCAGTATCTTTGATCATTATCATATAATCCGATTCATACCCTGTGATCCTACACACAAGGCACAAGGATAGTTTTCTCTCTTCATGCTCTTCTCAGGTGCTTATTGCACCTTCCAGAGACTGCCCTTTGATGTTCCGGTGAGGCAGATTTCACCTTTATAAATGGGCTGAAAAAGCAGGCAGGGATCCAAGGGATCCAGGGGGAAGAACATAGTGACTTGCTGGATCGACTGTGCCCCTGTTCAGGGGCTTGCCTGATAAGTTTCACAGAAAAGGACAATGTTCTTTTCTTCAGGAAATGGCAGGCTCTGACAAGTTTATAAAGCCCTTCAAAATTCAACAAGCACAATCCATGAGGGTTCAGATTCAAAGTAATTATAAAGGAAGATTATTTTTTAATCAAGAGTTGTATTCAGTACCAGGATTTTGTGATACATGTTTGTGCAACAGGATGTCAGACGAAGGCCCCGCACCCACCCAGGAATTCTTGTTTCAGTCCTACCTGTTGGTGCCTAGCTATTGAAACATCAATATTGCAAATTTCATTAGTAAAACAGAGAAGGAGGTTGGAATCTTTTAAGTCCCTTCCAACTGAAAGGGCTTTGTGTCAGTGAGGAAATAAAAAACAACTGTACCTTAAAATGTATTTTTAAAAAGCGTGCTCTCCAAGTACGAGCTTTTCCTGTTTGTTGTTATTTAAGCATTCTGACTTCCAAGCTGAGCATCCCTGTGGTCTGCCTCCGTGCTCAATGCCATAACCAGCAATATAGCCCTCTCCCTGGACAGCAGCACGCCTCACTTGCAGAGCCATGTCTAGAGAGAAGGAGAAAATGCCATTAGAAAGGAAGTCTGCAGAACTACCTTGGCACTGAGACACCAGCTCCCAAGTTCATATTTATTCTTCACCATCGTGTGGTTCAGATATTTCCTCAGTATTGTGAATTTCTTTAAGAGGGATCCATAAGTCTTTTTGATGTCACCTCCTCTGGTGTATGAATTAGTCATTCATTTGGATAATAAGTACCTTTTTTTTTTTTTTTTTTTTTTTGGAGACGGAGTCACTCTGTCGCCCAGGCTGGTGTGCAGTGGCTGGATCTCAGCTCACTGCAAGCTCCGCCTCCCGGGTTTACGCCATTCTCCTGCCTCAGCCTCCGGAGTAGCTGGGACTACAGGCGCCCGCCACCTCGCCCGGCTAGTTTTTTGTATTTTTTAGTAGAGACGGGGTTTCACTGTGTTAGCCAGGATGGTCGATGGTCTCAATCTGCTGACCTCGTGATCCGCCCGTCTCGGCCTCCCAAAGTGCTGGGATTACAGGCTTGAGCCACCACGCCCGGCAAGTACCTTTTTTAAATGTTTTATGTACTCACACCCAATGTAATAGTTGGTCTTCAGATTCTTACACTTATAAATGTGTCATGTTTGTTCTCCTCTGGTCATTTTCTTTTATAAAGATATTCTGATGAAATTAATTTGAAGTTTTTCCAGTGTGGCCTACTCCATTTAAAGGGACAACATAAGTTTAACTTTTCAAATTTAGAGTCCACTTTTACTTTTCCAGTACACATTCCAGTATACTCCTGTATACTTTCCAGTGTAAGTATCAGGCACCTGAACCATTAGACTGAAATAATGCCATGTATGTATTTTTGTTCTCTTTGCAGAGTGTTCGACCTACACCACAAAATGATGCTATAACGGTACACTTTAAACCAATTACATTAAAAGCATCAGAAAGTAAATACACCAAGGTTGCGAGCATTAGTTTTGATGGCAAGTATTCACCTTTTTCTCTCTGATAGAGTGCTGTTACTTTGGTAAACTAGAAAGTATCTGTATTGACATCTTAATATAGAAATCCAGATTGTTTTACCATCAGGATTTATATTACTGCTCAGGTTGATTTTTTTTTTTCCCCCCGTGTAAACCATCGTGAACTCTTACTTGACTGATTCATGAGAGAAGATACCACAACTGTATAAAGCTAAATCAGTATTAGTATTAGAAAAACACTAGAAATACATTAGGATTGGAATCATTTCCATAATCTGGGCTGGCCTTTTAAACATGTATCTATTGTAATTCATCTTAATTATGAAGTTATGATGTATTTGAAGTTCAGAAGCATGTTTGAATTTGAGAGCAAAAATAAAAAGTATTCTTTGTAACATTTTCATATATTGGCTTTTATAGGCAAAGCAGGTGGCCCTACTTAAGCTAAAATAATAGAACTGTCCAGTTAGCTATTACTTCTAACGTGTATAGTATATATTTTGATACTTGAAGTGTTAAGTCACTCCAGACTAGACCATTTTTATACATGTTTTTATTCAGTTTTGCCTACTTTCGTGGAACATTCATTAAATTTGCTGCCACAACATTTTTAAAATAATGACTTAATGGCTGCTTAACCATATAGATAATTAAATGAGAACTGAACCTCTGAACAGGGCTTTTTTCATAGGCACCCATGCAAGTGAGTAGCTGCTATAGAGCTTCAACTTTGGCTTTATGACAAAGCCATCTCTGCTTAGAGTCCGCATGGTAAAGCTCAGCTCCTCAGCGGATGAGAGTATTTGGTCAATGAATGTAGGCAGACACTAGCACACTTCGTACAGTGTTCGTGAGCGCGTCTGTGCCTGCTGCTCACTGTGGAGAGTTCTGGGGAGGGTCTGGAGCAGCTGCGCAGGTGGGGCTGGCCTCAGGGTTCATCCTGTGAGCTCAGTGTGGACTCCCAAGAAAAAAAAAAATCACATAGGCAGCCTACTTTATGATACAGTTGTCAAGAAATAGTATTATAGAAGGCATTAATGCCACAGTTATTTCTACATTTGCGGTAGTGTCCTCTATGCTGCTGAGAGACCACATTCATGTCTACCCGTGTCAGTATCACCAGGTACATGGTCTTCCCTTACAGAGGAGAAAGAGGCTAATAGTCATTCCTGACCCCTGAGAAATTTAGGACCCACCCTACACAGACATGCCGGAAAGTTCTCCACGTGCTCTGCAAGGGTGAAGAGCTACTCTTCTCTAGCTCCTGTTATTGACCACCCAGTGAATGTTTCCCTCCTCGAGATAAATGCGATGACATTAGTGTTGGTTCTTCTGAGATCATGGGCTCTAAGATCATTGTTTCTTAAAGAAATATGTAAAATTAAATATAACAGCAAAGGAAAAGCATGTTTAAGAGCCAATGCTACATTTCTTAGAAGTGGGTTTTTAATATCATGTGAAAATCCTCCCACCATTTACCTCTCCCACCACCATGGTGGATCCCCACACAAAACACCTCTGAGATTGCTGTGAAAATCAGTCAGGAAGTGTGTTCTACTTTTAACATTGTTAGAATGCACCTTATACATGTATTAACTCTACAGTGTTCACTTATCAAGCATCTTTCTCATCAAAAGTCGTTCTTTATGATTTTCAACTGAATTTTCGTGAGCTTTTTGACCACTTTATTTGGTCTGTATGATACAATCTCATGAAATGCTTAAATGTGGCCCTTGTAATCAGTCTTACATCAGAACAAATAGTGAAAAATTGGAAGCATCCAGAGATGGCTAACCAGCAAGCAGAGAAATAAGAGGCCGAATGGGAATTTTTAAAATGGAAAGTCTATGTCTGCACATAGTCAAACACTACATGTCATACCATTTCCTTGTTCTTTTTTGTCATAAGGTCGGACGACATACATTTGCGGAACTCACATATGAATTCTTCACATAAATGGAAGTGTTCCTAAAGTACTTTAAGAGGATAAACATAAACAGCTTCTTTATTTGCTTTGAAAAGAACCATCTAATGGGTGCCTAGATTGGACCCAACTGAATCAATTTCTGTAATTCCAGATGGGATTATTTATTTGTTTATTTATTTTAATTTTTATTTTTTTGAGATGGAGTCTCACTCTGTCACCCACGCTCAAGTGCAGTGGTATAGTCTCAGCTCACCACAGCCTCCGCCTCCCAGGCTCAAGCGATTCTCCTGCCTCAGCCTCCCAAGTAGCTGCGATTACAGGCACGTGCCACCACACCTGGCTAATTTTTGTATTTTCAGTAGAGACAGGGTTTTACCATGTTGGCCAGGCTGAGGGTCTTGAACTCCTGACCTCAGGTGATCCGCCCACCTCGGCCTGGCAAAGTGCTGGGATTACAGGCGTGAGGCACCACACCCAGCCAGAATTATTTTAAGCTGCTACAAACTCTAAAGGTTTTTCTTCATCTAAGATGAGGACAATATGATATGATGACAGGAGGGGATTTATCTCGTCTTATACCATGAGTTTTTAGGGTTGGCCGATTTGAGACGTAAAAGTTCTTAATTCTTTACTTTTCTTATACCATGGTACCTTATCGGTGATAGAGCAAGACTTTAGCCATACAAGAAATGTTCTTTCTTTCTCAGTTCAAATGTAAATCAGCAGGGCTGAGTGGGAGGGTAATTTTGCCTCCAGGAGGATATCTGGCAACCTCGAGAGGCATTTTAGTAGTCACGGCTGCAGGGATGCTACTGCCGCTAAATGTCGTACAGTACACAAAACAGCCCCTGCAACAAAGAATTAACCTAGCCTAAAATGTTAATAGTGCCGAGGATGAGAAATTCTGCTGTAAGTAAAGCCAAAGCCTGTGGCTACAGCGAAGCAGCTTAGGTCCAGCGTTTTGCCTCCTGAACCATGCTCACCGGCTAATTCTTTATCTGCTTATCTTATTATAGGAAAAATAAAACATTTTACCCCTTTTGTGTGAAAAATGTGATGTTTCATTTAAAATGTTATAGAAGTGTTCTGTTGGCCAATTTGGAAGCTCAACTTTTTTTTTTTTTTTTTTTTTAAGATTTTGTCAGTTTATATAAAGTCATTACTTCTCTTTGGTAGTAAAAGGTAACAGATTATTTTTTTTAAATGCTTCCTTTCAGCATCAAAGGCGAAAAAGCCATCTCAGTTTTCTGGGAAAATAACAGTTAAAGCAAAGGAAAAGAGTTATTCTAAACTTGAAATACCATATCAAGCAGAAGTTTTAGATGGGTAAGTTTCTTTTTAAAATAAATTCTATAACTTTTTACTAATCAGTAAATTATGGTTTCCTACTGAATGACCTTCTGAAATACTAGCCATGTTCACATAAACTTGATGGAATCATTTTTTAAAAGAACAGCCCCAACTATGAAAGAGAAAACCTCCTATATTTTGTTTATATTTTACTTTCTTAGAAGAAAAGGGTTTAAGTGGGATGATAGGATTTGGGCTTAAATGAAGACTTAATGATTCAAAACTCTGATTTTTTAAAATATTATTTAGATGATTTGAACCATTTCCTTTCTGACATGTGTTTGTAATATGTGACTATTATTATTATTATTATTATTATTTTGGCACTCGAAACAAAATTCTTTATATTCCTTTATAAATTCATAAACACTTCTAGAATTATAAGTTTTTATAAGTGGGAAGTAACATGTTCATTTTCTATTACACTTTAACCGATAGTTTAATACTTAACTTGGCAAAGATTCATTTTAACAAAGCTCCTTGCAATTCACTGATAAACATGATTTTTTTCAAAGTAAAGCTTTTTTTGTTGATATGTCTTTGATTCTAATTGTGTGATTAATATAATTCATTAGAGAATGGTTCTTGATATTAGATTTCAATATTTTGCAGGCTAAATTTTGTTTTAAATCATATAGTCAATCACTAAAATATTATAGTTCTAATTCTTTAATACAATCCTTAATGCTTACAGCAGAAGAACTTGGATTTTAAATTAACACATGGAAATAAAATGATTTATTTTGTTCTTGTTTTTTTTTTGAATAGTTACTTGGGATTTGATCACGCTGCAACATTATTTCACATCCGAGACAGTCCTGCTGGTCCTGTGGAAAGGCCAATTTACCTTACTAACACTTTCAGTTTTGCGGTCCTCATTCATGATGTGTTGCTACCAGAAGAAGCCAAAACAATGTTTAAAGTATGTCCAGGAGCCCTCATACTTTTAATTTTTCTGGTCTGCCAACTAGGTGATGCTGACACTTTGTTTTTTTTCTCTTCTGTCATTTCCCAGGTTCACAACTTCAGCAAACCAGTCTTAATTCTTCCTAATGAATCAGGATACATTTTTACCCTGCTTTTTATGCCTTCCACATCATCCATGCACATAGATAACAACATTTTACTTATTACCAATGCTTCTAAATTTCATTTACCCGTGCGGGTATACACAGGCTTTTTAGATGTAAGTATATTATCCACCTTTAACATTTAAACTCCCTGCCCACCTTTAATGTTTTCAGATCTTATTAGGCAATCGTGTTATATACTCTTACGGTTTGCCATTGTCTGTGCTCTGCAAATTGATCTCATTCTCCTAGTCAGTTTTTACCTTTCCAGCAGCTCTCTCTCGTGATACAGTTGACTTCTCTAGTTACAGTCTCTACTTAGATCTTTTCCACATTCTGCTTTCTCTGGGATATGCTTTTAAACTATTGTAATAATGGAGAATATAGAAAAGAACTAAATGGAAGAAAAATGATAGGTAGAAAAAGAATACAAGGAAGGTGAAGAGGGAAATACATAGGGAAGAGATGATCAGAACCGAGAAATACCAGGACAAAGAAGAGAACCAGATAGTAAAGAAGAAACTAAGGTAGTAAAGACGCAAAGTTGGAAGATTGTATATGATACAGAAGTAAACAATAAAGGTACTCCTGGTACAGAAAATAAGCAGGGGGAAAAAATCCAACCAAAGCTATCTTGAGAGTGATCAATGAAAGAAGCTTAGATAAGAGATAAAACTGTTAGGAAAGGTAAAAGGAAAGCTGGGACATCTAGAAATGTAGCCTTTTAAGTAGTTGGCCTCGATTAGAATTTGAGGGCTGGAGGGACCTTCACTCATGTCTCGCTCCCGCTTCATCTGTTTTGTTTCAGCGATCATTGGTGAGGCTTGCTGAGACCACATGCTTTTTGCCTGGTCCCCCAGGGTTCCACTAAACCTCTCTTAGTAGTTTAGCTTCCTGCCTCTTTCTTGTGCCCTCAGAGGAGGAATAGCGACTCAGCAGAAGCCATGGCTGTTTTCATTTCTGATTACTCAAAAGACTTTTGTCATACAAAGCCCTCAACTATGTTGTATAAATGTGTGGTTTTATGCATATATACATAAAGCATAGGAACTTTAATACATCTTTTTTTTTTTTTTTTTTTTGAGACGGAGTCTCGCTCTGTTGCCCAGGCTGGAGTACAGTGGTGTAATCTCCGCTCCTGGGTTTAAGCGATTCTCCTGCCTCAGCTCAGCCTCCCAAGTAGCTAGGATTATAGGCGCACACCACCATGCCCAGCTAATTTTTGGGGAACTTTAATACATCTGTAATATAGTTACTTTCTCTTCATAATATTGTTACATCAGTGTGACTTTTTGTTTAATCTGGTTCTTTTGTCTTTCCAGTACTTCGTATTGCCCCCCAAAATAGAGGAACGTTTCATAGATTTTGGAGTACTAAGCGCTACAGAAGCAAGTAATATTTTATTTGCAATTATAAACAGCAATCCAATTGAGGTAAAAACCTGTTTTTATTCTAAGTCGCATTTAAGGATTTTATGCTTGTGTTGTGATAATCATTTTCATATCTTTTTTTAAAGTTGGCTATAAAAAGTTGGCATATCATAGGAGACGGTTTATCAATAGAACTTGTAGCTATGGAAAGAGGCAATAGAACTACAATAATTTCAAGCCTGCCAGAGTTTGAAAAATCCTCTTTATCAGACCAATCATCGGTAAGTAAACTTTCTTACTGTCTCCTTAAAGTAAGATGCTGTCTAAACTGCAAGTGGGAGATCATTGCTGTGTTACATACATCACTATTATTTTTATGCAGTTCATGATAGTGTTGGTTACTTGCTATTAAAAGGACCTTATAGGTAATGTAATTCAACCCCCTCTTTATGATGAGGGCACTGAAACCCAAAGGGGTTTAATTCTGCCTTGTCATAAAAAGTTCTATAAGACACAAATTTTAAATTATCTTTTTGTAACACAAGTGTCATTACAGGAGAAATTCCCATGGAGACTAAACTAACCCTGTGTTCATTGAGTTTACTGGGAAAAAGAGATGGCCTTGAACATTGGTAGAAAATATTTTCAATTACACAATAATATGTCTGTCCAGATACTGCCTAGTATCAGTGAGGCAAACATTGTTTGATCACTGTGAGTCTGCCCACATATTGTTACCTGTCTAATAAGCAGGTTACAGTTGGTTGTAAGAGAGCACTGAACAATGGAAAACCAAATACATTAGTTTCAGCACTCACGAGTGCTGAAAGGGGAACTTGGAGTTTATACCTACTGGAAAAAGAAGGAGAATCACCTTCTGTGAGAAGGAGCATCAGATATCTCATCTGCAGGTTAGAACAGAACTTCTTGGGGCAGTTTTACGAAAGGAAAAGCAAATGTCCTTACATACAGAGAGTGTTGCCAAACTCGTTTCCGTGGAATGCCATAGGTCTGGTGTTTTGTTAATCCTACCTCAGCTGCCCTGAAGATACGAATATTAACATTACAGAGTGACACCCACAGCTTGAAGCAGAGCCACTTGTGTATACACTTGTGGCTCCAGTGTGCCTGAAAGGTTAGGGAAAGGCTTTGTCCCTCTGCTCCAGCCTCTTTGGCCATACAGGTCCATGGGTGAAGAGTGAGGAGCTTTATTAGCAAGAGGACCACACCCCTCACTCTTTCAGGAACCAGCTTTTTCACTGGCCCATGGAACAAGTGTCGTAGAGAACTGTCAAAGGATGGACATTATTTTGAGATATTTGTACATAGTGATATGATAATTCAGTGTCATGCTGGTATATGTTAGGATTTGTAAGTCATTTTATCACTACGCCTTTCATTTCCATTTTAATAGGAAACTTCAACTAACAAGACTAATGAATGATACCATTTCTACTGTCTACAGGTAACATTAGCTTCAGGCTATTTTGCAGTCTTCAGAGTCAAACTTACTGCAAAAAAATTAGAGGGGCTTCATGATGGAGCCATCCAGATCACAACAGACTATGAGGTAAGGGCTTTATGGGGGTTCGTGGCAGTGGGGTTTTTCTGAATAAGTCCTTTCTTGTCTGTATGAAAACAAAGAATTAAATTTACTCATAAAGTTACAGTTTACCAGTTACCTACCTTAAAAACTGAGCTTTCTAGAACAGTTTATAGAAGATTGGTGTTTATAGGCTCGTAGTTCTTTGTTTTTTTTTTTTCCCCGGAGACGGAGTCTCGCTCTGTCGCCCAGGCCGGAGCGCAGTGGCCGGATCTCTGCTCACTGCGAGCTCCGCCTCCCGGGTTCACGCCATTCTCCTGCCTCAGCCTCCCGGGTAGCTGGGACTACAGGTGCCCGCCACCTCGCCCGGCTAGTTTTTTTGTATTTTTAGTAGAGACGGGGTTTCACCGTGTTAGCCAGGATGGTCTCGATCTCCTGACCTTATGATCCACCCGCCTCAACCTCCCAGAGTGCTGGGATTACAGGCATGAGCCACCATACCCGGCTAGGCTGGTAGTTTTTTGGTTTCTTTGTTTTTGTTTTTTTTTTGAGACGGAGTCTTGCTCTGTCGCCCGGACTGGAGTGCAGTGGCCGGATCTCAGCTCACTGCAAGCTCCGCCTCCCGGGTTCCCGCCATTCTCCTGCCTCAGCCTCCCGAGTAGCTGGGACTACAGGCGCCCGCCACGTCGCCCGGCTAGTTTTTTGTATTTTTTAGTAGAGACGGGGTTTCATCGTGTTAGCCAGGATGATCTCGATCTCCTGACCTCATGATCCGCCCGTCTCGGCCTCCCAAAGTGCTGGGATTACAGGCTTGAGCCACCGCGCCCAGCCTAGGCTGGTAGTTTTATGATAAAACCCAACCCTCCTAACGTAAAAAGCAACTTCAGAAAAATGCCTTTAGCACGTTTAGAATTGCTTTGTTAGAAACCTGCTTAAACAGATGGTTATATCATTACACAGACCTCGACTGAGGTCCTGAGTTAGATATCTCTGATTGTTCCTACAATCATAAAGAGCAGTCAGGGTCTAACAGTTCTGAAAAGGAGGATAAAATCAGGAGACCGTGTCTTAATCTGAGTGCTCATGTTTAGATTTTCATGAGTCATTCAAAGTCAAGGGACTAAAAGTTACTAAGCTTTTAATTAAAATATTCTCTGTGGAGCTTGTTTTGCATTCAGTAAGATTTCGAATGGATATATTTCTGCCAAACCTAAATGTTTTTAATTTTATATTTAAAAGCTCTTAGGAAAGTCAAGCACTGCTAAATTCAGCAAGTTGCCACCTTTGTTCTCATAGGTGTTTCAGTGTGCACAACTCCCACGTGAAAAAAAAAATGTAATTATAAAATAAACAGAATTGGCCATTTAATAATAATTGATTTGTTGAGAGTAAGTCAGGTGAGGAATTCATGGTTATCACTCATGACGGAAATAAGTACATTCCAGAATTCAGATAAATTTGTGTTAATATGGGTGAAAATAAGAATTAAGAAAAATACCCTAGAGAAGTAGCTTTGAGAGTTACTAACAGTATGGGATGGGATTCTAACTCTAGAATGTTCAGTGCATTTTTAAAAATAAGGTTGATGTCTGTTTCTATATCAAAAAACTAGAGAGGTATATAACTCTAGATATGCTGGATTTTACATACATTGTTTTAGGAATACAGTTTGACTTTCTTTTTTAAAATAATTATTTTATAGATTATTTGTATTTTGAAATACAAAAATATTTGTATTTTTAAAAACCTGTCTTCATTGCTTCCCCATTTTTTGGTCTTTTTTACATGTTGTCAGTGAATCGCTGAGAAATCTGTGGAAATGTGTTATATTTCGTTACTTTTTATGGAATACATTGCACAGATTCAACAGTATCTATGGGTGATTTTAATATTGGTTTGGAACTGGCTATTGTCCATATTAGTCCCAAAATTAGGATAACCCCAAAATAGAATGCAGTAGCTATCCAGATCGGGCTGAGTCTTAGATACTTGTCGTCATCGTCTTGGCTCCGCAGGTCCTGACAATCCCTGTGAAGGCTGTGATCGCTGTGGGCTCACTGACCTGCTTCCCTAAGCACGTGCTTCTTCCACCTTCCTTTCCGGTGAGACCATTCATGCACACATTTTTCTATTGCTCGTTTTTTGCCTTTGCCTTTAGCTCTGTGTTCCTAGAATCTTACGGTAAAGTCAGTTATTCTTTATTAGTCATTTATCTTAAAGACATTATACCAGGTTCTTTAGAAGATATAAAGAGATACAGTCCTTTTCCTCAAAAAGTTTTCTATCCAGAAAGGAAATTGGACCCACAATTCAGAGCTGTAAAGCAGAATGTAGAAGTTGCCCTAAGAGGAGTCCAAAGAAAGTGCTGTGAGGGAAACAGACGTCTCACTGATGCAGGGGCCGTGGGAGCCAGCTTAGAATTTCTTCCGACAGAGACGGAGAAGGGGTGGCAGAGATGTGAATCCAGGGCCAGGGCGCAAGCTCAACAGGGATGCAGAGGCAGTAAAGTCTGAAATGGGTTCAGGCAGTAGTGAGTTGTCCAGTTTGGCAAGAATGGAGAAAAGTTTTAAGAGAGGAAATGGAATGGTATGTTGGGGTGATAACGTGGAAAAAACTTAAATGCACTTAAGTTCATGGGAATATGAAGTTTTTGAGTGGAGGCTTGACATCATCAGAGCTGAGCTTTAAAGACTGGCTCTCTGCAGAAAGAAGTAGAGGACACAGATGAAAGTAACAATAGAGTGCCTGGAGGCCAACCCACAGACTGGCCAGCGTCCAGGTGAAAAGTGCCAGGAAGTGCCAAGGGGAGGCTTGAGCGTGTGGCTGTGGCAGAGGCAGTAAAGTCCCTTCATACCTCCAAGCCTTTATTGTTTCTCTGCCTCGAATGCCCTTTCTCCTCTCCTCCCTTCAAAGAACTCCTACGTGTCGTTCAAGATTCAATTCCATTGTCATCTCCTCCCTGAAGATTTCTTGACTCCTCTAGACAATACTGGTTGTTTCATGTGTGATCCTAGAATACTCTGAAATTACCCCTCTTGGTGCAAGCCTCATATTGTGCTATAAATATTTCCTTGTAAGTTGGCTCCCCAATGAGAGTCTGAGATCCTCTAGGAAATTGGTGAGAGATCATTTCTTCCCAATAGCAGGCACTTAGTACATAATGTATAGATGAAGGAACAGATGATGGAGAGGGAACATAGGCAAGAGACATTGCAGGTGAATCATTTGAACTGTGCTTATATCCTAAAGAGGTCATACAGAATGAAACAAGTATGGGGAAGAGGGTGGATAGAGGAGGCAGGAATGTGGCTTAGAGTTTGAGCCTGGAGAACAAGGACAACACAAATGGGAAAATCAGGAGAAGATGCTGCCTTTTGCAAGAAGATGGTACACTCCATTCAGGAATACCAGGGAAAATGTAAAAGTGTCTCAGATCCTAGTGGTGGGAAACAATAGTGGGTTAGGAGAAACAAGACATTGCAAAATCTTAATGTCATTTGCAAGTTCAGCATCCCTAACTCAAATATCTGAAATCCAAAATGTTTCCAAATCTGAAACATTTGGAGACCACAAGTAGAAAACTCTATCCCTGACTTCTTGTAACAGGTTTCAGTCAAAACTTTGCTTCATGCACAAAATTATTTTAAATGTTGTATAAAATTACCTTCAGGCTGTGCATATGAATGTATATGAAACATAAATGAATTTCATGTTTAGACTTGGGTTCTGTCTCCAAGATACCTCATTATATATATGTAAATATTCCAAAATCCAAAAAAAAAATGCTAAAATACATCTGGCCCCAAGCATTTTAAATAAGGGAACTCAACCTGTACAGTAAAACCTAAATTCACCATTTAGCTCCTTAAAAATACAAATTTTGAATTACTAGTTTCATCACATTTAAGTTTGGGTCTTAATTAAATCCTCATCTTCCTGTCATTCCACTTTGTACTTACTATACTAAACTCTTGACTTCGGTATTTATCCAAAAGAGCCATGTTTCTTCCTTCCATTACCTTCTCAATCGATGATGTCCTTAATCTCTGCGTCAACTCTGGCAGGGAAAAGTTCAGTTCAGAAGACAGCGGATGACACAGTGAAAAGCCCCACGAGTGGAATAAATGAGAAAGCATGTGTATAAAAACAAGACTTTGGTCTTGATCCATTTGTGTTGCTATAAAGGAATCCCTGAGGCTGGGTGATTTAATTTTTTTTTTTTTTTTTTTTTTTTTTTTGAGACGGAGTCTTGCTCTATCGCCCTGGCTGGAGCGCAGTGGCCTGATCTCGGCTCACTGCAAGCTCCGCCTCCCGGGTTCACGCCATTCTCCTGGCTCAGCCTCTGGAGTAGCTGGGACTACAGGCGCCCGCCACCTCGCCCGGCTAGTATTTTGTATTTTTAGTAGAGACGGGGTTTCACCGTGTTAGCCAGGATGGTCTCGATCTCCTGACCTCATGATCCGCCTGTCTCGGCCTCCCAAAGTGCTGGGATTACAGGCTTGAGCCACCGCGCCCGGCCGATTTAATTTTTAAAAAGATATGTATTTGGCTCACAGTTCTGGAGGCTATACAGGAAGCATGGCCCCAACATCTGCATTGGTGAGGGCCTCGGGCTGCTTCCACTCATATTGGAAGGCGAAGAGGAGCTGGCATGTGCAAAGATCACATGGTGAGAGGGAGGAGAGAGGGTGCCAGGCTCTTTTTTAACAACCAGTGGTTGTGTGAACTAATGGCATAACTCAATACCACAAGGTCAGAACACACCAAGCCATTCATGAGGGATCCACCCCATGGCCCAAACATCTTCCGTAGGGCCCCACCTCCAACACTGGGAATCACCTTTCAGCGTGAGATTTGGGGGGGTTGGTTTTGAACTGCTTCAGATTAAGCTTTCAGATATCTCTTGGTGGCTTACAGGACCAGATACTTGCTTGGAATTCTAAATTCCCTCTGTATTACCAAATCCTATCGTAGATCTCTATCAGATGGAGGATACTAGAGCTGACTGGAAACAATACCTCAGAATAAACATTTCGCATAACTCATAGCTTAGTATTTGAGTAGAATTGTTGTGAGAGCAGCGTTTATATCTGTACGCACTTTTGATCCCCCACACCCCCGAGAGACAAGGCACAAGGGAAGTAGTTATTCCAAGTAGGCCAAGTGCAGCGTCTGCCCGCGGGCTCCCGTCCGCATCGCAGCTGCAGGCCTGCCCTCTGCTGGCTGTCGGCTGTTTCAGCCTCACTGGGCTGTAAATGAGGAGCGCTGGCCTCAGCGTCAGGGTCATTCTGCCCTCTCTCCTGTGTGTGCTCTTCACCTCTGTATTTTTTATTCCACATATTTAAAAAGTGGGTTTAATCATTTTAGAGACCTCTTCAGATGAGTAGGAATCTACAAAAAGATAAAATTTTGTATTCAGCCAAAAGAAAGATTGTAATATAATTCTTCTGGAGTATTACCTAAATTATTTAATTTTTTAATTTAAAATTTGGTACCCTGTCACAGAGAGAAGCTTGTGACTGGTAAGAGCAATCGCTGGTTATTTAACAGTTTCATCTATGTGCTGGGATTTTTTTGTTTGTTTGTTTTCGAGATGGAGTCTCACTCTGTCACCCAGGCTGGAGTGCAGTGATACGATCTTGGCTCACTGCAGCCTCCACTTCCCGAGTTCATGTGATTCTCCTGCCTCAGCCTCCCCAGTAGCTGGGACTACAGGTGTGTGCCACCATGCCTGCTAATTTTTTGTGTGTATTTTTAGCAGGGACAGGGTATCACCATGTTGGCCTGGCTGGTCTCGAACTCCTGGCCTCAAGTGATCCACCCACCTCAGCCTCTCAAAGTGCTGGGATTACAGGCATGAGCCACTGCGCCCAGCCTGTGTGCTGTTTTAATAAGATACTTGACAACCTATAATTTTAAAAGATGTCTAATTTCTCTTTGACACAAGTAACATATATTTTTCCTAATGAAAAGACTTTCTTTTTTTAAAAAAATGTGATTTTTTTCCCCATTTGGCTTTAGATTTTAGAATTCAGTTATTTCAGGGCATTCTTGCCTGGATATAAAGAAACTTTGCTTACCAAACTGAAAGTGACCATTCCCTTTATTTAAAGCTATCTCTGTTTGTACCTTTGTTGGCATCCTCAATATCTTAACATGAAAGTGTGACTGTTATGTCAATCGATTGTCACAAGATGGCAAAAATTTGTCCTCCTGATTTTTCTGTAACGTGCCATAGCAAGAAAAAAAAGGTTTTTTTTGTGAGGTTTTCTGGCTCTTGATTACAATCTAGAGATTATCAACTGATGAACATTCTAAAATGTCTTTTGGGCTTTGCTTTCCTAGAAGTCTGCTTGTCTGCTCTGAAGCTTGTGATCTTAAGAAAATTTAACAGCCGGGCGCGGTGGCTCAAGCCTGTAATCCCAGCACTTTGGGAGGCCGAGACGGGCGGATCACGAGGTTAGGAGATTGAGAACATCCTGGCTAACACGGTGAAACCCCGTCTCTACTATAAACTACAAAAAACTAGCCGGGCGAGGTGGCGGCGCCTGTAGTCCCAGCTACCCGGGAGGCTGAGGCAGGAGAATGGCGTGAACCCAGGAGGCGGAGCTTGCAGTGAGCTGAGATCCGGCCACAGCACTCCAGCCTGGGTGACAGAGCGAGACTCCGTCTCAAAAAAAAAAAAAAAAAAAAATTTAACCATATACAAATGAGTTCTTTTTTTGCTTTCTTCCTTCAGGGGAAAATAGTTCATCAAAGTTTAAATATTATGAATTCCTTCTCACAGAAGGTAAAAATACAGCAAATACGATCTTTGTCAGAAGATGTGCGATTTTACTATAAACGATTGCGGGGCAATAAGGAAGACTTGGAGCCAGGAAAAAAGTCAAAGGTTTGAAGATGTTTATGTTTGAGAATTCCCATCAGGTAACATTTTGTTTTATGGCCTCCTGTGGATTTGGGACTCATGGTTCTCCTGTGCCTCTTTTTAGATTGCAAACATTTATTTTGATCCTGGACTACAGTGTGGGGATCATTGCTATGTTGGCTTGCCTTTTCTATCCAAATGTAAGTGACCTTGCTGTTCTCTCTCGTGTCTTCACTTCCCCCAAAATACTCTTTTAGTAAGAGGCTGCCACTTTTAAAGTACATTGCTGTCTTTTGTTACTATAGGAATTATTTAAAAGAAAATTGGCAAGTGGGTATAAATGCAGGTTAAGTATGTCATACCATATGTTTCCTTGTTTTAGCTGAACCCAAAGTGCAGCCTGGTGTAGCCATGCAGGAAGATATGTGGGATGCTGACTGGGATTTGCATCAAAGCCTGTTCAAGGGATGGACAGGAATAAAGGAAAATTCAGGTCATAGGTGAGTGATTTATGTTTATTTTAGCCATCTTTACAAGCTTGAAACAATGCTTTCTAAATTCTTATATTAAATTATTTTGCTTTATAGCTAAGAAAGAATGCCTAATTTTCAGAAAGTTATTAGTGAGGCATCTTAAATTGCCATTTTAACTGTATGTTGCTTAGAAATATACATACTGTCATTTTTCTCTCTTCTGTGGTGTTTTAGATACTTCTTACACTCCAGAAAAATGTTTGAAGTTGTCTTTATGTAGGATGACGACAGTATTCACCTTAGACTCATCCATTTGCATAGGAAAGAAAGTTTTTACCTACTACTGACCTCTGTTAAAGGCAAGGAAAACATTTTCTAGGTTTACCCCCACCTGGACACTTGGTACGAGACCAGAGTGTCTGTTTGCTTATTGTGAAAAGAATACCTCCTTCCTTTTTTTTTGAGATGGAGTCTCACTTTGTCATGAAACTGGAGTGCAGTGGCGTGATTCTCCTGCCTCAGCCTCCCGAGTAGCTGGGACTACAGGCACGCACCACCATGCCCGGCTAATTTTTGTATTTTTAGTAGAGATAGGGTTTCACCATGTTGGCCAGGACAGTCTCGATCTCTTGACCTCGTGATCCACCCACCTCAGCTTCCCAAAGTGCTGGGATTACAGGTGTGACCCACTGTGCCCAGCCCACCTCCTTCATTTCTAAGTGCCGAGCTGTTCGGGAGCACACAGGGCTCCGTTCAGACAGGCTCCACGGTGTTTCTTTGGTAGGTAGGAAATGTGCATCTAATGACAAATCAATACTGCACCTGGATTCAAAAACAAAAAATGTATTGATTTGGTAGTATAGAAATCTGATCTTTTCATGTACTTCAGAAAAGAATTTGACTAGAATAATGATAGTATGGCAACTGATGGAAACTGCTCTTCTCAAGCTGCTAATTTGAAATATATTTGTTAGGGCCGGGCGCGGTGGTTCAAGCCTGTAATCCCAGCACTTTGGGAGGCCGAGACGGGTGGATCACGAGGTCAGGAGATCGAGACCATCCTGGCTAACACGGTGAAACCCCGTCTCTACTAAAAAAAACAAAAAACTAGCCGGGCGAGGTGGCGGGCGCCTGTAGTCCCAGCTACTTGGGAGGCTGAGGCAGGAGAATGCCGTAAACCCGGGAGGCAGAGCTTGCAGTGAGCTGAGATCCGGCCACTGCACTCCAGCCTGGGCGACAGAGCGAAACTCCGTCTCAAAAAAAAAAAGAAATATATTTGTTAGTATCAAGATATTCCCATTAAAGAGTACTGTAAATTCTCAAACCATTAATAATTGAAGGATTTGTTTATCTGAACTGTCTGCTATGAAAAGTTTTCTTAAGGCAAAAGAAAGTTGAATGTTTACTTTAAAAAGATGGTCAAAATGAATACAGAAGACACTTCCTCTAATGGAACACTAATTAAAACTCTCCTTTGTACCCTGTATTTCCACAGTGGACATTGTAAAGGACAAGCAAGTCCCAAATGTTAATGTCCAATTATGAACAAATAACTCACAGTGCTGCCCTAGGCTCAGCTGCTAAGGAACCTCTTCACCTCTTACCCACAAAAAGCCTGCCCTCCTCTCTCTGTCCCCAGCACCCCATTGCTAAGACCCGGGCTCCCTGTCTATGCTGAGTGCACAGTGGACGTGATATTCTCCCTGATCCTGCCTTTGTGTTACTTTGTTATGTGTGTGTTACAGAGGATTTCTGCTACTAGTCTTATAAACCTGTACTCTTACCAGTATGAGAGGATCGTAACACTGCAGCAATAGAATCAGGGGTTAAAATATGCTTCAGCGTTTAGTCCCAGGGATCTCAGCTCCATTTATAATATTGTGTCTTTGGGAATGTGTTCTGAGTTCTAAGCAACTGGCTTATACACACTTATGAGTCGGGATATACTCAGATGAGGTCTTGAATATTGCTGAAAACTTTACGTGTATCTGCACAAAACCTTCATAGGTTTTGCCTCTGTCATCAACTGATGTCTTCATGGAGTGTGAGGACTCTGTTTTGTCTTTATATCAAGGGGAATAAAAGCCATATGCCAAGCAATGCACTGCCTTCTCATTCGTTCTACTGAAAATGTTTTTAGGACCCTGCTTGTAGATATCTAGATCTTTCCCCTAGGCACGTAAGATCCTTTAGGATCTGCGTAACATCATGTGTTATCTGTATATGCCTGCCTTTTCTAAATAGGTTATCTGCTATAGGCCAGCTTTTCTTACTGAATTTATTTTTTTTTTTTTTTTTTTTTTTTTGAGACGGAGTCTCGCTGTGTCACCCAGGCTGGAGTGCAGTGGCGCGATCTCGGCTCACTGCAAGCTCCGCCTCCCGGGTTCCCGCCATTCTCCTGCCTCAGCCTCCGAGTAGCTGGGACTACAGGCGCCCGCCACTGCGCCCGGCTAGTTTTTTGTATTTTTTAGTAGAGACGGGGTTTCACCGTGTTAGCCAGGAGGGTCTCGATCTCCTGACCTCGTGATCCGCCCGCCTCGGCCTCCCAAAGTGCTGGGATTACAGGCTTGAGCCACCGCGCCCGGCCTGAATTTATACTTGGAAAGTTTTTTCTAAACTTACACAGGATTACATTCATGTCATTGGTCCTATGCCTAAGATTTATCATCCTTTCCATATTCAGTGCAGAAACAGAGGATCTGTGACAGATATTTTGGCAACTCTTTGTGCCAATATCGAGACATCAAATAGCATTACAAGCATAGTAAAATATTAGAATGAATAAATATGTTTTTTTCAGGGCCAGCAAAAAATTTCTCAAGTACATAAGCCTAATCGAATTTCTTATGTTCAGAAGACTCAAATATTTCATTGTGATACAGTGACTTACAAATTGTTTTTCTAGATTGAGTGCTATATTTGAAGTAAATACAGACCTTCAAAAAAATATAATATCAAAAATCACTGCCGAGCTCTCCTGGCCTTCCATACTTAGCTCACCCCGGCACTTGAAATTTCCACTTACTAATACAAACTGCTCCTCAGTAAGTATTCAAAGCGATGTTGGTTTTTGGAAATATGTACTAGGGTTATAAAGTATTTACTCTTAGCTTTCACTATCGAAATCTTTCATTTAATGTTTCGTTATCTTGTTTAAGGAAGAAGAGATTACTTTAGAAAATCCTGCAGATGTTCCTGTCTATGTTCAGTTTATTCCTCTGGCTTTATATTCCAACCCCTCAGCGTTTGTAGATAAGTTAGTATCAAGGTAAGTATTGTTTTGGATCATCACGGTGTTTCTATGTAGTATTGAATCAGTATTATATTCACTTAAAAAGCCTTATTGCAGCTCATACAGTGATAGATTTGACTTAGAGAAGTTCTGGATCTATACGATTGAGAGAAGGTTTTAGGGAGGTTTAGGTTGATGCTGTGTGAAGCATCCAGAAAAACTTTCAATATAAGGCAAGAAAAAGTAATGTGGAACTCCCTTCTAAAAATGTGTAAAGAGAAAGCAGATGAAACCTTTCAAATATTCTAGTTTTAAAAAGTGAACAAAATATTAATTACAAGTTGTGGCCTTTAATTTTCTTAAGGCTATAAATCTGGTCATACTGATCTCAAAAACCGCCAGACAATAATTTGAAAATAAAGCACACACCTGATAATCACTCCATATCCCCCTTAACTATGATGTTGCTTATGAATAAATATGTGTACATTTTTTATTTTAGGTTTAACTTGAGTAAGGTGGCAAAGATAGATTTGAGAACACTAGAATTTCAAGTCTTCAGAAACAGTGTAAGTATTCAAACTTCATAATATTCCAAAGAAATTATTCTATAATATGATCAATGTAAATATGAAAGAAAATTATTGGCTACTCTTAAATTTGGCTGAAGGGTAAGTTACTGAAGAAGTCAGAGCAGTCCAGTAATTATTTTAGAGGCAAATAAATCAGGAAGAGTAGGTGAGATCTAGATCAAGGTGAGGCACATTGAGTGGAAGGTTCATATTTGTGGGCATTAAATATTAAGCCCATGAAGGTTTATAATAATAATTACAGAAATTCTGAGAGTATATAGATGAGGTAAATGTTAATACATAATTACTTTTTATTAAGCATCAAAATATTGAGCTCAGTCATTTAAATTTTATTTCTGGATACTTTGTAATTAAATTGTAAGCCATCCATGAATGCTAAACCCATGGCTGACTGTGTTCGTATTTAGCAGGGTAATATGCATGATTTTCACTCAATGGATAATCTTCTATTTATAAACATATACATAAACTGGTTTGTTCTAGGAACCAAACTATTTTCTATCATTCAGGCCAGGCGGAGCAACCACTAACCACTCATTATTAAATAAGACCTAATGTAAGGGTGTGTGTTAGGAACTTAGTACTTGGAGCTAAGGCTCCCTGCAAAATGGTCCAAGCCTTTTGGCCACTATGCCCTTCTTTCTGCCTCGGGCCAAATTCATATCTGGTTCTCTGACTCCAGAAGCTTTGCCCTTACCATTGTATCATGTGGTCATTGCTGACCAGGAATTGCTGTGAGCAAATTTCAAACCAGATCCCTTGTAGTTCTTGAAATACTGTATTCTTTCCCATAACTCCATGTTTTTATCTGTAAAGCATATATTAGCCCAGTCCTTATTAGAATAGTTTTTATAACTCTGTCTTTCAGGCAAGCTTACATAAGAAAGTAATATTCAAAGTTGTATTTTTTTCTGTCGAACAATAGCTGGACACTAGACTGAAGTGTAGACAGTCTTGTATTCCAGCCCCATGCCCCTCTCTGGGAATCTTTTTGTGCTTTGCTTTTCCCATCTGTAAAATGGCAAAGTAACAAATATTACTGGAAGTTACCTAGAAGGCTCAGTAACTGGAACTTCCTTTCACTCTGCTTTTCTTTCTTCTTTTTCTTTTTTCTTTTCTGAGACAGAGTCGGACTCTGTCTCCACCACACCTGACTAATTTTTTTTTTACTGGTATTTTTTAGTAGAGCCGGGGTTTCACCATGGTGGCCAGGCTGGTCTCGAACTCCTGACCTCAGGTGATCCGCCCGCCTTGGGCCTCCCAAAGCACTGAGATTACAAGCGTGAGCCACCGTGCCCGGCACACTCTGCTTTTATAATAGGGAGAAATTTCACGTAAGTATTAAGTGAGCTAATATTTAACTTTTTTATTTTATTAACTACAAGCCATATTTACAAGATGTAGAACACTGAACTAAAAGCACTGTGAGAGATAGGAAAATAAATAAGAGTATCTAGACGTCAGAAATTTATTCTAAATAAGAAATTCAGGAAGAGGTCTTAGAGTGAGCTTAGAGTAAATTCTATCTCAGGCATGTCTACGGTGCTGTAGAATGTGGTTCTCAAGATACTTGGTCTCAGGACTCCCTTGCAGTCTTAAAATTATTAAGGACCCCAGAGAGGTTTCTTGTTTATATGGTTTGCATCCATCAGTGTTTTGCCGTATTAGAAACTGAAACTGAGGCTGAGCGCAGGAAATCTTAAAAAGAGTGATTTAATTTGTTTAAAATAATAATAAAAAACTTATTCCATTCAACATAGGTAACATCAAAAATGAAAACTACCTGTATTTTAAAAAATCATTTAGCAAGGAGAATGGATTGTTTTAAATTTTTACAACTCTCTTTAATGGCTGGCTCCCTGACTTAATGGACAGGTAGATTCTCATGTCTGCCTCTACATTCAGTCTCTCTTGATACATTGTTTTAATTGAAGTAGGTAATGAAAATCTAACCTGCTACAGACATGTAATTGCAAAAAGGAGTATTTTAGTTGCCTTTTTATTTATAACACTGTACATCAGTCATTTGGAAAATATTGGTGCACAGAGATATGCAGACCTTACAGATGTTGCCACAGTTCACTGTGCACTGTCCAAAAATGAATCATCCTCACTCACCACCAGGCTCATCAGGAAACTCTGGAAGTATTGGGAAGCTGTCAAGCTCACAAGGGTGAATACAAATTATCCAAAATCCTAAATTTTGCTCAAAAGCTTGAATTTTATTGGAAACAAATACTTCAATAGGCTCACTTATTTCTATGAAAATATCTGCCAGATACCCAAGTCTGAATAACCATTGACTGTCAGTCATTCTTTCAGACGTAAACGGTGTTCCATGAGAAAAGCAGCTAGTTCACTAGTTCAGCTTCCATCTCAAACAGCTTTGCAAAACAACATGATAGCTGTCGAAATACTTTTTCCATACTTCCCATTGTATCCCACGGAATATTAAAGACGTGCTCCAGGGTTGAAGTTTTTACGGCATCATCAAGGACTTTTTTTTTTTTAACTACAAATGCATGACACTGAAGAACACAATGGCTGCTAGGGAAGTTGGATACCACTGCCTTGATGCATGCTAAGGGGTCAGCAGTTTTACCCTCCATAGCTTTTGCTGACTCAGTGCAGATGCCAACATAGTGAAAAAGACAAATAACATCATCGGTATTATTATGAAAATAGTTTTGACGTTGTGGTGGACACTCTGACAGGATCCCTGAGACCCCCAGGGATCCAAGGTCACTTTTGGAGAACCTCCACTGTGAAATTATCAAGGTCCTGAATGGTGTACGGGAGGCATCGCAACATCTTAAAGTTTTCCCCAAATCATGAGAGTTTAAATTAGCTACTGTTTGCTGGGAATATATGTATAGTACATCATTGTGTCCATCGGTAACTCAAGAGTAGTTTATTTAAAAGGGAACTTACCAACCATCTTGAAGCAGTTGGAATATTCTCTTGTCTCAGTGGACTTGGACAGAAAAGAAAAAAATAGCAGTTAACACTTGAACAACACAGACTTGGACTGTGCTGGTTCATGCATACTTTTTTCAGTCTAGCGCAGATGGAAAATACAGTTCTCAGGATGCAAAACTGCATATATGGAGAGCCGTACTTTTTGTATAGGCACATTCCACAGTGGCCGACTGCAACTTGAAAATGGCGCCGATTTGGTTATGCCCGGGATCCTGGAAACAATCTCTGGCATGTACAGAGACAACCATATTTACCTCAGAAGCAAGAATCACAAGTAGTGTGCTTCATAAAGTCTGTTGACTATAGGTTAATGTTTGTGGACTCATGCTGAAGCAAGAGCTAGATCTGTATGTGTGGAACACACACCGACCTATGCCAGGGGAGTAGAAAACAATACAGAACTCACCCTCCTTCCATGTTAGCGGAGGCCTTAAAGAACTGGTGGATGTTTATAGCCAAGTGTTATGTTGCTTAAAAACCAGAACAGTGTATCCTTGTATGTGACCTGTGACTGTTTTCGTAAATAGACAAGCACATTTTCTTAACCTGAACTATAACTGGCTGTCAAAAAGTCATATTTTGAATATTAAACTAAGCTATGCTTTAAACTTTAAATCATCGGGTGTTTATGAAACAGTAATTGTGTGTAACCTTCAAAATAAGATTCTAGGAGAAATTTGTAGGAGTTGGAAATCTTTTTACATGTAAACGTACGGTGCAGCCTGAAGACCCTTCAGCTGGTCCCCTTCAGAGGGGAGGAGTGGCGTGGCAGTGGCAGGCAGTGGCGGGAGGCCTGAGGGTTGGCCTTAGTCCCCTTTAGAGGGGAGCAGTGGCGGGAAGCATCAGGAGGCCTGGGGTGCTAGCATTGGTTCCACAAGTGTTTGCTTTGTGCTCATGTGTCTAGGCGATCATCTTAGGTTTCTGTCCTTTTGTGTGTGTGTAATATTGCGAAATTTTAGAACGTTAAAAACAAAAGAGATATGTATCCAAAAACCAATGCCTTGTGCAAACATTGAGGACTTTGTTTGGTGACCTGGGGAACAAAGCCCCTTTTTGGACTTAATGCAGAATAGGAATCTCACCGTTGGTTCCTCTGCGCTGCTTTCCAGCTAACCCGTATCTAAACATGACAGATAAAGTTGTTTACGCATTTAATCAGTTTGAGAAACTCTACTGGGCTGCAGATGGGGTGTAAAGGAAGAAACTTCTTCCAGAGAATATATTCTTGACTCCTCTTTGTTTACCCAACGATTCAAGGCTCATCCACTGCAGAGTTCAACAGGATTTATGGAGGGCCTCTCTCGACATTTAATTTTAAACCTAATTTTAAAACCTGGAGAAAAGAAATCTGTCAAAGTAAAGTTTACACCAGTTCACAACAGAACTGTTTCTTCACTTGTCATCGTCAGGTAGGTTCTGTGACACAGCATGGGTTCATTTTTACTGCTCACTTAGAAGGCCTCACTTGTTTTAAGATGAATTTGCATGTCTAACTTACGAAATAGTTTGAATTCACTTTGTCCAAAACATGCACACATACTCCATGCCTGATGAAACATACCTTTGTTATCAAATGCATAGTTCAAAACCATGAATAGTGTCTTACTGTGATGTGTGTCTCTTAAAAATAAAAACTCTTGCTCTTCTCTGTATATTTTTGAATTCTTAAAGTATAAATTCTCACCATTAAATTTAATTTCTATGTGGTGCTCTGTAAAATAACAGTAGAAATTGCGAATCAAAAGATTGTGCAAATTTAGTGAGAGGAAAATCTGTAATTCTTGTTCTTACATAGAAATAACCTGACTGTGATGGATGCTGTGATGGTCCAAGGACAAGGAACAACTGAGAACCTGAGGGTGGCAGGCAAGCTTCCAGGTCCAGGAAGTTCCTTGCGCTTTAAAATCACGGAAGCCTTGTTAAAAGATTGTACAGATAGTAAGTCTTCCTAATAGTTCCAAGGACACTAATTTCAGAATTTGCTTTCAACAGTAAATAATTTCAAAAACAACGTTATTTCTATATGTGCACAGGTGTATATTAGTTATGAATGCTTAAGATCTTAAGGAAATTCCATGTCTTACGTTTAGAGCTGTTTGATTTGGATCATAAGAGATTTAAAGTGTTTGCACTCATTGCATACCTTAGCTGATTTACTCTCAGTATGAAACGTAAAGTATAATACACTTTTGCCATCTAAAATGATGTGTCCAAGTCGATTACCTCATGATGAAATCTGAGGAGCAGCTGATCTCTGACATGCAGGGATGGTTTATAACCTGTGGCACATAGTAGTTCATGAATAGTGTGTTTATCGTGTGGACTGGGAGCACATGATGGCAAGATTTAGTCTTATTCCTGATTTTTTTGTTCTTTAGGTTTAAAACTAAGAGAACCAAATTTCACATTGAAAAGAACATTTAAGGTAGAGAATACAGGACAACTTCAAATTCACATAGAAACCATTGAAATCAGTGGATACTCCTGTGAAGGATATGGCTTTAAAGTGGTTAATTGTCAAGAGTTTGTTCTAAGTGCCAATGCCTCTAGAGATATCATCATCTTGTAAGTATTTTATTTTAAGCTATAATGAATCACTAACTTTCTATACTAGAGCTGCTCAAACTCTATGCAAAGATATGTTTTCATGTTTCCCAAAAGTCTTTATCCACAAATGTATTCATTTGATTTTTTTTTTTTTCCCACTTAATCTTTGGCTAAGGTATTTCTTCATATCTTAGTTTTCAAAGTTGTAAATTTTTTTTCACTTAATCTTTGGTTGAGGCATTTCTTCATGTCTCAGTTTTCAAAAGTCGTAAAACTTTCTCTCTGAAGTGGATCAGATAATCTTAGAAATCAATTTCAAAATTATTTTCAGGGTTATGTTAAAGCAAAAGATGTTGGTGTAAATTCACAGTCCCTCAGCAACAGATTTGTTTCATATGTGTACAATTTTTTCGTATTTTGCAGTATAAAGATACGTAATATTTTGGTTAGAAGACCGTTTTAATGCCCATCTCAGTAATAGCTGCAGCATATTTTAACAATTAATTGATAACTTGTTTTGTTATAAAGTTTATGCAATAAAATGCAACTTCTGTCCCTTAATTGAATATTTAATTTTGTGATCTTTAATGGATATTTACTTAATAAGTAGCTACATTATTGTATATAAGGCATAATGTGTGACACCTAAAGATGCAATGAGGAATAAGACACCTTTCCTCAAGGTGCATACAATTAGCAAAAAATAAAAATAAAATCATTGCAGCAGTAATCCATACTGCAGGAGATGATGAAAAAATCACTAGGCCCCTGAAGGTTTGTTTGTTTTTTTAAAAAACACGTTATTGGGACTGTAGCTTGGCAGAAGAGCATGGATTTAGATAAAGAAGAAAGAAGAAGGAGAGAAGGACACAAAGCTCAGGACCATTTTCTGAATTAATAATTACAGGAAACTGATTATTGTTACTTTTTAGTGTAAGTTCTCTCATTATTCACAGAATACAGTTGTTCCTGTTATTGACCATGGGACAATACTTTCTTCATCCTAAAATGAGGAAGTTGAGTAAAAGCGTCAAACTCAAATTCTGTTATATTTCAAAGGCTTATGGGATTGGTATTATATGTAGACTGCTTGTGAGATATTTTTAAAACTCAGCCTTACTGCCATCATTGTGTTTTAGGTTTACTCCTGATTTTACAGCTTCTAGAGTTATCCGGGAACTGAAGTTTATAACAACCAGTGGCTCTGAGTTTGTGTTTATATTGAATGCATCCCTTCCTTACCATATGTTAGCAACCTGTGCAGAAGCCCTACCCAGACCCAACTGGGAACTGGCTCTGTATATCATCATCTCAGGAATAATGAGGTACTTGTGTCTTGTTTCAAGGTTCATATTCATTCAACATGTAACACTGTTGACGGAGTGCCCACTCTGTGCCAGCCACTGTTCTGAGTTCTAGGATATGCCAGCGAACAAGATAGAACTCTGCCTTTATCAGGCTCCCAGACTGGTAGGAACAGTGAAAACTGAGCCCGTCTTGGGTGGCATATATACTAAACAGTCTTCTTTACCTCTGAAATTGGTTACACAAATTAAGTACATTTTGACGTCTTTTTTAAATGCTCAGATAAAGTTACTTGACTGGGGCATATATATAATATACTTAATACTACCTAGGCCACATGAGACTGATTAGAAATGTTTTTTAGATTCTCAGTGTCTTCATCTGTTGTCAGTATATTACTTTGTGTTTTAAGAATCAGATAGATTCACCTCTAAACTAATTTACATATTTATATCACACATCCTTTAGAGGAAACAGGTTGGAGAGTTGAAACTAAAATTCTTCTTAGTAAAAGAAAAATCAGATTCCAGACATTTCTTCTAATACATGTAATTATTGCCTCCATATAAAACCTCCATGTAAGATGGCATTCTATAAAAATTGATGAGCAGACCGGGCACAGCGGCTCACACCTGTATTCCCTGCACTTTGGGAGGCCGAGGCGGGCAGATCACCTGAGGTCAGGAGTGCAAGACCAGCCTGGCCAACATGGCGAAACCCCGTCTCTACTAAAAATACAAAAAATTAGCTGGGTGTGGTGGTGCATCCCTATAAGTCCAGCTACTCGGGAGGCTGAGGCAGGAAAGTTGCTTGAACCTGGGAGGCTGAGGTTGCAGTGAGCTGAGATCGCCCCATTGCACTCCAGTCTGAGCAATAAGAGTGAAACTTCATCTCAAAAAAAAAAAAGAAACAGAGAAAGAAAGAAAAACTGATGTGCAAACTTTTATCCATAAAGCTGTGGGTTTTGTCTGTTAAAAGTTGTCGCAGACAACTTGGTTTTCTATTATATCATTTTGTACTTTACCAAGAAACTCTGCCTTTAACGTCGAATTTTGTTGCTTGTTCACTAACAATCCTGATTTTCCAATTTTGTTTACCCCTGCAGTGCACTGTTTCTTTTGGTCATTGGAACAGCCTATTTGGAAGCTCAAGGAATATGGGAGCCATTTCGAAGGCGGCTATCCTTTGAGGCCTCGAACCCGCCCTTCGATGTGGGAAGGCCATTTGATCTCAGGAGAATCGTTGGTATTTCATCTGAAGGAAAGTATGTTCACATGCTGGCAATAAATTCCCTCGTGTACATAGATTTGGCTGATAAAATTACAAGAAAAATAAGTTGCTTTTCATCTTTGCTCAGGAGAAAAAAAATCTTAATTCTGATTACTTAATAGCACCCTGTATGGAACTCTGGGTGACTTAGAGCTCGTACTGGATACTGTGTTTTTATTATATTGATAAGGGTTAAAATACTTTTAGTTAGATCACTGACGGTCAATTATCAATGTTCAGATAGAACAGATTTTAGAGAGTAGTAGAAATTCTCCCTATTTCTTGCTATTTTTTCCCTAGTGTAGTTTGTATTTATGGTGGCTATACTGATGAAGTACTTTTTTTTTAATATTAGATTTTGTAGGTTGCTATTTACTGATCTGCAGTTGGTCCCTTTTTCAGCTTGAACACACTCAGCTGTGACCCCGGTCACAGTAGGGGGTTCTGTGGAGCAGGCGGTTCATCATCCCGACCCAGTGCCGGGAGTCATAAGCAGTGTGGCCCATCGGTCCACCCACACAGCAGTCACAGCAATAGAAACTCAGCTGACGTGGAAAACGTCAGAGCCAAAAACAGTTCAAGTACCTCTAGTAGGACTTCTGCTCAAGCAGCTTCTTCACAGTCTGCTAACAAAACAAGCCCCCTTGTCTTAGATTCGAACACAGTGACTCAAGGTCATACAGCAGGCAGAAAGTCCAAAGGGGCAAAGCAGAGCCAGCACGGCAGCCAGCACCATGCCCACAGCCCGCTGGAGCAGCACCCTCAGCCTCCTCCGCCACCGCCAGTGCCTCAGCCCCAGGAGCCGCAGCCCGAAAGGCTGTCTCCCGCCCCCCTCGCACACCCTTCCCACCCAGAACGTGCCAGCAGCACGAGGCACAGTTCCGAGGACTCGGACATCACCAGTCTCATAGAAGCCATGGACAAAGACTTCGACCACCATGACTCCCCAGCCCTAGAAGTGTTTACAGAGCAGCCTCCATCGCCATTGCCAAAAAGCAAAGGTAATCATCTCCTCCCACTGCTGGAGATCCATGATGTGTGAGGGAAAAGCTGGTACATGCTTAAGGAGCTGTTAAGATTATAGTTGTGGTAACCAACTAACTTAGTAGGTTCCTCTGGCTCAGATTTATCTCCAGAGTTGGACTTCAACTTTTCCATCAAAATGGCAATTAGAGGTATCTGTCATAAAAGATATATTTGTATTTCTTAGGTTGTTTACCAAAATCAGAAATTCTGCGGACATCTACTCTTTTTCTTTTCAGCTGCCTGTGATTGTGTTATTGTGATAGATTTAGCTTTTTTTTCATTGTTAAAACAATTTTGAGCAGAGGAGTAAAATGGAGATCATCTGCCTTTTAACTCCAAATTAGGATTTCTTCGCTTTCGAGCAGGGGTTGGCAGACTAAATTAGCAGGCCGAATGACCACCTGGTTTTATGAATAAAGTTTTATTGGAATAGAACCATGCTCATCTGTTGGTATATCCTCAGCTTTCCTGCTTCTATGGCAGAGTTAAGTAATGGTGACCAAAACAGTATGGCCCACAAAGCTGAAAATGTTTGCTATCGGGCCCTTAACTAAAAAAGCTTACCAAGCCTGCTTTAGAGTTCTGCTTACCGTATTAGTTACCTGCCTATTTCTGAGTAACAGATTACCCCAAAACCCAGGTGCTTAAAAGAACACACACTCTTACCTCACAGCTTGTGTGGTCAGGGATGTGAGTACAGCTTAGCTGGGTCCCATGGCCCTCACAAGACTGCAGTCACGGTGTTGGCCAAGGCTGATGTCATCTTAAGGTTCAGCTGAAGGTGGACCTGCCTCCATGTTCACACAGGCAGTTGATGGCGGGATTCAGTTCTTCATGGGCTGGCTGTGGCCAGAGGTCTGTCGTGGTTCCTATCCACAGGGCAGGTCACAGCTTGGCAGTTGGCTCCCCCAGAACAAACAAGGGGGCAAGGAGGAAGCAGGACGGAAGTCACTGTTTCTTATGATCTAATCTGGGAAGTGACATCGCATCAACGTTGTAGTATTCTGCTCATTCAAAGTGTGGTCCAGCCCACACTCCAGGAGAGAGAACCACACAAGGGCATAAATACCAAGAGGTAGACACCACTGGGAGCTTGGAAGTCTGCACCACAGACAAATGGGTAGACCAGTTTGTAAGCTCCAGAATCAAGAGGTAAAAACCAGTAAATAGCCTCTCGTTGTATTGTAGTTTCATCCCTTTACAGCCTGAGCTTTTTTGCGTCTTCCTTTCTCTCTCGTGGCAGCATGCTAATAATATACCTTATTCCAAGCCTATATCAGTCCCTTCCAGAATGGTTTACCAAGGAGTTTTTGGCTTCAGTTTATACAGCAAACAGGGATCTTGGCAGCCCTAAGAGGCCAGAAGAAACTTGACGTCCCAGAGTCTGGGAGTTTTAGATAATTTTTTAGTCCCAGTAATATGAAAACTAGCTCTATTGAGTCCTCTTGGAATTACATGCATTCGGATTTGTAAAACAGTAAGACGTCTTGAATATGATTGGTTAACCTTCTACAGAAATCCTTTTTTGGCCAACCCATTATTAACTGAGCTTACATATTTTAGGGTAATTTTTAGAATAATCTTAAGTGACTACTTAAAAGTTCTTTTGTAATTAGATCAAGTTACATAGCATTTTTTCCCACATTTAGGGCATGAATAAAATAAATCTGTATTATCCTCTCATCACAAAGAAAGAGTTGGGCAGTCAAATTGACTACCTCATTACTGTGTCTAACACAGTCTTCCAACATCAGCGTGATGGGTCCAGTTCTATTTTCAGGATCACTCATTGAGAACCTAAATTTTAAAGTGAAATACTTTTTAATTTTCAGTGGTCCTAGAGTCAGCCTACTAAAAGATACTCAGTGAGGGAGCATGGATGCCACATTATTGGTAACTCTTGAGCCTGTGAGGAGACAGTGGTTATAGGCTTCACAGGAGCGGCTACTCTACTCACTATGCTTCCCACTGATGCTGTTTGGTAAAAAGGAGGGAGCCCGTATCTATATTTTTTTTCTTCTTCACTGTTTTTGTTGCAGTATAGCATACATATAGAAAGACAGTCTTTAAAATGAACTTTAAAAGGTGGGCATTGACCTTGGGGTTGCAAACTAGTAAGTAGTATGTTGTGAAACTGTAGGCTTCCAGCCGGGCAGAACCTTTATAATCTTTCAGAAGCTTACCGCCACACCCTTGCAAATAGCAGATTTACATTACATATGAACATTCTCTTTTTAGAGGCCACACGTTCTTTTTTTTCCTCCCCCTGGTATCTCATACTAAAATTATTTCTTGTAATGAGCTTATGTACTTTCTGGCTTTTGGAAGCTGCTCAGAATGACCACTTCGAGTGACTGTGGTGATCTTCCTGGATCTTGCCTTCAGCGGTTGAATGGCTTGCAAGCCGCCCAGCCATGCTATGCCATCTCTCCAGTCCCTGCTTCCAATGGCAGGTGATGCCCAGAAATGCCGCCTCCTCGTGGTTGCCCTGAGCAGAGACTCATGTTGCCAACTAAGATTCTGAATTAGATTCTGTACTTCTTTGGTTTCTCCCACCTGTAACACTTAAACCCCATGGACTGGACAGCAGCCATTGCAGGATTGAGGGCTAAAACCCAAGAAAACCATGAGTCTGGCACAGTTGGTCTCAGTGTCTGCATTACCCAGAGAAATGGTGGCGTCTGTGGCCATTCTCGTTTCTGGCTTTGGCTTTATCAAGGGTAGGGAGAGGCAGAGAGTTGTGGCGTCCAGAGGCCCGGCTCTGCCATTAGGCAGGTGCAGATTATATCTTGACTCTGTCCCCTTTACTAACTGTGTGACTTTGGAAAAAAATGACTCCCCTGAGCCTGCACTTGTTATTTTTAAAGTGAAGGAAAGAGTTACTCCCCACGTCATAGGGGGTCAGCACCGCCATGGTGATTACTGGGGCAGGAAGTGGCACGTGCCATCTGCAGCCTGCTGAGTGGAAGGTGGCCGTGGAGCATCCCAGCAGAAGCATCTGTTTGGAACTTGGTCTCGAGGGTAAGAATTGGGACAAGCAGAGAGTCCTGAGAGCAAGGCCAAACGAGCAGGCAGCCAGCAGATAGCATGACAGAAAGCAGTGGAAGGTGTGGTTAGCACATCCCAGCAGGCAGGGCCCGGCGGAGCAGAGGCCGAAGAGTGCGCGCGGAGCCTGGACTTGAGGACATTATTTGTGACCTTGGAAAGAGCAGTTTGTGTGAAGCACTGTTGCCTCTGCGACCAAGTCACTGTGGCTTAGAGTAACTTTCACGTCAGACTGCTAGGGGTGGCCACTGACTAGTGAGTGTGTTGGGGGCTCCTACTCTTTAACCTATATTTTCCCTGTTTAATTTTTAACAAGGAAAAAGTATGCATGTATTGTATAGTAGGTTTTTTTTTTAGACATATAGAGTTACAACCAAGACAGTATTTTTTACGAAAAATGAATAATACCTGGAAACGTGGTGCTTGAAAATATCTGTGGGCCGAGGTCAGAAAGCCCATGGAGCTGAGACAGCAGTGCTGATCCACACTTGCCAAGGTTTCAGACGTGACCACCATGTCTCGTGCGCCCTGGTGATTGGCACTGCTTGCTGCAGTTTTCCAGAAGGCAACACTAGGCAGCACGGGAGCAAGACCCAGTTTGTGTGATTCTAACTCCTACACTGTGCTGCCTCCTCAGAGAAAAAGAGGGAGGGGGAAGAAAATGAGGAGATAATTGGTGAAACCATGTGCCCAGGTGGTGGAGTGGGCCGAGACCCAGTTTGGTGGATGATAAAAGGATGGACGCTCCGCAGGTGTGCCAGTGCGGGTGAGTTGGTAGAGATGGAGAGGCAGGATACAGGTTTTCACTTGAATTTGAGGAGTCACCTTGAGGCAGCATGTGGGTTTAGGGAAGTTTTTGCTTGAAGAAGTCATCCTCTGAGACTGCTTGGCATGAGTGGTAGGGTAGAAACACAAAATAGACAAAGTTTGGAATAGTCAAATTCCACGTCGCTGAGAATGTTGTAGGCCGGGGGAGTCAGCAGGGGCAGGAAACTTGGATTGCACACGGCCCCTTCAGCAACGTTGGCGGCCCCGCCAAGGGCCACTGAGGCACTGCCTCCGGTTCGTGTCACTTTCTCAGTGGTACCCTGCAGCCCAGTGGTGAAGAACAAAAGCTGGGTAGTTGGTGGAGTAGGGCAGTGCTGGAGTTCTGTGGGGCAGGGACAGCAAAAAGACAGCAAGTGAGGACATTACAGGAGTGCTGGCAGGAGAGTGGTGGGGTACTGTGCTGGCAGTGTGGAATTAGCAACCGCGGGGAGGACCTTTCGCCAGAAGGAACTTCACAGATGGAGCACATGGGTGAGTCAAGGGATGGGAGATCCAAGAGGTTGAATTTTGAGGATGGTGGGAGCAAGGAATGTTAGGGGACTAGGTCTGAAAAGGAGGTGTGAGTGTGGGGTTTCAGAGGAAACGCAGTTCTGGGCAATACCAGGTTCGTAGGCACAGCCTTGGAAATGGGATGTCAGAGTGAGCTCGAGGTGAGATCCACAGTCCTTATGCAACACTGAGTGCCTCGTTGTTTGGGAATTCAGAATTTTGGAAAGGTATGCGGTGCATACACCACACGATGCAGAAGACTGTAAAAGTAGGTGAACACCAGATCAGCCACCAAAAATAGTCATAGTAAGTTTTGTTTCTAAATGAGTTTGGGAAACAAAGCTTTGAGAGTGTTTTGGATTTCAGATTTACAGATAAGAGATTGTCGACCTGTATAAGGCCTGGGGTCCAGACAGTGGGAGGTCGAGGGTAAGAGGAAGTCCGTAAGTGTGATGCCAGCACCCCTGAAGCCTGGGGAGATGCTTTCTGGAGGTCACCGTTGGTGATTCTCTGGAGGTGTCCCTCTCAGGTGCTGTCACTGATATGACAGGGCCTGACGTGGGACCACACACGTTCAGAGAACCCATTTGCTAGGGATTGAAACTTCCCTGAAGTAATTCTTTTGGGTGGCAATTAAATGAAAGGATTTAAAGTGGGAGAGGGGCAACTAACTAGCTCAGACCAGCGATTCATTCAGAGCAAGTAGCGCAGACAAATTCATTACACAGCATTTAGTGACGATAAAGACGGAGTAAATGTCTAGGACATGCTTTTTACTTAGGTAATTCATAGTTTGCCTACATTTAAAACAGATTAGAGATAGTTTAAATTATCAAAGCACATGTAAAACAATGAATGAAAGTCAGAAATGGTTTTCGGTGTTTCATCTGTTTTTTAGTTATGGTACTAAAATGGCTAAAGTTTCAGCAGAAACCTAGAATAAAGTTAGTTGTTACCATTAAGTGTTAAAGTGAACTGCAAATTTTCTGGCAGTTATGGTTGAGGAAGAATGTCATATAGTTCTCCTGAAGGAAAAGGGGGCATAGGAGTTCATCTGAAAAAAGAGTTCGCTGGCATTAAATTCCTGCCTGAATCTGAGAACATCGAATAGTAGAACGGATATCGTGTCTCTGTTACAGAGACTATGGCAATGTTCTTCACATAGATCCTTTCTGTCGGTCCCCTGTCAAACCCAACTCTTCACATTGAATGAGAGCTCCTCACCTACACCGTGCCTCTCAGATGCACACTCAGCCTCCCCCACACGCACAGCATTTATGGTGACCGTGGGTGGTTCTCCACGCTAAATGTTTAGCTGCCAACGCGTTCTTCCACACACTGAGGTTAGCCCCAAGGTACCCCGCAGTCAGAGACAAATGTTTTTGTCAATAAAGAGTTTTGGTTTTTGGTTTTGGGGAGTTTGGTTGAGACAGAGTCTCACTCTGCCACCCAGGCTGGAAGTGCAGTGGTGTGATCTCAGCCCAGTGCAGCCTCCCAGACTCAAGGGATTCTTCCACCTCAGCCTCCCGAGTAGCTGGAACCATAGGCATGCACCACCATGCCTCATTTTTTTATTTTTATTTTTGGAGAGACAGGGTCTCCCTGTGTTGCCCATGCTGGGCTCAAGCAGTCCCCCCACCTCAGCCTCCCAAAGTGCTGGAATTACAAGCATGAGCCACTTTGTATCTGGCCACTTGTCTTTTTAGCTTTTTGTTTTGAGATAATTGTAGATTCACATGCAAATAATAAATTCAGAGATCCCATATACCTTTCACCCAGTTTCCCCCAATGGTAACACATTGCAAAACCACTGTACAATATGGCACCCAGGATAGTGATGCTGATACAGCCAAGACGCAGAACATTTCCAAGCCCACAGGAATCCTCATGGGCTCTTTTCTAGCCACACTCACTTCCCTCCTTCTTCAGCTTACCCCTTAGTCTGGCAACTATGATTGCATTTATGTAACATTCTTGAAATGACAAAATTGTAGAAATGGAGGAGATTAATAGTTGCCACACTAAGGAGAACTTTTTCCCCCGAAAGGAATGTGTCATTTTGGTTTTTCTGAGTCAGTTTAATTCTCTGGAGATTCGCCAGTTTGTTGCTTTTAATTGCTGAATAGTAGTCCATCGTATGGGTGTACCACAGGTTTTTCAGTCATTTGCTCATTGAAGAACATTTGGATTATGTCTAATTTAGGGCTATTATGTATAAAGATGCTATAAATATTTGTGTACAAGTTTTTGTATGAACACAGAGCTTCATTTCTCTGGGATATGTGCCCAGGAGTGAATTTGTTGGGTCTTATGATAGTTGCATATTTCATTTTTTTAAAGAAGCTGCCAAAACGTTCTCTCTAATGACCGTGCTGTATTCCATTCCCACCAGCAACGTGGGAGTGATCCAGGTTCTCCACGTCCTCAGCAGCATCTCCATTTTTTCCTGTTGAAGCCATTCTGATAAGTGTGTAGTGATACCTCTTTGTGGTTTTTATTTGCAGTCATTTTCTAATGGATAATGATGTTGAACATATTTTCATGTGCTTATTTGCCGTCTGTCTGTTTTCCTTGGTAAATATCTTCTTCATATCTTTTGCCCATTTTTTTAATTGGATTGTTTGGGGTTTTTTTTTACTATTGATTTTGAGAGTCATTTACATATTCTAGATACTAGTACTTTGTCAGATATGTGGTTTGCAAATATTTTTCACTTGTGTCTTTTTATCCTTTTATAGTCCGTGATTCATTTTGAGTTCAGTTTGTATGAAGTGTGAAACTTAGTTTGGAGTTCACTTGAAGTAGGGGGAAGATGTTAATTTTTCACTCGCTTTCCTAATAGTTACAGGGCTGGTCACAGCCTCTGTTTCATATTCGGTGAGTTGTGGTGGTTGTGTTTTCAATCAATCAGGTGGTCCATCATTTCATCGAAGTAATCACAGTTATGTGAATAGAGTTGTTTATAGTATTCCCTTACCATCGTGTTGATGTCTTTAGGGTCTATAGGAATATTCTGTTTCATTTCTGGTATTGGTAATTTGTGTCTTCTTTTTTTAGTTATTTTTGGGTTTTTTTTCAGTCTTCCTAGGTTTGTCAGTTTTATTGATCTCATCAAAGAACAGCTCTAGGTTTCATTCATTTGCCTCCATTGCTTATCTGTTTCATCCCAGTGCCTTCTGTGCTTACCTCCGTTACTACCTTCCTCCTGCTTGCTTTAGGTTTATTTTTCTGCTCCTTTTTTAGTTACGTAAGGTGGGAGTTTAAACTGTTAATACGGGACTTTTCCCCCCTTTTTATGTATGCTTTTAGTGCTATAAATTTCCTTCTCACTCCTGCTTTGTTGCTTTCCCACAAATTTTGATATATGGAACTTTCAGTTTTATTCCCTTCCCTTCTTTTTCTTTTGAGACTTTCTGTGACCCATGAATAATTTAGAAGTGTGTTGCTTAGTTTCCAGTCTTCCAAGATTGGAGATTCGGCCTATCTTTCTGTTACTGCTTTCTACTTTGAATCCACTATATTGGAGAATACACTACAAATGATTTCATTTATTTTAAATGTGTTGAGGTTTGTTTTATGGCCCCGGATGTGGTCTGTCTTGGCTTATGACCCACGGGCACTTGAAAAGAATGTATATTCTCCTGTTTCGTGTGGACTGGTTTATACATGTTCTTTAGAGTCTGTTGGTTGATAATGGTGTGAAGTTCTTTCCTTTCTGAGTTTTCTGTCTAGTTGTTATACTGTTGAGAGAAGGTTGTTGACATTTCCAAATGTAATTGTGGATTTCTCTTTTAGGTGTTTCTGCTTTACATAGTTTGCAGTGTTTTTGTTTGATGCGTTTACATTTAAGATTGCTGTAACTTCTTGGTGGATGGACTGTTTTATCATTATATAATGTCCTTCTTTGTTTCTAGTGATTTTCTTTCCTCTCAAGTTCATCTAGTATTAATATAGCCATTCCTGCTTTACTTTAATTAATGTTCCCATGATTTTTTTTTTTCCCTCCTTTTACTTCAGCCTGCCCATACCATTACGTTTGAAGGACGTTTCTTATAGACAGCATATAATTAGGTCATGATTTTTAATCCAGTCTGCCAGTCTCTGTATTTGTTATATAAGTACACTGTCTACTTTTAATATACTTATTGATATGTTAGGACTTAAATCTGCCATTTTATTTCGTTTTCTTTATTTTCTTTTTCCTGCCTTTTTGTGGGTTACTTGTATATTTTTTAGAATTGTTTTATCTGTAGCGTTTTTTAATGTATCTCTTCATATAGCTTTTTTTTTTTTTTTAGAGGTTGCTCTAGATATACATTATATGTACATAACTTCTCATGGTCCTGGGGTCATCATTTCACCCTCGCAAGTGAGCTGTAGAAACCTCATCTCCCTTTATGTTTCTTTGCTTTAGTTGTCTTAAATATTTCCTCTGCATACATTTAGGACCAAATCAGATAGTGTTTGAATTTTTACATCAGTCATCAAACATAATTTAGAAAACTTAAGATATGAAGGAAATCTTGTTTTGTTTATATATTTTTTCCTAATCCTCCAAGGTTCCTTCTTTGATCATTTCCTGTCTGTTTTAGTAACTTTCTTCAGCCATTTACTTAGGGTAGGTCTGTTGGATATGAATTCTCTGAGTTTTCTTTCATCTGAGAATGTCCGAATATTCCTGAAGGATATTTTCATCTGAGTATAGGATTCTGTAATGACGCTTGTTTTCTTTGAGAACTTGAAAAATGCTTCCTTTTAGCCTCCGTGGTTTCTCGTGAGAACTCTGTCATTCTAATTGTGTTTTCCCTGTAGGTCATGTGTCATTTTCTCCAGCTGATTTCAGGGTTTCTTTGTCTTTAGTTTTCACAGATTTGATTATAACGCATCTTGATGTGGATTCCTTTCTGTTTTCCCTTTTTGAGGCTTGCTCTTTTTTTTTTTTAGTCTATATAGGTTTAGTCTCACCAAATTTAGGAAGTTGTTTTTTTTTTTTTTTTTTTTTTTGTTTTTTTTTTTTTTAGACAGAGTCTCGCTCTGTGGCCCAGGCTGGAGTGCAGTGGCCGGAGCTCAGCTCACTGCAAGCTCCGCCTCCCGGGTTCCCGCCATTCTCCTGCCTCAGCCTCCGGAGTAGCTGGGACTACAGGCGCCCGCCACCTCGCCCGGCTAGTTTTTTGTATTTTTTAGTAGAGACGGGGTTTCACCGTATTAGCCAGGATGGTCTCGATTTCCTGACCTCGTGATCCACCCGTCTCGGCCTCCCAAAGTGCTGGGATTACAGGCTTGAGCCACTGCGCCCGGCCTAGGAAGTTTTTACCCATTGTTTCTTTAGGTTCTTCTTCAGCCCTCCCTTTTTCTCCTTTCCTTCTGAGATTTTGATGACACAAATGTTAGGTCTTTTGTTGTAACTGCACAGGTCCCTGAAGCTCTGTTCTTTTTTGTAGTCCGTTTTCTCTCATAATTTGTAATTGTCTGTATTTGTTTACTGATGATTTCCTGTCTCATCGGTTCTGCTGTTGAGCCCGTGCAGTGAGCTTTTTATTTCAGTTATGATATTTTTCAGTTCTGAAATTTCCATTTTGTTCTTCTGTAGCTTCTATGTCTTTGCTGAGGCTGTTTTTTCCGTTGTTTCAAGCGTGTTCATAATTGCTCATTGAACAAGCATTTTTGTGATGGCTTTGTCAGATAATTTCAACATCTCTCTCATCTTGGTGTTGGCATCTCTTTATTATTTTGTTTGTGTTTTCATTTGATTTGAGAAATTTCTGATTCTTGGTATGAAGAGTGGCTGTAGATTGAAACCTGGACCATTTGGGTATTAATGTTCTGAGACTGGATCTTACCTAACTAAACCTTCTGTTTTAGCTGGCTTTCTCTGACTGCTCTGGCAGAGGAAGAGGAAGGGGTTGTACCCCCTTTTTATTGCCAGGCAGTTAGAAGTCCTGGTTTCCTGCTGTCCTCTGTTGACACGCAAGAGCAAGGAGGCTCCTCATTACTGCTGGGTAGGGCTGGGAGTTCTGGTTCCCATGTTGTCTTTGCCGACCCCGCTGGGCAGTGGTAGAAGTCCTGACTGTCTACTAGGCCTCCTCTGGAGTTGGCTCCTTAGTGCGTGGCCAGGAAGGGGTGTTCATTACTGACTATCTGGAATGAAAGGCTCAGCTCCCTGCTTAGCCCTCCCTGACAGCACCATCACCAGCATGCTGGGATGTCTGGATACAGCCTTGCAAAGGTGGAAGTCTTGGCTCCCACTTTGGCCTTTGTTGGCATGAGTAGAGATGGCACCCCAGTTCTTATTGTGATGTTGGCCTGGAGCCTTTGTCTTGCTGTACTGCCCCTTTCCTGCACCTTTGGCAAGAGAGAGCTGACTTTTGTTGAGGCTTTGTTTATCTCTGCACATTGGTGTTTCTGAGTGGATGTGTGTGGCAGAAAGAAAACCCAGGAACCTTACCATCATGCCTTTCCTCAGACCCCAGTCTCCCTCCAGTCTGTCACCTTCTCTGCCTTTCAGAGTCATCTTCTTTGCTTTTTGTATACTGCCTAGAGTTTTCAGTTGTGCTTGGCAGGAAGAATAAGGAAAAGATCTGCTCCATCTCCCCAGACGTGTAGGTCTCCAGGTGTTTGGTTGGTTGGTTGGTTTAAATGAGATTTATATTTCCCAATTAGGGAAAATCTTGGGCTCCACTAAGTGTAGAGACTGAAATGGGATTAGAAAGTCATTTGTAGAAATTCGCACTGTAAAGCCACAGATTGGTAATAATCTCACAAAAAGCAAACTCATTGGTGATAAGCACTCATCCCAGAAGAGCATTACAGTCTACTTATTGATGGGATAAGTGACTTATAAAGGATTGAGATGGGATAAGCATTTGGACTTGGGTTAGTGAGTCTCAGAGCAGGTCACACAGCGTTGGTATATTTCACTGTTGAGAAGGCGAAACACTGACTCGTGCAGCCTGGCAGATGCTGCTGGGCACCTGCCACGTGCTGGGTGCTGTGCAAGGCACTGTGGCTGGAGAGATCAGTAAGGCCTTATCCCAGCCCTTAGGTGCTTAGGCTGTATGGCAAATAGAGTCAAGGGGGTCCATGCCAGGAGCCTGGAAAGGGACGATCTCAGGGAGAATGTCGCAGAAGAGCTTCATGTCCAGAGACAGACCTGAATGATTGCATGACCTCAGTAGGTGAGGAGTCCGTGTGGAGATCGTGGGAGCAGACAGGCAGGGTGACCAGCCTCAGGTGAGGAGTCCGTGTGGAGATCGTGGGAGCAGACAGGCAGGGTGACCAGCCTCAGGTGAGGAGTCCGTGTGGAGATCATGGGAGCAGACAGGCAGGGTGACCAGCCTCAGGGATGCTTCATCCAGGAGACATCCTGTCTTCTCCACTGTTCACTGAGTTCATTAATTCATCTTTGAGAGGACAGTCTCCCTCTGAATTCTGTTTTTTTAATTGGCAAACAATAATTATATATGTTATACAACGATTGGCCCTGATAGGTCAAGGGTGGAGCATGTGGAAGAGTTAGAGATAGGCTGGAGCAGACACTGGTAAGGTAGGTGAATCCAAATTTGAACTTTATCCTATAGAAAATGAGGGACAGGATAACATTTCTAAGCTTTAAAAATGTTTCAAAAGGAAGTCAGGCTATTGACAGGGTATAAAACAGTGGGGTGGGAGAGTGGGGTAGGAAGAGACGCTCAGCAGGGAGACAAGGCCATTGTGGATGGCCAGGCAACACTTGAGGAAGCCCTGGGCTTAGGGAGTGGCGGTGGGGGTGCATGAGAAAAGAATTTGAGGTTTTAGAAGTAGAATCCATTCCTACTGATGGATTGATGGCAAAATTGCATCATTTAGATCATTTCTTCCAGGTGACTCAGAATTCCCCCAATTCTGCTCCGAATGACAGCACCTACCCACCAGACAGTCCCAGGGGACAGAGAAATAGGAAATGAGGCCCTGCATTTTCACCAGCTATTCCCCCACCAAGTCTGATAAACCTGGATAAAATTTAGACCTAAAAGCCAGGGAATCCTTTTGCTTTTGGTTTTGTGTTTGCTTTTGTTTTGTTTTGTTTTGTTTTTTGTTTGGTTTTGGTTTTGGTTTTTTGGAGAAAAGGTCTCACTCTGTGACCCAGGATGGAGTGCAGTGGTGCAGTCATAACTCACTGTAACCTCAAACTCCTGGGCCCAAGAGATCCTCCTGCCTCAGCCTTCTGAGTAGCTAGATCTACAGGTGTGTGCCGCCACACCCGGCTAGTTTGATTTTAAAATTTTTTGTAGAGATGAGGTCTCACCGTGTTACCCAGGCTGGTCTGGAACACCTGGTCTCAAGTGATCTTCCTGCTTTGGCTTCCCAAACCTTTGGGGATTACAGGCCACTGTTACACCCAGCCCAGGGATTCCTAAATGGACCATACATTATTACTGTCACCTGGAGGTCTTGTTAAACAGATTGCTGTGCCTGCCCGCAGAGTTCTGGTTCTGTAGGTCTGGAATGGCCATAAAATTTGCATTTCTAACAAGGTCCCAGGTGATGAGGACTCTGGGGCAACAGGGGACACTTTGAGAACTACCGACCTAACAAAAGATTTGGAAGAGTCTCTCCTTTCCCTGAAGCCCAGTCTTTCTCCTGGAACCTAGCCCTGAGGAAGAGACGAGACCGTTAGGAACACGCTTGCCCTGAGAGTCAGCTTCCTGCTCCAGCCCACCCAGGGGCAAGCGGGAGGCACAGGCCACTCCCTGCACAGCCTGTGGGGACATGGACTGCCTGCAGCCAGACGTTGGCCATCCAGTCTAATCAGGTTAGGGAAGGCACGTTGTCTCCCCTCCCACTAACATATGAACTTGGGAATCCAAACAGCAGAAGAAATCATATGTGGCCCTGAGGTAGCTCCTAGTCTGGGTGGTTGGATGGATGTTGATGCCGTAGACCAGTGGCTGTCAGCCTGGTACGCAGGAGAATCTCTAGGTTCTGGGTGGGTGGGTGTTGATGCCGTGGACCGGGGGCTGTCAGCCTGGTGTGCAGGAGAATCTCTAGGTTCTGGGTGGTTGGATGGATGTTGATGCCGTGGACCGGGGGCTGTCAGCCTGGTGTGCAGGAGAATCTCTAGGTTCTGGGTGGTTGGATGGATGTTGATGCCGTGGACTGGGGGCTGTCAGCCTGGTGTGCAGGAGAATCTCTAGGTTCTGGGTGGTTGGATGGATGTTGATGCCGTGACTGGGGGCTGTCAGCTGGTGTGCAGGAGAATCTCTAGGTTCTGGGTGGTTGGATGGATGTTGATGCCGTGGACTGGGGGCTGTCAGCCTGGTGTGCAGGAGAATCTCTAGGTTCTGGGTGGTGGGTGTTGATGCCGTGGACCGGGGGCTGTCAGCCTGGTGTGCAGGAGAATCTCTAGGTTCTGGTGGTTGGATGGATGTTGATGCCGTGGACCGGGGGCTGTCAGCTGGTGTGCAGGAGAATCTCTAGGTTCTGGGTGGTTGGATGGATGTTGATGCCGTGGACTGGGGGCTGTCAGCCTGGTGTGCAGGAGAATCTCTAGGTTCTGGGTGGGTGGGTGTTGATGCCGTGGACCGGGGGCTGTCAGCCTGGTGTGCAGGAGAATCTCTAGGTTCTGGGTGGTTGGATGGATGTTGATGCCGTGGACTGGGGGCTGTCAGCTGGTGTGCAGGAGAATCTCTAGGTTCTGGGTGGTTGGATGGATGTTGATGCCGTGGACTGGGGGCTGTCAGCCTGGTGCCCAGGAGAATCCCTCAGTTCCATCCAGAACTGTTGAGTCAGAATCTCTCTGAGGGTCGGGCCCAGACTGTAGTATTTTCTTTTTAGCATTCCATGGGTTATTCTAAAATGTGTCTGGTTAAGAACCATAATTACAAACCTGAGAATAGTTAACTCGGTTTCGGACATTTGGGGTTCGGATTGTTGATGTTAGTGAAATTGAGCCCTAGGGAGAATGTAAAGGAAAAAGAGAAAGAGCTCCAAGGGGGGATCTCTAGGGAATACCAGCAAAGACAGAGCCAGTCGTGAAGTTGTCAGAAGAAGGGGTTCGTGGTGGGGCCCGGCAGGGTCAAGGGGTACACTCTGCAGTGTGTGGTGGAACGGGAAGGTCGTGTAGAATGAGGAATGATAGGCGTCAACAGGTTAGAGATTCTTGTCAACCTTTTCAAAATCACATTTGTTAAGGTGCTAGGGACAGAAGTCCAAGGGCTGCATATTGAGTTAATAAGGTGATGATTTTAAGGTAAAAAGGGTAAATTACTCTTTCGTGCGATAATTCTTTTTTTTTTTGAGACGGAGTCTCGCTCTGTCACCCAGGCTGGAGTGCAGTGGCGCGATCTCGGCTCACTGCAAGCTCCGCCTCCTGAGTTCAAATGATTCACCTGCCTCAGCCTCCTGGTAACTGGGATTACAGGCACTCGCCACCATGCCCAGCTAATTTTTATATTTTTAGTAGAGATGAGGTTTCGTCATATTAGCCAGGCTGGTCTCAAACTCCTGACCTCAAGTGATCCGCCCTCCTGGGCCTCCGAAAGTTCTGGGATTACAGGCGTGAGCCGAAGTATCCTTTTGTTACTGAAGTTTTCAGCTTAACTATTGATCTGTGAGGTATTTTTTGTCTATTCATAGCTTCACTTTTTGAGTTTAGTTTTTGAAAACTCATTTCCAGCCATTTTGTATTTATTATGGAAGTTTCAGGTTATTATAAATATAGATTATTGATACAGATTTACTGCCCCTCACCCAAAGAACCTAAGCATGATAAAATTACATAAGTGCAGGTGAGAAGTTTATTATATGGGGAACTGATCTTGATTGTATGGGAAATTTTGAGGTCTTCTCAGCCTGGGCTGTTGAACTCTCAGAATGTAAGAAATCCCAGAGCTGGTGGAGCAAAGCAGGACACTCCCCTTCCTGTCTACTGTGGTGGGGAGAAGCTCTGGCTCTTCGATGTAGGTCAGGGGCCTGTTTTTTGTTGGTGTGGTTTGGTTTGGTTTGGTTTGGTTTTTTGAGGCAGGGTCTTGCTCTGTTGTCCAGGCTGGGGCACAGTGGCACAATTATAATTAAACTAGTTAGTCCTATGCTTGAAACGACATGCCCCTTCAATTTTTGAGACTTACTATCCCAGTTTGGTTTCAAATCTAACACTTCTTGGAATCAGTGTGCAATAAATGATGAAATGACATTCCTGGAAATCACTAAGAGATTTACTTACTCTTTTTCTAGCTCAGGCTCAGCAAACGTTTTCTGTAAAGGGCCAGGTAGTAAATGTTTGAGGCTTTATGGGCCACAGACTCTCTGTGTTGCCTCTTCTCATTTGTGTCTTTTTTTCGACCACTTCAAAAATGTAAAAATCATTCTTACTCAACAAGCCATACAAAACAGACTGCAGGCCAGATTTGGCCCATGGGCCATAGTTTGCCAACCCATTTTAAACACTGAGGTTTGAGTCTCTGGCACGCATTAATGGTGATATTCTCTGGGATAATGCGTAAAACACTGGAGTTTTAATTAATTTGTGTTAAGTCACCATTATTGAAAAGATGTATTAGGAATTACGACCCGTACAGACTGGGTTAAAATGTGGCTTGTGTGGCTTCTGCAGCTTGCACCTGCCTGCCTGCCTGCCCAGGTGATTTTGCAGGCACAATCTGAGGTGCCAGAACCCGGGGCTTTCTCTGCCTCTGTCTAGTCCTGCTGGACTGTAAGCTCCACGAGGGCAGGGGTTATATTGTTCACTGCTGTGTTTCCAGCACACACAACACCACTGGGAAATACGTTCGGGGTTGGTTCTCATTTCTCTTGATAGCATCCAGATTTTTAAAAGTAATTGGCTTTCTGTATGTCCATTTTACTCTCTGTCCATATATATACAACGTTACATAGTACCCACGCGCCATTCACCGTTCCCAGGGTTTATGTAATTCCTCAGTACAGCCCTGTATGGTCTTGTCTCTCCATCGTCCAGATGAGAGGCCATGATCAGGCAGCTAGTTTGTAGAAAGCTGCCAGGGTTTGAACCCAGCCATTGTGGCTACACTGCTGGGACTCAGCACACCTAAAGGGAAGGACTTGGGTGGCTCGTTGTTCATGTCACCATCAGGCTTCCGTCTCCCAGCAGATGTCAGAGATCTCTGGTTTTCACTTCTGTAACTTTTCTAAGCTCCATCACCCTTTGGAGAATATTACGCACATTCTGAGACAGACATACAGATTTGTCAAAACTGTCAGGTTTGTCCAAACACTGAACTGTACCCTTAAAATGGGTGTGTTCTATCGCATGTAAGTCGTATCTCAGTAAAGTTGATTTTTTAAATTGTTCTCATCACAAAGTCATATGGATTTGGGATGCTTTAATTAGAGAAGAAAGAAAGAAACCTTTTTTACTCAGAAGAGAGTCCAGCCTCTTCAAAAAAAAGTTGTAATTGTTTTGTTTTCCAAGCTAGCTATTTAAAAATCAGGAGTTCTGGCCGGGCGCGGTGGCTCACGCCTGTAATCCCAGCACTTTGGGAGGCCGAGGCAGGTGGATCACGAGGTCAGGAGATCGAGACCATCCTGGCTAACACAGTGAAACCCCGTCTCTACTAAAAATACAAAAAATTAGCCTGACGTGGTGACGGGCGCCTGTAATCCCAGCTACTCGGGAGGCTGAGGCAGGAGAATGGTGTGAACCCGGGAGGCGGAGCTGGCAGTGAGCTGAGATCACACCACCGCACTCCAGCCTGGGGGACAGAGCAAGACTCCATCTCAAAAAAAAACAAGAGTTCTTTTACTTTTAATTTTTACCCTCAGGGAAAGGAAAACCTCTTCAGCGCAAGGTGAAACCACCTAAGAAGCAAGAGGAAAAGGAGAAGAAGGGAAAGGGAAAGCCGCAGGAAGACGAGCTAAAGGACTCTTTGGCTGATGATGACAGCTCCTCCACCACCACAGAGACCTCCAACCCCGACACAGAGCCGCTCCTCAAGGAGGTACGGGCTGATCTCACAAAACAAAAGACGAGGGAGAAAGAGAGGTCTCCTGCAGCACACAAGACCTTCCATCTCATAGATTCTGGTTTTAGTACAAAAGTAATGTTTAAATCTAGCATGAACACCCACTGAGGAATGGTTCATGTGCCGGCCGTGCCTCCAGAGTCATTCCCCTGCAGGCCGCATTCACAGCTCTGGGGATGAATGACTCCATGTCCTCTAGGGAAGAGCAGTTGGAAGCATGTTAATACAGTAAGGTGGTTGGAAACTGGCAACACTGCTTGCAAGCTAGGGACTGTCTGGAATAGTAACTGTTCCACGTCATGAAACTTCTTTCAGATTTTAAGGATCAGAAGAATGAGAAGGAACGCTACCATTTTAATTAGGTTGTGTTTTTCCTGTCATGTTGCTCCTAGCACCTGCTGGAAGCGGGGTTTTGGTGGCAGCTTACTCTCCCAAGCAGTAGAGTGGTGACTGCCCTGGAGGGAGCGTGGCCCCAGGAAAGACCCCAGGCTTTAATGGCCCCCGGGGACGAGGAGCCCAGCCCAGGATACATCCCCACACCAAGAATTTGCCTCGCCCGCTGGAGGCCTCGGCTCCCAGGGCTGTTACCACAGCAGGAAGAGCAGTGCAAAGTGTCGGGTCCAGTGGGCCTTAGTGATGGGGTCAGAGTACTGCTGTGAGTAGTATGGCGTGTGCAAGAAAAAGGGTAATCATTCCACTCTGGCGCTTTTATTTTTAGATAAATAGATTTCAAATCTAAACTGATCCTAATATAGCCTTTAATGTTGTAGAACAGACTTTCTTTTTTAGTTTTAGTCTAGTGACCAAGGAATGACTTCTTACAGATTTCCAGCATTGATGATTCATTCACATGCGTTAATGTTTAAAATGAAATTTATATGTAAGTTACTTTCAAGTCAGCCGCCTTCCCCTTTGCGTTCCCTTACCGTTACCGAGGTCCTATGTCTACCCCTAGCCCAACTCCTAGCTAGTGCTGGAGCTCTGTAGTTTATAGCGCTTTATAAATTACTTCAGAGAAGCAGAAAGCCCTGTGCTGAAGTTTGAGTAAAATCCCAGCAGTTGAAACCCTGTGCATCAGAGTTGGGAAGGCATTTTCAGCCCAGGCCTTCTGCACACCTTTCTGCTACCTCCCTTCCCACCTGCCGGCCTCTTCCTGCTCACCCTGCTGCGGCCCCCTCTCCAGTGGCCCCCAGCGGCCAGTGTTCTGTGCTTGCCCATTGGTGTCATTCTTAGCTCCCTGTTGTTCATTCCCTCCTGTGTTCCCAGCTCCTTCCATGCTATTTGTGCAGCTCAGAACTGACATCCTTCATGAGACCTTCTTGTCTAGTTACTACCCTGTCACCTCCAATGCGTTGTCATTCCTCCTGCTCAGTAATCTGCATAGAGGCTGCTTTTATTTCTCTGCGACTGATCTCAGTTTGTCAGTTAATGTGTATTTTTTTCTCAACTAAATCACAACTTTGATAGGTCATTTTCTCTTGCATGTCTTTTCCAATTCTGTTCTACTCATTCAGTCAACACACAGGAATTGAGCACCCACGTGCCAGGCCACGTGCTAGGTGCATAGGCAACAACAGTGGACAAAAGGCCACATCCCTTGTCCTCGAAAAGCTCATGGCTTACAAAATACCTCATGGGTCAAGTATTCAGAGACTTCATGAGTAACTCAAAATAGTTTCAAACGATGTGTGAGCCAGGGAGATGTTTTAGCCCTAGCTCTGGTTATTTACTCTTGACAGTTAAATAGAGTCACCTGGTGTGACCTATTACAATCCAAGCTGTCTTCATAATCATAAATTGTAAAGCTCTTGGGTAGACGCTAATTCACCACATGCTTATAGCTCCCCTCCATAGCCATCGCTGTCCCCCTTTTGCTGAGTACGTCCTTCCCCATCAGTCCCCACCAGTGCTTCCGTGAACACAGTGATTCATAGATTGTCTGGGGCAGAGAACCAGGTTGCTTTTAGTACACAGCCCACTCCACATGCAGCTCCCCAGGCGAGTTCAGCAATACCTGAGTGCAGCCTGCGCAACATGGTGAAACCCCATTTCTACAGAAAATACAAGAATTAGCTGGGCCTGGTGGCATGTACCTATAGTCCTAGCTACTCAGGAGGCTGAGGTGAGAGGATCGCTTGAGCCCAGGGGTGACAGAATGAGTACTTTGTCTCCAAAAAAAAAAAAAAAACCACACACACAATACATGAGTAGATGTAGACCCTGTTCGGGAGACAGGTCCACTGATCTCACACTCGAATGCTGCAACGATGTCAGATTGCCACAGAAACACGTGGGGCAGGTTCTGTACTTTCCTGGTCCTGGCTGTGCTGGGTGGTACAGCTTTAAGATGCATCTTGAGTGTGGCCACCCAGTCCAGATTCCACATTCGAGTGGGCAGGACAGCCCTTCTGTGCTGCTGCAATGGCCAGTAACATTTCCACAGCAGAGGTCCATGCTGGCGTCTGTCATGTGTCTCCCTCCTGCTAGACTTCACCATCCTTAGGAGGAGAAACTGGGCCCTCTTGGTAATCCCATGGCCTGGCACCAAGTGGGTGACCTGTAAATGTGTGTGGATGAAGTGGACGAAGAGCCCCTCCCATTGATGGAGCAGCTGTTAGCATTAAACCAGTCGGAACCCTGCTGCAGTCTCAGGCAGGCGAGCGTGGCCCCTGTGTGCTGCCGGCACTGCGCTCTTGTCCTGACAGTTTGTGCTCAGGATGGGGTGCATGGCTGGAGTGCTTGACTTTATACTGCAGTCTCTACTGAACTTTTCTTTTAAGGAAATGTAATGTTTTACTCCCCAGTGCTTGAAAAGAAGCTACCGGTTTGCTACTGCCACTATCACCTCCAGTCAGGATATGAGTGTAAATTAAAATGATGTTCTTTACTCCAACTCATCAAAACATAGTCGAGATAAATTTTGCTTTGAGATGGGGTCTCGCTCTGTCGCCCAGGCTGGAGTTCAGTGGCATGATCTTGGCTCACTGCAACCCCCGCCTCTCCAGTTCAAGCGATTCTCATGCCTCAGCCTCCCGAGTAGCTGGGATTACAGGCATGCACCACCATGCCCAGCTAATTTTTTGGATTTTTAGAAGAGACAGGGTTTTACCATGTTGCCCAGACTGGTCTTGAACTCCTGAGCTCAGGCAATCCACCTGCCTTGGCCTCCCAGAGAGCTGGGATTACAGGCATGAGCCACCGCACCCAGCCGAGACAAATTAAAGAAGGCCAAAAAATTGACAGAACCACAATGAAGACAGATTGGAAGAAAGGAGTTTGTTTTTACATATATGATTTGTGTATTTTTACATCTTTGATTTTGTGTCTGTATCTTAAAATGGAACTAATTTCAGTCATTTTATTAATCCTTCTCAGCAATTAAGTGTCCATTTTTTACAGGATACAGAAAAGCAAAAGGGAAAACAAGCCATGCCTGAAAAACATGAAAGTGAAATGTCTCAAGTGAAGCAAAAAAGCAAAAAACTCTTAATTAAGAAAGAAATCCCAACAGATGTGAAACCCAGGTGAGAGAAATAAATGTACAGAGAAATAAGGTCTATAAAGAAGTTGCTGGCAAATGCCAGGTGCTGTTTTGATTTGGTTGACTGCTTGGCTTTTTGGGGGGTTTATAGCAAAATCCAGGTGCAGCATCACATTCCTCTTGGGATTTTTCTGTCACCTGACACGTACTGTTGTTGACTCGGAACAGCCATATGCTTCTCAAGTCAGACGTGCAGAGGACAGAGCTCACAATCTGTTATAAAAATTTAGAAGGGGCCGGGCGCGGTGGCTCAAGCCTGTAATCCCAGCACTTTGGGAGGCCGAGGCGGGTGGATCACGAGGTCAAGAGATCGAGACCATCCTGGCTAACACGATGAAACCCCGTCTCTACTAAAAAAATACAAAAAACTAGCCGGGCGAGGTGGCGGCGCCTGTAGTCCCAGCTACTCAGGAGGCTGAGGCAGGAGAATGGCGTAAACCCGGGAGGTGGAGCTTGCAGTGAGCTGAGATCCAGCCACTGTACTCCAGCCTGGGCGACAGAGCGAGACTCCGTCTCAAAAAAAAAAAAAAAAAAAAAATTTAGAAGGAAAATTTCTGTTGGTGATTCAGTCCCAGGATGAGATCCATTTTACTTCTGCACAGAGATGACCTTGAAGATTGAACCATAGGCCCAAGCATGACTTTCCTCCAAAAGAGTTCTGGGTCTGGTGAATTGTTAAGCCAGTTGGGATCTAGAGTTCTGTGCCATGAAACTTGGAAAAGTTTATTCTTCCGTAAAAGTGGTTCAGGGCAGATGTCAGCAGTCAGACAGTTCTACCATTAAATAACTCCAGTTCCTCCCCATGGGATGCGATTCACTGGCCCCCACCGGGAGGGCTCGTGCAGGCTGTTTCCCCAGGGAGATGAGTGAGTTGAACTGTTGAGTTGTTAACTGAAGTTACTTCACATTTTCATTTAACCTTGGCTCAGCGTCTACCTCATAATTTTAGTGTTGGTGCGTCAGTAGTACCTTTCCTGGTTCATCGTACGGAACCGTCATCAGCATGGGAGCTGCTGTCCGCCCGTTTGTGGGTTGTGATGAGTGGGAAGTGATAGAGGAAGTCGAATAAATTAGGTGTGAATTTAAAAGGCAGGCATGGCTTGCCTGTCATCGTAAGTGTGAACCTTAGATCTGTGGAAGGTCTGTTCTTACTCTCATCCTGGGAAACGTACTTGAGTTTTGCAGAAGCACCACTGACCTAGACTCTGTCCTTAGATTTTACGGCTTCAGGCAGGGCCAGTCCTGTCCTGTAGAACCCAAAAGCTAGTAAGAAATCAGTGGTTACTGCAGTAAAATTTAACCTTGTCCCTGAATTTATGAAATAATACAGTATATGGTGGTGATTAGTAATGAAGTATTTGTACCTAAAATTTACTCTTCTGTGGAAATTGTTAGTTCAGGTGACCAGGTCCCACAATTTGAGAGCAGTCTGGCCCAGGTAGAAGGAACGTCTAGCAGAGTGGTGTCAGGTGGTTGATCATTTAAGGGGAGAAAGAAGAGACCACCTCTTCTGAAGAGGAGGTTCACATACTTGGATCTCTCCTGAGAGAAACCCACCTGAGACACCAATATCCTGGCACTCCAGGACAGGAATAACACTGGGTGACTGGCTAGAGATTCTTCTTCTAGGCCTTTTTCAGGCTTAGGTGAGTGATCAGATACTTTAAAGTAAATGAGGCTAATAAGTCCAAATAATGGAAATCCTCATTTTTACATTTGCACAAATCTTGTGAGGTAGACAGACATGCAATTCCTATGATGATAAATTTTAAAATCAGGGCTTCTAAGAATTGCCTTAGAGACACCATTCCGTAGGTGACTGTCGCCAAATTGGCCCTGTTGATTAGCCCTAATGCCTGAGCTCAGTATTGTGAAGCAGAGAGAACACACTAATCCTAACCCCCGTTCCTGTTCCTGTTCCGCTGACTTCTGTTGTATTCTGATTTTTTTTACAAGTTGACCATTAGCAAATTTGCATTTGAAAAGTTAGTCAGAGACATCACTTGAGTGTCACTACCTTTGCAAGGGTTTTTAGTTCTCTGGTAAACCAAAAAGCTTAGGGTGGTCAGTCCTGAACCACCCAGTCAAGGGGCAGTTATGGCAATAACCCGTGGCTCTCAATATGGAGTTAAAAGATAAATCGACTGGGCGTGGTGGCTCACGCCTGTAATCCCAGCACTTTGGGAGGCCAAGGAGGGCGGATCACGAGGTCAAGAGATTGAGATCGTCCTGGCTAACATGGTGAAACCCCGTCTCTACTAAAAATATAAAAAAATTAGCCGGGTGTGGTGGCGGCGCCTGTAGTCCCAGCTACTTGGGAGGCTGAGGCAGGAGAATGGCGTGAACCTGGGAGGCGGAGCTTGCAGTGAGCCAAGATAGCGCCACCGCTCTCCAGCCTGGGCGACAGAGCGAGACTCCGTCTCAAAAAAAGATAAATCATCACCAGAACACAATTCAAGCTGTGTACTTGAAACTGTCTTTTGTAACTGAAGAAATCTGTATGCAACCTGTCTTCTAACCTCCTTTATCTAATCTCTTTAAACACACTGATCTCTTGTTTTTCTGAACTCAGGGATGAAAGTATTGAGAGTCAGAGTGTATTAGTTCATCAGTCATTTAATCAAATAAAGACTGGTTTTTTTAATAACCAGAGAAGGTTGACTCTCTGAACAGAGCCAATCTCTGACTCCACTGCATTCTGATAGTAAATGTCAAACACTGTCCCTCAGATAGAATCATGGCCAGTCCTAGCTTTAGTGATTCCTGAAATTCCTGTCACCTTTTAGTGTGTTAATATATGATCTCACATATCTGAAGGACAGGTGCACATCTTTTCATAAGCTATGTCATTAATAAGGCATATATCATTGCTTTCTTTTGGAAGCTTTATAAGAGGTGATAAAGCCAAAGGAACAGCTCACCCCCATCCATCCACACTCCCAAGAGCTGACCTCAAAAAAATCACTTCTAGGAAATGGGAGCGTGGGGCTGCAGCCGCAGTCTGATCTAACCGCGTTTTCCAGCTGTGGTAACATAGAAATGGGCCTGCAGACCCTCAGAAGACTCTAGTCTGTGTCAGAGATGCCAGGGAATGGGAATCAGATCTCAGGCACTGAAGGTTTCTGCAGAACCAGGAAGGACCCAGGGCATCCCTGGTTTAGGATCCTGAGTATTCACTGATCCTTCTGTTTTTCTATTTGTTTATCAACAGTGTATGTTTACATAAATGTAATAATCTAAAATAAGCAAAAGAAGTTAAGTAGATAAACTAATCATATTATCTCTAAAAATCTGCTTAAATAACACGCTCAACTCAGGGCCAAGGGCCGTGAACACCACACTGCGCACACCAGCCCCAGACCTGTCAGCACTGAGGAAACTCTGCCTCCACAGCCGGTCACGCCCCCAGCTGTGTCCTCAGGTCTGCTTCTCTCCTCCCCAGACAGAGGTGTGTACTGTGTATTACAGGAATAAAAATAGGCCAGGCCCGAGTCAGGTGTAACGTTGTGAAAAGCAAAAATAGAAATCAAATATATCAGAATATTAAGAAAAAGGAAAACATTATTATTTTAAAATGGGGGAAAATATATTATAAAAACAGTCCAGGTGTGGTAGCTCACACCTGTAATCCCAGCACTTTGGGAGGTCAAGGCAGGAAGATTGCTTGAGCCCAGGAGTTCAAGACCAGCCTGGACAGTATAGCAAGACCTCATCTTACAAAAATTTTTTCTTTTAAATTAGCCAGGTGTGGTGGCACACACCTGTAGTCCCAACTACTAGGGAGGTTGAGGCAGGAGAATTGCTTGAGCCCAGGAGTTAAGAGACTGCAGAGAGCCGTGATTGCACCACTGCACTCTAGCCTGGGCAACAGAGACCCTGTCAATAAGTAAATAAATCCTGGCATCTGAACCACCTTTCTGTTTTTCCTTTTTAAAAAGAATCACTTGGCCAGGTGCGGTGGCTCAAGCCTGTAATCCCAGCACTTTGGGAGGCCGAGACGGGCGGATCACGAGGTCAGGAGATCGAGACCATCCTGGCTAACACGGTGAAACCCCGTCTCTACTAAAAATACAAAAACTAGCCGGGCGAGGTGGCGGGCGCCTGTAGTCCCAGCTACTCCGGAGGCTGAGGCAGGAGAATGGCGTAAACCCGGGAGGCAGAGCTTGCAGTGAGCTGAGATCCGGCCACTGCACTCTAGTCCGGGCGACAGAGCAAGACTCCGCCTCAAAAAAAAAAAAAAAAAAAAAGAATCACTTGAGTCTGAGCACGGTGGCTCACGCCTGTAATCCCAGCACTTTGGGAGGCCAAGGAGGGCAGATGACCTGAGGTCAGGACTTCGAGACCAGCCGCAACAACATGGTGAAACCCCATCTCTGTTAAAAATACAAACATTAACCAAGCGTGGGGGCACACACCTGTAATCCCAGCTGCTCAGGAGGCTGAGGCAGGAGAATCACTTGAGCCCGGGAGGCAGAGGTTGCAGTGAGCTGAGATCGTGCCACTGCACTCCAGCCTGGGTGACAGAGTGAGACTGTCTCAAAAAAATAAATGAAAAGAAGTGCTTCAATTAAGTTGGCTATTACCCATTTTATTCAGAAGCCTTAAAAAAGGTTTCTTGGTAGAGATCATCTGGCCTAATTTAGGAAACTGTGAATCAGCAAAAATAACAGACATTGTCCGGCTCCTTTATTCTTAAAACCAGTTACTTTTTAGTTTTTTTTTTTCCACATGAAAGTTTTTAGTTTATTAATCTGCTCGTGAAAAATCCAAAATGGACACAGGTAGCCTTCACTGCAGCACCTTTACTCCTTCGGCTGTGATCCCATCTCCAACTCACTTTTTGCCAGCACCAACATTGGCCTTTGCAGTCCCCCTGACTTTCTTCATTCTGTTCTTGCGTTCCTTTCGTTGCTTTCTTGAGGTCTTTTTCTTCTCATACAGGCCATGTCTTGCAAGTCTATGTTTGGGTTCATTTTTCTTTGCATAATCCGGGGAGTCATAAATCATGCCAAAGCCAGTTGTCTTGCCACCACCAAAATGAGTTCTGAATCCAAATACGAAGATGACATCCGGTGTGGTCTTGTACATTTTGGCTAGTTTTTCCCGAATTTCTGTCTTAGGCACTGTTGCCTTCCCAGGGTAAAGAACATCAATGACCATTTGTTTCCTCTGAAGTAGTTGGTTGGTCATGAACTTTCTAGTGCGGATAGTTACAGTGTCATTCATGATGGCGGCCTATCTTCAGACAGGAAGGAAAAGAAAACCAGTTACTTTTACAGTGGCACCGAGTTTAGTGTTGTATAGATACCCACCCACACTTAAAAGTAAACCACACCCACACCGCCTCCACCACCAGAGGGCCGGTGTCTACTGTGGGAGCCTTTGGGGTTCTTTTTAGAAGATGGGGTTTTTAAATAACCCTGTCGGGTAGAAGTGGAAGAGATAACAAAAGATTTTATAATACTGTAGCATTCATCATCTGGTCCATAAACAGCGGATTTTTCACTTCAGTTTGTTATCCTACCTAAAATTCTACTTGTTTGGGCTAATGGAAACCCCGTTGGGTTTTTGGTTTGCTCTTACTAATTCCAGATATAATACCTACTTACTATGGAAAATGGGAAATACAAAGAAAAGAATGAAAAGAAAATGTCTTTTGACCCTACCACCTTATAAAATGTTTGTAAATAGCCTTCTTAAATGTATTTGTTCATTGATGAGTTCACACTTGACACTGAGGCTGTTCGGGAGTCGGGGTGTTGGGGAGCGAGGGTGTTGTGGTGCCATTAGATCTGGAAAGTTGGAACCCTTCTCACACTGTATCATGTGGGATGGGAGGACAGAAGGCAACATGGTGCAGGAAGAACTTGGAGGATGGGGCCGGGAGGCCTGAGTGGTATTGCACACCTGAGGGGTGGAGGCAGAAAGCACGCTGAAGTGTGGAAAATGCCGGAGATGCATCCATTTTATACTGTCTGTGTAGACTTTGCAGATTTGTGATGAAAAGCTAGCTGTCAGCTCAGCCCTGAACTGACAGCTGTCACCAGGAGCTCAGTGGAGATCCCTGAGGATTCTTGGAAGATTTCTCCAAAGGGGCCACTGGGCTCTCTGAGCCGCATCTCAGCCTTTGCTGGAAAAGGTACTTCTTGGACCACATTAGCTGAGCTCCTTCCGGAGGTCCTCCCAGTCCCAGACATGGTCTTGGTGGGCATTAGAGATGCGGCTTCATAAAGAATGCCTTTGTAGCCCATACAGGTACTCCACTCACAGTGCTGTCTTCCATGGGCCAGCTACCCCGTTCTTTTCTCTCAGAGATTCATTCTTTCCAGCTGCTGTCCCAGCAGGTTTTCCTGTCTCACTTACTGAGCTTTGGAAATTTAAGATCGCTCATCATGCTTCCTGTTTTGTGTGGCTGACAGGAAGTTGAGAGTCAATTAATTGTCCTATGTATACATGCTTATTATCTTAAGCTTACCTCAAAATCTTTCAGAAAGCATGTCACTCTAAATAAATCAATAAAAAGAATACTTAAATTTTTTGCCTAAGAGTAACCCTGAGCTCAAGAATAAGGAAGAAAGTTCATCGCAGCCCACGCCCTGCAGTAACCAGGAACATAGCTCTGGGTCACCTCATAATTTCTATGAGAAAACTGTTCAGTTTTGAATAGTGGAGCCTCTAACGTTGCAGATGTGAGATCTTTCACAATCTTCATGTTCAGGAATCCCAGTGGTGGGAGTCTAGATGCTGGGAGAGACTCACTCACAGGCAGAATGACTGCACTTCCAGCCCTGAGCAACAAGCTGGTGCTAAGGGCTTTCTTTCTTTTTTTTGGCCGGATCTCAGCTCACTGCAAGCTCCGCCTCCCGGGTTTACGCCATTCTCCTGCCTCCGCCTCCCAAGTAGCTGGGACTACAGGCGCCCGCCTCGTCGCCCGGCTAGTTTTTTGTATTCTTTAGTAGAGACGGGGTTTCACCGTATTAGCCAGGGTGGTCTCGATCTCCTGACCTTGTGATCCACCCGTCTCGGCCTCCCAAAGTGCTGGGATTACAGGCTTGAGCCACCGCGCCCGGCCTAAGGGCTTTCTTTCTATGCCTTGTCCGAGACAGATCCTCCCTCCCATTACGTATTACTGAATCATGGACCTCAGTTCTTTGTCAGCACTCGGAATAGCAAAGGGTCAGTCTGCAAGTGCTGACTGACTGCTGGGCAGTCTTAGCTACAGAGTTGGGCATGCAGCCGGTGCTGAGTGAGGACCCAGGGTAGATGACTCCCCAGGAAGCTACATTAGCTTCCTGCATGCAGTTGTATTGTAGAAGAATTGCAATCTTAATGACTTCCGTCCTCCAAGACAAAGGAATACATTTGTGTTTTCCATCCATGTTTTTCAGTTCATTAGAACTACCATATACTCCCCCTTTGGAAAGTAAGCAACGTAGAAATCTCCCAAGCAAGATTCCTCTTCCAACTGCAATGACAAGTGGATCCAAATCACGAAATGCCCAGAAAACAAGAGGTATTGTCATTTTGTTCTCTGTGATCATGTCTTACAGATCGTTTCATGGTGTTCACGGTTGTTGTGCATGATCAGTACGCAGTCAGTAGTTATTAGTCATGCAAGGCTAAGGCTGTGTGCTTGTCCTCATTAGAAGGTTCACTGAAATAGACCTGAAAGAAAGCAGTTACCCTCCATTAACCATGTTCTTTTCTGATTTTTGTGCAGGTACAACTAAGTTAGTGGATAACAGACCACCTGCCCTCGCAAAATTCCTCCCGAATAGTCAAGAATTAGGCAACACCAGTAGCTCCGAGGGTGAAAAGGATTCTCCTCCACCTGAGTGGGATTCGGTTCCAGTTCACAAGCCCGGCAGCTGTGAGTATAGTGGCTTAGAAACCACAGGGCTCCACTTACCCACAGTCCACCCCACTCTGGATGTGAAACTCTTCAGGGCCAAGTTGTTTTAAAATACCCATTGGCAGTGCTTTGCCAGCGAAGCGCCCATTGTTAGTCTAATATAATCAGTGGCTAACCTGCTGTAGGTTGAAATCAGTCCTGGTGAGATTATTTACATCAGGGGAATCATTCAACAGTTCACATCAGGGCTTTTTTTTTTTTTCAGGGAGCTGGTATACTAGCACACCACTGCCCAGTGTGCAACACGGAATGGTCTGTTTGGAGTGGTTAATCTCCTAAAGAATTGTTTGCCTTATAAAAGCATTGACTCAGCAGTCTTTTACCTGACGAATTCCTCATTTATAGTGTAATTGTTTTTGTAAAAATTCATTTCCTCTCAAGTTGACCCACGTCTTGTTATATAAGCAGCCTATACAAAGGTTTCATGATTTTTCTTGCTACCCTCTTGACCTCGTTTCTCCAGTTTGGCCTGCAGTACATCAAGACAGTGGGCACAGTCAGCCAAAATAGAAGTCTTCACCCCACAGACACTTGACCTGAAATAGGGGACAAGAGAGACCAGGAAAGGGAGGGGCTGACAGCAGGGATTTGGGACCAAGAGAGGTCCTGGCCTTAGGACTGACTGGTCCACGCTCACCACTGTGTTGGAGTGTGCCAGAGGGCAAGTGAGGAAGACCAGCGATGCAGTCAGGTTTGAGCAACAGTTGGGTCATTGAAGGTGGAAGGGTTGGATGAAGGGCAGGCTCACTGGGCTGAAGGAGGGCAGAGAGCGCGGAGGCTCGGCGGGGGTGTCCACGCTCTCACCAGGATGTGTAGATACATCCTGGAAAGGATGCTCTCTGAGATACATCCTGTAGCCCTATTTGCCATGAGACTTTGTGGCACCTTTTAATACTACTTTTTGCCTGTAGTGAGATACAATCCTAAATCCTTCACTCAACAAATCTTGAAGACGACCATGGGTGGTCCATGTGTCCAGGCAGGATGCTTCTGCTTCCCGGAGCCCCCTGAGGTGTCTGCTGGCGCTTGGCCCTTGGCTGAACACTCCACGACTTAGGTAGTTCCCCATTAAACAGATGCCACTTTCAGCAACAGAACACAGCCCCTGGAGCCAGTGTCACAGGGCTGTTCTGAGGCCCAGTGAGGTGACGTGCGCCGTGCTGGTGACGTAACGACAGAAGCATGCAGAATCATGCTGCCGGGAGAGCGGGCGACAGCCAGACACAGCCACAAGCTGGCTGGCAGCATCCCCAGCCGGTGGCACCTGAGCCACGTGTTGGTATCACTCCCTCTGTGTGGAGGGGAAAGGATGACAGGACCCGACCCCAGGCAGGAGATTTTGGTGCCACCCCTCCGGGGAATGTGGGACATGGCATGCCAGCCCTCCTGGAGGAGGAACTGTGAAGAGCCCAGTGCCGCAGGCCTCAGTGTCCTGCCTGGCTCTTCTGCAGAGGCCGGCTGGTACCTCTGAGCATGGTGCCTCAGGGCAGAGCTCCACAGGGTGCCGTGGGGGAGAGAGGCAGAGCTGATCTCCTCAGCCCACGTCTGTGCAGTCCTTTTGTTTTTCTAGCCAAGCCATCCATGACACTGGTTCCAAGCCCTGTGACCTCTCTGCTCTGCCAGCTTTACTAAAATGTTCCAGCAGAGCTTCACTCGATAGGGAATACGAGTGGAGGAAACCCAGGAGAGTCGGTCCCACTCGCTCCCCATCACTCTGACCTTCCTGCTCTGCCCCCGCTTTCTCATCCCCTTTTCTCCCTTCGCCTCCCTTGGTGTTCCGTCTCGCTTAGACCTGAAGTTCTGCGAGCGCCGTCAGCGGTGCCAGGCTTAGTGCACTTCCTTGGGGTGAAAGTGTTTGTGCAGCGGGCATGTGGCAGTAGTTAACTGGTGGAGTGTGCAGCCTCTGTGTAAAGATCTCCCCATCCCAAGTAGCACTTAGCATGGCGCCCTGTACCATAGGAGTTGCAGAGAAAATTCTCCTTGAAAAATGTCATGATTTAAAAAGGCAAAAAATACAAAGGGTTAATAAAAGGCAAATCAGAAGACACAAAGGAAAGTTTTAATAATACTTGAATCAAAACATTCTCTAATTGCACCCCCCGTACTGTTCTGAGTCTCCCCTTCACTCCTACGTCAAGCACTGTTCCGTAGGGGCTTTTCCTGCTTCATTTCACCATCACAGTCTTGGGAGCATCTGCAGCACGGGGCGCTGTGAAACGCAGTCCATCCACAGGAGCTGCCCACACCTTCCTGCAGGACAGGCTGCAGGATCGAGCGCACACAACGGAGCACAGCTGCTCCAAGTGTGGGCGCTGCCCGAGGGGCTGAGTCGCTGCAGGGGCGGAGGGAGGCCAGAGAAGGTGGCTAGGGAAGGGTCAGGACAGTTGTGCAGATAGCAAGCTGACAGTGTAGACGTGGTGTCAGATGGGAGGCCTCAGAGAAGCGTGAGGGGGACATAGAGATTCGAGCAGGGCTCATACAAGAGAGCAGTGTGAGACACGTCCTGAGTGTGGGCATCAGGCCAGCAGATCCACAGAGCCAGCGAGGAGGGGCCCACGTCATCAAGGGGTGAGAGTGGGCGGGTGGGAGTCAGGACCATGAGTCTGGCACCAGCATCGGCAGCACTGGGGAAGGTGAGAGAGAACGTAGCAGGCGGCCCTGAGGATGGGGGAGGGGGGAGTGGGGAGTGGAGAGCACGGGCTTCCAATGGAAGGCTGCCCTCGGCAGGGCCACGCTAGAGCCTTGACCTAGCCAAGACATGGGGAGCCTTGAGCGCTGAGCCCTGGGGGTGGGGGAGAAGTAGCTTGTGCTAGAGTATGACCAGGGAAGTAGTGGCAGCAGGCAGAGCGGCTGCAATGTCGCAGTGAGAGGATGGGAGAATCAGAGCGGGGGGTACTCAGGGTACGCAGAAATCTCCCAAGGCAGGAGGGGCCAGCCAGGAAGCGAGGGGGAGGACGCCCAGCTGGGCAGCCCTGGGCTGGGGATCGTGCCCTGTGGTGACGGGAATTCGCAGCTCTCCCCTCACCTTCTTCCTCTTGCAATAGCTACAGCAGCACCACGTTGCACACAATAGATGTGCAAAATGATACATTTTTCTGATAAAAGGTATACATATTTCCATTTACTGAGAATGTTATTTTATGACAAATTTTTTGTCTTAATTTTAGAGGCGGGGTCAGGCTGAAGTGCAGTGGTGTGATTCTGGCTCACTGCAGCCTCAAACTCCTGGCTGAAGCAGGCCTCCCACCTCAGCCTCCCAAAGTGCTGAGGTTACAGGTCCGAGCCACTGTGCCCAGCCTGTTTTAGATTTTTAAAACAGCTGTGTAGACATTACCTTAAAGGACACAGGAATATACTAGGAGCTGAATAGGGATCAGAGCTGCACATCCCCGTCACGCCAACGGAGGGCCTTTACTGAACTGGGGATTCATCCTGGAACACTGCACCTCCCGCAGCTGTAAACCTGCGTGTAGGCACGAGGCTTTTCCGGGTCCCCAGGCAGCAGCCTCAGCTCTCCACCCCTGGAGGACGTGGAAGACCCGCCTCCCCTGCCTGAGGTGGGGGGAGTGAAGACATTGTCGCCACGCAGCACAGCAGGGACAGGCCACGCTCTCGCTCCCCTCCTGTCCCCAGTGCAGGCAGATGTGGCTGCTTTCCCTTTAAAACCTGTGAAACAGACAGAACACATCGAAGAGCTTACGTTTGTCTTCTTTGTAGAAGAGCTTGAGTTCTGCATTGTCTAGAGAACCTTCAGAGTGATTGGAAGACAGCTCATCAAAACACCACACTAACTACCCTTTCGTTTTTCATTTCCAGCTACCGATAGTCTTTATAAACTTTCTCTGCAAACCCTCAACGCAGACATTTTCTTAAAACAACGCCAGACCTCACCGACACCTGCCTCCCCGTCTCCCCCGGCCGCCCCCTGCCCCTTCGTGGCCCGGGGCAGCTACAGCAGCATCGTCAACAGCAGCTCCAGCAGGTAGGCCTGCTGCTTCCTTTCCAGTCCTCAGCTCGAAACGTGCCTGAAACCCAGTGTCACACCCTTTACATAGCAACACCGGCCAGAGACCACTGTCTGGTGTTACTTCTGATGACTGCCGGCTTGTGTGGGCCCCTTTACATGGGGTCCACCCCCTCTTCTGCTGCTGTGCTGGTGCCCAGCTCCAACAGTAAACCAGTTCCCATTCTAGTCCAGTCATTCTTCCCACCCGTGGACCGAGAAATGCACCGTGTAGCTCACTAGAGGGATATTTTCATTGAGGAGCCAATGAACATGTACTGAGCATTACATGAAGACCAAAAGGGGATTCCTATGAGTTGGGAATATGGGTTTATGTGACACTAATTTTGGCCTTTGGACAATTTGGCTTAGGACTTAGAAGGGCAGGATCTGGTCCAAGACTGTTGTGCTGGATGAGGTGCTGCAGTAGGGGATGTGTGCACCTGGGAGGGGAGCTTCCTGGCCACACAGACAGGATGCAGGAACCATGCTGTTCTCCGAGGCACAGAGCCTCGCTTGTGTCTGTCCGCCACAGTGTAGTGCAAGCCTGACAGTCACAGATGGCGTTCTCACCGTGTGCCTCGCCATGGCGTGGGTTCCTGTGCACCGCATCACCGGCCAGCCTGGGGTCAGGTTCGCCCCCCATTGCCCAAGAGACAGTAACCACGGAGGCTGGGGGAGCCAGCCCGCTTAGGGGCCTTGCCACGGGAGCTCCTCGCCATGTCCTGGCAGGGAAGGGACTCCCTGAGGCCCAGCCCTTTGCGGTGTCAGTGCCTGCCCTCTGCATTTCCTGCCAGATGGCTCTAGCGTTCTTCACAGAAGTGTGATCAAAGCCTCTGCCAGTCCCTGAATTGTGATCCCCGCCCTGGTCTCTTTCGTAGTGATCTTTCCTTTTCTTACCTTTCTCCAGAACGTCCTCTGTCTCTGATTAAGCGGTCTGAGGCCCCAGAGCATGTGAGACGAGGCTGAGCGATGCTCTGTGAGCTGCCCCGCTGCAGAGAAGCCCACTTGGGGCTCAGTCCTGCCGGCCCCACACCTCTCCGAGGGCGGGCACTGCTGAGGAATGAGTTCTCTCTTTGTTTCTTTTTCAAGTGACCCTAAAATAAAGCAGCCAAATGGAAGCAAACACAAGTTGACCAAGGCAGCCTCACTCCCGGGCAAGAATGGCAACCCCACTTTTGCTGCCGTCACGGCCGGCTACGACAAGAGCCCAGGTCAGTGCCTGTGCTTCAGACGCCTGCCACGCCAGGCGCCAGGCCTGGTGGAATGACCTCTGCCCTGATGCACCTTCCACTGACTGAGCGTCCGTTGTTACAGGTGGGAATGGCTTCGCTAAAGTTTCTTCAAACAAAGCCGTTTTCTCCAGCAGCCTTGGCATCTCACACGCTCCTGTTGACAGCGACGGCTCAGACAGGTACGGTAGGCCACCACCGACCGCCAGGAAGACGGAAGGCAGGCTTCTCGAGTCGGGTTAGCACCTTTTATCCATAAATGGGTTTCAGGGCATTCTTCCCCGAATTTACAAGGAGGCATTTGTCAGAAGTGGTCAGGTGCCTCTAAGAAATCACGTCTGCTGGGTGGAAGCAGAAAGCCGGCTGTGGTGCCTTCCCTGGGGGGGTTCACATAGAGAAAGGGGCACCCACGCCTGTCTCAGCCCAGCAGGCACGCATGTGAAACCTGTTCTCACTCTCCTCCGTCTCCTGGTCTGTGGTAAGATGCGATCTGATCGTTAAAAACAGAAGAGCAAAAGTTACTTGAGAGGAGGGAAATTTGGAGCAAATAGTAGACAATTTATAGTAACTCATTGGCCACGCCTCTTTCTTGAGCCAGGCTTGTTTTCCATGCAGTGGGTGTGGTGGCCTGCAGCAGTCACCTTGGTTGACTTTTCCTAATAAGCAACAAGAGAGCCCCAATTTACCTACTTTGCACTAATAGGAAATGAGTCCTAGATTTGAAATAGCTTTTTTTTTTTTGAGACGGAGTCTTGCTCTGTCGCCCAGGCTGGAGTGCAATGGCCTGATCTCAGCTCACTGCAAGCTCCGCCTCCCGGGTTGACACCATTCTCCTGCCTCAGCCTCCCGAGTAGCTGGGACTACAGGTACCCACCGCCACGCCTGGCTAGTTTTTGTATTTTTAGTAGAGATAGGGTTTCACCGTGTTAGCCAGGATGGTCTCGATCTCCTGACCTCGTGATCCGCCCATCTCGGCCTCCCAAAGTGCTGGGATTACAGGCTTGAGCCACCGCGCCCGGCCTGAAATAGTTTTTAAATAAACCTTCCCTTACCAAAAGCAAACAGAAGGAAGAAAATGTGTTTCTCTGCAAAACACTTGCTCTGAACCGGGCTGTGGGCTAGTGATAGGGCGTCGGAGCTCTGAGGCTCCCTCCGGCTCAGTCCTTGTGGGAAGCAGCCATCGTTCAGCTCCTCCTTTTGTCTTTGTTTTTAATATTTGAGGACCCCCAGTTGAAGCAGTGTCTCCTGTTTGTGAAGCTGTGCGCTATGGATCCGTTTTCACTAACCACCATACATTTCTGTGTGTTGCGTTTTCCTCTTGTAACATTTAGCTCGGGTTTGTGGAGTCCCGTCAGCAACCCAAGCAGCCCTGACTTCACTCCCCTCAATTCGTTCTCCGCCTTTGGAAATTCTTTTAATCTAACTGGTGGTGAGTGTTTAACACTAGATGTGTAACTAATAAGCCTGTGGACAGAGGAAGGGAGAGGAGGTGTGGTTTTGTGTGTTGGAGAACACAGCACAGCAGCGCTGTGGAAGGAGGCCCCGCAGGAAGCTCCCTGGGAAGGGTCCCCTCCCCTCCTCCTCCCTCACCCACACCAGCAGCCAAAGGGGCAGAGGACCGGGCTTGACACGGTGCGTGCACCAGTTGGTGTGAGCTCCACGGCGGGTACTGAAGGGCTTCACAGAAGGGTTCCGGTCTGAAATGGGGCCCTGAGCATGCCAGGGGTCCTCTTCTTGCTGTCCAGAACTAGAGGTCACCATGGAAGCTTCGCATTAGCTATCATGTGAGAGTGGGGAATGTTTGCATTTGGATGTCATCAACGGCATATCAGCTCATGCACTGTGCGTTTGAGTTGTAGAGGACATCCCTGCCCCTACTTCCTCTGGGCTGTGGTGGGGCTGGGGAAGTGGGTGTGGTGGCTCCAGGAGCAGTGGTGGGAGGTATGCCATTGAGTGAAGCCCCATGCCGTGGTGATCATGGCAAAACCAAATATGGACTTGACGACTGTTGCTTTATTTCCAGAAGTTTTCAGCAAACTCGGATTATCTCGATCGTGCAATCAGGCCTCGCAGAGGAGCTGGAACGAGTTTAATAGCGGCCCTTCATACCTTTGGGACTCGCCAGCGACAGATCCCAGTCCTTCCTGGCCAGCCAGTTCCGGCTCCCCGACCCACACAGCCACAGTGAGTACTTGGGGCTGGGGCTGAGCCCTGGCCCTGGCCCACTCACGCGCCATCTGCCATTGCTGTCACATGGATGTCACAAACAACCAGCAGCAGCATCAGAGGGGTGGGTTAGTCCCTTCTGTTACCTTCATTGCTTTGTCTTCATACTCTGTCAAAATGATCGATCGATGCTCTTCAGAGCCATTACAAGCAGGAAGGTTTAGGAAGAACAACTGAACTGCTGTGAGGTTGGTCTCTGGATTCCCTCCTAATAGATCAAGGGCATTTTCTATCTCTTCCCCACCTGTAAATGGACCCCAAGGGTGGCCATAGGCCTGTGGCCGGTTCAGATGGCTGAGGGAAGCCTTTAGCATCTGTGCAGTGCAGGCACTGGGCTCCCAGGAGCAAGCTAGATACTGCATTTGCTTTGTTGCTGAGAAGCCCGTCTCTTAGCTTAGATTGTCTAGAGTGCATTTGTTTGCTTCTTGGCCAAAGTCTTCTGCAAAGATCATGCTCCGAAAGAGTATTCTTGCCAAGGAAAATAATTAGTGGTTTTGGCTTCCACAAGATTATGACAGAAAAATATGCGTTTGTCTCTTTGTTCTCAGAGAAACTGAACTAGACATGCAAGGTTTCATCATAGATATTTCAACTTTACAGATTCCAAAGTGTCTTCACGTGTAATTATTCAACCTATTTTAAAACCACCTGAACCACTCCTTAAAAGAGAAGTCAGCAAACTTTGTATAGAGTCAGATAGTGACTGTTGTAGGCTCTGAAGGCCGTGCCTCACCGCTGCCCTTGCAGTGCACAATCCGATGGGTGCCACTGTGTTCCAATACAACTCTCTTTACAAAAGTAGGCAGAGCTGGATTGGTCCACGGGCTGTCTTTTTTAAAATCACAGCCAGCCGGCACGGTGGCTCATGCCTGTAATCCCAGCACTTTGGGAGGCTGAGGTGGGAGGATCGCTTGAGCCCAGGAGTTTGAGGCTGCAGTGAGCCATGATCACACCACTGCACTCCAGCCTGAGTGATGGAGCAAGACCCTGTCTCAAAAAAATCAGACTCATCTGCTCAAATAGATATGTATAAAACATTTGTTCTAAAGTGAGCAAAGTGAGAGGAACGCGTGCCCCAGCCTCATCTTTTCTGTAGCCTTGCCCCCTTACCCCTACCCCCTTACCCACTTGACCCTCTGCCTGCCGGGCTCAGTGCTGGACACTTTGTTTTGTCACAGTCGGTCCTCGGTAACACCAGCGGCCTGTGGTCCACCACTCCGTTCAGCAACTCCATTTGGTCCAGCAACCTTAGCAGCGCCCTTCCCTTCACAACTCCAGCAAACCCGCTGGCAAGCATTGGCCTCATGGGCACAGAAAACTCCCCTGCTCCTCACCCTCCCTCTGCCTCCAGTGCAGCTGACGACTTGGGACAGACCTACAACCCCTGGCGGATATGGAGCCCCACGATTGGAAGAAGAAGCTCGGACCCTTGGTCTAATTCGCACTTTCCTCACGAGAATTAAATTAGGCAAAAAACAAACAAACACACATAGTGGGCCCTTGTCTAGATCATGGTGTGCCAGTTTCTGAGACATCTTTTTAAGGCTCTTACTGCAGCTCCCCCTCCCCACCCTCCTCATCTTTGCAAAGCAGACCCAACAGGGCAGGCTCAGACCACTCGCTTCTTTCAGATCTTTCTTGCAATTATGATAACGTGAGATTTGCTGTTGTGCTTTTAGAGAAAAGTCTGGACTCAGCCACAAACTCTAATAAGACCTGTACATCTGAGGACCTTTCCCGTTAACTGCGTTTTGACCACCTGTCTTCCCCATGCTTTATTTATCTGTATGAACACATTTGACATTACAGCTAAGGAAATAATTTGAGTTGATTCAGAAGTCCTGGCATGTGACAATTTTGTTAAATTACCAACTTTGGTTTTTAATAATTTCGCAATATTATGCGCCAAGATCTAATTTTAAAACTGTATGAGGACTTTGTGCTGAAAATAGAGTATTTTTTTAAAGTAAGGCTGTCTTGGTTTAAAAGCAGATTACAGAATGTAAGTCAACTTAAGAACAGTGAATGAATGTAAAAACATTCAGTTGAGACCATATGCATTTTCTGTGCTGTTTGTACTTGAGGTATGTAACATTTGTATACCTGAACTTATTTTAAAGACGAACTGAAATGCACATAGCCAAGTCTTGAGATACAAGATTGAATGTGTATTTCTTAAAAATACAACTTTGTGTTGTACTTTGAAATAAATGATGCTTTTTTCAAAAGCCTTGACTTGTTTTGTGGTTTTTTACACACAAGGTGTATTTGTTAGGATTTTCCCACACCAAAGTAAACCACCTTATCCTTGGCTTACTCGGTGGAGCTGACAGGTTAAGAAGATGGGGTTTGCTTTCTCATTGCTGGAACTTCCTGCAGTGTCTGATGGAGTTCTGTGTGTTCCCCTGGCAATCATGGAGGGTCCTTGATCGAAAACGACTTGAAAGCCTATTTGGATTCATCCAGTAAGCGTTTTCCCTCTGCTACTATCTAAAAGGCCTCATAAAAAGCAGTCATTGCTACCATTTATTGAGTACTGACTCTGCGTCACGTACCTGGCTAACACTCGATGTGCTGGGTTACTCCATTACACTTGAGGAACCCGGCTGGGCCGTGCTGGCTCAGAGGCCCCAGGTCAGGCTGACCGCAGATGCACACGGCACCCACTGTGCCACCTCCCCTCTGGTCACAGTCACCATTCTCAGGAACAGCCTGTGTCCAGCTCACCCCTGCGTGTTCTAACAAACACTGGCCAACCTCTACCAGCCTTCAGTCTAAGGAAGTTGTGTGGTGAGAGGAAGACAGACGGAGAAAGAGAAGTGGGGCATGGAGGGATGACAGCAGGGACTCAGGGGCGGCCTGGGGGAGGGCCCTGAGGGCCACCTGTGGGAACTCACCAGCAGCAGTACAGCGTGCAGTGCCCTGTGCCATTTCATTTCTAAACAGTGGCTTGGAGACAAGGCGGGATGCCTTGGGCTGTGGCACAGGGGCTGGGAGTACTAGAAACCGCTGTTTACCCGCTGGTATTGAAATGATTTCGCAGTTTACCAGCTGATACAGCTATACCCCAAAGCCAGGCTGGATGGAAAGCAAGCTGTGTGAGGCTGAGAAATGGAGCCACAGGTGACAGTGACGCGGGGTGCCACGTAGAAATCCCAGCTGGGGCTGCTGGAAACGGAGCCTCGGTACAGACTGGCAATGACTTAGCCAAGTCTGTAAGGTGTAGTAGTAAAGGCTACACATCTAAATTGTATTTTTTTCTTTTAACTAGAAGTGTGTAGACCCTTTTGCAATGTTAAGACTCTCAGGGACCCTCCATGGTCCCTGTCGAGCCCACACAGACACGAGGCGAGTCTCAGTAGCCACAGCACATCCATTGATTTCATCTTGCCTGCTCCAACTTGCTTTTCTCAGCGTCTTCTTTCCAGCCTGTGTCAAAGCCAGCCTTTGCTAGGAGATGCTGCACGTCGTTGTTCTGTTGGAGGCTAGTTACATCATGAAATCAAAACCATCTCCATGAAGGCGGGAGTGATTTAGTCAAAATGTTGTTTGGCATGATTGTGAATCTGACCTTTTCTTTGCTTTGTACCAAAGCTCAGTAGAACAAGCCACATTATTTTTACAACCTGTGGTGTGTCCCTCAGGGACACCAGATTTCCTGTGCAACCGGAGCTGTGGTGTGTAGGCTGACATCAGGCCTTGTACAATGCTAGCAGCAGGGTTTCCTACATGCACTTGCACGGTCAGGACAGATACAGGGCTTGGGTTTCTCTTTCTACACCAAAGCAGATAATGAGGTGGAAAGCTCTGCATACAGGTGAGCGTCCTAGAAACCCTCACTTAAACAAAAGAAAAACTGGGTCAGGCGCCGGGGCTCACACCTGTCATCCCAGCACTTTGGGAGGCCGAGGTGGGCGGCTCAGTCGAGGTCAGGAGTTCTAGACTACCCTGGTCAACATGGTGAAATCCCGTCTCTACTAAAAATACAAAAATTAGCTGGGCATGGTGGCGCACACCTATAATCCCAGCTACTCAGGAGGCTGAGGCAGGATAATTACCTGAACCCAGGAGGCGGAGGTTGCAGTGAGCCAAGATCGCACCACTGCACTCCAGCCTGGTGACAGAGCAAAACTCCGTCTCAAAAAAACAAAAAAAGAAAAAAACTGTATTGGCAGACTTTCCCTCAGAAAGAGTATCTCAAGAATTGATCCTACACTTGCTTCCATCAGAACAACCTCCTGAGACACCCCGGACTCCTTCTTTAAGTTCTCGTTTTACCCCATGAGCCTCACCAGCAGGCTGAGAGAAACACGATGTACTTGGGAGGAGATACACACAAGGGCCTCTTCTGTTACTTGGTAGGTATTTGAGTGGCCACATACCCACCAGATCTGAAGATTTGACACAACTCTGTCTGTTTACGGTGGACACTTGTTGCATGACAGTCGCTTTGGACTAGGCCAAGGCTGAATTTAAAAAGGTTCTATATAGGCCGGGCGCGGTGGCTCAAGCCTGTAATCCCAGCACTTTGGGAGGCCGAGACGGGCGGATCACGAGGTCAGGAGATCGAGACCATCCTGGCTAACACGGTGAAACCCCGTCTCTACTAAAAACTACAAAAAACTAGCCGGGCGACGTGGCGGCGCCTGTAGTCCCAGCTACTCGGGAGGCTGAGGCAGGAGAATGGCGTGAACCCGGGAGGCGGAGCTTGCAGTGAGCTGAGATCTGGCCACAGCACTCCAGCCTGGTGACAGAGCGAGACTCCGTCTCAAAAAAAAAAAAAAAAAAAGGTTCTATATAAAGAATTGTACTTACATGAAATAATAATGGATGTCTTTATGGGTTTATCTTGAGACAGGGTCTTGCTCTGTCACCTAGGCTGAAGGGGCACAATCATAGCCTCACTGCAGCCTTGAACTCCCAGGCCCAAGCAAGTTCTCCCTCCTCAGTCTCCCAAGTAGCTGGGACAACAGGCACGGACCACCACATCCGGCTAATTTTTTTATTTTTTGTAGGGACGAGGTCTTGCTTTGTTGCCCAGTCTGGTCTCAAACTCCTGAGTGCAAGCAATCCTCCTGCCTCAGCCTCCCAAAGTGCTGGGATGACAGACGTGAGCCACTATGCCCAGGTATCTTACATGTTTATGTAAATACACATGTAAATAAAGGTATAATCTTTTTTAAATGTTTTTTACCTAAACTGTGTATCAAAGGAGTGAAATAAGAATTTGGATTTTTCATGACAACCTGAAATAATTTAAAGGATCAGAATCTCATTTAAAAGGCTGTTTTTAAGGAAAAAGCCGAGGATAGCCATCCGGGAAACACAGACTCCAAAGGAATGGGGTCAGTGCTCCAAAGCTAAAAAGTTAAGGTCGCTTTTATACAGGCAGAAAACAAATGTAGTGGAATCCCAGCGTTTTCCATATGAGTCTGGTTTATGAGGAACAGCGACTTGATGAGTTACAGCTTGATGTTTTTTCTTTCCAATTGAAAGACTATATTGAACATTGTGATTTAGACAGTGTAGTCATCCTGAGGTCCTTGTGTAAGAGAAGAAAGAGGGAGATTATCATGAGGATCAACAGGAGGGAAGGGGTCTTCCCTGCTGCCCCTGAGTTTTTTATCACATTTTACAAAACGGTGTGTCATGCGCATCCGTGTGAAGAGATCACCAAACAGGCTTTGCGTGAGCAGTAAAGATTTTTAATCACCTGGGTGCAGGCGGGCTGAGTCCGAAAAGAGAGTCAGCGAAGGGAGATAAGGGTGGGGCCGATTTACAGGATTTGGGGAGGTAAAGGAAGGCCTTCCTACCTCTATACAGTGTGATAACGGACCGGCCTTTACTAGTCAAATCACCCAAGCAGTTTCTCAGGCTCTTGGTATTCAGTGGAACCTTCAGACCCCTTACCGTCCTCAATCTTCAGGAAAGGCAGAACGGACTAATGGTCTTTTAAAAATAGACCTCACCCAGCTCAGTCACCAACTTAAACAGGACTAGACGATACTTTTACCACTTGCCCTTCTCAGAATTCAGGCCTGTCCTCGGAATGCTACAGGTTCCAGCCCATTTGAGCTCCTGTGTGGACCTTGCTTTTTATTAGGTCCCAGTCTCATTCCAGACACCAGACCAACTTGGACTGCGCCCCAAAAAACTTTCATCCCTACTGTCTTCTGTCTAGTCGTACTCCTATTCACCATTCTCAACTACTCATAAATGCCCTGCTCGTGTTTACACTGTTTCTCCAAAGCCATCACAGCTGATATCTCCCTGGTGCTATCCCAAACCGCCACTCTAAATTCCCTCTTAAAGTAAATAATATTTGCTGGCAGGGCTATGCTCAGCCTCCTTGGGCACTCTCTAATTAGATGTCCTAGGCCGGGCGCGGTGGCTCAAGCCTGTAATCCCAGCACTTTGGGAGGCCGAGACGGGCGGATCACGAGGTCAGGAGATCGAGACCATCCTGGCTAATACGGTGAAACCCCGTCTCTACTACAAAATACAAAAAACTAGCCGGGCGACGAGGCGGGCGCCTGTAGTCCCAGCTACTCGGGAGGCTGAGACAGGAGAATGGCGGGAACCCGGGAGGCGGAGCTTGCAGTGAGCTGAGAGCCGGCCACTGCACTCCAGCCTGGGCGGCAGAGCAAGACTCCGTCTCAAAAAAAAAAAAAAAAAAAAGATGTCCTAGGTCCTCCCAATTCTTAGTCCTTTAATACCTGTTTTCTCTCCTTCTCTTATTCAGACCTTGTGGCTTCTGTTTAGTTTTTCAATTCATACAAAACCGCATCCAGGCCATCACCAATCATTCAATATGACAACTGCTGCTTCTAACAACCCCACAATATCACCCCTTACCACAAAATCTTCCTTCAGCTTAATCTCTCCCACTCTAGGTTGCCACGCCGCCCCTAATCCCGCTTGAAGCAGCTCTGAGAAACATCGCCCATTCTCTCTCCATACCACCCCCAAAAAAATTTTCACCGCCCCAACACTTCAACACTATTTTGTTTTATTTTTCTTATTAATATAAGGTGGCAAAAATGTCAGGCCTCTGAGCCCAAGCCAAGCTCTCGCATCCCCTGTGACTTGCACGTGTACGCCCAGATGGCCAGAAGTAACTGAAGAACCACAAAAGAAGTGAAAATGCCCTGCCTCGCCTTACCCATGACATTCCACCACAAAAGAAGTGAAAATGGCCGGTCCTTGACTTGAGTGATGACATTACCTTGTGAAAGTCCTTTTCCTGGCTCATCCTGGCTCAAAGAGCTCCCCCATGGAGCACCTTGTGACCCCCACTCATGCCCGCCAGAGAACAATCCCCCTTTGACTGTAATTTTCCTTTGCCTACCCAAATCCTATAAAACGGCTCCACCCGTATCTCCCTTCGCTGACTCTTTTCGGACTCAGCCCGCCTGCACCCAGGTGATTAAAAAGCTTTATTGCTCACACAAAGCCTGTTTGGTGGTCTCTTCACATGGACACGCATGACACAGTGTAGGTAAAGAAAAAGGATAATCTATAATCAGAGAAACAGAGGTTACAGGTGCCTGTTGCATGACTGTGCACAGGCACAGTTAAAGAACAGATGTTTAGACTGATAGATTATGCCTGTTCATAATCACATTCCTTTAAGGCTCTAAATAAAATTCCAACAGCTTTGATTCTGAATTATTTTCACACATGTAAAGTGATTAAGTTATGCTACATTTGAAGAAAGATTCCTTTTTGTCACCAAATCATTAACTCTCACTGTAAAAATACATACCCTTTAGTAATTCTGTTAGAGATGCCTTTGAGTAGCCTTGTCCTAATTTTACTTGTTCCTATTTCAAAATGCTATCACAGAGTGAAATTCACCCTTAAAATATAGACCGATCCCAGAAATTAGGTCATTGCAGACGACTCAAACATTTGCTCCCACGTGGGCAGGTTGGAAAAAATAAAGAACAAATGTTTAGACTGATAGTATAAAGAAATGTGATTGGGGCTAGTCCACAAAGTCTGAATGCTTTAGAAACAGGCTTCTAACCCTGACAAATGCCTATAAAAGTTGAGTAACAAAGACATTTTAGATGCTTTGCTATCTTAGCTATAGTAACGGTAAAAGGTCATTCAAATACAAAGACTCAGACCCTGATGGCAATGTTTGGGCTGACCACTATGCTAAAGAAACAAGATCAGCCCATACAAACATTCCTGTGATCTCACCGGTCTTGAGAAATTCAGAGGCTGCTGTTAGCGTCAGAACAAGCCCCTGATGTGCAAAAAGAAAATGAGGAAAGTTCTGATGCCTATGACATCTTAGGAGGGCCAACTGATGTCATCAAAAAGGTGAGAGTGGACTCTAACAAAAAGTCTTTATGATATTACCCAAAATTGGATACCTGTAAAGATAAATTGGCAACAATATTAAGCCAGGTAATTTTAGAGGTATTGCCAAGAACAGTTACAAAACATCCCCCTGTGAACGACATCCTGATAAAACATTTAAATGTAGATGTGAGTAGGAACTAGAGAGCTTGAAGGCCCTCAGACCTCTCCAGGTAGACTCCATACAAATGCCTTCTGCCGTGGATTATTCTGGTTGTTTGTTTATATTTCACTGTGGATTGAAAATTTCCCTGCCAGAGAATGACAAAAAGGGCTTGATTTTGTTTTCCAACCTGGAAAATCCCCACTTACTTCTAATGACAGAGATACTCCTTTTTCCAGACCAATGCTGTGGTTTGTTTGGTCCTGCTGAGTCTCTTGTTGAACTATGACCCCAGTGTGAAAGGCGGGACCTGGTGGAGGGGTGGAGCCTTCATGAATGACTTGGTGCCATTCTCATGGGAGTAAGTGCTCACCCTTAGTTCCCACAAGAACTAGTTGTTGAAAAGAGCTTGGCACCTTCCCCCACCTCCCTCTTCCTCCCTTTCTCACCATGTGGTCTGCACAGGGCTCTCCTTCGCCTCCACCAGGAGTGCACCCGTCCTGAGGCCCTCAACAGAAGCAGATGCTACGCCATGCTTCCTGTGCAGCCTGCAGAACCCTGAACCAAATAAACCTCTTCACACGCCACTCAGCCTCAGGTGTTCCTTTACAGCAACACAAAGGGACTAAAACATACTGTTATTAAGAAACACTGAAGTTGTGCCTTCAATCCAGAGATTTCACTGTCCTTGTTTTCTCCAGTCCTCTAGAAAGACAGAACTAATGGAATTTTTTTTTTAGTAGCATACCTCTCAGAAACCTCCAAAATTCTACATCTTAAGAGATTACCATTAGCATTATAAGATCAACCACCTCTAGGTCCCATGTTGCCTCCTTATGAATTCATAACATGCCACTGGATACAGCTTGAAGCTTCATCCCAGCTTAGATTCTACGTGATGTCAGGCCTCTGAGCCAAAGCTAAGCCATCATATCCCCTGTGACCTGCACGTACACATCCAGGCGGCCGGTTCCTGCCTTAACTGATGACATTCCACCACAAAAGAAGTGAAAGCGGCCTGTTCCTGCCTCAAAAGCTCCCCCACTGAGCACCTTGTGACCCCCAACCCCTGCCCGCCAGAGAACCCCCTTTGACTGTAATTTTCCTTGACCTACCCAAATCCTATAAAACGGCCCCACCCCATCTCCCTTCGCTGACTCTTCGGACTCAGCCCGCCTGCACCCAGGTGATTAAAAAGCTTTATTGCTCACACAAAGCCTGTTTAGTGGTCTCTTCACACGGACACACATGACATTTTGGTGCCGTGACTCAGATGGGAGACCTCCCTTGGGAGATCAATCCCCTGTCCTCCTGCTCTTTGCTCCGTGAGAAAGATCCACCTACGACCTCTGGTCCTCAGACTGACCAGCTCAAGGAACATCTCACCGATTTTAAATGGGGTAAGCAGCCTCTTTTTACTCTCTTGTTCAACCTCTCTCTCTATCCCTCAACCTCTTTCTCCTTTCAATCTTGGCGCCACACTTCAATCTCTCCCTTCTCTTAATTTCAATTCCTTTCATTTTCTGGTAGAGACAAAGGAGACGCGTTTTATCCACGGACCCAAAACTCCGGCGCCGGTCACGGACGCGGGAAGGCAGCCTTCCCTTGGTGTTTAATCATTGTGGGGATGCCTCTCTGATTATTCACACACGTTCCATTGGTGTCTGATCTCCGCAGGGACGCCTGCTTTGGCTGCTCCCGACTTTCTCCATGTCTCTCCCTTCTCTTTAAACTTCACTATGGGCAACTTTCCACCCTCCATTCCTCCCTCTTCTCCCTTAGCCTGTGTTCTCCAGAACTGAAAACCTCTTCAACTCTCGCCTGACCTAAAATCTAAGTGTCTTCTTTCTTCTGCAACACCGCTTGGCCCCAGTACAAACTCGACAGTGGTTCCAAATAGCCAGAAAACGGCACTTTTGATTTTTCCATCCTACAAGATCTAGATGGCCGGGCGCGGTGGCTCAAGCCTGTAATCCCAGCACTTCGGGAGGCCGAGACGGGCGGATCACGAGGTCAGGAGATTGAGATCATCCTGGCTAACACGGTGAAACCTTGTCTCTACTAAAAATACAAAAAATTAGCCGGGTGAGGTGGCGGGCGCCTGTGGTCCCAGCTACTCAGGAGGCTGAGGCAGGAGAATGGCGTGAGCTGAAATCCGGCCACTGCACTCCAGCCTGGGCGACAGAGCAAGACTCCGTCTCAAAAAAAAAAAAAGAAAAAGCTCCAAAAATTAGATTCCGGCCCTCAAACCCCACAACAGGACTTAATTAACCTCACCTTCAAGGTGTCCAGTAATAGAGTAGAGGCAGCCGAGTAGCAATGTATTTCTGAGTTGCAGTTCCTTGCCTCCACTGTGAGACAAACCCGAGCCACATCTCCAGCGCACAAGAACTTCCAAACACATGAACCGCAGCTGCCAGGGGTTCCTCCAGGACCTCCTCCCCCAGGAGCTTGTTTCAAGTGCCAGAAATCTGGCCACTGGGCCAAGGAACGCCCGCAGCCTGGGATTCCTCCTAAGCTGTGTACCATCTGTGTGGGACCCCACTGGAAACTGTTCTATCCAACTGGCCCAAGGCCCTGACTCCTTCCCAGATCTTCTCGGCTTAGCGGCTGAGAACTGACGCTGCCTGATCGCCTCGGAAGCCTCCTGGACCATCATGGACGCTTTAGGTAACTCTTACAGTGGAGGATAAGTCCGTCCCCTTCTTAATACAGAGGCCACCCACTCCATATTACCTTCTTTTCAAAGGCCTGTTTCCTTTGCCTCCATAACTGTTGTGGGTATTGACGGCCAGGCTTCTAAACCTCTTAAAACTCCCCAACTATGGTGCCAACTTGGACAACATTCTTTTATGCACTTTTTTGTGTTTTTTTTTGAGGTGGAGTCTCGCTCTGTCGCCCAGGCTGGAGTGCAGTGGCGTGATCTCGGCTCACTGCAACCTCTGCCTCCCGGGTTCACACCATTCTCCTGCCTCAGCCTCCCAAGTAGCTGGGACTACAGGCGCCCGCCACCACGCCTGGCAAATTTTTTGTATTTTTAGTAGAGACGGGGTTTCACCATGTTAGCCAGGAGGGTCTCGATCTCCTGACCTAGTGATCCGCCCATCTCAGCCTCCCAAAGTGCTGGGATTACAGGCGTGAGCCACTGCGCCCGGCTTATGCACTCTTTTTTTAGTTATCCCCACCTGCCCAGCTCCCTTATCAGGCCAAGACATTTTAACTAAATTATCTGCTTCCCTGACTATTCCTAGGCTACAGCCACACCTCATTGCCACCTTTTCCCCCAGTTCAAAGCCTCCTTCACATCCTCCCCTCGTATCCCCCCACCTTAACCCACAAGTATAGGACGCCTCTGCTCCCTCCTTGGCGACCGATCAGTCACCCCTTACCATCCCATTAAAACCTAATCACCCTTACCTCGCTCAATGCCAATATCCCACCCCCCAGCACGCTTTAAAAGCCTTAAAGCCTGTTATCACTCACCTGCTACAGCATGGCCTTTTAAAGCCTGTAAACTCCCCTTACAGTTCCCCCATTTTACCTGTCCTTAAACCACACAAGGCTTACAGGTTAGTTCAGGATCTGCACCTTATCAACCAAATTGTCTTGCCTATCCACCCCGTAGTGCCAAACCCACAAATTCTCCTATCCTCAGTACCTCCCTCCACAACCCAGTATTCTGTTCTGGATCTCAAACATACTTTCTTTATTATTCCTTTGCACCCTTCATCCCAGCCTCTCTTAGCTTTCACTTGGACTGACCCTGACACCCATCAGGCTCAGCAAATTACCTGGGCTGCACGGCCACAAGGCTTCACGGACAGCCCCCATTACTTCATTCAAGCCCAAATTTCTTCCTCATCTGTTACCTATCTTGGCATAATTCTCATAAAAACGCACGTGTTCTCCCTGCTGATGGTGTTCAGCTAATCTCCCAAACCCTGATCCCTTCTACAAAACAACTCCTTTCCTTCCTAGGCATGGTTAGTGCAGTCAGAATTCTTACACAAGAGCCAGGACCGTGACCTGTAGCCTTTCTGTCCAAACAACTTGACCTTACTGTTTTAGCCCAGCCCTCATGTCTGCGTGCAGCGGCTGCCGCTGCTTTAATACTTTTAGAGGCCCTAAAAATCACAAACTATGCTCAACTCACTCTACAGTTCTCATAACTTCCAAAATCTATTTTCTTCCTCCCACCTGACACATATACTTTCTGCTCCCCCGCTCCTTCAGCTATACTCACTCTCTGCTGAGTCTCCCACAATTACCATTGTTCCTGGCCCGGACTTCAATCTGGCCTCCCACATTATTCCTGATACCACAGCTGACCCCCATGACTGTATCTCTCTGAAACACCTGACATTCACTCCATTTCCCCATATTCTTTCGTGTTCCTCACCCTGATCATACTTGGCTTATTGATGGCTGTTCCACCAGGCCTAATCGCCACTCACCAGCAAAGGCAGGCTATGCTATAGTCTCTTCCACACCTATCATTGAGGCCACCACTCTGCCACCCTCCACTACCTCTCAGCAAGCCGAACTAGTTGCCTTAACTCAGGCCCTCACTCTTGCAAAAACGATTACACATCAATATTTATACTGACTCTAAATATGCCTTCCATATTCTGCACCACCATGCTGATATATGGCTGAAAGAGGTTTCCTCACTATGCAGGTGTCCTCCATCATTAATACCTCTTTAATAAAAATGCTTCTCAAAGCCGCGTTACTGCCGAAGGAAGCTGGAGTCATTCACCGCAAAGGCCATCAAAAGGCATCAGATCCCATCACTCAAGACAACACTTATGCTGATAAAGTAGCTAAAAAAGCAGCTAGCGTTCCAACTTCTATCACTCACGGCAATTTTCCGCCTTCTCATCTAGGCACTCCCACCTGCTCCCCCTCTGAAACTTCCACCTATCAATCTCTTCCCACACAAGGCAAATGGTTCTTAGACCAAGGAAAATATCTCCTTCCAGCCTCACAGGCCCATTCTATTCTGTCGACATTTCATAACCTCTTCCATGTAGGTTACAAGCCGCTAGCTCTTCTCTTGAAACCTCTCATTTCCTTTCCATCATGGAAATATGTCTTCAAGAAAATCACTTCTCAGTGTTCCGTCTGCTATTCTACTACCCCTCAGGGATTGTTCAGGCCCCCTCCCTTTCCTACACATCAAGCTCAAGGATTTGCCCCTGCCCAGGACGGACAAATTGACTTTACTCACATGCCCTGAGTCAGGAAACTAAAATACCTCTTGATCTGGGTAGACACTTTCACTGGATGGGTAGAGGCCTTTCCCACAGGGTCTGAGAAGACCACCGCAGTCATGGCTTCCCTTCTGTCAGACATAATTCCTCGGTTTGGCCTTCACACCTCTGTACAGTCTGATAACGGACCAGTCTTTACTAGTCAAATCACCCAAGCAGTTTCTCAGGCTCTTAGTATTCAGTAAAACCTTCATATCCCTTACGGCCCTCAATCTTCAAGAAAAGTAGAATAGAGTAATAGTCTTTTAAAAACACCTCACCAAGCTCAGCCACCAACTTAAAAAGGACTGGACGATACTTTTACCACTTGCCCTTCTCAGAATTCAGGCCTGTCTGCGGAATGCTACAGGGTACAGCCCATTTGCGCTCCTGTGTGGACACTCCTTTCTATTAAGCCCCAGTCTCATTCCAGACACCAGACCAACTTGGACTGTGCCCCCAAAAACTAGTCATCCCTACTCTCTTCTGTCTAGTCATACTCCTATTCACCGTTCTCAACTACTCATAAATGCCCTGCTCGTGTTTACACTGCCGGTTTACACTGTGTCTCCAAAGCCATCACAGCTGATATCTCGTGGTGCTATCCCCAAACCGCCACTCTTAACTCCCTCTTAAAGTAAATAAATAATCTTTGCTGGCAGGGCTATGCTGAGCCTCCTTAGGCACTCTCTAATTAGATGTCCTAGGTCCTCCCAATTCTTAGTCCTTTAATACCTGTTTTCTCTCCTTCTCTTATTCAGACTTTGTGTTTTCCATTTAGTTTTTTAATTCATACAAAAGTGCATCCAGGCCATCACCAATCATTCTATATGACAAATGCTCCTTCTTTTTTTTTTTTTTTTTGAGACGGAGTCTCGCTCTGTCGCCCAGGCTGGAGTGCAGTGGCCGGATCTCAGCTCACTGCAAGCTCTGCCTCCCGGATTTATGCCATTCTCCTGCCTCAGCCTCCCGAGTAGCTGGGACTACAGGCGCCCGCCACCTCGCCCGGCTAGTTTTTTGTATTTTTTAGTAGAGACGGGGTTTCACCGTGTTAGCCAGGATGGTCTCGATCTCCTGACCTCGTGATTCGCCCGTCTCGGCCTCCCAAAGTGCTGGGATTACAGGCTTGAGCCACCGCGCCCGGCCGACAAATGCTCCTTCTAATATCCCCACAATATCACCCCTTACCACAAAATCTTCCTTCAGCTTAATATCTCCCACTCTACGTTCCCACGCCACCCCTAATCCCACTTGAAGCAGCCCTGAGAAACATCGCCCATTATCTCTCCATACCACCCCCAAAAAAAATTTTTGCTGCCCCTTCAACACTATTTTATTTTTCCTATTAATATAAGAAGACAGGAATGTCAGATCTCTGAGCCAAAGCTAAGCCATCATATCCCCTGTGACCTGCACATACACATCCAGATGGCTGGTTCCTGCCTTAACTGATGACATTACCTTGTGAAATTCCTTTTCCTGGCTCATCCTGGCTCAAAAGCTCCCCCACTGAGCACCTTGTGACCCCCACCCGTGCCTGCCAGAGAACAACCCCTCTTTAACTGTAATTTTCCTTTACCTACCCAAATCCTACGAAACGGCCCCACCCCATCTCCCTTCGCTGACTCTCTTTTCAGACTCAGCCTGCTGCCCCCAGGTGATTAAAAAGCTTTATTGCTTTCACAAAGCCTGTTTGGTGGTCCCTTAACATGGACGCGCATGACAGATTACATTTCATTTCCAGCTTTATCTCAACATGAAGATGAACTGTACAGTACATCCAAAACACACCCACCTCTACATGATCTACAGCTTCTATACAAAAGGCACACAAAGACACGAAATGCATTCCTGTTACAATAATTTGCTCCCCATACAATCTGCGTGTCGGCGGGATACTACATCTTATTAGTCCATGTCAGGCTTATATTGGTCTGCCACATACTCACATATATTCAGAGTGGTTAGATATGTTCAGATATTTACAACAACCACATATCCAGTAATCCATTCGTTGAAAGAGTACCCAGCGATCCAGCGTAAAATTATCATAGATGATTCCAAAACCTTCCCGTAGTGATCCTTGATTTGCTCTTCAGGCATACTCTGCAAACTACATTTCCCACCAAGGGAATAAAACGACTAGAGACAGAGTTCAAAACTCGTTGGTAATTTTAGCTAAAGCCATAAACAAGACCACGCTGCTCTGAAAGTCCAACCGACTAAGTCCATTCTTTAGAGTTATGAAGGACAGTCATGTAAGTTTTATTTTCCTCTTAGCCAGCAAAGGGACAGGTCATGCCACAGCAAATACTTCTTTTTTTTTTTTTTGTGAGGCGGAGTCTCGCTCTGTCGCCCAGGCTGGAGTGCAGTGGCCAGATCTCAGCTCACTGCAAGCTCCGCCTCCCGGGTTCACGCCATTCTCCTGCCTCAGCCTCCGGAGTAGCTGGGACTACAGGCGCCCGCCACCACTCCCGGCTAATTTTTTTGTATTTTTAGTAGAGACGGGGTTTCACCATGTTAGCCAGGATGGTCTCGATCTCCTGACCTTGTGATCCGCCCACCTCAGCCTCCCAAAGTGCTGGGATTACAGGCGTGAGCCACCGCACCCGGCTATACTTCTTTTTTATACCTAGAAAAACACCACAGGGGAACAGGACAGCTTAGGACTATTAGAAAAAGCCCTTGACCTCTAAAGCCGACCCAGCTGGCTTCTGGAACATGCTCCCATTACCTGGAGGCGCTCTAGGCCCTTGTCTTGCAGACGTGTTACGGGAACTAACAGTCATTGTGTTTCTCATAATGACCTATAAATGGTCAGCTAGTATCTCCTGTCTAGAGTTTCGGATGCTATTGCACAACATTTATGTCATGCGGTTCAACAACTCGCTTTACAACAGAGAGGAAAACACTGTTAACTCTGGTGTAACGATAGACTGTGTTCAACAGACACTCTTGAACCAGCCTGCACTCTAGAGCAAGCCCTGACTCCACAGCCCCACCCCCAAATAAGCTAATAACCAAGGCCACATCCTACAATTGCCACTTGCTAACACCCTCTTATGAGACACCGCAGCTCACTGGTGTGAGGGCTCCCCTTGCTGCAGGGAGCAACAAGTCCAGCTGCTTTAACTGCGGGGCATTGCTGCTGCTCTTCCGGGAAAGGTGTTGACAATTTGGGTGTACACATGGCGAAGGGGCACGGATGGTGTGGGCCTGGGTTCCAGTCCTGGCTCTGCCGTTTACTGGTCATGGGCCTTGGACACACTCTGCCCCTCCCAGAACCTCGGTTTCCCCATACGCAAAACAAACATCCTATCTCAGGAGGATGGTGTGAAGCATGAGGCGGAATAAATAAATGGTAGCACTTCCTATTCTTGTCTGTTGTATTTCAAAGACGTTTCGAGTGTTAAGCCCCTAGAAATGGCAGCTTCCTGATAGGAAGGATGGAACTCATTTGGCAGGGGACAGAAGGCCACCAATCTGGAGGCTCCTGAGCTCCTCGCCACCTCCTGGGGCCCCTCGTCCGACACCCTCATCCATCCCACCCTCACCACTGGGTCCACCACCATCCTGGGATGCCGTTTGCCTCAGCCCCACCTCTCAGCACAACTGTGGCAGCAACTCCAGGGACAAAGTTCTTAGAGGGACTGGATTTGGACCATTCCTCCCAGCCAGATCTTTTGCAGCAGGGAGACGAGGATGCATCAGATTCCTATGCCCACAAAGCACCACCTCCTTTTCCAGTTAAGCCAGTGTGGGGCTGCACTTTTGCATGCATTCAGGATCCTTCTGCAACTTAATTGCTTTGCCCTCAGTCCCCCTCCCACTTCTCCAGAATGCATGCTCCCAGCAGCTTTCACAGACCTGAATCCTGACAGTGCATTGTCCACCCAGAACTCCAGAGCCAGCAGGGCTTGCCGCTGCCTAGAAAGACCCATTGCCAGCCAGGCGCAGTGGATCACAAGATCAGGAGATCGAGACCATCCTGGCTACCACGGTGAAACCTCACCTCTACTAAAAAATACAAAAAATTAGCCGGGCGTGGTGGCGGGCGCCTGTAGTACCAGCTACTCGGGAGGCTGAGGCAGGAGAATGGCATGAACCTGGGAGGCGGAGCTTGCAGTGAACCGAAATTGCGCCACTGCACTCCAGCCTGGGTGACAGAGGGAGACTCCATCTCAAATAAAAAAAAACCTATTGCCATCATCCCCTTGTCCCTGCTCTATAAATGTCCTTTTGGGAAAAGTGCTCCCATCTCCCTCCTTTCCCACACAGACAGCACACTGTGCATGCTATTAGTCAACCCCTTTTGTAAGAAACAGGAGGTGTCACATCCCCTATAAGCAATACTCCCTCTACGAACGTGCTCCCGGACTAAACCATCATGGACCTAAGGAGAGGGTATGAGATCGGGGATCAGCCCCGGGCTCATGGGCTGCCACTGGAGGGGAAGCCTGTGGCTCTGCTTTCAGGAGTAGTGTTATGGGAAGCTATATAGAGACACTAAAATTTGGCCTTACAGTGCTATGGTGCTGTATGTTTTATAAAATTAGAATCCAGAGTCTTTTAGAGGTGGTGTGAACCTTGGAGACTGCGTGCTGGGTAGGCGCCCCACTGAGCACACCCTGAGTGGGAGGGAACCCCGCCCAGCTAGCATATGGCATTGAACAGGGAATGAGGAGATGGCCCAGAACCCACACCAGGCCTCACGCACCAGTCACAGCACAAAGGCCACCAGGGGTCAGTCTAGCAGCATCATACACGTGAAAGACCCTGGTTCTTCTGCCCCATGGAGAACACCCCTGCAGTTCACTAGCCCAGCCCATGGCAGGCCGGGAAGCAGAACTGACTCTTCATGGCCACCAGCCTGTTGCCTCCTCACCTGATGAAAATCAGACCAATAGGAAATTCCAGAGAGAAGGAAGAGCCACGACTTCTTAAAAAAACACAATTGAGCTTCTTCTTGATCAAAGAAAACCTGCTTTAAACTTGCCAAGCGGATTAACAGTTTTCAACCACTTATTATAAATCCTGTACCAACACGTCAATTATAAGGAACTGGTTTTCCCCAGCCATGACTGAGCTGGGTTTAGCCCATCATCAACATTGTGAATAAATGTTCCTGACATTGCCATTGCCCTGTGCTCATAAACTCTCAACAGGTAAGAAACGTGGCCCCAGTTGAGATATTTTACACCACACAGACGTGGAGAGCCAGGCAGAGCAGCCACATGCCTGTCACTCCCTCCTTGTGGACTGGGTACAGACCACCCAGTACTTGGGAAATTTCACTGTGTCTCCCACACTGGGGTTTTAAAACCTAGGCGCTTGGCTCCAAGATGCAATACAAGGACTAATAGTCATTAGTTCCTGGCAAGTGTCTGTATTAGAGTTGGCAGACACGTCCTGCCCAGAGCCTTCCACACCACAAAGCAGCCAGCTTCACAACAGATGGCTCGGCAACAGCTTTTAAAAAAAAAAAAAAAAAAAAAAAAAAGCCCTCGTGCCAGGACAGGCCAGGTACAATAGACACTCTTCTGACAGCAGGATTTTTTCACACTGAGACAAAATTCACATCAAATACATGCACTTTAACCATTTTAGAGTATAAAGCTCACTGCTTTTTAGTATATTCACAATGTTGAGCAACCACCACCACTCTCTCATTCCAGAACATTTCATCAACTCTGCCACCTCCCCGATTTCCATGCCCATGGGCAGTCACTACCCACTGTCCTTCCCCCAGCCCCTGGCAACCACTATCTACCTTCTGTCTCTCTGGATCTGCCCATACTGAACACTTCATATAAATAGAATCGCACAGTATGTGGCTTCTTGTGTCTGGATCTGTCACCTAGGTAATGTCTTTGAGGTTAGTGGCTGCTGTGGCATGCATCAGGACTTCATTCCTTCCTATGGCTGAATAAGGCTTCCTTGTATGTGTATACCCATCTGTCTACTCATCTGTTGATGGATGTTTGAGTTACTTCCACTTTTTGGCTGCTATGAATAATGCCACTGTGTCCATAATGCCTTCATGTACAAGTTTTTGTGTGAACATGTTTTCCATTCTCCTGAGTATTACCCAGGAGTAGAATTGCTGGGTCAGATGGTTCATCTATGTTTAAATTTCTTTTTTTTTTTTTTTTTTTTTGAGACGGAGTCTCGCTGTGTTGCCCAGGCTGGAGTGCAGTGGCGCGATCTCAGCTCACTGCAAGCTCTGCCTCCCGGGTTCACGCCATTCTCCTGCCTCAGCCTCCCAAGTAGCTGGGACTACAGGCGCCCGCCACCATACCCAGCTAATTTTTTGTATTTTTAGTAGAGATGGAGTTTCACCGTGTTAGCCAGGATGGTCTCGATCTCCTGACCTCGTGATCTGCCTGCCTCGGCCTCCCAAAGTGCTGGGATTACAGGCGTGAGCCAACACACCTGGCCTATCTATGTTTAAATTTCTAAAGAAGTGCCAATGTGTTTTACAAAGCAGCTGCACTTTGTGACACCCCCACCAGCGATGCATGAGTGATCTGATTTCTCCACATCCTCTCCCACACTTGTTTCTGCCCATTTTTCCTTCACCTTTATTTTTTTTGAAGTACTATCTCATTTGCATTTCCCTAGTGATTCATAATGTTGAGAATCTTTTCCTGCACTCATTAGTCATTGGTATGTCTTAAAGAAATGTTTGTTCATATCCTTTGTCCATTTTTTTACTTAGTCTTTTTATTGTTGATTTACACAAAGGTCTTTACACAGTTTGGATGTTAGATTCTTACCCAATATAGGATTTGCAAGTACTCGGCCCATTTTGTGAGTTCTCTTTTCAATTTATTGATACACTTTTCTTGTATAAAGAGTTTCAGTTTCATGAAGTCCACCTTCTCTGTTGTTTTCTTTTGTTGCTGGTGCTGTTGTGTCTTCGTGTGTGCTGCTGTAACAAAATGCCTTAGACTGGGTCATTCATCAACAACAGAAATGTATTGCTCCCAGCTCTGGAGGCTGGGAAAACCAAGATCAAGGCTACTCCTGTCTGGGTGTGTCACCAGCAAAATCTGCCAAACCCTTCACCTCCTCTGAAAGTTCTGTTCACCTCCTTGCTGAAGTCAAAACACAAAAACACAGGTCTATAAGTTGAGGCATAGACAACGTTGGGTGTGCTTGAGCAAGAGACCTTCTGCTGTATCTTAAACCTCACTGGATTTACAGAGAGTAACTATATTTTGTGGCAGTGGTGGGCTTTTTAGGCTATTTTTAAAATTGTGGTAAAACATATTTAACAATATTTGCCATTTTAACTCTTTTTAGGTACACGACCCAGTGTCATCAATTACATTCACAGTGTTGTGCAACCATCACCCCATCTATTTCCGAAACTTTTCCATCACCCCCAGTAGAAACTCTGTAAACGTCAATCAATGATTCCTCATTGCCTACTCCCCCCAGGTGCTGGTATCCTCTATCTGCTTCCTGTCTCTATGAATTTGCCTGTTCTAGATATTTCCTGTAAGTGGAATCATACAATATTTGTCCTTTTGTGTCTAGCTTCTTTCACTAGCATATTTTCAAGGTTCCTCCACGGTGTAGAAGGCAACAGGTTCCCTCTTGTTTCAGCTGGATAATGTTCCATGGAACATACACGCCTCATTTTGTTCATCCGTTCATCATTTGATGGACGTTTGGGTTATTTCAACCTTTTGGCTATTGCGAACGATGCTGCAATGAACACTGGCTTACTGTTCTCTGAGACCTTGTTTTCAATTCGTTGGCGTGTGTACTTAAAAGTGGAAGTGCCCGGTCGGATGGTCGGCCTGTGTTTAGCCTTGTGGGGAAACATCAAAATGCTTTCCACAGAGGCTGCACCATCTCACATCCCCACCCACAGCGTACGAGGGTTCCAACTTCGCCACACCTTCAGCAGCTATAGTTACGGTGTGTGCACTGCACACGGCCATCCTAGGAGGTGTGAGGTGTGGCTTGTCACTGCGGTTTTTATTTTCATTTCTCTTATGATTAGTGAGGTTTGCATTTCGTGTGTTTGTTAACCATTTGTATAGCTTCTTTGGAGAAATATCTGTTCGAGTCTTTTGCCCAGTTAATTGGGTTGAATATCTTTTTGTTGTTGGATTGTAGGAATTCTTTGTACATTCTACACATGAAATCCTTATCAGATAAATGATTTGCAAACATTTTTCCCATTCTCTGGGCTACCCTTTGATGATGTCCTTTAATTTAAAAATTAAAAGGTTTTTTGGCCAGGCACAGTGGCTCATGCCTGTAATCCCAGAACTTTGGGAGGTCGAGGCAGGCGGATCACCTGAGGTCAGGAGTTCGAGATCAGCCTGGCCAACATGGTGAAACCCCATCTCTACTAACAATATGAAAATTAGCTGGTCATGGTGATGGGCGCCTGTAATCCCAGCTACTCAGGAGGCTGAGGCAGGAGAATTGCTTGAGCCTGGGAGGCAGAGGTTGCAGTGAGCCGAGATCACACCACTGCACCCTAGCCTGGGGGACAAAGCAAGACTCTGTCTCAAAAAAACAATAAAATAAATAAAAATCAAAAATTAAAATTAAAAGATTTTTATATTGGTCAAGTTCAATTTGTCTATTTTTCTTTTATTGCTTGTGCTTTGAGTGTCATACCTGAGAATCCACTGCGAAATCCAAGAACATTTACCCCTTTAAGAGTTTTATGGTTTTGGTTCTTATATTTAATATTTAGGTCATTGATCCACTTTGGTTAGTTTTTCTGTATGCGTGAGGTAGAAGTCTTTTTGTTTGTTTTATTTATGGAAATCCTTATGCACCATTTGTTGAAGGGATTATTCTTTCCCCCAGCGAACAGACTTAGCAGCTGTGTCACCTTCCCTGGACCCTTCCGTGTTATTCCCTGTTCTCCTTTTCAGACCATGGAGAAGCTCTCCGCCCTCTGGCCCATGAAACCTTTCAGGAATTTGATGGATCAGCTATCACATTCCCCCGGTCCCATCCCCAGTTTGCTTTCCTCCATGGAAGGAAGGAATATTTAATGAGCAGCTACTAAGTGCTAGACTAATGCATTTTTTCACTTCATATCACTACCCAGAAAAGTAAATACAATTATCATCACCATGTGACAAATGAGAAAAATGAGGCTCCCCAAGGTTAAGTAACCTCCCTGAGGTCACACAGCCGGACTGCAGAGTCCAGGGCCTTGTCAATATACCGAGTTAACCTGCCAGTTTTGGTTTTTTTCACTCCTTCCACCAGGACAAAATTTTGAGTTTGTTTAGCATGTCTACAGGGTAGATAGAGGCCGTTCTCCCAGCTCACTGAGGAAGAAGGTGTCCAGGGAACGCAGAGCTAGCAATGAGTCAGAGCTGAGGGGAGCACCAGGCCGGGGCCTGCTGAGGAGCGGGAGTGGATAGGGTTTCACTGGGTTCAAATTCTCCCTCCTAGCTGTGTGCACTGGGGCAAGTCAGGCCACCTCCCTGAACTTCCCGTGCCTCATTTGTGAAATGTTTACAGATGGTGAAACTGGACTTTCATTCAAGATGGCAGACCAAATACACACAGAAACCGTTCTTCAAACACTCAGCAATGACAGGAAAACACCAGGTGCACAAGAGACCACTGCAGAGGTACCCAGAGACAAGGGTTGAAGCCCCCCACCCCCCACCCATTAGGAGGCTAGTACCAACACAGAGCCCTGAATGTATGAAGCCAAGAGCACAGGCTCTCACATACGGCCCTGACCAGGTACACATGCAAGAAATATTCTGAAGAGACAATGGATTCACAACCACTTCATGAAATTTCCACCAACTCCCCAACTGGAAGAATTTACATCTGAGGAAATAGAGAGTCATAGTGCAACCTTAAGAGGACTTTGCAACAAACATATTGAAAACTCAAACAGAAAAAGAAGGGAGTAACAGCCATAAACAAGCACAGAAGGCTGAGTGCAGTGGCTCATGCCTGTAATCTCAACACTTTGGGAGGCTGAGGCAGGTGAATCACCTGAGGTCAGAAGTTCAAGACCCGCCTGACCAATAAGGTGAAACCCCATTCTACTAAAAATACAAAAATTAGCTGGGCATCGTGGTGGGTGTCTGTAATCCCAGCTACCCGGGAGGCTGAGGCAGGAGAATTGCTTGAACCTGGGAGGTGAAGATAGCAGTGAGCCGAGATAGCGCCACTGCACTCCAGCCTGAGCAACGAGAGCAAAACTTTATCTCAAAGAAAAAAAATAACAGGAGACTACGAGACAAAAGAAGGCAGCTATAAAAAAGAACCGGGAGCTTAGATGTAAAAAGTATCGTTGCTAGAATAAAAACTCCACAGAAGGGAACGTAGAAAGCCAGAGGTGGGAAGGATTTAACAAGGCCACATGGAATTGTAGTGGCAGCCATAGAGCCAGAACCAAGGTCTAACTCAGGAGTTTGGTTCCGAGGAGGATGAATGTATGTGCTTTCCTCTCCCTTATTTTTCTTTTCCATTTCTCTCACTGAAATATAAGGTTGGTGCTGAGCTGAACACCACAGCCCCTTCCTAGATGAGAACCAGGCTTCCATGCCTTGATTGGGCAGGGCAGGACAAAAGGTTTCACCTCAAGATGGAGAGCTAACAACCTCACCCCTCTAGAACGTGAATTAAACAGAACCTTCATGTCTACAGAAGAGCTTGTTAAATGAAGCCCAGACAAGCTGCCAGTAGAGTTACCTCTTACATAGTGGCCATGGGATAGTGACAGTGGCATGCTGGGTTTGTAACTTAAGTCCTCAGAGCCTCGGTTTCCTCAACTGTAAAATGGGCTCCAGAGACCCCACCCCAGGCAGATGTTTTGAGAATTAAACAGGAAGTTGTGTGTTCGAGGCACACAACACATCAGAGTTGCCTCCCACAGATACCTTCCTGGGGCTTCACAGCCCTCTAATCTGAGCTCAGAGATGCCCTAGACAAGGACAAAGCTATGGGCACGTGGGACCCCAGCCTCCAACAGAGAAGAGAGAAATTTGAAACCCTGAAGGAACAAAAGGTGATGGAAGCAGAACAGGAAACTGATTCACCACGTCCTCACCCGGGTGGCCACAGGGCAGCCCACGCCCTTGGCTTTTTGCTCAGAGCAGAGGATGGGGCCTGAGAAGAGGCGAACTCTGTGCTGGGTGAGGACAGCAAGAGGTGGCATCTGTCAAGCCGGCGCACATCTGAAAACTCAACTTCGCCACTTACAAGAGAAATGCTAATTTGTCTTCATTTACACAATGAGATATTTTTCCCACCTAAAATTCAAAAATGTTTTTAAAATGGTGAAACCCAGTGCTAGGAAGCCATGGACCTGGTAAACGGGGATGCTAGTTGCTTCCTGGCCAAGCAATCAGGAAATACGAAACCAAGAGGATGTTACTCGCCTCCCATCTTGATCACCGCACCAGGCCTCCTGTTTTCCTCCCATGTCCAAACTCAGCCTTCCAGCCCCATAAAACCTCTGTTTGTTTCCAGAATGACATTCTGTCCCGCTACACACCATTCCTGCTCCCTGGGATATGTTCCTTACCTCGTCCCCAACCAATGTCACTCACCCTTCAGAACTCAGCTAAGGCGTTCCCTCCTACAGGAAGCCCACCAGATTGGCCCCTCTCAGCTGGCTCAGGAGCTTCTCTGGACCTCCAGGGCCCAGTGGGCTGCCACCATGCCAGTGGTTTTCACCCTGGGCCCATGGGCCTCATGACACACACGTCTGGAATAGGCACATGATTGGCAGAGGAGGAGTGAGATATCTGGAGGAAGGGGTATGATCTTGGAATGGTGAAGGGAATGGGGGTCCAGGTTGGTGTCAACAGTTGGAAAACCTTTCTAAGAATCGTAACTCACTTACCAGCCCAGGCTGTCTTGAGAGGTAATGGATGAGCTGCCCATCACAAGAGGTGTGCAAGCAGTGATCAGAAACTGCGTCCCTCAGCCCCTCTCCCTACCCGGGAGCCTGGGCGGGGCGCTTTCCCAGCGGACATCAGCCAGCGGGGACGGGAGCTTTCCTAGTGGGTATCACCGGAGGGGACGGGAGCTTTCCTAGTGGGTATCACCGGAGGGGATGGGGAGCTTTCCTAGCGCACATCACCCGGGGTGGGGGGAAAGGGGGGACGGGAAACTTTCCAGGCAGCCGCAGCAGTGAATGCAGAGGCCCAGAGGGGACTCCGCGCGGGCGCTGGAAACCCTGGAGGAGGGCGAAGCGGCTTGGTCAGAGCCGCCAGGAGAAAAGATCCTTGCAGGGGAGTGCTGGGAGGGAAACTGAAGTAGGGCTTGCAGGACTGAAATAATGTCCTCTGGAACGTGTCTAGACTTGCTGGCTCCTTGCTCTAGCCCTCCTAGGCTCCTAGATCGGTTGTGTTCCCATTATCTCAAGCAGCAGAACATGTTCCCTATAAATGCTAAACCGTCACAGCTGTAAATCATGCGCTGCATGCATCGCGTCCTTTTGACCTCCACATGCTCACCACCTGTTTCTCTGTGGGATTATCAATAATAGCGTGGGCTCCCAGGGCGCGGGGCCTTGGCCGCCTCCACGATGGCGCCGGCCCCCTGGTGTCCTATCTTTATCTCTCAGACTGTCTTTTTCTCAATTCTTTGACTCTGCCAGACTTTGTCACCCTCACGACCTGGCGTTGGGTCTGCTCACCCCAACAGGGGACAGGAATGGGGACCTCGAGGTGAGGGCCTGAGGTCGTGCTGCTAGCGGAAAAGGAGCCGTCCAGAGGTGAGGCAGGAGGTGAGGGCAGGATTGACTGGAGCTGGCCCTGGCTTGGGGCAACATCGCCATCTGGAGGCTGCCATACTGCACCCTCTTTCATTGGTTCCTCACCGGACATTGAGGTCATTGATCCACTTTGGTTAGTTTTTGTGTATGTGTGAGGTAGAAGTATTTTTGTTTGTTTTGTTTATGGAAATCCTTATGCACCATTTGTTGAAGGGATTCTTCTTTTCCCCAGTGAACAGACTTAGCAGCTGTGTCACCTTCCCTGGATCCTTCCATGGTATTCCCTGTTCTCCTTTTCAGACCATGGAGAAGCTTCTCCGCCCTCTGGCCCATGAAACCTTTCAGGAATTTGATGGATCACATTCCCCATGACGTCCCCAGTGTACTTGACACCTAGAGGACCATTTTTTAATGCCTCCTTCTTATAAAATAAAATGACTTTCAGCAATAATGATGACATGAAACAAATCATAATGACCATAAGAGAAAGTCACAATTTATTTGCTGTCCAATATATTTTACATAATAATGTAAGTCATTGTTCAGCGACTCACGAGTGAATTTTAATAAAACTGAACTATCTGCAAACCAGATGATTTAAGAAACCACTAAATTGATGTAATTTTTCTTAATTCATTCATTATTTTTTAAAACAATTTAAAAAGAATGTTTGCATTTTGCTATTTTTCAAATTCAGTAATACAGCTTATGTGGGAGCTAATACGTGCATCTACCAAGGAAAAACGGTCTCTCTCAGGATTTGCAAGACACCCCTGGGGTGGTGAAGACCCCATCTGGATGGGGGAGTGGGGTTAGCATTAGTTAAAATCGCTCCAGGTGATCTGAAAGTGCACCTGGCATGGAGCACACCCGTCTCCACACAGGCAGCGGAGCTGGGCTCAGCCGGGCACGCAGCCCTTGGGCCCACACCCACCTGGCCTCAGGTTCCCCACTCCACCCCAGCCCCTCACTCACATGAAGGTGCCCCTAGGGTGGAGAGTGGGACCCAGCTCCATCTTCCCAGGGGTCCCTTCCAGGCTCAGTCCACACAAGAACAGTCACCTCCCTGCACTTTTCATAACCCACCCCTCCCTTGGCATCTACCCTCACCCCGGAAAAGATGAGGGCGCACAGACAAGAGGGAAGCTGAGTTTATTCTGGTTCTCTACACCTGACCACCCAAGGACACCCAGGCTCCAGGGTCAAGGCCCAGAGGAAGGCATCCGTGTAAGCAACGCCCTCAGCTCAGGGCCCTCTGGGAGCCCCCAGCCCAGGCTGCACGGCCCCACCTTCCCGGGCCTCCCTGCTCCGCAGCCAGAGAGGACAGGGGCCAGGCAGGGAATGCAAGGCCAGCATGGCCTGAGACGCCCCCTACCACAGCCCAGCTGTGTGTGGAGACAACCAAGCAGAGCTCAGCCAGGCGGCAGGGCCTGGGATGGGGCTGAGGCAGGGGAAGAGCCGGCGTGGAGGGCTGCAGCCCTGGGCGGTGGGAGCTCAGGCACAGGCAGCCTCAGCCTTCTGTGTGCAGCCCGGGGACCCCTCCGCTTTGCTGGCCAGGCTGTAGTAACAGCTCCGCATGCGCTGCTCCACGGTCAGGAAGTCGGGGCGATCCTCCCACCTGTGGGCGTGGGGGTACATCCAGGCTGCTGACCACACCCCCAGGACCCAGCTTCACTAGAGGGTGGGCATGCACAGTGCTTGGCTGAGGTAGACTTTCGGGGCTCAGAAAGTCAGCAGGGCTGTTGGGGTGGTGGGACACTGGGTGGTGGAGAGGCCTCTGGGGTGTGAGAGCGTTGGGCGATGCCACACAGCCTAAGAGGCAGAGCTGCCCACACACAGGGTGCTGGGATGACCCTCTCCTGAGCGTTAACCAGTGAGGACTCAGCGGACTGAGTGGACTTGGTGTCAGAGTGGCAGCTATTGACCATGGGGACCTGGGATACAGAAAGCTAATGCTGGCCGGGCGCGGTGGCTCAAGCCTGTAATCCCAGTACTTTGGGAGGCCGAGACGGGCGGATCACGAGGTCAGGAGATCGAGACCATCCTGGCTAACATGGTGAAACCCCGTCTCTACTAAAAAATACCAAAAAAAAAAAACTAGCTGGGCGAGGTGGCGGGCGCCTGTAGTCCCAGCTACTCGGGAGGCTGAGGCAGAAGAATGGCGTGAACCCGGGAGGCGGAGCTTGCAGTGGCTGAGATCCGGCCACTGCACTCCAGCCCCGGCGACAGAGCAAGACTCTGTCTCAAAAAAAAAAAAAAAAAAGAAAGCTAATGCTTTGCACTAGGGGGCCAGGGTATCAGTGGGCTGGGCGAGGGCTTAGACGAGAGGGAGTGCGAGGCTGGTGAGCAGCAGAAGCTTGGAGCACGGCACTGGGTCTGGCCAGTGGGGAGCTGCAGTATTAATGGCACTGGGCATGGGGTATCCGTGGACTGGGTTGGGGTGCTAGGTGCTAGCCTCTTTGGGTGCCGGGGGGTGGTACCCTGAGTGTTTCCTGGAGGTCGAATTAACACGTGTCACAGGAGGGTGGACCGGCCAGAGAGGGTGTCTATCTGTTGGGCTGCTTGGGTATTTGGGTGTCAGTGTCCTAAGTGCTGGCCGGTGGGGAGTCATGCGTTAAGAATGTCCACACGTTGCATGGGCAGTCTAGGGCATCCGCTTGTTTGGGTGTGTGTTGCCTGTTGTCTGATGGGAAGGTGGGATATTGATGGTGTTAGGAGTTGAGATGTCTGAAGGTTGGGCTTCAACCAGGCAGAGGTGGAGGCTGGAACAGATGAGAATTTGGTACCTCAGTGCTCGCCTGTCTGGTAGCTGGGTGCTGCGTGCTGGCTGGTGGGGACTGGAGTGTTGGGTACTGGAGAACCATCTCATGCCCCGAGTGTCGGTGTCATAGGTTGAGTAGCAGAGTATGGATGTGTTTGTGTGTTGCAGGGTCCATGTGTTGAGTGATGACTGAGGTTTTAGATGCTGAGGAACAGGCCCACAGGCGGGGTGGCAGGGCGGGGCACACTGGAGCAGGACAGCAAACCCTGGTGTGTCCGAGAGCTGGGTGGGCGGGTAGGGGGTGGCTGCAAGGGCCATGAACTGGGTGAAGGCCAGAGAGCTCGGTGGGATGGCATTATGTTGACATCAACTCATCCAGCACCAGGACTTCCCAGGGGTCAGCCCCGCCAGGTCCCCTCCCCACCGGCACTCACTTGTAGATCCAGCAGTCACTCATGAGTTGGTACAGTTCAGGCGGACACTCTGATGGGCACTCCATCCGCTTGCCCTGCTCGATGAAGGCCATGACCTCTGGCCCTTTCATCTTCTACTCAAACCAGGGCCAAGACACTTGTGAGTGACCAGGGTCCTCCTCCTCCTCCCCCTTTCCACCGCACCGCCCACCCGCCTCTGCCTGCGCCTGCCTTGTAGGGCTTCTGGCCGTAGGACAAGGCCTCCCACATGGTGACCCCGTAGCTCCAGACATCACTGCGGCTGGAGAACTTGCGGAAGTTGATGCACTCGGGTGCGTACCACTTGAGCGGCCACTTCCCTGCTGAGCGGGCCTGGGGAGGGGGTGATGCTGCCGGGTCAGGGCTCGGGGACCCTCTACCCACCCAGCCTATCCACCCGGGCATCCCAGGGGCAGAGGCTCACGGTGTAGTAACTGTCATCAGCACCCAGTGCTTTGGAGAGGCCAAAATCGCTGATCTTGGCGTAGTGCCGGTTAACCAGCAGGACGTTGCGGGCCGCCAGGTCACGGTGCACGAAGTTCTTCTCCTCCAGGTACTTCATCCCCATGGACACCTGGTGCAGCAGCTCGGCCACATTGCTCACGGGGATCTCCTCCCTGGGGTGGCGGGGAAGGCGGGGTCAGCTGGGAGAGCAGCCAAGTTCCCAGGGGCAAAGCACACTTCTCTGACCCAGCTGGGCATGAGCCAGGTGACCATGTGTTCAAAAACGCTTATTGAGTACCCGCTGGGGACACAGCAGTGAACAAAACAGGCAAAACCCCTGCCTTCATCCAGTCTCGAGGTTTTAGGGATCACCCACACGCTATGACTCCCAAGTCTAGACCTCTGCCTGCACCCCCAACGTGCTGAGGTGTCACAGACATCTCAAAGATAATGTGGTCTGATTGTCCCCGTCCCCACGTGCACACCCACGTGGCTCCTCCACTGTCCTCTCCAGCAGCTCCTCTTTTTCTCACACCCAATCCGTCAGCAAACCCTGGCAGTTCTGCCATCAGAATCTCCCCAGAACCCACCGCACTCCTTGCCTTGGCCTCTGCCACCAGGAGGCAGCCACAGCACCACTCACCTGGACTCCCAGGCAGGAACAGTCAGGTCCGCCCAGGCCCTTGCTCCCTCCTCACTGTCTCCCACTGTCTCGTCCTCTCTGCCCCTGAGCCAGGTCCTTCCCACACATGCATGCGTGCGGGTGTGTGTCCACCATGCCCAGGCTGAGCCCCGGCCCCACCCACCCGATGGCTGGGCCCACCTGGTGCTTACTTCTTGCCGGCCAGGAACTTGTGCAGCGGCCCACTGCCAGCCATCTCCATGACCAGCATGAGGGCCTCAGCCTGGCAGACACCAATGAGCCGCACGATGTAGGGGTTGTCCAGCTGGTGCATGATCTGTGCCTCGCGCATCATCTCCTCTGTGTCCGCCTTCTCCGTGCCCTGCTTCAGCACTTTGATGGCCACGTCAATCTGCTTCCTGCTCGACCCGGCCACGGGAGGCGTGTGGACAAGGGGCACTGGCCCTGCTCGGCCCCACACCCCCACCCACCCATCTTTCTTCTCCCTTGAGTTGTGCGGTGGACAACTGCGGTGGCCACCCAGGTTAACACCCAGGGGCTCAATGTCCCTGTGGCCGGGAGTGTCTCCTGAGGACAGCTCCCAGCCGGGTTGCTCACCGGGAACAGCCCATTGTCAAAAGGAATCCAAAGTGACACCCTCCCCAGGGGCAGCCTGTCAGGGGCCAGCAGACTCACGGATCGGGGACCTCACTGCAGCTCTGCTGGGTTGGGTAACTGCAGCTCAGCCACCTCCCCCTGCCCAGGCCCACATCCCACCCCCCTCAGGTGTCCCGCGCTCTCTCAGGGAATCCTGCAGCGTGCAATGTCCTGCCCCAGAGTCTGTTTCGCAGGCAAACTGCGGTGAGACAGACATCCCGGTGCCCACCCCACAGCCTGGTGAAGCCACCCCCCTCTGCCCCCCTGCGGCGGAGCCCCGGCCACGGCAGGGGCGGCCATACTTGCGCATGCGGTACACGCCCTGGCGCACTGAGCCAAAGTTGCCGCAGCCGAGTTCAATGTCGGCTATGAGGAGGTTATCGCGCTTCAGGAAGAGCTTTTTGTCCTTGAGCTCCTCTGGGTCGCTGTAGGGGCTCTCATACACGCTGGTGTCCATGGGCATCGGCCGCGGTTTCTCTGGGGATGTTACGCGCGCTGGGCACACACAGCCGTACACTCCCAGGTCAGAGGCAGGGGCATGGGGAGCAGGGCAGCCTCAGCCCCGACAAGCACCAGCCCCAGACAAGGGTGCCGTCCCTGGAGCACGCACAGGCAGGTAGGTGCCCATGCGTGTTCCTGCACATCCACACGCAGGCACTGGCATACACTCCTGGCCACAGCTGTGGGTGCACCGTGAGGCCACAGGAGGGTGGACTCTAGGGGCAGGTGCATTGGTATCCACGTGGCACCATTACTGTGCCAGCTGGGGTGTGCATGTGTGTGCATTCGTACGTGTACACTTATGGCCAGGCCTGCCCCGTCTGTGTATGCAGCACACAACCACATTTACAAGGCCTCCAAAGATGAGCTTCTGGGTGCACATGTAACTATGTATCTTCTCTGTGCACACACGTGTTCAGGTCTGCACCCACCCATGAGACACAGGAGCACCCGCAGCAGAGCATTTTAGGAATGTGAGCTCTGGGGTCCATCCTGGGTTCACATCCCGCCCCCACCACTGCCTCACATCCCGGTAGACAGAGCCCTCCCTCTGTCATCTGTAAAGTGAGGGTAATCACCATCGCCACTGCATAAGGCATGTCAGGAGGGCTCGGTGGCTCATACACACAGTGACCTCGGAACGTGACTGACACATGGTAGGCGCTCAACAAACGTGTGTCTGGGGAGCCCCAGGCGGGGCCAGGTATGCTCCCTGCACGTCAGTACACACTGGAACGTATGTGCGCACAGGCAGGCGTGATGGGCATGCCCATGTGTGTCACAGGGATTAACCAAGCCAACTGCCACAGGCCGGCCCGGCCCACAGCGTCCCCATGAAACCCCACAGCCCTGACAGGGACCCTGCTCTCGGCTTGGCATGAGCCCCAACCCACACCCCCACCTCTGCCCGCTCACCTGGCTCAGGGGTGTATCCATCTGAGTTGAGGGTGTCGATCCGTCTCTGAGGCTAAAGGTCACAGAGTCAGCAAGGCCTGAGCTGGGGATGTCCATCCCCTCTCATGAGACCCATGTCCACTGAGGACTCCCAGAGACAGTGGAGACACAGCCTCTTCTGCTCCACAGGCACCCCAGCCTCCCCCACAGCCACCCCCCAGCTCCATCCCCAAGGCCACACTCCAGGTGCCCCCAACTCACGTGAGTGAACGTGGATGGGTGGGCTGGGAGCGTGGGAGCAGCAGCCTCTGGGGGAGCAGAAGGACCAGTGAGGGCTGGGGGCCAGGTCTCCTGCCGCCCCGCCCACCGCCCGCCCGCCCGCCTGCCCGCTGCAGGCACCTGAGGCGCTGCTGGCGCTGCTGTTGGGACAGGCCTCCTTCAGGCAGTAGATGAGCCCGTCCGCCTTCAGCTTCAGATACTCCACCAGCTGCAGGGAGCAGGCAGCTAGCAGAGGCTCCTCTCCTCCCCAGAGCCCGGCACCCCATCAGAGCACAACATCTCCCGGAACAAGCTGCATGGGTGGCCTACCTGCCAGAGCGTGTCAAACTTGGTGCCCTCGGGAATGCAGTACTTGCCCGCCTTGTCTTGGCTGATGAGGTAGTGGTACACCGTCTTCCCATAGATGAGGGACAGGGCATACGTGCCCTGCTCCTTCCGCGGCCTCAGCCTGGCAGGGGAAGGGAAGGGATGTAACCCCTAGAGCCACGTGGGGGCCTTCTACTGTGCCCCGGTTCCCCCGACATACACCCTATGGGCTCTACACCCAGGAGCCTTGCAGAGAAGCTGCAGGGACTGGGGAAGCCAGGCCAGGCCCCCATCGCCTCCAGATCTGCTGATGATGGGCTGAGTGGCAGAGGGTGGTGGAGGGGCCATGGCTGTGTTCCCAGGAAAATGCACAGTCCTCCAAGAGCCAACAGATGGCCATTCACGGGGAATACCTGACCATCCACAGTGGACACTCAGCCGTGGAGGAGGGGGACACCCATCCACTGGGGAACACCTGGTCCCCATGGCTGAACACTTGGCCATCCATGGCCAGACACTTGCCATCCACAGGGAGAGAGCCATCCACAGGCACTCATTGAGGGTACACTTGGCCACACAGTCAGCCAACCATGGGGGGCACTTGGTCTTCTACGACAGACACAGGGCCTTCAACAGGTAGACCTAGCACCATTCTCCTGGGGAGAGAAAGCCTTTTCCACCTAGACCCACACAGGTAGGTGCAGCTTCATGACCAGCTCACAGGGCACCCTGTACAAATCAGAACAAGTCACTTTCTCATCACAAGACTGACCAGTTCCATAATAGATGGACCTTTCCTAGAATGAGACCCTCGATTGCTTTCTGCTGGAATTTTGTCAAAATAAATATATAAATCTTCCATGTCTGTGATGGGAATTGAGCTCCTCAAAGGTGGTGTGTTTGTGGGGTGAGAAACTGTCCCCCCATCCCCTCCAGCCCTGAGTACACACACATCCCCCATACACACAGACCAACTTAGTGTCAGACACTGGCACCCTCACATGAAATCCCACAGTGACACCAGTCAGCATCCCCCACAAAACAGTTTTGTCTGGGGTCACTGGCACAAGCCTCTACTGCAGGATCAAGTGTAGCTTTCCAGTGAGGAGGGAGGGCAGCTGGCCCCATGGAAGCTGTGGAGGGCAAAAGCAGCCAACTCCTGCCTCAGGGATTGCACTGCCCTACAGAAGAGCCCTTGGGATGGCCTGTGAGCTGCACCCTCCAAGGTGCAAATTCTCAGACCGGGCCTGGCCCTGCCTGCGGGTGTTCATTCACTGGACAAGTCTTTACGGACTGTGGACCACAGGCCAGGCACTGTTCTGAGTGCAGGGATATGGCAGTGAGCAAGGCAGCCGTGGGCCCACCTTGCAATGAGGCCCTTCCTTGGGAAATGTCCCGAGTGAGGGAGAGAGGTACAGCTGTGACCATTGCCTCCATTCCTGGACAGCATGTTCCCCAAAGAACAGTGCAGTGAAGGGTGGGGCAGTTCCCAGGCTAGCCCACAACAGTCTGGAGACAACGTGGAGAGATGGGAAATCAAGGCAGGGGACAATGAGGGCACACAAACGGGCAAGGAAGAGAAGCCTGCCACAAATTAGGAAACAAACGTCCCACAGAGACATGAGGCGGGGACAGCAGATGCAATGCCATCACGTGAAACCCCACAGTGACACCAGTCAACATCTCCCACAAAACATTTCTATTTTGAGTCACTGGCACAAGCTCCTGTTAAGTGCAGCTTTCCAGTGAGGAGGGAAGGCTGTTGGCCCTGGGGGTCTCGGAGCTGTGGAAGTCAGAGGCAGCTGGCAGGCTGGCCAGGAGGTGATGGTCTCCAGGGACTGTGAGAAGTGAAAGCACCTCCTAAGGGTCACAACCTGAAGTTTTAAACCTGACAACGGAGACTCGATGCTAAGGGACTCGATGCCAAGTCACTCACCAACAAACAGCAAACCTCCCCTCCCATCTCCCCTCCTCTCTCTTTGTTTTGTTTTTGTTTTTGTTTTGTTTGTTTGTGTTTTTGAGATGGAGTCTTGTTCTACCGCCCAGGCTGGAGTACAGTGGCGCAATCTCGGCTCACTGCAAGCTCTGCCTCCCGGGTTCCAAGTAGCTGGGACTACAGGCGCCTGCCACCACGCCCAGCTAATTTTTTGTATTTTTAGTAGAGACGGGGTTTCACCGTGTTAGCCAGGATGGTCTTGATCTCCTGACCTCGTGATCTGACCACCTTGGCCTCCCAAAGTGCTGGGATTACAGGCATGAGCCACCATGTCCGGCCCTCCATCTGTCTCTTTCATTCTTTCTTCTGGAACTAATAATTTCCTCCTTGTTTATTTAAACTTCCGTGTGGAATATTGGAGAAAAACAGCCACAATATTAGGGAGCTCTTTGCATCAATAGCTGGGGTCTCCTCCTCTGTCTCCTGAATCAGGGTTTGATCATGTGCCTTGCTAACAGGACATTAGCAAACGTGACACAAGCAGAGACTTGAAAAGTAGTTGAGCATTGAGGTTGGCCTGCCCTCGCTTGCTTTTCCTGGCAGCTCTCCAAACACCATGGGAATGACTCCAAGCTAGCCTGCTAGAGAAGGCCCATGGAGGAGAACCAAGGTGCCCCACATGAGTGGCCAATAGCCATTCATGTGAGTGAGGCCATCCCAGAGACCATGCAGCTCCAGCCAATCTTCCAGCTGGCTGTGGCCACATGAGTAAGCTCAAAAACCCAGCAGAAGAGGCACCCAGCTGAACTTAGCCCAGATTACCAAGCAAACCAGCCAAATTGCCAAGTAAAACAAGAGTGAATAAATGACTGGTGTTTGTTTGTTTGAGACAGAGTTTTGCTCTTGTCACTCAGGCTGGAGTGCAATGGTACAATCTTGGCTCACTGCAACCTCCACCTCCCGGATTCAAGCAATTCTCCTGCCTCAGCCTCCCAAGTAGCTGGGATCACAGGCATTCACCATTATACCCAGCTAATTTTTGTATTTTTAGTAGAGACAAAGTTTCATCATGTTGGCCAGGCTGGTCTCAAGCTCCTGACCTTAGGTGATCTGCCTGCCTCAGCCTTCCAAAGTGCTGAGATTACAGGTGTGAGCCACCACACCCAGCTGTAAATGATAAATGACCATTGTTTTAAGCCACTACGTTTCAGGGTGTGAATATAGCACATTGTTACACAGCAAATGCTAACTAATACACTCTTTGGAAAGAGACACATGAGTTCATAAAGAGCAGCCACAAACTGCCAGATAATAACCACACAGGCTAAGACACTGGTGTTATCACCACATATATTTCAGTACCATAAATTCTACTTTATTTACAAAAAAAAAAAAAAAAATGCTAGATAGTGGCAGTTCTTTGTTCTTGCAGTTGGAACTTGCACTTAAGCCAGAAGTATAGGCTAAAAAATCAACTTGTATCTCTGCTCTTAAAATAATATGTAGAACCTTTAAGAGCTCCATCTATCTCTGGTTCATGATTGTAAAAAAAAAAAAAAAAAAAAAAAGAGCTACCATTTATTTATTTATTAAGATATTGGTTCTAAATTCTTCACATATTTGTCCTATAATCACAGCACTCCCCACAAAGTAGGTAATATTGTTATCTCCATTTTGTGGATGAGGAAACTGAGGCACAAGATTATGTATCTTGCCTAAATTGCAGAGTTGGTAAGAGGTGGGAGGTGGAGCCAGGATTCAAATGCATTTCTGACTCTACAGTTAATTGCTACCTAGGACTAACACCCAGCTCTGTCACAGATTATCTGTGAAACCCTGAATAAACTGCTAATCCTCGCTGGGCTTCGGTTTCCTTATGTATAAAATGAGATAACTGGTCTAAATCATAACTTCTTGACCTGAAAAGGGTTCGAAGGACGAGGTTCAGGACCAATCATAATCTTGTATAACTGTCTGCAAAGTCCTTGAGGTGAATATGTTTTGGGGGATTGTGAAAGGGGCAGTCAGTAGGATTCCAAAGAGGTCTGCGGTCCAGGAGAGGATAAGAAACACTTGACAGACCAGGTGTGGTGGCTCATGCCTGTAATCCCAGCACTTTGGGAGGCTGAGTAAGTCTCCCTGGGAGCACTGAGGCGGGCAGATCACCTGAGGTCAGGAGTTTGAGACCAGCCTGGCCAACATGGCAAAACCCTGTCTCTACCAAAAACACAAAAATTAGCCGGGTGTGGTGGTGCACGCCTGTAATCCCAGCTACTCAGGTAAGCTGAGGCAGGAGAATCACTGAACCCGGGGGACAGAGGTTTCAGTGAGCTGAGATTGCACCAGTGCACTCCAGTCTGGGTGACAGAGCAAGACTCTGTCTCAAAAAAAGAAACACTGGACAATGTACTCTCTTCAAGGCCCTTTCCAGGGTAAGTTTCTTTTCAAGTCAAATCAGCCGATTCCATAAAATGCTGCCAATAACACAGAAACAGGCCAGCGTTGGCAGCGCACAGGCTTGGGTACAATTCCATCCGTTCTTCGGCAACTATGAACTGTGCTCAACGGTAAGCATGGTCCTGGTCTTCACTCTAGGCCTTAGTGGCACGTGTCTTGCTTTCACACCCCCAGCCCTGAGAAAGCTGTTACAGACTTCAGGAACCGCAAGAAGAAGCTCTCACAGTTTCTGTCCAAAGCGTGCCTTGCCTAATTTTCCAGGAGCTGGGTTCCTTGTAGCTGCTTCTGGTCTCTTGACATTTACCCAGAATGGTCACTGTCCCTCATACCCCTGTGCCAGCTGTTTCTGGACCTCACTGCCAGCCACAGGCTCTATGTCATGCCCAGATGCTGGGCATCTCTCCTTCCTAGCCACACCCTCCCACTGCCAACGCTGGTCCTATTTGCCTGGGAGACTACACGCCAGTTTGACATGCGATGCACAGACAGCTGCTTACAGCTGTTGGCCCTGGCCCTCCTGAGACTCCTCTAATCTCAGTAGACTGGTTAACTCTAAACCTGTCATGAGCTCTGCTGTGTTACACAAAAAGTGTTTGAACTTTTCCTTCGGGCAGTGAAAGCTTTGCCACACAATACTATATGTGGAAGCCTAAGATAGCAAACAGATCAAAGCTGAGCTGCTGTTGTCATTCAAGCGGAATGGGGCCCCAAATCCCACCTGTTCAATCCTCCACTCACTCTCCCACCCCCTAGAATCCTCTGTCACTCTCAGGAGGCTTTAGGGAATCTGGGGGAAATTTTTAAGCCATTACAGTGGCAGAATCACGACCTGTATGTGTGTGTGTGAGTGCAGGATGAAGAAGAGAGATGGGGGCGGGGAGGGAAAGAGAACAAGAAAGGAAAACTAAGAAGAGAGGCAGAGACTGCGGGGATGAAAAGCTACATTGGGAATGTAGGGGGAAACCAGAGTAGAAACTCAGATTATAAAATCAAAGACAGATGAATTTACATTTTATGAAGGAGAAAGCAGAGACGGGAGGAAAGAATCAGCTACATCAATAGGAAGGGCTTAGAGCCTTCTTTGTGTCCAGCCTGGGGAGAGCCCCTGGACTCTCAGGCACCTGGGGTAACATGTCTGGACGAGGGGGATATGAGCATGTGAGACGTGTGAGCTAATGTTAGTAACCTCTTGGTGAGGGTCACACCTGGGGTGGGGTGATGCAACATCTGGAGGAAGGTGGGTAACACCTGGACCAGCCATCACCATGTACTGCAAGACGGAGCCCTCCAGAGGCAGCCCCTACCCTCAGGCTGACAGTCCAAAAGGAAAGAGAGACAGCCCCCAACACCCATGTTCACAATGCCCATACCTTGATGAACAACCCCCTTGATCCAATCCTACAACCAACCTTTTGCAAAAATGGCTCCCTGCATTCCTCTCCCTTAGGGAGTCCCTTCCCTACAGTGACTTTGGTTTTGGTCGTGTGACTTGCTTTGGCCAATAGGACATCAGTGACATTACAGAAACAAAGGCTTGAACTTGCCCTCTCCTCTCCGACTGATCTTGGGAACCCTGCACCACCACCACACGAACAAGCCCCAGCTCCTTGCTGGATGATGACTCCACTGGGCCAGCTCATCCCCATCACCCAGGTGACACTGAGCCAATGGCCAGTCATGTGAGTGTAGCCATCCCAGCCTATTCAGGACCAGCCTAGATGACCCAAACCAGAACTGCTTAGTTAGCTCACAGAATCAGGAAGAGTAATAACTGTCATTTTGAGCCAATAAATCTTAGGGCTGTTTGTTATATAGCAAAAACTAACGGATACAAAGGCAAAGGTTTCCTCTTAGAGAACACAGCCCTGTCCTGAGCTGTTCAGAAGTTGTGCCAGCAGTTGAGTATTATCTGCAACACGTATCTAAGAACTCCCTCAGAAGCCTGGGAAACTCCACTCCAATTTACAGCCAAAATCTGAATCTGTACGGTAGGGTAAAAAGAGTTGTTTTATCAGCCCACAACAGACTCTTGGAGAGGGAGCTGCATCTTGCGAAGAAGCCTGCAGGCAATCTACAGAAACGTCACATGGGTGAGGAAAATCAAGGGATGTGGTCATTTCCTCCAAGTGGGTTGACCTCAGGAGAGGAAACAGCCCTGGGGGAAGCAGGTGACCCGAGGGATCTGCCGGGCAGGGGCTCAGGCCAAGAAGCACTCACGAGAAGGAAGGCCCAGGAATTGTCCCCACAGATTTCTTGGGGGAAAACACTGGGCTTCCTGAGGTCATGGGAAAGAGGCAGCACCAGTTTCTCTGTATTCTGGGGCCTGAGTGACCTCAGCTGCACCTGGATACCATCTGTTATAGAAAAGATCCCGCGTCCAAACCAGAAAGCAACAGCCCCAGCAGGGCTGTCGAACACTCAGAGTTTTAAAAAGAGCTTTTGAGAGATTTTTTTCACATTAGCAAATTCACAAACAGCCACACGGCCTCAGCTGTGGCTCAGACACGCACGTTCACCCACATATAAAAGCTAACATTTACCACATTTTTCCTATGTCAGTTACCATCCTCTCGCTTCACACGTACTAATTCATGTCATCCTCCTAGAGGACCGCGGGGGGAGGTACTGCTGTCAACCACAGGACAGTTAGAGGGGGCTGCTACATCACTCTCCCGGGATCCCACCTCACCTGGGCAAAAAGCTGCAGTCCCTGCCCTGCCCTCACCTCCTCCCATTCTGCCCCTCACCTACACAGCTCCAGGCACATGGCAATGTTTCCGGAACACACCAGGTAGACTCCTGCTTCCTGATCTTTGCACCAGCCATTGCATTTTCCAGAAACACCCTTCCCCTGAAAGCTGCACAGCTCACTCCTCAGCTTCTTTCCCTTACTCAAAAGCCACCTTCTCAGCAAGTCCTCTTCCCACCACCTAATCGAAAATTGCAACCCCTCCCCACCTGCACACATGGCACTTATACCATCTGACAGGGTCTCTATTTTACTGATTCCTTTTCTTGTCCACCTGCCCCATGAAGACAGGCACTGTGTCTGTGTGGCTCATTGCCATGTCCTCAGTGCCTGATACACAATAGGTATTCAGTAAATATTTGTTGATTGAAAGAGGGGAAACAGGCAGACAAATAAGGTCTGCTACTTGCCCCAAGGGCCACAGCCAGCAGGTGGCAGAAGCGGGATTCCAAGCCAGGCCAAGGGACCGACTCTGGAGGCTTTCCTGGTCACTGCCTCTACTTCCCCACGCGCAAGCTCCTTTGCACATCAGAAACGCACAACCCACTTGCACATGGGAGCACAGGCACACCTTCACGGCCCACCTGCACGCTCACGTCTGCCCCAGTCCCCAGGATCCCTGCCAAGGAGCCCCAGTCCTCACCGCACCCAAACCCCGGGCCCCACATACAGGAACTTGCCGTCGGTCTGGGTCCCAGAGTAAAGTTTGCGCTCGGCCTCCTCACGCGTCAGGCTGCTGTGGTACCAGGGCATCCGCTCGTGGGCCGTCGTAGCAATAAGTTTCTCCACCTGCGGTGCCTGGCTGATGATGGCCTGCTCCAAGGCCTCGCCCTATAAAAGGAGAGTCGAGGAGGTCTGTAGGTGTGGCTAAGTGCTCGCCACAGGAACCCCCTTCCGGGAGCCCCGTCCCAGAGGACTCCCCACCCCACCTCACCCAGGCGTCCCTAGCACGTGTTACACAGGTTGTCGAGGACCACTTCCTTGCCCCCTCCATGGTCCCCTCCCCAGTCCAGCTAGGGAGGAACCACCCCCACCTTCCAGCAGGGCCCCAAGCGTATCTCCAGCTTGAAGACCTAATTCAGGTACTTGTGCACGGTGGCGTCACTCAGGCTGTGCAAGACTACAGCCCATCTTCCCAGACAGCCGCCCTACCCTAAGGGCTCACCCTAGCCCCGCGCACCCTCCTCTCAGCCCCGCCCCCAGTCCAAGCCTCGCCTTCGCCCGGCCCAGTGCATCCCTCCACCTTCCCACCTGGCACAGTAGCGCACCATAGCATCCCTTATCCTGCGGAAGGCGACCGCCACCGCGGAGCCCCTACCTCTGAGGCCTCCTTTCAGGTTCTTCCCCAACCAGTGTCCCACCTCTCCAGCTTCCAAAGGGGACTGAATGGGGAAGACGACCTTTTCCTTCGTCCTATCCCCCCAAACCCCGGACTGCCCCTCTCGGGCCACGCCTCTCCAGACCCCGCGCCCCAGGCCGCGCTCTCACCTCCAGCTTCCAGGTCTGGCGCACGTAGTCGCGCACCATGGCGTCGCGCAGGCAGTCGAAGACGCCGGGCTGCGGCTCCAGGCCCGACGGCCGGTTGCACGGCTTACGCAGGTTGCAGGGCAGCCCGTCGGGGTCGCGCGAGTAGAACTCGCAGAGCTCGGCCGGTCCACAGTGAGCCTTGCCGCCGGCGATGGCGTAGGTGCCGTTGAGCTGGCGCTCGATGGGAAAGTGGTGGAAGCGCACGTCGTGCACGAGCGACAGCACATAGCCGCCAAGCGAGCGCAGGCACTGGCGCAGCAGGAAAAGCCCGTCCGCCATGCCCGCCAGCTTCAGGTGCTCCTCGGCCTCGGAGCGCGAGATGCTGCCGTAGAAGAAGGGCAGGTGCGCCGCGGGGTCTGGCATCGCCCCGGGCCTCCCCAAACCTGCGGATTCACAGAGGGTCGGAGGCACATCGGGGCCTTCCTGAACCCGGTACGTGGGGCCCAGAGACGGCGCAAGAGACTCTGCGTGGAGGGCATCAGTGCCGCAGGCTGAGCGCGCCAAGGGGGCGGAGCCTGCTCTGTGCCAGAGTCAACCTGGAGAGAAGCCGCAGCCTGCTGGGCACAGATCCAGAAGTCCCAAACCCCCCTCTGACTTCCAGAGACATTATGTGGACACTCAGGCACGCCAACTGGTTCCCAAGCACCAACACCTGTACCCATCCCTTCGTGTCCCAACCACGTGCTGAATTCTTGTGTTTCAGGCCCAGTGCTGGGGATATGCACGCTCCAGGCAGACGCGGTCCCACCCCGCCCTCCCGAACGCAACACTCTATGGAGGGAGAGCCTTGAGATAAACTGAGAAAGAAACAAAAACAATCATTACAGACTGAGGTCGACATTACAAAGGAAGTAAGTGGAGTGACATTAAGAGAGAGAGGACGTGGCTCTCGCTAGGACGGTCACCTTCTCCGAGGAGCTAGCATTTGAGTGGAGATCTGAAGGAGGAGCCAACTTTTCAAAAAGCACGCGGGACAGCGCATCAGGCAGAGGGGACGGCATGCACAGAAGCCCTGAGACCACACCCAGCTTTGTTCACCCAAGCGCCCTACCTCTCAGCCTCCCCTGTCGCTTCCGCTGACCCTTTCCCCTCGGCCTTAGCAGGCCCCCTCGCCTTGCCCTCTGCCTTCCTTGGCAAGTTTCTACGGAGCATATGCTAATTTGCATATCCATCCCTAGGGGACTGGTTAAATACATTAGGGTTTAATCTCAAAGTGAACTTTGATACAGCTATTAAACAAACAAAATGTGTGATTGAGGGGAGGAGGAATTAAGGCTATTTAGACGGATGGACATCTGGTAAGGCAGATAACTTTAAATTGCCTGCCCTCAACTTTCTGGGGTGATGGTGACGTCCTGTATATTCACAGGGCTTGGTTTACACAAGTGTCTGATCTTGCCAAAACTAAGAGAACGTACACTTAAGATGTGTTCATTTAATTGTATGTGCCTCCCTCAATTAAAAAAGAAACATAAAATATTGAACCCTAGGTAACAATCTGTGTGCAGAAATGTTTAGGAGTGATGGGAACTGAGGACTGTAATCTAGTTTGAGAGCACCCCCCAAAATAACACTGATGGATGGACACACAGAGCGAGAGGGACGGATAAAAGGTTAGACAGCCAGAGAGACACAGTTGACTCCTGTTGTTCTCCGCAGTTCTGTAAAGTCAACGCAAACACTGAACTAGCAAATATAGAACTATCCCTCCTAGGGGAAATGTAGAGTTAGATTCCTAGGAGCCTCTGTTTACATTTTCATCAACTGATCAAGACATAACCTTGTTTTTTTGTGAGTTTCTGCTTAAAGACACCTTATTTAATATACCTGGTTGATTCACTGACATTGAACACTTAGCCAATAGCACTATAAGTTTATCTGATATGTTTTCTCCATAAGGCACATACAGCCTTCTGGCTCTTAGGAATGCTAGACAGCATTTCAGCACTATGGTTGGGGGCCATGTTAACCAGTGACATCACCAACAAAAAGCACAAACAGTCAAAATATATGAGGCCAGGTGCGGCGGCTCATGCCTGTCATCCAGCACTTTGGGAGGCTGAGGCGGGTGGATCACTTGAGGTCAGGAGTTCAAGACCAGCCTGGCTAACATGGTGAAACCCTGTCTCCACTAAAAATATAAAACATTAGCCAGAGGTGGTGGTGGGCACCTGTAATCCCAGCTCCTTGGGAGGCTGAGGCAGGAGAACCTCTTGAAACCAGGAGGTAGATGTTGAAATAAGCCAAGATCAGGCCACTGCACTACAGCCTGGGCAACAAGTGTGAAACTCTGTCTTTAAAAAGATAAAGTAGGCCAAGCGTGGTGGCTCACGCCTGTAATCCCAGCACTTTGGGAGGCCAAGGCGGGTGAATCACAAGGTCAGGCGTTGGAGACCATCCTGGCCAACATAGTGAAACTCCGTCTCTACTAAAAATATAAAAAATTAGCCGGGCATGGTGGCGGGTGCCTGTAATCCCAGCTACTCAGGAGGCTGAAGCAGAATTGCTTGAACCTGGGAGGTGGAGGGTTGCAGTGAGCCGAGATCACGCCACTGCCACTGCACTCCAGCCTGGGTGACAATGCGAGACTCCAATCTCAAAAAAAAAAAAAAAAAAAAAGATAAAATAAAAAAACAAAATATGTGGCACCACCAAATAGAACATGAAAAAGACTGGCCAGGTGCGGTGGCTCACGCCTCTAATCCCAGCACTTTGGGAGGCCAAGGCGGGCAGATCACAAGGTCAGGAGATGGAGACTATCCTGGCTAACATGGTGAAACCCTGTCTCTACTGAAAATACAAAAAATTAGCTGGGCGTGGTAGCAGGCGCCTGTAGTCCCAGCTACTTGGGAGGCTGAGGCAGGAGAATGGCGTGAACCCAGGAGGCAGAGCTTGCAGTGAGCTGAGATCACGCCATTGCACTCCAGCCTGGGCGAGAGTGAGACTCCGTCTCAAAAAAAAAAAAAAAGAACATGGAAAAGACACTTGTCTGCAGCATGAGAACGTTTGCCTTGTACATCCTCAGTGGGAACATCTGTATCGAGTGACTCATATTTTTGCCACTCTGTATGTCTGAGAATGACCGCAAAAGTGCCACGTTGGTTTTAGGGTTTCAAATAATTGTTAACAAGTCAGTGAATTCACAAATAAGAACTCCACAAACAGTGTTGATCAACTGTATGTGATAAAACAATTATAGCAAATCATTAACTGTTGAATCTAGCAGGTGAGTTGTTGGTGTACAGTTAATTCTATTTTCTGCATATTTGTAAGTTTTCATAGAATGTTGGGGAAAAATACCTCTCCATAGCGGTTACGAGGCGTTTCTCTACTAAGAGAGGCCCAGCGAGGCTACTCAGGCATACGTTTGCATTGGAGAAGTGACCTTGGGTGCCCTTCTTAGTTATGCAAATGGAACCAAGGGGTAAAATGAATGCTTTTGTGAATCGAGAGGCTTCCTCTGCCCTGGGTGTCCAGGGATGGGCTCTGGAGCTGAAAGGAAGGTACTGGAATGGGAATCAGGTGAGGTCTGGGTCAGAGTAGCTGGAGGAGGGGCCAGGATCTGCATTGTAACCTGATTAATTGTGATGGTGAGGTTGGGAGGGCCAAGCTTGAGGGGGATCCTGGACAGGTGGGTGTTCCAGAGATTCATAAGGGACTGCATTTGTGGCTCCACCTGGAGAAACAGGTCACCATTCCACAAGAGTGTTTTTAAAAAGTCATGAAGTGGCTGGGCGAAGTGGCTCAGGCTTGTAATCCCAGCACTCTGGGAGACCAAGGCAGGTGGATCACATGGGGCCAGCAGTTTGAGACCAGCCTGGCCAACATGGTGAAACCCCATCTCCATTAAAGTACAAAAAATAAGGGCCGGGCGCGGTGACTCACACCTGTAATCCCAGCACTTTGGGAGGCTGAGGTGAGCGGATCACGAGGTCAGGAGATCGAGGCCATCCTGGCTAACACAGTGAAACCATGTCTCTACTAAAAAAAATACAAGAAATTAGCCAGGCGAGGTGGCGGGCGCCTGTAGTCCCAGCTACTCCAGAGGCTGAGGCAGGAGAATGGCGTGAATCTGGGAGGTGGAGCTTGCAGTGAGCCGAGGTGGTGCCACTGCACTCCAGCCTGGGTGACAGAGCAAGACTCCGTCTCAAATAAATAATTAAATTAAATTAAATACAAAAATTAGCCAGGCGTGGTGGTGGGCACCACGCTACTCAGTCCCAGCTACTCAGGAGGCTGAGGCAGGAGAATTGCGTGAACCCAGGAGGCGGAGGTTGCAGTGAGCTGAGATCATACCACTTCACTGCGGCCTGGGCAACAGAGCAAAACTCCATCTAAAAAAAACAAAAAAAGTCATGAAGGCTCCTAGGTATTCACTCTAAAGAAATGGAAATTGACTTTCACACAAAAACCTACCCAGGAACCTTTATAGCAGTTCTAGCCACAATTGCCAAAAATTAGGGATAACTTAAATGTTTCCCAGCAGATGAATGAGATGCACCGTGGGACATGCCTATCGTGGAATTCTACTGGCAATGAGTGGAACAACATACGGAGGCACACGATTCCACGGATACATCGCAAAGGCCTCCGGCTGTGTGCGAGAAGCCAGGCTCGAAGGGCTACTGTGATTCCACACACAACTGCAGGGATGGAAAACGCGCCAGGGCTTGCTGGGTGCTGGGGGTCGGGGAAGGAGTGATGACAGAGGGCAGGAGGGAATTCGGGGGAACAGTCTGTATCTTGATTGATGTGGTAGTCTCTGGGCTGTATGCATTTGTCAAATCTCAGAATGTTTCACTAAAATGATATAAAAAGTTTATGGTATGTAACTTATACCCCAAATTTTGATTAAGGGGGAAAGGAATTGGAAGATACAAACACAACGGACACTAAAAATGCTAATGCAAATAGGAAAGGTGATTAAGGGCTGTCTATACTCCTGTCCCCATGTCCCTGACTCCCAGCCTTCTCAGCCAGACCCACGGTCTGCGCCCACTCCCTAGGCTGTTCTCCAGCACTGATAGCACCCCTGGCAGTCTGTGGGCACCAGACAAGCACTCTGTGACCTCCTCAATCCTGGGCCCCCTGAGTGGCCGACACCGATGACTCCTCCCTCCTGCTTGAGCCTCACAGACCTCTCTGGTCCTTCACAACCCCCTGGCTTGCCTCCGCCCTCTGACCATCGTGCTCACTCTCCTTCCCCCAGCCCGGTCCCCTTACTTGGGTCATTCTGTCAGTAGCCATACATGCTGCCACACCCACCTCTCCCTGCGCCCAGATCTCTCGTCTGACTGAGGTGGGTTGGTGCTGGCATCATCTCCTTTGATCTCCACCAACTGTTTCCATTAATACAACCAACTAAGATCCAGATGGCACGCTCATGCTGCCTGTGGCTGGCTGAACCCACAGTCTATTTCCACAGAGCTGAGCTCCAGAGTCTGCAAGCTGCTCCTTGGCAATTCTTCCCCAAGGCCTCCCTTGCTCAAGACCCTACTGTCTACTGCTTTGGATCTCCCCAGCCCTCTGCCCCAGCTGAGCTGTGCTACTTGCTTTCCTTCAAAGGACGTTCATACTTTTATCCACACAGTACCCTCCACCTAGTGCACCCTTCCGTCTCCCCTCCACCTTCTCCAACCCAGCCAGCCCTTCCTTGAAGACTCATGGAGCCACTCCCACAAAGCATGAGGACGCGGGATGAGGCAGCAAACTGAGGGCTTGTCCAAGGACCATGGGTGCAGGGTAGCAAAGCTGGTCCCTGGGGCCGGAAGCTGTGGCAGGAAACTGTCGCCAACACAGTTTGAGAAGCTCCTCCCCACGTGGCCACAGGTGCAGCCTGGGTAGCTGCAAGCAGGTTAGGGCAGAAGAGGAGATGAGGGAGGTTCGGTGCCCAGCCCAGGGCTGCCATCCGTGACCCGAGGCTAAGGAGTCCCAGAGGCAGGCTCTCTTCCTGTGCATCTCAGCTGCATCCCAGCTTCCCTGTCCCACGGCCCACGAGGACAACCGTAATCACAAACACCGCCCACAGCAGGCAGGTCAGGTGATGGGCGGCTCCTCTTCCACCCCTGGGGCCTTTCTGGACTGTCCTCACTAGTAAAACATGGGGCCCAAGTTCCCAGGGACCCCATGGCCAGAGATGCTGGGGAGGCCAGAGAAGGTGGGCAGAGGTGGCAGAGATGAAAAGTCCGGGGGCAAGAGGGGGGAGAATTTGCCACGCAGTGGCTAGCCAGAGTGTCTGCTGTCAGTGAGCTGCACCTATCTACAGCTCCCCAGGATGACCCCAGACCCCAGGCAGAGGATCAGATGTTTCTGTTCTCAGCTGTGTCCCTGCAGACTCGCGGCCCTCCCAGGAGACACCCACCCTGAGACCCACCCCGGCCCTCGTCCTGCCTGGGCCACCCCAATGGTCAGGACTTGGGTTAGGAGCCCTATCCCTTAGTCCCCAGCGAGCCTCTTCATTCCCCAAGCCTGGCCTACGGTTCTCCCTAGGCTGACCCCAGCCAGCTTCCTCTTGAGCTCACAGTTCAGAGATCCTAGTTTGGCCTTCCCAGAGCTTACAGCCCCAGGATCCCAGCAGAGAGATCACAGCAGAGCAGCCACGGGGCACCTGCCCCACGCTCACAGCCCAGGCCCTGGGAGGACGATGGAAAGAAGCCTTGGAGCCTGGTCAGAAGGACCTGCCTGGAACCCCACCATTCACCCGGCCTCCTGGGGTAAAGGCCTGGAACCCCACCATTCACCTGGCCTCCTTGGGTAAAGGCAGTGCTAGATTACAGCTATTGCGGAGAGATCAGATTCCCCAAACATGCTTCAAAGGAAAAAAGAGTCAAGGGGTCAAATACAGTTTCAAATGCTGTGAAAAGCACATTAAAGGCTCCGAGAAGACCACATGGAAGGACCCCTTTCAGCGTCACTTAATTCCCACGCCTATTCTGCAAAGCCGTAAAGGTCTACTGTTTCACAGAACATTCTCTGGACATCAAAAGCCCCCATTACATGCCCATCGTCAGAGCAGAGGTATCACGCCAAAGCCACAGGACCTGGTGGGAGTGGGCAGGAGCAGCACAAGCTCCACGTGTCCCCTCAGCCAGAGGCTCCATGTGTCTCCTCAGCCAGAGACTCCACCTGTCTCCTCAGCCAGAGGCTCAGAGGCTCCACCTGTCCCCTCAGCCAGAGGCTTCCCATGTCACCCCAGCCAGAGGCTTGACATGTCCCCACCCAAGGCACTGCTGGAATGGGGCCCCGGCCCCCTACTGCCCCCACCTCCTCCTACTGCCCCCCTACCATCCTGTTCCCACACCAGCTCCTGGCTCTCTCTCTCTCTGAACCCCCAGTCCTCGCCTGAGACCTTAAGTCCCTCTGAAGCCGTGTTTCCTGCTCCTTAATCCCCAAGATGTGCTTGGGCACCTGTGCCTACCAACAGTGGCCGCATAGGCACTGGTCGCCAGCAGATGCCAGCTTGGTGGCACCATGAGCCACACAGCAGCAGTGAGCCATGCGACAGGCTCCTCCTTCATATGTCTTTCCTGACTGCAGGGATCGGATTCAAATCATGGGATCCTGGACCCACTACATGGTCACGGTGCAGCCTGAGCAGCGAGTGAAGCTCGCCAGACCTCTGGAAAGCAGGGCCAGTGAAGATGCCCAGCCCTGGGGCTGCAGGGACCCCCTGGGGTGAGACTTGCTGGGCCCCGTCACGCCATCACATCCTCCTCTTCTCTGCTGGAAGCCCTCTAGGCTCCCACCTCACCCGGGGTGAAAATGCAAGTCCTCAGGGCGGCCCCCAAGGCCCTTCATGATGCCCGTCACCCCCCGCCACTCGCTCCCCTCCAGCCACACGGGCCTCCTCATGTTATTCATTAGGTTCCTTGAACAAACCAGGCATGGTGCAGCCTCGGGGCCTTTGTACTGTCTGTTCCCTCTGCCTGGACACCCTTCCCCCAACACCTTCCACTTTATTCAGGTCTCTGCCTAAGTCACCTCCTCCAGGAGGCCTTCCCTGACCTCCCTCTCTAAAATAGCCTCTCCTTCTCTCTCTAGCCCTGACCCAACTTTATGGTTCTTCACCACCTAAAAGACGACACTGTATCAACTTGGTGACATAGTATCTTCGTCCCTGCCAGAACGTAAGCACCATGGGAGTGGAGGCTGTCTTGTTCCCCTACCTATACCAGCAAGGCACAGAGCAGGTGCTCAATATACCAGGTACCTACAAAGGTCCGCAGTCCGCTGGGGTGGGTGGGGACGCCTCTGAACACCAGTGGAACCTGACACCTGGGGAGGGGTGAGGGGCCAGAGGGGCTTCCTCGGGTGGGGGATGGTGGACCGTGGGACTTCCTCCACTGACCCACGGTGGGAGAGGAGGGGCCCGTCCTAAGGATCCCGGCCACCGGCTATTCCCTCAGCCCAGAACAGCGCCGCATCCTCCTCCTGGGCCTCAGGCTTCAGGCCTCCTCCGTTGTCCCATCCTCCCAGAAGCATCCCATGTGCCCCGCCCCCTCCCCAGCCTGGGTCAGGCACCTCCCCTAGGCTTCCAGGGTCCCCATCCTGCCACATCACAGTCCTGAGGGCCTCTGTCTCTGCTCCTCGGTCCGTGACCAGGCTGAGCTCCCCGAGGCCGGGCCCACGGCTCTTGTCTTGTTTTCTATGGAAGCTCCTGCTTCCTCCCAACAAGTATTTGTCAAGTGTGCAAGGACAACCGCAACAGCCTCTGTGTTGGGGACTGCCTAGCCCTTCACGAGCATTAGTCATTTATTCTAATTCTCACCACAACTCCATTTGGTGGGAACTATTATCCCACTCCTCAGCTAAAGAAACTGAGCTGGCCGAGCACGGTGGCTCAAGCCTGTAATCCCAGCACTTTGGGAGGCCGAGACAGGTGGATCACGAGGTCAGGAGATGGAGACCATCCTGGCTAACCCGGTGAAACCCCATCTCTACTAAAAAATACAAAAAACTAGCCGGGCGAGGTGGCGGGCGCCTGTAGTCCCAGCTACTCGGAGGCTGAGGCGGGAGAATGGCGTAAACCCGGGAGGCGGAGCTTACAGTGAGCTGAGATCCGGCCACTGCACTCCAGCCCGGGCGACAGAGTAAGACTCCGTCTCAAAAAAAAAAAAAGAAAGAAAGAAACTGAGGCTCAGAGAGGTCAATGTCACGCTCAGAACATGCAGCCTGCAAGGGGCCGCCATGATTTGAACCCAGGTGTGTCCAATGCAGCAGCCAGTGCTAACCACTCCAGCAAATGGCTATCAGGAGACCCTGGAGAGCCAGGCTGGGGCAGGGTCAGGGTCAGAGTCCCAAACCCAGCAGACTCTCTAAGGGGCGTTGGATTGAACAACGCCCCTCCACCACCCCTCCAGGGAGGCCCCCAACTCCGGCCTCCGCTGCCTGTGTGACCTCAGCAACCAGCAGTCCCTCTCCGGGCCTCAGGCTCTGTGACTGTAAAAGGGAGATGGGAAAAGGCGGAGTGAGTCGGGAGGATAGGGGCTGAAAGAGAAGAGGGGACAGCGTGGAACTGTCCTGGGCCTTGTAGGCTGTTCACAGGATTTCTGTCCTGGACCTGTTAGATGCCAGTAACACCCGCTGGGTCAAAACCCAAACTGTCTCCGGGCACTATCAACTGTCCCAGGGGTATGGGAGGAGGCAAAATTGGCTTTGATGAGAACGGCTGCCTTAACCCTGTACCTTGGGTTGGGGCAGGGAGTGGTCAGCACGGGGTGGTCTAGGTGCTGCAGCCCCAGAGAGTAGATAGGAACTGTGGAGTCCAGAGCCCAAGGCCACCCAGAGCTAGTGAGGATAATGAGGGTTTTAGCAAGACGTTTCTCCACACGTGTATGCGCCAGGCACTGTGGATACAGTCACTCTCTTTATTCTCCTGAGAGCCCTGGGAGGGAAGCACAGAGAGATGCAGTGACTGGCCCACTCACACAGCTGGTGAGTGGCAGAGCCAGAATGTGAAGCCAGGCCCCCAGGCTCCAGAGTGTACACATCAACACCCCCGCCAACACTGCCAGGGCAGCGGGGCTGAGGTTGGAGGGCCGGTGAGAAGAGGAAAAGCAAGCTCTGGATTCAGCAGGAGGCACCTTCACAGGCGGCACCTTAGGAGTCCCTGACCCTGATCTCTCAGCAAGGCATTATTAAGCACCTCCCGTCTGCCTGCTGTTCTAACCAAGACGAGAATAAGGAGTCATCTCGCGCTGCTCACCTCACGAACCTCGGTTATTCCTGTCGGGGATCCTTCCTACCTGGGACACGCTTCCCAGCCTCTCGCCAATAGTCAGGAACCAGGCACCTGCCAGGTGCCCGTATCTGCATGTGCATTTAACAGATGCACAAACTGAGGTCAGAGAGCCCGAGCAACTTGCCAAGAACACACAGTAGTTAAGCGGAACCCGGTGTTTTGCTTTTTCTCTCCCCAGGTCTTCCTCTAACCTGAGCTCGGCTACAAGTGGCTCAAGCCTGCCCTGGGCCCCTCACAGGAATGACAGCATTCTGCTGATGGAGCTCACGGCACTGGTGAACATCCCCCTTATTTTCACAGGGCCTGGGGGCTAGACTACACTTGCGCTTTCTCTGGAGCTTTCTCTCCTTCCGGGAGCCAAGGTTGCAGCCAGACAGGGCCCAGCAGGAGCCCAGGGACCAAGCAGGCCTCGCTGTGTCCCCTGAACAGCCCGGCTTGGCCAAGCCTCTGCAGGGGGAGCTGCTTCCCTCAGCATGGCCACACGCCCTGTCTGCCTCCATCTCCAGCCGGTCACCACCCAGCCCAGTCCTCCAGCCTTCCTGGTCCTCCCAGCAGCCTCCTGACTCCCGGTTAATATTCTGTCCTCCTCCTCCAGACACAGCCCACCATGGAGACAGTGGCCAGGTGCCACTCCACCCAGGCACCACTTACCTGGGGACGTACAGGTGGATGTCCAGGCAAACAGGCCACTTGTGGGGTCTCTGGTCCCAACGCCAACGGAGAGCCGGTTCTGGGTGAAGAATCAGGACTTACAAAGCCAGTCTGGATTTCCCGGCAGGCCGAGCCCCCAGCCTGAGAGGGAGGCCCTGCCGCTCACACTCTCTGCACCCACTCTGGGGGAGGATGTCACACCCCACCAGGGTTTCTCACTCATGGATGGGGCGTTCACGCTCTGACAGGTCTCCCAGAGCCCCCTGGGGTGGCCCTGGTGGCAGGACACAGGCAGATGGCCCGAGGACAGTCACCTACCTGAATGCCCTAGCAGCAGCTCTGAGGCCCACGGGGGGCCAGGCCTGGCCGGAAGGCCTGGTGTCTGCTGAGCTCCAACAAGCAGGCTTGTCTGAAACTAACCTATTTCCTGGATGCGAAGACAGGAAAGGGGGCTGTGTTTGATGTTTACATCAAAGTCACAAAGTGCTGTGCTCAAGGAAAATCACAGGCCACGTGTTCCAGGGAGGAACAGGGCATTTCCGGGGCCCAGCACCGCCTGCCCAGCTGCAGGATGGGACTGAGAGATGGGGATGAGGCTAAGCAAAGGCAGGGGTTCGGGAAGGATGACTCCAGTAGCAGGAATCGTCAGACGGAAGGAAGCCCGCGTACCTGGAACAGGAGGGTAGGCAGCAGCGGTGGGAGGCAGGGGAGTCCCAGGGCTCATGGAAACTAGAATGCCCCCATTTTCCCCTCAAAGGGGTGCCGTCCTGGGGCCTGCACCAGCCAGACAACCCAGAGGAGTGATGTATTTATGCCACAGGTGGGTTAGAGCTGGAGGGAGGAGAAACCCACTGAGTCAGCCCATACCCTGAAGGTTGAGACCCCCTCCTGCGCCAGGTATCTGGACGGCAAGGACAGCCTGCCCTTGCTCTCTGGTGGCTCGCAGGCTTGTGGGGGGCAGCTGAGTCCACAGGGAGCCAGCGCTGGGAGGCTGGAAGCCTGGGCACTGTGTGTCCCCATGGGAGCCCCAGCCCCGCCTGGAGGATGTCAGGGATGCGTTCCAGGAGGAGTCAGCCACTCAGCCGAGACACAGAGCCAGGGCACTCCCAGTGCCAGCCCGGCCCACCGGGGACCTTTCCTACGAAGCTGAATCTGGCTGAGCACCACGTCACTGCGGCCACCACCTCCTCTTCCTCTTCCTGTCCTCCCTTCCCTCACCCCGTGCACCCCCCCGACGGTACCCACCCACCCTTGGGCCCAGGGCCACACGTCATGCACCGTCTCAGAGGGGGGCCTGCAGAGCCACTCTCTCTCGGCTCCATCTCCCCTCTAGTGCCCCAAGGCCTCTGGGAGCCTCTCGCCCACCACCTCCTCGCTTTCTTGGTCACTAGGAGTCGTCACAGCTCTCCTGTCTGTGGGGTCTCAGAGACCTGTGTGGAACTGCCCTGGGACCACTGTGGAGACGCCTAAAGCTCTTCTTCTTGGGGTCCTGCTGCTCTTGTTAAGTGGGCTTGTGATACCCTACCTTGTTTTAACCTGAATTGACTCTCCCTTCGCTAAGAGAGCCAGACAGACTCCATCTTGGCTCTTTCATTTGCAGCCCTTTACCCACCCTCCTTCCTCAAGGACTTAACTTGTGCAAGCTGACTCCCAGCACATCCAAGAATGCAATTAACTGATAAGATACTGTGGCAAGCTTTCTCTGCAGTTCCCAGGAATTCTCCTGGTTAATAGTACCCAGAGCCCCCCTGTTTGTGTCCGGTTGGTAACGCCCAAAGCCCCGTGTCTTTCACCTTGTGATAGATTTAAAGCCCCTGCACCTGGAACTGTTTGCCTGCCTGTAACCATTTATCCTTTTAACTGTTTGCCTGCTTTACTTCTGTAAGACTGATTTAACTAGACCCTGCCCGCTCCCCTTTTTAAAGCAAAGTATAGAAGAAAATCAGGCCCCTTGTTGGGGCTGAGAGAATGTTGAGTACTAACCGTCTCTCGGTCGCCGGCTAATAAAGGACTCCTGAATTCATCTCAAAGTGTGGCGTCTCTAACTCGCTCAGTTACAACAGGTTCAGCTCCCCAGTCGGCTTGAGGATCCCCTCACGCCCCCACCCCAAAACCTCCTTCTTGGGGATCTCCTTTCCGGGCCTCTACTATCCTCTGGCCACCTGAATCTCCTTTAGAAAATCTGAGTTCCGACCTCTAAGCTAGGATACTTTTCTCCTACATAGAGCCCCCCTCCAAAATGGTGTTCGCTAGCAGCCTCCCCTTTCCCCAGCGGCATCTTGAAACTCCAGGCGTAGAAAACATCCCTTCGCATCCATGCTGGACACTCATTTCTTGGAGTATTGAGAGAAGAAGACCCTGGCGCACTGAAGAGAGGAGAAATTACAGCATCAAATCACATTCATACTACAATAATGAGAGTCGCACTGATTATATGCCAGACATTGCTCTATGCACATCACAATTAATAAGCCATTCAACCCATTTTCCAGATAAGGTAAGTAAAGCCCAGAGAGGTTAACTAAGAGATGCCAAATGGTCAGGTGGGACTGCAGCCCAGGCAGCCTGACCACACCCATATGCTGGTGGACACAAGGGAAGAAAACGTTGGTTGTAAAATATCCCCCCAAAGGGGGCCAGCTCGCCAGAGAGCTGAAAGCTGAGCCAGTCATGGGACAGGGTGCCTCTGTGTGGGTGGGGGACTTCCAGTTTCCAGCGTCTTTGGATCCTGAGAAGAGGGTTCCCAGCCTCTGCAAGGCACTGGCCCTATAGCCCTTGAGCCCCCCTGCTTCCTGTCCCGGAGGCTGGTCTAGAAACTACAAAGCCCAGTGCTCAGAGGTTTCTGAGACTGGGCTACAGATAATCTGAGATTGGCATGCAGATAACGTCCTCTGTTCTGCCAGAGTGGAAGGAGGCAGATGCATCTTCTGAACGTTTCCAGTAAAGGGCAAAGATGGAAATGTGGGCTAGGAAAGTTGCGGTGCGTTTGCCTCACTGGGTTCAGGTAAACATTCACTCTCCTCATGCCAAGAGGCTCTGAAGAAATTCATCACTCACCCAAGTACCTTCAGGTCTTTGCCCACGCCTCTTCACCTGCCTGTCTCCTAGTCCTCTTTCAGGTCTCCAATTCAGCATGTTTTCCTCCAGGAACCCTTCCCCATCCTCAAACCAGGCAGGGATGGGGCTTTCTGTCCATTCCACCTGGAGCTGAGCAGTTCCAATATGGCTGCACAGTTAAGAAGACACAGGCCACTGCTAGGAGACGTGCAGCAGGGAGACGGGGTAGAGGCTGCAGCAGGCCCAAGAGAGGTCACACCCCAGCACAATGAGCCCCAAAAGACGACAGCCCCTCCAGCCAGGGTCCCTCCTGGATTCCCTCTGGGTGTACAGAAAAAATGGTGACTTGTATCTCCTTTCCTTCTAGTTCTTTTCTGATTCTGCCACTTAACCCTGAGGGACCATGAGCACGTTAGTTAGCCTCCCTGCGCCTTGGTTTCCTCCCTTAGGAAATGGGGATAATGAGCTCGGCGCGGTGGCTCAAGCCTGTAATCTCAGCCCTTTGGGAGGCCGAGGTGGACGGATCACGAGGTCAGGAGATCGAGACCAGCCTGGCTAACACGGTGAAACCCCGTCTCTACTAAAAATACAAGAAACTAGCCGGGCGCGGTGGCGGCGCCTGTAGTCCCAGCTACTCGGGAGGCTGAGGCAGGAGAATGGTGCGAACCCGGGAGGGGGAGCTTGCAGAGCCGAGATGGCGCCAGTCACTCCAGCCTGTGGGACAGAGGGAGACTCCGTCTCAAAAAAAAAAAAAAAAAGGAAACGGGGATAATGGTACCTGTCTCATAGGGCTGCTGTGAAAGTGAAAAGAGGCCTAAAGGCAAAAGCTCCATTACTGCCCCCACCACGGTCATCTCTGACCTGGAGTGACTGCGCGTCCGAGCGCGGCAACGAGACTCCCGTGCGCCCTCCAGAGGCAGCTCTCCAGTATTGCAGGCTACCAAGCACAACGCGGGCATCCCTGAAGGCTGAAAGTGACCACCGCCCTGCCCTGAAATAAAAATAAAAATAAAAATAAAAATAAAAATGAATCCAGCTGGTTTAAGTCAGAAGAGAATTGCTTGGCCACAGCAGCCACATGCTGGGCTCTCCCCTGGGGGGTTTCTCAAATGGATGGCACCTTGGGAAGCCTTCAAACTGCCATGGCACTGCCACCTCCTGAGACCCCTGGCTACTTCTTTATTCAACACTGAGCACCCGTGCTATGCCAGACTCTTTTCCAGGTACTCTGTTCTATGGATCCGCAGTGAATAGCACATGAAAATCCCTTCCGTCGTGGAGCTGACTTTCTAGTGGGAGAGACAGAGAATGAACAAAATAGATAAGTATTTCATAGAGTGTGTCACATGGTTACAGGTGCTAAGGAGTAAAATAAATCAGAAAGGGTAGGTGAGGTCTGTGGGCATGTAATTTTGAGCGAGTCAGGGCATGCCTCGGAGGCGATAACCTGTGAATCAAGACTTCAAGGAGGCCGGGGCGGTTGTTCACGCCTGTAGTCCCAGCCCTTTGGGAGGCGGGCGGATCACGAGGTCAGGAGATCCAGACCATCCTGGCTAACACGGTGAAACCCCGTCTCGACTAAAAAATACAGAAAAATTAGCCAGGCGAGGTGGCGGGCGCCTGTAGTCCCAGTTACTCGGGAGGCTGAGGCAGGAGAATGGCGTGAACCTGGGAGGCGGAGCTTGCAGTGAGCCGAGATCGTGCCACTGCACTCCAGCCTGGGCGACACAGCGAAAGCCACAGAGATACTGGGAGAAGAGCAGCATTCCCAACAAATGTCTTAAGCGGGACTGTGATATCTGTGAGGTGGGAACTGTCTTGTTCCCAGCTGTGGCCCCAGCAACTGGAGTGGTACCTAGCACAACAGTACTCAATAAATATTGCATGGATGGCTGAAAAAAATCCCACATATGTGCTTCAGGAACAGCTTGCTCTGGGCTCAACTGATGGCCCCAAGGTTGTTGGCTTCATTCTCAGACAAGGTTTCTCCCTATGGTCCAAGAAAGTGACTCAACTTCAAATCCTGTTCAAGGAACAAGAATCAATTTCTCAGTATTACCGGAAAAACCCCCAACACAGCTCATTGGTTGAGTAGGTCACATGTCCATCCCCCAGCCTATCCCTGACACCAGCAGATGACATGGGGAAGTGGCTTAGGACCGGGCCACAGGCCCCACCCACAGCACAGTCTGGAAGGAAGGAGTGGCTGGAAGGACGACAGATGCTGGAATGGCAAACAAAGCGCCAAAGTCTTGCAGAATATTCCTAACAGCTTAAATGCATCTCTTCCTTTCTATCAAGCACGACTACATGCTGGCCCCAGCTAAGGTACATTTAACGCTCACAACAGCCCCAGCGAGTAGGAGATTGGCCTCATTTTACAGATCTAGAAACTGAGTCCAAGAGGAAACTTAGGCTTGAAATTCCACACCTAGTAAGTGGGGAGCCTGGGACCTCCTGGCTCAAAGTGAGCTTGGGGCTTCCGTAGGGCTCCACCCTGAAATCCTCTATGCTATCAGGGTGACTGCTCTCATCAAGCTAGGGACAAGCAGGCTGAGCCAACCCTGCGCTAAAGCTGCCAGGCTTCACTTAGCGTGAAGGCAAACTGAAAGCACAAAGGCAGCCACCTCTTTGATGGAGAAAGCGAAATGGAAATGCTAGTTCAGGGCAGCTCCCAGGGGCCCACAGGCCATGCGAGGACTGTTGGCAGAGGCTGTAGGCACTGATGGGGCTTGGTCCTCAAATGCAAGCCCAGGGTAGAGGTAGGAGGCCAGCAGAAGGGTGGGTTGCCTCTCAGGGCTGGGTCCCAACAGGTTGCAATGAGGATGGGGCGAGGGTGCACGTGCCACCTGTTGAGAGCTCAAGGAAAATCTGGTATGCTTGCTGTGCCTGCCGTATGCACAGGCTGGGGCAACTGCATCTCCTTCCAAGCACAGAGGACCCCAGTCACCTGCTGCCCCACAGCCACCCCACATCCAGCCCAGCACAGGGCCTGGCACCTGGCAGGTGTCTAATAAATGTGTGCTGCTGAACAGACCACCCAATGGCACTGTAAAGAGGGTAAATTGGCTGGGCGCGGTGGCTCACGCCTGTAATCCCAGCACTTTGGGAGGCCGAGGTGGGCAGATCACGAAGTCAGGAGATCGAGACCATCCTGGCTAACACGGTGAAACCCCATCTCTACTAAAAATACAAAAAATTAGCCGGGTGTGGTGGCGGCGCCTGTAGTCCCAGCTACTTGGGAGGCTGAGACAGGAGAATGGTGTAAACCTGGGAGGCGGAGCTTGCAGTGAGCCGAGATCCGGCCACTGCGCTCCAGTCTGGGCGACAGAGCGAGACTCCGTCTCAAGAAAAAAAAAAAAAAGAGGGTAAATTATCAGGCTCATTGCCAAGAAGAGGAAGCCAAGGCTCTGAGAAGGTCCAGGCAGGACCAGTATTGAAACCCAGCTCCCCAGCACCATACCTGGGAAACTCCCAGAGTTGTGAGGTCCAGGCAGGCAAATGCCAGGTGTCACAGGCCACACCTCAGTTGCCGGCAATCCTCTCCTGGGGCTCCTGCCTTGGCCAAGCACTCAGAGACCTTTGGACAGCCGGCAGGTCCTCCGGGGGGACCAGGGCCCCACTCTCCCGGGGAGTCCACTCTCCCCACCTCCCTGCCGGCTTCCATCTGAGAAATGGAAAGGGTGGTGTTCATCTCATAGCAAAGAGGCTGGAGCACAGATGCCAGGGCAGGCTCCAAAGTTAACCCCCAGTGGAGAGCTCTGGGAGGGCTACACGGCGTGGTGTACCTGCCCACCAGGGTACCGTGCCTGGCATGGGGAGGTGCCCAGTAAGTGCTGACTTGAGCAGAAACCAGTTGGTAAGTTACACCCGTTGTTGATGCTGCTGATGCTGGCGAGGGAGTGGGCTCTCCCCTCCCCCAGCTCTCCACGCAGCCACCCATCCCCCACCCAGTTCTTCTTCACCCTCTTGGAACAAGTGGGCTGAACCGACCACTTGGGGCTCATTCCTGGCCCATCACTACTCCTTCCCCTCACCACTGTCTCCCCTCATCACTCCCTCCCCTCACCCTCCTCCCACCCCTCCTCCATTCAAATCTCCCACCCACCACATTGTTCCTGCTTCCTCCACTTCCCTCCCCCATTCCTCTCCCTTCCTCGTCCCCACTCCACTCCCCCAGCTTATTCTCCCCACTCCCTCCACCTTATTCTTCCCCACCCACACCACTGTCCCTGCCCTCCTCCCTTCTCCTATCCCGGCCCTCATCTCTCTCAGCTTACTCTACCCCTTTGTCTCTGCCACCCCATTCCGTCACCCCGCAGCCAACCTCCCCATAGTCCCCCAGTGCTCCCCCTCCACACCCCCCACACCCTGAGTGCCAGTCCAGGAAGGTCAGGCGGGGGCCCTTCAGGCACAGCTGGGGATTTTGATAACCCTCCTCGGGAAGCACCTAACTGGAGCCTCGTCCCCTCTGCGCAGAGGGCAGCGGCTGCTCGGATAGACAGGAAGGGGTCTGAGCCTCCCAAGCACCAGAAAGGCAGAGGCTCATGGCGGGTCCAGTGAGTCCTCACTTAGCTCACTGATAGGTTCTTGGAGACTGCAACTTGAAGTGCAGTAAGGAAACCAATTTTCCCATAGGCTAATTGCTATAGACAACAGGTAAGTTCCTATGGCATATTCCTGGTCACAAAAACATCACCAACCATCTACACAAGGACCCCAAATACTTTAATATTAAACATTAAAATAATTGTGAGCTATACATACCTTTAAGAATGATTACCAAAAAATAAGTCAGATCATGATTTATCCACTTACCCAGTTCAGGGTGGCAGGGGCCGGAGCCCAGCCCAGCAGCTCAGGACAGCGCAAGGTGGGAACCAGCCCCAGCCGGGACCCCATCCCCTCTCAGGACACATTCACACACACCCACGCTTACTCACACTGGGACACGAGACACGCGTATGCACCGATAGCTTTGGGATGTAGAAGGAAACGGAGTTCCCAGAGAAAACTCCTGCAGCCATGGGGAGAACGTGCGGGCTCCACACAGACAGTGGCCCCAGCTAGGAATCAGGTTTGGTCTTTTTTTTTTTTTTCTTATCAACATTACAACCAAATGACATTGAAAAAAATGGGCGTGGTGGCAGGTGCCTGTAATCCCAGCTACTTAGGAGGCTGAGGCAAGAGAATCGCTTGAACCTGGGAGACGGAGGTTTCAGTGAGGGGAGATCACACCACTACACTCCAGCCTGGGTGACAGAGTGAGGCTTAGTCTCAAAAAAAGAAAGAAAGAAGGAAGGAAGGGAGGGAGGGAGGGAGGGAGGGAGGCAGGGAAGGCAGGCAGGCAGGCAGGCAGGCAGGAAGGAAGGAAGGAAGGAAGGAAGGAGAGGGAGGGAGAGAGGGAAAGAAAGAAAGAGAAGGAGAGAGAAAGAAGAAAGAAAAACGAAAGAGAAAGAGGGAAAGAAAGAGAAGGAAGGAAAGAAAGAGAGAGAGAGAAAGGAAGGAAGGAAGGAAGGAAAAGGAAGGAAGGAAGGAAGGAAGAAAGAAAGGAAGGAAGGAGGGAAATTATTACATTTAGAGGAGCTTCTGTCCAAATGTCCGAAGCAGTCAGGGGATCCTTGAGAATGAGACAAGCATCTGGACTGGGACTCTTGGTTCTCAAAGCCCCTGATTTAGGAGGTGGGTTGGGTAGGCCTGGGAGCCAGCTCTGTCCAGTACATCAGGCCCTCTGTGGCTACAGCAGGACCAAAGTCCCAAGACCACTAACCAGGCAGTTTTTAACTAATGGCCCGATGTAGTGGAAACAGTTTTTCTAGGGATGGGCTGTTTTTCCATCTTGGTACAGAACTGGCAGAGCCTTTCAGGGCCACCTCGTCTTCACTCCCCATGCAGATAGGTCCAAAGCTCTCAGGCCCTAGTTGGACCGCCTCTGAGCTTCTCCTGACCACCCCTCCTGCTGCCTTTCCTGAGGCCCAGCTCTCAGAGCCCATCCATGGATGGAGAAGGTAGCCAGGAACCCTTCACACCCAACAGTTGCCCCCAGGAATCTGCGAACCTACTGACCACAAGCACCAGGGCCATGACCTACGTCCCCTGATTCCCTAAACATACTCTCCCACACCTTGCAGCGGCCCTGGGCCCAGCCCAATCAATCTCATGTACCCTCGAGACTCAACGTATCAGAGAAAGATTGCGTGGCCATGTACTCGTTTCCCAGGGCTGCCACAGCAAATCGCCACAAACCGGGTGGCTTAAAACAGCAAAAATTTATTCTGTCACATTCTGGAGGCCAGAGTCTGAAACTGAGGTGTTAGCAGGGCTGCAGCCCCTCAGAGGCTCTGGGGAAGAATGGTCCCTTATATCCAGTAGACAGGAAATCACAAATGCTGCTGAGGATGTGGAGAAAAGGGAACTCCCATACATTGTTGCCAATGTATGAATGGACGTTAGTACAACCACTATGGAGAACAGTTTGGAAGTTTCTCAAAAAACTAAAAATAGAGCTACCAGACAGTCCGGCAATCCCACTGCTGGGTATCTACTCAAAAGAAAGGAAATCCATGTATCCAAGAGGTAGCTGCACTCTCATGTTTATTGCAGCACTATTTGCAATAGCCAAGATCTGGAAACAACCTAACAGTCCCTCAACAGATGAATGGCCGAAGGAAATGTGGTACATTTACACCATGGAGTACTATTGAGCTATTCAAACAATGGTCATTTGCACCAACATACATAGAACTGGAAGTCATGATGTGGAGTGAAATAAGCCAGGCACAAAAAGACAAACTCTGCATGCTCTCATCATTTCTGAGAGCTAAGAATTAAAACAATTGGATTCCTGGAGATTGAGAGTGGAAGGATGCTTACCAGAGGCTGGGAAGAGTCGTGGGGGTGGAGGAGAAGTAAGGATGGTTAATAGGTACGAAAAATAAAAGAATGAATAAGACCTAGTATTTGATAGCACGGTAGGGTGGCCACAGTCAATAATAATTTAATTGCACCTTAAAAATAATTAAAAGAATATAATTGGATTGTTTATAACATGAAGGATAAATGGTCCAGGTGTTGGATACTCCATTCACCCTGACATGGTAATTATGCACGGCATGCCTGTATCAAAATACCTCATGTATCTCATAAACGCATACACCTGCTATGTACCCACAAAAAGTGAAAAAAAATCTCTTAGTACTCTACATATCCTCCTACTAATTCTGTTTCTCTCATGGGATGCTGACTGGTACAAATTTTGGTACAAGACAGGAACAGAATCTTAAATCTATTTCCAGTGGCCAAGAGGGCATGTAGGTGCTCCATGGTATGATGTGGCAATAGAGATATACAAAATATTACCATTGGATACTTTCAATCAAACACATATAAAAGGCAAGGTTCTGGGTGCCCATGTGTTTGATGACACCTGAGAACATTTTAGTTAAACTGAGGAGTATAATAGTCACTGGTTGCTGGAGAAAGTGGGGAAAGAAAGGGATGAGTTTAGGCTTTCACTTTCCCAGCTTAAACTCTACATAAATGAACTGAAAGCTTCTATGGGCTGGGCGTGGTGGCTCACGCCTGTCATCCGAGCACTTTGGGAGGCTGAGATGGGCAGATCAGTCGAGGTCAGAAGTTCTAGACTACCCTGGCCAACATGGTGAAACTCCATCTCTACTAAAAATACAAAAATTAGCTGGGTGTGATGGCAGGCGCCTATAATCCCAGCTACTCAGGAGGCTGAGACAGGAGAATCACTTGAACCCGGGAGGCGGAGGTTGCAGTGAGCCAAGATCGCACCACTGCACTCCAGCCTGAGCAACAGAGCAAGACTCTGTCTCAAAAAAAAAAAAAAAACTGGGGGCCGAGGTGGGCAGATCACGACAAGGTCAAGAGATTGGGGCCATCCTGGCCAACATGGTGAAACCCTGTCTCTACTAAAAATACAAAAATTAGCCGGGTGTGGTGGCATGCACCTGTAGTCTCAGCTACTCAGGAGGCCGAGGCAGGAGAATGGCGTGAACCTGGGAGGTGGAGGTCACAGTGAGCCGAGATCACGCCACTGCACTCCAGCCTGGTGACACAGTGAGACTCTGTCAAAAAAAAAGAGAGAAGAAAAGAAGAAAGAAAGAAAAAGAAAGAGAGAGAGAGAGAGAGAAAGAAGGAAGGAAGGAAGGAAGGAAAGAAGGAAGGAAGGAAGGAAGGAAGGAAGGAAGGAAGGAAGGAAGGAAGGAAGGAAGGAAGAAAAACTAACTCCTATGTCTGTCCTGAAAGAAATCCTTATCTCCTGTGGCTGCAGGGCTGAGATTTCTGAAAACCAAACCCAAAACAACTGAATTGCAATGCACCTGAATGCCTAGCCTTGCAGACGGGTCTTGTGTTAAAGTGAGAGAACTGATTGAAAAGGAATGGTATCCTAAAAAACTGGAATGGGGACATATGGGAAGATCCCAGTTGGGGAAGTTGGGGGTATCAAACCCCTAAATTCTGCTGAGTCTTGTTTGCCAGCAGAAGTAGCCCTTCCACCCTGAGGAGGTTAACCCTGATTTTTCTGTAGAACTCTATAATGGCCCCTCCTCTAACAAGACCCCACCAATTCTCCTCAGGACCCACTTCTACCACTCCTCTTTGCTTCTAGACCCATAACTAGACTCAAGTTCCAGCAGGTCCCAAAGAGTGAGGAATAAAGCACCTCATACAACAAAGGTACACCATGCACTGAAAGAACTGCATGATTTTTCTAATGTATACTGACATAAATGTGAGGAATGTGCATGGACATAGATATAAGGATGTGGGGTAATGATGGAAGGAACATGGCATTGTATCAGGCTGCATTTATTGGTATGAGCCCATTGAGCAGAGGTTCTGGGCTCCGTGTTTTAGCTGGAGGGATTAGAAAGGGCTCCTTTTGGTTGGTTAGCTGAAACATGAGTCCAAAGATAACCCACAGTAAATGAAGTTGAACTGCCAGAACTCTATTCTTATACTGAAGAGGAAGGGACCCAAAGGCTTAAGGAATCTGGAATATTAGAGTGGATTTATCAAGTAAGACCTGCTCACCCACCCTGGAAGGGTCCAAACAATACACCTTTTATCATGACTATGAGAAATAAATTGGTGAGGAGGGCTCCAGAGTCCTTGAGAGCTCTGTAGTAATTCCTTTCTGCAGGTCAGAAATGACGATGGGAACAGCTACCATCAAACTGGGATCCCAAAATGCAATGCAGATAGTTGGATCCCAGGACGGTGAGGTCTGAGCGGCCATACTTATTGTCAAAGGCAAGGTGGATATGGTTGCTGTTATGAACAGTGGTGTCAAAATGTTAGCCAGGATAGTCGAACTCACAGGGACCTCTGGCATTGTCTAGTTGATCATGATGTCCCTAGAAAAGAAATAGATAAGCAATCTACTAAATTCTGACTTGATCTGTGCAAGCAGAGTTCCATGTTGTATAATTCGATGTCTAACTTGAATTAGCAAAATAGAGAGTAACAATCCCTCAATTATTTCCCAGACATGAGCTAGGTTATATACCCCAAACCCATTGAACGATGGGGAGGTTGGATCTCCTTGAGGAAGAGCCCTACTACACTGTCAAAAATGTACACTGTTCATTTTTCTCTCAGTCATCCCCAAGGGGACCTGTGGCCACTTACCACGGTGATTGCGCATTGAGGAAAGTCACCCTGGTAAGTGGCCATACGTCTGGCCAATGGAATTCACTTGTAGGAGATCAAAGGGCTCCAAGAGCAGGCGTTCAGGGTGTTCATCGCCCTGATCTCTCCCTGTTGAGTGGTTCCAATGTGTCCAAAGGTTACAGCCTGTCAGAGGCTCTTGAGTTCTCTAGATTTTCGTACCTGCCCCTCCCGTAATGGCATCGGCTCCCTCCTGCTCGCTCCAGGTGCCTCGCCACTCTTCATCAGTTTCCCTTAACCCTGATCACAGCTTTATAAATAACCCCACTTCAGCCAGGTGCAGTGGCTCACGCCTGTAATCCCAGCACTTTGGGAGGCCGAGGCGGGCAGATCACGAGATCAGGAGATCGAGACCATCCTGGCTAACACGGTGAAACCCCATCTCTACTAAAAATACAAAAATTATTGGCTGGGTGCGGTGGCTCAAGCCTGTAATCCCAGCACTTTGGGAGGCCGAGACGGGCAGATCACGAGATCAGGAGATCGAGACCATCCTGGCTAACAGGGTGAAACCCCGTCTCTACTAAAAAAAAATACAAAAAACTAGCCGGGCGAGGTGGCGGGCGGCTGTAGTCCCAGCTACTGGGGAGGCTGAGGCAGGAGAATGGCGTGAACCCAGGAGGCGGAGCTTGCAGTGAGCTGAGATCCGGCCACTGCACTCCAGCCTGGGTGACAGAGCCAGACTCCGTCTCAAAAAAAAAATAAAAAATAAAAAATTATCTAGGCATGGTGACACGTAGCTGTCACCCCAACTACTCAGGAGGCTGAGGCAGGAGAACCACTGGAACCCAGAGGCAAAGGTTGCAGATCGCACCACTGCACTCCAGCGTGGGTGACAGAGCAAGACTCCAACTCAATAAATAAATAAATAACCCCACTTCATGACACTCTCAATTACCCCATTTCTTCTTCCCGGTCATGCAAGCAGGAAATCACCTCGTGGGGAGCTTCCACAATTCTTAGCAGTTTCTTTGTAGATACAAAACTTTCTGTACCCCCACCTACCATAAAAGCTGTTTAGTGTGGTTGTGTTCACACCCTGGACTGTGATCTTGCTCGGACAGAATGCATGTCTGGGTCACTCTTAGTTTCCTCATTGTATTTTGATATTGTCAGCATGTGAGGTGGTCTATTAATATCTGTTCCATGAATGACTGAATAAATGAATCAATGCTTTATTAAATGATAAGTCCATAGTCTGTTGGGTTCGCCGATGCCGGCCATCGGTGCCATGTTGCCACAGGTGTCCTGTGGCAAAGCAGTTTTTCTTGGTCCATTCAAATTGGGACGGGAAGCAGACGTTTTTGTAGAATACACCTCCCCGGGCAGAAATGGAATTGCCTCCCTGTGGTGTGTGGATAGAGAATGACCTTGCATCATGGTTTCAAGTCCTGGTTTGACTGCCCCGCGACCTGGCTTAGACACAGGAGCTGCTCTTCAACTGTTTCTGGTTTTTTGTATATTTTGTGAAATTTTTTTCTTCAGAATTTTGCCACCATGTCTTTCCCTTCATTATAAAAATATTATATGTCGTGTTTGCCGGAGGAGATCTAAAACAAAACAATAAAAACCACAGTGCTCAGCTCAGTGCACAGGAGCTCCTGCCGTCTACTCGCTGGGCAGTGGTGGAGGCTGACGCTTCCCAGGGTGAGGATTCTGCTTCCCATCAGTAAGGTTTGTCATCTGTGAAATTCTTTTTGCCTCTGGGCAGCACAGAGCCTCTGGGAGACTCTCTTCCCCCCAGTTTCTCTTAACTAACTCAGGCCATCCACAGCTTTGACTGGTCCCTATGGGATGGGGCCACAGTTCTAACCACTTCTGCTGGCATCTCAAGGGGCATGGAGGGAAAATGGCAGGTCCAATGGATGAGCCTTGGTAGGAAGAGGATGCTGGAGGTGGGGGTGGGGGAGGTGGCCTGAATGGGTCACCAGTCCCAGGAACCTTGGCATGGAGGGAAAGCAATGCCACTCTTATGGGAAAATTCAAGCACTGCTACCTCTGGAGTCAGAGGGTGGGTAGCGGTGGGGACAGACACTTCCCCTCATCACACGCCTCCACCCCATTGCTCTAGGGGCAAGCTGAGCGTTCAGCCCGGTGTCGGGCAGGACCTGAGGGACTGTGGGGAGCTGCTCTTCCTTCTGCGGTCAGGAATACGTGTCCCCGGGGATGCAGCAAGGAGCACATAATCTCATTTTTTATTTTTTTTTATTTATTTTTTTTTTTTTGAGACGGAGTCTCGCAGTCGCCCAGGCTGGAGTGCAGTGGCCGGATCTCAGCTCACTGCAAGCTCCGCCTCCCGGGTTTACGCCATTCTCCTGCCTCAGCCTCCCGAGTAGCTGGGACTACAGGCGCCCGCCAACTCGCCCGGCTAGTTTTTTCTATTTTTTAGTAGAGACGGGGTTTCGCCGTGTTAGCCAGGATGGTCTCGATCTCCTGACCTCGCGATCCACCCGTCTCGGCCTCCCAAAGTGCTGGGATTACAGGCTTGAGCCACCGCGCCCGGCCAAGGAGCACATAATCTCAAAATGCAGCTATGTGTACACATCACCATGCAAACCATTTGCTTTCTAGTGCCTGCTCATGGTGAGTGCCTCTGTGCCTGAGCCCCCTCATCTAGAGGCCTAACCAATTTATTTAACAACTGGTGTAGACAGGCACTGACCAGTCAAAATGACCACCACTGAAGCAGAGCCTTGGAGGGCCACGGCTGTGCCAGGCACTAACCCTACATTTGCAGGAGCACGGAGAAGATCAGGAGGTCAGTGGGAAGCTCAGGGAAGGCTTTCAGTATTCTAACAAGCAGGGCAGCTGTGTCAGTGGGAATGAGCTGCATATCAGCCCTGCTCTCACTCTCCTTCGTGGCTTCAGCCCTCCTCACCCCCTTAGCTTTGTGGTTTTTCCTTTCTTTTGTAAATCCATATTTCTATTTACCAATCTTTCAGCCAGAGCCCTCAATATGGGGACAGGTCTGGCCTAACTGCAGTGGCCTTGAGAGGCAACCCTGGCCCACCCAGGGATCCCCAAACCCAGCTGTGCATCAGAATCACCCAGGCTGTGCCTAAAACCCACGGCCCAGGTCCTGTGTGCTTTGACAGAGCAGGCCAGGGGATGCTGAAGCACAACCAGGCTTGCAGCTTCTGCCCTCCTCCTAAACCGGATCAGCAGGAAGCCCTGGGGGCAGCGTGAGTTCAAACACCCGCAGGTTCTTGGAAAGAAGGCCATGCCAGCACTACTCACGATGGCTGTTTCTTCCTGATGTATGAAGCCAAACCAAGCAGCAACAGCACGGTGGCCATGAGGATGACCACCCCTGAGATGGCGGCGATGATGGTGTTCCTCTGCAGGAAATGCAGAAGCTGCCTGCAGGGCATAGTCCTAAAGTGAGCATCTAAACGAGAAGACACAGTGTGGAGTGAACAGAGATCCCCGCTGGGCCACCCACCACCAGGACTAAACCTGCAAGGGACCCCTGTTCATTCCATTCCTAACAGAATAAAAACCTTGGCATCTTAGCCACTGGTTCCAGAAGTCCTCTTGGGAAGGAACTGGCTGTTGGGGAAATGCATTCATCTGCTATTTGGCGATAAGACGAGATGCTTTTGGGAGGTGGGGATGAGACACTGAGGGTATGGGCTGGCACGCAACAAAGCAACCAGAAATAAAGTTCCACAGACCAGTTTGTAAGAGGTAAAGAGAAGAACAGAGGAGAGCTCAGGTGGGTGAGAGGAGGCGGGGGCACTAGAGGAGGTTGAGAAATCCTACTGCAAAGGCTTTTAAGAACAATGGAGGCAAATACTCCGTTTGCAGCTTTTCACAGGCAGTAATATAACCTCTTCTCTGCTGCCCCTCCTCTGCCCCCGGCCTCAGGAACTGCTACTGCATACACAGTCAGCCTCGTGGGTGTAGGTTTGGGGGATTTCACGTCTGCACCAGCACGGGGCAAACACAACGCCACAGATGATCCTGAACTCCTGGGCTCCTCTGAGGACTTACAGAAACTGTGAGAGTGGATGGGAATACCGCTGAGCACAGGCTGGTCTTAGCTAAATCTCAAAGGAAGGAGATCTCAGCCGACATCAGCGTCTCCTAGAGCTTCCCCATTTATAATGTGACCATAAAAGAAAAAGACATCAGGGAAATCGAGCATGGAGGTAGGATCCCAGGTATCAGCTGGTTTCGTGTGGAGAGCTGTGCAGGGCAGCCGGTGATGTAGACAGGGGAGTGCTGAGCAAGGGTCTTCTTGGTGATGGGGAGAAAACAGGTCATGTCCCGCCTCCCACCTTCAGCTGTGCTATGCCAAGAGGCAGCGTGTCCAGCAGCTCTAAGGCTATGCGGCAATAATTCGGCATTTAATTTCTAAGCATTAAGAAGTGACAACCAGGTATCATTTTGACAGGGAGTGGCAGTGTGGAGAGGGGTACTGTGCTTGGTACCAGCATGGGTGAGTTTCTGCCCACTCTAAACAGGTCTGGGCTCAGGGATGAGCAAGGGTGAAGCCCTGGCTGTGCAGAAACAATATAAAAGTTGCATCTTTTGGGAAGAGTGGTGAAATTCCTGGAGTTGGGTTTTGTTTGTTTGTTGTTTTTCAGATGGAGTCTCGCTCTTATTGCCCAGGCTGGAGTGCAATGGTGCGATCTCAGCTCACTGCAGCCTCCACCTCCTGGGTTCAAGTGATTCTTGAACTGCCTCGGCCTCCCGAGTAGCTGGGATTACAGGCACCTGCCACCATGCCCAGCTAATTTTTTCTTTTGTATTTTTAGTAGAGACGGGGTTTTACCATGTTGGCCAGGGTAGTCTCGAACTCCTGGCCTCAGGTGATCCGCCTACCTTGACCTCCCAAAGTGCTGGGATTACAGGCGTGAGCCACCATGCCCAGCCTCTGGAGTGGGTTTAATTCATAAATTTTAACTGCAGATTGAATTCACTGCAGATTTATTTCACTTTTGCGGGTGAACTAAAGGTGTCAGTTAAAATACCATGAAAGGCAAAAAGACACATTCAGAAGTTGTCTGTATTTAAGCATCATACTTGGTTTATACCATATAGATTCCCACCTGGTTTAGCTGCTCCTTGCAGTGTTTCTTTATCTACAGTAGTTAACTGCTCTCTTAAATACTTGTCGAACAGAGAGGATTCTTTAAACCTCTTCTCCTCTGAAAGGTGATCTACAAAAGATAAAGTGTGTTCATCTACAAAAGATAAAATGTGTTCATCTACAAACAACCATGGCCTGTGATTAGTCCAGCATTTATGATAAAAGTAGCTTATTCTAGACTCAAAGTGAGGAGTTAGGGAAGATGTGGAGGAAAAGTCTAAATAAAGCCTACATTACCTCAGTGTTTTTGGTTTTTTTTTGTTTCTGTTTACTTTTTAAAATATCTAACAAACTCCTGGGCAACCCACCCACAGCTGAGGCAGCATTTCTTACACTGAAGTGTGCATCTGAATCACAATGGGAGGTCTTATGAAAACACAAATTCCCAGGCCCCACCCCAGAGTTTCTGATTCCGTAGGTCTGGGGTAGGCCTGGGAATGTGCATGTCTCACAGATCCTGAAAGATGCTGCTTCTGTGGGTAAAGGACCACGCTTAGAGGACCCAATTGAGAACCTCTCTAAGCCCCAACCTACTTCTCCACTTGCATAAAATAGAGATAATAAGACCTACCTCACAGATTGTATAATGTTCATGAAAATAATTTTGAAACCACAAAGTACTATAAAAATTTTCTTGAGTTGCAAGGAAAAGATAGGAAAATTAACCACACTGAAATATTCAGGTATTGGTAGATGGATTGCAGAATAGTTAATAGAAAGAAGACAGTCAAAAATGAGAAATATGGCGGGGCGCGGTGGCTCAAGCCTGTAATCCCAGTACTTTGGGAGGCTGAGGCAGGCGGATCACGAGGTCAGGAGATCGAGACCATCCTGGCTAACACAGTGAAACCCTGTCTCTACTAAAAATACAAAAAAATTAGCCAGGCGTGGTGGCGGGCGCCTGTAGTCCCAGCTACTCCGGAGGCTGAGGCAAGAGAATGGCATGAACCTGGGAGGCAGAGCTTGCTGTGAGCGGAGATCGCGCCACTGCATTCGAGCCTGGAGGACGGAGCAAGACTCCGTCTCAAAAAAAAAAAAAAAGAAAAAAAAAAAAAAGAAAATGAGAAATATTTGCATCCTAGCTTTGCCCTTTGGTGCCTGACTCATTGGCATATGGGACCTGTCAAAGGGTCTGAGTTTAGCTTGGAGAAAATTGGGAGGCCAGCATGGCCTGCCTGTCTTTGCCAGATGCAGGATGGCCTGGGAAGAGGCTGAGAGATGTTTCGAGAAGCTCTGGGGAACAAACTAGAACCAAGGGGTAGGTGCTCCAGGGAAATCTGTTTGGACTGTTTAGCGGTTAGAAAGTGAGCTATCAAAGACAGAATGCAAAAGGATGAGAAGTAATGAATCTCACACCCTAGAAGACTTCAAAGCAGGCTGGAGCCCCCAGCCCCAGATGGGAGACCTCCAAGGGCTGGAAGGGGGGCAGGGCAGCTTTGGATGAGTTTGGTAAATCTTCCTTGGCCTCGTTCACAGACAGATAGAGAATTGTCGCAATAAGAGTTTGCGGCCAGCCTGGGGAACACAGCAAGACCTCATGTCCACTAAAAACTAAAAAAATAAAAAAATTAGCCAGGCATGGTGGCACACACCTGTAGTCCCTGCTACTAGAAAGGCTGAGGTAGGCAGATGGCTTGAACTGGGGAGATCAAGGCTGCAGAGAGCTATAATCACACCACTACACTCCAGCCCAGATAACAGAGCGGGACCCTGTCTCAAAAGAATAATAAAATTAAACAAAGTAATAAAATAAAATAACAGAAAATTATCACAATATGATTAAGACTATCATGTGGGTGTCTGACAACAGTCTCATGAAGTTCTAGTTATTCCTGAAAAAAAGAGAGAAATGTGTTCCTTCTTCAACTTGGCTTAGAAAAGAGAGAAAACGGGAGGCTGAGGCAGGAGAATGGCGTAAACCCGGGAGGCGGAGCTTGCAGTGAGCTGAGATCTGGCCACTGCACTCCAGTCCGGCGACAGAGCGAGACTCCGCCTCCAAAAAAAAAAAAAAAAAAAAGAAAAGAAAGAAAACTCCCACTTTAATAAGACTGATAATTAACTTGACTTTTGAAATGCAACATGTCAAATCGGAATCCGGAGATTAACAGCCGCAGACAGAAAGCCCTGGCGAGCATAGAGTTATCCACTAGGGAGCGCGCTCAGCTTGCTCTTCCACAGAGCTGTAGCAATGGTAGACCTGACACGGGAACACATTTTCACTCTTTCTCTACCAGAGGCAAAAGACGACAGAATTAAGAGCCACTGCCTATTCTTATCATCAGTATGGATGAAGTTTTCATTTACCTAAGGTTCTGTGAAGAGTCTGAAGGCGTCTTTTACTTTTGATGTTTGATCAATTGTTGGATTATTTTTTTGTGGGAAAAAACAAGCACAATTATCAAATTTTTAACCAACACAGTTTCATTTCCAGACTTCTTTTCAACTTTACAACTATTAACTATGACAGGAGCAGCCGCCCATTACAAGAGCAGTTCTCCCATCCTTCCATGCTGTAGGCTCAACCCAAGCTGCCAATCAAGCATGTGCTGGGCTTGGTGAAAACCTTCTTAAAGGAGTGCAGAACCAAGAAACTTTGACTTTGTGCTCAAGGAAAAGTTGAAGTCTTACATCTTCATAATTCTCTGTTTTGGAGACTCTAACACTGACGTGAGCCTTTGGTTACAGGTTAACAGAACGTTATTGCTAGGACTGATGCTACATTCCATTCAGTGGACATACGATCATCGATAGCTACAGCTGCTGTCCACAGACCTGGGCACACCTTTTACAAGACACTTCACTTCTCAGAATAGTCATTTCCCCACTCCTCCTCCTATCAAGATATTTTTGACCATTTTTTTTTTTTTTTTTTTCTGAGACGGAGTCTCACTCTGTCCCCCAGGCTAGAGTGCAGTGGCACCATCTTGGCTCACCGCAACCTCTGCCTCCCAGGTTCAAGCGATTTTCCTAACTCAGCCTCCCGAGTAGCTGCAATTACAGGGATACACCACCACGCCCAGCTAATATTTGTATTTTTAGTAGAGATGAGGTTTCACCATGTTGGTCAGGCTGATCTCGAACTCCTGACCTCAGTTGATCCACCTGCCTCGGCCTCTGAAAGTGCTGGGATTACAGGCGTGAGCCACCGCACCCAGCCTTTTTTCCTTTTTCTTTTCTTTTCTTTCTTTTTTTTGAATGGTCACTGCTGCCAAGGAGGAGGTGCAGACAGTGTGGTCTGGAATTTACTGTCCCTGCGGAGTAGCCTGAGAGCAGCTCCCACCCTCTGAAGATGGATCTGATCAGCCCTCTCAGCTGGCAGACATGAGCTTTGTCACTGCCTACGGGTTTTTCTCAGCCCTCTTCTTCCCTCACTCTTCCTACTTGGAAAAACCCTATTAAGGAGATCAGCCTCTTGTTCTCCCAGAACTCCGTGCAAATACAACGTAAGCACTTTTTAAAGACCTTCAGTGTTAGCATGTTTATATCTAACAGATATTTATTGATTCGATTGACTCTCCTAAGAGCTGTGATGAGCTCTTGGAGGACAAGAATGCCTCATTGAGTTCTCTAGCTTCTGGCACAGTACCTCCCACTGGGTAGGAGAGATCAGCAGTTAGGTCTTGAGTGAGAGAATGAATCTGGAAGAATCTTGACTGTAATCTCATGAGGGACTCTGAGCCAGAACCACCCTGCTAAACCTCTCTTGCTAGCCAAGACTGCCGGGCATGGTGGTGTGCGCCTGTAGTCCCAGTTACTCGGGAGGCTGAGACAGGAGAATCACTTGAACTTGGGAGGCAGAGGTTGCAATGAGCCGAGATTGTGCCACTGCATTGCAGCCTGGATGACACAGTGAGACTCCATCTCAAAAAAAAAGAAAAGAAAAGAAAAGAAATGTTGTCCTGTCTCCTCCTGAAGGAAAAATAAAGATTTGAAAGTAAAATTATAGGTGGCCGGGCGCGGTGGCTCAAGCCTGTAATCCCAGCACTTTGGGAGCCCGAGACGGGCGGATCACGAGGTCAGGAGATCAAGACTATCCTGGCTAACACGGTGAAACCCTGTCTCTACTAAAAAATACAAAAAAACTAGCCGGGTGAGGTGGCGGGCGCCTGTAGTCCCAGCTACTCGGGAGGCTGAGGCAGGAGAACGGCGTAAACCCAGGAGGTGGAGCTTGCAGTGAGCTGAGCTCCGGCCACTGCACTCCAGCCTGGGCAACAGAGCGAGACTCCGTCTCAAAAAATAAATAAATAAATAAATAAAAAGAAAGTAAAATTATGTGAAAGCAATTGACTGAAGAAACAGTTTTAGAAATCAAAAGATCAAGCTAGATAGTAGGCTTTCTATTCCTCAAGCATATCATTTAATTTTACTTGAACAATGATTATTCAGGGGTGAAAGTAAATTATTCAGGGGCATTTTCTTATTCAAGGGTGAAGGTACATTATTCAGGGGCAGAAGTATCTTGGCACTGTAATATACATACCTGGGCAGACCACACCTAACATTTGCAAAACCAGCACAATAATTTCAATAGGTTAACAAATGGTACTAGGAAAACAGGATAGCCACATGTGAAATAATAAAGTTAGATCCTTATCCAACACCATAAACAAAAATTAACTCACAGTGGACCAAAGACCTAAAAGTAGTGCCTAAAACTATAAAAACTTTTAGAGGAAAACATAGGGCAGAAACTTCATGACATTGGATTTGGAAATTATTTCTTGGGTTTGATACCAAAGGCACAGGCCACCAAAGAAAAAATAGACAAATTGGACTTTATGCAAATTTTAAGATTTTGTGCATCAAAAGACAGCGTCAACAGAATAAAAAGGTACTGCACCCAGAATGGGAGAAAACATTTGCAAATTGTTTATGTGGTAAGGGAATGATACCCAGACTACAGAGAGAACTCCTGACACCCAACAAAACACAAAAATACAAACAACTGATTCAAAAATAGGCAAAGAACTTGAATAGACATTTTTCCAAAGAAGATATACAAATGGCAAATAGAACTTCAAAAGGTGCTCAACATCGCTAATCATTAGGGAACTGCAAATCAAAACTACAATGAAATACTGCCTCACATCCATTAGGATGGCTACTATCAAAAAAAAACAGAAAACAGGCTGGTGTGGCCACTCACGCCTGTAATCCTAGCACTTTGGGAAGCCAAGGCAGGTGGAATATCTGAGGTTGGGAGTTCAAGACCAGCCTGGCCAACATGGTGGAATCCCATCTCTACTAAAAAATATAAAAAATTAGCCGGGTGCAGTGGCACGCACCTGTAGTTCCAGCCACTTGGGAGGCTTGGGAGGCTGAAGCAGGAGAATCGCTTGAAACTGGGAGGCTGCAGTGAACTGAGATCAATTGTGCCACTGTATTCTAGCCCGGGCTACAGAGTGAGACTTTTGTCTCAAAAAGACAAACAAAAAGAAAATAACACGTGTTGGCAAGGATGTGGAGAAACTGAAACCCTTGTGTGCTGTTGGTAGGAATGTAAAATGGTACTGCCATGATGGGAAACAGTATGGCAGTTCCTCAGAAAATTAAAACCAAACTCACCATATCATCCAGCAATTTCACTTCTCAGTATGTACCCAAAATAACTGAAAGCAAGGTCTCAAAGAATTATTTGTACATCCATGTTCATAACAGGATTATTCACAAGGCTAAAATATGGAAGCAACCCAAATGTCCATCAAGCGATAAGTGAGTAAACAAAACATGGTAGAGACATACAATGGAATATTACTCAGCTTCAAAAAGAAATAACATTCTGAAATATGCCACAACATGGATGAACCTTGAGGACATTACGCAAAATGAAATGTCAGTAACAAAAAGACAAATACTGTATGACTGCACTTACGTGAGATAGTTAGAGTAGTCAAAATCAACAGAAAGTAGAGCGGTGGTTGCCAGGGGATGCAGAGATGGGGAATGGATGGTTATTATTTAGTGCGTACAGAGTTTTGGTTTTATAAGATGAAAAGAGTTCTGGAGATGAATGCTGGTGATGGTTGTACAAAATTATGAATGCATTTAATACCACTGAACTGTGCCCTTAAAAATGGTTAAGATGGGCTGGGCGCGGTGGCTCAAGCCTGTAATCCCAGCACTTTGGGAGGCCGAGGCGGGTGGATCACAAGGTCAGGAGATGGAGACCATCTTAGCTAACATGGTGAAACCCCGTCTCTACTAAAAATACAAAAAACTAGCCGGGCATGGTGGCAGGCGCCTGTAGTCCCAGCTACTCAGAGGCTGAGGCGGGAGAATGGCATGAACCTGGGAGGCGGAGCTTGCAGTGAGCCGAGATCACGCCACTGCACTCCAGCCTGGGCGACACAGCCAGACTCCGTCTCAAAAAAAAAAAAAAAAGGTTAAGATGGTAAAATTTCATATTATGTGTATTCTATAATAATTTTTAAAAATTGAAAAAGAATACAAATGGAGAAACACCTACCATATGCATCAATAATTAAAAGTTGGCTGGGCGCGGTGGCTCAAGCCTGTAATCCTAGCACTTTGAGAGACCAAGATGGGCAGATCACGAGGTCAGGAGATCAAGACCATCCTGGCTAACACGGTGAAACCCCATCTCTACTAAAAAAATACAAAAAACTAGCCAGGCGAGGTGATGGGCGCCTGTAGTCCCAGCTACTCAGAAGGCTGAGGCAGGAGAATGGTGTGAACCCGGGAGGCAGAGCTTGCAGTGAGCTGAGATCCGGCCACTGCACTCCAGCCTGGGCGACAGAGCAAGACTCCATCTCAAATAATAATAATAATAATAATTAAAATTTATAAATCATGGCTCAGTCTACATATCTATACAAGGACCTGCTGCTTTCTTGGTGGCTAAAGGAACCCCAAGGCTCCCTCCCAGTCCCCTGCCAGTCTGAGTGACAACACAGATGTGCTGAAGCAGGGGAAAAAGCTGGGCCCAAGCCCAAGATTCCTGAGCAGTGACTGGACTCTCCAAGCCTCACCATGACCAAGTAGAATTTATTCTAGGAATGCAAGGTTGGTTTGACATTAGGAAATTCATTATTATCATATATATAATCTTAATAGACTTAAGGAAAAGAATCATATGATTAGTTCCAAAAATTCAACACCCACCTATTCCTGATTTTTCAAATACTCAAGCAAATATGTGATAACAAATGTTAGTAAGGATGTGAAGAAATGGGAACTCTTGTAAATACTGGTGGGAATGTAAAACAGTGCAGCTGCTATGGAAACAATATGGAGGTTCCTCAAAAAATTAAAGATAGATTTACCATATGACCCCACAATCCCACTTCTGGATACATATCCTAAAGAATTGAAAACAGGATCTTGGAGATATTTGCATACCCATATTCATTGCAGCGTTATTTACAATAACCAAGACATGAGAGCAACCCAAGTGTCCAACAACAGATAAATGGATAAAGAAAATATGGTATATACATACAGTTGAATATTATTCAGCCTTAAAAAGAAAGGAAATTCTGTCATATGCTACAACATGGATTAACCTTGAGGACATTATACTATGTGAACTAAACCAATCACAAAAAGACAAATACTGTATGATTCAACTTACATGAGATATCTAAAGTAACTCATAGAAACAGAAAAAATTACCCAAAAGTATTTTTTGGACAGACACATTATCATTTTCAGTATAAATATATGTGTGCATATATATTTACATGTATGTGTGTAGATGGAAGGATAGATATACAGATAGATAATCTCTTATTCATATTAGTCCTATAACCAGACTCTTAATCAGGAAACTCAAGAGGCATTTTCTCTAACAGCAAGAACAAAGCAGGATGCCCACTGTATCTCTAGCAACCACTCAAGATTAACCTAGATGTATAAGCGATGCAATTAAATATGATAAATAAATCAGGTAGAGGCATAACAATAGGTAAAGATGTAAAACTGGCTGGGCATGGTGGCTCATACCTGTAATCCTAGCACTTTGGGAGGCCAAGGAGGGCAGATCACCTGAGGTCAGGAGTTGGAGGCCAGCCTGGCCAACACGGTGAAACCCTGTCTCTAATAAAAATTCAAAAATTAGCTGGGCATGGTGGCACGTGCTTGTAGTCCCAGCTACTCGGGAGGCTGAGGCAGGAGGATCGCTTGAACCCAGGAGGCGGAGGTTGCAGTCAGCTGAGATCATGCCACTATACTCCAGCCTGGGCAACAGAGTGAGACTCCATCTCAAAAAAAAAAAAAAAAGAAGTAAAACTATCTATATAACAGTATATGTTGAATTGAATAAGGCGATAGGACATAAAATTCATATACAAAAAGCAAGCCTTCCTATTCCCAAACATTAAGTAGGTAGAAGGTATAATAATAGAGAAACCCCTCTCTTACAATAGCAACATAGAAAATTAAGTGACTTAGGAATAAACTTAAGAAGATACATGTAAAAATCTACATAAGGAAAACTTTAACACGCACTGAAAATAAACTTGAAGAACTGGAAAGGCATTCTCATTTCTAGCATAGGATGACCTAACATCTGTTTTCCCAAAGTGAATAGTGTAGTATAAATTTGATGCAATGCCAATCAGAATACCAAAAGCCTTTGGATGAAGTTACACAAGTTGATGCTAAAGTTCACATGGAAAAACAAACGTGCAAAAATAGCCAGGAAGACAATGAAAAAACAAAAACTGCAAAAGGGGAACTAGTCCGACAAGACATGAAAACATACTGTTTTCAGGCGCGGTGGCTCACGCTTGTAATCCCAGCACGGAGTTTTGCTTTTGTTACCCAGGCTGGAGTGCAGTGCTGCGATCTCAGCTCCCCGCAACCTGGGCCTCCCAGGTTCAAGCGATTGTCCTGCCTCAGCCTCCCGAGTAGCTGGTCTCGAACTCCTAACTTCAGGGGAGCCACATCGCCCGGCCAGGAATAAGGATTTTTTAATCAGCTCTTCCCATTCCCTAGCCCCTACCTCTGGCTGATGCACGGTGTGGCCCGGGAACCCCTGGCCAGGTTCATAATCCTGCACCCAGGAAAGACCACGTATTTCCCAGCTCGGACAGTGACCTATTTGGCCTGTTTTTTTTCTTTTAAATCTTTTAAGTCTTTCTAGGGGAGAAATGCTTCATGGATTCTAGCTGCTCATCCTGTCTTCGGAGCCGGTCTCCCTCCAGCATGATCAGATCGCTCAGATGAGCCTCTGCTCCTGGCTGGAGGCAGCGCTTTCCCACACTCCTGAGGAGGAGGGAGGATACCTCTGGGGCAGCACCTCAGGAATGTGCTCAGCCCCTGCCCAGCCCCACCACCCCAGCGGGGAAAGGACCTGCCCAGGTCAGTTTGGGAGGAGGCACCAGCTGTCTGTGGCCTGCTCTCTCTCCCTCCTGGCTAGCATCTGTCTGCCTGCAGAGAATAAACATTCTGATCTGCTCCTCCATGCTGTACATATCACAGAAGCAGACTCGCATGGGGGGGATTTGGGGAAACCATGGGTATCCAAAACCTTACCAGTGATTGGGGAACTCTTCCTAATTCAGGGTGAAGCACCCATGTTGTGCAGCCAAGTACAGGTGTTTCTCTACAAGAGAGTCTGAGCACCATCTGCCGGACCCTCAGCTCTGAACTCAGGTCAGGTAAGAGGAAAAAGAGGGTCCGGGCGCGGTGGCTCAAGCCTGTAATCCCAGCACCTTGGGAGGCCAGGCGGGCGGGTCACGAGGTCAGGAGATCCACACCATCCTGGCGAACACGGTGAAAACCTGTCTCTACTAAAAAATACAAAAAACTAGCCAGGCGTGGTGGCGGGCGCCCATAGTCACAGCTACTTGGAAGGCTGAGGCAGGAGAATGGCGTGAACCTGGGAGGCAAAGCTTGCGGTGAGCCGAGATTGTGCCGCTGCACTTCAGCCTGGGTGATAGAGTCAGACTCCATCGAAAAAAAAAGGTTGGGGACGAACAACGATGACTTATCAACCCTCAATTCCAATTTTACGCATTTGCATTTACCTTTATCGGGAATTCTGTCCACACTGCCAAGGAAATATTCTGGTTCAGGAGAATTCCAAGCAACACTGGTTGCTTTGATAAGACACATGAAAAAAAAAGAAGAAGAAAAAGGGTCTTCATCAGTACATATTTGCAAGCACTGTGGGCCCATATTTTGTATTCCCCCTTTTTTTTTGAGGCGGAGTCTTGCTCTGTCGCCCAGGCTGGAGTGCAGCGGCCGGATCTCAGCTCACTGCAAGCTCCGCTTCCCGGGTTTACGCCATTCTCCTGCCTCAGCCTCCCAAGTAGCTGGGACTACAGGCGCCCGCCACTGCACCTGGCTAGTTTTTTGTATTTTTTAGTAGAGACGGGGTTTCACCATATTAGCCAGTATGGTTTTTTTTTTTTTTTTTTTTGTCTTTTGAGACAGAGTCTCGCTGTCACCCAGGCTGGAGTGCAGTGGCACAACTCCGCCTCCTGGGTCCAAGTGATTCTCATGTCTCAGCCTCCCAAGTAGCTGGGTCTACAGGCATGCGCCACCATGCCCAGTTAATTTTTTGTATTTTTAGTGGAGACAGGGTTTCGCCATGTTGGTCAGGCTGGTCTCGAACTCCTGACCTCAAGTGATCCGCCCACCTCGGCCTCCCAAAGTGCTGGGATTACAGGCGTGAGCCACCGCGCCTGGCCTTGTTTTCCATTTCTAAGTTGAAATGCTAAACTAGAACTCAACTTGTATGATGAGCAAATGTGTTTGAAAGTGAATGCCTTGATGTAGAGAGCGGGGCTGCCTCACTGCCGACTGCAGAGGTGTCCAGGCAGTTGTCCTGGACTACCCTCAGGGAGACTACCCTCAGGAATTGGGGTGCAAACATCTGTCTGCAGAACACCAACACAGTGCCCATTCCCCCTCCCTGCCTGGGGCACTTGCACCCACAGCTGGCAATTTCCAGTACACTATTCTATCATTATTATTGTGAGCAGATACCTACCTTAATTCCCAACGTGCTAAATGTTTCCCCTAATATGAAGCTGCTTTTTGGGAAAGAGTGTGTTCTTCACATGTGTCATTCCTCTGGGTGTGCCTAAGGTAAGTCCTTTTTTGGTCTTGTTTTATCATCTACTGAATGTGGTATTAATGACTGCACTAACCCTCTCAAACCACATTGTGCACTTAGGTTTCATGTGTTGGGTTGAAAGTTATGATGCTGCTAGGGGCTCCTGTTGTCGGGAACGGGGAACCCTGCTTGCAGATCAGGTTTCTGTCCTCTGAATGCCTGCAGGGTGGCAGAACCTGCCTAACACTGCACATCAAGAATCACCCCAAAATACAGGGATATTCACGCTTCGGAGCACAGACTCCACAGCGGGGGGAAAGTGATAGAGAGGATTTCAGACAATTGTTTCCTTCCTATCTCTATTTGGCTTTGCCCCACCAGCAGTTGGTTTAGAGACTGCGAGGGTGATAATAGCACGTTGAAGACAACACATAGGCCTACAGAAATGCGTGCACTTACTGTGTTCACGGCATACACTTGCCTTTTCTCATGTCTGTCTTTGTAATGGATCTGAATGCTGTTGTTTCACTAAACGACGGGTCATACGGAATCTTGGGAAACACCTGCAGTAGAATTTCATCTCCAGTGAAGCAAACAAAGGCACGTTAATGGCAGCCATGCAGGATTGATATCTTTTGCTCTGTAAGTACCTAAAGCAGTCTATGAATATAGTGACTCCATGACGCGAACTCCATGGATATGGGACGTTATTCCCTAAAATGCCTTGTCTTGGGAAGGAAAACTCCAATTACCGAAATCATTTCCGGAAAATTGTGATTGTCTGAGACATCCTGGGCAGTAAACACTGCCCGCTATAGATATATGGCCCCAGATCTCCCGATACTTAGTGCCCTAATAATTCTTCTTGTTTTTGTTGTCACTCTGATGCACCTTTGAGGCTGTTCGCAAGATGACTCTTAAAAATAGGGTAAAATTTGTGGGGGCACAGATGAATCAGAACAGATTCTATGAGCTCGGAAAGCTCTTTGTTTATAAAAGTGTTGCTGATTCATGAGGGTTACATTTTTGAAATATATTAAGTTCTCCTTCCCTTTTAAGTTCTCAGGCTTGGCTTCCCTGGGAAGCAGAAGTTTTACCTTCCCCTCTAGGCTGTCCTTGCTAAGTCACAGAAAACAGTCCTCACAAACCCCACTCATCCTGTATTTATTCTCGGTGCATTTCTGGGGCTGCTGGTTCTCAGTGGTTTTTACTCGCTCGACGTAACAGGAGCTCACCACAGAGACACCAGAAAATGAACCATCAGGTCACCAGGACAATGAGGAGCTGCTGTCACCACCCCTCCTTGAGGACCACGGGGACCTACGAGTCCCTGGAAATGCTGCCCAGAGCGAACTGCAGAGTTGAGTTGTGGCCTCCGATGCCAAAGCCCACCTGGCGGGAGCTGGGCTGGTCAGTGGGGTCTTGAGGGGCGATGGGAGCTTTGCAAACCTCCAACTCTTCTCCCATCTTCAGATGCAATCACCCGCCTCCTACACATACGGGGCCGCATTCAGAGACACCGGGGTCACCTGCGAGGCCGAGAACAAGGCTTCTGCCTCCTAGACAGCAGGTGCTAAGGGCACAGCGAGGGGGATGGCAAGTGCTACCCACATCTGCTCATTCATCCCCTCCTGCTCACCTGCCAGGCAAGTGGTCTATGCAGACTGCCCGAGTCCTCTGTGACGGCTCCCATGGGGAGGAGCAAGCCCAGCGCTCCTGATACCCACAGCTGCCAGAACGGAGACCCCTCGGGTGTCGAGAGATCTGCTCCCTTGCAAGCAGGAATGAACAGGCATCGCTCTGTGATCCGAATGCCTCCTAACCCAGGGGGAAGCATCAGTGCCACTCTCCCGGTTGCTCCTTCTCACACCTAAGGCGACCCTCAACCTTCGCTCCCGACGCACAGCCCAGGCACCCTCAGGATAGACTTCACTGGCATTTGCACAGCTTCCTTCAGCAGACAGCTATGGTTCAGAACCCTTTTCTCCGTCTCAGCTCTTTGCTAAAGAGGACTTCCCTGGGCCTTGGCTTTAGCTTTGTTGTGGTGGTGGTGGTGGTGGTAAAATACACCTAACATAAAATTTCCATTCCTACTATTTATTTAGAGACAAAGTCTCGCTGTGTCACCCAAGCTGAACTGCTGTGGTATAATCTTGGCTCACTGAAGCCTTGAACTCTTGGCCTCAAGCGATCCTCCCGCCTCAGCCTCCCGAGTAGCTGAGACTATAGGCATGCGTCACCACACTCGGCTAATTTTTTAAGTTTTTGTAGGAACAGGGTCTCATTATGTTGCCTAGGCTGGTCTGGAACTCCTGGCCTCGAGTGATCCTCCCACCTCAGCCTTGCAAAGTGTTGAAATTACAGGCATGAGCCACAATGCCTGGCCCATTTTCACTCTATTTAAGTGTACAATTTAAGGGCATTCAAAACATTCACAGTTTTGTGTAAACATCACCACTATTTATTTCCAGAACTCCAGGCTGGAATGCAGTAGTGCAATATCAGCTCACTGCAACCTCTGCCTGCTAGGCTCAAATGTCCTCCCACTTCAGTCTCCCAACTAGCTGGAACTACAGGCTCATGCCACCACACCCAGCTAACTTTTTAAAAATTTTTAGTAGAGACGGGGTTTCACCATGTTGGCCAGGCTGGTCTTGAACTTCTAACCTCAAGCAATCCACTTGCCTTGGCCTCCCAAAGTGCTGAGATCGAGGCACTTGGCCTCCAGAACTTTTTTTTTTTTTTTTTGAGACGGAGTATCGCTCAGTCGCCCAGGCTGGGGTGCAATGGCGCGATCTCTACTCAGTGCAAGCTCCACCTCCTGGGTTCATGCCATTCTCCTGCCTCAGCCTCCCGAGTAGCTGGGACTACAGGCACCCGCCACTGTGCCCGGCTAATTTTTGTATTTTTAGTAGAGACGGGATTTCACCGTGTTAGCCAGGATGGTCTCGATCTCCTGACCTCGTGATCCGCCCATCTCAGCCTCCCAAAGTGCTGGGATTACAGCCGTGAGCCACCGTGCCCAGCCCAAAACTTTTAAATCAACTGAAACGGGCAGGCACGGTGGCTCACGCCTGTAATCCCAGCACTTTGGGAGGCTGAGGCAGGCAGAGCATAAAGTCAGGAGTTCAAGACCAGCCTGACCAACATGGTGAAACCCCATCTCTACTAAAAATACAAAAAATTAGCCAGGCATGGTAGCACATGCCTGTAATCCCAGCTACTGAGGAGGCTAAGGCAAGAGAATTGCTTGAGCCAGGGAGGCAGAGGTTGCAGTGAGCCGATATTGCACCATTGCATTCCAGACTGGGTAATAGGGCGAGACTCCATCTCAAAAAAAAAAAAAAAGAAAAAAATCAACTGAAACAGAAACTCTATACCCATTGCTATGGTTTAAATGTGTCCTCAAATTTCATGTGCTGGAAATTTGATTCCCAATGTGATCCTCATGTTAGGAGGTAGGGCCTAGTGGAGGTATTTGGGTCATGGAAATTGTGCCCTCATTAAGAGATTAATATGGTTATCACAGGAATGGGTTAGTTATCACAAGAGTGCATACCATGTAAAAGGACAAGTTCGGCCCTCCCTTGCTCTGTCTTTCACCCTCTATGGCATTTCTGCTTTCTGCCATGGGATGATGATACAGCAAGAAGGTTCTTGCCAGATGATGGCCCCAGTCATCATCTTGGACTTCCCAGCCAGTCTTGGACTTCCCAGCCTTCAGAATTGTGAGCCAATAAATTTCAATTTATTACAAATCACCCAGCCTGTGGTATTCCGTTATAACAGCAAAAAATGGACATGTAGCAGCTACACCATCTTACCTTCCCACCAGCAATGTATGAGGGTTTCAATTTCCTTCATCCTCACCAACATTTGTTATTTTTCTTTAAAAAAAAAAAATAGCCATTCTGACTGGGCATGGTGGCTCACACCTGTAATCCCAGCACTTTGGGAGGCCAAGGTGGGCAGATCACCTGAGGTCAGGAGTTCGTGACCAGCCTGGCCCACATGGCAAAACCCCATCTCTACTAAAAATGCAAAAATTAGCCAGGTTTGGTGGCAGGCACTATAATCGCAGCTACTAGGGAGGCTGAGGCAGGAGAATTGCTTGAACTTGGGAGGTGGAGGTTGCAGTAATCCGAGATCGCACCACTGTACTCCAGCCTGGGTGACAGAGCAAGACTTTGTCTCAAAAAAAGAAAAAAAAGGTTGGACATGGTGGCTCACGCCTGTAATCCCAGCACTTTGGGAGGCCGAGGCGGGTGGATCACGAGGTCAGGAGATCGAGACCACCCAGCTAACACACAGACGGGGTTTCACAGTGAAACCCCGTCTCTACTACAAATACAAAAAATTAGCCAGGCGTGGTGGCAGGCGCCTGTAGTCCCAGCTACTCGGGAGGCTGAGGCAGGAGAATGGCGTGAACTCGGGAGGTGGAGCTTGCAGTGAGCCAAGATCCTGCCACTGCACTCCAGCCTGGGCGACAGAGCGAGACTCCGTCTCAAAAAAAAAAAAAACCAGCCATTCTAAGAAGTGTGAATAGTGGTATTTTGCATTTCCCTAATGACTAATGATGTTGAGCATCTTTTTATGTGTTTATTGGCCATTTGTATATCTTCTTTGGAAAATGGCTATTCAAGTTATTTGCCCATTTTTGGAGTGGGTTGTTTGTTTTGTTGTTGTTAAGTTACAGGAGTTTGCTGTGTCTTCTGGATATTGATCCCTCATCAGATATGTGATTTGCAAACGTTTTCTCTCATTCTGTGGGAGAAATGCCTTTGATATACAACAGTTTCTAATTTTGATGATGTCCAATTTAGCTATTTTTTCTCTTTTTGCCTGCTTTTGGTGTCAAACTTAAAACACCACATGCCTAATTCAAAGTCATGAAGATTTTCATCTATGTTTACTTCTAAGAGACTAGTAGTTTTTGCTCATAAATTTAGATCATTGACCCACTTTGAATTTTTATATATGGTATAAGGTAATGAGCTAGCTTCATTCTTTTGCCTGTGACCTTCCAGTTTTCCCAGGACCATTTGTTGAAGAGACTGTTATTTCCACTCTGTTGGCTTTGATACCCTTGTTGAAAATCAATTGACTGGCCGGGCACAATGGCTCACGCCTGTAATCCCAGCACTTTGGGAGGCCAAGGCGGGCAAATCATGAGGTCAGGAGATCGAGACCATCTTGGCTAACACAGTGAAACCCCATCTCTACTAAAATTACAAAAAATTAGCCAGCCATGGTGGCAGGCACCTGTAGTCCCAGCTACTCAGGAGGCTAAGGCAGGAGAATGGCATGAACCCAGGAGGCAGAGCTTGCGGTGAGCTGAGATCGCATCACTGTAATCCAGCCTGAGTGACACAGCAAGACTCTGCCTCAAAAAAAAAAAAAAAAAATTAGCTGGGCATGGTGGCGGGTACCTGTAATCCCAGCTACTCAGGAGGCTGAGGCAAGATAATTGCTTGAACTGGGATCCAGGAGACCGAGGTTGCAGTGAGCCAAGATCGTGCCACGGCACTCCAGCCTGGGCGACAGAGTGAGACTCCATCTCAAAAAAAAAAAAAAGAAAATCAGCTGACCATAGACATATGCATTTCTTTCTGAACTTTCTATTCTATTGGTTTATATGATTGGCCTTATACTAGTATCACACTGTTTGGATAATTGGGCTTTGTAGCAAGTTTTCAAATGAGAAAGTGAAATTCCTCCAACTTTTTTCTTCTTTTTCAGGACTATTTTTGCTGTTTGGAGCATCTGAAATTCCATATGAATCTTCTGGTGGATTTTTCTCTTGCTGGGAAAAAAAGCCCTCGAGATTTTGATAGGGATTATATTGAATGTGCAGATTACTCTGGGCAACTTTGACATCTTTTTTTTTTTTTTTTTTAATAGATACCAGGTCTTACTGTGCTGCCCAGGCTGGATCTCAAACACCTGGGCTCAAGTGATCCTCTCGCCTCAGCCTCCCAAGTGCTAAAATTACAGGTGTGAGCCACCATGCCAGGTCAATTGTGACATCTTAACAATATTAAGTTTTTCAGTCCATGAACATGAGATTCTTTGTCTCTCTATTTTCTTTCATCAATTCTTTGTAGTTTTCAGTATCGGTATAAGTCTTTCACTTTCTTGGCTAAATTTATCTCTAAATATTTTATTGTTTTTCATATAATTGTAAATGGAATTAATTGTTCTCCTGTCTTGTTTGGATTATTAGTGTATATATTGTTAGTGTATAAAAACACAACTGCACAACTGATTTTTGTGTGTTCAATTTGTACCCCACAATTTTGCTAAATTCATTTACTGGTTCTAACGTGTGTGTGTGTGTGTGTGTGTGTGTGTGTGGAGTCTATATGGTTTTCAACATATAAGATCAAGTCATCTGCAACCAGAGACTTCTTCCTTTCCAATTTGGATGCCTCATTTCTTTTTCTTGCCTAATGACTCTGGCTGTGACTTCCAGTACTGTATTGAATAGAACCGGTGAGAGCAGGCATCCTTGCCTTGTTCCTGATCTTTGAGGAAAGTTTTCAGTCTTTCACCATTGAGCATGATATCATCTGTGGGTTTTTCAAACAGGCCTTTATTATGTTGTGGTAGTTTCCTTCTGTTTCTAGTTTGTTTTTTTTTTGTTTGTTTTTTTTTATCATGAAAGGGTATTGAAATTTGTCAAATACTGTATCTGCATCAATTGAAATGATAGTTTTTCTCCTTCATTATATGAATGTGGTATATTACAGTGATTGTTTTTTATTACATTCAACCATCCTTCTGTTCCAGAAGTAAATCCTTCTTGGTCTGGTGAATAGTCCTTTTAATAGGCTATTGGATTTGGTTAGCTAATGTTCTGTTGAGGATTTTTCTGTTTACGAGACACTTGTTTTTAGTCTTCTTGCAGTGACTTTGTCTGCCTTTGGTATCAGGGTCATACCGGCCTCTTAGAGAAAGCTAGGAAGTGTTTCTTCCTCTTCAGCTTCTTGGAAGAGTTTGAGGACTGGTGTTAGCTCTATTTATAGCTTTTGCAGATTTTGCCAGAGAACACATCTAATTCTAGACTTTCTTCGTTGGAAAGTTTTGATTACTGATTCATTCTCCTTACTTGTTCTGTGTCTATTCAGATTTTCTTATTTCTTCTGGAGTCAATTTTGGTGGTTTATGTGCTTCCAGGAATTTCAAAATTTCATCTAGGTCTTCCAATTTGTAAGCATACAAATGTTCATATTCTTCTCTCATTAAATCCTATTTCCAGAAAATCAGTAGTAATATTCCCACTCTAATTTCTGAATTAATAATGGGTCCTCTTCTTTCTTTGCCAATCTAGCTAGAAGTTTGTCAATTTTGTTGGTGTTTTTAAGTAACTAATTTTGGGTTTCATCAGTTCTCTTCTATTTTCTGTTATTTCACTTCTTTCTTTTGTATACTTTACTATTTCCTTCTTTCTTCTGGCTTTCAACTTAATATGCTGTTCTTTTTCTAGTTCCTTTAGTTGTACAATTAGGTTATTTATTTAAGACCCTCCCTGCTTTTTTTTTTTTTTTTTTTTTTTTTTTTTTTTTTTTTGAGACGGAGTCTTTCACTGTTGCCCAGGCTGGAGTGCAATGGCATGATCTTGGCTCATGGCAACCTCTGCCTCCCAGGTTCAAGCAATTCTCCTGTCTCAGGCTCCCAAGTAGCTGGGATTACAGACACCTGCCACCACACCGGCTAATTTTTGTATTTTTAGTAGAGACGGGGTTTCATCATGTTGGCCAGGCTGGTCTCAAACTCTGGCCCTCAGGTGATCCCCCCACCTCAGCCTCCCAAAGGGCTGGGATTACAGACATGAGCCACCCTGCCTGGCTTCGACTCTTTTACTCTTTTATTCCATCTTTTTTTAGTTATTATTTACTGGTTACCTTGGAAACACCTAAACTAGTTAAGTTAAAATTTGTTTAAACACCTAGTTATCTTAAATTTATAACAACCTAGTTTGAATAGTATCAACTTAGTTTCAATAGTATACACTCTGCACATATATATCTCTATTCCCTTTCCTTTATATTGTTGTTATTAGTCTATCCTTATACATTGTACGACCATTAACAGATGTGTAATTATTATTTCATGCATTTGCCTTTTAAATAATATTTTTAAAAGGCAGAAGTTATAGATGAAACCTAAAGTACAATAAGACTTTTAGAACTGGTAGTTACCTTTGCCAGTATTTTTTTTTTTCTTATGTCTTCAAGTGACTGTCAAATGTCCCTTCATTTCAGCCTGAAGGGCTCTCTTTGCCATTTCTCATAAGGCGGGTCTCTCAGCTTTTGTTTATCTGAAAATGTTCTATTTCTCTTTTATTCTGGAAAGATAATTTTGTCAGATAATTCTTGCTTGACAGTATTTTTCTTTTTTTTTTTTTCAAGAAAGGATTTCACTCCCATCACCCAGGCTGGAATGCAGTGGCGCAATCTCAGCTCACTGCAGCCTGGACTTCCAGGCTCAGGTGATCCTCCCGCCTCAGTTTGCTGAATAGCTGGGACTACAGGTGTGCACCATCACACCCGACTAATTTTTTTTTTTTTTTTTGTATTTTTAGTAGGGACAGGGTTTTGCCATATTACCCAGGCTGGTCTTGAATTCCTGGGCTCATGTGATCTGCCCACATCTGCCTCCCGAAGTGCTGGGATTACAGGCATGAGCCACCATGCCCTGCTGATTACATTATTTTTCTTTCAGAATTTTGAATGTGCCATCCTGCCTTCTACCCTCTGTGGTTGTTGAGGAGAAATGAGTGGTGAATTTTACTGAGGGTTCCTTTTATGCTATGAGTCACTTATCTGTTACTGCTTTCCAGATTCCCTTTGTGTGTGGATTCTGACAATTTGATGATAACATGTTTCACTGTGAATCTCTGTGTACTCTGCTTGGAGTTCATTGAGCAACTTGAATGTGCATATTCATGTCTTTCAACATATTCAAGAAGTTTGGGGCCATTCTTTATTCAAACATTCTCTTCGGGTCTCTCTCTCTGTCTTCTCCTTCTGAGACTCCCATAATGTATATTTTAGTATGCCTGATGATGCTCCACAAGTCCCACGTGTTCTGTTCATTTTCTCTTTTTTGTTTCTTTCTGCTTCTCAGGCTGGATACTTTCAACGTCTTATCTTCAAGTGTACTGATCCTTTCTTTTTTTTTTTTTTTTTTTTTGAGATGGAGTCTCACTGTGTCGCCCAGGGTGGAGTGCGGTGGCGCCATCTTGGCTCACTGCAAGCTCCGCCTCCCAGGTTCACGCCATTCTCCTGCCTCAGCCTCCCGAGTAGCTGGGACTACAGGTGCCTGCCACCACACCTGGCTAATTTTTTTTATTTTTAGTAGAGACAGGATTTCACCATGTTAGCCAGGATGGTCTCGATCTTCTGACCTCGTGATCCACCTGCCTTGGCCTCCTAAAGTTCTGGGATTAACAGGCATGAGCCAAGTATTCATTTATTATACTTTTCAGCTCCAGAATTTTCTTTGGCTCTTTTCAATAATTTCTCTTTACTGATATTATTTATATATTGTTTTCCTGATTTCCTTATTTGTTAATGGTCTCCTTTAGTTCAGTGAACATTTGAAGACAGTTGATGTAACATCTTGTGTAGTAATTTTAATTCCCAGGTTTCCTCAGGAACAAGTTCTGCCAAATTCCTTTTTCCTGTGAATGAGCCATCCTGTCCTGTTTCTTTGTATGTTTTATAATTTTATGTTGAGAGATGGACATTCTGTGTATTACAATTTGATAACTCTGGAAATCTAATTCTCTCTTTCAGTGATTGTTGATTTTTGCTTATTGAAGGCTGAAGCAATTTTTTTGTAACTTTTCCAAACTAGTTTTGCAAAGTGTGTACTTCTTGTTGTGTGAGAGTGCTGAATTTTCTGTTGTCTTTTCTTTTTTTTTTTTTTTGAGACAGAGTCTCGCTCTGTCGCCCAGGCTGGGGTGCAGTGGCCGGATCTCAGCTCACTGCAAGCTCTGCCTCCTGGGTTTACGCCATTCTCCTGCCTCAGCCTCCCGAGTAGCTGGGACTACAGGTGCCCACCATCTCGCCTGGCTAATTTTTTGTATTTTTTTAGTAGAGACGGGGTTTCACCGGGTTACCCAGGATGGTCTCGATCTCCTGACCTCGTGATCCACCCGTCTCGGCCTCCCAAAGTGCTGGGATTATAGGCTTGAGCCACCACACCCAGCCATTTTCTGTTTTCTTATATCTGAAGTTAGTCAATGACCTGACAAAAGTTTCCTTAAGTGTCTATCTCCAAAAAGAGAAAAAACAAAAAACATTATTTCCTTAAATCTCCTCAACAGGGTTGCTTGGAAGCCTCTTCAGCCCATAGAGTTTTTTATGGGCCAGTTAAATTTAAATGCCAGTTAAATTTAACAATGCCAGTTAAAACAATAGTCAGTCTTAGCGTTAGCCCCTTGGTGTTCTAAAACAGCAATCAGCCATCAAATACACAACCTGAGTTTTAGAAGACAGGTCTCTATTGCCCACCCTGGCACCAGCAATCCTCGCTAGGAATGTGGACTGCTATCCACACTGCTGCCTGTCACAGGGCTGGGAAGGGAGGATGGTAGCCACGACCCGAAATGCTGAAATTCGGCAGCCTCTTCATCAAGCTCACTCTTGGACACTGAAAGTGTTCTACTAGACACCAATATTCCATGGCTACTTAACGTAGTTCTTGCCAGCTAAATTGTTGTTTTGGTAAAGGGACAGATTCCTGGAGCTCCCCACCCCACCACCTTCCATCTGGGCCTTAGTTTTTGTTAAATAGTAAATGAGAAGCTTGGAGTAGATGAATGAGTCACAGCCTAGAATCATCTGAAGGGCTTTAAAACCTAGTGATGCAAAGGTCTCACCCCACCTCACATAAATGATCACTGAACATGAAATAAGACGTCTCTCTCGCTCTCTTTTTTAATAGACAGTATAGCTCTGTTGCCCAGGCTGGAGTACAGTGGCACAATCATAGCTCACGGCAGCCTCAAACTCCTGGGCTCAAAAGATCCTCCCACTAAGGGAGGAGACCACCCCTCATACTGTCTTATGCCCAATTTCTGCCTCCAAAGAAAGAAAAAGTAAAAACTAAAAGGCAGAAATGAAATCCGCAAGCAGACAGCCCGGCACCACACCCTGGGCCTGGTAGTTAAAGATCAACCCCTGACCTAATCGGTTATGTTATCTATAGATTACAGACATTGTATAGAAATGCACTGTGAAAATCCCTATCCTGTTTTGCTCCAATCTAATTACCGGTGCATGCAGACCCCAGTCACGGACCCCCTGCTTGCTCAATCGATCACGACCCTCTCAGGTGCACCCCAAGAGTTGTGAGCCCTTTAAAGGGACAGGAATTGCTCACTCAGAGAGCTCAGCTCTTGAGACAGGGGTCTTGCCGACGCCCCCGGCCGAATAAACCCCTTCCTTCTTTAACTTGCTGTCTGAGGAGTTTTGTCTGTGGTTTGTCCTGCTACACCACCTCAGCCTCCCGAGTAGCTAGGACCACAGGCACATGCCACCACACTTGGCTAATTTGTCATGTGTCGGGGGGAGTTGTTTTAGTGGTTTTTGGTATGTTGCTCAGGCTGGTCCTGAACTTCTGCCCTCCAGCAATCCTCTCGCCTTGGCCTCCCAAAGCCCTGGGATCATAGGTATGAGGCACCACGCCCGGCCAAGGGGTGTCTCTTTTTCTTTTTCTTTTTTTTCTTTTTCTTTTTTTTTTTTTGAGATGAAGTCTTGCTCTGTCGCCCAGGCTGGAGTGCAGCGGCGTGATCTCAGCTCACTGCAAGTTCCACCTCCCGGGTTCAAGCAATTATCCTGCCTCAGCCTCCCGAGTAGCTGGGATAACAGGCGCCTGCCACCACGCCCGGCTGATTTTTGTATTTTTAGTAGAGACGGGGTTTCACCATGTTGGCCAGGCTGGTCTCGAACTCCTGACCTCAGCTCATCCACCCACCTCAGCCTCCCAAAGTGCTGGGATTACAGGCCTGAGTTACCGTGCCCGGCCTGGGGTGTCTCTTTTAAACAGTCTCCCCAGGGTATTCTCACACTACTAGATGGTAGCCTTGCTCCTGCTCCAGAGATCACTCTTTGAGGAGCAGGATCCTTTCCAGGTGTTTATTTTCCACATTTGGCTTAATTTATTGAGGTTTTGACTCATGGAGAAACAGATTCTAGCCTCAAGGCAAAGCGGCTGCTTTCCCCTCAAAGCAGCAGGAACAGGCTACTTGAGTGACAACCCGGGACAAGCATGTAAGCAGGTAACTCTTCAAACACAGGCTAAAGGCTTCATGGCAGGAGGCTACTTACCAAATATTTTAGCCAAATGTTCCTCTCGTTCCTTTGAACCTGATGCAAATACAGCATCGTTCAAGCTCTTTTGTTGGGAGTAGCCTATGGGAAAAGAAACCATGGCTGTGATTAAGTCTTTCACTGGATCTGCAGGTATTCCCTCTAAATGGATACTGTTCTGCAAGGCATTTTGAGGGCAGCATCAGGCACTTGGCCTGAACGCACCTGTTCTGAGTGTCACAGAGCAATCATGAAGTGTCTGCAAGCATCTGAGGTTTCAGCACAACACCAGGGGCTAAGCTCATTTTCACATGGTCTCTTGACAGACAATATGCATAAGTATTGAGAGATTTGTGCACAGGGCAGGATTAACTCTACGGGAAAACTGGTAGAAAGGCCTACAGGGTGTACGCCAAACGATTTCAAGCACAATCACATTGATCCAATAAAGGACAAGTGGACAGTTCTCTGTTAATAAGACACTGATGAATCATTAAGAAAAGATACACTTAATCAGGCAAGCACTTTGCTGAATATGTGTTCCTAGTGGCGGGCACGGTGGCTCACGCCTGTAATCCTAGCACTTTGGGAGGCCGAGGCAGGTGGACCACGAGGTCAGGAGATCGAGACCACCCTGGCTAACACGGTGAAACCCCGTCTCTACCAAAAATACAAAAAACTAGCCGGGCGTGGTGGTGGGCATCTGTAGTACCAGCTACTCAGAGGCTGAGGCAGGAGAATGGCGAAAACCCAGGAGGCAGAGCTTGCAGTGAGCAGAGATCCGGCCACTGCACTCTAGCCGGGGCGACGGAGCGAGACTCCGTCTCAAAAAAAAAAAAAAGTATTCCTCATAATGTATCAGCCAAGGGAGCATCATAAAACATGATACAGGGCAAGCTACTGAGATTATGCAGTGAAATATTCGTATCTTTTCTCAAAGGCTTATGGAATGCATTGGCAGAGTGATTAGTTACTAAACTGCTTTACTGAGAGTCTTATAATTCACGACACACAAAGCGGTTTATTCTGATAACTAATTACTCATTGTTACTTTTCTTCCTAATTCACATGATGTCCCCCTTACAGGGTTTCTCTTTTCTTCATGTGATTTGGGGTTAATATGCATTATTTTTGCATATGTGGCCAGCTGCTTCCTCTCAGCATTGGCATTGGAGTGTCAGTGCTGGAGGAGAAATCAGCTCTGCTTCTCCGGGCAAATATTTTACAGAGGATGGGGTAGAAAGACGGCAGGGGTGACAGGGAGGGACATAGGAAGACATTGTTCTCCCAAGCCGGTGACTTGGGCACTCATGGGCAGTGACCTATAAAGTGCCAGTGAATAGCTTTATAGCTCATAGCTCCTGTTACAAGGAACAGTGAACCCCACTTGCAAGCCGAGCTTCTGTCCTCTGCACAGCCTCCACAACGGCAGAACGTGCCTGACACTGCACATCAGGGATCACCCCAAAATACAGGGATATCCACACTGAAGCCTGTAGACTCCCATATTGGGAGGAAGATTGTAGAGAGGATTTCAGAGAGTTCTTCACATCTCAGTTTGGCTTTGCCCCCCACCACCCCAGTAGTTACTTTAAGGAATGCTGAAATGCTAGCATCGCACATTTGAGATAACACAGAGGTCTGCAGAGGTACGTGCGCATGTCAGGTCACCGACATATACTTGCTTTTTTGTGTGTTTCTCTTTGTAATGGATCTGACTGCTGTTCTTGTTTCATCAAATGATGGGTCATACGGAACCTTGGAAAACACTTGCATCAGAATTTCATCTGCAGTGAAGTAAACAAAGGCATGTTAATACCAGCAATATTTTGCTAAGTACCTAAAGCAGACTATGAACACAACAAATGCATGACACAAACTCAATGGATACTGGGCAGTATAGGGAAGGAAACTCCAACTACCTAAATCACTTGCAGAACATTGTAATGGCAGGAGACATTCGGGGCAGCAAACACTGCCCGCTAAAGATATATGACCCCAAATCTCATGATACTCAGTGCCCTAATTCTCCTCCTTCTTCCTGTTGTCAGTCTGCCACACAAGCACTGGAGAGGCCCCCGATGATATCAGAGAAGCAGGCCTTTCCCAACCTCCTGCGCCAAAGCCACAGTGGCCTCTCCCAGACTGCTATGACAGAAGGAAAAACAACCACTCTTTGTTTAAGCCACTATACGTCATGTTTTCAGGAAATTGCAGCCAGGTGCATTCTTTTTTTTTTTTTTTTTTCTTGAGATGGAGTCTTGCTCTGTTGCCCAGGCTGGAGTGCAGTGGCGCAATCTCAGCTCGCTGCAAGCTCCACCTCCCGGGTTCATACCATTCTCCTGCCTCAGTCTCCTGAGGAGTAGTTGGGACTACAGGCACCCGCCACCACGCCCGGCTAATATTTTGTATTTTTAGTAGAGACGGGGTTTCACCGTGTTAGCCAGGCTGGCCTTGATCTCCTGACCTCGTGATCTGCCTGCCTCAGTCTCCCAAAGCGCTGGGATTACAAGCGTGAGCCATCGCGCCCGGCCCAGGCGCATTCTTAACTGATACAGCAACTATGGCACCACACGGACTGCCCTCACCGAGATGATCTTGACCACTCACTTTTATGACCCATTACTGTACAGAGGAACCAAGCCCACGCTCCTAAAGATCACAATGCTCCTGGAGACTGGACTACAGTAGAAGACTTCAGATCATTCACACAAGCTTTCAACCAGCCTTATCTCTGCACAGACACAGGACGAGGTGCTGGGGGTTCAGGGAGGAAGGTGACCTGGTGTGTGGTGTGCCTCCCCGAGCCATCTAGATAGTGGGAGAGGCAGAAGTATACACAGATATAACCAGACATGACACAGTCACACAGAACTACAAAGCAAGGACCAGGGAAGACAGGAGAGGAAGAAAATCAGTTCGGCCTGGCCGGGCATGGTGGCTCAAGCCTGTAATCCCAGCACTTTGGGAGGCCAAGATGGGCAGATCACGAGGTCAGGAGATCAAGACCATCCTGGCAAACACAGTGAAACTCTGTCTCTACTAAAAATATGGGTGTGGTGGCGGCGCCTGTAGTCCCAGCTACACGGGAGGCTGAGGCAGGAGAATGACGTAAACCCGGGAGGTGGAGCTTGCAATGAGCTGAGATCCGGCCACTGCACTCCAGCCTGGGTGACAGAGCGAGACTCTGTCTCAAAAAAAAAAAAAAAAAAAAAAAGAAAGAAAACCAGCTCGGCCTGCAGCAGCCAGAACACAGCTACACGGTTAAGCAGCCTTCCGGAGGAAGTGGGCCCTGCTGGTGAGGCTGGGTTCTGGATTCAGTTGACCACAATATTTACTGAGACCCAAGGTCACTCCTGTTCACTGACATTCGATGTCTCTGTCAACTCCCTTCACCAACAATCTGGTGCTCATGATCTCACTCCAGCCCTGGTGGGCCAGTGTGTGACATGTAAGACACCTGGAAACAGCCTCTAGGAAACACTAACTCATGAGCTACAAGCATCATGAAAAGCCCTTGAAGCAGTCATTGAAGGGGTGCTGCAGACGGCCACAGCCCCCACCAAGATCACACATGACTCACACCCTCCACCCCACCCTTCGTGCCACTGAAGAAGGATGGGGAGCAAGGAGCCTGACCCCAGCCCTTCCTGAGACGTGACTGCCCGGGACCCGACAGACCCAAAGGGGAAACCTGTCCTCAAGAGAGTTTTGAAGCTTGTGTCCAAACGTTCTGTATGAAAACTGCACCCACAAAAACAGGGGTGGGAGCCACGGGGGCAGAAACAAAGTGGAACAGGTTCTATAAGCTCGGAAAGCTCTTTCTTTGGAAAACTATTGCTAATCCATGAGGGTTACATTTTTGAAATATATTAAGTTCTCCTTCCCTTTTAAGTTCTCAGGCTTGGCTTCCCTGGGAAGCAGAAGTTTTACCTTCCCCTCTAGGCTGTCCTTGCTAAGTCACAGAAAACAGTCCTCACAAACCCCACTCATCCTGTATTTATTCTCGGTGCATTTCTGGGGCTGCTGATTCTTGGTGGTTCTTACTCACTCGACGTAACAGGAGCTCACCACAGAGACACCAGAAAATGAACCATCAGGGTAACCAGGACAATGAGGAGCTGCTATCACCACCCCTCCTTGAGGACCACGGGGACCTACGAGTCCCTGGAAATGCTGCCCAGAGTGAACTGCAGAGTTGAGCTGTGGCCGATGCCAAGGCCCACCTGGCGGGAGCTGGGCCGGTCAGTGGGGTCTTGAGGGGCGATGGGAGCTTTGCAAGCCCCCAACTCTTCTCCCATCTTCAGATGCAATCACCCACCTCCTACACATACGGGGCGCATTCAGAGACACGGGGTCACCTGCGAGGCCGAGAACAAGGCTTCTGCCTCCTAGACAGCAGGTGCTGAGGGCACAGTGAGGGGGACGGCAAGTGCTACCCGCATCTGCTCATTCATCCCCTCCTGCTCACCTGCCAGGCAGTGGTCTATGCAGACTGCCCGAGGCCTCTGTGACGGCTCCCATGGGGAGGAGCAAGCCCAGCGCTCCTGATACCCACAGCTGCCGGAACGGAGACCCCTCGGGTGTCGAGAGATCTGCTCCCTTGCAAGCAGGAATGAACAGGCATCGCTCTGTGATCCGAATGCCTCCTAACCCAGGGGGAAGCATCAGTGCCACTCTCCCGGTTGCTCCTTCTCACACCTAAGGCGACCCTCAACCTTCGCTCCCGACGCACAGCCCAGGCTCCCTCAGGAGACACTTCACTGGCATTTGCACAGCTTCCTTCAGCACAGCTGTGGTTCAGAACCCTTTTCTCCGTCTCAGCGCGCTGCTAAAGACTTCCCTGGGCCTTAGTTTTTCTCATATGTTCAATGGAAGGTTTAGAGTGGGGACCCGTGAGTCTCAGCCTAGTGTCCCCTGGAGGATTAGAAAACTACAAATGCGAAGGTCTATCCCCACACCCCAAAATCTGATGCGGGTTGTATGTGGAATGTCCCAATTGTTAAAAAGAGGATTGTCCCAGGGGTTCTCATACTCAATTAGGGCTGAGAACCCCTGGAGGAGGTTCAGCTCGCCTTGGGGCCTCAGAGCAGAAACTGGCGAGGCAGGTATGTCATGGTGTGAGGTGGCATCTGACGCTGCAGACTCAGTGAGCTCCCACATGGCCCTGCTCTGCTCCACTCATGCTCAGCAGGGTCCTTTTGAGGTGTTTATCGTCTATTTTGCTTAATTTATTGAGACTTTGACACGTAGACAAACAGATTGTAGCCTCAACAGGTTACCTGGGAGACCATGAGGGCCATGCACGCAACTCTTCAAATCCAGCCTGAGGTTCCGCAGGAAGAGGGGTAACTCACCAAGTATTTTAGCCAAACCTTCATCAGGATTTTTTGAACTTGAGGAAAATTCAGGCCAGGTGCGGTGGCTCACATCTGTAATCCCAGTGCTGTGGGAGGCCGAGGTGGGAGGATCACTTGAGGTCAGGAGTTTGAGACCAGCCTGGGGAACATAGGGAGACCTGGACTCTGCAAAAAATAAAAAGTAATTATCCGGGCATGGTGCTGTACACCTGTAGTCCCAGCCACTCAGGAAGCTGAGACGGGAGGATCCATTGAGGTCAGGAGTTCGTGACCAGCCTGGCCAACATGATGAAACCCCGTCTCTACTAAAAATTGTATTTTAGTAATTACTAATTTACTAGTAATTTACTAATTTAGTAAATTAGCCAGGCATGGTGCCGCGCGCCTGTAAACCCAGCAACTTGGGAGGCTGAGGCAGGATAATCGCTTGAACCTGGGAAGCGAGGTTGCAGCGAGCCGAGATAGCGCCATTGCACTCCAGCCTGGGCAAGAGAGCTACACTCCATCTCAAAAAATTAAAAATTAAAAATTAAAATTAGATAGTGATGTCATGCTTCACAACTGTGTGAGTATAATAAAAACCACAGAATTAGATACTTTTTAAAGGGTAATTTGGCCAGATGTGGTTTATGCCTGTAATCCCAGCACTTTGGGAGGCCAAGGTAGGAGGATCAGTTGAGCCCCGGAGTTTGAGATCAGCCTGGGCAACATAGTGAGATCCCTATTTCTACAAAAATTTAAAAAAATTAGCTGAGTGTGGTGGCACATGCCTGTGGTCCCAACTACTTGGGAGGCTGAAGGGAGGATCCTTGGGCCTGGAAGGTGGAGGCTGCAATTAGCTGTGATTGTGTCACTGCACTCCAGCCCTGGGTGACAGAGGGAGACCCTGCCTCAAAAATAATAATAATACATAGGAAAATAAAATTAAGGGTGAATTTTATTATATATTATATATCTATAAAGTTATTACTACTTTTTTTTTTGAGACAGGATCCCACTCTGTTGCCCAAGCTTGAGTGCAGTGGTGTGATCACAGCTTACTGCAGCCTCGACTTTTTGGGCTCAAGTGATCCTCCCACCTCAGCCTCCCTAGTAGCTGGGACCACAGGCACGCACCACCATGCATGGCTAATTTTTTAATGTTTTATACAGACAGGCTCTCATTTTGTTGCCTAGGCCTGTCACAAACTCCGGAGCTCAAGGGATCCTCCTGCCTTGGCCTCTTAAAGTGCTGGGGTTACAGGACTGAGTCACTGTACTCGGCCTAACGCTGTTTTTTGTTTTGTTTTGTTTTGTTTTTTTGAGACAGAGTCTCGTTTCCGTCGCCCAGGCTGGAGTGCAGTGGCGCAATCTCTGCTCATTTGCGAGCTCCGCCTCCGGGGTTCACGCCATTCTCCTGCCTCAGCCTCCCGAGTAGCTGGGACTACAGGCGCCCGCCACCTCGCCCGGCTAATTTTTTGTATTTTTAGTAGAGACGGGGTTTCACCTTGTTAGCCAGGATGGTCTCGATCTCCTGACCTCGTGATCCACCCGCCTCAGCCTCCCAAAGTGCTGGGATTACAGGCGTGAGCCATCGTGCCTGGCAGCTCATGGTGGTTCTTTATACTAATCTTTCTACTTTTGCATACATTTGGAAATTCTTACAATGAAAAGTTAAAACATGCATGTATGCCACCCTCCTATAGAGCTCTGAATTTTGAGACAGCTTCAAAGTTAGGAAAATGTTTTCAGTTACCCCCTTCTCCCAAGTAATAAACCCTGAAGGGGAGATTTGGGGAGGTAAAGAAGGTCAAGGAGGCAGAGCATCTGCGCTCCCCACTGTGCGAGGGAACGCCCTCCTCTGCCCCACTTAGGCTCGAAGAGAGGCCCATGTTTCTCTCCAGCTGCCACAGCAACATACCTTGGATCCAGCAGAGCAGAAAGAAGAGGGCCACGGCTCTGCTCATCTTTGCCTTAGTCCATGAACCATCCGGGAGAAGCCAGTCTTCTGAAGACCCTTCAGACTCAGCGGCTGTGGACTCCAGGGTACCACGGAACCTGACGGTCTGTGAAGTCACACCCGGAAGTGAGGTGGGGCCTGCTTGCCCGTGAGAAGGGGAAGGGCCTGTGTCTGTGGACAGTGACAGGAGCCATGCTGGTGGCCCTGAAGTGACTGCCTCTCCTCTCACTTCCCTCGGCTCCCTGGTGCCTTCCTCCATCCCGCATGTCCTGAGGGCAACAGGATATTAACCAGGACTTTGAAGCCACAAGTGACAAAAGCTCAACTAAATTGGCTGAAGCGAATTGGAAGTAGTTAGAATAGCCAGAAAAATCCTGTGATCAATCAAGACATCACAGCCGGGCGGGCGCGGAGGCTCACACCTGTAATCCCAGCACTTTGGAAGGCTGAGGCAGGTGGATCACCTGAGGTCAGGAGTTCCAGACCAGCCTGGCCAACATGGCGAAACCCTGTCTCACTAACAAAGCGTTGCTATGTATTGCATTAGGTAAAATGATAACACCAAAATAGCACAGACCAAGTGATACGCTCATTTTGTTCCTCATGTGCCACTATTTCCCTCTATTACATTTTATGAGTATTAAACTGTTTTCAAAGGAAAAATCTATTTTAGTACCTTGTACTACGCTTTTTTCTAGTTTTTTTCCATGTTCATTTTGTACTGGGTCCCACAAATTGTGTAGCCAGCCCTGCCCCTGAGGCTTCATGTTCTCACAGTGTGTACTCCATGGCTGACACGGCAGATATCTTTTAACGGTAAAAACTCGCACAAAGAGTTACATAGGGCCAGGCACGGGGGTTCACGCCTGTAATCCCAGCAATCTGGGAGGCCGAGGCAGACAGATCACTTGGGGACAGGAGTTCAAGACAAGCCTGACCAACACGATGAAATCCCCTCTCGACTAAAAACACAAACATTAGCCAGGTGTGGTGGCAAGTGTCCATAGTCCCAGCTACTTGGGAGGCGGAGGCAGGAGAATCACTTGCACCTGGGAGGTGGAAGCTGCAGTGAGCCAAGATCACACCACTACCCTCCAGCCTGAGCGACAGCGTGAGACTCTGTCTCAAAAAAGAAAAAATAAAATAATCTGCACAGAAGTGGACCCACACAATTCAACCCTGTATTGTGTAGGAGCCGACTGAATCATCTCTCAGTTCTGGAGGCTGGAGGTCTGAGATCAAGACGTCAGCAGGGGCCGGGCGCGGTGGCCCAAGCCTGTAATCCCAGCACTTTGGGAGGCCGAGACGGGCAGATCACGAGGTCAGGAGATCGAGACCATCCTGGCTAACATGGTGAAACCCCGTCTCTACTAAAAAATACAAAAAAACTAGCCGGGCGAGGTGGCGGGCGCCTGTAGTCCCAGCTACTCCGGAGGCTGAGGCAGGAGAATGGCGTAAACCCGGGAGGCGGAGCTTGCAGTGAGCTGAGATCCGGCCACTGCACTCCAGCCTGGGCGACAGAGCGAGACTCGTCTCAAAGAAAAAAAAAAAAAAAAAAAAAAGACGTCAGCAGGGCTGGTTTTTTCTGAGGCTATGAGGGAAGTCCCTGTTCCAGGACGTGGGCTCAGATGGCCATCTTCCCTCCATACACACCTGAGTCCACGTTTCCTCTTCTAAGAACACAGGATTACATCAGATTAGGGCCTTCCCCAGTTACCTCATTTCAACTTGATTTCCTCTGTAAAGACCCTGTCTCCAAATACAGTCACATTCTCAGGTTCGGCAGGGTGGCCAGGACTTCAACAAATGAAGAAAAAGGAGCACCACGTAATCTGTAACAGCAGGTCATGGTAGCTGCAGAAATCTCATTTCTCTAAAATACCTTCCAAAACGAAAACAAAATCCAGAACAAAAAATAACAAAAAGAATATAAAAAAACAACACACAACCCACACCCTCACCATAACCAGAGGACAGAAAATGTCCAAATCCCAAATGACCAGTAAATAGAAAAATAAACGCTAACCCAGGCTCCATCTCTTTTGCTTCTGCTGCTGGCCTTTGCAAAGAGGAAACCAGGAGGTTCAAGAGGGTCTAAAATCTCCACCCTGAGTTTGAAAATGCTGAAAGTGTAACCTGGTTGATCAGTACAAACACCCAGGGATGGGAGTGCCCTGGGGACAGGAGATTGGTGAGATTGCAGTAAAGCAATGGACTCTATCTCTAAAAAAACAATGATGTTTATTCAGGAACAGGCATTGTGATGGGAATAAGCAATGGGAATGGATGTGTTCCAGGATGTTCCTTTCATTTTTTAAAGGAAAAATGAAAAGGGTTACATAGGTTGTTATAAGACAATCATCTTCAGGCCGGGCGCGGTGGCTCACGCCTGTAATCCCAGCATTTTGGGAGGCCGAGGCGGGCGGATCACTTGAGGTCAGGAGATCGAGACCATCCTGGCTAACACAGTGAAACCCCGTCTCTACTAAAAACACAAAAAATTAGCCAAGTGTGGTGGCGGGCGCCTGTAGTCCCAGCACTTTGGGAGGCCGAGGTGGGCAGATCACAAGGTCAGGAGATCAAGACCATCCTGGCTAACACAGTGAAACCCCGTCTCTACTAAAAATACAAAAAATTAGCCGGGCGTGGTGGCGGGCGCCTGTAGTCCCAGCTACTCAGGAGGCTGAGGCAGGAGAAAGGCGTGAACCCAGGTGGCGGAGCTTGCAGTGAGCAGAGATCACGCCACTGCACTCCATCCAGCCTGGGCGACAGAGAAAGACTGTCTCAAAAAAATAAATTAAAAAAAAAGAGGCCTGAAGGTGCCTCATATACCATTCAGAGACACTCATGCATACAACAGTCTACACTCGGTGTCTGCTTTCTCTTTGCTTTTACTGAGCAATGTGTCCTGATATGTTTCATATGAAATTATATAGCACTCTCTCATTATTTTTAATGACTACACAGTGATCGATTTTATGAATGTATAGACACTAGATGCAAACGAATACATACCGATGACTTCATCTGCATAAAGTTCAGATATGGGCAACACTAATACGTTTTCAAAATTAAGGATAGAGGTCACCTCAGAGGAGGAACAGGTCAGAGACCAAGGGGTAGGAGCTGACGGGGGGCTGTTCCCGCTGTTAAGAAAACAGAAGCCTAGGAGAGAGAGGGTGACATCATTTTAAAATCAACTGCATCTTTTTTTTTTTTTTTTTTGAGATAGGGTCTGGCTCTGTCACCCAGGCTAGAGTGCAATGGAGCGATCTGGGCTCACTGCAACCTCCATCTCCCAGGCTCAAGCCAATCTCCCACCTCAGCCTCTGGAGTAGCTGGGACTACAGGTGCACACCACCATGCCCAGCTAATTTTTGTATTTTCTGTAGAGACAGGGTTTTGCCATGTTGTCCAGTCTGGTCTCAAATTCCTAGGCTCAAGCAATCCCCCACTTCGGCCTCCACAAGTGCTGGGATTACAGGCATGAGCTACCATGCCCATCCCAACTCCATCTTTTTTTTTTTTTTTTTTTTGAGACGAAGTCTCACTCTGTCGCCCAGGCTAGTGGCGCAATCTCAGCTCACTGCAACCTCCGCCTCCTGGATTCAAGCGATTCTCCTACCCCAGCCTCCCGAGTAGCTGGGACTACAGATGCGTGCCACCATGCCCAGCTACTTTTTTGTATTTTTAGTAAAGACAGGGTTTCACCGTGTTAGCCAGGATGGTCTCGATCTCCTGACCTCGTGATCTGCCCGCCTCAGTCTCCCAAAGTGCTGGGATTACACGCGTGAGCCACTGTGCCCGGCCCCAACTCCATCTTAAAACTAGCAAAGGCACATTCCTTACCAGTCCTGACCCATGGTAATAAGATGCTATGGCTAAAAGAGCAGTTTAGTAATGCCTGCAAGGACAAACTCCTACGACAACAAAATGTCCAGATGCTCCAATATTGCCTAACAATATATGATTTAAAATAGTTATAGTTACAGGATTCAATGGCTCACGCCTGTAATCCCAGCACCTTGGGAGTCCAAAGTGGGTGGACTGCTTGAGCTCAGGAGTTTGAGACCAGCCTGGGCAACAAAGCGAAACCCCATCTCTACTAAAACTACAAAAAAATTAGCTGGGCGTGGTGGTGCACATCTGTGGTCCCAGCTACTCGGGAGGCTGCGGCAGTTGGATAGCTTGAGCCTGGGAAGTGGAGGCTGCAGTGAGCTGAGATCAGGCAACTGCACTCCAGCTTGGGCAACAGGGTGAGTCCCTGTCTCAAAAATATATGTGTGTATATATAGAGAGAGTCATGCTTTGATGTATTTACGCATTAAAATGCCAAGGATCACTTTCTTTAAATCAAAAAGTACTAAATTTTGTTATGCTGTCAGCCCACCCTCATACAGACATAGCTTAGTTTTTACAGAGATAAGACCCCTATACAAGAAGAGTTTAAAATAAAGATGGTGTGTTCCCCCTCTTGCTTTCTGAGGATAGCCTACTCTGTAACTGAGTAGCTTTCAATAATCGCTTCTCACTGTACTCTGCAACTTGCCTTGAATTTCTTCTGGGCAGGATCCAATAACCTGCCCTTGGGGTCTGGATTGGGATCCCTCTTCCAGCACCAATGTTGTTTCTTGAACTCAGCGGTGGTTCTACAAGTGTGTCCACATTTTAGTCATTCATTGAAATGTACATGCACACTTGTGATTTCTGCACATTTCCGTATAACACTGTGCTTCAATTTTGCAAATTTTAAGTTCACAACCCATTGGGAGAGGTATCTATACAGGGAAATAACTACAGATCCGTTTGGTAAACAAATGTAGAACTCAACTATCTTGCACTCTTGAAGCAGCTGACTCCAGTGCGCGCAGGGGGCTACCTGCACGCCAATTTCCCGCCCAATAATCTTGGGCAGGTTACCAAAGTGTGAAGACCTTGACTGAAAAATGGGAGTAATAAGACAACTACCTGATATTGTTGGAAGGATTTAATATAACCTATGTAAAGTGGGCAGAAGTGCTTCGCAGGCACAGAGCAGGTGCTCAAGAAATGCCAGGACCAAAATACCACGAAACTGTGATTTTTAAGAGGAAAAGGATCTTTAGTGCTCAACGAGGAAATATTATGGGGTCGTGTGCAATGGCTGACGCCTGTAATCCCAACGCTTTGGAAAGCCTAAGAGGCAGGATTGCTTAATTTCAGGAGTTCGAGACTAGCCCAGGCAACATAGCGAGCTCCCTTCTCAAAAAAAAAATTTTTTTTTTTTAATTAGCTAGCGTTGCGCGGTAGCCGTAAGGTGGCCAATGAGGTTTATGCGAAGCACGATTATTGCTAATTGAAAACTTTTCCCAATACCCCACCGTGACGACTTGCAATATAGTCGGCATTGGCAATTTTTAACAGTCTCTACGGAGCTTATCTCAAAATGTAAAAATAAATAAATAAATAGACAAATAAGTTGAGGGCAGTGGTGTGCGCCTGTAGTCCCCACTTATTGGCTGGCGCGGGAGGATCGCTCGAGCCCAAGGTTTCCAGCTTGGGCGACAGAACAAGACACCTTATCTAGAAAAAAAGAAAACATAAATACTTTGGGTGAAATATCCAGGGTCAGCATCCTTGGAGAGGGCGCTCTCACGAAGGAGCGTGGCCTGAGGTGCTGGGACGCGGGAAAGAAGTCTTCCTCGACCGGTGAATTTGCAGCTCCACAGACTCCGGCCGCGCCCGCACACGAGCACAGCTCCCCTTTCTGCCGCCCGCGTCCCCTTTAAGACGGAGCCATGACATCATCCCCCGACGCTGCGCAGCCTACCTTGGCAACACCGCGACCACTTTTTTCCGGATGACCTCAATTGGCTGGCCAGCCTCCGGAGGCCCCGCCCCCTTCACGCTGGCGGCCCCCGGCGCCTGCTGTCAATCGGACCAGGTGGGAGCGGTGATTGGCCGCGGGGCCCGCCCTCCAGGAAGCCCCGCGGGGTTCGCGTAGGCTGCACGCTCGGGGAGGGAGGGGCGCGGCGCCGCGTAGGGAGCCGCCGCTGTCCCGGTCCTCCCTCCCGCCCGCCCGCCCTCCGGTCCCTCCTGCAGCCCGCCTGCTGGGCAGGGCCGGCGTGGCCCGGCCATGGAGTCCTACGACATCATCGCCAACCAGCCCGTGGTCATCGACAACGTGAGGCCCGGCAGCCAGGGGGAGGGCGGGCGCCCCGCCCCCGGGGGCGCACGCGGCGGCGCAGGGAGAGACCCCCGCCCGCCTCGGCGCGTCCTCCTCTCACTGCTTGGCCGTCGCCCCCGCCGGGCCGCTGGCTTCGCTCCGGGGGCGCGCGCCCACTTGGCCCAGTAAGGCCGGCCATGGGGCGAGCCCCTTCCCCGACCCCTCCCCGAGCTGGGCGGGGAAGTTCAGGGGAGCTTGAGTGACAGCTGGGCGGCCGGGCGGGGACGCGCCCCGGGCCCTTCTCAGTTGAGAGTGCGGTCCCTGGGCAGATTGCGACCCCAGTCCCTTTCCCCGTCCTTCGGCCCTGGCTCTGGCTGCCTGGCGGAGGTGGGGTGGCATTTGTCCTTTGCACACTGCTGGCTTCATCTTTGAGGCTGCACCCCGAGGCAACAAATGCACGATACTCTGTCACCCACATGTCCACCACCATCTGGTTTGCCTCTTGGCTACTTTGACTTTCTCCTTAAATGCTCCCTGTGCTGGGCAAACATTTCACAGCCAGCAGGGCAATGGAGAGTTCATGGCCACGCTTCCCAGTATCAGCAAGCTATTTGGGGTGATCATTTGGAAGCCTCAGAGGAAAGATGTCAGGCTTCCTGTGGTTTTGGCCTTCAGCAGTGGGGCTCGGCTTGCTCTCAGCTGCCGTAGGAAGATTTCTGGCCTCCGAGCTCTGATACGGGGAGAAGATAAGGGCTGGGATCTTTGAGTCCGCCCCTAGCTGGGTATCTGTGTCTGGTGTGCGGGCCTTGGAGTTTTTGGTAATGACTCACTTCTGCTCTTTCTGGGATCTGTCTCCCTCCCACATGACCCCGTGGGGTCCCTGAATGGCTGTCTGTTTTGGAGTACCCATGTGGGCTCCCTGAGTCACAGCAGGGGATGTTTAATAAGGAGGCTAGCACTGAGCTTGGCGACGTGCTGTCACACCAGCAGGACGCTGCAGGAAGGAGCAGGCTACTTCCTTTCTTGATGTACAAATAACTCGTATAGGCTAATCAACAGGCTTCTAAGTTCAAAGGGCTACTGCTAGGCCCCTTGGGGATTCCAGCCTCTCCTCTGTAACTTGGAGATGTTTGTTTCTGCTGCAGACTCAGAGGGTTGCGATGAAGAGCGGTAGGGCTGCCTTGAGAAGCTGGCCCCTTCGCTGGGTGGGAGGTTTCTCATTGCCCCGTTCTTTGGGGGATCCTTAAGTCCAGCTGCCAGGTGGGGGCAGCGATAGGAGCAGGTTCTCCTAGTAGTCTCTGGGGAAGCCACATGAGGGGAGCTGCCAGTCATCCCATGCACCCATTGGTCTTCTCCGGCAGGTCCTGTAGGTGGTCCATATTCCATGCCTTCTGGGTTCTTGGGGGAGAGGGAAGCTGTTGAAAAAACAAAACCCATGCAGAGGGGTTTCTTCTAGCTTTTGGGAGTAGCATGTGCTATGGAATCCTCCTGCTGGAGCCGACCATGAGGTGTGCAGAGGAAGGTGCCCTTCATGGTTTCTCTATCTCTGTATTGACATTTTGGGCTAGCTCATTGTTGGTAGTGCAGGCTCACCTGTGCACTGTAGGATGTTTAGCAGCATCCCTGGCCTCTGCCCACTAAATGCTAATAGCATCCTCCACTGCATGTCCCCTCTCCCCAGCTGCCAGACATTGCCAAATGTTGCCAGGGCAGGGGGATACAAAAATTGCTCCGTCTTGAACCATTGATGTACTTGTAAATGATCGTGGCAGGGTCCCTGGCTTCCTCCTTGGCCTGCCTTGACAGAGCAGCCAGCTGTCTCCATTGCAGGGGACTGGCTTCATCTGGTGGTGCATGTGAGCGGTTAAACTTTGTTTTTCCTTGCAGGGTTCGGGGGTGATTAAAGCTGGCTTTGCAGGAGACCAGATTCCCAAATACTGTTTCCCAAACTAGTAAGTGTGGCTCGGGCAGCAGCCTCAGTCCTTCTGTTTATCTTCTGTGAGGACATTAGCCTTCTGTCACAGCACTCTGAAGACAATTTTTGCCTTGACCTGTATGGAAAACACCAAATTTGTGAGGTTGACACTCTTGAGAGAGCACTGAAAGAACAAGACTAAGCGTTGTAGGGTTCCCCTTTGACTTTGGAGTCTCTCATTTTGGTCTTGTTGAGCCAGCAAGGAGGAAAAGCAACCAGTATTTCCCTGGGGAGGGGGTGTGGTAGCAGCAGCAAGAATAAAGGGAGATACCTCCAAGGGGAGCCCTGAACTCAGATCAGGAAGAGTGAGGCATTAGATGCACAGCCACCCTTTCCTCCCTGAAAGTGTTTTCTGCTGGACTTGTTTTCAGACTCTAGAAAATGTCTTGTTTCAGTTAAGAGGGGATCCTTTGCCCTGTGTGGTACTGGTGGAGGCGGGAGTAAGAGAGAATTGCAAACCCAGAGAGCCTGGGGTGCCCCTTGCACCCGCCGTGAGCCCATTGGGAAAGTTGCCCTTAGGAGCACCTCTTCATGGAGGCTTGGGAATGAGTGGCTGAAAGGCAGGAGGCAGCAGGGGGTCCTAGATCCCCCCCAAGTGGCAGGCTAGCCCGAGCCCGACCTGGTCTGGGACAGAGCTAGCGTGGTACTCCCTGTCCAGCTTCAGCATTCCTTTCTGACTGCGCGGGTATAATTAGAGGTTCCTTTGCCTTTAGTGGTAGCTCATCAGATCCTACAGTTTCCAAGAACTGAATCTCTGATCCCGAAACCCTGGCAGCGGGGTAGGGTGGCATTGACTGAGTGAGAGCAGGGTGCACAAGGGAGCCCCGACCCAGCTTCCTGGGGCTGTCCTCCCTCAGTCTGGATGGTGATGGCAGCCCTGCCCCACCGAAGTCAGGAGCGTGGGCCGAGTCACTGTGGCTGCAGGAAGCTGACCCTCTACAAGGGCTGGGCCATGGAGGACTGGGTTCTGGTGCTCAGATACACAACTGTCTGTGCTGACCATGTCTTCCGACCCTAAGCTTCTCATCCTGCCTAGGCCCCCTCTCTATCCCCAAACCCTATAGGCCCCAGTTCCAACCTGTGCCTCCTAGCCACATCCTGGTGTTCGGACGCCAGGTACCCTCTGGGCAGCTGTGGTTGGATTTCAGTTTTTCTGGACACAAGCTCCCTGCCCTCCTTGCTGACGTTATCTGTCCTCACAGTGTCGGGCGGCCCAAGCACATGCGGGTGATGGCTGGAGCCCTGGAGGGGGACCTCTTCATCGGACCAAAAGCAGAGGTAACACCGAGGAGCCTGCCTTTCCCTGGGTGTGGGGTCCTCAGTTGCAGGGGCATGGCATATGTGAGACACCCATGTTCTTGGGCCTCTGCTGGTGACCTCCCGGTTACCTCCTCCGGGCTCCAGCTGGGAAGTGCTGTGCAGGGGCACCTCGCCCTGAGATGGGGCCACGGTTCCTCTTCTGGGGAGCATGGGTAGAGCTCATCGTGTCCTGTCTTTTAGAAGCTATTTGGAAGCTACAGAACCAAGAACCGATTAAAAAGTGATATAAGAGTCAGAATCACACACTTGATGTCTGTTCTAATGGGCCATGGGGCCTCCTCTCACACTGTAGCCGGGATGCCCCACCAAGGGACTGCACGGCCTGATCAGACCCTCAGGAGAGCATGTGTGGGTGTGGGGAGAACAGCAAGCTGAGCTTGGCCAAGGGCAGTTTAGGCGCCTGAGGAGCATTGCGTCGGGTGCCGGGGCGTGGGGCGTGCCTGGTTCTGGGCCCAGAAAGGGGAGGCCTGAGCTGGAGGTGCGGAGTTGGGGGTCTCGCAGATGGGGTCCGTAGGAGCCGAGGTGGTGAGAGGAGCTAAATGAGAAGCTGAGCTCGGTGAGAAGGGGCATGCCTGGGGGGACATCGAAGGGCAGGTGGAAGCAGCACGTCAGTGCATGCAGGGGACTGGTGAGGACCAGCCAAAGGGCTGGGGGAAGAGGCGCAGGTCAGGGTGCACAGGTGGCCCCACAGGGGCCATGTTGGGCGGCTGCAAGGCGCCGGCTGGCAGAGTGCGAGGAGAATGTGGGGGACGTGCCGGTAGCGGGAACGGGGAAGAAGAGGGTCTGCAGATGTCGGGGAGCATGCTGCCGCCCTCTCCGATCCCCCCAGCCGAAGCTAGCTGGGCTCTGAGAGCCTGAGAAGCTGTTAGGCAGGTGAACCCATGCTGAGTTCAGGACCCGCCACAGACCCTGGGACACAGACCCAGTGGGCAGGGGCAGTTCTGGGCAGGGCAGGTGAGGGGCAGCTTTCAGGAGGGCGGAAAGCAGCACTGAGCAAGGGTCGGGTGCCACACTCCCTTCCCACGCCGCCAGGAGCACCGGGGGCTGCTGACCATCCGCTACCCCATGGAGCACGGCGTGGTGCGAGACTGGAATGACATGGAACGCATCTGGCAGTACGTCTACTCCAAGGACCAGCTGCAGACCTTCTCAGAGGAGGTGTGGCGGCTGCCCCTTCCGCATGCTCTGCATTCTCCTGGCTGTGCCCCTCTCCTCCGCGTCCCTTCTCTCCGGGCTCCCATATTTCCCCTCTGCATTTCTAGAGGGCCTGCTGCCTTTCCGTGTGTGTCTGGGTGCGCATGCATCCCCAGTGGGTGCTAGGCAGCATCTTCCAAAGAGAGCCGGATCTCCGGAAGAGAGAGTGCCAGCAGATAAAGGGGTGGTGCCCTCGGGAGGGGTAGGGGGCTGAGCCGCCTGTGCGCCAGCGGGTGGGTGTGGCTCTCTGGAAAGAGCCTTTTAGGGCCTTGAAAGTTGCCTCCTTGCCTGCCTACAACTGTCCCACCCTCGCAGCATCCTGTGCTCCTCACGGAGGCCCCGCTCAACCCAAGTAAGAACCGGGAGAAGGCGGCAGAGGTGTTCTTTGAGACCTTCAACGTGCCGGCCCTGTTCATCTCCATGCAGGCTGTGCTCAGTCTGTGAGTGCCCCTCAGCCTGGTCTCCCTGAATCCCGTCCTCCCTGTGCCGTCCTCCTGCTTGCCATGACCAGGGTCTGACTTCCCTGGAAAAACAGACCCTGGATGACTCTTCCTCTAGGGAGTCCCTCATGCCCTTTGTTCAGACTAGAAAATGCAGACGTGCCAGGGTTCCTCCCCTGGGTGAGGTGGTCCCCGTACCTCAGTGGCTGAGGTGAGGGGATGCTGACCTGGTGACAGGTACGCAACGGGACGCACGACAGGAGTGGTTCTAGACTCGGGGGATGGGGTCACTCACGCCGTGCCCATCTATGAGGGCTTTGCCATGCCTCACTCCATCATGCGGGTGGACATTGCCGGCCGCGACGTCTCCTGCTACCTCCGACTCCTGCTGCGCAAGGAAGGGGTTGACTTCCATACCTCGGCTGAGTTTGAGGTTGTCCGGACAATCAAAGAGGTGACGAGGGGCGAGAGGGTGTGGACACGACCTGGGGTGAGGAAAGGGTGGCACCAAGGAAGGCACAGGTGTCCCAGGTGCAGCCTTCTGAGGGCTGTGTCCCTGCCCCCGCAGCGAGCCTGCTACCTGTCCATCAACCCACAGAAGGATGAGGCTCTGGAGACGGAGAAGGTGCAGTACACGTTGCCAGACGGCAGCATGCTCGATGTAAGTGGCCGGGCCTGGCACTGGAGTGGCAGCCAATGCCCAGCCTGGGGGGAGGGGTGGGCAGCTTCTCCAGGAAGCCTGTCTGCCTCAATCTTGTACACTTCAGGTGGGGCCTGCCCGCTTCCGGGCCCCCGAGCTGCTGTTCCAGCCGGACCTGGTAGGGGATGAGAGTGAGGGGCTCCATGAGGTGCTGGCCTTTGCCATACACAAGTCCGACATGGACCTGCGCCGGACGCTGTTCGCCAACATCGTGCTCTCGGGCGGCTCGACGCTCTTCAAAGGTACTGTGGCATGGGAGTCGGTGGTGGTGAGGCGAGAGGGCAGCTGGACCCTCAGCGAGTGCACCTCCGCCCAGAGCCATTTTCTATTGGCATTTTGGTGGTGCTCAGTGGACATTTTTTTTTTTAACAGACCAAGATTTAAAATTAAATTTTGTTTACTCTGTGGATAGAGGAGAAGTTTGCACAAGCTCTAAAGTGTGTTGTGAGCATTGAGCAAGGAACCCGTGTGGCTTCATCTCACGCTGCCTCTGCGAGGATGCAGGGCCCACAGGCAGCCGTGGGGCTGGATCATTTCTCAGCCTTGCCCTTCATCCTGGGAAGAGCTGCTGATAGAAGGCCAGCAGTAGGCCGCGCGCGGTGGCTCAAGCCTGTAATCCCAGCACTTTGGGAGGCCGAGATGGGCGGATCACGAGGTCAGGAGATCAAGACCATCTTGGCTAACACGGTGAAACCCCGTCTCTACTAAAAAATACAAAAAAAAAAACTAGCCGGGCGAGGTGGCAGGCGCCTGTAGTCCCAGTTACTCGGGAGGCTGAGGCAGGAGAATGGCGTAAACCCGGGAGGTGGAGCTTGCAGTGAGCTGAGATCCGGCCACTGCACTCCAGCCTGGGCGACAGAGCGAGATTCCATCTCAAAAAAAAAAAAAAAGAAGGCCAGCAGTAGCTGGGGGCCCTGACGGTTGGGTGTGGGAGCTAGCAGCGAGGAGGCTGGGTATAGACCCCAGGCTCAACCAGCTTTGTGTTCACAGGCTTCGGAGACCGATTACTCAGTGAAGTGAAGAAGCTTGCTCCAAAGGATGTCAAAATCAAGGTGACGTTACAGAGACTCCCCTTGGGGCGCTAGGGCGCTGGCAGCCTCGGCATGGGGAGGAAGGGTGGATGCTGCCTCTAGACCTGCTCACTGGCTCGCGTCCACCCAGCCCTGCTCCTCCCAAGGCCACTGCTACCGCTCCCCAGCTGATGCCATTGCTGTCGGGCTTCAGGACCTGGGGAGGTGACCCCAAGGCTGGGAGGATGGCTTCTGGGTGGGGACACACAGTTATGTGGCCACTTCCTCCCTCTAGATCTCAGCCCCGCAGGAACGGCTGTACTCCACGTGGATTGGGTGAGGCGGGGCTCAAGGGAGGGCTCTGGGAAGAGACCACTTTACCCTGGATGCTCCTCCCGGGGTTGGCCCAGGCCAGGTGGAGGTGGGTGGATTTCCCTCCCAAATTAGGGAAACGGAACTCTGAGCGCCCAGGAAGGTGGTTGGCTCCCCGACAGGTCCCCAGCAACACTATCCCTCCATCCCCACAGCGGCTCCATCCTGGCTTCACTGGACACTTTTAAGAAGATGTGGGTGTCCAAAAAGGAGTATGAAGAGGATGGCTCCCGTGCTATTCATCGCAAAACCTTCTAGTGCCCAAGGAGGGCGGGGCACATTGGGAGATGGGGAGGGAGGGCAGCCAGAGCCTTTAACCCTTTTTGGTCTGGGCTTGCATACTTGGCTTAGGGTCCCCTGCATGCCCTGAACCCCTGGGTGGGCGGCACAACAGTGCCCCCCTGCAGCCTTCCCCTCTACACACACATGACACGCACATAGGAGTAACATTGAGCTGCATGGACAGGAGCCTTGAGCTGGCGCGTGGGAATTGAGCGCCATGTCGGGCTGTTCTGGGTATCCCCCTGGCAGGGCCAGCTAGGCCTGTGGTTCTCTGCTCTGACTCTCAGGGCTGCCTCCCCGAGCTCCAGGGCCAGAATGCCTGGATGCCTGTGTAGCCAGTTTGGGGAGTGGGCTGGAGGGGCGTCCAGCAGCTCCCGCTGGTGTGTTAGCACGGCCATTGCCACCTCCTGTTCGTGACCCGACAGGGTGGCACAGCCCCTTCCACACTCTGTCCTGTCTTCCTGGGTAGATGCCTGGTGGAGGGCTCAGTACTGAATGGTCTTCCATCCCCAGCAAGGGGGTGCAGCCCAGGGTCAGGCCCTTCGGAGCCAGGGCAGAGGTTGCAAGGTGGCCGGAGCTGCTGCACTCTCCCCTCGGAGCGCTTCATCGACTTGCTCCTCCCTCTACCCTTGGCACCCTGGGCGGGAAAGGGTTGATGCTCATCATTTATTGAAGGGAAGCCACTTAATAAGGAGTCAGACCTAAAAGGGGGTGGGGGACATTTTCTTACCTCACCCAAGAAAGAGGTCGTCACTTTTGCCTTGGCCAGGGCCCCACCTCCCTCTGTCAGATATGTACAATAATTTAACACAGTTGCCTGAAAAAAAACTTTTGTAAATCATTGTAGTAATAATTATGGACAAGGCCCAGTGTGTGGCTCCGTTTTCTTGTGGCTGTCTGTGCTGTTGTTTGCTCTTCCATCCCTGGGGACTTTCAGAGAAAGGACCAGAGCGAATGCAGCATGGCACTGGCTCTAGCTCAGCAGCATGACGGTTTCAGTGGTTGGCCGGGCAACGAGGTACGGGAGGCCTCAGGAGGCCGGGCTCTCACCCTGGAGCATAATTCCCTCACCTATTACCTCCCCTGCTGCGGTCCACCAGGGGAAGCAGAACCAGGCTGCCTTCTTTGTCCCTGGACCTTGGACAGGCCTGTTTGAGCACCTCTGCTCACCGCATTCAGCCAGGGCTACGTCTGGTGGACATCAGCAATGATGCAAGCTCATGTGTTCAGACAAGTCAGGATGAGGAAGGCAGGGAGAGGCAGGGAGGCTGTGAGCTTAGCCAGGCCCTAGAGGAAGAGGCCGAAGAGCAGGGAGAGGAAGGGTAGAAGGAGCAGTGAGGAATTAGTTTGGAGAATGTCTGCGCTTCACTTCCTTAAGTGTTTAGGCATCTATAGTGTGTCCAGGATGGTACCGTGGCTTTGGGGCCAATGGTCAACAAGTTATATCCTTGCCCTAACAAATACACAGCTCAGGGGAGTAAGACAGATGGACCATTTTAGTGCAGAGTTGGCGGAGCCGAAGCGATAGGCATCTAGTCCAACAGGTGGGGCAGGCCGACTTGCAAGGGCCCAGAGGTTAGCCAGGGAGGGGGCGGGCATTCCAAGCAGATGGGAGAGCCCAAAGAAGCACCTGGGACTGGCCGGGCGCGGTGGCTCACACCTGTAATCCCAGCACTTTGGGAGGCCGAGGCAGGTGGATCACAAGGTCAGGAGATTAAGACCATCCTAACACTGAAATTCCGTCTCTACTAAAAAATACAAAAAAAAATTAGCCGGCCATGGAGGCAGGCACCTGTAGTCCCAGCTACATGGGAGGCTGAGGCAGGAGAATGGCGTGAACCCCGGAGGCAGAGCTTGCAGTGAGCCTGGGCGACAGAGCAGGACTCTGTCTCAAAAAAAAAAAAAAAAAAAAAAAAGCACCTGGGACCAGTGGGGCTGGAGAGGAGGAGAGGAAGGCAGAGACCCAATGCCCAGTCAGCAGGGAAGGGTCACTAGTCTGTGGCCATTGTGTGAGATGAACCAAAAAGGTGGGTTAAGCTGGTACATGGAGGATTGTTAGCTGTGTCCTAGGAGATGGGTGGCCAGCCATAGAAGGATGGTGACCAGAGCAGTGTGTTGTAGTCAGTTAGGGGTTGTGGGGGCCAAGGGAGGGCCCAGGACCAAGGAGATGAGGTAGGAGTGGAGAGAGTACTGAGGCCTGTCTGCCAAGGCTGTTTGTGAGGCTTTGTGGTCACAGGGCAGTTATGGTTGCACTGGCCCTCAGAGCAGAATCTGCACAGAGAACTCCATGTTAGGGTGCCCTCCAGACCAGTTTTTCTTCCCATAGGGCTCTGTTCATGGCACCACTGGTTCCCCGCCTCCCAGGTTGGAGCCTTACCCGTCGACGCCTTCCCTGTCTCTCCCACACTGTCGGTCACCAGGTGGTGTGGTTCTTCTGTGGTACCTTTCCCATCGTTCTCTTCTTTTCCAGTACAGCCACTGCCACCGTAGCTTATGACCACAGCTTCGTTGCCTGCCCACCCAATCTATTTGCTCCTGGACCTAAAGCCCAGATAATCTTGGTTCTGACACCTCCTACTCCAAAGTGTCAAGTGGTTCTCCACTGCCTGGTGATGTGAAACAATTGATGTGATGTTGGTAAAACCACCTTCATTTGACTCAGGCCCCTTGAGACCTGTTCCTTCCCTGTTTTAGGCTTACCCCTCATATCCTTTGCCTGCTAGCCTCCAGGCATGCTGTTCTCTCCATGGGAATGACCTTCGCTTGTGCCTGTCAAAATCTTGTCCTTTAAGGCAAAGTGCCATCCTCTGTACCCCCTCTTCTGGCAGGTTAAAGTGCTCAGACTCTGCTAGCTTCTCACTGTTGGAAAAAGCTACAGAGGAGGAAGGTAGTAGAGCTGGAATGAAGCCTGTGTGGGATTAGAGTTGGAAGTAGTATGAACTCATGGTTTTAACATACATACAGATAGATACTGAAATAAACACATCTGTGTATGCGAGCCAGCATTAGAACATATACATGCATTTCCTAGCCCTGTCTGCTGGGAAGGTCTGGAAGCAGTGACAGACACTACAATAGCTATGAGCACATACAGTGTCCAGATCTTGGTTTCTAAATACCATGCTAGGAAAAAGTTCTTTATTCTGTACTTGTAAACAGTTTAATACCATTAGTGTGAGACCTATTTTCTTTCTTGGTGAGGGAAGATGGGCTCCATTTTCCTTTTTTTTTTTGAGACCAAGTCTCACTCTGTCGCCCAGGCTGGAGTGCAGTGGCGCCATCTCGGCTCACTACAAGCTCCGCCTCCTGGGTTCACACCATTCTCCTGGCTCAGCCTCCCAAGTAGCTGGGACTACAGGCACCCACCACCACGCCCAGCTAATTTTTTTTGTATTTTTAGTAGAGATGGGGTTTCACCATGTTAGCCAGGATGGTCTCTATCCGCTGACCTTGTGATCCACCTGCCTCAGCCTCCCAAAGTGCTGGGATTACAGGGTTACAGGCGTGAGCCACTGCACGCAGCCAATGGGCTCCATTTTCTTTCTTTTTTTTTTTTTTTTTTTTTGAGATGGAGTCTTCTCGCTCTGTCTCCCCAGGCTGGAGTGCAGTGGCGTGATCTTGGCTCACTGCAAGCTCCGCCTCCTGGGTTCACAGCATTCTCCTGCCTCAGCCTCCCAAGTAGCTGGGACTACAGGTGCCCGCCACCTCGCCCAGCTAACTTTTTTTTTTTTTTTTTTTAGTGGAGACGGGGTTTCACCATGTTAGCCAGATGGTCTCAATCTCCAGACCTTGTGATCTACCCACCTTGGCCTCCCAAAGTGCTGGGATTACAGGCATGAGCCACTGCACCTGGCCGATGGGCTCCATTTTCTAAGCTAAGCTCAGATAGAAGCCACTTCCACCCAAGACCAAAGGTTTGGTCCTCCTAGTAGGGGACATTACATTTCCCCTGGGACAATTCCCTGGAACAGGGAAAATAATAGATGAGCTTGGAATATTCTATGGTACCATAAAGTAAGGAAGTGAAAAAGGGAAGGGCTTGTCTAAAGGACACAAGAACCAATTAGAAGGAGCACCCAATGCTCAAATCTGTAACGGATGATAAGCCATGGCATAATATGTGAGTCATACTCATGCAAATAAGTAACTGAATGTATACATGGGGAAGAAGGGACGGCTCTCACTTATGGGAGAACTCCAGTTGATGTCAAAGGAATTGTGGAAAAAGAAAGTCACCATTGAGGAAACACCAGTGATCATTGTTGCAGGTAAGAATGGAGACAAAAATCAGCAGGCAAAAGTAAAGACATTTGTGTTGTCTCTATCCCTCTACAAGATACTTATTAATTACAAAAGGAGAAATAGTAACTTTATGGTGCAGAAATGTTGATACTACCTTAACCAAATAATCAGAGTATACATCTCCAGTCCTAAGTCATTGTCTCTTTTGGTTTGTTTTTAGAGACAGGATCTCACTCTGTTGAGGAGGCTGGAGTGGAATGTGGTGGCATGATCATGGCTCACTGCAGCCTCCATCTCCTGGGCTTGAGGGATCCTCCTGCCTCAGCCTCCAAGTTGCTGGGGCTACAGGCATGCACCACCACACCCCACTAGTTCTTATTTTTTTGTAGAGAGAGGGGGTCTCACTGTATTGCCCTGGTGAGTCTTGAACTCCTGGCTTCAAGTACACTGCCTGCCTCAGCCTCCCAAAGCACTGGGATTACAGGCATGAGCCACTGAGCCTGGCCATAAGTCATTGTCTCTTCTTTCTTTTCTTTTTTTTTTGAGACGGAGTCTCGCTCTGTCGCCGGGGCTGGAGTGCAGTGGCCGGATCTCAGCTCGCTGCAAGCTCCGCCTCCCGGGTTTACACCATTCTCCTGCCTCAGCCTCCCGAGTAGCTGGGACTACAGGCGCCCGCCACCTCGCCCGGCTAGATTTTTGTATTTTTTAGTAGAGACGGGGTTTCACTGTGTTAGCCAGGATGGTCTCGATCTCCTGACCTCGTGATCCACCCGTCTTGGCCTCCCAAAGTGCTGGGATTACAGGCTTGAGCCACCGCGCCCGGCCTTTTCTTTGCTTTTTTGAGATGGACTTTCTCTCTGTTGCCCAGACTGGAGCGCAGTGGTGAGATCTCAGCTCACTGCAACCTTCACCTCCTGGGTTCAAGTGATCCTCCTGCCTCAGCCTCCCAAGTATCCGGGATTACAGGCGCTCACCACTGAACCCGGCTAATTTTTGTATTTTTAGTAGATGGGGTTTCACCATGTTGGTCAGGCTGGTCTCAAACTCCTGACCTTAAGTTATCTGCCTGACTCAGCCTCCAAAAGTGCTGGGATTACAGGCGTGAGCCACCAGGCCTGGCCATAAGTCATTGTCTCTTGATGATGCACTAAGAGGGGCCTGATTTTGCCTGTGGTATTCTTGCAACACCTCAATCTAACCAGGAGCAAGCAGCAGGCAAACCGAAAGTGAGGGCAGTCTACAAATGAATAGAGAGTTGTCTTGTTCACAAGTGGCAGGTCATGGGGACAAGGAAAGACCAAGTGCAATGTGAGATCCTGGGGCTGGAAAAAAGACCTTACCAGGAAAGCCAGCAAAATCCCGATAAGGTCTGCTGGTTAGTCCATAGTACTGCCTCAGTGTTAATTTCCTGGTTTCAATCATTATGCTATGGTAGTGCCAGATGTTAACGTTAAGGAAAACTGAGTGAAGGGGAAGTAGGAACTCTGTACTACTTTTTGCAATTTTTCTCTAAAATTATTTTACAATAGAAAATTGGGCTGGGTGTGGTGGTGCATGCCTGTAATCCCAGCACTTTGGGAGGCTGAGGCAGCAGGATGGCTTGAGCCCAGAATTTCAAGGTTGCAGTGAGCTATGAACACACCACTGCACTCCAGCCTGGGCGACAGAAACCCTGTTTCAAAAATAAATAAAAATTTAAAAGTTGGGGTGGGGGAAAAAGAGCTCAGCGTCTGGAGCTATGGTCTGGGTTCACAATCTTGCCACAAGAAATTGCTTGCTGTGTATTCCAGAGCTGTCCCCAGGCTTCCCCATATCTATTATGGGGATGGTAATAATAGCAACTTCCTCACGGGTTTATTCACAGCCTGGAAGATGAGCCTGGAACATTTTATTCTAGAAAATAAAAAGAAATCCTCAAAGAGGCTGGGCACGATGGCTCATGCCTGTAATCCCAGCACTTCGGGAGGCTGAGGCGGGCAGATCATGAGGTCAGGAGATGGAGACCATCCTGGCTAACACGGTGAAACCCTGTCTCTACTAAAAATACAAAAAATAAGCCAGGTGTGGTGGCGGGCGCCTGTAGTCCCAGCTACTCCGGAGGCTGAGGCAGGAGAATGGCGTGAACCTGGGAGGCGGAGCCTGCAGTGAGCCGAGATTGTGCTACTGCACTCCAGCCTGGGTGACAGAGTGAGACTCTGTCTCAAAAAAAAAAAAAAAAAAAAAAAACCGAAATGCTCAAAGAATGATAGAGGCATGTCAAAAGGCCACAGGAGCCAGCTTGAAAAGGTTCCCACTGGCCAAATTTGGAACAAACTAAACACCAAAAAATTATGATAGCCATGGATTATAATCCACTGAATACAATAAGAAAGCATGAATCCATACTGATGATAAGTTGAAAGTTATTGCCTCATAAGATAATAAAGAGCAACTTCACAGTGGAGAAGTTTGAGACATGAGCTTCATCCAGTGACGGAAGTGAACCTCCTCAGCAGTGGACAAGTCGGCATCACGTGCCTCCCCGGAAGGGTACAGCATCCCTTGCCCACGATGCGTAACCTGAATCCAGTGTGAAACAGACAAACCCAAGTTGTTGGTATAATTCTCAAAGTGTCAAAGTCAGGGTAGTCAAGGAAAGACAGGAACTGTTCCAGATGGAACAACTAAGGGCAACGCGTGATTCTGAGCAGAGTCCTTTTGCTATAGAAGACATTATTGGAACTTTTAGCAAAACTTGAATGAGTCTGAAGATTAGATGGTAGAAATATACAAATCGTACTTTCCTGATTTTGATGGTCATGTTGTGGGTATCAAGAGAATGTCTTTGTAAGAAATACACGTGCATGTGATGGGGCATCAGAGCACCTTACTTTCAAATGGCCCTGGGAAAAAGTTCTTCATTGTGTACTTGGAGAGTTTAATACAGTTAAGAGTGAGGCCTGGCCAGGCGCGGTGGCTCAAGCCTGTAATCCCAGCACTTTGGGAGGCCAAGGCAGGCGGATCACGAGGTCAGGAGATCGAGACCATCCTGGTTAACATGGTGAAACCCCATCTTTACTAAAACACAAAAAAACTAGCCGGGAGAGGTGGTGAGCGCCTGTAGTCCCAGCTACTTGGGAGGGTGAGGCAGGAGAATGGCGTAAACCCAGGAGGCGGAGCTTGCAGTGAGCCGAGATCCGGCCACTGCACTCCAGCCTGAGCGACAGAGCGAGACTCCATCTCAAAAAAAAAAAAAAAAAAAAAGAGTAAGGCCTATATTCTTCCTTGGTGAGTGGAGATGGCATCCAGTTTAAGCTGCTAAGTGGCCAGAGGTTCAAATGGAGCCCTCTTCTACCCAAAAACGAAAGTTTTGTCCTCCTAGTGGGGAACATTATTTACCCCCTACCACTAGGGCTCCCAGTTACCATGAGGCAAGGCAGCGAGCTACTCCATATGGTTAGCCTAAAGCAGTTCTCAGCCTTGCTGCCGGAAGCACCTGTGGAACTTCAAACTTCTGATGCTTGGGTCCTACTCCAATGTCTGGGTGTGGCCTGGGCACTGGGAGTTGTAAAAGATCCCCAGGTGATTCTAAAGTGTGCTAAATATGAGACCCACTGACTCAGGGATTGGATTTATTCATCTGTGTATTCTTTTCCTATTGGTGTCATAGAAAATTTTCACAAACTTAGTGGCTTAAAATAACACATTTTTTTTTTTTTTTTGAGATGGAGTCTCGCTCTGTCAGCCAGGCTGGAGTGCAGTGGCCGGATCTCAGCTCACTGCAAGCTCCGCCTCCCGGGTTTACCCCATTCTCCTGCCTCAGCCTCCCTCTACAGGCGCCCGCCACCTCACCCGGCTAGTTTTTTTTGTATTTTTTAGTATAGACGGGGTTTCACCATGTTAGCCAGGATGGTCTCAATCTCCTGACCTTGTGATCCGCCTGTCTCGGCCTCCCAAAGTGCTGGGATTACAGGCTTGAGCCACCGTGCCTGGCCAATAACACAAGTTTATTATCTTACTGTTCCTAAGTCTAATGTGGGTCTCAGTAGGCTGAAGTCAAAGTGTCAGCAGGGCTTTGCTCCTTCCTGAAGACTAGAGTATCCCAGCTTTTAGAGGCTATTTGCCTTCTTCCTTGACTCGTGGGCCCCTTCCTCCATCTTCAAAGCCACCAACATTGCATTTCTCCGACCATTCTGAGTCACATCTCTGATTCTCTTCTGCCACTTTTGTGCTTTTTGGATCCACCTGGATAATCTGGGAGTCACTATTCTAAGATCAGCTGATTAACAACCTGAATTCCATCTGCGGTCTCTACTCCTTCTTGCTATGTGACCTAACATATTCAGATTCTAGGGATTTATGATGTGGACATCTTTGGGGGATCATTATTCTGCCTGCCACTGTCTGCAAATGTACTGGAGATTTTTCTTTCCGCTTGTTTTTTTGGTTTGAGACAGGGTCTCGCTTTGTTACCCAGGCTGGAGTGCAGTGGCATGGTCATGGCTCACTGAAGTCTCTACCTCCTGGGTTCAAGTGGTCCTTCCACCTCAGCCCCCCAGAGTGTTGGGGTTATAGGCATGAGCCGCCATGCCCAGCCCATTTTTCTTTACAAGTAAATTGGTTAAATTTTTCAAAAGAAAAGCAGGCTGGGCACGGTGGCTCATGCCTGTAATCCCAGCACTTTGGGAGGCTGAGGTGGGCGCATCACAAGTCAGGAGATCGAGACCACGGTGAAACCCCGTCTCTACTAAAAATACAAAAAAATTAGCCGGGCGTGGTGGTGGGCGCCTGTAGTCCCAGCTACTCAGGAGGCTGAGGCAGGAGAATGGCGGGAACCCGGGAGGCGGAGCTTGCAGTGAGCCGATATCGCGCCACTGCACTCCAGCCTGGGAGACAGAGCGAGACGCCGTCTCAAAAAAAAAAAAAAAAAGCAAAGACTTGGGGATGAGGGAGGGAGAAAACAGATTGGATTAATGATGTGGGGAGTCAAAAGTCCCCCTCAGCAGAGTTTGAGTTCGAAGAGATGTGGAAAGGGAAAGGCAGGCCAGCCACACGGGAGGGCTTAGTGACAGCAGACTAATCTCATGGGTGTGTAGGGGTTAGATCTCACTGGGGGTTATCTGACAGCTCCCCTTCCCAGAGGAAAGGGCCTCAAATGGCAGATCAGTGCTTGGGCATTTCCTGGAAACAGGTCATGAACAACAAGGATGGAAGCAATAGCTCTGACTACACCTTCAGGATGGGCAAGATGAGGGGAAGGGGCTTTTCTCTGACTATCAGCTCCCACTGAAATACCTAGTTTGGACTAATTTTGTGAAGACAGTAACTGAAGCCACCTCTGGCTAATCTCCACACAAAATGAAAAGGTATTTCTATTTTGTAGATAAGAGGTTTTTGAGATTTTAACTTGTCCCAAGGTGTCACAGGTATGAAGTAGCTGAAGTGGGCTTTTTTGGCATTTCTCCCCTCCCTTATTCCCATGCGTATCTCAAGCATGGGGAAAAAAAAAAAACACTACATAAATACCTGAAAGTATAGTAAATGTCTACATATCAAATGTCCAGAGTTCAAATTCTTCTCAATTTTTTTTCCTTTATAATTGTTTCCAAATCAAGATCTGAACAAGGCGTGCATGCTGCTGACTGGTCTCTCCCTTATCTGTTTCTCCACGTGATCTCCCTACCTTTTCCCCCCGACTCCTTCCAGTTTATTTGAAGAAACATGGTCAGTGATTTCTGAAATCATTCCATATTCTGAATTTTGCTGCTGGTATCCCCATGAATTCTTACTTTGCACCTGGCTCCCTCAAGACTTCAAAATCCCCAAAACTCTCTTCACAAGGCCACCCTGTCTCTATGACGATACTGTGAGGCCTTACTATCCACTCAGCTCTTTACATATTAAGCACCTCACAAGGTATTTACCTTTTTGTAGTTGTACTTGACCCCTGAGAACATGTCTACAGGGATAGAGCCAAATGATGGAGCCAATATTTGAAGTCCAGTCAGCCTGACTCCTCAGCCCGCCCCCTTCTCTCATACCAGGTGGTCCCATTCATTGCATTACGGGTTGTCAATCTAGTCTTATTATTAATCTAAGCACTATACACTGGTTACACACTTTCACTAAGTGGATGACAAGCTAGTATTAACAGATAGCTATTCCCAAAATAAGAATATTCCATGACTCCCAAAGAATACAGGAAAGAAGTAAGACCAGCCATCTGTGGGAGAAGGAGCCAATGCAACAGCTAGTCTTTACTGGAAAGAAGAAACTTTACAGCACATTTTGAGTAACTTAGTGCAGGCGCTCAGTGTGCCAGCTGGTGGGACACCAGCTTGTAATGGGCTCCACAGCGGGGGCATCGCTGGGCCTCGCCTTCATGCAGCCAAAACCAGACGACGCTGGTATTGTCCTCTTCACCTAAAAGGGAAAAAAGGTGGTTGAGGGTCATCCAGCCTAAAAAGGGAGCCTTTCAATATGAATTTCTTTTCCTCAGACAACTCTGATACACAAGCAGCCTACGGTTGACATCTTAAGAGATCAGTTCAAGCCCTCCTCTCATTCTTCAGATGAAGAAATTGAGGCTCTGAGTTCACCTATGAGTAAACTGACCTTGTATTAGGGTCACTGTAAATTCTATTTTTTTTTTTCTTTTTTTTTTTTTTGAGACGGAGTCTTGCTTTGTCACCTGGGCTGGAGTGCAGTGGCCGGATCTCAGCTCACTGCAACCTCCGCCTCCCAGGTTCACGCCATTCTCCTGCCTCAGCCTCCCGAGTAGCTGGGACCACAGGCGCCCGCCACCTCGCCCGGCTAATTTTTTTTGTATTTTTAGTAGAGACGGGGTTTCACCGTGTTAGCCAGGATGGTCTCGATCTCCTGACCTCGTGATCCGCCCGTCTCGGCCTCCCAAAGTGCTGGGATTACAGGCTTGAGCCACCGCGCCCGGCCTGTAAATTCTAACAATTCCCTTGCCTATGCAGAATGCAAAGCAGGGTCCGTTCTGGTATGTATTCCTACTGTCTAAAATGATGCCTGGCATAGAAGCAGTACAACAATAAATATTTGCTGGGTGGGTACTCCTTCATGCCGCAATCCCAGTGAGCCAGTCTTACTGCTGTGCCGCGCTTCTTTCCAGTAAGGATGAACTATCAGGCATAATGAGGCTTGAGAGGGTCAAGACCCTTACAGAAACTTACCAACATGCACTCACACACTGAAGATCTGAGGCAGCTTACAGACTCCTGTATTGTAGGATATATTAAGCAAGTGGATAAAAAATAGAGGTGAGGTACTTACAGATACAGCCCACTATTCTCTTGTTGGTGATGGAGGGGACTAAATTAGGGTCTTCCTTGGTGCCTGAAGCTCCCTTTGGGGCCAGTACATTGTATGGGTCCTGAAAAAAAAAACAAGAATTGAACCATTATGCCAAATAAGCCCTACCTTCCAGAAGCTCAGGGGACTGTTCCTACAAGCCAAGTTTCCTGGATCAAATACTCCCAGAGAGGAGACTACTATGAACACATCCAAGGCCGTAAGTTCCACAGAAGACACAGAAGGGAGTTTCTCCTTACCAGTCCCTTCCTTGCAGCCAGCATGATCTCCCTCTCCAACCCAGTCGCCTGCTCGTCATCGGTGGGAACACCACCTAAAAAGAAGATACGTGAATTATGACGCTGACCGAAATGACTGACAGAAAAATTACAAACAGAAATGATCAAGGAAAATGTCGCCCTGAAACTTCTGTGTAAGTTTTACTGGGCTCACAAGCTCCTAAAGGCTACTCATATCCATGGTCCCCTAAGAACCACCAAGTCTCGATCCACACAAGCGACAGCACTGGGGGGAGTTTTGTTTCTGTTTTTTTGAGACGGAGTTTTGCGCTTGTTGCTCAGGCTGGAGTGCAATGGCGCGATATTGGCTCACTGGAACCTCCGCCTCCCGGGTTTAAGCGATTCTCCTGCCTTAGCCTCCGGAGTAGCTGGGATTACAGACGCGCGCCACCACGCCCGGCTAATTTTTGTATTTTTAGTAAAGACGGGGTTTCACCATGTTGGCCAGGCTGGTCTTGAACTCCTGACCTCAGGTGATCTGCCCGCCTCAGTCTCCCAAAGTGCTGGGATTACAGTTGTGAGCCACCGCGCCCGGCCTAGGAGCTTTTCTTTCTCCAACCACCGAGGCCAATTTGTCGACATTTGTCTAAAGGCATGTAGAACCCACTCGGCTTGAGGTGGGCGCAGGTTTGAAGGGCGGCCGGACCCCTCCCCATCCCGGTGGCAGTCCCGGTCCCTCCCAAGGTCACCCGGCACCTCTGTTTAGGATACTTTCGCAGCGGAGTCAGTTCGGGGGGCGGCAGGAGCAGCGGTCCAGAATTACAGGGAGATGCCTGCAGAACCTGAGGCACTCGGGGCCGTAAGCGGCCACTGGGACCTCGAGAAGCTGCACGGCAAGCCCCGCTTGGCCGCCCTGGGACCACCCTGGGAGGGCAACAGTCTGGTCCCTGGCACGCCCGGCGAGCCGAGTACCTCCAGATGCCATGGAGCGCACCGCGGCCACGCCACTGGGGCCGCGAGCCCTCAGGGCCTGCGCGGCCAGCGCTCCAGCTCCGCGAAGTAACCTTGAAGCCATCGCGTCCTCGACTAGCAGCAGCAGTTCCGGGAACAAGCTGTGGAGACAGGCAGAACTTCCGGGGGCGGGCTTCTTTCTCCTCTCGGTCAGCTTTCCGCTTCCTCACCGTCCTCGAGCCCGCCCACTCCCACGACTGTGGCGGGGACGGAAGCTGCGCATGCCCAGCTCTGCCTCTTCCTGCACCGCGCAGTGGCTGAGGCTTGGAGGCGGGTTTGCTCTTTAGTAAAGCTGGGAGGTGGGAAAGTCATTTTGGTCCCTGGAGCTCAAACGGCTGAACCACATTGGAGTTCCTACGTGTCTGGCCCGGTAGTCCGTGTTCTGCAAACGTGGAGGCTGCTGATGGAAGTCATTAAGTCCCCGTCTGTCAGGAGACTTACTGAAACCCAAATGATTTGAATTTAGAAGTGGGCTCCTAAAGATCGCTGCGTTCCTTACTAGGCTGGTTAGTGGCAGGGCTAGTTCTCGTGGTAGTGAGGGAGCCGTCGCGAGCCTGTCGCGTTGGACGGGAGCTACCTGCAGTCCTGGCCCACTTTCCTGTTAGAGTTGTACTGTGTGTGGAAGGCGCGGAGGTCCCGGCCTGGGGAGGAGGACAGGGCCGGGGGCGGGACCCCCTACCACGACCAAGGCCCTGCTGATGTGGAGGAAGTGGCCACTCTTCTTCGAGGCTCCTAAGGGAGGAGGAGCAGGAAGGGGAATTGATAATAGGAAATGGAGTCAGAGTCTGCTGTGACTGGAGTTCCTTGTTTGAAACGGAAAACGTCGTCCGTCCATAGCTTGCTGTTGCCGCCAGGCTAAGATGTGCAAATTTCTTAGGGTGAGCTTTAGTCAGTATAGCCCTGTGACAGGCCGGCTGCATGCGGTATTTGAGTTTACTTACCAGGTAGAAAAATCCCGTTCGAGTGGGAATTATGCTCATCATTGAATCTCCAATGCCTTGCAGAGGTCTGGTATATAGTAGGATCCAGGAATTTTAGTAAATTTACTACTTGGATAAAATATACAAAACCAGTTTATAGGGCTTCTCCTGGCCCAGTGAGATCCACTGGAGGCAACTTGGGGAGAATTGAAGGCTCAGGTGCTCCCACCTGTCTCATGCAGGCTATGATATTTTCAAAAGGATGTGGTGGAGCATTGCTTCACAGGAGCACGTCTGGTCTTCCTGGGTGCCCCCTCCACCAATTAAAAAAAAAAACCATCTGTATTCTAAGGTTACAACCTGTATTTAAATTTCTTTAAAGATGGTTTTTGCGTTGAATGGCTTCACTGTTACTCCCTTCTCCCTCACCTCCACTGCAACCCCTCCAAACTGAATTGGGGAAAAATTCTGAGGAATGTTCCCGAAGGATCTATAGTTAATTTGCAACTGTGGTTTAGCTGTTTGGCAGGAGAAAAAAGCATTGGCCTGGAAAGTAGCTAGTTCAGCCACTTTTTATCCTTTGGACCACCATTTCTACATCAGTAAAACTGTCGTTCAACTAGGCTACTATTTCCCAGAGTGTATTCCATGCCATCCAAGTCTCAAGATATCATCTCAAGAAAAAGGACTTGGTCGAGACAGGGAGGTCCTGCATTTGATGACCACCCTTTTGGAGATGGATGCTAGCATAATAAAGGCTCTGATTAGGCTTGCAGCAAAGACCTCTTACTTAATTTACCTGCAGTTTAAGCCAGAGTTTCCCTTCTTAATTGACCACAAAACCCTTTCCTGAGGAACACCTAACTTGCCCCTCAGCAAACCAGTGCGATATTCAGCTCTGATATGTTATGATTCCCTGCTGTCTGACCAGAAATGGTTTACTCCAGGCTATAAAATGGAAATTGAGTTTAGGCTTCTCATTCTCGTAGTAGGCTTGCCTAATAATAGGAAATTTTTGCAGGCCCTCATCCAACTCAGGAAAACCTCAGCCTCACTCTGGGATTATTTAAATTGTGTGAGTGAGCTCCAAGGTCAGGGCCAGGCTCCCCTGATATCCCCGCTCATCCCCTGCTGCTTCCACCTCCCACCACTCTTCACTCACACCCAGTCCCTCAGGTCTCCTTTGGAAACAGTTGGCTTGGGGAACGGTCTGCCACCTCTGCTCCATCATTGTCTTTACCAGCTCAATAAACTTACTATTATTTTTATAGGATACTTTTTAGTTGTCAAAATAAATGTACATTGTAAGTCAAACAGCACAGATATATAAGGAAAAGCTAGCAGTTTGGTGTTTATTCTTTTTTTCCTTTCCCTATGCCAGGGTTTCTCAACTTCAGCACAACTGACATCTTGGGTTGATAATTCTTTGAGGGAGGTTGTGCATTGTAGGATTTAACCCTATGTCGGCTAGGCGTGGTGCCTCATGCCTGTAATCCCAGCACTTTGGGAGGCCGAGGCGGGCGGATCACGAGGTCAGGAGATCGAGACCATCTGGCTAACATGGCGAAACCCCCATCTCTACTAAAAATCCAAAAAAATTAGCCGGGCATGGTGGTGGGCGCCTGTAGTCCCAGCTACTTGGGAGGCTGAGGCATGAGAATGGCATGAACCCGGGGGGCGGAGCTTGCAGTAAGCTGAGATCGTGCCACTGCACTCCAGCCTTGGCGACAGAGCTAGACTCCATCTCAAAAAAACAACAAAACAAAAAAAACCTATGTCATTAGCACTTCCCTGACATGATAACCCAAAAATATCCCTCAGCCATTGCCACATGGCCCCTGGATTTGCAAAATTCCCATTGAGCATCACTGTATATGAATATAAAACATGAAAACACATAACTACTATACAAAGTATTAGTAAGTTGTTTCTTTCATTAAAAAATATTTAGGCCGGGCGCGGTGACTCAAGCCTGTAATCCCAGCACTTTGGGAGGCCAAGACGGGCGGATCACGAAGTCAGGAGATCAAGACCATTCTGGCTAACACGGTGAAACCCCGTCTCTACTAAAAAATACAAAAACAAAAACTAGCCGGGCGAGGTAGTGGGCGCCTGTAGTGCCAGCTACTCGGGAGGCTAGGCAGGAGAATGGCGTGAACCCGGGGGGCGGAGCTTACAGTGAGCTGAGATCCGGCCACTGCACTCCAGCCCAGGCGACAGAGCGAGACTCCGTCTCAAAAAAAAAATATTTAATAGGCCGAGTGCAGTGGTTCACACCAGTAATCCTAGCACTTTGGGAGGCTGAGGCGGGCGGATCACCTGAGGTCAGGAGTTCAAAACCAGCTTGACCAACATGGCAAAACCCCGTCTCTACTAAAAATACAAAAATTAGCCAGGAGCGGTGGTGGGCACCTGTAGTTCCAGCTACGCGGGAGTCTGAGGCAGGAGAATCACTTGCACCCGGGAGGCAGAGGTTGCAGTGAGCCAAGATCACATCATTGCACTCCAGCCTGGGCGACAGAGCAAGACTCCGCCTCAAAAATATATATTTTGTAGATATCCCTCCAGATCAGTACATCTAGATCTTAGCTTATGTGATGGCTGCAGAATATTCCCTACTGTGAACGTACTGTAATGTACCCAGCCGTTCTCCTTTGATAAATATTCGGAAAGCTTCTAATTTTTTGCCTCTCACAGAATGCTGCAGTGCACATCTTTGTACATATAACTTTATATTCCACAGGTTTTGTTTCTGAGTAGTAGGGTTAAGGGTGTATGTGATAAACATTTTAATAATACATTCTGGCTGGGCGCAGTGGCTCAAGCCTGTAATCCCAGCATTTTGGGAGGCCGAGACGGGCGGATCACGAGGTCAGGAGATCGAGACCATCCTGGCTAACATGGTGAAACCCCGTCTCTACTAAAAAAATACAAAAAACTAGCCGGGCGAGGTGGCGGGCGCCTGTAGTCCCAGCTACTTGGGAGGCTGAGGCAGGAGAATGGGGTAAACCCGGGAGGCGGAGCTTGCAGTGAGCTGAGATCTGGCCACTGCACTCCAGCTCGGGTGACAGAGCAAGACTCCACCTCAAAATAATAATAACAATAATAATATATTCTGCCAGATTGCTTTCCCAAAGTTTGGAGCAATTCATGCTCCCACCAGTAGGGCACGTGTGGATCAGTCCCCACCTCCAAGCCTTTGCAAATTTAGCCCCACTGGATGAAGGAAAAATTAGTGCCCTTAGTGCTGTTGGTGTTTACGTTTCAGCTCCTTGACCTCTAAGGCAGTTGAACATCTTTTCAGATGTTTACTGATCACCTGCACTTCCTCAGGGATGTGAATTGGGCTTAACCACTCTGGCACACTATTTAACCTCTTTCTGCCTTAGTTTCATTGTCTTTTTTTTTTTTAATTCATATTATTTTTGTTGTTGAGACTGAGTCTTGCTATGTTGTCCAGGTTGGTGTCAAACTTCTGGCCTCAAGCGGTCCTCCTGCCTCTGCCTTCCAAAGTGCTAGGATTACAAAGCATGAACCACCACACTGCAGGAGTTTGAGACCAGCCGAGACAACATACGGAGACCCCCATCTCTACAAAATGTTAAAAATTGGCTGGGTGCGGGTGGCTCACCCCTGTAATCCTAGCACTTTGGGAGGCCAAGCAGGCAGATCACGAGGTCAGGAGCTCAAGACCATCCTGCCCAACATGGCGAAACTCCGTCTCTACTAAAAATACAAAACTTTAGCAGGGCGTGGTGGCAGGCACCTGTAATCCTAGCTACTCAGGAGGCTGAGGCAGGAGAATCGCTCTAACCCAGGAGGCCAAGATTACAGTGGGCTGAGATCGTGCCACTGCACTCCAGCCTCGGCGACAAGAGCAAAACTCCGTCTCAAAAAAAAAAAAAATTTAGCCAGGCATGGTGCCACCTGGCTATAGTCCTAGGTACTCAGGAGGCTGAGGCAGGAGGATCATTTGAGCTGAGGAATTTGAGACTACAATGATCTATGATTGTACCACTGCACTCCAGCCTGGGCAACAGAGCAAGATCTTGTCTCTTAAAAAAAAAAAAAAAAAAAAAGAGGGCCAGGCGTGGTGGCTCATGCCTGTAATCCCAGTGCTTTGGGAGGCTAAGGCAGGCGGATCACCTGAGGTTGAGAGTTCCAGACCAACCTGACCAACATGGAGCAACCCCGTCTCTACTAAAAATACAAAATTAGTCGGGCATGGTGGCGCATGCCTATAATCCCAGCTACTCGTGAGTCTGAGGCAGGAGAATCACTTGAACCCAGGAGGTGGAGGTTGTGGTGAGCCAAGATCGCCATTGCACTCCAGCCTGGGCAACAAGAGTGAAACTCCATCTCAAATAGAATAGAATAGAATAGAAGAGAATAGAATAGAATAAAATAACAAAACAAAACTGGTGAAGTATTTGAATAGGCATTTTTCCAAAGAAGACATACAAATGGCCAATAGGGTCGGGCATGGTGGCTGATGCCTGTAATACCAATACTTTGGGAGCCCAAGGCAGATGGATTTCTTGAGGTCAGGAGTTCGAGACCAGTCTGGGCAACATAGGGAAATGCCATCTCTATTTAGAAAAAAAAAAAAAAAAAAAGTTTTTAAATGGCCAATAAGCACATGGAAATATGGTCAACATATTCATCATCAGAGAAATGCAAATCAAAATCACACCAAGATACCACTTTAAATTAAAAAAGACAGATAACGCCAGGTGCCATGGCTTATACCTATAATCCAAGCACTTTGAGAGACTCAGGTGGGCAGATGGGTTGCGCTCAGGAGTTTGAGACCAACCTGAGCAAGACCCTGTCTCTACAAAAAATACAAAAATTAGTTGGGTGTGGTGGCTGCACCTGTGGTCACAGCTACTTGGGAGGCTGAGGTGGGAGGATCACCTGAGCCCTGGAAGGTTGAGGCCATAGTGGACCATAGTCATGATCACGCCACTGCACTTCAGCCTGGGGGACAGAGTGAGACCCTGTCTCAAAACACAAAACAAAACAAACGATAATAAATGTTCGCAAAGATATGGGGGTAATCAGATCCTCATACGCTGCTGATAGAAATATAAAATCACGCGGCTGTTTGAGAAAACAACTTGGCAGCTCTTTAAAAAGTTCAACATCGGCCGGGCGCGGTGGCTCCCGCCTGAAATCCCAGCACTTCGGGAGGCCGAGGCGGGCAGATCACAAGGTCAGGAGATGGAGACCATCCTGGCTAACACAGTGAAACCCTGTCTCTACTGAAAATACAAAAAATTAGCCGGGCGTGGTGGCAGGTGCCTATAGTCTCAGCTACTTGGGAGGCTGAGGCAGGAGAATGGTGTGAACCCGGGAGGCGGAGCTTGCAGCAAGCCAAGATTTTGCCACTGCACTCCAGCCTGGGAGACAGAGCGAGACTCTGTCTCAAAAAAAAAAAAAAAAAAAAAAAAAAAAAAGGTCAACATTAATCTACCATGTGACCTAGCAATTCCACTCCTAGGCATATACAGGGACAGAACTGAAAATGTCTTCACACAGAAACCTGTACACAAATATTTATAGCAGCATTATTCACAATACCCAAAAGGTGGGAATGACCCAAAGGTTTATCAATTGATGATGAATAGATAAACAAAACATGAAACAGCCATATAATGGAATATTATTCACCCATATAAAAGAATGAAGTACTGGTATGTGCTACAACATAGATAAGCCTTAAAAACATCACAGTATATCAAAGAAGCCACACACAAAAGACTACATATTGTAGAGTTCCTTTTATTTTTATATTTTTAAAATTATTTGAGATAGGATCTCACTTTGTCGCCCAGGCTGGAATCCTGCAGCCTCAACTTCCTGGGCTCAAGTAATCCTCCTGCCTCAGCCCCCACAAGTAGTTGGGACTACAGGCATGCACTACCACGCCCAGCTACATTTTGTACTTTCACCATGTTGCCCAAGCTGATCTTGAACTCCTGAGCTCAAGCAATCCACCGGCCTGGGCCTCCCAAAGAGCTGGGGTTACAGGCACGAGCCACTGCACCCTGCCAAACGGTTCCTTTTATACAAAATGTCTAGAATAGGCAAATTCATAGAGCCACAAAGTAGATTCGTGGTTGCCAGGGCCTGGGGGAGAGGGATGGAGCGTGGTTGCTGATGGGCATAGGCGTTCTCATCTGAGAGTTGAATGCAAAACCTTGTGCACATAATAAAAACCACTGAATTGTACACTTTAAAAGGGTGAATGGTAATGCACATGAATTATATCTCAATTTTAAAAATCAAGCATCAAGCAAGCAAGGAAGGTTCACCTTGCAGGGTCGTAGTGAGACGTGGGAAGCGGCTCTGATGCCTCTGCTGCTCATAGGGACCTGTGGGTCCACCTTTCTCTCCTCCTAAGTGTGAGTTCCTCAAGGGAAGGACCTCCTAGAACAAACTCGTCTCCTTATCCAAGTGCCTGGCATGGGGCTTAGCGCACAGTAAGTGCTCCATAAATCCCACTGACTGCAAGGAGACCATGATGCTATTTTTTTGTAAGCCAAGGGGAAGACATTACAGATTAGCACAAACACCTGGGTATACAGTCAAGCAATAGGTGAATCAATCTGCAGAGCTATTGGAACATATCCTCTGAATGAACATTTGTCTCCAACAACAGTCCTGCTCCGTGAGCAGAAGATTCAGTGAAGGAACCTTTAAGAAGGTTCCCCTCCAAAAAATGACATCAGAGAGCATGAGCTCAAATCATCTCTCTACATGCTTTTTTTTTAGGAAAAAAAGGGGCCCAGGCGCGGTGGCTCACGCCTGTAATCCCAGCACTTTGGGAGGCCGAGGAGGGCGGATCACGAGGTCAGGAGATCAAGACCATCCTAACACTGTGAAACCCCATCTCTACTAAAAATACAAAAAATTAGCTGGACGTGGTGGCGGTGCCTGTAGTCCCAGCTACTAGGGAGGCTGAGGCAGCAGAATGGCGTGAACTTGGGAGGCAGAGCTTGCAGTGAGCCGAGATCGCGCCACTGCACTCCAGCCTGGGCGACAGAGACTCCGTCTCAAAAAAAAAAAAAAAAAAAGACTTCCTCTCAAACTTGGCTTTTGGTCGGTGGGGACCTACGAAGGTTCAATGTGTGTATCAAAATTGGTATTTCTGTTTAGGGCCCATCTACCCTAGCCACAGCATGATGTTTGTTCTCAATGACTACGATGTGTTCAGAGTTTGAAAATCCAAATGTCATAAAAACTTTAAAACAGATGCAATTCTTGCAGAGTAAAGTGTACTAAAACATTCCTGGTAAAGAGCTTACAGTGGATCATTCATTTGAATTTCAAAAACGTAGAAATGAACCTATCAAACACCAGCAAGCCCTATGGAATAAAACTACTGATGCAATTAAGAGAGCTGAAGAGATTAAACAGAAATGCCAAGCTGGCCAGACGCGGTGGCTCACGCCTGTAATCGCAGCACTCTGGGAGGCTGAGGTGGGTGGATCACCTGAGGTCAGGAGCTCGAGACCAGCCTGACCAACATGGTGAAACCCTCTCTACTAAAAATACAAAAATTAGCTGGGTGTGGTGGCACACACCTGTAATCCTAGCTACTCAGGAGGCTGAGGCAGGAGAATCACTTGAACCCAGGAGGCAGAGGTTGCGGGTAGCTGAGATCACACCACTGCACTCCAGCCTGGGCGCCACAGAGACAGACTCTGTCTCCAAAAAAAAAAAAAAAAAAAGCAGCCTTAAAAAAAAAATGAGTTCACGTCCTTTGCAGGGACATAGATGAAACTTGAAGCTATTATTCTCCGCAAACTAACACAGGAACAGAAAACTAAACACCACATGTTCTCACTCGTAAGTTGGATTTGAACAATGAAACAATGAGAACGCATGGACACAGGGAGGGGAACATTACACACTGGGGCCTGTTGTGGGGTGGGGGGCAAGCGGAGGGAGAGCATTATGATAAATACCTAATTGATGCACCTACCTAGTTGGTAGATGCATCAAACCACCATGGCACATGTATACCTGTGTAACAAACCTGCATGTTCTGCACATGTATTCCAGAACTTAAAATAAAAAAAGAAACGCCAAGCTAAATGTATAATGAACAGATTGAAGGAAAATAAAGAACTACAGAAAATCCAGGACATCAAAGAAATCAAGCAAAACATTTATTTTATTCGAACTCCTCTTGCAGGCAAAGGAAAGCAGTTAGAAGAGAAAGTGGTACAGCATTTACAATAGGCTGTGGACATGGAAAATGTCTCTTAAAAATCTCACTGTAGGCTGGGCGCGGTGGCTCATGCCTGTAATCCCAGCACTTTGGGAGGCCAAGGCAGGCGGATCACGAGGTCAGGAGATGGAGATCATCCTGGCTAACACGGTGATACCCCGTCTCTACTAAAAATACAAAAAATTAGCTGGGCGTGGTGGCGGGTGCCTGTAGTCCCAGCTACTCGGGAGGCTGAGGCAGGAGAATGGCGTGAATCCAGGAGGCGTAGCTTGCAGTGAGCAGAGATCGTGCCACTGCACTCCAGCCTGGGCAACAGAGCGAGACTCCATCTCAAAAATAAAAAAATAAAAAAATACAAACATTAGCCTGGCGTGGTGGCAAGCACTTGTAATCCCAGCTACTAGGGAGGCTGAGTCAGGAGAATTGCTTGAACCTGGGAGGGGGAGGTTGCAGTGAGCGGAGATCACGCCACTGCACTCAAGCCTGGGCAACAGAGTAAGACTCTGTCTCAAAAAAAAAAGAGAAAATTCTGTCAATATAGAAGTGAATTGTGGACATAAAATGGTCATGCCATTTGGATAATGGCCCTAGGCAGCATTTATGTAACAACTCATGACAAAAATTCACAGCTAGTGACATATAAAAGAAAATATTCTTTGCAGTAAAAAAAAAAAAAAAAAAGTGACATATAAGGAAGATAATGAAGACACACATTAGTCATTCATCCTCCTCCTGGCATCTCAGTTCTGTCCTCAGGGGAGGCATTTCACCCCAAAAGGACTCCTAGGCCCATGAGTAGTGTCTGGAACAGTGTTACCTTCACAGATGTTTGTTCTGATTTTATACACTCAGTGTACAGGAATAATTTCCTGTTAGACCTCAGCCCCCAATCCTGTGTGGGCTCTTAATATTGGCATGGCTGAGAGACCAACGTGGGCAGATCACCTGAGGTCAGGAGTTCCAGGCCAGACTGATCAACATGGAGAAACCCTGTCTCTACCGAAAATACAAAAGTAGCCGGGCGTGGTGGTGGGTGCCTGTAATCCCAGGTACTCAGGAGGCGAATCACTTGAACTCGGGAGGCGGAGGTTGTGGTGAGCCGAGATTGCACCACTGCACTCCAGTCTGGGCGACAAGAATGAAACTCCGTCTCAAACAAACAAACAAACAGACAAAGTTGGCATGGCTTCCAGCTGAGCTCACCTTGACCCCACTCACCTTGTAAATGGGGTCATCCTCTGAGTTAACACAGTGGAATCCTTCTCCCACCTCTGTCTCATGTCTGTCAGTTCTTCCCCAGAGAGAGTCCCTGGAGTGGCCCCTATTAAGGGCCTTGACATCCACTCCCACACTCCAATTTTACAATCACCTTCTTCAGGACTCCGTTTCCCACCCCTCCCGTCTCTGTTTGGCCTGTTCCTTGAGTCCTGAACCCGAACTGGATTCTGCCTGGCCCTGTAAGGTCCTCCTCAGGCTGGCTGACACCTAGCAGTCCTGCACTTGCCTACTGATAAGCGACATCTCAGGCCTCGAGCATTCATGCCTTTGCACATTTTATTCCCTTTGCCTTGCATGCTTTTTATCCTCTTGGAGATAAATAGTAAATTCCAAGTCAAATTTCAAGACTTTGGGCAAATGTTACCTTGTCTGAGGTCATCGGACTCTCCCAGGCAGGGCTGTCATCTCACTTCTGTGTGCTCCTGCAGCCCTCCGGGCACACCTCCTTTCTGGGGTTGAATACACGGCAGGGTTATTATCTTTTGGCACTTGTTTTGAGTCTAGGCAGTGTGGCAGGTGCTCAGTCTTTGTGGAATGACTGCGTAATGAAGGGTGCATGATACAGGACAATTGTTTCTCCATCTTCTGATATACCTGGTTATTCAAACCTACATCCATAATGTCCTTGTATAAAATCACACACGAGAAATTACTTTTGGAATTGGAACTAAGGAAAAACACGCTATTTCCTTCTACCATAGAACTCTGTATTAGAAAGAGAAGCATGGAGTCCTTTGTGTTCCCCACCCCCTTCCCTTCTTCTCTTGCTTCCGAGAAGCTCAGAGCCAGGTTTAATGTTCATTCACAACAATCACATCAGCCTTCCCAAACACAGTTTGGCTTTTCCTCCTCTTCCTGGTTTGGATTTTCTATCTTTTCCCTAATAACCTTTTTGAAATCAGGCAGTGGAATATGGAGGGGAAGGAATGGGTTCTGTAATCAGAGAAACATGCATTCAAATGGCCCTGCACCTCGTGGCTGTGCAACTTGAGCAATTTACCTAACCTCTCTGAACCTCCAATTTCCCTTTTATAGGGTGATTATAGGGAATAAGCTAAAATGTATGTACTGTATATAGCACATAGTAGAGGATCAAAACATGATGATTACACAAAGTGGGGCTATAAGTGAATAAAATGATTGAAAGTGTCACTCCAGGCTGACCTCCAGAAGAATAAGCAGCCATTCACATGAGATGAGTCGGGAAGGAGCAAGGCCAACTTGCAGCCCCTCTCCCCCAAGTTGGTCCCATCACTAGGATCACTATCCAAGGGACTGTTTGAAAGATGCCTTCTTAACTGGGCTGAGAGATCGGCTCACCAGGAGTGGGCACATGTAGCACGTGGTTCCGCAGAGTAGGGTGGAGGGAAGAGAGATCCTAAGAGGAGGTAGAGGAGGAGGAGAAGGGAAGGGATGGAGGGAGGGGAGGAGGAAGAGGAGGAGATCAGGGAGGTCCTTGGCTGGATGTGGCCAGGCCCTGCAAGGGTCCTCTGTGCTGGGGTTGGTGAACTACCTAAAGCAGCCCTGTTTGCCAAAGCTCCTTTTCTGTTCCTTCCAGGGTCTTCTGGGAGGAATGTGGAGGGTCTGAAGGACACAGAACCTGAACAGAGACAAAGAAGTTAGGGCAGTGGAGGCCAGGGGCAGTGGCTCACGCCTGAAATCCCAGCACTTTGGGAGGCTGAGGCAGGTGGATCACAAGGTCAGGAGATTGAGACCATCCTGGCTAACACGGTGAAAACCCATCTCTACTAAAAATACAAAAAATTAGCCGGGCGTGGTGGCGGGTGCCTATGGTCCCAGCTACTCGGGAGGCTGAGGCAAGAGAATGGTGTGAACCTGGGAGACGGAGTTTGCAGTGAGCCGAGATCACGCCACTGCACTCCAGCCTGGGTGACAGGGCAAGACTTTGTCTGGAAAAAAAAAAAAAAAAATTTAAAACCCACAAGTGTCTTAGAGACCAGTGACAAATATATTGTGCCCATGTTGTTCAGAAGGGTTCAGGAGAACCTGATGGAATTCGTGATACTGTATTAGGAAGTATGCCTCCCACTAACAGCTCTCCTTCAAATCTAGTCCAGGGATCACTCCTCAAACCTCTAGAGCCTCTACTCCTTCCAGTGATCCTTCCTCACCAGACTTGGAGTCTTCCACTGCACCTCTTCCATATCAGCCTGTTCACCCAACACTCCCAGAAGGGCCCAGTCTCACTAGGACACCCACCAAACCCAGAAAAGAGGCTACTCCCCCTTAGGGAATTAACTAACAAAGAGGCAGGGACCACTGAGTTCACATTCTTTTCTCAATGTCAGACTTAGCCCAAAGACTAAGCAGTTACCAGTTGATGTTATGCATTGCAGGGGACACCAAAGAGGGAACTCTGCAACAATTAAAAAAAAAAAAAAGATTAATTTAGCAAATGCAACTGCTAAACAGGCTGCATCCTTCCATTTGTAGTAGGGCTCCCACCCCAGAAACTATGGCTCCTGAGCTAGTGCCTGCAGACACACAAACTGAAAGGGAGTGGGCAACCGAACAGAGATATTCACAAAACCCTAATGATGGTGGACCCGAAATTCAAAATTTTTATTTTTATTTTTTAATTAATTTATTTTTTTTGAGACGGAGTCTCACTCTGTCGCCCAGGCTGGAGTGTGGTGTGGCGTGATCTCCACTCACTGCAAGCTCTGCCTCCCGGGTTCACGCCATTCTCCTGCCTCAGCCTCCCAAGTAGCTGGGACTACAAGCGCCCGCCACCGCGCCCAGCTAATTTTTGTATTTTTAGTAGAGACGGGGCTTCACGGTGTTAGCTAGGATGGTCTCAATCTCCTGACCTAGTGATCCGCCTGTCTCAGCCTCCCAAAGTGTTGGGATTACAGGCGTGAGCCACCGCACCCGGCCAAAATTTTTAATACCTCAAGGTCATCAACGCAAATCAATCAAAGGAGGTTATACCTAGGAAGGGGCACCCTAACGCTTTGGTCACATGAACCCTTAAGGGAACAGGCTCAGCTACTACTGCAAAAGCAGACACTAGAGCGAGACCACTTTACTCTATCGATAACCCAGAAGGGAAAATAAGGCCACTTCCATTACTGATGCCAGTACAGAGGAGAGGAAGGTACCCAGAGGAAGACTGGCAGTTACACTTTCCCTAAGTTCCACTGGTACAAAGATTTAAGCACTTACTAGTCTTTATAGATACTTTCATGGGATGGACTGAAACCTATTCCACCAAAACAGAAAAGGCACAAGTGCCTCTTCAAAGAAATCTCCCCGATTTGGGTTACCTAAGTCACTCCAAAGCAATAATGGCCCCTCCTTTGTTTCCAAAATAACCCAGCAAGCCACTACCACTCTAGGAATAAGTGATCATTTACATGCTTCCTGGAGACCTCCGTCCTCAAGAAAGCTAGAAAAAGCTAATCGTAAAGAAAACTCTGGTGAAGCTCTGACAAGAGACTTCTGAGTTCTTACTAAAGTGATTGCCTCTAGTGTTCCTCCGAGTAAGAGCGGCTCCCAAGACCAACCTCCAACCCAGCCTCTTTGAAATGTAATATGGTCCTTTTGAGTCTTCACAGAGATGCCTTATAAAGGCATTAAGAAAATAGACCAGTGTAGACCCTGCCTCTGAGGCAGGTCAAATTCTTCTGGGGACTCATTTTATTAGTCACTCTGCTCCAGATATTAAGAGAAAGTTACAAAAACTGGCTGTAAGTCCCCAGGCACCAATGAAAGAGCTACTTAATGTAGGCTTCGAGGTCTTCTACAACGAGACAAAGAGTGGAAGAGGCTAAAAAGTGAAAGAGGGAAGAGGCAAGAGACATACGCCAGGCCTCCATTGGCCCTCGCTATCAGAGAGAACCAGCCACCGTGTCCAGACCAAGCCCCAATCTGGGGACACCTGCTACATTTAAAACCAGGACACTGGCCCCAAAACTGCCAGGCCAAGGGGCAAAAGTCCACTCGACCTAGACCATATCCACAGTGCAGAGACGCCAGTCACCAGAAGCGGGACTGTCCCCAACTCCAGAGGGAGAGAGGAGCTTCCAGGAAGTTCCCTGATGGCCCTGACTAAAGACTGAGGAGTCCCAAGGCTAACACCGGCTGTCATTCAGTCCCCATGACCACAGAGGAACCCAGTGACCCTGGACATGGCAGGTGTAGCTAATTTTCTATTACATACAAGGACCAGCCTGTCTGTCAGTCCTTACCTTTTGCCCTTGACCCCAGTAGGCCAAACACTGCATTGCCACAAGAATTGATGAAAAACCCGGACCAGATACTTCACCTAACCTTTTTTTTTTTTTTTTTTGGAGTGTTGCTCTGTCTTTTGTAGAGACGGGGTTTCACCATGTTGCCCAGGCTGGTCTCAAACTCTTGGACTCAAGGTATCTGCCTTTCTTAGCCTCTGAAAGTGCTGGGATTACACGTGTGAGCCCCCATGTCCAGCCTAGAGGACAGTTTTGTTTGTTTTTTTTTTTTTTTTGAGGTGGAGTCTCGTTCTGTCACCCAGGCTGGAGTGCAGTGGCACGATCTCTACTCACTGCAAACTCTGCCTCCTGGGTTCACGCCATTCTCCTGCCTCAGCCTCCTGAGTAGCTGGGACTACAGGTGCCTGCCACCACACCTGGCTAATTTTTTGTATTTTTAGTACAGACAGGGTTTCATCACGTTGGCCAGGATGGTCTTGATCTGCTGACCTCGTGATCCTCCTGCCTTGGCCTCCTAAAGTGCTTGGATTACAGGCGTGAGCCACCATGCCCAGCCACCCAATCTTTAATTTGCAGACTTGAGGACCTGAATGCCTAACTCCCTTGTTGGGGCAAAACTTCCTACCCCTGTCGGGGGCTTCCTTAAAACCAATGAAACCAACTGAATCCCTTCTCATAGGAGCACTCTGAGTAGCCCAGCTGACCAGCATAACACATCATAGTCCAGAGAATCCAGGACACTGCCAGCTGGGTGCATCTCTCTAGGATAAACACTGTTTCCCTTACGTTTCCACAGGACTCTTCATCAACAACTAAAGATCAAAAATCCTTTTGTAAGTCTATAGAAGACCTAACATTCATTTTCAAGAAAAGAAACCAACACCCCAAATAGAGAGATTAAGATTACTTTAACGTAAGATAGTCTCATCTCAGGTCTCCTATTTGTAGGAGCTCTTTTTGGTCTTCTGCTTGCTGAATAATGATGTCATGCTTCATTCTGCTACCTTTCATGGGACCTAAAATAGCCATCTTATTACTACTGACCTTTGGTGCTTAAAAAGCACGTGTTTTTTTTTTTTTTTTTTTTTTTTTTTTTTTTTTTTTGAGACGGAGTCTCGCTCTATCGCCCAGGCTAGAGTGCAGTGGCCGGATCTCAGCTCACTGCAAGCTCCGCCTCCCGGGTTCCCACCATTCTCCTGCCTCAGCCTCCCGAGTAGCTGGGACTACAGGCGCCGCCACCTCGCCCGGCTAGTTTTTTGTATTTTTTTAGTAGAGACGGGGTTTCACCGTGTTAGCCAGGATGGTCTCGATCTCCTGACCTCGTGATCCGCCCGTCTCGGCCTCCCAAAGTGCTGGGATTACAGGCTTGAGCCACCGCGCCCGGCCAAGCACGTGCTTTTTAAGCTCCATGTAAAGTCTGTGTCTTCTAGGTTACAATTCCACGTCAGAATGATAGTTATGCAAGGATTTCAACTTATCCCAGTGAAGGATATGACCCCTATCACTTTAAATCAGGCAAGAAGAGACTTCTGCGGGCCCTGGTCCTGTCTCAGCATGAAGCAGCTCCAGAAAAAATGACCCAGCCCTCTACAATTCGTAAGAACACGGACCCAAAGTCTCCGAGGGGGAAAACGTGGTCGGTTAGATAGGGTGGTCACAGCCTCCTTTCAAGGGGAATGAACTTGCCAGATCGATGGAGAGAACAAACCGCCCAGTGGTGCATGAACTACATCCGGCTCCTGGTCAGAACACCCTGCAGCAAAGAGGATGAACAGTAGAAGGGAAAATCCCCAAATTCACACAAGTACAGAAACGATGATTAGGTTTCTTGGAATGACCTATGCTCATTTTAATGCGAAAAAACACACCCCTGGGTTAAGAATTAAAATGCCGAGACATGTGACGTGGTGTACTAGCGTGCACACGCACATCCGGGAGAGCCCACAACATGCTTAACAGTAATGCCCATTCCCGCTCCTTTAAGAATAACTATGTAAATCTCCCATAAAGGGAAGCTCCTCATTGCCAGACAGAGCTATCTCAAGGCGCGCGCGCGCGCGTGTGTGTGTGTGTTAGAGATGGGGGTTTGCAGTGGCACGATCTAGGCTCACCACAACCTCTGCTACACCTCCCAGGCTCAAGTAATCCTCTCACCTCAGCCTCCCAAGTAGTTCGGCCTGCAGGTACTGCACCACCACGCCCGGCTTTTTTTTTTTTATTTTGAGACGGAGTCTTGCTCTGTCGCCCAGGCTGGAGTGCAGTGGTGCGATCTCGGCTCATGACAACCCCCACCTCCCTGGTTCAAGCAATTCTCCTGCCTCAGCCTCTGGAGCAGCTGGGATTACAGGCGCCCGCCAGCCACCACGCCCGGCTCATTTTTTTGGTAATTTTAGTAGAAACGGGGCTTCACCACGTTGACCAGACTGGCCTGGAACTCCTGACCTTAGGCAATCCGCCCTCCTCGGCCTCCGAAAGTGCTGGGATTACCGGCGTGAGCCACCACGCCCGGCCCACACCAGGCTAATTTTTGTATTTTTGTATTTTTAGTAGAGACGGGGTCTCACCATGTCGCCCAGGCAGGTCTCTCACTCCTGCGCTCAAGCAATTGTCCCCTCTCAGCCTCCCAAAGTGCTGGGATGATAGGCATGAGGCACCGCGCTAGGCCACTGTCTCACCATCTTGGTAAATGCAGGCTACAAGCGCACGTGTCCCCGGCCTGCCTGGGGGCAGGAGCTTCCGCCAGCCAGCTCCGCGCACGTGGATGCGCATGTGGAGCGCGGGCAGGAAGAGGGTGCCACGTGAGGGCTAACAGGAAGAGGGGGCCACGTGCAGGCTAACAGGAAGAGGGTGCCACGTGAGGGCTAACAGGAAGAGGGGGCCACGTGCAGGGCTAACAGGAGGAGGGTGCGCACGTGGCCGCCGATCTCCTCAGCTGGCGGCTGCTGGAGGCGGTGGCGGCCGTGCGCTGGACCGTTGGGTTGGAGCCGGAACTCAATCCCCAGAACTGGATCTTTGGCAACGTTGGAGGTCCTGGAGTTACGGACGCGACTGTTGGGGTCCTCCCACCGCGCCGCCTGGGGAGCCTGCTCCTGCTTTCTTTCCCGGCTAGGTGGCCCGGTCCTCCCGGGCCGTGCGAATTCCCGCCACCCTCCCTCGCCCCCGCCCCCGGAGCCCTGCCCTTCCCGCCCTCCGTGGCCAAGGCTGCCTGATGCGGGCCTCGCTCCACGACTCAGGAGGCAGGATCAGCGGCTCCATTTTAGAGGTGAGGAAACTGAGGCCGAGGAACCGCAGGGGCCCGTGGTGGCCGCCCAGAGAGTACTCGACTTCCCTGGGACTCCCGGCTGGTCCAGGCCCTGCAGGTCGGCCCCAGCGCGTCCCCCGGGCTACTCTGTCGCTTTTCAGGTTCCTGCCACCCCGCGTGGTTCGGGTTCCACGTGAGCCGGGTCCTCCTCTCCACAGGCCACTGCGCGGCCGGCCTTGGTGGAGTGGAACTTTCCTTCGATTGATTTGAGTGAGAACTGGTGTATGTTTTGGTCGATGTGGTATGTTTTGTTTTGAATTTTAATGTTCCCCAGAGTGCAAAGGGCAGCTGGTGTTTTCTTTCCAGAAAGGCTTTCTGTTCCCAGCCCCTGCCCAGTTTGAGGGATGTGGAGTTTATGATGCTGGAGACCGTTTTACTTTTTTGTGTGTGGGTAGAACTCATCTCCTTTCATCTTTCAAATTGTGAGCTCAGTCCTTGCTGACCGGAGCCGCTGCCCTCGCCAGCATTCCCAGGCTAGTAAATATTTGTTTAAAAGGATGGATTTAAATCTTGATGTTAGGAATAAGGCATCTTGAAAAAGCAGTATTCGCAAAAACAGCGCCATTGTAATAGTCTGAATTCATCTTGGCTCTTTTGACATGAGAGCCCAAAGCACTTGGGATTCCGTTAGTTATTTGGCCTCATGGCTACACTTTAAGACAAATTATTTTATTTTTCTTGTAATCAGGAAAGTAAAAGCAAAAACAAACAAACAAACAAAAAACATTGAAATCTCACTGCGAGGCCGCGAGGGAGGATGAGGGAAGCGGGGAGGGCGGCTGACCGCTAAAGGCTGGGGCTGGGGTTTGCAGGACTTGGGGAGACAGGAGCCCAGGCAGAGGGATGTGCTGGGCAGAGGGGTCACCATCTATAGGCTGCATTGTAGAGTGAGCATGGCCAAGCCAAGGAGTTGAGCAACAAGATGTATTTAAGTCCTGAACCTGGAAAGAATGTGAGATGGAGGAGGAACAGGTCCTGGCTAGCGGGTACTGGCTCCCAGGAGGGAAAGAGAGAACAAAGTAAAGTTCGGATCGGATGCTAATGCTATCTCCTGTTTGACTGGGGGGCCTTCACGTCCCCTCCCACGCTGTCAGGACATGTCCTGTAGGCACTGGAGCAGGTCACACCAACCAGAATGATCGGTTTCCATCCATTCCGGGATGCGTTTTTGTTCGCATTTTAACAGCTCTGAAGTTGGGCTGGGTCCCACAGTTTGTGTCTGTCTTTGTGTCATGGTTCACTTCGCAACTTTTTGTCAGTCTTACTGGCACAGAAAGTCACAGTGCCTTAAACCCAGCAGCATCTTAGCTGTGATGAAGGAGTCAGCCATGGCGTGAGTCCAGTAACTGCAGGCAGGACCCAGAGTTGGAGACGCCTCCGCCTGCATTTTGCACCCTTCTGTTGTTGAGGTCTTGATCTTTGAAAGTGCTTGTTTCAAGGCATGCGAAGGCGGGGATTGGCAAAAACCTGAAACAACAGATACACAAATGAAAACCGTGTTACTTTGTGGTTGGGAGAGGGAAGAAACAGCTGGCAGCTGCTTCTCCCTTCCAGGTGAAATTGGAATGCTGCATGACCACTGGTAGATAGCACCTTTGAGTGGAAGACGTTTTGCAGCAGCTAGAATCAGCTGCCCACTGAGCAGGCAGCCCCGGCCCAAGAGCCTCATGGGCAGCCAGCCAGTCTGATTACGCTGATTGGGCCAGTGAGCCCCAGGCTTTATCATCCCCTGAAGTGTTAGTGAACCCTGGGTCCGTCCCATAACAGAAACCTCCTGCTGCCAGTAAGCTCCTCTGGAGGCGGAGACCGCATCTTCCCCATCCTTGAGGTCTCACTGCTCAGCATACTGCCTGACACATAGGAGATGCAAGGGGTTTGTTGAGCGGGAACTGTATTGAACAAAGGCAAATTGCCTTCCTGGTGGTGGAGTGAAAGTTTTCATGTACCACTTCGGCCGCACGTGGTGGCTCACACCTGTAATCCCAGCGCTTTGGGAGGCCAAAGCGGGTGGATTACAAGGTCAGGAGATGAAGATCAGCCTGGCCAACATGGTGAAACCCCATCGCTACTAAAAATACAAAAAATTAGCTGGGCGTGGTGGCACGTGCCTGTAATCCAAGCTTCTCAGGAGGCTTAGGCAGGAGAATGGCTTGAACCTGGGAGGCAGAGGTTGCAGTGAACTGAGATCGTGCCTTTGCACTCTAGCCTGGACAATAAGCGAAACTGTCTTGGAAAAAAAAAAGAATATTCATAGCAGATTTATTCATAATACCTTGAAATGAAGTAACCCAAATGCTCATCAACAGCAGAATGGACAAATTAGTAGTATACTGTTACTCATGATGAAATGTTGTATAGTAATAAAAGTTACTGAACTGCTACATAAACTACTGTTACAGGCATATAGCATGCAACAATGTACATGTAGCAGTAGTTCATGTAGCATGTTGCATGCTACATGTGGATGAATTTCACAGGCATAATGTTGAACAAAATATATGCAAAAGTGTACAAAATTTATGATTTGGCTGGGCGCAGTGGCTCACGCCTGTAATGCCAGCACTTTGTTAGGCCAAGGCGAGCGGATCACTTGAGCCCAGGAATTTGAGACAAGCATGGGCAGCACAGTGAAACTCTGTTTCTACAGAAAAATATAAAAATTAGCTGGGCATGGTGGCACATACCTGTAGTCCTAGCTACTCAGGAGGCTGAAGCAAGAGGATTGATTGACCCCAGGAGGTTGAGGCTGCAGTGAGCTGTGATCACGCCACCCGAGTCTGGGCAACAGAGTGAGACTATGTCTCAGATATGTATATATATGATTTTATGCATGTGAAGTTCAAGAGCAGCCAAAATAATTGATGGTGATAGAGGCAGAGTAGTGTTGCATTTAGGGTTATTGACTGGAGGAGGTACTTCTAGAATGTAAGAAGTATGTAATATCTTGATCTGGGTCATGGTTACCATATGTATGTATATATGCATATATATATACACACAGACACATTTATACTAAGTGTACATATATGTACATAAAAATCAATGACGCTGAACACTTAAGATTAGTGCATTTAGAGCCAGGTATGGTGGCTCATGGAATCCCAGCACTTTGGGAGGCTGAGGCAGGAGGATTGTTTGAGCCCAGGAGTTCAAGACCAACCTGGGCAAGGTAGCAAGAACCCTGTCTCTACAAAAATATTAGCCAGGCATGGTGGTGTGTGTCTAGTCCTAGCTACTCGGGAGGCTGAGGCAGGAGGATTGCTCCAGCTCCTGAGTTGAAGGTGGCAGGGAGCTATGATGATAATAGGACAGTATATGTGACAGAGAGAGACTACAGCTCTAAAATAAAATAAATTAGACTGGGTGCAGTGGCTCGTGCCTGTAATCCCAGCACTTTGGGAAGCTAAGGCACGAGGATTGCTTGAGCCCGGGAGTTCAGGACCATACTGGGCAACATAGCAAGAACGCTGTCTCTACAAAAAAAAAAAAAGGTAAAATTAGCTGGGCGTGGTGGTGTGAACCTGTAGTCCTAGCTACTCAGGAGGCTGAGGCAGGAGGATTGCTTGGGCCCAGGAGTTCAAGGTTGCAAAGAGCTGTGATCACGAAACTACACTTCAGTCTACGTGACAGAGACAGACTCTGTCTCTAAATAAATTAGGCCAGGTGCAGTGGCTCATGCCTGTAATCCCAGCACTTTGGGAGGCTGAGGTGGGTGGATTGCTTGAGCTCAGGAGTTCGAGACCAGCCTGGGTGATATGGTGAAACCCCATCTCTACAAAAATTACAACTGGGCATGGTGGTGCACGCCTATTGTCCCAGCTACTTGGGAAGCTGGGGTGGGAGGATGACTTGAGGCTGGGAGGCAGAAGTTGCAGAGCCAAGATTGCGCCATTATATTCCAGCCTGGGTAACATAGCCAGACCTTGTCTCTAAAAATAATAATAATTATATATGTAATATGTACATATACTATATGAATATATATATCTGCTGTAAGTTATACATCAGTAAAAAAGTGAAGGATGTGTCTTGTGTGGATTATGGATCCAAATGTTAAGTACAAAATAATAAAAATTCTCCAAGCTGGCATATGAGAATATGTACATGACTTTGGAATAAAGGAAGGTTTTTTTTCTTCTTTTTGAGACAGGGTCCTACTCTGTCGCCCAGGCTGGGGTGCAGTAGCGCAATCCCAGCTCACTGCAGCCTTGACCTCCTGGACTCAGGTGATCTTCCCACTCAGCCTCCCAAGTAGCTGATACTGAAGGTGCGCCACACCATGCCCAGCTAATTTTTTTTTTTTTTTTTTTTTTTTTTTTGAGACCGAGTCTCGCTCTTTCGCCCAGGCTGGAGTGCAGTGGCCGGATCTCAGCTCACTGCAAGCTCCGCCTCCCGGGTTTACGCCATTCTCCTGCCTCAGCCTCCCGAGTAGCTGGGACTACAGGCGCCCGCCACCTTGCCCGGCTAGTTTTTTGTATTTTTTAGTAGAGACGGGGTTTCACCGTGTTAGCCAGGATGGTCTCGATCTCCTGACCTTGTGAACTGCCCGTCTCGGCCTCCCAAAGTGCTGAGATTACAGGCATGAGCCACTGAGCCCGGCCCATGTCCAGCTAATTTTTGTATTTTTTTGTAGAGATGGGGTTTTGCCATGTTGCCCAGGCTGATCTCAAACTCTTGAACTCAAGGGATCTGCCTTTCTCAGCCTCCAAAAGTGCTGGGATTACAGGTGTGAGCCCCTATGCCCAGCCTAGAGGACACTTACTTTTTTTTTTGAGATGGAGTCTTATTCTGTCACCCAGGCTGGAGTGCAGTGGCTTGATCTCTGCTCACTGCAAGCTCTGCCCTCCTGGGTTCATGCCATTCTCTTGCCTCAGCCTCCCAAGTAGCTGGGACTACAGGCACCCGCCACCACGCCTGGCTAATTTTTTTGTATTTTTAATAAAGACGATGTTTCACTGTGTTAGCCAGGATGGTCTCGATCTCCTGACCTTGTGATCTGCCCACCTCGGCCTCCCAAAAAGGACAGTTTCTTAAACAGGATACAGAAAGCACCAACCATAGAAGAAAATGTTGATAAATTGGCTACATTAAAGTTAAGGATTTTTCTTTATCAAAATATACCATTAATAGAGTGAAATGATCCTTTGTGGTTCATAAGCGTAATGACTGAGTGTTCACATGCATGTGTGAGATGTGCCACCCTGAGACCTTATTACGAAGTCAATGTATTACCCATCTGAGATTACCAAAAAAAAGAGAGTGAGTTGGGCACGGTGGCTCACGCCTGTAATCCTAACACTTTGGGAGGCTGAGGTGCGTGGATCCCTTGAGGCCAGGAGTTTGAGACTAGCCCCGACAACGTGGTGAAACCCCATCTCTACTAAAAATACAAAAATTAGCCAGGCGTGGTGGTGGGCGCTTGTAATCCCAGCTACTCGGGAGGCTGAGGCAGGAGAATCACTTGGACCCGGGAAGTTGCAGTGAGCTGAGATCACACCACTGCATTCCCACCTGGGTGACAGTGAGACTCCATCTCAAAGAAAAAAAAAAGAATGAAAGAGAAGCCATTCCGTGGAATAAAATATTTGCAGCACATGTAAGTGATCGAGGGTTCATTTCAGGACTGTGTGAAGAATACTTCGCACATCTAAAATGGGCAATAGACTTGAATGGGCACTTTACAAAAGAAGATGCGTGTATGTACCCACAAAAACTAAAAATGTAAAAATTGAAAAAATATCTAGGTCAGGACACCATGTGAAAAGGTGCTCAACCTCTTTAGATCCAGGGAAACCCAAATTTAAAAACGCTAGGAGGCTGGCTTGGTTGCTCATGCTTGTAGTCCAGCATTTTGGGAGGCCAAGGTGGGAGGATCACTTGAGCCCAGAAGTTTGAGACCAACCTGGGCAACATAGAAAGACTCTACCTCTACACAAAATAATAAAATTGGCTGGGCATTATGGCATGAATCTGGAGCTGTAGCTACACAAGAGGCTAAGTTAAGGCAGGAGGATTACTTGAGGCCAAGATTTCTAGGCTGCAGTGAACTATGATCACACCACTGCACTCCAGCCTAGGTGACAGAGCAAGAGCCCATCTCCAAAAAAACTTTTTAAAATTAAATTTTAAAATACATAAAGAGACCGGACACAGTGGCTCACGCCTGTAATCCCAACACTTTAGGAGTCCAAAGCGGGAGGATCGCTTGAGCTCAGGAGTTCTAAACCAGCCTGGGCAACATGGTGAAACCCTGTCTCTACCAAAAATACAAAAAGTACCCGGGCATGGTGGTGTGTGCCTGTAATCCCAGCTACTCAGGAAGCTGAGGCATGAAAATTGCTTAAAACCGGGAGGCAGAGGTTGCAGTGAGCCAAGACTGCGCCACTGCACTCCAGCCTGGGTGACAGAGAGACTGTGTCTCAAAAAAACCCCACAAGGAGACACTGTTGCACACTGACTAGAATGGCAAACATTTAAGATACCAGCAATGCCAAGTGTTGACAAGGTGGAACAGGAGAACTCTGACATGTGGCTAGCAGGAGGATAAACTCATTCTACTACTTTAAAACTGTTTAGCCGTATGTACCGTAATGGATGTACCCATTCCCTGTGACCCACCAATTTGACACGTAGGTACATTCTCAACAGAAATATATGTGACTCAGTGCAGCCCCAACTCACATCAGTCAGAATGGCTATTACTCAAAAGTCAAAAAATAGCAAATGTTGGCGAGGATGCAGAGAAAAGAGAACACTTATACACAGTTGGTGGGAATGTAAATTCGTCAAACCTTTATGTGAAACAGTATGGAGATTTTTCAAAGAACTAAAAATAGAACTACCATTCAACCCACTAATCCCACTACTGGGTGTCTTCCTGAAGGAAGGCGAGTTGTTATATCAAAACGACACTTGCACTCATATTTATCACAGCACTAGTCACCATAGCAAAGTTATGGAATCAACCTAAGTGTCCATCAACAGATGATTGGATAAAGAAAATGTGATATAGGACGGGTGCAGTGACTCACGCCTGTAACTCCAGCACTTCGGAAGGCGAAGGCGGGCAGATTACTTGAGGTCAGGAGTTTGAGACCAGCTGGGCCAACAGGATGAAACCCCGTCTCTACTAATAAAGTACAAAAATTGAGGTTGCAGTGAGTCGAGATCGTACCACTGCACTCCAGCCTGGATGACAGAGCGAGACTGTCTCGAAAAAAAAAAAAAAAAAAAAATGCCTGGGCACTTTTTTGTGGCTTATGCATGTAATCCCAGCACTTTGGGAGGCCGAGGTGGGTGGATCACGAGGTCAGCAGATGGAGACCATCCTGGCTAACACGGTGAAACCCCGTCTCTACTGAAATACAAAAAGTTAGCCGAGCGTGGTGGTGCGTGCCTGTAGTCCCAGCTGCTCCAGAGGCTGAGGCAGGGGAATCGCTTGAACCCGGGAGGTGGAGGTTGCAGTGAGCCGAGATCACACCACTGTGCTCCAGCCTGGGCAACAGAGCAAGACTCTGTCTCAAAAAAAAAAAAAAAGAAAAAAGAAAAATTGACATGTACACCATAGAATACTTACGCAGCCATAAAAAAGAACGAAATCATATCTCTTGCAGCAACAAGAATGGAGCTGGAGGCCAGTATCCTATGTGAAATAACTCAGAAACAGAAAGTCAAATACCACATATTCTCACAAGTGGGAACTAAACGATGGGTACGCCTGGATATACAGAAGGAAGCCACAGACACTGGGGACTCCAGAAGCGGGGAGGTTGAAAGTGGGGGTGAGGATTGAAAAATTACCTGTTGAGTATAATGTTCACTGTTCAGGTGACAGGCACACTAAAAGCCCAAACCTCACCAGTATGCAGTATATTCATGTAACAAACGTGCACATGTACCCTCTGGATCTTAAAATAAATGTGTGTGATTTTGTGTATGTAAAAGGCAAGGAAGATGATGTTCATAGAAACATTCAAACATTTGGTATGGTGCATGTCAATGTACAGTAGCGCCAAACACCTAATTTTCTGAGAATCCATTCTGCGCCAGGCCATGAGCTGAGTCATCTCAGATGAGACAACTTCCGTGCACTCAGGTGAGAAGAGAAGAGAACTAAGTCATCAGTGTGGAGGAGATGCACGTGAGGATAAAGAGGAATAGTTGAGAAGTTGTGTCGTTTTCTTTCCATTAGCAATGACAGGTTTTCTCCTCTGATGGACTTGAAAGGGCTCCCTTTTGCCGGTCCCCCTCCCCCCCCCACCCTACCCGCCAGCAATGAACTGCTGAACTTGCAAAAACCCTTGCAGAGTGCCGTGGGCTTCGTGATCTTGAGAAGCAGCCAAAACTGGAACAGCAAAAACCGTCAACGCTTGAGTAGAACAGAGACCGGTATTATGCATCCTAAACTTAGTGGGCTTTTACATTGTTAGGATGACACAGAAAGCACTTGTGCTCAGAAAAGAAACTGATCTAAAATGGAGGAAATATCCCTCCCTCCTTCCCCCTCCCCTACTGCATGCAGCCTTTGCTGTGTGGAATTGTTATTGGTGCATCAGCAGTTTCTGCTGCTTCTCCTATTTTATTCTTACCATCTCTGTGGACGTTGCAACACTAAAACCTTTAGTTGGTAGAGTTTTCTTGACTTTGGCAAATATTCCAGACTCGTTTGAGATCCCCAAATAAAAGTTTGTTTAAAGAGCAATTTTAGGCCGGGCACAGCGGCTCAGGCCTGTAATCCTAGCACTTTGGGAGGCCGAGGCGGGCAGATCACGACATCAGGAGATCCAGACCATCCTGGCTAACACGGTGAAACCCCGTCTCTACTAAAAATACAAAAAAATTAGCCGGGCGAGGTGGCGGCGCCTGTAGTCCCAGCTACTGGGGAGGCTGAGGCAGGAGAATGGCGTGAACCCGGGAGGCGGAGCTTGCAGTGAGCCGAGATCGCGCCACCGCACTCCAGCCTGGGCGACACAGCGAGTCTGGCTAAAACAACAACGACAAAAAAGAGCAATTTTAATTCTTGACCCTCCCTGCCAAAAAAAAAAAAAACTCCCCAAAAACACTATGGTTCACATTGACTTTTTCTTTTTTCTTTTCTTTTTTTTTTTTTTTTGAGGTGGAGTCTTGCTTCGTCGCCCAGGCTGGATTGCGGTGGCACGATCTCGGCTCACTGCAAGCTCCGCCTCCCGGGTTCACGCCGTTCTTCTGCCTCAGCCTCCCCAGTAGCTGGGACTACAGGCGCCCGCCGGCCACCTTGCCCGGCTAGTTTTTTGTATTTTTTTTAGTAGAGATGGGGTTTAACCGTGTTAGCCAGGATGGTCTCGATCTCTTGACCTCGTGATCCGCCCATCTCGGCCTCCCAAAGTGCTGGGATTACAGGCTTGAGCCACCGCGCCCGGCCTAGACTTTTTCTTTTTTTCTTTTTTCTGAGACAGAGTCTTGCTCTGTCACCCAGGCCGGAGTGCCTTGGCATGATCTCAGCTTACCGCAACCTCCACCTCCTGGGTTCAAGCAATTATCCTACCTCAGACTCCCGAGTAGCTGGGACTACAGGCTCATGCCACTACGCCTGGCTAATTTTTGTATTTTTTTAACTTTTTTTTTTTTCGAGATGGAGTCTTTCACTGTTGCCCAGGCTGAAGTGCAGTGGCGCGATCTCGACTCACTGCAAGCTCCACCTCCCAGGTTCACGCCATTCTCCTGCCTCGGCCTCCCAAAGTACTGGGATTACCATGAGCCACACACTCTGCCTAGCCTGTTTTCACTTTTTGACTATTATAAATAATGCTGCTGTGGATATTTGTGTGCAATATTTTGTGTGGATATTTGTTTTCAGTTCTCTTAGATATTATACTTAGGAATTTTTATTGTGGTCAGGAGATACTTTCTATGATTTCAATGTTTAAGTTTATTAAGAATTGTTTTGGCCGGGCGCGGTGGCTCAAGCCTGTGATCCCAGCACTTTGGGAGGCCGAGACGGGCGGATGACGAGGTCAGCAGATCCAGACCATCCTGGCTAACACAGTGAAACCCCGTCTCTACTGAAAAAATACAAAAAACTAGCCGGGCGAGGTGGTGGGCGCCTGTAGTCCCAGCTACTGGGGAGGCTGAGGCAGGAGAATGGCGTAAACCTGGGAGGCGGAGCTTGCAGTGAGCTGGGATCCGGCCACTGCACTCCAGCCCGGGTGACAGAGCGAGACTCCCTCTCAAAAAAAAAAAAAAAAAAAAAAGAATTGTTTTGGCTGGACATGGTGGCTCATGCCTGTAATCCTAGCACTTTGGGAGACCAATGAGGTCAGGAGATTGAGACCATCCTGGCTAACACAGTGAAACCCCGTCTCTACTAAAAATATAAAAAATTAGCCGGGCATGGTGGCGGGCACCTGTGGTCCCAGCTACTTGGGAGGCTGAGGCAGGAGAATTGCTTGAACCTGGGAGACAGAGGTTGCAGTGAGCTGAGATTGTGCCACTGCACTCCAGCCTGGGTGACAAAGTAACACTCTCTTCCCCCTGCCGCCAAAAAAAAAAAAATAATTGTTTTATGGCCTACCATGTGGTCTGTCCTGAAGATTATTCCATGTGTACTTGGGAAGAATGTGTATTCTGCTGTTGTGGGGTAAAGTGTTCTGTTGGCTTATAGCGTTGTTCAATTCCCCTACTTTCGGCCTTCTGTGTAGTTGTTTTATTATTGAAAGTAGGATATTTGATCGGGCGTGGTGGTTCATGCCTGTAATCCCAGCACTTTGGGAGGCCAAGGCAGGCCTTCTGCACTTGATATTTTAAGACTGTGATTGATGGCAGTTAGCTGAAAGTGGAAAGTGAAATCGATAAGGGGGAACTACGCTACATTTATTGTAACATGTTTTGAAATGTGTAGATGGGGGATAGATTTATTAATTGGTACACATATACAGCTTGATAGAATAAATTAGACTTAGTGTTGGGTAGATTAGTAGGGTGACTAGTTTACAGTAATATATATATATATATTTTTTGAGACAGAGTCTTACTCTGTTGCCCAGGCTGGAGTGCAGTGGCCAGATCTCAGCTCACTGCAAGCTCCACCTCCCAGGTTTACGCCATTCTCCTGCCTCAGCCTCCCGAGTAGCTGGGACTACAGGCGCCCGCCACCTCGCCCGGCTAGTTTTTTGTATTTTTTAGTAGAGACGGGGTTTCACCGTGTTAGCCAGGATGGTCTCGATCTCCTGACCTCATGATCCGCCCGTCTCGGCCTCCCAAAGTGCTGGAATTACAAGCTTGAGCCACCGCGCCCGGCCAGTTTACAGTAATTTATGGTATATTTCAAAATAGCTAGAAGAGAATAATTGGAATGTTTTGAGCCAAAAGACAAGCATTTAAGGCGATAGATATCCCAGTTATGCTGATTTGATCTTTACAAATTGTATAAATTATCACATGTACCCCCAATATACCCGTGTATACATGTGTTATGCATCAATTAAAACAATTTTCGAAAAGTATGCATATATTGTGGAATAGCTAAATCCAACTAATTAACATATGTATTACTTCACATACTAACGATTTTTTTCTGGCCAGTATACTTAAAATCTACTTCCTTAGCAATTTTCAAGAATACTATACATTACTGTACAATGTATTTACTGTACGTAACTGTACATAGTACGTAACTATACATACTATACATGTTATTCTGTCATGTTATACAGTAGAACTCTGGAATTCATTCCCCCATCTGATGGAAATTTTTTGTTCTTTGATTGACATCTCTGTTACAGCTTTCTGATGATTGGTTCGTTCTTTTTTTTTTGTCCGAGACAGAGTCTCACTCTGTCACCCAGGCTAGAGTGCAGTGGCACTATCTACGCTCACTGCAACCTCCCCGTCCCGGGTTCAAGCAATTCTCCAGCCTCAGCCTCCTGAGTAGCTGGGATTACAGGCTTATGCCACCAAGCCCAGCTAATTTTTGTATTTTTAGTAGAGATGGTGTTTCATCATGTTGACCAGGCTGGTCTCGAATTCCTGACCTCAAGTGATCCGTCTGCCTCGGTCTCCCAGAGTTCTGGGGTTACAGGTGTGAGCCACTGCGCCCAGCCGGTGATTGATTCTTGTGTCAATATATAGTATCTTTGTCTCTTGTGATTTTTGACTTAAAGTTTATTTGTGTGACTTAAAGTCACTGAAGTCTGATATTAGTGTAACTAACCAAGCTCTCTTTTAGTACTATTTGCATGGAATATCTTTTTGCATACTTGCATTTTCAACCTATTTTCGTCTTTGGATATGAAGTGAGTCTCTTGTAGATACCATAAGGTAGTTGAATCATGTTTTTTAAATCTATATTGCCAATCTCTGTCTTTTGATTAGAGAATTTAATCCATTTATATTGAAACCAATTACTGATAAGGAGTGACTTCTGCCATTTTGCTATTTGTTTTCTATATATTTTTCTTCCATTAATGCCTTCTTTTGTGTTTATTTTCTTGTAGTATATTGTTTTAATTGCCTCCTCATTTCCTTTTTTTTTTCCTTTTTTTTGAGACAGTCTCGCTCTGTCACCCAGGCTGGAGTGCAGTGGCGTGATCTCAGCTCACTGCAACCTCCGCATCCCAGGTTCATGCCATTCTCCTGCCTCAACCTCCTAACTGAGGCACCCGCCACCATGTCCGGCTAATTTTTTGTATTTTTAGTTGAGACGGGGTTTCACTATGTTAGCCAGAATGATCTCAATCTCCTGACCTCGTGATCTGCCCACCTTGGCCTCCCAAAGTGCTGGGATTACAGGTGTGAGCCACCACACCCGGCCCCTTTTCTGTATATTTTAAAGTTATTTCCATAGTAATTACCCTGGAGATTATAATTTATATCTTTAATTAATTAATTAATTTTGAGACGGAGTTTCACTCTGTTGCCCAGGTTGGAGTGAAGTGGTACGATCTCGGCTCACTGCAACCTCCGCCTCCTGGGTTCAAGTGATTCTCCTGCCCCAGCTTCCTAAGTAGCTGGGATTACAGGCGTGCACCACCATGCCTGGCTAATTTTTTTTGTATTTTTAGTAGAGATGGGGTTTTGCCGTGTTGGCCAGGCTGGTCTTGAACTCCTGACCTCAGGTGACCCACAATCCTCAGCCTCCCAAAGTGCTGGGATTACAGGCATGAGCCACCATGCCTAGCCTCATTATTGTAAAATTTTAATGTTTTAACTATTTATTGATATGTCATAGTCATGTTGATTTGAATTTCTTTCACTATTGCCTTTGAATCTTGTTATTTGTTTTTTGTAAACTGCTGTTTCCTTTGATCACTAGACACTTTATTAGCCTTTCATCTGTGTTGCAGTTTATCTGAGTCTGGGCCTGATCCAATGGGAGATGTCTCTGTGTGTGGCATGGTCCATCTTGACTGGAGACAGGCAGTTCCTCCTACCGGAGAACGCTTGTTGGGCCAGCCCCAGGGCCTCTTAAATCACTCCTTCATTCGGCAGAAATGCACAGATGCCTCCCGTGGGCCAGGTCTCTGCTGGTGCTTGGGAACTGGCAGGAACCAGACATTCCTGTCCCACACCTTGTGAACAGACAGACTTACAGGGTGGCACCAAGTAAGTAAGATGGGTGGGGTGTCATCTCAGAACATAGCTTTTCTGCTGAGCTGTGCTGGTTTGGTTTTGTTTTTGTTTTTGGGTTTTTTGTTTGTTTTTGAGACAGTCTCGCTCCGTCGCCAGGCTGGCATGCAGTGGCACCATCTTGGCTCACTGCAACCTCTACCTCCTGGGTTCAAGCAATTCTCCTGCCTTAGCCTCCCAAGTAGCTGGGACTGAGGCGCCCGCCACCACGCCTGGCTAAGTTTCTTTTTGTGTGTGTGCGTGTGTTTTAGTAGAGATGGGGTTTCACTGTATTGCCCAGGCTGGTCTTGACCTCCTGAGCTCAGGCAATCCACTCGCCTCGGCCTCCCAAAGTGCTAGAATTACAGGCGTGAGCCACCGTGCCCAGCTGCTGGTTTTAATTTTGTGTGGGTTTAGAAAAATATTGATGTTGGCTGGGTGCCATGGCACATGTCTGTAGTCCCAGCTACTCGGGAGGCTGAGACAGGAGAATCGCTTGAACCCTAGAGATGGAGGTTACAGTAAGCCAAGATTGCCCCACTGCACTCCAGCCTGGGCAACAGAGTGAGACTCTATCTCAAAAAAAAAAAAAAAAAATTGATGTCCTCATATTTGCCCATCATGTCCTTGAAATGAGAAGTTAGATTATTCCCTCCATCTCAGCAACTTGACCTTGGTGGGATCAGGAGGCCCAGTCCTCAGGGCGGACCTGGAGAAGGAATCCCTCTTGAGCACAGTGGGCCCAGGCCCTCCTCTGTGGGAAGCACAGGGCTTAGAACCTTTAGCTTTCTTCTGGAGGTTCACCTCCCCTGACAGGCACTTCCTTCCAGAACAGATGTCCCACTGCTTGCAGATGGCTGAGCCCCAGGAGACAGTGCTAGCACTTCCTCTGAGAGAAGGTAGGCGTCTCTCACCTGCACAGGTCAATCCCCACTGAGGTTTGGGGGCAAGAGGAAATGGAGAGCCCATGGCAGAACGATTTCCCTTGCATCCTTCCCGCAGCAACCCCAAGTTGTTCTTTCACCCATTTGCTCCTCTTCTTACCCAGTGTGGCTTGACGTCTGGGATGGTGGCAGGTGGGCGGGCGGGGGGACCACAGTATTCTGTCCTGTTTGCAGGGGTGCAGGCAGCTGCCACTGTGCCCATCCCCCTGTCCGGCCTGGAGGATGGCTTTTCAGACCATCCCCTGGACCAGGAGCCCCGCTGCCCTGCCCGGCGGCCCTGCAGCCCTGCCTCGGCTCCAGCTCCTACATCGCCAAAGAAGCCAAAGATGGAGGCGCCCGGGGACACATTTCCCACCGACTGGAGCCCCCCGCCCGTGGAGTTCCTCAACCCGAGGGTGTTGCAGGCCAGTCGGGAGGCCCCGGCCCAGAGGTGGGTGGGTGTGGCGGGCCCCCAGGACCTGAGGAGACTGGCCGGTGAGCTGCCCGAGGAGTTGGAGCAGGAACACCTGGATTTGGACCCGAAGAAGGGCCTGGCCTTGCCGGAGAAGCTGTTCTGGAACACGGCAGACCCAAGCCAGCAGGCTGCGGCCCCAGAGGTGAGCCTGTGTCCACCCTTGGAGGCCTCTCCTCCTTGGCTACCCATCTTTAGCCACCCCTTTTACAGCTACCCCAGGCCACCCCCTCCTCAGCCACAGCGCAGCTGCCCTTCCTCAGCCACTTCCCCTTGACCATCCCCCTTCAGCCCTTGGGCCCTCATGGCTGGAAGTGCAGGCCCCCAAGGCCAGGATGCACCTCGCCCTGTGTCTCCACCCGTAACTCCTGCTGACAGATGGCTTCGGGTGGCACCAAATTCTATGCCACTTCATGGGGCCCCTTGAGGCTTTCATGGCTGAGGTTAGGGTGATGGCCCCGGAGCAAGGAGGGCTCTCAGAGTTGAGCTCTGGGCTTGGTTGTCCGCAAAGACTCAAGCCGACTCTGGTCCAGTGGATGGGGAGTCCTAAATAGAACTTCGGTGATGAACTTCAAATTGGGAGTAAGCTCCTGCTGCTCTGTAGACTGCGGGGCATTTGCAGGCCGTGGATGGAGAGCACTTTTTCTAAGAATGGGCTTCAGCTGTTTGTAACAGCCTGAGAGAGAGAGAGAGAGAGAGAGAGGGAGAGGGGGACAGAGGGAGGGAGAAAAGGAGAGAGAGAGGGAGTTGGGGAGAGGGGGAGAGAGAGAGAGAAGGGAAGAGAGGGTGGAGAGGGAGGGAAGGAGAGGGAGAGGAGGAGAGGGCAATGGGGAGGGGCACAGTGGGGAATAGGATGGGGAGAGAAGCTCTTTGGCTTTGGTAGGGAATGATGTCAGATCATTGAGATTGAAGAGTGTGGTGCAGGATAGACCCTGGTGCACGATAGGCCGTGTGGCGGGATGTGCTGGCACCTGTGATGCGGTACTGTTTGTTGTCTCTGTGTGAAGTCTCTCTGAAAGCACATGAGGAATGCCCATCCTCTGGGCACCTGTGGGGAGGGAACAGGTGGCTGGGGGTGGGGGTGGGGGCAGGGAGACATTTTACCCTGCGCCTTTATACTTTCTGATTTTTTAATCATGTGAACATAGTATTTTTTCAGAAAAACAAACGAAATAAAGGGCTTAATACAGTTTTTTAAAAATTTTTTTCCCCTGTATCTTTGTCCTTCTGTGTCATCCTTATTCCCACGTCCTGTTTCTCCAGTTATCCTGGAGGGTCTCAGGAAGCTACTTCAACAACCTGGACTACTTACTGCAGGAGAAGAGGTGAGCACAGGGCGTGGCCTGTCGTGGGGTGCTTGTTTCTGCAGGGTTGGCAGCAGTCCCGGGACGCACTGCAGTCTGGTCAGAGGACGGCAGCCTCCCACCCAGACTCAGCGTGACCTGTGTGCTCTGATCAGTAACAGGCACGGGGGACGGTCGCCAGGGCAGGGAGTGACATCGTACCAAGGCAGAGAGCCCCCAGACTCCTAGCACAAACAGAGCCCTCCTTCTGGGTCCCCTCTCCACCTTGGCTCCATTCTGCCCAACTCTTGCCAGTCCTAGGGTGTCTCCTCCCACTCAAGGGTTACATGAGAGGGAAGTGGAAAAGCAGGACCGCTTTGTGGCTTAGGGTTACAGCCTGGCTGTGGCTGGAGGGTCATGCTGGGCAGATGGGACTTCCTAACATTTCTGCTGCCACCTTCTTCCCCAGCACGCAGGCATGCTTTGCCCATTTTCCCATCCACTCTGAGTTTCACGTTTGCCTTCTGCCCGCATATTAGCTTCTAACTAGCGCTCTCCCTGTCTGCCCTAAGTGGTTTCCAAAGACAGCGCAGAAGGCAGCAGTCACCTCTAATGAGATTGGAAATCCCTAGGGAGGTACAGGTGGCTGGAGACTGACGGGGGTCATCTTCATGGGGCCACGCTATTTGATGGCACGTGAGCAGGTTGTTCACACTTCCTAAGTCTTTGTCCTGTCCTGTTGTTGTGTCGTGTTGTTTTTGTTCAGTGCATGTCCATTGTGTTTGCAGAAGTTAAGTTGTGGGTGGGGGCAATGCCACTTGCGAACACCCAGCTCTCCTGGTGGGAGGACTGATGCCCTCTCTTTTGACCCTCCTCAGAGTTCCCAGCCCTGTTAGCAGGGAGCTCCTCATGCACTGGGATGAATTATTCTTCAGTCTGTTCCTGCCCCTCTGCCCCGCCATGGAGTCATGTCATCTGCCTCTGCTGTGCAGCCCCTCTGGGCTCCTCTGACCCGGGGACTTGCATTGTTTAGCTCCTTCACCTCAGTAGATTTTGTGCCATTAGATTGTACGTTAGGGAAGGGACCATGCCTATAGATTTCCACAGTGCCCAGCATGGTGATGGACATTTAGTAGACGCTTGAAATTATTGGCAGGAAAATGAGCAGCTGGGGCCTCCTCGTGCCTGCTTGTCAGTGTGCCTGGCATTGGGAGGGTCCTGCTGTGTGCTGGTCAGCTCGGGCTGCTGTAACAGGATGGCACACACTGGGGCTTGAACAACAGTTATTTCTCCCAGTTCTGGTGGCCAGCAGCCCAGGAGTGAGGCTGCGGTCGGTCGGTTCCTGGTGAGGGCTCTCTTGCTTCCTTCTTGCTGTGTCCTCCCACGTGGCAGAGAGAGCACAAGCTCTCCGGTGTCTCTTCTTTTAAGGACGCTAATCCTGTGGGATCAGGGCCCATCCTATGACCTCATTTTACCTTAATTACTTTCTTACTCCAAATACATCTACACTGGGGTTAGGGCTTCAACGTAGGGATTCTGGGAAGACAGACATTTAGTCCACAGCACGCTGTGTGCTGTGCCGTGCCAGGCTCTGGATAGTGGAGCTGATGGCACAGCCTCTGCTTCCCTGGCAATTTAGCATAATGATCTCATACTCCCTACACTGTCTCATCGCCACGGAGGAGCCCAGGAGAGGGACACCTAACTTGGAGTCAGAAAAGGCTCCCAGATATGTCCTTGTCACTGAACCTTGCAGGAAAAGAAGTTTGGTTTGGCAGGAGGGGGGTGACTGCATATGTAAAGGTGGGTAAGACAGACTGTGCTGGCCAGGACCCACATTCTCAGTGCAGAGGGGTTAGAGGGGCGAGGCAGGAGATGCAGCCAAGATGAGATGTGCAGGGGGCTGGAGCCTGAGGGGCCTTGTTGAACCCAAGGCTGAATTGTGGGAGAAACTGAAGCAGGCAGAGATATGTTTTCTCTTGTTTAAGAAAGCGCAGGCTGCATATGGAGAAGGGATGGAAAGGGCAAGAGAGGTACAGTGATGAGGGGCTGAGGGGGCCTGGGATGGGGCTCACAGCCAGGAGGCCCCTGGGAGGAGGGCGATGGGGCTTCTGGTGGGTCTGGTGGCCTGGGTGGTAGACATGGGTCATTGGAGGGGCCCGATCACATTCAGCTAGAAATCACTCAGTGAGTGGCTGGCTAGCAGGATCTGAGCTCACCACAGGCCTGGGGTAGAGAGAAAATGTTAGAGAACTGAGGACCCATGGGCACAACCAGGATGGGCACCTGGAGGGCCCAGACAGGGACTGGGGAGGCTCCCAGGGCCCTCTCCACAGCCTGGGCGTGAGGACAAGGAAGGCTGCGTTGGTTTGCAGGGCGGGAGGAGGGTGAGGGGTTGGGGCTCTGGCTAGGTAACAGGTGTGTGGGGCTATTGTGGGAGCCAGTTGAAAGAGGAAGTGAGGCACGCAGGGGCTAGTGGTGGAGAACAGAGCCCCAGGAGCCAGGCGGAAAGGGTAAGGAGAGAAAGGGAATGAGTCGGAGCAGAGGACTGCCCTAAGTGGCTGCAGTCAGGCCGTGCAGGTGTTGCGGATGCCGAACAGTCAGGGCACGAGCTCTTTCCTGGTCATGTGGCTGAGAAGCAGCAGGGTTAGCCCTCGGCCTTGGTGCATTAAAAAACAGAGTGAAGCCGAGTGCTTGCCTGCTGTCCCTTGAGAGGCTGAGGTGGGCCATCGCTTGAGCCCAGTCATTTGAGGCTGTCATATGCTTTGGTCACGTCTATAAAAAGCCGCTGCACTCTGGCCTAGGCAACACAGTGATGTCTGGTATCAAAAAAAAAGGGTACGCAAGTAAAGATGCATTGAAAGTTGTGTGGTGAGAACTGTCTCTTTGTGGCCCGCCTGCTCCTCTCTGCTCATCTGGGGAAAGCACAGTCTATGTAATGCAACCCGTCCCCATTGCCTTAAAAATCTGTGTGAGCGGCTTTGCAGGGAGACCAGCCAGGACGGCGCGGCCCCCTGGTCCTGAGGTCTTGTCGTGTTGGTGGAAATCCCTGCAGCCCAGGGACAGGGCTGCACAATGGGGAACAACACTGACCCCTGACTCTGGCCCTCGACTTCCTGTAGGGAACAGGCCCTGGAGCAGGAGCGAGAGAGGCTGCTTCTGCAGGAGTGTCTCAATCTCAACTCCTTGGAGCTTGATGAAGATGAAGTGCCACTCACACCCGAGCACAGGTGAGGGACAGGGGCCTGGCACCAGCCTCTGAAGGGGAAGGACTGAGGTGCCAGCCCTCCTCTGGGTTTGGACAGAGTTTTGACCAAAATGGTACAGCAATTTGTGTACTGTTGGTGAATTCTAAAGCTACCTCCTTTTCTTAAAGCCACATTCATTCATTGATTCAAGAAATACCTGATCACCTACTGTGCATCAGGGTCTCATTTGAGCCTTTGCCACACAGGGATCATAAAACACAGCTTGCTCTGCCCCAGTTATCTGCCCAAATTCATAGAACCAGATCTCTTGGGAAAATAACTACACAAAACCACGATCTAAATGAAATCTGCTTTCAAGGGGAGGTTATGACCATGTGAGATTTTTCATCTTCCCCTGACTGGAGAAGAGAAGGTAGCTCTGAGTGGGGGCCCTGATTTAATTGGGCCATTGGCTGGAGGGAGGGCTGGCTTCATCTCTACCTAGGAGCATCAGAGATGCCCAGGACCACAACCGAATCCATCTTCAGGGCACACTGTTCTCCATCTGTCTTGGTCTGTTGGGGCTGCTAGAACAAAGGCCCATAGACTGGTGGCTTCTAAGCAGCTGAAGTCTGTTTCCCACAGTTGTGGAGGCTGGCGGTCTGAGACCCAGGAGCCAGCAGGGTCAGTCCTGGTGAGAGCGCTCTTCCAGGTTGCAGACTGCCTAAGTCTCTGTGTCCTCACGTGACAGAAAGAGGCCAGAGAGCTCTCTGGGGCCCTTTCATAAGGGTGCCGATCCCATTGATGAGGGCTCCACCACCCTCATGCCTCGTCACCTCCCAAAGGCCCCACCTCCTAATACCTTCACCCTGGGGGTGAGGATTCAACACATGTATTTTGGGGAGACACAAACAAGCCTGTAACGCCATCCATTCACCCCCTTGTCCATGCGTTCATTCATCCATTCACCCAGCCGACATTTATTGAGTGCCAACCATGTGCCAGGCTCTGCTGTAGCTTCGGGATGTGGCAGGAACCAAACCAGACAGATCTCTGCCTTCCCGCTGCTTGAGCTTTCCTTCCGGAGACAGGCAGAAAATAAGATCAGTGAAGCCGTGCCACAAGGGGCTCCTGAGAAAGGCTAACACTGGGGCATAAGGAGTGCTGGGAAGGGTGTGGGCTCTGATGGTGAAGGGATGTGGGCGCTGGGAAGGGTGTGGACTGTGATGAGAGCTCAGGGAAGGCCTTGTGAGCAGGTCTTTCAAGTAGCACCTCGAAGAGGTGAGAGCCGGTTCCAGGGACCCTGTCGTGGGAGCACACCTGGCATGTGGGAGCCTGGAGGAGGGGGCTGGTGGGGGACAGATGAGGGAGACTAGGATTAGGCACTGGCTCTTGGAGGCTTTCCTCTGAGTTAATCGGACACATGTCTGCACAGGACCCTCTGGCTGCTGTGTTGCGGATAGACCAGTTAGGTGTGGAGGCCAGGGCAGAAGGAAGGGATCAGGAGCAGAGGAGGCCTTGGCAGGACTCCAAAAGTCATGATGGTGCTTGAGGATGGGGTAGACGCTGAAGAGTGGGCAAGTTCTGGGTGTATTTTTAGGGTAAGAAGGTATTGGAGAAAGAGGAATCAAAAGGGACCCCGGCAGCTTGGGTTTGAGCAACTGAAAGGTTGGAGTTATCTTTAAATAAATTGGGGAGGCTGGGCACGGTGGCTCATGTCTATAATTGCAACACTTTGGGAAGCCAAGGCAGGAGGAATGCTTGGGCCCAGGAGTTTAAGCCCCAACAACATAGGAAGATCTTGTCTCTCCTAAAACGTTTTTTTAAATTACCCAGATGTGGTGGCACATGCCTGTAGTTCTACCTACTAGAGAGGCTGAGATAGGATCACTTGAGCCCGGGAGGTTGAGGCTGCAGTGAGCTATGATCGCACCACTGCACCCCAGCCTGAGTAACACAGCAAGACCTTATCTCTTAAAAAAAAAATGGCCGGGCACAGTGGCTCACGCCTGTATTCTAGCACTTTGGGAGGCTGAGGCGGGCAGATCACAAGGTCATGAGATCGAGACCATCCTGGCTAACACAGTGAAACCCCGTCTCTACTAAGAACACAAAAAATTAGCCAGGCGCGGTGGCAGGTGCCTGTAGTCCCAGCTACTCGGGAGTCTGAGGCAGGAGAATGGCGTGGGCCCGGGAGACGGAGCTTGCAGTGAGCTGAGATCACACCATTGCACTCCAGCCTGGGCGACAGAGCGAGACTCCGTCTCAAACAAAAAAAAAAATGAGGGGAGATTGAGTGTTCTACACACTGCGGGTGGGATAGGCTTGGAATCAAGGATTCATTTGGGGCATCCTGGGGCAAGATCAGGGAGGCTACTTGGAGAGGCAAGCTTGGGAGTCGCTATGTACGGACGACATTTAAAGCCACAAAACCGGGGCTGAGTGCGGTGACTTTCGTCTTATAATCCCAGCCCTTTGGGAGGCTGAAACACGTGAATCACTTGAGCCCAGGAGTTTGAGACCAGCCTGGCCAACATGGTGAAACCCTGAACCCTGTCTCTACTAAAAAGAAAAAACTTAGCCGGGCGTGGTGGCGCGTACCTGTAATCCCAGCTACTCAGGAGGCTGAAGCAGGAGAATCCCTTGAACCTGGGAGCTGGAGGTTGCAGTGAGCTGAGATCACACTGCTTCACTCCAGCCTGGGTGACAGAGTGAGACTCCATCTCAAAAATAAAAATAAATAAAAAATAAATAAAGCCACCAAAGTGAATGATCACCTGGGGAAAGAGAAGAACAGGGGCCCAAAGGCATGGAGCCCATAGCATTTGGCAACCACAAGGAGGAGATGGCAAAGAAGATGGAGCAGGTTGCAGGGAAGCCAGATGCCTGGGTGCCAGGCTGCTGGCCCAGAGTGGGGATGATTGACATGATTAGAGATCACAGTGCCCTACACAGGAGCAGCTCTGCTGGAGGCAAACCTGACTGGAGTAGGCTCCTGGAAGAACAAGAAGGGATGAAGGAGAAGAATGGGCAGTAGCTGAAAAGGGAAGGTAGGGTTAGATCAGTGGGGTGGTTTCTTTCTGTGTCTTCTCTCTGTTTCTGTTTCTTTGATGGAGGGGGTAACAGCACATCTGTAGGCCAATGGTAGTGACCAAGAGAGCGGGGAATGGATGCTAGGGAGGCTGGAGGGGAAACTTGAAGAACATGTGCTTTGAGCTGCAGGGGAGGAGGTGGCCCCAGCTGTGTGGCCAGGGCAGGTCAGGCAACACAACCCGGCTCCTCTGCCCCCGGGCCTTGCTGCTTCTGTGAGCCTGACCCAGGTGTGACTGAGCACTGGCCTAAGCACCACATGGGCGAAGTTTTGTTGCACATCCTAGGTCCACATTCTGCATTCACTCCTTAAGGGCCTGTTGAGTGATAACACACAGACTTCCTGGTGGCAGGATGTGGCCTGCTTTTAGGATCCTCACATTGCATGGCTGCCCAGAGATAAGTTACGAGCCATACCTGGGCTGGCCATTTGCTGTTTTGTTTTGTTTTGTTTTTCTGATAATCATCTGTCTCTCTTTTTTTCTTTTTTTTTTCGAGATGGAGTCTCGCTCTGTCGCCCAGACTGTAGTGCAGTGGTGTGATCTTGGCTCACTGCAACCTCTGCCTCCCGGCTTCAAGCAGTTCTCATGCCTCAGCCTCCCTAGTAGCTGGGACTACAGGTGTGCACCACCACACCTGGCTAATTTTTATATTTTTAGTAGAGACAAGGTTTTGCCACTTTGGCCAGGTTGGTCTTGAACACCTGGGTTTCCGGGCTCAAGTGATCTGCCTGCCTCGGCCTTCCCGAGTGCCGGGATTACAGGCGTGAGCCACCATGCCCAGCCTGATAATCATGTCTTAACTAAATCAAGGATCAGCAAACTTTGTGAAAAGTTTGTAAATAGCAAATATTTTAGGCCTTGAGGACCGAGTGGTCTGTGTCAACTCTGCTGCTGCGGCAGGAGGCTGCTGCAGACACTGGGTGAATGAAGGCGCATGGCTGTGCTGCAGAATTATTGCAGAAACAGGCCCCACGCAGGACTCACCCTACACGATGTACTTTGCCTGGCCCAAGTTAGAAGGACCCCTGCCTCCTGACTGGTGCCAGTTTTTACAGTGAAAGTTTGGGAATGTGTTGCGATTTGAGCAGCCATCCCAGATGGACAAAGAGAGCTCCTCGCATACTGCCCAGAGGTCCAGGGAAAGGCAGCCGGCGGTGAAGTCCCACATGGACTCCCACGAGGCCGGTGCTGCTTCCTGTCTGATGTTGCAGGAAGCATGTGGATGGACACGGTGGGGCATGAAGCCTGAATTTAATTACTGTGTTTAGGGCCAAAGGCCTTCGGCAAGAGCACTTTGGCAACATTATATTTGATGAAAGCAACTTTCTCTCTGAGCTGAGGTGCATGGATTTGGTTTCCAGGTTCTCCACTCACTAGCTGCATAACCATGGAATCAAATTACCTTTTAAAACCTAAATCTCTGCAGCAAGAGTAATTCTTCCAGCCCTGTATATTTCTGCCGAGTACCTCCAGCATTCCAAAGTCATGGCTTGGATGTTTTGAAACTGCTCACAGAACGGGAGTTATCTGTGCAACCAGCTTAATGCAGAAGGTAGTCCTGGCTTTGAAAGCGCTGGTAATGTGCTGGGCGCGTGACATTTTCCAGTGGTGCTTTGAGAAAGCCTCTTTGCCGACAGCCACTTTGAGGTGGTGGTTTTGATATGGGATCATTTGGATGGGACTGTTCAGCTTTACAAAAGTCATTCACCAGTGTACAAAGCCAGCGGCCTCTTCCATCCCTGAATAGGGCCAGGGAAGGGGGTGCAGGTCAGGAAGGGGTGCTTAGGGTGGGGGCTGACCACTGCCTGCCAGACAAGGCGTCATCTAATTGCCACAACTGCCCGTCGCAGAAAGGACCCCTGACAGTCCTGAGCAGCATCTGTGCATGCTCTAACAATCGGCTTGCGTCTTGAATGGGTGACATCCTCAATTCTCCATTTCTTAAAATTAAAAGACCTTGCGTGTGTGCTGAGCCTGGGGCAGAGGCAGATACTTAAACCACAACATCATCCTTTATTCTCAGCTCTAGGCTGCACAGGAAATCCCCAATTAGATGTGTAAGAGTCGCCTCAGAACTCTTAATAATGCACATACATTACAGCCAACATCACAGAAGTCCCTTCAAAAGATGGTTTTAGGGACAGGGCTAGGACCCCTTTATAGATTAGCCTCGTTCTTGGCTTTTTTGTCTTTGTCTTTTTCTTTTTCTTTTTCTTTTCTTAGACGGAGTCTCCAGCCAGGACTGGAGTGCAATGGCACGGTCTCGGCTCACTGTAGCTTCCACCTCCTAGGTTCAAGCAATTCTCCTGCCTCAGCCTCCCTTTTATTTTCCCCTCTTTGAGACAGAGTCTCGCTCTGTCACCCAGGCAGGAGTGCAGTGGCACAATCTCGGCTTACCGCAACCTCCACCTCCCAGGTTCACGTGATTCTCCTGCCTCAGCCTCCCGAGTAGCTGGGATTACAGGTGCCAGCTACCATGCCCAGATAATTTTTGTATTTTTAGTAGAGACGGGGTTTAACCATGTTGGCCAGGCTGGTCTCGAACTCCTGACCTCAGGTGATGCGCCCACCTCGGCCTCTCATAGTGCTGAGCCACCACACCTGGCCTAGGCTTTTAATCATTTGCTCATTTTTTCAGAGTAAAAAACAAGCAATAGATACAGAACTCTAATGGCAGAGACATGAACCAAGCAGGAACTTGTTTTACCGTTTGTGTGGTGGTTTGGTGAGATGCTTCTAGAAGCCTGCCAGGGTCAGAGTCCTCCCGGGTCTGCAGCATCATTCCCGTTTGTTGTGCCATTTCATTCTCAGGACCACCCTGTGACGTGTGTAAGGGCCTTACCTTGGGTCACTTAGCCAGAAAGTGAAACAGGTTCCACGTGCTAGGCTGGTGGGCCGAAGGCGACGCACGCCACACCCAGTGCCATCTGCTCATGTTCAGATCCTAAGGGGGCCTCTGGGCTGTTCCGCCCTTGGGTTTGCTGTCTCAAGCAGTGGGCCTGGCTGGGAACCAGGGAATGGGCCGTCTCTTGATGAGAGGAGGAGAGGCAGTGTCTAGAGCTTGTTTTGTTTTATTGTTCTGTTGTTAGATGTGTGTTATGTTTGTTATATTGCTATAAAATCAAGCAGAACACACTTACATGAAGTAAAGAGGAAGTTGCCTTTTCCTCTTCCCTCCCTCTGATTCTGCTCCCTGGGGTGACCCTCAATCGTAGTGGGATATGTCGTATGCTGGGGGTGGGCATTGCATGTGTCTGAGCACGTCTGTGTCCATGCGTGTGTGTAGGCTTGTGTGTGCGTGCACCGACACACACACACACAGCCTCTGCTGCTGTTTTCACCCATGAACTTACTGGGTTCAGCCACGTTGCCGGTCCTTCTTTATGTAGATTTAGTTCATTCTTGGGAAACATCTTCGCTGCCTCCCTTTTCCCCATCCTCATTTCAGTGGATCATTAAGTCCTGAAAGTTTTCACCTCTCTCTGATACTGTTGAAACGTATCCCTTCTCCTCGTTCTTTCTCTGTCCATGGGGCCAGCTTCCGTCCACTAAATCAGACTTTCTGTGCCGGGCCAGGCTGGTCCCGGGATCTGCATTGCAGCAGCTGCCTGGGTGGCTCTCAGAGCCCTGGAGCTTGAGGACTGCCAGCCCTGAGGGAGAATCCGGGCTCCTTCATATGGGCTCGAGACCCTCCTGCTACCTCCTGCTTCTGCCCACGCCCATGCCGCCTGCTTGCCAGCCTTCCTGCCCCTGCCAGGACTCCCTCCCTGACCCTGGCCACACCCAGCACTCCTCTCCTGGGCCCTTAGGGAGCCACCCTGTAGGCCTCTCTGTCCACTCGCCAGAGGGGATTGCCGTGGTTTGTTTATGCCCTTCCTGGGTGGTCCATTCCCGACTCACCTTCCGTACCTGGCATTGTAGATGTGCAGTGAGTGAAAAGTCTGACCTGACAGAGCCAGTGGGTGGGGTTGGGTCTTCTGGCTCCTGGACTGGTGCCCTGAGCAAGGGATGGGCCTTATTGATGGGAGAGTGAAGGGCTCCTGCGTGCCCAGGTGAGCTCTTCTTCCATCAGCAGGTGGCGCTGTCCCCCTGGTCTGCCTAAGGACTGCAAGGGGGGAAGCCCCTGGCCCTCCTCTGTCCTTCCCTGGGCCAATGGCCGTGCCTCAGGCCAAGGTGCACCTGCTGATAGCCGGCCCTCCTGTCCCTTCCCTTGCCAGGACGCTGGTGGAAAAGTACTCAGTGTCCCTGCAGACCATCCCACCGGTCCATCCAGGTGAGACTGTGTTTCTGCCCAGGCGTCACCCCCTGCCATGCATCCTGGACTCCTCACACCTGAAGCCACGCAGCCACCTGGAAGGGCTGTTCCTTAGGTAAGTGTGGGGAGGAGGGGTGAGGGGGTGGTGCAGCCTGTCCAGGACCCCTCCCTCCTGGAGTCCAGAGATAAGGGCCACCCGAAAGGGGGAAATTTGAAGAGGTGATCAGGCCAAATTGAATGTGTCAGTTTTTAGAGAGATAGGTGATGTTGTCTACTTACAGTATTTCATTTACTAATTTTGTTGCACATAATTAAAACGTTCCCCCATTATAGCAGATAGCCAGTTGTTCATTTCATTTACAGGTTCATGTTACTTTTTTCTCCCCTACGCCCCAGTGTTGCAGAACAGCAGACTCACCATGCGTGGCTTGGGCCTGGGTCTCTGTCAGCACTGGCTCCTTCCTGAGCCATCCAGGGCATGTGATGGGCCCTTCCACCTACTTGTTGGAGGGGCTTCAGTGTGTGATGCTGACACTAAAAAGCCTGTCCCCAGCCGCAGGCACACATCCTAACAATACAACAGCTGTCTTATTCTTTGTGGGAGTAAATTCATGATCATTATCACATAACCATTGACTATATTGCTTTTTGAGAGAGTTTTTAAGATTTACCACAACCATATCCAACATTTGGAATTAGGAGCTAATATATCCAAGAAGAAGAGGAAGGAAAGCCTGCAGGGTTCAGTGCAGCGGCGTCTGCTGGGTGCTCACACAGGCTGGTGCCCTGTGGGGCTGGAGGCCAGGGCCGTGGAGAAGGGCCTGTCCTCGCCCACCCAGTGAGGAACACAGGTGGAGCTGCTTCTGTGGTCTCTTCGGCCACCTTAGGACTTGAACGCCAGAGTCTTGCTCTCTTCTCCAGTTTTACAGGGCTTATGTTTATTTCATGAATTCCAAGTCCATCTTATGATACAAGGTTACTTTTAACATTTTCATATGCTTCCTTTAGAAGTTTTTATCGTGGAAAGTTAACAAGTACATATTAAAGTATAGAGAACCATATAACGTTCCTCCACACTCCCGTCACTCACTTTCAACAAGGATCAACTCAAAGCCAGTTTTGTTTCCTCTCAACCTCTGCCCACAACGCCATTACCTCAGGATTATTATTATTTTTTGAAATGGAGTCTTGCTCTGTTTACCAAGCTGGAATGCAGTGGCGCGATCTCGCTCACTGCAACCTCCGCCTCCTGCGTTCAAGTAATTCTCATGCCTCAGCCTCCTGAGTAGCTGAGATTACAGGTGTCTGCCACTACGCCCGTCTAATTTTTGTATTTTCAGTAGAGACGGGGTTTCACCATGTTGGTCAGGTTGGTCTCGAACTCCTGATCTTGTGATCCACCCACCTCGGCCTCCCAAAGTGCTGGGATTACAGGCGTGAACCACTGTGCCCGCCCACCTCAGGATTACTTTTTTTTTTGAGACGGGGTCTCGCTCGTCACCCAGGCTGGAGTGCAGTGGCGCGATCTCGGCTCACTGCAAGCTCTGCCTACCGGGTTCACGCCATTCTCCTGCCTCAGCCTCCCGAGTAGCTGGGACTACAGGCGCCCACCACCTCGCCCGGCTAATTTTTTGTATTTTTATAGAGACAGGGTTTCACCATGTTAGCCAGGATGGTCTCGATCTCCTGACCTCATGACCCGCCCATCTCAGCCTCCCAAAGTGCTGGGATTACAGGTGTGAGCCACCGCGCCCAGCCCACCTCAGGATTACTTTTAAGCAAATCCTCAGACACAGAAAATTTAATCTACAACTACTTCAGCTTGTGTCTCTAAAACATAAGACTCTATTTTTAGACATAACTTCGGTATTACTATCATACCTGAAGAAATAGTAATTTCTTAATAGTGCTAATATTAGTGCTCAGATTTCAATTTTCTTTCTTTCTTTCTTTCTTTTTTAGTGTTTTGAGATGGAGTCTCACTCTGTCACTCAGGCTAGAGTACAGTGGCGCCATCTCAGCTCACTGCAACCTCCGCCTCCCTGACTGAGGTGATCCTCCCACCTCAGCCTGCTAAGTGGCTGGGATTACAGGTGTGTGCCACTGCTCTAGGCTAATTTTTGTATTTTTTGTAGAGATGGGAGTCTCGCCATGTTGCCCAGGCTGGTCTCGAACTCTGGGGCTCAAGTGATTCTCCTGCCTCAGCCTCTCAAAGTGCTGGGATTACAGATGTGAACCACTGCACCTGGCCTTCAATTTTCTTAGTTTTTTTTTTTTTTTTTTTTTTTTTTTTGAGACGGAGTCTCGCTCAGTCGCCCAGGCTGGAGTGCAGTGGCGTGCTCTCGGCTCACTGCAAGCTCCGCCTCCCGGATTCATGCCATTCTCCTGCCTCAGCCTCCCAAGTAGGTGGGACTACAGGTGCCCACGCCCGGCTATTTTTTGCATTTTTAGTAGAGACGGGGTTTCACTGTGTTAGCCGGGATGGTCTCGATCTCCTGACCTTGTGATCTGCCCGCCTCGGCCTCCCAATGTGCTGAGATTACAAGTGTGAGCCACCGCGCCTCGTGATATTTTTTATGGATTCTTCAAATCAGAATCTGAACAACGTCCGAACATTGCAATTAGATAAAATGTTAATAATGAAATAATAATTACACTGATGCCCTAACGTATTTAACCATTTTTCTCATTTTTTGAACGTAGAAGTTTTTTCCAACTTTTATTTTTATTTTTTTTATTTTTTACTTTTTATTTTTTTTATTTTTTTTGAGGCGGAGTCTCGCTTTGTCGCCCGGACTGGAGTGCAGTGGCCGGATCTCAGCTCACTGCAAGCTCCGCCTCCCGGGTTTACGCCATTCTCCTGCCTCAGCCTCCCCAGTAGCTGGGACTACAGGCGCCCGCCACCTCGTCCGGCTAGTTTTTGTATTTTTAGTAGAGACAGGGTTTCACCGTGTTAGCCAGGATGGTCTCGATCTCCTGACCTCGTGATCCGCCCGTCTTGGCCTCCCAAAGTGCTGGGATTACAGGCTTGAGCCACCGCGCCCAGCCTTTCCAACTTTATTATAAATAATATGGTGGGGAATATTGGGGAGTATTTATCTGGAGGTCTAAAATGTGTTCATAGTTGCAGTGTGAGGTCATTGGGTTTGAGTGTAAGAATGTAAGGGTTCACATCACCATGTTGGAAAGGTATTTAATAAAGAGATATATGGTGAAAAGAAAAGAGCTGAAGAAAGGAGAGAGCCAAAGAATGTCTGGGCAGGAACTGAGGTGGACAGCGGAGAAAGGAAGACGTCTTCCTGGGCTGCTTCAGTGTGTGCCGACAGCAGGTTTTCTGTTCCAGAGTGGATGGCAGGCAGGAAGTGCTGGACAGATGAGATGGCGCGTGGAGCGGTGACCTGGGATCAGAGCAGGCCTGCCAAATGGAGCCAGGTGGCTGCCCAGCTTCCCTGGAGTGAGGGCTCAGACCCTCCTCCCTGAGATGTGCTAATGGGGCTGGGTAGAGAGGGTGCTGCCAGCACCTGAGATCTGCAGCCTTAGGAAATGGCTTTGGGCTTTCTGGAAGGAATGCGTGCTGTGTGGCTCTGACTCAGTCCTGGGACCTCTGCCGGGCAGTGGCGAGGCCACGTCCTGGAGGTCGCCATTTAGTCCTGGGTCATCTTTCATTTCCTGCTTGTGCCAAGGACTTCAAGGCCAGACTAGTCAGTTGTTCAATAATAACGTTACCATATTCAGCCAGAAACGTGGCCATGGTGGCGGGTGACAAGGGGATCTCTTAAGCAGTCAGCCGGGCACAGCGGCTCACACCTGTAATCTCAGCACTTTGGGAGGATCGCTTGAGCTCAGGCGTTCTAGACCAGGCCTGGCCAACATGGGGAAACCCCATCTCTACCCCAAAAAATGCAAAAAAAATTAGCCATGGGTGATAGCACGCCTGTGGTCCCAGCTACTCGGCCGGCTGAGGAGGGACAATTGCTTGAGCCTAGGGAGGTTGAGGCTGCAGTGAGCCGTGATCATGCCAGTGCACTCCAGCCTGGGCAACAGAGTGAGACCCTGTCTCAAAAAATAATAATAATAAATAAAAAGCCATCAGTCGAATTCCACACACAAAGTTGCCACTGTGGTCTGTGGCCATGCTGCCCTGAACATGCTGAATGTTCTCTCATCTCAGAGGCTGAGCAGGGCCTGGCCTGGTTAGTACTTGCTGGGAGAAAGTTCATGCTGTGTGAGCTGTGAGCTGACAGCTAGGTTTTCGTTTTCCTGGTTATACCACCTGTATATTCCTAATTTTCTACAATGAACGTAGATCATTTTTATCATTAGAAGGGGGGAAGTCAATGCCATTGTTTTAAAAATCAGCTCTTGAAATAGATTCACTTCTCCTTACCTTTCTGTGAAAGGGGGAAGATATCTTCCCTCTGAACAAAGTAGGCAATAGCACAAATTAAGCAGTTTGTTTCAGATTGCATGGGTGGGCTTGGCCTCTGCGTCCCAGCAGCTGTCCTGTTGCATGTATCCAGGTTTATGTGTAAGAACCCTCCTCCCAGGGAGCCTGCCTTGGGAGTGCATGTGGTCCAGATGACCCCCTCATCCATCACTAAGCTAGCTGTGCATCCTGGGGTCAGTCCCTTGCCACCAGAGTCACGTCATTGTGACGGAAGCTGATACCAGCTGATTGCAGGAGCTGAACTTTTTTCTTCTTCCCTTGACAGTAATTCCAAAGGAAATCCACTGCTCCCGTCATGGAAAAGTGTCAGGACCAAAGCCCACATCCCACTCACGGTCGGAAGTTGGAAGGGTGGAGTTTGTCTGCCCTGCTCAGTCAGTCATAGGCCCCCCACAGTATTTGCAAGGATATTGGGGTCCCCGTTTGTCCTCTGGTTGCATCTGCCACTATTGGTGCGAGGACCAGCCTGCTTTCCAGAAGCCCGATGCATGAGCCAGGGCGTTCCTCTGTGAGTATCCAGCAGGCAAGGGAACAAGGAGGTGGATGAGGCTGAGCTTCTACCGGAGGCCCGGCAGCCCCACCTCTTGTTTGTCACTAGCTTCTCTTCCTGGAGGAAGAGGCCAGGGTTGAAGCCCAGGTGCAATAAATCCAGCAGTTCTGAAGTGTGGAGAGGGCTGAGCCTTCCAGCTGGCTGCATCTGCCCCCCAAAATAAAGAGCAAGCGGAGGTAGCAAGCAGGGCCATTACGGGATCCCTGAGTTTCTGCCTGTGGTAATGCTCACTTATTTATTTTTTTTGGAACGAAGTTTTGCTGTTGTTGCCCAGGCTGGAGCGCAATGGTGCGATCTCGGCTCACTGCAACCTCTGCCTCAGGTTCAAGTGATTCTCATGCCTCAGCTTCCTGAGTAGCTGGGATTACAGGCGTGTGCCACCACACACGGCTAATTTTTTTTCTTTCTTTTTTTTTGAGACAGAGTCTTGCTGTGTCGCCCAGGCTGGAGTGCAGTGGTGTGATCTTGGCTTACTGCAAGCCCCGCCTCCCGGGTTCACGCCATTCTCCTGCCTCAGCCTCCCGAGTAGCTGGGACTTACAGCGCCCACCACCACGCCTGGCTAATTTTTTTTGTATTTTTTAGTAGAGATGGGGTTTCACGGTGTTAGCCAGGATGGTCTCGATCTTCTGAGGTCATGGTCCTTCGGCCTTGGCCTCCCAAAGTGCTGGGATTACAGGCGTGAGCCACCGCACCCAGCCTTGCGCTGCTAATTTTTGTGTATTTAGTAGAGATGGGATTTTACCATATTGACCAGGCTGGTCTTGAACTTCTGACCTCAGGTGATCCCCCGCCCCCCCCCCCCCGCCTCCCAAAGTGCTGAGATTACAGGCATGAGCCACCATGCCCGGACAACACTTGCTTATTTTTATTTCATTTTTTTCTTGATTTTAGTCAGGCCCATGTTCTGCTGCCCATGCTGGGGTGCGGTAGTACGATTACAGCTCACCGCAGCCTCCAAGTCCTGGCTCAAGAGGTCCTCTTGCCTCAGCCTCCCGAGTAGATGGGATCACAGGTGTGCACTACCGTGCTCGGCTGATCTTTATTTTTTTAGAGACAGGGTCTCACTTTGTTGCCCAGGCTGGTCTCGAACTCCTGGCCTCAAGCTATCCTCCTGCCTGAGCCTTCCAAAGTTCTGAGATTATGGCCAAGAGCCACTGCATCTGGCCTCTCTTATTTTATTTTATTTTATTTTTTTGAGGCGGAGTTTCACTCTTGTTGCCCAGGCTGGAGTGCAATGGCACGATCTCGGCTCACCACAACCTCCGCCTCCCAGGTTCAAGCAATTCTTCTGCCTCAGCCTCCCTAGTAGCTGGGATTATAGGCATGTGCCACCATGCCCAGTTAATTTTGTATTTTTAGTAGAGACGGGGTTTCTCCATGTTGGTCAGGCTGGTCTCGAACTCCCGACTTCAGGTGATCCAACCGCCTCAGCCTCCTAAAGTGCTGGGATTACAGGCGTGAGCCACTGTGCCCGGCCCTCTCTTACGTTTAAACAAAGGAAAGAAAGAAAGAAAAAGGTCATAGGTGAAAGCTTTGGTTGCTGTTGGTTTCTGTTGTATTTAGGCATTTTATTCAGACTGATTTGAGTAATTTGGCAAAGGCCCAGTAGCTGATACTTATAAATAACTATACTTGCTGTTTATCCTTTGGCCATCACTTGGGATTCTCGAGGCATTTAGAGACCTTGCCCTCTGGGACTGCTGCCCATAAAATAAATGAGGTTGAGGCGGGAAGAATCTTCCCTTGGGCGTGGTGAGGAACAGAAACTCCAAGATGAAGCTGGTCAGAGCTCTGCTCGGAAAGCCCCGGGTGCTGAGCCCAGCTGCCCCCATTTGCTGTCACTGGTTTTGTGGGTTTCCCAGTTGTAGCTGATGTCCTCCCGTTGCTTCCTTCTGCTCCAGTGGGTGGTGAGGGTGGAGGCAGGCACCTGCCCGCTGTCATTGCTGTTGTGACTGGGGATTAGCAGTGTTCTGACTCTGACTGCTCCCTCCTCACCTCCAGTCACAGCTGAGGACTCCGATGGGAACCTCCCTTCATGGGATCCTCAGGGCTGACAGCTGGGGGCTTCCCACTCAGCCAGGCTCGTGCGGCATCTGCTGCTGATGGAGGCTCTGTCCCTCCCTCTCTCCCTCCAGGGTCCTCCAGCATTCTCAGGATAACTTCTGACCTCAGCATTGGCTTGGCCGTGGACAGAGTCCCCTTGGACCCAGCCTCTGTTCTTGATGTGGGGACGTGACTCTGACAACAGCCAATTCCGTCACCCAAGGCGTTTGAGCTTTCACCACACACCCCTCCCACCCCCTTTCCTTTTCCTCCAGGCTTCCCAGCCCAGGTGCTGCTGTTGGGACTCTGCTTCCTTCCCCAGAGTCAGGGCGTTGTCTGTACACGAGGCCCATTCCCTGCCCAGCAGCCAAGCTTGAGGTCATCCTGTGGCACCCTGAAGGACGTGGAAGGGCCTGGCTGAGCCAAGGCGAAGCAGCACTCCCTTCCCGCCGAGCGTGCATTCAGCCTGCAGAAGGGAGTCCTTGCCTCTAACCCTAAACACAGAATTCCTTGAAAGCCAGTCATCCCAAGGCAGAGCAGGCCTATGTCCTTTCTGGCTTTCTCTTGCTCCTGGTCCCGTAGTCAAAATTTTCTCAGCAGCAATGAACTCAGAGGCCAATCAGTCATTTCTCTGGCAGAAACTGCGAGGCCCACGTAGCAGACGGGAGATGTTGCAACTGTGGGGTCTCTCCCTTGGAGCAGCAGTTAGAAATGTGTTGATCTGAGCCAACAGGGCCTTGTACAATCAATTCTCCCACCAAGAAACTGGCGGGGTGCCCCCTCCAGCAGAATGCCAGAGCCAGCGTCTCCTTAGAGTCCCTGAAGCGCCAGCCTCCTCACCACATGGCCACTGTCGGGGTTCTGCCAATTTGCAAGGTCCTCCAGACATTGTTTACACATGGGTATTGTCTGCGTTCAGGCTGCTGTGCATGTTCTTGAACCACATGCGTTTTGTTGGGGTCAGTCCATGAAAGTCTCCATGTGACTGGGCACGTTGATAGAGTGGAGCATGCCAGCAGTCCTGGGGTGCACACGTGTTTGTATGTACAAACGAAGGTCTATTTCAGGGCGGTAAACTTCACAACCACAGGAACAAAGCTGCTTTCTCCTCTGAACTTAAATGACTTAGAGAGAAAACATGCAATTTGTAAATTGCCTGGACATTCTCAGAGAGACAGCAGCTTGGCTCAGAGGATAATCTTTGTTTTGTAGCATTCTGTTCCTGGCAGATTATAGTATGATGTCCTTTTTAAAGGAGAAGGAGGAGGAGCAGAAGGAGGAGGCTAGGCTGACTGAAAAACTGGAAAACTTTTTATCTAGGGTGGCAATGTTAAGTACTTTCTAAAATGTTCTTTGCATGCATTTGGGCAGTTAAAAAGAAAAACAAACGTGAACTTACGTTTTCATTTCCTGGAATCCATGTTACTTATCTTTGGGATGTGGTCTAGAGAGAGCAAGCAAAGATGGTGGTCACAAAATGCACAGGACATAGGAGAATCCTACCCCAAACCCAGGCTCTCTGGGGATGACCGGGAGCTCAGGAACGGGGACAAAGTCCAGCCAACCTCCTATAAAATGACTTCTGAAGCACCTTCTTCTACCGGAGGCCCTACCACCATATGAAACATTGCAACAACTCATTTTGCAGAGACCTGGTATCTTGTAGGTCAGAGTGATCTACCAGGGCAGCGGTCCCCAAGGCAGGGCTCGTCTCCACACCAGCGCTGATTTTGAGAGCTCCTGTTAGGAGAAAGAAGCCCGAGGGGGTAGCATGAATGGGCACACGGTCACGGCCACAGCCACGTGGCTGGTCTGAGCACGGCTCCATCCCTGGAATCTGGGACACTTGCGGCTCACATGGTTTCTGAAGAATCCTCTATGGAACTCTTGTTTGGTATTTCCTTCCCAGAATGTCTTCATCCTGGGCCCCTTTCTGTTATTTTCCCGTCTTCTCAGGTGTCCTCTTTGTGTCTGAAAAACATAAGGCAGAGCAGAAACACCCTGTGTAACCAGATCTCGAGACGCTGGCCTCGTAGGGGTAATCCTGTCCGCCCCTTGCAGCTGGAGGAACCTGAGGCTAAGACACCCACTACTGGCCTCACTCCTCACCTTTCCATACCCCTGGCAAATATCCCACCTTCCCCTGTGGCCAAATGGAAAGGGCAGACTGCATTGTCCTACCATGTTTTTTTTGTTTGTTTGAGACGGAGTCTTGCCCTGTTGTCCAGGCTGGAGTGCAGTGGCTCGATCTCGGCTCACTGCAACCTCTGCCTCCCAGGTTCAAGCAATTTTCCTGCCTCAGCTTCCCGAGTAGCTGGGATTACAGGTGCATGCCACCATGCTTGGCTAATTTTTGTGTTTTTAGTAGAGACAGGGTTTCACCATATTGGCCAGGCTCGTCTTAAACTCCTGACCTTATTATCCACCCGCCTTTGCCTCCCAAAGTGCTGGGATTACAGGCGTGAGCCACTGCATCCAGCTACCTGCCGTGTGTTTTAAACGCTGTGAGGTGTGTTCATGCAACATGCAAGAAGAGCAGATGATTCTGATGCTCGCCTGGGTTCTTTTCCTTCTGACAGATCCGTGCATTGAGGGCTCGAAAAGCACATTTGTCTCCAGTGTTACAGATATGCTTCCCAACAGCCAGTGAAGCTGGGTAGTGACAGCCTCCCGCGGTGTCACGGAGACAAGTGTGCTGGCACGGAGGCCTCCCCTAACCTCAGTCCTCTGCCCCCAGCTCCCCGCCAGCCCAACAGCTCTCCTTCCTGCACAGCGGCCTCCTGAGCACCCTCTACCTGCATGTGCCTGACTGCCCAGTGCCCCTGCTCCAGTGGCTGTTCCAGGTGAGGAGCGCAGGCCTGCCACTAGGTGGCGGGAGCGCTGCAGTCTGGTGGCCTGGCAGGCCCACAGGCCGAGGGGTGGGCATTTCACTTCTTCTTGCCTTAGGTGCTGCTTGGCTGGGCTCAGGCTGGGAGGAGGGAGGAGAGCTGACTGGGCACCAATCCCCACCATAGTACTAAGAATGCCAAGGTCAGGGAGGTTCAGGGGGTTCGCCTGTGGTCTCCCAGAGTGGCGAGAGCACTGGGAGCCTCTGCTTCCCTCGAAGGTGTGTGTCTCTGGGTGCTGCCTGTGCCCTCAACGTGGCTTTCCTGAGAGGGACGTGGTGTACCTAGTGGACTTACTGTCTAACCTCTCAATGACTCGGTCCAAGTCCCTCAACAAGTGCTTCCTATGCGACAAAGCTAATTTCTTCACCAACGATCACAGGTCCCTTATCCCATAAGCAGCGGGAGGGCCGCTCAGGGCCCACAGCAGTCCTGCAGCGCCTGAAGGGTGGGGCCTCATGGATTTGGAGCCGAGGGTGCTTGGGTGTTTGAGCGTGTGCTTCCCGTGTACAGTCGTAGGTTGGCTGGGAAAGCCTGGAACAGCTGCCCTGGCTGTCCCATTATTTCTCTCTTGGTTGCTGCTGGAACGTTGTGCCATAGGGGACATAGGGGAACATACATTTTGCCCAGGACTTGACACCTTTGCACAGAGACAGGCAGTGAGAAGCCAGCAGGGATAACCCAGGAGCCAGCCACTGTGATCTGAATGCCAGGCACGAGGATGCCGTCCTGGCTTTGGCCCCACCCGGAATCATCCCTGTCTGGGGACAGGCGGGTCACAAGTTCCAGCTGGTCCCATTCCTGCCAGTTGGAGCCTGGACCCCAGCTGTAAATCAGAGCCATCATGTGGGGTGGATTATTCCAGGAATGGCTCGGCCTCGGCAGGCTGGCTGCAGTCCAGAGAGAGCCCTCCACCTCTCCCTTCCTCGTGCTCTGGGTCCTTCACTTCGCTCCTTCCTACCCCGGAGGAGGACGACATGCAGCTTCTGGGGCCCTGGTGTGTAGCTGCTAACCTTGCCAATGCCCAGTCCCCCACCCAAGGCCCAGAAGGAGCAGTGGGTGAGTAACGGGGAACAGTGGGGCCATTATTCCCCACGCTGGCCGCTGCAGCCCCTGCTCCTTGCACAGTGTATGACAGAACACACAATCGAGCATTGGGAGCCACAAAGGACCCATCTGAGACGGCGCCCACAGAGGGGCCCTGCGTGACCCTGACACGGCGTGGAGTGCCTTCCCGGGGGTGTGTCGGTTGCCTCCGGGTTCAGAGACCCCCATCCTGGGAGGCACAGGCGAGCCCTCCCCTGTTTCTTTCCCCGTCTCCATCATGCTCGGAGGGGGCTGGAGGGGAGAGGAATTCAGGACCCAGCCCTGAGGTCAGACAGATAGACAGACTTGGTGTGAGTTCTGGCCCTGCCACCTACTCTTGTGTTGCCATGGGTGGGTTTCTTAGCATCAGCTCTGTGCCTCAGAGCCAGGCCCGATGGGCCCATGTGGAGGGAAGTAGGACATCCCGTGAGCTGCCTTGTCCTTGTGCCCCTGCAGAGCTCTGCTCTGGGCCTGGGTGTCCTGCAAGGCACACTGTTAGTGCAGAGTTCCAGTTCACATTTTGCAAGAAGGAGAAACAAAATCTCCCATCCCCCATGGCTGAATCCAGATCCATGAAAGGGGTGTACTGGCTTTGGGGGGCCTTCTGGGCAGTGTCCTCAGGGGACTTAGAACCTCAAGCAGTTCCTGGGGGCTGTGGTGGTGGGAGGCAGAAAACCCATGGGGGCTCCTTCTGCAGGTGCGAGGGTGCTTCCTGAGGTCCCGGGGTGGGGGCGTGCTGGGCCCCAGGAGGAGCTGGACCCAGGGATGGGGAAGGGTTGGCATCCCAGGACTGGCCTCTGCTTTTATCTCCCCACAGGCTCCATGGCCAAGTAAGGCCAGACCCTGTTCCCAAATCTGGTTCCTCAGGAAGGAGAATCTGGTTAGGCTAAGAGGGGTTAAGTGGTCCCCCTGTCTAGTCAAAGGCAGCTAGGGAAGTGGGGTCCCAGGGCTGCCGGGGCCACGCCTGTACCTGGGGTCCCTACTGAGCCGGGGTGGGGTGAGGTAGGCAGACTGCTCCGACCCTGCTCCTTCGACATTCTTGGAAAGGACAGCCTGAGTTCTCTCAGGGACTCGGTCCCGTGCACTCCTCCCACGGGCTTTAGTAGGGTGTGCATGGGCACTGGCTGAACTGTGCCCTCGTGTGGGCCAGCCTTGCCGGGAGAGAGGACATCAGCAGGAGGTGTACACCCTCAATGAACGTATGTTCTTACTGGGAGAGACTCAAGCACTCAGCCAAGATAATGTAAGAGGTTATGGCAGGAGGACAAAGGCAGAGTTCTAGATGCCAAGCAGAGGATGTCCACACAGGCTTACTGGGGGGCGTGCTTGGGAACCACACCTGTGAGGGGGAGAGCATTAGGCCCTAGGCAGTCCCGCTGGGCTCTGGAGCCCGGTGATGCTTTAGAGTTGACCCAGTTGGGGTGAGGTCTCCAGCCTTGGCCAGTTATCAGACGCAGACACTGTGACCCCGGACTAGGTGCTCCCTCCACAGTCAAAGCTCAGAGAGGGCCCTGGGCTCAGGGCCCTGGCAGCAACAGTGCCCAGCCCCCGGGGGAACAAGAGCCTCAGTCCTGAAAGGAGATGTGCCCACAGTGCCCACAAGGCAGACTTTCCTGGGTACTGGGGAGGAACGATGTCGTGCACAGCGTGGCGGCCATGGTCAGGAGCTTGCTGAGTGCCCCTAGACCAGATGGCACCTGTGGGCTGCTGCTGTTCCATTGCTCATTCCCTTGTCAGCCTCTCTGCATGTTCCCAAACCCCAGCTTCTGAGCATCAGGCTCCAGGAACATTCAGATAAGGATCCCAGAAATGACCACCCCACCCTTGTTTGAGGACCTGTGTTTGGTACCTTGGAAGGACCTTCCAAGCTGGTGGTCTCATATGACAGTGAGTTAAGGCGCTGACCTGGAAATGATTCACGGATCTCAGAAAGGGCCCACCCTGTGGTTGTCCTGCCACCTGTGATCAGTGCAGGCTTTCTGTCCCTTACACTGGGCCCTGCCCTGGAGGGCCATGGCTGTGACCACAGGGAGCGAGGGGCAAGGGGACCAAGACCCCCATGCCGGGAGGTGGACGGAGTAGGAGGTTTCAAGTGACACAGACCTGAGGGTCCGGGCCTGGGTGCTGGCTTTGCTGCTCACGGGCTGTGTGACTCTGGGGAAGTTGTTTGATCTCTTTGAGCCTGGTTTTCCATCTTTCAATTGGCGACAGTGACAGTGTCCTCCTACTACACGGACTTATGAGCATTATGGGATTTATTTAATGTGAAGTCGTAGAAGTTGCTACTATTGCTTTTTAGGAATGACCCAGCTAACCAGTTTTTCTGTTTTTGTTTTTTGTTTTTTTTTCCACCTAGCTGCTGACTTGGCCTCCAAAAACGTCTTTGGGAGCCTTTGATCTTCTGTGGGATCTCAGTGTGGATGGAATCTTCCTTCAGTCTGGTCAGTACTGAGATGCAGGGTGGAGACTGGCACGCTGAGCTCCCAAGTCTGTGATACGTGACTCTTAGTGCCTGGAGCCCAGCTGTAGGGGAGATGCTGGTGGGACGTTGCATCACCAGGGTGTGGCGGCATCTAGGACCATCCTTGGCTCAGGCTCCAGCATTAGTAAAAAGCTGAACCAACAGGCTCCTCGGCACCTTGAACTGGCCTCAGATCTCAGTCCCTGTGGCCACGGTCAGGCTGACCTCACTGCTCTTGGGATCCCAGAGCAGTCCAGGACAGTGGGTTCAGACTGAGACAGTCTCTGGGTCTGAGGGGACAGCTTGCTCCCAAGTCCTTCCTGAAAGCGCTGGTTAGCTTGGGAGGGTTCCAGGAACATCCGCATCAAATCAAGGTGCTCCTTGGGTTGGAGTCACCGAAGGGAAGAGTCTGAAACTGTCTCCCTCGCTGACAGCCTTCCTTGGCTGATAGGACATCCACAGTGCCCCTGAGTTTGGTCTGGGTGGGAATGAGAGCCTCAAGCTGGTGCCTTGGTTGTGGCATTTAGGAGGTGTATTTAATTCCTCCTTATAATGCTTTCGGATGTTCAGAGTTCCACAGAAGGAATTAATTTGCCTCCTAGTGGCTGCGTCCTCCCTAGACTGTCATCATTTGGTACCTGAACCTAGACACTTTGGCACCAAAAAATATGTAACCAGTTGAAAGCTGCTTAGGCAGACAATGAGAGGGACTCCCAGGTGGTCAGACCCAGCCTCTGCCCCAGCTGTAGGCCGCTCACCCCAGAGCAAGAAAGCACATGGCCCGAGGGCTAAGGCTATAGACCCAGGATGTACCATGAACCCCCAACCCTTCGAGTTTCTGCTTTTGTGCCTCTTCTGCTTCAGGAGTTGGCTGAGCTGGGACCATCTGTCAAATTAGAGCATTCCAGACTCCTCCGCCCCTGCCCTCCATGGAGCCCTCTAACCGAGGTCTTCTGAATAGCACCAGTCTCGGCACCCTCTGCCTTTTCGTAACCTCTGCCCCCGTAGCCCCCGATGCCCTTTGGAGCCCCAGGGGCCGCCTCTGTGGCATGCCTGCCCTTTAGGGGAACAGAGGCCTCCCTTGTCCTGCTCCCTTGCAGTGGTATGTGTCTCCTTTTCTGAGGCTGAGGGGACGCCCCACTCTCCTTTGCTTCTTGCCACATTGTCTCTGTTGCGCTCCCAATAAGAGGGGTCAGAAACAAGCTCTTGAACCCCCTGTCGGCTCAGCTCTGGCTCTTCCAACTCCAGGGCATCTCCCGTGGACACTACCTGAGAGTCCAGTCTGAGATTCCGTTTCCCTGCCCAGGGGACCAGGGACTGGCCTAGAGATTCCATGCCTGGGATCAGGATCTCAACTGGTGTGGGGAAAGTGAGAGGCCCGGTCCATTAGAGAACTGAAGGCAGGGAATCGAGCAGATGGTTGCATACCCAGGTTCTTAGCACGTCATTCACAATAGCTAAGAGGCAGAAGCAATCCAAGTGTCCATCTGTGAATGGTTAAACAAAATGTGGTACATGCATACAGTGGAATATTATTTCGCCTTAAAAAGGAAGGAAATTCTTTGAATGTCCATAATGTATTATTTTTTAAAAAAAGAAGGAAATTCTGACACATGCTACAAGATGAATGAACGTTGAAAACATTATGCTGAGTGAAATAACATACAAAAGAACAAACATGTATATGAGGTACCCAGGGTAGTCAAATTCATAGAGACAGAAAGTGGAATGGTGATTACCGGGGGCTAGGGGAAGGAGAGAGTGGGAAGTTACTGTTTCATGGGTACAGAGTTTCAGTTTTGCTAGAAAAAAGAATTCTGGAGATGGATGATAGTGGTGATTGTACCATAGTGTGAATGTACTTGCTACCACTGAACTGTGCACTTAGAAATGGTTAAGATGGTAAATGTTATGTTACATGTATTTTACCACAACTTAAAACAAAAAGCTAGGTCAAGAGCAAAAGGGCCAGGTGCCCAGAGAGAATCTGCCAGAAGTCAGGACTAAAGATCAACTGCCATTTCAGGAAGCATTTTGTAAGGTTAAATCAGATCCAGGATTGATGCAGAAGGAAGTCATGCTCCTCAGGGTTTCACTAATAGCCTGGGGCTCTTGAGTGTCTGAGAGGATGGCAGGCCTCTGGGGCACAGAGCTCAAGGTAGACTGGGGCTGTCTCCCTTACGCCATATCTATGATTCGTGTGTGTGCGCGCACGTGCGTTTGTGTTCAAGTCGCTTCTCATACGTAAGCAGGAGATTTGTTCGTGTGTAAACTTCCATCCTTTCCTGGAGCTTGTGGTGACCAGAAGTTCTTCCCAGACTGTCTTAGGGAGAGTCTTACGCAATTGCCTTTATCCCCACCTGCTGTGTAAGGGAAGAGCTGAGGGGACCAGGACTTAAGAGTATTGACTGTTATGGGTGTGCTCCAGTGACTGAGGCTGAGGGCCCGAGTGGCCCAGGGCGCTCGTGTGTTGGGGTAGGGGTAACGGGGAATTGTATTCCTGGATAGGGAAGCAACACATGTACATGTCAGCTGTGCAGAGAGCTTGGTGCACTCAGAGAAGGGATGCTCTGGCACATTGCCGTGCCTCATTGCAGTGAGTGTTCATTCATTTATTCAGCGAAGACACATTGAGCGCCTCCTTCCTCAAGCACTTCGCTAGAGGGCAGAGAGAGGAGCAGGGATGAGTAACGCATGGGCCTCTTCTTAGGAGGCTGAGAGGTGATAGGGGATTAAATGAGCAGTGACCATCAGAGACAGAAAGGAGGCAATGGAAAGAGGAATTACTTGTAGGCAGGTGGGTTTGGGATGTGGGGAGGCAGGAACCAGGAAGTTCTTTGTAGAAGATGAGACAGTTGAGCCATCTGTGCCAGAAAGCAGGGATTGCAAACTCCGTTGCCTGTGGGGACTGAGTGAGCAAAGTCTGAGAGCTCCTGCCCGGTGTAAAAGGACTGTCTGCATCAGGTTTGGTGCAGGTAAACGCAGGTGTGGTATTCCCAAACCTCTTCATTTTCAAGAGAAGCCACATTTTAGTTAGGTTGTATTTTGACTATTTGATAACAAACACCAAGAGCAGTTTATTACCTCACATGACAAGGAATTCAGAGGCAGGTGATTTGGTGACACGTTCAGTAGATGTGCAGTCTCAGGACTCTGGATTCTGCGTATGCCTTCTCGCTACCTCCTCTCCGGGTTGCAGAATGGCTGCCATAGCTCCCAACACCATTGTGTTCTCAGGAGACAAGAGTGTTGAGGGCAGCAAAGGAAAGGATGGGACATACGAGGTCACTGCTTCTCATACTTTCCTCTCTTTATAAGAACAGTTTTTCCATTTTGTTTCATTAGAGCTGGGTCACGGACTTTAGAGGTCACTTGCCATGTTGTTTGTCCTTTGAACATCACGGCTGTATCTGAAGAATTTCCAGCCTCATGAATCCTGTCCCTTTAGGGTGGAATGCATGAGATTTACTCTTCCAGTCCTTTTTTTTTTTTTTTTTTTTTGAGACGGAGTCTCGCTCTGTTGCCCAGGCTGGAGTGCAGTGGCGCAATCTCGGCTTACTGCAACCTCTGCCTCCAGAGTTCAAGCGATTCTCTTGCCTCAGCCTCCTGAGTAGCTGGGACTACAGGCGCATGCCACCACGCCCGGCTAATTTTTGTATTTTTAGTAGAGATGAGGTTTCACCATTTTGGCCAGGATGGTCTCGATCTTCTGGCCTCGTGATCCACCAGCCCTGGCCTCCCAAAGTGCTGGAATTACAGGTGTGAGTCACTGCGCCCAGCCTAGGTTTATTTTTCTAGTGTCTTTTAAGATACCTGAATTTTTAGTTTTCAAATTTCCATTTAGTCCTTTTTTTTTTTTTTTTTTTTTTGAGACAGGATATTGCTCTGTCATTCAGGCTGGAGTGCAGTGGCACAATCATGGCTCACTGCAGCCTTAACTTCCTAGGCTGAAATGATCCTCCCACCTCAGCCTCCCAAGTGTCTGGGACTATAGGTGCACACCGCCATGCCCAGCCAATTTATTTTTATTTTTTATAGAGACGGGGTCTCCCTATGTTGCCCAATTGCCCAGGCTGCTCTCAAACTCCTGGGTTCCAGGAATTCTCCCATCTTGGCCTCCCAAAGTGCTGGGATTACAGGTGTGAGCCACCACACCTGGCCCTTTATTTCTTTTCATAGTTTCTGTTTCTCTCCTGGCGTTTCCTATTTGTTTATTGAGTATGAGCAAACCTTCTTTTAACACCTTGGACGTAGCCATAATAGCTGCTGTGAAAATCCTTGTCTAATTCTAACATCTGGGTCATCTAAGTCATTACGTGGAATGTTGCGTATGAAAGTGAATGCTTGTTTAGAATAAGTAGAGAAATCATCCCAAATACTTAGACCTTGGGAGGTTCAAGTCCCTTTCTGCTGAGCTCTGTAGGATTTTTTCTTATAGCAATGCTTGTTCATTGCAATCTGACTTCACTTCCCATCCTGGAGCACTCACGGAGGCACATGCCAGTGAGGGACCCCGGAACCTAAGCTTAATTAGCTTGATGGTTAACTGGCTTCTGGCATATAATAAACCTGTTTTCTGCTAAAGTAGCAAGCTCCTGTTTCTGTTGCCTGCGACTCAGAGCTCTGACTGCTCAAATAACCACCCTTAGGCCAGTCTCAGCAAAGGTGAGTGGAATGCCATTTTTCTTCCGCCGGGGTGGACCCGTTTTCCTTGAGCAGACACCAGAACAAAACCAGGGTTCCCTTACCAAGGAAGAAGGGAGGCGTGGCTCTTGGATAGGCACCATAGACTGCCACGGCCGGGTTATAGATGTTTTCTTTTTGTTGTTTTTTGTTTGTTTTGAGATGGAATTTCACTGTTACTGCCCAGGCTGGAGTGCAGTGGCATGATCTCGGCTCACTGCAGCCTCTGCCTCCTGAGTTCAAGCAATTCTCCTGCTTCAGCCTCCCAAGTAGCTGGGATTACAGGCACCCACCACCACGCCCAGCTAATTTTTTTTGTATTTTTAATAGAGACAGGTTTTTACCATGTTGGCCAGGCTGATCTCGAACTCCTGGCCTCAGGTGATCCACCACTTCAGCCTCCCAAAGTGCTGGGATTACAGATGTGAGCCACCACGCCCAGCCGGGATATAGATGTTTATGTGAGATGTCCTCTTGGTAACTAACTCAGTTAAAATAAGAAAAAAACCACTGCCAACCCATCTGCAGACTCCGTTCAATGACAGACCACTGTTCTGCAGCCTTTGGGCAGAATATCAGGGTGTGCAGGGTTGCACAGGAAGCAGGGAGCAGTGCGAACAAAGACAAGGAGGTAGAAGAGTGGAGCTTTCCTTCAAGGGAGCAGAGGAGGAGATAAGACTGGAGGTCTTGAAGGACAGTGGGTGCCATTGCAGGCACAGTGGAGCTTTATTTATATTTGGCAAGACCAGGATGGAATGGTTGGTTGTTTTAAAGATACAATTCACATACCGTACAACTCACCCTTCTAAAATGTAAGATTCCGTGGTTTTTAATACACAGTTGTTGAATCATCACCACTGTCTACTTCCAAAACATTTTCATCTCCCGAAAAAGAAACCTCTTAAAATGTGGTATATCCATAAAATGGAATACTGTTCAGCCATAAAAAAAATGGAGTGACATACGCTATAACATGCATGAACCTTGAAAGCACTGATAAGAAAAAAGGATACGAAAGGTCACGTAGTAGATGATTCCACTTACATGAAATGTCCCGAATAGGCAAATCCACAGAGACCAAAAGTAGATTAGTAGTTGCCAGGAGATAGGGTAAGAAGGAATGGGGAGTGACTGCTGATGCGTGAGAGGTCTCTTTTTTACCGGATAATGTGATTTGCAAATGTTTTCTCTCATTCTGTGGGTTTTCTTTGCAATCTCTTGATGATGTCCTTTGATGTACAAAATTGTAAAATTTTGATGAAGTCCAACGTATCTATTTTTTTCTTTTGTGGTGTCAAACTTAAAGACATCATTGTCTAATCTCAGGTCATGAAAATTTTCATCTATGGTTTCTTCTAAGAGTTTTATTGTTTTAGCTCATAAATTTAGGTATTTGATCTATTTTGAGTTCATTTTCATATGTGGTTTGAGATAGGAGTCTAGCTTGGTTCTTTCGTTTATGGATATCCTGTTGTCTCAGCACCATTTATTGAAAAGACTGCTCTTTCCTCATTGAATTCTGTTGGTGCCCTTGTTGAAAATCATTTGACCGTAAATGTAAGGGTTTATTTTGGAACTCTCAATTTTATTCCATTGGTTTATATGTCTACTCTTATGCTAGTACCATAAATTTTTTATTACTATAGCTTATAGTAAGTGTTAAAGTTGGGAAGTGTGAGTCCTCTAACTATACTTTTTAAAAAATTGTTGGCCAGGCACAGCGGCTCATGCCTGTAATCCCAGAACTTTGGGAGGCCAAGGCAGGTGGATCACGAGGTCGGGAGATCGAGACCATCCTGGCTAACACAGTGAAACCCTGTCTCTACTAAAAATCCAAAAAAAAAAAAAAAATTAGCCGGGCATAGTGGTGGGGCCTGTAGTCCCAGCTACTCGGGAGGCTGAGGCAGGAGAATGTCATGAACCCGGGAGGTGGAGCTTTCAGTGAATTGAGATTGTGCCACTGCCCTCCAGCCTGGGCGACAGAGCGAGACTCTGTCTAAAAAAAATAAATGAAAAATTGTTTTGGCTGTTTGGTGTCCCTTGCATTTCCATGTGAATTTTAGGACCAGCTTGTCAGTTTCTGCAACATTGAAAACTGGGATTTTAATAGTGATTGTCTTGGATCTACAGATAACTTTTGGGTACTGTTGCTATCTTAATAATAGTAAGTCTTCCTATCCATGAATATAGAATGTCTTTCCATTTATTTAGATCCTCTGTAATTTCTTTCAACACTGTGTTGTAATTTTCAGTGTACGTGTCTTACATTTCTTTGGTCAAATCTATTGCTAAGTATTTTATTCTTTTGGTGATAGTATAAGTAGAGGTATTTTCTTTTTTTTTTTTTTTTTTTTTTGAGACGGAGTCTCGCTCTGTCGCCCAGGCTGGAGTGCAGTGGCCGGATCTCAGCTCACTGCAAGCTCCGCCTCCCGGGTTTACGCCATTCTCCTGTCTCAGCCTCCCGAGTAGCTGGGACTACAGGCGCCCGCCATCTCGCCCGGCTAATTTTTTGTATATTTTAGTAGAGACGGGGTTTCACCGTGTTAGCCAGGATGGTCTCGATCTCCTGACCTCGTGATCCGCCCGTCTCGGCCTCCCAAAGTGCTGGGATTACAGGCTTGAGCCACCGCGCCCGGCCTAAGTAGAGGTATTTTCTTAATTCCTTTTCAAATTGTCCGTTGCTCGTGTGTAGAAATACAGATTTTTATATTAACCTGCTGAACTTAATAGTTGTGATAATTTTTTTGTGGTAGAATTCTACACAAAGTTTGCTTTCAAAACTTACTCTTGTGCAACTAATTGGTTAAGAGAAATGACCTCATGTTTCTTTAACAAAAGGTATATGACTGGCCATTAACCTAGCACCAGTCCTAAAACAATGCCTTAGGAAAAAGGAGCTCTATCAGTGAGATCAGAACACTGTAGAAAGGAGCAGAGCTCGCGTAGGTTCTTTCCCATTTGCTTCCAAGACAATTGTCCATTTTTACCTACCCATTCCATTCTCTGTTGGCTTCTATAATATTTGTGTAGGAGGAGGGGGACATAATAAAATAGAATGACCCTGGCCAGTACATTCTTTGGATATTTTGAAAGTGGGCGAGACGTTCAGCTCCAAGAACAAAATTCATTTCACGTTCTTGAGCAGGGTCTTAGGACACTTTGTTCTTCCTCACTTGATCACACTTTTCCCTTTGTTCCTCGAGCTCTGGCATCGTAGCCACTGGGGCCTTGGGCTTCCGTACAGGCCCCATTTTGTGGGTTACTTTCTTTTCTGCTGTCGCCTGTTGCATTCTCTTTCCTTCATCTCTCCCTTCCTTTCTTTATTCCTCCTTCCCACTCCTCCTCTCTGAAAGCGTTCATAAAGTTGTTTCTTGTAAAAAGAGTAAAATGGAAACAAGAAGGCCAACAGTCTTACCACCCAGGTAACCCCTGTTGTTATTTTTTAAAGTACTCTATGTACCAAGTTTAGCAAATTTAATTTAAATACTAGAGAAAGATGCAAAATAAAGAGTGAAAGTCTTCTTCCCAGCCACTCCCCACAGCTACTTCCTCCTCCCAAGTACTCGTTAGTAACAGTTTCTTGTGATTATTTCCAGGAACAAATTAATGCACAATCCACGTTTCATCTATATTTTTATGTTTATATGTGTATACCGTATTTCTTTTTTGTTTTTTTGAGACGGAGCCTCCCTCTGTCGCCCAGGCTGGAGTGCAGTGGCGCGATCTTGGCTCACTGCAAGCTCCGCCTCCTGGGTTCCCGCCATTCTCCTGCCTCAGCCTCCCGAGTAGCTGGGACTACAGGCACCCGCCACCACGCCTGGCTAATTTTTTGTGTTTTTTAGTAGAGACGGGATTTCACCGTGTTAGCCAGGATGGTCTCGATTTCCTGACCTCGTGATCCGCCCGTCTCGGCCTCCCAAAGTGCTGGGATTACAGGCTTGAGCCACCGCGCCCAGCCAAAATTAATACATATTTCTAATCCTTCTTTGAAAAAAACAACTTAATTGAGACGTAACTGAATACATTAACCTGCAGGCATTTGAAGTGTATAATGTATACATTTGACTTACATATGTGCCTATAAAACCATTGCCACAATCGAGCTAGTAAATATATTCCATGGCCCCCAAAAGTTTCCCTGTGCCTCCTCATGATTGATCTCTCTTGTCTGTAGGAAACCACTGATCTACTTTCTGTCACTACAGATTAGTTTGTATTCTCTAGAATTTTATGTAAATGGAATTATGCAGTAGGTACTCTTTGTAGGCAGTGGGTGGGGAGGGTCTGGCACATTTCACACGGAATAATTATTTTGAAATTTAAGCAGTCTTTAGTCTGTCTATCAGGTTGACAGTCTCTGTTCTTCCCCGTCTTATTAGGAGGTGTCCTTGCCTCACCCAATCTGCCTTTCTTGTGGTTTGCAGGATAGCTTCCTGCTGCATCAGAGCCGCCGGAGTGGAGGCCCCATGACCCTGTCACCTGCAGGTCACGTCTTCCGTGGTGGTGGTGGCAGCAGCTGCCCACGTGTATGGAGCACTTGAGTGCCTGGGCCCTGGACCCCATGCCATTCTCATACCGGGTGCCCTTCGCTCCCTGATTCCGCAGGGCTAGTCCCATTGTCCTCAGGCCTGGAGCGGCGGGCTGGGATCCAGATCTGCCACGCCAGCTGTGCTCGGTCCCCGTGCTGGTGCTGTGAGAATGTGGTCTAGACCCAAATGGGCGGGAAAACACTTGGAAGACCACCCAGGAGACCCCAGGGCCCAGCTCCCTCGGAGCTGTCGTGTGCTTGGCGCAGCCCTTTGACAGTCTCCAATTAGAATTTGATAACAGTAACTCAGCGTCATAATCTCTGTTTTTTAAAAACATACTATTCTTGGATATGATAATAAAAGCAGTTTAATTGAAAATAATACATAACATTTCCAGAGAGCTTAATTTGTGCTAGGGCCTATCTCATTTAATCACCACAACAACCCTACAAATAGATACTACTATTGTCCCATGTTACTGGTAGTTGGGCGCTGGAAAGCCTCCCCAAGCTCCTACTGTGCGTGCAATGCGTGCCCTCTCCTCTGCGGTCAGCCAGCCCTTGTTCAGCTCATTGTACCTTACCCTCTCTGACTATCTGTGCTGCGACCTTCCTGCATTTCTTTTCTTCCATCTTCCTTCTGCCACAGGGCCTTTGCATGTGCCAGCTTCTCCACCTGGGACACTCTCCTCCTACCTGCAGCAGCCCCCTGACTTTGCCTTTGTTTTTTTGTTTGTTCATTTGTTTGTTTTGTTTTGTTTTGAGACAGAGTCTCGCTCTGTCGCCCAGGCTGGAGTGCAGTGGCACAATCTCGGCTCACTGCAAGCTCCGCCTCCCGGGTTCACGCCATTCTCCTGCCTCAGCCTCCCGAGTAGCTGGGACTACAGGCGCCCACCCCCACGCTGGCCAATTTTTTGTATTTTTAGTAGAGATGGGGTTTCACTGTGTTAGCCAGGATGGTCTCGATCTCCTGACCTCATATCTGCCCACCTTGGCCTCCCAAAGTGCTGGGATTACAGGCGTGAGCCACCGCGCCCGGCCTTGTTTTGTTTTTTTTTTTGAGACAGAATCTCACTCTGTTGCCCAAGCTGGAGTGCGGTGGCACAATCTTGGCTCTCTGCAACCTCTGCCTCCCGGATTCAAGTGATTCTCCTGCCTCAGCCTCCTGAGTAGCTAGGATTGCAGGTGCACGCCACCACGCCTGGCTAATTTTTGTATTTTTAGTAGAGACAGGTTTTCGCCATGTTGGCCAGGCTGTCTCAAACTCCTGACCTCAAGTGATCTGCCTGCCTCAGCCTCCCAAAGTGCTGGGATTACAGGTGTGATCCCAGCCCGGCCTGACTTTCTTCTTAACTCCATCTCTTCCTCTGGGTTATGGGCTTCTCCAGCATCACCTTCTCAAGGAGGCCTGCTCTGCGGGTGTGGGCCACCCCCTTGCTTCTATGCTTGGCTCCCTCTTCCACCCATTGTGGCTTTAGTCATAGTTGATGGTGGGTTCTTTGATTAATATTGTCTCTCCCAATGGGTTGTGAGCTCCAGAGTATGGGGACCATGGTTTTCTTTTGCTTTTAGTTTTAGTTATCTGTTGGGTTCCTGGCAGCTACGTGAGCAGGGACACGGTAGGACCCAGGTGGTTTTTGCTGAATGAATGGGTGGGTCTCCAGAAACACTGGTCTCCCGGTGGACAGCAGCATCTTTTCCAGATGGCTGCTTTGGTCCTCTGTGGCCAGTTGGCTGTGGAGCTGCGTGTACTGGCCAAGCTCTGATGTGCTCTCTGGTCCTCTAACATCAGGACTTGGGGTCCGTTGGCCCTGTGGGGACAGGCATGCATGCTTTACCCCAGCTCAGCCGGCATCTCCAGAGTCTCGCTGCCTGTGGCACACTCAGCTTCTGTCCCCTCCACTACATCCCACCACCCGTACAAGGGGACCCTCAGGTACTGCGTCATCAGTTGCTGGTGAGGCCCAGGTGAGTTCTTTCTCTTAGGACAGTACCTGTCACCAGGAATCTTTAAAGCTCTCAGGTGATTCTCATGTGGAACTGGGGCTGAGATGCTCCAGGTTTTGAGGACTTTGGCCAAGCGCACGAACCTCTTGCAGGAGTGGTGGCCAGGCAAGAATGGGTGCTTTGCCCACCACTTTAGTTCAGGACTCTCAGCCCCCACTTTTAAAATGAGGTGCAAAATAAATTTGAGTGACTTAAACTTGGAGAGCACTTTTTTGTTGTTGTTGAGACAAGGTCTCACTCTGTCACCCAGGCTAGAGTGTGGTGGCGCCATCAGGGCTCACTGCAGCCATGACCTCGACCTCTTGGGCTCAAGTGATCCTCTTGCCTCAGCGACCCGAGTGGCTGGGACTACAGGTGCGTGCCACCATGACCCCTAATTTGTATTTTTTTATAGAGACAGGGTCTCACTGTGTTACCCGGGTTGGTCTCAAACCCCTGGGCTCAAGCAGTCTGCCTGCCTGGGCCTCCCAACTTGTGAGGATTACAGGTGTGAGCCACTGTGCCCAGCCCAACACTTCTTAATGTTGGACTTCTAGACGATGATCAGAGGATGTCTGCAGCTCCCCCAGTACTCAGCCTCCAGCCCTGGCAATTTTCAGCTATGGCTGAGCATTAAAAAGTATGATGCCTGTGTCCCGCCCTCTGAGATCAGTCTGAGGCACAGCCTGGGCATGAGCATTTTGAAGCCTCCCATGCTGATTCCAGTGGGCATCCAGAACTGAGAGCCCCTGGGTTGGTGGGCCATGGGCAGCTGGCCCCAGGTGTGGCGAGAGGGGAGCCAGGGCTGGCATCTGAGGATTCCTGCCCACGCCTACCACTCTCATCACCCACCATCCTCATCACCCACCACCCTCATCACCCACCACCCTCATCACCCACCAGAGCACGGGAGGGTGGCCCTGGGCACTGCTCTGGAGCTGGCCATGGCTTTCCCTAGCTCCGTGGAGCCCAAACTTGGCTGTGTATTAGAATCACTTAGAAATTTTTTAAAATTCTAAAGCCCAGTCCACACCCCAGACTAAAACCACAGTTTCTGGGGGTAGGGCACAGGTGGCAGTAATTTTTGACACCCCCTAAGTGATTCCAACATGTGCAAACAGGCCAGGTGTGGTGGCTCACACCTGTAATCCCAGCACTCGGGAAGGACAAGGCAGGAAGATTGCTTGAGTTCAGAGTTCCAGGCCGGTCTGGGCAAGATAGTGAAATCTCGTCTCTACTAAAAAAAAAAAAAAATCTGGGCATAGTGGTGTGTGCCTGTAGTCCCAGCTACTCTGGAGGCTGAGGCAGGAGAATGGCTTGAGCCCAGGAGGTTGAGGCTGCAGTGAGCTGTGATTGTGCCTTTGCACTCCAGCCTGGGCAACAGAGCAAGACTGTGTCTCAAAAACAAACAAACAAACAAAAAAAAACAAATGTGCAGACAAGTCTGAGAACCACTGTGTTAGGCTCTCAGCTGGGTCCTTGATTGAGATGAGAGCAACCACCATCATCCCTTCCAGTGCTAGGTTTGCTGTGCTGCTTGAGATAGTGTGTGTGGAGACCTGTCTCCTTCTGCTGCTGTTTTTTTTTTTTTGAGACTGAGTCTCGCTTTGTCACCCAGGCTGGAGTGCAGTGGCCGGATCTCAGCTCACTGCAAGCTCCGCCTCCAGGGTTTACGCCATTCTCCTGCCTCAGCCTCCTGAGTAGCTGGGACTACAGGTGCCCGCCACCTCGCCCGGCTAGCTTTTTGTATTTTTTAGTAGAGACGGGGTTTCACCGTGTTAGCCAGGATGGTCTCGATCTCCTGACCTTGTGATCCACCCGTCTCGGCCTCCCAAAGTGCTGGGATTACAGGCGTGAGCCACCGCGCCCGGCCTTTTGTTATTTTTTTAAAGAATACTTTTGTTGGCTGGGCGTGGTGGCTCACACCTGTAATCCCAGCACTTTGGGAGGCTGAGGTGAGTGGATCACCTGAAGTCAGGAGTTCGAGACCAGCCTGGCCAACATGGGGAAACCCCGTCTCTACTAAAAATACAAAAAATTAGCCAGGTGGGGTGGTGGGCGCTGGTAATCCCAGCTGCTCAGGAGGTTGAGGCAGTAGAATTGCTTGAACCTGGGAGGCAGAGGTTGCAGTGAGCTGAGATGACACCACTGCACTCCAGCCTGGGCGACAAAACAAGACTCTGTCTCAAAAAAAAAGAATATTTTTGTTGTTACTGTATTTTTTTTAAATAACCTTTATTTTTTAGAACAGTTTTGGGCTTACAAAAAACTTGATCAGAAAGTGGAGTTTCTGTATACTCACTCTGCACAACCAGCCACCCACCAGTTTCTTCTATTATTTACATATCATATGTTAGTGTGTGTATATGTTACAATATCAGTACATTATTAACCGAAGTCCATAGCCTAAATTAGGGTTGTGTTGTGTATTTCTATGGATTTTAGCAAATGACCGGGTGTGGTGGCTCACACCTGTAATCTTGGCACTTTGCGAGGCCAAGGCAGGCGGATCGCCTGAGGTCAGGAGTTAAAGACCAGCCTGGACAACATGGCGAAACCCCCTGTCTACTAAAAAAAACTACAAAAATTAGCTGGACGTGGTGGTGCACACCTGTAGTCCCAGCTACTTGGGAGGCTGAGGCAGGAAAATTGCTTGAATTCGAGAGGCAGAGGTTGTAGAGAGCCGAGATTACGCCACTACACTCCAGCCTGGGAGACAGAGTGAGACTCCGTCTCAAAAAAAAAAAATATAGTATAGATGTGTTCCTCCTTAGTGTGTCATACAGAATAGCTTCATTGCCCTAAAAATGACCTGAGTTCTACCTGTTCATCCTATCCTCCTTCCCCGTCTGCTTCACCTCCCACCCCGCCGCCCCACCCAAGTTCCTGGCAAGCACTGCTATTGTCACTGTCTCTGTAGGTTTGCCTTTTTCAGATATCCTGTAGTTGGAATCACACAGTATGTTGTCTTTTCACATTGGCTGCTTTCACTCAGCAATAAGCATTTCAGGTTTTTCCATGCCTTTTCGTGGCTTGATAGCTCCTTCCTTTTTTATTGCTGGATAATATTCTATTACGTAGTTGCACCATAGTTTATTTGCTCATCTCTTGAAGGCCATGTTGTTTGCCTCCAATTTCTGAGAATTTTGAATAAAGCTGCTGTAAACATGTACGTACAGCTTTTTGTGTGGGCGTAAATTTGCAGTTTATTTGAGGAAATACCAAGGAGCACAATTGCTGGGTCGTATGGTAAGAGTCTGTTTAGCCTTTTTTTTTTTTTTTTTTTGAGATGGAGTCTCACTGTCCCCCAGACTGCCAGACTGGAGTGCAGTGGCACCATCTCGGCTCACTGTAAGCTCCGCCTCCCAGGTTCATGCCATTCTCCTGCCTCAGCCTCCCAAGTAGCTGGGACTACAGGCGCCCGCCACCATGCCTGGCTAATTTTTTTGTATTTTTAGTGGAGGCGAGGTTTCACTGTGTTAGCCAGGATGGTCTCGATCTCCTGACCTCATAATCCACCCACCCTGGCCTCTCAAAGTGCTGGGATTACAGGCGTGAGCCACTGCACCCAGCTGAGTCTGTTTAGCTTTGTAAGAAGCAAGCAGACTACTTTCCAAAACTTCCATTTTACATTTTTACCAGCAATGAGTGAAAGTTCCTGTGGCTCCGGGAGGCAGAGCTTGCAGTGAGCCAAGATCGTGCCACTGAACTCCAGCCTGGGAGACAGCTCGAGATTCCATCTCAGAAAAAAAAAAGAAAGTTCCTGTTGCTCCACTTCCCTGCTAGCATTTGATTTCTCTGTTTCATATTATTCCGGAGATCAGGCATATTCCAAAACCCTCTAGTTCAAAAATCCAAACTGGGGCTGTTGGGGCACAATGGCACCCGCCTGTAATCCTAGCACTTCAGGAGGCCAAGGCGGGTGGATCACCTGAGGTCAAGAGTTTGGGAACAGCCTGGCCAACATGGTGAAACCTCGTCTCTACTAAAAATACCAAAAAATTAGCCAGGTGTGGTGATGTGAGCCTGTAGTCCCAGCTACTTGGGGGAGGCTAAGGCAGGAGAATTGCTTGAACCCGGGAGGCAGAGGTTGCAGTGAGCCGACATCAAGCCACTGCACTCCAGCCTGGGTGACAGAGCAAGACTCCATCTCCAAACAAAAATAAAAACAAAACCCAAAAATCCAAACTGGGAGAGAATCTGGTAGATCATTCATTCGTGGACATCACTGGAAAACTCTTAGGTTAAGTCTAAATCATTCTCAACCTTTGCTTTCCAAACTTGGGAGGGTGGTTTGCTCCTACTACCTTCCTGAGTCATGTGAGGGAGCCCTGTATCCTTAAAAACAAGCAAGAATGCATGCTTAGGTGGCCAAGTGAGAAGGCTGTTGCCTGGAGCTGAGGCGTAACAGCTGGGCCTCGACCAGCCGTGCTGGACCATGATGTGACCTTGAGCATGAGAGGCACACACTAAGAACAGCACAGCGGAATGACGGGCTCCTGAGATCCTGTAGGTACAGTGAGATCTCTGCACCGGCTGTGACCTGCCTACCTGCAGATTTCTTTTTTGTCAAAGAATAAAATTCTAGCTTTTTGAAGACCGGGTGGGTTTTTTTCTTTTGTTTTTGTTTTTGTTTTTTGATTTGGGTCCTTTTTGTTGTTTGTAGCCAAACCTTATTCTAGCAGATACGAGTGATTCTATGGTTTGGCACAATATCGCTGTGTCCCACACACCGGGGGCCTCGAGTGCTTGCTGGTGTTAGGTGACACCAGGCAGTGGTGTGAGTTGCGGAAGGGCAGGGGGAAAGGAGAGGTGCCCTGGGGATGGCATCACCTGCCCTGTACACATTCCTATGAATAAGCAGGCCAGGGGCCTATAGAGATGGTGTTGGCGGGTGCAGAGTTGGTTACAGCAAGGTACGGAGGTTGTTCACGGCACCACAGAAAAGGCCTTGGGCTCAGGGTGAGTGGGGAGAAACAGGAAAATGAAGGCACCCTCGGAGCTGGCTGCAGAGTAGAGAAGAAACAGAAGGTTCCAAAAGAATGTGGGTACAGGTCTAGAAAAGAGCCAGTGAAAGAGAGACCAGGAACAGCAAGTGGTCAGCATTTCTCAGTCTCCCTAGACACACGGTTTTCATAGGGAGAGGCAGCGTCAGTCTTTGGGAGAACGCCAGTCTGCTTGCATCCTGCGCTTACGCTGTCATCAGGAGCAACAAAATGTGCATGTTTTTAAAATGAGAAGTGCACCTGCCATAGTTTGGGGATACAGGATTTTGTTGTTTTGTTGTTGTTGTTGGGGACCTGGCTCCCTTTGGTTATGGCACTCCCTGTTTTCAAGCCCTGTGGCTTCCCTTCATCCCTGGTCCTTGCTCCAGTCTTCCAGGCCGGCTGATCTGCCTCTCTCTTGCCCCCACCCGCCTCTCCATACTCACCCCCAGCCCCTGGGCTTTGCACCCACTCCAGCACCCTGGGCTCCTTGCTCAACCTAGAAGACAGCAGTGCTCCCTGGCCTCAGGTCTCTGCCAGGCTCCCCAAGTCACTTGGTGCTCCAGCGTCCCCTGACTACCCTTCCTCCAAGCCACGGATGCCACCGAGCATCATTGTGTGTATGTATCTTGCGTGTGTGTGTTGCGTGTCCCCCACCCAACGCCAGCACCCTGAGAGCAGGGCTGCTTGTTCTGTTCACCGCTGGGTCCCTGGCATTTAGAATGGCACCTGGTGTTTGCTTGCCATTTGCTGAGTGAATGCACAGTTGAAATGACTAAAGCTAAAGCTAATTGACTAAAGCAGGAAATATTGAAACAAGTTTAAATTTAAGTACAAAAGTGCTGCAGGAAGATAAGTGATTAGATTGGGGAGGATACGAAAGAATTGGATTTTAAGCCTCGCGTAAACATTGTGAGCCCTGTACTCCAGTTAGGATCAGACTCAGTGGAGTGGGTAGCTTGCTCTCCTTTAGGAACCAGCTTCCTGGCCCCTTGCCATTAAGGCTGATGGGAACCTCCCCTCCTCCTGTGGTATCTCGGGTTCAGAGAACGAGAACTCAGGCAGATGGTGCTGCTTGGCCCTCCCAGTGCAGCCACCCACCAAAGCTCATTCACTGTTTGATTTGGGGGTTGGGGAGAAGAAGAACAGAGCCTGCAGACTCCATCTCCTGCTGCCAAAGCTCTAAGGCCCAGGATGAGAATAGGGGGGCACGAGGGAGGCCCAGAAGTGGGGCAGGAGCCTGGTCTTGGAGCTGAGGCTGGCACTTCCAGTGGCCGAAGAGGTTCTTGGGATGTGCATGGATTTCCAAGTCCATGTAAGGGGTGCCAGGAGAACGGTAGTGAATTAACAGCTTCTTCCACGACACAGATGGAAAAGTCACTTTTATTTTAGGCCTGACAGTTTTCTTCCTCTGTCTCCCCCCACACCCCCAAGCGTCAGTTCCATCCCAGAAGAGTAACCTAAAGGGACGCCTGCAGAAGCACGGCCTCCACACAGAGCCCAGAGGCTTTGGGCTGTTCACACTGGCATTTTTTTTTTTTTTTTTTTTTGTGAGACGGAATCTCACTCTGTTGCCCAGGCTAGAGTGCAGTGGCACAATCTCAGTTGACTGCAACCTTCGCCTCAGGGTTCAAGCAATTCTCCTGCCTCAGCCTCCTAAGTAACTGGGATTACAGTCACCCACCACCACGTCCGTCTAATTTTTTTTTTTTTTCTTTTTTTGTACTTTTAGTAGAGACAGGGTTTCACCATGCTGACCAGGCTGGTCTCTAACTCTTGATCTTAGGTGATCCACCCACCTCGGCCTTCCAAAGTGCTGGGATTACAGGCATGAGCCACCATGCCCAGCCCATGCTGGCATTTTAAAAGACACAGTGCTCTGATGCTCCCCTGGGCATCACCTAAAATGACTGTTCTGAGCCTGGAGGAACTGAGTTGGGGAGCTGGAGCCTGGCAGCCTGGCGTCTGAGTTTCCTCTGTGTCAGCTCTCCAGAAAGCCCTCATGGGGAGAAACAGAGCTCAGGAAAAGCTGAGGGCATGGCCCACTTCTAGGCAGTGTTAATTATGGGCTCTGGAGTGGTATTTTCCTGTCCTCACGTCACCAGCCTCCAGGGCTGCTGATGGGGACTGAATTGTCCCAAGGCCTCCCAGACCCCTCCTCGGACACTGCTCCTGACACCTTGGCCTGGCTTGTGCTGTGCTGTGGAGCGGTTGCTGGGTGGGAGAGGGGAGAAGGGATGGTGTCCGGTGGGAGGCTGGCAGAGTGGGCACTGCTGCCTGTGAGTCAGGGGGTTTCACAGCAGAAGATGCCCCTGTGTGAGCTGCGACGGGGATCTCGAGGGGAGGCAGGCACTACCTGCTTTGGGTCTGAGGCTGCTGGCAGGAGGTTCCAGCCTACCTGGGCCTCCTGGGGCCTCGCCCGAGGTTGATTGTCTTCCCCTCCCTGGAAAGTTCACCTGCCCGCCCACAGGTGCATGCACATACGTGCACAGTGCCCCGAAGGCCCTGGTGAACAGTCTTTCTTTCCAGTGGAGTCTCATTGTGTTTTGCAGACTTCATTCTTCCCAGCTCGTTTGTGAGGCGAGTAAGGGGTATCATTACCACTCTTTACTTGTTAAGTTGCCCAAGAGAGGAAAAAAAAAACAAACAAGAAAGTTTTTTCTCCTCCGAGAGTCTAATTACTTGTTTGGAAAGTCTCAACCCATATACATTTCCAAAGAGAGACACTCGACGCCTGCCGGAGAAATGTCCTTGGGCAGGTTTCAGAGACCCTCTGTCCGCCATCCTGCCGTCTGCCAGTGCTGCAGCTGGGCAGGACTGTTGCCAGCACTTTTCAGTGAGCTTAGGAAACCGATTCTTGCAGTGGTCCTTGCAGAAGTCCCCCCCCCCCGCTGCAGCCATCCATGCTCTGTGCCTGTTCTGCCTCCGTCTGGACATGCTATGCTGCTTTGTGCTGCCCTGCCTCCATCTTTTCTGTCTGTCAGAAAAGAGACATTCCCATTCCACCTTCCACATTTCATATTCCTTTCTTGTCTCCTCACCACCCCAGGTAACACCTGCCCCTCGGAGAAGGCTCTGTACCTTTTACCTGCTTTGATTTTTGCATAAAGACATTCACTTGTATTTCTTGATCTGGCTTCTGTTCCTCCTAGACCGTGAGCTCCTTGAGGTCCAGGTCTCCTCTAACTTGCCTTTTTATCTTCCACACCTGGCTAGTTCCTGAACACAGTGGAGTGTGCTGAAGTGGGTCCTCAGGGTGGGATGCTCACCCTTTAGAATGGTGAAGGCTCAAGTATGTGCTTCTGATGTGTCCCTAACCCAGCTTCCAGGTTCTTGATTCTGATGCCCTACCCGCTGTCAAATTTAACATCTTTCTTCTGGATACTGCCAGCCCATCTTAGGACTTGTTGTCAGTCTCCCTGTCTTGGTCCATTTGACCTGCTATGACAAAGTACCTTAGACTGGGTAATTTATAAACTGGGAAATTTATTGCTTACAGTTCTGGAGGCTGGGAAGTCCAAGATCAAGGTACCAGCAAATTTGGCATCTGGTGAGAGGTGCTCTCTGCCCCAAAGATGAGGTCTTCTGGCCAATTCCTCATGTGGCAGAAGGGGTAAAAGGGGCAACCAGCTCCCTCAGATCTCCTTTCTTTATCAGGGCACTGACCCCATTTGTGAGAGCTCCATTCTTATGACCTAATTTTCCTCCCAGAGGCCCCACCTCTTGATGCTATCACACTTGGGATTAAATTTCAATATACGAGCTTTGGAGTCACGTAAACACTCAGAACATAGCACTCTCTTAGCTGTGTACTACTTGGTCAGATTTGGTTTGGAGTCTCTCCGTTCATTCATTGTAATTCTTCCACGCACTGGCTACGTTTTTAGGTATGGGGCCTGTAGAGATGACCAACACAGATGTGGCCCCTGCCCTTGTGGGACTGCTGTTGTACTGGGGAGAGACAGAAGGAGAAGCAAGTCAACTGCTAAGTTGGATAATGTTGAGGAATGAGAGCAGAGTGGAAACGTAGGCTCTGCTCCTGGATGGGGTGTGGGAGCTCACGGTGCAGAGAACACGTGGGGTGGGAGGTCTTGGGCAGCCATCCTTAGAGAAGATGCCTAGACACATTCTTTTTTATGTTTCTACTCTCTTGCTTGTAAGAATGTCCTTAAGTAGTCTGACAGAAAAAAAATCTGAGTATGTAAGGTTCTTCCTGTTTGTTGATGTGGTCAGATTTTTGTTTGTTTGTTTTCGGAGAGACGGAGTCTCACTCTATCGCCCAGGCTGGCATGTTGGAGTGCAGTGGCGCGATCTCAGCTCATTACAACCTCTGCCTCCCGAATTCAAGCAATTATTCTGCCTCAGCCTCCTGAATAGCTGGGACTATAGGCACATGCCGTCATGCCCGGCTAATTTCTTTTATATTTTGGTAGAGACAGGGTTTCACCATGTTGCCCAGGCTAGTCTCGAACTCCTGAGTTCAGGCCATCTGCCTGCCTCAGCCTCCCAAAGTGCTAGGATTACAGGTGTGAGCCACTGCGCCTGGCTGATGTGGTCAGACTTTATCATGGATGTTTGGTTAAATCGGTCAGGGGAAGCTGGTCCCCACAGCGCACACTTGCTGAGGTGACATGCCCCAGGCTGTGGGAGGCAGGCGAGGTGTGCTCCCAGCAGGGATGGTGGACCGGGAACACCTAAATGTTGCAGCAGCAAGAGTGCTGCAGAGGCCACAGTGGGCTCAGCGCTGGCCTCAGTGCTTTGCCGCAGAGAGTCTAAGGATGTGAGCCTGGTGTCCAGTGAGCCTTGTAGCTCGGGGCCTGTGGCACAGGACTCTTGGTGTCACTTGGCTGTGGGCAGCCGAGCACCCTGACCACTGCCTGATGTGGATGGCCAGATGATCAGGGAGCAATTGTCCCGAGTGCAACCATACCTTGAAGACCAGGTAAGAGAACATTCAGGAAAACATTGACATTCACAAAACTCCAGAAGTACTTGGAAACCACCAGTTGCTTCATTTCCCCAGGTAATACCTGTGGTGTCAGAGAAGGCAAAAACTGGTTACCTTGGGCCAGGGGTCAATGGCCAGTCCCTTTCGTGGGAACGGTGTGCCCTGCCCTCCGTTCCCCACTCTAACTCTCTGTCCCCTTTGGCCTGACAGGTGAAGACATGCACCTGTGGTGCCCCTCACTGCAAGAGGTCAGGGAGGCATTCCACAGCCTGGGTGCCCACAGTCCTGCCCTGTACCCTCTGGGGCCCTTTTGGCACGGCGGCAGGTGAGTACTTCTCCTTCCTCACTGCCTTTTTCTTTCATTTTTTCTTTAAGAGACAGCATCTCTCTCTCTCTGTCACCCAGACTGGAATACAGTGGTACAATCATAGCTCACTGCAGCCTCCACATCCCAGGCTCAAGTGATCCTCCCACCTCAGCCTCCTGAGTAGCTGCCACTACAGGCACGCACAGCCACGCCTGGCTAATTTTTAAATTTTGTGTAGAGGTCGAGGGGTCTTCCTGTGTTGTCCAGGCTGGTCTTGAACTCTTAGGCTCAAGTGATCCTTCTGCTTTGGCCTCCCAAAGTGCTGAGGTTACAGGTATGAGCCACCCCACACCCAGCCACCTGTTGTCTTGTTTGTTTGGAAGGTGCTGGACTCAGGCTCTATCCCATGTGTAGGGAATTACAGAACAACCACACACCGCCACCTGTGGATCTGAGTATCACACCAAGAAGGAATTTCCTTGCTCCCAGCCTCAGGGAGATGGGAAGCCCCCGGGATGGATGAGCCTGTTTTTGGCACTTTCTGACTCAGCCTCTGCTGCCTGCTCCTCTCTGGTGAAACCCAGACTTCAAAACCTGGTTAATATCCTTGCAGACACATCCCAGTCTCTTGAGTCTCTTCAAGCCACTTGTTTGGCCCCTTACCTAGTATCCACTTGGGAACAGCAGGGCATGCTTTTACGTTCCCACAACCCTCAGTTTTGTATTGTGAGTGCCCCCGTTGAGCCCTGGGCTGGCTTGCTGGTGGACAGTCATGATCATTTGCCTTTGCTTGGTCCCTGCCTGCGGGGAGGAGTGCCACGTGATGCATAAGTAGCTCTGGTGGGCGTATGGTGACTAGCTTAAGGTCGTAAAAGTGTTATATATCATCATCTTGTTCTACACATTTTAGCACATCCAAACTCTCTTGAGAACCCTTGGAGAAGGTGATTTGAGATGGAACAGAGTGTTTTGAAGCCTGGAGGGGCTGTTGTATAGGACTCCCCCCACCCCCTGCTTCCCGCTGACAATCTCTCAGCCCCAGGAGGTGCCAGGCCCCCCTTGCCTCGCCTTAGCGGGCAGATGTTCCTCTGCATGGAAAGTGGGAGCTCTCCTAAGAACCTGTTCCACGACTGTGTTTAGCAATTGTCTGCCAAGCCAAACCGCACTCAGCTCTGCTATAAATACCCCACACATGTGCCAGCCTGCCGCGCTCCTGCCCCTTTCCCTCCCGGAGCTCGCAGCTCCATGTCTGGTGTAATGAGCCACTTGCCTCCTCCTGGCACAGAGCTGCAGTCGCACACCATCTTGGATGAGCAGGGGAGAGAATTACACTCAGAAAAACAAATGAACGTCTGAGGCAGGCAGGGGCCATGGAGTCCAGAAGAGCCACTTGTGACTGCTGTAATGAGTGTCCCTGTGTCCTCCTGGAAGTGGGAGGCGGTACTGGAGACGCAGCCACCGGGTCTCGTTCTATTCTGCAAAGAGCTGCTTCCCCCACTACCTCCCGGTTCTCCTAGGATGTGACTGTGGCCTGCCCTTCATGCTGCGGAACAAGTCTGTTGTCTCCAGAGGCAGAGTGGGCAGGAGGGATGAGAACTGTGGCCCTTTAAACACATCTTCTTAAGTACTTGGGAACACAAACCCCACCATGCAGACTTCAGCTTTTCCAGATGCAGTTCAGCTTTGTGTGGGAGGAAAGCAGAGCTGTGTTGTCCTAGATCAGAGCCCAGGGAGCTGCCAGGGCCTCATGTCGTGTCCCAGACACACTGTTTTAACATCTACCTCTGGGCCCCAGAATGTTGGCCTGGCTGTTGACACCATTTCCCATCAGAGGATTCAGAACTACCCTCAAGGACCTGACTGACAGCCACAGGGGTGAGTTCTCTGCTGCTGGCTCTGGGAGCAGGCTGGGGACCACCTGCCAAGCCCCTCAGGGCTGGGAAGGCTTTCCTGCTTGGAGCCCCTACACTGTGTCTTCCTCAGGGTAGGAGGATGGCGAAAATGCTTGGGTAGGTTTCCTGGACTGCTGCTTGTGTCATGGATTGGAGGGTGACCCCTCTGGGGTATTCAGGAAGCATCAAGGAGGTTCCAGCATCTCCTCCCCAAGGGCACGGCATCCTTCATGGATGCATGGGCCACAAGAGAAACCCCACGGCAGGCCATCTTCTCCCTGTGGTCCTTCTTGTCCTGGCTCCTCACCAACTCGGAGGCTGTCTTGTGCGAGCTGGCTCCGCCCAGGCATCTCTTTTCTGCTGACTTCCAGGGATGCCTTCATTCAAGGGAACAGATGCCTCTGGGGCTTCTCCTGGGCTACCCACAGCACCTCACAATGGCCAGGGGTCAAAATGAGGGACTCAGACATCTGTGCATGGCCCCACTGTGACTGGGCTGTCTCTCTAGTTGCTCTGAGACACGTCTTCCACCATTTCTTCCTAATCTCGGATTTCCTTAAAAGCCATCACCATCTCCTATCTAGTGCTTCTGGATTTCCATTCAGAAAGATGTAGTCCTTCCACATCTAGGCCATGCAGATCCCCTGGCATCCACCTTGTTGGAAACAGTGGCCCTCTGCTCAGTCATGAGACTGGGGAGGGGAAATGGGAGGACGTTTCGGGGAAAGGATGGAGCATGGATATGAGTGGGAAGAGGGTGGTGGGGGAGCTTGTCAGCATCCTCAGAGGGGCTCGTGCCCACGTTGCTACACAGAATGGGCCTTGCCAGGTGCCCCCATCTCCCCCAGGAGCACAAGGGAGGTCCTTAGGTAGCTGTGCGTGGTCCTCCAAGGCTGTTCCTGCTGCCAAGCCCAGCTGAAGTTAGAGCCTGCTCCGATGCACAGGCCTGGCCACTGAAGATCAAAAGCCTGAAGCTGTTTCCTGGTGCCAGAAGCCTTGGCCACTTGGTTTTCTTTTTTTTTTTTTCTTTTGACACAGAGTTTCACTCTTGTTGCCCAAGCTGGAGTGCAGTGGTACGATCTCAGCTCACTGCAACCTCCACCTTTGGTTAAAGCAATTCTCCTGCCTCAGCTTCCTGAGTACCTGGGATTACAGGTGCATGCCACCATGCCTGCTAATTTTTGTTTTTGTTTTTTTTTTAGTAGAGATGGGGTTCACCATGTCGGCCAGGCTGGTCTTGAACTCCTGACCTCAGGTGATCTGCCTGCCTCGGTCTCCCAAAGTGCTGGGATTACAGGCATGAACCACCACGCCCCGCCAGCCACTTGATTTTCAAAGGAGCAGCCTGATGCAGAGGCCAAAGGGGGAAATACACGACAGTTAACACATTGACAGGGCGTCCTATCAAGCGCAGGGGCAACTGGTTGAGGAGGCAGCTCTTGGTTAAGGCGGCCGTGGTTCTCATACACTGTACCTGCCGTCTTTCATCTGAGAACGTCGGAATGCCATACACATGGTAACTTCATTATGTTTTCAACTTTTGGGGGAAGATGCGGAGACCTGGGTAGAGGTCAATGACGTGTCCCTCATAAGGTTAATGAGTATTGAACAGTGTCTCTGAGACAGAAACCCAGTTCCTGGGTGCTGGCCACAGACCCTGGAGCCAGGCGTGGGATCGATGGAGCTGCTTTCCTCATAGAGTCCAATGGTGGGACCATCAGCTCACTCTAACCTGCTGAGCCCAAGAAGGGAGCAGGGATAACAGGCCGTTGAATTCCCTGGCTGTGACCCCTTACTGGCAACCCCTTGCGGGCAGCTGATCGGGGATCGTCCGATGCTGCATCTCAGAACGGCAGCCGCAGATGCCAGCAGTTCAGTCAAGTGATTACTCCGAAGGGCATGGATTAGAGGACCCCATTATATTGCCCATGAGCCTGTGGGCCCACAAAGTTCTGGAACTCTGGCCAGCCAGGCCTTCACTTGGGGAGGCTGACATTTCTTTCCAAGGAGGAAAGGGCTCTCCCCACAGCCACACTCCCTCTCCAGCTCAGAGAATACGTGTCACCACCTCACACCTTCAACGTTCCTTCTCCCGTTGGCAGCATCTCTCTCCTGCAGATGTTTGTCGTCAGCTCTGGCTGCCCATGCTGACAAACCTGAAAACACACCCTCCTATGTGTGCACGTGTTGCACGCTCAAGGCTGGGACAAACCAGAGCTCCCCCTCACATACTGGCACAGGCCTAGCCTGTGCCCAGATGTGCAAATGCCAGCCTCACCCATTCAGTTGTGGCCCTAATAAATGCTGAAATCTGGGAGGACTGAGCCCAGCCCCTGTCTCCACTGCCCACCAAGTTTGGTTTGTTGGCACCAACTTCCTGGTACCTCAGAGACAGACCTCCTCCTTCCCCTCTGAGGTCAGCGCCAAGTGGAGAAGAGCAGAGACTTCACAGGAGCTGTAGGACAGCACTCTTCCTCCCCTGTGCCAGGGGCCTGCCTGCAGCCTGCTGTCATCAGCAGTGTGGTTGTCGCCAGTATCTTCACTTAGCACTGTTAGCAGGAACCTTAAGCCATTTCTTAAGAGTGGAGAAGTGGGTGAGACAGCAGAGGGGACCCTCACCATAAGCTCATTTAACATACTTGAAAACAACAGTGTTCATTTGGCCACAGAAAGGGTGAAGGTGATCGTGCCCAGGCTCTCATCCTGTGAGCGTAGGCCTGGGAGGGAGGCTTGTGGGAAGGGTGATGAGACTGCCATCCAGTAAGATCCACGAAGGCCCCCCTAACTAAGCATCTCACCACCCTGTGTGTGGCTTGGTCTTTAAAGGGGGCTGAGGGGGGGATTTTTCTTTCCCCAGCCCCGGCCTCTAACATCACCTGGTGCTCAGCCAGATCCGGTCCATCACTCGGGGAAACGCTATGCTGGGCTTGTCAGCAGACAGCACATCAGCTCAGGATGACAACTTTGGAGGAGGTTTTCAGGGATGTTTCTATTCTGATTTCCACCATACTTGCTGTCTTAGGAGGCAGCCCCTGTGACAGCTACCACGTGGAGCACTTTGCAGTGTATGCAGGGTCAGCCTTGCCGAGCGGACCCAGGGAGGACTCGAGGACTTTGTGGGGATTAGAAGTGTGCTTTTGTGGTTTCCACGTGCTGGAAAACTAAAGCTGGAGGCCTCACCTGAGTGGTAACATGTGGGAGCTAGTCCCCAAGGAGCCCCCCGCATGCATCCCCGGCTCCTAGCGATCACACGGTTCTGTAGCTGCCTCCTACACCAAGTTAGGTTTGGCCTGTGTGACCTGCAGAAGAGATGGGATGTCACTTTCAAGGTTAGGTTATGAAAGGCTGCGGCTCTGTCCTGGGCACATTCTCGTTCCCTCTCTTTCTCACCGCTGGCTTTGGAGAACCAGTGGCCATATGGAGAAACCCTGCGGAGAGGCCCTGGGGCCTGCGGATCAGTGACCAGGTAAGTGAGCAGGGAGGCAGGCCCTCCAGCCCAGTCAGGCTCAGGTGACTGCAGCCCCACCCAACACCTTGAGGGCAACATCTGAGAGACCCCTGAGCCAGGACCACCCAACGGAGCTGCCCCTGGATTCTTGGCTCTCAGAGACGACATGAGATCATCTGTGGAGGGATTTGCTGTGCCCAGCAGATGAGCAGCCTCGGCAGCAGTGTCCCACCTCGTGCCTCACTCCTGCTCCTGTGCTCTGTCCTGGGTTTCCCATTGTCACTGTTGTTGTCTTACCGCAGAGTGCTTCCAGGTGAGGCTGGCCTGAGTGAGAACAAGGAGCAGGATGCTCCCCAAGAGATGGCCTTGGACATCAGCCTGGGCCACATCTACAAGGTGAGTCGAGCTGCCTGCCTCACCCAGGGCACTGTTGGCTCGTAGTTCAGACCCATTCCGCAGCTTAATTTGGGGAGCGTCATGGAGAACCTCTGGCGAGCTCAGCACCACGGCAGGCACTGTGCTGGTTGTAGCTGGATGCTACAGAAACCGTGTTACGGGAAACGGGTCCTGATCTAGGCCCCAAGAGGGGGTTCTTGGATCTTGCACAAGAAAGAATTGGGGCCAGGTGTGGAGGCTCATGCTGGTAGTCCTAGCACTTTGGGAGGCTGAGACAGGCGGATGTTTTGAGGTCAGGAGTTCCAGACCAGCCTGACCAACATGGTGAAACCCCACCTCTACTAAAATTAAAAAAGTTAGCGGGGCGTGATGGCAGGCACCTATAGTCCCATCTACTCAGGACGCTGAGACAGGAGAATCGCTTGACCTTGGGAGGCAGAGGTTGTAGTGAGCTGAGATGGCACCACTGCAGTCCAACCTGGGCGACACAGTGAGACTCCATCTCAAAAAAAAAAAACGGACACAGTGGCTCATGCCCATGCCAGCACTTTGGGAGGCTGAGGCGGGTGGATCACTTGAGGTCAGGAGTTGGAGACCAGCCTGGCTAACATGGTGAAACCCCATCTTTACAAAAAATACAAAAATCAGCCAGGCATGGAGGCTGAGGCAGGAGAATCGCTTGAAACCAGGAGGTGGAGGTTGCAGTGAGCTGAGATTGCGCCATTGCACTCTAGCCTGGGCAACAAGAGAGAAACTCCATCTCAAAAATAAAAAGAATTGGAAGCAAATCCACAGAGTAAAATCAAAGCAAGTTTATTAAGAAAGTTTATTAAGAAAGAAACTCCAGGAGCTGGGTACGGTGGCTCATGCCTGTAATTTTAGCGCTTTGGGAGGCCATTGCGGGTGGATCGCCCGCAGTTCGGAGTTCAAGATCAGCCTGCCCAACATGGCAAAACCTCATCTCTACTAAAAATACCGAAATTAGTTGGGCGTGGTGGCGTGCGCCTGTAATCCCAGCTACTTGGGAAGCTGAAGCAGGAGAATTGCTGGAACCCGGGAAGCAGAGGTTGTAGTGAGCCAAGATCGAACCACTGCACCCCACCCTGGGTGACAGAGCAAGACTGTGTCTCAAAAAAGAAAAGCAAAAGGATAAAGAATGGCTACTTCATAGGCAGAGCAGCCCCAGCTGGTATAGTATTTTTCTGGTTATTTCTTGATTATATGCTAAATAGGGGGTGGATTATGAGTTTTCCAGGAAAGGGATGAGCAGTTCTCAGAACCGAGGGTTCCTCCCCTTTTTAGACCACATAGGGTAACTTCCTGACGTTGCCATGGCATGTGTAAACTGTCACGGTGCGTGCGGGTGGGAGTGTCTTTTAGCATGCTAATGCATTGTTAGCATATAATGAGCAGTGAGGCTGACCAGAGGTACCTCTAGTCATCATCTTGGTTTTGGTGGTATCTGGCCGGCCTCTTTCTGCCAACCTCCTCTCTCATCCTATAAGAACACCTGACCTCCTGGGAGTGCAGCCCAGCAGGTCTCAGCCTTATTTTACTCAGCTCTTATTCAAGATGGAGTCGCTCTGGTTCAAACACCTCCGACAAACACACACTCCACACTTGTGCCTGCCACCCAGGATCCTGCAGGGGCCTCGAATCCTGGCCTCACTGTTTCCTGAGCTCCTACCCAGCATGACCGCGGGGCTCACAGTACCATCCCTCCTGCCTAAGTGTCTCCCAGGGAACTGGTCCTCGAAGTCCTCTCCCGTTCCCCGACAGCCTGGCCGCCCTTGCCCTCTTCTTTCTCTCTAGTTTCTGGCACTGTGTGCCCAGGCCCAGCCAGGGGCCTACACTGACGAGGACCTCGTGGGACTGATTGAGCTGCTGTGCCGCGCCGGCCTGGACATGGGGCTCCGCCTGCTGCCGAAGGTTGACCTCCAGCAGCTTCTGCTCTTGCTCCTGGAGAACATCCGGGAGTGGCCGGGGAAGGTACCACACGCCCAGAGCCTGGTCCTCACACAGCTTCATCACTAGGAACCAGGGTGGCCCCTAGAGTGCCCTGGGTGGGGATGGCATTGCCTGGAGGTCATCGGAACGCCCCTGGTCTCTGTGACTGCCCACTTACTCCCATGTGCGGGCTGGGAGGCGAGAGCATTGGGAAGGCAGCGTCCCCATGCAGCCCATGGGATGTCCCCTCTCCTGCAGCTCCAGGAACTATGCTGCACCCTGAGCTGGGTGTCTGACCACCACCACAACCTGCTGGCCCTTGTGCAGTTCTTCCCGGACATGACCTCCCGGAGCAGGTGGGTGCTGCTCCCCTGCTGCCTCCTCCCTCTCACATGCATCTTTGCGGGTTCTTGCAGGAATCCAGAGTCTTCCCCATCAGCCCCAACAAACCTCCCCCGCCCAATTTCTAATCCCCAGGAGGGAGAACTAAAAATATAACTCTCTATTGAGTTCTTTACAAATGAAAAAAAAAAGCCTAATTTTCTTAACGTGGTCTTATTAGCAAAACAATTGCCTTGTGCAATTAGCTCCTGCCTGCAGGGCCCCCACTCTCCTTCCTTTGGGGCTCCCTCCCCAGTCTTCAGCTCCTTCTTGTCATTCTGACCTCAGCTGAATTATGTCCCCTGATCACCCCATTCCCACTTGCACACTCTCGATTCATCCTTCTGTTTTCTTTCCTGCCTAGCATTTGCCCCTGCAAAAATTATGTTACTCTTTGTTTCCTTGTTTATGGCTGTGGCTTTCCTCGAAGTCACCTCTACCAGAACAGCTCCTTTGTCAGGGCCACTGCCATATTGTCCCGGATCTAGAACAGTGCCTAGCGTGCTGTTTAGCGCTCTGTAAATTCTTTTTTTTTTTTTTTTCCCGTGAGACAGAGTCTTGCTTTGTCGCCCAGCCTGGAGTACGGTGGCGCGATCTCGGCTCACTGCAAGCTCCACCTTCTGTGTTCACGCCATACTCCTGCCTCAGCCTCCCAAGTAGCTGGGACTACAGGCGCCCACCACCACACCCGGCTAATTTTTGTATTTGTAATAGAGACAGAGTTTCACTGTGTTAGCCAGGATGGTCTCGATCTCCTGACCTCGTGATCTGCCCGCCTCAGCCTCCCAAAGTGCTGGGATTACAGGCATGAGCCACTGCGCCGGCCTGTAAATTCTTTTTGAATGAATGAAGTGGGTAAACAAACTCAGCCAAGGAGGAAATAAGGCCCACTGGCTGGATCTGGCCCTGCTTCTCTCTCCGCCTTCCTTCTCCCACTTTTGGCCACAGTCTTACGGAATTGCCTGCCTTTCCCAGAGCAGACCATTCCCATCCACTCGCCTCTCTCTTCTCTCTCCATCTTCCCTTCTCTTTCTGGGCCTGTCCGTTTGCAACTCCTCCTACCTAGAATGACTCCCTTCCCACCCCCTCACCTTTGGCAGACACCTCTGTTACCCTCCACTGGGACCCCTTCCCTTCCCCTGCAATGTTCCGAGGGTGGTTTCTGGGAGCCGGCTTGGAGTTTGAATCGCCTCCTACCCCAGGGCCCAGCCTCGTAGAGGCTCTGCTTGTTGACTAAGTTACCTTCATGTCCTGAGCTCCACTTCAGTGCTGGGCAGGGAGTCCCATCTCTTTCCCTCTTTCCTGGGAATCTGGCTGGCAGAGAGGCAGGCTGTGCACAGTTGGGAGAGGGCAGGTTTTACCCTCTCTCTGAAAGAATGGGACTTCTGGAAGCTCTGTCAGAGGCCTCCGGGGGCCTCCATCGGGGAGGCTGCCTGCAGCCCGGCAGCCTGGGATTTCTTCTTGGGGTGGAGAGGCCGACGCTGCCTCCTGATTCCCTGTTCTCCCCAGACTGCCCATCCACTCTGCTGTGCCGGCTGGAAATGACAATCCTAGAGGTTTCTGCCATCCCCACCTGTTACCCGTTTCATCCCTAAATCCTGTCCTTTCTGCCTTCTGTATCCTAAACCCTCAATCCAACTCTGTGACAGCCAGGACCGTGTCTGGCTCACGCAAATCAGTCACCTCCTTTCCTGCTTTCATCTCACCGGCTCAGCTGGAGGGTGGCAGCGGCCTTTCTTCCTCTTCCCCAAAGTCTGTCTGCTCTGTAGATACCTGTGGGTTCCTGTGATGATCATGTCTCTGCCTTACCATGCTCCCCATTGCCTACAGGCCCAGGCGCAAATTCTTAGGCTGGCCCCCAGGCCCCCTCATCCAGCCAGTTTCTCATTTGCTCCATCCAGGGCATGGTGTTTGTGGTTGTTTTTCTCACACATACACACAATAAACCTCACTCTTTTCACAGCTGCATAGTATTTCCCTAGTGTGTGTGCCATTATAGTCTCCTAGTGTAGCAGGACGAGTCACAGACAAGAACCTCTCAGATACAAGTTGTGGAAGGAAAGGGCTTTATTCAGCTGGGAGCATTGGCGAACTCACATCTCCAAAAACCAAGCTCCCTGAGTGAGCAATTCCTGTCCCTTTTAAGGGGTTACAACTCTCTTTTTTTTTTTTTTGAGACAGAGTCTCACTCTGTCGCCCAGGCTGGAGTGCAGTGGCCAGATCTCAGCTCACTGCAAGGCCCGCATGAGCGGGTCATGATGGATTGAGCAAGCTGTGGGTACGTGACCAGGGGCTGCATGCACTGGTAATCAGAATGGAACAGAACAGGACAGGGATTTCCACGGTGCTTTTCCATGCAATGTCTGGAATCTATAGATAACATAACTGGTTAAGTCAGGGAGCAGTCTTTTAACTACCAGGCCTGGAATGCAGCACTGGCTGTCTGACTACTGATTTCATTTCTGTCTTTTCTTTAAACTCCTACTTTTCCTTTGAGGCAGAAATTGGGCGTAAGATAGTATGAGGGGTGGTGTCCTCCTTTACTAATACTGGACATTCTTCCAGTGACTGTTTCTATGAGCTTTGGGCGTCTGTGCACATATTTCTTTTTTTTTTTTTTTTTTTGAGACGGAGTCTCGCTCTGTCGCCCAGGCTGGAGTGCTGTGGCTGGATCTCAGCTCACTGCAAGCTCCGCCTCCCGGGTTCACGCCATTCTCCTGCCTCAGCCTCCCGGGTAGCTGGGACTACAGGCGCCGCCACCTCGCCTGGCTATTTTTTTTTTTGTAGTTTTTAGTAGAGACGGGGTTTTGCCATGTTAGCCAGGATGGTCTCGATCTCCTGACCTCGTGATCCGCCTGTCTCGGCCTCCCAAAGTGCTGGGATTACAGGCCCGTGCCCGGCCCTGTGCACATATTTCTATGGGATAAACTCCTTGAAGTGAAATTGCAACCCTAAAGTATGTAAAGCTGGACCTATTAGTAACACCACCAAATGGGTATGAAAATGCATGTTTTTCTGCATTCTCATTAATGCTGCATATTCTCAGTTTTGTTTTTGAGTTTTAATCAATCTGGTGAGTGGAAAATGTCATCCTGTGGTTCTAATTTTCATTTCCCTGATTGCCAGTGAAATCGAGTATCTTTTTTTTTTTTTTTTTTTTTTTTTTTTTTTTTTTTTTTTTTTTTTTTTTGAGACGGAGTCTGGCTCTGCCGCCCAGGCTGGAGTGCAGTGGCCGGATCTCAGCTCACGGCAAGCTCCGCCTCCCGGGTTCACGCCATTCTCCTGCCTCAGCCTCCCGAGTAGCTGGGACTACAGGCGCCCGCCACCTCGCCCGGCTAATTTTTTTGTATTTTTTAGTAGAGACGGGGTTTCACGTGTTAGCCAGGATGGTCTCGATCTCCTGACCTCGTGATCCGCCCGTCTCGGCCTCCAAAGTGCTGGGATTACAGGCCCGTGCCCGGCCCTGTGCACATATTTCTATGGGATAAACTCCTTGAAGTGAAATTGCAACCCTAAAGTATGTAAAGCTGGACCTATTAGTAACACCACCAAATGGGTATGAAAATGCATGTTTTTCTGCATTCTCATTAATGCTGCATATTCTCAGTTTTGTTTTTGAGTTTTAATCAATCTGGTGAGTGGAAAATGTCATCCTGTGGTTCTAATTTTCATTTCCCTGATTGCCAGTGAATCGAGTATCTTTTTTTTTTTTTTTTTTTTTTTTTTTTTTTTTTTTTTTTTTTTCTGAGACGGAGTCTGGCTCTGCCGCCCAGGCTGGAGTGCAGTGGCCGGATCTCAGCTCACGGCAAGCTCCGCCTCCCGGGTTCACGCCATTCTCCTGCCTCAGCCTCCCGAGTAGCTGGGACTACAGGCGCCCGCCACCTCGCCGGCTAATTTTTTTGTATTTTTTAGTAGAGACGGGGTTTCACCGTGTTAGCCAGGATGGTCTCGATCTCCTGACCTCGTGATCCGCCCGTCTCGGCCTCCCAAAGTGCTGGGATTACAGGCTTGAGCCACCGCGCCCGGCCGAAATTGAGTATCTTTTCATGTATTAATTGGCCTTTTGTGTGTTTCTCTTACTGTAAATTACCTTTTGGTATTTCTTACCCACTTGCCTATCAGTTAATTTATCTTCTTATCAACTCTATTGATCTTCATGTTGCTTATTATGTTACAATGTGTTTTCTCCAAAGGTTATCTAGATTGTCCTTTGTAAATCTTTATGTACGGTACCTTTCAGTGAACTGGATTTTTTTTTCTTTTTTTTTACTTTTTCAGTCCTTTTTTAAATCGTAGGATAGATTTAGATTTACAGGACAGTTTTATGGATAATACAGAGACTTGATTGGAGTTTTTGTGTCATTTAATCTTTCTGTATGGAAGAGGAAGGGTTTCCCCACCAAGACCGTAAAGAGTGTGTGCTTGCTTCTCTTTCAGGACTGGCTGCACTTTGTCTCCTTCAGCTCTTCATCCCAACTGCAATCGGTTTGTCCTTGGTATGAGAGAAGGGTCTAACTTGATTTTTTCCATCCCCAAACAGCCAGTGGGGACCTAACGTCAATTTTTTTGCCTTCTGTTTTATTTTTTGAGATAGGGTCTCACTCTGTCACCCAGGCTGGAGTGCAGTGATGCCATCATGGCTCACTGCAGCCTCGACCTCTTGGGATCAAGCGATCCTCCTGCCTCAGCCTCCTTAGTAGCTAGGACTACAGACACATGCCAACACACCTATCTAATTTTTTAATTTGTTGTAGAGACAGAGTCTCCCTAACTTGTCCAGGCTGGTCTCAAACCCCTGGGCTGAAGTGATATTCCCACGCAGCCTCCCGAACTGCTGGGATCACAGGTGTGAGCCACCATGCCTGACCTTTTTGGTCTTAATGATCAATCCTTTCAAGACAGGTTTGAAGCTACCTTCTCCATATCCTAAGTTTATGACTTCGCTCCTTCATCTGCTAGCCCTGTTAAACCGTGATTTCAGAATCAGTGTCTTTTGTGGAATCTGTGGGTAGCTCCAGGGCCCGTGGCAAGTGCCCTTTAAATGCCGGGAAATGATTGAAACAGAACATCTTGCAGCCACGTCAGCAGGGCGATGCTTTGTGCCAAGAGCTTTACTAGGAAGGAGGGTGCCTTATCAGGATCAGTGTTAATTGATTTTATTTTTATTTCTCTAAATAGATAAAAGCATTCAAATAAAATTCATAAGGTACCAAGGAGTACCTTTTTGAAAGTACCCCTTTCAAATTTGATGTTGAAAATGCGCCTCTTCTCCTGAGCCAGAGCCCCCTGGCTGGCCGCCAGCCTCTGTCTGCATGTGCACAATCCGCCATTCCTGCACCTTCTTTGCTCTTCAGGGTGTGTTCTGGTTGTCATCCCTGACTGGGTTGTAAAGGGCTCCTAATCCTTCTTTCCTGCCGCGTTGTACTCACCAGGTCTTCAGTGAGCCGCTGCTCCACTGTGCTCCCTGCAGCGGCCGCAGAGCTTACTGGCTGCCTTCACTGGTGGCTGCCCTACTGGGCTCTGTGCCCAGACTGACCCCAGGAAGAAGGGCAGATTGTTGTACGAGGGGCTGTCACACTCTTTGTCTACTCGACTGACTGGTTAAGCACAAAGCGAGAACTCCTGCTGATGCTCTCGTAGTACACCCGCAGCCCCTGCCTCAGCGCTCAAGACTTCACGGGGTGCACTACAAATGTGAGGAAGAGCTGGGCCTAACCATGAAAAATGAAAGTGAAGACTAAGGCAGACCACCTGAAACAGAGCCAAGGGGAAGAGGAGATTCTAGGAGGGAGGTCCACCTTGGGAGGTGACCCCACTGGGGCAGTTCAGGCAGCTTTGGGAAGAGCAGCCTGCCATCCCTGCTTCTGTTCAGGGCTCCTGCAGCTGCTCACATGCTACTGAAAGCTGATGTCCCAGGCTCCGGGGACCCTCCTCCTCCACTGCCTGCGGCTGTTCATTAAACATCCTGTGTGTGCCGCTTCAAAGCAGAAGGTCAGATGAAGCCAGCTCACGCAGGCTGCCTGGTCAGATGGAGGAATGGATGAAGACTGCCTAAAATGGCTCACAAAACCAGCCCTGACAATGACGTAGAGTTCCTTGCCTGTCAGACCAGAATCAATCCGAAAGGACAGTGCTGCCCGGTGTTGGCAGGATGTGAGGAAACAGGCATATGCTTCCCTGCTCGTGAGGTGCGGTCAGTAGTCCCTCTGGAGGCCAATTTGGCAAAATCAAGCAGATGACTTTAAAATGTGCACACCCTTCAAAAAACTAGATTGTTTGCTGGGAAACCATATAGCGAAGAGTCATTGACAATGTTTGCCATAGTAATGTCGTGATAGTGAAGAACTGGAAACTGCCTCAGTGCCCAACCACCAATTCAGTTCTGCCCGTGCTACGGAGTATGATACAGTATCTAAAAATGATGTCACAGGAAAACGGGAAAGTTAATGAAATAAGGCTGAATGGAAAAAAGACTTGGAAGCCATATGTAAAGCATGATGCCAGGTCTGTTTTGGGGAAAAGAAAGGTCATCTTTGGGTGTGAGGTTAATAGGAGTGGCTTTCGTCGCCTTGGGCTTATTTCCCCTTTCTTTTTTTTTTTCCCCACTCTGTCGCCCAGACTGGAGTGCAATGGCACAGTCTCGGCCCACTGCAACCTCCACCTCCTGGATTTAAGTGATTCTTCTGCCTCAGCCTCCCGAGTAGCTGGGACTACAGGTGCATGCCACCACACCCGGCTAATCTTTGTATTTTTAGTAGAGACGGGGTTTTACCTTGTTGGGCAGGCTGGTCTCGAACTCCTAACCTCGTGATCTGCCTGCCTTGGTCTCCCAAAGTGCTGGGATTACAGGTGTGAGCCACCGTGCCTGTCCTCTTACTTCCCCTTTCTAAAGACCCTCTGAGCTCCTGCTCTTACCCCCACAGCCAGTTCTCACCAATTAGCCAGAATCACTTCTATTTAATAATTTATTAAAGTTTTATTGGCTGGGTGTGGTGGTTCACACCTGTAATCCCTGCACTTTGGGAGGCTGAGGTGGGTGGATCACTTGAGGTCAGGAGTTTGAAACCAGCCTGGCCAAGATGGTGAAACCCCATCTCTACTAAAAATACAAAAAAAAAAAAAAATTAGCTGGGCATGGTGGCGTGCACCTGTAATCCAGCCACTCAGGAGGCTGAGACAGGAGAACCATTTGAATCCGGGAGGCGGAGGTTGCAGTGAAACGAGATTGTGCCATTGCACTCCAGCCTGAGAGACAGAGCGAGACTTCGTCTCAAAAAAGAAAAATTTGGTTATAGATAATTTCAAGACATATGAGAAACATTGAGAGGCCAGTAAAATGGACTGCATGCCCCCATTTTCCATCTCAGCAGACACAACCATGGAGACAACTCCTTCCCTCACCCAGTGCCCCCCACCCCTGCCCCCAGATCATTGTGAAGCAAAACAAATGAGACATTTTATTCAGTAGGTGTCTCTAAAAAGATAAGGTCTTGGTGGTTCATTTGTTGTTGTTGACAGAATCTCTGTCGCCCAGGCAGGAGTGCAGTGGCGCCATGGAGGCTCACTGCAGCTTCGACTTCCTGAGCTTAAGTGATCCTCCGCCTCAGCATCCCGAGTAGCTGGGACTACAGGCATGCACCATCCCACCCAGATAACTTCTTTAAATTTTTGTAGAGACAGGATCTCTCTGTGTTCCCCAGCCCGGTCTTAGACCCCTGGGCTCAAGTGATCCTCCCACCTTGGCCTCCCAAAGTGCTGAGATCACAGTGCCCAGCCCTTGGTGGGTATTTTAAAACATAATTACAACATGATGATGACACCTAAAACACTGAACCATAAAAGAGCTGTCATAAGCAATTGAGTCACTTCCCTGCTCCAGAATCTTCCAAGACTTTGCGTCTTCTTGGAAGGAAGCCTGGAGTCTTTGAGGTGGCCGCTAAGGCCCCTTTGCGGTGTGGCTCTGACCTCTCTGCTCTTCTCCCTGTCCCTGGGGTGCACTGGGCACTTGTGTCTTGGTGCCCACCCTCCCCCATGCCCGCACGTTGGTAGGAGACTCCTATTTTCTCATCATGGTGGTCTCTGCCCACATGTCACTGTCTCAGAGAGGATTCACCTGATCTTTTTTTCCAAATGAGCTTCCACCTCAGGGCTCTGCAGAACCTCCCTTTCCTTCATTTTTCTCCATTGACTACCAGGACCAGAAGTGAACTGTGACCCAGCGCTCCCCACGCGTGTGAGCTCCCTGGGCAGGAGGGCTACCTCCATCTCCCACATGACTGCGTCCCCAGCACCCAGAACAGAGCAGGGACTGGAATATCACGGGTGCTGAGTAAATATTTGTCCAATAGGTAAAAGCCAACAGCGTTTGGCTCTCTGCTGATCTCTTCCTGTGATGGAAATACATGGAGGTTTCCAGGCGCTGTGGGCTTCCTTCCTGTGTTGAGGAGGCATCTTCCTCGCACCCCCCTCTGCACAGAAGCCAGGAGTCAGGCACTCCTTTGTTCCACCTCTGGGAGCAAGACCCATGCCTAACCACTTGGACGCTCCTGAGGAAAGGACCCAGGGACAGCAGTCTTCACAGGCTCTTCTGGGCAGAGACCATGCTGCTCCACGTCCCTCAGCCGGGTTGTCCATCTTCCTGTGAATTCTGGAGTACCGCAGGATCCTCTTAGTGTTTTTCTGTCTGGAGCAGCCAGCCAAGGAGGTTGTGTGTGGCCACCAAGGAGGAACTGACTGATGGAGCGGAAGTGCAGGCAGCCTAGGGAGAGAGCAGCCTCACGCCTGTCAGGTCCTTGCACACCGGGGGGTAAGAGCGGGGACAGACGCAGATGCACCGTGGCCTCCCTCGAAGCCCTCCTCATTTCCGTCCCATTGGCGTTCACTTCCTCACTGCGGGGCCAGAGGGCCCCATCTTTCCTTCTCCCCTCACCACTGCCGGGCCCTGGGTCAGCACCTGGACCCCTTCTCCACTATGGACTCCCTTCCTGCCTATTCTCAGACCTGAAACTGCACGGCCAAATGGAGTGATGCCACATGCATGTCCCTTGTCACCACCTTGGCCCATGACCCCTTCAGGCTGCCTGGAGCCACTGCGAGTTCCTGGCCAGCCTGCTGGGGACCTCAGCAGACTCCATTCTTCCTGCTGTTGAAGCCTCTGCACTCCCAGCAAACAGCCACCCCCACTAGACAAACGCAGTGCTCTCACAGTTCTCACCTCCCTGCTGCCCACTGCACCCTTAATGCTGGATCCTGGCAGTCCTGCCTCTCCCAAAACCTTCTGCAGTCGTCTCTTATTCTTGTACCATTTGCTTTTTGTTCACCAGCTTTCTCTGCAGCAAATAAATGCGTTCCTGTGTCTCTTACCTTAAAACAGCCATTCTGTCTCCACCCACATCTCCCTCTCGCTCCTGCCGCAGTTCCAAACTTCCTCCCCCAGTTCTCTCTCACTCATGGCTGAATCCTGCCCACTCTCGGGCAGGTTGAGTGCTTCAGAGCTCAGAGCATCATAGCTCTCACTGTGGGCGGGTGAGGCCAGAACGTCTGGAAGGAGGCAGTCAAGGCCCAGTCAACCTGGAGATTTCAGATGGGCACCAAATCTGGAGGAACAAGAGGCAAGATGAAGGTCCCATCCAGAGCCTGGCCTGGAGCTGGGAGGCAGGCAGCAGTGGGAAGGTGGGCGGCAGTCAGGCCATGATTGCCAGGAAGGGGACATGGCTGGAGAGGATGCGGCTCCCTCTCTGGTGGGGTGGGGTGTCTGAGGGACCTAAAGGGCCAGGAGCTGAGGAGACACCTCCTGTGGCACCAGGCGCTCCAGTCAACCTGCTCTATCACCAGGGATCCCGGCCCTTCCTGATGAGCAGCCAGCACTTCCTTCTCTGGGCTTCCCAGCGCCCTCCTGGCTTCCTCAGCTGCCCTCAGGGATACCCGTCCCCCACCAGCCCTCGAGTCTTGGTGGGCCTCAGGATTCCGCCCCAGCCCCTCTTGTGGCACAGTTCCATGAAGTTGGGGGTACTGGGTGCCCCCCCCCGGCTTGCCCCGATCCAGGAATGGGGCACTCTTTCCACTGCTGGGGGTGCCAGCCCATGTCAGGCGTCACCTCTGCCAAAGGTGGTCACCTTACCAGGGCTGGGCCCCTTCCTTGGCAGCAGCCCAGTGCTGGGGCACAAAGGTCTCCCGCGTTGCCTTAGCTGAGGATGTCTGAAGGACCCTGCTAGCTCCGGAGTCTTCATGGGGTCAGCTGAGGCCTTCACTGTGGCTGTGTGGCAGCCTGGTTTCCTTTGTCTCTCCCTGCATAAATTCCTTGCATCCTTTCTTCCGACGTAAATTCCCTGCGTACTAATACCCATTTCAGAGCCTACTTTCTGGGGAAGCCAGCCTGAGACACCATCTCGTCGGCATCTGAGGCCTCAACTCCAGGGACATGCTAGCAGCTCCCAAATGAATACCTGTGGCCAGACTTTGCTGTTGAGTACCGATCTGTGTGGCGAATGTCTGGGATTCAGCATGTGGGAAACAGGAGTCATCGCCTTCCCAGGAGGACCCCTTCCCTGTCTTCCATGGCTCCATGAGTGGCACCAGCGCCTGCCCACTGCACAGGCCTAGAGTCCTATGGACGATTTTGGTGCCCTGGAGCTCCCCAGTCTCGCACAGTGCTCATGTCTCCTCACCCTCCCTGTGGCTGCTTTGGTGCAGCTCTTCCTGCAGCCCCCTTGGATTTCCGCCAGAGCATCCCACCGTCTCTTTCCAGGCTCTCTCCACCAGCTCCACCTTGTGCTGTCCACGAGTGTGACTTTCCTTCAGATGCTCTTGTGGTCACATCGCTGATGTGCTTAAAATCCTTAGACTTTCCCCGTCAGGGTGAAATGCCACAGCACAGCCTGGGATTGGAGGGGCTTGGTGCCCTCTTTCCCAGGCTCACATGCCACCCTGCCCCCTGCAGGCTTCCACGCTTTTGCAACATCCTAGAACTTGGCAGCCACCCCAACTCAAGATGATCTTTTGCCTCCAAGTTTTTCTGCATCTGTCTCCTCCTCCTGGAGGGGCCTCTTCCCATCCTCCTCCTCTGCCTGGTTCACATCTCTTCAGCCTCAAGATGAGGCTCGGGCCAAAGCATCTCCTCTTCGAGCAGCGCCTGTTGCAGGCCCATCAGGCTGTCCCCTCGCTGACACAGGCCGTGAGCATCAGAGGGACAGGTGCTGTGACCGTACTCCCTGAGTCCACAGAGCCTGGCACGGTGGGGGGACTCACACAGCACACTCGGACTGTGTCTGCTTCTGGAGGGCAGATTTCAAAGAAGCATAAAGAGGTAGGACTTAAAAAAGAAAAAATAGATTATAGGGCTCAGCGTGGTGGCTCACGCCTGTAATCCCAGCACTTTGGGAGGCCAAAGCAGGTGGATCACTTGAGTTCAGGAGTTCAAGACCAGCCTGGCCAACATGGTGAAACCCCAGGTCTACTAAAATTACGAAAATTAGCCAGGCATGGTGGCATGCACCTGTAGTCCCAGCTACTCTGGAGGCTGAGTTTGTAGTGAGCCGAGATTGTGCCACTGCACTCCAGTCTGGGCAACAGAGTGAGACTCTGTCTCACACACACACACAAAAAACAGATTCTAAGAGAGATGTTTCAAGTGGGCTGGGAGAGCTTGCACTGAAACTTTGAATATGGATTACAAAGGAGCCCAGTGAGGAAAAGGAGGGAAGTATTAAAGGCTGCAGGGGCTCCCCTTGGAGCTTGTTCGTGGTCTCAGGTTTGGAAAGAAGGGCACCAAAGTAAGACAACCAGACACATGGTGTGGACCAGTGGGAGTATTGCTGGGAAATGCCAAAGGCCATAAAAGGAGTTTCTGTGTAGTTATTTTTGAAGGAAGGAGTGTGGTTTAGGGCTGACAGTAAAATGTTAGTCCTGATGGAGAGAGCAACACTGTGTGATTCCTATTTTGCTTCTGTCATCTTCGTCAAGGAGAACAGTTTTTCATTTGGAATCAAATATTGGTCGTCGAAGGGGGTTAAAGCCTAAGAGAATGGGAGGCTGCATGACTGACCTTACTGTGCAGAGGAGGCTGTCTCCCCGGTGGGATGTCATCTCCCTGCTGCTGGGAGACATGCAGATGGGGCCGTGGCTCCATGGGGACTTTTGGAGGCGGAGGGCTTCCAGGAGATGGGGGCAGCAGTGCTTGATGTGCTCCTCCACGTCAGTCCCCAGGGGATTCTGGCTTGGGAGCACATACATAGAAAAGGATGCACTGGTTTCTAGGAGTCCTAAAAAGAAATCATACCAGGCAAGCCTCACTTTTCCACAGATCAACCAAAAGCATACTCCAGAGAAGACTGTGCAGTGCCTGTATGTAGGTTTCCTGGGCATTTGGTAGAGGCTGTTGTCATAGCCTGGGTTCGGCATGACGGAGTGCAGGCCAAACGATGATAGAATGAAGTGGGCTCATTATCAAAAGATGCTGCTGGCCATCAGAGTGTCCCCAGAGGGCAGGCCCTGTCACCACCCCGAGTTCAGTCTCCACTCACAGGTTGACCAGGGCAGGCCCAGTGTTTTGCATGAGGCTGTTAATGGAACAATGGTCAGATTCAGAGATGACATGAATACAACTGACAGCAGACTGAAGATCCCAGAAGATCTCAACTGACCATAATGATGGACTGAGTTGAAAAGAGAGGCCCAGCTGCACAATTAAGAACAGGATCTGGGAAATGGGATTTGACAGCAAGACGTGTGAAAAAAGACGACTTTGGGCTCAGTCTGTTAACTGCGTTGTGTTGTCGGTCTGCCAAGAAAATGAGCATCAACCTCAGCTCCGAGTGTTTCTCTCGAAAGGGAACATGGACAAGCCCCGGGGCCCTCAGAGGACCCGAACCAAAATGGCAAAAAAAAAAAACCAAAAGGTGGGAATGGAGGGGCCGTGGCGCCTGCAGGAAGGGGCAGCCATGGGAATGTGGCAACTTCTTCCAAGCGTGGAGGACCTAGGTTGGCAGAGAGCTCCCTCTTGGAGGCCCCGGAGGATGGGATCCAGAAGCTTTGAGTGGAAGTCCCAGAAGGGCAGATTTTGGCAAAATATCGGAACAATTTCCTTTGGTTAGTCCGCTAAATGAATTTGGGCTGTCTTGGCAGATACTGCCCTTTGCTGAAGTGAACACTTGTTGGGGGTGTGGCAGAGAATTAAAATGGGTAACTATGCAGAAGCTAGGTTAGGTGACTTCAAGGTGTGTTCTTTTTTTTCCTTTTTTTTTTTTTTTTGAGACAGAGTCTTGATCTGTTGCCCAGGCTGGAGTGCAGTGGAGCAATCTCAGCTCACTGCCAGCTCTGCCTCCCAGGTTCAAGTGATTCTTCTGCCTCAGCCTCCCGAGTAGCTGAGATTACAGGTGCCCGTCACCACACCCAGCTAATTTTTGGATTTTTTGTAGAGACGGTGTTTAACCATGCTGGCCAGGCTGCTCTTGAACTGACCTCAGGTGATCCTCCCGCCTCAGCCTCCCAAAGTGCTGGGATTACAGGCGTGAGCCACCGTGCCTGGGTGACTTCAAGGTGTTTTCTAAGCCTGAGGTTCTGTGATTTTTATCATACAAAGAAAGGGAGATGAGAATGGAAGTTGCTATGATTGTCCATGTGTACCTTTTAATTTGCTTATAACACGTATGAATGGAAGGACTATATGTAGGAGGACACTTGGTACTCTTTGCGAAAGAGATCATTCGTGTACCACTTGACCATGGGACAGAATGTCTGCAGCTCCCCAGAAGCCCTATCGGGCCCCTGCCAGGCATTCCCTCCTGCAGAGGTAATCACTTCCATGGCTTCCATCATATAGATTCATTTTATCTGTTTTGCTGGTTGGTTGGTTTTTGAGAGATGGGTTCTCCCTATGTTGCCCAGGATGGCCTCGAACTCCTGGCCTCAAATGAGCCTCCTGCCTCAGTTTCCCAAAGTGCTGGCATTACAGGTGTGAGCCACCATGCCTAGCCCAATTTTGCCTGTTTTTAAACATTTATATAAATGGGACCATGCAGAGCGTTCTCCCATGGGTCAGGCTTCTTTTGTTGAACACCTGGTTTGTGGGACCCCTCCATGTCGATGTGCTTGGTTGTAGACGGATTCCTCATGTTGCCCGGTGGTGGTCCACTCGTCTGGGTCTGTGGCCAGCTGTGTCCCCGCCGTCTCCTCCTGTCTATACGGTGTGTGCTCAGACTGGTCTGTGGATGACCAGGCAGTCTGGTGGCTGTGGGCTCGCAGACCCCCGGGAGGGACAACCGGCTTCTAAGCCCACCCCCTGGTTCTTCCCACCTGACAAGTGCACAATGGAAGAGTCTAGGGAAGGAGTGCCGAGCGGGTGGCTGACAGGCAGCCTGATGGACAAGAGGCCCGGGGTGTGAGCCAGGCGGACACCCTGAGGCAGTGTGTCAGGCAGCATTGTCACGGTGGAACAGGCCACTGCTGTTGCTTCCTGAGCTGCCCTGGAGACTGGAAAAGGCAGCTCATGCCTTTGGCCAGGTGCCTGACAGCCTTTTAGGGCAGTTCAGTCTTGGCAGGGCCCAGTTCCCCTCCCAGGGAGTGAAGACAAGGGGCTCCAGAGGGGCTGTTCTGGCCTATGTCACCAGCAGACATCCCAGCGGCCCACGTGGTTGGTGCCGCTTGCGGAGGCAGGGAAGCAGAGCGCCGGCATTCCACTTCTGACCCTTCCGCGGGTTTGGAAAAGTCATTTCTGAATGTCTCAGTGCCTTCGGCTCCTCTGAGTGTTAATCCAGTGTCCTGGTCTTGTGGAGGCCCGTGGTGGGTGGAGGGGGACAAGGCGGGGGCAGAGGCTGGCCTGGCCTGGCCTGGCTGGTGCACGCCAGGGCTGGAGCCTGTTGCCTTATATGACAGTGACTGGGATGGCCCCATGGCTTCTGCCTCCTCCTCTGAACCTGGTTGGAGTTCCAGGGAGGCCTTGCCAAGTGGGGTCAGGCCTCTTCTGTGGGAGGGAGAGCCTACAGCTGGCACCTCTGCTTGCACCCTGCACAGTTTGGGTGGTGTGGGGGTGAGGCTTTTCTTTTTCTCCTTCATGGGATAAGTTCTCAGTCTGTAGCCGGGCGCGGTGGCTCAAGCCTGTAATCCCAGCACTTTGGGAGGCCGAGACGAGCGGATCACGAGGTCAGGAGATCGAGACCATCCTGGCTAACATGGTGAAACCCCGTCTCTACTAAAAATACAAAAAACTAGCCGGGCGAGGTGGCGGGCGCCTGTAGTCCCAGCTACTCGGGAGGCTGAGGCAGGAGAATGGCGTGAACCCGGGAGGCGGAGCTTGCAGTGAGCCGAGATTGCGCCACTGCACTCCAGTCTGGGCGACAGAGCGAGACTGTGCCTCAAAAAAAAAAAAAAAAAAAAAAAAGTTCTCAGTCTGTAAAATAAAAAAGTGGTCTTACCGCCCCCCCCCGCCCCCCCCCCCCCCCCGCTGTGTCCCAGTGGGAACTGAGAATGCAGGACTGAGTTTAAAAGGCGGGGAGGGCCATGAGGATGAAAGGCAGCGGGCAGGCAGGGACAGTGAGGGGCTTGCCACTCAGATGTGGGTTTATTTTCATCCATTTACCCTCTTGGTGCTTTTCTTCATTTCCGGATAACAGCCCCATTCTGACCCACTCTGCCCGCCTCTTCCCTTCTGGAACCACCCCTAGCACTGCTTTGCCGGCCCGTCTGCTCCCCTCACCCTCAGACCGGGCCAGCCCTCCTCGCCCGCTGCGAGTAAACGAGCTCCCGCGCAGGCCTTGGGTTTTGGATTAATGAAGCCCAGATGCGGACTTCTGACTGGCTTTGAGTTCGCTGTGGAGCAGCTCAGAGGGGGCGTTGGCCTCCCACTGTGTTCCCAGCCCAGCTGCTGCCCGGGCTCCTGAACAGCTGGAAAGCTGGCCGTGTCTGACAGAGAGGCGAAGGCCTTTGGGTGGGGGAGAAACTGAAGCTTGGGGCTCTCAGTGTGGGGCCAGGGCGTGGCCTGCACCCACGGGGGTCGTTGCAGGGGCCGCAGAGCGGGAATGAGGGGCTTCTGTTCGTTGTGCTATGGCTCAGTCCGGGTGGCCACTGCCTTTCCTCAGTGCTCTGGTGTGGGGGAAGTAGGGAGTGTTGAGTGAGTACACAGGGGTGCTGTGGTGTTGAGTGAGTACACAGGGGTGCTGTGGTGTTGAGTGAGTACACGGGTGCGCTGTGGGGTTGGGCGAGTACACGGGTGCTGCGGAGTTGGGCGAGTACGCAGGGGCACTGCGGGGTTAGGTGAGTACACGGTAGCAGGAGAATCGCTTGAACCTAGGAGGCGGAGGTTGCAGTGAGCCAAGATCACACTATTGCATGCCACTCTGGGCAACAAGAGTGAAACTCTGTCTCAAAAAAAATATATATATATATATGTATATATATGAAATAGTATATATTACATATATCATACTATATAAAACATACTAAATGTATATATAGTGTATATATATTTTGTATTTTTAGTAGAGACGAGGTTTTTCATGTTGGTCAGGCTGGTCTTGAACTCCCAACCTCAGCTGATCCACCCAGTTCGGCCTCCCAAAGTGCTGGGATTACAGACGTGAGCCACCGCACCCGGCTTAACCGGGCGTTTTATATTTTAATTTGCTAAATCTAGCAATCCTATCTCCCTTCCAGCTGAATCTTTTTTTTTCTTTTTCTTTTTTTTTGAGACGGAGTCTCGCTCTGTCACCCAGGCTGGAGTGCAGTGGTGTAATCTTGGCTCACCACAACCTCCGCCTCCCGGGTTCAAGCAGTTCTCCTGCCTCAGCCTCCCAAGTAGCTGGGATTACAGGCACCCGCCACCATGCCCAGCTAATTTTTGTATTTTTAGTAGAGATGGGGTTTCACCATGTTGGCCAAGCTGGTCTTGAACTCCTGACCTCAAATGATCCACCCACCTTGGCCTCCTAAAGTGTTGGGATTACAGGCATGAGCTACTGTGCCTGGCCTGAATTTTTTTCTTAATTGTTTTATTGAACTACAATATACAAACAGAATAGAGCAAAGACAATTAAGTGTATGGCTCAGTGCATTTTCACAAGTCCAATGTCCATGAAACCAGCACCCAGGTCAAGAAATGAAACATGATCAGAACCTGCCCCCCATCCCCACCCCAGGGTCACCAGGATCCAGCTTCCAACAGCTGAAGTTTGCCATTTGCATTTGTTTTGTTTAAGAGTTGGGGTCACCTGTAATCCCAGCACTTCGGGAGGCTGAGGTGAGTAGATCATGAGGTCAGGAGTTCAAGACCAGCCTGGCCAAGATGGTGAAACCTGTCTCTACTGAAAATACAAAAATTAGCCAGGCGTGATGGCGGGTGCCTGTAATCCCAGTTACTTGGGAGGCTGAGGCAGGAGAATCGTTTAAACCCAGGCATAAAAGAGTTGGGGTCTTGCTATGTTGTCCAAGGTAGCCACGAACTCCAAGGCTCAAGCAATCCTCCCACCTCAGCAGCCTGAGTAGCAGGGACTGCAGGCGTAGAGTACGGTAACTGGCATGCCCATGTTTGTACGTTACATAAATGAGACCATGTTGGCTGAGCACTGTGGCTCATGCCTGTAATTCCAGCACTTTGGGAGGCCAGGGCGACTGGATCACCTGAAGTCGGGAGCTCGAGACCAGCCTGGCTGACGTGGCGAAACCCTGTCTCTACTTAAAATACAAAAAAAAAAAAAATTAGCCAGGCATGGTGGTGCGTGCGTGACTGTAGTCCCATCTACTTGGGAGACTGAGGCAGGAGAATCACTTGAACCTGGGAGGCAGAGGTTACAGTGAGCCGAGATCATGCCATTGCACTCCAGCCTGGCAACAGAGCGAGACTCTGTCTCAAAAAACAACAACAAAAAAGTGAGACCATGCAGATAAATTTTTTGTGCCTGGCTGCTTTCCTACCACACTGAAGGTCATTCATGTTGTAGGAGGTAGTTGTGGTTCCTTCATAATCACAACCCCGCCATAGGACTGAGCCGTATGGATGCAGTCTGATCTGTCTGTCCACTGTGCTGTTGCTGCTGCTGCTAGCCTTCTAGTGTCTCTCCTTTTTTGCACCTTTGTGCCTAGGAGTAGGATTGCTGGGCACGGGGTGGGCATCTACACATCTTCAGTAGATCTTGCCAGTTTTCGGCAGTGGTGCACCCATCAGTATCCTGCCAGCTGTGTGAGCGCCTGTAACCCTGCCCAGTTACTGGCATGGCCCCTGTTCGTGTTGGCTCTTCTGGGGTGCAGTGCTGCTGCTGCTTGTTCTGCTTTTTGAAAAATCCAAGAGTCTGCTGCTTTGCTGAGTCCTCTGACTTTCTTGACTCTTTCCTAAGAAAGTTTAAAAGCGCCCCGGGGTTTTAGGCCCTAGATTAGTGCCTCTGTGATCCCAGCCTCACCGGAGCTTTGAGGAAACCATTCCCGCCTCAGTTCCCCTTCACCCAGGGAGCCTCTCTGCATGCACGGCTGGGCTGAGAGGTCCAGGGGCCAGGGGTTCCAGGCACAGCTCTCGGCGTTGTCAGGGCTCTGTCTCAGCCTCTTTGCCTCCCTGTGGCTTCCTCTTACTGGTTCTCCCTCTAGGAGGCAGGATGGCCACCAGCGGCTGTAGTGGCCACTCTGCTGGAAAGGCCCCCACGCCTGCACTTTGCTGATAGTTCAGTCACAGCTCGAGGCCACCTCTCAGTGACTGGGTCAGGTGCCTGTCCTGGGAGCCTGGCAGGAGATGGATTTCCCAAAGGAAAGCCCAGGGGATACTGGGTGAAAAGAAAACCATGAAGTTTGGCCTCCGGAGGCCAAGTCAGTCACCCAGCCTCCCCCACCCTGCAGGGGTGAAGCCACAAAGGAAAGAAGAGGCAGAGGTGTATTGAAAAGCAGTTCAGCCCTCCTGCCTCTGTGGATCCATGGATATGTGCAGAGGGGATAAAAAACTAAAAAACTAAGAAAAGCCCTGCCTGCTCTGTGGGCCTCTGAAATTACCAGGAACTTGAGTTGTTGTGTGGACTTATTTAATTTTCTGATCCTGAGCGTTTCATTCCTCCTAGAATACATAATAATGCTATCAGCCAATGGAGAAAGCCCTTTGGGGTACCCCAGATGGACGGTGGGTACCCCAGATGGAGGGTGGCTCCCGCAAATTCCCCTCTCCATGGGTGTCCTGCCCGCTGCTCGGTCCCCGATTTCCAGCACACCCCCTCTCAAGCTGTCGCTTCTTCTCCCCCAGGCGGCTTCGAAGCCAACTCAGCCTTGTGGTCATTGCTCGGATGCTGGGCCAGCAGCAGACACTCCCTCTCTGGCAAGAGAAGACCCAGGTGAGTGTTGGCGTCAGGCCTGGGCAGGAAGGCCACGGCCTGCGGGCTCTGGAGCCTTTCCCCAAAGGCCAGGAACATCAGGCCCGAGACCTAAGCTGGATCTGAACTCTCCACTCGTGTTCTTTCATCAAGTCTTACCACTTGCGTGCCAGCCACGTGCTAGGCGGTGAGGACAGAACAGTGAGCTGAGAGCCTGTCTTTTCTTAAAATTGTAGTAAAGGTTGGGTGTGGTGGCTCACGCCTATAATCCCAGCACTTTGGGAGGCTGAGGCGGGCAGGATCGCCTGAGATCAGGAGTTTGAGACCAGCCTGGCCAATATGGTGAAACCCTTGTCTCTACTAAAAGTACAAAAACTAGCTGGGCGTGGTGGCGGGTACCTGTAATCTCAGCTACTCGGGAGGCTGAGGCAGTGAATTCCTTGAATGCAGGAGGCAGAGGTTGCAGGGAGCATTTAATTCAAATAAATGAATTAAATTCATTTATTTAACTTTTTTGTAATCATCTTAACCATTCTTAAGCATAGTGTTTCAACCATTTCTAAGTGTACAATTCAGGGGCCTTAAGTGCATTCACACGGTTGTGCGGCCATCACCACCATCCATCTCCAGAACTCTTCAGTCTTCCCAAACTGAAACCTTACGCTTGTTAAACACAACCCCCCCGACAATGTCCCCAGCCCGTTTTTTTGTTGTTATTTTTTGTAGTAAAGCATAAAAACAAATACTATTTGTAAAGATGAAAACAAATACTATTAAATTAAAATTACTCCCTCTGGTGTCCCCTCCTAGTCCCCAATGTTAGGCATTGTTAGGGCAGCAAGGGCATTAAGAGGTCGGCCTTCTGAGCTGGGTGCGGTGGCCCACGCCTGTAATCCCAGCACTTTGGGAGGCCAAGGCCGGTGGATCACTTGAGGTCAGGAGTTCAAGACCAGCCTGGCCAACATGGTGAAACCCCGTCTCTACTAAAAATACAAAAAATTAGCCAGGCATGGTGGTGGGCACCTGTAATCCCAGCTACTCGGGAGGCTGAGGCAGGAGAACTGCTTGATCCCAGGAGGCAGAGGTTGTGGTGAGCCAAGATCACACCACTGCACTCCAGCCTGGGCAACAGGGCGAGACTCCGTCTCAAAAAAAAAAAAAAAAAGAGTTCGGCCTTCGTGTCCTATTCCTCTTCTCTCCAAAAAGCTCTGACTGCAGCCTCCTGACAGCTCAGAGGACATCACGAGGTGATGAAGGGGTCACTGGCAGCCCAAGCATGGATGGAAGGGAGGTTGAGCGTGTCCGCACCTCCCCAGTAATCTTCCTGGAATCCTGGAAGAACAGCTACTAGGTACAGCTGACCCTTCCAGCTCAGCCACACTAGGTGTACTCTGGCTAGAGTCTGTGCATCTCTAGCCACTCAGGCAGCATAACGCCTTACCCAGAGGGCTGAGACAATGTTCCAGCACGTCCCAGGTGCTGTGACTGCAAGGAGGGAGTTCAGAGAAGTGACCGGTGGGGTTGGGTTGTCTGAGCGGCCTCGGCCTGGCTTGTGCCCTGGCTTTTGCCTCAGATGCCCCCTTTGCCTTGAACGCTTCCCCCAGGCCTTAGTCGGGCTGGAGCTTCTTGTCATTCTCACTCCAGCTGAAATGCCATCTCTGCAAGGGGCCTTCCTGACCACCCGACCCAGAGCGCCCCAGCACTGGCTTTCATCTTGTCCTAAGTCACTCCTGGGGGCCACCCCCTGATTTTTCCTGTTTGCTCAGCATCTGTGTTTTCCACCCCCTACCCCCAAGCAGAACGTAAGCCCCTGAAGAACGGGGAGCACATTGTTTCTGCCCCCTGCTGCCCCTCAGCACCTGGCGCCTGGCACAGCCCGGGAAGGCAGTGCATGCTTGTGGAAGGGACGGGCACCCAGGTGGGTTGTCGGGGTGCATGGGGAGAATGTGCCCCAGGCTGAGACCTTGGGAGGGGCAGTGAGGAGGTGACCGGCACTGAGGTCACTTCACAGATGGTCTCTGTGAGGAAGGAAGAACAGAGGGACGCAGCGGTGTGGCTGGGAACAACCAGCAGTTAGAGGCAGGGGGCGCCCGAGATGGGGTGCTTGGGAGGACTTTGGGACGCAGAATGAGGGACAGGTCCAGCACAGAGGGGAGGCCAGAGGGGGCGCAACACAGGTGGCCGGAGAGAGAGAATGCGAGCCAGTTCAAGGCTTGGCACTTTGCTTCGTTTTGTTTTTTGTTGGCCAGCAGCTGTGCATGGAGTGAGGAAAGCTTGGTGGGGCTGCCTTCCTGGTGGAGGTCAGAGTGGCAGCGGGGAAGTGTCATGGAGGAAGGGCTGACGGTTGTTGGGCCCAGGAGTTGGAGGCTACAGTGAGCTATAATCACACCACTGCACTGCAGCCTGGGCAACAGAGCCAGACACCTTCGCTAAAAAAAAGAAAAGAAAAAAACGTGAGGATTAGGGGCGCGGGAGGCAGTGACTCACGCCTGTAATCTCAGCAGTTTGAGAGGCTGAGGTGGGAAGATCACTTGAGCCCAGGAGTTTTTTACAAAAAGTAAAATAATTAGCTGGACATGGTGGCATGTGCCTGTAGTTCCAGCTACTTGGGGCAGGGATGCTGAGGTGGGAAGATGGCTTGGGCTCTGGAGGTCAAGGCTACAGTGAGCCATGATGGCTCCACTGCACTCCAGCCTGGGCGACAAAGCAAGACCCTGTTTTGTTTTTTAAAAGAAAAAAGATACATGGAGTGGCGCTGCCTCCCCTTGAGAGATCCTGGCCCGGCAGGTCTCTCAGGCTCCCCAGGGGCCAGGGTCTTGCAGCCTGTCAGGGCCAAGCTAGGTGGAGCCCACTTGCTGTGTGTGCCCACCATGCACCCGTGTGTTTGTTAGACACTAGCTGAGCAACCAGAGTGCCAGGCTCTGTGCCAGGTACTGGCACTGGGGAGACAGCACCAGACGACCTCAGAAGAGAGGGGTGAGCAAGTCGGCCACGGCCGCGGTGACTAACTCTGCCCAGGCACAGAACGGCGGCTGCTGGAGAAGATGCCCTGAGCCAGGTCTTGGAGGCTGAGGCTGAGTCAGTGCTTGTACTGCAAAAAGGGGAAAGGGAGTGAGATTCATGGCAACCGGAGGGATAGGAAGGACCGGCAGGGGCCTGCCCATGGCCTTCCTGGAGCTCCCTCCCCGTCTCCACTGCAAGCCCAGGGCTGCTCACAGTCTCCTCCCAGGTCTTCAGGCTGCCAGGCACTCCCCTTTCCAGTCTGGCCTGTCAGACCTTCCTGAAACGCTCCTTCAAAGGGCCACCTCGTACCCACAGCCGCCCACTCAGCCCACATGCCCCTTTCCCAACGTCTCCTCCACGGGGCTTACTAGTGCCGTGTGTTCTCTTTGGCCCTTCTCACAGGCCTTGCCTGCTCTCTGCACACAGCTCTGGCTGTGTCTGGGTCTCTTCTTCCTTTCCACCTGTCGCCCTCAACCCGCAATAGTGGCAGCTCCCATGTGCACAGCACAGCTGTGTCCTGGCTGCTGTCCTCGGCACTCGCCCCTCCTAGCAGCCCAAGGCTTTCAGACTTACTGTCATCCATATTTTACAGATAGCGAAACTTTCCAGGGTCACCCAACAGGGAAGTGGTACAGCTGGGATTTTATTTTTGAGGCAGGGTCTCACTTTCCCAGGCTGGAGTGAAGTGGTTTGATCACGACTCACTGCAGCCTCAACCTCCCTGGCTCAGTGGCCTTCCCACCTCAGCCTCCTGAGTAGCTGGGACTATGGGTGTGCACCACCACACCTGGTGAATTTTTGTGTTTTTTATAGAGGCATGGTTTCACCATGTTGTCCAGGGTGGTCACAAACTCCTGGGCTCAAGCGATCCTCCTGCCTCAGCCTCCCAAGTGCTGAGATTACAGGCATGAGCCACCGTACCCAGCCTAGAGCTGGGATTAAAGTCCTGTCCTTGACCACTGCGGGGCACCGCCTGAGCCTGTCCAGCTCTCTCCTTGCCTCTAGACATCCTGGACCACACCCGGTACTTCATGGTGAAGTGCCCTGCTGGGTCCTTGGGCTTTAGTCCCAGTTCACAGACAGGAGGACAAGGACCATCCCTCCTTTCCCTCATCAGTGCACAAGTGCTGGAGAAATCCTGTCAGTTGATTCACTGTGAAAGGGGGCACAGGGGTTGAGAATTGACTGGTGTAAGAGCAGAGGACCTGGGGCTGGATCTGGGCACAGCAATTTGCAGGGCACTGCTGGGCAGGAGTCGCTGATGGCCAAGTTGCTGGGCTCTGTATCTCCCACAAGCTGCAACGGGGGTCCCATGGAGCAGGAGCAGAAGCACACGTTGGAGATCTGAACTTAAAGGACAGGACTTACAGCATTGAGGTCACACAGGCAAGTGGAGGTTCAGTTAGCCAGAGCCTCAAGGCTACAGTGAGGGTTTTGACTTCTACGCAGAAGTGGGGAGCCCCTGCAAGGTTTTGGGCAGAGAAGCAACAAAATCTGATTTATAAAATATTTAAAAATTACTCTGGCTGCTGTGTTGAGAAGGGACTACTGGGAGTGGAGAGGAAGCAGGTGATTGCAGTCATCCTGGCAAGAGATGGCAGTGGTTTGGCCTGGGGAAGTAGCAGTGTGGGCGGTGAGAAGTGGTCAGATTCTAGGTGCGTTTCCCCAGTACAGACAGTGGGATGTGCAATGCAAGAGAACAGAGACAAGGACTCCAGGTCTGTGCAACAGGCAGGATGGAGACGCCCTTTGCCTACCCTAGGCAAGATGCAGGTGGAGCAGGTTTGGAGAGGAAATCAGGAGTTTGCTTCTTATCCTGGGGCACTTCTTTTTTTTTTTTTTTTGAGACGGAGTCTCGCTCTGTCACCCAGGCTGGAGTGCAGTGGCCGATCTCAGCTCACTGCAAGCTCCGCCTCCCAGGTTTACGCCATTCTCCTGCCTCAGCCTCCCGAGTAGCTGGGACTACAGGCGCCCGCCACCTCGCCCGGCTAGTTTTTTGTATTTTTTAGTAGAGACGGGGTTTCACCGTGTTAGCCAGGATGGTCTCGATCTCCTGACCTCGTGATCCGCCCGTCTCGGCCTCCCAAAGTGCTGGGATTACAGGCTTGAGCCACCGCGCCCGGCCCCTGGGGCACTTCTTGCAACACAGTAAACTTCTTGTCAAAGTATGTCTTCCAGTTTGGGGGGTGGGAAACGTGGGCTTCAAGTGGCTCAAATCAAGGGGGATAAATGTTTGCATCTACTCAGAAAATGTCAGCTGCAGTCTCGACTGTTCATCTATTCATTTGTTCGTTCCTTTGACAAATACTAGACGTGTACCATGTGCCAGGCATGGTTCTAGGTTCTGGGGACTTTGCAGTGAAAAAACTGCCCTCAGAGAGCTTACATTCCAGGGAGGGAGGGGGAATAGGTGATAAAAAGCAAGTAAATTGCAAAGGGGCCAGGCGCTGAGACTCACTCCTGTAATCCCAGCGCTTTGGGAGGCCAGAGTGGGTGGATTACTTGAGGTCAGGAGTTTGAGACCAGCCTGGCCAACATGATGAAACCCTGTCTCTACTAAAACTACAAAAATTAGCTGGGCATGGTGGTGGCCACCTGTAATCCCAGCTACTCAAGAGGCTGAGGCAGGAGAATTGCTTGAGCCCAGGAGGTGGAGGTTACAGAGAGCAGAGATTGCGCCACTGCACTCCAGCCTGGGCAACAGAGCAAGACTCTGTCTAGGTAGGTAGGTAGGTAGGTGGATGGATGAATGGATGGATGGACGGACGGACGGACGGATGGATGGATGGACTGACGGATGGTAGATGGATGGATGGACGGACGGACGGACGGGAACTTAAGCAGGTGGGCCTTACTGAGAAGGTGGGTGTGGAGCAACAGCTGGAAGGGAGAGAGGGGCGGGTGCTGTGTCTGGTCAGAAGGCCCATGCAGGACACCAGCTCCAGGGAGCCGCAGGCAGGTCGTTGGGTCTTTGCAGACACTTAAGATCCTGGCTTCCTGTCCTAGGTGAGGAGGAAGCCATGATTTGCACCCAGGAGCAACATGCTGTGTGGCCAGTTGCTTCTCCGGAAATCAGCTTCCACCACATCTTCTCTGCCTCTGAGAAGGCTGGTGAAGGCCTGTCTTCCTGAGGGATCCTTGCTTCTCACTCTCGGTGTCTGCCCTAAGCGGCTGAGTGTTTGCAGAGCCAGCTGCCAGCATTGAGGTTGAGATAGGGAGGGTTCTGATCTGACCCATCCCTGCGGGTTCCCGCAAGGCCCAAACAAGCCCTTATTCTGGAGAGGGGTTTGTGTGTGGGAGAGAGACCGGCTGGAGCATCCAGAGATGGAAACAAAAGGGAATAAACAATCGGAAGGCACAACGACGCAGGCAGATCGCAGGGGCAGCAGCTTGCTGCGCTGAGCACAGCCAAGCTGTTTTCATGAGTGAGAGGAAAAACACCAGAGCAAGCACCGCAAGAGTGCTGTCCCTGCGCCCCTGCCCAGCCCTACCCAGGCCTCCCGTAGCAGGGAGGGTCCCGGCCGGGCGAGGCCTGCCCGAAGGCCACACTGGGGGTGTGGACTGCAGAGCCTGACCCTGTGCTTGCACAGCTGTGAGCCCTGAGTGGGCAGGGCTGTTTTGGAAACTATCTTGACTTGTAAAGCCTGAGTAAGGCGGCACAGCTATGGTTTGGGTGAAGCCCCAGATGGTGCCTCTCTTTGCCCAGAACCTTTCTCTCCCCTCCCAAAGGGATCAGATGCCAGGCTGAGAAGCCCTGGCCACCTTCCAGAAGCTGAGGCCCTGAGCCTGACTCCTAGCCCCCAGCCCCCAGCCCAGCTGCTCTTGTGGGCTGTCTCAGCCCGTAACCGGCTGATGTGCTGAGCAGGTGGCGGGTGAGTCACCGGAGGAAGCCAGGTGTGCCAGCCAGGCTAGGCTCAAGAGGGGGGCTGGGCTGCAGGGCTCAAGCCCCTAGCCCATGATCACCCTGCTCCTGTGCCATCTAAAGAGATGGTGCCTCTGAACTACCTTGGCTCTGTTCCCGCTTACTCCCCGCCCTGCCCCCAGGGGCTGTTGTGGCCTCACAGAGGCCAAGGGCTGGGAGCCTGCCTGCCTCTGCTACAACGAGAATTAGCTTCAGGGCAGCTGGGCAGTCCTTGCTGGAGCTGGGCCCAGGCTACGCAAATCAAGTGCATACACTGGGCCAGAAGGAGTGGCTAACTGTGGACACCTGGACTTACGCGGGTCACGTTCCCTCCAGAGGGATTCAGAGCTTGTTTGTTCAGAGAGGTTGGGCAGTTTATTCAAAAACTAAATGGGGGCTGGGGCGGCTAATAGATTAGGTGCCATAGTCAACCGAATGCAGCGTGTGAGCCTTGTGGTGAATCTCCCTTCAAACAGAACAATGTTGGAGGATATTTTAGAGACAGAGAAAACTGAACACAGGTGTTGGATGATGATAAGGAAGTCTCGGCGATTCTGTTAGGAAAGAAATGGTATTATGATTAGATTGGGGGGAAATCCTTATATTTTCTGTAGGAGTTCTATATGGGTAAAATGATACAATGTATTTGCTTTAAAATCCCCTGGAAGGAAAAGAACGGGAAGGGGAGTGGAAGGCGGGGGCTGAAGACACAGGCCAGGCGAGATGAAGATGATGGTGGTCATCACTCAATGGTGATGGACCATCCTCTTCATGGTGTTCCAAACCTCCACAGAGAAGAGTTCAACCAAAAGAGAGGGATGCAAGAGAGGGTGGGCCCACAGACACAGAGCGGCAGTGCAGGGTGGGTGGGGATGGGTGTGGGTGAGTGTGGGTGGGAGTCTATGGGGGGAAATGAGTGGATGGGGTGGGGGGTGTGTGGGGGTCTGTGTATGTGGGTGTGGGTGGGGGTGGGGTCTGTGGGGGTGAGTGGGTGTGTGTGTAGGTCTGTATGTGGGTGAGTGGGTATATGTGTGGGTGAGTGGGTAGGTGGATGGGGTGGGGGAGTGGGGGGGTCTTGGGATGAGTGGATATGTGTGGGGGGGTCTGTGTGTATGTGGGTGGGTGGGTGGGTGAGTGGATGGGTGTGGATGTGGGGTCTGTTGGGGGGGATGAGTAGATGTGGATGTAGGTCTGTATGTGGGTGGGTGGGTGGGGGGTGGGAGGCCTGGGTCTGTGTGGGTGTGGGGAGGGTGAGTGGGTGGGTGTCAGGTCTGTGGGGGTATGAGTGTGTATGTGGGTCTGTGTGTGAGTGGGGGTGGGGGAGCTGGGTATGTGTGGGTGGGGGGTTGGGGGAGCTGGATATGTGTGAGTGCCTCTCGTCTCCTGGGAAGTATGTGTGATCCATTTTACAGATGAGAACACTCAGAATCCGGGAGACCACAGTTCATAAGGGAGAGTGGGGCTGGATCTCAGAAGCCAGTACTCTAACCCACTGCCACCAGCTGAGGTGTCCAGGCCAGGTCCTGGGAGCACCCCGAGCTCTCGGCCACCACCGTCTGTGACTGACAGCCTCCTTTCTCCTCCCCAGCTGTCCTCGCTCAGCCAGCTCCTGGGCCTCATGAGGCCATCATCTCTCAGGCAGTACCTGGGCTCTGTGCCCTTGCCACCCTCCCAGGAGCAACAGCCAAAGGCTAGTGCCGAGCTGGACCACAAGGTGAGTGAGCGCCGAGCACCCGCCTGCCTCCACCACAGGTAACAGGGAAAGGCAGGGCTGTGCACATTGCATGGCCTGCGGGTCCTTCCAGAACCCCAGGGCCATGCCAGGGCAGAGACCAACAGGCTGCCTCCCTGTGTTGAGCGGAGGTGCTCAGCATCTCACCTGTAATTAGTGCTGTTACCCGTGCCGCAGGCGGGGGACGCCCTGTGTGCAGGCATAGGGGCCAAATGTCCGCCTGTCCCTGCTGGTGTGCCTTCTGTTGATCTGGGATTGTCAGCCTTACAGCACAGTTTAGGGAGGATGTAGGAGCCGGCTGCCAGTGAGGGGATGGGAACACGTCAGGATAAGAGCAGGTGGTCTAGACGTGCAGGGCATCCCTTCTGCAGGCAGAGTTGGGCCCAGCCTCCATATTCATTTTCACGCTGGGTATCACTGAGGCTGAGTCCTTGGCCTGTCCCCAGTTTTTCCTAATTGACTTTCCAGACATTGCCTGGCTTTCCTGAAAGCCAAGCTCTGGTGGGAGTCAGGAGCCACAAGGTGCCCCAGGGCCTGCAGGTTGTAGAGTTTGAAACAGGGAGGCTTATCAGTCCCTGAGTGAATGTCAGAGCAGGGATGGTGGTGGGTATGAGGGCTTCAGAGTGGGTGTCCCAGGCCCAACTTCCTGGGGAACAGCGCTTAAACCTCGGTGCACTCTCCTGCCCCTGGGGACTCGGGAATGAAGAATGGAGATAGGGATTGTCATAATTGGGGAAGGTGGTAATTCCAGAAACTCACTTGGAGGCTGAATGTTGATACAGAAGTCCAGCCTTTGGGCATCACTCTGCAAATCAGATAAATGAATTAATTACTTAATGAACACAAATGAACCATTAAAGAGATATGCTTATCCCCAGGTGCATGCTCCTCTTCTGAAACGTGGGGAACGTTGTCTTTCAGCTATGCCTAGTACTAGTGCATTGATGAGGCTGCTGCCTCCCAGGAGGGTGTGAGCTGTCTGCATGCCCCTTCTCTTGTGCCAAGTATTTCCCCAGAAACGAGCTGGTTATGGGCTGGTTATGGGGCCTCTAGAAGGAGGTGGGGGCCAGCCCTGGGGTCTGTCTGAATAGAAATCAAGGAGGCCTGGGCAGGGGGACAAGGAACAACAAGGCGAGTGGCGAGAGAGAGGAAAGAGGGTCACGTCTGGTCTGGCTAAGTGGAGAGTGTGGCCTGCAGGCACCTTGGGGGCCAGTCCTGGGCTTCACCTAGCAGAGGTGTGGTTCCTGCCCGACTCACTGTGGTTCAGAGGCTATCTAGGCGGCAGAAGACATCCTTTCAACAGCTGGGGAGGAAGGACAGCGAGCAGGCTGAGGATGCCTTTTCTTTTTTTTTTTTTTTTTGAGACGGAGTCTCGCTCTGTCGCCCAGGCTGGAGTGCAGTGGCCGGATCTCAGCTCACTGCAAGCTCCACCTCCCGGGTTTACGCCATTCTCCTGTCTCAGCCTCCCGAGTAGCTGGGACTATAAGCGCCCGCCACCTCGCCCGGCTAGTTTTTTACATTTTTTAGTAGAGACGGGGTTTCACCGTGTTAGCCAGGATGGTCTCGATCTCCTGACCTTGTGATCCGCCCGTCTCGGCCTCCCAAAGTGCTGGGATTACAGGCTTGAGCCACCGCGCCCGGCCGGATGCCTTTTCTTTAGAGGACTATTCTCACATACCTAAAGGAGGTTTGAAAGCCTCCCCCTGGTCGGCCTCCATACTGGAAATGACCCGTTTGGCCTGAAAACATGGAGGCACTGTGCAGCTCGGCAGAGCCCCAAAAGGGTAGTGTGCACTGGTCCAGGGCAGTGGAGGGGCAGGCGAGGCCCAGGCAGCTCTCAGAAGGCCTTCGCTGCAACCCGAGACCACCTCAGACCACCTCTGCTGCGCTCCCCTACACCTCTGCCTCTGAGTGAGGGAACCCCGGGCAGAGGAGGATGCGCGGGCACAGAAGTGTGAAACAGGCCCCTGGGCTGGGTTCTGTCCCTTGGGCTGGGCACTGTTCTGACTGGGAGGGGCCAGGTGGGGCAGGTGACTGGGCTCCACGCCCACCCCGACCGACTGACTCCTCATTAGGCCTCAGCATGTTTCATCTTCAAAGAGGTGAGATGGGCCACTCAGCAGCCAAAAACAGCAGCGGCGGCATCCACCCTGTTTTATAAGGAGTGGTGGTCTGAGCCTTTCATGCCCAGAGCTCAAAGTCTTTGCCTTTTCATTTCCCTTCAGTGCAGTGGGGAAACTGAGGCCAGAGTAAGGTTGACCTGAGGCGGCCCAGCCTGGAGGAAATGCCTGCTTTCCCAGCCTTGGGGCAGCTGAACTGAGCCTCTTGCCCTTTGACTCCCGCCCATCCCCCAGGCCCTCTCACTCCTGTCTGGGAGATTTCCTGCCCTGTGCGGCTGGGTCACAGCCTTCCTCCAGCCCTGCAAATAAACACTCCTGCCCAGCTTCTTCCCCACCTCCTCTCGCTGCCTCAGGCCTTGGCCCTGCCTTTCCCTCTGGGAAGAGGCTGGGAGAGCTGCTGTTGGTGTCCAGGGCCCGACTTTCTCTCCTCCCTGACCCCTTGGCAAGTAGAGTTGTCCCTTTGCTCGCCCCGTGTCCAGCTCAACTGTGAGACGGCCGGCGTCTCAGCACCGCGTCCCACGTTTGGCACCGGATGGACAAATGAATGAATCTAGTTTTCATTCCTTTGTCCTTTTCTGAACTCCTGTCTTCCATTCTCTTCTGGCATTCGCTCTCCTGCCCCCATTCTAGAAACCTGCTGCCTCCTGCACGCCACCTGACCAGCCTCTGTGTGGTGGTCCCCTTGTCTCTTTTTTTTTTTTTTGAGACGGAGTCTCGCTCTGTCGCCCAGGCTGGAGTGCAGTGGCCAGATCTCAGCTCACTGCAAGCTCCGCCTCCCGGGTTCACGCCATTCTCCTGCCTCAGCCTCCCGAGTAGCTGGGACTACAGGCGCCCGCCACCTCGCCCGGCTAGTTTTTTGTATTTTTTAGTAGAGACGGGGTTTCACTGTATTAGCCAGGGTGGTCTCGATCTCCTGACCTCGTGATCCGCCCGTCTCAGCCTCCCAAAGTGCTGGGATTACAGGCTTGAGCCACCGCGCCCGGCCGGTCCCCTTGTCTCTTAAGGTCTTCGTATCATTAAGTCCACAAGAGCTTATAGCCTGGCCTTCTCCTGCAGGAGGCCCTGGACTAAAGTGTTACCTGCGTGTGGCAGAACCAGTCCCAGCACATCGTTTGTAATTATAAGCTAGTGAGGTCCTACCTGGGAAAGCACCAAGTACTTCAGCAAAGGAAGCCATGAGCTCCTGCTGCACCTGTGCATGGGGGTCAGGAACTGGAGAGAGTCAGCGGCCACATAGATGCCTGCCCTGGCCGTGTGTCCTGGCTTTGACCACAGAGTCTCAGCTGAGCAGGCAGAGCTTATACGGACTATAAGAGCTTCTGTGGACTATCCCGCTTAGTGAGCTGATAACATTTTTAGCATTTTGAAGAGCTTCTGGATAAAGAAAACAAAGCCGAGCCCCTTTGGGTTATCTATGGCCGTGTGCATGCTTGGTTTGAGCCGGGCTTTATTCCCAGAGAAGAATGAACATCTGGTTCGGAGTGATGCTTGGGGGTCTGGTACAGCCATGTGAGAGGCACGGGGCCTTTTTGGCCTACAGAGGTGGCAGGGGGTGTTTTCCTGTAGGAGAGTTAACACAGGAGAGTTTAATACTTAGAGTCGGCCTCCAAGTGCTCCCTTTGGCCCATGGATACTGATTTGCCCTGATTGCCTTCCCAGGCCAGCAAGGGAGATTGTCCTTCTGGCCGCAGGCAGAAAAATATTGTGTAACTTGACTCAGTTTGCCACTGTCTCTCCAAGCTACCAACTGAGCCCACCAACCCAGAACCAGGGTCTTCTTGGGGCAGTTTATTTCCTTGTAGCTGACTTGTATAAGCCATATCTGGCCAGGTGCTGTCTGGTGTGTTCTGTCCAGCTTTAGGGTTCAGGATCATGAAGGTCATAGCCTATTCACTCTTTTTTTTTTTTGAAACAGGGCCTGTCTCATTCTGTTGCTCAGGCTGGAATACAGTGGTACCATCAGGGCTCACAGCAGCCTCGCCTTCTCAGGCTCAATGGATCCTCCCACCTCAGCCTCCCAAGTAGCTGGGACAGGCATGTGCTACCACACCGGGCTATTTATTTATTTATTTATATCGATTGATTGATTGAGATGGAGTCTCACTCTGTCGCCTAGGCTGGCGGGCAGTGACCAGATCTCGGCTCACTGCAACCTCCACCTTCCAGGTTCAAGTGATTCTCCTGCCTGAGACTCCCAAGTATTTGAGATTACAGGCACCTGCCACCATGCCCAGCTAATTTTTGTATTTTTAGTAGAGATGGGTTTTTGCCATGTTTGCCAGGCTGGTCTCGAACTCCTGACCTCAGGTGATCTGCCCACCTCAGCCTCCCAAACTGCTAGCATTACAGGCGTGAGCCACCATGCCCAGCCCATTTTTAATTTTTTAATTTTTAATTTTTTACTTTATTTATTTTTTTTTTTTTGAGACAGAGTCTCGCTCTGTCGCCCAGGCTGGAGTGCAGTGGTATGATCTCGGCTCACTGCAAGCTCCGCCTCCTGGGTTCACGCCATTCTCCTGCCTCAGCCTCCCGAGTAGCTGGGACTACAGGCGCCCACCACCTCACCCAGCTAACTTTTTTGTATTTTTAGTAGAGACGGGGTTTCACCGTGTTAGCCAGGATGGTCTCGATCTCCTGACCTCGTGATCCACCCGCCTCGGCCTCCCAAAGTGCTGGGATTAAAGGCGTGAGCCACTGCGCCCGGCCCATTTTTTATTTTTTTTTATAGAGACGGGGTTTCGCCACGTTGCTCAGGCTGGTCTCAAACTCCTGAGCTCAAGCAGTCCTCCCACCTCAGCCTCCCAAAATGCTGGGATTATAGGCGTGAGCCATCTCAATGGGCCCCAATTCACTACCATCGAGATTAATGATATTTTGGCTGTGTCAAAACCTGCTATTGCATGTTATACTTTTCCTTACTACACTTACTGTTTCTTGCTTTTCTTTTTGCTCTACGGATGCTTTATTTATTTATTTATTTATTATTTATTATTTAGAGAGAGAGGCTTGCTCTGTCACCCAGGCTGGAGTGCGATGGTGCGATCTTGGTTCACTGCAACCTCCGCCTCCCAGGTTCAGGCGATCCTCCTGCCTCAGCCTTCCAAGTAGCTGGGATTACAGATGCCCACCATCATGCCCAGCTAATTTTTGCATTTTTAGTAGAGACGGGATTTCACCATGTTGGCCAGGCTGGTCTCCAACTCCTGACCTCAGGTGATCCACCTGCCTCGGCCTCCCACAGTGCTGGGATGACAGGCGTGGGTCACCGTGCCCGGCCTACTGATGTTCTATTGATGAAGTTTTGTAATTCTGTTTTTCCCCTCAGGGATTGGGGAGGTATCTAGTACCAGGATCTTTATGGTGGGATGGAAGTTTTTGCCTGGTTGGTGAAATCTGGGGACTGTGAGGTTGTGAAGTATTTTTCGTTGCATGGAAAGAAAACTAAGGACCACAGAGGGGGAGGTCCCAGAGCTGGGGCAGAGTCAAGGCAGCAGGAGCCTGGTCCCATCTCCCCATCCGCCCCCGGCATGTCCTGCTCCAGCGAGATGGTGTCCTCAGTGGATAACAGCTAAGGGGCAGTCTGTAGGTTCTGCACCTGTGATGGTCCCTGCGGGGGGGCACCACCCAGATCAAGGCCCCTGACTGAGTGCAAGTGGCTCTAGTCAGCTTCCTCGAGGTGCACAACACTTATGGTCCCCAGCTCCTGCTCCGGAGGCCTGGGGGTGTGTGGTGGTTTGTTTATTGGACAAGGACATTGGTACAGAATGGAGTTGTTGGCGAGGGGCGGGGAGGATGGGTGTGCTCCAGGGGTTGGTGATGCTCTGGGATAAACTCAGCCCAGCTGTGCCGACTCCACTGCACTCAGGCTAATTCTGAGTAGCTCTGCTCATGTTCTGCAGAGGGTGGGGCCTCTGCTGTGTGTTTGTGCATAAGTGCGTGCTGTGCACATCTCCTGTATATCCTTGTGGTGTGGCGCGTGTGTTGATCGAGTTGGGAAACAAGTTTTACTGCTTCGCTCCTGCTGCTGCAACTGCAGTTGTCTGTCCCTGTGCTGGGTGACCCTGCCAAGAGCCGCCTTAATGGGAGGTTGTGGTGGAGAAAGGCCTGGCTCTCACTGCAGGGCTGGGCAGTGAGGGGGCTACTGCCCTCTGGCAGCTGTGTGTTTGCCTCTGCCCTCTCTTGCTGGCATGCTCAACTCCAGCAATGGGACATGTGTTCCCTTGGGCACAGGCCACTTACCCTCTGTACCCCTGAAAGGCAGATGGAGGCTCTTTCCCCATTCCCCCCATGCGCTCTGCCTTCCCACCTGGAAGTGTCTGTCTCTTACTGCCCCACTGGGCTGGGGACCTTGGTTAGGCCAAGGTCAGGAGGGTTGGGAGGAAATGGACTGGTTTTGAGGAACAGAAAATGGATATTCAGAACTTGTGAGTTCCTCTCCTGTCTAATCTGTGGTTGGTTCTGTCTTACTTCCTCCAAAGTTCAGAACATCAGACATATTTAAAAATAAACCTCAAAGAGATGGCCTCTGGGAAGCTGACCGTCCAGGAGAGGGGGACCTCGACAGATCTGGGGACAGGCCAGTACCTCTGGGCATCCCAAGGCCAGGCAGGGCCCAGGTTCAGGCCAGCTTTGTTTGGGTCCCAGAAATTCTGGTTTCTTTGCAAGTGTATGAGCAGGCTTGAAGTGACAGAGTTAAGCTGCGGAGGCAGGCTTGCATTCTTCAGCCAGCTTTTGCTCCGGGCCTTGGCAGCACCGGGGCCTGCTCCCTGCCCCACCCCACCCAGGCCCCATCCTCCTGGAGACCCTTCGAGGCCTCTCTCCCTAGGCAAGTGACTCACCAGCTTCCAGCTTAGCACTCTACCTGGGTCTCCTCATCCTTTAACTCTTCCTGGACAACCCTGTGGATTATCTTCCTCTCGTTCTAACTTAGGAAAATAGACTCTAGTGCCTGTCACATCATATGAAACTGCCAGCCAGAGCCTCTACCAGCTGGCCCAGTGCGCGGCTTCGCTGCCACACATTACGTGCGACGTTTGAATCCAAGCGGTGATGGTCTCCCAGAAACGCTCTGTTCTCAGCACCGTGTCTTAGCTCCTGCTGTCCCTCCTTCCTGCGGAGCCCAGACTGTCTCTCCTGTCCTTGGATTGCTGCAGGCATGGCTCAAGCCATGGCTTGTTTACATGTTGCTTCACATACTTGAACAGCTACCTTTTAGGGTCAACCCAGAGTCTCACCTCAACCACAACCCTCATGGCTCCCCCTGAAATGCCTCACCCTGTCCAGGTACAGTGGCTCATACCTGTAATTGCAGTGCGTTTAGAGGCTGAGGCAGGAGGATCATTCTGAAGCTAGGCGTTCATAGACCACCCTGCACAACATAGCGAGACCCTATCTCTGCAAAAGTGTTTTTTTTAAATGAGCCAGGTAGCCGGGCGCGGTGGCTCCTGCCTGTAATCCCAGCACTTTGAGAGGCCGAGGCAGGCGGATCACCTGAGGTCAGGAGTTTGAGACCAGCGTCAACATGGAGAAACCCCGTCTCTACTAAAAATACAAAATGAGCCGGGCATGGTGGTGCATGCCTGTAATCCCAGCTACTGGGGAGGCTGAGGCAGGAGAATTGCTTGAACCTGGGAGGCAGAGGTTGCAGTGAGCCGAGATCACGCCATTGCACTCCAGCCTGGGTAATGAGCGAAACTCCATCTCAAACAAACAAACAAAAAAATGAGCCAGGTGTGGTGTTAACAGGGCATAATGGCACATGCCTATGGTCCTAGCTAGTTGGGAGGATGGCTTGAGCCCAGGAGTTTTAGGCTGCAGTGTTTGAGGCTCCCAGCTGTGCAGCGAAGAGGGCCAGGCACAGTGGGGAAGGTCCCTTACACGCCATCCTCAGTCTGCAGGAACAGCTGCCAGAATAACCACAGCCTTCTCAAGTGCTCTCTGCGCACCACCTTTTCTGTCCCTTCTTCCCTGTCTTTGCCAGGACTTTTTAGTGATGGAAACACAAACACAAATCCTGGAAAGCCCTGGGTCGGTTCATCAGGCTTAGAGGGACCTAAACAGTGTCAGAAAACCTCCGTGTCACACCCTCCTCCTCCAGGCTCTGGCCCTTGGCGCCTTCCCAGGCAGGCTCTCCCCTCCTCCAGGCTCAACGGCCTTGTCTCAGCAGCCCTAGGCAAGTGACTTACCAGCTTCAAACCTGACACTCTACCTGGGTCTCCTCATCCTTTAACTCTTCCTGGATGAGAAAGAGCTCCTGCCTTCGAACCGTAACCAGAGTGGCGCCTCATTGGTTTGGTTCGGGTCCAGTGCCCATCTCTAAGCCAGTCACAATGGCAAGCTCACATACAGTGAATGGCCAGCCTGGGACTCACGTCCACCCCTTGAGTCAGAGCTGGAGTCACCACCATGGAACAGTTTGGTCTGAGTGTAGGGGACAGGAGGCTGGGACACTCTTACAAAGGAAGGGAAAGGACCAGACCCCTGGACGTTTACAGCATCCCCGTGGTTCAGTCACAGGCAGTGGCCTTGTGCTCTGGTGTTGCTGGGAAGGATGAGGAGGGCAGTCCCAGGCTCTGGCCAGACATGCCAACACCCCAGAGACATTTCAGTAAGTGAAAAAGCGAAAGACAAGAAGGGGAAGCCATGGGAAAACCATTGCTCTGTCAGGGTGGTTATGCAATGTCTTGGCTGGTGTCAGTGACCCCCTCCTGCACCGTGCACACTCACACGCACACCGACACGCATGCATTGATGTACACGTGTACAGGCGTGAACTCTTACACACAGGCACCGAGAATCTTGTCCCTCTCTGGGCAGTCGGCAGAGCTAGGTTTTCTGGTCCAGATCTCCCTGGTGTAAAGGTCTCTGGTCCTAGCTGGAGGAGCAGGAAGACCCCGCCCGCCCCTGCCTGTCATCTCCCTGACCCCACCAGCAGGAAGCCAGAGAGGAAGGTGGACGGGGTGGGAGCCCTCCGACCTCCAGCAAGGACTTGCCTCCAGTGCCTTGGCTCCTGCCACCAGCCTCTGACGGAGGAATGGGGAGATGCTCTGAGATAACCTCCCCACCGCAGGTCTGCAGGAATCCGGAGCGCGCGGAGCGCTCAGCCTTCCATCTCTTTCCCTCCCCAGCCCCATGCACCATGGCCTCCACATTCCCTCGCTGTCCTCAGTACCACGAGCAGGAGCCAGGGATGCTCAGGGCCCAGGCCCCAGGCCCCAGGCCCCAGCTAGGGATAGAACGTAAGAGATCCCCGCTGTGAAGGCTCGGGTCTCTGAACTCACTCTCCGGGAAGCCGGAGGTGCAGGCGAGAGCTCCTGTTCTGAGGGCGTGAAGGGTGTGGGCACGTGCTCTGCCCCAAGTCCTCTGCAGCCTGGAAAGAGACACCCACCTGTCTGCCCAGCAGGGCCTGAAAGCAAACTACATTCAGTGGCCATTCACTGCAGCAGAGCTGGAAGTCCTGCCTGTTGAGCTGCTGCCAGCCCATCTCCCGTCACCCTAAATGGGTCTCATCCCTGCTCCGCGTTTGGGGGCCGTGTTTGGGTCATCCCCACCCCATGCCCTGGCAGGCACTTTCACTGACAGAATTGGGTGTCTGGCCTGGCAGGCCCCACCGGTGACGTCTGCTCTCTGGCCAAGATGTCTGCTCTCTGGCCTCTTGACCCTGTGTCTTCTGGGACCCTAGGTTAGGAAGAGGTCTTAGGTCACCGCCTCATTTCCTAGCGGTCGGTCATATGTCTTCATTTCTTCCTCACTAGGACTTATGACCGGTGACCTGTCCTGGTCAGAGTCACTTCCCAAGTCGGCTTGCCTTTGGGAACAGAGCTTTCGATACCGCTCTCTGCTTCCTTCTCTAGTGTCTGCCAAAGCCAAGGGTCGGGGGTGCAACCTTGGAGCGGAAGCTGCCTGGGCAAGGGGAAGAGGCTGTGCGGTTTGCTCATGGGACAGGGAAGACATGGCGGCCTCGTCCTGGTGGCCAGTGCCACCCTGCAGGGGCTCAGAAGGCATGTACCTAGAAAAATGCATCCGCTTTTGCCTGGTGTCCTAGTGGACACACCAGTCGCCTAAGCTCTGGCTCTGTCCTCAGACTGAGGCTCTTGGCCTGGGGCCTGAGTAGCCCTGCCTCGGATTACTCATGATTCATTGTTGTTGTGCCCAACCTGTGTGGATACCTAGACTGTGCCCCGGAGGCCCGGGCTGCAAAGGGCATTCCTCCTTCACCCTGGGAGGGTGATAGCCTCAGCCTCGCCCTGTCCTCCCAGTAGGAGGCCCGTGGACCCTTGCTGTCTCCCAAGGAGGATGTCCACTGTGTGAATCCTCTTTAGAGACCCCACCACCGCCCACGCACACATGGGGAGCTTGTCCTTCTGAAGGCTGAGAGCCCAGACATCTGCTCTTGGGCCAGACCTGCCCTTCCTGGACACAGGGTCGTGATCATCAGGGAACCTCCCCACGCCGCAGTTTCCACATCTGCTGAAGGTAGGGTCCCAGACCCTGTCTGCGTGCCCTGCTGGATCAGGATGCTGTGAAGTGGTACTATATAGGTTTCAATTGAACAAAAAAGGGGAAAAAAGGATTGTGACCCAGCCCCAGCCTCGGGTCTGAAAGGGCCCAGGGTAGACCAGCGCAGCTTCAGCCTTTCCCAGACTCCGTTGCCTCTAGAGTCGATCTTCAGTCCGTGTGCTTGCACCTAAGTCCTGAGAGGACTCGTGTGGCAGTGATGACACCTAAGGCAGAATACTTCTCCTGGGCTGGGCTGGACTTCAGGCTCTTGCGATTGGGCTGAGAGCAGCCCAGCCAGGCTAGGATTAATGCATGTTCCCAGGCCGGAATCCCAGCGCCAGCAGACATCAGGGCCAGCTTCCTGAGTGAGAGGTAGGGACATGTGGGGGTGAGCCCCTGGGCCCAGCACCTGGCTGGGAGAGCCGTGCCCTCTGGGTCCATCTTTGTCCTTCCCAGCAGGTGTTTCTGGGTCAGCCTTGGTTCTCCCCGTAACACACACACACTGACTGCCCCAGAGCCTGGTTGGACCTGGTCCCTCAGGGTCCTCCTGCCAGAAACAGGTCTGCCTTCCCTACCCAGTCTGGCAGTCTCCAGGAGAGGGCTGGATTTGAGACTTGCCCAGGGTTAAGACTGGATTCTTGGTCATGACCTGAGAGGGGAGAAAGGTTTTATGTTCTGGCCAGAGCGAGTGGCTTCCTGGGAGAGCCTCTCCATCCTCCTTTCTTGCCCTCCTTCAGCGTAAATAGCTCAGGCCACAGCCCCCTCCCTTGGCATTGGCTAGAGGGGAATTTTCTAAAGGATGAAGTTACTGGGAAATGTCCACCCATTTTCCCTTTTGTCTATGACAAAAGCATTGCTAATGGCTCCTACTTGACTTGGGAGTCTTGGCTGGGGGAGCCTGGGGTCAGAACTAGCTGGACCAGAACTTGGAGATGCTGACCTCCCTTCCTCTGGTGACAGTCCCAGTCTGCTGTCTGCCGTCACTCAGCCTTGTCATTCCTTCCCCAGGGGGAGGGCACGGCCTCCTTAAGGCTCTAGAGTCAGGAGTGAGGCATTCCTGCGTGGAACTTCTGAGAAGAGCCAGCCCACCAGACTCTGGGGAAAGACCCAGAAAACGGGAGCTGGGCCCTTGCTGGCAGCGGTGGCAGGGATGGGCCGGGCTTTTCTTGTCAGTATTGGGTCCAGGCATGCCCTCAGACTCTGCCTTTCCCCATGATGTTGACTGAGGTTTCCCGGGTCCCATTTCCCATCAGGGCTTCACAGCCTAACTGACGTGCCGTAGGGCAGGAGCTGGGTCCCATCTTCAGACAAGGTCCTAAGGCCTGGACGAGTGTAGCCCCCAGCACCCAAGGAGGGCTAACCCTGAGGCCATAATGAAGTCCCCACCACACCAAGCAGTTCTAAGAGACCTGGAAGGGCCTCCCTCTGGCGTGTAGAAGGGCCACCTTATGCTCCCAGAGGGAGAGGAAGCAGGTAAGGCAGGGATTGCAGCCTTGGCGCAGCCTCTCTCCCCTGCCTGGTGGAAGGGAAGATGAACCGTGCCTCTGTAGTGCCAGCCAGGACAGGAGCAGGCTTGCTAAGTTCAGGAATTGGTCACACTGCGAAGGAAGCAGGAAACGCAGCTCTCACACCTGGCCCTTCTTGTCTTGCTGGGAAGGGCCCCCTCACTCAGGTCCACCCCTGCCTGCCCTGCACCCCTCCCGTGCCTGCCCCTGCCGGGTTGGAGGGAAGGGGAGCTCAGGGAGCCAGCAGTGCATCACCAGCAAGCCAGCTGGGCTGGGCGACTCGGGTGTCCACAGCCGCTGGCGGTTTAGATAGGGAGACTCGGGGTCTGCCTGTTCCTGGCCACAGAGTCCCCAGTTTCCGCTGAGCTTTTGTTCCTCTGACCTTCACACAGAGAGAGGGGCCTGGTGGGAGGGTGGGGACACCATGCCCGTTGTCTGGACAGGATCAGACTCTCTCTTACCTCTTTGCAACTCTGAGACCAAGAGTCCTGGGGAAATGCAGGGAGGAGATGGAAGTGTTGGCACTTCCTATGCCAATAATGAAGGCTGCTTTTCAAAATCTCTACTGGGAACCCAGCTTCAGCCAGGCCCCCAGAAATGTTCCAAGGGAGGGCATCTGCACAGCCAGCAAGCTCCCTAAATTGGGTCAACGTCTTCCTTACAGGAAGCACCCTCAAATGCAAGGAAGACATGCACCCAGCCTCCAGGCAGTGTGGCAGGTTCAGTTTTTTCCCTTTGGAAAACACAGCTGATATAATGTGGTTAACAGGGCTTTTCTCTAGGACTGCCGTTTCTTACTCACCGTCCACCCAAACACTGGGAATAGTTTTTCTGGGATTCCCCTCCCCCCTCCCAGCCCCCTGCAGATTCAATTATGGGAATCAGCATAAGAAACAAGCTGTGAAACCAATACTCTCCACTGCCTGGGGTAAGTCCACTGACGGATTTTTCCTCCCTGATACTCCTCCAGGGCATTCGTCAGATCTCAGACCCTCCCCACAACTCCTTCTAGGAGGGGAAGCTCTGCAGCCGGGCCTCCTCCATACGGGGAGACACCTCTGCGAGCCCATGGGTGAGGCGGGCCACTGAGCTGCGCCATCCGGGGCTGGGAGTGTTGACTGAAAGGTCTGAGAGGGACAGGCCCCCTTTCGCCCCTCCCAGGCCTACGCAGTCTCCCCTGCAGACCCCAGGGTGCCTTCCCCAGCCATTCTCAGGGATGTCCCTGATACCCTTTGGATGTTGTCTTTGGCATCCCCTGCCACCTCTCATCATTCGCTTGCCCTCTCAGAGAGGGGCCTCAGCTTTTTTTTTTTTTTTTGAGACCAGTTCTTGCTCTATTGCCCAGGCTGGAGTGCAGTAGCATAGTTATAACTCACTACAGCCTCAACCTCCCAGGCTCAAGTGATCCACCCGCCTCAGCCTCCCAAGTAGCTGGGACTACAGGTGACCATGCTGGATAACTTTTTGGTTTTGTTTTTTGTAGAGACGGGGTCTCGCTGTGTTGCCCAGGCTGGTCTCCAACTCCTGCGCCACAGCTTCCCAGAGTGCTGGGATTATGGGCATAAACCACCTCACCCAGCCTGGGTCTCAGCTTCTTTTCACGGCCAAGTCCCGCTCCCATGCCTCACACCCACCCCAAACCCAGTTAGGTTCAGTCAATGACAGTTGGCAGTATCTTGTTTAAAAAAGTTTTAAACCAACTTTCATTGTATTCTCACCGTATGAGTATCCACGTTGTAGAGAAATAATCTAAAAAAGGAAAAAGAAAAGATAAGGATACCCTGTAATCCTTTCTCCCAGAGAGAACTCGTTTTCCTACTACCTAGTACATTCCAGCACACCAGTGTGGCCACATTCTCTCACCTGCCTCCCCCAGGCACCCCCAGCCTGTCCTCACAACTCTGCCCCCAGGTCACCCCACTCCCGTGCACCTGTACCGGCCTCTGGTTCTGGAACCGCCCTCAGGGTCTGTCATCAGCTCTCCTCTGCCTGCACAGGGCCATCTTTGCCTCAACTCCTACTGTTCCTTTGAGGCTCACTTTAGCTTAGTCACTTCCTGAAACCTCTAAGTTGTACTCCCCCATACCCCAAAAACCCCAGAAGGGCCCTTTCTCCTTTTGGTCTGTGCAGAAGCAGAGGTATGTTATTTCTTGACCAAACGGTTGCTCTCCTGAAGTATCTTTCTCCCTCTAATGGCTGAGTGTCTCATGTCGCCGTGTCTCAGTCAAGGTGTAGTGTCTGGCACGCAGGCCCAGACTTGCTTTATGACAAGGGACGGTGAGCTGTTGCAGGACTGCAAAGGCTGGACAGAGAGTCCCAAAGGCAAGGCCAGGTTGGAGGGAAGGGGAGCTCAGGGAGCCAGCAGTGCATCACCAGCAGGCCAGCTGGGCCAGGTGACTGGGGCATCCACAGGCTGCTGCAGGGACCCGGCAGGCAGAGGGAGCTAGGCTTCAGAGAGGTTGGGTCTTCGCCGCCCCACGGCAGCTCTCCTGGAGGCATGCCTCAGTTTCCCCCACCATGTCTTCGCTGCCTGCCGTGTGCAGGGCCACCTGGTCAGCCTGTGGAGTCAGACCCCCCATGGGCCTTCACCGTTGTGTTGAACAGGCTGGGTCCCAGGCAGAGTGGGTGCCGCTGGTGGGAGCCCCAGGTGGCCTTTGACCTCAGGATTTTGCACTGTGGTATTTGGTTTTGTTGTTGTTGTTGTTTTTTGAGACGGGGTCTCGCTCTGTCACCCAGGCTGGAGTGCAGTGGTGCGATCTTGGCTCACTGCAAGCTCCGCCTCCCGGGTTCACACCATTCTCCTGCCTCAGCCTCCAGAGCAGCTGGGACTACAGGCACCCGCCACCACACCTGGCTACCTCCTCGGCCTCCAGAGTGCTGGGATTACAGGCGTGAGCCACCGTGCCTGGCTGGTATTTGGGTTTAAGAAGTCAGTTGATGGTACCAAATCTGATGCCCTGAGAAGTGGTCTAGCTTCTGTCCTGAGGAGACTCCTGGGCCTGTGCAAAGAAGCGATAGCCATTGCTGAGGCACTGCCTGGCGCCCTGGGAGGGCAGGGTGATAAGGTCAGGGGAAGCCGGGGCACAGGGGCCATGGGCTGGTTCTGAGCTCCAGCCCGTTGTCACCTGCCGCCATCTCTAGAGCCCACCTCTCCCACCCCTGCTTGTCTGCGGGGCTGGTCGTTTGCCACCTCCTGATCCTAGACATGAAGAGAGAGCTGAGAGGACAAGGCGGCAGGAGCCTCTGAGTGGAGGGCGCGCCTGCGGGCAGCGGCTGGGAGTCCAGAGCAGGCTGTGTCCCTCCTGGAGCCTCACACCCTGGGACACTCCCCATGACTCGGTTTCTCCAAACGGCAAGCACGTAGCCCATAAGCGAATGGGCACTAAGAGAGTTCGGGGGTGCCTCAAGATCAAGTTGTTCTCAGGCCAGATGGAGCAGGCCTGCGTCCTGTTTTCACTGCTTGAGAGTGTGCAGTTGGCAGGAATGAGGATGGAGGTGAGGTGTGCAGACACAGCCAAAACCATCGGCTCCCGTCTCTCCACCTGCCTCCGCGGGTCAGTAAGGAGACTGTCTAGGCAGGCTACACCCTTGTTGGTGCCGGTGGCATTCTGCCAAGGGGTAAGCCGAGTCCAGGAGCCATGGGCCACATCCTCCCCAGAGGGGGATCCCTTTGCTGTTTGCACAGAGGCACCCTGGCCTCAGTACCTATGGATAAGGGTGGCCCAGGGAACAGAGACTGCAGAGGTCAGAGTGGATAGGCTCCTCTCCTCAGAAGGTGTCCTCTCTTGCCCCAGCACAAGGCTGGGGGACAGTGTATGTTTCTGTTTTTATTTTTTTTTATTTTTTATTTTTTGAGACGGAGTCTTGCTCTGCCGCCCAGGCTGGAGTGCAGTGGCGGGCTCTCAGCTCACTGCAAGCTCTGCCTCCCGGGTTCACGCCATTCTCCTGTCTCAGCCTCCCGAGTAGCTGGGACTACAGGCGCCCGCCTCGTCGCCCGGCTAGTTTTTTGTATATTTTTTAGTAGAGACGGAGTTTCACCGTATTAGCCAGGATGGTCTCGATCTCCTGACCTCGTGATCTGCCCGTCTCGGCCTCCCAAAGTGCTGGGATTACAGGCTTGAGCCACCGTGCCCGGCCCAGTGTATGTTTCTGGATCGCTGACTCCATTTTCTAGAGGAAGGGAGGTTGGCACCTCATCAGAGGGCAGGCTGGGAGTGCCTGCTAGGGAATCACAGGTTCAAGTGAGTGCGGGCCCAGAGCCTGGCTCACCCAGGGCCCCTTGAAGATGCCTCCCTGGAAACTGTCGCTGAACGCCTAGGGGTGGAGTGAGCCCCCGCCCTGGCCTGCCGTGCTGCCCTGGTGGAGTTAGAGAAGCAGCAGCTCCCCCTGTGCTCTCCCTCCAGGCCTGCTACCTGTGCCACAGCCTTCTGATGCTGGCCGGGGTGGTTGTCAACTGCCAGGACATCACTCCAGACCAGTGGGTGAGTCTCCCAAGGGCCGGGGTTGGGGTGGGGGTGCCCAGCTGTGTCTTCTCCCCCAAGCAGCGTGGGGTTGACTGGGATGGCCATGCCCAGCCCACTGTTAGGAACTGCAGAGAGTGGGAGGCTGAGAGAAGCCAGCCTGGGAGAGCCAGGGCCTCTTCCTCCCAACAGTGCCCCATCAGCCGAGCCATTCCCAAGGGACACTGACCCGAGCCCTAGCAGTTGTGCTGGCCCCATTCTCCTTTTCCTGCTCAGCTCCTGAACAGTCACTCAAATGTGCCCCTTCCTTTCTCTGAATTTGTTCTCCTCCTGCCCTGCTTTGGATGTGCCTGGCTCATGCTACACTTGACTCTCGGCCTCCCTCCGCCTCCGCAGGGCGAGCTACAGCTGCTGTGCATGCAGTTGGATCGCCACATCAGCGCGCAGATCCGGGAGAGCCCCCAGGCCACGCACCACACCATGCTCAAGGACCTGGCTACCCAGACCTACATCCGCTGGCAGGAGCTGCTGACCCACTGCCAGCCCCAGGTGGTGCCCCCTGCAGCCCCCAGACCTGGGGAGGGGCAGGAAGTGGTCAGTCAGGGCTGGCCAGAGCCACCAGCGCATCCACCCTCGCTGCAGCTGCTGAGCTCCTGGCAGGGACATGGGTAGAACGGGCATGTGGGGGAAGGGTGGGGACGCCTTGAGGGGCCTTCATCATTCTTATCAAGAATCCAGTGTCAAAGGCTGGGCATGGTGGCTCATGCCTGTAACCCCAGCACTTTGGGAGACTGAGGCGGGAGGATCACAAGGTCAGGAGACCAGCTTGGCCAACATGGTGAAACCCGACTCTACCAAAGATACAAAAGATTAGCCGGGCATGGTGGCAGGTACCTGTAATCCCAGCTACTCTGGAGGCTGAGGCGGGAGAAATCGTTTGAACCCAGGAGGCAGAGGTTGCAGTGAGCCCAGATTGTTCCATTGCAACCCAGCCTGGGCGACAGGGTGAGACTCCATCTCAAAAAAAAGTGCCCAGGGTGGGTGCGGAGGGAAGGGGACACAGAGATGCGCAGTCCTCAGGAAATGCAAAGAAAAGTTGCCCTGGAGAGGGAAAAGTCTGGACCCAGAGTGCCAGTCTGTCATGAGCAGTGCCAGGAAGGGGCCCCAGCTGTTCACCTTCTGCCCACTTGTGCTGTGGGCCTGAGGCTGGCCTCCTGCTATGTTAGGAGGAAGGCTCCCAGGCTGCCTGGGTCCTCTCCACTACACCCCCTACCCCCGCCGAGTTTTCTCAGAGCTTGTAGGTGTGATATTCACAGCTTGTGTTTCTTGAATGAGGATCCGTTTCTCTAAGAACCCACACAACCCCCATGAGGCAGGTGTTACCAGGAGCCCATTTTACAGAGGAGCAGACTAACCAGAGGCCCTGAGAGGGCCGATGGCTTACCCCAATGATGCAGGCAGCTTGTGTGAATGTCAGAGTCAGGGCATGAGCCAGCCTGACTGCCAAGCCTCCGACCTAACCAACTTCAGCCCCTGTGCTGGTGCCCTCCCTTCCAGCCCCATCTCTCCAAGCAGCACCCTGCTGGGCCAGCTCGGGGTCTCCCTGCCTGAGCCCCCAGTCCTGTGTGGAGGGGCACAGGACCTGGTGAGGACCACCTCCCACCCCACCACCAGTGTCCCTCCACTCCTAGCCTGCCTCTTCTTGATTCCTCTCTCGTCCTTACCCCATAACCTCTGACTTAGGGCTGACACATGGGCCACAGGCTGTGGTGTGGGTCTCAGATTTCGCCAAGTCTCTGAGAAGGCTAGAGAGCAAACCTCACCCTCACTCCCCAAGGAACTAGATCTCACCAGCCTCTGGTGGGAGCAGCGTGCTTGTCACGAGCAGGAAAAGTGATTCAGGGCCTGGCAGAGGGGCCCTGGCAGACCCCTTATAGAGTCACGTAGCCTGATGACCGCTGTGTCCTCGCGAGGACTGGGAACCCAGGCATCCTGCTCACTCGGCCCCTGGCATGAGCCTGCAGCGGGTGCTGAATGGACACTGCCAGCCCGGGGAGCTGCAGGGCAGTAGGCAACACCTGGGCTCAGGCCCTCATAGCCTGCTTTTCTCCTCGCTGCAGGCCCAGTACTTCAGCCCCTGGAAAGACATCTAAAGGAGCAGGGTCAGGGCAGCCCAGGGCTCCTGGCTCCAGCAGGAAGTGAACAGGCTCAGGGAACTGGAGGAAGCGAGACATCAAGGCCAAAGGAGGCCACATGCCGACCAGCCTGATGCAGCAAGAACCTGCCTCTGCCACCGCCCCGACCCCCTCTCCTCTCAGCAAGGGATGGGCTTCTCTGCCTCGCCCACCCCTCAGCCCTCCTCCCAGCCATCTCCTCTTCCCTAAGGCCTCTGTCTCCATAGCTCTGGTTTCCCTGGGCCTTAGTCCTCCCCACCCTCCTTCCTCTCTCTCCCTGTCACTAATGTGAGGTTTCTTTGTGCACATTAAAGTCAGCATCAGTGGTTTAGAACACTTCCTTCAGTCCCTGTCCTGGGGGCTCATGCCAGTGTCCAGTCTCCTGATGCTCCTGCCTGTGTGTCGCTGGGTTCTCAGCTCGACGGTTACAGCACTGGGGCCCAGGCCCAGGCCCCGCCTGTAGCAGAGGGTTGTCTGCAAGTCCCCGGGGAGGGGCAGTGCTCCCCACAGCCCACTGTGGCCTAAAAGCTGTCAGAAACCCAGGAACGGGACGTTTGTTTGGACCCAGTGTGGGACCACTCCCCATTCCCCGCCCCTGCTGAGGAGGTGGCACAGAGTGAGATGTGGATCAGGGCTGTAATTACACTTAATTCCATTTAGTGCTGAGCTCTGAAATCAACTCCTCAGCCTCAGGAGTGGGGGCGGTTCAGAAGCCACTTCCAGATGCTGCTTTTGCTTTTCCTCCGACTTGCCCCAGATGAGTTCATGGGACCCGATCCCTAATAGGGTCCTAGGTAGTTTTGACCTGAACCCCTTGAGGAGTGAGCGGCCCTTTGAGCTCCAGGATACCGCTGGAGATCTATTTTGCCCACTCCTCCAACCCTGAGAATCCACATTTAGTCCCTGGCCCCTCCTGACCCTTCCTGGATTTGGGTGGGGTTTTGCAGGTGACACAAGAGGTAGCTGGGCAGTGGCAGAGGACTGCCCCTGCCACACTGGACTGTGTCCACTCCTCAACTCACCCCTGGCTGTTTGCTGACTCCCATGGTGGCTGCGTACAACTCTTCTGCTTTTATGCGTCCCTCTCTTTGGCTTTCATGCACAGGGATAGGGAGGGCGGGCTAACTAGGAGAGAGATTCCCCCAGAATAAAGGACTTTCAGGCCAAGTGGCTCAACGTGCAGACGTTCACCAGTTCTGGGGCTGTTTCAGACAGCTGCCTCACTCACTGAGTTCCAGAATGCTAGGAGCTGGAGGCATCTATTATTCAGGGGCACGGGCACACGCACAGCACAGTACTGGATACCACACAGGACGCCTTTCTGCCTAGCAGCCTTTGCCAAATGAGAGGTGGAAGAAACCCTCGACCAGGGTGACTGAGATGCCAGGTGACCTCCGTGAAAGTTCTGGTTTCTGTTCCCGGCTGTGTCACATGTCCCCATGGCCCGGGCACCACCGAAGCCCGGGCAGCATCAGGTCAACCTCAGATCCTCCAGTGAGCGAGCAGGGACTCTGGTGAGCCAGCCTCCTTCACCCGCCCTCGGGGCTGCCCTGCTCCACACGGCATGCACTGACAGTTCGTCTGTAACTATTCACTTTTCTCTGGAAACCTGGAAATCACCTTTGAAATTTCCCTTCTTTGTTCCTACTGCCAAGGGCAAAGAGGAAGTAGGGAGGCCTGAGAGGCTAAACCGGGGAGTTTCCAGTTGGTGAAGGTGGCCCTACCTGGCTCTGAGAAGGAGCTGAGCTGTCCAGCAGCATTGATAACTGGAGCCTTCCTCCCCAGTCCTGGCTCTTACCCACTGTCCCCTCCTCTCCTGCTCCCCAAACATACTCATCCCCAAGATAGAAATAGATACCAAGGGGAGAGGAGGTGTCGGTGACAACTCAGTCCCTCCAGAGACCTGGCTGTAACCCGAGCAGAGGTGTGCACTGTGAGGTCGCCCAAGGGCGTATGCTGTCCCCTGGGGTGTGTAATGGGCCCTCTCTGGGACTGGCTGGGAGCTGGCCATATCTTCTAAAACTAGTCTGGCATCAGTTGGAGACTCAGCCTCCCCAAGGTCCAGATTTTCACAGTAGTGCTGGCAATAGGACCACTTGCCCTCCACATCTTTGACTTTTCCAGATCCCTAAGCCCTTGGGAAAAGGCTGGGGGATATCCTGATAGGAGCCACTGGAAAATCCGCATCCGGGGCTGTGATGACAGATGTTTTCCTGCTTCCTTTTGGTCCTGGTGACAGGGAGGGGCTGGGAAGGGAAAGGCGTCCCAGGTGGGCCGCTTTGATAACTCTCCTTTGGAGGAAGTAGGGAGGAGGGAGAGTTCTTTTCCTATGCCTATGTCCCCAGTCACCTCGGTCCCCAGGCGCTCAGAAAGACCCTTGAAGGGTAGCTGACCCAAGCTTTCTCACTTCCCCATCTGGGGGGTGACAGCAGTCCTGGCTGCCTTGGAAATCCACCAGGCAGCGTTCACCAGAGAACCCAGTATCCACCCCGGGCCTCCCTCCGGCTGCCTCAGGAGAGCTGGCAGGCGAGTAGCTCAAATGAAGGGCAGTGTGGCCCACAACCAACATCAAGAGATGGGGAAGGGGACTTGCTTTTCAGGAAAGATTCCTAGGTCATCTCTAGGGGCTGGCCTGAGCTGCTAAGTGATCTCTGAAGACCCTTGAGAGGCATTTAGCACAATTTCAGTCTTTCCTTGACCACAAGCAGTTGTCACTGCCTGAGTCCCAAAGTGTGGATACCTTCCATAGAATATGCTAGGCCCTAGGGAGACTAGCCAGGTACATGCACCTCCCCACACCCCCAGTACATGTATTAGTAATTTTTGTCTTAATTGAAGACCCAGAAATCCTTTTATTCTGTCAGTTGTACTTTCATTTAGAAGTATGAATCATGAGCAAGTAGCCATGCAGGAAACTGTATCCTCTGCCCACCCCCATAGAAAGGGGCAGTGCCGGAATGGACAGAATACAGCAGGAGGTGCCTGAAGGTGGAAAGGGGGAGGGAGCTGGGAGCTTCTTTCACTGTTTGGGAGGATAAGCACATGGAGTCTATTAGCTGGAGGCTTCTACATCCCTGGGCCTCCAGAACCCAAACGCCTGCTGCTGTCCTGCCAGTGAAACCAAACCGGTTGCCTTTTGAAACTTTCCACTGAGGCCACCTTGGAGTCAGAGCCAGAGAGCTCAGGTCTCTACCTGGCAACCTTCACACCTAGAGGTGGGGGTATGGGGGAGTAGTACTGAAGGTGAGGAAAAACAGCATGAAATGGAGCATTGTCAGGATAGATGGTGACTGTGGAAACACACAATTGGGAGTCCCAAGACCTGATTTAAAAATCTGACCTTGGCCGGGCGCGGTGGCTCAAGCCTGTAATCCCAGCACTTTGGGAGGCTGAGACGGGCGGATCACGAGGTCAGGAGATCGAGACCATCCTGGCTAACATGGTGAAACCCCGTCTCTACTTAAAAAAAAAAATACAAAAACTAGCCGAGCGAGGTGGCGGGCGCCTGTAGTCCCAGCTACTCGGGAGGCTGAGGCAGAAGAATGGCGTGAACCCAGGAGGCGGAGCTTGCAGTGAGCCGAGATCATGCCACAGTACTCCAGCCTGGGCGACAGAGCAAGACTCCGTCTCAAAAAAAAAAAAAAAAATCTGACCTTTCCAGTCTGAGCAATATAGTGAGACCCTGTCCCGTGTGTGATGGCATGCACCGGTAGTCTTGGGAGGCTGACGTGGGAGGACCGCTTGAGCCCAGGAGCCTGAGGTTACATTGAGCCATGACTGTGCCACTGCACTCCAGACTGGGCAACAGAGCAAGACCCCATTTCTAAAAAAGAAATTCTGACCTGTTTATCTCCATGACTTGGGGCTAGTTGTTTAATCTTTTTGACTCATCTCCAAAAGGGGAGTAACAATACTTATTTTTTTATGTTGTCAAGGCAGGGTCTCGCTCTGCAGGCTGGAGTGCAGTGGCACAATCACGGCTCACTGCAGCCTCAACCTCCTGGGCTCAAGCAACCCTCCACCTCCTGGGCTCAAGCAACCCTCCCACCTCAGCCTCCTGAGTAGCTGGGACTTACAGATGCATGCCACCACGCCCCGCTAGTTTTTTTGTTTGTTTTTGAGACGGAGTCTCACTCCGTTGCCCAGGCTGGAGTGCAGTGGCGAAATCTCTGCTCGCTGCAAACTCTGCCTCCAGGGTTCACGCCATTCTCCTGCCTCAGCCTCCCGAGTAGCTGGGACTACAGGCACCTACCACCATGCCCGGCTAATTTTTTTGTATTTTTAGTACAGACGTAGTTTCACCATGTTAGCCAGGATGGTCTTGATCTCCTGACCTCGTGATCCGCCCGCCTCGGCCTCCCAAAGTGCTGGGATTACAGGTGTGAGCCACTGCACACGGCCATGCCCCGCTAGTTGTTTTTTTTTTAATTTGGGGCTGGGTGTAGTGGCTAACGCCTGTAATCTCAGCACTTTGGGAGGCCTAAGCGGGTGGACCACCTGAGGTCAGGAGTTCGAGACCAACCTGACCAACACGGCGAAGTCCCATCTTTTTTTTTTTTTTTTTTTTTTTGAGGCAGAGTCTTGCTCTGTTGCCCAGGCTGGAGTGCAGTGGCCGGATCTCAGTTCACTGCAAGCTCCGCCTCCCGGGTTCCCGCCATTCTCCTGCCTCAGCCTCCCAAGTAGCTGGGACTACAGGCGCCCGCCACCTCGCTCGGCTAGTTTTTGTATTTTTAGTAGAGACGGGGTTTCACTGTGTTCGCCAGGATGGTCTCGATCTCCTGACCTTGTGATCCGCTCGTCTCGGCCTCCCAAAGTGCTGGGATTACAGGCTTGAGCCACCGCGCCCGGCCTTCATCTCTACTAAAAATACAGAAATTAGCTGGGCATGGTGGCACATGTCTGGTCAACAAGGTGAAAACCGTCTCTACTAAAAATACAAAAATTAGCTGGATGTGGCAGGCACCTGTAATCCCAGCTACTTGGGAGGCTGAGGCAGGAGAATCGCTCCTGAACCCAGGAGGTGGAGGTTGCAGTGAGCCAAGATCGTGCTACTGCACTCCAGCCTTGGTGACAGAGTGAGACTCTGTCTCAAAAAAAAAAAATTTCTTTTGTACAGACAGGGTCTCAGTATGTTGCCCTGGCTGGTTTTGAACTCCTGGGGTCAAGTGATCCTCCCGTCTCAGCCTTCCAAATTATTTACTTTTTAAAGGGTGGAGTAAGAAAATGTACATCAAGACAAGTTGCAAAAATCTAAAGCACAGAACACAAGTGAGGGCCCTTGTGTCTCAGTTTAACCCCCGCTTGAATAGATAGGGGTCTCTAATCAACACGAGGGTGACACCTCTTCTCCCACCTTGTCAGCTGAAGCAGGAGGCCTTCCCTGCCCACCCCACTGTCATTATCTGCAGCATCTCCAAGGCCACAGCGTTTTTCTTTTTCCTAGTGGAAAAGAGCTGGGAAACGTGGCTTTGGCCAGCAAGGGAGAAGGGGCCTTTATGTGTACCAGCAAAGACCCGATTGTTACTCAAACCAAACTGGGCTGCTTTTCTCAGTTATCTGCACCACTCTTCTGGTCTCCACTTTTCAGATGACAAGTTTTAACCCAGAACAAAAGCTGCTGTCGGACTGATTTATAATCCAGATGGGCTGACACGGCCTGAAGTGTTCCTCCCCTCCAGGACTGCACCCTGGCTTAACGTTACTGCCAAACCTCAGGGCCTCAAGTCCCTTCACCTCTGCCTTTTGCCCCTAGCCAGGAGGTAGCATCTGTCTCCAGGTGCCCGTGGGGTGTCCTCCATGAGGACCACCTCTTCTAACCACCTGCCCAGCTCAGAGGACCAGCTGGCAGGAAGGACGCTGCACCGCCCATGAGGCCAGAGCTACAAGTTGTTTCTAGGAGTGGCTGTGGGCGGAGGCTGGTAGTTCTGAAGGTGGCGGTGGTTCTGCAGCGTGGCTCCCCCCCAGCCCCTTTCATCTGAACAGTAGGGCTCATGCCACTTGTTAATCAGCCTTCCAGTGGCACCAGGAGTCATTTTCTGGGGATAGGCGATTTGCCCAACGCGTGAGAAGCAGGAGCAGACCCCTTCTGTTGATTGAAGAGTCCTCCTGGCTGGTGAAGCCCTTTCGAGACTTGAGGGCAGGGACCAGTGGTCCTCGGGGCCTAGAAGGAGGCAGAATTGGGGGCCAAAAGGCAGACCCCTCTGGTCCGCCCCAAGAGACGCCTCGGTTTCCCCAGCGTGCCTCCCCCGGATACTCGCCTCGACGTGGCTCGCCCGCGGTCGTTCCTGCAACTGCAGGGTCGGGAGTCCCTCTCCCCAGCCCAGCCCGCCGGGGGTCTTCGGGGGACACTTCGGAAAGACCGGGTGAGTGTGATTCCCCCGTGGCCATACCGGAGTCCCGCCCCCGCCCCACCTCCCTCCAGGCGCTGTGGCGCAGCCCGCGACTCCGAGCCCCGGGGCGGCCGGACACCCGGAAGGGTTGAGGACCGGGCACCCGGAGGGGCGGAGGTCCGAGCCCCCGGGCGGAGAGCGGGCGGGTCCACAGGTCGCTGCGGGTCGCAGCCCCCTCCCGAGCGAGCCTTCACGGCCCGCCCCCGGCCTGCGCTCGACCCCCCCAGCCTGACGTCAAGGGGAAGGGGGCGGAGAGCCGCGGCCGCGCTGGAGAAAGAGCCGGCGCCCGCCGTGGTGGCGCGGGGAGCCCGAGCCCAGGGGCGCGGAGCCGGGCGGGGACGGTGGGGCGGTGGCGGAGGGGCCGCGGAGGACTGGCGGGCGCGCGCGGGCAGGCGGCGACGCGGGGGCAGGGGCGGACGGCGGTCGGAGCCGAACGCGAGGGCGGCGTCCGGGGACTGGAGCTGCGCGCAAGAGGTGAGCGAGGCCGGGCTTGCGGGAGGCTGGAGCCGCGGGGCCCCGGAGCCGCCGCTTTGTCCCCTTGCGTGGGCAGGGGCTGCCGGATGCGGGAGGGACAGGGGCTGGGGCGCGGGGAGCCGCGGCGGCGGAGACTCCTGTCCGCGGGGATCCTTCCTGCGCCCCGCGCGGCTGCTTCGCAGGGTCTCGGGAGTGGGACGCACAGCGCCCGCAGCCCCGGGGCCGGAGGGACGCTCCAGCGAGGGGCTACGGGCGGTGAGGGTTCCTCGCGCGGTCCGCTCCGCGGCCGGGATCCTCGCCAGGCTCCTGGACTGCCCTCGGCGCTCCCACCCCCGATGGAAAGTTTGGGGCGGGCTTGGAGCGAGGCCGATGTTGTGGGATCGGATTTCCCTGCCGCGGCCCCCCGCCCGCCCGTTCCGCTGGGGAGGCGGGTTGTCCCGGAAAGCCAGGCCCCCGGGCCGAGCCGGGCCGCGCTGTCCCCGGCTGGAGCGCTCGCCCTGCAGGGAGCGCCGCGGTCCACGTCTGGCCGCTCGGGGTGGGCGAGGGTGTGGGGCGCCCCGCCTGGAGTCAGCACCCCTCCTCCAGCCCCCTCCCGCTGGCTGCCCGTTTCCTCGCCCTGGGGGAGCTGCGGGTGGGAGCACCGCTGCCGGGCGGATCCTCGGAGCACGCCACGGGGTGCAGCCCGATCCTCGGGTAAGGAGCCGAGATGGGGCCGGGAGCGTTTTGCGGGGCTGGTCTGGGGCGCAGCCCCCTTCCCCCGCCCTCGCGCGCCGGGGCTCTGGGCCGACAGGGGGCGTCCGCAGGCCGGGCTCGCCACGCTCCCCGCGCCGCCGCTTTGTTTGCGTTCAAATCCCTGGAGCTGGGGGAGGGGAGAACCCGGGGGGACCCGGGACGGGGTCTTGGCAGGGACCCTTTGTTTGGGGGTGAGCAGGTCCCCAGCTTCTGCGTCTCCGCCCCCGGCACGGGAAGGCTGGAGCGGGGGAAGCCAATCCCGCTGGCCCGCCCAGGCCAGGGTCCCTGGGGCGCAGTCCCCGAGTTGGGAAGGTTCGTCAGAGCCGCGGGAGCGCAGCGGGTGCCGGCCGTGCGCGGCGTGTTGCCAGCGGCCGGGGGGGAACCCCCTCACGGCCGTGCCCCTACTTCCCCCCGCCGCCTGCGCGCGCCGCCGGAGTCCCCGACTCGACCCGAGCTCGGTGCCCCCGCCGCCCCTCCGCCAGGGGGCTGGTGTCTGGGAGGAGGCAGTGCGGGGAACAGGATGAGGCCCTGGTCATTTCCACGCCCATCCCACCCACTTCCTGCCTCCCTCTTGGGCAACAAAGGGGCCTCGGGAAGCTGGGCTCCTTCGCTCCCGGCCCTGCTCCCACTCCTGCCCTGCTGATGTGGAGCGGGGTTTGGGGTTCTGCCGGGCTATTGTCTGCGCTGGGGAAGGGGACGGGCCGGGACAGGGACCTCCGCCCGCAGCGGGCCGCACCAGGTCTCCCTGTGGGGCTTTCCCCACCGCCTACCCCACCGCATGCCCTTGTCGCCCTAAGGAGTTTTCCTCCCAGAATTAGGTGTTGACGGGGTCCGGAGCCCCAGTGGCTGCAAGCCCTTTTGCCTGAGATTCTTTCAAAAAACTCTCAAATCTCTTAGGCCTGAGTGTGTATGTTGGGGGGGCGTCCCCTTTTTTCTCAAATGACTTCCGGTTGTGCAGAGGTAGTGGGGGGTCTGGAGGCCAGGGACGGCTTCCCGGAGCCTGTTTAGCCTGCTTCCCAGGGAGACCCGTGGTCTTTTAGGCAGAGGCCAAGTGTGGGGACTTAGGTCCACCTCCAAAGAGAAGGGGACGGAGGGCACCAGGGCTCCTGGAAGGCCTGATGAGGAGTCCCGTGGCCTCTCCTGCTGCGGGCCCCTCTGGTTTGCTTTCTCTGGCTGTGATTTCTGACCATGTCTTTTCCCTCAGCAGGACAGCTGGCCTGAAGCTCAGAGCCGGGGCTTGCGCCATGGCCCCACACTGGGCTGTCTGGCTGCTGGCAGCAAGGCTGTGGGGCCTGGGCATTGGGGCTGAGGTGTGGTGGAACCTTGTGCCGCGGAAGACAGTGTCTTCTGGGGGTGAGTGCCTGGAGGGGTGAGGAGGAAGTGGGGGACAGGCTGTTGAGGAGTTGCCCCCACAGTGTGCTGGCTTTATTCTGATGTGTGTGGCACAGCTTTCTAAGAAACTCGAGTGACCCCAGGGGCCAAGAATAGGCAGTGCAGATTGGGACCTGGGGTTAGCCTCCTCTGGGGGAGCTCTGTCCAACTCCCTACCCTAGACTGCCTGCCCAGGTGTGCGAGGGAGAACCTTCTGCCTCGCCCTCCCCACCTCACTTCTTTTTTTTTTTTTTTTTTTTCTTGAGGGAGAGTCTCACTCTGTCGCCCAGGCTGGAGTGCAGTGGCCGGATCTCCGCTCACTGCAAGCTCCACCTCCCGGGTTCCCGCCATTCTCCTGCCTCAGCCTCCCGAGTAGCTGGGACTACAGGCGCCCGCCACCCCGCCCAGCTAGTTTTTTGTATTTTTTAGTAGAGACGGGGTTTCACCGGGTTAGTCAGGATGGTCTCGATCTCCTGACCTCGTGATCCGCCCGTCTCGGCCTCCCAAAGCGCTGGGATTACAGGCTTGAGCCACCGCGCCCGGCCCACACCTCACTTCTTGAATTGTCACTGGCGCTGGGAGCCTAAAGAGAAACTGGAACCGGGATAAATACAAACTGGAGGCTCTCTCCCCTGGCTCCCCAGGGTCCCCCTGAGACCTCCTACTGCCCTGTCGTCATCATACCCTCTGGTGGCCCTGGAAGCGTGTGTGTATGTGCACATGCTCACATGGTTGCCGGGGCACAGTGGGGACCCAGCAGTGCCCCGTGTGCACACACCCGTGTGAAAGGTGATGTCAGGTGTTTGTGTCAGCCGTGTGCTCTGGGGACCTGGGATGAGCTCCCCTCCCACAGGCTCCACTCGGGTGCCAGTGAAGCCCTGCCATGCTGGCCCGTGTCTGGAGCCAGCGTTGCCTCCAGAGACTAAGGCTGGTTTGGGGGGACCCTGAGGACAGGTCGGCAGCCCTATTTGGCAGCTGATGTAGGAATCACGTGACTATATAAATGTCATGGTGCCCTGCCCCATCTCCGCTCTCTGAGCCTCTGGTTTCTCCGGACCTCCCTGGCCTAGCTCACAGCCCAGCTCCCCTCCTGCCATCCCCGCCTGTCCTAGTGGCCTGCTGTGCTCGCATCTCTGGCAGCCTGGATTGGGGTCCTCCTGGAGTGAAGGGTTTCCTGAGGCAGGGCGTACTCATAGCCATCTGTGCCTCCTGCCCTGCTGGACTCTGATAGAGGCAGCGGGCAGCAGGGCAAAGAAGGAAGCAGCGGCCGAGGAAGTGAGGGCGGGGTGGGGGTGCCCAGCCCTGTGGCCGGAGGTGCCATTGACCCTGAGAGCAAGAGCCATCAGTCTGATGGCTTCCTCTGGCAGGAAGCTGTGGCTGAGATATCCTTCCTTCCTCCCAGCAGCCTAGATTTGCCTTTTCCCAGCCTGGGAAAGGCTAGGGAGGCCCGGGTGGAGCTGTCAGGGCCAAAGGCTGTTTCAAAAGTGTCCTTTATTGCCAGTCGGGGTTTGGCTGGCATCTGTGGCATGGGGTGCTGGCTCTCATGGAGGAAGACTGAGGGCTGTTGAGCCCCAGGGGTCCTGCCCATCAGCAGCCATGCTTACCCCTACAGAGCTGGCCACGGTAGTGCGGCGGTTCTCCCAGACGGGCATCCAGGACTTCCTGACACTGACGCTGACGGAGCAGACTGGGCTTCTGTACGTGGGGGCCCGAGAGGCCCTGTTTGCTTTCAGCATGGAGGCCCTGGAGCTGCAAGGAGCGGTGAGAGGTGGGGCAGCGGGAGGCAGGCAGGCCTGCCAGAGGGCAAGGTGCAGAGGGGCTGTGCTTGGCCAGGTGGTCCCTCAGCCTGGCGGCCCCCACAGACGTGTTGCTGCTGGGTATCCGGGACCCGCCCTCTCGTCGGGTCAGCATGCGTCATTCCTCTCCTCTCTGGCACTTACTGAATTCTGTGTAGTGGGGTGGTTTGGGGCTTCCATTCTGTACTGAAGGAAGCCCCCAAGGAATAGGGCCCATGCCTCTGCACTGGGCGTCCCTGTGTGGCTGCTGCAGGCTGTGCTTGTAACACGGGCTCAGTCCGTACCTGTGACATGGCTGACATCCCTTCCCTGTCCCCAGATCTCCTGGGAGGCCCCCGCAGAGAAGAAGGCTGAGTGTATCCAGAAAGGGAAGAACAACCAGGTGGGTGCTTGGACACTGCTCCTGGTGCTGCCTTCACCCCAGGGCGTCTCCTCCCATTCTGGGCCTCACGCTCTCACTCACCGGACATCTTTCTGCCCCCAGACCGAGTGCTTCAACTTCATCCGCTTCCTGCAGCCCTACAATGCCTCCCACCTGTACGCCTGTGGCACCTATGCCTTCCAGCCCAAGTGCACCTACATCGTGAGTGCTGCCCTCCCATCTCAGTGTCCCCAGTCCCCCGCCCTCCTCGCCCTTCTCTGGACTCTTGGATGTGGCCCACAGGGCCCCGCCCTTGAGCATCTCCTCATCACCTCTCTCTCTGTCCCTAGAACATGCTCACCTTCACTTTGGAGCGTGGAGAGTTTGAAGATGGGAAGGGCAAGTGTCCCTATGACCCAGCTAAGGGCCACACTGGCCTCCTTGTGGGTGAGTGGCTGCCCCCCATGCAGGCTGGGTGAGTCCTTGGGGCTTGGTTCCACTTGGGGCTGTGTTGGCCGGATGTGTCCATATCTCATGTACGGTCTGTAGCTGACTGCTGTCTCCCATAGATGGTGAGCTGTACTCGGGCACACTCAACAACTTCCTGGGCACGGAACCCATTATCCTGCGTAACATGGGGCCGCACCACTCCATGAAGACAGAGTACCTGGCCTTTTGGCTCAACGGTGAGCCCCCGGGGGTCCTGTGGGAGCCGTGGGTGGGAGGCCCCCCAGGGCCTAGCCCCTCCCTGCTGACCTCCTCCCCTTCCCACAGAACCTCACTTTGTAGGCTCTGCCTATGTACCTGAGAGTGTGGGCAGCTCCACGGGGGACGACGACAAGGTCTACTTCTTCTTCAGGGAGCGGGCAGTGGAGTCTGACTGCTATGCTGAGCAGGTGGTGGCTCGTGTGGCCCGCATCTGCAAGGTACCGAGTCTCACAGCGGTGGGCCCTGGGAGCCCTGCTGGCCTGGCAGGGCTGACCGGCCGTGTCCCCTTGCCGTCTGCCAGGGCGATATGGGGGGCGCGCGGACCCTGCAGAAGAAGTGGACCACGTTCCTGAAGGCGCGGCTGGCATGCTCTGCCCCGGACTGGCAGCTCTACTTCAACCAGCTGCAGGCGGTGCACACCCTGCAGGACACCTCCTGGCACAACACCACCTTCTTTGGGGTTTTTCAAGCGCGTTGGTGAGTTGGCCAGGGCTCCTGCAGAGTGGGGAGGAGCTGGGGTTCAGATCAGGGATGGTGCATGGGTGGGAACCTGGACCAGGCCTCAGAGGCAGTCCAGGAAGCCAGGTGTCCAGAAGCCAAGGAGAATGCTGGCACCTGCCCCTTTCAGAGCTGCCTGTGAACAGGCAGGGCCCTATGCCAGGTGGTACTTTTGAGCTGCCAGGGCATTCTGGTACCCATGGCTGTTTTGTGCCGGGCCTTGCCTTCCTGCTGCTTGCCTTGAGCTGGGGTGGGAAGGGATAAGGTGGGTACTTGACCCTGGACTCCCTCTCACTGCGACAGGGGTGACATGTACCTGTCGGCCATCTGTGAGTACCAGTTGGAAGAGATCCAGCGGGTGTTTGAGGGCCCCTACAAGGAGTACCGGGAGCAAGCTCAGAAGTGGGGCCGCTACACCGACCCTGTACCCAGCCCTCGGCCTGGCTCGGTGAGTGCCGGGGCAGGGATGCATCTCCCCGCCTAGCTGCGGTGCCATCCCACCCTGCTGATGGCCTGCCCCCCACATCCTGCCCCCAGTGCATTAACAACTGGCACCGGCGCCACGGCTACACCAGCTCCCTGGAGCTGCCCGACAACACCCTCAACTTCATCAAGAAGCACCCGCTGATGGAGGAGCAGGTGGGGCCTCGGTGGAGCCGCCCCCTGCTGGTGAAGAAGGGCACCAACTTCACCCACCTGGTGGCCGACCGGGTTACAGGACTTGATGGAGCCACCTATACAGTGCTGTTCATTGGCACAGGTGGGTGCATGGGTATGCAGGCATGGCTGCTCAAGGCTGGGCAGAAGCCCGTGTGCCCAGGGCAGGGAGATTGGGAGCTGCCCCACAGCCTTGTGCCCTGTCATTTACACCTTCCCCTCTACACCCCCCAGGAGACGGCTGGCTGCTGAAGGCCGTGAGCCTGGGGCCCTGGGTTCACCTGATTGAAGAGCTGCAGCTGTTCGACCAGGAGCCCATGGGGAGCCTGGTGCTGTCTCAGAGCAAGGTAGTGAGTTGGGCCCCATCTGCCACTGTCTCCAGCACTGTCTGTCTCACTCTCTCCGTCTGGCTGCTTCTCCCAGTTGGGCCTACATGCTTGGCCAGTGCAGAGTTAGGAACACACACACGCTTGGATGCACACCTTGCCTAACTTCGGGTGGGTTCCTGGAAACGAGAATGAAAGCAGAATGGAATCTGCACTGCACAGGGCCATTATATATAGCAGGGTCACGGGGCCGCACTCCCAGCATTGAGCCTTGGTAACTACTCCCATGTTTCCTTCAGACCCTCCAAGCTGTGCCGTGGTCCTGGCTCTGGCCTCTTCCCTGACCATGCCCCTGTGACCAGACCTCCCAGGCTGTGAGATGTTTATGATGCCTTCACCATGGTGGTTTCCTTCCAGCCCCCGGTTGCTCTTTGGTCCCAGCCCTCCATGTCCATGACTGTTTCCCTGAAGTGCTTGCATTATATCCTTGTGCAATACTCCTTTTGGTTTTTGTTGAGACAGAGTCTCACTCTGTCACCCAGGCTGATGCGATCTCAGTTCACTGCAACCTCCACCTCCCAGGTGGAAGCTATTCTCCTGCCTCAGCCTCCTGAGTAGTTGGGATTACAGGTGCGCCCAGCTAAAGGTTTTTTGTTTTGGTTTTTGTTGAGATGGAGTCTCACTCTGTCGCCCAGGCTGGAGTGCAGTGGCATGATCTCAGCTGACTGCAACCTCCACCTCCCAGGTTCAAGCAATTCTGCCTCAGCCTCCCAAGTAACTGGGACTGCAGGCACATGCCACCATGCCCGGCTCATTTTTGTATTTTCAGTAGAGACAAGGTTTTACCATGTTCACTAGACTGGTCTTGAACTCCTAACCTCAAGTTAGAGATTTGCCCACCTCAACCTCCCAAAGTGCTTGGATTCCAGGCATGACCTGCTGTGCCCAGTTGCCTTGTGCAATACTCTTGTGGCATGTTTGCTACACCTCCTGAACTTTGATTTGTTTGCCTTTTACCACCTATTGTGACTCAAAATTGTCCCCCAGAACATGGAATAATGGCAGAAAGAAAGTGTGTGGTTGAATAAACACACAGATTGGCATCCACTGTCGAAACAGGAAAACATCTTATGTTATGCTGCTGCTGTTGTGAGGGCTGATGGGCCTTGAGAGAAATGTATTTCCCGCACTATGTGTGTGAGTGTGTGTGATTATACTTTTTGGCCTCACAGCCCCATCCTCCCTTTCTAATAAGGTCACGTCTATAAGGGGCTTAGGATTGCATCTGGCCTGTGTAAGCCCTCTGAGTTCTGCAGTTCTTAGAGTTCCCTTTTCAGCACTACAGCTCTGCCTTGTTCCCTTGTTCCTCCTTCTGGTGCCCCGTCCTATGGCTCCTGCAGAAGTCCAAGCTGTCCCTGTGCTGCGTTCTGGTCTGGCTGCCCCTCCTGCGGTGTGGCCCTGGCTGACCCCCCTTCTGCGCCCCACTTTTCTCGCAGAAGCTGCTCTTTGCCGGCTCCCGCTCTCAGCTGGTGCAGCTGCCCCTGGCCGACTGCATGAAGTACCGCTCCTGTGCAGACTGTGTCCTCGCCCGGGACCCCTATTGCGCCTGGAGCGTCAACACCAGCCGCTGTGTGGCCGTGGGTGGCCACTCTGGGTGAGTTGGGCTCTACATAGACCAGGACCAGCAGGGACTCAGGGTGGTTGGAGCCAGGCTGCTGATGTACCCTACATCCCCTACCAGATCTCTGCTGATCCAGCATGTAATGATCTCGGACACTTCAGGCATCTGCAACCTCCGAGGCAGTAAGAAAGGTGAGCTTTTTCATTCTCCTCGCGTCGGGCTGAGCCCTGGACCAGAGCTGGAGTTTCTGTTCTCCTCTTCCCTAGCCCTGCTTTTCTGTACTAACATGCACTCTCTTTTCTCTGCCACTACAGTCAGGCCCACTCCCAAAAACATCACGGTGGTGGCGGGCACAGACCTGGTGCTGCCCTGCCACCTCTCCTCCAACTTGGCCCATGCCCGCTGGACCTTTGGGGGCCGGGACCTGCCTGCGGAACAGCCTGGCTCCTTCCTCTACGATGCTCGGCTCCAGGCTCTAGTTGTGATGGCCGCCCAGCCCCGCCACGCTGGGGCCTACCACTGCTTTTCAGAGGAGCAGGGGGCGCGCCTAGCTGCTGAAGGCTACCTTGTGGCTGTCGTGGCAGGCCCGTCGGTGACCTTGGAGGCCCGGGCCCCCCTGGAAAACCTGGGGCTGGTGTGGCTGGCAGTGGTGGCCCTGGGGGCCGTGTGCCTGGTGCTGCTGCTGCTGGTGCTGTCACTGCGCCGGCGACTGCGGGAAGAGCTGGAGAAAGGGGCCAAGGCTACTGAGAGGACCCTGGTGTACCCCCTGGAGCTGCCCAAGGAGCCCACCAGTCCCCCCTTCCGGCCCTGTCCTGAACCAGATGAGAAACTTTGGGATCCTGTCGGTTACTACTATTCAGATGGCTCCCTTAAGATAGTACCTGGGCATGCCCGGTGCCAGCCCGGCGGGGGGTCCCCTTCGCCACCTCCAGGCATCCCAGGCCAGCCTCTGCCTTCTCCAACTCGGCTTCACTTGGGGGGTGGGCGGAACTCAAATGCCAATGGTTACGTGCGCTTACAACTAGGAGGGGAGGACCGGGGAGGGCTCGGGCACCCCCTGCCTGAGCTTGCGGATGAACTGAGACGCAAACTGCAGCAACGCCAGCCACTGCCCGACTCCAACCCCGAGGAGTCGTCAGTATGAGGGGAAACCCCTACCGCCTCGGCGGGAAGCGTGGGAGGTGTAGCTCCTACTTTTGCACAGGCACCAGCTACCTCAGGGACATGGCATGGGCACCTGCTCTGTCTGGGACAGATACTGCCCAGCACCCACCCAGCCATGAGGACCTGCTCTGCTCAGCACGGGCACTGCCACTTGGTGTGGCTCACCAGGGCACCAGCCTCACAGAAGGCATCTTCCTGTCTGTGAATCGCAGACACGCGGGACCCCAGCCGCCAAAACTTTCAAGGCAGAAATGTCAAGATGTGTGTTTGTATTTGCATGTGTGTGTGTGTCTGTGTGTGTGTGCACGCGCATGCGTGCTTGTGGCATAGCCTTTCTGTTTCTGTCAAGTCTTCCCTTGGCCTGGGTCCTCCTGGTGAGTCATTGGAGCTATGAAGGGGAAGGGGTCGTATCACTTTGTCTCTCCTACCCCCACTGTCCCGAATGTCGGGCAGCGATGTACATATAGGGGTGGGGTGGGCAGGGTGCCGTGCCCCTTCGCGGGGAGTGCAGGGCTCGGGGTGGGCCTAGTCCTGCTCCTAGGGCTGTGAATGTTTTCAGGGTGGGGGGAGGGAGATGGAGCCTCCTGTGTGTTTTGGGGGAGGGTGGGTGGGGCCTCCCACTTGGGCCTGGGGTTCAGTGGTATTTTATACTTGCCTTCTTCCTGTACAGGGCTAGGAAAGGCTGTGTGAGGGGAGAGAGGGTGGGACTGCTGTGGACAATGGCATACTCTCTTCCAGCCCTAGGAGGGGGCTCCTAACGGTGTAACTTATTGTGTCCCCGCGTATTTATTTGTTGTAAATATTTGAGTATTTTTATATTGACAAATAAAATGGAGAAAATGAAACGATTTCTGTGATGGGGCTAAGATGTTTGAGCTAAAGCCCTTCTGGGTACGGAGAGGGAAAGCTCTCTGGGTGGACGGAGGCTGGACTGGGCCTCCCCCACAGTCCCAGGGCGGCCACCACTTTTGTGGTCCCTGCCTGCCTGTGGGAGGGAACAACCCAGTTCCAGTGTTTTCCCACAGTGGTGGCTGCGGGGCTGGGAACCAGACCATGGCCACAGCCCCTTGGGAGCCAGCTTTGGCTTCTGGCCAGAAGGAGAAGTCAGGGCACTGGGAGTCCAGGGGAGAAGCGGAGTTGGGGGGCGGGGTTGCCTTCCCAGAACTCAGGACGGTTAGTGGGAGTGAGGGGCCAAAGGAGTGGAAGGTTGTGGAGATGAGATCGTTTGTGTGAGGATGGGGTTCTCAACCCGCTTCGGGGAGGAGAAATGACTTCCAGCCTTCTACCCACCAGGAATGCTAGGGTCTTCAGTGCCCCAGCTAGGGCGGAAAGGAACTTACACCCAGTGTGCACCAGACCACTGTCCTGGAGAGGGACTGGCACAGACCCCAACCTGCCTTCTGTCGTTCGTGCACCCTTTCTAAACCAGTCAGGCGGTGGAAGTGAGGTCTCCCCTGTACACTTGATCCTGGCTTAAGCAGGCAGCTGCCTGGGTTTTAACTGGGAATTGAGAAGGCTGGGGTCCGCTAAGGAGCACGCTGCGCGGGTGCACGGTCTGCAGAGGGCCGCCCAGAGGGTTCTGATCATGAAGACCGATTTGGTAAACTCAGCGCCCACTGTGGGGCCAGGGGGTTCTACACAAACCAAGGCCCTGCCCCTGCCCTCGAGGTGGAGCTACAGGCAGGACAAGTTGTGGCCACCTGCCCCTTGCTGGACTTGTAAGGAAGAGTGGGATACAGGGACGAGGCCTTTCCAGCCGGCACTTTGCCGCTGCCTCGGGGCGGTAGGTCTTGGCCCGGGGTGGTGCCAGGAAGAGGGGGTAAAGACCGTGGAGCACGCCCTGGCGCGATGGCTCACGCCTGTAATCCCAGCACTCTGGGAGGCTGAGGCGAGAGGATCACGAGGTCAAGAGATCGAGACCATCCTGGCTAACACGGTGAAACCCCGTCTCTACAAAAAAATTCAAAAAAATTAGCCAGGAGTGGTGGCGGGCGCTTGTAGTCCCAGCTACTCAGGAGTCTGACGCAGGAGAATCGCTTGAACCCGGGAGGCGGAGGTTACAGTGATCCGAGATCGCGCCACTGCACTCCAGTCTGGGTGACAGAGCGAGACTCGGTCTCAAAAAAAAGACCGTGGAGCGTGTGGCGCCTCCCTGCCCTAGCAGCCCGGCGGGACTAGGGGCCGTAAAGAGAGGAGCCAGAGAGGTCGCTGGAGGGCTGGGTCATGGCGAAGGTAACTGGAAAGCTCCCGACGGGATCCAGCCGCCTCATCCCTACACCCTGCAAGGCCAGGCGGCCTAGCGGCCCTCCCGCGGGGCGCCGCTCCCGGAACCCAGCGCCTCCGCTTAGCCTCTGACGCCCTCGCGCGGCCGCCTCGGGGCATGGCCCGACGCAACAAGCCCCGCCCTACCTCTGCAATTGGCTCTCGAGCTAAGGCCTAGGCATTTGATTGGTCTATTTTGGCGAGGAGGCGGGACTAGGACGACAGCCGCGGACGCCAAGCAGCCAGATCCGGGACGCGGGGCGGGCCCTACGTCCGCCCCTCCCGCCGAGGCCGAGCCTGAGACCTGGGGCAGGTCGGCTGGCGCCGGGGCAGTAATGGCGACGCCGCGGCCTTGCGCGGATGGGCCCTGCTGCTCGCAACCCAGCGCGGTGCTCGGCGTACAGCAGACGCTGGAGGAAATGGACTTCGAGAGGGGTGAGGCGGCCGCGCGGCCCTGGTGGCTCTCCCCAGGCCCCGGCCCAAGGAGGAGGCACGGGGCCAAGGAGAGGCGGGTGAACTGGGCCCCGAGAGCTTGGGGCCTGGTGCGGGAGGGCGGGCGGGACTCGTGGTTCCTGCGTACTGAGAGCCTGCCAGGGTCCCGCACTAGCTCAGCCAGGAGGCACCTGTCTCGCGGGCGGCGGGGAAGCCGAGACACTGGTTTCCATAACCCTCCCGAGTGGCGGGGGACGACCTCCCCTGGGAGACGCAAGCCTGCTCAGGTGTCGAAGAGAGGGGCCGGGGAGCAGAATCTGCATCTGGGGCATTGCACTCCTCCTGAGGGGCTGCAGGCCTGGGGGCTGCGCGGTGAAGGAGGGCACTGGCCCTTGTTTGGCCCCGGGTGCCAGGCAGCCTGCATGCTTTGGAGATGGCAAGAACTTCTCACGGGCAGCCTTCGAGGCAGGGCACGGTATCTCATCTGTCGGGACCCAGAGAGGTAACACGTTTGGCCGAGATTATACAGAGATTATGGTGGCAATAGGAACGGAGGAAGGCGGGAAAGCAAGGTGCTGCTTCTGAGTGTCGGGAATCATGGTGCTACTGTGCTGTGTCTTCTACCCGTGCGGATGCAGCCCTTGATTGCCACTGCTGTGCAAGCATTCTCATGGAAGCCTTCCTTTACCATGGTTCTGCCACCTGCCTGCTTCCCTCCGCCCCTCCTACCACTGTCCTCTGCACTGCTGAAGTGGTTGCCTCAGAGGGTCTTCTCTTCCACGATTGCCCTCCTACAGGGTTTTCTACTCTCACACAGCAGCCAGAGCGGCTTTTTGAAAATTAGAACTCAGATCATTCCCTGTTATGGCCTACAAAGCTCTGTCGACCCACCCCTGCCGCCTCTACTTCTCTTCCTCATTTTATTTCTCATGCTTTTCTTCTCCCAATCACTACGCGGCAGCCACACTGATCTTGTTTTGGTGTCTCAAATATGCAAGACCTTTTCCTGAGTTAAGGCCATTGGACTTGCTGTCCCATCTCCTTCGAATGAACTTCCTGCAACCGTTAAGCTAGCTGATGCTTTTCTTCCGATCTCAGCTCCAATGCCATCTCCTCAGAAACCCTCCCTAAACACCCTAGTTCTCAACTAGGGGCAGTCCTGCCCTTTAAGAGACTTAGGGAATGTCTGGAGACATTTTGGGTTATCACAATCGGGAGGGTGCTACAGGTGTGTAGTAGGTAGAGACAAGAGATGCTATATACATGGTACAATGCACAGGACAGCTCCCTACAATAACCATCCGGCCCATAAGTGTCAATAGTTCTGTTAAGAAGTAAACATTGCATTATCCAAAGTTAGGCCAGTTACTCTGATGTATCTATCATCTTGCTTGGTTTTTTTTTTTTGTTTTTTTTTTTGAGACGGAGTCTCCCTCTTTTGTTCAGGCTAGGGTGCAGTAGCGCAATGTGGGCTCACTGCAACCTCCGCCTCCTGGGTTCAAGCGATTCTTCTACTCTCCTGAGTATCTGGGATTACAGGCGTGTGCTACCATGTCCGGCTAGTTTTTGTATTTTTAGTAGAGACGGGTTTCACCATATTGGTCAGGCTGATCTCAGAACTCCTGACCTCATGATCCTCCCGCCTTGGCCTCCCAAAGTGCTGGGATTACAGGTGTGAACCACCGCACCCGGCATCTTGCTTTCATAAAAACCAATTTTGACTGCAAACAATTTCCTCATTTCTTTGTGCAGACAAATACATTCTTTAAAACATTAATGGCAAGAGTGTATTTGATAAGCCAATTTTAGCTACTTTTGTCACCAATAAAAGAAATTATGTGAGATTTGTGGATCCACTTCACTATAGATTTGTTAATCTGCTTCACTGTAGTAATCCTTTTACTGCCCATATGTATCCCATAACATTGTGTTGTAAAACTCATATATGCAATAAAATTTATTTTTAAAGCAAAAACAAAAAACAAACTTATCTTAACAAAAGAAAAGGTACATGTTCTTGGTTGGGAAGACTTAATAACATAGGACTATCACCTCTCCTACAAATAATACTAACTTTAATACATTTTTTTAAAATTTTACTTTTTTTTTTGAGACTGAGTTTTGCTCTTGTCACCCAGGCTGGAGTGCGGTGGCGCAATCTCGGCTCACTGCAACCTCTGCCTCCCAGGTTCAAGTGATTTTCCTCCCTCATCCCCCCGAATGCCTGGGATTACAGGTGCCTGCCACCACTCCTGGCTAATTTTGTATTTTTAGTAGAAAGGAGGTTTCACCATGTTGGCCAGGCTGGTCTCAAACTCTGACCTCAGGTGATCCGCCCACCTTGGCTTCCCAAAGTGCTGGGATTACAGGCGTGAGCCACCGTGCTCAGCCTTTACAGTCTTACATTATTTTGTTTGCTTACTCATTTATCTATTTCCTACACGTGGAAAAGATCTTTATCTATTTTGTTTTGTGGACTTTTTTTATTTTTAATTTTTTTGTAGAGACAAGGTCTCACTATGTTGCTTAGGCTGGTCTCGGATTCCTGGTCTCAAGCCATCCTCCTTCCTCAGCCTCCCAAAATGATTAGATTATAGGCATCAGCCACCACGCCCAGCCTGTTGTGTGAATTTTTTTTTTTTTCAAGTCATACCGACTTTCTGGATTTATTGTCCTTTCCATTTTATTGTGCCTGTATGTATTATGCCTCTTCTCCCATTGTATCCAGTTCCTCTGTCTCTCTTTTTTTTTTTTTTTTTACCTTTTTTTTCTTTTGAGATGGAGTCTCAAGAAAAACAGCCACTACTTCCTGGGTTCAAGCAGTCCTGCCTCAGCCTCCTGAGTAGCTGGGATTACAGGCACTCATCACCATGCCCGGCTAATTTTTTTGTATATTTAGTAGAGATGGGGTTTTACCATGTTCGCCAGGCTAGTCTTGAACTCCTGACTTCGAGTGATCTGCCCGCTTCGGCCTCCGAAAGTTCCGGGATTACAGGCGTGAGCCACCATGCCCAGCCTTCTTTGAACTTCTATTAGATATATGTTGGTACATTGTCTTCCTTGTTTCTTTACCACTCTTTAATATTTTTCTGCAACACAACAAAAAAAACCCATAGGCCAGTATCCCTAATGAACACAGATAAAAAAATCCTCAATAAAAATAGTATCAGGCCGGGCGCGGTGGCTCAAGCCTGTAATCCCAGCACTTTGGGAGGCCGAGACAGGCGGATCACGAGGTCAGGAGATCGAGACCATCCTGGCTAACACGGTGAAACCCCGTCTCTACTAAAAAAAATACAAAAAATTAGCCGGGCGAGATGGCGGGCGCCTGTAGTCCCAGCTACTCGGGAGGCTGAGGCGAGAGAATGGCGTAAACCCGGGAGGCGGAGCTTGCAGTGAGCTGAGATCCGGCCACTGCACTCCAGCCTGGGCGACAGAGCGAGACTCCGTCTCAACAACAACAACAACAAAAAATAGTATCAGGCCGGGCGCGGTGGCTCAAGCCTGTAATCCCAGCACTTTGGGAGGCCAAGGCGGGCGGATCACGAGGTCAGCAGATTGAGACCATCCTGGCTAACACGGTGAAACCCCGTCTCTACTAAAAATACAAAAAACTAGCCGGGCGCAGTGGCGGGCGCCTGTAGTCCCAGCTACTCGGGAGGCTGAGGCGAGAGAATGGCGTAAACCCGGAGGCGGAGCTTGCAGTGAGCTGAGATCCGGCCACTGCACTCCAGCCCGGGCGACAGAGCGAGACTGTCTCAAAAAAAAAAAAAAAAATAGTATCAAACCGAATTTAGTGGCACATTAAAAATATCATTCACTGGCTGGGTGTGGTGGCTCACGCCTGTAATCCTAGCACTTTGGGAGGCTGAGGTGGGTGGATCACGAGGTCAGGTTTGAGACCAGCCTGGCCAAGATGGTGAAACCCCGTCTCTACTAAAAATATAGATATTATCCGGGCTTGGGCCGGGCACGGTGGCTCACACCTGTAATCCCAGCACTTGGGAGGCCAAGGCGGGCGGATCACGAGGTCAGCAGATTGAGACCATCCTGGCTAACACGGTGAAACCCCGTCTCTACTAAAAAAAATACAAAAAATTAGCCGGGCGAGATGGCGGGCGCCTGTAGTCCCAGCTACTCGGGAGGCTGAGGCGAGAGAATGGCGTAAACCCGGGAGGCGGAGCTTGCAGTGAGCTGAGATCCGGCCACTGCACTCCAGCCCGGGCGACAGAGCGAGACTGTCTCAAAAAAAAAAAAAAAAAATAGTATCAAACCGAATTTAGTGGCACATTAAAAATATCATTCACTGGCTGGGTGTGGTGGCTCACGCCTGTAATCCTAGCACTTTGGGAGGCTGAGGTGGGTGGATCACGAGGTCAGGTTTGAGACCAGCCTGGCCAAGATGGTGAAACCCCGTCTCTACTAAAAATATAGATATTATCCGGGCTTGGGCCGGGCACGGTGGCTCACACCTGTAATCCCAGCACTTTGGGAGGCCAAGATGGGCGGATCACAAGGTCAGGAGATCGAGACCATCCTGACTAACACGGTGAAACCCCGTCTCTACTAAAAATACAAAAAAATTAGCCAGGCCTGGTGGCAGGCACCTGTAGTCCCAGCTACTCGGGAGGCTGAGGTCGGAGAATGGTGTGAACCCGGGAGGTGGAGCTTGCAGTGAGCTGAGACTGCGCCATTGCACTCCAGCCTGGGAGACAGAGCGAGACTCCACCTCAAAAAAAAAAAAAAAAAAAAAATTATCTGGGCTTGGTGGCACGTGCCTATAATCCCAGCTACTTGGGAGGTTGAGGCAGGACAATCACTTGAACCTGGGAGGCGGAGCTTGCAGTGAGCCAAGATTGTGCCACTGCACTCCAGCCTGGCGACAGAGTGAGACTCCGTCTCAAAGAAGAAAAAAAAGATATATATACACATACGTATATATAAGTCACCATAATATTTTTCTGTTTATCATTTTGTACTGCATTTTGGGTGAATTCCAAATCACTAATTCTCTTTGGCTGGCTCGGCAGTACTCTTTGACCCATCTATTGTTTTGTTTCAATGAGTCTGTTTTTTACTTTATCAACTTTCCTGTTTCAGATCTGGCTGTTTTGTTTTTCCTAAGTTCTGTTGATTTGTGGATTCTATCCCTTTGTCTCTGTGAACACCTTCAATGTTGTTGTTTAAAGGCCTTTTTTGGATTGTGCAATAATGTCTCACTTTGGAGGCGTGCGTGTTCCCACTTGCATTTGCTGCTTGTTGTCTGTGGCCACGCCACCCTGAACTCCCCGAATCCCCCTCATCTCACCTGTATTTGCTGATTGTCTCTTAGGGCAGCAGATTGCTTCTTGTTTTGCAGCTTTCAGTCTTTGTGCTCACCAGGGAGATTCTCTTCTGTGGGAGATTGTCACACTGCCTCGGCAGCTTCTGGAGGCATCATTACATATATTTATTTTATTTTATTTTGTTGTATTTATTTATTTATTTTGAAACAGAGTCTCGCTCTATCGCCCAGGCTGGAGCAGTGGCGCAGTCTCGGCTCACTGCAAGCTCCGCCTCCCGGGTTCATGCCATTCTCCTGCCTCAGCCTCCCGAGTAGCTGGGACTACAGGCGCCCGCCACCACGCCCGGCTACTTTTTTGTATTTTTAGTAGAGACGGGGTTTCACCGTGTTAGCCAGGATGGTCTCAATCTGCTGACCTCGTGATACGCCCGCCTCGGCCTCCCAAAGTGCTGGGATTACAGATGTGAGCCACCGTGCCCAGCCTATATTTTTAAAAAGTTGTTTCTGACTGGGCAAGGTGGCTCATGCCTGTAATCCCAGCATTTTGGGAGGCTGAGGGAGGTGGATCACTTGAGGTCAGGAGTTCGAGACCAGCCTGACCAACATGGTGAAACCCTGTCTCTACTAAAAATACAAAAAAATTAGCCGGGCATGGTGGTGGGTGCCTGTAATCCCAGCCCGACCTGAATTTCACTCTAGATCCAAACATTTTAAACATTACTTCATCCAGCACTTCTGTGTTAGAAGGGGGATGGAGATGTCTGTGTCCACCCAGTTCTACTGTCCTAATGAGACGTGCCCCTATCTGTCTTGTTCACAGCTAAGTCACCAGCATTCAGAACAAACCTCAACACAGAGGAGGTGCTCAGTTGGTATTTGTTGAAGGAATGAATATTCTTCACTTTATAGACAAGAAAACTGAGGTCCGAGGCAAAGCAAGCACTGAAACTCCCAGTCATTCAGCATCATTCAGTCCTTTGGTTGGTTATCTGCAGGAATCTGGTCGGCAGCCCTGAATGGAGACCTGGACCGAGTGAAGCATTTAATCCAGAAGGCTGAGGACCCGAGTCAGCCCGACTCAGCCGGCTACACTGCACTGGTGAGCTAAGGAGGAGCACAAGGTCAGGAGACAGAAGCGTTAACTCAGGAGACACCTGCTCTATGAGGAGGGGGATTGATGGTTAACTTTTACCTCCTCCCTCCCTTTCTTCTCTTCCAGCAAAATTTCTCTTTTTAAGCATCATATGAACCTGGATTTTTTAAATTAGTGTGAGAGCTTTACATCAGTGATTTAGGTTTTGTTTTGTTTTGTTTTGAGATGCAGTCTCACTCTTGTTACCCAGGCTGGAGTACAGTGACGTGATCTCAGCTCACTGCAACCTCCGCCTCCCAGGTTCAAGCGATTCTCCTGCCTTAGCCTCCCGAGTAGCTGGGACTACAGGTACGTGCCACCACATCCAGCTAATTTTTGTATTTTTAGTACAGATGGGTTTTCACCATGTTGGCCAGGCTAGTCTCGAACTCCTGACTTCAGGTGATCCACCTGCCTCGGCTTCCCAAAGTGCTGGGATTATAGGTGTGAGCCACTGCACCCAGCCAGTGATTTAGTTTTATTTTCGTAACAATTCTGTGAGATAGGAATGATCATTTTCCCCATTTTTCAGTTGGACAAACTCAGGTTAGGCATGCAGAAGCTTGCCCAGGTCACACGACTGCTAGGGGTGGAACCTGAGATGACTCCAGGCCCCTCGCTGCAGGGGGGGCATGCTCTCACCTCTCCGCCACCCTTGTCCCCTGCCTGGCTTCTCCCGTCTGACCTCGGTCTCTGTTCCCTGCAGCACTATGCCAGCCGCAATGGGCACTACGCTGTGTGCCAGTTCCTGCTGGAAAACGGAGCTAAGTGTGATGCCCAGACCAACGGGGGTGCCACTGCCCTGCACCGAGCCAGCTACTGCGGGCACACTGAAATCGCACGGCTCCTGCTGTCACACGGGTCCAACCCCAGGGTGGTGGATGACGACGGCATGACCAGTCTGCATAAGGTGGGCGCGTTCCCCCTTCCAAAAATGTTCTTTCCTTGAAGTTATAACATGTTCATGTAGAAAACATGGGGAAAACAGGAAATCAGAGAAGACAATTAAAATCATTTGTAATCCCCTTGCCCATCTGTCATCACTTTAGGACTAATGGATAATTCTGCAGCCTTTTTTTCTGAGCGTGTAAATTAAAATGTCCCGTGGTGCTTCAGTTTTCTTTCCCTTAGAGACATGGCATGCAGCCTTCTCCATGTAGTTTTCTGAAACTTATGCATACTCTTGCCTGTCCCTGTAGTCCACTTGCCATATGTTAGCTGGAGTGATCATTTAAAAACTCTTTCTAGCTGGAAATACCTACACATGGTGAACAATCTGAAGAGTCAACAAGGGCATGCCATGAAAGCGAGTTTCCCTCCTACCCAGCTCCTCGTCCCTCAGCCTTCTAGGCCCATCCTTTGAGGCATTCACTTTACCGATTGTTTTTCCTTTTTTGTGAGGAATGGGGTCTCACTGTGTTGCCCAGGTTGGTCTCAGACTCCTGGGCTCAGTTGATCCTCCTGCCTCTGCCTCCCTAAGTGCTGAGATTACAGGTGTGAGCTACCCTGCTCGGCCACTTTACTGAGTTTGCAGGCACCTTTGAGAGGCGGTCTATGCATGTGTGGCATATGTGTAAATCTAGTCCCCTCTTCCCCTTCTTTGATGTTCTCCGGGAGCGATGGTTTAAAGCAGTTCTGATCGCACCACGCCTCCACCTGGAGTCCTTGACGGTTTGCTTTTTCCAGGTCCGTGAGTTACTGTGACGGTTTCCTGGGGTTCGCTCCTGCCCCCTTCTCCAGTTTTGTTTTTTTTTTTTCCTTTTTTGTCTTTTTTCCCCACCCCTCCAGTTTTCTCCTGAGCTCTTATCCCCTGGCCTGTTACACTCAGAGGCCCTACTAATCATTTTTCTTTCTTCTTCTCTCTTTTTTTTTTTTTTTTTTGAGACAGGATCTCGCTCTGTCACCCAGGTTGGAGGGCAGTGGCATGATTACAGCCCACTGCAGCCCCGACTTCCTGGGCTTGAGAGATCCTCCCACCGCAGCCTCCTGAGTAGCTGGGACTATACATGCCTGCACCACCATGACCGGCTATTTTATTTTATTTTATTTTAGAGACAGGGTCTCACTTTTTCACCCAGGCTGGAGTACACTGGCACGATCACAGCTCACTTGTAGCCTCGACCTCCTGGGCTCAAGCAATGCTCCCACCTCAGCCTCCCAAGTAGCTGGCACTACAGGCACATGCCACCATGCCTGGCTAATTTTTGTAAAAACAGCTTCACCACATTGCCCAGGCTTTTAAAATAATCATGATTAGTAGTAGAGACAGGGTCTGTCACTTTCCTCGACTCCTGAGCCCTAGCAGTCCTCCCAAAGTGTTGGGATTACAGGTGTGAGCTACCACATCCAGCCATTTTAATTTTCTGGAACCTACTGCTCTGTCCCCCCAGAGCCATGTATAACAAGTTGTCCCCTGTCTGGGTACCTCTGCCCTCGCGTTTGTTATCTGACTTGTTTCTGCCCTTTTCTGTGGATCTCGGCTCACATATCATACCCCGCGAGAGCCTTTTCTGATCCCTAGACACGGTTAGCTCACTTGGATGTATGCCTAGCTGTACGTACCATGGGCTCAGCTTTTCCTAATTCCTCTACCCCTGGAATTCCCTGTTTGGGGTCTGCGTGTCTCAGTAGAAACAGCTGGGGCTTTGCCCTGTTTAAATTGTTGTAGCTGGACTGGGCGCAAAGCTCACACCTGGAATCCCAGCACTTTGGGAGGCCACGGCAGGCCGACTGCTTGAGTCCAGGAGTTCGACGCCAGCCTGGGCAACGTGGCAAAACCCATCTCTACTAATAATACAAAAATTAGGCCAGGCATGGTAGCTCACACCTGTAATCCCAGCACTTTGGGAGGCTGAGGCGGGCAGATCATCTGAGGTCGGGAGTTCAAGACCAGCGTGGCCAACATGGAGAAATCCAGTCTCTACTAAAAATACAAAATTAGGCAGGTGTGGTAGCATGTGCCTGTAATCATAGCTACTCAGGAGGCTGAAGCAGGAGAATCACTTGAACCTGGAAGGCGGAGGTTGCGGTGAGCCGAGACTGCGCCCTTGCACTCCAGCCTGGGCAACAAGAGCGAAACTCTGTCTCAAAAAAAACAAAAAAAAGCCGGGTGTGGTGGCACACACCTGTAATTCCAGCTACTTGGGAGACTGAGGCATGAGAATCACTTGAATCCGGGGGGTGGAGGCTCTAGTGAGCTGAGATCGTGCCACTGGGCTCCAGCCTGGGTGACACAGAGATATCCCGTCTCAAAAAAAAACCCAAAAAAACATTGCAGGCTTAGCACTTAGCACAGGTGCCCAGTGAATACATGCTGAGTGAACAGCTGAATATTGGGTTTTTAAAAAAATCCTTGCCGGCCGGGCGCGGTGGCTCAAGCCTGTAATCCCAGCACTTTGGGAGGCCGAGACGGGCGGATCACGAGGTCAGGAGATCGAGACCATCCTGGCTAACCCGGTGAAACCCCGTCTCTACTAAAAAATACAAAAAACTAGCCGGGTGAGGTGGCGGGCGCCTGTAGTCCCAGCTACTCGGGAGGCTGAGGCAGGAGAATGGCGTGAACCCGGGAGGCGGAGCTTGCAGTGAGCTGAGATCCGGCCACTGCACTCCAGCCCGGACGACAGAGCGAGACTCCATCTCAAAAAAAAAAAAAAAAAATCCTTGCCAATTGGATAGACAGATTGTTTTTTAATGATGTTGCTCAGACATTTTACTGCTACAACTCACATGATGGATGTAAACAGCCAGGATGCTGTTGTGGGTATACCTGACTGGTGTTACCGTAGTTAGGTGCATCTCTGTCCCTTTTTCTGTCATGCAGATAATGCAAATGTGAGATATGTGCATTTTTCTTTATTGTGTTTTTTGTTTTGTTTTGTTTTGTTATTTTGAGATAGAGTCTTATTCTGTTGCCCAGGCTGGAGTGCAGTGGCACAATCTCAGCTCACTGCAACCTCTGCCTCCCGGGTTCAGGCGATTCTCCTGCCTCAGCCTCTCAAGTAGCTGGGATTACAGGCACACACCACCATGCCGGGTTAATTTTTTGTGTTTTTAGTAGAGACAGAGTTTCACCATATCGGCTAGGCTGGTCTCGAACTCCTGACCTCAGGTGATCCACCTGCTTCGGCCTCCCAAAGTTCTGGGATTACAGACATGAGCCATGGCACCCGACCTGTGTATGTGTCTTTTAAAATGATTTGCAAACATTCGTATTTTTTTTTTTTGTAAACATTATTTGGGATGCATCTCACAACTGCTGACAACATCCCACTGCCTGAATTAAGGCAGTGGAATTGAGAGCTTTGTGTCTACTCAGGAGGACCAGCTGAGTAAAGATTTGGATTCAAATTTGGGATGGTGGTTGCCACTAGTGTTAATTTTGATACCTCTCAAAAGCCCCTGGAGTCTACCAATTTGTCTGTTGGGAGGAGTAGGAAATAATAGTGGTTCACAGAGTTATTAAGAGTTCAGGCAAACCTGATTTAGAATCCCAGGTGGCCATGTTAGCCCTGCGACTTTGGGCAAGCCATTTATTAAGCCTAAATTTCTTATCTGTAAAATGGGAATAATGATGATTCTTGCCTGTGAGGGCTATTGTGAAAGTTAAATAAGATAATCTATGTAAATCAAGTTAACTCTATTATTTTTTGGAGGACGTAGGTTAGAAACCGACATCCGGATTGGGGTGTCTACCTTAGAAGAAGAGAACACAGGGAACTCAGCCTCAGTCTTTCCTTGCCTGTCTCAGAGTTTCCTGTCCAGGAACTTTGGCTCATGCCTATAATCGCAGCACTTTGGGAGGCTGAGATGGGAGGACAGCTTGAGTCCAGGAGCTCGAGACCAGCCTGGGCAACATGGCAAGACCCTGTCTCTATTTATTTTTATTTTTATCTTTTGAGATGGAGTCTTGCTTTGTCGCCCAGGCTGGAGTGCAGTGGCATGATCTTGGCTCACTGCAACCTCTGCCTCCCAGGTTCAAGTGATTCTCATGCCTCAGCCTCCCAAGTAGCTGGGATTACAAGCACATGCCACCACGCCTGGCTAATTTCTGTATTTTTAGTAGAGATGAGGTTTCACCATGTTGGCCAGGCTAGTCTCAAACTCCTGACGCCAAGTGATCTGCCCACCTCAGCCTCCCAAAGTGGGATTACAGGCATGAGCCACTGTACCCGCCCTGTCTCTGTTTTTAAAAATTCAAAATAAATAATTTTTTTAAAAAAGTTCAGCTAAGTGTAGTGGTGCACGCCTGTAATCTCATGTAATCTCAGCTGCTTGGGAGGCTGGGGCAGGAGGATCGTTTGAGCTCAGGAGTTGCAGACTACTATGAGCTATAATGGCACTACTGAACTCCAGCTTGGCCAACAGAGTGAGACCCTGTCTCTAAAACGCAAAGTAAAAATTAAAAAACACAAGAAAATAAATAAATAAAAGTTCCTAAAGGGTGGGGGCCATGTCTGGTGCCTCCCGTGCCCACAGTGCACAGCACCCTGTAGGTGATGTGTGCAGGCTTGTGAGCGATGCCTGGAGATACAAGGTGCTGTGTTTGTTTTTAATGTGTAGGTCTGGCCAAAGACAGTTCGCAAAGGACACAAGAAAGAAAAACTCAGGCTAACTGTGAGAATGGCACTGGGATACTCCACAAATCAGTATAAAGTCATTGGGATTTGGTAGGAATTAGAAGAAATCTACTCAAACAGCCGTATCTCTATTTCCATGAGGCTTTTTTTTTTTTTTTTGAGTTGGAGTCTCGCTCTGTTGGCCAGGCTGAAGTGTAATGGCGTGATCTCGGCTCACTGCAAACTCTGCCTCCCGGGTTCAAGCGATTCTCTTGCCTCAGTCTCCTGAGCAGCTGGGATTACAGGCACGTGCCACCATACTCAGCTGATTTTTGTATTTTTAGTAAAGATGGGGTGTCACCATGTCAGGCTGGTCTTGAACTCCTGACCTAGTGATCCGCCTACCTCGGCCTCCCAAAGTGCTGGGATTACAGGCGTGAACCACCGCGCCCCGAGAGGCCTCTTTTTTAGAAGGAAGAAGCCCCTGAAAGTGGAACAAGAAAGAGCAGAGCCCAGTGCGGGGTGTGCCCTTTGATTCCAACCTCTCTCTCCACAGGCTGCTGAGAGGGGTCACGGGGACATCTGCTCCCTCCTCCTGCAACACAGTCCAGCCCTGAAGGCCGTCCGGGACCGAAAGGCACGGCTAGCATGTGACCTGCTGCCCTGCAACAGTGACCTGCGGGACCTGCTATCCAGCTGAGCTGCCACCCTGTCTCCAGCTGCCTTTAAAGGGTACACAGACTAGTTCTCCATTCCCCTCCTTGGTCAGCATCCATGCTGCTGCACAGGGAAATGAGGCCAGACGACCCAGGAAGAGCCCCAGTCTGGTCACTGTGGAAGCGAGGGAGTAGATCTGGTGTGGCTAAAAGTGTTTAAGCCTGGGCAGATGATCACATTCTAAATTAGTTCATATGAGACATCTATTCATTTGGAAAAAAATAAAGTTATATCCTTACCTCATCCCACACACAAAGATAAATTGCAAGATTAAATATCTAAATATAAAAACACAAAACTATGTAAGCATTAGAAGAAAATAGGGACTATGTGAGAAGCTGCTTTCTAGCTGAATGCCCTTGGGAAAAGTCACTTTAGCTGTCTGCCCTTCTGTTTCCTCCTCTGTACAGGGAGTGGTGATCATAGGGCCTGCCTCAGAGTCACTGTGGGGCGAGGTGAGTGCGCACTGGGAGAGCCCTCGAGAGAGGGCCTGGCACGTGACAGGCAGCCTGAGGGGGCCCGCTTCCCCAGCACCTCATCAGCACTTCGCTCATATACCATGATTCCATTCATTGCAACAGTCCAACAGGAGAAAAGTGCTGTTTCGTTTTTCATTGCTGGCTACTAGTGAGGTTGAGCACCTGTGTCTGCTGTGAGCCGCCCACCCATGCCAGTTTCAGAAATGCTGCTTAGTCACAGGAGTGTTTCTAGTCTAGATCCTGGTCCTTTGTTCTGTAGATGTACATTTAATTTTTTCCCTTTTTGTCTTTTATGCTCTCTTTGTTTATTGATGTCCATTCATGGGAATTGGTACAGTCACTGTAGATGGCAGTTTGACAGTATCTATTTAAACTTAAATGAGCAGAGCCAATAATTTGATTTCTCTGTAGCTATGTAGAGAGATGTTCTTCCATAGTTACAAAGATGTTTATTTACAGGAGCATTTACAAATATGTGCATTGAAGCATGGAGTGCAACGTTAAAAAAGAGAGAACCGCCGGGCGCAGTGGCTCACACCTGTAATCCCAGCACTTTGGGAGGCCGAGGTGGGTGGATCACGAGGTCAGGAGATCGAGACCATCCTGGCTAACACGGTGAAACCCTGTCTCTACTAAAAATACAAAAAATTAGCCGGGCATGGTGGCAGCGCCTGTGGTCCCAGCTACTCGGGAGGCTGAGGCAGGAGAATGGCGGGAACCCGGGAGGCGGAGCTTGCAGTGAACCGAGATTGCGCCACTGCACCCCAGCCTGGGCGACACAGTGAGACATCGTCTCAAAAAAAAAAAAGAAAAGGGAGAGAACCGACTCCTCCCTGATAGGGAGTGTGGAGTTCTGCAGATCCAAAGTCTCTGCCGTGCAGCAGCACACAGTGTGCTGACAGGAGAGTGCTGCTCATGTCCACAGCTCATCACACAGAACATGTCTGTAGAATGTGATTGCTTCTCAGCCTTTTGGCTAAGATCAGGTATAAATGTATGGATCTATAAGTGGATGTAGGCCAGGAGCGATGGCTCACACCTGTAAGCCCAGCACTTTGGGAGGCCGAGGCAGGAGGATCACCTAAGGTCAGGAGTTCCGGACCATCCTGGTTAACACAGTAAAACCCTGTCTCTACTAAAAATACAAAAAGTAGCTGGATGTGGTGGTAGATGCCTGTAATCCCAACTACTCTGGAGGCTGAGGCAGGAGAATCGCTTGAACCCAGGAAGTGGAGGTTGCAGTGAGCTGAGATTGCACCATTGCACTCCAGCCTAGGCAACAGAGTGAGACCCTATCTCAAAAGAAAAATGTGGATGTACATCCACAAAATGCACAGAGCGGAAACAGGAGGGTGGCTGTTACACTGCCAGCCGTGGTTTCTCCTGGGCCATGTGGCAAGAGAGGGCGTCAAGGAGGTCCTGAGCCTTCCATTTATGTTTGAACTTTTTTTTTTTTTTTTTTTGAGACGGAGTCTCGCTCTGTCGCCCAGGCTGGAGTGCAGTGGCCGGATCTCAGCTCACTGCAAGCTCCACCTCCGGGGTTTACGCCATTCTCCTGCCTCAGCCTCCGGAGTAGCTGGGACTACAGGCGCCCGCCACCTCGCCCGGCTAGTTTTTTGTATTTTTTTTAGTAGAGATGGGGTTTCACCGTGTTAGCCAGGATGGTCTCGACCTCCTGACCTCGTGATCCGCCCGTCTCGGCCTCCCAAAGTGCTGGGATTACAGGCTTGAGCCACCGCGCCCGGCCTGTTTGAACTTTTTATAAGGGATCTTTTTTCCTTTCTTGTTCAACATACTGTTTCTGGCTTTATTTTTTCTTTTAAGTCAGAGTTAATAGCAGTCATACAAGACAACCAACAGGTTTTCTATTGAGAATTCCCCTGAAGCTTGTGGGTGTAAAACAACACTCCTCCAGTGCCACAGGCTGAGGGGCATTTGTGAGTTGGAGTGGACAGTGGTGGCCAGTCTTACTTTTTCTTGTTTTTTTGCACTCATTTTACTTCTGAGACCAAGTCTCATTCTGTCATCCAGGTTGGAGTGCAGTGGTGTGATTTTGGCTCACCACAGCCTCCACCTTCTGGGATCAAGTGATTCTTGTGCCTCAGCCTCCCAAGTAGCTGGGACTACAGGCATCCAGCTAATTTTTATATTTTTAGTAGAGACGGGGTTTCACCATGTTAGCCAGGATGGTCTCGATCTCTTGACCTCGTGATCCGCCCACCTTGGCATCCCAAAGTGCTGGGATTACGGGCGTGAGCCACTGCTCCAGGTCAAGAACTGAGTTTTCTAAGAAAGCTCTGCCTTTCCCTGAGTTCTCTGAAAATGTGGAAGTCCTTCCCAGAGGCCAGTTCTTTGGGAGCTGGGCAGCCATTTGGGGCCTGTGGCCGTCCTTGGCCACAGTTCTCCCTCCTTGTGCCCTGGTCATCTCTGCTCAGGTTGCTCTGATTCTGGGGTCTTACTTACTGGCTGATTTCCTTGCAAAGGCCCAGGCGGAGTTCAAGGTCCAGCTGGGTGAAGGGCATGCCTGGCTTCCTGAGAATCAGAAATGTGACTGGTGACGTGAGGCACATTGCTCTGCGGCTGGATTTCATGGTTACTATTCCATCCCAGGACTTGGTGCGGCTCCGTCTCCCCTTTTCTGTGGCTGGAAGGGCACGCTCCGTCCCTGGAGAGCGTCTGGTAGGGGCCTGTGGAGGGGCGCGGAGGACTTCCAGAGGCCGGAGGACAGGCACCAGGCTTGAATCCAAGGCTGGGGCAGCTGCCATGTGCTCTCAGAGCGCTGGGGGAGGAGCAGGGGAGCCCGAGGGCAAGAAACCCACAGCACAGGGAAGGGCAGCCTTGAAACTGCAAGTTGGGAGATCACAGTTTCCTGGCATGACCACCATGAGGGCTGAGGCTGTAGGCTGGCCGCTCCTGCCCATCCTGACCATCCCTTCAGGTTTCCAGTCTCTTTGCTCAGCCACCCAGGCTGGGCTTTCAGGTTCGCAGGCAGCCAGCCCTAAAACATGGAGGCCAGGCTGGGCTTGCTTCAGGAGTGGCATCTAAACTTAGGAGAGGGGAACACATTTCACCCCAATCTGCGCTAGCGGCGTGTTGGTTAAATGGCCCTGAGTAGGTGTGGGGCATGGCAGGGGTGCAGGAGTGGGTGTCCGAGGATGTAGCCAGCTCATCTGCAAACAGCTCCTTTTCCTTTCCCCAGTGGGCTGCATTCCCAAACTGGTATTTTGGTTGGTGTGACAGAGGCCCAGAGTCATCTGGCCCAGGTGCAAGCCCCTGGGCCAGTCCTTCTCGGTCCACCCCTGCCCACCCCCAGGCACTCCTATAAAGGGCTGAGCAGTTCAGCTCTTCTCACTGGGGGGTGTAAGGAACGGGGGGGACCATGGACTTCATCAGCATTCAGCAGTTGGTAAGGATGTGGGACGGAGGTGGGAGGCACCCTGGGACTGGCTGGACAGGAGGCTGGCTAGAGGAGGGCTGGCAGCTTCTTTCTGTGGTGTGAGGGTCAAGTCTTAGGTGCAAGGAAGCATGCATTTCTTTTATAACAATCGGTATTTTTTGAAATGGAGTCTTGCTAGGTTGCCCAGGCCGGCCTTGAAGTCCTAGGCTCAAGCAGTCCTCCCACCTGGGCCTCCCGAGTAGCTGGGACTCCAGGCGTGTACCACCACAGCCGGCGGGGCGTGCAGTTCTTTCTGGTGTGTCTGCTCGGTTCTCATGTGAGGTGCCGGAGGGGATAGGGAAGAAGAGAGGGATGTCAAATGGGAAAGAAGACATGAAAATCCTTGAGTTCAGTGAGTTTTGCCCTGGATGGTGATGGCGAAAGAGGAACAGGAAATGGCAGGTTACTTTGGAAGATGCGAGTGTAGCTGTGGTGGTCGCCCTGGTGGTTGTAGTTCAGCTGAAGCACCTGATATTGTTGCTCTGGAAATGGCCAGAGGGCCTGGCTGCCTTGGGGATGGGGAAGGTGCTCTTGCGCTCCCTGGGCAGTGAGAGACACTGATGCTTAGGGATGTTGGTTTGGGTGAGGAGGGGCCTGGAGGGTGTGAGGCCCAGCAAGCCCCTCTGTGGGCTGGAGGCCTGGTGCAGCCTCTGCTAGGAGGCAAATGGCAGGGAAGTGTTAGGTTGCTCGAGTTCTTTAGAAGGAATATGGTTCTACCTGGCTGGAAAGCCCTAGGATCTGTTACCCTATCATTCCAGCCTGTTCTTTCCCCACAACATGCCGATTCCTCCCGAGCTCCTGAGGTGGGGCGCGGTGTGAGGAAGCATGGATGTTTGCTACAGGCTTTGCCCCAGGCACAGGCCCCAGTAACTCACAACCTTCACAGCTCATTAGGCAAGTGCCTAAAAGTGTTTGAGCTTAAATGTAGCTTCAAAAGGAGCCGAGAACTGAACCCAGGCATTTAGAATTTTACCCAGCGGGGGCTTCTCCTCTGTCCCTCTGAGCTTGGAGTCCGGTGGCAGCCAGTATGATCTGGTAGGAATCTTAAGGACAACAACATGGGGGAAGCTAAGGTGTCATCTGCCCTGAGGCTACCTGGGCACACGCCCAGCAGTATAAATAGCTTGTGGCCTCATGTCCCCCAGCTGTGTTCCTGCTGACAGGAGCAGGGTAGGCGGGGATCTGCTGACACCCTGGGTGTCAGCCAATGCCGATGCCACGGTTGCCGAGCAAGCAGCACCCACGGGTTGAGGGCGCTGGCCAGCACTCTGGAGCGCTGGGGCTTTGAGGCCGACTCCCATCCCGGGCAGCAGCCTTGTGACATTCGCCCTTAGCAGACAGCTCCCTGGTACTCCACAGCTCTGCTTTCTAAGGGCTCCTCCAATTTTCCCAACTCGGTACTCATATCCTGTTCCTACAGGTAAGTGGAGAAAGAGTTGAAGGGAAGGCGTTGGGATTTAGACATGGACTTCCTGACCCTGGAGCCTGGCCTACGGACTGGAGGAGGGGCCCCCAAGAGGCTGTGGCCCGGGAGAAGCTGAAACTGGAAGAAGAGAAGAAGAAGAAAGTGAGAGAGGGGCAGGGGTGGGGGCTAATCCCTGAGGCTGGCTGAGCAGTGAGGCCTGGAGGGACTCTGGTGGGGCAGCCTGAGCAGCTGGTGTCTCCTGTCGGCAGGGCAGAGAGATCTTGACCAGCGGCTGGTGACTGGCATGGTCTTGTCTTCTGCCCCAGCTTGAAAGATTTAACAGTTCCAGAGTTAATCTGGATAACCTGGCTGACTTGGAAAACTTGGTTCAAAGACGGAAAAAGCGACTGAGACACAGAGTCCCCCCCAGGAAACCCGAGCCCCTGGTTAAGGTGAGTGGGAGGTCGGGGCTAGGGCATGCCAACACCAGGGCTCTAGTTCCAGAGGAAGGGCTTGGGGAGGAGTGGGCGCTGCAGGCCAGGACCACACAGCCGGCACCTGGGGAGCCCATGAAATCCATTCCAGAGCCCCCGGGGATGTGTCCGCCAGGGCTGCTGTAACAAAGTCCCACAGCCTGGACAGCCTCAACAGCAGGCGTGTGTCACCTCGCAGTCCTGGGGGCTGGAAGGCTGAGAGGAAGGTGTTGGCGAGGCTGGTTCCCTCTGAGGGCAGTGAGGGAGAATCCCTTCATGCCTCTCCGGCTTCTGGTGGATGCTGGTGATCTTTGGTGTTCCTAGACTCTTGCCTTCACGTTCGCTGGGTGTTCTGCCCATGTGCATGCCTGTGTCCACGTGTCCCCCCACCCCTTTTTTGTTGTTGTTGAGATGGAGTCTCGCTGTTGCCCAGGCTGGAGTGCAGTGGTGCAATCTCAGCTCCCTGCAAGCTCTGCCTCCCGGGTTCACGCCATTCTCCCGCCTCAGCCTCCCAAGTAGCTGGGACTACAGGTGCCCACCACCTCGCCCGGCTAATTTTTTGTATTTTTAGTAGAGATGGGGTTTCACCGTGTTAGCCAGGATGGTCTCAATCTCCTGACCTCGTGATCAGTAGGTGATTAGCCGGGCATGGTGGTGGGCACCTGTAGTCCCAGCTACTTGGGAGGCTGAGGCAGGAGAATGGTGTGAACCTGGGAGGTGGAGCTTGCGATGAGCCGAGATTGTGCCACTGCGCTCCAGCCTTGGCCTCCCAAAGTGCTGGGATTACAGGCGTGAGCCACTGCAAGCGGCCCACATGTCCCCTTTCATGACACCAGTCACACTGGATTACAGCCCACCTTAACACAAGTTGTACCAGTGAGGGACCCACTGTACTCCGGCGTGACCTCATCTTGAACTAATTCCATCCTCAGTGACTCTGTTTCCAAATAAGGTCACATTCTGAGGTACCTGGGGTTAGGACTTCGCATGAATCTTGGAGAGATACAAGTCAATCCATAACACACACACCCACACACACACAGTCTATTCAGTCTACTGGGGTGGCATTAAAATAAGAAACTGCATTAGTACAAGCCAGCAGCGTTCCTCGGTCGGCTGCGTGGGGCCCGTGGGCCAGGCTGGTGGCGCTGTGATGTCTTGGGCACCTGCGGCCTTTGGGAGTGATTTGGTCTTGTCTTCAACTGACCCAGCCGCAGCCCCAGGCCCAGGTGGAGCCTGTGGACCTGGAGATGTTCCTGAAGGCAGCTGCTGAGAACCAGGAGTCCCTGATTGACAAGTACCTGACAGACGGAGGGGACCCCAGTGCCCATGACAAGGTAGCACAGGTGGGGTGAGTCGGCTGGCAGCAGCTGCAGCTGCAGGAGCACTGCCTTCAGTGTGTTCAAGCCCTGGCCTAGGAGGCTGCAGGGACTTTCATTTTCATGGGCACGAATCCAGTGATGCCTCCAGAGGGAGGGGAGGAAGCGGCAATAATTCCATTCAGGGGCCTGGCCCTGGGAGGGGGACCGCGTGGGGTCTCCAGGGTTAGCTGCACTCCCTCTGCCTAATCTCCCATCTCTGCCCCCAGCTCCACCGCACCGCCTTGCACTGGGCCTGTCTGAAGGGTCACAGCCAGCTGGTGAACAAGCTGCTGGCGGCAGGTGCCACCGTGGACGCACGGGACTTGGTGAGGAGGGGGAAGGCCCAGCCTCTGGTCGACGCCCAGTTTCACATCCCAGCAGCTCTGAGTGCTTGGGTGCTTTTGTTTTGCAGCTGGACAGGACACCTGTGTTCTGGGCCTGCCGCGGAGGACATCTGGACATCCTCAAACAGTTGCTTAACCAAGGAGCCCGGGTCAACGCCCGGGACAAGGTGAGGGGCAGGGTGCTTTGGGGGCCCCGCAACACGGGAGCAGACGCTGTTCCTGGAGAAGAGAGCATGTGTAGTCCTGTCGGTTGGGGCGGGCTCGGCTTAGCAATCCAGACCCAGCACTGACCCCCACTTGCTCTCAGATTGGGAGCACCCCCCTGCATGTGGCAGTGCGCACCCGGCACCCCGAATGCCTGGAGCACCTCATCGAGTGTGGCGCCCACCTGAACGCACAGGATAAGGTAAGGCAGGCACCTGGTCTTTTCCCGCTTGGGAGCTCCAGAGGGGCAGGGACTGAGGAGCGCCAGCCGGGACCAGAGGTGCTGTGTGCTCGGTGACAGCAGCCCTGACCTTCCTGCATGAGGAGGGCAGCACGCAGGGGCAGGAGCTTGACTGCCTGCGTTCTCAGCAGGAGGGGGACACGGCTCTGCACGAGGCCGTGCGGCACGGCAGCTACAAAGCCATGAAGCTGCTGCTGCTCTATGGGGCCGAGCTGGGCGTGCGGAACGCGGTGAGTGTGGGCGCAGCCCTGGCTCCTGTCCTGAGGGCGGGTGGAGCGCCTGCAAGGGACTGACCCACACCGTTGTTCCCAGGCCTCCGTGACCCCGGTGCAGCTGGCTCGAGACTGGCAGCGCGGCATCCGGGAGGCCCTGCAGGCTCACGTGGCGCATCCCCGCACCCGGTGCTGACCGCAGCCTCCCGGCCTTGCGCACTGCCACCATTCCCTCCCGTGCCCGGCCCCCGCGTCTGCGCCTCTGTGGTTCCTGCCCTCAGCCCAGGTTCCTGCCTCTCGAGGCTGTGCCTCCTCAGCAGCCCTTGCAGAACTGAGGAGTGGCACCGGGCCCAGCAGGCAGAGAGAGGGGCCTCCCTGACTCCGACTGTCAGGGGAGCCGTTCCCTCCCAGGGCTGGAGCAGAGGACCACGGGGGAGCTTTCGCAAAGCGCGGGTCCAGACGAGGGCCAGGAAGGGGAGGAGAGTGAGGGCCAAGAAGGGAGCCCGAAGGGAGCAGTCCCAGGCTGGAGCCACCCAGGGCTGGGTCTGGGAATCCTCAGTGTCCACTTGTCCCAGGTTAGGGGCTTGCCTTGTTCTCCCCAGGGCCAGTCTCTGCGGGTGGGGACTCAGCCTGGGGCCGGCAGATGCCATCCAGGATGTACAAGGGGCAGCCAAGGCAGGCCGTGCAGGGGCCAGGCCTGTCTGCAGCTGGTGGATGCCCATGGGCAAGGCTTTCTCCGGGGATCCCATTCCTGTCAGTAGCAACCCTGGCAGTGTCTGGGGCAGCTCTAGACACCTTTGGTCGTAGGGACTCTGGAGGTGGGTTCCGGCCGTCTGAGGTCTCAACAGGTTTGAGGCCCCACAGCAACAGAAGTCCAGGACCCACTAGGTTGCCTCAGAAGTCCTAAGACTGATGAGCTGGAGCACGTATTTGAGAAGCCTTGCACCCACTGTGCACGGGCCCTGCTCAGGCCGGCCTGGCACACTGTCGCCTGCTGGCGGCTCTCATGGGGAAGTGCCTGGGCACTGGGGATTGCTTGTGGCCCACTCAACTCTTGGGGCGGTGGCCCGTAACCCGTTTGCCTGAGGCTCTTAAGTCCCTGGTACTGGAGTTTGAGCTCTTGCCTGGAACCCTGCAGCTGCACCCACCCTGCTTGATCTTACCTGAGAGGCCAGGACACTGAGGGGCTCTGAACCCAGCCCACAGGGAAGCAGGGGAAGGTGAGGCCCTCCCCCCACTGGCCCTTCCCATCCCTTCCCTGCTCTCTGGTGGTCTAAGGACCCAAGCTCCCTAGACTTCTTCCTTTTCCACTGTCTGTACGTTTCAAATTACATGGGTGTAGACCTGTACTGCTGGCGGGGCTGGGCCCCTGAATGCCAGAAAGTGAACCTTAACAAGCTCTGCCCTAAACTGAGAACCATATGCTGAGGGAAGGGCTGAAAGGTGAAGGCTCAGCCTCCCTCACATGGGTCCCGGGTTACATTAGGTACCAGGCTGATAGGCATTTAGCCATGCTTCTTTTTAGTCTGCCTTTGGTGGCCTTCTCAGGCCCAGAACAAGGCTGTTGTTACTAAGTGGAAAAGCTGACCAGTGCCCCACACTCGGGGCACACACCTTTCCATGAGCAGCTCCTGCCCTGTGGTGACAGAGCCAGCGTGCACCAGACGCTGGTGCCATGGCGAAGCAGGCGTTCAAGACCATGGAGAAGACAAATCCTCATCTAGAAATGAGGACACCTCAGTGACAAACACACCTTTTTATACTGACCAGTATCTTCTGTTCATTAAAACGGGCTATCCATTACAGCCTAGCTGTCTTTCCTGGGCCAAGAGGAGCCCATGCTTCAATCACCAGGACTGTGTGCTAGGGTCCAGGCCTGTTAGCCATGCCAGCCGGCAGCAAGACAGGCCGAGTGCAGAGTGGGTAGGATGTGGGGTCCTAGCACTAGGCTCTTGTGCTTAAGGCATCTCTGCTTGCTGACGACAAGGTCAGAGAGCAGTGGTTCTCCACCTCAGCTGCTTGTCAGAATCACCAGGAAGGTTTAAAAAGTCCTGATGTCCACACCCTAAGTCAGAAGCCCTGAGGGGAGGATCCGGGTATTCTCATGCAGAGGCCATGCTTGTCTATGTGGAAAATCCTACCAATCTATAGAAAGCAGACACCTAGGGAGTCCAGCAAATCTCGGGTGCAAGATAAATACACAAAAACCTGTTTCTACCTCCTGGAAATGAACATATAGACACAAAAGTTAAAAATATGTACTGTTAACAATTGCTTAAAAAGTGAAATACTTAGGTTTAAATCTAACAAAATATGCAAGGACTTGTATGCTGAAAATTACAAAACATGATGAAATCAAAGATTTAAATAGACATGCCATGTTCACAGATTGTTAGACACAATATAGTAAAGATATCAATTCTCAAATTAACATACAGGTTGAATGCAGTTTCTATCAATCCTCAAAGATGTTTTGTAGATGTAGACAAGGTTATTCTAAAATCCATATAAAAATTTATAGCAAAACTATTTTGAAAAAGAATAAAGTGAGAAGAGGAATCAGTCCACCTGATTTTAAGATCTACTATATAGCTATGTGAACCAGAGGGACAGACACACAGATTGACAGAGCTGAGAACATCATGGGAACAGGACCACACAAATATGCCCAGCTGACTTTAAGGTGCAAAAGTAATTCAATGGAGGCAGGACAACCTTTCAACGGTGCTGGAGCAGCTGGACAGCTATAGGCTAAAACAAGAACTTTAGCCTAAGTCTTACACATTATACAAAAACTAACATGGCTCACATACATACCTAAATGTAAAACTATAAAACTTTCAGGAAAAAACAGACAACCTTTGGGATCTAAGACTAGGTAGAGTTCTTAAACGCGACACTAAAAGCAACAGTCCATGAAGGAAAAATCAGTAAAGTGGACTTCATCAAAACTGAAAACTTTTGCTCTGTATAAAACCCCAAGAGGGTGAAAAGATGGCCAGGCACAGTGGCTCACATCTGTGATTGTAGTACTTGGGGAGGCTGAGGCAGGCAGATCACTTGAGCTCATGAGTTCGAGACCAGGTGTGGGCAACATCATGAAACCCCATCTCTATAAAAAATTAGCTGGGCGGCCGGGCGCGGTGGCTCAAGCCTGTAATCCCAGCACTTTGGGAGGCCGAGACGGGCGGATCACGAGGTCAGGAGATCGAGACCATCCTGGCTAACATGGTGAAACCCCGTCTCTACTAAAAATACAAAAAACTAGCCGGACGAGGTGGCGGGCGCCTGTAGTCCCAGCTACTTGGGAGGCTGAGGCAGGAGAATGGCGTGAACCCGGGAGGCGGAGCTTGCAGTGAGCCGAGATTGCGCCACTGCACTCCAGCCTGGACGACAGAGCGAGACTCCGCCTCAAAAAAAAAAAGGATAAAAAAAAAAAAAATACAAAAAACTAGCCAGGCGAGGTGGCGGGCGCCTGCAGTCCCAGCTACTCGGAGGCTGAGGCAGGAGAATGGCGTAAACCCGGGAGGCGGAGCTTGCAGTGAGCTGAGAACCCGCCACTGCACTCCAGCCCGGGCGACAGAGCGAGACTCCGTCTCAAAAAAAAAAAAAAAAAATTAGCTGGGCATAGGCCGGGCACGGTGGCTCACGCCTGTAATCTCAACACTTTGGTAGGCTGAGGTGGGGCGGATCATCTGAGGTCAGGAGTTTGAGACTAGCCTGACCAACGTGGAGAAACCTCATCTCTACTGAAAATACAAAATTAGCCGGGTGTGGTGGTGCACGCCTGTAATCCCAGCTACTCGGGAGGCTAAGGCAGGAGAATCGCTTGAACCCGAGAGGCGGAGGTTGCAGTGAGCCGAGATCGTGCCGTTCAACTCCAGCCTGGGCAACAAGAGCAAAACTCCATCACAAAAAATAAATAAATAAATAAAGATAAATTTAGCTGGTTGTGGTGATAGTCCCATCTGCTTGGGGAGCTAAAGTGGGAGAACTGCCTGAGTCCAGGAGTCAAGTACACAGTAAGCCAAGATTGTGCCACTGCACTCCACCCTGGGTGACAAAGTGAGACTCTGTCTCAGAAAAAAAAAAGGGGGGTAGGGATGAAAAAGATAAGCTACGGACCAATGCAAACCAAAAATCCCAGAAAGCAATCTCCAAAAAACTCAAAACTCAACAGAAAAAACAATCCAATCAGAAAATGAGTGAAAGACAGGGATATTCCACTGAAGGGAAACACAGGAGGTGTCCATCACTGGGAAATGCAAATGAAAAACCACCGTGAGGCATCACGACACACCTGTCGGAACGGCTAAAGTAAAAACACGACACCACTACGTGCTGCGGAGGATTCGGGGAAACTGACCATCCTAGGTTGCTGGTGAGGACGTAACAGTTTGACGGTTTGTTTAAAAAACGAAACATGCAGCCGGGTGCGGTGGCTCAAGCCTGTAATCCCAGCACTTTGGGAGGCCGAGACGGGCGGATCACGAGGTCAGGAGATCGAGACCATCGTGGCGAACCGGGTGAAACCCCGTCTCTACTAAAAAAAATACAAGAAAAAAAAAAAAAAACTAGCCGGGCGAGGTGGCGGGCGCCTGTAGTCCCAGCTACTGGGGAGGCTGAGGCAGGAGAATGGCGTTAACCCGGGAGGCGGAGCTTGCAGTGGGCCAAGATCCGGCCACTGCACTCCAGCCTGGGCGACAGAGCGAGACTCCGTCTCAAAAAAAAAAAAACGACGACAAAAAGGAAACATGCAACAACCCTGTGGCCGAGCATTTACACTCCTGGAAAACTAATCTTTACACAGAAACCTGTACATCAACAGCCGTAGCAGCTTTATTTGGAATAGCCCAAAACTGGAAACATCCCAGGTGTCCTTCACGGGACCAATGTGTACACCACGGAATACCACTCAGCAACAAAAAGGAGCAAACTGTTGACACACGCAACACCTGGATGATCTCCCGAGAAAGACACTGAGTGGAAAAAGACAATCCCACCGGGCGCGGGGGCTCACGCCTGTAATCCCAGCACTCTGGGAGGCCGAGGCGGGAGGATCACGAGGTCAGATCGAGACCATCCTGGCTAACATGGTGAAACCCCGTCTCTACTAAAAAAAATACAAAAAATTAGCCGGGCGTGGTGGCGGGTGCCTGTAGTCCCAGCTACTCGGGAGGCTGAGGCAGGAGAATGGCGTGAACCCAGGAGGCGGAGCTTGCAGTGAGCTGAGATCCGGCCATTGCACTACAGCCTGGGCGACAGAGCAAGACTCTATCTCAAAAAAAAAGAAAAAAAAAAAAAAAAAAAGACAATCCCGAGTGCTTACACACTATGCTCCCATTTATACAACATTCTTGACATGACAAAATAAGAGATGGAACGATTAGTGGTTGCCAGGAGTTAGGGATGGCGGGGAGGGAGATCCTCGCAGGGATGGGACTTCTTTATCGTGATTGCAGTGGTAGTTACACAGATGTACATGTGACACATGATTTGGGACTGTCCACCCACGCTGCACCAGTGTCAAAGTCTTGCTTGAAATACTGCATTACAATCATGCAAGATGTAACCACGGAGGGAAACCAGATGAAGGCTGCGTGGGGCCCTTATCTTTACAACTTCCTACATTCTGAAATTAGTTCAAAATACAAAGTTAGGAAAAAAGAAAGCAACAGCTCTAAGTGCAGCATGACATCCTGGATTGGCTGCTGCAGCAGGAAAAGGACATTGGGGAAAAATGGTAAAATCCAAATAAACTCTAATAGTACGATTGCACCAATGTTAATTTTTTAGTTTTGTTAAATGTACCAAGGTTATATGTAAGATGTTAACATTGGGGAACCTGGGTGAAAGGTGTATGGACCTCTTCTGTGAATCTGGGCACGGTGGCTCACGCCTATAACCTCAACACTTTGGGAGGCCGAGGCAGGAGGGTTGCTTGAGCCTAGGAGTTCGAGACTAGCCCAGGCAACATAATGAGACCCTAGCTCTACAAAACATTAAAAGAATTAGCTCGGTGTGGTGGTGCATACCTGCAGTCCCAGCTACTCAGGAGGTTGAGATGACAGGATGGCCTGAACCAGGGAGGTCGAGGCTTCAGCAAGCTGTGATCACACCACTGCACTCCAGTCTGGGTGACAGAGCAAGATCTTGTCTCAAAAAATAAAAATTAAAAATTAAAAATAAGAAAAATAAAAAATTGCAAACTCTGATGCCCAGACTCTGATTAAATCACAAGCTTTGGTGGCAGGTCCAGGTATTTTTAATTGGCCAGGTGATTCTGATGTGCAGCCAAGGTTAAGAATCACTGTTCTTAGCTCACGCCTGTAATCCCAGCACTTTGGGAGGCGAAGGCGGGCAGATCACCTGAGGTCAGTTGGAGATCAGCCTGGCCAACACGGTGAAACCCTGTCTCTACTAAAAATACAAAACTTAGCCGGGTGTGGTGGTGGGCACCTGTAATCCCAGCTACTCGGGGGGCTAAAACAGGAGAATGGCTTGAACCTGGGAGGTGGAGGTTGCAGTGAGCCAAGATAGCACCACTGCACTCCAGCCTGGGCAACAGAGTGAGACTCCGTCTCAAACAAACAAAAAAATACTGTTCTGGAGACAGGATTTTAATGCATCCGTTTCCAAACCGGGCTTGCTCTCAGAGTTGATTCCTTGAGGACAGCATCTAAGCAAGCATACCACTGTTCTTTTCATTCACCTTCAGTCCCATTTTTAAGGGTCCAAATTCCTTTGAGAAAAGTTCCAGAAATCCTCCTCCCTCCCTACCCAATCTATGATCCTATGCCCGTTTCCACACAGCTGGAGAACTACGGAAGGAAAATGTAGTCAATTAGAAGAAAAAGACAAATGCCTTCCTGTTCCCACTTCTCTAAAACCCCACAGCTAGGAACAGAAAAAAACGAAAAGACTTGAAATGTTTTAGAGATACAACAAAAACTGATCTTTTTTTTTTTTTAAAGAGGATCCACCTGGTTCATAAACCCTCCCTCGCTGCTCTCGGCACATCACAGCCACACAGCACCTGCAGGGAGGCCGTGGAGACGTGTGGAGCAGGTGCAACAGGCAGCTACTCTCCCAGGGGCCACACAGTGGAGACAGGATTCGATGCAGCATGACGATCCCTTCCTCCCAGGCGTGACCTCTTCTCAGAACACAGGAACTGACAACGCTGTGAGTGGCAACTCAGCAGGTGGGCAGAGAAGCAGACTGGAGCCCTCAGCACCACTAGGCCAGCTCTCAGGATCAGAAGAGCAGCCTCCAGGGAGGGTGCAGAGCTACAGGGACAGCCTAAGGGCAGTGGAGCTTCTGGTTTGGCACATGGGAAAGGCTGGGGCACATGCTCTGAAACATGACACCGTTAGGGAAGCCAGAAAGGACGCCATGGACAAAGCCATCGATTTGAACCCCCAGCCAAAATGGGCGCGCTCGGCCTGCTCAGGAAGTGCTGCCAGCAGCGATGGGCTGGCAAATTAAAAGCAAACGAGTACAGGGCACGGCCACAGAAAGACAGCAGCTGCACTCACGAGGTGGCTCGGCCCGAAGAGGTCCGACTCTGAACATGCCACACGGTCCCAGCCTCGGGGGCGAAGGGGAAGGCTGGGCCCTGGGGACTCGAGATGACGGCATTCCTTTCATTCCTTCCTGAGGGCCTGGAGGGCTGTGCCCTGGTGACTCCTGTCTCCTAAAGGAGGGCAGGGCCGGCTGAAGGATCCAGGCATTGATGTCTAGTTCTGAGGACACCCAGGACCGCATCTACAAGGGCCATCTAAAACGTGGCCTGGAGGGGATGGGGGCAGGCGGGCACGAAGCTTCTGCTCAGCTCACTCCAGCTCCCCACGTGCTCATCTGTTCCCCAGATCTGGGGCTGCCTAGTGAGCAGTTACACACCTGGGTTCCGCCCAGGGCTGCCTTCCACGGGGATGCCGGGCCTGCTGTGGCTGGACCCTACAGAAGACAAGGGAAGGAAAATTCACATCAAAGCTGGTAAAGGGTCCTGTCAAAACCAAGTGCCAAATCCTCTGTGGGACAGGAAGGGGCAGCTAAGACAGGGGCTTCGGGAGGCCTTGGAGGTATCAGAGCAGAGCCAGGAGCGATCGGTTAGCAGACGGTCAGCCAACAGATGCCTTCCTTGGGACATGGGGGAAGCTGGGGCTGTGGATTTCTGGCCCCAGGGGGTCCCGGGTCATTATGCTGAACAAGAGGCACCTTCCTGGGACAATACAGCACCCCGTGTTGGAAGGAAGCACCATTTTCCACAGTGGAAGAGTCTCGTGACCTCTCCTGTCTTCCAGAAGGATGGAAGGGAGCGCCCACCCCGCACCCCTGGAGAACAAAGGAACCCCAGCCTGGGGAGCCATGGGCTCTGCTCCTCCCACAGCTGAAGGGCCAGGGAAGGAAAGTGAAGGGGCAGGGAGGGGGAAGATATTTACCTTGGGTGTGCTCTGAAAACAAAAAACGCGCACTAGTCCACAGTCATTTATCAACTGCAGTTTCCAACTGTGCCAAAGAGGGAAAGGTCTACTGGGAAGGCTAAAGAGAGCAGAGAGAGAAAGAAGAGGAGAAGCTATTGAGCAGAAATGGCTGTGCCTCTTGGCTCCGGGCAGCACCATGGAGAGGGCCGATGCCCCGAGCAGGGGAAGCCGAGGGGGAGCCAGCTGCAGGCCTGCCCCACAGCCTGCAGCTCAGGACGGCCGGCTGAGGAAGCCAGGAGCACAGCATGGAGGGCTGCACAGCATGGGGGCTGCCTTTCCCTCGGCAATACAGTTCCATGGAGAACTGATGCGGAGGACCTACCCAGGGTTTGAAATGCTCGGCCAGGGGTCAGACAACTTTTTCTGTAAAAGGCCGGTATTTCTAGTTTTTGTAGGTCATATGGTCTCTGTCACAGCTACTCAGCTCCACTGCTGTAACTCAAAGGCAGCCACAGCAATCCACAAACCGATGTGTGCGTTCTCACAAAACTTCATTCTCAAAAACAGGCTGCTGGCCCGATGTGACCCTTGCACCACCATTTGCCATCCCCTGCTGTAGGCAATTTAAAATTATGGTGTCTTCCAAGTCTCAAAAAAGGCACTTCTCTGTTGGGAGTCTAGTGCCAAGGTCCCCAGAAACTAGTTCTCATCTGCACGATTTAAGCAGTGCCCCACCGCCATCTCCAGGTGTGCAGCGGCCCTACGCTCCTCCGGACAGTGAGGTGCCAAGCTCACAGAACAGAATGCAGGACAACCCGAGTTCAGGCAAGAAACAGAAAGACAGCAGGTCAGCCTCCCTGGAGCAACCATCAGGTTGTACTTAGATGAAAATTACAACATTGTGTCTAGAGAGTAACAATCCATTCCCAAGAGGAAATGCCCCACAAAGCCACCACACACTCTTCTCCTACAGGACGGCCCAGTGGAGATTTTGTAAAATCTCTGGGTATGTGATATGATGCAATGGCAGGAAAAGCATTATTCTGGGATGAGGTCTGTATCTTCAGTACAACATGTGCAGTCTGGGTGGCAGTGAGCCAGAATAGGCTCCCGTGGGAAAACCAAAACCAAAAGGCTCACATTGTGAAAAACACACCACCCTGGCCTCTGCGACTCCAGTGTCGTGGGACAACGTGAACTTCTGTAGAAGGGGCACCCCATACAGTAAGAAACCATCCCCGTGGGCAAACACAGAAGCTTCAGCAACCCGAGAAGGTGGGGCACTAGCTGTTCATCCAGCTACTTTGGAGGCTGAGGCAGGAGGATCACCTGAGTCCCGAGTAGGAGGCCAGCCTGGGCAACACGGCAAGATCTTATCTCTTAAAAAAAAAGTGCGGCACCATCCTTAGACAGATCTCTTTAGAAAGAGATGCGACCCATCCCCAGATCCAAGACTGAAGCAGCACGGCGTCACCTGCTGCCTTTTTGCCAGCACCCAGATCCGGAGCCCACAGGGGCTGAGGCATCCATGTGGCCCAGGGTGGGGTTTCTGTCCCCTGCACGTCACCTCGCAATTCAGAAAGGACTATTAGAAAAACATGTTTGTGCTCTCAAGTGTGGGTCTGAGTAGCCAGAGCGGCTCCATGGGAGGCCTACAGGAAACAGGTCAGAGTGCCTGGGCCTTCTCTCTGGCTCTCCCTCCTGCCCTGTAGAACAGGCAGAATAGCTAGCACCCCTCCGGCCACAGGGAGGTTAGCAGAGTTAGATATGGAAGCTCCTAGTGCAGTGCCCTGGCAGAGGAAGCGTTGATAAGAGCTTGTCTTCCTCACGGTGGGGCAGGTGGGGGCGGGAGGAAGCAAGCCTGTCGCTCCCTCCACAGCCTCTCTGGAAGCCCCACCGGCTCTTCCAGGAATCTCAAGTTCAGGCATATCTCTGACCCCAACGTTAGGAATGCAATCAGAATTAAAGTATCTTCTTGAAAAACAAGAACAAGAAACCCTTCACCACTCCTACCCACAGCCTACACTTCAGAATCTTTCGCCTCCCTCCTTGCAGTGGGGGGATGGGGTTTCATATCCCACAACCTCTAGTTCCATTTGCAAAATTTCTTCCAACACAATCTTCCTGCTCACAGTGGAGCCCTGGATGGGCCACGCTTAAATATTAGTATGAACTGACCAAACTCCTCACAAACGTCCCTCTAGTGTCTAGGATGGTGTCTGCCAGCCACACACCGTCTAAGCCAGGGCCACTGCTGACTCCAAGTGACCTAAGCTTAATCTTAAATGGCCAAAAGAGTGTCTGAACTAAAACTTATTCCCACTTCCCAACAATTCTCTGATGAAGTCAATCCATTCTAAGAGATCCTTGAGAGAAAATATTGACTTACTATACTCTACTTTAAATACCAGTTAGTCTATAGTTTAGCGTCATCCATGCTATTAAAAATAGCAAGAAGTTCAAGTTGAATAATGAAGAATTAAAAAAAAAAAGCAAGAAGGCGGTTGGGCGCAGTGGCTCATGCCTATAATCCCAGCACTTTGGGAAGCTGAGGCAGGTGGATCATTTGAGGTCAGGAGTTCAAGACCAGCCTGGCCAACACGGTGAAACCCCATCTCTACTAAAAATACAAAAATTGGCCAGGGTGGTGGCTCACGCCTGTAATCCCAACTACTCAAGAGTCTGAGACAGGAGAATTGCTTGAACCCAGGAGCCAGAGGTTGTAGTGAGCCGAGATCACACCATTGTACTCCAGCCTGGGCAACAGAGCAACAGAGTAAGACTCCATCTCAAAAAAAAAAAAAACAAGAAGGGAAAAGGACAGGGAAAAGAGAAAAAAGACAGAGGGTAGGGTGGGGCGGCGAAAGCGCAAGTCTGTGTGAGCTCACGGCGCTTGGGTCCAGACACCGCGCACGGTGTGCCACTCGGCGCTCACCTGCCGCTGTGGTGGTCTTCTCACCAAGGAGCCTGGTCTGGCTGCCCGGCATAACCTGCAGGTCGGTGTTCTCAGGGGACTGTGGCAGGTTCTGGGCTCGGGTAGCCAGGAGTGCGTTGAGGTACTGCAGCCGCGTCACCTGGAGGATGACAGTGTTACTGGCGGACCCCACTGGTGAAGCGAGAAGCAGAAGGTAGGCAGGAAAGGTCACGCCATGCCAGAAGAGGGCAGAGGCACAAGTGTAAGCGAGTTAAGGGAAGAGAAGAGCAACTGAGTCAAGTGTTTTTAAGATCTCGCAGGGAAACTGGGTGCAAAGGTCTGTGTCCCTCAGGATGAGCGGAAGGCCCTGCTCCGGGCTGTCTCAGACCAGCTGATCTAGCCCCCAGTGACACAAAGTCGGCTAAAGTCAGCACCCACGAGCAGCCCAGGCAGTCACCTTGATGAGCTGCAGGTCAGAGAGCGCCCTCACGGTGTAGTCGGGACAATACGCAGACGAACGCGTGCCGTCACCTGGGTCGGGCTGCAGGTCGTGACGGATGGGCTGGAGCGAGGACACCGGGGACTGGTGAACTATCGAAGGAACAATCAGTGATGGCAGAAGCCAGTGCTGGCAGCTGGGAGCCCCCTCCCCTGGAGGGGACAACTGCACAGTTTCGAAGAGCCACCCCACCAATCACCCTGGAGAGGCGATGTGCCTGGGAAGCTGGGAGAGGAGAATGAGCACAGGCGGGAGAGGTTTTGCAGGGGTGGAGTGAGCCGCAAAGTCCAGCGAGGAAGAATGCTGCCCTCCCGCCTGGAAGCCCAGGGGCCACACCACCTTGTGGGGTGGTGGGCTCAGGTGGAAGGGAGGCGAGGAGGGGCATTGAGGGCCCAAGCGACAATGGGGGACAGGCTCTGCAGCCTCAACCCTGACCCTCAGCGCCAGCAGGGCCATGGCTTACCTGAGGATGGCACCGTTAGCGCCGACACTCCATAGTATGTGAAGGCCCCATTCTCGAACTTCAGACCCTCTTTCCCGATCTCCACTTCAACCCTGCCCTGGGAGGAGTGGCAAGGAGAGAAACAGATGCGGCCAGATTACCTTTCCCAGCAGAAGACAGCGGAAGGAGAAACCCACCACCTCAGTTGTTCGAGGTGGGAGGGTGCACATCTGCACGCCCCTGCTCCCCTCTTCTCCCAGACCCCGCCCTGGCCTGAGGAAGCAGGAGGGGCTCCAGGCCTGGGACCCACAGCTACCTGCAGGATGAGAATGAAGTAATCCACCGGCTGGCTGCGCTGATACAGGTAGTGGTGTGCGGCCAGGCGGTTGCTCTCGTCAAACCTCACTTCCTGGTTGACGCTGGGATGCTTCAGCAGGTGTAGCAGGACCTTCTCAGAGATGCGTAGTGGGCTGAACACATCCACTTCTGCCCGTGGAGGAAAAAAGGCACAGTGTCCACTGGGGCCTAGTGGCCGGTGGAACCACACCCAACACTGTAGGCAATTTAAAGGGTTCTCCTGGGTGGCCTGTGAGCAGCTGCCCCCCACACCTCAACACAAGAGAACTGGGCAGGGGCCAGGTGCGGTGGCTCACGCCTGCAATCCCAGCACTTTGGGAGGCTGAGGCAGGTGGATCACCTGCGGTCAGAAGTTCGAGACCAGCCTGACCAACATGGCAAAATCCCGCCTCTACTAAAAATACAAAAATGAGCCAGGCGTGGTGATGCACGCCTGTAGTCCCAGCTACCTGGGAGACTGAGGCAAGAGAACTGCTTGAACCCGGGAGGCGGAGGTTGCAGTGAGCCAAGATCGTGCCACTGCACTCCAGCCTGGCTGACAGAGCGAGACCCTGTCTTTTTAAAAAAAAAAAAAAAAAAAAAAAAAAGAACTGGGCAGGGCACCCCACACCTGCCCAGCTGAGAGCTGAGGCCCCCTGGCTGTGGCGCACCAGGTGTGGCACTGGCCTGGTCCTGCTGTTGGTTGTCTGGCAGAGAGGAGCTGTCTCTCCCATGACTCAAGATACTGGCAGGGCTGCAGAGAACACAGAAGTCCTCAAGACGCGCTGCTTGCTAGGAGTGGGGAGCAGAATCAGTGTCGGCCCTGGGCGGCCTCCTGACCCACAGGACGGTGAGGAGAGCCGGGGCATGGACCACCCTCCCGCCTCACCTCGGGACAGGAAGCGTTGGGTGGCCAAGAGCAGCTGAGGCGAGATTTTTACTTTATATTCATCATCAGACACCTTGAACAAGGAGAACTCCTCCTTCCGCTTGAGAGGGGCCATCAGAGAAGCAGGCTTCCTCCTCACCACAGTGTCTCCTAAGATGGAAGAAGAGGGCGCGCTCAGGCATCAGCCACCTGTCAGTCAACACAACCACACCAAGGGGCCGCATCGCCTGCTCCTTCCTACTGAGGCCAGGGGGTCCTCGACAGAGCAGCATCAGAGCCCCAGGGACATGTCTTCAGCACCACTCCCTCCACGGGGCCTGCTCCCACCCCAACCACACAGAGCGAGGGGTGGCTCCCTGCCTTGGAGCTGGCTGAAGAGAACGCTGATATGATAACAAAGCAGCTCTTATAAAATAACAGGCATCCCTAATAGGTCACTGGATGTGGACTCGATTTTTTTTTAATTTAGGCCAGATGTAGTGATTCACACCTGTAACCCCAGCACTTCAGGAGGCTGAGGTGGGAGGATCACTTAAGGCCAGAAGTTCAACACCAGCCTGGCAACAGAGAGACCGTGTCTTTACAAAAAATAAAATAATTAGACAGGTGTGGTGACATGCGCCTGGAGTCCCAACGGCTCAGGAGGCTGCAGTGGGAGGAAAGCTTGAGCCTGGGAAGTTGAGGCTGCAGTGAGCCATGACTGCACCACTGCACTCCAGCCTAGATGACAGAGCAAGACCAGCTCAAAAAAAAAAAAAAATTAAAAATTAAAAAATAATAACAGGCCTCTCTGGCCACTGAAAAACGTCTCACTAGGAAGCATGCAATCAAGGATCACCAGCGCGAAAGGGCAGCAATTAACCTGGAAACCCCAGGCCTGTGGCAGTCTTAGGAATGGAACTAGAGATGCTATGTCTGAAAATCAACACGTGAGTAAAGCAGTATTTCTGGAAGCATGCGGGACAGGTGGCCCGGCCATGAAGCACAGGCTCTGTGCAGCCCTGCAGACCTCAGCTACCATCCTAACAGGCAGATACTTTTACCACGCAATCAAGGGCCCGGGATCAGCTGCTTTGGGAAGACTTATTTCCACGCCCTCCCAGTCTCTCAGCCTGGAGTGCAGTGGCACAATCTCGACTCACTGCAACCTCTGCCTCCTGGGTTCAAGCGATTCTTCTGACTTGGCCTCCTGAGTATCTGGGACTACAGGCGCACACCACCACACCCAGCTAACATTTGTATTTTTAGTAGAGACGGAGTTTCACCATATTGGCCAGGCTGGTCTTGAACTCCCGACCTCGTGATCTGCCCGCCTCGGCCTCCCAAAGAGCTGGGATTACAGGCGTGAGCCACTGCGTCCAGCCAGGAAGACTTTCTTCATGGCAAAGAATGGGTTCTTTCAGAGGACATTTCTGTAATGTACAAAAGAACCTGCAAAAACAAAAGCACCTAGGGAGACAGAAGACTGGGAAAGGCCCATGAAGGGCAGAGCTCTCTCAGTAATGGAGGACTCTAACAGGACTGCTGCTAATGGAGCCCCAGGCGAGCCCTGGGATTGCAAGCCCTCCTGCAAGGCGGCTCCCTGCCAGCGCCCAGGCAGGGCTGAGAAGGGGGCCTGGCTGTGGATCTTGCTGGGTTTCAGCAGCACAGAGGCCCACTGGCCTCTGACGTAACATACACCTGGGGAAGTGTGCGGGCCCAGCAGAGACGTCACTGCCAAGAGTCTGGACTCACGGTAGTCTTCAGACTCGTCCAGGATCTCGGACCTGATGATCTCCTCGATCACGTCCTCCAGGGTGACCAGGCCCAGGACCTCGTAGAAGGGGTCACCCTCACCCTCGTTGTTCACCTTCTGCACGATGGCCAGGTGGGACTTCCCTGTGGGGGGAGGACACTCATGGAACAGCTTGCTGGGCCCCCCCATTTTGATTCATCTCCCTCAGGGCCCACCAAAAGGACATGGCTAACGTTCATGTTCCTACAACGGGTCAGGCACAGAGCCAGACTCTTTTCTAGGTCTTTACTTAAGACGCCCAGCATGACTATGAGGACTGGCCTTATTTTCACACAGGTTGAAAATGAAGCCCTTGCTCATCTGCACAAGGCCCCCCAGGCAGAGGTGGCAGAGCTGGGATCCAGCTCCAGGTCTGTGCGCTTCCATGCCATGGATGCAGTTCAGACAAGGATGCATCCAGTCGAGAACACAAACGCCTCACACAGCAGCCAGCCTGCATATGCAGGCTAACGAGCATGACTCCGGAAACGCAGGCTCTCCTGCGACAGTCCACACGGCGCAGCTGAGTGAGGCCACCCAGCCTGACTCTCCTTGGGAGGTTTTCCTCATTCTTTTTTTTTTTTTTTACAGTAAATATATATGCTGTCCATCCTACATCAATGTGAACTGCTTCTTGTCCTTATGATAGAAATGAAAAAGAGATAGAAAGATAAATAGACTGTGCGTATGTGTGTGCGTGTGTGTCTGTGTATCTTCTGCTTTTCCTAATTCTTAGAGCTGCCCATTAGGGTCTGTGAACCAGGGGATGAGACGAGTGGCCGCTGACCACTCAGGAGTCAAGCTGTGCAGGGGGAGAGCACCAGGATGAATTTCCGCCTTACCCTGTAAGTCTTTCTCAGGTTAGCTTCCTGTTTGGTTTGTCTGCTTAGTGAGGGAATGTAAACTTGGAAAAAAGCCCAAGTCTCAGAGTGTTGGGGAATGCTGGGGAGGCTTCAGGAATTTACTGTGTGTCAGGTAAGTGCTTTTCATCCATACTACTTTAGACCCGTCTGAAAAAACCAGAATGCAAGCCACCTAAGTAATTTAAAATCTGAACGGCTGCGTTAAAAAAGTCAAAACACACACATAAAATTAAGTTTTATATTGTAAGTAACCCAACATAGTCAAAATAGCATTTCAACATGTAATTAATCCAAAAAATAAACACAGATATTTTGTCTATTTTGCACTCTCTGAATCTGGTGTGTTTTATGCTCACAGCACATCTCAACTCAGACTCCACCTTTAGGTACCACAGCCCCAGGTAGAAGGGGCTGCCGGCCTGGGCTGCACAGGGCCAGGACGGGGATGGGAGCAATTCATCCAGCCAGGCCCTCCTTTGTCACTAATGGAAACGCTGAGGGAAACTGGCCTGGACCTGCCTGTGAGGGGGACCTGCTTCAAGACTCTTGGGAAATCAAAAAGTCAAGTTCACGTTGTGTGGATCATACTTTACATCTCGTGGGCTTGAGTTAAAAAAGCACAGTTCTCCAGGATGCTTGCATTCCCCTGGACAAAAAGCTGGAAATGGCCACACAAGTCGTCTCCCCGCTTTCCAGAAGGAAAGGCCCCTGGAGATGGCCACTCAGCCCTGCTGAACCGCACTTCTAGACCCCTTCTAACCCTCGGTGCTTGTGCTTGGTGCCGTCTCTACGTGGGCCATGGCTGCCCCGCCAGAGTACAAACCTGTCAGGCCAGGCCAGGAAGGCCAAGCGCGACTTGTGGTTTTGGTTCATGTCTTGGATTCCAGCACCAAAGCCAAAGATCTAAATGGCCACCTCAGCGCAGAGAGGCCTCATCTTGACTCCCTTCTCCCAGGAAGCCAGCCCCTTTGACAGGTTTCCTACAAAAAGGGACTCACTCCTTTGCTTTCAAACTTCTCTAGAACAAGGCACACGATTCTCCATTTCCTGCCACACTGGGATGATTCTATCACGAACAGAAGAAAGCAGGCCCTGGAAGATTCCCCGGAACAGTGGTTGTGTGACTGAATCCCAAGAAGAACGTCTGGGGGGTCTAGATGGCAGCCAAAGATGGCAGCAAGGGCAGCTGGAGGGACTCAAGGTCACCTCTCATGTGCTGAGCCACCTGAGTGGAACCACTCACACCAACGCCTGCCCGCAGGCCAGCTCCACGGAACCACTCACACCGACGCCTGCCCGCAGGCCGGCTCCACGGAGCCACTCACACCAACGCCTGCCCGCAGGCCAGCTCCACGGAACCACTCACACCAACGCCTGCCCGCAGGCCAGCTCCACGGAACCACTCACACCAACGCCTGCCCGCAGGCCAGCTCCACGGAACCACTCACACCGACGCCTGCCCGCAGGCCGGCTCCACGGAGCCACTCACAGTGACGCCTGCCCACTGGCCAGCTCCACGGAGCCACTCACCCCGCAGGCCAGCTCCACGGAACCACTCACACCGACGCCTGCCCACGGGCCAGCTCCATGGAGCCACAAGCACCGATGCCTGCCCGCAGGCCGGCTCCACGGAGCCACTCACAGTGACGCCTGCCCACAGGCCAGCTCCACGGAGCCACTCACCCCGCAGGCCAGCTCCACGGAACCACTTACACCGACGCCTGCCCACGGGCCAGCTCCATGGAGCCACAAGCACCGATGCCTGCCCACAGGCCAGCTCCACGGAGCCACTCACACTGACGTCTGCCCGCAGGCCGGCTCCACAGAACCACTCACACTGACACCTGCCCAGGGACCAGCTCCACGGAGCCACTCACACCGACGCCTGCCCACAAGCCAGCTCCATGGAGCCACGAGCACCGACGCCTGCCCACAAGCCAGCTCCATGGAGCCACGAGCACCGACGCCTGCCCACAAGCCAGCTCCATGGAGCCACGAGCACCGACGCCTGCCCACAGGCCAGCTCCACGGAGCCACGAACACTGACACCTGCCCGCAGGCCAGCTCCACGGAACCACTCACACCGACACCTGCCCATGGACCAGCTCCACGGAGCCACTCACACCGACGCCTGCCCGCAGGCCGGCTCCAGGGAGCCACTCACCCCGCAGGCCAGCTCCACAGAGCCACTCACACCAACACCTGCCTGCAGGCCAGCTCCACGGAACCACTCACCCCACAGGCCAGCTCCACAGAGCCACTCACACTGACGCCTGCCTGCAGGCCAGCTCCACAGAACCACTCACACCAACGCCTGCCCACGGGCCAGCTCCTTGGAGCCACTCACACTGACGCCTGCCCATGGGCCAGCTCCATGGAGCCACTCACACCGACGCCTGCCCGCAGGCCAGCTCCACGGAGCCACTCACCCCGCAGGCCAGCTCCACGGAACCACTCACACCAACGCCTGCCCGCAGGCCAGCTCCACGGAACCACTCACCCCGCAGGCCAGCTCCACGGAGCCACTCACCCTGCAGGCCAGCTCCACAGAACCACTCACACCGACGCCTGCCCACAGGCCAGCTCCACGGAGCCACGAGCACCGACGCCTGCCCATAGGCCAGCTCCACGGAGCCACGAGCACCGACGCCTGCCCACAGGCCAGCTCCACGGAACCACTCACACCGACGCCTGCCCACAGACCAGCTCCACGGAGCCATGAGCACCGACGCCTGCCCACAGGCCAGCTCCACAGAGCCACTCACCCCGCAGGCCAGCTCCATGGAACCACTCACACCGTCACCTGCCCACAGGCCAGCTCCACGGAGCCACTCACCCCGCAGGCCAGCTCCATGGAACCACTCACACCGTCACCTGCCCACAGGCCAGCTCCACGGAACCACTCACACCGACGCCTGCCCGTAGGCCAGCTCCACGGAACCACTCACACCGACGCCTGCCCACAGGCCAGCTCCACGGAACCACTCACACCGACGCCTGCCCACAGGCCAGCTCCACGGAGCCACTCACACCGACGCCTGCCCACAGGCCAGCTCCACGGAACCACTCACACTGACGCCTGCCCACAGGCCAGCTCCACGGAGCCATGAGCACCGACGCCTGCCCACAGGCCAGCTCCACGGAGCCACTCACCCCGCAGGCCAGCTCCACGGAACCACTCACACCGACGCCTGCCCACAGGCCAGCTCCACGGAGCCATGAGCACCGACGCCTGCCCACAGGCCAGCTCCACGGAGCCACTCACCCCGCAGGCCAGCTCCACGGAACCACTCACACCGACGCCTGCCCACAGGCCAGCTCCACGGAGCCATGAGCACCGATGCCTGCCCACAGGCCAGCTCCACGGAGCCACGAGCAGCTGTGACAGTGTGTCTTGCCAACATCAAGTAGAAAGTCCTGGAAAAGCTTCAAGTTTAATTTTAGTTAGCAGGCTCCAGGGTATCCCAATTATTTCAATGCCAAAGTACCCTTTCATAATGCCCAATTCCTATAATGTTAATAACAGTTGGAGTGTAAATTTCTCCACTCTCTCTTTTCTGTTTTCTAAAGCACCTGGGTGAATGAATGAATACTGTGAGAAAGACAAAAGTAGTGTGCTGACGCTCCTCACCGCTGTCGGAACTGCTCAGACTCTTTTCAGCATCCTGGCAATCATCTGGCTCCCGACAGACAGGAAACCAGAGCTCAGTTCCTTTAAAGCAGAGACTGCGGCCGAGCACGGTGGCGCACACCTGTAATCCCATCTCTTTGGGAGGCTGAGCTGGGAGGATCGCTTGAGGCCAGGAGTTCAAGACCAGCCTGGGCAACAGAGGGAGACCTCAATCTCCACATAAAATTAAAAATTAGCTGGGTATGGTGGTGCTCACCTGTGGCCCCAGCTTACTCAGGAGGCTGAGGTGGGAGGATTGCTTGAACCCAGGAGGCAGAGGCTACAGTGAGCCACGATCACATCACTGCATTCCAACTCGGGTGACAGAGCAAGACTCTGTCTCAAAAATAATAATAACGTTCTTGGCCGGGCGCGGTGGCTCACGCCTGTAATCCCAGCACTTTGGGAGGCCGAGGTAGGCAGATCACAAGGTCAAGAGATGGAGACTATCCTGGCCAACATGGTGAAACTCTGTCTCTACTAAAAACACAAAAAAATTAGCTGTGCGTGGTGGTATGCGCCTGTAGTCCCAGCTACTCAGGAGGCTGAGGCAGGAGAATCACTTGAACCCAGGAAGCACAGGTTGCAGTGAGCCGAGATTGTGCCACTGCACTCCAGCCTGGCAATAGAGCAAGACTCCATCTCAAAATAATAATAATAATAATGTTTTTTTGTACATTAAGGTCCCTGACTTAACCATGATTCAAATTACAATTTTTCAAATTTGATGGTTCAAAAGCAATACGTATTCAGTAGAAACTGTACTTCAAACACATATAACCGTTGTGTTTTCACTTTCAGTACAGCAGTCAATAAATTACATGAGATATTCAACGCTTCATTTTAAAATAGCTTTGTGTTAGATGACTTTGCCTGGCCCTTAATGAAGGCGCACCGCCACCATACAGCCAGAAATCCGGGCCTCTTCCTCAGCTGCTGCTCCTTGTTGCACAGCCCTGCTGCCAGACACCAATCTTCCTAATTCGATCTCTGCTGCCCTCTTGGGGCTCCTCTCCAGGCCTGCCATGCACCTTGTTCAGGTTATCATCCCCTCTCACCTGGATCCCTCACACCGCTGGTCTCCCTGCGCTGGTGTCCACAATCGTTACTGACCTATAAAAATAACTGACGCTGGCCAGGCACGGTGGCTCACACCTGTAATCCCAGCACTTTGGGAGGCCGAGGCGGGCAGGTCACGAGGTCAGGAGATCGAGACCATCCTGGCGAACACGGTGAAACCCCGTCTCTACTAAAAATACAAAAAAATTAGCCAGACGTGGTGGCGGGCGCCTGTAGTCCCAGCTTCTCGGGAGGCTGAGGCAGGAGAATGGCATGAACCCAGGAGGCGACGGAGCTTGCAGTGAGCGGAAATTGCGCCACTGCACTCCAGCCCTGGGTGACAGACGAGACTTCGTCTCAAAAAAAAAAAAAGAAAAAAAAACTGATGCTGCTACTTGATGCTTGTGGCCCTGGTGATCAAGTCCAAGTTCCTCACACAGCACACAACCCCCCGCCCCCCGCCAGGGGACATCCTGCCTCTAGGCGCCTTCCCAATGAACATGAACATTTTCAATTCTTCCCCAAGTGGAATCCCCAACCACCCTGGACCAAGCTCATCCATCGCATCTGAAAGACAAGACCACAGCAGCCAAGATCCTGACCCTAAGGGTTTGGAAAATGAAAGAGCGCTTCCACCAGCCTCATCCTGAGCATCATGACCAACTACGGAAGTTGCCTTTAGTTCTGAACGGGGCAACTCTTCCATCTCCACTGCCCCAAATCTCTGCTTGGTGACTGCTCAACTGCTGAAAGCAGCAGCTGGCTGAAGCCAGACACCAGAGTGAGCGTTTTCTTAAAGAATCTAGAAACGTGAGCGCTTAGAACACCAAAGGGACAGCTACAGTCTTCCACGTTTTCCCTAAAAAGAAGGAAATCTGGTGACCTGCCTGGAAGAAACGGAAATCTGCACTTCCAGGTTCACCCCTTGCTCCTGGACTGGCAAAGAGCTCACCTACCAGCAGAGCCTGCTAATGCCAAGCACACAGCACGTGCATGCCAGGCACTGGCCAAAGTGCTTGATGAGTCTCCGCCCGCAGGTGCACTTACCCACTCTTATCACTAACAGCAGAGGATGCTGCACTACAAGAGGCTGAGCAGCATTCCGGGACTTGGGAGCTGGCAAGGGCAGGATGGAACCAACTCCGCTGATTCCAGGGTTGCACTGCTGGCCACCACACCAGGAGAAGCACCCCTGCCCGGGGCTCTGGCAGCCCACATGGAGCACTCACCACCACGAAGCTCTGTCTGGACCCAAGCCCAGGCTCCCTCCCCAGGGCAGGGTAGCATGGCCACGTTCTAGGGACACAGCCAGGAACACCCAACAGTCTAAGAGAATAGTTAGAGCTGCCCACCCAAGCCTCCCACCCTTTCCTGAGCTACAGTAATAACAGTAACTTAGCACCCAGACCTCCTGCAAGGAATAAGGGACGAGATTACAGAGAGAGTGCCCATCAGCTCCTGGCACACAGCAGTGCTCAGTCAGGAGTAGCAGTCATTACCACAAAGCCTGGCTTCCTGCACCGACAGGCCAGGGGCTCTCGACAGACAGTGCCAAAGACATCCTGCCACAAATACCAGGAGGCTTTGCCACTTCTTGGTCTCACAGCAGACAGCCTTTAGGGTCAAGCCCATCCACCACCCTGGGGTGCCCTCACCCTCACCCGACAGGAGTGCAGGTGTGAGAAGCATGGCTGTTGGCCAAGGTGTGAGCATCAAACTCTGGGGAGCACCCCTAAGGATGACGCTGGGGAGGACTGCAGAGGAAACCACACCTTCACATCTGGAGAGTATTGGTTTTACCTTCAATCTCCGAACTGCTCAGATAAACAGAGTGAAAGGAGGGATGAAAATGTGGAGTGAAGGGAGAACTTGAGACCTTACAGACAGAAAAGAGTAGGTTAGGCTGGGTGCGGTGGCTCACGCCTGTAATCCCAACACTTTGGGAGGCCAAGGTGGGAGGATCACTTGAGGCCAGGAGTTTGAGACCAGGCTGGGCAAAAGAGTGACACCCTGTCTCTATATAAAATTATTTAAAAACAGGAGATTAAAAAGCAAAAAAAAAAAAAAAAAAGGTCGGGTACAGTGGCTCACGCCTGCAATCCCAGCACTTTGGGAGGGTGAGGCAAGTGGACTACCTGGTTAGGAGTTCAAGACCAACCTGGCCAACGTGGTGAAACCCCGACCCTACTAAAAATACAAAAATTAGCCGGGCATGGTGGCGGGCGCCTGTAGTCTCAGCTACCCAGAAGGCTGAGGCAGGAGAATTGCTTGAACCTGGGAGGCGAAGGTTGCAGTGAACCGAGAACGCGCCACTGCACTCCAGCCTGGGCGACAGAGCCGAGAGAAAGGGAGACTAAGCATCCATGGAGTTACTTTTGGGGAAAGCAAAGTGTAAGTTTCCCTGGCTTTACTGCAGATAAGGGATTGACACCTAAATACCCTTAACTGCAGTAAAGCCAGAGACCTTAAGAATGCTCTGAAGGAAGGCCGGGCGCGGTGGCTCAAGCCTGTAATCCCAGCACTTTGGGAGGCCGAGACGGGCGGATCACGAGGTCAGGAGATCGAGAGCATCCTGGCTAACACGGTGAAACCCCGTCTCTACTAAAAAAATACAAAAATCTAGCCGGGCGAGGTGGCGGCGCCTGTAGTCCCAGCTACTCAGGAGGCTGAGGCAGGAGAATGGCGTGAACCCGGGAGGCGGAGCTTGCAGTGAGCCGAGATCCGGCCACTGCGCTCCAGCCTGGGTGGCAGAGCCAGACTCCGTCTCAAAAAAAAAAAAAAAAAAAAGAATGCTCTGAAGGAAACATCACATGTTCAGTCAATTTGATATTACATGTGTACAGACAACGTTCCAGATACCTGGAGACTACCCTCTTCTCTGTGTTCTTCCAGTTTCTATCCAAAAATTTGGATCTGCTACAAAGCCAAGCACACAGAAACACTCTGGGAGAGGGGAAGAGCTGGGGGATTAGAGCCAAGCGGACATACCCCTCCCTGCAAATAGGATGTGTGTAGGGGTGCCGTCCTGACGAGGGGGTTAAAGTGTCCGCTGTCTAAAGGATTCCTCCCACTCTGATGGATGGCCGTTAAGTATTTCAAAAGGTGATTCCAACCTGCAAGGCCAATACCGTCTCGAAAAGGGACCTTAGAGGTCTCACTGCTTGCCACGGGGGTGGGACCCTTTCCTCAAGGCTTTTATAACTCTCCATCCCTTTTCTGGGAGAGGGCACTGGCACAGGCGTCCCCTGCACCATGCCCGGGATGTTACCTCGCTTGAACTCCTCCAGGACAGCGTCCAGCTTGGTGTCGTTGAAGACGAAGTGGAGCGGATGGTTGTAGAAACGAGTGATGGTGCTGAGCGGCGTGCAGTCTTCGGGATCCACGAAGGCCAAGTCCTTGAGGTAGAGCATGTCCACGATGTTGGAGCGCTCCTCCTCGTACACGGGGATGCGCGTGTGGCCGCTCTGCATGATGCTGGCCAGGACGCCGAAGTCCAGCACGGTGCTGGCGTCCAGCATGAAGCAGTCTTCGAGGGGCGTGAGCACGTCCTCCACGGTCCGGCAGCGCAGCACGCCCTTGCTGAGATCGCTGTAGGGGTCGCCGCCGCCGCGCGCCAGCTCCAGCACCCGTTCCCGCAGCCGCCCGGGCCGCGCTGCCAGCTCCAGCAGCTGCCCCACGGGCAGCGCCACGGGCAGAGTGAGGAGGACCGCCAGGCGGCTGAGGCTGAGCGCGCGTGGCGCCAACACCAGCGTCCAGCGACCGCTCACGGCGGCCGGCACCACCTCGCCCACCAGGAACACGAGCCCCGCGCTGCCCAGCACAGCAGGCACCGCACGCTGGCCGGCCGCGCGGTACAGCAGCACCGCCAGCGCCGCCTGCGCCAGGCTGGCCAGCAGCAGCAACGCGCCCAAGGCGCAGCCGGCCCAGCGACGCGCGGGCTCCAAGCGCCGCGCCGCCGCACGCTCCGCCTCCAAGCCGCTCTCGCGCAGCACCTGCACCTCCGCCGGCGCCAGCGCCAGCGCGCTCAGCTGCAGGCCGCGCGCCAACGCTGCCAGCGCCAGCAGCCCGGCCGCCCCCAGGCCCAGAGCCCAGGGAGGCGCCGCCTCCTCTGCCGCCCCGCCACCCGGCTCCACGCGCACCGCCAGCAGCGCCGAGTGCGGGCGAACGGCCTCGGCCCGCAGGCGCAAGCGCAGCAGCGCGTGCCACTCGCCCGCGGGGGCGGCCGCCTCCTCCCGGCAGCCCGCCCCCTCGGGGGCCACCCATGACCAAGAGCTGTTGGCGAAACCCGGGCCGAAGAGGCGCAGGAGGAAGGTGGCGTCCGGCGTGTCCCGCGCCGCCCCTCCGCGTACCCACCCCGCGCCCGCCGCTCCATCCTCCTCCAGACAGAAGCGCAGCACTCGCGGGCCCGGCGCGGCGTCCCCCGCGGCGTTGCCCAGGCAGAGCGCGGCGAACAACCAGCCTAACAGACCCGCCGCCGCTGCCGCCGCCGCCATCGCCCGCCGCCCCCTCTCGGCCTCTCGCGCAGCCTACCCCGCTCGCCCCGCGCCTCCCAGGACCAATCGTTGCCGGTCTTCGCGCTTCTTTGGCCAATAGGCGGTGGGCGGGGGCGGGCCCCAAGGTCGGACTAGGCTGCGCCGGGGAGTAAACAAGCGGCCGCTAGGGGCGGGCCGGGGGCGTGGGGCTCTGGGCCCGGCGGTGTCTGCGGCAGCTGCGGATGCGCGGGGTGGCAGTGGCCGGGAGAACGCGGGGCGGCGGGCAGGGCCTCCCAAGCCCGGCTGTCCTCGGCCCGCGCGCGGCGCCCGGAGTCCCATCCTCCCGAGGCTGTCTCCCGCGCCCGGAGGCCGGGCCAATGCTCTGGGAAGTTCCCGGCTCGGGAGCGGAGCTGCCGCTCGGAAGAACCTTGGGTCCTGGCGCGCCTGAAGTTAAAGACCAGACGGAGAGTTAAATGTGCGAGAGATGTGCCTTTTTCTTAGGAAAGACCCCCGGGTAGTAGAAAGGTTTTCGACGCGCCGACCTATGGGGCTAAGAGGACTGAAGTAAGAACCAGGGACTGAGCGCCCGGAGGTTAAGTTTATGGAAGATGTTCATCGCTCCGGACCCTGCTAGAGGTCTGGGGACGTCGGACACAGCCCCTGCGGTCCCGCCGCGGACCCCGTGATCAATACGCAGACACAAAATCACTACCGCCTGGAATCTGGACAGCTACCTCAAGTTATTAGTATCTTACAGGAGCAGAGTGCAGCTCAGACTTAGCGTGCGTGCTGGGTCCCGACGCCACCGGCCTGCCACCCAGGTCAGCGTCCCAGTCACACGAGGAGGCGGCAGTTCTGTCAGGAATGACTACATCTGGTGATTCCACTTCTCATAGCGCGCCGCTGGGAGAATACCACCTCGGGACTAACAAGATCTATTCCAGAGGATCCTCACTGCTGAAGCGATTTTAGAAGACAGTGTGGTCTGTTGACAGTATGGAGGTTCTTTACCCATTAGTTATAATCTGTATGTGATTGGAAGGAAACAGACCAACTGCTAACACCTCTATAGATGTTCAGATTCAGTAATCTTTGTGTTTTTCTCTACACTTTTGTTTTTTCAAATTTCCTAGCACAGGAAGACTTTGACTTACTGCGCATGTCATTTTAAATGACCTTTATAAAGACTATAGAAACAATTTCCTATGTCATGAAAGTAACAATCAAAAAAAGTATGCACATTGTGGCCACAAAGTAAAACGTGTGGAAGGTAATGTGCAAAAAAAAAAAAAATGAGTAAGCTAGTGGTGAATGGCCAACGAAAAAGACTTGGTAAAAAACGTTTTAAAAGATGGTACTAGTGGGCCGGGCTCGGTGGCTCACGCCTGTAATCCCACCACTTTGGGAGGCCGAGGCAGGCAGATCACGAGGTCAGGAGATCGAGACCATCCTGGCTAACACGGTGAAACCCCGTCTCTACTAAAAATACAAAAAATTAGCCTGGTGTGGTGGCGGGCGCCTGTAGTCCCGGCTACTCGGGAGGCTGAGGCAGGAGGATGGCATGAACCTGGGAGGCAGAGGTTGTGGTGAGCCAAGATCGTACCACTGCACTCCAGCCTGGGCGACAGAGCGAGACTCCATCTCAAAAAAGAAAAAAAAAAAGATAATAGTGTATTTTTAGAAGGTGGTAACAGTGTCTCCTCTGCATTGTAAACCCAGAGCTGTGGCCAGGCCAATGGGGCATCTCCGTGTGCTCGAGTTTTCATTATCCAGATGATGATCTGTGCCTTTTGAGTTTACCTTAGTTTTGCAGATTACAGAGTAAAGCCGCCAGCAGAAGCAATAAAGACATTACTGGGCCTTTCCACTGGATCATCAGCATGCCTCTGAAGAAAAAACAAAAGAGCAAACATTACAATAGATTCAGCTCCTTTAGTTCTCACTTCTGTCTCCAAGTCAAGATAAAATACTGACATTGAATGAGAATGGATGACATGCTTGAAATGAGTCATGTTGACCGGGCGCGGTGGCTCAAGCCTGTAATCCCAGCACTCTGGGAGGCCGAGACGGGCGGATCATGAGGTCAGGAGATCGAGACCATCCTGGCTAACACGGTGAAACCCGGTCTCTACTAAAAAATACAAAAAACTAGCCGGGCGAGGTGGCACGCACCTGTAATACCAGCTACTTGGGAGGCTGAGGCAGGAGAATGGCACAAATCTGGGAGGCGGAGCTGCAGTGAGCCGAGATTGGGCCGCTGCACTCCAACCTGGGCGACAGAGCGAGACTCCATCTCAGAAAAAAAAAAAAAAAAAGAAATGAGTCATGTGCCTGAAGAGTCATTAACTAAGAACAGTTCCAGAGGAAAGCCAGGAAAAACTCCCCATGGATTGAGACAGAGCTCTCATCTTTGACATGTTATTTTTTCCTTGTCTCAGGCTTCTTTGAAAACAACCAACCTAGGCCGGGCACGGTGGCTCAAGCCTGTAATCCCAGCACTTTGGGAGGCCGAGACGGGCGGATCACGAGGTCAGGAGATCGAGACCATCCTGTCTAACACGGTGAAACCCCGTCTCTACTAAAAATACAAAAAACTAGCCGGGCGAGGTGGCGGTGCCTGTAGTCTCAGCTACTCGGGAGGCTGAGGCAGGAGAATGGCGTGAACCCGGGAGGCGGAGCTTGCAGTGAGCTGAGATCTGGCCACTGCACTCCAGCCTGGGTGACAGAGCGAGACTCCGTCTCAAAAAAAAAAAAAAGAAAACAACCAACGTATAACTAACTTCCTGGGAATAAAGCTTCAGGTAGAAGAAAATTTGATGAAACCTGGAAAACATAAGTGGTCATTTACATTGTCAGTACACAAAGATACAAAAAAATCCAGTATGGGGCACGCAAAGCTGCTCCTGGAGTGGTTTTCCATTTGCAGTGGAGGCCTCAACAGTCCTTCACCATCTTCTCCTGTGGCTGTGCCATTCTTTACCCCACCCCTGGTTGGCATCAATGGAGACATAGCCACTTGACTTTCAGACTATTTTTGGTCCTCCCTGGGTCATTTTCCTTCGTGTTCTTTTGGATCAAGACATTTCCATGTTATATCTAAATATTTATTCTTGAGTTTTAAACCCACTGGCTACTTCCTGCTTATCTCTCAAGCCTTAGCTCATATGCTGGTCCCTCCGAGTGATCTTCCTTGACCTTCTTGACTAGGTTGGTTCAAGGTTATTGGAACTATGTGCTCTCCCCACATCATCCAGTACATCCCCTATTGTAACATGTATTCACTTATTCATTCAACAAGTATTTCCTGCATCGAGTCCCTGCAATGTACCAGGTACTGTTCTAGTGTTGGGACTGTAGTGGGAATAAAATTAAGTCCCTATCCTTGTGGGGCTAGAATCTAGTGCAAGGACAATAGAAAATACCAACGTCTATATTTTAATATCTGGTAGTAAGTGCTATGGAGGGAAAAAGGCAAGATAAAGAGACAGATGCTGGGGTGATGCTGATTGAGATGAGCTAATCAGGGAAGCCTTCTCAAGGAGATGGCGTTTGAACTGAGGCTTAAATGAAACAAGGGGTGAGCCTCACCAAGACATAGGAGACGTGGCCCAGGTCAGGGAGACAGCAAACGTCCCCCTTGGGGACTAAATTCACAGAGGGGTTGGTAGTACCTGGCGTGCGACAGGGGCTTAAACGTGTGGAACAGATGGATGAAGATAATTTACAAATCTTGCCCTAGACACAAACATTTGCCTGTGTACCCCTTTTATCTGGAATATCCTCTTTTCTTTGTTGCCTACCTAGATGCCCCCAGTTAGTCTACTCCATTAAACTTTGCATGCTTGGAGCCCCTGGTCTCAGCACCCTCAGTCGCACAAGCCGGCCTGCAGCACCTATACAGCACCATAGGAGTCCCCTGCAGAGCTGCGACTTCGAGTGGGTATAGTGACGGAACTCAAGTCCTTCAAGGGATGAGCACTCCAGCTTTGAAACCACAACCAGCCTGTAAGTGTGGACGAAAAGGCAGCTGCATGTTATAAAACAGTATCACTCATACTTTCGGATCAAGCTTCTTTCAGTCCCATGGGTAGGAAGGAGGGGCAATTTGCTGAAGCCCACTGCCCTTCCAGTACTCACAAGCCAAGGGCCCGGTGGGACCTGTTTCACAGGACTCATGCTCATGGCAGCTGAGCACATCTGTCCTATATGTCTGCCAGCAGCCACGACCCTCTCCTGTGATGACAGCCTTGACGCTATTTAGAAACTCCATTTCTGATTGCATCTCACTGCTGAATGGTCCTGGAATCCTTTATTGGCCCTTGCCCCGTCACAAGAGAGAGCCAGCCACAGCCACTTTTATCTTGACAACATACTAAATAGTGACAGAACAAACAGGAAAGTTGTAGACTCACCAGGATTTATACATATTTCATTTTTTATTACCAATCAAAAATAAATTCCATGTATCGTTTAGCAAATATTATCATTGTTTTGTGACAAAAGACACAAGAGTCGTAACAACAAAACTCCCCGAGAGTCAAACTCATAACGCCAAAATAAATCACAAAAATATACAAATTAAAATATTATGCAAAATAAATATGGCGGCTGTGACCTGCCTACCCATTTGGATGCCATTTGCAAAGGTCTCCCTTACACAGAAGACACAGCGGGCGGGACAGTTCCAGGGTATGGCTCATCCCAGGAACCAGAGGTTGAAATAGGAAGTGAAAAATTGCACTGGGAAGAGGAAGTCATCAGACCAACAACATTTGGAAATGATGATGACCCTCTGTGAGAAGGGATGATCAATGGGCCAGGGAAGAGGAGGGTCGGCCAGTTGGCGGTAACCGTGTGCACAGAGGTCACTGTGGCGGTGTGTACACCTGCCCCTTTTGCTTCCCACACCCCCACCAATGTCTTCTGCGCCACCTGGCAGTCAGGGCTCTGCCAGCTTCCAAAAGGACTCGGGAGCAAGCTGCTCCTGGAGAAGACTAAGGGCTTTCCCCCAATAGGGAACAAAAGTCTGGTGTCTTTTTTCCTTACAGTTGAGAACCCACGGGTGTCACCACCTTCTCTCCAGGCTTCCAGGAGTCAGTTCTATGGCTAGGAGACCTCAGACTGGCCAGGGGTAGGCGTACTTGGTGCAAGACAATCCCTGGTCCTAAGAGTTAGGATTCTCTAGGCACCTGGAGAGCAGGGCACTTGGGGTGAGGAAAGGAGTGAATAAATAATCCTCAGGCGGAAGGCCTGCCGTTTCACCGGCCAGGCTCTCAGGACCCAGCTCCTGCTGCACCCAGCAGAAGGGCCAACGTGGACCTTGGTCCCACAGCCTCCCCGACTCTGGGAAACCTGGAGTTCTGCAGCAGGGCCTGATTCAGCCCCAGGGAAGAGGCGCCAGGGAAGCAGTTCACATGGGGGCAGAGCTCTCGGTACAGTACTACTAACTTCAGCAAGGGCAGGACGACCTCTCACACTAGGATCGCACCTGTGAGAAAGCAGGGTTGCAAGCTGCATGCCTTTAGGAGGAGCTGTCCTCTCCTGAGGTTCCATACGTGGGTGGAGAAGGCCAGGTGAGCCTTGCCAGCCGCACAGGAACGGACATAAAGAACCTGCTTCTGTGGCTTCCCACACGTCCTCTCGTCCCCATCCCCAAGATGGACTGAGGCTTGGGGGTTGGAAATAAGGAATCTGGGAAAAAGGCTTCAGTCAACAAGTCAGCCTTGACTCTCATTGTGGGGCGGGGGTGGTACTGACTGCTAACAACGCAGATGCCGATGACTGACAGTTCCTTCCGGAACCAAAAGGAAGAACCCAGACAAGTCACCTCCAACGTCGATGCCCTCCTGCCGAGGGGGAACCTTTGGTAAAAGTGAGGGCAGGGCCTGGGGAGCAGGGGTGAGCAATCGAAGGCCTGAGACCCTGCCTAACACTTGAGTCTGCCCTGTCACAAAGGGGCCAGTTGTCCAAAGGGCTGGATGGGAGGCAGGGTGGGGAGGTGTCTGTCCTCAGCCGAGTCCTGACTCACCAGGAGAGGCTGTCGGCAGAGTTCTAGGAGATTTCTGGGTACAGCGGTTGACAGCAGATGTGCTCCTCTCCATAGCTCGGATTATCATGTCCCTGATCAGAGCTACCCAGGAGCTCTTGGCCTCAGCATTGTCAGATAAGCTACGGCGCAGGTGCCCAGGCAGCTAATCTCCATGCCATTTGGTTCTTTGCTTCCTGTGAAGAGCTGTCTTCCTTCCAAGAGATAAGCCTCCGCTGGCAGGCTCTGGGATCCCACCTCCGGAGGAGGAAGAGGAGGTGGAAGGGAGAGCTCCCTCAATCAGGGATACAAGCTGGAAGGCCATGGCTGGGAGCAGATCATGTCCACTGCTTCCCAGGACAAGAAACCCTTCTTCTTTTATAGTTCTTAGGAAAAAAAAAATTTTTAAATAAAGTTCCTTAACCCTGTCTTCCCTTCCCGAAATGATATTTAAAAAGAAGAGCAATGAGCCTAGTTTAGAAATACTCTCAGTAAAAAACAGCCTTTGCTCATGGTAGCTGGCCCACTGCCCCACCTATCCAGGGCTGGACAGTGCCACCTCAGAGCTACTCACAGGTCCCTGGCAGAGGCCAGATCCCCCACAGGCTGGGGGCCATCTGGCTGCTCAGTCAGACAGGCTATCTATCTGCATCCTTACTGGACTAACAGGTTCCCTCTCTTCATGTGGGCCCACTGGGGAGGCCCCCGCAGGGTAGGCGGGGGGCCCCGGGCCCTCCTGTCAGATGGCACTCTCGTGGGAGGCTTTGTGCAGCAAGGAGTTACGCTCGTTGAGAAGAGTTGTGGTCTCATCCACCACGGGCAGCTCAGACTTCTCGGCCAAGTTCTCCATGTGGGTGGTGCACCCGTCTATGGGAAACTGAGGGCTGTTCTCCATGCGTGAGGCCAGCAGCCCGTTCTGGTACTGCTGCCGAGTGATCTGCATGAGGAAGGGATGAGTTCATGGAGAGAGGGGCTGGGAGGCAGACCCTATCACCAGGCCTGGAGAAACAGAGCCAGGATTGAGGCTGTGAGTTGAGGGAGAACATGACCAGTCAGGGTCTCTGGAAGCCCTTACAAAGAACAAGGTGCACAAACAAGAGGAGAAAGCACCTCAGGGCTGGGCATGGTGGCTCACACCTGTAATCCCAGTGCTTTGGGAGGCTGAGGCGGGTGGATCGCTTGAGCCCAGGAGTCTCAAGCCAACCCGGGCAACACAGTGAGACCCCATCTCTATAAGGAAAAAAAAACCCCAAAGCCACATGCACACCTGTCGTCCCAGCTACTCAGGAGGATGAGGTGGGAGGAATCCTTCAGCCCAAGAGTTCAAGGCTGGAGTAGGCTATGATCACACCACCGCATTCCAGCCTGGGCAACAGAGCCAGACCCTGTCTCCAGAAGAAAAAGGCATCTCGGGTTTGGGCCCACCATGCTGGGTTTGGTGGATTAAAGGAGTAGCTGATTCCTGAGCAGAAGATGGCACTGCCCAGACAAGGCGGTGGGGCACTCACCTTGATGTACTGCAAGTCCACAAGGGCCCGAACGCTGAAGTCAGAGATGTACTGGCCCAGGACAGAGCTGCCGAACTGGTTGCTGCTGCCTGCCAAGGTTGATGCAGTTGAGATGTCCGTGCGGTCTGGGTAACTGAGGGAGGCTGAGCGGCTGAGTGGGGTGGGGTGGGCTGGGGAACGGTCTGCAGAGAGAGCAGAAGTTGTCATGCCAAAGGCCACTCTGGTGCCCACTTTCACCCTCCTGTCTGACCTCATCCCATGGAAGGCCAGGGACACCCCACCCAGGAATAGGAAGTCATTCTTAGGGACAAACAGAAGCATGTAGAAGGTCTGAAGGTCTGACTGCATAAGGTCTGACTTCATTAAAGCAAATGAATTAGTTTGTTTAGAACTGTTGTGCAACAAGTATTAAAAAGTCTACCAAAACAAATCAACCAAACAGAAAATAAAAACCACAGACACAGAAAGTTTATGGTTACAGAATCTCTTGTTTCCCACAACAACCAATCAGTCAAGGCAACACAATGATCACCCTAGCAGGAGAGACAAACTGCCATCCTTAGGCTGGGCACAGTGGTTCACATTTGTAATCCCAGCACTTTGGGAGGCTGAGGCAGGAGGATCACCTGAGGTCAGGAGTTGGAGACCAGGCTGGCCAACATGGTGAAACCCTGTCTCTACTAAAAATACAGAAATTGGCCAGGCATGGTGGCAAACACCTGTAATCCCAGCTTCTTGGGAGGCTGAGGCAGGAGAATTGCTTGAACCTGGGAGGGATGTTTTAGCGAGCCAAGCTCGCACCACTGGACTCCAGCTTGGGTGACAGAGCGAGACTCTGTCTCAAAACAAACAAGCAGACTGCCATCCTTGTCTCAATACCAGTTTATATCAAGTGACATAAACTGCATACTTTTAAATTAAAAAATGCATTGAAAGGAAGAATGTATAGTTTGTACTCTCTCATTGTGAATACACGCCCCACACATAAGATGCCCTGTCACACCTTTTTGAGACAGTCTCGCTCTGTCACCCAGGCTGGAGTGCAGTGGCATGATCTTGGCTCACTGCAACCTCCGCCTCCCAGGTTCAAGCGATTCTACTGCCTTAGCCTCCTGAGTAGCTGGAATTACAGGGGCCTACCACCATGCCTGGATTATTGTTTTTTCTTTCTTTCCTTTTTTTTTTTTTGAGACGGAGTCTTGCTCTGTCACCCAGGCGCATGCCACCATGCCTGGGTAATGTTTTTTGTATTTTTAGTAGAGATGGGGTTTCACTGTTAGCCAGGATGGTCTCGATCTTCTGACTACCGGTGATCTGGCTGCCTCAACCTCCCAAAGTGCTGGAATTGTAGGTGTGAGCCACTACACCCTGCCAGCCCTGTCACCTCTTAAAATGCTCTTATCGGGGGCTGGGCGAGGTGGTTCACATCTGTAAGCACTTTAGGAGGCCGATGTGGGGAGACTGGATTGCTTGAGCCTGAGTTCAAGACCAGCCTGGGCAACACAGCAAAATCCCATCTGTACAAAAAAGACAAAAATTAGCCAGGCATGGTGGCTCTTGCCTGTGGCCCCAGCTCCTTAGGTGGCTGAGCTGGGAGGGTCACCTGAGCCTGGGAGGCAGAGGTGGTAATGGGCCGAGATTGCACCACTACACTCTGTTCCCCCCGCCCTCCCAGCCAAGAAAAGAAAATGCTTTTATGGAGTCAAAAGTGTGTTTTGCATGTAACCTACTCAGCATGAAGCACAGCCCTGCCCAATTCCACCTGCCACCCAGCCAGCCTGGCCGGTGGGGGCGGCAGGCACTTCTCCCCTCTCATGACGCAGAGTTGTAGCAATCTCCAATAAGGAAGAACGGGCTTCTTATTTTGAAAAACAAACTGCTTGTTCAAATGATATACGTTACTGTATATCATTAATCTGTTTTGGAGAACACTTAGGAAACCGTGAGATGCACAAAGAAGTTAATTGTGAAGGCATGCAGGATCGTTTTAAACCAACAGGAAGCCGACTAAGCTGATTCGCTTTGTTAACTACTAAGTTACTAAGTTAGCCATTCTAACAAATTGCCAAGTGAAGAGAACATACTGGATCTAGTGACTCAATGACCAATACAATTTTTAACTAAGTGAGACTAAATTGAGTAATACTCTATCTTTGTGCTTAAGCTTTAATTTTTATTTATAGTTTCTCCGGAAACTGGCCATTCTATGATGAGGCTGTGGTATTCCAATGCAGGAACAGGAAATATTTTAGAGGATCATTAGAGGATCATGTGCAAGCATCTAACGAGTAACACCTCTGATTAGGTTCTAGGAAAAGCAGAAATACTAGGGGTATTACTTAATACATCACATTAGCTATCTGAATGATGGAATGCTTTTAATTTTAATGCTTCCTAACACTCTAAAAACAGGAATTTTATTTTTAAAATAAACTATTTTCTTTTTAAACTGAATTTATTTTATTATTATTATTTTTTAAAGGGTCTCGCTATGTTACCTAGGCTGGTCTCAAACTCCTGGGCTCAAGCAATCCTCCTGCCTCAGCCTCCCAAAGTGCTAGGATTACAGGAATGAGCCACCAAGCCTGGCCAAGAAACTGAATTTAAAACCAACACAGGCCGGGCGCGGTGGCTCAAGCCTGTAATCCCAGCACTTTGGGAGGCTGAGACAGGTGGATCACGAGGTCAGGAGATCGAGACCATCCTGGCTAATACGGTGAAACCCTGTCTCTACTTAAAAATACAAAAAAAAACCTAGCCGGGCGATGAGGCGGGCGCCTGTAGTCCCAGCTACTCGGGAGGCTGAGGCAGGAGAATGGCGTAAACCCGGGAGGCGGAGCTTGCAGTGAGCTGAGATCTGGCCACTGCACTCCAGCCTGGGTGGCAGAGCAAGACTCCGTCTCAAAAAAAAAAAAAAAAAAAAAAACCAACACAAATTAGTGACATGGGCCGAATGTGATGGCTCACACCCATAATCCCAGCACTTTGGGAGGCCAAGGCAGGCGGATCACCTGATGTCAGGCGTTTAAGACCAGCCTGGCCAATATGACAAAACCTTCTCTCTACTAAAAATACAAAATTTGGCCAGGCCAGTGGCTCACGCCTATAACCCCAGCAGGTTGGGAGGCCGAGGCGGGTAGATCACGAGGTCAGGAGTTCAAAACCAGCCTGGCCAACATGGTGAAACCTCATCTCTACTAAAGATACAAAAAATTAGCCAGGGGTGGTGGTGCATGCCTGTAATCCCAGCTACTCGGGAGGCTGAGGCAGGAAAGTCGCTTGAACCCGGGAGGTGGAGGTTGCAGGGAGCCAAAATCGCACCATTGCACTCCAGCCTGGGCAACAGGGCCAAGACTCCACTTCAAAAAAAAAAAATTAGCCGGGAGTGGTGGCACACACCCGTAGTCCCAGCTACTTGGAAAGCTGAGGCAGGAGAATCACTTGAACCCAGGAAGTGGAGGTTGCAGTGAGCCAAGATCACACCACTGCACTCCAGCCTGGGCATTGCAAGACATCATATCAAAAAAAAAAAAAAAAAATTAGTGACGTGACCTATTAATATTAGAGGTCTGGTCAGGTGCAGCGGTTCACGCCTGTAATCCCAGTGCTTTGAGAGGCTGAGGTGAAGGGAGTCTAGGAGTTTGAGACCAGCCTGGACAACATAGTGAGACCCCCATCTCTACAAAAAGTTAAAAAAAAAAAATTTGCCCAGCATGGTGGCACCTGCCTGTAGTCCCAGCTACTTGGGAGGCTGAGGTGGGAGGGTTGCTTGAGCCTGTGAGGTTGAGGCTGCAGTGAGTTATGACTGCACCACTGTTTGCTCTCCAGCCTGGGTGGCAGAGAAACAACGTGTCTCTTAACACAAACAAACAAAAAAACAGAGGTCCTAGAAAAAATTCGCCAAAATCCATTTTGTCTCTGAGTGATGAAATTGTGATGCTTTTTAATTTTTTCAAGACTTTTTTTCTGGCCGGGCGTGGTGGCTCAAGCCTGTAATCCCAGCACTTTGGGAGGCCGAGACGGGCGGATCACAAGGTCAGGAGATCGAGACCATCCTGGCAAACACGGTGAAACCCCGTCTCTACTAAAAATACAAAAAACTAGCCGGGCGAGGTGGCGGGCGCCTGTAGTCCCAGCTACTTGGGAGGCTGAGGCAGGAGAATGGCGTAAACCCGGGAGGTGGAGTTTGCAGTGAGCTGAGACCCGGCCACTGCACTCCCTAATGACATAACCTTAAACACAGGGAAAGCTTTTTGGTTTTTTGCGTTAAAAAGTTTATATCATGGTATTATTTATAATAAAGATCCCCAGGAATATACACGAAGTGGAGAATTAATCAATGAGGGCACACCTGCTCTCAGGATTCAAATCACGAGTGCATCACCTCCTGGACGTCCATGAAACCAGAGTGAGCCCAGAGGCGGGGAGGGAGGCTGAGGTCACACTGGGGAGGTTTGAAAGGGACAGGGAGTAACTGCTTCTAAGTTACCTTTCCATCTACTTATTTATTTATTAAACAGAGGGCCAAAATAGCAGACTATACCTTGGAACAGTTCAGGCATAAGAAGGCCCGGCTGTACAAATGTAAAATGGAAATCCCCGGGCTGAGGTGATGGGTTTTTAGGGCTGTTGGGGTGTGGGGAGCTGAAAGATGCTGGTGCTGCTCCTGATGGGCACAGGCCACACCTGGCAAGACCAGCACTGTCCTGTGCCCTCTGTGGCCTGGGTGCACACGGGAATCCTAGCAAGCCTCAAGCTGAATGAGTCTGACCCCATTCCCACCGACTCCCTGGACAGGCGTCAGGAGCGTGACACGTCGGAGGCCAGAAGCAGCATATGGCAGTGGCCTTTCCTGAAAGACTTCCTGGTTGGAACACCACATTTTCATTGTAACCAGGAAAAAACAGAAATAATAATAATTGAGCTCGAACGCAACATTTTACATCAATTCTCTCACGTACTCTCCTGATAACTCTTAAGAAGGGGGTCCATGCATTGTTCCCATTTCACAGAGGGGAAAGCAGGGACAGAGACAGTGTTTAGCCAGCAACTGTGGAGGTGGCTCTTGAGTGGGCAGTCTGACCCAGGGCCATGCCCCTCATGGCCTTGCAGTTGCCTACTGGGCCAGCAGCTGAACGGGAAGCAAAGCTTATGAAGAAAGTTGGAAAGTCATTTTTTTTTTTTTTTTTTTTGAGACGGAGTCTCGCTCAGTCGCCCAGGCTGGAGTGCAGTGGCGCGATCTCGGCTCACTGCAAGCTCCGCCTCCCGGGTTCACGCCATTCTCCTGCCTCAGCCTCCCGAGTAGCTGGGACTATAAGCACTCGCCACCACGCCCGACTAATTTTTTTGCATTTTTAGTAGAGACGGGGTTTCACCGTGTTCGCCAGGATGGTCTCGATCTCCTGACCTCGTGATCCGCCCGTCTCGGCCTCCCAAAGTGCTGGGATGACAGGCGTGAGCCACCGCGCCCGGCCGAGAGTCTTTTAGAGAAAGCTGATGAGATGACAAGTCGCCCTGCCACGGTGTGTGGGTGGCCTGGGGCAGGAAGTGCTTACCCGCGGGGGTGCATCTCCTCTCGGCCGTGGAGGGCAGCAGGCTGGCCGGCACTCACTTGGCTGGGCCAGGAGCAACCCTCCACTCCCAGCCTATACTCTGTGTGTGTATGTGTGTGTGTCTGTGGGTGTGTATCTGTGTGTGGTATCTCTGTGTGTGTGTGTCTGTGGATGTGTGTATCTGTGTGTGGCATCTCTGTGTGTGTCTGCGGATGTGTGTATCTGTGTGTGGTATCTGTGCATCTCTGTGTTTGTGTGTCTATAGGTGTATCTGTGTATATATACCTGTGTGTGTGTGTGTGTGTGTGTGTATGCCTATGGGTGGGTGTTTCTGTGTGTGTATGTGTATCCTGGTGTGTCTATGGGTGTGTGTATCTGCGTGTGTGTGTTTCTGTGTGGGGTGTCTCTGTGTTTATGGGTGTCTGTAGTATCTCTGTGTGTCTGTGGGTGTGTGTCTCTGTGTGGTATCTGTGTGTGTCTGTGGGTGTGTGTGGTATCTCTGTGTGTCTTTCTGGGTATGTGTATCTATGTGTGTGTGTGTGGTGTGTGTGTGTATCTATGGGTGTATCTGTGTCTCTGTGTGTGGTATCTCTCTGTGTGTCTCTGTGTATGTGTGTCTGTGGGTGTGTATATCTGTGTGTGGTATCTCTGTGTATGTGTGTCTGTGGGTGTGTATATCTGTGTGTGGTATCTGTGTATGTGTGTCTGTGGGTGTGTATATCTGCGTGTGTCTCTGTGTATGTGTGTCTATGGGTGTGTGATCTCAAGGACTAAGAGACTTTTGGGGGCCCCTTCTAGAGCTGAGGCAGCAAAGCTGCCCAGAAATTGGGCCCCAGCCAAGCAGAGCCACTGAGGTCGGAGCCACTGAGGTCGGGCGACCAACACTAAACAGGCGGGCGCCCGGGTCCCTGTGGGGAGGTTAATGCAGTTGCAGTGTGCAGGCTCAGGCAGCAGGTGGCAGCGTGACCCTCAGCCATGCCACGTTACCTGTGAGCCAGCAGAGCAGGGAGTTCCGCTTGCCAGGCGGACACCCGACCTGGACTGAAGGCACTGGAGCAAAAGAGAAGGTCAGTGATGGGCACAGTCAGGAGACAGGACACGGAGCCACAGGCACAGGACAGAGGCAGACCTGACGGGGCCAGGCTGCTTTGGGCAGAGACGGGCCCAGTGGAGAAAGGGACGTGGCTCTGATGGGAAGGTGCTCAGGGCACAGCAATGAGCTCTGGGCAGAGATGGGCAGAAGCTGGCTGAGTATGCCCAGTCATCTCCCCTCCCTTCTGGCCACACTAAGTGGGAACAGAGAGACTACGGGTGGAGGGGCAGAGCCTGGGCCCTGACCAGGCCTCTGAGGCTTCATTGCACAAGCAGCGCCTGGGGGAAGCCTCCCGTGCCTGCCCGCCCTTCTGAACGAGATTTCCTCAAGCTGAACAGAGAACAGCTGCTCTTGGAGGCACAGGAAGTCCTCCCCAGGCCTCAGGCATCTGGCAGGGTCCACCTGCTCAGAGCCTCTCTCTGGGGCCCTGTCTGTCCCCTGCCCAGGGAGCCTGCCATGCCCCACTCATCTGGTGGTGGAGGGGCCGACGACATGGTGGATAAGCTGAGCTGGGTGTCAATATTCATGGGTGCCCTACCCCATTCCCCTCGGGGTCCTTTTTGTCAAAGGACAATGAGAGGCACAGCACAGAGCTTCTCTGGGAACTGCAGCACGTACCCCACTGGCGTGGCCTGTTCTCCAGCACCAAAGTGGACTTTCTCTCTCTACCCTGCAGCAACCTCGCCCCAGGACCGAAGGCTGGAGAGGAGCAAGGAGATGAGCTGGCGAGACCTGGGCCTGCAGGGCCTTGTCTGCGGGGCTCTGCGGGGAAAGCCTGAGCCACTCAGCACCAGAGAGGGCACTGGGGCGGCCAGAGTGGCGCGTCCCCGGACCTTCCATCACACCTCTCAGGGGGAGCCCAGTCTCCCTTCTGTCTGTCCCCAAGCCCCTTTATTCCATCAGAGCTGACCTCTAACCAAAACCCAGTAGCCGCGTCCCTCGGAAAGCCAAACCCATCTGTAGCCTGGCCTGGCAAACAGGCCCTCGCCTGGCTCCTGACCTCAGGCACTTTGGAACGCCCAGACTCCCTTCCTGTCCTCAGGAGCAGGGCCCTGGGCCTTCCTCCCCACAGGCCTCCTCCCCAGGCAGGCTGGTCTCCTCACCACCTCTGGACATGCCCTCCGCTGCCTCCCGGCCTTTGCTCTAAAATCCCTCTCTCCTCTCTTCCCCTCCAGTTTCTGGACCCCATCCAAAGGGGCAGCTCCATCTGCTCCTCCATACCACCCGCGCCGGGCCCTGGCGGCTCCCACCTCACAAGCCTCCCTCTGCCCCAGCCAGCTGGCTATGAGCTCTCGGGCCCACGCTCAGTTCTGGTGTCTGTCCATGGCTCCCCAGCTGCAGGGGGGCCAGAGTGCAGCACAGACCCTGCCCAACAACTCACCGGAGGGGACCGAGGTCAGGGCCATAGTCCCATAGTAGGAAAAGGCGCCTGTCTCAAACTTCATGTTCTCCTTCCCTGCCTCCACCTCTACCTTCCCCTGAAAAAACACAGGGCTGGGGTTAGAGACAGAGGGAGGGAGGAAAGAAAGGATGAGGCAGGAGGGGGAGTGAGGAACAAGGGATGGTGGGGCAGGAGGAAGGGCCGGTACTGGAGCCCTGGAGAGCTCAGGCGCCTGACCTGTGAGATGAAGGGAGAGCATAGCCTCTCCTTCAATCCTCTCAGGGAGAGGACAGCCACGTGGGGCAGGCAGGGCTGGAGGGCAGGTGACAGGCTCCCCAGGCCGGGAAGCTATGCACCTCCGCAGCAGGTGGGAAAGAGGGCCCGAGGGGTGCTGCGGTGCCAGGGGGAGCAGGCTGCAGGCCCAGGGCTGAGTGCGCTCACCTGCAGGATGAGGATGAAGTAGTCGGCCGGCTTATTTCGGGTGTACAGGTAATGGCGGGCGTAGTACTTATTATGCTCATCAAACTTGAGTTCCTGAATGACATCCGGGTACTTGAGCAGCCGCAGCAGGATCTTCTCTGATATCAGGGAGGGGCTAAACTGGGGGACCTCTGTAGGAGGACAGAGAGGAGACCTTACACGGGGCTGGCCAGGTGGCCCTAAAGCTCGATCACCGCTGTGCATCCACCCCAACCACAGTAGCCGCGCTGTGGTCAGACTCCCTCCCTGCTCGGCCGGCCCTCAGTTCTGCACCTCCCCGGGGAGGGAGCACGCTTGGCTTCTGACTGGTTGGACCCGAGGCTGCCTGCCTGCCTGCCTGGGCTTGAACAGTGGCTCCTGCAGGAACAGCACGTGACCTTGGGCAAATTACATAACCCGCATCTCAGTTTCCTCATCTGTAAAATGGGGGTAAAAGCTTCACAGGGTGGTTGTGAGGGCGAATGGGATAGCACGTGGACAGCGCTGAGTATATGTGACTATAGTTATTGCATCAGCATCAATATCCCACAGGAAAAATAATGGAGAGGGAATTACCATCCCTTTAGCAAGTAAGGGGTGGGAAGGAAGATGAACTGGGTGGAGTGGAGGAGGGGACAGAGCGGGCAGAACAGAACCTGTCACCCAAGTCCCCAACAGAGCTTTGAATCCGGGCTGAAAAGAGAGAAATGTCTCTGAACTAGAGGTGAATTCCTGCAGGAACCAGCACACGTCTGCAGAGGGGAGGGCCGGAGAGATGATAGCAGAGCTGGATGCAAGCTCCTCAGAGTGGGTGAGCGCACGAGGGGTTCAGCCGCACCCAGCAGGCCTGCAGAAGGGGAAGGATCCCTTCCTCCCATTCCACAAGCCCTGATGGGCCTGGCCAGCCTAGGGACCCACCTCAGTGGTTATTTTCTTTTTTGTTGTTTTTGAGACAGAATCTTGTTCTGTGGCCCAGGCTGAGTGCAGTGGCGCATTCAGAACTCACTGCAGCTTCAAACTCCTGGGCTCCAGCGGTCCTCCCACCTCAGCCTCCTGAGTAGCTGGGACCACAGGCATGCAACTGTCCCATCTCACAGCCTCCTGAGTAGCTGGGACTACAGGAGGGCACCACCATGCCTGGCTTTTGTATTTTTTGTAGAGATGGGGTCTTGCCATGTTGCTCAGGCTGGTCTTGAACTCCTGGGCTCATGCAATCCTCCTGCCTTGGCCTCCCAAAGTGCTGGGATTACAGGTGTGAGTCATAGTGCCTAGTCATTATTTCCCAAACTATTAACTATAATAACTGAGATGCTTCCTAAGTTTGCAGTAGCCACCCATTAATGGCAAACGAATTGCAGGGAGATCCTCGGGGGTGGAGTAGGCACCTGGCCCCTTCCAGGGGTGGCTGTGTTGTCTCTGCACCCCTCACCTGCTGCAGCCCTCGTCCTATGGGGGGAAAGTAGCCAGAGACCTAGGACTTCTCCCCCTGTGACCGTATTTCCACCAAGACCGGAAGGTCCTCCTCACGCTCCTACCTGTGGCTAGGAAGCGATGAGCAGCCAGGAGGAGCTGCGGGGAGATTTTCACTTTGAGCTCATTGTCTGTATCCTTGAAGGCGGAGAAGTCACGCTTGTTCTTCTCAGACACCCGCTTCCGGCTTCGGTTGTCAGCTGCCGGAGGAAGAGCGTGGAATGGAGCACACAGACCCCGGAGGACTCAGGAAGAGACCCGCCCCGCAACTCTGCTCTCCAGCCGCTAGTCCCACGCAGGAGCAGCGGGCTCTGGCTGGCAGGGTCCCGGGGTGACGCCAAGGCACGGAGGCCGAGGGTGAAGGCAGCCTCCGGGCAATGCTCTCAGTAACCTGCTCCCTGCTCACCGTGGCCAGTGCAGGGCACCTGGCCACCGGGCCTCGGGATGCTAGGCCTCCTGTGTCCTGCACTATGGCCCTTCCAGCTAGGGACACCAGGTTTCCATCCAAGCAGGAAAGGGGTCCTGAGCCCTGTGGAGGGCTGGACTCACTGTACATGTCGGACTCATCCAGGATCTCCGACTTGATGATCTCCTCGATCACGTCCTCCAGGGTGACCAGGCCCAGGACCTCGTAGAAGGGGTCACCCTCACCCTCGTTGTTCACCTTCTGCACGATGGCCAGGTGGGACTTCCCTGCGGGACAAAGAAGCAGGTCAGACAAGAGTCCAGAGGCCAGTCATGAGACTCCCTCAACCAAAACATTAACTCTAGATGTAGGGTCATAAGTCACCAGGATGGGGTCATGGTGGTTTTTCTCTTTTGCAACTTTCCTGACATTTCTACTACCAACAGACATTGCTTTTATGAAAAGGAAAACTGAAAGTAATTTTTAAAAGCATTTTGTTAAGGACCGCTTTTTTGTTTTTCTCTTTTTTTGTGGGGGAAGGACAGGGTCTAGCTCTGTTACCCAGGCTGGAATGCAGTGGCACAATCACAGCTCACTGCAGCCTCCAACTTCTGGGCTCAAGAGATCCTCCCACCTCAGCCTTCCGAGTAGCTGAGACCACAGGTGTGCTCCACCATGCCTGGCTAACTCTTTTATTTTTTGTAGAGATGGGTCTCACTATGTTGCTCTGCCTGGTCTCAAACTCCTGACTCAAGCAGTCCTCCCATCTCAGCCTCCCAACGTGCTGGGGATACAGGCATGAGCCACCATGCCAGGCCAGGACTACTCGTTTAAATAGGATAAAAATGAGGGCCGGGCATGGTGGTTCAAGCCTGTAATCCCAGCACTTTGGGAGGCCGAGGCGGGCGCATCATGAGGTCAGGAGACTGAGACCATCCTGGTTAACATAGTGAAACCCCATCTCTACTAAAAAAAAAATACAAACATTAGCCGGGTGTGGTGGCGGGCGCCTGTAGTCCCAGCTACTCGGGAGGCTGAGGCACGAGAATGGCATGAACCTGGGAGGTGGAGCTTGCAGTGAGCCGAGATCGTGTCACTGAACTCCAGCCTGGGTGACACAGTGAGACTGCATCTCAAAAAAAATAAATAAATAAATAGGATAAAAATGGCAACACTGGGGTGGTGGCTCACACCTGTAATCCCAGCACCTTGCGGGGCTGAAGCAGGCAGATAGCTTGAGGCCAGGAGTTTGAGACCAGCCTGGCCAACATGGTGAAACCCCATCTCTACTAAAAATACAAAAAGTAGCCAGGCAAGGTAGTGTACACCTGTAGTCCCAGCTACTTGGGAGGCTGAGGCAGGAGAATTGCTTGAACACAGGAGGCAAAGGCTGCAGTGAGCCAAGATCGTGCCACTGCACTCCAGCCTGGGCAACAGAGCAAGGCTCTGTCTCAAAAAAAAAAAAAAAAGACCCTGTCTGGTGCCACTTATCGGGGCTTCTGGGACTCTTGGGGAAGGGAAAGACCCAAACTGACAAAGGCACAGAGGAGCCAAGCACTGTGATTAGGTGGGGCAGAGACTACAATCAGAGAGGGGCCACCCCCTCAACCCAAAGTGAGGGAAGGAGGCTGAGGTGGGGCAGGACCCTCCACAGAAACCTTATGGGGTGGTGGGTCCTCCCAGACCCGTTTTTGAAGGCCACACCCTGCTCTTATGGCCCCAGCCCCAGCGAGTGGCAACAGGGACCAGCCAAGAAGGGCTGGGGCCACAGTCTAGGTGGAATGAATCCTGTGTGCCGTGCCCCACTCGCAGGAACACAGGTTTGGAGCAGCGTAGGAAGAAAGGCCCCCGGAAATCTGGGAAGGTCAAGTCAGGTCTTCTGCGTGGCTTCCCCTTCACAATCCAAGGGCCTCGCTCTGGGGACTGAAGAACTCATCCTAAATACCCTCAGTGGAGGATGTTTTCCGGTCTTTAGGGCCACAGAAAATCCCCCAGCCCAAGATGAGCGATCAGAACTTCTAAGGGCCTCTTAGGGAGAACAGAGAGAATGCAAGGTCTCATGACTAAAGTGAAAACTCTCACAATACACCCCACGTGATGGGGCCGAGTACTGCATTGTGAAAGTTCTTCACACACATGCCAGGGGCAATGATATATGTATTTCCCACTACAGGTTCTAGTCAAAAAACGTTTAGCGCATTGCCAGGCGGAGCTGTGGCTGGACTCAACTGAAAATTCCCCAGTATCGGCTGGGCACCGTGGCTCACGCCTGTAATCCCAGCACTTTGGGAGGCCGAGGTGGGCGGATCACGAAGTCAGGAGATCGAGACCATCCTGGCTAACACAGTGAAACCCTGTCTCTACTAAAAATTAAAAAAAAAAATTAGCCGGGTGTCGTGGCGGGCGCCTGTAGTCCCAGCTACTCGGGAGGCTGAGGCAGGAGAATGGCGTGACCCTGGGAGGCGGAGCCTGCAGTGAGCCGAGATTGCGCCACTGCACTCCAGCCTGGGAGACGACAAGACTCTGCCTCAAAAAAAAAAAAAAAGAAAAAGAAAATTCCCCAGTATCTTTCTAGAGATGAGTCAACAAGTTCATGAGATCTGTGAGGCCCCCCAGCAGGGCGGCAGCGGGCCAGGCCAGGACCCCGGGGTCCCCCCCAGGCCTCTGTGCCTGCTGGAGGCTGTCCATACAGGAGTGCCCTCGAGAAAGACAGTGCCTGGAAGGGCCTGGGCATCCAGCTAAACGATGTCATCATATGGGGATGGGAATGAAAGCAAGGCAGCTTTGACAGGCTGAGTATCCCTTATTCCTCACTGGGGAGCAGAAGTGTTTCAGATTTCTGATTTTTTTGGATTTGGGAATATTTGCAGAATACACACCATTGAGCACCCCAAATCTGAAAATCTGACCTACACAGTGCTCCAGTGAGCATTTCTTTTGAGCATCATGTTGGTACTTAAAAAGTTTTGGATTTTGGAGCATTTGGGATGTTGGATTTTTGGATTCGGGATGCCCAACCTGTACCCCCTTTCAGATGGGCACCCTCTAAAAAGCCTGGTAATGCCCAGTTACGGCGGAGGATGGGGAAGACAAACAGGCCCTCACACATATCTGGTTGGTGGCCAGGTAAAAGGGTACAACATTTCAGGGGGCCAGTTGGTCAGGATGTCACAAAATCAAGGGTTCCTAACCTTGGGCTTGGAAGGCCCACTTCTAGGAACTTACCCTAGGGAGAGGCAACCTTCACAAAAGACACAAGAGAAGGGGGCTCTTGGCAACATTCTTTTTAACAGCCCAAAACAACCAGAAACAACCTAAAGAAAAAGCAGCAGGGCACAGGGACTCAACAGGGGCCACAGCCACTCAAGGGAGAACATGGTGGAGGTGGATGAATGAAATGCAAAACGAAATCCAAGATACGCTATTAGTGAAAGAGCAAGTCACAGAATGGAATGCATGGAGCCACCTGCCCGCACAGAAACAAGGCAGGTGTGTAGGCTTCAACTGCCCTGGAAGTGTCCGGAAGCAATAAGAGTGGTCGCCTTTGAGGGTATTTGGAGTTTGGGAAGGAGGCTATTATGCCTCTCTGTAAACCCTTCTATACTGTTATATTTGATGGGCATATTTTACTTTTTTTTTTTTTTTTTCTTTTTTTTTTGAGACGGAGTCTTGCTCTGTGCTCCAGGCTGGAGTGCAGTGGCAAAATCTCGGATCACTGCAAGCTCCGCCCCCCTGGGTTCACGCCATTCTCCTGCCTCAGCCTCCCGAGTAGCTGGGACTACAGGCGCCGCCACCACGCCTGGCTAATTTTCTTGTATTTTTAGTAGAGACGGGGTTTCACCGTGTTAGCCAGGATGGTCTCGATCTCCTAACCTCGTGATCCGCCCGCCTTGGCCTCCCAAAGTGCTGGGATTACGGGCTTGAGCCACTGCGCCCGGCCATATTTTACTTTTATAATTTAAAAAAAAAACAGACAAAATTACGGGGGAAAACAAAATTAAGGAGAAGAAAGGGAAAGGGCCATCTGTGCCTTCCAGTGCCACAGAGCGAGCCCCAGGGAATGGGGGTGTGTCCTTTGACAAGGTTCAGTGAACAGAACCTTGTTCAGACCCCCAAAGTCAGAAAACAACCTCCCCACTACATTCACATCCCTAATTACTCCACAGGCTCAGACCAAATCCTGACCAATGAAAGGCTGGTGGCCTCTCTCTTTATTTTTTTTGAGATGGAGTCTCAGGGCCGGGTGCGGTGGCTCAAGCCTGTAATCCCAGCACTTTGGGAGGCCGAGACGGGTGGATCACGAGGTCAGGAGATCGAGATCATCCTGGCTAACACGGTGAAACCCCGTCTCTACTAAAAAATACAAAAAACTAGCTGGGCGAGGTGGCGGGCGCCTGTAGTCCCAGCTACTCGGGAGGCTGAGGCAGGAGAATGGCGTGAACTCGGGAGGCAGAGCTTGCAGTGAGCTGAGACCCGGCCACTACACTCCAGCCTGGGCAACAGAGCCAGACTCCGTCTCAAAAAAAAAAAAAAAGGGACGGAGTCTGGCTCTGTAGCCCAGGCTGGAGTGGCCCAGGCTGGAATGCAGTGGTACAATCTCAGCTCACTGCAACCTTCACCTCCTGGGTTCAAACAATTCTCCTGTCTCAGCCTCCTGAGTAGCTGCGTGCGCACCACCATACCCGGCTAATTTTGCATTTTTAGGAGAGACAGGGTTTTGCCATGTTGGCCAGGCTGGTCTCAAACTCCTGACCTCAAGTGATCTTTCTGCCTCGGCCTCCCAGGGTGCTGGGATTACAGATGTGAGCCACCGCACCCAGCCTGGCAGCCTCTCTTAAAGTGGAAACAGCCCTCCTGTGGATGAGATGAGCTGATTCCCTGAGCAGGGTCTTGATACCACTCTCAGCCCCCCCGCCTCCTCTCTGAGGCCCCTTGGTGGGATCCACTGCTGTGTGTGTGCACCCTCGGGTGGCAGCCAGCTGCACGACAGGCACCTTGTAGGTGTGCAGCCCTGGGCACCATGTACACGTTCACCCCTCCTCTGCAAGTTGAGCTTTCGGCACCGGCTGATGCCTGGCCAACTGGGGTTCCGCACGGAGGTTCCAGCCTAAGGGGCCAGTCAGTCACCCTCTGTAGGGTGAGCTTTGGGTCCCTGGGATGTTTTTGCTTTTTTCTAATTTGTCTGTCCAGAGGGGATATCTTTTTGTCCTGGTAGAATCTTCCCCTCCCCCGGCCAAAGAGCCTCTGGTCAAGGTCACCAATGACCTCTCATGGTGGAGTGTTATTCTCAGATGACCTGCTGACCAACAGTCACCCCTCCTTTCCCCTGGAAGCCCTCCCAGTGCTCCTGACCGCAGGGGGCCACTGCTTCTCCCTGACCACTTAATGCTGGAGAGACTCAGAACTCAGTCTGTACACCTGGTCCCTTGCCTAGCAACTTTAAATACAAGTGTACAAGTGTCCCAGATAAATCTCTGCAGCCCTGTCCTCTCCCATGCCCTCCAGATTCCTCTATCCAAGTGTTGCCTGACGTCACTAATACCTTGAAATTAACGCAGCCAAAACCCAGCTCATGCCCATCCCCCCAACACTCCTGTCTCCCTTCACAGCAGCTCTGTCCCAGTTACCAGGCCCACGGGACAGTGAGCCCAACCTCCTCTTTCTTTTTTTTGAGATGTAGTCTTGCTCTGTCACCAGGCTGGAGTACAGTAGCGCAATCTCAGCTCACTGCAACCTCCACTTAGCAGGTTCAAGCCTCAGCCTACCAAGGAGCTGGGATTACAGGTGCCCACCACCACGCCCAGCTAATTGTTTGTATTTTTTTTTTTTATTTTTTTTTTTTTATTTTTATTTTTATTTTTTTTTTGAGACGGAGTCTCGCTCTGTCGCCCAGGCTGGAGTGCAGTGGCCGGATCTCAGCTCACTGCAAGCTCCGCCTCCCGGGTTTACACCATTCTCCTGCCTCAGCCTCCCGAGTAGCTGGGACTACAGGCGCCTGCCACCTCGCCGGCTAATTTTTTGTATTTTTTTAGTAGAGACGGGGTTTCACCGTGTTAGCCAGGATGGTCTCGATCTCCTGACCTCGTGATCCGCCCGTCTCGGCCTCCCAAAGTGCTGGGATTACAGGCTTGAGCCACCGCGCCCAGCCTTTTTTTTTTTTTTTGAGACGGAGTCTCGCTCTGTCACCCAGGCTGGAGTGCAGTGGCCGGATCTCAGCTCACTGCAAGCTCCGCCTCCTGGGTTTACACCATTCTCCTGCCTCAGCCTCCCGAGTAGCTGGGACTATAGGCGACAGCCACCTCGCCCAGCTAGTTTTTGTGTTTTTTGGTAGAGACAGGGTTTCACTGTGTTAGCCAGGATGATCTCGATCTCCTGACCTCGTGATCCGCCCGTCTCGGCCTCCCAAAGTGCTGGGATTACAGGCTTGAGCCACCGTGCCTGGCCAATTTTTTGTATTTTTTAGTAGAGATGGGGTTTCACCATGTTGGCCAGGCTGGTCACGAACTCCTGACCTCAGGTGATCCACCCTCCTCAGCCTCCCAGAGTGCTGGGATTACAGGTGTGAGCCACCGTGACTTGTCCCTCCTGTCTTTCTTTGTGCCTCTACAACCATTTGGCAGGAGGAGAAAAGTAACCAGTGAGGGGAAGGGGAGCGGGGAAGAGGAAGGGAGGCCGAAGATGGAAAGAATTATTGTAGATTTTAGTAATTTAGAAGTTTCTATACTTTCGAAATTACTGCTAACTGATTTAACATCTAAAACAAGAAGATCAATTTAGAACTTATATTTAGGATTCTCATTGTATAAATTCTAATAAAATTGTATTTTCAGTGTGTGTGTATGTGTGTTTTTGAGACGGAATCTCACTCAGTGCAGTGGTGCGATCTCGGCTCACTGCAATCTCCACCTCGCGGGTTCCAGCGATTCTCCCGCCTCAGTTCCTGAGTAGCTGGGATTACAGGCACCCACCACAACACTCGGCTAATTTTTTGTATTTTTATTAGAGATGGGGTTTCACCATGTTGGCCAGGCTAGTCTCATGCTCCTGACCTCAAGTGTTCAGCCCGCCTCAGCCTCCCAAAGTGCTGAGATTTCAGGTGTGAGCCACTGCGCCTGGCCATAAAATTGTGGGGTTTTTGTTGTTGTTGTTGTTTGAGACGAAGTTTCACTCTTGTTGCCCAGGCTGTAGTGCAATTGATCTTGGCTCACTGCAACCTCTGCCTCCCAGGCTCATGAAATTCTCCTGTCTCGGCCTCCCAAATAGCTGGCATTACAGGTGCCCACCACCACGCCCAGCTAATTTTTTATATTTTTAGTGGAGACAGGGTTTCACCAGGTTGGCAAGGCTGGTCTTGAACTCCTGACCTTCAGGTAATCCACCCGCCATGGCCTCCCAAAGTGCTGGATTTCAGGTGTGAGCCACAGCGCCCAGCCCATTAAATTGTATTTTAATGAGCTACCTTATGTTATTATTGATGTCTATTCAATTGGCTGATTAGATTTTGGGGGTGGCGTCGGCTAGGTGCAGTGGCTCACACCTGTAATTCCAGTACTTAAGGAAGCTGAGGCGGGTGGATGACCTGAGGTCAGGAGTTTGAGACCAGCCTGGCCAACATGGTGAAATCGTCTCAACTAAAAATACAAAAAATTAGCTGGGTGTGGTGGCAAGTGCCTATAATCCCAGCTAGTCAGGAGGCTGAGGCAGAAGCATCATTTGAACACGGGAGGCAGAGACCACGCCACTCCACTGTACTCTAACCTGGGCAAAAGAGGGACACTTCGTCTAAAAAAAAAGCATGAAAATTAAAACAATACATCTACAGCTGAAAATCCACATTTTTCAAAGTAGTCCTTAGTCAACGAAAAATGATTGAGGAAATACAGCAAAATGTTAGTATTTGCTTGACCCATATAAAATTGCTGATGTTCAATTTTATTTTACCAAAACCAGCAATTCATGTGGCTTAATCTATGTATGGGGGATTCAGGATGGTTTCTATTTTCTTTTTATACTTTCCTATATAAAAATCCCAAATTTTGGGCTGGGCGTGGTGGCTCAAGCCTGTAATCCCAGCACTTTGGGAGGCCGAGACGGGCGGATCACGAGGTCAGGAGATCGAGACCATCCTGGTCTACACAGTGAAACCCCGTCTCTACTAAAAAATACAAAAAACTAGCCGGGCGAGATGGTGGGCGCCTGTAGTCCCAGCTACTCGGGAGGCTGAGGCAGGAGAATGGCGTAAACCCGGGAGGCGGAGCTTGCAGTGAGCTGAGATCCGGCCACTGCACTCCAGCCTGGGCGACAGAGCTAGACTCCGTCTCAAAAAAAAAAAAAAAAAATTCCAAATTTTTCATAATCAATAGTATTAATTTCTTTCTTTTTTTTTTTTTTTTGAGACGGAGTCTCGCTCTGTCACCCAGGCTGGAGTGCAGTGGCGCGATCTCGGCTCACTGCAAGCTCCGCCTCCGGGTTTACGCCATTCTCCTGCCTCAGCCTCCCGAGTAGCGGGACTACAGGCGCCCGCCATCTCGCCCGGCTAATTTTTTGTATTTTTTTTTAGTAGAGACGGGGTTTCACCGTGTTAGCCAGGATGGTCTCGATCTCCTGACCTCGTGATCCACCCGTCTCGGCCTCCCAAAGTGCTGGGATTACAGGCTTGAGCCACCGCGCCCGGCCAATTTCTTTCTTTTTTTTTTTCCTGTTTCTTTTGTTTTTTTTGAGATGGAGTCACTCGCTCTTTTGCCCAGGCTGGAGTGCAGTGGCATGATCTCACCTCACTACAACCTCCACCTCCCGGGTTCAAGCAGTTCTCCTGCCTCAGCCTCCTGAGTAGCTGGGATTATAAGGATGTGCCACCATGCCTGGCTAATTTTTGTTTTTGTTTTTTTTTTTGAGACAGAGTCTCACTCTGTTGATCAGACTGGAGTGCAGTAGTGCGATCTCAGCTTACTCCAACCTCCACCTCCCCGGATCAAGCAATTATCCTCTCCCAGCCTCCCAAGTAGCTGGGACTACAGGCACAGGCCACCATGCCAAGCTAATTTTTGTATTTTTAATAGAGACAGGGTTTCACCATACTGGCCAGGCTGGTTTCGAACTTCTGACCTCAGGTAATCCACCCGCCTCAGACTCCCAAAGTGCTGGGATTACAGGCATGAGCCGTTGCGCCTGGCCAGATTTTTGTATTTTTAGTAGAGATGGGGTTTTACCATGTTGCCCAGGCTGATCTCTAAAACCTGACCTCAAGTGATCCATCCACCCACCTCGGCCTCCCAAAGTGCTGGGATTACAGGCGTGAGCTACCATGCCTGGCCAATAGTATTAATTTCATAACCAGAAAAAAAAAAAAAAACACATTCATTAGGCCAGGCACAGTGGCTCACGCCTGTAATCCCAGTACTTTGGGTGGCCAAGGCGGGTGGGGAGGTCAGGAGTTCGAGACCAGCCTGACCAACATGGAGAAACTCCATGTCTACTAAAAATACAAAGTTAGCCGAGTGTGGTGGCACATGCCTGTAATTTCAGCTACTCAGGAGGCTGAGGCAGGAGAATCGCTTGAAGCCAGGAGGTGGAGGTTGCGATGCGCCAAGATCGTGCCATTCACTCCATCTTGGGCAACAACAGTGAAACCCTGTCTCAAAAAAACAAACAAACAAACAAAAAAAAACACATCCATTAAATTAACTTTAAAAAAACTCTAGGCCGGGCGTGTTGGCTCATGCCTGTGATCTCAGCACTTTGGGAGGCTGAGAAGGGTGGATCACGAGGTCAGGAGTTCAAGACCAGCCTGACCAACATGGTGAAACCCCGTCTCTACTAAAAATGCAAAAATTAGTCAGGCATGGTGGCACGCACTTGTAATCCCAGCTACTCAGGAGGCTGAGACAGGAGAATCACTTGAACCTGGGAGGCGGAGGTTGCAGTGAGCCGAGGTCGTACCACTGTTCTCCAGCCTAGGTGACAGAGCAAGACTCCATCTCAAAAAATAAATAAATAAATAAATAATAAATAATTAAGAATTAATAAAATAAAATTCTAATACTGCTTCCTCTGGGACTTCAGGGTTCCTGAGCCTTCCCAAGTACTTTCTAAGCACTGCAAGAAAGGGAGACCCAGAAAGAAGGTGCCTGGCACTCTGGCTGTCCCCACTGTCTTCTCCAGGCTTTGCCTGGTGGCATGCTTGCCCACTCTGCCCTTCAGCGACCTCTGTCCAGCAGCAGCCAGGTGGGACCGTGCCCTCCACAGTCAGAGAACAGCATGTGAGGCCTCCAGAAACGCCGGAGGGCTGGGCAGACCACAGGTGTCAGTCTCAGCTTCCCTTACGGCTCCCTCACAGCTGGCGCAGGTGCAAGGAGTGAGGATCCCAGCCCCACCTGAGTCCTCACAGCTCCTACTGCTCCCCAGCCTCCATGTCACCTCTTTATCCTTCTGCCCTGGGCTCAAACATGAGCCCTGGGTGCCCACGTCGGCTCTTAGGACCCTGGACCCCGACCCATTTCTTTCCTTTACAGCTCTGTGCCACTGGCTGACTGGCGTCTATCTCCCACTGACCAGGCTGCAGCCCAGCGAGGCCTGAGTAGTGCCCTCACTCCTCGCCACGCTACCCCAACCCCTCCCACCGTGCCTGGCACAGCAGGTGCTCCACACCCCTGCTGGATACAGAAAGGATGGCCCCGCCCTGCACAATGACCATTTTAGCAAACTGCTGTGTCCTCCTTCCCCGCCCTCCATAAAAAAGACTTTACAGTCCCTCAAAGCCCTTAAGAAAAACATATTACAGGTGCTGGGTTACAAAGTCCACAAGGGCCCTGAGAGGGCCCGACTCACCAGCTCCAGCTGGCTTTTCTCATGGGCAAAAGCCAGGGGCCCCAGAACAGACCCGGGATTCCCACCACCCAAGAAGGAGTCCTCTGCATCCTACTCACTGAGTCTCCCAGGAAGGTCCAGCCTCTGAGATCCCAGGGGCCTAGGATGGTCCCACACTCTCAGGACCTCCCATGGGAGAGGTGCAGACTGGGCTGACTGAAAGCCACAGGCTTGGGACCTGGGTCCACACCTGCAGATGGCTGAGCACCCTGATTTCTTGGCGATTCTCTGCGGTTTCCTCCCTTCACCCAAGCTCCCGCAGGATTAAGCTGCCTATTAATAGTGCTGACCTCAACTGCCGGGATGAGTGGCAGCCAGCCCAGCAAGAAGGCAGAGCCAGGGCAGGAGAGGAACCAGCCAGAGTGACAAGCCCCTGCCCTCTAGCCTCAGGGAGGGCAGCCAGGCTCATCCGTAATCCTAAGCAGGGCTCATCTGTGTTGCTCCCTTTCTCCCAGAGACACAGCTGGCAGTCAGGGCAGTCAGTCCAGGCAAAGGCCAGAAGACTAGAAGGCTGCCGTGGCCCAGCAGGCAGGCCATACACTCTACACTCGCTAGGCTTTGAGACAGAGTGAGATCCTGTCTCAAAAAAAAAAGATTACAGTGATTAAAACAGTGCAGTACTGGACGAGGCGCAGTGGCTGGTGCTTGTAATCCCAGCACTTTGGGAGGCCAAAACGGGCGGATCACTTGAAATCAGGAGTTCAGGACCAGTCTGGCCAACATGGTGAAACCCCATCTCGACTAAAAATACAAAAATTAGTTAGGCGTGGTGGCACAGGCATGAAATCCCAGCTACTCAGCAGGCTGAGGCAGGAGAATCACTTGAACCTGGGAGGCAAAAGTTGTAGTGAGTTGAGATCACACCACTGCACTCCAGCCTGGGCAACACAGCCAGACTCTGTTTCAAAAACAAACAAAACCAAAACAGTGCAGTACTGGAAAGAACAATGGAATTTATTTTACTTCAAATTTTTTTAGACAGGGTATCATTCTGTCACCCAGGCTGCAGTACAGTGGCACAATCACAGCTCACTGTAACCGTGACTTCCTGGGCTCAAGTGAACCTCCCACCTCAGCCTCCCAAGTAGCTGGGACTACAGGGGCATGCCACTAAGCTCAGCTAATTTTTTTTTTTTTTTTTTTTTTTTTTTTGAGACTGAGTCTGGCTCTGTCACCCAGGCTGGAGTACGGTGGCCGGATCTCAGCTCACTGCAAGCTCCGCCTCCCGGGTTCACGCCATTCTCCTGCCTCCGCCTCCCAAGTAGCTGGGACTACAGGCGCCCGCCTCGTCGCCCGGCTAGTTTTTTGTATTTTTAGTAGAGACGGGGTTTCACCGTATTAGCCAGGATGGTCTCGATCTCCTGACCTTGTGATCCGCCCATCTCGGCCTCCCAAAGTGCTGGGATTACAGGCTTGAGCCACCGCGCCCGGCCTAGCTCAGCTAATTTTTTATAAGGCCGGGCGCGGTGGCTCACGCCTGTAATTCCAGCACTTTGGGAGGCCAAGGTGGGTGAATCACGAGGTCAGGAGATCAAGACCATCATGACTAACACAGTGAAACCCCGCCTGTACTAAAAATACAAAAAATTAGCCGGGCGTGGTGGCGGGCGCCTGTAGTCCCAGCTACTCAGGAGGCTGAGGCAGGAGAATGGTGTGAAACCAGGAGGTGGAGCTTGCAGTGAGCCGAGATCAGGCCACTGCACTCCAGCCTGGGGGACAGGGCGAGACACGTCTCAAAAAAAAAAAAAAAATTTTGTAGAGATGAGGTCTCACTATGCTGCCCAGGCTGACCTCAAACTCCTGGGCTCAAGCGATCCTCCCGCCATGGCCTCCCCAAATGCTGGGACTGTAGGTGTGAGCCACCATGCCTGGCTTATGGACAGAAATAAACTTCAACAACTTGCGAATACTGAATATATTAAATCTGGTATATTAAACCGTGGGAGAAAAGAGAGATTATTCAATGAAAGGTATTGGGCTAACTGCTCCAAAGTCACTGTTTTATACCGGACTTATAAATCCATAAGAAAAATCACTAGCTTAATTTTAAATAGAAACACAATGAATACAAACAAAATCTAAGGAAATGCAAATTTTCAAAATGAACTTATTTTTTACCTATCATATTAGCCAAGATTTCAGAGATTGGTACTCTCAGTGTTGGCAGGAGAACTACCCACCGTTGGAAGTTCAATTTTTTCTTCAGAAATTTGGCAGTATGTGCCAAAATGTAAAATGTGCAAGACCTTGGACTCTGCCATTTCTCCCAATCCTAGGAAGTGACCTTAACACAGAGGAAACACCCAGGCCAGCATGCAAGGTGTGCCCAGGAGGGCCTGCCAATGTTGTTTGTAACAACATTGCAGGATTTTTAAAAAGGCTGACTCAGACATGAATTGATCTCAAGAGATGGTGATTCACTATTTGTGTAAAAAGTTCCAAAACAGTAGAGTAGGAAGGACAGCTGGTTTTCTTCACTTTTGCTTAATGCATTTTATACTTAACATATGGTATTTTTTATTTTTACTCTTTTTTTTTTTTTTTTTTTTTTCCGAGACAAGTCTCGCTGTGTCGCCCAGGGCTGGAGTGCAGTGGAGCAATCTCGGCTCACTGTAAGCTCTGCCTCCTGGGTTCACGCCATTCTCCTGCCTCAGCCTCCCGAGTAGCTGGGACTACAGGCGCCCGCCACCATGCCTGGCTAATTTTTTGTATTTTTAGTAGAGATGGGGTTTCACCGAGTTAGCCAGGTCGGTCTCGATCTCCTGACCTTGTGATCCGCCTGCCTCGGCCTCCCAAAGTGTGGGGGATTACAAGCATGAGCCACCGCACCCGGCCTGTTTTTTTTTGTTTTTGTTTTTGTTTTTGTTTTTTTTGAGGCAGAGTCTCGCTCTGTCGCCCAGACTGGAGTGCAGTGGCGCAATCTCAGCTCACTGCAAGTTCCGCCTCCTGGGTTCACGCCATTCTCCTGCCTCAGCCTCCCGAGTAGCTGGGACTACAGGCGCCCACCACCTCGCCCGGCTAGTTTTTTGTATTTTTAGTAGAGACGGGGTTTCACCATGTTAGCCAGGATGGTCTCGATCTCCTGACCCCGTGATCCGCCCGTCTCGGCCTCCCAAAGTGCTGGGATTACAGGCTTGAGCCACCGCGCCCCACCTACACCCGGCCTGTTTTTACTCTCCTAACTAGAAACTATTTTCATATTGTGGGGGAAGCAATATGGTTTGTTGCTGACTTGGTAGAAGAAAATACACCAAAATATCCACATTTTCGATGATGGGATAAGAGGGACTTTTTTTTTTTGAGACAGAGTCTTGCTCTGTTACCCAGGATGGAGTGCAGTGGTGCGATCTTGGCTCACTGCCACCTCTGCTCCCCAGGTTCAAGCGATTCTCATGCCTCAGCCTCCCAAGTAGCTGGGATTACAGGCCCCCGCCACCACGCCCAGCTAATATTTTGTATTTTTTAGTACAGGTGGAGTTTCACTATGTTGGCCAGGTTGGTCTGGAACTCCTGACCTCGTGATCCGCCCGCCTGGGCCTCCCAAAGTGCTGGGATTACAGGCATGAACCACCTCACCTGGCCATGTGACTTCCATTTCTTAATCATTTTCAACTTTTCTAAAAGTTTCTATAATATACTACTTTTTTTTTTTTGTTGAGACAGAGTCTCGCTCTATCGCCCAGGCTGGAGTGCAGTGGCCGGATCTCAGCTCACTGCAAGCTCCGCCTCCTGGGTTTATGCCATTCTCCTGCCTCAGCCTCCCGAATAGCTGGGACTACAGGCGCCCACCACGTCGCCCGGCTAGTTTTTTGTATTTTTTAGTAGAGACGCGGTTTCACCGTGTTAGCCAGGATGGTCTCGATCTCCTGACCTCGTGATCCGCCCATCTCGGCCTCCCAAAGTGCTGGGATTACAGGCTTGAGCCACCGCGCCCGGCCAATATACTACTTTTTAAGAACTTTTTTTTTTTTTTTTTGGGACGGAGTCTTGTTCTGTCACCCAGGCTGGAGTGCAATAGCGTGATCTCAGCTCACTGCAGCCTCTGCCTCCCAGGTTCAAGCAATTCTCCTGCCTCAGCATCTCGAGTAGCTGGGATTACAGGCGCTTGCCACCATGCCTGGCTAATTTTTGTGTTTTTAGTAGAGAGGGGGTTTTGCCATGTTGGCCAGGCTGGTTTCAAACTCCTTACCTCAGGTGATCCACTCACCCCAGCTTCCCAAAGTACTGGGATTACAGACGTGAGCTGCCGTGCCATGCCTATCTTTACTTTTTAAAAATTATTTTTATCTTTTTTTCTTTTTTCCCCTTGAGATGCAGTCTCGCTCTGTCACCCAGGCTGGAGTGCAGTGGCACAATCTCTGCTCACTGCAAGCTCTGCCTCCCAGGTTCACGCCATTCTTCTGCCTCAGCCTCCCAAGTAGCTGGGACTACAGGCACCCGCCACCTTGCCCGGCTAGTTTTTTTTGTATTTTTTTTAGTAGAGACGGGGTTTCACCGTGTTAGCCAGGATGGTCTCGATCTCCTGACCCCGTGATCCGCCCGTCTCGGCCTCCCAAAGTGCTGGGATTACAGGCTTGAGCCACCACGCCCGGCATCATAAAAATTCTTAGCAAACTAAGGGGAGAAGGGAAATTCCTTGATCTGATAAAGGAAATCTATGAAAAACCCTAGCAAAATCATATAAAATTATCAACTTTGAAAGCCTTCCCAGGAGTTCCAAAATAGCCTGGGCAACATGGTGAAGACCAAGCAGGTGATTACCCAGTTTGGGCTTTGAATTGAGGGACGGGTCTAGAGATTGGGTTTAATCCTGTGGTGAATGACTTAATCAAACATGAGTATGTAATGAGGTCTGGATAAAAACTCTGGACTCCAAAGATCACTGAGCTTCCTGGTTGGTGAATACATTAACATATCTAGAGAGAGTGCCCGATACCACAGGCAGAGGGCGTGAAGCTCTTCTAGGACCGACCAAGCCTCGTCCTATGTGTATCCTTCAAGATAAAACTGTAATCAGGGCCGGGCATGGTGGCTCAAGCCTGTGATCTCAGCATTTTGGGAGGCCAAGGCAGAGGATCACTTAAGCCCAGGAGTTTGAGGCTGCAGTGAGCTATGATTGCGTGCCACTGTGCTCTAGCCTGGGCAACAGAACAAGACCCTGTCTCTTGGCTGGGCGCAGTGGCTCACGCCTATAATCCCAGCACTTCGGGAGGCCGAGGAGGGTGGATCACAAGGTCAGGAAAGCGAGACCATCCTGGCTAACACAGTGAAACCCCATCTCTACTAAAAAACACAAAAAATTAGCCGGGCATGGTGGTGGGTGCCTGTAGTCCCAGCTACTCAGGAGGCTGAGGCAGGAGAATGGCGTGAACCCGGGACGCGGAGCTTGCAGTGAGGCGAGATTGCGCCACTGCACTCCAGCCTGGGCGACAGAGTGAGACTTCGTCTCAAAAAATAAAATAAGAGTTTGAGATCAGCCTGGCCAACATGGTGAAACCTCATCTCTACTAAAATACAAAAATTAGCTGGGTATGGTGGCACGTGCCTGTAGCCCCAGCTACTCAGGAGGCTGAGGCAGGAGAATCGCTTGAACCCAGGAGGCAGAGGTTGCAGTGAGCCGAGATCACACCACTGCACTCCAGCCTGGCGACAAAGTGAGACTCCATCTAAAAAAAAAAAAAAAAAAAAAGTCAAGGCTTTGAGTTGTTCTGTAAATTCAGTGCGATTCCATAAAATTCCCAGGTAAAAAGCTAAGAAAAGCTAAGACAATCTTGAAGACCAAAGGGCTCAACATTACCAGATGTCAAAACTTATTATAAAATTACTGCAATTATGCCAATATAGTTACTGGAGCAAAGAAAAAGAAACAGATCAATTAAATCGAAGAGTCCAGAGAGACCTGCATGTACACCACAGTCCAGTGAGAAAAGAGATCTTTTCAATACAAAGTCCTGGGTATTATATGGACCTTTTTTTTTTTTTTGAGACGAGGTCTTGCTCTGTCACCCAGGCTGGAGGGCAGTGGCACAATCTTAGCTCACTGCAACTTCTGCCTCCCAGGTTCAAATGACCGTCCCACCTCAGCCTGTGAGTAGCTGGGATCAAAGGTGCATGTCACCACACCCAGCTAATTTTTGTATTTTTGGTAGAGACAGGGTTTCACCACGTTGTGCAGGCTAGTCTCAAACTCCTGAGTTCAAGTGATTCCATACAGCTTTTAAAGAAAGAATACTGGCCGGGTGCGGTGGCTCACGCCTGTAATCCCACACTTTGGGAGGCCGAGGCAGGCAGATCACAAGGTCGGGAGATCGAGACCATCCTGGCTAACACAGTTAAACCCCATCTCTACTGAAAAAATGTAAAAAATTAGCCAGGCATGGTGGCGGGCGCCTGTAGTTCCAGCTACTTGGGAGGCTGAGGTAGGAGAATGGCGTGAACCCGGGAGGTGAAGCCTGCAGTAAGCGGTGATCACGCTACTGCACTCCAGCCTGAGTGACAGAGCTAGACTCCATCTCAAAAAAAAAAAAAAGAATTATTAACTGCTAACTCACATCAAAAACAAAAATAAGTTCCATAAGGATTACAGATCTAAATGCAAAAAATAAATGATACAATTTCTAGAAGACAGCACAGGAGTCTGCCCCCTGGCATGCACTCACCTTCCCTTCTCTTGCCAGCACCGTGCCTCACCAGATACAAAACCTCATCTGGGTCTTCCCAACCCCCGAAACCGTGAGCCAAACAAACTTAAACTGTTTATAAATCACCCAGTCTCGGCCGGGCGCGGGGCCTCACACCTGTAATCCCAGCACTTTGGGAGGCCAAGGCAGGTGAATCACCTGAGGTCAGGAGTTCAAGACCAGCCTGGCCAACACGGTGAAACCCCATCTCTACCAAAAATATAAAAAATTAGCTGAGTGTGGTGGCATGCACTTGTAATCCCAGCTACTCAGGAGCCTGAGGCAGGAGAATCACTTGAACCCAGGAGGTGGAGGTTGCAATGAGCCAAGATCGTGCCACTGCACTCCAGATTGAGCAACAAAACGAGACTCTGTCTCAAAAAAAAAAAAAAAAAAAAACACACACACACAAAGTAGCTGGGTGTGGTGGCGCACACCCGTGGTCCCAGCTACTCAGGAGGTTGTAAAGTGGAATATATTGCTTGAGCCTGGGAAGTTGAGGCTATGGTGAGCCATGATGGTATCACCGCACTCCAGCCTACGTGACACAGAGACTGTATCTCGAAAAAGAAATAAAAAGGCAAGGCAAACAACCTCTTAGAAAATAGGCAACAGGCCGGGCGCAGTGGCACATGCCTGTAATCCCAGCACTTTGGGAGGCCGAGGCGGGTGGACCACAAGGTCAAGAGACTGAGACCATCCTGGCCAACATGGTGAAACCCCGTTTACGCTAAATATACAAAACTTAGCTGAGTGTGGCGGCGCGCTCCTGTAGTCCCAGCTACTCAGGAGGCTGAGGCAGGAGAATTGCTTGAACCCAGGAGGTGGGGGTTGCGGTGAGCCAAGACTGTGCCATTACACTCCAGCCTGGGCAACAAGAGTAAAACTCCAACTCAAAAAAAAGAAAACAGGTAACAGACACCAACGAAAAGAAGAGTCAAATGGACAATAAGCATACAAAAATATGCTCAATATCGGTGGGCCGGGCGCGGTGGCTCAAGCCTGTAATCCCAGCACTTTGGGAGGCCGAGACGGGCGGATCACGAGGTCAGGAGATCGAGAGCATCCTGGCTAACATGGTGAAACCCCGTCTCTACTAAAAAAAATACAAAAAACTAGCTGGGCGCGGTGGTGGGCGCCTGTAGTCCCAGCTACTCGGAAGGCTGAGGCAGGAGAATGGCATAAACCCGGGAGGCGGAGCTTGCAGTGAGCTGAGATCCGGCCACTGCACTCCAGCCCGGGCAACAGAGCAAGACTCTGTCTCAAAAAAAAAAAAGAAAAAAAGAAAATAGCTATTAGGTATCAATAAAAGTAAATTTTAAAACAACACAATAGCGGCCGGGCGCGGTGGCTCACGCCTGTAATCCCAGCACTTTGGGAGGCCGAGGCAGGTGGATCACGAGGTCAGGAGATCGAGACCATCCTGACCAACACGGTGAAACCCCGTCTCTACTAAAATACAAAAAATTAGCTGGGTGTGGTGGCACGTGGCCTGCGGTCCCAGCTACTCGGGCGGCTGAGGCGGAGGAATCACTTGAATCTGGGAAGTGGAGGTAGTGGTGAGCTGAGATCACACCACTGCACTCCAGCCTAGGCGACAGCGACACTCCATCTCAAAAAAATAAAATAAAATAAAACTACAATGGCACAGTGGCTCCAGCCTGTAATCCCAGCACTTTAGGAGGCCGAGGAGGGAGGATCGCTTGAGGCCAGGAGTTCGAGACCAGCCTGGACAACAAGGGAAGACCACATCTCTACACAAATTTAAAAATTAGCCAGGCACAGTGGCCCACATCTGTGGTCCCAGCTACTTGGGAGGCTGAGGTGGGAGAACTGCTTGAGCCTGGGAGGTTGGGCCTGCAGTGAGCTGTGATCATGCTACTGCACTCCGGCCTGGATGACAGAAAGAGACCCTGCCACAAAACAAAAACAAAACACAACGAGACACAACCATGCACACACCTGAATGGCAAACGTTAAACACATATACACATACTTGACAAGACCAGAGTTGGTGGGGATGGGAGTGGACACTGATACAAGCACTTTGGAAAACTCTCATCTCTAATGTCCCTGTGCCTTAGCGATTCCATTCCCGGGCATATTCCCAACAGAAATGCCTTCGTATGTTCAGCAAGATACATGCACAAGAGTGTTCTTAGCAGCATCATTTGTAACAGTCCCAAACTGGAAACAATGCAATGTCCCTCAGTAATATTATTGGTTATATAAAGGGAATATTATGATAGCAACTAAAAGGAATGAATGACAGCTACATACAACATGGATGAAGCTCAGACTCTTAACATTCAGCAGAAGCCAGACACAAAAGTGTACATATGATATGATTCACTTACAAAAGTTTAGAAACAGAAAAAAATTGACCCAGGATGACTGAGGGAGCAGGGCAGGGACTGGGAGGGTGCATGGGGTCAGGGGTGGGCTTCCAGGGTGGGGGTAATGTTTTATTACTCAAGCTCAGTGGCAGTTAGGAGTGTTTGTACACAGGCTGTACACTTACGATTTATGCACTTTTCTCTATATTATGCATCAACAAAAAGTTTACCTAAAGAAAAAAATCGCAAACCGACAGTACATTTTTTAGCATTGTTTAGCCTGAACTTACTGGAATCTCCCAATCTGCTGGCTTTTTTTTTTTTTTTTTTTGAGATGGAGTCTTACTCTATCTCCCAGGCTGGAGTGCAGTGGCACGATCTCTGCTCACTGCAACCTCCACCTCCTGGATTCAAGCGAATCTCCTGCCTCAGCCTCTCAAGTAGCTGGGAGGACGGGCATACATCACACTCAGCTAATTTTTGTATTTTTAGTAGAGATGCGGTTTTGCCATGTTGGTCAGGCTGGTCTCGAACTCCTGACCTCAGGTGATCCACCCGCCCTGGCCACTCAAAGTGCTGGGATTACAGGCGTGAGCCACTGCGCCCAGCCTGCTCTCTTTCTTACCAGCTGCAATCTCACTGCAAGGAGACACTGCATAGTGCTTTACAGCATGGCTTCTAGGGCCACATAGCCTGAGGTTGTCACTCAGCTGTCATGTGACTGGGAAAGACTGTTGGCCTCTCTGAGCCTCAGTTTCCCATCTACAGCACTTGGAGGATTAAATAATCACTCCATAAATGTTAACCACTGCTACAGGCACACGCATTTCCTGTTCTTTTTTTTTTTTAACTTTTTAATTTTTAAAAAAATTTTAAACACAGGGTCTCACTCTGCCACCCAGGCTGAAGTGCAGTGATGCAATCATAGCTTGTGTAACCTCAAACTCCTGGCCTCCAAGTGACTACAGATCTTTGTTGCAGAGGCAAGATGGGGCTCCAAGGGAACAGAGACTCAGCTGGTGGCCTCTTCCCTCCCTCCCTGAGACACCTGGGAGGCAGCAGAGGACCAGTGAAGCTGAAATGAAAACGCATGACTGGCAAACAGGGCTGTGCTCCTTCCTTCCCCTGCCCCTCCCACAGGGCAGCCCTCACATGATGCTCCCGCAGTCGGAACACGGATGCGCTGGCGGTCAGGACGGCAGGCTTAACTTTCCCCATTTTGGAAGTGGGGGAAACTAAGTAAATGAGGAGAATTTCCTCTTTCACTTTCATTTTTTTCCATTGAGCTCTGCCTTCTGTTACTCTGACTATATACACTGGGGTCCAGATAAGATGGCATCTGAATTAGCATATAATTATATAGAGGGTTCTTTTGAGCTCAGTGTCATTATTTATTTATTTATTTTTAATAAGCTTTCTATACTTAATTTTAATTTTTTTTTTTTAGATGGAGTCTCCTCCTATCACCCAGGCCGGAGTGCAGTGGTGTGATCTTGGCTCACTGCAACCTCTACCTCCTGGGTTCAAGGGATTCTCCAGCCCTAGCCTCCTCAGTAGCTGGGACTACAGGTACACGTACACGCCACCATATCCCGCTAATTTTTGTACTTTTAGTAGCGATGGGGTTTCACCATGGTGGCCAGGCTGATTTCAAACTCCTGGTCTGTCTGCCTCGACCTCCCAAAGTGCTGGGATTACAGACATGAGCCACGGTGCCTGGCCATTTCATTTAATTTTAAATTTTTGTGGGTACATAGAAGGTGTATCAGTGTATTTATAATTTCAAAAAAGCCACCACCCTGAACAGCAGGGCAGCCTGCCAACAGAGACAGTGTATGAGAACCGCTGCGGCCACAGGTTGGCATCAATGCCAACTGGGGCACCTTTTGGATAACAGCAATAATAATTTTAAAAATAACTAATATTTAACGCATGATTACACAGTGCTGGGCACAGGGCTAAGCACTTTGCACACCTTACTTCACTTAGTCCTCACAGCAAGGTCTGAAGGGGACAGAGTCATCAACGTGGATGACCAGATCACTAGCAGCTGAAGAGAAAGTCACTATTTTGGGCGTTTCATGAAATCAATTACACTGTACAAGCATTTACTAATTTTTGAAACTGACTTTTAACTCTCAGGAAAGTTTCATGAGAGAGAGGCTTCCGTTTAAGACGAGACTCCTGGTGACATTGCATGTGTGCGTAAATGCGGCCGTTTGAGAGCCTGCGTGTGCACATGGGGGGTAGCAGGTGGGTGTGAACGTGTGAGAGTGGCCCTGCCTGTGCCTCTGGGAGGTGGGAGTGTGTGTGTGTACGCATGTGTGTGTGAGTGCCTGCCTGTGCCTGTGGGGGGGGAATGAGTGTGTGTGTGTGCATGGGTGACAGCGAGCCTGCCTGTACCTATGTGAAGGGGATGTGTGTGTGTGTGTGTGTGTGCCCATGTGTGTGTGAGTCCCTGCCTGTGCCTTTGTGGAGGGTGTAAGTGTGTGTGTGCGCATGGGTGGGAGTAAGCCTGCCTGTGCCTATGTGGGGGTATGAGTGTGTCTGTGTGCGCGCGCATGTGTGTGTAAGGGCCTGCCTGTGCCTATGTGGGGGTATAAGTATGTGTGCGTGCATGTGTGAATGCCTGCCTGTGCCTATGTGGGGGTATTAGTGTGGGTGCGTACATAGGTGGGAGTGGCCCTACCTGGGGTGGGGGAGGGATCCTCCTTGCACTGAGGCTCCAGGCTGCCTCCTGGCCAGAGACCAGGCGTTTCAGAGAGCCTGGGAAACCAGTCCTGCAACAACCCTACCCCTTCACAGTAAATCAGCCCTGCAGCATGGAAGCAACTCTGACCATAACCTCTGGGGAAAGATCCAGCAACACCAAGTTTAACCCCCAGCAAAACAAACTAGCAGCTGTACATCCAGCCTCTGGGCTCACCTTCCCGCAGAGGCGCACAGCACTGCCCAGCCCTTGTCCTGGTGCAGATTCTCTGAGAGACTCCCAAAGGATGATGGGGATAAAATGGATTTCATTTCTTATCAGCGGGAAATCTGAAGAACCCATCTAAACTGTGTTCCAAAAAGCATGCAGACAGGGATTTCTTTGTTTTTTTTGAGATGGAGTCTGGTTCTGTTGCCCAGGCTAGAGTGCAGTGGCACAATCTTGGCTCACTGCAACCTCCGCCTCCCGGGTTCAAGCAATTCTCCTGCTTCAGCCTCCCAAGTAGTTGGCAATTACAGGTGTGCACCACCACGACCGGCTAAATTTTTTTGTATTTTTTTAGTAGAGACAGGGTTCCACCATGTTGGCCAGGCTGGTCTCGAACTCCTGACCTCAGGTGATCCACCCGCCTCAGCCTCCCAAAGTACTGGGATTATAGGTGTGAACCACTGCACCCAGCCATGCTATTTGTTATAAGGTTTTTGTTTTGTTGTTTTGTTTTGTTTTTAATAGAGACAAGTTCCAGCAATGAGATGTATCTCTTTTATGGCTACGGACAAATAATAAACACTAATAAAAAAGAAAGAAAGAAAATCCTCTAACAACGGAATAGGCACAGAAGTAAGGAGTCTAGGCTCTAGCCTATGACACAAGCCAGGGGCCCTCTATGGAGCCTCCGACCCTCTCACAACAGGACGTCCTAGTGAAACGAGAGGGGTAAGAGAGGGGCAGGGCAGGTGTAGCCCCAGGCACCAGGGCTGGAGGAAATGGCAGCGACTGGCCAGCTGCTTCCCACCCCCTCAGCCGAGGACCAGCCAGGTACTTCTGGAAATTCTAGCACCTTCACACATCTCAGAGTCGGTTCTGCTAAGGAGTTCCAAGAATCCCTAAGACCAGGCCGGGCGCGGTGGCTCAAGCCTGTAATCCCAGCACTTTGGGAGGCCGAGACGGGCGGATCGCGAGGTCAGGAGATCGAGACCATCCTGGCTAACACGGTGAAACCCCGTCTCTACTAAAAATACAAAAACTAGCTGGGCGAGGTGGCGGGCGCCTGTAGTCCCAGCTACTCGGGAGGCTGAGGCAGGAGAATGGCGTAAACCCGGGAGGTGGAGCTTGCAGTGAGCTGAGATCCGGCCACTGCACTCCAGCCTGGGCGACAGAGCGAGACTCCGCCTCAAAAAAAAAAAAAAAAAAAAAAAAAAGAATCCCTAAGACCACAAGAAGGCTTCGAGACAGCCTGTCCATCCCCCACAGGCTGGGGAGAAGGAACCAGGAGACTCTCCAAAAATCAGTCACCAAGGCAGCGACGAAGGCCTGGCCCAGGCTGCCCTTCCACACACACTCTCCATGACTGTGCGGCCTTTCAGGAGCCAGCGCCCAGTGTGGGACAACCATGCTGGCCCCTGCCCTCAAGGAGACTGGAGGCCTGTAGTAGCGACTCCTTCAGAGAGGCCAGGCTTCCTTCCCCTCAAAGATGTCCTTGCTGTTCAGTCAACCAGGTTCATGTGGGAGGGGTGCAGAGAGATGGCACCCAGGGATCCGCACCCCCAAGTCCCTCTAGCAAGGGATGGGAAGCAGCCCGGGAGGTCCGAGCCACACCCCCACAGCTGCTGCGGAGGATGGCGAGGCTCACCCCTCAGCCTTCGGGTCTTGTCCAGGCTCTCCCAGGGCAACATGTACCAGAGTGGAAAACGCCATGTCTACCCACCCTAGCAGATTCCGCCGAAACGCCTTTCCAGACTTTTACTTACAAGACAGGCCTCCCCTTCCTAAGGGCCCCGTGCTGATCCTGCAGGGCCGTTCCCTGATGTTGTGCTCCTATGTATTCACCCATTTTCAAGGTTAAACATCTGCTCGGTGCTTCCCGTCCTGACCAGAGGTGAGCAGAAAAACACTGGAGAGGGATTTCCTAGTTAAAAATACGAGATGTTTGAAAAGCAAACACCAGAATAACCTAAGAATCTATCAGGGCCTCGATGCACGGCGGTGCCTTCCATTGCGCAAACCAGAGCTCTGGGAAGAAAACTGTCAAGTGAAGACACGTGAGTCTCCCCTCAGTTCTGGCTCCTCTTTGGGAATCAGCCCATAGGCTGCACGGGGCCAGCCAGGAAGGAGGTGCAGCTGCCCGCTGGCTGGCACGCACCAGGCCCCTCCACGTGCCCATGTTCCCTTCCCACAGCACTGCACTAAAGGGAAAGTGAGAAGGAGCCTGGGCACAGCTCTGTCAGCTGTCCCCGCTGGGACCTCTGCCTGCACCCAGAGTATCAACCACCTTGTGTCACTCTCAGATACACCTGCCCCCGGGCAGCTTCTCGAGATCAAAGCACCATGTTGAGGCTATTACCAGGCAGGGCTGACGGACAGCCTGTGCACAGCTGCCTTCGGGCACCACTTGTCCGAGGCTGCTCTCGCTGGGCACCCCACAGCCTAAGGTCCCATCCCACAGTCTGTGCGTGGTCCTCACCCCATCGGACCTCCCAAGGAGGCTCCCGAATACCGTGCCCCCCTGGTTCTCTTCGTCCCCATCAAGGAGTCGCCCCAGTCCAGCTTTTACACACTGACATCCCCTGCACTGTCCTTTCCTCTCTCTCACATTCTATTTTTTTTTTTTTTTTGAGACAGTGTCTCTCTGTCACCCAGGCTGGAGTACAATGGCACGATCTCGGCTCACTGCAACCTCTGCCTCCTGATTCAAGCTATTCTCCTGCCTCAGCCTCCCTAGCAGTTGGGATAACAGGCGACCATCACCACACCCGGCTAATTTTTGTATTTTTAGTAGAGACGGGGTTTCGCCATGCTGGTCAGGCTGGTCTCAAACTCCTGACCTCAGGTGATCCACCCGCCTCAGCCACCCAAAGTGCTGGCATTACAGGCGTCAGCCACTGTGCCCAGCAGCTCTCTCTCCCATTCTGCCTGCTCTTGGCTGACTCTTAAACCTTTTAGTGTTGTCCTGGCCTTGCTCCCCAGCCCCACATGGGCAGTTTCCCCTGCAAGCCTGCCTGGATGTTACTGCACACTGGTATGGGCCACAGCCAGCAGCATGGGCATCATCTGAGAACCTGTCAGAAATGCAGACTCTCAGGCCACACCCAGACCCACTGAGTTCAAGTCTGCACTTTAACAAAATGTCCAGGCAGTCCAGTGTGAGAAGCCCTAGTGTAAACAGTGCTGGGCACGGAGAAGGAGCTCAGGAATGGGTCACACCATTATCATTACCACCACTCACCTCCCTCTGCCCTCACCAAACTGTCTCTTCGTCCTCCTCTCCCGATTGCAGTTAAATGACATCATCAACCTGAATCCCAAGCTAGAAACCTCTGACTTTCACAACTACTTCCTGGCCCTGACTCCCAGATCTCCATAAGGACCAATGAGTCTAGTTACTCTCATTTCAGAAGCATCTCGCAGGCCTGCCCTCCCTCAGCCCCACGGCACCCTATCTGTGAACTCTGTGCAGCCAGGCGTTGTTCACGTGTCTCTCTCCTTGGGAGACTGTGAGTGCTGTGAACAGGGCAGTTTTATTCATCTCTGATTCCCCACAGTCAGCACAGAGTCTGACACACAGGCTTCAAAATGGTCACTGTCGGTTGAACAAACGAAAGAACAAGCAGGTGCGGATGGGAGCGTGGGGTGGGGAGGATAAGCTACCTAAGGTGTGTTAGATGACGGGAACCAAAAGTGAATGCAAAAATCATACAGTGTTTTTTCTTCACTTTATAAAGTTGTTCCAGGAATAAAATAAAGTCGGTGGGAAAATCTGACACGGCCTAGATGAAAATATGGGTTTTTTGTTTTGTTTTGTTTTGTTTTTGAGACAGAGTCTTGCTCTGTCGCTCAGGTTGGAGTGCAGTGGTACAGTATCAGCTCACTGCAACCTCTGCCTCCCGGGCTCAAGCGATTCTCCTGCCTCAGTCACCCCAGTAGCTGGGATTACAGGCATGTGCCATCATATCCGGCTAATTTTTGCATTTTTTTTTTTTTAGTAAAGATGGGGTTTTGCCATGTTGGTCAGGCTGGTCTCGAACTCCTGGCCTCAAGTGACCCACCCAAACAGCTCCCAAAGTGCTAGGATTACAGGCATGAGCCACAGCTAGGAGGAGTTTTTAATGAAAATATTTCTAGCTTTTTCTCATCAATTTATACTACCACTAACTTGCTGACAGGAGCAGTAACAGGTCCAAGGCCACCGCACAGGTCAGTGACCAGGTTGGCTGGAGTTACACCCAGGTCTGTACAGGGTCTAGGTGGTTATAAGGTGGGTGGGGAAAGATAAGGTGTTTAAATATGAGCTAAGTACCTAGGAGGGAAGGAGTGTCCCAGACGGTGGGTCACAGCTAGAAGCTGGAAGGTGTGCTGCAAGGGCGGGGGCGGAGCTCTGCCCTCTTCATTACTTTGCTTCAGGGTCTGGGAGAGTGGTGAAGGCAAAACACAAACTGGGGCAGGAGGAGCTGGAGGCACCTTTGTTCTGAGATTCCAAGCTGGACAAACCCATCCACAACACCCAGTACTGCAAACAGTTCTAGGCAAGGTTTAAGCGGAAGGGCCAAGGTTCAAATCACAGGAGACTCTCAGGCCTGAGGGCTTGTCTCACCAACTCTTGATCTTACTCCTGTGGTCCTGCAGCACCTAGCATCACATCTTGCACGCAGCATGGGGTTTCACAGATATCTGGCACTAACTGCTGTGAGCCGGGAGACAGAAGCGCAGCAAGGCTGTACCCCCTGCCTTACTCCTAGGGACACTCGGCCCCCACATCTGCACCGATGCCCCTAGCCCATCTCTAAGTGTGCAGGAGCACATTCATGACTCATCTAATGAGGGAAGCTGTGTAAACCCCCAGTGGTCAAAGACCACTTATTGGTGGGGAAACTGAGGTACGTGGCGGGGAACCACGCATCACACTCAAGGCCCCAAACTCTACCTCTCAGTCCCCGACATGTCATCCCAGGCGCTCCTCCTGTCTGTCCTGTGTGGATGGAACTCTGAACCTGGTAAGTGCACGACCCCCACTTTTCTTTGCCCTCATCAGCTCCTCAGAATTCTAACACTATTAAAATGGGAAGGATCCTCTGCCAAACCAGACAGGTATTCATTCACTCACTTACTCACTCAGTGCCGTGGATGGTGGCCTTACTATGTGCCAAGAGCCTTTCTAGGGGCTAGAGATACATTGACAAGCAAAACAAGGAGAGCCGCCCTTTGAAACTTAGATGCCAGTGGAAGGAGACAGACGGGAGACAACACGGTAAATCAGCAAATTACACAGATGCTAGAGAGCGATGCGTGCTATGAGAAGCGGGGAAATCAGCACAGGGCAGGGGAGATTAGGAAGTTGGGGTGGGATGGTGGGTGCAGTTTTAAACAAGGTGGCAGGAAGGCCCCACTGAGAGGTGACCTGGGAAGACAGTGAGCCATACTGACTTCTGGGGAAGAATATTCCAGCCCAAGGAAACAAGCATGGCAAAGGCCCCAGGGTGGGAGCATCCTGGTGTAGAACAGCAAAAAGGCCCGGCGTGGTGGCTCACACCTGTAATCCCAGCACTTTGGGAGGCCGAGGCGGGCAGATCACTTGAGGTCAGGAGTTCAAGACGAGCCTAGCTAACATGGTGAAACCCCATCTCTACTAAAAATACAAAACTCAGCCAGATGCGGTGGCACGCACCTCTAATCCCTGCTACTCGGAGGCTGAGGCACAAGAATAGCTTGAACCTGGGAGGCAGAGGTTGCAGTGAGCCAAGAGCGTGCCAGACTGAAACTCTGTCTCAAAACAAAACAAAACAAAACAAAAAAAGGCCAGGCGCAGTGGATCATGCCTGTAATCCTAACACTGTGGGAGGCTGAGGTGGGTGGATCACCTGAGGTCAGGAGTTTATGACCAGCCTGGCCAACATGGTGAAACCCCATCTCTACTAAAAATACAAAAATTAGCCGGGCGCAGTGGTGGGAGCCTGTAATCCCAGCTACTTGGGAGGCTGAGGCAGGAGAATCGGAGGAGGAGGTTGTAGTGAGCCAAGATGGCGTCACTGCACTCCAGCCTGGGCAACAAGAGCGAAACTCCGTCTCAAAAAAAAAAAGAAAGGAAAAAACAGCAAAAAGGTCAGTGGGGTTTGCCAGACAGTCATCCATTGTTCATTCATTTATCCAACACTTACTAGAGACCCGTCTCTTTACCAAGCACTGAGTAGTGAAAACACTTAAGAAGGCATGGCCTTTACCCTCAAAGAGCTTATAATGCTGGAGAGGGGAAAGAAGGAATACAAAGGTCCTAAAACAGGATTACTTGTGGGGCAGAAGGATTCTGGTAAAGCTAGGCTCAGGGCCCTCGCCCAACCTGGGGTGGAGGAGGGTCCAGGACAGACCCTCAGAGAGAGATGCTGGGCTAGACAGTCACCCCATCTCTGACTCTGGCACTGTTAACAATGTCAGCTGAAAGGCCAGGGGCAGTGGCTCACGCCTGTAATCCCAGCACTTTGGGAGGCCCAGGCAGGTGGATCACCTGAGGTCAGGAGTTCCAGACCAGACTGACCAACATGGAGAAACCCCATCTCCACTAAAAATATAAAATTAGGCCGGGCGCGGTGGCTCAAGCCTGTAATCCCAGCACTTTGGGAGGCCGAGACGGGTGGATCACGAGGTCAGGAGATCGAGACCATCCTGGCTAATACAGTGAAACCCCGTCTCTACTAAAAATACAAAAAAACTAGCCGGGCGAGGTGGCGGGCGCCTGTAGTCCCAGCTACTTGGGAGGCTGAGGCAGGAGAATGGCTTAAACCCGGGAGGCGGAGCTTGCAGTGAGCTGAGATCCGGCCACTGCACTCCAGTCCGGGCGACAGAGCGAGACTCCGCCTCAAAAAAATAAAATAAAATAAAATAAAATAAAATAAGCCGGGGGTGGTGGCACATGCCTGTAATCCCGGCTACTCAGGAGGCTGAGGCAGAAGAATCACCTAAACCCGGGAGGTGGAGGAGGTTGCAGTGTGCCAAGATCGCGCCATTACACTCCAGCCTGGGCAACAAGAATGAAACTCCGTCTCAAAAAACAACAACAAACAAACAAATAAAACAATGCCAGCTGTTCTAACCTTACTCACTTGTTCTCTTAGGTTAAAAAAAAAAAAAAAAAAAAAGCATTTCCAACACCAGACTCCTAAAGACACTTTTTTTTTTTTTTGAGACAGTCTTGCTCTGTCGCCCAGGCTGGAAGTGCAGTGATGCTATCTGGGCTTGCTGCAACCTCCGCCTCCCGGGTTCAAGCGATTCTCCTGTCTCAACCTCATGAGTAGCTGGGACTACAGGCACGTGCCACCACAGCCGGCTAATTTTTTGTATTTTTAGTAGAGACGAGGTTTCACCGTGTTAGCCAGGATGGTCTCAATCTCCTGACCTTGTGATCTGTCCACCTCACCCTCCCAAAGTGCTGGGATTACAGGTATGAGCCACCGCGCCCTGAAGAGAAACTCTTAAATTGCAGATGGACACAAGGTGTGTGCTGTGTCCTGGGCAATCTCAGACACCAGATTGGAAGGTCTGGAAGAGGCCACACTGCAGGGAACCCAGTGAGCAAAGAGTTAAAACTGGTTTTCCAAGACCTCTGAGAATGGGGAAGTAAGCGATGGCATAAAGCCACAGGGCCTGTTCCTTTGCGGATGGGGGGTGGAAAGCGGGGACTATCACCATCTCCTGGGCAGCCTGTGTGCAGTTCCCTGGGATTACCAGCACTGCTCCAGGGCTTGGCCTCAGGCAACTGGCCTGTTAAAGAGAAGACTTTCCTGGAGTAAACTGAACCTGGGGACTTTGGCTCAGCGGAGCTCTACTCTGGCCTAAGAGATGCTAGCTCTGTTTTCCCAACTTGATGAAAGGGCACTTGACAAGACAGAGCCCAAAGACAGCCCTCTCAAGACCCAGGAGGCTCCCACCCAAGAGAGCTCAGTCCTGCTGATCAAGACTGGGAGACTGGTCAGACCAATCCATACTGGTTGGATCCAGATTCCCAACTGGATGGAGAGAAGGTGCTATTGGGTGTGTCACAAGCCACAGTCCCAAACACCACAGAGGCAGTGAGGAGGAAGTTGCCCTGGAGGGTCCTAATCAGTCTCCCCACCAAGCAATAAGAGAAGTCTTCAGGTCCCAAGGCTTGGGGTGGGGGTGGGGCACAGATCCTCACTGCTTCCCTGTCCCAGGCTCAGGTACCTGGGAAAACCTGATTCCTGGCTCTGCACTCCCAAAGCCGCCCCCCACCCCCGCCCCATCGCAGCCTCTGCCTTCACCACCAGGGGTCTGTCTCTCCAGTCTCTGCAGGGAGGCCACCTTCCCCAGGGCTCTCCCCGACTCTAGCTTACTTGACTCAAGTCGTCCTCAGCTCCGATGCTGAGATTCGGTCTGTTGAACTTCAGAGGGTACCAACCCACCACCCTGGCCCTGACCCCAGCATCTTTTCAGACCAAACCTGGCAAAGCCAGCTCCTGCCTATCCCACTCCAAAGCTGTCCTCCACTCTCTGTTACAGAAACACCTGCCAGCTCACTCCCTGCTAGGATTCCCAAGTCTCTCGGAGCCCTAGGTCGGCCTGAGTGGCCTCAGCCAGCAGGAGCTCTCCTACGAGAATGAAGGCTGGGAGAGTGTTTAGAAAGCAAAGTCTTCAAGTTTGGGATGAGCCCCTCACCCCCATTCCTTTAAAAAGAGCTTCCCTTTCTGCCTCCTCACTTCCTTCAGCCTAGGAGGGTTCCACTCCATAATTGGCTTGTTTACTGCCACTTTGAGGGTTTCTGAATGGCAGAGGCGGGAGGAAAATTTTGCTGGAAGAAAAGGAGTGGCCGGGCGCGGTGGCTCAAGCCTCTAATCCCAGCACTTTGGGAGGCCGAGACGGGCGGATCACGAGGTCAGGAGATCGAGACCATCCTGGCTAACACGGTGAAACCCCGTCTCTACTAAAAAATACAAAAAAATTAGCCGGGCGAGGTGGCGGGCGCCTGTAGTCCCAGCTACTCGGGAGGCTGAGGCAGGAGAATGGCGTGAACCCGGGAGGCGGAGCTTGCAGTGAGCTGAGATCCGGCCACTGCACTCCAGCCTGGGCGGCAGAGCCAGACTCCGTCTCAAAAAAAAAAAAAAAAAAAAAGAAAAGGAGTGTGTGCCTTGAGTTTTGAGGCTGATGAGTAAACCCTCCAAATGTCTTTCCAACTCCCTGCGAAATGGCCAAGAACCCAGGTGAGAAAAAAACACAAGGCAGTGCAAGGCAGCTGAAGATTTCCAGCAGACCACTGGAGGGAAGCTAAGGTTGGCGCCAGGGAAAGGCAGGACAATTACCAAAACTTAATCTGCTTGTGTCTGCTGAATAGTCGAAAGCGCCACTTGGCATTGTTCTGAGCAGCAAGCCAATGAGAGACCTCCCAATTCTGCTTCTGTGGGTTAGCACCTCCAGTGACATCACTCCCCTGCTCAAAAACCTGTAGCTCCACGCTGGGAGCAAACTTAGCATCCACCACCAGGCCCCAGACTACTCCAGCCATTGACAACTGAGCATCAGAGCCACTATGCCCACGAAACAGGACCACCTGCTGGGCCACAAGCACACCTTTGCTTCTCCACTCGGGTTCTCTGCTTGCAGGGTTCCCTCTGCCTCAAGCATTAAGCCTCTCCACCTTTTAAGGTTCTCCTCAAATGCTACTTCCCCTGTAAATTCCCCAATTTCCAGCCCCTTCTCGACTCCACCCCACACTCTAAATCCCCAGCACCCTGGCCTCTTTTCAGGCATCTTACTCTGTCTTGCTTCAACAGCTCCCTGAGGCCTTGCTCCAGCCCTCCAACGGAGCGAGTGTGTCTTATTCAGCTTTGATTCATCAGGAGCACACAGCATACTACCTTGCAGACGGCAGACACTTGAGAATGGGTCTACTGCTCCAAAATCGTTCACCTCAGAGGCATAGGACGTGATGGGCAAAGGGACACAGAGTCACACAAACAGAACACTAAAGCCAGCAGACACAAAACACGCCAGGGGACAGGAGGCGTCTCAAGGAAATTGAACCAGGGGAACTACATCCGGCCTTACCCTTCTTGAACTCCTCCAGCATGGCATCCAACTTGGTGTCATGGAAGACAAAGTGCACTGGGTGGTTGTAGAAGCGAGTGATTGTCTTGAGCGGGGTGCAGTCATCGGGGTCCACAAAGGCCAAGTCTTTGACGTAGAGAATATCTACAATATTGGACTGCTCATCTTCGAACACCGGGATGCGGGTATAGCCGCTTTCCATAATCTCTGACATGGTGTTGAAGTCCAGGATGGCGTCACTGCGGATCATGAAGCAGTCCTGGAGCTGGGTCATGATATCCTCTACGGTTTTGGTGCGTAGTTCCAGGGCACCCTGGATCATATTGAGCTCCTCTTTCACGAGGTCATTATAGGGCTCCGTCACCTTCAACATCTCCATCAGCTTCTCCCGGTTGTAAACCGTGCGAATCTCCTGGCCCAGAAAAAAGTCCAGGAGCTTGCTGATGGGAAAACTGAGGGGGAAGGTGAGCAGCATAAAGAATTTGGTGAGAATGATGGTGTTGGCACCCACAGCCAGCCCGTGTCGGGAGCACAGGGCCTGAGGTAGGATCTCCCCAAAGATGACAATGCCAATGGTGGAGGAGGCCACCGCCATGAGGCCGGACCCGATGAGGTTGTCTAGAAGGATGGTGAGGGAGGTGTTGACCAGCACGTTCCCCAGGAGCAACGAACAGAGAAGGTAGTTGCCCTTGCGCCGGATGGGCTCAATCTTGCGGGCATAGCGCCTCTCCTTCTCGGTGCCACAGTTCTGCACGATGCGCAGCTCCATGGGGTCCAGGGCCATAAGCCCGAGGTTGAGGCCAGAAAATATGCCCGACAGCACCAGCAGCACTGTAATGAGGAGGATGTGCAGCCAGAGAGGCAGGAACCTCCCAGGCTCCTCCACCATGAAGAGCAGTGAGTCCTTGTCGGTCCACTTCAGCCAGGGCCCGTCGGGCTGGGCCCGGGTGCACAGTGCATACAGCTTCATGTTCTCGCTCCTCCGGAGGAACTTGGTGAGCACCACCAGCACGCCGGACGTGTTCCCGCGGCTCACGTTCACCAGCTGCTGGACAACCAGGTCTTTGGTGAGCTCGAGACAGCTGGTGGACGTGTGGAGGGTCTCGGCATCGTCCACCTCGGTGAAGGAGATCAGGTTCCCGGAGATGTTGCCCAGGCTGTAGCCGTACAGCCTCAGGTTCACGGTGCTGCCCTCGGACACGAAGATGATGCCATCCGGGTTCGTCCCACACGACTTGTTGCAGCTCGCCAGCCTCATGCCCACGATCGAGCCCTGCTGGGGGCTGCCCTGGCCCCGGGCCCCCCGCGCCCACAGCAGCACCAGCAGCACCGGCGCCGCCAGGAGGAGGCGCCCGCGGGCCGGCCCTATGCCCGGGCGCCCGCCCCCGCCCACCGGCGCCATGTTGCTCTGGCTCTGCCGCCGCCGCCGCTCCCCGCGCCGCGCCACGCCGCGCGGCCCCGCTCTGCACCACCGCTCCGGCCGCTCCGCTGCCGCCGAGCCAACTGCCCGGGCCGCGAGCCTGACGTCAGGTCAGCGCCCCGCCCGCCACGCCCCGCCGGCCCACGCCCCTCATTTGCATTGGAGGCCCCGCCCCCGGGGCGCGCTGCTCCAGCCCCTGCCCTTAAGGGGGTCCGGACGCTTAAGGTGGAGCAGCGCCGGAGCGCGAGAGCCGCCGGCGGGGACAGGCCCAGTGCTCCGCCTCCGCGCCCTTGCCCGCCTTTCTCTGCCCGTGGGGCCAGCTCTCCTTCTCCGGGACGTGGTCTCCTGGCCACGGCGTTCCTGTTCCTCGGCCTTGCCCGGCCGCACGTGCGAGACTCCTTTCCCGTCCTGGCAGCCTGCAGCTGGGGGTGGCCCGCTCTGCAGGCAGAGCGAGAAAAGTGCTTTTCCTGATGTAGAAAAAGAAAAAGGGAACCTGAGGGCTTAGGGCTGGCATTGCAGCCTGCCCCTTGGGGACTTTTCTGGCCTCCTCACTGCTGAGATTTTTTCTGACCTTGTCCCAAGGCCAGAAGTAGTTTCCCCCAGCCCCAGCCGTAGCCCCAGCCCCACGATGCTTCCATCAACCAGTGGCTGCCAGATGTGGAAGGCAAATCTGGGGAACTAAGGTTACAGAAGGGCCAGGTTCTGGCCTAGACTTGTCTCCTGTCGCTTCCATTTAGGTTTGGATATTTATTGAACATCTACTTTGTACCAGCACTTGTTCTAGGCTCTGATAATAGAGCAATAAACAAACCAAAGTAGCTGCCCATTGGGTTTACAGTCTAGAACAGAAAACAGGAGATAAACAAGTAAACACATATATTCATTAAATTGCCCCAGCAACCTTCAGAGTTAGTAGAATTATTTCCATTTAGAGATGCAAAAATTGGGCCGGGCGCGGTGGCTCAAGCCTGTAATCCCAGCACTTTGGGAGGCCGAGACGGGCGGACCACGAGGTCAGGAGATCGAGACCATCCTGGCTAACACAGTGAAACCCTGTCTCTACCAAAAATACAAAAACTAGCTGGGCGAGGTGGCGGGCGCCTGTAGTCCCAGCTACTCGGGAGGCTGAGGCAGGAGAATGGCGTAAACCCAGGAGGCAGAGCTTGCAGTGAGCTGAGATCTGGCCACTGCACTGCAGTCCGGGCGACAGAGCGAGACTCCACTCAAAAAAAAAAAAAAAAAAAAAGGAGATGCAAAAATTGAGCCGAGACACAAATCCTGGTCCCTCCAGATTGTCATCTCCCAGCCCATATCTCCATCTGTAAATGGGGTTAAGAATGATAGAGCATTACTTCGCTAAACTTGCGGGAACCGTGGACCTAGACATTGAACACGACAGGACAGCTCTTTAGAATATTCTTTGGCTAGGTAGTAGTTGTGGCTACCTGCCTTCCAGGACCAAACTCCTAACCCCAAATTGTGGTGATTGATCAGCTGGGCAGCTGCTTGTGGACATGAGCAGGCAGGCGCGGCAGTGGGCCTATCCCTGAAATGACGGCTTCCTGAATGACGCTACCCCTGTGTCAGTAGGGTGTGTGAGGAAGACCGCAGCTGCCCGCCCTGTGAGGGGGAAGGAGACAGACAGATGAACATCCTTACAATAACTGCAGAGGTGCACAGAGAAGATCAGGTACTGGGTTGACCACCAGGTCTCAGAGCAAATCTTTTCCCAGTACTGAAGACACAGAACCCACTTTACTCTCTTCCCACACCGACACTTGTGTTTATTTTCATTTTGGTATAATGTTTGCTAATAAAAGCAACAATCACTACCAAACGGAAGGAGCCTAAACAAAAAGGAACAATCATGCAATGTTTTGGGAGGAGGTGTGGTAGCAGAGTGGCCCGGACTCCAGAAAGCCATGTTAGCAGGGGTAGAGGATTCTGTAACTAGGCCCGCCTGGAGAAGTCTGTTGCAAGTAGGGGTCCCACTCATAGCGGATACTTTGTAGCGAGTGCCCAGCAGGCCAGTTTTTTGGAGGAATAGGAGCTGTAGAATGGGCACTGGCTGAGACAGAACAAAAGCAGAACCTTGACTGCCTGTTCCTTCCCTGTCTCCACCAATCAGGAAGAGCCACCTGAATTGCCTCAAAGCAAGCCGAGCTCTCCTCATCTCCTAGTGAACTGTAACACCAGCGCCCTGCTCCACCCCTACCCCCACCTCCCATACTTAAAACTTTCCCATTCTATTATCAATCAATTGGCTATTTTTTCCCTTTTTTTTAAGATTTTATTTTTTTTTCTATTATGTCTTTTTTCTGCTTAAGTACGAATTGGCTCTTTTTATTTTACCGTTCTCAGGCTGTCTACACTCAGAAGCTCTGTTCATATGCACTGAGTCTAATGACAGAAGCCAATAAAGAAAAGGAAAAATACGTTTTTTAGATACTTAGGTTAAATGTGGGAATACCAGCTTGGGCAATATAGCGAAAACTCGTTTCGACTAAAAGTTTAAAAAACCAAAAATTAGCTTGGCATGGTGGTGCACACCTGTAGTCCCAGGACTTTGGGAGGCCGAGGTGGACAGATCACCTGAGGTCAGGAGTTCAAGACCAGTCTGGCCAACATGACAAAACCCCTTCTCTACTAAAATTACAAAATTAGCCAGATGAGGTGATGCATGCCTGTAGTCCCAGCTACCCGGGAGGCTGAGGCAGGAGAATCACTTGAACCCGGGAGGTGGAGGTTGCAGGGAGCCAAGATCATGCCACTCACTCCAGCCTGGGCGACAGAGTGAGACTTTGTCTCAAAAAATAAATAAATAAATAAATACAATAAAAGTAAAAAGAGAAACAGAGTATCACTTATTGGAGGAGGCACACGGAGCCCCAGCCAAAGTCCAGGTTCAGTTGCTGCCAGCTTGCAACCCTGGTTAGGGAATCTGCCCTTTCTGTATCTCCCACGTCGAAATACCTCTCCCACCGTGGAGACAGCATGGAGATAGCGGTCTATCAACGTGCTGAGTCAGGAAGCTTGGATGCACGCATGGCTCCCTGTTAACCAGGCGGTGAGAATGGCAGAAAGCAAACAGGCAAGCTAGGAGCCTCTCTCCTTTGGGGGCAGATAAAGGCATGATCAGACCTGTTCTCTCTGCCTCCGGATGGCAAGTCCTTACTTACCTAGTTGCTTCTATTTGCAAGTAAGAAATTGCCCAGAGGGGTCCTGATCCTCGACCCCTGAGCATGTAACAGCACTCTAGTCATGAGATCCTCGGAGCTCACTGCTTCTTTCCAGGTGAAGGTCCTATGGCAACATGGCTACACCTCCCGTAATTGAGCCCGCTCCCTCCTGGTTCTGTGCAGGGAAACAGTCTTAAAGGCTTAGTGCCCCTTCGCTTGTACCTGGCGTCGCGCTGATGCTGGAGATCCGATGATGAACAAGGATCCTGAATTAGTAAACCGGGATCTAATTCTCCCAGGCTGGCTTCTTTTTTTTTTTTGAGACGGAGTCTCGCTCTGTCGCCCAGGCTGGAGTGCAGTGGCCGGATCTCAGCTCACTGCAAGCTCCGCCTCCTGGGTTTACGCTATTCTCCTGCCTCAGCCTCCCGAGTAGCTGGGACTACAGGCGCCCACCACCGCGCCCGGCTAGTTTTTTGTATTTTTTTTAGTAGAGACGGGGTTTCACCATGTTAGCCAGGATGGTCTCGATCTCCTGACCTCGTGATCCGCCTGTCTCGGCCTCCCAAAGTGCTAGGATTACAGGCTTGAGCCACCGCGCCCGGCCCAGGCTGGCTTCTAAGCCCTCTTCACCCTCTGGGTCTCCAATACAGGGAGCTGCTGGCAGAGAAGCTTCCCTTCTGCTAGTGAGGTTCAGAGTCTGAGGCCTGCCCTGGCCCCACAATGGGCAGAATCCCTCCAGGTGCACCGTGGGCCCCGGGGTTGGAGAACCTGGTTGGGGACCATGAGACATCCTTTCAGGGTGAGCTATGCATCGTCATCAGTACATGCAGTGGCCTGTTCACCGGCTGCCCATGAGTCTACTAGGATAGCCCTGAACATCTGCGGGATTCATCCATGCCGTTAAATTGTCTCAGGAAGGAAGGAGCAGTCAACCCAATACAGAAGGACAGAGTGAGTGTGAAGTTAGCTAGGCTGGTGCCTTGGCTCAAATCCCAACTCAGGTCATCCTAGCAAGTGGGGGCATGAGGACCTGGATAGGGGGATGTCGTGATTTCTACCTGAGACAAATGTTTAACTGAGCCAGAGGAGGGAGTGAGAGCATCACATCAGTGGGTCCAGGCCAAGGGAGTCGAATGCCAGAGCAGCAAAGGTGAAGGGGTTTGTATTAACTATGTAAGTGGGCTTCAAGATTCCTCTGGCCACAGGACAAATTGTTTTTCTTGGGAGCAGGACCATGGAAGGCAGGATGCCCCACCATGGAGGTTCAGAGCATAGTTTTGAAGGGCTCCGGGGGCTGGCTTGGCCGCTGATTGACTGTGTGACCTGGGACTCTGGGACATTCTCGAGTGTTGACTGAAATGATGAGCCATAAGTACTTCACAAGTATCTGGGCCATGGTAAGAGGTCAGTAAACATGCCCTGTCACCATGATAATGATGAAAATGATGTGGCCAGGATCCTTTTTTTTCTTTTTCTTTTTTTTTTTTTTTTTTTTAAGACAGGGTCTTGTTCTGTCATCCAGGCTGGAATACAGTGGCACGATCATGGCTCACTGTAGCGTCAACCTCCCTAGGCCAAGTAATCCTCCCACCTCAGCTTCCTGAGTAGCTGGGACTACAGTCACAGCGCGCACTACCATGCCCAGCTAATTTCTTTTTGTTTTTTGTAGAGATGGGCCCAGTCTGGTCTCAAACTCCTGGCCTCAAGTGATCCTCCTAGTTCGGCCTCCCAAAGTGTTGGGATTACAGGTGTGAGCCATGGTGCCCAGTCCCACGGCTAGGATTTTCAGAAGACGCTTGTAAATTTCCTTAGCTGCAGTGTGTCTCTCCATCCACCTGCAGCCACAGCCTTCTCGTTCATTTTCGTCCCTTTCCTCCAGGTGAGGATGATGAGGGAAGAAGGGAGGCTGAGTGGGAGGCCACCTGGGACTAAGTAAGAGCCTGTTGGACCCTTGGGCCTCCGTCGGGAGGACAGAAAGGAGGCGGGAGTGGAGGAGAAGCCTGTTGGAAGAGAGCCTAAGAAAAGTTTTCACAGCACAGAGGGGCTCAAGCTGAAAAGGCTGGGCAAGCCAGGAAGAGAGGGCAGCCTCTCATTCGGTGTCAGACACCTGGCGAGCCCTTAGGCAAGGCCTGCCTGGGAATCCCCTGCTAGTACCAGGGCCCGGGTGGGGAGTCCCTCGGCCTGCCCTCTCTCATGCCACCCTCCTCCCGCCCTCTGTCCCCAAGACTGGCTACCCCAGCAAGCTTTTCCTTCCACCTCCAAAAACACAAAGACCCTTATTTTAAGACATTAACTATAAATTACTAGACAAAAACAAGAAAGAACAAGATAACAGACACTGAGTATTTATAAAGCCCTAATAACAAAGTGCTTGGAATCATCCCTAGTTTCTGATCCTTTTTCTGAGCTGGCAAATGGAAAAAAGTCTATAGCAAAAATATCAAGGGCTCTGTCCCTTGCTAACCAGAGAATTGGGGCAAAGTGCTTCACCTCTTAGGGCCTTGGTTTCTCCAGTTTTAAGATGGGGTTTACCCGGGAGGCAGAGGGTGCAGTGAGCCAAGGTCACAGCACTGAACTCCAGCCTGGGCGACAGAGTGAGACTCTGTCTCAAAAGAAAAAAAAAAAAAAAGGCCAGGTGCTGTGGCTCACACCCGCAATCCCAGCACTTTGTGAGGCCAAGGTGGGCGGATCACCTTAGGTCAGAAGTTCAAGACCAGCCTGGTCAACATGGTGAACCCCCGTCTCTACTAAAAATACAAAAATTAGCCAGGCATGGTGGTGCGCGCCTGTAATCCCAGCTACTTGGGAGGCTGAGGCAGGAGAATTGCTTGAATCCAAGAGGCGGAGGTTGCAGTGAGCCTACATCGTGCCATTGTACTCCTGCCTGGTTGACAAGATCAAGACTAAAATAAATAAATACATCCACAAAATAAATAAAAATAAATAATTTTAAAAATAAGATGGAGATCAAGAAATCCTTCTCGCTGCATCAAAAGGACAAAATGAGCCAGAGTTTGAAAGCACTGCCCCATAAATGTTAGGTCCTTTTCCTTCCCCAGTCCAAGATTTTCAATTACATTTCAATCATTTGGTCATTTGTGTGATTTTCTATTTTTACTGGGCTTCTAAAATGCAAACGTTATACATGTTCACTGCAACAAACTCAAATAACACAGTGTATAAAGTAGAAAACGTTGGTCCTCCTTCCCCTTCATCCTAGTGCCCAGGGATTGTTTTTCTGTTAAGTTTTGCCACCGTCTGCCTTCTTCATTACCTTCTCTACCGTACTCTGGGCTAGAGGCCATTTCTCATTGGGTTTAGAATCCTTCAGGGACAAAAACTGTGTCATAGTCATCGCTGTATCAGGAGTGCCCAGCATTCCATATGCATTTATGGAATGAATTGGACGTCCCTTAAAAAAGAGGTATGAGGCCGGGCGCGGTGGCTCAAGCCTGTAATCGCAGCACTTTGGGAGGCCGAGGCGGGCAGATCACAAGGTCAGGAGATCGAGACCATCCTGGCTAACCCGGTGAAACCCCGTCTCTACTAAAAAAATACAAAAAACTAGCCGGGTGAAGTGGTGGGTGCCTGTAGTCCCAGCTACTCGGGAGGCTGAGGCAGGAGAATGACGTGAACCCGGGAGGCGGAGCTTTCAGTGAGCTGAGATCCGGCCACTGCACTCCAGCCCGGGCAACAGAGCAAGACTCCATCTCAAAAAAAAAAAAAAAAAAAGAGGTATGAGCTGTGTGCAGTGGTGTGCACCTATAATCCCAGCTACTCAGGAGGCTGAGGCAGAAGGATCAATTGAGCCCAGGAGTTTGAGGCTGCAGCATGCTACAATTAGTCCTGTGATTAGCCACTGTACTGTATGTAGCCTGGGCAACAGAGCAAGACCCCATCTCTAAAAAAAAAAAAAAAAGTGGAGTAGGAATAATACTCTTGGGACCCAGGGGTAGGAAATGAGTGGGAAGCACTTGGCCAGTGGCCTTATATGTAAAATTACAATTCTGTTTCCAGAGACTATATGTATTGATATAAATTCTGTTCTATTTCTTTTTTTAAAAAAATCTGTGTCTTTTATTTATTTTATTTTATTTTATTTTATTTTATTTTATTTTATTTTTAGTAGAGACGGGGTTTCACCGTGTTAGCCAGGATGGTCTTGATCTCCTGACCTCGTGATCCACCCACCTCGGCCTCCCAAAGTGCTGGGATTACAGGCTTGAGCCACTGCGCCCAGCCAAAAATCTGTGTCTTGATCCAACTAAATTGATTTCTTGACTGATCCACATTTGAAGAATGCTGGTCTCATATATTGCTCATGGGCATCCCCGTGGAACTCCCCCGGGAGGAAGGCTGCAGGGACTTGTGGGCATTAGAAGGGTCCAGTCTATGTAAGTGGCACCTACACCCACAGAACTTGGCACAACTCACATGTGGCAATAAATCACCTCGGGCATACTAATGAGGCAAGTTCCTGATTCCTCAGTGTTATTGTGCCCCAGCTCACCCAGAAATCCATAGAACCTTTGAGATCTTCATTCCCAAGTATCCAGATTTTCTCAGGTTTGTCCCAAACAATTGCCAAGGTGCCAATTACCTGTAGACATTTAGCAACCAGCTCAATTTGCTGGGCCTCAGGGCCTTTCTTTAACATAAGAGGACTGTATCAGATAAACAGGTTCAATGGTTATTTAAATTCCTGGATGTGTAATTCTTCCTGGGCAACACAGGAAATAATTGCAAAATCAGCATCATCAGATGCAGCGGGCACCTGTTGTTTGGATCTGTCCGGCTTCCTGTCCTCTTTCTTCCAGGCACGGTACCTCCCCTTTCTCTGGAGACCTGTCCCTCCTCCATTTCCAAGGGTTCCAGTAGGAATGGGCAGCTACCCAGGCATGGACCATCAAAGCATCCCTGGCTGCTGTTCATCTACAGTGGGGAGGGGACTGAGGAGGTTGATCAAGGGTCTGACTGGGGCATTTATATAAGGAGGAGGTCCCTAAATGGAGGTTATGGAAGCCTCAAGCTGTCAGCTGCAGTGTCCCCTCTGCCTGCTGAATGCACTGCTTCTGTCCCCCTTCACCTCAGCCCTACAAGGAGACCGGGAGGGGTACTATTCTTAGTCTTATTTTCTAAACAGAGATTTGTAAAGGTTAAGAATCCTTCTCAGGGTTGGGGGCAGCGGTTCACACCTGTAATCCCAGCACTTTGGGAAGCTGAGAAGAATCACTTGAGGCCAGGAGTGTGAGACCAGCCTGGGTGACACAGTGAGACCACTACCACCAACCCCCCACCCCCGCCCCCATCTCTACAAAAGCTAAAAAATAGGCCAGGCATGGTGGCTCACGCCTGCATCCCAGCACTTGGGGAGGCAGAGGTGGGTGGATCACGAGGTCAGGAATTCGAGACCAGCCTGGCCAATATGGTGAAACCCCATCTCTACCAAAAAATACAAAATCTTAGCTGGGCGTGGTCGTGGGCACCTGTAATCACAGCTACTTGGGAGGCTGAGGAATGAGAATCACCGGAACCCGGGAGGCAGAGGTTGCTGTGACTCGAGACTGCGCCACTGCACTCCAGCCTGGGCAACAGAGCACGAGTCTGTCTCAAAAAAAATAAAATAAAATAAAATAAAATAGGCTGGGCGTAGTGAAACCCCATTTCTACTAAAAATACAAAAATTAGCTAGGCATGGTGGCACACACCTGTAATCCCAGCTACTAGGGAGGCAGAGGCAGGAGAATCAGTTGAACCTGGGAGGCGGAGGTTGCAGCGAGCTGCCATTGCGCCATTGCACTCTGGCCTAGGTGACAGAGCGAGACTCCATCTCAAAAAAAAAAAAAAAGTTAGCTGGGTGTGGTGGCGGATGCCTATAATCCCAGCAACTCAAGAAGGTGAGGCAGGAGAATTGTTTGAACCGGGGAGGCAGAGGTTGCAGTGAGCCGAGATTGGGTCACTGCACTCCAGCCTGGGTGACAGAGCAAGACTCCATCTCAGGAAAAAATATATATATATATAACCTTTTTATTAGCAATCTCAACTCAGTGGGGACTTAACATGACATGGTTTTATTTCTTTTCCATTCAAGGCTTTTAACCAATTTCAGTCACATTTCCCTGTCTGTATCCTTCTTGAGATCTTGGATAGATTCCATAGCTTTAGTATGACTTTTAACATTAAAAGCCCAATCAGGGCCTGTAATCCCAACACTTTAGAAGGCTGAGGAGGGAGGATTGCTTAAGCCCAGGAATTCAAGACCAGCCTCATCAACATGGCAAGATTCCATCTCTATGAAAAACTTAAAAATTAGCCAGGCATGGTGGTGCACACCTGTGGTCCTTGCTACTTGGGAGGTTGAGGCTGGAAGATTTGAGCCCAGGAGGTCGAGCCTGCAGTGAGTCATGATTGCTCCACTGCATTCCAACCTCAGAGCAAGGCCCTGCCTCAAAAACAAAACAAAACAAGCCGGGCGCGGTGGCTCACGTCTGTAATCCTAGCACTTTGGGAGGCTGAGACGAGCGGATCACTTGAGGTCATGAGTTGAAGACCAGTGTGGCAAACATGGCAAAACCCCGTCTCTACTAAAATACAAAAATTAGCCAGGCACGGTGGCGTGCGCCTGTAGTCCTAGCTACTTGGGAGGCTGAGGCGGGAGAAATGCTTGAACCCGGGAGGAGGAGGTTGCAGTGAGCTGAGATTGTGCCACTGCACTGCTGTTTGAGTGATAGAGTGAGACTCCATCTCAAAAAAAGAAAAGAAAAAAAAAGAAAACAAACAAAAAAAAAACCAAACCCCCTGCCATCTCATTTCTGATATATATCATCTGTGTCCCCTCCCTACCGTCCTTCTCCAGGCTTGGGGATCAGTTTCTGCTGATTCCCTTCCTGTGGGGAAGGGCTCTGGTCAGCCTTTCACCCCTCCCTTTGCTGAAGGAGCTGGAGGGGGATATATGTGTGTGTGTGTTCACTTGTGTCTGGTGTTGAGTGTAGGCGGTCATGGGATGGTTCTGGTACACGTTCCCTTCCTTCTCAGGTCTAACTTTTCCAGTGTTGAGGAAAGAGAGAAGAAGGGTAATTTCTCTTTACTTAATTTCCCACAGTTTAATCGCCACTCGTTTTGTGGTTGTTACTGGTTGACTGAGTGTGATTTGGTGTCCAGATATTGGTTCTCACAGTGGGAGGCTCAGGCCCTGTCAGGCCTCCTTGCTCCTTGCTTCTCACTGTTGGGGTCCCATTTGCCTAGCAGGTGCCCCTCTTGGGGGAGCCTACCCAAGGGTTGTAGTAGAGACCACTCCAGGGCCAACCCCTCTTTTGTTTCGTTTTCGAGACAGGGCTTGCTTTGTTGCCCAGGCTAGAATGCAGTGGTGCAATCTTAGTTCACTGCAGCCTCAACCTCCTGGGCTCAAGTGATCCTCCGACCTCAGCCTCCCGAGTAGCTGGGACTATAGGCGTGTGCCAGCGCACCCTGCCACCAACCCCTCTTTCTGCCCAACTCTGTCTCCAGTTCTCTCCTCCCTTTGATCTATGAGTGACGGAGTCATGAGAGCAAGTTCACTGCCTGAGCAGAGGTCTGACTGTGGCATGAGGTGCCAGTCACTCTTCTTTGCAGGAGCCTCCAAATTGTTTTGGAATACCGCCTTCATTTGACTTGGAGAGGTATGTGAGTTACCTTTTTTTTTTTTTTAATTGAGATGGAGTTTCGCTCTTGTTACCCAGGCTGGAGTGCAATGGCGCAATCTTGGCTCGCCGCAACCTCCGCCTTCCAGGTTCAAGCAATTAACCTGCCTCAGCCTCCCGAGTAGCTGGGATCACAGGTGCCCACCACCATGCCTGGCTAATTTTTGTATTTTTAGTAGAGACAGGGTTTCTCCATGTTGGCCAGGCTGGTCTCGAACTCCTGACCTCAGGTGAGGAGTTCACATTTCCTGTCTGTTCCACCCACCTCAGCCTCCCAAAGTGCTGGGATTACAGGCGTGAGCCACTGTGCCCGGTGTGAGTTATCTATTGATGCATAAAAAATTGTGCCCCAAATTCAGTGACTTAAAACAATAAGCATTGTTTCTGTGGGAAGGAATTACGAAGCAATTTAGCTGGGTGGTTCTGGCTCAGTCTCTCTCATGGGTTGCAGTCAACTTTGGCTGGAGCTGCAGTCACCCGAAGGCTTTAATTGGGGCTGGAAGATCCACCTCCAACCTCACTCTCCTGGCTGTTGGCAAGAGGCTTCAGTTTCTCACCATGAGGACCTGTGTGAAGGGCTGCTCACAACATTGTAGCTGGCTTTCCTGAGAGTAAGTGATCCCAGGAGAAAAAGATTGAGGTGGAGGCCACAATGTGGTCTATGACTTAGCTTCAGAAATGCCATATCACTGCTTCTTCCATATTCTATTGGTCACATAGACCAAACCTAATATCGTGTGGGAAAGAATTATACAAGGGCATGAATAGTAGGAGGGGAGACCATGGGGGCCATTTGGAAGTGACTATCACAAGAGGTGAGGGAAAATTCTCTTTACTGAGCACTGATCCACTGGTGAATTTCCCGCCACCCTGACCCCTAGCAGCTTCTCTCTGTCTCTCTCTCCCTTTTTTATTTTTGGATGGAGTTTCGTTCTTGTTGCCCAGGCTGGTGTACAATGGCGTGATTTGGCTCACTGCAACCTCCATCTCCTGGGTTCAAGCAATTCTCCTGTCTCAGCCTCCCAAGTAGCTGGGATTACAGGCATGCGCCACCATACCCGGCTAATTTTGTATTTTTAGTAGTGATGGGGTTTCTCCATGTTAGTCAGGCTGGTCTCGAACTCCTCTCGACCTCTGGTGATCCACCCACCTCGGCCTCCCAAAGTACTGGGATTACAGGCGTGAGCCACCCGCCCGGCTCGCTCTCTCTTTTTTTCAGACAGGGTCTCATCCGATCACCCAGGCTGGAGTGCAGTGGCATGATTATAGCTCACTGTAATCTCAAACTCCTGGGCCCAAGTGATTGTCTGGCCTCAGCCTCCTGAGTAGCTGGAACTACAGGTGCTCATCACCATGCTCAACTAATATTTTTTTTTTTTTTTTTTTTGAGACGGAGTCTCGCTCTGTCGCCCAGGCTGGAGTGCAGTGGCCGGATCTCAGCTCACTGCAAGCTCCGCCTCCCGGGTTTAAGCCATTCTCCTGCCTCAGCCTCCCGAGTAGCTGGGACTACAGGCACAGCCACCACGTCCGGCTAGTTTTTTGTATTTTTTTTTTTAGTAGAGACGGGGTTTCACCGTGTTAGCCAGGATGGTCTCGATCTCCTGACCTCGTGATCCACCCGTCTCGGCCTCCCAAAGTGCTGGGATTACAGGCTTGAGCCACCGCGCCCGGCCTCAACTAATATTTTTAAATATTTTTGTAGTGATGGGGTGTCATTATATTGACCAGGCTGGTCTTGAACTCCTGGCCTCAAGTCGTCTTCCCTCCTCAGCCTCCCAAAGTGCTGGGATTACAGGTGTAAGCCACCATTCCCTGACGCAACAGCTTCTCTCTCTCTCTTTTGTAACTGGACAGCCTCCTGAGCCAGAGAAGGCTTAGAGAGACTTTCTAGCTTCTCTTAAAGACTGAAAATTTGGTCTTACTAGGGTGCTGGTAGGACTCTGAGGACCTGTTCTTTTCTTAAATATCCAATAGACATATAAACCTACTATCACCAAAAGGAAACTACTTATCTTTTCTCCATAAAGACGTATCTTCCATAATTGCCCTTCTATCAGTATGTGGCAATTCCATCTTTCCAGTTGCTGTGGCCTAAAATCTTGGAGTCATCCTTCACTCCTCTCCTTCTCGCTATCTCTCTTTTTTTTTTTTTGAGACAGAGTCTCGCTCTGTCACTCAGGCTGGAATGGAGTAGTATGATCTCGGCTCACTGCAACCTCCGCCTGTCGGGTTCAAGCGATTCTCCTGCCTCAGCCTCCTGGGATTACAGGCATGTGCCATCACACCTGGCTGATTTTTGCCTTTTTAGTAGAGATGAGGTTTCACCATGTTGGCCAGGCTGGTCTCGAACTCCTGACCTCAGGTGATCTGCCTGCCTCGGCTTCCCAAAGTGCTGTGTTTACAGGCGTAACTGTGCCCAGCCCAATCCTCTCCTTCTCTTAGACCTCTGTGTGCCCCATCAGTAAACCCTGCTGGCTGTACCTTGAAAATACATCTGTGCAGCACACCAACATGGCACAAGTATATATATGTAACAAACCTGCACGTTATGCACATGTACCCTAGAACTTAAATTATAATAGTAATTTAAAAAATAAAATAAAATAAAATAAAAAAAGAAAATACATCTAAGAAAGACCCATCCAGTAGCCCCACCCAACCCCCCAGCCCTTCCCTTTGTCACTGGGTAACTGTACAGCCTCCTCCTTAGTCTCTTTGCTCCTACCCTTTTTACTCTACAGTCACTCCTCAAGTCAGCAGCCAGAGTGATACTTTAAATATATAGGTTAGGCTGGGCGCGGTGACTCAAGCCTGTAATCCCAGCACTTTGGGAGGCCGAGACGGGTGGATCACGAGGTCAGGAGATCGAGACCATCCTGGCTAACACAGTGAAACCCCGTCTCTACTAAAAAAAAAAAAAAAATGCAAAAAACTAGCCGGGCAAGGTGGCGGGCGCCTGTAGTCCCAGCTACTCAGGAGGCTGAGGCAGGAGAATGGCGTGAACCCGGGAGGCGGAGCTTGCAGTGAGCTGAGATCCGGCCACTGCACTCCAGCCTGGGCGACAGAGCGAGACTCCGTCTCAACAAAAAAAATAAAAAATAAAATAAAATAAAATAAAAAATAAATATATAGGTTAGATTACAACCTCCTCTGTTCAAAACCTTTCAGAGACTCTCCATCTCTTTTATTTATTTATTTGAGACAGAGTCTCACTCTGTCGCCCAGGCTGGAGTGCAGTGGCATGATCTCAGCTCATTGCAACCTCCGCCTCCTGGGTTCAAGCGATTCCCCTGCCTCAGCCCCGCCGAGTAACTTGGATTACAGATGCGTGCCATCACGCCTGGCTAATTTTTGTATTTTTAGTAGAGACGGAGTTTCACCATGTTGGCCAGGCTGGTCTCAAACTCCTGATCTCAGGTGATCTGCCTGTCTTGGCCTCCCAAAGTGCTGGAATTACAAGCGTGAACCACTGTGCCCGGCCCAGTCCTTCATTTCATGCTCTCAGGAGTCCAGTGTGGTCGGTTTCATCACACTCATTTTACAGAGAGAAGATTTGAGATTCAGAGAGATTACGTAATTTTCCTGAGATCATACAGCACAGCTGTGTCTCAAAGACGCAGATGTTTCATCCCAACTCCAATCAAATAGGCCAGAGTTCTCCTCCTTTACCACACCCAATTCTGCGATCCTTGGCAAATCTTACACCCTAACTCTGTGAGAAGCAAGCATCTGGATCCTCAGAGGCACATCTGAGTTGTGGGAGCTCTGCCACTGCAAGGAGCCACCATAGATCTGAGATCTGGTCCTCAGGATGCTGGTTTTTATCAATTTCCCTGCAAATAAACAGACTGGGAGGGCTAAGTCACTCTGACTAAACTAATAACTAAGTGATAAACCCAAACACATACTAATTTCTTAATTTATACAGAAAAATTAAACTGCTAAGAGGATTAGAATGGTAGGCTGGAAGTCTTTATAAATATGCTCAGAAGATAGGCTTTATTTGAATAAAATTATACAGAGATCTAACACAGGCTACTTAGAAGCATTCTCTTTCCTGGACAGAATTGATACAGCTCTGACTTATTTTCATCCCTTGTCTGTTCTTTTTCTAGATTGCAGACATCTCTCTCTTATCATCAACATTATATTGGATGGGTCACAATGAACTTTACTAGATTATAGTTAATTACAGTTTTCCTTTCCTCGGAGAAATTTAGAAAACACCACAAATGCATACCCAGCATATTTCCTCATCATCTCCAGGGGAGGCTTTGAGAAACTTTTTCTTACAGCAGCTCTCACACACCCATGAGCTGGAGGGAGTGTTGTGCAACCATATCCCAGCTCCAGCGGTTCTCAACATCCTCATGGTTTTTTTGTTTATCCATCCTACCCTTTTAAACACACACACATGATATTCCTCTAGAGTATCTTAAAGCAAATCTCTAATTCTTATCTCTAAATTCAGGAGTTGGAGCCTCATCTTTTTTTTTTTTTTTCTTTTTTAGAGATAGGGTCTTGCTTTGTCACCCAGGCTGGAGTGGAGTGGCCTGATCATGGCTCACTGCAGCCTTGACCCCCTGGGGTCAAATGAATCTCCTGTCTCGGTATCCCGAGTAGCTGGGTCTACTGGTGCACACCACCACGCCCAGACAATTTTTTGTATTTTTTGTAGAGACGGGGTCTTACTATGTTGCCCAGGCTGGTGTCAAGCTCTTGAACTCAAGTGATCCTCCTGCCTCAGCCTCCAAAGTGCTGGTAGTACAGGTGTGTGAGCCACTGTGCCCAGCCTGTCCTAATCTTTTTTTTTTTTTTTTTTTTTGAGACAGAGTCTCGCTCTGTCGCCCAGGTTGGAGTGCAGTGGCGTGATCTCGGCTCACTGCAACCTCCGCCTCCCGGGCCCACGCCATTCTCCTGCCTCAGTCTCCCATCTAATCTTAAAGATTACCACAACAAGTCATTGTGAGGTCAAAATGAGATAATGGATGTGAAAGGGCTGTAGTTCTGAAAACTGGGCTGCGTATTAAATTCTCTGGTGGAGGGTGGGGTGGGCACGATGGCTCACACCTGTAATTCCAACACTTTCGGGGACCAAGGTAGGAGGATGACTCGAGCCCAGGAGTTCAACACCAGCCTGGTCAAATAGCAAGACATTATCTCTACAAAAAATAAAATAAAATAATAGCCAGGCATGGTGACACCCGACTGTAATCCAACTACTCAGAAGGCTAAGGCAGGAGGATCCCTTGAGCCCAGGAGTTTGAGGCTGCAGTGAGCCATGATCACACCACTGCACTCTATCCTGGGTGACAGAACAAGACCCTGTCACTGAAAAAAAAAAAAAAAAAAAGAGGCTAGGTGTAGTGGCTCATGCCTGTAATCCCAGCACTTTGGGACACTGAGGTGGGCGGATTGCTTGAACCCAACCAGGAGTTCGAGACCAGCCTGGCCAACATGGTGAAATCCTGTCTCTACAAAAAAATATAAAAATTAGCTGGGCATGGTGGCATGTGCCTGTGGTCCCAGCTACTCAGGAGGATGAGGCGGGAGGACGGCTTGAGCCTGGGAGGCAGATGTTGCAGTAAGCCGTGATCACACCACTGCCCTCCAGCCTGGATGATAGAGTGAGAGACTCTCTCAAAAAAAAATAAAATAAAATTCTCCAAGTTTTTTTTTTTTTCTTCAAAACTAAATCCCTACACCTATTGACTCAAGTGTCTGGCAGTAGGGCTCAGGCAAAGGTACCTACCCCAGGATATTTGACTGTGGCTTTCAGGAGGCCAATGCTGAGAAGTCACCATTGGGAAGTAGCTGGCTAGTTAGTGTTGGAGCTGCTGTCCTCTTGTATGCTCCAGTAGCTACCTGGGGAACTGGAGGTACAGTTGGTAGGACCCAGTCAGCTGTGACTATTGGGCTGAAGATGGACCTGACCCACTGGATACCTGAGGATGGATGGATGGTTGTACTTGGCCTAGGGAGGGCTGATGTTAGACCCTGCTTTGGTCCTGGGAGGGGGTGGATCAGAATTGAATGGCAAGGTTTGTAAAAGAAGGGTGAGAAGCAGTGGAAAGAATAGGCCAAGAGGCTGCCCTGGAGCCTCTATCATGGGGTGAAGGGGCATCAGGCTTCAAGGTGCTCCTGAGAGGAGGTCCCTCTTCGGTTGTTGTTGTTGTTGTTGTTGTTGTTAATTTTTTAAAAGGCACAGGGTCTCAACATCTTGCCCAGGCTGGTCTTGAACTCCTGGGCTCAAGCAATCCTCCCAAAGTGCTAGAATTATAGGCATGAGCCACTGCACCCAGCCCCCCTCTTTGGCTTGGAAGATGGGAAGGTAGAGGAATCACCCAGAACTGCTGGAATACACAACTCACATTGTATATGAATACCCCAGCCCTGAAGTTGTGCAGCCCTAGACTGTGGGAGACAGATGATTCCACAGAGAAAAAGGGGACCGCTAGGCAGCTGAAAGGATGGCAGCGCAAGACCCGAGCCAGCTTTCAGAGGGTGCCTCTGCATGGAAGTAAAAGGCGGTGTTGAAGGGGGCATGGCTACTTGTTCTCTTTCCCACCACCACCCCTCAACACCTTGACTGTGTTGAAATTAGCTGCAGCTTGTGCTTCTGAAAAGCAGCTACAGTAAATAAATCCCCCATCCTTTTGTCTTCCTTCCATCTCATTTTGTAGACTCCATTGTCCAGGCTGGAGTAGAGTGGTGCGATCTTGGCTCACTGCAACCTCTGCCTCCCGGGCTCGAGTGATTCTCATGCCTCAGCCTCCCAAGTAGCTGGGATTACAGGCACGTGCCATGATGCCTGGCTAATTTTTTTTGTATTTTTAGTAGACAGGGTTTCACCATGTTTGTTGGCCAGGCTGGTCTTAAACTCCTGACATGTGATCCGCCTGCCTCAGCCTCCCAAAGTGCTGGGATTACAGGCGTGAGCCACTGCGCCCAGCTGAGAAATGGTTGATCTTAACGGACTACCCTGCTCTGGAATATCCCGAGATAAGACCCACTTCCACCCTTCCTCAGTGACTCAGATAAGACCTTCTCCATCCTTCCTCTCATGAAAAATCCCTTGTTTACCTGGAGTTACCCCAGGTCTCCTTCCTTTTTTTTTGCTTGGAGACAGAGTTTCAGTCTTGTTGCCCAGGCTGGAGTGCAGTGGCGCAATCTTGGCTCACCGCAACCTCCACTTCCCAGGTTCAAGTTATTCTCCTGCCTCAGCCTCCTGAGTAGCTGGGATTACAGGCATGCGCCACCACGTCCAGCTAATTCTGTATTTTTAATAGAGACGGGATTTCTTCATGTTGGTCAGGCTGGTCTTGAACTCCCGACCTCAGGTGAGCCACCCGCCTCGGCCTCCCAAAGTGTTGGAATTACAGGCATGAGCCACTGCGCCTGGCCTTTATGTGCATTTTACCACAATTAAAATTTCATCTTGCAGAGAAATGCAATGAAAGTAATTTTATTCAAAACAATTAGAACCCTATATATGCTGGGTGATAGGTTGGTGTTAGGGAAATGGGTGGGGCCTGAGATAGGAAATGAGTAAGACCTGCTTCCTGTGGTCCTGGAGCTCCCAGCCTTGCTGCAGAGACAAACCCATAATCTGTTAATTGAGCACCATAATTCCAGGTGACACACATTATAGTACACATGCGTACTACCTTATTTTAGTCAGGATGCAAAGGGCTTTGAATGCTACACTAAGGACTTTCGATTTTGGTAATTGGGAGTTATGAATGGTTTTAAAGCCAGTGTATGACATTAACAGATTCATTGCAATTCCTAAAGTCTTAGCACCAGACATTTGACATTGGAGGGTGTCAAAGACTGATGGCTGTGATAGGCTGGGAACCATGGCTCACGCCTGTAATCCTAGCACTTTGAGAGATGAGGTGGAAGGATCGCTTAAGGCCAGGAGTTCAAAACCAGCCTGGACAACATAGAGACCACCATCTTTAGAAAAAATTTTAAAAATTAGCTGAGGCTCACCCAGCAGTTTGAGGCTGTAGTGAGCTATGATCACAGTATTGCACCTCAGGCTGGGTGATGGATTGAGACTCCATCTCTTCTTCTTTTTTTTTTTTTTGAGAAGGATCTGCTGCCCAGGCTGGAGTACAGTGGTGCGATCTTCTCGACTCACTGCAACCTCCACCTCCTGGGTTCAAGCGATTCTCCTGCCTCAGCCTCCCAAGTATCTGGGATTACAGGCACCTGCCACCACACCCGTTTACTTTTTGTGTATATATATATATAGAGAGAGAGAGAGAGACAGAGAGAGAGAGAGAGAGAGAGAGAGATGTGTGTGTGTGTGTGTGTGTGTATATATATATATACATATATATATATATTTTTTGAGATGAAGTCTCACTGTGTTGCCCAGGCTAGAGTGCTGTGGTGCAGTCTCAGCTCACTGCAACCTCCACCTTCTGGGTTCAAGCGATGCTCCTGCCTCAGCCTCCCGAGTAGCTAGGACTACTGGCGTGCACCACCACGGCCGGCTAATTTTTTGTATTTTTAGTAGAGATGGGGTTTCACCATGTTGGCCAGGATGGTCTTGAACTCCTGACCTCAGGTAATCCGCCCACCTTTGCGTCCCAAAGGGCTGGGATTACAGGCATGAGCCACCGTGCTCGGCCGCGTAAAAAAGAAAATAGCTGTGACAGCTTTAATTTTTTTTTTGAGACGGAGTCTGGCTCTGTCGCCCGGGCTGGAGTGCAGTGGCCAGATCTCAGCTCACTGCAAGCTCCGCCTCCCGGTTTACGCCATTCTCCTGCCTCAGCCTCCGGAGTAGCTGGGACTACAGGCGCCGCCACCTCGCCCGGCTAGTTTTTTGTATTTTTAGTAGAGACGGGGTTTCACCGTGTTAGCCAGGATGGTCTCGATCTCCTGACCTCGTGATCCGCCCGTCTCGGCCTCCCAACGTGCTGGGATTACAGGCTTGAGCCACCGCGCCCGGCCGACAGCTTTAATTTTAAAAAGTTGATCCCCTGGAAAGCAGGCTCGTAATTATGTTTATCTTATTAAATATATTCATGCTCAGGAAAGCAAGAGAGTGTTAACTTTGGTTAAGTCCATTGGGAAGACAGAAATACAGATCTGTCAACTGCTCTGTCAGGGATGTGCAAGGAGCACTTTGAGAGCTCAGACAGGGGAATCTACCCTGCCTGAGGGATTCGGGAAGGACCTCCAGAAGGAAGTGGACTGCAGAAAAACAGGAGGGAAGGGAAGCTGGAGCATAAAGATGGAGGAGAAGAGTCATGGGCAATAAGGTCAGGGCCAGATGGCAGGGGGCTTTGTGCGCCAAGTTGAGGGGCTTGAATCTCCTCCCCACGGGTGACGGTGAGCCATCAAAGGCCCGGTTAATAAGAATGATGATGATGAAGGCCGGGCGCGGTGGCTCAAGCCTGTAATCCCAGCACTTTGGGAGGCCGAGACGGGCGAATCACGAGGTCAGGAGATCCAGACCATCCTGGCTAATACAGTGAAACCCCGTCTCTACTAAAAATACAAAAAACGAGCCGGGCGAGGTGGCGGGCGCCTGTAGTCCCAGCTACTCGGGAGGCTGAGGCAGGAGAATGGCGTAAACCCGGGAGGCGGAGCTTGCAGTGAGCTTAGATCCGGCCACTGCACTCCAGCTCGGGCGACAGAGCGAGACTCCGTCTCAAAAAAAAAAAAAAAAAAAGATGATGATGAAATAGTGCTTATGGCTCGGTGTGGTGGTTTACACCTCTAATCCCAGCACTTTAGGAGGCTGAGGAGGGCGGATCGCTGAAGTCCAGAAGTTTGAGACAAATCTGGGCAACTTAATGAGACCCGCCCCCCACACACACCCCATTGCTACAAAAAATTAAAAATTAGCCAGGCGTGGTGACACATACCTGTCGTCCCAGCTACTTGAGAGGCTGAAGTGGGAAGATCCCTTGAGTCCAGGAGGTTGAGGCTGTGGTCATGCCACTGCACTCCAGCCTGGGCGACAGAGAGAGACCCAGTTTCAAAAACAAAAACGACAACAAAAAAAAGAAAATAAAAAAGAAAGAAATAGTGCTTACTACACGCAAGGCACTGTTCTAAGAGGTTTACCAATATTGACTCATTTAATCCTGACACTCACCATGGTTAGATGGTTTTGATCACTTTAGTGGCTATGTGGAGACCAGTCTGGACACATGTTGTTGTGGTGCCGGATAAAGATGAAGGGATGTGCCTGTAGTCCCAGTTACTCAGGAGGCTAAGGTGGCAGGATCACTTGAGCCAGGGAGGTAGAGGCTGGAGCTGAGACTGTGCCACTGCACTCCAGCGTGGGCAACAGAGCAAGACCTTATCTCTCTGTCTCTCTCTCTTTTTTTTTTGAGACGGAGTTTTGCTTTTGTGGCTCAGGCTGGAGTGCAGTGGCTTGGTCTTTGCTCACGGCAACCTCTGCCTCCTGGTTTCAAGCGATTCTCCTGCCTCAGCCTCCCGGTAGCTGGGATTACAGGTGCCACCACGCCTGGCATTTTTTTTTTTTTTGTATTTTTAATAGAGATGGGGTTTCTCCATGTTGGTCAGGCTGATCTCGAGCTTCCAACCTCAGGTGATCCGCCCGCCTCGGACTCCCAAAGTGCTGGAATTACAGGCGTGAGCCACGGCCCCCGGCCAAGACCTCGTTTCAAACAAAAAAGGAAAAAAAAAAAAAAGAGGGAAGGAGGTGATGGCTTTTAGAATTAATTAATTTGTGTGCTTTCAATTATTTTATATCTGTAGGTTGCTGACGGCCCAGACTATCACGGCAAAGGAGTCATTTGCATTTGAAGAGAATGTGTCTTCCGCAGTTGTTAGGTGGAGTTTCTATACATATCATCAGGTCAAGTTAGTTGGCAGTGCCATTCAAGTCTTTTATAAATTGGTAATTTTCCAGCTATTTTATGGATTTGTCTATTTCTCCTTTCACTGCTATATCTTCCAAACTGATTCAGAGAGCTGCAGTCAGGACCGTACTATTGCAGAGAGGATAGAATGTTTGGGACCAGAAGAAACGTTTTATCTCTTTAAATTTACTCTCTTACGCAGAAAACAAAGTAGAAATAAACTACGTATCCCAGCAAGCCTAGCGGAACTGAGGGCAAATGCAAATAAGGGAGCCTGGTCATTCGGCTACGCCCCTTTTCTGGGTTGGCAAGGGAACTGATACCCAAGCCAGCCAATCGGTGATATGTTCACCTGCAGGGGCGGGGGCTTGACGAGAGCCAATAGAACGCGGCGACGGTGGTTCTTCGGGCCAATGGGTTGGGCGACGGGGCGGGCTTTTGATGAAGGGTCGGCGGTGGGAAAGATGGCGGCGACTCTGGGACCCCTTGGGTGGTGGCAGAAGTGGCGGCGATGTTTGTCGGCTCGGGATGGGTCCAGGATGTTACTCCTTCTTCTTTTGTTGGGGTCTGGGCAGGGGCCACAGCAAGTCGGGGCGGGTCAGACGTTCGAGTACTTGAAACGGGAGCACTCGCTGTCGAAGCCCTACCAGGGTGAGGCGCCCAGGGTGAGGTGGTCGTGCAGTGGGGCGGGCTTCGGGACTTGATTTCAGGGGTAGTTGCGGGGGCGGCGAAGGGCTTCGTGGCCCGGAGGAAACTACTGGCGGTGGTGGGGCCCACGGGAACTCCCTCCGCGTTTGGGAGCCACAGGTCTGAAAGGCAGGAGTTAGGTGTGCCTGCCAAGCTCTGGAAGTTTCCAGTAGGTAAAGGCAGGGCTGTCGGGTGCCACTAGTGCTAGGCTTGGAGTTAGACAGGAGGAGTTTGGGAAGGGGAGAGAATTGAGAATGGTGAGGGGTAATTGAGGGCCACTAGCAATGAGCCGGTCTCCAGATGGACCTGTGGATGTGCTAGAAATAAAGCAGGAGGAAGAACTGGGGTAGAACTTGAACGGAATGAGAAGAAAGATGATAAAATTATGCTGCTGGGTAGAACCACCTTCTCTTCTGCAGCCTAGGGGCCCTATTGATGAAAGAGGTTAGGGTTTACACAACTCTAAGCACAGCTTATCGGCCAGAAAATTGATACAGTTAGCTACAAAACGTTGACAAACCAGTACAGATGGCTTAACTAACACAAGTCTTTCCCCACTAAGACATAAGTAGTGAGACACAAAACAGTTCAAAGTGCAAGAGTATACGCTACTACTAAGGGTAATTATTTATTCCCTTACATGCCTGGAGTGCCTCTGTGCTGATCTCTTTGCTAATATTCATGAGTTTGCAGACACAAAGTTTTCACTCTTAAAGAAGTTTATAGTTGAGGGTACAGGGAGTAGCTTCACACTTTAAGAGTTGTTTAAAGAAAGAATGTGACCGCCGGGTGCGGTGGCTCCCACCTGTAATCCCAGCACTTGGGGAGGCTGAGGCGGGCGGATCACGAGGTCAGGAGATTGAGAACATCCTGGCTAACACGGTGAAACCCCGTCTCTACTAAAAATACAACAAACTAGCCAGGCGTGGTGGCGGGCGCCTGTAGTCTCAGCTTCTGGGGAGGCTGAGGAATGGCGTGAACCTGGGAGGCGGAGCTTGCAATGAGCCAAGATGCGCCACTGCACTTCAGCCTGGGCAACAGAGCGAAACTCCATCTCAAAAAAAAAGAAAAGAAAGAATGTGACTAAGTGCCAGAGACGTGAGGGTCAAACTCTTTTTGTTTTTATTTATATATTTTTAGAGACAGGATCTTGTTCCGTTGCCTAGGCTGGAGTGCAGTGGCACAATCATGGCTCATGCAGTTTCACCCTCCTGGGCTCAAGTGATCCTGCCACCTCAGCCTCCTGAGTAGCTAGGACTATAGACAAGGACAACCACACCTGGCTAATTTTTATTTTTTTGGTAAAGACAGGGTCTTTCTATGTTGCCTAGAGTGGTGTCAAACTGCTGACCTCAGGATGCCCTCCCTCCTCAGCCACTCAAAGTGTGGGGATTACAGGGGTGAGCCACTGCACCTGACCTGTCAAACTCTTTTTGATATAACTCAGGAAATTTTTTTTCTTTTACGATGCTGAAGTTTATTCACATATTACAACGGGAAGAATGGATGTGAGCTGTGGTTACTGTAGCATGCATAAAGTGATAGTTCTGATGTACTTTGGGGTCCTCACCTGATAAAGGCCTTGTGAAAGTTGTAGAGATGGTAAGGATTTAAGATTCATGCGTGACAAGATAGGAGATTGAGTGACATTAAAGGGGGAAAAAGATGATGGCTCAGCTTTCAGAGGCTCTGTGGTGGCTGCTTTCTGAATGGATTGGTGTTGAAGAGTATGAACTGATCTACTTCCTTCCTGTAGGTGTGGGCACAGGCAGTTCCTCACTGTGGAATCTGATGGGCAATGCCATGGTGATGACCCAGTATATCCGCCTTACCCCAGATATGCAAAGTAAACAGGGTGCCTTGTGGAACCGGGTGGTAAGAATCTTTCTCCCTCCTGTGTTGGTGACCCAGAAAGGCCTAAAAGGTTCAGCAGTGGCATAGTGATTTAATTTTGCTGTCTATCCCCCTGGTATTCTGTCTTCTGTGGGTATCAAGGATCTTTATTTTTGAGATTATTCTGACCTTCATAATAAATAAATCAGGTATTTAGGAAAATGCTATTTAATTATAGCAAAAAATTCATTTTTTTTTTTTCCCTGAAATGTCTTTAATTCCTGATTGGCCCAATAGTACTACTCCTTAGGGTTTAATAATAACTTAACTCCTGCTTAACCACTTTGTAAGAAGATTGTAAGAAGACCAGAGTGCAGTGGCACAATCATAGCTCACTACAGTCTCAAACTCCTGGGCTTAAGGGGTCCTCCACCCTCAGCCTCCTGAGTAGCTGAGACTACAGGCATGTGCCACTGCACCTGGCTCATTTTTAAAATTTTTTTTGTAGAGATGGGATCTTGCTGTGTTGCCCAGGCTGGTCTCAAATTCTTGGTCTCAAACAATCCTCCTGCCTTGGCCTTCCAAAGGTCTGGGATTACAGGTGTGAGCCACCAGGCCTGGTTGAGAGTACTCTCTTAAATTGATCCCAAACCTTATCCCAGCATCCCCACCTTGTTATTTCAATTTGAAGAGTCTGATATAAAATTTTATTTTCATGTGAAAGCCACTCTGAGCTGTTGGTCATTTTGTTTGTACTTCTCTGGACCTTTTGTAGCTGCATTGTCCTCCTTGAGGTATGGCGACCAGAAGTGAGTGCAGTATTCCTGGTGTGGCTGCACTGTGATTTTGTACAAGTGTAAGATGATGCTTTCTCTTCTGTTTCCAGGGCTCTTTCTAAATCTTTTATGACCAGTTTCCTTTGGGCATGACTGGCATCCGTTGATACTTTCTCTGGAGCTCTCATAAACTAAGAACTTACTTTTACGTGGCTTTTCTCATTACTTGTAGATAAATGAATCTCAGAAAAGAGAACGATTTCTTTTCCTTGTTCAGGAGGGCAAGAGAAATTTCTACATTAGCTATCTGCACAAACTGGCCCCTTAACCTAGATCATAGTGCTGAGCTCATTTGTGGACAGAGTACAGAGCATTGTGTTTTGGTAGGAGAGATAAAGGACAGTTGAAAGACTGGGGTTCTTGGTCCAGCTCTGTTACAGTCCTCCTGTGAGCCCTGGGCAGATTATTTAACCTCTTAGTTTTCTGTTTCTCCATCTGATAAATGAGCTTTAGAATACCTGTTTTAGTTGCCCACTGGGCTTGTTGTGAGAATGAAATAAGACGATAGACATGAAAAGACTGTGGCAAGTTAAAATGGCTACAGAAATATGTGTTATGTCATTACACTTCTATAAGTTTGTTGATGGGGCTCTTGTGGGTTGCCGGATGATTATGTTCAAGGCTTGATACTCTCTGCTGTCTTGCTGGCTCTCTGTCTCTACATAACTTGTAGCCGCAGTTCTAGTATAGCCTCTAGTTCTTCCCTTTTTCAGATTTCTGATACCTGTATTCGCTGTTATCTGGCTATCACCGTGACTGGGCTTATTTCTGAGTTATTTGAATAGGATCCATTTGTTTGAGCAGTGGTTCTCAAAGTTGGCTATCCATTGGAATTGATGCCTGGGTCTCACCCCCAGAGATTCTGATCTAATTGGAATAGGGTGCAGCTTGGCCACTGGGATTTTTTAAAACTGCCTAGGTGAATCCAGTGTGTGGCAGAATTTCAGAACCACAGTTAGACATGGTCCTGAGCAAAACAGTATAGCATTGTGCTGTGGGAGGCCAAGAATCAGTGACAGACATCTCTTGGCTCACTGAAAACTTCTGTGACACTGCCCTGTTCCCAGGGGCTTAATACCTACCTCCTGGCAGCTTCCTGCCCCACTGAATGTCACTCTTTCTCTGAAAGATTTTTTTTTTTTTTTGAGACAGGGTCCCATCACTCTGTCAGCTAGGCTGGAGTACAGTGGCACTGTCACAGCTCACTGCAGTCTGGACCTCCTGGGCTCAAGTTATCCTCCCACTGTAGCCTCTCAAAATGCTTAGATTACTGGCGTGAGCTACTGTGCCTGGCCTTTCTCTGAAATCTTTTCTTTTTTTTTTGGAAATGGAGTCTCCCTGTGTTGCCCAGGCTGGAGTATAGTGGCACGATCTTGGCTTACTGCAAGCTCCACCTCCTGGGTTCACACGATTCTCCTACCTCAGCCTCCCAAGTAGGTAGGACTACAGGCGCCCGCCACCACACCTGGCTGATTTTTTGTATTTTTTTAGTAGAGACGGGGTTTCACTGTGTTAGCCAGGATAATCTTGATCTCCTGACCTTGTGATCCGCCTACCTTGGCCTCCCAAAGTGCTGAGATTAAAGGCGTCAGCCACCGTGCTGGGCCCTTTCTCTGAAATCTTTTTTTTTTTTTTTGAGACGGAGTCTCACTCTCTCTCCCAGGCTGGAGTACAGTGGCGCCATCTCGGCTCACTGCAAGCTCCACCTCCTGGGTTCACGCCATTCTCCTGCCTCAGCCTCCCGAGTAGCTGGGACTACAGGTGCCCGCCACCACGGTTGCCTAATTTTTTTTTGTATTTTTAGTAGAGATGGGGTTTCACCGTGTTAGCCAGGATGGTGTCCATCTCCTGACCTCGTGATCTGCGCCAGCCTCGGCCTCCCAAAGTGCTGGGATTGCAGGCATGAGCCACTGCGCCTGGCCCTCTGAAATCTTTTTTTTTTTTTTTTTTTTTTTTTTGAGACGGAGTCGCGCTCTGTTGCCCAGGCTGGAGTGCAGTGGCCAGATCTCAGCTCACTGCAAGCTCCGCCTCCCGAGTTTACGCCATTCTCCTGCCTCAGCCTCCCGAGTAGCTGGGACTACAGGCGCCCACCACCTCGCCCGGCTAGTTTTTTGTATTTTTTTAGTAGAGACGAGGTTTTACCGTGTTAGCCAGGATGGTCTGGATCTCCTGACCTCGTGATCCGCCCGTCTCGGCCTCCCAAAGTGCTGGGATTGCAGGCTTGAGCCACCGCGCCCGGCCTCTGAAATCTTAATGAAACAGCGGAGAGCTAAGAATCCGGAGTGACAAGACAGAGACTGGCTCATTAGAGTAGGATAACCTATTGGAGATTTCAGGGCCCGTTGCTAAATGCAGGAGTACCCAATCTCCTTACATTTTGACTGTGTACTTCTAATGTGAACACTTTTGGAAAATATCCCAGAAATAAAAAATGAAAACTGAAAATGATCTAGCAATATGTTGCCCAGAACAGTCTATTTGGAGAGCCTTTGGCTGAACCCAGCTGGTCTGTCTGTTCTTCCTTCACTTCTTTCTTCACAGTAGACTTTTAACTGGAAGCTTCCCTAAATCAGCTACCCACTCGGATTGTTTTCTTGAAACTGTTCAGCTTTTTAAAACACTTAACTATCCACTTGTATCCTTCTCCAAGTGCATTTAAGCATCTTGGCCATGGATGGGAGGATTTGGGGAACTGTAGCTTGCTCTTCTTGTGAGAATTCTGGTTTACCCCTCAGCTTGGCAGAGGGCCAGGTCTAGCTAATTAGAGTTGCTTGTAGTATCTGCTAATTATTTCTGGAAACCTTTGCATAATAGCTTAGCTTTTCTTTTTCTACTATAATAAATTAGGCTTTGACCTTTCTTTAAATCCAGCTTTTCAGAGTCTTTCTGTCTGAGGGGTGATCTTGAGTTGTAAATGAGTATGGATTCAGCCATCTGTACTCTAAAGCTGAGCTACTTTGCTGGGGGGATGTAGGATCACGGGAGTGGAGTTTGGTATATTCTTGTCTCTTCCAGCTTTGGAGTTCTGTCCAGTTTCTGTTGGGAAATGTTGAAGATAATTGGGGGGTTTATTCATTTTCATATTAAATCTCTGAACAGTTGAATGGTTCAATCCATTTAATTTTATGACATGAACACTAGCAAGTCTTAGATTTAGGTTTTAACCCTTAGCCTTGTGTTACCTGCATTTGTGTTTTCCAAGTCTGTTGACTGCTGATGCGGGCTTGAGGGGTTTTGCATTTCATGCTCCTCATTGATTCTGATGTCTTTTTTGCTTTAGCCATGTTTCCTGAGAGACTGGGAGTTGCAGGTGCACTTCAAAATCCATGGACAAGGAAAGAAGAATCTGCATGGGGATGGCTTGGCAATCTGGTACACAAAGGATCGGATGCAGCCAGGTATTGGGACCCTGTGTGGCTCTTGTGTGGGTGTGACAACCTGCTTTTTCATGTGCCCTCTTTTTGAAAAGTTTCCTTCCCCACAGTGCCAGCTGTTTTCCCTCTCCTTTAATGTATGTGGATGAACACTGGCCTGTCTAGTCTCTAGAATGGGATCCGAGTCCTCCTCATAAGCAGCTGAATTTGGCTCATCCTGAGGCAGTTGCTTGCTTGTTGCTTCTTTCTGAGTTTCCTTGTGAAACTACCTGGCCTATTGGCTGGATGAAAGCATTGGCTCTCCTGAACACTGACGATTGGGTGAGCTGATTTCTTCTGAGCATTTACAGTGAATGATCTCAGCACTGCTGAGTCAAGAGAAGAGTTATCTATTTTCCTTGTGTAGGAGCTATTATTGCTCCACGTAGATGGCAGGCTCAACCTGATTTGACCTGATCTCTTTTGCAACAAGAAGTAGAACTAGGGAATTCAGTTTTCTCTTGGGGGCATAGTCTTTACCAAGTGTTTGTAAAGCAGAATTCTGTAGGGGCACCCTAGTAACCAGTTTGGATGAGGAAGCTGCCTGAGTGCTAAATAAGGTTGCAGTGGCCTTCTCTCTTTCCCTTGCCTCCAACAACAAACAATTACAGATATTTACTGGGCACTTGTTACAGGCCATGTGCTTTGCTGAGTACTTTTACATGTGTTTTCTCATCTTGAGAGAGGCTTGGGAGTCTTTGGAATTTTACTTTTCCTCCATCATAGTGATATATTATTCCTTTATCAACTCTTAGCTTTATTTCATTGTTCATCATCTGTTCTCTCTCTCTAGGGCCTGTGTTTGGAAACATGGACAAATTTGTGGGGCTGGGAGTATTTGTAGACACCTACCCCAATGAGGAGAAGCAGCAAGAGGTAATGGCAAGTGTCAGAGCCTAGATCAGCTGCACTGACATCACAGTTCTTTGCCTCAGGAATGTTGTACAGGAGGGAACAAAGGGGGTAGAAAGTGAGGGGCTCTTCATCTATTGAACTTCAAAAGTTGATGTCCTTGTCAGTGTTTTTTCTAGAGGAACTGTTTAGGAGTGCACAGTCCTTTGGGAATAACTGTCTTGAACAGGGGCTTTTTCTTTAGTGTTAATCATGTTCTCTCTTGTGCCTATTAGATAGCCACTGAAATTGAGCATGTTTGGTTGCTTGGTGATTTGGCTGCTCCAGAGCAAGCCGAATGTGTGTAACTCAGCCTCCCCTGACTTTTAATCCATCAGTGCTGTGCTCTCTTCTGCAACTTGCACACACTTTTCAGCATCTTTTTCTTCTTCCTCATCTCAGACCTGAAGAACAGTTCTCCTGCCTATAGAGAAGGCTATAATTGACCAGGAGCAGTGGCTCATACCTGTAAGCCCAGCAGTTTGGGAGGCCAAGGCTGGCGGATCAACTGAGGTCAGGAGTTTGAGACCAGCTTTGCCAACATGGCGAAACCCCGTCTCTACTAAATGTACAAAAATTAGACGGGTATGGTGACGGGTGCCTGTAATCTCAGCTACTTGGGAGGCTGAGGCAGGAGAATCAGATCACTGCACACCACTGCACTACCCCCCTGGGCAGCAGAGTGGGACTCTGTCTCAAAAAAAAAAAAAAGGAAAGAAAGAAAAGAAAAGAAAGAAGAAAAGGTTATAAGGGAAGGAAATTGATGAAAGCCCAGCATTTTATTAGAACCTAGTATCTGGCTGTTGGCGGGCCTTTTTGTTACCTGACCCTAAGAGTCTTTTAGTGCTTGCCTTTTTTTTTTTTTTTTAATTTTTTTTGAGACGGAGTATTGCTCGGCTCACTGCAACCTCTGCCTCCCAGGTTCAAGCCATTCTCCCGCCTCAGCCTCCTGAGTAGCTGGGACTACAGGTGTGTGCCACCACACCCGGCTAACTTTTGTGTTTTTAGTAGAGACGGGGTTTCACCTTGTTGGTCAGGCTGGTCTCAAACCCCTGACCTCATGATCCGCCTGCCTCAGCCTCCCAAAGTGCTAGGATTACAGGCATGAGCCACCATGCTCGGCTATTGCTTTCTTATATTGACAGTGGGTTTGTACTCTCTCTGTGTCCTATGGCACTGCCATCAGATGGTGGGAAATTATGACAGGTTGTTGCTGGGTATCCTTTAGCTAAGTAATACCTAGCGAGGAAAGCAGGATTAGAAATAGAGGCAAAGGTCACATTATTTTTTCCCCAAAGGTTTATTATGAAAATTTTCAAACTTAAAGAACATTAGAAGGCCGGGCATGGTGGCTCACGCCTGTAATCCCAGCACTTTGGGAGGCCGAGGTGGGCAGATTACTTGAGGTTAGGAGTTCAAGACCAGCCTGGCCAACACTGTGAAACCCTGTCTCCACTAAAAATACAAAAATTAGTATTTTTGTTAGTATTAGTATTAGTATTTTATTAGTATTAACCTGTAGTCCCAGCTACTTGGGAGGCTGCAGTGGGAGAGTCACTTGAACCTGGGAGGTGGAGGTTGCAGTGAGCTGAGATCGCACCACTGCACTCCAGCCTGGGCAACAGAGCGAGACTGTCACCAAAACAAACAAAAAAATTAGAAGGATAGAGAATGATCATTGTATCTGTGATGCTCATATTCAATAGTTGTTAACATTTCCCACATAGCTCACTTTATTTTTTATTCATATTTATTTTTTGAGATGGAGTCTTGCTCGTCTCCAGGCTGGAGTGCAGTGGCGCAATCTCGGCTCACTGCAGCCTCCACCTCCGGGGTTCAAGCCATTCTCCTGCCTCAGGCCTCCTGAGTAGCTGGGACTATAGGCACATGCCACCATGCCCAGCTAATTTTCGTATTTTTAGTAGAGACAGGGTTTCACCATGTTGACTAAGATGGTCTCCATCTTTTGACCTCAGGTGATTCGCCCACCCCGGCCTCCCAAAGTGGTGAGGTTACAGGTATGAGCCACCGTGCCCAGCGACTCACTTTAGAGGGGGTGGAACGTGAGACCTGAGTTAGGAGAATAACCTTTTGTTGTGGATCAGTTCCAGCTGCTTCTCGGTGTTCCTTCTGGGCTGTTCTTCATTCCACATACATTAACCACTTTCTAGGTGCCAGGCCCTGGGAATTAGCAAGATAACATGGTCCTTGTACTCAGTAGCACTGAGGATGCTGATGGGGGAACTCGGGCACTGTGGGAGGACACAGCAGGAGCTTCTAATCTGAGGCGGGGCAGCAGTGGTGCTGGTAGTGGGGAAGGCTTCTTCCAGGAAGTGCCTTTTAAGTTGAGGTCTGTAGAGTAAGGAACCAGCGTCCCATGCAGAGGGAAAAAAGCATGTATAAGGTCCTAAGGTTAAGAGGCTGAATGATGAGGCCAGGTGCAGTGGCTCACGCCTGTAGTCCCAGCACTTTGGGAGGCCGAGGCGGGTGGATCACGAGGTCAGGAGATCGAGACTACCCTGGCCAACATGGGGAAATCCCGTCTCTCCTAAAAATACAAAAATTAGCCAGGCGTGGTGGCGCACACCTGTAATCCCAGGCACTCAGGAGGCTGAGGCAGGAGAATCGCTTGAACCTGGGAGGTGGAGGTTGGAGTGTGAGTCGACATCATGCCACGGCACTCCAGCCTGGGCGATAGAGTGAGACTCCATCTCAAAAAAAAAAAAAAAAAAAGAGAGAGGGGATGATGAGTATGTGGAAATAAAGTAGAATCAGAGACAGATGAGGCTAGAATGAAAAGCAGGGCCAGTGGTCTTGGCATGTTGCACAGTTCCTGGGGCTGCCGTTCACCTTGCGTTCTATAGTATTAACACCATAGCTTCGGCATGTTAGCTAGCCACTGAGACTGAGCAGCGTCTGCTTGGGTGGTTGGTGGTTGAACTGTTTAGATGAGAGGCAGAGCAGGCTGAATGTGTGTGACTCACGCTCACCATATACCACGTGGGGCCAGGTTCTGAAGGATTGTGTTCCTGTTGAAGAGTCTGGACTTGATTCTGAAGGGGTAGGTGCGTTAAAGGATTTTATTGAACAGAGGATCATGACTGGATTTGTAGTCATGCTGAGGAAATAGTGGTAGTTAGAAATGCGTCTGAATAAGAGTTGTCAGCGTTAGGGCTTGACAAGAGTTTTAAACTTGTCTCTCTGTTTCTTCCAGAAACAAATTGTTCAAACTCTGTTAGCTTCCATTTCACCATGAGATAGTAGTAATTCTGATTTGAAAAAGCAGAAATTCTTTTTTTTTTTTTTTTTGAAACGGAGTCTCGCTCTGTTGCCCAGGCTGGAGTGCAGTGGCGTGATCTCAGCTCACTGCAAGCTCCACCTCCCGGGTTCACGCCATTCTCCTGCCTCAGCCTCTCGAGTAGCTGGGACCACAGGCGCCTGCCACCTTGCCAGGCTAATTTTTTGTATTTTTAGTAGAGACAGGGTTTCACTGTGGTCTTGATCTCCTGACCTTGTGATCCGCCTACCTCGGCCTCCCAAAGTGCTGGGATTACAGGCGTGAGCCACCGCGCCTGGCAAGAAAGTAGAAATTCTGATTTGGGTTTATTTTGTAAGAATTTTGTAGATGTTAACTTAAAAAATTTATTTTAGATGGTAACAATGGAGACATCTTTTCTGGCTTGCTGTTGTGGTTCTTACTTCCAAGTGCACATTGTAATTCCCTGGAGAACTTTTAAAACTATTGATGTCCAGTCCCAACCCCAGAGCTTCTGATTCAGTTTGTCTGAAGTGCAATCTAGGCAGCCTTCCTTTTTTAAAGCTCTCCAGGGGATTCACATGTATAGCCGAGGTCGAGAACCCTTGGACTAACATGGGTCCCTTTTCTCCTTGTAAAACTAAATTTAAGGCCGAGTGCAGTGGCTCACTCCTGTAATCCCAGCACTTTGGAAGGTCGAGGCGGGCAGATCATGAGGTCTGGAGTTCGAGACCAGCCTGGCTAACATAGTGAAACCCTGTCTCTACTAAAAATACAAAAATTAGCCAGGTGTAGTGGCACATGCCTGTAGTCCCAGCTACTCTGGAGGCTGAGGCAGGAGAATGGCTTGAACCTGGAAGGTGGAGGTTACCTGGGAGCCAAGATATTGCACTCCTGCCTGGGCGACAAGAGCAAGACTCCGTCTCAAAAACAACAACCATAAAAAAAAAAAAAAAAAGGCCGGGTGCGGTGGCTCAAGCCTGTAATCCCAGCACTTTGGGAGGCCGAGACGGGTGGATCACGAGGTCAGGAGATCGAGACCATCCTGGCCAACACGGTGAAACCCCGTCTCTACTAAAAAATACAAAAAACTAGCCGGGGGAGGTGGCAGCGCCTGTAATCCCAGCTACTCCGGAGGGAGGCTGAGGCAGGAGAATGGCGTGAACCTGGGAGGCGGAGTTTGCAGTGAGCTGAGATCCGGCCACTGCACTCCAGCCTGGGCGACAGAGCCAGACTCCATCTCAAAAAAAAAAAAAAACAAAACTTCCTGATTATTAGATGGCTGCTATGTGCCAGGTACTTTGCAAATATTGTCTTAATCCTTGTCAAACCTCCTTATAGTCTGTATTTTTCCCATTTTACCAGTGAGTAAACAAAGGCTTAGAGAAGTTAAGTGTTTGTTTCAAGGTAATAGTCAATATATAGTGAAGCACGGGTCCACCAGATTCCAGAAGCTGTGCTTTTGTCTATGATGTTCTACCATCTCCCATCCTTTTTTTTTTCTCTCAGATTGTTTTCTTTCTTGAGAATGGAGATGTTTATTATTATTATTAGTAGTAGTAGTAGTATTTTATTTATTTATTTATTTTTTGAGACGGAGTCTCACTCTGTCGCCCAGGCTGGAGTGCAGTGGCGCGATCTCGGCTCGCTGAAGCTCTGCCTCCCGGGTTCACGCCATTCTCCTGCCTAGCCTCCCGAGTAGCTGGGACTACAGGCGCCCACCACCATACCCGGCTAATTTTTTATATTTTTAGTAGAGATGGGGTTTCACCGTGTTAGCCAGGATGGTCTTGATCTCCTGACCTCATGATCCGCCCGCCTTGGCCTCCCAAAGTGCTAGGAATACAGGGGTGAGCCACTGCGCCTGGCCTTATTTTATTTTTTTGAAATGGAGTCTTGCTCTGTTGCCCAGGCTGGAGTGTGGTGGCACGATCTCGGATCATTGCAACCTCCGCCTCCTGGGTTCAGTGATTCTCCTGCCTCAGCCTTTGGGGTAGCTGGGATTTCAGGCATACTCCCCCCAGTCTGGCTGATTACAGGCACACACCACCACATCTGGCTAATTGTTGTATTTTTAGTAGAGACAGGGTTTCACCACATTGGCCAGGCTGGTCTCAAACTCCAGACCTCAAGTAATCTGCCCACCTCGGCGTCCCAAAGTGCTAGGATTACAGGCATGAGCCACCACACCCAGCCTGTTAATATTATGTTTATATGCTGTCCTATGCAATTTCAGTTCTTAGCACTTATATTCAGTCCAGAGAGTATAGAAAGTGTCTTCCTTTCTACATCCCAACACCCTACAACTGTCTCAGAGGGTAAAATCAAATGTGTTTGTCAGTGGCATGGTTTACCCTGATGTACAAAAAGGCACCATGCATTGTTCTAAGCACTTTCACGTACATTATTTACTTATCATAACAAACTTTTGGGGTGGATGATAGTATTATCTCTATTTTATGGGTAAGAAACTGAAGTGCATGTAGAAAGATTACAGAACTTGTGTCACATACGTAGTGGGTCTGACTCCAGAGACTCCAGTCTGATTGTTACTGCTTTATTATTTTGAGCTCATTAAAGGAGGATGACAAATACTGTACCTTTTGAGAACTTACAAATGACGGTGGTATGTGTGCAGAAGATGTCCTAGACAAGGAAGACAAGGAGCAGGTAGGAGGGCGTGTGGAACAATTCATGAAATTCCTCAAGATAGTGGTGAAAACATTTTTCTGGTTTCTTGTTTCCTTGTCACCAGAGTCCACATGACCCTATTGCTCAACTTTTTACCACATTTGTTCATGAGAAAATATTGGGAAAATCATAGCAACCAGTAATGCATCTGAGAAGAGGGTGAGAGACTTCAGTATATAGGCTCAGTCCTCCCACCTCAGCCTCCTTCCCAGTAGCTGGGACCACGGGCATGCGCCACCACACCTGGCTAATTTTTGTATTTTTGTAGAGACAGGGTTTTGCCATGTTGCCTAGGCTGGTCTCAAACTGCTATGCTCAAGTGATTTGCCTGCCTTGGCCCCCCAAGGTGCTGGGATTACAGGCATGAGCCACTGCACCCGGCCCCTCAACTGTGGTTTAACATCTGAAAATTAATATACCATATTAATAGACTAAAGGAGAAACAACATATAATCATCTCAATAGAGAAAAAGTGACAAAATTTCATACCTCTTGATAATAAAAACACTCAACAAATTAGGAATAGAAGAGAATTGGCCGGGCGCGGTGGCTCAAGCCTGTAATCCCAGCACTTTGGGAGGCTGAGACGGGCGGATCACAAGGTCAGGAGATCGAGACCATCCTGGCGAACACAGTGAAACCCCGTCTCTACTAAAAATACAAAAAAAACTAGCCGGGCGAGGTGGCGGGTGCCTGTAGTCCCAGCTACTTGGGAGGCTGAGGCAGGAGAATGGCGGGAACCCGGGAGGCGGAGCTTGCAGTGAGCTGAGATCCGGCCACTGCACTCCAGCCTGGGCGACAGAGCAAGACTCTGCCTCAAAAAAAAAAAAAAAAAAAAAAAAGGAATAGAAGAGAATTTCCTCAACCTGATAAAGGACATCTATGAAAAACTCACAGCTAACGTGTGTGTGTGTGTGTGTGTCACACACACATTTTTTATTATTTTATTTTTTTTTGAGGTAGAGTCTCGCTCTGTCGCCTGGGCTGGAGTGCACTGGCATGATCTTGGCTCAATGCAGCCTCTGCCTCCTGGGTTCAAGCAATTCTCCTGCCTCAGCCTCCCAAGTAGCTGAGTATACAGACATGCACCACCACACCCGGTTAATTTTTGTGTTTTTAGTGGAGACGGGATATCACCATGTTGATCAGGGTAGTCTTGAACTCCTGACCTGAAGTGATCTGCCTGCCTCGACCTCCCAAAGTGCTGGGATTACAGGCATGAATGAGCCACTGCACCTAACCTTTTTGTTTTTTTGAGACAGAGTCTCAGTCTGTCACCCAGGATAGAGTGCAGTGGCATGATCTCTGCCCACTGCAACCTCCATCTCCTGGGTTCAAGCAATTCTCCTGCCTCAGCTTCCTGAGGAGCTGCGATTATAGGCGCCTGCCACCACTTCCGGCTTAAGTTTTTGTGTTTTTAATAGTGACGGGAGTTTGCCATGTTGGCCAGACTGGTCTCGAACTCCTGACCTCAGGTGATCTGCCCATCTTGGCCTCCCAAAGTGCTGGGATTACAGGCATGAGCTCCTGTGTTTGGCTAGCAGAACCCACAGCTAACATATTTAATGGTAAACAGTTGAATTCTTTCCTTCTAAGATGAGGAATAAAATGAGGATATTGACTCTTATCACTTCTGTTTAACACTGTATTGAAGGATCTAGCCAGGGCAGGAGACATGAAAATGAAATAAAAGACATCAAGACTGGAAAGGAAGTAAAACTATTTCTATTTGCAGATGACAGAATATGGAAATTCCTGAGGAATCCACACACAAGAAAAACTATTAGAACTACTAAATGAATTTAGCAAGGTTGCAGGATAAAAGATCAGTATGCAAAAATCAGTTTATTTCTTCTTTCTTTTTCTTTTTTTTTTGAGACGGAGTCTTGCTCTGTTGCACAAGTTGGAATTCAGTGTCATGATATCTGCTCATTGACACCTCTGCCTCCTGGGTTCAAGTGATTCTTCTACTTCAGCCTCCAGAGTAGCTGGGATTATAGGCACGCGCTACCATGCCCAGCTAATTTCTGTGTTTTTAGTAGAGATGGGATTTCACCATGTTGGTCAGGCTGTTCTTGAACTCCTGACCTCATGATCCACCTGCCTCGGCCTCCCAAAGTGCTAGGATTACAGGTTTGAGGTATCGCATCTGGCAAATTAGGTTTATTTCTAGTGAACAATCTGAAAATGAAATGAGAAAACAACTCCATTTGCACTATTATCAAAAAGAATAAAATACTTAGAAGTAAATTTGACCGGGCGTGGTGGCTTATGCCTGTAATCCCAGCACTTTTGAGGCCGAGGTGGGCGGATCGTGAGGTCAGGAGATCGAGACCACTCTGGCTAACGTGGTGAAATCCCATCTCTACTAAAAATACAAAAACTTAGCCGGGCGTGGTGGTGGGCGCCTGTAGTCCCAGCTCCTCGGGAGGCTGAGGCAGGAGAATGGTGTGAACCCAGGAGGCGGAGCTTGCAGTGAGCCAAGATTGCACCAGTGCACTCCATCCAGCTACTCGGAAGGCTGAGGCAGGAGAATGGTGTGAACCCGGGAGGCGGAGCTTGCAGTGAGCAAAGATTGCGCCAGTGCACTCCATCCTGGGCAACAGAGCGAGACTCCGTCTCAAAAAAAAAAAAAAAAAAGACTTAGCTGGCTTCTTTGCAAAAATTCACAAGCTGATCTTAACATCCATATGGAAATTCCAGGGACTCAGAATAACCAAAATAATATTGACAAAGAAGAGTGAAGTTGGAATACTCACACTTCCTGATTTCAAAACTTACTACAAAGCTATAAGACCGTGTGCTACTGGCATCTGGATAGACATAGATCAACGGAATAGAACTGAGAGTCTGGAAGTAAACCGTCACAATTAATTTTCTTTTTTTTTTTCTTTTTGAGACGGAGTCTCGCTCTGTCTTCCAGGCTAGAGTGCAGTGGCGCGATCTTGGCTCACTGCAAGCTCTGCCTCCTGGGTTCACGCCATTCTCCTGCCTTAGCCTCCTGAGTAGCTAGGACTACAGGTGCCCGCCACCATGCCTGGCTGATTTTTTCTTTTTTAATATTTTTAATAGAGACGGGGTTTCACCGTGTTATCCAGAATGGTCTTGATCTCCTGACATTGTGATCCACCTGCCTCGGCCTCCCGAAGTGCTGGGATTACAGGCATGAGCCACTGTGCCTGGCCTAATCAATTAATTTTCACCAAGATAATTAATGGGGAAAAGAATCATCTTTTCAACAACTAGTTATCCACATGCAAAATAATGAAGTTATCCCCTATTTCACACCACACAGAAAATTTAACTCGAAATGGATGAAAGATCTAAATGTAAAAGTTAAAACTATAAAACTTTTAGAAAAAAAATATATCAGGTTGATACCATGCCTGGCTAATTTTTACATTTTTAGTAGATACGGGTTTTGCCATATTGGCCAGGCTAGTCTCGAGCTCCTGACCTCAAGTGATCTGCCCGCCTTAGCCTCCCAAAGTGCTGGGATTATAGGCATGAGCCGCTGTGCCCGGCCTACACAAAAACTTTTATATGAATGTCCATAGCAGCATTATTCATAATAGCCAGGAAATGGATACAACTTAAATGTCCATCAACTGATTAGAGCAGGGATCCCCAATCTGTTAGGAACCGGGCTGCACAACAGGTGAGTGGTGGGCGAGCAAGTGAAGCATCATCTGTATTTACAGCTGCTCCCCATTGCCTTCATTACTGCCTGAGCTCTGCCTCCTCTCTCATCAGTGGTGGCATTAGATTCTCATAGGAGCTCGAGCCCTCTTGTGAACTGATCATGTGCGGGATCTAGGTTTCTCCTTATGAGAATTTAATGCCTGATGATCTGTCACTGTCTCCCATCACCCCCAGATGGGATTGTCTAGTTGCAGGAAAACAAGCTCAGCGTTCCCACTGATTCTACATTATGGTGAGTTGTATAATTATTTAATTATATATTATAACATCATAATAATAGAAATAAAGTATACAGGCCAGGCGCGGTGGCTCAAGCTTGTAATCCCAGCACTTTGGGAGGCTGAGGCGGGCGGATCATGAGGTCAGGAGATCGAGACCATCCTGGCTAACACGGTGAAACCCCGTCTCTATTAAAAATACAAAAAAATTAGTCAGGCTTGGTGGTGGGCGCCTGTAGTCCCAGCTACTTGGGAGGCTGAGGCAGGAGAATGGCCTGAACCCAGGAGGCGGAGCTTGCAGTGAGCCAAGATCGTGCCACTGAACTCCAGCGTGGGCAGCAGAGCAAGACTCCATCTCAAAAAAAAAAAAAAAGTACGCAATAAATGTACCAGTCCCTGGTGCCAAAAAGGTTGAGGACTACTGGATTAGAGGATAAACAAAATGTGATCTATTGATACAACAGAATTACCAACAATGAAAAGAATTAAGTATCAATGGGTGTGGTGGCTCGTGCCTGTAATCCCAACGCTTTGGGATGCCAAAGTGGAAGGATTACTTGAGCCTAGGAGTTTTAGACCAGTTGGGCAACACAGGGAGACCCCATCTTTACAAAAAACAAAAAAAATTAGCTGATCCCGGCCGGGCGCGGTGGCTCAAGCCTGTAATCCCAGCACTTTGGGAGGCCGAGGCGGGTGGATCACGAGGTCAGGAGATCGAGACCATACTGGCTAACACGGTGAAACCCCGTCTCTACTAAAAATACAAAAAAAAAACTAGCCGGGCGAGGTGGCGGGCGCCTGTAGTCCCAGCTGCTCCGGAGGCTGAGGCAGGAGAATGGCGTAAACCCGGGAGGCGGAGCTTGCAGTGAGTTGAGATCCGGCCACTGCACTCCAGCCTGGGAGACAAAGCCAGACTCCGTCTCAAAAAAAAAAAAAAAAAAAAAAAAAAAATTAGCTGATCCCAGCTACTTCACAGGCTGAGGCAGGAGGACTGCTTGAGTCCAGGAGGTCAAGGCTGTAGTGAGCTATGATTGCCAGTACACTGTAGTCTGGGCAATGGAGCAAGACTGTCTCAAAAGAAAAAAAAAAGTAGGAGTAATTGCCAGGCACGGTGGCTCACATTTGTAATTCTAGCACTTTAGGAGACCAAGGTGAGTGGGTCACCTGAGCCCAGGACCTCAAGGTTGCAATGAGCCTTGATCACACCACTTTACTCCAGCCTGGGTGACAGAGCAAGACCCTATCTCAAAAAAAAAAAAAAAAAGAGTGAAAGAAATTAACTATCCATATGTGCTCCAACATGGATGACCCTTGAAAACATTATGTTAAGTGGAAGAAGCCGGTCACAAAAGACCAACACATAGTATGATCCCATGCATATGAAATGTCAAGAATAGGCAAATCTGTAGAGACAGAAAGTAGATTAGTGGTTGTCTAGGGCTGGGGTAATGTGGGGTGGAGATGAGGAGAGTGACTACTAGTGGGCATGGGATTTTTTTTTCTGGGTGATGAAAGTGTTTTAAAATTGGTTGTGGTAATCATAATCTTAACTCTGAATTTACTAAACGCCATTGAATTATATACTTTAAGTGAATTGTGTGGTCTGTGAATTATATCTCAGTGTTGTAGTTACTAATTTTATTTATTTATTTTTTTGGAGACTGAGTCTCACCCTGTCGCCCAGGCTGGAGTGCAGTGGCGTGATCTTGACTCGCTGCAACCTCCATCTCCCAGGTTCAAGTGATTCTTCTGCCTCAGCCTCCCGAGTAGCTGGGATTACAGGTGCCTGCCACCACGCCTGGCTAATTTTTGTATTTTTAGTAGAGACGGAGTGTCACCATGTTGCCCAGGCTGGTCTCGAACTCCTGACCTTGTGATCTGCCCTCCTCAGCCTCCCAAATTACTGGGATTACAGGCATGAGCCACCACGCCTGGCTGTATTGTAGTTATTTTTTAATGTTGATTAAAAGATCACCAGTGGCCAGACACAGTAGCTCATGCCTGTAATCCCAGCACTTTGGGAAGCCAAAGCAGGATTGAGTCTAGGCATTTGAAACCAGCCTAGGCAACATAGCGAGTCATGTCTACAAAAAATAAAAAAATAAAAAAAAGGTAAAGACAACCTGATTATCTTTTCTTGGCACTATCAAGTCATCAGCTGACGATCATCACTTTCTCACAGGAACCCACCTGGATGTTGGTGAGAAGTTGGAGGGAAATCGGTAGCAATCTTGGAGCTACAGTGTGTTTCTGTTGAAATCAGAGTGTAATGAATGAGAGCAGAGTGCAACCATTGTGGTCTTGGCCTTCACTCTTTTCTGTGAGATGTTTGGGCTTTGCCCCTGGGGAGGCAGGAACAGCTAGAGAGTGGGGAGAACAGCTTGGCAGTCGTTTTTGAGGTATTTCCCAAACTTTGAGGTACTCCCCATACTTTTTTTTGATGTGATGATTGTTTTTTCCTCCTTTGAACTGGAAGAAAATTAACAATACCATGCCATCCAGTTAAAAAAACATTTCCTCAAGTCTTTTTTTTTTTTCTTTTGAGAGAGAGTCTTGCATTCTGTCACCCAGGATGGAGTGCAGTGGCACAGTGATAGCTCACTGCAGCCTCGAACTCCTGGGCTTAAGCTGTCTTCCTGCTTCAGCCTCCTGAGTAGCTGGGACTACAGGTGTGCCATCATGCCTGGTTAATTTTTACTGTTTTGGCCAGGTGCAGTGGCCATTGCCTATAACCCCAGCACTTGAGGTCAGGAGTTCAAAACCAGCCTGGCCAACATAGTGAAACCCCGTCTCGACTAAGAATACAACAGTTAGCCTGGCGTGATGGCGCATGCCTGTAATCCCAGCTACTTGGGAGGCTGAGGTAGGAGAATCATTTGAACCCAGGAGGCGGAGGTTGCAGTGAGCCGAGATTACGCCACTGAACTCCAGCATGGGTGATGGAGTGAGACTCAGTCTCAAAAAAAGAAAAAAATTTATCTATTTATTTATTATTGTTTTATTATTTTTGTTTTTTTTTGAGATGGTGTATCGCTCTGTCGCCCAGGCTGGAGTGCAGTGGCCGGATCTCAGCTCACTGCAAGCTCTGCCTCCCGGGTTTATGCCATTCTCCTGCCTCAGCCTCCCGAGTAGCTGGGACTACAGGCACCCGCCACCTCGCCCAGCTAGTTTTTTGTATTTTTTAGTAGAGACGGGGTTTCACCGTGTTAGCCAGGATGGTCTCGATCTCCTGACCTCGTGATCCACCCATCTCGGCCTCCCAAAGTGCTGGGATTACAGGCTTGAGCCACCGCGCCCGGCCGAGACGTGGTTTCACTGTGTTAGCCAGGATGGTCTCGATCTCCTGACCTCGTGATCCGCCCGCCTCAGCCTCCCAAAGTGCTAGGATTACAGGCATGAGCCACCGCATCCAGCCAAGACAGGGTCTTGCTATGTTGTCGAGGCTGGTCTCGAACTCCTGGACTCAAGTGACCTCCTGCCTTGGCCTCCCGAAGTGCTAGGATTACAGCCGTGAGCCACCACACTCGGTCCCCTCAAGTCTTTATGTTGATGAAGACACTGATCCCAAAGTGGTCTCTTTACTGTTGGCAGAGAGAATTTTACGTATGTTTCTCTTCTGAGACAGTGAAAGAGGGAGAGAGGAAGAAAGCAAGGGCTGGTGCTCCAGAGGATGCTTATCCCTTGGTTAGTTCTTTACTTTTCTTTGTGCTTTGACCCTTTCGAGACTCTGATTAAAGTGTTGGACCCACAGAAAGAGGCACGTACACAGAGGAGTTGACATGATTTTAGGAGATCTGAAGATCCCCTGTTCTATAGAATTGATGGTTCTTCTCATCCACGAGAAGTATTGGCGTACTATCAGAATGATGGTCAGCAGTGAAATTAAAACATACATAATAGGCTGTATTCTGAAACTTGGTATTGTAATCTGGGTGGGTAGGTTATAAAGGTCAGTGCTTGGGGCACACCTCAAATTGAGTCTCCTGATTTTGGAGTACTCTTTATTGAAGTCCTCAAATTACTTGATTTGAGTTTACTCTAGTAGGGTGACAGCTAAGATAAATGAGATTGAGCTCATTCCATGAGTTTCTTGAGAGCTTGATGATATTCAGTCATATGAAGGTTTCCAGACCTGGAAGTGCCACTTTTCTGTGTCGTCCAATCGAGAAGCTGTGAGTCCTGGGGACAGAGTCCCTAGCATAGCTTTATGGGAGTCTGGGGGCTTACAGAGCAAGGGCCTTCTCAGGCTGCCTAGAAGTGTGCGAAGAATCTCACTGATCTTCTTTTCACTTTAAATAGGGTGAGTATTGTCTCCTCTTTGTCCGGATTTCTGCATGAAGGGCTAGATGAAGATTATTGTAGGACCAGCAGCTTATGCGGCTTTGAAAGTCTAAAAAGTGACAGGTCTACCTGTGGAACTGATAGTGTGTTCTGCTAGTGGTTCCAGGGAGGATGCAATGGAGGTGTGGTGGGAGATGCTTCACATCTAGTAGCATCTAGTAGAAGGCATTTGTTTTGTTAATTATTTTTATATACTTTACAGAAAAATTGGAAAATGCTGAAAAAAACGAAAGTGTACAAACATCTTTAAGAACAAAGACATTGCATCATGTTGTAAATATTGTTTTTAAAACCTTTTTAAATTTTTTAAAATTTGCAGATATATAGAAAAATTGAGAAAAACAAAAATTGGGTGGTAAATACTAGATTCAGATTAATCTTTATTTGATAATAATTTTGTACTTAGGATTAAGTTATAAGAATACAACAGGCTGGCCGCGGCGGCTCACGCCTGTAATCCCAGCACTTTGGGAAGCTGAGGCGGGTGGATCACCTGAGGTCAGGAGTTCGAGAGCAGCCTGGCCAACATGGTGAAACTCTGTCTCTACTAAAAATACAAAAATTAGCGGGGCGTGGTGGCAGGCACCTGTAATCCCAGCTACTCGGGAGACTGAGGCAGGAGAATCGCTTGAACCCAGGAGGTGGAGGTTGCACTGAGCCGAGATCACGCCATTGTACTCCATCCTGGAGGATAAGAGTGAGACTTCGTCTCAAAAAAAAAAAGTTGGTCCTTTGGGGGAAAAAAAAATACAGCAGAGAATTTTGGAATGTTGTTCTTCACCCAGATTTCCGAAAATGTTAATGTTTTACTACATTTGCTTCGTCTTTTTTTTTTTTTGAGACAAAATTTTGCTCTTGTTGCCCAGTCTGGTGTGCAGCGTGGCGCGATCTTGGCTCACCGTGGCCTCCGCCTCCCTGGTGCAAGCAATTCTCCTGCCTCAGCCTCCCGAGTAGCTGGGATTACAGGCATATGCTACCACGCCTGGCTAATTTTGTATTTTTAATAGAAACGGGGTTTCTCCAAGTTGGTCACGCTGGTCTCAAACTGCCGACCTCAGGTGATCTGCCTGCCTCGGTCTCCCAAAGTGCTGGGATTACAGGTGTGAGCTACTGCACCTGGCCGCGCTTTTTTTTTTTCAAGAGAGGGTTTTGTTCTGTCACCCAGCGTGGAGTGCAGTGGCACAATCACAGCTCACTGTAGCCTCAACCTCCCGGGCTCAATAGAGCCTCCCATCTCAGCCTCCCAAGTAGCTGGGACTACAGGTGCATGCCACCAAGCCTAGCTATCTTTTTGTAGAGATGGGGTTTTGCCATGTTGCCCAGGTTGGTCTCAAACTCCTAGGGTCAAGCAATCCTCCTGCCTTCATTTCCCAAAGTGCTGGTATTATAGGTGTGAGCCACTACAATGGCCATCCTTTTCTTTAACTCTTTCTTTGTGTGTGTGTTTGTGTGTGTATGTGTCTTGCGTGTGTGTTTGTGCTTGTGTGTCTTTTTTTCTGAACTAAGAGTAAATGGCTGTCATGATGCCTCCTTAATCCTAAATACTTGAGTGTGTGTGTGTGTGTGTGTGTGTGTGTGTGTTTAAAAAAAAAAGTTATTTTGTATAGCCACAGCACAGTGGTCAAAGTCAGGAAGTTAACGTTTGTAACAATACCATTGTCTGATCTTTAGTCCTTATTCATATTTCACCAATTGTCCTGATATGTCCTCTGTAATGAAAGAAAGTCCCAGATCCTGTGTTGCATTCAGTTGCTCCATCTCTCCTCTCCTTTAATCGGGAACTAGTCTCTGTGTTCTCTTTGTGCTTCAGAGCACACACTGTTTAGACCTGATTTTAAAAAAAGAGTACAGATGAAACATTTTTCCATGTGGAGAGATACTGAAAGCAGTGTATCCCAGTGATTGAGTCAGGGCTCTGGAGCCGGAATACTTGGTTTCAAATCCTGATTTCACTTCTTAATGCCTGTGTTATCCTGGACAAGTTTTTGTACCTGTGAAATGAGGAGTACTGATACGACCTCATAGGATTGTGAGAATTAAATGCAAAAGTGCTCATTACTGCGTTCAGTACCTGGCACAGACAAAGTGCTCAGTAAACGCTAGCTATTATTCACACCATTCAGTGGACTCCTAAGGGACATTTTGCAAACATCTTAGTTCTGTTCTCTCTTCCTCTGCCCTCCTCCCCTTTTCTTCACGTCTGGGTTCCAGAAAGCAAATGGTCCGCTTACTAGACGATGGTGTGGTTTGAGATGGAAAACACTGCTCTGAAAGAGCCGGTGTGTGAGCTCCTGTTGTTTGGTGACAGTTCTCACTGGGGCAAGAATCATAATAGTGAAGTTCTTTTTTCTTAAGTGCTAAATGTATTCCGTTGTTTCATTATGAAATTACATGGTTCTGTCTCATCTTTTGGTGTTAAAATGTCCTTTTGTAAAATGATGTTTATTATAGATGATTGTTCTGTCATTATTGTATTTTAATAGTTTTAGTAGGCAATAAAAAGAAACCAAATCTAATATTCTCCAAAATATTTTTGGAAGTATTAATGGTTAATGACAGCCAGTGGTCTGGGAATTCATGCTTTAAAAGATGTTTGCTTGGCTTTGTGTTTATGTGTATATGAGTGCCTGTGAATGATATTTGTATCCAGAAATGCACTAGTCACTGATTGAATGTTTATTGACTCCCCCTTGAATGCCAGACATTGTACTAAATGCTTTGCATATCTCATTTCATCTTCATAATGAGCCCTGTGAGCTTTGTATTGTTCTGTTTACAGTGAGGGAATAGAATCTCGAAGAGGTGATGTAATCCACCCAAGGTTACACAGCTATGAGTGACATAACTGCAGTTAGAACTCAGGTCTCCCTAATTACAGAGGCCATTTGGAATTTTAGCCTAGCATCCATAAATCCACAAGCTAATGGGTGTCTTTTCCATCAAAATATGCTGAAGATACAGTTATCCTGTAGAGGTCTTCAAAAAACACTTTTTAAAAAGTAGTCTTATCGTACAAAAAGTTGAAAACATTTCTCCACCCTTTAAACAACAATCCTTTGGATGATAAGACAGGTGAGAGTTTCTCCTTTCTGGTGACTCTTAAATTAGGAATAAAACTGCCACCTTGCCTGAACCAGTGTGATTCTTCAATCTTTGGTTCTAACTTACAGACTACTTTCTAGGGGAAAACAAAATTGCTCCTGTGTGAAATTAGTGGTTATCCAAGAAATGCTTCCAAGAACTCTTGACTAGGAGTAGAAAATAAGATGGCGTTTAGTGACTTACACTAATGTGAGGTTCAAAGTTGAAGGCCAACTCGTATGTTGCCGAAGCAGACAGATTCTCTCTAGTTGCAAAGCTGTGGAGCTCCCTATCTGGTGCAGCATTTCTTCAATGTGGTTGCACATCACAGCCTTCTGTGGTGCTTCTTAAAAATACTTAGTCCTGGGCCGGGCTCGGTGGCTCAAGCGTGTAATCCCAGCACTTTGGGAGGCCGAGACGGGCGGATCACGAGGTCAGGAGATCGAGACCATCCTGGCTAATGCGGTGAAACCCTGTCTCTACTAAAAAATACAAAAAAAAACTAGGCGGGCGAGGTGGCGGGCGCCTGTAGTCCCAGCTACTGGGGAGGCTGAGGCAGGAGAATGGCGTAAACCCGGGAGGTGGAGCTTGCAGTGAGCAGAGATCCGGCCACTGCACTCCAGCCTGGGCCACAGAGCAAAACTCCGTCTCAAAAAAAAAAAAAAATACTTAATCCTGGCTGGGTGCAGTGGCTCATGCCTGTAATCCCAGCACTTTGGGAGGCCGAGGTGGGTGGATCACAAGATCAGGAGTTCTAGAGCAGCCTGAGCAACACGGTGAAACCCTGTCTCTACTAAAAATACAAAAATTAGCTGGGCATGGTGGCGGGTGCCTGTAATCCCAGTTACTTGGGAGGCTGAGGCAGGAGAATCGCTTGAACCGAGGAGGTGGAGGTTGCAGTGAGCCGAGATCGCACCACTGCACTCCAGCCTGGGTGACAGCGAGACACCATCTCAAAAAAACAAACAGCAACAACAAAAAAAAACAATCTTGCACCCCACTCTAGCCCTACTGAATGAGACAGTTTGACTGAGGGACCCACGTATATGTCCAGTTAACAAGCTCCTTCAGGTGATCCCAAGGCCCAGCATGCCTCTGGCTGTTACCTGGAACTGGGTCCACACCAGCCTTGGGAAGAGTAAGGCACCCTTAGGCTAACGATTGCTGTCTTTTTATTATTTGTTTATTTTCTAATCAAGCTAACATAGGAGGCTGCTATCTCTTTAAAGTTGCAACTTAAACTTCTAATCAGGGTTACTGGAGGTGCTGAGTAAAGCAAGCCTTGGGCTCATCAGAGCTCCACAGGGCATTTTTTTTTTTTTTTTTTTTTTTTGAGGCGGAGTCTCGCTCTGTCGCCCGGACTGGAGTGCAGTGGCCGGATCTCAGCTCACTGCAAGCTCCGCCTCCCGGGTTTACGCCATTCTCCTGCCTCAGCCTCCTGAGTAGCTGGGACTACAGGCGCCCGCCATCTCGCCCGGCTAGTTTTTGTATTTTTTTTTTTAGTAGAGACGGGGTTTCACTGTGGTAGCCAGGATGGTCTCGATCTCCTGACCTCGTGATCCGCCCGTCTCGGCCTCCCAAAGTGCTGGGATTACAGGCTTGAGCCACCGCGCCCGGCCCCACAGAGCATTTTTAATCCCTTTTCCTTGTCACTGAAATTATGAGCATTCTCCGAGATGCCAGTTGCTGTAAACTGCTTGATAATGTGTTCATCATTTCCTTGTCCTAAATGGTAGTTGTTGAAGAGTAACTTTATGCCAGTTTAATCATCCACTGATTGATGTCATGCCTTTCTGTGTCCTGTATGAATTCTGCCAGTGGCGTAAGAGGAGGACAGCAGAGGAGCTGCGCCGCAGCCTTGGAGTCCTGGCCGTGGCCCATGGAGTGCAGGGCCGTGGGTGCTGCCTCGCCTCACAAGCTGTGATTCTGACTCATCTCTTTCCAGTTCCTTGAATGTGCCGCCCTCATGCTTGTTGTGCCCTCAGATTTCTGGTGGACTCCCTCTAATTACTTGAGTCTCAGCTCAGATATTGCCTCCTTGGGGAGAGGTTCCCTCGCCGGTCCCTTGTATTACCTATTTTATTTTCCTCGTAGCATTTATCACTATCTGAAATCATTTTATTTGCTTGTTTGTTTGTCTCTTCCACTCTGATCTTAATTCCATTCCTGTCTGTCTTGTTTCTCTTTGGACCCTCAGCATCTGGAACAGTACCTGGCTTGTAGTAGGTGTTCACTGTATTAAAGGAGTGAAGGGTTTGAGGTCTGTACCCTCGCCTACCTGTCCCACAGGGCAGAGCTGAGCTGAGCTTGTATAGGTGCCTCTTGTTGCTAATGGCTTAGAACTGCGGCTGTTTCCTGGAGCAGAGTTTAATACCCTCACACCCCATGATTTTCTAAATCTCATTCTGCAGCGCCGCCATGGAGCTTCTTCCCTGCCGATGTGTTGTAGTTTAGAATGAGAACAGTTATTTGGGAATATGACCCATAGGGCTCAGTTAGAGGGCAAATGATCCCTTTGGATAAGGGTGAGTTTCATAGCCTCTCAAGTGGCAGGATTTTGGTCTTCTGGGCAGGAGCTGTTTCCTGAGATCCTGGATAGTAAAGGATGTCTCGAATTTGGAAGAATTTAGCCCTGTTTGTCTCTTCTTTCCCCTTGCTATAGAAATACAGTAGGCTGGGTACAGACAAACTTGAGACTGACTCCCAGAGACGTAAGTGGGGCGTGCCTGGACAGTGTACTGCTATGTGTTTTATAAAGTGCCTTCCAAAAGCGTCAGGACCCTCTATGGGCTAGAGCGGTCTTCCTAGGGGACCCCTTTGAGAATCTGATATAGTAACAAACCCTCTGCTCAGAAAAATGTACAGGCGCCTGTGCATATGGTTTTGCCTGTCATCTTGAGGGCACAGATACTTCACGGATGCCCTTCAGGGACCCTCAGATTCTGTTTGGGGATTTCAGTTGGTTTGTTCATCCATCACAGCTGGGTCAGAGCTCTTCTGTGGCTGTGTCTTTCTGACTTGGTCTCCTGTCTTCTGTGCCCTCTCTTGTTTCTATCATGACCTGCTGGACCCTCTCAGGCCCAGAAGAGGCGATATTCTCCAGGAGTCCAGGTACTCAGTTCTTGCTTCCTCGTGAGCATCCCTCATTCCCATGTGTCCATCCAACATGTGTTGCTGTTTCAAGTCCATGTGGTTGTCCCGGGAGTCCCTGGTCTCTGGTCTCACTGCATCTCCACCTTGCATGTTGACCATGTGGGACAAAGGGACAAGTACTCACCAAAGGAGTGGCATGCCTCATGCTACCCCTCACCACCTCACCACCCTGCCTGTCTGCACTGCCTTGGCATTGGGCTTGTTCTGGAACAATTAGTTTGCCATTTCTAAGGAAGAATTGCTCCTACAACTCTATTGGGGAGAGAGGGCCTGTGAAATAGATAGGAAAATGAGTGGTTTATGGGGAAATTTGCAGTTTTCTCCCCGTTAAGGGAGAACCTTGCCCTCTTATTATTATTGGGAGAAGTGATGTGTGGAGGAGGCTTGAGTGGGCTGGAAAGTCTTTTGACTAAGGACAGTCATTGTGGCTGGCTGAGCCCATCCAGCAACCCCGTTCCATGTTCTTTCTGAGCTCGAATCCATTTAGCCTCATATGCTTGTAGAATTTTAGAATTGAAAAGAGCTATCCTGAATGGAAAGATTCCCCTGCTCAAACAGGTATTTTCAGAATACCCGCTGTGTGCAGAACCGTGGTTGGGAGGAGATGGGGCTGAAGTTTAGACATATGAAGGCGTGTGATGAATGAATTTTTTTCTTCAAGAATCTTATGTGGCAGTTGGGGAGATAGGTACATATACATGAAAAGGAAACCCCTAGTATTAGACAGCACATAAGTGCCAAATGGTGACCTTGGGACATTCAAGTCAGACTCCAGCGTTTTAGGGGGTCCATTTCAGGCCCACCCCAGTTCAGGAGCCAAGAGAATTACTGAAGACAACAACCAAGTGTAGTCGCTTCCTGGGCTGTTTCCCTTGAGAGACCATCTGAATGTGGGCTCAGGGGCTGCCGACAATGAGGTTGAGTGGCTGCCTGTTCTGCTGTAAAGGGCTCAACTTGTGTGTGCAGAATTCGTGTTGCTGTTTGTGCAGGTGTTCCTACGTGCTCTTCCTTAGCATCTGCTTACCCCCTCTGCTTCCCAGCGGGTATTCCCCTACATCTCAGCCATGGTGAACAACGGCTCCCTCAGGTATGATCACGAGCGGGATGGGCGGCCTACAGAGCTGGGAGGCTGCACAGCCATTGTCCGCAATCTTCATTACGACACCTTCCTGGTGATTCGCTACGTCAAGAGGCATTTGACGGTGAGTCCTTGTCCTGGATCGGATGGTGGTATGGGCTGTGTCGCTCTTGCTTCCATGGCCTGACCCTGATTTCTCTCTCCTTTTATTCAAGATAATGATGGATATTGATGGCAAGCATGAGTGGAGGGACTGCATTGAAGTCCCCGGAGTCCGCCTGCCCCGTGGTTACTACTTCGGCACCTCCTCCATCACTGGGGATCTCTCAGGTACTGCCACACGCACTCTTGGTTTGCCCTGACTGAGGCCTCTTCTCAATACCCACGCCTTGTTGAGGCCTTTCCCAGGGGAGAGCCAGAGGAGCAGTGCTGTGGAAGGAGATGCCTCAACACTGCTTCTCTTTCTGCATTCTTATATCCACATTCCTTAAAACACCCAGGCCAGGCTTTCCTAGTACGGTGGTCACTAGAAGATGGTTGGTGCTAATAGAAAGCACTGTTTGTCCCTTCATTAAGCTGGCTCTTCTAGCCTGTCTCGTGAGTTCCTTGCTTTCTAATTTCTGCTGTTAGGCTCCTCTCCTTCCACCCACTCATGTTCCCTGTTCCCCTTCCTTAACAAAGCTTTTCCTTGACTCTGCCGTCCCTCTTCTGACCCCAGACTCTCCTTTTGCTGAGACTTTTGAATGTGTTTGTGTACAGATGCTTTTGTTTCCTAGCTGTCTACCTGCTTAACATGCTGACTCAGACCTGTGCTCTACCTTGCGATTACACTAACACCATTCTCATGAAAGGTCATTCTGTTTCCTTGCCATATTCAGTGCTCTCTTCTCATTCTCACCCTTTGTCCTCCTCAGCTCATTTCACCCGTTACTCTGAAACTCTTGCCTTCTTGACTTACGTGACATTAACAGCACCTGGTTCTTTTACTTTTCCGTCTCCGTTTGTTTCTTTTTCTGCTTATGCCTGATTCTTAGCTTCTCGTTTATACACTTACTCTCTTTGCTTTAGCCCCAGTCATAACATCTTTTGGGAAGAGAAAAGGAACTGAACTTCTGTTTCTTTTGATTAATATAATTTGTTCTGGATAAAGCTAGTTTGGAATAGAAGTTTCTTCTGGCAAAATGGAAAGGCAGATACCTATCTGAAACAGCCGACAACTAGTGAGCTCCAGCCATTGTAGCTAAAAGGAAGTGTCAGCTCAGTGAAGCCAAATCTTCCAGTTTTTCAAGAGAAGCTGGAAATCTGGATTTTTTTTTTTTTTGAGATGGAGTCTCTCTTTGTCGCCCAGGCTGGAGTGCAGTGGCCGGATCTCAGCTCACTGCAAGCTCCGCCTCCCGGGTTTACGCCATTCTCCTGCCTCAGCCTCCCGAGTAGCTGGGACTACAGGCGCCCGCCACCACGCCTGGCTAGTTTTTTTGTATTTTTTAGTAGAGACGGGGTTTCACCGTGTTAGCCAGGATGGTCTTGATCTCCTGACCTTGTGATCCACCCGTCTCGGCCTCCCAAAGTGCTGGGATTACAGGCTTGAGCCACTGCGCCAGGCGTTATTTTTTTTTGTTTTAATACGAAGTCTCGCTCTGTCACCAGGCTAGGGTGTAGTGCTGCCATCTTGGCCCACTGCAACCTCCACCTTCTGGATTCAAGTGATTCTCCTGCCTCAGCCTCCCAAGTAGCTGGGACTACAGGCGCACACTACCACACCCAGCTAATGTTTGTATTTTTAGTAGAAACGGGGTTTCACCATGTTGGCCAGGATGGTCTCCATCTTGACCTCGTGATTTGCCCGCCTTGGCTTCTGAAAGTGCTAGGATTACAGGCATGAGCCACCGAGTCCAGCCTGGAAATCTGGATTTTTAAAATGCAATCTGCTGGTCTTTCAAACTCTGGCATCTGATTTTTTTTTTAAAATCAACTTTATTGAGGTGTGCTTTCCATACAACAGAAAAATACAGTTTGAAGAGTTTTGACAAATATTTACACCTATGTAGTCACCATTACAAATAAGATATGAATGTTTTCATCATCTACCAAAAGCCTTATTATCTATCCCCCTTTGCAGTACGCCCCCTGTCTCGGATTCCAGGCAACCACTGATCTGCCTTCTGTCATGTAGGGAGATTCGTTTGGCAGTTAGGTTCTAAGCACTGAGCAGGTCAGACCTGTGGGAAGAATCCAGCCTCGGCAGGGGGACAGGAGGCACAGGCTGGAGATCTTTGCTATATAATCTCATTATATGACTACGCATTTTCCTTTGAGCTTACAGGTTTCTGGGTTAACCTCCTGAAGTACTTTTTTAATGGAAAGTCTCCAACTGTCAGAAATGGCAGGAGAGAATAACTTTTTGTCTATTCTAAGTTTTTTGCCCTAGGTCTTTAGTGAGAGTACCTAAGTTAGTAAGTCAGTGTTCTCTGCCCATAGAGTATCCCTAAATGCAAGCTGTTTCTTTCCTTTGAGGTCTTTCTTGTTGCCATCCTCTCACTTGTTGTGTAGTGGGTTGTTGAAAACTGCTGGGAAAGTTAGGATGTTTCCCTGCTGTTCCAGGCTTTAATGCCCTGCATTGCGTGAGGAGCATTGCCTTGGCCTTTTATCCTGTCCCGTGGTTTAAACTGAGACAGTTTAAACTCTGACAGTTAACATTTTTCCAATGAAGATGAATCCAGTTTTTCACCTCCTAGGAATCTGCTAAAGATTCTAGCAGTCCAGGCTGGGCGCGGTGGCTCAAGCCTGTAATCCCAGCACTTTGGGAGGCCGAGGCGGGCGGATCACAAGGTCAGGAGATCGAGACCATCCTGGCTAACACGGTGAAACCCCGTCTCTACTAAAAAATACAAAAAAAAAACTAGCCGGGCGAGGTGGCGGGCGCCTGTAGTCCCAGCTACTCAGGAGGCTGAGGCAGGAGAATGGCGTGAACCCGGGAGGCGGAGCTTGCAGTGAGCTGAGATCTGGCCAGTGCACTCCAGCTTGGGTGACAGAGCAAGACTCCGTCTCAAAAAAAAAAAAAAAAAAAAAAAAAAAAAAAAAAAAAAAAGATTCTAGCAGTCCAAGCAGCTGTGGATGCTCTCCTAATAACGTAAATGCCCAGAAGTCCAGGCCCCAGTCAATAACCAACCTAGTAGCAATGAGCACCCTAGCACTCAGATTTGTGGTCTCTAAATACCAATTCCCACTAAAAGGCACTGCAGCTTCCTTGAGAAATGGCTGATGCAAGGTTCGAGGTAGGAAATCTGTAAGTTGGAACTTCCTAGAAAAGCAAGGAAGTTATAAAAAAAACTTCTGGGTTTACGCAGGAAGGGGAACATCACACACCAGGGCCTGTCGTGGGGTGGGGGGAGCAGGGAGGGAGAGCATTAGGAGACATACCTAATGTAAATGATGAGTTAATGGGTACAGCACACCAACATGGCACATGTATACATATATAACAAACCTGCACGTTGTGCACATGTACCCTAAAACTTAAAGTATGATAAAAAATAAATTAAAAAAAAAAAAGAAAGTATTGAGAAAAAAAAAAAAAAAACTTCTGGTTTTTTTTTTTTTTTTTTTTTTTTTTTTTTTTTTGAGACGGAGTCTTGCTCTGTTGCCCAGGCTGGAGTGCAGTGGCCGGATCTCAGCTCACTGCAAGCTCCGCCTCCCGGGTTCTCGCCATTCTCCCGCCTCAGCCTCCTGAGTAGCTGGGACTACAGGCGCCCGCCACCTCGCCCGGCTAGTTTTTTGTATTTTTTAGTAGAGACGGGGTTTCACCGTGTTAGCCAGGATGGTCTCAATCTCCTGACCTCGTGATCCGCCCGTCTCGGCCTCCCAAAGTGCTGGGATTACAGGCTTGAGCCACCGCGCCCGGCCAACTTCTGGGTTTATGTAAAGAGACTCAGGAGCCAATAGGCTCCTACTGGACAAAGACAGGTGAGTTGAGCATCAGTAAGAGTCTTAACTTTAGTGCATTGCAACACATCAGATATGGTTAAATGTAGGAGTTTATAATGATACTTTAAAGAGAGAAATCTAGTCCCTAATTGCTTCATCTTCTCTCTGGTAATTATTGGGGAAGTTAAGAGTCATAGTTACAAGAAGCCACAGAGAAACAGGCATCATCCAGAAAGGCAGTGTATCCCATGCCCATAGCTGTGCCCTGCCCGTGGCCCATTAAACAGCTGCCATGAGACCCTTTCTTGTGGTACGTGTGTATGCATGTGTGTGTGCTCTTCACCAGCAGGGAAGCTGCAGTCCTACTGTGTCTCTTCTTACTGTACTGGAAGGTTTAACATATGGGATTTAATTCTTGTTTTATCTCTAAATGTTTCAATTATACACATGCTTCTTTTTTTTTTTGAGACGGAGTCTTGCTCTGTTGCCCAGGCTGGAGTGCAGTGGCGCGATCTCGGCTCACTGCAAGCTCCGCCTCCCGGGTTTACACCATTCTCCTGCCTCAGCCTCCCAAGTAGCTGGGACTACAGGCGCCCGCCACCTCGCCCGGCTAAGTTTTTTGTATTTTTTAGTAGAGACGGGGTTTCACCGGGTTAGCCAGGATGGTCTCGATCTCCTGACCTCGTGATCCGCCTGTCTCGGCCTCCCAAAGTGCTGGGATTACAGGCTTGAGCCACCGCACCTGGCCTATACACATGCTTCTTGATGTACAATGGTGTATGTCCCAATAAACCCATTGTAGGTTGTAGATATTGTAAGTTGAAAATGCATTCAATATACCTACCCTACTGCACATCATAGCTTAGCCTAGTCTACCTTAAATGTGCTTAGAACATTTACATTAGCCTACAGTTGGGCAAAATCCTCTAAACAAAATCCTCTGTTACAAAGCCTATTTTGTAACAAAGTGTTGAATGTCTGATGTAACGTATGGAATACGGTACACGACGTAGCGTCGGTTGTTTACCCTTGTGATTGTGTGGCTCACTGGGCGCTACAGCTCACTGCTGCTGCCCAGCCTCAGTACAGAGTGTCGTACTACACATCGCTAGCCTGGGAAAAGATCAAAACTCAAAATTTGAAGTGTGGTTTCTGCGGAGCGCATATTCCTTTCACACCATCATAAAGTCGGCAAATTGTAAGTCGAACCATTTTAAGTCAGGGATCTTCTATACAGGTAATGCATGCTTGTTGATTAAGAACTTAAATACAGAAGAATATAAAATATGCCTTGTTCCCCATCCTTATTTTTAGTTGCAAAATGGAGAGGTTTCAATTATTTTTTCAAGGTCACTGCTGGTTAGCTGTGGATCAGAGGCTTGAACTAAGATACTGACTTCAAGAAACATACCTCTTTTTCAAGTGGCTCAAGTCATCCTTCTTCTATTTTTCTTCAGATAATCATGATGTCATTTCCCTGAAGTTGTTTGAGCTGACGGTGGAGAGAACCCCAGAAGAGGAAAAGCTCCATCGAGATGTGTTCCTGCCCTCCGTGGACAACATGAAGCTGCCTGAGAGTGAGCACAGGGCCCAGGAAACGGTCCCATAGCTGGGGAGGAGCTTGCAGTGCTGCACGGCTTCAGAGGGGACTTGCACCCGTAGCTCACAGGGCGGTCTCTGCTCTGTGTTCTTCCTCTGAAGGGTAGGAGCACTTGCATCTGCCTTTCCCCTTCAGCTTACAGATGAGCAGCTGGAGGGCCGCTTTGTTTCTCAGCTGGAAAGGGGGTCTAAGCTCGGGCTTCCCAGAAACAGATGCCAGAAACTGGGGGCCGGACAGCCTGCAGTTTGACCCTTCCCTACTGGGTAGGCGCCCTGTGTTCTGACTTGCTTCTCTCTTGCTTCCTTAGTGACAGCTCCACTGCCGCCCCTGAGTGGCCTGGCCCTCTTCCTCATCGTCTTTTTCTCCCTGGTGTTTTCGGTGTTTGCCATAGTCATTGGTATCATACTCTACAACAAATGGCAGGAACAGAGCCGAAAGCGCTTCTACTGAGCCCTCTGCTGCCACCACTTCTGTGACTGTCACCCGTGAGGTATGGAGGGAGCAGACACTGGCCTGAGCATGCAGCCTGGAGGGTGTTCTCGTCTCTGGCAGCTGGTTCGGGACTAGATTCTGTCACTGGAGTTTTGAATGCAGGGACCCCGCATTCCCATGGTTGTGCATGGGTACATGTAACTCTGGTCTGGGAGGCGCCCACCCCAGGCAGTGCTGCTGTGATGTGCCTTTCCCTGCAGTCCTTCCACGTGGGAGCAGAGGCCTGAGGACAACGTATGCGGTTGTGATGCCAAAATCACAGAACGGAATTTCGTAGCCCAGGCTGCCTTGTGATGTGACTCAGAGGGCCCTTCTACTTCATTTTTGAATCCACAAAGAGTTAAAAACTGGTAACACCACATACTTTCTGACCATCCATTCATTGGGTTTTGCATTTTACCCAACCTCTGCCTACCTGAGGAGCTTTCTTTGGAAACCAGGATGGAAACTTCTTCCCTGCCTCACCTTCCTTTCACTCCATTCATTGTCCTGTCTCTGTGTGACCTGAGCTGCGAAAGGCATTTGGATGCCTCTCTGTTGGGGCCGGGGGCCGCAGAACACACCTGCGTTTCACTGGCCTTCATTAGGCGGCCCTAGGGAGAGGGCGTTCTGCTTTGGATCACTGTTCCAGCTCCTGTTCTCTAGCATGGGCCCTGGGTCTATGGACTTCCCAGTCAAGTCTCTTCGGGCCCTCAGTCAAGTTTGGCTAAAAGTTGGTGTGAAAATCCAGAGAAGCCTGGAAGACATCATAGATGCCGTGGATTAACTGTGAAACTGACCAACTCCAGGTTTGATACCAAAAGCAATATTTGTCATGGGGTCTGACCATGTGGAGATATTTCTGGACTTGCTAGAGCCTGCTTAGCTGCATGTTTTGTAGTTACGATTTTTGGAATCCCACTTTGAGTGTTGAAAGTGTAAGGAAGCTTTTCTTCTTATATCTTGGGCTTGGATACTGCCCAGAGAAGAAATTTGGCTTTTTTTTTTCTTAATGGACAAGAAACACTTGCTGTTCTCATGTTCCAAGTCTGAGAGCAACAGACCCTCATCATCTGTGCCTGGAAGAGTTCATTGTCACTGAGCAGCACAGCCTGAGTGTTGTCCTCTGTGTGTCAGCCCTTACTCCACTGCCTTATCTGACAAGGGGTCACATGCTGCTCACCTTACTGCCCTGGGATTAAATCAGTTACAGGCCAGAGTCTCCTTGGAGGGCCTGGAACTCTGAGTCCTCCTATGAACCTCTGTAGCCTCAGTGAAATTCTTAAAATCGCCGATGGAACCAAACATGAGCTTCGGACTGTGTTCTTTCTTCTAGGAGTGGGTCTGGGGAAAGTTCAGGTCTTTATTCTGAGCGGGCCTTTTTTCTGAGCTTCAAGGCCATCAACCATTGTTTTGCCTTCTCCTGGATTGGAAAAGCCCTCAGCTCAGCTCAGAAGGAAAGGGGGTCACTTTGGCTAGGCATAGGTCTCTGTCTCTTCAGGCTCTTTCCTTCCCATGCACTTAGTTAAACAGCACAGGCTGTAGGGCTTTCCTGCAGGTGGGATTCAGGTGAGGCAGAGACGAGGCCTCCTCCTGCCACCTCCCCTCCACAATAGTAGAATGGCTCCAGGGTGCCAGAGGACAAACTGTGACCTGGAGCTTGGCCTTGGAACAGGGAGAACTGCAAAAGGAAATGGTGGTTTTGTCATTTTTGAGTTGAAGGGGAGATTGTATGGACCCATGGGAGGACCTAGGTAGGCTCTTGATACGGCCAAGGCAGCAGTGCAGGTGGAAGGGGTCTCATCAGAGGGGAGGGGTGGAGTGAGAAAGATGGAACCTGTGGGGTTTGTATGATTCCAGCTCATGATACCTTGAGGCTTTTTAAAGAGGTCAGGGAAGACATGAAATGCAGTCCCCACCTGCCTTGGGGTCCTTTAGAGAAATGTATGGTGCAAGAAAACCACCTGACCTGGCATAGGATGTCCTGCTTTGGCTCTTGCTTTTTGTTCTAGAAAGAAATGTTTCCCATCATGAATGGGCGGAATGTTGTCCTGGGCAGTGTCATCCTAGCTGTGTGCTAGAGGAGGGAGATGCCTGGTCCGTGGCAGGGCTGTTCTGTACATGCTGTGGGTGAGAGCCGGTGCCTCGGCTTGCTGCTTACCCATAAGGGCCACCTCTCCCAATCACCCTTTCCCTCCATACTAAGAGGCTCTGATTTCCCTCCATAATAAGAGCCTCTTAGTATGAGAGACCCTGTGGACTAGGGGTGGGACACGAAGATGACATCACTCCCTATCCCCGTGAGTCTTGTCTGAAGGGCTGGCATTTTCAGCCTTTCATGTTGTCTTCAGCACCCCCAAATTACAAGATGGCTCTCTGGTACAGAACTTGTTTATTTCAGTGGAAAATTACAGCTCTGCTCTTCTTGTTGGAAGTGATTTCTGAACACAATAGCTAGAATACCCCTAGCACCTTGCATCTATCCTAGAAGACAGAAACAGAGAACTGGCAGGCGGCCCGAGGGGAGGGCTGTTGGTAGAGGAGGAAAGCCAGACGGCGTGGGCTCATTAGTCTTCTGGGGCTGGAAGTTCTGGAAAAATGTTACTCAGGTGATTGGTAGGTCCTGGGTGGAGTTTCCGCTCATGGTCTATTGTAGGCTTTAGGTTTGGATCCTGGGTGGGAAGGATGGAAGAGCTGGCGTTGCTGGTGTTTAGTGAAGTGATGATATTGAATATTTTAATGGGAGGATACAGCTGAAGTTGAGGTTTGATCCAGCTCATGGCCAAATAGTGCTAGAGAGAACAGACAACAGTTAGCCTGGGGTGGTGAGCTGAAGACGCTCTCCCCAGTCATCCCGAGACCACCTCTGTCCTTGCCTGCAGGGCTGCCACTCACCGGAGCTGAATAGATAAAGTTGAACAGCATAAGTGCTATAATTGATATGACCACAAAGGCTATGAGTTTGAAGCGATAGCGTTTCCAGAAAACAGAGCAGAAGTGTTGAACTGGTGACCGCAACCACATGAAAGAGGTGTGGGGGCGTCTGTCCAGGAGCCAGGGAAATGGCAGAGAATGGCAGAGAGAACCTTCAGGTCAAGCAATCGATGCAAAGAGCTTTCTTTTTTAAAAAAGCAATTTCTGGGCCAGGCGCAGTGGCTCACGCCTGTAATCCCAGCACTTTGGGAGGCCGAGGTGAGTGGATCACCTGAGGTCAGGAGTTCGAGACCAGCCTGGCTAACATGGTGAAACCCTGTCTACTAAAAATACAAAAATTAGCTGGGCATGGTGGCGGGCCCCTGTAATCCCAGCTACTCGGGAGGCTGAGGCAGGAGAATCGCTTGAACCCGGGAGGCAGAGATTGCAGTGAGCAGAGATTGTGCCACCTCACTCCAGCCTGGGTGACAGAGTGAAACAATTATCTCAAACAAAAACAAAAAACCAACTTCTGCTTACCCCAACTCTCACCCCAAGTCTGTTCTTTGCTGATTGAGCACAGAGCTGGGGGGTGGGAGGTAATACCACCTCTCCACGGTAGGCCCACTGGTCACCACCCCACACACACGGAGGAGCAAGACGGATCTGGTGCTTTTGCCCCAAGGACCCTTACAGGGGAGGATGAAGTGTAGGGTACTGGTTGGGTTCTGACTGGCCTCGCCCGGCTGGCTTGATTAAGGCTTCCTTCTCGGACAGAATCTCCAGGCTCATCTTCACCTTGCCCTAGGAACACCATGGGTGAGGGGGAGGCTGAGTTCAGACAGCAGAGCCAGGTAGTTTTAGGGCCTCTTCCCGGGATCGAGAAAGGAAAAGGGATTTAGCTAGGTCCCTAGATGTCTGTTAGAGCCAGGACATGTGGCAAAGCAGTCCTAACCAGTAGACACTTTCCCCAGCTCCTACCGACAAGCGCCATTTGCCACCATCGAGGACCTGGCAAGGCCACCAGCCAGTCACAGTCTTCTTCTTGAAGAGGGAGAAGTGCTTGTATTGGAGGAAATAGGGCCACTTGGGGTCGGCGTCCATCATCCTGATGGAGCACTGCTTGGCGTGCTGAGCCGGGAGGGGCATGTCAGACAAATCCAGCTCCAGGACCCCTGAGCCCAGAAAAATGACATCAGCAAGAAGGAGCTCTCTGTTCTGTGGTCACAAGCCCTGTGTCAGGACCTCACCTAGGAAGTCGTCGGGGGAGAAGATGTCATTGTCCCAGACCTGGATGATAAGTCGGGCTGGGAACTTCATGGATGTGGCATCCAGGCTCCATATGTAATCCTGGGGGGATGGCAGAAGAGCATGTCACCGGCCTGTCTCCTGGACGTTTCCCTTGCACCCCTCAGTAGCCCTCTACCCAGCAGTGACAGACTATCAAGGAAGAGGGTTTCCACCTGAGGACATGTTTCTGCTATTCTGGGACAGATTGCGAGCCTCTGGAGGGGTGAGGGGAGGAGCTCCAAGAGCCTGTCTGTTCGTGTGTGGCCTTTCGCCCCCCATGCCCCCACGCCCCAGCCTGTTACCTTCTGGCTCTGGACACACACGCGCTCCGCCGCCAGGTAGTCCATGGTAAAGATGAACCGCCAGTTGAAGTTAGCCTCCCCAGTCAGCGAGTGGTAGTGGATGTCTGTCTTCTGCATGTCCTTCTCCAGCCCATACAACCACCTGGGGCCAGAGTCCTATCAGCTGCGGCTCATGTGCATTGTCCCCACCCCCAGCTGCAGCCCCGTGGGAAGGGCTGCCCAGCCGACAGCAGGCCGAGCCGGAAGTAGAGAGGTGTCCCATTCAGGACTGGGCCGTGTCGGCAGGATGACAGAACTGGGGAACTGAGGGGCTCGCCGGAGCCTGACTCCTCTTCCTTACCCTTTGATGTAGATGTCGCTCGTCTTCTCTCTGCTTAAATTGTCATCCACCAGGTCCACATTGGCGGTTTTCCAGATGACGCAGCGCAGCTCATACCTGTGGCCACTGCGCTCTGAGGCTTTGCTGAGGAGGAGCTCCCCAGCCGCAGCCTCGGTGAGGGCGGAGAGGCCTGCAAGGCCGCCCTGTGTGCTCTTACTCAGTGTGGGCAATTCAGGGCAAGAAAGCTCCCAGGAGAGCTTCCTCCCTTCCCGGCAGAGAAACAAATGACTGCAGCTCAGTGCCTGAGGAGAGTGGTGCCCTGCACTGGGGGGAGGCTGAACTGTGAAATGCAGCAATTGGGAAGTGGGCTGTCACTCACCGTTTAGGCTTTCTGGGGTTGATGTTGACTGGGGGGCCAGGAGGCCCCAGCTTCTTGGGGAAGATGTCCACCCACATTTGCACCTTTCCCTAGAGCCAGGATACATTGGCTGGTTGGGGGTTGCTAGCCTCTGTTCTCAGCAGGCTGGCCTGGGGTTCCGTGTCCCAGGTTCTGAGGTCTGCTGAGGTTGTGTTCCCAACACCAAGGGGTAGGGCACAGAGATACCTGTGAGGCTGCAGGCGACCACCCACCAGCTTCCCCCTTTGTTTTGACGGAGAGAGTAGTGCAGTGAGATCGGGACACGGTAACTTTGGGGCTGATGGCATGGTGCTGGGATTCCACTTACAACAGGTCTGGAGGGTGAACGCCATCCCTAGCTCATGCTAGGTGGCCTGTCTGGACCGGGCTCCAGATCGGGGGTGGGGCTTCATTTATCAAGCAGCTTGGGGTTGCTTGATAGCCTCGAGTACAAGGAAACTAGATACCAGTCCAGATTTTCAGGTCATTGTGTGTTATGAACTACAACCTAAGGGTATTAAGCTAGCCACACATACAGAGGAAAGAAAGTAAGGAATGAAAAGGGGGAGAAAAGGAAAGAAAAAGGGCAGAACTGCCAACATTGAAAACACACAAATACGTCCTGCCTTTCAGACTACCTGACCTAATTATATTCTTTTGAAGTGACCCATTTGAGAAAACAGGTGTAACGAGAATGGTTTTTTATTTTATATGTTTTTTGAGACAGAGTTTCCGTCTGTCACCCAGGCTGTAGCGCAGTGGCACAATCGCAGCTCACTGCAGCCTCTGCCTCTCGGGCTCAAGCGATTCTCATGCCTCAGCCTCCTGAGTAGCTGGGATTACAGGCACCTGCCACCATGCCCAGCTAATTTTTGTATTTTTAGTAAAGAGGTTTTGCCATGTTGGCCAGGCTGGTCTCAAAACTCCTGGCCTCAAGAGATCTGCCCGCCTCGGCCTCCCACAGGCTGGGATTACAGGCGTGAGCCACCGCACCTGGCCAGAGAATGGTTTTTTAAAAATTTTGCTCAGAGAGGACTTTCTGTCTGGAATGTGGTAGAGCTTGAGAAGTTTAGAGAAATGAGATGAGCCATGATGGTGGCTGCAGAGTGAATGATGATTAGGCGCCTTTGGAGATTTGTATTTGTCTGTTTGGGGTTCTTTGCTGTGGAGAAGACACAGCCTGCAATTAACAGCCAGAACCAGCGTTGTCACGTCTGCACTGTCTGACCTGAGCGCCACCTTCCCACCCCTCGGGAGAAACTTAAGGCAACGGAGACATTGACTGGTAGGGCTCCCTGGTGCATGGCCTCTGCTTCTTGTAGATGACCTTTCCAGCTCTGAAATTCTCCATTCTAAGTGACATCACCAGAACTTCTTGCTTATTAACGTGCACAGCATGCTTGTCTTCTGTGCATGTACATTACCGAATGTTTGGCCTGCCCTTCCCCTCTCGTGGGCGACGTCCTAGGGGACGGGCATCTCTGTCTCCTGATCTAGCTCCTCCCATAGGAGCCAGGAGTGGCCCCTCCAGTCTCATACCTGGTCGATGCCTGGCTGGCTGTCAGTGTACAGTGTGCGGGTCTCCACGTGCTCAGGCACCAGCCCCTGGGTGTGCAGGAGGTAGAGTGCAAGGCGTTCCTTCTTGGGCCCCAAACCATGAACAGTAGGGGTTTTGGGTTCTGGATTGGAGAGGGATGGAAGGAGGGGGTTGTGAGGTCGTTAGCCTTCCTATCAGCCTCCCCACCGCAGCCTGGGTAGCAGTGAGGGAGAGGGGTGGGCTGCCCTCTGGCTCCAGGGAGCTCTTTCCTTGTGCTCCCCTTTCTCCCCCGAGTCTGTAGCTCTTCCATTCTGGAGCCTCACAGCTTCCAGAGGCCTGTGTCTGTGCTTTCTGCTACTGTTCTGTGCTGCTCACCAAAGCTTTGCAGCTTGAATTTTTTCCCGTTATAGAAAACAGCATCTTCATCAGGACTGAACAGAGGCGGAGGCAGCCCTTTGCGCTTGGCATAGCGTTCTAGGAGGTAGCTTGGGGGCATCTGATCCCGCCATCTAAAGGGTCCTGACCTGTGGGGGTGTGAGAGGAAGAGGTCTGGAGGTTCAGGTCCTGAAGAACACCGACCATTGTGAGCCGCAGGCTGATCACGGGTGGAAGCTTGGGTGGAGACTGGGCAGGTCTGGGCCCTGTTTCCTGCCCCAGATGCAGGCTTCTCCCAAGGGAGCTGTGGGCTCACTCTTCCACCCCAGCTGACTCCCTTCCCGGACAGGCCCACTCACTGGCAGTAGGATTTGGAGAGCCCACAGTGAGCTCCAAAGCCAGACAGGAGTCGGTTTTCAAGGTCGATGACTGTGGTTCCTATCTTATCATCAGGTGAAAATAGGTCGAAGTCATAGAGCTGGATCTCTAGGTCCTTCTCCAGGGGGATGTTGCAGGTGAGTTCAAACATCCTAGGGGTGAGGTGTTGAAGACGGCAGAGGATGTGGGCAGTGTCTCTGTGCCCCCCTCCCTCACCGGGGTCTTGGTCCCGTAGGCCCCTTGTTTGTTCATGGAGATTGTGGAGAGCAGAGCATGGGGTAGGTTGCCTTCTGTCAATCACCATCCCCTGGTTATGGTTGAAAATGACTTTGGATAGGCCTGGTGTGGGAATCTCAGCTCCCCTCCTAGCCAGAGTGAGAAACGGTAGAACCAGCCCACCCATGCATTTGTCTTCTATCTGTTGAGCACCAGGGCGTGTAAGACGCTGTGGTAGGAACTTGGAGACTGGCCAGCAGTGCCAGCATTCTGTGCCTTCTCCGGCCGACTTCTGGTGTGGAGGGGGTGGGAGTGGAGAAGGGGTCTTGGGGGTTGGGGCAGCTCACGTGCCGAAGACGGGATCCAGGGTGTTGGGCTGGTACATGTCCCGGCTGCCAAGCTCTGTCTTGCCCAGTTTCAGGATCACATAAGGGTCACACTGGGGTCAGAGACAAGTGGGGGAAGGATCGGAACTGGGGAGGCTGTCCAGGTGTGTCAGGGAGGGTGGGAGGGGGCGGAAACAAGCCCCTTGCACCACATGGAGCCTGTGGGGCGTTGGTGTTGTGTGTGTCGGTAGTTGGAGGGGCTCCCAGAGACGGGCTAAGGGGAGCGTGTGGGGCACCCGTGCAGGGCAGGTGCTGTTCTTTACCAGGCCGTTGTAGTCCTGGGGCTGCAGGTTGGTGGCTCGCACCACGTACACCCGCACCAGGCATGGCTGGGGGAAGTCCTCTCTCTCTGGCCAAGCCAAGAACTGCAGTGGGGGCTTCGGGGCTTCTGGGTCCTCAGGAAAGGGGTAGATACGGAAGAGGCCCTGGCGGGGAAGGGGTGTTGGGGTCCCAGCCTGGCAGTGCTGGCCAGCTCTGTAAAGCCCTCCGGGAGGTGCCCCAGCCCGTGTTCAGGAGAGAGAGGGTTGGGTGGGCTGAGGGTAGCAGGAATAGAAGGCCGTGAGGACAGTGGAGGCAGGTCCAGCAAGGTGTTCAGCAGGGCCCACTATGTTGAATCAGGGTGTCGGCAGAGGACCCGCAGTCAGTAGGTGAGTTCCCCGTCCGTCTGTGCCGCTGTGGACTCACTCCACCCCATCTATCCCTTCAGGTTCGGGTTTGTTCTCTGTGGCTTTGCTTTGCGGCCTTGGGAGGCCAGCATAGGCCAGAGTTGGGAGGGGAAGGGGAGCACTCCCTGAGTCCCTGTGGAGGCGAATCTCCTCCACGCCCAGAACTTTCTCAAGCCCTGCTCCATCTTCACATGAGCATATAGAGCCAGGGCTTTTATTTGTCTTCCGGGGACAGAAAGGGCACAAGGAGACGGGGGCAGCTAAGCTGGGATGGACACACACCTTGAACTCCCCTACCACGGGGCTGTCCATCTTGGGCTGCTCCTGGTAGAGCTTGAAGGTCTGGCAGAAGTCCTGCAGGCCCTGGAAGGCTGGCACGGCCTCCAGCTCACAGTCATACACCTGCAGGGGGGTGTGGAACCCTGGCTGGCAGGGACTGTTCCCGAGATGAGGAGATGGAGGGACCACCAGCTCCCAGGCCTCGCTCCAAAGCATCTGGCAGTCAGTGGCCCTGGGGCCAGCACTGTGTGCTTCAGACAGGGTGGCAGCTGGAGCTGTCTCTGCGAGACAGTGTGGGAACCCCCCCGACTGGAGGCTGCCCAGAGGAATCGAGGCTATAGCTCTGCTGGCCTCCTGCCGTGGGTGATTTTATTCCATCCCCCTTTCTTCCCTCCTTCAAACCTTGAGGGTGTGGTAGTCTTTGTACTTGTACTTCAGGGACTTGTGCTCATCCATGGCCCAGAACAGCTTGCTCCACCAGTCCACCTCGTGCTCATACTCCTCCTGGTGGAGAAGAGGATTGTTCTGGCCTTGGGCGGCGGCAGCCCCCGACCTCCCTGCACTGAACGGGGCTGCTCCTCGTTCCCGGGGGCTGAGCCTTCATCACCTCTGCTTTACTGGACTTGAACCAGAACTTTCTGGAGAGGTAGCCTAGGAACTGAAAAAGGAGAGGCTGAGCAAGGGAAAGCCATCGCTCACTCATGGGCTCTGACTTCAGGGAGGAGAGAGGGGTCGAGGCCAGGGTTTCCCCTGGCGCCCTTGCCCTTGCCTTTCCCGTAGACCTTTCAATTCAGGAGTCTTTAGAAATGGGATCTAGGGAGCAAGAAGAAGGGGACACGTAGTTCTTTGTCCTCATTGCCCATAGCTGCAGACTAGATTCTGGAAGGCGCTCAGAAATGCAGAACCTCAAGCCCCACCCTGACCTACTAAGAGTCTGCTTTTGGTGACAATGTCTGGAGGATTCCTGCACATTCAAGTTTGACAAGCACCACTTTTGAGCAATAGCTGGGAACCCTGAAAGCACACTGGAATCACCTGTGTGGAAGGGGTTGGAAAAAATGTGGATGCCTGGGTCCTACCTCAGCAATTCTGATAGATCAACGGCCTAGGCCTCAGGAGTTTAAAAACTCTCAGGTAAGGCTGTGTAACCCCAGCACTTTGGGAGGCCAAGGTGGGAGGATCGCTTGAGCTAAGGCATTCAAGACCAGCCTGGGCAACATAGCAAGATCCCTGTCTCTATAATTTTTTTTTTTTTTTTTTGAGACGGAGTCTCGCTCTGTCGCCCAGGCTGGAGTGCAGTGGCCGGATCTCAGCTCACTGCAAGCTCTGCCTCCCGAGAATGCCTCACGCCATTCTCCTGCCTCAGCCTCCCGAGTAGCTGGGACTACAGGCGCCTGCTACTGTCCAACTTGGGCTGCTCCTGGTAGAGCCTGAAGGTCTGGCAGAAGTCCATGCTTGGCTAGTTTTTTGTATTTTTAATAGAGACGGGGTTTCACCGTGTTAGCCAGGATGGTCTCGATCTCCTGACCTCATGATCCATCCACCTTGGCCTCCCAGAGTGCTGGGATTACAGGCGTGAGCCACCGCGCCCAGCCTAAATTTTTTTTTTAAGTGAGGGAGGGAAGTCTCACTCTGTCGCCCAGGCTGGAGTGCAGCGGTGGGATCTTGGTTCACTGCAACCTCCACCTCCAGGGTTCAAGCGATTCTTGTGCCTCAGCCTCCCGAGTAGCTGGAATTACAGGTACGCACCAGCATGCCCGGGTAATTTTTTTTTTTTGTATTTTTTAGTAGAGATGGGGTTTCACCGTGTTGGCCAGGCCAGTCTTGAACTCGGTGACCTTAAGTAATCTGCCTGCCTCAGCCTCCCAAAGTGCTGGGATTACAGGTGTGAGCCACTGCACCCAGCCAAAAAAATTTGTTTTAAAGATTTAAGGCCAAGTGCGGTGGCTCACACCTGTAATTGCTGTACTTTGGGAGGCCAGGGCGGATGGATCACCTGAGGTCAGGAGTTCAAGACCAGCCTGGCCAACATGATGAGACCCTGTATCTACTAAAAATACAAAAAATTAGCCAGGCATGGGTGGCGGTTGCCTGTAATCCCAGCTACTCAGGAGGCTGAGGCAGGAGAATCGCTTGAACCCGGGAGGCGGAGGTTGCAGTGAGCCGAGATCGCACCACTGCACTCCGGCCTGGGCGACAAGAGCAAAACTGTCTCAAAAACAAAAAAACAACAAAAAAGGATTCAAAAGTTAAAAAAAACCAAAACCTCTTAGGTGATTCTAATGTGCAGTCAGGCTGAGAGACCTGCAGAGACCCCACAGGCTGAGAGACCTGCAGTGCGAGGTGGGCCTCACAGCTGGGCACGGGTAGCCGGACTCTGTTTAACGAACACCCTTCCTCAGGCCCAAGGGTTACGCCCCGTCAGCAGTGTGGGAGGAGGTGGGCCTGCAGCCCTTACTTACGTCCTGGTGCTTCTTCTCAGACAGCCCTGTGCGGAGAGAGCACAGGGACGAGTCTCAGGATGGGGAGAGGGCTGAGGAGGAAGCACCAACCCTGCGGGGGAAGCAGGGCCTACCCCACTCCCAGTGCGGGCTCACTTGTGAGGCCTGGGCAAGGGCACGGAGGAAGGGCCGTACTTGGAAGCTTTGGGGGCACGTAGTCCTGCGCCCAGGGGTCACAGAAGTAGGGCTGGAGGAAGTCGATGTTGGCCTGGCCCGTCACGGTCTGCTGGCCGAAGGCCCAGTTGTCCACCACCTTCACCACGAGGGGCAGCGCGTAGGCCTCCTCCGTGGGCATGAGCTGCAGCCCCAAGGAGATGTGGGCAGCGTGAGACCCACAGAAGAAGAGGGCTGCCCAGCCCCTGCCCTTGGGCCTCTTACCACTATGAGGACTAGGACAGACTCAGACTCGGGGAAGTTGGGGTTGGTCTGAAAGTCTCTGATGGGTTCTGTCCTCAGGGACTCTTCCCCGAATTCCACCAGGAGCTGGGGGGAGCTCGCCTTCTTCATGTTCCGAAGGCCCCAGGCCAGGATCTACCAGAACCAAGAAGGAGGGCAGGACAAGGGGCAGGCAGCGCCTCTGTAATGGGGTCCTGGCCAGAGAAGGGGGCTGAGGGGCAGTCGCGGTGCAGCAGGAGCCACAGGGCCAGGGAATGGGGCTGCAGAGGAGCCAGTGTCCGAAGGCGTACAAGGACAGGCTTCCCCGTCCTGTGAGGGATCAGTGCGTGTCCTGGGGCTGGGACGCTGTTCCCCGACCCATGACGGAGGTGCCCTCCGGCCACTGGCTGCATCCTCCACTGACCTCCATAGCCCGCAGGCATTGCCCCTCCTCACCGCTGCCTTGTCTGGCCTCATCAGTTCTCAGGTGTAAGTTCCTGAGGCCTACTGCCTCTGAGGCCTGAAGAAGCAGGAAGTGCCTGGATTTCTCAGGGCCCCTGTGCCATCTAGCTCACTGAGGGCCCTGTGGTCATTCAGTGACCTGGCACCCTGCCAGGAAATAGCTGCACCCTGACTCACCAGGGCCTCCTTGGGGCCCAAAGCGGGAACCAGCCAAGTTGCCTGATCTCGGGGAAGCCGCCAGTCCCAGAGGCCTGACCATCTTGTGTTCTTTGCCTCATTTGCGGCAGGGCACACGGGTTCTGAAGGAGGGCCCCCACGCTACTCTCAGAAGAGAGGTGAGCAGCATCCTGGCATTTGCAGTCAGACGGCATTTGCTACCGCGTAGTCCCTGTGTCACTGTGCATGGAATGTATTGTCTCTTGGAGCCTCTATTTCCTTCTCTGCAAAGTAGTTGCTACTGCGCAGGGACAGCGTGAGTCCGAAACGTGATCACGCACGCTACAGCCCTTTGCCCACTCCCCACTGCAGAGGTTTGCGGTGAAAGTCTGAAATGTGATCACGCACGCTACAGCCCTTTGCCCACTCCCCACTGCAGAGGTGTGTGCTAAAATGATTTCCAGTGTTACACCAGAACCTCTTCATTTCTCTCCTGTCTCCCTCCACCTCGCAGGTAGTCTTTCTCGAGGTGTGAGCTTTAGATCCGGTAGTCAGAAAGCTGCAGCGCACTCCAGACCACCCCCGCCTGCCCTGCCCACCACCCCCATCCCACATCGCCAGCACCTCAATGGCCATCCTCTTTATCGTGGGCTGGATGCTCTTGGGGAGTGTGTATGCCCCATTCTTCCAGGGAACGCTTAAGATAGGCAGCTGCTTCTCGCCAAGCTTCTGGGGGAGGGCAGGGAGCATGAGGTCCTCTGGGCTGGTCCTACTTCCCTCACCCCCACCTCAAGCAGGTCCCTCAGAGGCCTCACCGAGCCCAGAGCCCCATGGGTAGGGGCTGGCAGGGGGACTTAGGGGAGAGGCTGGGCAGGCCGGCGTCACCAAGCCCACAGCCCTGGATCCTGGGCCCCAGGCATTTCCTGACAGGGTGGAGTTGGCCCCCGCTGGCTGGGGATGGGACGGGGACGGGCACTGCGCGCCACACTCCCCAGCCAGGGCCCCTCTCTCAATACCTCAGTCTGGAGGATCAGCTCACAGGATGCCAAGATCTCGCCCTCTTCCTTCCCCAGCTCCTTCACAAGGGGGTGCCACCTCATGGGGGGCAGGATCCGGTTCTGGAGATCCAGCCAGACCACTGGGGGCCACATGCTCCGTCCCCACAAGCTCTCCTTGCCCTGGAGGGGGGAAGTTCACAAAACATGGAGACCACGCTGGCAGGGCCCAGCTCTGCCTGGGCTTCTCAAGGCAAGGGCGACAGCTGGCAGACGAATTTCCACGGTGCTCTGTGCACGTCAGGCCTCATGGGAGAAATTTCCATACATTTTCCTCTAAAATAAGTCCCCGCAGCCACTCTGCCAGGTAGGTCCTCTTCCTCCTGCTCTGCCCAGCCCACCTTACCCAGGAGTCACGCTGCCACAGCTCTAGCACCACAAGCGGCGGGCTCTCTTTGGTGTCCTGCGGGTTCTCGTACAGAAGGAGGTGCTGGAAGATGAGTGTCTGGGCCCATGTGGGGCCTGCAGAGCTCCTCAGGGTTTGGGTGCACTGGCTGTGGTTCAGGAAGACCACCCGAATGAAGGGCCCTGGAGAGGTGAAGGAGGAGGGAGCAGTGTCTTGAGCTGGGAAGAGGGGCTTTCCTCTCTTCTGCTGCTGCAGCCACTGGACCCGGTGGGGCCCGGGAGGGTCAGGCAGGGCAGCCACTGAGGCCTCCCAAGGGCCCTTCAGAGTCAGCTGCAGAGCACTGGGGTCTGTCACCAGAGGCCAGGCATCATCTGGTCCCATCCACGAGTTCTGTGTGCCTCCCAGGGTTGGGGCCTGGGCCTCACCGAGATGGAGGGCAGGGGCTCCTCTGGAGGAGTTCTAGGGAGGAGGTCACTTGTGGCTGCCCTTTTTTTTTTTTTTTTTCTCATTATTTTTTGGTCAGATTTTGCTCTTTTGCTCAGGCTGGAGTGAAGTGGTGCAATCTCGGCTCACTGCAACCTCTGCCTCCCGGGTTCAAGTGATTCTCCTGCCTCAGCCTCCCAAATAGCTGGGATTACAGGCGCCTGCCACCATGCCCGGCTAATTTTTGTATTTTTAGTAGAGACGGGGTTTCACCATGTTGGCCCAGCTGGTCTTCAACTCCTGACCTCGTGATCTGCCCACCTTGGCTTCCCAAAGCGCGGGGATTACAGGTGTGACCGCCTCGCCGGCTCTGTGGGCTCTCTTTTTTTTTTTTTTTTTTTTTTTTTTTGAGACGGAGTCTCGCTCTGTCGCCAGGCTGGAGTGCAGTGGCCGGATCTCAGCTCACTGCAAGCTCCGCCTCCGGGTCACGCCATTCTCCTGCCTCAGCCTCACGAGTAGCTGGGACTACAGGCGCCCACACCTCGCCGGCTAGTTTTTTTGTATTTTTAGTAGAGACGGGGTTTCACCGTGTTAGTCAGGATGGTCTCGATCTCCTGACTCGTGATCCGCCCGTCTCGGCCTCCCAAAGTGCGGGATTACAGGCTTGAGCCACCGCGCCCGGCCTTTCTTTTTTTTTGAGAGGAGTTCGCTCTGTCACCAGGCTGGAGTGCAGTGGCGGATCTCAGCTCACTGCAAGCTCGCCTCCGGGTTTACGCCATTCTCCTGCCTCAGCCTCCCGAGTAGCTGGGACTACAGGCGCCCGCCACCTCGCCCGGCTAGTTTTTTTGTATTTTAGTAGAGACGGGGTTTCACCGTGTTAGTCAGGATGGTCTCGATCTCCTGACCTCGTGATCCGCCCATCTCGGCCTCCCAAAGTGCTGGGATTACAGGCTTGAGCCACCGTGCCCTGCCTGTGGCTGCTCTTTCATGGCAGCAGCAAGTGGCCTGGCATCAGGGAGCATCACATGGGCCTCTCGATGTGGGTGGTGAAGCCCAAGGGATACAACTCCCAGCAGACATCCTTGGAGCCCTGCCACCTACTGTCCCCGCTCCCTGCAAACAGCACTGAGGACCAGGCTGGAGCACATGGCTTGTCTCCTGAAACTCTCACTGGGGCATCCTCACAGGACCAAGGACAGGCCCTCCCCACAGGCCCTCTCGGCCCCTACTGTCCAAACAGGGTGGCACATGGTTCCCAAGCATACTGCCCTCTCTCTTGCCCTCATGCCCCACCAGTACTGCCAGGCAAGCTCCTCTTCCATGCCCAGCTAAGTGGCCACCACTGGGATGCAGCTCCCTCAGCTCCCGCTTCTAATTCCACAGTACCGGGGTCACACCTCAAGAGCGGCCCTGCCTCGAAGTCTTTGTTTTGTGTCTTTTCCCCAAACCAGCACCATGAGCTGATTGGGAGACGGGTCTGCATCTCTGTCACCCTCATCCATGCCTCTGTCTTTACACTGCTGAGCAGCTATGACACCAGGACCCAGGGACAAGGCTCGCAGCTGGTGAGGGGCAATGGGCAGGGACCCTGGCTGGGACTGCAGGCAGGAGCACGACCCTGCTCTCCTCCCTGAGGCCTCATCCTCAGCTGGGGACGAGGCTGCCTGACACCTACCTTGGAATGTCAGGATCTGACTGGACACCAGGTTCCGGGCCTGGTAGATGTAGCAGAAGAGCTGGTAGTAGTGGGGCTCTGGGGAAAGAGGAGCCATGCCTGTCACCTCCCCAGGACCCCAGCGGCTCCCTCTGGCTGCCCCCACCGCTTCCCCACCCCTTGCCCTCGGCACTGGCCTCTGGAGCCATTCAAGCAGCCTCCCGAGCCAGCCCTTACTGTTAAAGGTGCAGTAGATGAAGGGCATGTTGGGGGGCCGGGCGTCCTGCCTCGGGGGGTCCCTGAACTGTCTGTCCAGACCCCATGGCCATGGCTTGCTGTCCCCTTCCTTCCCAGCACGGTATTTCAGATCCATGGCCTGTAGCCAGGACAGTCTCCCCTGAGGCTCTCGGGTGCTGCTCCTGTGTCCTGTAGTCCAGGCCCGGTCGCCCTCCTCCCTCACGCTGCCACCCTCCTCCCTCATGCTGCCACCCTCGCCAGCCTGAGGCGCAGAGGCCCTTCCTCCGCCATCAGCGCCCCAGCCGGGCCAGGCCCTGGCCTCTCCGGAGCAGGGGTTGCAGGCAGCGCCCCCCAGCCTGCGAGGCTTTACCAAGGACCCCTCCAGGAGGAAGACGGGCGCGACCCCCTTGTCCTTGTCGGGCGCCAGCCTGCGGCGCCAGCAGCGGCGGCGGAAGCGGCTCCGGGGCTGAGGGTGGAGGTGGAACTTGGAGCCGAAGGCGTCGTACTCCCAGCCCTCCTCCTCGCCCTCGGCCGGGCCCTGCGGTGGGGAGGAGGGCAGGGCTGTGTTCCCGCAGCCGCGAAGGCGGCACTGCCCGCAGCCCCCGCCAGGGCCCCCGCGGACGCCTCACCAGCTGCAGGAAGGAGACGGTCTCCTGCTCAGGGCTCAGCGCCCCGCGGTTCCGGAAGCGCACGCGCGCCCAGCGCCGCCGGCGGCACGAGTGGTAGGTCTTCTCCACCGGGCTCCAGACCTGGGGCAGGCCCGAGGGGGGGATGCCCACGCCATACTCCCAGCCTGCGGTGGGGGACCACGGCCTCTGAGTCCGCAGGCGTCCGCGGGTTGGGAGGCCCGGACAGGCCCTAGAGGGGCACGACTTCCCTCCCAGCCACGCCTCTTGCCCTGAGCTGTGGAAAGGAGAGTGGCTGCACTGTGTCACCTGAATGGCCTGGGACCAGCTGCCCAACTTACAAATGAGGCAGGTGAGGCTCAGAGAAGTCCTGTGACTCGCGCAAGGCCACACAGCCCATAAGCAGCAAGGCTTGCATCTTGAGCCCGGGCCTTGAGACTTGCAGCCCTGCAGCTGCTGTGGGTGAATTCGGCCGCCACGTGACAGCCTCCTGGTCACCAGCATCTGCCACGCCTTGCTCTGGGTCAGGCTTCAGGACACACTGAGGGCCTGTGCTGTCTTAAAACTGGGGCCCATGCGTAGGGAAACGCTGGAGACCCAGCTCTGGAGGCTGGGGGGGCCCAGGAATTGAGGCCTATCCCACTGAGGGCTTGGCTGCTCTGATCCCACTGTGTTGGCTGCCTTAATTTTGAGGCCCTGGTCTCTCCCGATCCCAACCCTGACCAAATGACTGACCCTTACTGTCCACTGCGTGGTTCAGCTCCACCACCCAGTCCTTCTTAAAGTGCCAGCCTTGGGGGCACTTCACGTTCTCCCGGGCCTCCATGGGCTGTCCGTTCTGCAGGTGGACACAGACGGCGAGCAAGGGGCACATAAGCTGGGAAGAGGCTGCCCTCCCTCCCTCTTCCCACACCTGCGTGTGTGCCTGCCGTGGCCGCAGCAGCCTCCCACTCCAGGCCAGACTGTGCTTGCCACACCTCATGCCACCAGAGCCATCACTGAATACGCTCCAAGGACCTGCCTTTCTGCACTGGAAACTGCTCCTCCTCATTGTAAAGGGGAGACTTGCATGCTTTTGAGATCAGTTAAACCCACACTGCCCAATACAGTAGCCACCAGCCGCCTGGGGCTAGTCTAGCTTAAATGAGTTAAAATTCAAAGTTTAGTTCCTTCACCTCACTAGTGCCCCATTTTAATAGCTCAGTAGCCACACATGCAGATATAGATTTCCATCACCATGGAGAGTTCTACTGGACAGTGCTGGGTTAGCCCACCCTAAGCAGATTCTCTCCTTCGGGGTAAGCAGTACCTTTGAAAGAAGCCTAGGAGGAAACCACTGCTCCCTTTTTTCTCAGTCTTATTTAAGGTATTTCTACAAACCCCTCACCCCATCAGTGCTGAGAGAGAGTGCCTGCGGGCTGGTGCGCTCACCCAGGGCCCCCCGCGTAGTGCAGGGCATAGGGCTCAGACCCTTTCCACTGGGACCCCCAGCTTCCAAGGCGCCTCGCCTGGTGGCCTTGCTTGCCCCCCAACCCCTGAGGCAGCTTTGGCCCTACTCACCACGTCTGTGTTTGGGATGGCGGCAGGCCCCCAGGCGCCTCTGGCGTCCCGGCCCTGGTTCTCATATACCTCCTCCAGCACCTGGCTCTTGTTGATGTCTATGTCCAGGAGGAGTCTGGGGGTAGTGAGACCCCAAGTTCCCAGCACACCTCCCCGAGCAGCCCCTGGGGCCATCCTCTGCTGGCTAAGCGTTCCCATACCTGGCATCCCCATCTGCTCTGGGCAGGACAGGGCCAGCAGGGCCTGGCATGCAGGACAGGGTGGTGGGCAGGGCCCTTGGCCTGGTGCACCTCGGCCCTCTGGCACCAGGCTTAGGGGCTGGGTTCCCATCTTTCTGGGCTGACATGGACTGGCCCTCCCAGGTGAAAAGTGTCCCCTCCGGTGGGGCCTGCCCCCTCCAGCCTTACCTCCTCTGAGGTTCCACTGTCCAGCTGTCCTGCCAGTGCCATCCCAGGGGTGGCTGGAAATCCGTCATGGGGAGGGTCTTGTTCCCCATGACATCTGAGAAGTTGGGGCAGCGATACAGCCCCTGCTGCCCCCACTGGTCTTTATACTTGGCCTGATTCTCATACTAGAGGAGGGAAGCTTGTCAGGGCGGCCGCCTCCTCCAGCACAAAGTGCGGGGACATGGGCCTCCCCTGGACCCCCTGACTCTAGGCTGCAGGGGCATCCTAAAACTGTGGTAGCCAGGCAAGAAAGGGCCATGTCCCCATTGCACAGGTGAGGGTACTGAGGCTCAGAGGTCAACCCTGTCCTGGGTCACTCAGCTGGCAGAGTGGAGTCAATGCTGCATGTTTGGACAGTGATATCATAAGACATCTATGTAGTGCTTGGAGGCACAGACGTGGAGTGAGGTCTGGGTTGAAGGGGAGAGAGCAGGGCCTGTGTGCTCAGTGTGGATGAAAAGGCCCGGGTCGGGTGCGGTGGCTCAAGCCTGTAATCCCAGCACTTTGGGAGGCTGAGACGGGCGGATTACGAGGTCAGGAGATTGAGACCATCCTGGCTAACACGGTGAAACCCCGTCTCTACTAAAAATACAAAAAACTAGCTGGGCGAGGTGGCGGGCGCCTGTAGTCCCAGCTACTAGGGAGGCTGAGGCAGGAGAATGGCGTGAACCCGGGAGGCGGAGCTTGCAGTGGGCTGAGATCCGGCCACTGCGCCCCAGCCTGGGCGACAGAGCAAGACTTCGTCTCAAAAAAAAAAAAAAAAAAGGCCCAGAGGCAGCAATGGTGGTCAAATGGTGCAGGAGGGCTGGGCTCCCCAGGGTCTGCAGTGACGAGAGAGCAGGCAGCTGCCATCAAAGGCACTGGCCCAGTCCGCTGGTGCCTGCTGAGCATATAGGCCCTGCTCCCTGCCCCTCACCCTGAACCCCTTTCTGCCTCTGCACCTCCAAGACCTACAGAGCTGGTTAGACATATTACAATGTATCCATCTACACATGCAACTTAGACGCTGCAAACATATGTTTTAATTCAGTAAGTTAAAAAGCCTGACACTCAAACCTTATTTCCCCTCTGCTGTTCACATGGCTTCCTGAGCCATGTCCTCCCTCAGGGAGCCCAGGACATCTCCCCTCCTCTGGTTCTAGAGCAGTCCCTGGCCACCGCCCGCCCACTCCCCGGGTTGATGGGTCTGTGGGCAGATGCCTCAGATCCTCCTCCTCTATTGTTCTAGGCCTTCACCTCCTGGGACCCTGCTGGGGCCTGCAGGGGTCCCGGGCTACCCTGTTGGTGATGGGCGAGGCCCCTGCAAGTCAGAGCCTTGCTCACTTCATATGCTGTTGATGAACTAGGAGAAAGCTCGGAATAAACCTGTATCAGGGAGAGGGGGATCAGGCCCTGGAGGCCACTTAGTTGCCCCCTTTGTCTCCACACATGTGTGGAGGATCAACAAGAGACCAGAGCTGGCAGCGTCCAAGATTGCTTTAGTCTCTGCCTCCTCCATCAGACTCTCTCCTCGCCCTCAGTTTCGGTCAGGAATTTTTTCTCCCTCTTCAGTGCAGGGCTCCTGCAGCTTCACCCTCCCTCATCACGCCAAATGCCCTGCAGGGACGCCATCTCTTCCCTGCCAGGCCACCCACCCCCACCCCTGCATGCCTGCCCTGGCCCTGGGCTGCCGCTCACCACTTACCGTCTCAGCGTACACCGCCGTGTCACCCTGGCGGAGAAGCTGCAGGTCCTTGCTGTCTGTGACGTTGCCAAGCCACATGCAGACCCGGAGGTGAGCTGGGAGCACATCCTTCTTTCCTTCACCCTCTGGGTACTGAGTCAGAGGCCGATCAGTCCCATAGGGGCACTAAACACCCTGAACGCCACCCCAGCCACCGCCCAAGTGGGCTGTACCTGCCCCTTCCCCCCCGAGCCCTGGGAGCGGGGCCCTCACTGAGCTGAGTGCTGGAGCCGTAAGTGAATGGCATGGAGTTCTGTTCTGCCCTCCAGAGCAGGGTGGCTCCACCTTGGCAGCCATGAAGCAGAGAGGCTGGGAGTGCCTCGCAGAGGGAGTAGCAGGGACGTCGATAATGGGACTGACGGACATTCCCTGTGAGTTTGTTATGGGCCGGCACTGTGCCAGTTGCCCAGTGTGCATCGTAGGCCTGGATCCTCGCAGCCCACCACGAGGAGGGCATAGTGATTGCCAGGCCCATTCTACAGAGCAGCACACTGAGGGCTGGGCATGGTCAGGAGTTGGCCTAGGGCCACACAGAGCCAGGATTCGTGTCTCAGGGGCTCTTGCAGGATGCAAAGGACTCTGGTGGGCATGGAAGGAGCTTTGCACATTGGTGGAGACGGCAAAGGGCAGGTACAGTTGGGGCCGGGGAAAGCCCAGAGGGTCCCTACTGTTGAGAGTATAGGCTAGAGAGAATGGATGCAGGGCCAGGGGCCAGGCCACAAGGCGGCACCTTCTCCAGGAGGCAGTGGGGAGCCAGGGAGTCTCTGATGGGGGAAGGGAGTGGCCCCCACGTCCCCCCGGGAGGATCAGAAGCAGGGAGACCACTGTCACAGCCAGGAGTGAGGGTGGTGGTCAGGGTGTTTAGTCTTATTGATAGCTTGCATCTGATATGATGGGCTGGTGCCAAATCTTATAGACATTAAATATTTTGGAGATCACCCTGTCAGTGTCCAGGGAAGAGATGACAAGGGGCTAGACCAAGTGGCGGCCATGAGGATGATGGAGGAGGTGGATTTGTTTTCTGGTTTTGTTTCGTTTTTTTTTTTTTTTGAGATGGAGTCTCGCTCTGTCACCCAGGCTGGAGCAGCATCATGATCTCGGCTCACTGCAACCTCTGTCTCCCAGGTTCGATTCTCCTCTCTTAGCCTCCCGTGTAACTGGGATTACAGGCATGCGCCACCATGCCCGGCTAATTTTTTGTATTTTTAGTGGAGACGGGGTTTCACCGTGTTGGTCAGGCTGGGTCTTGAACTCCTGACCTCAGATGATCCACCTGCCTCGGCCTCCCAAAGTGCTGGGATTACCTGTGAGCCACCACGCCCACGAGGAGGTGGATTTGGGGAACATTTATGAGGTACATGGACTTGGCATCACCCAACATGCTGGCAGCCACAGACCCATCTCTTCCTCTGGGGACTGCTTCAACCCCATCCCACCTGGTTAAGGGACCAGGGAAACAAGCCCCATAGGGGCTGCCCTGCAATTCAGGGGCTCTCCCGGGGCCATTTCTTGGCCCTGTCCTCCCCTGAGGACCCCTTGATTCCCACCTGTAGGAAGAGTGTCTGTATCTTCCCACAGAGCCTGCCGCAGTGCAGGGCCCCTGCCCGGGAGAAGAGGACGGAGTGGGCAGGCACCTGTGCATAGGCCACTCGCTGCTCCTTGGCCACCAGCCAAATCATCACGTCAGGAAGGCCCATCTGGGGCTGCCAAGGTGTGAGAACGTCAGGCCCTGCGCGGCCGGCTCCCAGCCCTGCTCCAGGCCAGTGTATGCAGCACCCACCTCCGGGAGCACAGCGTTGAGGCGGTACAGCCAGTCCTCCGCGGTGGCCACCATGTCCCTGGGCATGGCTTGCTTGGCCTTTTGGGCCAGTTCCTGCAGGAGGAGGCTGCGGAGCTGCCACCTCTTCCTGTCCAGGCTGGTGGCTTTGGGCTGGTCGGTCATGCAGGGCAGAGGGCGCCTGTGGCCAGGACAGGGTAGTAGGGGCTGGACCTCTCTACTGCCTCCCAGTGTCACCAGTGCCCTGCCTTAGGCCAGCGTGCCCCTCCTGGCCTCAAGATCCTGCCCCCATCTGCTGCTGGCCTGGCCCGGGAGCCCTTCCCACCATAGGAAGCCTGCTGGCTGTGCGTCCAGCCCTGGGTTCTCATCCAGCCCTCTACCACGCCTGCAGGGAGGGGGGCTGTGCGGGCTTGTCTGCAGGAAGGTGACAGGTTGACTCGGTAGGAGCCTCGGGCGTGGGTGTGGGGCAGCAGGGACCATTCTGATGGGGCGGTCAGGGGGCCTGAACGGGAAGGGAGAAGTGACTCCTGGGGTTTCCTGCTGGGGAGAGGTCTGAGCAGTGCTTCTCCCCAAGGAGGGTGGGGGGAGGTGTTCAGGGCACTGCTCTGAGCCCCCAGGCCTGGATCTGGCTCAGCTCCAGGCCAGCTGCATCCCAGAGTGCCCCTACTCCTACTTGCAGTCCTCCACCAGCTCCCTCAGCAGTTTCTCCCACTGGTGGAGGAGAGCTGGGTCCTTCGGATTCCGCGTGGATTTCAGGGTGTCCAGGTTAGCTTTCTGCCCAGCAGGAGAGAAACGGTAAGAGAGCCGGCCTCAGCATGGAGCCCAGCTGGACAGGCCACAGGGCTGGTTGGCCCAAGATGTTTTCAGCCACGACCTTGGGAACTTTGAGGGATAACTTGGTGATATCAGTTCAAGGTCGTCCACAACTCCGAGGCTAGGACCACCCCCCCACATCCTTCCTGCTACCCAACAGAAGAAACAGGTGGCAAGAAGCTGGGACGGGGTAAGACTGGGAAGCAGTGCAGAGCACTGACCTCCACATAGGCGTGAGAAAGTCATGCCGGAGGTCCCAGCCCCAGGTGGCTCCCGAGAACTACACTCCCAACAGGCACCTGAGACCGTTTGTGATCTCACTCCTTCCAGCTTCCATGGTCGGATCTTCATGTCACCTCCATGCCTCCCCCCAACCCTGCCGAACTTCAAAAACCAGCACATTGCTGTGGCTTTGCACGTTACTCCCTTCTACCTCCACCCAGCCCCCAACAAACTCCTATGCATTCTTCAAAACCCTGCTGATGTGTTATCTCTTTTGTGCACACCTCCTCTGACTATCTTCTCTTCCTCTCCTCTCCCCACCTTCTCTCTCTGACCCTATAGCACCTGGTACCTGCGTCTCCATCATAGCCCTAGTTGCACTGCACAGTCACTGCCTGCATGTCCAACTTCCCTAGACAGTGAGGACAGGGGCTGTGTTTAATCATCCTTGTGTCTTCAGTGCATAGCCCTGCTTCTGGCACGTTCTTCTCAACAGCGTGGAATGAATGCATGAATGGGCTGTGTGACCAGTTTCCTGCCACTGTGATGCAGTTTCCCAAGTCTCCCAGCCACACTCTGAACCCTTCCCAGCATCGGCTCCCGCACCACTCACCAGGCGGTCCCGAGTGAAGTGGAGGAGGTTGAGGCAGTTCATGCGGAAGCTAACGTCCTCCCAGTTGGAGGTCACGGCCACGACAGGCTTGGTGTTGTACCAGGGCACATAATGGTAGATGTTCCCTGGGACACAGAGACACACGGAGGGACGGGGTGTCTGGGGGATTCCGGGAGGTCTCTTCTCACTGTGTTCTCTCGAGGACCTCTCTGGACCACTTCACCCTCAAAGATGCGATTTGCTAACAATGCTAACTGGAGCCCTCCAGCTGGGAGGCTGGGCTGGGGCCTGACTGAGAATGTGAGAATGTGTGCACTTTGACCTTTCATTGTCACATGGTCTTCCAGAGTCCCCAGTTTACAGTGGGGAAATCCATGCTAGCAATGGGAAGCAGTTTCCCTGAGATGGCATAGCCAGGCGGTCAAAACGCAGGCGCCTAGCTCCAGAGCCCTGGGTTTTGAACCTCAAGCGAGACGCCAGGAGTAGGGGCACGGGGCACGACTCCGGGTGGGACGGGGGCAGGGGGACAGGTATAGACAAAGACCACTGATGGGTGCCACAGACTGGGTTCCCTCGCTATGTTCCTTATTGAAATGAGGCAGAAGCAAGACCAAATGTAAAGGATTCTGAACCACACTGCTGCCGAGTCGGCCTTACAGGCAGAAATCCACAGAAAACGAACATGTAACCTGCAGAAAATCTGTGAGGCAAGTGAAAGCCAAAGCTGACTTTTGTTCTGCAAATTTCTGGAAACTTCTTGGAGAACTTGTGCTTTTCTTTGGCAACTACAGGAGGAACGGGGGGCAGAAGAGAAAGCCTAGGGCTGACTGGGGTGGGCAGTCTAACAGGGACCGACGTGCTACAGACTGGCTCGGCCCCCCACGGAAAGGCGTCCTCAAGTCCTCAACCCCAGGACCTCAGAATGTGGCCTTATTTGGAGAGGGGGTGTCTTTGCAGATGTAATGAGTTAGGATGAGGTCATACTGGAGCAGGGTGGGCCCTTAATGACTGGTGTCTTTATAAGAAGGGAGACAGACGGCAGTTGAGTGAGGACAGACACAGGGAGACACCATGTGAAGGTGGAGGCAGAGACTGGCAGGACGCAGCTGTGAGCCCAGGAACACCAAGGACCACAGCAACCGCCAGAAGCCACGAGGGAGCCATGGTCAGATTCTCCCTCAGAGCCCTCGGCAGAGATCAACACTGACACCCTGACTTTGAACTTCTGACCTCCAGACCCATGGAAGAATGAGTTTCTGTTGTCTAAAACCACCTGGTTTGCAGGGCTTTGTTATGGTATTAATACACCATGCAGAGCACGAGCTCCAAACCCTAAGCCGTTGGGGCTGGGGGAATGAGAACTGACCCATCACACGGGAGAGGATGGTGGGGAAGCTTGCCTGTCTCCAGTGTGGCTCTCTGGGTGGAGAGGAAGAAAATCTTCGGCCGGGCGCGGTGGCTCAAGCCTGTAATCCCAGCACTTTGGGAGGCCGAGACGGGTGGATCACGAGGTCAGGAGATCGAGACCATCCTGGCTAACACGGTGAAACCCCGTCTCTACTAAAAATACAAAAAAGTAGCGGGCGAGGTGGCGGGCGCCTGTAGTCCCAGCTACTCGGGAGGCTGAGGCAGGAGAATGGCGTAAACCGGGAGACGGAGCTTGCAGTGAGCTGAGATCCCGCCACTGCACCCCAGCCTGGGCGACAGAGCAAGACTCCGTCTCAAAAAAAAAAAAAGAAAATCTTCCCCAAAATTTGTAGCAAGTGGGGCCTCACGGACGTTGGCATTCAGTGCTCATTGTATCTGTGTAGCCTGAAGAGTGTCCAACAAAAAATTTCATTTCAAGTGGTCTCAAGTAGATTGTTACCAGCCTGGGTAACATAGCGAGACCCTGTCTCTAATTAGCCAACCATGGTGGCTCATACCTGTAGTCCTAGCTACTCAGGAGGCTGGGGTGGGCTTGAGCCCAGGAGTTTGAGGCTACGATGAACCGTGATCATGCCGCTGCACTGCAGCCTGGGTGACAGAGTGAGACTGTGTCTCAACCAATCAATAAAATAAAATGGTCATAAATAAATAAAAACACAGTGATCCCTGCTTGGCAGTGCCCCAGGTAACTGGAAGAAGCAAGGCCAGTCCTCTCTGGAGAATGAAACATTAGCCAGACCTCAGAGAACGCCCACAAAGTTCCAAGAAAGTGAGCACCTGAGTACCAGTGTACACACTCCTAACCCATCAACTCCACTCCTGGTATACACCCAAAAGAAGGGCTATACAGCATCATTGAGACACATGGAGAAAAATGTTCATAGCAGCTCTCATCACAACAGCCAAAAGCTGGAAAGAGCCAAAATATCTCTCAAAAAATCTCTTGGCCAGGTGCAGTGGCTCATGCCTGTAATCCCAGCACTTTGGGAGGCCAAGGCAGGAGGATCACCTGAGGTCTGGAGTTTGAGACCAGCCTGCCCAACATGGCGAAACTCTGTCTCTACTAAAAATATAAAAAAAGAATTAGCCGAGTGTGGTGGTGGGCAGCTGTAATCTCAGCTACCTGGGAGGCTGAGGCAGGAGAACCACTTGAACCTAGGAGGCGCAGGTTGCAGTGAGCCGAGATTGCGCCACTGCACTCCAGCCTGGGCAACAGAGTGAGACCCCATCTTGAAAACAAAAACAAAAAAAAGGGCCAGGCACAGTGGCTCATGCCTATAATCCCAGCACTTTGGGAGGCCAAGGCGGGTGGATTACCTGAGGTTAGGAGTTCAAGACAGCCTGGTCAACGTGGTGAAACCCCATCTCCATTAAAAATACGAAAATTAGCCGGGATTGGTGGTGGGCGCCTGTAATCCCAGCTACTTTGGAGGCTGAAGCAGGAGAATCACTTGAACCCGAGAGGCGGAGGATGTAGTGAGCCGAGATAACGCCACTGCACTCCACCCTGGGCAACAGAACGAGACTCCTGCTCAAATAAATAAATAAACAGATAAATAAAATAATCTCTCAAAAATCTCTTTCAGTAGTAGAAAGGATAAATTATGGTACATTTACACAATAGAATAATAGACAGCAGTCAGTGAATGAGCTATGACTACCCTATGTCATCTGGATCTGTGAACACACTGCACAAACAGAACAGTGAGCAAAAGAAACCAGATACAAAATAATACACATTTTTTTTATATAATCATAATAACTATTTTTTTTAAAGAGGCAGGGCACAGCAGCTCATGCCTGCTCGTGCCTGCAATCCCAGTGCTTTGGGAGGCTGAGGCCAGGAGTTCAAGGCTGCAGTGAACTATGGTCATGCCATGGAGGTAAGGAGTGGCTGTGGTTGAGCAAAGTGTTTTGAGCTGCATGTATGCGTGCTTGATGTTGCTCCGTTCGATCCGAATGATCTAGAGGGCCTTGGAGGGGTGGGGTGGGCACAGGGGCCTCTGAAGTGCTCCCGCTCCATGATCTGGGTGCTATTACAAGGGCATGTTTGCTTTGTGATAATTCACTGAGCTTGACACTTTGGTTTGTGTACTTTTCCATAAGTATGTTCTACTTGAATTGAAAGTTTACTTAAATTAAAAAATAGTGGGGCAAAACACCCAAAATCAGTACGTAAAATACAGTGTGTCGAAGATGGAAAATGCTAAGGAGAAAAGCAGGGAAGGGAAAAAGGGAGATGCTGAGTAATTTAAATAGAATGGTTACCTAACGACTTTCTACGAACATCTAGAAGAAATAATCTAGAATGCAGCCCAGAGAGAGGACAAGATGAAAAATATGGAAGAGATTTAAAAATATGAAGGACAGAATGAGAAGGTTCACAGAGGACAGAGTGAGTTCCGGAAGGAGATATAGTGGGGAAGAGGTAATTTTCTTTTTTTTTTTTTTTGGAGACGGAGTCTCGCTCTGTCGCCCGGGCTGGAGTGCAGTGGCCAGATCTCAGCTCATCTCAAGCTCCGCCTCCCGGGTTTACGCCATTCTCCTGCCTCAGCCTCCCGAGTAGCTGGGACTACAGGCGCCTGCCACCTCGCCCGGCTAGTTTTTTGTATTTTTTAGTAGAGACGGGGTTTCACCATGTTAGCCAGGATGGTCTGGATCTCCTGACCTCGTGATCCGCCCGTCTCGGCCTCCCAAAGTGCTGGGATTACAGGCTTGAGCCACCGCGCCCGGCCAAGAGGTAATTTTCAAAGGGAGAATATAATCTTCCAGGATTTTTGGAAGACACCAGTTTCAGACCCTGGCATTTGCGTGAAAGACGGGAATGATAAATAAGCAGGAATGCGTGCCTGGGGCTCTCAGTGTGAGGATACACAACAGCAGTTTTCCTCTCTGACTCTTGGAGAACTTACAAAAGCAACAAGGAGAAGGAAAATAACTCAATTTTCAGCAAAACAAGCAGACAGATATAATCTGCAGACTCAAAATACACGTGAGGACTGCCAAAAGCAACTGTGACCGCCACCGAAGCCAAGGTGTGAAGTGCAGCAGCAGCAGCCGCCTGGGGGACACGACTAGCAAGACAGACAGCGGGAAGCGCTCTGAGTAGGGGCAGACTGCAGAAAGTGCCAGCAAAAACACACTGCCTGAAGGAGCTCAGGACACACGTGAGGCAACGTGAGCCCGCGAACCTCAGAAAACAAGTAGCAGAGAAAACAAAACCAGGGATGGGAAGGCAGCATAAGTAGTCCACGGGAGATTAGACGCTGCAGACACTTCAGTGAGAGGCATGGAAACAAGGATGGAAATGAGAAAAGTGACCAAAATGAAATGGAAAGAATAGGTCAAAAAAGGATCAGGGAGAAAATGACAGATATAGATAAAACCAAAGAGCATCACTAAACCCATAAATGGAGCCTCTGATGTAGAAAATTAAATAATGGGCCGGGCACGGTGGCTCAAGCCTGTAATCCCAGCACTTTGGGAGGCCGAGACGGGCGGATCACGAGGTCAGGAGATCGAGACCATCCTGGCTAACCTGGTGAAACCCCGTCTCTACTAAAAAATACAAAAAAAAAAAAAAAAAAAAAAACTAGCCGGGCGAGGTGGCAGGCGCCTGTAGTCCCAGCTACTCGGGAGGCTGAGGCAGGAGAATGGCGTGAACCCGGGAGGCGGAGCTTGCAGTGAGCGGAGACCCGGCCACTGCACTCCAGGCTGGGCGACAGAGCGAGACTCCGTCTCAAAAAAAAAAAGAAAATTAAATAATGGAACAGAGTAAGTATTTTAACACGTAACCTAAGAAAACACATGAGGAAAGGATGGTCTTTTTAACAAACGGTGCTTGAACAACTGGATATTCACATGCAAATTAATTCAAAATGAATCATACAGATAAGTGTAAGAACTAAAACTGTAAAACTTTTTTTTTTTTTTTTGAGACAGGGTCTCACTCTGCTCCCTCCCTGGGGTGCAGCAGTGTGATCATGGCTCACTATAACCTTGACCTCCTGGGCTCAATCAATCCTCCTGCCTCGGCCTCCTGAGTAGCTGGGACCATAGGTGTGTGCTCCATGCCCAGCTAAATTTTTTAAAAAAATTTGTAGGATCTCGCCATGTTTGCCCAGGCTGGTCTTGAATTCCTGCCTCAGCCTCCCAAAGTGCTGGGATTACAGGTGTGAGCCACCGCACCCCACCAAAACCAGAAAACTTAGAAGAAAAAATAGGAGAAAAATCTTCACGATCATGAGTTAACCAAAGAGTTCTTAAATATAACACCATAAAAGAAAAAATAAATTGGATTTTATCAAATTAAAAATGTTGGCACTTCAAAAGACACTACTAAGAAAATGAAAAGACAAGCGACGGACTATTTGCAAATCACAAATCTGTCAAAGGACTTGTATTATAACTGAATGATAGGAGAAACAATCCAAATTAAAAACAGGCAACACATTTGAGGCCTGGCGCAGTGGCTCATGCCTGTAATCCCAGCACTTTGGGAGGCCGCGGAGGGCGTATCACGAGGTCAGGAGATGGAGACCATCCTGGCTAACACAGTGAAACCCCGTCTCTACTAAAAATACAAAAAATTAGCCGGGCGTGGTGGCGGGGGACAAAATACAAAAAATTAGCCGGGCGTGGTGGCGGGTGCCTGCAGTCCAGCTACTCGGGAGGCTGAGGCAGGAGAGTGATGTGAACTCGGGAGGCAGAGCTTGCAGTGAGCCGAGATCTTGCCACTGTACTCCAGCCTGGGCGACAGAGCGAGACTCCGTCTCAAAAAAAAAAAAGAAGATAAATGAATGGTTTATGAGCATTGAGCATGAAAAGATGTGGCTGGGCGCGGTGGCTCACACCTGTAATCCCAGCACTTTGGGAGGCCGAGGTGGGTGGACTGCTTGAGCCCAGGACTTTTGACACCGGCCTGGGCAACATGGTGAAACCCTGTCTCTATGAAAAATACAAAAATTAGTCAGGCGTGGTGGCACATGCCTGTAGTCCCAACTACTTGGTGGGACTGAGGCAAGAGAATTACTTGAACCCCGGGGGTGGAGGTTGCAGTGAGCCAGGATTGCCCCACTGCACTCCAGCCTGGGCGACAGAGCTAGACTTGGTCTCAAAAAATAAATAAATAAATAATAAAAATTAGAAAAAAAAGAAAAGATGCTCAGTGTCATTACATGAAATGCAGATTAAAACAACGATGAGGTACCACTGCATGTCTACTATAATAAATAAAGACAGATAATAACAAACATTGATGAGGATGAGAAACTGAAATCATCTTATATTGCTGGGAGAATATAAAATGATGTGGCCACTTTAGAAAAGCTTGGCAGGTTCTTAAAAAGCCATTCCACTTAAAGACTTGTATACGAATGTTCACCGCAGCTTTATTCTTTTTTTTTTTTTGAGACGGAGTTTCGCTCTTGTTGCCCAGGCTGGAGTGCAATGGAGCGATCTCAGCTCACCACAACCTCCGCCTTCCGGGTTCAAGCGATTCTCCTGCCTCAGCCTCCTGAGTAGCTGGGATTACAGGCATGTGCCACCACGTCCGGCTAATTTTGTATTTTTAGTAGAGACAGTGTTTCACCAAGTTGCTCAGGCTGGTCTCGAACTCCTGACCTCAGGTGATCCACCCACCTCAGCCTCCCAAAGTGCTGGGATTACAGGAGTGAGCCAATACGTTCGGCCAGCTTTATTCTTAATAGCTAAGAAGGGGGAACAATGTCCATCAACTGATGAATGGATTAACAAATGATGGACGGTACACCCATACGATGGAATACTATTTGGCAATGAAAAGGGAATGGAGTACTGATACATGCTACATCATGGATAAACCTGGAAAACATTATGCCAAGTGAAGGAAGCCAGATGCAAAAGATGACATATTATATAATTTCATTTATATGAAATATCCAGGAAAAGTAAATATGCAGAGACAGAAGTAGATTAGTAGTTGTGTGGACCTGGGGGTGGGAACAGGAGAGTGGCTACAAAACAAGAGAATTCTGTGGTTTGTAAATTACATCACTAAATAAATTACTAACAAAATCAGATTTTACTCATACACATAGATGCAAAATCATCAACAAAATACTAGCAAACCAATTCCAGAATGCATAACAAAGATAGGACGGGCATGGTGGCTCACGCCTGTAATCCCATCAGTTTAGGAAGCTGAGGGGAGTGGATCACCTGAGGTCAGGAGTTCGAGACCAGCCTGGCCAACATGGCAAAACCCCATCTCTACTAAAAATACAAAAATTAGCCAGGCATGGTGGCACACTCCTGTAATCCCAGCTATTCAGGAGGCTGAGGCAGGAGAATCACTTGAACCTGGGAACCCAGGAGGCAGGCCACTGCACTCCAACCTGGGTGACAGAGTGAGACTGCGTCCCAAAAATATTTAAAAAAAGGTATAACAAAGATAATGTAAGCTATCAATGCAATTATACTGTAATTAATTGCATGGTATATTACATATAATAAAACAATTATTTCTGGGAGGTGGCATATTATTAACTCAAAGTAGACTATGATGAGTTAAGGGTCAATATTGTAATTCCCTAAGCAACCACTAAAAATAATCCAAAGATACATATTGTCAATAGATAGAATGTAATACTAAAAACCAAACAAAAAATACCTGATGAAAACAAAAGAACACAGGAAATTCCAGTGGCCTTTTTTGGAGAAATTGTCGAGCTTTTGCTAAAATAGGAAAATGGGAAGGAACCCGTTTTCAACCAAAGTCCAACCCAAAGACTTGTACAAGAGCCACAATTATTTTGTAAAAGAACAACTAGGCTGGGTGCAGTGGCTCACGCCTGTAATCTCAGCACTTTGGGAGGCTGAGGTGGGCGGATCACCTTAGTTCAGGAGTTTGAGACCAGCCTAACCAACAAGGAGAAACCCCATCTCTACTAAAAATGCAAAATTAGTCAGGCGTGGTGTGGCGCATGCCTGTAATCCCAGCCACTTGGGAGGCTGAGGCAAGAGAATCGCTTGAACCCAGGAGACAGAGGTTCTGGTGGATAAGGATAGGCAAATAGATCAATATGGTTAACTGATTTTCAACAAAGGTGGCAAAGTAATTCAATGTGGGACTGAATAGTCTTTCAGGCAAATGGTGCTGAACTGGTTATCTGTGTAGAGAAAAAGAACGTGTATATCTGTATAGATAAAAATAATCTCAATTCCTCCCTCATACCATATGCAAAAATTAAGTCAAATTGAATCATAAACCCAAACAAAAAAGATAAAACTTAGATAAAGCTTGTAGAATGAAACAGAGGAGACAATTTTCATGATCTTGAGATAGACAGATATTTCTTAGACCACATAATGTACTAACTAGAAAATTAAAGATAATCAACAGGGCTGGGCGCAGTGGCTCACACCTGTAATACCAGCACTTTGGGAGGCCAAGGCGGGTGGACTACTTGAGCTCGGGAATTTGAGACCAGCCTGGGCAACGTGGTGAAATTCCATCTCTGTGAAAAATTAGCTGGGCGTGGTGGTGCTAGCCTGGGCCACATGGTGAGACCCTGTCTCCATAAACAATTTTAAAAATAGGCTGGGCACAGTGTCTCACGCTAGTGTAATCCTAGCACTTTGGGACGGACAGATCACTTGAGGTCAGGAGTTCAAGGCCAGCCTGGCCAACATGGCAAAAACCCATCTCTACTAGAAATACAAAAATTAGCCGGGCGTGGTGGTGGGCGCCTGTAGTCCCAGCCACTTGGGAGGCTGAGGCAGGAGAATCGCTTGAACCTAGGAGGTGGAGGTTGCAGTGAGCTGAGATTGCACCACGGCACTCCCGCCTAGGTGACAGAACAAGACTCCATCTCAAAAAAAAATAATTAATTTTTTTAAAAAGGCTAGGCATTATATCAAGCACTGGTGAGAACGTAGAGTAATAGGAATTCTCCTACCATGCTGAGGAGAGTGTAATTTGGTATAATCACTTTTGCTCCACTCCTAGGTGTATAATTTAGAGGAAGTCTCGCACTTGTCACCAGGAGACATGCACAAGAATGTTTATAACAAAATGACTATAATAGCAAAAAAAGATACAACCTAAATGCCTCCATATACCACATACTTTGTGGAATATACCACATACACAGTGGAATGTATGCAGAAGTGAAAATGAATTTATGCAGAAGTGCAGTACACATACCCATAAAGTTTAACGTTGAGCAGAAGATGCAAGACAGATGAATACAGACCAAAAAATCACCACCACGCCCAGTCCATTTATGTAAAATATAAAATCTGTATCATGTTCAGGATTTCATTCATAGGTGAAGAATTAAAAAGAAAAGCAAGAAGGTGACTAATACAAGAGCCAGGGTCATGGTTACGTGAGTGAAGGGATCTGGGAAGAGCAAACGGACCCTTTCTAAGATGCTGATAGTTTTCTATATTTTAAGCTGAGTGGAGAGTTCATGGGTACTCATTTTATTATCACTATTTTTTATTTCTTGGTTAAACAGGGTCTCACTCTGTCACCCAGGCTGGAGTGCAGTGGTACGATCTCCGCTCACTGCAACGTCTGCCTCCTAGGCTCAGGTGATCCTCCCACCTCAGCCTCCCTCATTTTATTCTTCTTCTTTAAACTACACATACACATTTCATTTGCTTTTTGTATATATATTTCATAATACAAAAATCAAGTAGATCACGCTAAGTGAAAGAAGCCATTCACAAAAAAACACATATTATATGTTGCATATATGACATGTCTGGAACAGGAACATCTACAATCACAGAAAGTAGATGGCTGGGCGCGGTGGCTCATGCCTGTAATCCCAGCACTTTGGGAGGCTGAGGCGGGTCAGGAGATCAAGACCATCCTGGCTAACACAGTGAAATCCCATCTCTACTAAAAACACAAAAGATTAGCCAGGCGTGGTGGCACGTGCCTGGGAGGTGGAGGTTGCGGTGAGCCAAGATTGCGCCACTGCACTCCAGCCTGGGCAACAGAGAGAGACTCCGTCTCAAACAAAAAAAGAAAAGAAAAGAAAAAGAAAGTAGATTAGTGGTGGCCTAGGACTGGGGAGGTGGGAGATAAATGGGGCGTGACTGCCAACAGGCATAGGGTTCCTTTTCCGGATAAGGAAATGTTCTAAAATTGATGGTGGTGGCCGGGCGCAGTGGCTCACGCCTGTAATCCCAGCACTTTGGGAGGCCGAGACGGGTGGATCACGAGGTCAGGAGATCGAGACCATCCTGGCTAACATGGTGAAACCCCATCTCTACTAAAAAATACAAAAAACTAGCCGGGCGAGGTGGCGGGCGCCTGTAGTCCCAGCTACTCGGGAGGCTGAGGCAGGAGAATGGCGTAAACCCGGGACGGGGAGCTTGCAGTGAGCTGAGATCCGGCCACTGCGCTCCAGCCCGGGCGACAGAGCGAGACTCTGTCTCAAAAAATAAATAAATAAATTAAATAAAATAAAATTGATGGTGGTGATGGTTGTACGACTCTGTGAATATACTGAAAAACTATTGTACAAACTTAAATGCGCGAATTGTATGGCTTGTGAATTATATCTCAATAAAACTTTTTTAAAAAGAGAGGTAGGATGCCGGGCGCGGTGGCTCAAGCCTGTAATCCCAGCACTTTGGGAGGCTGAGACGGGCGGATCACGAGGTCAGGAGATTGAGACCATCCTGGTGAACACGGTGAAACCCCGTCTCTACTAAAAAATACCAAAAACTAGCCGGGCAAGGTGGCGGGCGCCTGTGGTCCCAGCTACTCGGGAGGCTGAGGCAGGAGAATGGCGTAAACCCGGGAGGCGGAGCTTGCAGTGAGCTGAGATCCGGCCACTACACTCCAGCCTGGGCGACAGAGCAAGACTCCTTCTCAAAAAAAAATAAAATAAAATAAAAAAATAAAATAAAATAAAATAAAAAGAGAGGTAGGGAAGTGGGATGCCCAGAAGGCTCAGAATGGGTAATGAGACAGTAAAGCTGAAAAAGATGAAAGTGAGACAGCAGTGCTTGTGGTTCTCAAACTGGAGCATGCACCCCAGTCACCTGGAGGGCTTGAGAAAACACAGACTGGGGCCTCTTCCCCAGGTTATTGGATTCTCTAGGTCTAGTGTGGGGTCGAGAATCTGCATTTGTAACAAGCTCCCGGGTGATGTTGCTGCTGCTGGCCTTGGGTTTGTTCTCTGAGAACCGCTGCTCTATAGTCCCCACTATAGGTGTGCAATAAGTATATACTGGAGGAGTGAATGAATGGCTGGAGGGGTAGTTGGTTGGATGTTGGGGTAAGCAGGTAGGTGAGAGTTGAGTGGCTGAATGGATGGATAAAAAAATAGATGGATGCATGAACTGGTGGGTGAAGGATGGATGGATGGGAGGTGGTTCAAGGCTGGAGGGGTAGTTGGTTGGATGTAGGGGTAAGTGGGTAGGTGAGAGTTGAGTGGCTGAATGGATGGATAAAAAAATAGATGGATGTTGCCGGGCGCGGTGGCTCAAGCCTGTAATCCCAGCACTTTGGGAGGCCGAGACGGGCGGATCACGAGGTCAGGAGATCGAGACCATCCTGGCTAATACGGTGAAACCCTGTCTCTACTTAAAAATACAAAAAACTAGCCGGGCGACGAGGCGGGCGCCTGTTGTCCCAGCTACTCGGGAGGCTGAGGCAGGAGAATGGCGTAAACCCGGGAGGCGGAGCTTGCAGTGAGCTGAGATCCGGCCACTGCACTCTAGCCTGGGTGGCAGAGCAAGACTCCGTCTCAAAAAAAAAAAAAAAAAATAGATGGATGCATGCACTGGTGGGTGGAGGACGGATGGATGGGAGGTGGTTCAGAGTAGTAGGGGAAAAGATGAGGCTGGAGAAGTTGTAGTGTTGTAAGCAGTGTAGAGAAGGACTTCATGTCAACACCTAGTTTCGACTCTTGGGTTCACCACCTGCTAGCTATACAGTTAGGCAAATGACTTCACCTCCCTGAACCTCATTTTTTCATGTGTGAAATATAGGTAAATAATGCCTATGAATCTTCCATGAGCTAATACCCCTGAGAGAGCCCAGCATAGGGTCTGGCATGCAGTGGCTGCTCTCTATTCTTTGCCAGAATCTGACAATTACCATCATATATCACTGGGCTGTACTGTGTGCTTGAGACGAGAGGCTTGTAATTCAGGTCCATCTTGTTCCCATAGTGACCGATGCTGACCTCGAAATGGACCAGGTCTTCAAAGTTGGGCATCATGGTGCAGGAGAGGAAGATGACGCACAGCCCATACTTTTGGCGGTTCTGGTGCTTCTAAAACAATAACCGCCCCACCCCCCATCCCCAGTACATAAGCCAAGGGTTAGATTGATGGGCAGGGAGGCAAGGATGAGGTACTCTCTTTCTTTCAAAGCCATCTTCCCTTCTCTCCCTCTCAAAGGCCTTCAGAGGCTCCCTCGCACCCGGCTGATCCAGGGCAGTTCCTCCAGGACTTCCATCACCCAGCCCTCCACCCAGCCAGCCCTGGCTCCCTCCCTTCCTGAAATCAGGGGGCTGGGAAGGGGGTGGTCTCCTCCCTTGTCAGGGTAGGCTCTGGGTTGGGCCACCTCATCCTCATTCCAAGTAGAGATGCTTTTCCTTTTTGACTAAACCCTTTCCCTCAGAAGACACAATGTGAATAGGGGTGTACAGCTGAGATTTTACACACACCCACACCCACCCCGCACCCCCCCCCCCACATACATGCATACTACCAGAAAGGCTGAACCTTCCCACTGCCTGCTCCAGCTGCCCACTATCCCCCCAACTTCAGCTGTTCTCACCAGGTGCTTGCTTGGGCCTCCTGTCCGTCATATGAGTCCCTCTTGCTTCTGTTCCAACCTCTGCCCCATTCTTGCATCCCCCAGTCTGTTCACTACCTCAGGTCTCCCCTATTTAAAAAAAATAACTTTCCTTCTCCCATCTGAACCCCATTTAGCTACCACCTGTTCTCATTTCCTTTCACGTTAAAAAAAATTTACTTTGAGGCCAGGTGCAGTGGCTCACACCTGTAATCCCAGCCCTTTGGGAGGCTGAGGCGGGTGGATCACGAGGTCAGAAGATCAAGACCATCCTGGCCAACATGGTGAAACCGCGTCTCTACTAAAAATACAAAATTAGCTGGGCGTGGTGGTGCATGCCTGTAATCCCAGCTACTTGGGAGGCTGAGATAGGAAAATCGCTTGAACCCAGGAGGCGGAGGTTGCGGTGAGCTGAGATCGTGCCATTGCTCTCCAGCCTGGGCAACAAGAGACAAACTCTGTCTCAAAAAAAAAAAAAAAAAAGCTTTTATTTTATTTTTTTTGAAACGGAGTCTCGCTCTGTCGCCCAGGCTGGAGTGCAGTGGCCGGATCTCAGCTCACTGCAAGCTCTGCCTCCCGGGTTTATGCCATTCTCCTGCCTCAGCCTCCCCAATAGCTGGGACTACGGGCGCCCACCACCTCGCCCGGCTAGTTTTTTGTATTTTTAGTAGAGACGGGGTTTCACCGTGTTAGCCAGGATGGTCTCCATCTCCTGACCTCGTGATCCACCCGTCTCGGCCTCCTAAAGTGCTGGGATTACAGGCTTGAGCCACTGCGCCCAGCCAAACTTTTATTTTTTAGAGATGTGGTTTCACTATGTTGCCCTGGCTGGTCTCAAACTCCTGGGGCTCAAGTGATCCTCCTATCTCAGACTCCCACACCTGGCTTTGAATCAGGTTTTTTAGAAGGCTTGTCTCTGTGCACTGGCTCCTACCTCTCCCTCCCACCTATGGCAGCCCAGCTTCTCTCCTAGCCAATCTCCAAGGCTACTGATCTCTTCCTAATAACCAGCATATGTCTCTCAGTCCTCGCCCTTTCTCTCTGCCACATTCGAGATTGCTTGTCACTCCTTTCTGCAAATCTCCACTCCTGAGTCCACCTCTGGAGGTTCCTCTCCAGCCTCTTCTACAAACCCCTTCTCTTCTTTCACCTGCCTCTAAAGACTGTGGCATCCTCAAAACTTCCTTCTCCTTTCATTCCACCTACTCTCCTCAGGCAATTTCTTCCACGACCACAGATTCAAACCTTGGTGTGTTGATGTCACATCCCTGTGTCTAGCAGGCTCCAGGGCTGGTCTCTGTTGATGTCTCACACCACATGTCAAAGATGGGGTTCATCATATCCCTCATACCTTCTCCTTCTTTAGAGAGCCCACCTTGGTGCATCGCACCCCTGACCACCTCATCACCCATGGCAGAAAATGGGCCTCAGCAAGGGGAGTCAGCCTCACTTATTACGTTCTGTTGGTCACTCGCTCTGGACATTCTGTTTCCAAAGGATCTCTGAAACCTACCCACCTCCTCTCCAGCTCTCTGCCAACGAGGCTGTATTCCTGTTTCTCTTGACTGGATGACCCCAACCTACTCTCCTCCAGTCTATTGTTACTGCTCCTCCTGCCCCTTCCTGCCTCAGTAAGTAGCCCTCCACTGGCTTCAGGAAGAAACTCAAATCCCTTAGATTGTTATACAAAGCCCTGATAAAGTAGGTCATGAATATTAACACCATTTCTCCTTAACCATATTAGGGATTTTTTTTTTTCTTTTTTTTTTTTTGAGATGGAGTCTCGCTCTGTCACCCAGGCTGGAGTGCAGTGACATGATCCTGGCTCACTGTAACCTCCACCTCCTGGGTTCAAGCGACCCTCCTGCCTTAGCCTCCCAAGTAGCTGGGACTACAGGCGCAAGCCACCATGCCCAGGTAATTTTTGTATTTTTTTGGTAGAGATGGGGTTTTGCCATATTGGCCAGGCTGGTCTCGAACTCCTGACCCCAAGTGATTCACCCGCCTCAGCCTCGCAAAGTGCTGGGATTACAGGTGTGGGCCACTGCACCCAGCCCAGATTAGGCATTTTTTTTTTTTTTGAGACAGAGTCTTGCTTTGTTGCCCAGCCTGGAGCGCAGTGGCACAATCTCTGCTCACTACAACCTCCACCTCCTGGTTTCATTCAAGTGATTCTCCTGCCTCAGCCTCCCTAGTAGCTCAGACTACAGGCATGCACCACACCATGCCCAGCTAATTTTTTTTTTTTTTTTTGGTATTTTTAGTAAAGACAGGGTTTCACCATGTTGCCCAGGCTGGTCTCAAACTCCTGGGCTCAAGTGATCCTCCCTCCTCGGTCTCCCAAAGTGCTGGGATTACAGGTGTGAGCCACAGCACCTGGCCCAGATTAGGCATTTCTTTGTTTTTTTTTTTTTTTTTTTTTGAGACGGAGTCTCGCTCTGTCCCCCAGGCTGGAGTGCAGTGGCGGGATCTCAGCTCACTGCAAGCTCCGCCTCCCGGGTTTACGCCATTCTCCTGCCTCAGCCTCCCGAGTAGCTGGGACTACAGGCGCCCACCACCTCGCCCGGCTAGTTTTTTGTATTTTTTAGTAGAGACGGGGTTTCACCATGTTAGCCAGGATGGTCTCGATCTCCTGACCTCGTGATCCGCCCGTCTCGGCCTCCCAAAGTGCTGGGATTACAGGCTTGAGCCACCGCGCCCGGCCAGATTAGGCATTTCTTAAAACTGAAACCTTATCTTTTCCATCAGGGTCCCCCAACCACCGGGATTTGCTGCAGCATGAAGCCACTAGCAGGGGTTTAGTAAATTATCAGGCTGATTGGTCAAGCATCCTTACACACTCAACAGCCAGTGGCCAGGGCCTCTTTGCACGGTCAGAAACTGGGATCCACAATAGATCTGGGGCAGACAGGGCTCGTGTTTTTCCCTGGGTTACCTGTTTCCCGCAGTTACCTCTATCCTGGTCACTTCATGGGAGAGATCCTTTATCGTGGAGTCTTGATAGGACTTGATTTGGGTGATTAACTCCAGATAGACTCGGCCTCGATAAGCTAAACCATCCCTAACAGAGTCGGGAATACGCTAGGGCAAGCCAGAGAAAAACGGAGAATAGGGGTGAGAGAAAAAGAACACGCCAATCTCCTTTCAAACCCCTGAGGCAAAGACAAGGTTGTCCAGTCACTGCCTGCCCGGGGCTTACTCCAACCACAATCCCAGATAATTCCAGACACCTCCACGCCAGGAAACCTCTGGGCACTGAGCCCTCTTCTGCATCCTGGGAACCTGACTGCCCCATGGAGGCCCGTGTTCCCACAATGCCTCAGGCTGGGTGGGAACTGTGTTCCCACAATGCCTCAGGCTGGGTGGGAACTGTGTTCCCACAATGCCTCAGGCTGGGTGGGAACTGTGTTCCCACAATGCCTCAGGCTGGGTGGGAACTGGGATCACTGAGTCTGCGCTCCCTGCCTGGCCAATCAGAGCCCGCCCTGCCTCCTTGGCCGCAGGGATCCAAGGGGAGCACACAAGACCTAAGGAGGCCAATTACAACGCCTGCCCGGCCTTCCTTGCTGGAGGCGGTGTGGTGAGGTTCCCAGCCCGGAGGCCTGACTGCGGGAGGAGGGAATGAGGCGGGGTGGGGTGGGGAAAGGAGAGGGAGGGCCTCGCAGTGGACTGGAGGGCCAGTGCCTGTGGTTCTTCCTCAGCATCCTTCCCTGCCTCGTTCCTTCCCAGGGCCTTTTTGCACAGTCAGAAACTGGGATCCACAGTGGATCCGGGCAGACAGGAATCTTGTTTTTCCCTGGGTTTAAGACAGTCTGAGTTGGGTTCCTGGCATTTACTGCCATTCCTGAATAACCTCGTGCTTCCTCACACTTGCCTGTGCTGTGTCCTCTGTCCTGCGCGCCCTTCCCGCCTGCTGAAAATCTTACCGTGGGCTCCTCTCAAAGCCCCTTCGACAGGGAAAGCCCAGAGCTTCCGCCTGCTTATTTCTCGTGCCCCCACGCCTGTCCCACATGCATGTGGCTGCTCATGGACAGGCTTCACGTCCTCCCCAAGACCCCGAGGGACAGAAACCAGGGACAGGGCTCCGGGCACGTCCCAGGTCCTAGTGCTTTACTGGGGGCAGCTCTACCTCCGCTGTCCCCTAGAGCTGATGTGACAAGCTTACAGCGCCTTCTTCCTGGATCCTGAAAGGGGCCTTTTTACCCCCGTGCAGAGTCAGGAAGCTGGGGCCAAAGCAGGGCAGGAAGCCAGAGTACACTCCTGGAAGGAGAGAGAGTGAGAAGGGTCGGGCGCAGGACGAGGGGTGTGGGAAGTGGGCTCGAGACTTTGCTTGCCTTCGATCTCTTCTCCGGTGGACGAGATCTGGTTGAGGGACAGGCTGGCAGTCCCAATCTCATCCGAGCAGTCCTTCCTGTGGCTGGAGAAAACACTCCTCAGGCTGAGCCCCTGGCCCAGCTCTCATTTCCTCCTTCCCTGTGTGCTTCACCCTCCACCAGGTTGCTCACCAGTCCAAGACTCTGAACTTGATGTAGCTAGAGAGGCAGGGTAGCTGTCGGGGGAAGGAGAGAGGAGTGGTGGATACACATTCGGATGGTCTGGTCCTCGTGGAGATTTTAAGAACAGGTAAGGAGTCGCGGGTCTGGGACCAACTCCTGGCTCAGTTACCAGCGAGCCACTTAATCATAGAAAGGTGGATTTCCAACCAAGCTAATGGAGCTTTGGCTTTAGGGCCTCTTATTTGTTTTCTGGGAGTTTGTTTTGTTTTGAGACAGGGTCCTCCTCTGTCACCCAGAATGGAGTGCAGTGGCATGATCATAGCTCACTGCAGCCTACACCTCTCAGGCTCAAGCGATCCTCCCGCCTCAGCCTCTTGAGTAGCTGGAACTACAGACAGTTGCCGCCAAACCTAGGTAATTAAAAACAATTTTTTTTTTTTTTTGTACAGACAGGTGCCTTACTATGTTGCCCAAGCTGGTCTCGAACTACTGGGCAAAAGCAATCCTCCTGCGTCAGGCTCTCAAAATGTTGAGATTATAGGTGTGAGCCACCTCGCCCAGCTGGGCCTCCCATTTGAATGGGCCCCTTGCAGGGTCCTGGGAGGGGCCTGGAACTTGTCATATGATCGTTTTGTATTTGTGTTTTTGAAATGGCCCTCTGGCCAGGCATGCTGGCTCACACCTGTAATTCCAGCACTTTAGGGGGCTGAAGTGGGCGGATCACTTGAGTAGCCTGGGCAACATGATGAAATCCTCTCCCTACAAAAAATACAAAAATTAGCTGGGTGTGGTGGCACTCACCTATAGTCCCAGCTACTCAGGAGGCTGAGGTGGGAGGATTGCTTGAGCCCATGAGGTTGAGGCTACAGTGAACCATGATCGTGCCACTGTACTCCAACCTGAGTGACCGAACGAGACCTTGTTTCAAAAAAGAAAAAAATAAAAGTCCCCTAATTGCATGAGCTTCAGGCCCTCCGATAGCTGAGTCTGCCCTGACTGTGGGCTGGTAGATATTACTGTCCTCTCACAGCCCCTTTCAGTCTGAATGCACATTCACTAAACCATCTCATGGAGATGCCGTGTGCCTAGAATGTCTTCATCATGTCTAGCCATCAACTTTTTAAACAGTGGTGTATCTGTCTCCTCAAAGAATAAATAAGCCAGGCACGGTGGCGCAAGACTGTAATCCCAACACTTTGGGAGGCCAAGGTGGGTGGATCACCTGAGGTCAGGAGTTCGAGACCAGCCTGGTCAACATGGAGAAACCCTGTCTCTACTAAAAATACAAAATTAGCTGGGCATGGTGGCGCATGCCTGTAATCTCAGCACTTTGGGAGGCCAAGGTGGGCAGATCACCTGAGGTCAGGAGTTCGAGACCAACCTGGTCAACATGGAGAAATCCCATCTCTACTAAAAATACAAAATCAGCTGGGCATGGTGACACATGCCTGTAATCTCAGCTAGTCGGGAGGCTGAGGCAGAAGAATCGCTTGAACCCAGGAGGCGGAGGTTGCAGTGAGCCAAGATGGCGCCATTGCACTCCAGCCTAGGCAGCAAGAGCGAAACTCTGTCTCAAAAAAAAAAAAAAAAGAAAAAGAATAAATAATAATAGCTGCCTCTTTAGGAGGTTTCTGTTGCCCCTGGCTTGTGCTAAACAAATTCCATAGACCAGCTCAGTGGGCTCTCCTAAAAACCTCTTGAACCAGGTGCTATTATTATTCCCATTTTCACATGGGAAAGCTGAGATCAGAGAGGTTGAGTTCCTGAAGTTCTCATGCTACATGCAGTCGCCAGAGCCTCAGAGCCCCTCCCCACTCTGCTGTAACCCTGTGGGGGCTGTGATTGTCCCTAAAAAGAGATGGGGAATGAGCCCTAGAGAGGCAGAGGGACTTGCTCAAGGTCACGTAGTAAGGGGTGGAGTCAGGATTCCAACCCAAGCTTCTGTGTCCTATCTTCACTCTACAATATGGTTTCCTTAATTATTTTTATTTTTTTTTATTTTTTTATTTTTTTTTGAGACGGAGTCTTGCTCTGCCACCCAGGCTGGAGTGCAGTGGCCGGATCTCAGCTCACTGCAAGCTCCGCCTCCCGGGTTTACGCCATTCTCTCGCCTCAGCCTCCCGAGTAGCTGGGACTACAGGCGCCCGCCTCGTTGCCCGGCTAGTTTTTTGTATTTTTTTTTTTTTTTTTTTTTTTGAGACGGAGTCTCGCTCTGTCGCCAGGCTGGAGTGCAGTGGCCGGATCTCAGCTCACTGCAAGCTCCGCCTCCCGGGTTTACGCCATTCTCCTGCCTCAGCCTCCCGAGTAGCTGGGACTACAGGCGCCCGCCACCTCGCCCGGCTAATTTTTTGTATTTTTTAGTAGAGACGGGGTTTCACCAGGTTAGCCAGGATGGTCTCGATCTCCTGACCTCGTGATCCGCCCATCTCGGCCTCCCAAAGTGCTGGGATTACAGGCTTGAGCCACCGCGCCCGGCCCCGTTTTTTGTATTTTTAAGCAGAGACAGGGTTTCACCGTATTAGCCAGGATGGTCTCGATCTCCTGACCTCGTGATCCGCCCGTCTCGGCCTCCCAAAGTGCTGGGATTACAGGCTTGAGCCACCGCGCCCGGCCTCCTTAATTATTTTTAAAAAGAAAGAAAGAAAAGAGGCCAGATGCGGTGGTTCACGCCTGTCATCCCAGCACTTGGGAGGCTGAAGTGGGAGGATTGCTTGAGGCCAGGAGTTCAAGACCAGCCTGGGCAACATAGTGAGACCTCATCTCTATCAAAAATACAAAAAATTAGCTGGGCATGGTGGCTCGTGCATGTAGTCCCAGCTACTCGGGAGGCTGAGGCACAAGAATTGCTTGAACCCGGGAGGCAGAGGTTGCAGTGAGCTGAGATTGCGTCGCTGTAGTCCTGCCTGGGCAACAGAGCAAGACTCTGTCTCAAAAAAAAGAAAGAAAGAAAAAAAGAAAAATAAATAAAAGAAAAAAAAATCCATATATCCATGTGTAAAATAGAGCTGCGGGGTTGAGGCCAGAGCGTGACCCCAAATCCTCAGTCCTCTCCGCTGGGGCCTCTTCTCCTTACAGCAGTTCTTGGGGTGCGGCTGGGAACCTCCCAACTTTCCATTTTCTTCATCCAATTCTCTCCGGGTCCTGACAGCTAAGAGGCCAAGGAGAAGAGGAAAGGGCTTTCTGGGTGAGCAGCTAGTTAGTAAGAAAGGAGGAAATTGCCCAGGGTAAAGAAGGACGTTGGAAGGGGAGAGGTGGGCACCAGAAGGCATCCAGGTCTTCCAAAGTTAAGAATCCTCCAAGTTCAGATTTATGGCCGAACCACCTTTCCATGAATCGTGCTAATAATACTCCTCCCGCTTCTCAGTTCCTCATCTAGTGTGCTGCCTCCCCTTCTGCCCTGGGGCCCTCGGACTGACCACTGGCACAGGCCAGTTTTCTGCCGTGCCCCGGGCTCTGCTCCCCCTCCGACCACCTGGCCTCAGATGCTACCATCTGTGTGGTTGGCTGTTCTGCCTCTTCAGAGTGAGGTTCACACCTGCCTGCTGCATTTCCAAAGGGCTAGAGACAATCAGGCCAGTATCCAAAGGGCCCCACCCTGGAGACTGTGTTCTGGGGAAAATGGATGAGGTTCCATTGGGTGTTTGGACATCTTGAAATGTTGGAAGGCCTCGGCCTCTCTCAAGGATGAGGGAGGGCCTGGCCTGTGCCATTGGTTCTGAGCCTGTAAGAAGATGACAATGGCCGGGCATGGTGGCTCACACCTGTAATCCCAGCACTGTGGGAGGCCAAGGCAGGCAGATCACCTGAGGTCAGGTGTTCGAGACCAGCCTGGCCAACATGGTGAAACCACGTCTCTACTAAAAGTATGAAAATTAGCCAGGCTTGGTGGTAGGCACCTGTAGTCCCAGCCTCTCATAGCTTGAACCCAGGAGGCGGAGATTGCAGTGAGCCAAGATTGCGCCATTGCACTCCAGCCTGGGTGACCAGAGTGAAACTCTGTCTCAGAAAAAAAAAAAAAAAAAGAGATGAACACAGAAGATGAAAAAAGAGGATTTCCCAAGGCTCTGAACAGCCACAGAGCATCTGAGGATCCCAGCCCTGTGCCCTCACCACAGGCCGGAAAAGGTGGGAGGGAGCTTGGCAAGGATGGCAGATGGACTAGGCCTCCTCTGAAATGTCTTCCTACTTTCAGAGTCTATAAAATCATCCAACGAGGCCGGGCGCGGTGGCTCAAGCCTGTAATCCCAGCACTTTGGGAGGCCGAGACGGGTGGATCACGAGGTCAGGAGATCGAGACCATCCTGACTAACACGGTGAAACCCCGTCTCTACTAAAAAATACAAAAAAACTAGCCGGGCGAGGTGGTGGGCGCCTGTAGTCCCAGTTACTCGGGAGGCTGAGGCAGGAGAATGGCGTGAACCCGGGAGGCGGAGCTTGCAGTGAGCTGAGATCCGGCCACTGCACTCCAGCCTGGGCGACAGAGCGAGACTCCGTCTCAAAAAAAAAAAAAAAAAAAAAAAAAAAAATCATCCAATGAGGCAGGGATTATGAGGAATGGTTGAAAATGGTGACTCACAAGAAGGCAGACTGGGTAACTACTAGAAGCATCAAGGAGGGGAGTTCACAGGAGGGAGAAGGAGGGCTCATTAGTTAATTTTGTATTTCACAACGTATGAGGCAGCAAAACTCTCTCTGGGTTGCCAAATCCATGTCCCACAAATTTCTGTGTGTCTGCACTTGTGAGAGAGCTCAAGTTCTCTCACAGAACTGTGTGCTTATTTTACATACAGCTCTTAGAAGCCTGACTTAGCATCAAAAGGCCAGTAAGGCTCCACCTTCAAGAGAACTGTCATCCACAACAGCTGATAGGTGATGAGACAGATTGAAAGGCGATCAAAATCAGACTACAGAACCCCACAAAGAAAGCGTCTCGGAGCCATTTAGTGTAGGAACAAGTAGCCCAGTACTGCAGATAGCCCAGGATAATAACTATGTTCCCAAAATGGCTCTAGGCCATCAACAAAAAGCTCTAATTATATTCAGGGCAAGTTGCTGAGAAGATAAGAACATGTGTATTATCATTTAAAATGGGTCTTTAAAGGGATTTGTTTTGTTTTTATACGTGGGTGAAAGGGCACATTTAAGTTCTCTGGAAAGTTCAGTTGTATGACCCACTCATTGCTTAATATATCTACCAGAATCTAGTCATTCTGCATCTACATATTTACCTAAGAGAAATGAAAGCATATGTCTATGCTAAGGGTTGTACACAAGTGTTTACAGCTTCACTGTAACAGCCGCAAACTGGAAAAGTTCATAAACAAGGAAAGGGATAAGCAAACTGTGGTACATCCATACAATAGAATATTACTCAGCAACAAAAAGAATGAACCACGGATACACAGCAACAGCATGAATTAAATTCAGAATAATTATGCTGAGTGAAAGAAGTCGAACAAATAAGCATACTTTCTGAACGATTCCATTTCTATGAAACACTAGGAAATGCAAGCTAATACGTAGTAACAGAAAGCAGATTGGTGGTTGCCTGGGGATGGGAGGGGGTGGAATGGGAATCACAGGAAGGGATTCCCAAGGGGCATGAGGCAACTTTTGGAGGTGATAGATATATTCATCATGTTGATTGTAATGGTGGGTTTCCTGGATGTGTACATATTTTAAAATGTATCAAATTGTACATTTCCTTCCTTCCTTCCTTCCCTCCCTCCCTTTCTTTCTCTTTCTCTCTTTTCCTTCCTTCCCTTCCCTTTCCTTCTCTTTCTCCTTCCTTCCTTCCTTCCCTTTCCTTCTCTTCTCCTTCCTTCCTTCCTCCTTCCTTCCTTCTCTTCTCTCTCTCTCTCTCTTCTTTCTTCTAAAAGTATGAAAATTAGCCAGGCTTGGTGGTAGGTACCTGTAGTCCCAGCTACTCATTCTTTCTACTTCCTTCTTTCTTTCTTCTTTTATATTTTTCTGAGACTGAGTCTCCCCCTGTTGCGCAGGCTGGAATGCAGTGGCTCAGCTTGGGCTACAGGCTGTTACCACCTACTGAGCTGGTGTTTGCTCAGATAAGTAGGTGATACCACCTCGGCTCAGCTCACTGCAACTTCCACCTCCCAGGTTCAAGCAATTCTCCTGCCTCACCCTCCCGAGTAGCTGGAACTACAGGCGCATGTCACCACGCCCGACTAATTTTTATCTTTTTAGTAGAGTCGGGTTTCGCCTCTGTTGGCCAGGCTGGTCTCAAACTCCAGAGCTCAAGTGAGCTGCCCACCTCAGCCTCCCAAAGTGCTAGGATTACAGGTGTGAGCCACCATGCCCGGCCAAATTGTACCTTTTAAATATCTACAAGTCTGGCCAGGTGCGGTGGCTCAAGCCTGTAATCCCAGCACTTTGGGAGGCCGAGATGGGCAGATTACGAGGTCAGGAGATCGAGACCATCCTGGCTAACACGGTGAAACCCTGTCTCTACTAAAAATACAAAAAATTAGCCGGGCGAGGTGGCAGGCGCCTGTAGTCCCAGCTACTCGGGAGGCTGAGGCAGGAGAATGGTGTGAACCCGGGAGGCGGAGCTTGCAGTGAGCTGAGATCCAGCCACTGCACTCCAGCCTGGGCAACAGAGCAAGACTCTGTCTCAAAAAAATAAACAAACAAACAAATACATAAATATCTACAAGTCATACATACCATTGACATAGGTATGTCAATGATAACTCAGTAAAGCTGTAAAAGGTAAAGTTCTCCTGGGCTTCCTCATGTTCCTATCAGGCAGAGTCCCCCTTGCCATGCTTCTTGGCCCCCACCCTCTTGTCTTCACCCCCACACAACCATCCAAACTTCCCTTCTACATTAGGGGATGTAGGAGAAGAGTGGGCATGATGGAGGAGCCATACCTGAATCCGGAAGGTCAGGATCTGGTTCCATATCGGGTTGTCGGTTTGCGTCTGCATGTGCGTCCTGAGCTGGAATGTGCCAAAGCAGTGTTGGTGCCAGCCTGCCCCTCCTCCCTCCACTGGCCTCACCTTCCAGCTCTTCCTGTCCAGCACCCCTGTGGACACTGTCTGCATACAGAGGTGCTCAGGCTCATCCCTGCTCTCCAGACACCTGCACAACTTCTCAGCAGCAACAGCACCAGTCCTTTGTGTACTTATCCGAAGTGTTTACCAGATTCAGATTCCTCATATTTTTTCTTGAGTCAGCTTTCAATAGACCTCATTTTTACATAGCTATAGGGCTACTAACCTTACTATATGAGTGTACACACACAGATTTTGCTAGATAAATTCTAAGATTCCAAAAGAAAAATGGGTAAAAACACAGCTAATGGTAGCCGCATGCCTCTTTCAAAACCATCAACTGACTTCATTTTTAAGCAGTGGTATCTGTGAAACCAAGTGTTACTTGGCCTTATTAAACCTTTTAAGGTACACAAGACGAACGCAGAAGTATCAAAATTTTTGAAAATTATATGTCACTTACCACCTGAGAACGTTTCACCTAGCTTTGGAGGTACCCAACCACTCACTGGGACATACTCAGTATGGTGGTTTTAATTATGTCCACAATTTCTTTGGTACTCCTCTCTTCAAAAGATAGACATTGTTTTCTCTCTGCTTATGTGTGGGCTGGATTTAACGACTTGCTTGCAACAAATAGAATGTGGTAGAAATTCTGCTTGGCAAATACGGAAACAAATCTATTTACCTTTAACCTAGCATTCTCCGAATTTGAACACAGGACCGTTTTTCACCCATGACACCCAACAGCACACTTTGGAAAATGCTATTCTGTATTCATAGAGGTTCACGGAATTTCAGCAACTCTCTTGCCCAGAACCTTCGTTTACACATGAAGAAACTGAGGAATGGCGACAGTTTCAATGTTGTTCACTCATTAGCATGTTTCACTCATGCACTCATTCTCCCATGTGTATTTGGTTTTCGGGGGGCATCTGGCATGCAGAGAATAAGACATGGCCTCCACCTGCACAGAGTTCCAGGTGCAGGGGTGCATGCTTCTCTCAGTGGGTGACTGGGAGATGACTCCTGTGGCCTTGCCCACCGGGCCACCCTCCTCTCCACACTACTTTCTCTAGGTGCCAGTCTCTCTAGGTCTCAGAACATTTCTACACTTACCTTTTCCCCAATCAGTTCCACCTCCAACTGAACATTCACTGACTGCTGTTTCTCTATGAACAACAAGTTAAAAGACATCTGAGCCAGCAGCGTATTTTTTCAGGGGGAGGGAATAGAGTGGAGACAGAACAACTGAAAACCCTCCCCTATAATTGAGAGGGGTGCCCCCTGGGCAGACCTGTCTCCAATTACCACCGCCCCCTTGTTCTTCCACACAGTGGCATGGGGTGGGGGGACATAGGGAGCCTTGAGTCTGCATCTGGCCGTCATAGGCCGGGACGTGAGGCCTGTCTGAAAGGGTGTCCATGGCACTTCCACAGGACACGTCTCGGGGCATTGCAGTCTCACCCTGTCCCCCTACCCCAAACCGTAGTTTAGTATCAAAAGGAATGAGGAAACTCCATGAGGATCCAGGGTACCACCATGTAGGGAACCTCAGGGCTGCTCCCTCCCCTGCACCCGGACTCTCACTGAGGTGAAGGTCCTCTGCGCAGTAGATGAAGAACTGTAAGTAAGCCATGTTGATCGGGACTACCGCTGACTTGAAGATCTGAATATCGGTGTCATCGGCCCCATACAGCAGCTTTTGATCTATCTGGAGGGACCAGAGAGCTGATATAGTCAAGGTCATGTGGAGGTCACAGGCAAGGACCCCAACCTCCCACTTGGTGCAGGGGGACGGGACAACCCTGCAGCGACGCAGCGGACAAAGGAGAGATCTGATGGTCAACGCCCAGCGTGAGGCCCAGGGGTGCCCCCAGGAGGCAGCCAGGATAAGATAGGTTCCTGGGGCATTAGGGGCAGCTCACCAGGGCCTGGTCTCCCACACCGAGGGCACAGATGCTGACTTTCAGGTAGCCTGTCACACCACTGCCGGGGTTATTTGGTTGGCAGAGGCCTAGCCACTTCCTCAGGAGTGTGTGACCTGGAGAGGCAGAGGGGCCATGGGAGATCTGCCTGCAGCCTCCTTCCCTCTCCCCTGAAACCAGCCTTTGCTTTAGGAGGAGGGGAAGGTGGAAATACGTCTCAGGCATCCTGTTTTCTATCCAGTGGCAGAAGAAAAGGGGAGTCACGTGTCCCATGAAGCAATGACAGCATGCTCACAAGGCTGCCAGTGTTGCCTCTAGGACACAGGGGCCCCTGTCTATGCCTTGGGAACCTACTGTTCTCACTGTGGCCTGGTCTGGAGCCAAGCATTTCCCTCAGCCTGGTGTGTGTTACAGCCAGGTACGGTGGGAACTTCCACTCAAACTTTAATCTCCCAACACCAGCCTCAAAAAATAGAAATCGGCCGGGCGCGGTGGCTCAAGCCTGTAATCCCAGCACTTTGGGAGGCTGAGACGGGTGGATCACGAGGTCAGGAGATCGAGACCATCCTGGCTAACACGGTGAAACCCCGTCTCTACTAAAAAAAACAAAAAACTAGCCAGGCGAGGTGGCGGCGCCTGTAGTCCCAGCTACTCGGGAGGCTGAGGCAGGAGAATGGCGTAAACCTGGGAGGCGGAGCTTGCAGTGAGCTGAGATCCGGCCACTGCACTCCAGCCTGGGTGGCAGAGCGAGACTCCGTCTCAAAAAAAAAAAAAAAAGAAATCTAACCCAGGATGGTAATAAAAGGCCAGCACTTGACTGAAAGGGATGCCCTGAGTTTTTCAGAGAAAGACGCTACTATTATAAAGTAAAACAGGCCAGGCATGGTGGCTCACGCCTGTAATCCCAGCACTTTGGGAGGCTGAGGTGGGTGGATCACCTGAGGTCAGGAGTTCGAGATCAGCCTGGCCAACATGGTGAAACCCTACCTCTACTAAAAATAAAAAATTAGCTGGGTATGGTGGTGCATGCCTGTAATCCCAGCTACTTGGGAGGCTGAAGCAGGAGAATCACTTGAACCCAGTAGGCAGAGGTTGCAGTGAGCCGAGATCAAGCCACTGCACTCCAGCCTGGGTGACAGAGCAAGACTCCATCTCAAAAAATAAAATAAAATTTAAAAATAAGGTAAAATAAAATACCACAATGTACAGTAAAATATTATCAAATACAGAAAATAATTTACAACCTCTAATACTTCCCTCCACCCATGTGTGGGACATATGGGGATTTTAAAGTATTCTGACCCCTGGCCTGATTTTTCTCAGAAGACATACATATTTGCCATAAGTGTTACCTACCTGGAGAATGGTAGATAAACCCAATATCTGTCTGAAAAGACAAGAGTGGGGTGAGAATTAGTTAGGGCCTGCAGCCAAGATTTGTAATATCAACTAACCTGACCCCACTCCTAGCTGTTGGGGCTTCAGCATGTTCTCTGCCCTAACTCCTTTCATGTTTACAGCAGCCTGGGAGGTAGGCCCATTATCACCTCTACCCTGCAGAGGAAGATACTGAGTTTGAGAGAGGTGCCCAAAGTCTTACAACCAGTCAGTGAGAAAGCCTGCGTGGAAAATGCCCTCAACACTGCGCTGTGCCACCCTCTCGGCCAACACAGCCCGACTCTACCCTACTCCTGGGTCAGGGAAGGGCTCACTGCTCCTGGGGAAGAAGATGGTTAAGGTAAGAGGTACGAGTTGATAAAGAAACTACGAGTTTTCTCTTTCCCCTTGGAGATAGTTTCTGACACGGATGTTTGAGGAATGTGGTTCGGGATGGAAGGTGACATATGTGGGACAAGCTGCTGTGGAACATTATGGCCACCCATAATGTGTTCTTAGATACAGCAACACGGCACAACCCATCAAAGAAAAGCTTGATAAATTGGACTTCATCAAAAGGAAAAGTTTTGCTTTTGAAAGACACCGTTAAGAAAATGAACAGGCTGGGCCGGGCGCAGTGGCTCAAGCCTGTAATCCCAGCACTTTGGGAGGCCGAGACGGGTGGATCACGAGGTCAGGAGATCGAGACCATCCTGGCTAACACGGTGAAACCCCGTCTCTACTAAAAAATACAAAAAACTAGCCGGGCGAGGTGGCGGGCGCCTGTAGTCCCAGCTACTCGGGAGGCTGAGGCAGGAGAATGGCTTAAACCCGGGAGGCGGAGCTTGCAGTGAGCTGAGATCCGGCCACTGCACTCCAGCCCGGGCGACAGAGCAAGACTCTGTCTCAAAAAAAAAAAAAAAAAAAGAAAATGAACAGGCTGTTGGCCGGGTGCAGTGGCTCACGCCTCTAATCCCAGCACTTTGGGAGGCCGAGGTGGGTGGATCACGAAGTCAGGAGATCAAGACCATCCCAGCTAACATGGTGAAACCCCATCTCTACTAAAACTACAAAAAAATAGCCGGGCGAGGTGGCAGGTGCCTGTAGTCCCAGCTACTCGGGAGGCTGAGGCAGGAGAATGGCATGAACCTGGGAGGCAGAGCTTGCAGTGAGCCGGGATTGTGCCACTGCACTCCAGCCTGGGTGACACAGCGAGACTCCGTCTCGAAAAAGAAAAAAGAAAGAAAATGAATGGGCTGTCATACTCTGGAAGAAAATATTTGCAAATCATATATCAATAGTTAGAAAACAAACAATCCAAGGAAAACAAGCTAAAGGTTTGAACAGACACTTCACCAAAGAAGATACACAGATGACAAGCATATGAAAAGATGTTCAACATCATTAGTCATCAGGAAGGTTTAAATTAAAATCACAGCAAAATACTACTACACACCATTAGAATGGCTAAAATAGAAAAGATGGACTAGATCAAGTATTGTGGAGAATGTGGGGCAACTGGAACTCTGATACACTGCTGGTGGGCATGTACAGTGGCAAAACCTGTTTGGAATTTTGGAAAAAAACTTTTAGAAATTTTCCTTAAAAAGTTAAACATACACTTCTGGGTGCAGTGGCTCATACCTGTAATCCCAGCACTTTGGGAGGCCGAGGCAGGCTAATACAAAAATTAGCCAGGCATGGTGGCATGCACCTGTAATCCCAGCTACTTGGGAGGTTGAGGCAGAAGAATCGCTTGAACCTGGGAGGCGGAGGCTGCAGTGAGCTGAGATTGCACCACTGCACTCCAACCTTGGTGACAGAGTGAGACTCTGTCTCAAAAAAAAAAAAAAAAGTTAACTGGGTGCGGTGGCTCACGCCTGTAATCCCAGCACTTTGGGAGGCCAAGGCAGGTGGATCACAAGGTCAGGAGTTCAAGACCAGCCTGGTCAACAGTCTCTACTAAAAATACAAAAATTAGCCACACGTAGTGGCAGGTGCCTGTAATCCCAGCTACTTGGAAGGCTGAGGCAGGAAAATCATTTGAACTCAGGAGGAGGAGGTTGCAGTGAGCTGAGATCAAGCCATTACTCCAGCCTGGGTGACAGGGCAAGACTCCAACTCCAAAAAAAAAAAAAAGTTAAATATGTACCACATATACCTACCATATGATTTAGTCATTCTGCTTCTACATATTTTCCCAAGAGAAATTAAAGCTTATGTCTACACTCAGATTTGTACACAAATGTTTACACAGCCCCATTATAGCAGCCTCAGACTGGAAACAATCTAAATGTCCATTCACAAGGGAATGGGTAATTAAACTGGGGTACATCCATATGCTGGACTATTACTCAGCAGTAAAAAGGAATGCACTACTGACAAATGCAACAACATGGATGAATCTCAGAATAGCAATGCTGAGGGAAAGAAAGCAGACACAGAAGGGTAGAGAATGTATGATTCTATTGATAAGAACTAAAGGAAATACTTATCTATTAATGTGAACGCTAGGAAAGAAACGTTCGCATAATAACAGAAAGCAGATCAGTGGTTGTCTGGGAATGCAAGGGGGTGGGATGGGAATGAGACGGAGTGATTCCCAAGGCGCATTAGGCAACTTTTGGAGGTGACAGATGTGATGAGTATATTCATTATCTTAATTGTGATGATTTTTTTTCCTGGGTGTACACATATTTTTAATATATCAAATTATACATTTTAAATATGTACAATTCATTGTATGTCAATGACACTTCAATAGATCCATAATATTAAAAAAACAGGGCAAGGCACGGTGGCTCATGCCTGTAATCCCAGCACTTTGGGAGGCAGAGGCGGGCGGATCACTTGAAGCCAGGAGTTTGAGACCAGCCTAGTCAATATGTGAAACCCCACCTCTACTAAAAATACAAAAATTTGCTGGGCGTGGTGGTGCATGCCTGTGGTTCCAGCTATCCTGGGGGGGCTTCGGCAGGAGAATCGCTTGAACCTGGGAGGCAGAGGATGCAGTGAGCCAAGATCACGCCACAGCTCTCTAGCCTGGGTAACAGAGCAAGACTCTGTCTCTCTCTTGCTCGCTCGCTCTCTTCTCTCTCTCTATATATATATAATATATACATTAAAAAATAAAAAAACAGAATAAAAACTCAGTCACTTCTAATGAAGCAAAGATCCAGGCGGTGATCATCATTAGCTGTTAACAACCCACAATGAGAGACCAGCAGACGTTCTGTGCCTTCTGTTAAAGTCCCTTTGCCAATAATTGGTTCAGACTGATCTAAACTCTAGATAGGGAAGTGGGGTGGGGGAATGCAAAATGATCCCCTGAAGATGAAATCAGCAAAACCCAGACCAGAGAAAACGCTACAGGTCCAACTACCCAGTTTCTTTAACAAATAAGTTGCAAATTAAAAAAAAGAAGAGGAAGTGGGGGGAACAGAGAGGACCAACAGAGTAAAAGGAAACTAAAATGCATATTAACCACTTGCAATGAATGGACCTGGTTTGGAATCCTGATTTGTTTTTTGTTTTTGTTTTTATGAGACAGAGTCTCTCTCTGTCACTCAGAGTGGAGTGCAGTGGCCAAATCTTGGCTTACTGCAACCTCTACCTCCTGGGTTCAAATGATTCACCTGCCTCAGCCTCATGAGTAGCTGGGATTACAAGCATGTGCCACCATGCCCAGCTAATTTCTGTATTTTTAGTAGAGATGGCCATGTTGGCCAGGCTGGTCTTGAACTCCTGACCTCAGGTGATCTGCCTGCATTGGCCTCCCAAAGTGCTAGGATTACAGGTGTAAGCCACTGTGCCCAGCCTGGAATCTTGATTTGAACAAACTGTAAAAGGAATATGTAAAACAATTAGGGGAATTTGAACACCGACTAGGTATTTAATGCTACCTAGGAATTATAAAGGTTTTTAGATGTGATAATTGTATGTGGTTATGCTTAATAAAATCCTTATGTTTTCGCAATACATACTGAAATGTAGAAAGATAAAATGATATGATGCTTGAGATTTGATTCAAAATAATTCAGTGGTGAAGGGGAAAGGGGGCTAGGTGTAGGTAAAACACAATTGACTGTGAATTGATGAAGATGAGTGATGAGGATATGGGAGTTAATGATACCAAAATAAAAAGAAATAAAAAAAGAAGCTCGGCTGGGTGTGGTGGGCACATGCCTGTAATACCAGCACTTCAGGAGGCTGAGGTGGGAGGATGACTTGAATCTAGGAGTTCTAGACTAGGCTGGGTAACATAGTGAGACCCATTCGTTACAAAAAAATTTTTTTAATTAGCCAGGTGTGGTGGTGCACACCTGTAGTCCTAGCTACTCGGGAGGCTGAGGTGGGAGGACTGCTTGAGCCTGGGAGTTCGAGGTTGCAGTGAGCCGTGATCGCACCACTGCACTCCAGCCTGGGTGACAAAGCAAGACCACGTCTCAAAGGGCAAAAAAAAGAAGGTCGGTTAAACTCAGGTTTTCTCTGACCTCTATAACTTAGTCAGTTTATGTCATTGGTCACTGTCTAGAAGTCACACAGTGGCCTTTGTCAAGAGCACATTTTTCACCTTCTACCATCTAACATTTCTAGAATCCCTCTCTATGTTTTCTTCCAAGGGTGGTCCCCCTTTCCTAACATTGTAGATTTAGTAAATAAAAATAGAAGAGACCCACTTAAATTAAAATTTCAGATAAACAATGACTACTTGGTTAATACACATATGTCCCTGCAATATTTGGTGAGAAGCCATGTAATATTTGGGATATACTTATATTTAAAATGTATTTTTTTGTTTATCTAAGATTAAATGTAACCGGGCATCCTGTATTTAACCTAGCAACCTACCTTTTCCTGATCTTTTTGGATTTGGAGAATCTTAGTTTAGCCCATCATGACTGCGAACTCTCCTAATCTCTCAGCTTCTTTCCAAATCACATCTTTTCACTCTGTCCTGAAAGGCAGCAATCTTTCTCTGAGTTTCCCTAACATGTAAGCTGACCTTTTGGATCCTCTCCTTCTACCTCCTGGAGGCAGAGATTTGAACTGTGTCCACAGTATCATGGCTGTGCAGAAATCCACATGACGTCCCGAGCTTTATAAATGTTATATATACTTTAATCCTCACAATCACCCTCCAGATTGAGTATATTATTATCCCCTTTTACAGATGAGGAAGTAGAGGCTCAGAATAACTTGTGTTAAGTCACCCAGTTGTTAGGTGGATACAAGTGTGGATCTTTTTTTTTTTTTGAGACGGAGTCTCGCTCTGTCGCCCAGGCTGGAGTACAGTGGCACGATCTCGGCTCACTGCAAGCTCCACCTCCCAGGTTCACGCCATTCTCCTGCCTCAGCCTCCCAAGTAGCTGGGACTACAGGTGCCCACCACCAAGCCTGGCTAATTTTTTGTATTTTTAGTAGAGACGGGGTTTCACCGACTTAGCCAGGATGGTCTCGATCTCCTGACCTCATGATCTGCCTGCCTCGGCATCCCAAAGTGCTGGGATTACAGGCGTGAGCCACCGCGCCCGGCCGATGAAAATCCCAGTCCTTTTCCCTAGACTTGGGCATGCAGCCCAGCGTGGGTCTCTGCTATAATTGTTTCACCGAACCTCCTCCCATGTACAGTACTTACTTGAAATCTCCCGATCTCTGCTTTGTATCTCATTGCTGAGGAGTTCACCACCTGCAAGGGAGTTCCCAGAAATATTTTAATTATTCACAATCCCAATTTCCCTCAGCCCCTGTAAGAGGAATAGCAAAGGCACGTCCGGGATCCTCCTGACGTGCTGAATGCTTCCTAATGGGGCTGACGCTTGCACATGGGTGCTCTCATTTCACTCCCAGAGGAACCCTGTGAGGTTCACTTTTTTTTTTTTTTTTTTTTTTGAGACGGAGTCTCACTCTGTCACCCAGGCTGGAGTGCTGTGGCCAGATCTCAGCTCACTGCAAGCTCCACCTCCCGGGTTTACGCCATTCTCCTGCCTCAGCCTCCCGAGTAGCTGGGACTACAGGCGTCCGCCACCTGGCCCGGCTAGTTTTTTCTGTATTTTTTAGTAGAGACGGGGTTTCACCATGTTAGCCAGGATGGTCTCGATCTCCTGACCTGGGGATCCGCCCGTCTCGGCCTCCAAAGTGCTGGGATTACAGGCTTGAGCCACCGCGCCCGGCCGAGGTTCACATTTTTAATTCCATTTTACTGATGAGGAAATTGATCAGAGAGGTCAATTTCCTGGCCCCAAGTCAACATAAAGCAAGGTGTTGCACTCAGCGTTATCCATCACATGCTCTCCTGGTTGTTTCTTCTGTGCCTTTGTTCCCAAGAACATGTAAATTCTTCAAAGGAAGAGGCCTCTTTGTTCTCCTTAGCCCTGTGCTAGGCACATGGCAGGCACCTGATCACCACATGTTCACCATTGTTACTGGGCTTCCTTTGGTTAGGGAATGGAGTGTTCTACTCGGAGGGGCCTTTGGTGGCCTGAGAATCCTGGCACATGGGAAGGGGTGCCTTGTTCACCTTGGCGCCCAGTTCAGGGCTGGGCAGTTGGCAGTCCACAACGTTTGTTGAATGAATGAGTAAATGAATGAATAATCTGGGTGCCAGGGGGTGAAGGAAGTTGGGGGTGGGTGAGGAAGACAATCTGGAGTGCCCCTGGCTCTGAGGGTGGGGGCTGGAGCTGCAGCACTTCCCAGTATTGAAGTGGGACAAGGAACACACCTTGCTGGGGACCAGTTTGGCTCCTCACCTGAATTAAGATGGTCTCATCAAAGAACTTTGCAGGAATCTCATGAAAATTCTGGAAGAAGATCTGAGGCAGAGAGAATTGGGGTAGAGTGGACGATTTCTTCCACCACTTCACCCAAGCACCCGGTAAACCCGAAAGCTCAGAATAGTGTGCTTCTTCCCACAACTTTATCCATTTCAATGGGTTTACGAGAACAGGTTGAGTATTCTTAATCCAAAAATCTGAAATCAAAAATGCTCCAAAATCTGAAACTTTCTGAGCGCCAACATGACCCTGAAAGGAAATGCTGACTGGAGCGTTCTGGGTTTTGGATTTTTATATTACGAATGCTGAACTGGTACAATGCAAATATTCCAGATTCCCAAAAAAATCTGAAATCCAAAACACTTCTGATACCATGCATTTTGGGTAAGGGATATTCAACTTGTGCCACTTCTCTCATGCTCCTCCAGAAGCAGAGGCCTCCTGGGCTGCTAGAGGATTTTCCGGTGTTTTTTTTTTTTTTTTTTTTTAGATGGAGTCTTGTTCTGTCGCCCAGGTGGGAGTGTGGTGGTGCAATCTGAACTCACTGCAAGCTCCACCTCCTGGGTTCAAACGATTCTCCTGCCTCGGCCTCCCGAGTAGATGGGATTACAGGCACCCGCCACTGCGTGTGGCTATTTTTTGTCTTTTTACAAAAGAGACATGGTTTCACCATATTGGTCAGGCTGGTCTCGAACTCTGGACCTCAGGTGATCCACTCACCACGGCCTCCCAAAGTTCTGGAATTACAGGCATGAGCCACCACGCCCAGCCTCCTGGAGGGTTTTCTGCCCAGAATGGGGAATGGTAGGAGATCCCTGGAGAACTCAGGACTCAGCTAGCTGCCTAGGATGGAGACATGAGCCCACACTTCCTTCTAGATTGCCCTGCCAGTCCACTCTGTCCCCGCTCCCCGTGGCAGCTAGAAACTCCTTTCCCAAATGCAAACCTAGGCCTGTCACTCCGCTGCTGAAGTCCTCCGGGGCTCCTGAGTAGTGTCCAGGATGGGACCCCAGCCCACACTGTAGGCTTCCCTCCAGCCAGTCTCCTCCAGCCACACCCATAGCTATAGTTCTGCTGTCAAGTCTGCGGCTTGCTTGGTTCTAGGCCTTTGAAAACACCATCACTTTTTCCTGAATTATCTTTTCCCATCCCATCTGCCTTTCCCTGGTAAAATCTTCCTTCAGGGTTGCTGGAGCCCTTCTGAGTCCTCTCCGTCACCCCCAGCCTCATTACTCACTTACTCCTCCCAGCTTCCACTGTGCTTTTATCTTTTATTTGTTCATTTACTAATTAATTCAACAGGCATTTATGGAGCACCTACTGCATATCAGGCACAGTGCTACCATTTGGGGCTCCAGCAGCAATTGGACGTACATAGTCTGGGTCTCTGCTTCAGACCTCCAATAACAATGCTCCCAGACCTCTGCAAACCACGATCTGCTCCACTGTAATTGTTTATGGATTCATGAGCTGTGCCCCCACCAGCCCACCAGCTCCTCAGATGCAGGGCTCTGAGTTATCCCGTTCTGTATTTTCAGTGCTTGGCCCTCAGGAGACACTCAGTAAATGCTTGTGGAACAAACACATGAAGACACCCTAGTCAAGGAGCAAGCTTGCAGGCTGCCTGCCGGGGATGCCCCGCCCTTGGCTGGCACCTTGCCTGAGGTGCCCCGTTCAGCCCACCTCATTAAAGAAAGGATTGTTTCCAATCTTGATGCGTGTCTGGTGCTGCTGGCCTGCGATGGACACCTTCACCACTGGTTTGATGTTGTTGCCCATGAGCTGTCGGGCTTCAAACACCTTCACTCGAACCTAAGGGGAGAACACATGAGGAGCTGATGTTGAAGACCTTGGCCCCGCCTTCCCCAGCTGGGACAAAATTGTTCTGATAAGAAAACATTCTAGGCCAGGTGCAGTGAGTGGCTCACGCCTATAATCCCAGCACTTTGGGAGGCCAAGGTGGGAGAATCGCTTGAGCCCAGGAGTTTGAGACCAGATTGACTGGGCAACATGGCAAAACCCCGTCTCTAAAAAAAATTAGCTGGGCGTGGTGGTGCATGCCTGTCTGTAATCCCAGCTACTTGGGAGGCTGAGGTGGGAGGATACCTGAGCCCAGAGGTCTAGACTGCAGTGAGCTGTGATTGTGCCACTGCACTCCAGCTTGGGCAACAGAGCAAGACTCCGTCTCAAATAAAAAGAAGAAAGAAAGAAAGAAAAGAAAGGAAGGAAGGAAGGAAGAGAAAGAAGAGAGAGAGGGAAAGGAAGGAAGGAAAGAAGGAAGGAAAAAAGGAAGGAAGGAAAAGAAAGGAAGAAAGGAAAGAAAAGAAAGAAAGGAGAGAAAGGAAAGAAGGAAGGAAGACGGCCGGGCGCGGTGGCTCAAGCCTCCCAGCACTTTGGGAGGCCGAGACGGGTGGATCACGAGGTCAGAAGATCGAGACCATCCTGGCTAATATAGTGAAACCCCGTCTCTACTAAAAATTACAAAAAACTAGCCAGGCGAGGTGGCGGGCGCCTGTAGTCCCAGCTACTCGGGAAGCTAAGGCAGGAGAACGGCGTGAACCCGGGAGGCGGAGCTTGCAGTGAGCTGAGATCCGGCACTGCACTCCAGCCTGGGAGACAGAGTGAGACTCCGTCTCAAAAAAAAAAAAAAAAAGAAGGAAGGAAGAAAGAAGAAAGAAAGAAAGAAGGAAGGAAGGAAGAAAGAAACAAAGAAAGAAAGAAATAAAGAAAAAAGAAAAGAAAAGAAAAGAAAAAAGAAAAAGAAAAGAAAAATATTCTCGGCCGGGCGCGGTGGCTCAAGCCTGTAATCCCAGCACTTTGGGAGGCCGAGACGGGCGGATCACGAGGTCAGGAGATCGAGACCATCCTGGCTAATGCGGTGAAACCCCGTCTCTACTAAAAATACGAAGAAAAACTAGCCGGGCGAGGTGGCGGGCGCCTGTAGTCCCAGCTACACGGGAGGCTGAGGCAGGAGAATGGTGTAAACCCGGGAGGCGGAGCTGGCAGTGAGCTGAGATCTGGTCACTGCACTCCAGCTGGGCGACAGAGCAAGACTCCGTCTCAAAAAAAAAAAAAAAAAAGAAAAAATATTCTCTCCCTACCACAGTGGAGAGAGACAATCCACTGGGAGAAGGCTAGGAGGCAATGGACTTGGAAAGGCTTGGAGAGACAGGCTTGGGTTATCAAGGCCTGGGAAGCCATTGTAAAAGGAATTGGATCTTGTGAGGAAGACACTGGGGCTTTTGAAGAAGGTGCTTGGCGTGATAAGAGTGACATCTTTGAAAGGCCATTTTGGTTGAAGAACGCACAGGAGAGAGCTAGAGGCTGGGGGTTCAGGAGAAGGCTTGTGACGTGGTCCAGGGAAGAGATGGTGGTGGCTCAGGCCAGGGAATGGAACTGGTGAGGGGGAAATGGGAGCAGCTGGGTGACGTTAAGAGCTAGGACTTGGCTGGGTGCAGGAAGACGAGTGGTCCAGGAGCTTCCCAGCCTCCTGGGCAAGGAGCAGGCTGGGGAGCAGGTAAAACTATGGCAGGAATGTTAGGCCACAGGCTAGAAGGTAGAGGGAAGTTGACAAGCCATGGGATGAGGGTTCCTGAAGCCACACAGAAATGTGGGCCTTCCCATAGGTCCCCTCAGATCAGATACTCCCCAGCCTCTCCTGTACAGTTAATTTAACTTTGCCTGTGCCCCACTTTGTTTTGTCAACAACCCGAGGACTCTGAGAGGGCAGGATCCCTGTCATCTGCGCTGCTTCCCCCGCAGGTACCAGGGCCTGCCAATGCACAGCCAGCCCTCCTACTGCCTCACTGGAGCCCTGTGGCTTCAGCTACAGGCAGAAGTTTCCAGAATGGCCACGGGAGGCACAGGGGATGTGGCAAGGATCTGAGGGCCTGAAGCTGGGTCCGAAGCTCTGCCCTTCTACCATGACCTTGCGGAGGGGTGAGGACGGCCTGGGAACATAGCAAGCAAGGGTGTCAGGTGGGTCACATGAACTTGCAACCTGGAGGGTCCTCACCTGAAAGTGCTGAGGCTTTGAGGACAGAGCCCTGTGCGCGGTAGAGCCAGGGACCATCAGTTTCTGCCTGGCCGCCTCTCTTGCCGTTATGCCCAGGAGGTCTTCAGTTCCTGGAGAGACACAGTCCAGGGTGGGCTGAGAGGCCTGGGGCCCAGGAGGTTTGAGGCATTTTTCCCCATTCCATCATTCTGTCCCCAGTGACCGTCTCCTGACTAAAAGCATGGCCAAGAGGCCCCAACAGGGACACATGTCCTCTGCAGAACATTACCATGGGCCCTCCACCCTCAGGAATTGTGGATTCCTGGACCTCGCTCCACACACTGGGGCTCCTGGAGATGACCATCCTCATCTCTCTGCAGCCCCTTGGAGACTTATGTCTTATATCTTATGGGTCTTATGTCTAGAGATGACAAATAGGCATATTGGGATGGCCTCAGCCAGATGTCTGGAGAGCTGGCATCTAGACCCTGTAGCTTCCAGGGACCCTAGCCCGGTCACATTCCTTCTGTAGGCCTCAAGGGTTAGGTTTTGAAGGTCCCCAAGAAGCCATCCGGCTGTGCATGAAGAAGGGCAGGGTAAGCCCTTAAGGGTAAGCTCCAGGGAAGGACATACCTGTCTTCTCAATATCCTGGTGGCTCCTGTGGGCCACCTGGAGGGTGACAGTACACTGCAAGACAAAGGCAGGCGAGCTGTAAGCCAGACCCCGCCATCCTAGGACACAGCACCCAAGCCCTGCACAGTCTGGCTGGGTTCACGCCTGGTCCTCCCGGTGGGGGCTGTGATGCTAGCCATGGGATGGGGCCACACCATGGGGATCTGCACAGTCTGGGTGGAGGGAGGTTATAAATGGTGAGGAGAGAGTGATGGGTTACCGTGGAGGGCATGTTTGTAGATTAAAGCAGCCACATGGTGGTGACGGTGGCAGAAAAGGATGCAGGAGAGTGGGGAGGAGAGGGAGAAGTGACGTGAGCCCAGAACACAGATGCTAGCAGCTCTTCCTCGACCCCAACATCTCATGAGCTCATGTGGGGCCCCTGCACACTCCTGCCTTCTAACTGAGCTCCTTCCTTTATGTGTTCCCATGACCCACCCAGCCTCCAGACTGTCACCAGGATGGCCCCCGAACACCCCAAGTGTCTAAATGATCAAAGTTAAGTCACAATTCACCAGCGTGGACCACAAGGCCCTTCACCTCTAGCCCTTGGTTGCCCACACAACCTCAGCTCTCCCACCTCCACCCCGCCCCGGGTGCCAACAGTGCAGCACACCTTCCCTCATCCTGCCTCCTGCTCCACCCACTTTATGCCCCTGCCTGGGCTGGTCTTCCACTCCTGTCCATTGGGAAAACTCATGCCTCTCCTTACAACTCAACTGACAGACTGAATGTGCCTTGGCTTACGATGGGATCACATCCTGATAAACTCATTGTAAGTCAACAATATCGTGTGTCCATCCATTGTAAGTCACAGACTGTCTCCATACAAATGGACAATGGTCAAACCACATATAAAATAAGACTCAGATCCACCATCTGCAGCAACCAGCCCAGGAAACCAACCTGTTATCTACAGTAACCAGCCCAGGAAGCCAGCCTGCTCCAAGTCAGACTTGTAGGAGGTCAGACTGCTATCTCTAGCAATAATCCAGGAAGCCAAACAATAACGATCAGCTCCAAATGGCCAGGCCTTGATTAATAACTGGCAGCTGCCTTAAATTTTGTCCCCACTTCCAACTTAGGACCAACCAGAGAGCACCAAACATGCCTCTCTAACCAATCACATGGGAGGCCCTGTTTCTAGCTAGCCCGCCTTGGGCTCCCCCGTAGCCTCTAATCAGGGCACATCTGCAGCCTTCCCTTCTTTCCACTGGGAAGCTCTCCCGCTCCCCTGGCTGCCTCTGAGTCTCTACCAAAACACAAATAATGATGAATGAGTCCCTTGCTAGCACAAGCTCTGAATAAACAGCCTTTGCTTGTTCTCATTTGGGTGGTCTTCCTACATTTCCGTATGTTTTAAACATCACCCCGTCTGTAAAGCTGTCCATGACCTCCTGAGACAAATTGTTCACTCCTTCCTGACCTCAGCCAGTGGCCTTGCTTAACTGAAGCTTGTCTCATGGGCGCTGGAGCGCCTGTCACTGTGAATGCAGCGTACTCCAACAGACCATGGGCTTCGGGCAATTTTGTACCACAGGGCCTAGCACAGTGGTTGACGCCCCACGGAAGGTGGTTAATTCATCTCAATAGATGGGTTGTGGTGGGGGCAGATGATGGCAAGGGGGGTGGTCAGGAGAGGAAGGCGGCGTGATGGGGCCCCCCCAGGCAGGAAGCACTCTTGTGGTATGGGCTGCTTCCCCAGCTGCCCCCATTCCTCCAGTCACCCTGCCTGGGCCTTCCGGGGCCTGACTCACATCTGTGGGCTTCATGGAATGGTTGAGCAGGGTCAGATCCTTCACAAAAAGGACCTCACTTGGTTGTTTCCACAATGGCTTGAGCAGGACTGTGGCCAGGCCAATGAAGCTGGGGGGATAAGGAGCAGGTGTGAGATCCCGCGCCAGGGGAAAGGCGTCCTCCTCTCTCCCGGGCAGGGCTTTAGCGAGAGACGGTTTCCTCTCAGGGCTGTGCTGTCCTCAGAGAGAGGCTGGAGAAGAATGCAGTGGGGCTAGGGATCCACGACAGGGCACAGGGCTCCTGGCTCTGGGAACTGTCTTGGGGCTCCTAGGCAGATAACAGTTGATTGGACCAGGGATGGACACCCGGCTAGAGCTGGGACAACAGGATTCTCTGTCCTAGGAATTTTGACCTGGGGTGCCACAGCCTCAGCCTCAGGGCATGTGAGTCTCAGCTGGGCACTAGATGAGGCTGTGATAAGAAGCTGGGGTTGGGCAGAGAGAAGCAGAAATTTGAGATACGTGGCTTCACACGGACAGAGCTGCTGCTGGGATCCCAAGTTCCTGTCCCAGCTGGTTTGCAATCTTGCCCTGGCTACCCTTTCAGTACCCACCCCTCTTTTTCTCTTTAGCTGGCTGCAGTGGGTTCTAGTCCTTCATGTGAGTGAGTTGTGGATTAGAGACAAGGGTCACATAACCTGCTGCTGTGTTGGTCAGGAGTTAGGCTCCTCCTGCCTCTCTCTGCCTCACCTTTCTTTCTTTTGTGAGCCCATGTCCTGAAGGGTGACTTGCAGGAAGGAGTCATTTTCCAGGGGGCGGTTCCAGAGGTGCCAGATTAGGGTCTGTGGGGGGCATAGAGAGGTCAGCATCCTTCCTCTGCCCTTCCCATCCCATGTTTCTAGGAAATGAGGAAAGATGTGGGGAACGGGCTGGCACTGCGTTTCTCTAAGACTGAGGAACCTCCCTCGTGTCTAATTTCCTCAGGAGATGGCGCTTGCTACCTTTCACCAAGCTGTGCACATCCCACTGGGCTTCTGTGACTTGAACTGCAGTATCACGGGCATGCTGGGAATTAAGGGTTTGGGGACTAGGAATGGGGTGAGGGGCAACATGGAGTGATGGCAGGTGAGAGGGAGTCATGCAAAGGGAGCCTTCACTCTGCTTCGGGCTTCTAGGAACGTCAAGATGGCCCAGCTGGACTAGTTGATAGGCCATGCCGTGGTCCATCCTCAGAGTCGGGGAGAAGTCCACGAACAGTTGTGGGCAGCTGTGGCCTCCCAGCCTTGTTGGGTCAGAGGCTATTACTCCCAGGCCCAGATGCCCAGCCTTGAGGAAAACTTGTGAGGCTGCAGGTCCTCTCCCTAGACCTCCGAGCACCTGCCTGGACCGCACCCTTGTGCCCTTGCTGTTGGGATTGTTATTTCCTTGTCTGGGCTTGCCCCGGTGTCTACCTCATTCCACACGGGATCATTCCCTTCCACCACACGAGTTCTTTTCTTCACATCTGCAAAGAAACCAAGGGGCGGGCATTGATGGTAGGAATTATTTCAATGTCTGGGTTGGAGTGGAGTAAAGAGAACTAGGACACTCTAAGAAAACTTCAAGTCAACACTGGCGGGTGTGAAATGGCATCACTTCTTTCTTTCTTGTGGGGGTTCAACATTTCTTGATTTTATCACTGTGCCAGATAATGCTATACGTTCATTTGATTTTCTTTCTTCGTTTCTCTTTTTCTTTTTTCTTTACTTTTGTGTGTGTGTGTGTGACACGAGGTCTCACTCTTGTCACTCAGGCTGGAGTACAGTGGCATGATCTGGGCTCAATGCAACCTCTGTCTCCCAGGCTCAAGCCATCCTCCCACCTCCCAAGTAGCCTGGACTACATACCACCACACCTGGCTAATTTTTGTATTTTTTGTAGAGACAGGGTTTTACCATGTCACCTAGGCTGGTCTCAAACTCCCGGACTCAAGCGATCTGCCTGCCTCAGCCTCCCAAATTGTTGGGATTACAGGTGAAAGCCACCGCGCCCGGGCCATTTCATTTTCTTCCAGAGTTTTCAGTGTCTTGCTGCTAAGTGGGGCTGTGTGACTCACTCTGGCCAATGGGATATGGATATGATATTTGCCACTGCCAGGTCTGGTTCTCAATTTCCATGAGATTCTTCATTCTCCTCTCTCCTCTCCCTATAGCTACCCTCGTGACCTGCTAACTTTGCAGCCACAAGGAGCACGTGGCTAGTCCCTAGACTACCATTTGTAGGAGCTACCCAGGAGAGCTGTCTGACCAGCACCATCCACGCAGGACTTGGTGTAAGCAAGAGGTAAACTTTCATTGTTAACCCACTGAAAATTAAGGTTTTATTTATTGACGGAGCAAATCCCAGTGTACCCTAACGAAGATATCCTGAAACATCCATAATGGGTAAAAGGCCCTCCAGGCAGTGGGAAGGGGAGCAGGTTGGTGGATGGCATATGAAGGAAGAGGCTGGGAAGGACAAAAGGATTACAAAGTGTCAAACATAAACATACAACCAGAAGAATCTGGTGGGTGAATCCAGGGTTCTGAGTTTTAGGCATCTTTGTGGGAGATATTTCTGGAATGAGAAAGATGGTGCCCATGAGTTGGTGGGGAAGATGGCTCAGACACAGAGAAGAACTAGCAGTCCCTCGCCTGGCTAACTGGAAAATTAGTCAAGCAGGGCAAATACATCCTGAACTCGCTCTGCCCCTCTTGAAACCTGCAGACTGAGGACATCAGCATGCATGACCCTGTGAGCCTCTGAATGTTCAATCTCTGAATACTGCTGTGTTCAACAAGCCTAGTTTCACAGAACAACAGCATAAAATAAAATAAAGAAATGCCATTATTTGCTCACATCTCCTGTAGGAACTACTGTGTCCTCTTTTCTCTTGGGCCCGGTTTTCTCCCTACCAACAGTCCCTGTAAAATCTATTTGCCTGTACCCACCGCCCTGTATCTCCACCTACATACTTTCACCCTTTTTTCTTTTTTCTTTCTTTCTTTCGAGATGGCACTTCTTGATCTGCTGGCCAGGCTGGAGTGCAGTGGTGCGATCTTGGCTCACTGCAACCTCCGCCTCCCAGGTTCAAGCGATTCTCCTGCCTCAGTCTCTCAAGTAGCTGGGATTACAGGCACCTGCCACCACGCCCAGCTAGTTTTTACATTTTGATAGAGACAGGGTTTCACCGTGTGGACCAGGCTTGTCTTGAACTCCTGACCTCCAGTGATCTGCCCATCTCAGCCTCCCAAAGTGCTGGGATTACAGCTGTGAGCCACCATGCCCCACCCTTTCACCCTTTTTTTCTTTCCTTTTAGCTGCCAGATCTTTGGTATCTAAATATACCTAACATCTCTCATTTTCTCTCAGAAATTCTTTCATCCCTTTCTTTCCCTCCTTCTTGGGGTTCTGTTCTCTTAACTAAAAAAAAAAAAAAAAAAAAAAAGGAGATAATAAAACTTGCTTCATCTACCTCTGGAATTGCCGTGAGGAGCAGGCATCATTGTACATATGAAAAGGCTTTGTCAGCTGGGTGCCATGGCTCACACCTGTAATCTCAGCACTTTGGGAGGCCCAGGTGGGTGGATCCCTGAGGTCAGGAGTTCGAGACCAGCCTGACCAATATGGTGAAACCCTGTCTCCACTAAAATGACAAAAATTAGCCGGGTGTGGTGGCATGCACCTGTAGTCCCAGCTACTTCGGAGGCTGAGGCAGGGGAATTGCTTGAACCTGGGAGGCAGAGGTTGCAGTGAGCCAAGATCACACAACTGCACTCTAGCCTGGGTGACAGACTGACAGTCCGTCTCAAAATAAATAAATAAATAAATGCTTTGTCAGTTGTAAAGCTCATGCAAACGGAACTAATATGATCAAGCAGTTATTACTAGAACTTATACTAAGGGCTATACACATATTATCTTTTTAACCCCCCACATCAATCTGAGGAAGCAGGGACTTTCTCTTTAAACCCTAGTTTACGGCACAGCTCTAGGTCATGGAGGAAGGTCCAGAAGCACTAGTCCTCTCTTTTTTCCATACCCATTCCCTAGCAAAAGTAGGAGGCAGAGAAGTCATAATCAAATGATAGCAATAAGTTTTGAGAGAGCTGGACAACGTCTACTTCACTTTGCGTTATACAGGGCATCTTTTACGTAGTAGGGTGCCCTACACCTCTTTTTTCACTGAATGCATGTTGCCTCTGGGGGCTTCTCTCTCCCATGTGGACCCAGGGAGGCTCTCACCTCTGAAGTCGATGGACATGCAGGGCCTGGGTAGTGGAGCTAGCGGTGGGTCAATCTTGGCCGACTGCACAACAAGCCGCAGCATCTCGGACACCTACTTTCTTCCCTCCTTCCCACCGCAGTGCCACAGCTTCCTTTTTGGAGCTCCTCTGTCCAAGGCTCTTCCCAGGGATCCTGGGGTGAGTGGAGCCCCACTTCCTGTCTGTTGCTTGGCAACAGAGAGGATGTCACAAAGGTGGGCGGTTCTTGGTTCTGGCCAGGAATTAATGGGAAAGAGAGGCGGGAGGAGGAACAGTATGGGTGTCACCTAGTATAGGTGACTGGGCCTGTAGAAACAAAACCATCTGGCTGCTTTCACCTCCTCTTTTCTCTTTACTCCTGTTCTGCTTTTTTTTTTTGATATGGAGTCTTGCTCTTGTTGCCCAGGCTGGAGTGCAATGGTGCGATTTCGGCTCACCACAACCTCTGCCTCCCGAGTTCAAGCGATTCTCCTGCCTCAGCCTCCCAAGTAGCTGGGATTACAGGCATACGCCACCACGCCCAGCTAATTTTGTATTTTTAGTAGAGATGGGGTTTCTCCTTGTTGGTCAGGTTGGTCTGGAACTCCCGAACTCAGGTGATCTGCCCGCCTCGGCCTCCCAAAGTGCTGGGATTACAGGTGTGAGCCACCAAGTCTGGCTTTTTTTTTTTTCCCACCCCACACCTGCCCTCCTTGCTGTCCTTTTGATTTCAAGGTCAGACGTAAGGTTGATGTTTTCTCCTTGTATAAGCAAGTTGTCTGGAGTGAATCATTGCCAAAGTCACACAATTTAGATGAGAAAATAAGAAAACAGTGAAGCGACCTGAAAAAAGGGATAGGAAAATCAAGGACTATTTCTGTGAGGTCTCAGAGAAAGTTCTTCCTAACGTGGAAGCCTCCTTTTTACTAAGAAAAACCTAAGTTTAGATATGAGACCCTCTTTGACAAAAGGAAATTAGCTTTTGAATTAATGAGCTCCTACAGAAGGTCGAAGAAGCCCATGCGGTTTTGAAGTGGCTGTCTTTATGGCTGTCAGAGCCTCTGAGCATTAAGGTGGAGCTGGGGCATTTACTCTTATTCCCCACAGCAAGGTTTTTTAGGCTTTAGGGTTGAACGTTGTATAAATTACATCTTATTCAATAGTTAGAATGAAAAGTAATGAATATCTAAAAGCTGGGAGCAGTGGCTCACGCCTGTAATCCCAGCACTTCGGGAGGCCGAGGCGGGTGGATCACGAGGTCAGGAGATGGAGACCATCCTGGCTAACACAGTGAAACCCTGTCTCTCCTAAAAATACAAAAAAATTATCCGGGCATGGTGGCACACGCCTGTGGTCTCAGCTACTCGGGAGGCTGAGGCAGGAGAATCGCTTGAACCCTGGAGGCGGAGGTTGCAGTGAGCCGAGATCACGCCACTGCACTCCAGCCTGGCCGACAGAGAGAGACCCCATCTCAACAACAACAACAACAACAACAACAACAAAACAAAACAAAACAAAAAATCAAACTCATCAATAAGCAAATAAACGGGATAGGATACCATTTATCACCTCTTAAATTGGCAAAGAATGAAACAAAATGATAAACACAGTGTGCTGAGGAAGGGGCAGAGAAAAGATACAAATTTGTTTATAGTGGGAATGGAAATATAAGTAGAGAAACAGCAGAACCCTGGCCCCAAACAAGCGCCAGGAGACAAAGTTAAGGGTAGGGAGAGGTGGGGCAGGGGCTGCTCTATTTGTGATAATTTCTATGGCATTAAGCTTCATATTTCTAAACAGCACATTTAAATAGCATTCCTTGATTTTTTTCAAATCTGTGAGGCATTTTCCCAGTTTTATTGTTTTTCCCGGGGGCTCTACCTCCTGGTCTTCTCTTCTCCCCCAGCCGAGACTGGTGGTCCCCAGTCATGCAGCACAGCTATTGTCCTGGGATACTCTTTGCCATCACCTTCAGAATTCCTCATCTGCTTCTTATATTAGACCCTGCTTCCCCGATTCTATGCCTTCCGTTTTCTCACTTTACCCTCTCATCTTTGTGGAACACAGCTTTGAGTAGCTTTGTGAATGTTTCGAGTGTCTGCATGTCTGTACATATCTTTTTCTTTTTTTTTTGAGACAGAGTCTTGCTCTGTTACTCAGGCTGGAGTGCAATGGCACGATCTCGGCTCACCGATCTCTGCCTCTGGGGTTTAAGTGATTCTCCTACCTCAGCCTCCCGAGTAGCTGGGATTACAGGCATGGGCCACCACACGTGGCTAATTTTTGTATTTTTAGTAGAGACAGGGTTTTGCCATGTTGGCCAGGCTGGTCTTGAACTCCTGAACTTGTGATCCATCTGCCTCAGCCTCCCAAAGTGCTGGGATTACAGACGTGAGCCACCACACCTGGCCATTTTTTAAAAATTTAATTAATTAATTATTTTTTAAAAATAGAAATGAAGTCTCACTGTTCTGTGCAGGCTAGTCTTGAACTCTTGGGCTCAAGCGATCCTCCCACCTTGGCCTCCCAACATGCTAGGGGATTATAGGCATGAGCCACAGCTCCCGGGTGAGATTTATCATCTTGAACCATGACTCTCACTCTCTTATCTTATGTCGCTTGATGTCCTGTTGTCAGTCAGTCAACCAAATAACCAATTATTGATCAGTCATCACTTGAACAATTACCTATGTCCTGGGCTCTATGTTCTCTGGAGGATACAAAGGTTAATTTCCCTGACTTTGAGGATCTACTGTCTCTACACAAAAACACATAGGAAAGTTAACCACACAAAGCGATCTAGGGTCAGTAACAAAATTCTATTTTTTTTTTTTTGAGACATGGTCTCACTCCGTCGTCCAGGCTAGAGTTCCGTGGCGCGACCATGGCTCATGGCAGCCTGGACCTCCCAGACTCAAGTGATCCTCCCACCTCAGCCTCCCGAGTAGCTGGGACTACAGGCATACACCACTATCACACATGCCTAATTTCTAAAATTTTTTGTAGATACAGAGGTCTCATCATATTGGCCAGGCTCATCTCAAACTCCTGAGCTCAAGAGATCCTCCCGCTTACGCCTCCCAAAGCGCTGGGATTACAGGTGTGAGCCACACAGGTAAATTCTTAACGAGTAAATTCAGGGGGCTGCCCTGGTGGAGGTGGACAGTTGGGTGCTCGACCGCCCCCAGGGCACAAAGGACCAACACGATGGGGGCGGCGAGAACTGGGGCCGTAGAAGCCAGCCTAGTCCTCCGCCCTCGCTTTCCCTACTGAAAATGCGCGAGGGGGAAACTCCAGCCCAGGTGCTGACTTTCTGCTTCGGACACGCTCTCGCGCTCTCGGCGCTCCTCTTCCGGACTGGAGCTTCATCCGTTCCGGGCTTTGCCGCTCACCGCCTCTCCCTTTTCAGGCCGTGAGCCGCTTCCGCGTTTTACTCGGTGCCGGCAGCGCCGGGGCGCGGAGGCGTTGACGCGCACGCGCTTAGGGATCTGGCCCGGGCCGAGCGCGCGGCCGTAAGACCGCGGGTGAGAGCTGCGTTGGCTTCCAGGGGAGTGGCGGGCCGTGGGGATCGCGGCCCTGGTTGGGACGGCCGGGGGTCTCGGCGAGGGCTTCAGGGCTCCCGGGGCATGCGGGGACCCGGGCTAGGGCCGACTGCCGGGGCTGGTCGGGCGGGTTGGGCCGGGGGCGGGCGGGGGCCGTGTCTGGGCCTCCGTGACGCGGACGCCGAGCCGTGCCCCAGGGAGCGGGCGGCGGGCGGCGGGAGGCGGGCGGCGGGCTGGGGCCAGGAGGCTCCTCCTCGTCGCGAACTCTGGATGACCTTGGCCAAGTCGATTCAGTTCCCCGAGCTGGCGACCTCGTCTGTAAAAAGCGAGTCATGGCCCTGTCTCCTAGATGGAGGCTCAGTGGCGGGAACGCCTGCGGGGCAGCCGGGGGTCCTGGGCGGTTTGCTGGGGACACCTCGCCGGGGGTGAGGGTGAAAGGGCTTCCACGGGGACCATTTTGTCACAGGCTTTGTGGGGGGAGCTCTCATTTTTATATCAACTCTGGAATATTACGAAGTACGGACAGAACTTTTGTTTCATGCAATAAGAGGGACTTGAAGGAAATGGAGCCCCAGCTGGGATTGGCTTATTTGAGGCCCGCGTTGCCCTGCCCTTTAGGGGTGCCCACGCCCTTGCTGCGGACCCGGCTCTGTTCGCATTGTCGGTAGAGGATGATGTGAAGCGACAGAGATGCTTAGCTTTCCACGAACTCGTGTTTGTGATTTCCCGTTTGCCAGAACTCTTCCTGCCCACCTAGGAAGTTGTGCTGGCCAAGCAAGTTTAGTGTCTGTCCGCGCCAGGTCTTTCTGAACCTCGGGGTCGGTGAGCTCTCCCGTTAGCGAATTTCAGTTCGCTGGAGGTTGAGTATGGGACAACTCGCGGCACCTGTTTTTTTTTCTTTTTTTTCTTTTTCTTTTTTTGGTGTTGGTGTGGGATTCCACGAACCCTCCCCACCAGAGGTCTGCTGTGACATGGATACTCAACAGGAATGATAGTAGGTTACAAAAGTAAGCATGTTAGATGGTGTAGATTGGGAGAAATTGAGACTATTGGAATTGACCTAAACTGAAACTTCTCACTGCAGGTGACTAGCATGCAGATACCCTTGCTCTGACTTTCTGCCCCGCCACTGACATGGCCCACCGGGGTGGGGACAGGGACTTCCAGACTTCAGCTCGACGCATGGGCACCTCGCTGCTCTTCCAGCTTTCAGTACACGAACGGGAGCTGGACCTGGTTTTTCTGGATCATAGCTATGCCAAGCCTTGGAGTGCCCACCCAGATGCCAGTAGTGCCCGCCCCACCCGCATGCTCTTTGTCACTCCCCGGCGGCAGCACGAAAGTACCATGTGAGTTTGGGCTTCTAAGGGCTGCTGCTGCCATCACTGGGCAGTGATCAGATGGGAATTTAGAGAGGATTTTCTCAGGATTGACTGGGGGAGATTGTATGAGGCATTTGGATGTTAAATTCAGGCATCTCTTAAGCAGTATAAGGATAGCAGGCTTGAATGTGGATATCTCTATGAGACAGCTGACAAGAATTAGGAAATCATGATGTGCAAATGAAAAGCAGACAACCTATTCCACTTAGATAATAGGATGTGTGGAAAGGGGAAAATCGCAGAGGGTTATTTAACTGGTGAAGAAAAAGACTGAAAAGTTGATTTTAAAAGATTACCACACAGGATAGACTCCTTATCACATTAGTCCAGTGCTCTGGGTTACTTGACAGTGGCAACAATAGCCTTTTTATAGTAATGCATTTTGCTTTTCTTGGCTTCACACAGGAAGGTTAGAAGCCAGTTCCCAAGACATTGCTTTTTCTCTTTCCTTGTTACAGAGCTGCTATCCATGGGTTAATCTAAATCCTTCTTATGTCTAATGATATTTTCACCCAGCCTATGTTATAGGGTAACGAAGTTTCATAAACTGACTACCTGATGTGTGATACAGTTACATTTGGTCTAAATAAACCTGTTTGCCAATTCTTTTGCACTTCAAGGCACTCTAATTATATTTCAAGATGTGTTGATATATTCTGTTATGGTGATCAAAGGAGGACTTTTGGAGAAGAGTTTTTTGTTTGTTTTTAATCTGACCTAATGTTTAATCTTTCCTTAAGCACTGGTTTCAATTTTGTGGGGGGTTAGAGCCCTTGTAGAGGCTTCTTTAGAGCCCCCCCTCCCAGAATTGAGCCTTAATGACCTGATGAGTTAGAGATATCAGGATGTGTGTATGTGGTTTTTTTTTTTTTTTTTGAGACAGAGTCTTGCTCTGTTGCCCAGGCTGGAGTGCAGTGGGCAACTCCAGCTCACTGCAACCTCCACCTCCTGGGTTCAAGCGATTCTCCTGCCTCAGCCTCCTGAGTAGCTGGGACTACAGGCATGTGCCACCATGCCTGGCTACTTTTTGTAGTTTTAGTAGAGATGGGGTTTAACCCACCATGTTAGCCAGGCTGGTCTCGAACTCCTGACCTCAGGCAGTCCACCCGCCTTGGCCTCCCAAAGTGCTGGGATTACAGGCATGAGCCACCGCCCCTGACCCACTGTGTGTGTTTTAAACATGTGCAGAATAGTGTTTTTTATTTCATTTCCCAATGACTTTATAATTTTGTTGCCTTTTTTTGGTTGTACAGGAGATAAAATCTGTAACTTTAGGCAATAATTTAGCATAATCCTGATGCCTCTGGCCTAGGACGTAACTGAAAAGCTCCTTTAAATAGTAGTTGAAGTCTTTTCCTTTTTTGCTGCATATTAGCTTCTTGCTGACATTAAAACTCCTGTGGCCACATCTCATGACATTTTCTTAAAGTGAGATTCTGTGGACTTGGTTCTTTTGGTACTTAGGAAATTGTTTCCTTTTATAATCTCTGTCTCCAAATATAGACCCTGAAAGTGAGAATTTGGCATGCTTTAAGAACTCTTTTAGGCTAGTGTGGCCAGAATATAATAGCAGTAGGGGTATAAGTGGGAGGTAGGGAGAAGTTGGCAGAGGTTACCTCGTGAAGGAATTTGATTCTAAGAGTGGTGAGAAGCCATTGAAGGATCTTAAGGTAGAGATTCAATATATACTTTAAAAAGATCATTTTGGATTTTTTGTTGAGTATGTTGTAGTGCAGGAGTAGAACTTACAGGACCAGCTGCAGGCTGCCATTGCAATGGACTGAGATGGGCCAGAAATCATGGTATCTTGTATCGGGCAGGAACAGTACAAATGGAGAAATACAGATGGCTTTGAGATGTATTTCATAGGTAGAGTGAATAGGTTAATAGGATCTGCTATAGTGAATTGGAAAGAAGAGCAAGAACCAGGGTTAAAGGAAAAGGTGAAATTAGGATGACAGATTTCTGGCTTGAGCAGTTGGGTGGTGCCATGAGTTAGGGAAAACTGGGGGAGGATAGGTTTATGATGGTGAAATCAAGAGTTCTCTTTTGGGTACACGTATCCAAGTACCTAGCTCAATGTCTGGCCTAGAGAAGGTTATCAGCTCTTTTGCCCACCACCAAATCTAGCTGCACGTGATTTCATTTCGTTTCATAATGATGTAATTATTTCAGTCATTGGAAATGGATGCAGTAAGGTCACTGAGGTCAAAAAGTTAACATAAAGTTTGGCAGATAGCCACTAGACCAGTTTGTTTGGCATAGTATTTGGGGTGACAAAGTTGGTGCAATATATCATAAAGTGGGAAGGACCCTTGGGGCACTAATATTTCTTTTTTTCTTTCTTTCTTTTTTTGTTTTTTTTGAGTCGGAGTCTCACTCTCTTGCCCAGGCTGGAGTGCAATGGCACAATCTTGGCTCACTGCAACCTCCGCCCCCCAAGTTCAAGCAGTTCTCCTGCCTCAGCCTCCCAGGTAGCTGGGATTATAGGCACCCGCCACCATGCCTGGCTAATTTTTGTATTTTTAGTAGAGATGGAGTTTCACCATGTTGGTCAGGCTCGTCTTGAACTCCTTACTTTAAGCAATTCACCTGCCTTGGCCTCCCAAAGTGCTGGAATTACAGGCATGAGCCACCATGCCTGGCTGGATTTCATTTTAAAATATGAAAGGCCTTTAGATGTTCATTTATATTTGTTTCTGTTCTAGGCTCTGTACAAAATGAGCTAAATAGCTAAGGTATGTACATTCCAGGTCATCTGTCTTAGATAATCACACAGAAGGAAATCTTAGACTTTACAGCATATATTAATCACTACCAGTTGACTTGCTATTGAAAGGGAAAGTTTGTATGAATTTAAAACCCTAGACCAGCACTGTTTAACAGAACTCTCTGTAATAATAGGAATATTCTATACCTGGGATATCCAGTGTGGTAACTGCCACCACATGTATCTGTTGAACACTTGAAATGTGGCTAATGTTGCTGCGGAACTGAATTTTTTATTTTTTCATATTTTTGAGATGGAGTCTTGCTCTGTCACCCAGGCTGCAGTGTAGTGGTGCGATCTTGGCTCACTGTAACCTCTGCCCCCTGGGTTCAAGCAATTCTCCTGCCACAGTCTCCCAAGTACCTGGGACTACAGGTGCTTGCTGCCACGCCCAGCTAATTTTTTGTATTTAGTAGAGATGGGGTTTCACCATGTTGCCCAGGCTGGTTGCAAAGTCCTGAGCTCAGACAATCCACATGCCTCTGCCTCCCAGAGTGCTAGGATTACAGGTGTGAGCCACCGTGCCTGGCCTTTTTTTTTTTTTTTTTTTGAGACGGAGTCTCACTGTGTTGCCCAGGCTGGAGTGCAGTGGTGCGATCTCGGCTCACTGCAACCTCTGCCTCCTGGATTCACACCATTCTTCTGCCTCAGCCTCCCAAGTAGCTGGGACTACAGGCACGTGCCACTATACCCAGCTAATTTTTGTATTTTTAGTAGAGATGGGGTTCTACCGTGTTGGCCAAGCTGGTCTCGAACTCCTGACCTCAGGTGATCCACCCGCCTTGGCCTCCCAAAAAGTTGGGATTACAGGCGCAAGCCACTGTGCCCAGCCTGAATATTTAATTCTATTTAAATTTTTTTTTTTTTTTTTTTTTGGGAGGGGCTGAGGTTTCTGTCAGCCAGACTGGAGTGAGTGCAGTGGTGTGATCTTGGCTCATTGCAACCTCCGCCTCCCAGGCTCGGTTGATCCTCCCATGTCAGCCTCCCATGTAGCTGGGACCACAAGCTAATTTCTGTATTTTTAGTGGAGACAGGGTTTCACCATGTTACCCACACTGTTGAATTTGTAGGCTCAAGCGTTCTGACCACCTTGGCCTCCCAAAGTGCTGGGATTACAAGCCTGAGCCTTTGTGCCCAGTAATTTCTTTTTTTTTTTTTTTGAGACAGAGTGTCACTCTGTTGCCCTGGCTGGAGTGTAATGGCGTAATGTCACTGCAAGCTCCACCTCCTGAGTTCACACCATTCTCCTGCCCCAGTGTCCCGAGTAGCTGGGACTACAGGTGCCTGCCACCACACCTGGCTAATTTTTTATATTTTTAGTAGAGATGGGGTTTCACTGTGTTAGCCAGGATGGTCTCGATCTGACCTCGTGATCCGCCTGCCTCAATTTAAGTAGTCATGTATAGCTTATAACTACTGTATTGGACAGTATGTAGGCAATCAACTTGTTAGCCACTTTTCTCCATTTCTGCTGTTCTTGTCCCTCAACAAGCTATCATGATTTCTGGCCTATCTCAGTCAACTGCAGTGGCTGCCTCGCTGGTCTTCTAAATTCCGCTCCTGAGCTATAGCCTACTAAACAAAAATTGAAAGTGATCTTTTAAAATACTAGTTTGAGGCCGGGCGTGGTGGCTCAAGCCTGTAATCCCAGCACTTTGGGAGGCTGAGACGGGCGGATCACGAGGTCAGGAGATCGAGACCATCCTGGCTAATATGGTGAAACCCCGTCTCTACTAAAAATACAAAAAATAGCCGGGCGAGTGGCGGGCGCCTGTAGTCCCAGCTACTTGGGAGGCTGAGGCAGGAGAATGGCGGAAACCCAGGAGGCGGAGCTGCAGTGAGCTGAGATCCGGCCACTGCACTCCAGTCCGGGCGACAGAGCGAGACTCCGCCTCAAAAAAAAAAAAAAAAAAAAAAAAAAAAAAAAAAAAAAAAAAAAAATACAAAAAATTAGCCAGGCGTGGTGGCAGACACCTGTAGTCCCAGCTACTTGGGAGGTGAGGCAGGAGAATGGCATGAACTCAGGAGGCGGAGCTTGCAGTGAGCTGCTACTGCGCTCTAGCCTGGGTGACAGAGCGAGACTCTGTCTCAAAAAAAAAAAATTAGTTTGAGTCAAATCAACTTGCTTGTGGAATATATTGTCCTTTTTTTTTTTTGAGACTGGGTTTTGCTCTGTCACCCAGACTAGAGTGCAGTGACATGATCATAGCTGACTGTAGCCTCAGCCTCCTGGGCTCACGCAAGCCATCCTCCCACCTCAGCTTCCTGAGTAGCTGGGACTGCAGGCACACACCACCATGCCTGTCTAATTTTTGTGTTTGTTGTAGAGACGGGGTTTTGCCATGTTGCCAAACTGGTCTTGAACTCTTGGGCTTAAGCAATCCTGCTTCAGCCTCCCAAAGTGCTGGGATTACAAGTATGAATCACTGTGCCTAGCTATATTTGTCATTTATTTATTTATTTTTTGAGACCAGCTCACTCCTGGGCTTAAGTGATCCTCCTGCTTCAGCCTCCCAAAGTGCTGGGATTACAGGTGTGAATCGCTGTGCCTGGCCGTATTTATCATTTATTTATTTATTTATTTTTGAGACCAGGTGTTGCTCTGTCACCCAGGCTGGAGTGCAGTGATGCAATCATGGCTCACTGCAGCCTTGACTTCCCAGGTGCCAACAGTCCTCCCACCTTAGCCTCCTTAGTGCTGGGATCACAGGCATGTGCCACATGCCCAGCTAATTTTTGTATTTTTGGTAGAGACAGGGTTTCCTCATGTTGCCCAGGCTGGTCTCGAACTCCTGAGTTCAAGCGATCCACCTGCCCCGGCTTCCCAAAGTGATGGTATTACAGGTGTGAGCCACTGCACCTGGCCCATATTTATCTTTAAAAAAAAAAAGATGTTTATCACTTTTTATATAGACTCATTGAAAAAATGACTTTGTGTTCTTCCAGTACATACCATCGTGTCTGAGAAGGCAGAGATCTAGACAAGTGTGGGAAAGATGACTTTGGATCAAAATTTTCTAGTGAATATAATGTGCTTATACGTAATTTAAAGCTGACTGTATTAAAGATACATTTTTTGTCAACCAGATGATTGTTAAATACCTGTGAAGTATGTGTGGCCCGGTCCTATTTCCTCACCTGTTTACAGTGAATCAGACGTCCCAATAGATGTGGAGACGGTCATGTCAACGCCTATGCCACTCTATGACAATCAGAAGGCACGCAGCGTGATGAATGAGTGTGAACGGCATGTCATCTTTGCCAGGACTGATGCAGATGCCCCTCCTCCACCAGAGGACTGGGAGGAGCATGTCAACAGGTAGGCTGCTCATCAGGAGGATGGTCACTGCCCTGTAATTATTTCGTATCATCTTCATTGAAATAACACTTATTAGGACCTTATTTCATTTGCAGCAACACAAGTCAGAGTGTTCTCCAAAGTCTCACATTATAACTCTCAGTTCACCATGCTGTGTGTGAGCTTCTTGAGAGCAGGGCTTACATCTCAGCCATCTTTGCATACTTCCCACTAGGACGTTGTCTGGCACACAGTAGGTATATAATGTTTGTTGGATAAATAAGTAAATTAAATTTGATAGATGTGATTAGCTCTGTAGTAGCTTCTGTTGTATAAGTTATGATATAGGGGTTACCCAAACTACAAAAAAATGAAATGTACATTTGTAAGGTATTGTTTTTAAATGGTTTATAACTAGGATGATGAAAGTTTGAAGTCGCATGAAAAGCTAACAGATGTTTGAGTGGCTTTTAAAAATAGATTTGCAGGCTATGGAGGGCACACTGAAGCCTGTTTTCATGAGTATATTGGCTAGTTTTGTTCCCAAGCTTTCTACTGCCCCAGGGGACTCAGTACTCCTCTCCTGGTCATTCGTCCCTGTTCATTTGGTAAACATTTACCTAATCACATAACATCTTTTTGGGAATATTTATATGCCATACAATTCAGCTATTTAATGTGTACAGTCATTGGTTTTTAGTATAGTCAGAGTTGTATATTCATCACCACTATCAATTTGATAAACATTTTCATCATCCCAGAAAGAAACCTCATACCTATCAACAGTCACTCCCCATTTCCTCCTGGCTTCTCTGGTCCCTAGAAAGCACTAATTGGCCTTTGTCTCTATAGATTTGCCTATTCTGAACGTCTCATGTAAACGGAATCATGCAATATGTGGTCTTTTCCTACTGGCTTTTTTTACCCCACATAATATTTTCAAGGTTCAGCCATGTGGTTGTATGTATCACCACTTCATTCTTTTTATTGCCAAATGATATTACATTGTATGGATAGCCCACATTTTACTTATTAATTAATCAGTTGATGGATATTTAGGTTATTTTCATTTTTTGGCAATTGTGAATAATGCTGTTATGAACATTTGCATACAAGTTTTTGTGTGGATCTAAGTTTTTAATTCTCTTAGCTATAGACCTGGGAGTGGACTTGTTGGGTCATATGATACCTCTGTATTTAACTTTTGAGGAATTGCCAGACTATTTTCCAAATTGGCTGTACCATTTTACATTTCTGCCAGCAGTGTATGAGGATTCTAGTTTCTCCACATCCTTGCCAACACTTAGTAATTTTCTTCTTTTTAAAAAAAATTACAACTATTCTACTGGGTATACAGTGGCATCTCATTGTGGTTTCAACTTATATTTTGTTGATGGCTTTTTGTCTGTGTATCCATATATCTACTATATGTAAGGAAATGTTACTTTTTTTTTTTTTTTTTTTAATTGAGACAGAGTCTCGCTCTGTCGCCCAGGCTGGAGTGCAGTGGCCAGATCTCAGCTCACTGCAAGCTCCGCCTCCCGGATTTACGCCATTCTCCTGCCTCAGCCTCCTGAGTAGCTGGGACTACAGGCGCCGGCCACCTCGCCCGGCTAGTTTTTTGTATTTTTTTAGTAGAGACGAGGTTTCACCATGTTCGCCAGGATGGTCTCCATCTCCTGACATCGTGATCCGCCCGTCTCGGCCTCCCAAAGTGCTGGGATTACAGTCTTGAGCCACCACGCCCGGCTGAAATGTTACTTCTTATATCAGGAGTTGGTAGGTGGTAACTTTCCACAATTTCAGAGAACCCTTATTTTCTAATATAGAGAGAGAAAGAGGAGTAGAAAGTTTGAGGTAATTGACATGATTACTGAAGCTGGTTGGAAGTTGGAAATGAGACTGAACAGGTGTGCTTGTGTGATCAAAACAGCAGCTGTTGAGGGAGGAGCAGTTCTGCACCTTGGTTGAAAAAAGCTTGTGAAGAACATGGTTAGGGTCTTGCATTGGAATTAATTTAGTGCCTTAAGAAGCTCTTTTCTCACACCTGTAATCCCAGCACTTTGAGAGGCTGAGGCGGGTGGATCGTCTGAGGTTGGGAGTTCAAAACCAGCCTGACCAACATGGACAAACTCTGTCTCTGCTAAAAATACAAAATTAGCCGGGTGTGGTGGCGCGTCATGCCTGTAATACCAGCTACTTGGGAGGCTGAGGCAGGAGAATTGCTTGAACCTGGGAGGCGGAGGTTGTGGTGAGCTGAGATCACGCCATTGCATTCTAGCCTGGGCAGCAAGAGTGAAGCACCGTCTCAAAAAAAAAAAACTCTTTTGAGCTTCAGATAAAGAAGAAAACTAAACTGCTATGAATGAAGATCAACTACTGGAATATTGCTAGAGTCAGTATATTCAGCAAAAGGATTTATCAGTTTTTACAGTTAATAATAAAAATAACGATGGTAATAACAAAAAGGAGCCAGCATTTCTTGAGTGTTTTCTAGGTCCCACACATTGTATCAGGCTCTTCAAATGCATTGTCTGTTAATCTTCCCAATGGCTCTTGGAGGTATAACCCCCTTCATCTCTGCTTAACAGGATGAAGAAACTGAGCTCAGAGTGTTTCAGAAACCTTAATTAGGAAGTGATGAAGAAGGAGTTTGTTCAAACCAAGCAGTCTGACTCCAGAACCCAGTGTTCTCAACTACCATACCCTCTGCCTTCATTAAGGGCAGTAAGAAGAGATTAAGACCAGTTAGTGGTGGCTGAACAAGGTGGCCTTGTATGGTTATGTATCCCTTTGTGGTATTTTCCACTACCTTGTCCTTTGCAATTTCGGAAAGTACATAGGAGAACTGTGTGAATTTTTTTTTTTTTTTTTGTCGTCAGTTCATCCATGGTTATGATTAAGAGGTTTTTGTGGACAATTCATACTTATCAAAAGTCATTAGAGACTTAATAATACTATAAATACCAGGTTTTTTTTTTTTTTTGAGGCAGAGTCTCACTCTGTCACCCAGACTGCAGTGCGGTGGCACGCTCTCAGCTCACTGCAGGCCTCAGCCTCCAGGACTCAGGTGATTCTCCCAGGTGGGAACCTTAGCCTCCCAAGTAGCTGGGACTACAGGAGTATATCACCATTTCTGGCTAATTTTTGTAGTTTTTGTAGAGATTGGGTTTCGCCATCTTGCCTAGGCTGGTCTCAAACTCCTGGCTCAGGTGATCTGCCCACCTTGGCCTCCCAAAGTGCTGGGATTATAGGTGTGAGCCACTGCACTTGGCTGAGTTTCTTAATTTATAAGGAGAGATATAACTGCAAAGCATAAGAGATGCTGGGGTGGTCTGGCCAGAGTGTCTGTTCTCAGCAGGAAAGTCTGAAAAACCATTTTATTTCAGAAGTGAATAGATTAAGTGGAGAGTCTACACAGGAGGCACAGCAGAGTAGCTGGAAGTACACATCTTTCCTCTAGGCAAGGTGGGTCCACAGAGTAGGCCCGGGTGCACTTTCTCCTGCCTGTCCTTTAGAGAAACACTGACAGATTCTTACCTTTGGCTTTTCTTTCTCCAGTTTCCTTGTGGACCACCATCCTTCTGTTACGACATTGCCACAGATTGATGTAATTCATTAAAGCTCAGTTTATGCTAGATTATTTGTTTTCTTAGTGTCTGATGAGATTTTGGAGGCCTTCTCTCATTGGCAGCAGTCTTACAAACTGTCTCTTTTGGTTGTAACTTTTGTATATAACCGATTTTATTATTTAATGATAACTTACTAGCTTCAGTTGCAGAGATCACCATTTTGTGACCCTGTCCCTGAGTCTGTAGCCTGTTTGGAGCTTGCAGTTCCTTCTGCTCTGATTATAATCATGTTGCCATTCTTTCCCTGACTTGATTGTTAAATTGCTGCTTCCTTTCTTCTTGTATAAAGTCATGTAAAATTAGTTTCCCACATCAAGAGCTCCATGAACGGTGTAGGTCTGCTCCCTAGAACTCTGGAGTTTTTTCCTGGAGAGTTTACTGATCGCTCTTTGTCTGTAGAGGCAGAAACTTAATTTCCTTGTTAAGAGCTTTTTTCCTCCCTCTTGAATGATTTCAGTAGATACTGTCTTCAAATAACTTTATGTATATAGGCCAGGCACAGTAGCTCTCGCCTGTAATCCCAGCACTTTGGGAGGCTGAGGCGGGAGGATCATTTGAGGTCAGGAGTTTGAGACCAGCCTGACCAACATAGTGAAACCCTGTCTCTACTAAAAATAGTAAAAATTAGCTGGGTGTGGTGGCGAATGCCTGTAATCTCAGCTACTCGGGAAGCTTAGGCAGGAGAATCTCTTGAACCTGGAAGACAGAGGTTGCAGTGAGTCTAGATCGTGCCACTGCGCTCCAGCCTGGGCAACAGAGCGAGACTCCCATCTCAAAAAAAAAAGAAGCATGCTCCTCCCTTCCCTGCCCCCGACTCTGGCTTTCTTTATTAATGGTTGATATTTTGTGAAATGGTTTAAATATTGCTACCTTATTTAATTGTCTGTATTAGGGGTTGTCTATGACCATGGGCTGATTTAAATTTGACCCATTGCTTGTTTTTGTGTGGAATGGTTTTTACATTTTTAAATGGTTGCAAAAAAACTTAATAGTGTTTCATGACACATGAAATTAAAATTTCAGTGTGCGTAAACTTTTATTGGGGTACAGTCATATTCATTAGGTATTATCCATGGCCACTTTTGCACTAAAACCACAAAGTTGAATAGTGGCAGAAACCATATGGCCTGCAAACCCTAGAACGTTTTCTGTCCAGCCTCTTATAGAAGAGTGAGCTGCCTGGGTCATGTTCTTGTGTCTGCGTGCCATGGCATGTGACTTAGAGGACCTTTGGAAATGATTTCTATTTGCTGGCATAGTGATGTAGTCCTGAAGATGTTGGGCCAGCTTTTTTTTTTTCCCTCCAGATGTTTGTCAAATGCCAAGTTTCATTAGTTGCATAGCTTTTGAAAGACATGTAATAAAATTTTCCTGACACGTGATACTTCTCAGCATTGCTCAAATAGATTTTAGGACATTTCCAACATTTCAGCGAAAGAATGTAGTATCCAAAAGCAGGCTTTCTTTCTTTTTTTTTTTTGAGACGGAGTCTGGCTCTGTCGCCCAGGCTGGAGTGCGATGGCCGGATCTCAGCTCACTGCAAGCTCCGCCTCCCGGGTTCACGCCATTCTCCTGCCTCCGCCTCCCAAGTAGCTGGGACTACAGGCGCCCGCCTCGTCGCCCGGCTAGTTTTTTGTATTCTTTTTTTTTTTTTTTTTTTTTTTTTTGTTGTTGTTGTTGAGATGGAGTTTCGCTCTGTCGCCCAGGCTGGAGTGCAGTGGCGGATCTCAGCTCACTGCAAGCTCCGCCTCCGGGTTTACGCCATTCTCCTGCCTCAGCCTCCCGAGTAGCTGGGACTACAGGCGCCCGCCACCTCGCCCGGCTAGTTTTCTGTATTTTTTTAGTAGAGACGGGGTTTCACCGTGTTAGCCAGGGTGGTCTTGATCTCCTGACCTCGTGATCCGCCCGTCTCGGCCTCCCAAAGTGTTTCACCGTATTAGCCAGGATGGTCTCGATCTCCTGACCTCGTGATCCGCCCGTCTCGGCCTCCCAAAGTGCTGGGATTACAGGCTTGAGCCACCGCGCCCGGCCCAGGCTTTCTTATCTTAGAAATCAGAACTTCTGAATTCCAGCCAAAAACACCCCATTTTCCTTTTCTGAACTTTCTTTAATTATATATTCAATATTGTATGTATCTGTATAAATCTTAGGTTGGATGTTTGAAATTTTAAGTCCAAGGTCTTTGAGTTGTCGTCCCTCCTTCACTTCGCCCACCCTCTTTCTTTCCCCTTCCTTCGTTCCTTCCCTTCTTCTAGTGTTTAGACAAAGAATTTTATAATCTGAAAAAGGAAAGTATGACTGTTGAGTTTATCTGATGTCCTTTGTGTCTCCTTGTTTGACTTCTGGTTAAAAAAAAAAAAGTCCTTTAGATATTTTAATGTTGAATTAATTAGTCTCCTTTGAAACAGTATCCAAAATTTGAAAATATCAGATATTTTCAGGACCAATGTTATATTTTAGCTGCTTTGAATAGAATGAGTCAGAGGTCAGCATATCATTCAGGTTCAGTCAGAGCAGGGAAAACAAAAGATTCTCTGATCTCATCTAGGAAAGGAAGAAAAGGCATTTTTGCCCTCATGAAAATTGGATAGGCGGGTAGGGCGGGGGGTGGGGTGTGCCAGTTGACTCACCACAGTTCCCATCAGCTATTTGACTGTTTAGGCTTGTATTTAAAATTCTGTCTCCTGTTTTTACAATTTTCCCTAATTATATCTCTTGCATGCTCTTTATCTTAATCTTGGTTTAGATCATTTTTTTTCTGCCCACTTAATTTTCTAGCCTCCCACGAAGCTGACAAAGTATAGAGATCATGTTTCAATTCTTGGAGTCACTTTGTTGTATATCCAGCAGCAATCCTAAGAACTTTTTCTGGGATTTTGGACTCTCAACATTGTGGTTTTAAAATATAATTTCAGCTGTCATTGGTGTATGATGATAATTTCTAAATAGCTTTCTAACCCTCCGCACCTTGCATTCACATCATTTTCCTTACTCCCATAATTTTGGATTGCAGAATTAATACAGAGTAAGAAAAACAAATCGGGAAAACATCATTATATAATAAAAACAGGATAATTTTGGAAATGCTGTTGATGTTTCATAAATAAATTATACCTCATTCTCTGTTGTTGGAATTAAAGTTTGCAGTGTGATCAATAGGCTTTGAGAAAGCTCCAGAGATTGTTGAATGTGAAAAAACTGTATTCATTGCTTAACCTGGTTGATTATAAATTAGCATGATTGCTGGAGGTAAGGCTGCAATATATTACTACTTTCAAGATGCTACAGGTCCTTTATACCTATTATTTTCAAAGAACTGGAAATCCAGAGATTTTTGGTTTTTTTGTTTGTTTTTGAGATGGAGTCTCATTCTGTCACCCAGGCTGGAGTATAGTGGGGTGATCCCAGCTAACTGCAACCTCCGCCTCCTGGGTTCAAGCGATTCTGCTGTCTCAGTCTCCCGAGTAGCTGGGATTACAGGCTCGTACCACCATGCCCAGTTAGTTTTTCTGTTTTTAGTAGAGACGGGGTTTCACCATGTTGGTCACGCTGGTCTCGACCTCCTTTCTGACCTCAGGTGATCCACCCTCCTCAGTCTCCCAAAGTGCTGGGATTACAGGCGTGAGCCACCATGCCTGGCCTTATCCAGAGATTTTAACACGGATAGCCTTTGGTCATTACCATTTGAAGAAATTTATCCTACAGAGATACTTGTGTGAGTGTATAAAATACAGATAGATAGGGCTGGGCGTGGTGTCTCACACCTGTAATCCCAGCACTTTGGGAGGCTGACATGGGCGGATCGCTTGACCAGCCTGGCCAACATGGTGAAACCTCACCTCTACTAAAAATATAAAAATTAGCTGGGCGTGGTGGCACGCCCCTGTAGTCCTAGCTACTCTGGAGGCTGAGGCAGGAGAATCACTTGAACCTGGGAGGCAGAGGTTACAGTGAGCCGAGATTGCACTATTGCGCTCCAGCCTGGGCAACAGAGCGAGACTCTTGCCTCAACAAAAACAATAATTAATAATAAAATATAGATAGATGTGTATGTATATATTTGAGGAAGACAGGGGTGGTCACTGCAGTGGCTTATAAATTGCAATAAAAAATGCACAACCTAAATGTCCACAAATAAGGTACAACTTACCTAGCCTTTAAAAACAAAGAGGTGTATTAACATGGAGATATATCCATGTTTGTAGAGAGCTTTTTCAAATGAGTTGTAAGTATCTACTCTGCCTCCTCCTATCCTCCTGCCACCATTAAATTCTCAGGCCCATCTGAGAATCAATGTACGTAAGAGAGCTACTAGTCTTGTGAGTCTGCTGTGCGTTTAAATAATGTGACAGAAAACAAGATAATGAACCAATGGGGCTGGAGCTTTTGGTCTCAACAAACCTTCCCGGTTCCAAGGCATCCTGAGTCCCAACATTGAGTTGAAACTTTCATCCCCTCACCTTTAAGTCCAGAATCTCTGAATATCAAACCACAAAAACTGGATCCTGATGAAGTAGCGGAGATTAAGCCAAGATAACTAGGGAAGAATAAGAAAAAGGACGATTCCAAGAAACCTCAGACTGCTTCTAGTACCCCCAAAAGGGGGTTACAAAAGGATGGGAGGTTTTGGCTGTAGCAAGGAAAGCTTCTGAAGATGGAGGGCGCTTCTGAAGAAGACAGTCATCCCATTTTGTTTCTCTAATCTTGGATTTCCACTGCTCTCAGCTTTTGCTGCTATCAGTAATCATAGTTAACCTGAATTGTTTTATTGTTAGAAGGAACTTAGAGGTAATCTAGCTGTATTTATTTTATGGACAAGAAGACTCAGAGCACATAGCTCTTTATTAGAGAGTGGGATAGAACCCTTGTCCCTAGGTAGGGTTCTCCTGGATCCTGTAACTGTGGTTAAGTTGTAAAACTGGAGGTGTGGTAGGTGGAGATTTTATTTTACAGAAGGAAAAGGAGTTTGACTATTGTTTCCCTCCTTTCTGGAGGGTATTTGCTCTGTCCAGGAACTTTTAGATAGTTGTACAAAGTGAATAACAAAGGGTAATTTGTCCTCCGTCTGCATAGCCACTGGGCCATATTGTTGGTGTTCTAGAACAATGACCTGTAGAAATGAGAGTATCTTGTGGGGTGGGATATGATGGAAAGGATGCTGGTCTCTTATGAAGCTAGAGAAACTGAGATTGTTGATGTTGTTGTTCCTGCAGTCTGACTGTCTTGGTGAAGGACATAGATCATGTGCCTGTGTGCCTCTTTGCTCCTCAGCATTAACATGGTATAGAGTCTGAGGGTTTGGATAGGGACCTGGCTGTTTACAGAACTTAGAGTGCAGTGTGCACACAATCCATCCATTTATTTATTCAGCAGATGTTTAACTCCCCAGTATGTGTGAGACTCTGTTTTATGTGCTGCAGATATGGCACTTAAACAAAACCAGCAAAAGTCCTGGCCATGTTGGCCTTTTACACCTTGGCAGAGAGAAACAAACTAAACAAATAAATAGCATGGAGGGACTATGAGGTAGTGATACCTCTGGAAAGCAGGTTAGTGAATCCCGGGGTAACATTGGAGGGTTACAGTGTTAAATAGGGATAGGTCAGAGCAAGCCTCAGCAGAAGGTGACATTTGAGCAACAACCTGAAGGAGATGAGAGAGGGAGCCATTGTTTCAGGCTGGCGTAATGAAGGGCAGGGCTCTGGTCTGTGATGCAGGAGCATGCCTGGTGTGTGTGTGAGGGCAGGGGAGTGGAAGGTGCTGTGAGGGAAGGCAGTGTGAGTGAAGTAAGTGAGGATCAGTCATGGATGATAAGATCTGAAAGACATGGAGTCCATGCAGCCCATTGCAAGGACTTTGGCTTTTAACTGATTGAACTGGGACCACTGAAGGACTTTGAGCAAATTAGTGACATGATCTGACTTAGTTTTATCAATTAATTCTTCCAAATTGGCTTTTCCAGAAGGTTGTACTAATTTATATTTCCATCAGCAGAAAACAGAGAGAGTTCTTTTGTACCCTCTCAACAACAGAGAATTATTAAACTTAATTTTTACCAGTTTGATAGGTGAAAAATAATACTTTATTAATTTGCACTTGTTGGTTCTTCTTCTTCTTGCTCTTTCGCCCCATGGCATGATCATACATTACTACAGCCTTGATATCCTAGACTCAAGCTATCCTCCAGCTTTAGCCTCCTGAATAGCTGGAACTTTGGGCACCTGCCACAAGGTCTCACTTTGTTGCCAAGCTGGTCTCGAACTCCTGAGTCCAAGCTATCCTCCTGCCTCAGACCTTGCCTGGCTGCATTTAATTTTTTTTTTTTTTTTTTTTTTTTTGAGATGGAGTCTCTCTCTCTCTCGCCCAGACTGGAGTGCAATGGCACTGTCTCAGCTCACTGCAACCTCTGTCTCCCAGGTTCAGATGATTCTCTTGCCTCAGCCTCCCAAGTAGCTGGGACCACAGGCGCGCGCCACCACACCCGGCTAAGTTTTGTATTTTTAGTAGAGACGGGGTTTCACTATATTGGCCAGGCTGGTCCCGAACTCCTGACCTTGTGATCCGCCCGCCTTGGCCTCCTGAAATGCGAGGATTACAGGCATGAGCCACCACGCCCAGCCTGTTTAATTTTGAAGTAGAGTTGACTACTTCTTTTGTGACCTACCTTTTGTGTTCTTTGCCCTTGAGTATTTCATCTTTTTCTTATTTTCTAGAGCCTCTTTCTATTTTAATGAAATGGCAGTCATTTTCTCATTGTGTTTTGATCTTGTTTATACTTTTTTTTATTTTATTTTATTTTATTTTATTTTATTTTTTTTTTTTGTTGAGACGGAGTCTTGCTCTGTCACCCAGGCTGGAGTGCAGTGGCCGGATCTCAGCTCACTGCAAGCTCCGCCTCCCGGGTTCCCGCCATTCTCCTGCCTCAGCCTCCCGAGTAGCTGGGACTACAGGCGCCGCCACCTCGCCCGCTAGTTTTTTTTTTTTGTATTTTTAGTAGAGACGGGGTTTCACCGTGTAGCCAGGATGGTCTCGATCTCCTGACCTTGTGATCCGCCCGTCTCGGCCTCCCAAAGTGCTGGATTACAGGCTTGAGCCACCGCGCCCGGCCTATTTTATTTTATTTTTAAGAGACATGTTGCCCAGGCCGGACTTGAAGTTCTGGGCTCCTCCTGCCCCTGCCTCCCAAATATGTGGAACTACAAGCACATGCTACCATGCCTGGCTTAAAGTTTGAATTTTTTTTTTTTTTCAAGAGGGAGTCTCACTCTGTCACCCAGGCTGGAGTGCAATGGCACAGTCTCGGCTCACTGCAACCTCTGCCTCCCGGATTCAAGCGCTTCTTCTGCCTCAGCCTGCCGAGTAGCTGGGACTACAGGCGCACGCCACCACGCCCAGCTAATTTTTGTGTTTTTAGTAGAGACGGGGTTTCACCATATCGGCCAGGCTGGTTTTGAACTCCTGATCTCGTGATCCACCCACCTCGGCCTCCCAAAGTGCTGGGATTACAGATGCCTGGCCAAAGTTTGAAATTTTTATGTAGTTACATTTGTCTTTCTTCCTTTTATGTCTTTCTTCCATCTGAAATTTATTTTGATGTAGAATGATATGTAGGGATCAGATTTTCTTTTTCCAGTTGGCCAGTGGTTGTCTCAGCCCTACATTTAGGGCCTTTATCTAGACTGATTTTTTTTTTTTTTTTTTTTTTTTTTTTTTTTTGAGACGGAGTCTCGCTCTGCCGCGCAGGCTGGAGTGCAGTGGCTGGATCTCAGCTCACTGCAAGCTCCGCCTCCCGGGTTCACGCCATTCTCCTGCCTCAGCCTCCCGAGTAGCTGGGACTACAGGTGCCCGCCACGTCGCCCGGCTAGTTTTTTTGTATTTTTAGTAGAGACGGGGTTTCACCATGTTAGCCAGGATGGTCTTGATCTCCTGACCTCGTGATCCGCCCGTCTCGGCCTCCCAAAGTGCTGGGATTACAGGCTTGAGCCACCGCGCCCGGCCTATCTAGATTGATTTGAAATGCTACCTTGATCCCATTCCAGGGTCTCATTTGGGTGCAGCACCCACGTAATTTTTTTTTTTGAGACAAGGCCTCACTATCACTGAAGCTTTGAGTGCAGTGACATGATCACGGCCCACTGCAGCCTCAACCCCCTGGGGCCAAGTGATCCTCCCACCTCATGGTCCCGAGTAGCTGGGGCTACAGGCATGCACTACCCATGCCCAGCTAATTTTTGTATTTTTTTGTAGAGATGGAGTTTTGGCATTTGCACAGACTGGTCTTGAACTCCTGAACTCAAGCGATCCACCCCACTTGGCCTCCCAAAGTGCTGGGATTATAGGCGTGAGGCACTGCGCCTGGCCATCATCAGCTTTTTTTTAAGGCAGGGAGAATAGGTAAATATTATAGAGAATCTTCAATTGCCTTTCTTTTGGTATCTTTAGAAAGGTCACTAGCCAGAGTTAGAGCATCTGAGTAATTAGAATTGCTGGGAGTGGGGTCAAGGGGTCAATAATAAGCTCCATATCACTATGTTGGGTGTGATGAAGTGGAGATGAGAACAGTAGGATAGATGTCTGCAACTCACAAAGCCTCAGTAAGTAATAGATAAGCAATAAGCAATAAGGTAGATGTGTGAATGCCAGTGCCGTATACTGGGATGATAACATATTAGTCTATATGGAACAGGCCTCTCGAAAATAAATTTGCTAATTGTGTGACATATAGAAAAAATAGAAAAAATACATATGGAAAAGAGAGAGTAGTGTGGGGTAGAATATTGAAGAGTGGAAGAATAGCCTCTTTATTGGTTATGTTTCTGCTATATTTTTGTTCTTAAGTCTAGTTTAAAAAGAATTCTTACCTTAGTCTGAGATTTTAGTACATTAAAATGCTTGCTAATCCTGTCTGCCTTTTGTGTGAAATATATAACTTATGAAATTGAAATATGTCTATTCATGGTGCTGTGCTTTTATTTACGATTGGGAGTATTTTAGCTACTAAGCAAATAATTAGCTTTGCTAACCTGAAAGACTTTATTCATGACTAGTCTTGTACTGTGTATATTATTGTGTGTGTGTGTATATGTGTGTGTGTTATTAATACAAATGTGTGCTGTGACGATTTCATTTGGTAGGATTGGGACCAGAATCTAGGTCTTGTGTTTTAGCTCAGTGGTCTTAGACTAAGCTACTTCGTTTTACTGTTCCATGGTGGAGACATAAAACTATGGCATAATCTTCTTTATATGGTGTACATACATGGGGAGCGTCCCCAGGGTTTGACTATAATTCCTCAGAGTTTCCCTTATAGGACTGGCTGGACAATGGCCCAGAACAAGCTATTCAACAAGATCCTCAAAGCCCTGCAGTCTGACCGGCTTGCCCGCTTGGCCAACGAAGGGGTAAGACACCAGAAATCCGCCCACAGTGGGCTCTTCGTAGTTCAGGCCTCACTGGCTGACTTGTCCCCCCACTTGTTAACCAGGTAGTCCTCATGCTTTATCACTTCCACTTACATCCTTCAGGCTTGTAATGAGCCAGTGCTGCGCCGTGTTGCTGTGGACAAGTGTGCAAGGAGAGTGCGGCAGGCTCTGGCAAGTGTGAGCTGGGACACCAAGCTGATCCAGTGGCTGCACACCACCCTCGTGGAGACCTTGAGTCTGCCCATGCTGGCAGCCTACCTGGATGCTTTGCAGACACTGAAGGGGAAGGTAAGGCTGTGATTGGTGTCTGCCCTGTCCTAGGGATAGCCAGCCTCTCCTGTGGGTTCAGGATGTGGGGTTGGGCAGGGTAATTATCTGGTCGGTCTGGGGTGCATGGTCAAAACTAATGGGTTTGGTATTAAAATTGGGAGACAGGGTATCATTTCACATTTGTGTCTGGTGTAAACGTTTTCAGCCCTCCTAGCTCCAGGATGAGGTACGGGGCCTGAAAACCAGAGTGTATGTTTAGCTTTTCTAGCCTTGCAGCCTGTGGTTGAAGTCATGGCAGAATTGAATTATCATGAAGTTGATGAAGGGTTTACCAGGGAAGAGTTTGTTGAGAAACGTGACAGAAGCAGACCCTTGGTGCTCAGAGCACTGGGAGATTGCAGAGCGGGGGTGTGCCGTGATGCCTTCAACTCTGCTCCCCAGGGCATGAGCCTTTCGTAGCAACACTTAGACTTTTATAGTTCAGTGCAAACATATCATTATAGTTCCCTGCTTTCTTACTTAGTATTGCACAAAGTTAAACTGTTTTTCTTGGTGATTCCAGCGATTGCATCAGGCTGTCCTCAATGTGGTAGAATGTGGATGCTGGAGGCAGATTGCCCGGCTGATCTCAGCTTTGTCACTGATTAGCTGTGTAAGCTTGGACTAGTGTCTCATTTCTAAAATGTGGCTGATAATAATACCTATCTAGGAGTTTTGTGGAAATTAGTTAATTCAGATAGAGTGCTTAACACAAAATTGGGCACATAGTAAGCAGTGAGCCCACAGTAACTATTAACAGTTATTTAAGTAGTACCCTCATAGGTTCTTGAAATATTTGGGGTGTTTTTCTCCAATGCAAAAGGGCCTCACAGCCAGGTGTAGTAGCTCATGCCTATTATCCTAGCACTTCGGGAGGCTGAGGCAGAAGGATCGCTTTAGCTCAGGAGTTTGAGACCAGCCTGAGCAACATAGCAAGACCTTGTCTCTACTAAAAATAAAAAAATTAGCCAGGCATGGTGGCACGTGCCTGTAGTCCCAGCTACTTAGGAGGCTGGTGGGAAGAGGCTGTAGTGAGTTTGATCCCACCACTGCACTCCAGCCTGGGTGACAGAAGGAGACCCTGTCTCTAAGAAAAATAGAGACGAGAAAGAACTGATTCAGTCAAAGTCGTCTGAGGCTTTTTTTTTTCTTTGGAGACAGGGTCTTCCTGTCTCACTCAGGCTGGAGTGCAGTGGCACTATCATAGCTCGCTATAACGTTGAACTCCTGGGCTTAAGCAATCCGCCTGCCTCAGTCTCCCAAGTAGTTGGGACTAGAGGTGTGTGCCACCACCACACCCAGCTAAATTTTTTTTTTTTTTTTGAGACGGAGTCTCGCTCTGTTGCCCAGGCTGGAATGCAGTGGCATGATCTTGGCTCACTGCAACTTCCGCCTCCTGGGTTCAAGCAATTCTGCCTCAGCCTCCTGAGTAGCTGGGACTACAGGCGTGTGTCACCCTGCCCGGCTAATTTTTTTGTATTTTTAGTAGAGACAAGGATTTCATCGTCTCTCTCGATGTCCTGACCTCGTGATCTGCCCGCCTCGGCCTCCCAAAGTGCTGGGATTACAGGCGTGAGCCGCCACACTCTGCCACACCCAGCTAAATTTTTAATTTTTTATAGAGACGGTTTTGCTATAGGCTCATCTTGAATTCCTGGCCTCAACCAATCCTCCCACCTTGTCCTCCCAAATTGCTGGGATACAGGCATGAGCCTGATTCAGTTTTTGACTTTTTTTTTTTTAATAGTTTTACTTTCTGCTTCATAGGAAGCTGGCTCATCTTGCTGCTGTAAGTTGCCTGGCCAACACGTTCCTCAGCCATCCCCAAAACTTGCAGACTCATTGTTTCTTATCTGTTTTTAAGTTAAAGGGTGCCAAGTTTGTTAGAAGCCTGGTTTAGTGCTGAAATAAAACTCAGGACTAGATACATTAATGATATTCATGGTAGGAAATTTGACATTAGTTTTTTCGTTTAATACTTATTTTGAGCCCTATGTGTGTCAGGTACTGGGGTGAGCAAAACAAAACTGGTCCCTTCTCTGGTGGAGCGTATTTTCTTTTTTTTTTTTTTTTTTGAGGCAGAGTCCTGCTCTGTTGCCCAGGCTGGAGTGCAGTGGCGCTCGGCTCACTACAAGCTCCGCCTCCCGGGCTTACGCCATTCTCCTGCCTCAGCCTCCCAAGTAGCTGGGACTACAGGCGCCCGCCACCTCGCCCGGCTAGTTTTTTGTATTTTTTAGTAGAGACGGGGATTCACCGTGTTAGCCAGGATGGTCTCGATCTCCTGACCTCGTGATCTGCCCATCTTGGCCTCCCAAAGTGCTGGGATCACAGGCTTGAGCCACCGCACCTGGCCGTGGAGTATATTTTCTAGTGAAGAAAGAGACAAATGAAAAGGGAGTCCCAGACTTTCCCCCGTACTGCTCCCCTATAGTAGAAACCCTGGACCTGGGAGGTGAGTGGTGGGCAGGTAGAGTATGGGGCCCAGACAGTGGTGGCCCAGAAGTATTGTAGGCCTCTTCACATATGTTCTCCTCAGCATTCTACCTACGGTAAAAGTGTAACATTGGTGAATACACTGTAGGAGATGAGTGTTGGTAGTGCCCAGGGTCTCAGTTCTCTGGTGACCCTGCCTCACTCACCATGGCTAGCATAATTTCCCTTTAAGGAGAAATTTGTACTGCTGCCCTATTTAAGTTACTGACTGGACATATCCTGTGTGAATGTCAGTTACTATGAGCATGGCAGACCACTGGGGGACTCCACATCGTGCATAGTTGGGTGCTTTCCTCCCATGCTGCTGGGCCATGGTGTGGGTTGGCTGGAATGGTGGAAGGCTCGCTGGTACACCAGTGAGCAAGGGCCTCAGACTTGAGGCAACATCCTCTCTGGGCTGTGCTCTCCACAGTGGTTCCTCTGCCATTGGACTCTTATTTTCCTATGACTATATTTAGATTCACAATAAATACTTTGGTTGTTTCCCAAAGGATATAAATGATTATAGGATTGTTTTACTTTTAAAGTGCCTGCTGGATGTGAAAGCGCAGGTGGACAGAATCATGCTCTTCACCCAGCTACTTTCACCATTAGATCCGTTATGATAAAGAGAAGGTACAGACCTTAGCCTTTTAGTCAGCTGTTGAGAGTGAATGCAATGCTGGAAAGACCAGGGAAGCTTGGTCTTCCCAGCTCCAAGTGGAAAAGGCAGTTATTGATTATCCCTTGTTGACAGGAAGCAAGTTTCAAGCCTTTTTGGTTTCATAGCTATACAGTACTGCTAGATAAAGCTTAACCCAGGGTCAGATCCTTTGCCTCAAAGTGTTGAGTGGCTCACAGTTCTAGAGGGAGTTAAAAGAACGGGAAGATCCTTTGCAGTTTGGTCTTGGTTTGGTCTTATCTTTCCTACTGGCTTTTTACATCCTCCTCCTTCCTTACTTGAATCCTTGACTTTAGTCCATATGTGCCTGGACTAAGCTCTGCATGTTCTTGCCTCCTGCTGGTGTCTCTGATTGGAAGGCTTTTCTCTCATCTTGTGTTGGAATCCTGCCCGTTCCAGAGAGCCTGTCTCATTTCACATGCTGCATCTTAGATGAAAATTGCCTCAGCTTCTCCTTCTCCGTTGCATGGTTTGAATCATAGCAGTTTGGGCTTCTGTTTCTTTCATGGCACTTATCGGTCTTTCCCTATTCCCGTCCCCCACCGTTATTTGGGTGTTTGTCTTTTACCTCTTGTAGAATAAATTCCTCTGCAGTACTAGCCTCGTGCCTTGTAAAAGCAGTTGCACGAATATTTGTTTCCTGAGTTAAACAGAGAAAGTCTAATGGTTATAATTCTCTAATTTCTCATATAGAAATCCATTTAGTGTCTGTTTTTAAATTAAGAGCAACTTATCTTCTGCTATTTTTGGAGTTTTACAACTTGCATCAAAACCGTAGCACTTTTTATTCTCCAATTTTTCAAAACCTTTTTGTTTTTCTGAAAACTGCCTGTAATATTAAAACATTTTTCCTTTCCCCTAGGTCATTTTGACCTTTTGTGGGTAGCATGGAATTCGCAGATATTTCTTCTCAGTGTAAGCATCAACATGTCTGAAACCTATATTTGCACATCTGTAATGTTACATTTCTGGTAGATGGTAAAAAACAGACATGAGATAAAGTACACTGTATATAGTATAGCAGGATATATATATTTGTACATAATAACAGGATTATTTAGTACACCACAGCTTGAAGGCAGTACTCTAGAAGAAAATGGAGATTAAACAAAATTATAAAATCAACTGATACTCATTGAGGAAATTTAGGGAACATAGAAATCTGTAAAGGAAAAAGTCACCCATACACTCTATAGAGATCATTATTAACATTTTGGCTTCTTTTTTTTTTAATTTTTTTTTTGAGACAGTCTCCCTCTGTTGCCCAGGCTGGAGTGCAGTGGCGTGCTCTTGGCTCACTGCAACCTCTGCCAAGTGATTTAAGTAATTCTTGTGTCTCAGCCTCCTGGGTAGCTGGTACTACAGGTGTGCAGCATATTTTCTTATAGTCTTTTTTTCTGAGTAGAGATAATTTTTCTCTTTTTTCTTTTTCTTTTTTTTTTTTTTTTGAGACAGTGTCTCACTCTGCAGCCCAGGCCGGAGTGCAGTGTCGTGACCTCAGCTCACCACAACCTCCACCTCCTGGGTTCAAGTGATTCTCGTACCTCAGCTTCCCGAGTAGCTGGGATTACTGGTGTGTGCCACCACGCCTGGCTAATTTTTGTATTTTTAGTGGAGACAGGGTTTCACAATGTTGGCCAGGCTTATCTCGAACTCCTGACCTCAAGTGATCTGCCCACCTTGGCTTCTAAAAGTGCTGGGATTACAGGCATGAGCCACTGAGCCCAGCTTTGAGTAGAGATAATTTTTATATTTTCTATTTTACCTGTAACATTTTGGCAAAATTATTTCTGTATGTTATTATGTATTCTTGTCAGCTCAGTGGCTGACACCTGTAATTCCAGCACTTTAGGAGGCTGAGGCGGGTGGATCATTTGAGGTCAGGAGTTCAAGACCAGCCTGACCAATATGGTGAAACTCCATCTCTACTAGAAATACAAAAAATTAACTGGGTATGGTGGTGCACGCCTGTAATCTCAGCTACTTGGGAGGCTAAGAAACAAGAAATTGCTTAAACCCAGGAGGGAGAGGTGGCAGTGAGCCAAGATCAGGCCACTGCACTCTAGCCTGGGCAACAGAGCGAGACTTTGTCTCAATAAATAAATAAATAAATTCTTGTAAATATTTGAAAATAATTGTTAATATCGAATTAGGTAGATAGTTGACTAAACTACTCCCTTACGTATACATACATATATTAAATTGTTTTTGGCCGGGCGTGGTGGCTCAAGCCTGTAATCCCAGCACTTTGGGAGGCCGAGACGGGTGGATCACGAGGTCAGGAGATCGAGACCATCCTGGCTAACACGGTGAAACCCCGTCTCTACTAAAAAATACAAAAAATGAGCCAGGCGAGATGGCGGGCGCCTGTAGTCCCAGCTACTCGGGAGGCTGAGGCAGGAGAATGGCGTAAACCCGGGAGGCGGAGCTTGCAGTGAGCCGAGATTGCGCCACTGCACTCCAGACTGGGCGACAGAGCGAGACTCCGTCTCAAAAAAAAAAAAAAAAAAAAATTGTTTTTACTTTATTATTGTTCATAGTTAATTTGTCTCTGTGCATAACTCTCCTTATCCTTTTGTGTGTGTTGTTTCTGATATGTTTTCTTTGGAAAGGTTCTCAGAAGTAGAAACATTTGGAAAAGGGATGGGAGTACATTTAAGTCCCTTGCTACATATCCAGACTGCTTTCCAAAGGATTGTACTCACTCACTTTTCATGGTGGGAGCATACTTTTCACCTGTTTGTTTACATATACTGCTGCTCCTGAGGAGGTTTTTAGAGGCTTAGTTGAAGTCTGTCTGGCTCAGAGTGGGGCTGTGCGCTTCTGCTTGATTGCTGGTGGTGGAAGGTCTCCTGCTTTACATTGGAATCAGCTTTGCTCTTTCTTCTTTGTAGATCCCAACCTTGATTGACCGGATGCTTGTGTCATCCAACACGAAGACTGGGGCTGCAGGAGCTGAGGCCTTGTCTCTCCTACTGAAGAGGCCCTGGGACCCTGCTGTGGGTGTGCTTTCTCATAACAAACCAGTAAGTTGGATGGCTCAGGACTTAACAACGGCACATACAAATTTTAGACTCAAGCCTTAGAACCTTGGCAGGAGGATAAATGGCTTCTTTAACTATTTTTTGTTGTTATTATTTTTTGAGACAGAATCTTGCTTTGTTGCCCAGGCTAGAGTGCAGTGGCATGATCTTGGCTTATTGCAACCTCCGCCTCCCAGGTTCAGGCAATTCTCCTGCCTCAGCTTCCTGAGTAGCTGAGATTACAGGCATGCACCACTATGCCTGGCTAATATTTATGTTTTCAGTAATGACAGGATTTCACCATGTTGGCCAGGCTGGTCTCAAACTCCTAACCTCAGGTGATCCGCCTGCCTCAGCCTCCCAGAGTGCTGGGATTGCAGGTGTGAGCCAGTGCGGCTGACCGGCTTCTTTAACTATTACTAGTAATTTATTTTGTATAGTGCTTAACATATTTCACAAGCAAAGGAGCATTGGTTGGGATGAGAAAGGTATTGTGATACTTGGAATGTCATGGAAGAAAACTTCTCACTCACTGGTTTTTGGGTGGGATTCTTCCTCTTTAGAGCAAACTCCCTGGCTCTCCCCTGATTCTCATCGCCTCCTCGGGTCCCTCCAGCTCTGTGTTTCCCGCTTCACGCCGCCACCGCTTCTGGCAGTCTCAGCTCTCCTGCTTAGGCAAGGTATGTGTAGGGGCAAGAGGAACTCCCTCCTGGCAGGGAATATAAGCTTGGAGAATTGAGGAGAAGAATATGTGGGAGGGAGGTCAAAATGGATAACTTGAATGTGGAGCCTCCTCTGACCCTTCTTTCATGTGGAATTCCAAGGTTGAAAGGGTTTGGGGTAGGTTAAACAGAATTGAAAGATTTGAAACTTACCTCTGCTGGTGTGGGGGCTACTTCTTTCCTTCAGGTCATCCCTGTAGCCACCCATCTGCTGAACAATGGCAGTGGGGTAGGAGTTCTACAGTGTCTTGAGCATATGATTGGGGCAGTGAGAAGCAAAGTGCTGGAGGTGAGAATGCCCCTGTTTCAGTGCATTGTGGCATACCCAGCATTCTGGGGTTGTTCTGCACCCATCTTTGGCCTCCTGTCTTACTGTCTTCTTTCTCTTCCCATGAAGATTCACAGCCATTTCCCACACAAACCCATTATCTTGATTGGCTGGAACACAGGAGCTTTGGTGGCCTGTCATGTAAGTAATTTCTGTCTTATTTGGAGGTTGTTCTGGGATGGAATACCACTAATGATAGCTACCATTGAGTCCTTTACTATGTTTCAGGCTCTGCGCTAGATACTTAACCTGTGTAATTGCATTTTAAACTGTAGAGGACAAATTTTATTAAAACAGTTTTTAATTTATTTAGGAAAACTTTAAGCAGAAACAAAAGCAGGTATAGTATAATAAACCCCCAGGATGCTCACCCAGCTTTACCAGTGATCAACTCTTGGTTGGGCATGTTTCATCTCACCCTACTCATTTTCTTTCTCCCCAGATTGTTTTGAAGAAAATCCCAAATATCATAGCATTTACACACACACACACACACACACAGGCATATATCTGTGGAAAAAATAAAAGGATCCCTTTTTTTCTCTGAACATAACTACCATACTGTTCTCCCACCTAAAAAACAACAATAATTATAGCTGCAAATATTAATAGCTCTCGAATTTGATGCTGTGTTCATTTCAGTCCCTTTCCAAGACATCAAGGAATTTTTTTGTGTTTTACGTACATTGTATGTCTGTCAGTCTGTGTAAGTGTCCCTCAGGTGTCCAAGCCTTAATTTTGCTTCGTGCAGTGCAATCAAGTGATAGCTATGAGAGGAAGAAGGTCCCCATAGTCCCTGCTCCCAGGGTGGTGAGCCTTAGCAGTTGCTCCAAGAAATCTGGGCTGTCTGGTAACTAACTATCCATTAAGTTCAATAGAGAGAATTTTTTTTTTTTTTTTTTTTTTTTTTTGAGACGGAGTCTCCCTCTGTGGCCCAGGCTGGAGTGCGGTGGCCGGATCTCAGCTCACGGCAAGCTCCGCCTCCCGGGTTTACGCCATTCTCCTGCCTCAGCCTCCCGAGTAGCTGGGACTACAGACACTCGCCACCTCGCCCGGCTAGTTTTTTTTTTTGTATTTTTTAATAGAGACGGGGTTTCACCGTGTTAGCCGGGATGGTCTCGATCTCCTGACCTCGTGATCCGCCTGTCTCGGCCTCCCGAAGTGCTGGGATTACAGGCTTGAGCCACCACGCCCGGCCGAGAATTTTTTTTTTCATTTAAGGGTGAGTGGCAAGATTGTGTTCTCTTGACTATATTTACTATTTGTGGAGACAAATGGAGCAGGAGGGCTCTAGTTGAGGGAGTTGACAGGGTAGGAATATTGAACCTTCTATCCTATGGTTCAGCCACCTGTTGGGGTGCTATTGGGGCCCCAGTTCTCTAGGTAGTGGCTGCTTATGGAATGACATACCTTGTGTCTTGTGCTCTTACTGCTGCCGTTGTGGCAGAGGATGCACCCGGATATTAGGACAGGGGAGGAAGAGGTGAGACTCTCTGGTGGGTCTGGACCACTCCTGGATTCTGGGTTGGCTGACGTGCCATGAACTCAGTTGACCTTTAGACAAACTGTTATGTTATTTACAGGTGTCAGTGATGGAGTATGTCACCGCAGTTGTCTGCCTTGGGTTTCCTCTGCTTACCGTGGATGGCCCCAGAGGGGTAAGAATGTGATAAAGCTGAGTGCTGGGTCATTGGCAGCGGGAGTGTGAGTATGCATACCTTGTCCAAGCTGATGCTGAGGCCGACTGCAGTTGCACAGCTGATCCTCCTTAGTGGAGTTTCCGGGTCAGTGCTTTGTGAATATGAAGAAGCCAATTCTAAAACCTATACCTGTTTTAGGACGTAGATGATCCCCTCTTGGATATGAAGACTCCGGTCCTCTTTGTCATTGGTCAGAATTCCCTTCAATGTCACCCTGAAGCCATGGAGGACTTCCGGGAGAAGATTCGAGCTGAGAACAGTTTGGTGGTGGTTGGGGGAGCTGATGACAATCTCAGGTGGGTAGATTCTCCTAGAGCTGCAAGAGAGCTGTGTTACAGTGTTAGAGATATGCCTGTAAGCTGGCAATGTAACTACAGACCAGTCTGGTTCACTTAAAAGACAGCATTAGCCAGATGTGGTGGCCCATGCCTGTAATCGCAGCACTTTGGGAGGCCACGGTGGGCGGAAAGGAGATCGCGACCATCCTGGCTAACACGGTGAAACCCCGTCTCTACTAAAAATACAAAAAATTAGCCAGGCATGGTGGTGGGCGCTTGTAGTCCCAGCTTCTCGGGAGGCTGAGGCAGGAGAATGGCGTGAACCTGGGAGGCGGAGCTTGCAGTGAGCCAAGATTACACCACTGCGCTCCAGCCTGGGCAACAGTGCAAGACTCTGTCTCAAAAAAAAAAAAAAAGACAGCATTAAAAAAATATTTTTTAATATTTGAAATTTCAGATTTATAAAAAGTTATAACACTAGTACAAAAAAATTCCCGTATACCCTTCACCGGATTTCTAAATGTTAAAACATCTTACATAGCCCAAATCAAGAAATTAACATCGACATGACACTATAATCTACAGACTCATGTTTCATCAGTTGTTTCCCTAATGTCATTTTTCTGGTCCAGCATCCAGCCCAGGATCACACTTGGATTTAGTTGCCATGTCTCCTCGGTCTCCTTTAATTTGCTAGAGTTCCTCCATCTTTGTCTTTCACGACCTTGAGCTTTGTTTGTTTGTTTGTTTTTTGTTTTTTGTTTTTTGAGGTGGCGCCTGGCTCTGTCGCCTAGGCTGGAGTGCAGTGGTGCAATCTCAGCTCACTGCAACCTCCGCCTCCCGGGTTCTGGATAGGGTTGATCTATTAAGCTATAGGTGTAGGAATTCTGGAGCGGACTGTCCTGGGCACTGTGCTTGGTTTCTTTACATATGTTATTTTGTTTAATCCCCACAACTTCATGAATGAGATGTTATGATTCCCCATTTTGCAGACATAGAAACAGGTTCAGAGGGGTTGCATTACCTAAGGCCAACACGGCCCTCCTGGGGCTAGAAAATAGCCCAGAAAAGAAATACTTTCTTGTTTTCATAGGATGCCATGGAATGAAGAAGTAAACATGTCATCCATTTTGTTTCTTAGAATAAGCAAAGCAAAGAAGAAATCAGAAGGGTTGACTCAGAGCATGGTGGACAGATGCATTCAGGTAAGCGGTTGTTTTGTGTGCGCTTCTCAGCTCGGCTTGCCTTTCTGTAGCCTTGTAGATTTGGTCTTATTAGTAGTGGCCTCTTTGGCTCTGAACACCTCCACTGGGGCCTCTGGTAGGTCTCAGTCATAAGCAAAGCAAAGAAAAATGAGAGTGGTGAATTAATGTGAGCAAAGCATCAGGAGGGAGAGTGTTGGAAAAGTAGTGGAATGTGATCACCCCGGAGCTCCCCCTGATAGAGGCACTTGCTGGTCTTCTCAAACCACAGTTGCTCAGAAGCCTGGGATTTGCGCCAGGCCTTGTTTGAGTGGGGAAGGACTGGCACATCCGGATGCCAGAGCTGAGGGAGAATCTATTTTAGTTGGTAAGTATATGAGAGGTTCCCATTCTCCAGATGAGGACTAAAAGGCCTTGGTTGGCTCCTCTCTACACTAGGATGAGATTGTGGACTTTCTGACTGGGGTGCTCACTCGTGCTGAAGGTCACATGGGCTCTGAACCTCGGGATCAGGATGCTGAGAAGAAGAAGAAGCCTCGCGATGTGGCCCGCAGAGACTTGGCCTTTGAAGTCCCTGAGCGGGGCAGTCGACCTGCCTCCCCAGCTGCCAAGCTGCCCGGCTCACCCTCAGGCTCAGAGGTAGTATGAGCAGGGAGGGATTACTTTTGCTGGGGAATCAGCACCACAGAGTTGGTTCCTTAACTTCCTGGGGAGGCCTCTGTCTTGTTAGTGCCATGGGCCTGTGAGTTCCTACAAGGGGAATTCCAGAGGGACGTGCTGACCCGTGGTCAGATCCTAATAACATTGGCTCATCTCTTGGCCTTCTCACCTTACTCAGGATCTCTCCAGTGTGTCTAGCAGCCCCACCTCCAGTCCCAAGACCAAAGTGACCGCGGTGACCTCTGCCCAGAAGTCCAGTCAGATTGGAAGCTCTCAGCTGCTGAAGAGACATGTGCAGCGGACAGAAGCTGTGCTGACCCACAAACAAGCTCAAGGTATGGGCACCTGGCCGGGGCTCCTCCCGGGGCTGTCTGCTGGAGTTCATGCCACACGGTGGCTGCACAGTATTGGTATCTACAGCTTCGTTCAGGCGGATGGGAGGCACCCTTTCTCACATTTCTGTGCAGGCAAAATTCAAAATTAATTATTGAAATGAATGGCAAGGCCTCTGAGTGAGTGGGACTTTGTGATCACTAGTTATAGCTTTGTCTTGCTGTTCTGGGGAGGCTAGGCTTTATGAACATATATATTGACCTAAACTTTTTTCTGCCTTGCCAGCCACTCCTCCAGTCAGGGCTCTGTGATCATATGTATTGGGTGATTGATTTTATTAATCAGATTCTAGGGCAACTCACTTGGCATCATGCCCTTTCTTTGACCCTTGAAGCGTTAAGATTCTCACACTGAGACTCTCAGTGAAGTGTATCAGGGTTTGCTGCAGACAGGTTTCAGATGAGGCTGGGAAGTGTTCATATAGTGGAAAGTAAGAGTTTGGTGAGCTGCAGGTGCTATGAAAGGAGCTATATAAAAGGGAGAGTTCACTGGGTAGGGAAAGAAGAAACAGTGCTCTGTCCCCCTTCCCCCACATTGATCCAGTTGGGTGGCCTTGAGGTAAGGCTTCTTGGGCATTGGTGTTTAACGATGTGTCACCTGAGCTTCTCAGGAATAGGGGTGCCTGGGAAGGGGCAGCAGCCAGAGCTGGCTGGCTGGCAGACAGACGTGGAGGGGATAGGAGGCTCATCTGTTTCCTTTCCCTGTGTTTCTTTTAGTGGAGCCAAAGGATCAGAACCAAAACCCAGACCTCTTGTGAGTTTGCTTGTAAGAGTAGTACTCACAAGGAGTAGAAGTATGAGTGGATGGGAGGAGTTGAGAAATGAGGCCAGGCCCCGAGGGTCTGCGCGGATGCTATGCCATGGATCTTCATGAGTGGTGGCCAGAGCCAAGTCCCTTGTGGACAGTGTGTCTTTACACTTCTGATGAAGACAGAGCTGGTGATGTGCTGTGCTTCTGCAGAGGGTGATTCGTTGAGAATCTAAGGAGTTTGGAAGGCTGATTGGCGAGCTGGGTTTGAAATGGGGACCTAGGGTTTCATGGGGGAGAGTAGCAGCTTTAGAACCCTGGCTTAGCAGAGCTGATGGGCAAACAGGGAATACTAATAGCGAACTGACATGGAGTCCTTGCTGTGTGCCATGCCTTCTTCATGGCACTCGCATTGCTGTAGTTTGTTGAGTTTTGGCATAGCCCCATGAGGCAGGTAGTACTAGTCAGTTTTAGATGCTTCTACAGACCGACTCCATGGCAGAGTCAGGTTGCCCTGCAGTAATTTCAGAAGGAGCCCCTATTGGCCATTTTCTACAACCTTTTTTCTTACTCCCTCTCTTTTTCTCCCTTCTCTGGCTGGCTGTGATTCTGTAATTCTTTCTGATTCATTCCAGCACAGTTTGCTGCTTTTCTGAAACAAAATATGCTGGTGAGGAAAGCTCTTCCTCCTGGCACCTCCTCCTGTCTCTTTGGTGAGTATTACTCTTTCTTACCTGCTCGACCACTGCATTCTGCTCCTCAACCCCTTATTTATTTTCCATCTCTCCCTCTCTTCTGCCTCAGTTTGGTTTCCTCCTGTTCTTTTCTTTTTCTTTGTGTTCTTTTGTTTTGCTGACCCCTGTTGCTTACTCTGTAGTCTTTGCCCTTTTTCCATTCTTTTGTTTGCTTCTTATGGTATTTTCTTTTTTGTCTCTTAGTGTGGTTCTTTCTTTCACTGTGGTCTTGGCTCTGCTGCTTTTTTGTATGCCTGTAGCATTGCCTGTGAGTCTCGGTTTCCTTGTGTGTTTTTCTCCCTGCCTCTTGTCCTGTGTTTATCTGGTGGCTACAAGCCCACCAGCCACATATCAGCATAGAACCTGAAACTCCTTTCCCCTCCACCCTCCTACCTACTCTGATTTTAGCCAGTGCATTTGTCCCTTAAGCAATCCTTCTAGCTGGTTATGTCCTGACTGTTACCTCATGCCAGGACCCCTCCTCCATCCTCATGTGACTGCTGCCTTCCTCCCCACCCCAGTCTTTGCTTCCCTATGCTACAAGAGGACTAGGGTAGACTTCTGGCTTTAAAGAGGAGGGAATCTTTGAGGAAGCTTGAAAGATAACCTGAGTCCAAAAAGCTCGGCTGTATCCGTGATGAGCCTGTTTGATTCAGTGGAAGTGGAAGCCCATGTGTGAACAGATGGCCTTTGTCTGTGCTAGTACACATGACCTGGGGACCAGGTTGTGACATGGGCCGGTGTTGCCCTGTTACTTTTGGGGAGGAACCGTGAGGTTGCCTGGTTGAGGTGCTCTCTGCTAGTAGCTACTCATAGCCAGCTTTCAGTCCTGGTGACAGTCCTCTTCACTGCCTCCATTTGGCAAGTGAATCCTCACCCCTGGGCTCTTAGGGCAGGGTGGGACTCTTCAGAGCCTTTTGGAAAACTCTGCTTTTTAGAGAGAACTGGATGACCTGCTCCTCCATGAGTTCTCGTAGAATGTTTCATGTCCCCAACTGTGTGATGATGTGGGGAGGGCTTGAGACAGGAAGATGATCACACTTTTTGAGTCTGGGAAGGACTGTTTACTTACTGTGTTGAGTCCTCTATTTTTGTTGTTGTTGCTATTGACCTTGGCTAGGCAGGGTCAGGGTGTCTTCTGTCTGTTAATTCCTACCAACTCAGGGCCCCTTCCCCTCCGATTGCAGTGCAGGGTAAGGGATGAGAAGGGAGCCATCCTCTAAGAAGGGGCAAAGTGGGGTCCCCCACGGGCAGGGCCTGAGTGAAGTTGTCCTGAAGCATGGGCAGTCTCCTTTGAGGGGTAGCCCTGGACGTAGAGCGGTTCTCCTGTGTTTTACACGTGGCTATGTTGGTGCTGCTATTGACTGAGTGTCTGTGGGGCTTTTTTGGATTGTGGAGGATCTGAACTCAGCTCCATCTCTTAGTTCCCATTTCATCAGAACCGCCGGAGGAAGGAGAGAAAGAGGATCTTAGGGTTCAGCTGAAGCGACGCCACCCCTCCAGTCCCCTTCCTGGCAGTAAGACCTCCAAGCGACCAAAGATCAAGGTGTCCCTTATCTCCCAAGGGGACACAGCTGGAGGGCCTTGTGCTCCTTCCCAAGGAAGTGCTCCAGAAGGTGAGTTTCTCTTGCTACATTACATGAGAACTGACCTCTCCTAGGCACACAGCATTGCCCTTTGGTGGCCACTCACCAGCATGTCAGCCTTTGCTTCGTTTGGAGAGATGCCCGGAGCAAAGAAGACATGAGGCTATACATGTGGGTACAGTGGGCGTGAGCCCATCTGAATGAGGACCAGGCAGCAGGCAGAATACGAGAGGAAGCTGTGCCATAGTTCAAAGCGTCGTATATTTTGTTCTTTTGTTGTTTGCTTCAATGAAAGGTACAGAATATTTCAGGAAGTTTAGAAAATAGAAGGAAAAAATAGCCCCAACTCTCCCTACTCTAGCACAGTTCATTTTGTTTCTTCTTCCAGTTCTTGTCCATAGTATCTTGCATTTAGCCTACACTGTGGAACCTGGAAGCGTAGTGGCCAACTAGGACTGACCAGGGGCCTTGGGGTTTTCTGTGTTGCAGCTGCAGGTGGGAAGCCCATCACCATGACGCTGGGGCAGGCTTCAGCAGGGGCCAAGGAGCTCACAGGACTTCTCACCACAGCCAAGTGAGTGTCTGTGGGACCGTCTGCGTCTATTCCTTTTTCCCTTCCCTCTGCTTCTGGTTCATTTAGTGCTTTGGAAAAGGATGAATTCTGGGTTCTGTCAGTTTGGGAAATGTGACTTCCTTCTGATAGGGATCTTTGTCTTGCTTTTGGGTCAACCCAGAGTTCATTTTTACTTCAGATTCCAAAGTAAATCTTTTTTGCCTTTTGCTGTAAGTCCTGTAAGTAAGGACTTTTAGAAGACTAGAGGCCAGGTTCAGAAAGTGGAACAAAGAAGCTGAAGGTTCTTGGTGTGTGTCTGCTGCTGAAAGCCTTGCTGGGCCCCACTCTGTACCCTGCCTGTGTTGCTAGGGCTTGCTGCCCTGTGACCTTTGGATAACAGAGCTCCTTCCTTTGTCTCCAGGGCCAGTTCTTCTGAAGGTGGAGTCTCAGCCAGCCCAGCCCCTTCAGTGGTCTCCAGCAGCACGGCACCCAGTGCCTTGCACACACTGCAGAGCCGCCTGGTGGCCACCTCTCCTGGCAGCTCCCTCCCAGGTATCCTGTGGCCCGGCATTGTCCCTTCCAACACAGAGTTTTTGGTCTGCTGCTGGTGGGTGGTCCTGGGAAAGCGTCCCTGGAGCCGAATCCACAGCGTGGGCCTCTGGGTCTTAGAGTGATCGTAGAGGCTTGACATGAAACTGGAATTAGCTTGGGCAGAGGGATTCCTTGGCCTTGAATAAATGCAGTGAGTAAATGTCCTGGTCTGCAGGTGATTAAATGTTCCAGTCTACAGGTGCTGTATCCTCTACTGTAAGGAGAAATAGCTGATAGGACATATATGTATAGTCAGCCTTTCTTATCCACAGGAGATTGGTTCTAGGACCCTCACCACTACCAAAATCCACGGATGCTCAAGTCCCTTATATGAAACTATGTCATACAGTTGGCATTCCATAGCCACAGGTTTCTATCCGTGTGGTTGTTTGAATCTGCGAATCTGCTGCGAAGCCCACAGATAATTGAGGGCTGACTATGGTTTTATTTTGCTGTTTTAAGCACGTCTGACTGAATAAAACTGGAAATGGTGCTACACTGGGCATTAGCAAAATGAGACATTTTTCTGTCTCTGCTTGTCTCTCACTTTGTCCTACCCGCTAACCCTACTTTGAAAGACCTGTTGCCTGAGCCCAGCAGGGCCAAGGCATTGCAGAAACCCTTCTCCTGGCCAGGCATGGTGGCTCAAGCCTGTAATCCCAACACTTCGGAAGGCCAAGGTGGGTGGATCACCTGAGGTCAGGAGTTTGAGACCAGCCTGGCCAATATGGTGAAACCCCGTCTCTACTAAAAATACAAAAAATTAGCTGGGTGTGGTGGTGGGAATCTGTAAACCCAGCTACTTGGGAGGCTGAGGCAGGAGAATCGCTTGAACCCGGGAGGGGGAGGTTGCAGTGAGTCGAGATTGCGCCGTTGCACTCCAGCCTGGGAAATAATAGCGAAACTCTGTCTCAAAAAAGAAAAAAGGGAAAAGAAAAGAAACTCTTCTCCTTTAAGAGAACCTTTCTTGCTGCTTTGATTGTTTGAGGCGAAGTGAAAGTTGGGTATTTAGAACTCTTTTGGCTTAAAAAGTTCTTCTTCTTCCCTGGAAAGAAAGGAACAAACTTGGATTTCTCAAAATGGCCCAAAATGTATGACTGATGGTTTGCAACAGGTGCAGAGCAAATCTGGGGCAGTGTCTGACACAGTACCTTTCCTGTGTGGCATCCACTGCGTGTGTGCCTGGCTGGGGAGACCTTGCCTTCTTTCTGAGGACGGGGGTGTCCAAGGGCAAGCACCACTGGTGTTGTAGTTGGTGGTGAGGGTGGATGGATGTGGCTGCTCTTGGGATAGTGCAAGTGATTGAGTCTCTACTGATTCCTGCTATGTCCTCTCTTAGGGGCCACATCAGCCAGCAGCCTCCTCCAAGGCCTCAGCTTCAGCTTGCAGGATATCAGCAGCAAGACCTCTGGCCTTCCAGCAAATCCCTCCCCCGGACCAGCCCCACAGGTGCACATCTGCCATCTGCTGGGCTGGGCAGGTGTAGGGAGGAGGCCTCCTCAGCTTAGTTGGTTTTGGCAGGGAAACTAGGTCTGGAGTCAGTGGGTCAAGGACAAACAGCCTTCTAGCTACACAGCAGGGAACTTCCAAAGGTTAAGGTCTATCATTTACTGTGTGACCTTGGGCAAGTTTCTTGACCACTCTGTTTTTGTTTCCTTGTCTATAAAATGAGGTAATAATAGTACCTCCCTCATAGAGTTGTTGTAAGAGTGAAATAATATATGCAAAATGCCTGGAAGAGTACCTTGCATGTAGTAGGCACTCAATACATGTTAGCCTTTAATAATATGCTGTGGGCCCTCCAAACTCGAACGTTGCTGTTGGGCGGCAGCTTCTGATCACCTGGGCTTGTGTGTCCCACAGGCCACCAGTGTGAAGTTGCCCACCCCCATGCAGAGCCTGGGTGCCATCACCACGGGCACCAGCACCATTGTCCGTACCATTCCTGTGGCCACCACTCTCTCCTCCTTGGGTGCCACTCCTGGTGGGAAGCCCACAGCCATTCACCAGCTGCTGACCAATGGGGGCCTCGCTAAGTTGGCAAGCAGCCTCCCTGGCCTGGCTCAGATCTCTAACCAAGCATCAGGTGAGTCTCTCATGAGAACTGTGGGGACTCCCAGATCTGGGATGTTCCCCCAAGGACCTTCCCATCTCACGTGGGCCAGGTGTGATGTTGCAACCAGTCCCACAGGGTCCTGGCATTGACCTTCGGATTCAGCTGTGTGGACCCATCCCCCAGAGAGGTTGAGAGAACACAGGCTGTTTCCTGTTGCCTTTCAGATTGACTGATAGTGTGTAGATGACCCAGCTGGGGAGGAGGCCAAGGGACTGTGTTATGTTGGGGAGAAGCTCTCCAGGAAAGGAAAGCCTCAGCAGAAGGTGGAGAGTGTGACTCAAAAATACTGCTTCTCTCTCTTTATCTCAGGCTTGAAGGTCCCCACCACCATTACTCTGACACTTCGTGGCCAGCCGAGCAGGATCAGCACGCTGAGCCCTATGGGCTCAGGAGCAGCCCCATCCGAGGAAGCCTCTTCCCAGGTGCTGCCCTCCAGCTCACAGGTGAGTCTGCCAGGAAGGACGGAGGACATGGGCTTCATTGCTGGGAGGTTTGAGACCAGCTGACTGGCTGATGGAAGGGGCTGCCCATGCACTGGACAGACGAGATTCTGATTCACATTCAAATCTGGACTCTGGAGTTTGGCTTTGTAATACTGAGCGAGCCATGGACCTCTTTGAGCCTCCTCTTCTACATCTCTCCCTGGATGTTGTGAAGATTGTGTATGTTCAAGTGGGTCGCAGTGCCTAGTATTGAACGTTTTTGTTTGCTTTTCCTTTCGTTTCATTTTTTTTCTCATCCTTGGTTTCATCCTTCAGAGGTGGTGAGTAGAGGCTACTTAGCTAATGCTCCTTCTTTGTTTTTATTTTTATTTTTTGAGATGGAGTCTTGCTCTATCGCCCCAACTGGCGTGCAGTGATGCGATCTCGGCTCCCTGCAACCTCCACCTCCCCCTCCCTGGTTCAAGCAATCCTCCTGCCTCAGCCTCCCAAGTAACTGGGATTACAGGCACCCACCACCATGCCCGGCTACAACAGGGTTTCACCATGTTGACCAGGCTGGCCTCGTACTCCTGACCTCAGACTCCTGATCTCATGTGATCTACTTGTCTCAGCCTCTGAAAGTGCTGGGATTACAGGCTTGAGCCACCGCTCCTGGCCCTTTCTTTGTTTCTTTTTTTTTTGAGACGGAGTCTCACTCTGTCGCCCGGGCTGGAGTGCAGTGGCCGGATCTCAGCTCACTGCAAGCTCCGCCTCCCGGGTTCACGCCATTCTCCTGCCTCAGCCTCCCGAGTAGCTGGGACTACAGGCGCCCGCCACTTCGCCCGGCTAGTTTTTGTATTTTTTAGTAGAGACGGGGTTTCACTGTGTTAGCCAGGATGGTCTCGATCTCCGGACCTCGAGATCTGCCCGTCTCGGCCTCCGAAAGTGCTGGGATCACAGGCTTGAGCCACCGCGCCCGGCCTCCTTTCTTTGTTTCTAAGGACATGGGGACAGAGATAGCTCACTGTGTTGCCCAAGCTGGCCTTGAACTCCTAGGTTTAAGCGGTCCTCCTGCCTCGGCCCCCAAGTATAATACTCTTTCTTTGACGCTGGCTTTCTAGCACTGTGCCTTCCCATATCTTAGCATGTATGGCTGTCTTTTTAGGGCACAGCTAGGTTTTTATAGGTCTCACCCAGGAAGTCATGATGAGTTTCTCTTAGCTGATCTGATTTCCATTGTGACCTTTTCAAGTCAAATGTTTCTAATCTGAAAACGGTGATCTGAGGAGCCACTCAAAGATTAGAAGTGAAGCCAAAAAACAGTTCGAGTCTAGTATTGAGTGTGCTTTCCTTCAGTATCTCCTGTGCAGCTGAGGCCTTCCTGTGTCTCCCTGTCCTTTCTGCCATGTCAACCTGCTTGTGAGCTGGAGGTGCAGTGAGCAGCTGACATAGTCCCTGAGCCGCTCCAAAAGCTCTTCTGTCGCTTGCTCTCTAGGGAAAACACCGCACAGAGGTCAACGCCTGACATTCATTGGGATCATAGCTACCTTTTTTGGCAGAGGGATGGAAATGTTTTAATTTTATCTTGTTTCTTATTTTTTCAATTATAAAAATGATTATGCTTATTTTAAATAATTCAAACATGTTAGAAATAATTAATTTAAAAAGGGAAAGTTTCCCATGATGCTACTGCCAGAGATGATGATCACTGTTAATAGCTTGATATAGATCCATTCAGATTTTTTTTCTACACAAAGTATGTTATTTGTTTTGTACAAATATGGGATTACAGAATATGGACTGTTTTTTTTTTTTTTTTTTTGAGACGGAGTCTCGCTCTGTCACCCGGACTGGAGTGTAGTGGCCGGATCTCAGCTCACTGCAAGCTCCGCCTCCCGGGTTTTACGCCATTCTCCTGCCTCAGCCTCCCAAGTAGCTGGGACTACAGGCGCCCGCCACCTCGCCCGGCTAGTTTTTGTATTTTGAGTAGAGACGGGGTTTCACCGTGTTAGCCAGGTGGTCTCGATCTCCTGACCTCGTGATCCGCCCGTCTCGGCCTCCCAAACTGCTGGGATTACAGGCTTGAGCCACTGCGCCTGGCCATAACTTGCCTTTTTTTATAAATCATGTCATGACACATTTCTCTGTCTACGTCTTTCAGAGGCTGGCTAGTATTTCACTGAGTAGATGTAAGAAGATGTATTTCACCACCTTCTGTTAGGTAGATAGCTGGGTTCTATTTTGGTTTTTGATATTTTAAATAATGCTCTGGTGGACACTCTTGCTTATTCTTGGGTACCTTTGGGAGCATTTCTCCAGGCTAGAGAGTAAGTAGAGAGTGTGTACATCTAATATCTGGGCAGCTGCTCACTAACTGCCCTTCAAAAAGTTTTTGCTACTTTACAGTGCTAGCCACAGTGATGAAAATATCTGTTTCATATTTTGTGGAAATCAGTATTTTTAACTTTATTAATCTGGGTGAAAAATGAAATTGTTTTAATGTGCATTTTCCTGATTACTTAAGAAGTTTTATGTCTTTTATGAAATGTTTGTCATACTCTTTGAATTATAGTGGCTTTATATATTCAGATGTTAATTCTTTATCTGTTGCACAAGTTGCATATGTTATTCCTGTCAGTGGCTCATCTTTTTTTTTCTTCTTCTATTGAAGCATTCATTGAATGTCATTTAACCTTTATTTCTGGATCATACAGCCATTTAAATTTTTCGTATAGTAAAATCTTCAAATATTTTCCTTTATAGCTCCAAAGTTTTATGCCTTAAGAAAGCTAGCCCTATCAAGGATATAAAAGTAATCCTTTTTCTTTTTAAAATTTGAATTGTGGTAAAACATCTGTAACATACAATTTACCATTTTAGCCATGTTTCAAGCTTACAGTTCAGTAGCATTGAGCACATTGACATTGTGGTACAGCCATCACCATCATCCGTCTCCAGAACTTTGCTGTCATCCCATACTGAAACTCTCTGTGTTTTCTTATAATGCTTTTGTTTGTTTCCTTTAATTCCTTATAGTTCACTTTTGTATGTTAAGTGAGGTAAGGATGAGTCCATTCATCATTCCTCCGCTCATCTAGAATCCACTGCTCTTAACATTCTAAAGTACTGAACACACATGGGCCTGTTCTGTAGTTTTGAATCTGTCTATCCTACGCTGGCTTTCTGTTACGGGCTGATAGTATGGAGCTTGAAGTTAAGGGAGTGTCGATTCTGTTTCTAGTTTGCTAAGATAATCTTCATTCTTTTCCTTTCTCTTGATAGTTTTGAATTTTGAATTTTGTCCATTATTCTTTTAGAATCACATGAAACGAATGAGGATAAACATTTCCCTTTTTTTTTTACCTTTTTTGAGACAGAGTCTCACTCTTGTCACCCAGGCTGGAGTTCAGTGGCACGATCTCAGCTCACTGCAACCTCTGCCTCCCAAGTTCAAGCGGTTCTCCTGCCTCAGCCTCCTGAGTAGCTGGGACTATAGGCTCGCGCCACCACCCCCAGATAATTTTTGTATTTTTAGTAGAGACGGGGTTTCACCATGTTGGCCAGGCTTGTCGTGAACTCCTGACCTCAAGTGATCCCCCCACCTCGGCCTCCCAAAGTGCTGGGATTATAGGCGTGAGCCATCACGTCCGGCCAACATTTTCTTTTAATCAGTTAAAATGATGAGTTACTTTAATAGGTTTCCTAATATCAAACTGTGTGAATTCTAGATTCAGTGGCAGAATAGTGTCCTATTCTTTTCATTGTACATACAAAGGCAACAACACCCTATCAAAATGAAAAAAGAAAGAAGCTAAGCGTTTCAAAAGAAAAGCATGTCTATTCTATTTGCTTTTATTTTACTTAGGATTTTGGCATCTATATTAATCTATTCAGGCTTTGGACCATAGTTTTCTTCCCCTCCACCCGCTACTTTTGTGTGTGTGCTTTCCTTTGTCTAGTTATGTAAAAGGGGGTAATTCAGTCCTTGAAGAATGAGGTGGGAAGTGTTCTTCCCCGCTCAGGCTCTAAAACAGTTTTATAGTACAGAAATGATAGTTCCTTGATGGTTTGATAGACGTGACCTACAAAGCCATTTGGGCCTGTTTTTAGAGTGTCTTCACCTTTGCTGATGCCAGGTTGATCCACAGCTAGAACACGCATCCTGCCATGTGATCCCTTCCTCCTGTGTTAGATAATCCGTCTCAGCTTGCCACGGCCTGGGCAAGCTGGTTACCACTGAGAAGAGAGTAGAGGTCATTGAGAATCCGCCTTGTCTGTGGCTCTGTGGAAGCGCAGAATAAAGATCAAGGTCTGGCCTTCTAACTGATGATGTTACCATGAGATTAGTTTTCATCTTAATAGAATGGGCGAAGGCTGGGCCTGGTGCCTCACGCGTATAATCCCAGTACTTTGGGAGGCCGAGACAGGTGGATCACGAGGTCAAGAGATCGAAACCATCCTGGCCAAAATGGTATGAGAGGGCAAAATACAAAATGGTATGAGAGGGGAAAACCCCATCTCTACTAAAAATACAAAAATTAGCTGGATGGGGTGGTGCGCACCTGTAGTCCCAGCTATTCGGGAGGCTGAGGCAAGAGAATCGCTTGAACCCGGGAGGCGGAGGTTGCAGTGAGCCGAGATTGCGCCATTGCACTCCAGCCTGGGCGACAGAGCCAGACTCCGTCTCAAAATAAATAAATAAATAAATAAATAAATAAATAAATAAATAAATAAAATGAGTATGTAATTGCCAGGAGGGGTCAGGTGGTGATTCTTTTCTAACAAGCAAAGGGATGTTATTAGATTACGGCTTCTTGCTGATTCAAAAGCTTCTAATAGTTAACTCAGTGTTCAGATTGCCAGACAGAGCACTGAACTGTGGGTCAGGTCATCTGTTTTCAGCCAGCTGTGTGATCCTGGGCAAATCACCTAGCCTTCTGGGCTTTGGTTTTCTGACCTGGTTTAGTGAGGAAGTTGACTTAATTCAGTGACTGTTGTGGTGGCAGGATCAGAATCTCCTCAGGCTTTGGGAATCTAGGTTTTTTAATGCTTAGAAACAAACTACCCATTTTTTGACATTTGTGAGGCAATTGGAAATTTGAACACTGACCGGATAGTTGTTGATATTACAGAATTGTTAACCTTTTTAATGTGTGATAATGCTATTGTTGTTAGGATTTTAAAACGGTCCTTTTTAATTTTAGGGTTCCATACCGCAATATTTATGGATGGAGTGAATTTAAAAAGAAAAGTGGACACCAATTAGGCTGCTCTAAGATCTGTATAAGCACCTAATTATCTGTTTCGTTTCTGGCACGGATTGGTGTTTACCGCGTGTTTCCTTCATGGGAATGGACTGTTGTGTACTCCTCAGCTGAGAAGCTGCAGGGAGGAAGAGAACAGACAGAGACTATGTTGTGCCCTGCATCAGAGTCCAAAAAATGGACTCCCTACCTGTGATTATAAGATCTCTCTCCTCTCTGTCCTGCTGGCCATATCAGGACCTTGTCAGCCTGGCAAGCAGCACCTTTAGCTGGAGGCCTATGGCAGTGGGCCTCACTGTAGCCTCGTAGCAGGCTGTGGGCAGGCTGGCTCACTCTAAGGTGTATTCATAATCAGAATAGAGTGATCATCTGTGCACAGCCCTGCCTTTGGGCAGGGAAGCCCATGAGGTTTTGTTTTGGTTTTTTATTGAGATGGGTTCTTGCTGTATTGCCCATGTTGGTGTGGAACTCCTGGGCTCCAGCAGTCTTCCCACCTCAGCCTCCCAAAGTGCTAGGATTGAAGTCATGAGATTTGATTGTCAAACCCTTCTTCATTGGTGCGACTATGACTCACTGCAGCCTCAACCTCTTGGGCTTAAACAATCCCGTGGCCTCGGCCTCCCGAGTAGCTGGGCCTATAGGTATGCAGCACTATGCTCACCTAATTTTTGAAAAAACTTTGTAGAGATGGGCTAAGTTGCCCAGGCTGCTCTTAAACTTCTGGGCTCAAGCAGTCCTCCTGCCTTGGCCCCCCAAAGTGTTGGGATTATAGGCATGAGCCACCTCGCCTGGCCTTCCCTCCTTTACTGCATTCTCCGAGACCTCTTGGGAGTTTCCCAGTGGGGAGACTTAGAAAGGTGGGGAAAGCCTTGGTGACAAAGGCCACCTCCCTACTCACTTCCTTATTCTTAAGCTGCAGGGCTCAACATTGATGGCATCCCCCCGCACCTACATGTCTAAGGCCTCAAAATCAGAACAGTCATGGAGATCTTCCCTTCTGTTCTGTTGCCCTTGAAAACTCACCGATTTCCTTTTTTCTGCATTTCTTTTCTGTCCTCATGCGTAATAATAAGAGGTGACCTTTGTTGTTGAGTACAGATTACACTTAGGTGCTTTATGTGGATTATTTCATTTAATCCTTACAATGACCCTGGAAAGTAGATGCTGTCATCTACCTCTTACAGGCAAGGAAAAGGAGGCTCAGAGAACATAGGCACTTGCCTTAAAAAGTGGAAAGTTGAGTCTCTGACTCTAGAGTCCATGTTCTGTTAACCACTTGGCAGCTAGAACACATGTCCTTGTGTATCCAGCTTTTTTCCTATTGAGAATTACTTCTTTAAAATAAATTCTCGGCCGGGCGCGGTGGCTCAAGCCTGTAATCCCAGCACTTTGGGAGGCCGAGACGGGCGGATCATGAGGTCAGGAGATCGAGACCATCCTGGCTAACACGGTGAAACCCCGTCTCTACTAAAAATACAAAAAAACTAGCCGGGCGAGGTGGCGGCGCCTGTAGTTCCAGCTACTCGGGAGGCTGAGGCAGGAGAATGGCGGGAACCCGGGAAGCGGAGCTTGCAGTGAGCTGAGATCCGGCCACTGCACTCTAGCCCGGGCAACAGAGCAAGACTCCGTCTCAAAAAAAAAATAAATAAATAAATAAAATAAAATAAAATAAATTCTCAGGAGTCAGGATAATTGGGTTGGAGGGTCTGAATGTGATGATAACCTGTCAAAGCTTTGACCCTTCTTCACTACCTCTCCTGCCACAGCGCCTGCCTCCAGCACCCTGAAGATGCTGTGTGATATGTCCACCTTACCAAGTTGGTAAGTTGGTGATGGCTGCCTCATGGTGGGCCCTGGGCACGTGTGTGGTCCTGCTGAGCTGTCCACGTGTCTGAAGACCTCTTTAAGACAGTCATTTTTGCCTCTCCGCCAACTGTCTTCAGAGTTGGGCTGTTGAGTCTTCAGAGAAACCATTAGGTTAGGTGATATGGTGCCAGCAAGGGAAGCACCATCGTCCAGGATCTGCAGATCTGGTTCCTGGGATCCCCAGACTCCTCAGCAGATCTGGCTGTACCTGGATCAGAGCCACTTCTTCCCCCGCTAAAGCTGTGGTTTGACCCAAGGGTCAGTATATAGGACTACCTGCTGCATTTAATGAAGGTGTTTCCTTTTGGAAGTCTGTGCTACCCTCTGCGCCCAGCTGGGAGGAGACATCCATCTGGTCTGGGGTTTCGGGAGTTAGAATGGAAAGCCCTTTGCTAAAGACTGGAGTCATCTGGCCTGCCAACTGGTGGTTCAGAGCCGGAAGGGCTTGTTTAGGTCATCACTGTTGCCTTCATCAGCAGCCATGGGAGAGTGCTCCCCATGCAAGCCCACCTTAGAAACCACATGAGATGCTGAGTAGCTTGCTGACACCTGAAACTTCTGGTTTTTGTTAGTGTCACAATGAAGGCAAAGAGAACTGGGCCGTCATCTTTCAGCCTCTTTGGCTTACTCTAGATGTTGGGAGCAGTGGATGCCAGGTGAAACCTGGCCCCTTGGTCCTTTTCACCATGCGTTTGGGCAGTTTCTGTATCCAGAGAGTCCGCAGGTTCAGATAAGCTGAAGAAGAGGAATAGAACAGCAAAGGAAGTGGCTTGAAGGACATGCCAGTAAGCCCTGTGGTTTGTGCTTAGGTCTCTGCTCTGCCACCCAAGGAACTAGTGATTCAGCTGGAGATAAAAAGAAGAATTTGCCAAGTCAGAGAAGAAACCGTAACCCTGGAAAATCCTCTGTCTCCAGTCTCTGGAGGGAAGCAGGGACAACAAGCTAACGTAGTATCTTGGCCATCCCAGGAAACTTGTGGCATTAGGACGATGAAGGCCATGCTTCAGTGTTTTCGTTTCTATTTCATAAGACTTTTTGTTTTCCTGCTTACAAGTGGGAAGATGATTGACAGTGACTCTGCTATGCAGGGCTGTTGGTACCAACCTGAGCGCTATAGGTGGCAGTCCCTGGAGAAGTGGTCACAGAAGATGGAGCTCTGATCCCCTGCTTACCTCTTCCAACACTCGTGTGCAAAGATAGTTTTAGATTTGGTTTAGGAGCTGTCTCCTCCAGAACAGGCTCCCATACTTAGAATGTTTCTAGTTAAGGTAATAGATTAGGCAACCCAAGTGTGGCTCTGCTCAAGTGTCCTTTTCTGTAGGCAGGAAGGGCCTGCAACACGGCTTGAATTATAGTCCATGGTCCTGACCCACAGTACAGTGTATATCTACACCGCGCCACCTGTGTTCAATCTGGGAGCCTTCCGGGCCAGTCTGAGTGGCAGCCAGAAGGGAGCTCATAGTGTCTAGGAGTCTCAGACAAGGTAGGTCAGGGTACTGTGGGCAGGGGGATGTGTGTGATAGGATAGGGTACCATAAACACCATACCTTCCCTCCCTGACCTGAAAAACTGATCTCAACAGGAATTCACACAGAATTAGGCTGTGTTTTTGCATTAGCTGGTAGGTGACTTTCTCAAAATTCTTAAATTCAGGAAGTATTTAGTAAACTTGAGGAAGGTATGAAATCTGGAGGAGGCATCCAGGACCCAGGGGTTTGATAACTTTACAGGTAGGATCATACCACACCAAAAGAGCAGTGGACAGTGAGACATAGGAGCTATATGAAGCTTTTAGGGATCATTTAGGACAGACAGAGCCCTGAACAACCCACTCATGACCTCAGTTGTTGGCTCAGTGTATGGTGGGGACAAAGAAAAACTAACAAGCCGACCTGCCTTTATGGTAAATTCTAGTGTACTTGCAAGGGCTGACTTCCTGAGGTGTGGTCTCTCCACCTTGAAGAACTCCTCAACGGAAGAAGGGGAACTGTCAGAACATGGATTGTTCTACACCTTGGACAGGGTAACAGAGGAAGTGGCTGAGGTCTAGAGTCATGTTTTCCAGTTCCCTTCACAAACTGTATTTCTTAGAACGCGAAAGGAAGGTTTACCTATTTCCTAGAACACCTGGAATCCATAACCTCAGAAAGTGATACTATTGGTAGAAAATGTGGAAGGATCAGGAAGGTCTTAGATTCTTGGATGATAGATGTATGTTGATGCCCTGTGGAGATGTCCTTGTGCTTTGAGGTCACTGAGGTAGGAAAACCTGTCTGCTCTTGGTCTCACCACTAGAACAGTCTTGGGCTGGATGGGTTATAGAGCTGAGGGGCTGTGATGGTTCTGTTCTTACATTAAATAATTAAAAACACCAAAAACAACATTTGGATTGCTTCAGCTTCTTTTCAGTTGACTTCTCATATGTATTCTGGTAACCACCCAATGAAGTGGGCACAGAAGATAGAGCTAAGATATTGTAAGGCCAGTGATCATCACCTCACCAGTGCCAGGTGGTATGAGGTGGTACTCTAATTTCCTTTTTTTTTTCTTTTGAGATGGGTCTCGCACTGTCGCTCAGGCTGGAGTGCTGTGGCGCTATCTTGGCTCACTGCAACCTCTGCCTCCTGGGTTCAAGCGCTTCTCCTGCCTCAGCCTCCCAAGTAGCTGGGATTACAGGCACCCGCCACCACACCCAGCTAGTTTTTTGTATTTTTATTAGAGACGGGGTTCCACTATGTTGGCCAAGCTGGTCTCAAACTCCTGACCTTGTGATCCGCCCACCTCGGCCTCCCAAAGTGTTGGGATTACAGGCATGAGCCACCGCACCCAGCCTGTAATTTCCTGTTCACTAGTGAGGAAACAGGCACAGGGCAAACAGCAGGAAATGGCAGAAGCAGTACTGGAACCCAGGTAGTCTGATGTCGGTGTCTTTTCTACTTTGCACTGTGCTAGGGTTCTAAGATGGGAGACTGGAAGTAGAGATTAGCCCAGGAGGTGAGAAGATGGTGGCTTGGCCTGCACGTGACCTTTCCGGTTTACTTCCCACCAGGCCAAGAGTAATCGATGTTGCTATGGTGGGGCTCTTGGCTGAGCTTACGTCAGTAGGTGGGGTCCCTCCACCTTGATCCTGAAAGATCAGTATCCCTTTGCACTTCCCATACCTCCACCCACCCCCAATAAATACATAAAAGATTTAGAGATGCATGAATGAATTCCAACCTCTAGATTATTTGTTAACTTGTGTTCAGGAGGACCTTCCTTCTAACCCCTGAATTCCAGGTCCCTCCCCTTGGCATCGGAGCCTTCTGGGTGGAGGCCATAGTTCTGGTATGCTGCTTGGAGTGTCCAGTATACCTGGGCACATCGTGTTACCCTCCTTAGTAGACATCTGATGTGCTGTCTTCTCCCTCAAACTCTAGTCTCACTGACTTGAGCAGTCAGGTCAAGCGAGACGAGGATTAGATTGTTAAAATGACAGCTCTCTGAAGCTTCAGGGGTATGGGGACAGGGCCATAGCAAATAATGATGCAGATAAGTCTTTGTTACTTTTTTTTTTTTTTTTTTTTTTGAGACGGAGTCTCGCTCTGCCGCCCAGGCTGGAGTGCAGTGGCGCTCGGCTCACTGCAAGTTCCGCCTCCTGGGTTTACACCATTCTCCTGCCTCAGCCTCCCGAGTAGCTGGGACTACAGGTGCCCGCCACCTCGCCTGGCTAGTTTTTTTGTTTGTTTGTTTGTTTTTTTGTTGTTGTTGAGACGGAATCTCGTTCTGTCGCCCAGGCTGGAGTGCAGTGGCCAGATCTCAGCTCACTGCAAGCTCCGCCTCCCGGTTTACACCATTCTCCTGCCTCAGCCTCCCGAGTAGCTGGGACTACAGGTGCCCGCCACCTCGCCCGGCTAGTTTTTTGTATTTTTTTAGTAGAGACGGGGTTTCACCTTGTTAGCCAGGATGGTCTCGATCTCCTGACCTCGTGATCTGCCCGTCTCGGCCTCCCAAAGTGCTGGGATTACAGGCTTGAGCCACCGTGCCCGGCCTTTGTTACCTTTTTATCTCTTTTTCAGGCACACATTTTGGTCAGGGTTGATGGCTGCAAGGAGGAGAAACCTATTCACCACCAAAATATCTCTGAAAGGGAATGTTCTCTCATCAGGCATTTTTATAGACAAGGAGCCTCACGGTTTTTGCTACTTGCCTCATGACCTCAACTGACTTGGGCTTGCCAGGATCCAGTTTTGATCCTGTTGTCACAGGACTTTTCAGCTGCAGAACCCTTCCTGGATGGCTGGTCTCTTTCACTCAGTTCTAATTCTGCAGACAGCCTGATGGGCTCACTCTCACTTGTGGGTTGGTTCTCCTTGTCTCTCCCCACCCAGTCCAATCATAGTATCCAGAAGATGAAGTCATGTGATTCATATCATTACTCTTCTAAGGAGAAGTAGATGGATTTAAACAAAACAAAGCAAAACACTGCTGGGCTGTTAGATACGTGTGTTTTTAACCTGCAATTATAGTATAGTATAACACCCTTCACCAAGTTTCCCCTGGTACTTACATCTCACATAACTATAATACCAAATTAAAACCAGGAAGTTGGTACAATGTGTGTGTTTAGTTCTGTGTCATGTAATCACTGTAGCCATAAACAAAATACAGAATGGTTCCATCAGCCCAAAAATCTCCCTCATGGCACCACCCCTTCATAGTCACACCCGTCTCCTTCCCCACCGTTCCTGACCCTAGCAACCAGTGATCTCTTCTACTTGTCCTAAATGGGATGATGTGTAAATGGGATCCTACAGTGCATGGCCTTTTGAGATTGTCTTGTTTTCACTCAGTATCATTTCCTTGATAGCCATCCAAGTCGTTGTATGTATATGAGTCGTTCATTCCTTTTATTGCTGAGTGGTATTTCATGGTACGGGTTTAGCACAGTTTGTGTAACAATTGATCCACCTATTGAGGGACATCTAGTTTGTTTCCTGTTGGGGCTATTACAGATAAAGCTGCTGTGGCAATTGTATGCAGTGTTTGTTGTTGTTGTTGTTGTTGTTTTGAGAGGGAGTCTTGCTCTGTCACCCAGGCTGGAGTGCAATGACGCGATCTCTCGGCTCACTGCAACCTCCACCTCCCTGGTTCAAGCAATTCCCCTGCCTCAGCCTCCTCAGTAGCTGGGATTACAGGCACACACCACCAGGCCCAGCTAATTTTTTTTGAATTTTTAGTAGATACAGGGTTTCCCCATGTTGGCTAGACTGGTCTCAAACTCCTGACCTCAGGCAATCCTCCCGCCTTGGCCTCTCAAAGTGCTGGGATGACAGGTGTGAGCCACTGTGCCCGGCTAATTGTATGCAGTTTTTTTTTATGAGAACATGAGTTTTCATTTCTGTATGGTAAATGACCAGGAGCGTGATTACTGGGTCATATGTTAGGTTTTAAATTTTTTAGGAAACTGCCAACCCAGCCTGATGGCTCACACCTGTAATCCTAGCACTTTGGGAGGCCAAGATGGGAGGATTGATTGAGCTCAGGAGTCTGAAACCCCCAGGCAACATGATAGACCCTGACTCTACAAAAATACAAATTAGCCGAGTGTCATGCCGTGCACTGGTAGTCTCGGCTACCTGGGAAGCTGAAATGGAAGGATTGCTTGAGCCTGGGAGGTCAAGGCTGCAGTGAGCTGTGATCCTGCCATGGTACTCAACCTGGGCAACAGAGCAAGACCTTGTTTCTAAAGAAGAAAAAAGAAACTGCCACTGTTTTTCAGAGTAGTCGTACTATTTTACATTCCTGTCAGCAGTGTATGAGAGATTCATTTTCTCTGCGTTCCTACCAGCACTCTATATTGTCTCTTTTATGATTTATTTTTATTTTATTTTTGGAAGACAGTGTCTCACTCTGTCACCCAGGCTGGAGTGCAATGCGCGATCTTGGCTCACTGCAACCTCGGCCTCCCAGGTTCAAGCAATTCTCCTGCCTCAGCCTCCCTAGTCTGGGATTACAGGCACCTGCCACCACATCTGGCTAATTTTTTTTTTTTTTTTTAGTTTTTAGTAGAGATGGGGTTTCACCATGTTGGCCAGGCTAGTCTTGAACTCCTGACCTCAGGTGATCCACCCTCCTCAGCCTCCCAAAGTGCTGGGATTACAGGTGTGAGCCACCGCGCCTGGCCTCTTTTATTTATTCTTTTAGCCATTCTAATAGGTGTGTAGTGGCATCTCATTGTGGTCTTTTAAATTTGTTGAGGTTTATGGCCCAGGGGTGATCTCTCTTGCTATGTATTCTGTGGGTGCTTAAATGCATTCTGCTGTTGGGTGGAGGGTTCCATAAATGTCGATGAAATTGTTGGTTGATGGGGTTGTCAAGTTCTTGTATCTCTTTGCTGATTTTCTGTCAAGTTATTCTGTCAGCTGTTGAAAGAGTGGTGTTGAAATTTCCAACTATAATTGTGGAATTGTCTGTATCTTATTTCAGTTCTGTCAGTTTTTATTACACATAGTTTTCCGTTCTGTTTTTTGGTACATACACTTTCAGGATTTCTGTGTCTTTTTGGTGGATGGACCCTTTCGTCATTATGTCATGTCCCTCTGTCCCTGTTAGTTTTCTTTGCCGTGAAGTCCACTTTATTTGACACTATACCCATTCTACTTGCTTTTGATTAATGTTTGCGTGATATATTTTTTATTCTTTTGTTTTCACCCTACCTATGTCATTATATTTCAAGTGAATTTCTTGTAGACTGCATGTAGCATATGATTTTTCTTCTATACCATTCTCATTCTTTTAATTAGAGTTTTTAGACTGTTTTCTTACATGTAATTGTAGGTAATGTTAGGCCTCAAGTCGGCCATTTTAGTTTTTGTTTTCTGTTCCATGTTTTGTTTTCATTTTCCTGCCTGTAAGTGGGTTACTTGAACACTTTTTTTAGAATACAATTTTGGTTTGTTCATAGTGGTTTGAGTTGTATCTCCTTGTATAGTTTTTTAGTGGTTGCTCTAAAATGTTACTTTATATAACTTATCACAGTCTCCTGGTATCCACATTACCCTCTTCCACCTCTAGTATAACTATCTATGTACTTTGACAACCACATTAGACAGTGTTGTAAGTTTCGCTTCAAATATAATTTAGAAAACAAGAAAAGGGCCGGGTGCATTGGCTCACGCCTGTAATCCCAGCACTTTGCAAGGCCGAGGCGGGCAGATCACTTGAGGTCAGGAGTTCAAGACCAGCTTGGCCAACATGGTGAAACCCTGTCTCTACTAAAAAAAATACACAAATTAGCTGAGTGTGGTGATGGGCGCCTGTAATCCCAGCTACTCGGGAGGCTGAGGCACGAGAATTGCTGGGACAGGAGTGTGTCTTATTGCCAGGTGGGGGTAGATTTCCAGGCTAACCACATGGTCTCTAATGGCACAACAGGATTGGGGGTTGGGAGCCTTATTACTACTCATCGGGATTGAAGTTTTAGTTTCCCACTTGGCCTCCTTCAACACCACCCCACAAGTAACTAAACATTTGAGGAGATAGCCACTTCACAAAAGGCAACAGTGGACAACATATACTTTCTGAAGCAGAATTATTGGAAGAGATAAGTTAATATGTGACTGATATATGTAAGGAGTTATGGTTGGTCAGATATTGATGTGAAACAACAGGAAACTTATTTAAAAACCCAGAAATGTTGTAGAAAATATAATAGCTAAAACAAGGTAATTATGGGATAAAAAGTAGAAGGGATATGGCTAAAGAATTAACTGGAAGATTAGAATTAGGAATTCTCTCAGAAGGCATCAAAAAAGCCAGGAAGTATAGAGGACAGAAGTAGAAACAGTAGAACACAATTAAGGGTCATGAAGGGAAAGCTGGCTACTCGGGAAGGCGTTCGAGCCTGTAGTGTGCGATGATCAGGCCTGTGGGTAGCGACTGCACTCCAGCCTGGGCAACATAGTGAGACCCTGTCTCTCAAAACTGTTTTCAATTTTTAAAAGCCGTGAAAGGAAAATGAGATAAAAAAACAAGGAAGTAATTTTTTTACATAATGGAGGATAACATTTCTAAGAATTAAGAGAAAATTGAAAAGGCCTCAGTTTGAAAGCATTCACATGGAGTCTCAACTGGGAGCAATAAGGAGAACCCACATCTAGACACATTATAATCAAAGACAGAAAATCTTATTTTTAAGTTTTATTCCATTAGTTGTTGGGGAAGAGGTGGTTTTTGGTTACGTGGGTAAGTTCTTCAGTGGTGATTTCGGAGATTTTGGTGCACCTGGCACCTGAGCAGTGTACACTGCACCCAATGTGTAGTATTTTAATCACCCCCACCCTCACCCTTACCCCGAAGTCCTCAAAGTCAATTATATCATTTTTTTTTTTTTTTTTGAGACTGAGTCTCACTGTCATCCCGGCTGGAGTGCAGTGGCATGATTTTGGCTCACTACAAGCTCCCCTCCCAGGTTCAAGTGATTCTTTTTTTTTTTTCTTTTTTTCTTTTTTTTTTTTTTTTGAGACGGAGTCTTGCTCTGTCGCCCAGGCTGGAGTGCAGTGGCCGGATCTCAGCTCACTGCAAGCTCCATCTTCCGGGTTTACGCCATTCTCCTGCCTCAGCCTCCCGAGTAGCTGGGACTACAGGCGCCCACCACCTCGCCCGGCTAGTTTTTTGTATTTTTTAGTAGAGACGGGGTTTCACCGTGTTAGCCAGGATGGTCTCGATCTCCTGACCTCGTGATCCGCCCGCCTTGGCCTCCCAAAGTGCTGGGATTACAGGCGTGAACCACCGCGCCCGGCTTGTCTCTTTTCTTGCCAGTGACCTCGGGCAACTCAGTCTCCCTTAGCCTCATCCTGTGGAACCCAGGGATGAGAACAGAACTTTCTCCTAAGGCAGTTGTGAGAAGAAATAACTCCTGGGACCTGCATAGCACCAAGCCTGGAGCAAGGTTAGCACCAAACAAATATTAAGCTACCAGTATTACTGTCCTGCCTGTGTGCATCCTCGCTGCCTTCTGGAAAGTGGTATTGATGGTGATTCATGTTCATCCTGCAGACAGGTTATGTCATCCCTTGAATATCACTGCACTTTTTTCCCAGGGCTGTCATGACAAAGTACCTCAAACCAGGTGGTTTAAAACGACAGAGGCAGGTGCATAGCTTGTACCTGGAATCCCAGCACTTGGGGAGGCCAGGGTGGGTGGATTGCTTGAGCTCAGGAGTTTGAGGCCAGCCTGGGCAACACAGTGAGAGCCCATCTCTACAAAAACTACACAGAATTAGGTGTAGTGGCACGTGCCTGTGGTCCCAGCTACTCAGGAGGTTGAGGAGGTAGGATCACCTGAGTCTGTGAGGTTGTGAGCCAAGATCACACCATTGCACTCCAGCCTGGGCAACAGAGCAAGACCCTGTCTCAAAAATAAATCAGTAAAACAACAGATATTTCTTCCTTCCCAGTTCTGGAGGCCATGGTGTTGACAGAGCCATGCTCCTGGAGGGGAATCCTTCCTTGCCTCTTCCTGGCTGCGACTGGTTTGCTGGCAATCTCGGGCACTCCTTGCAGCCACATCACTCCAGTCCTGTCTTCACGTAGCATTCTGCCTGTGTCCATGTCCTGTCTTCACGTGGCACTCTCCCTGTGCCCAGTCCTGTCTTCACGTGGCACTCTCCCTGTGTCCAGTCCTGTCTTCACGTGGCACTCTCCCTGTGTCCATGTCCTGTCTTCACGTGGCACTCTCCCTGTGCCCAGTCCTGTCTTCACGTGGCACTCTCCCTGTGCCCAGTCCTGTCTTCACGTGGCACTCTCCCTGTGCCCAGTCCTGTCTTCACGTGGCACTCTCCCTGTGTCCACGTCTTCCCACAACTGTCTCCTTACAAGGATGCCGGTCATGGTGGATGAGGGTCCACCCTACTCCACTGTGACCTCATCTTAACGAATTACCCCCGCAACAAGCCTATTCCCAAATAGGCCACATTCTCACGTGCTGAGGGTTAGGACTTCAGTATATTGCAGAGGGCAGTGTGGGAGAGTGGCAGAAGTAACCCAAACCCACCATTTTGATTGGATGGCTGCTTCTCAGCAGAGGAGATATTCAAGCGTTTTCACCATTGGTTGGACACTGTCGACCAACAGCTAGGAAGTTAATCCTAGAAATGAGGATTTAGAGAAAAGCCCCCAGTGAGGGTGGAGGAAAATGAGCCTTCCTCCTCTTGAGTAGTGAGTTCCAAGGTGTGGGGCCTCCTGGAGCTGCAGGTGGTGTCTGGAGGTCTAGACCCTGATGCAGACCCGCGTCAGGAACTGGGTGTGGCGTGTGCTGCGTGGGTAGGCTTGAGGCAGCTTCAGGAAGCAGTTGTGGGTTGTGTCCTTGTGCTGAGTCCCTTCTACTGCTTCCCAGAAATGTTGTGAAAAGCGTATTAAATGTCCCTGCTTGGTGTCATGGGTGTGTGCAGGGTGGGGAGGGAGGGGATGGGTGTAGCTGTATTTCTGAAGGAAGAATCAAGACCGGGTTCTCTCCCTTCTCCAAAGCCAGATGGGAATGTGGCAGAGGTTATTGGTGGGAAGAGCTGCTCCTCCCCAGGACAACAGCAATCTGAGCAAATGCAGTGGCAAAGAACCTGGGGCTGCCTCCCGAGCATGCAGGAGCCCTCTGGGAACCACTGGGATGTGGAGGAATACCAGGGATGTTTCTGAATGTTGCTAGTGGGCACATGTACCAAAATAATTTCGGTAAAAAGAAAAACAAGGAAGGGACCCTTGTTGTACAGGCCTAGGTATAACTTGGGGTTGGTGGTCAACGGGGATTGCGAATTGCCCTCGGGGAGCTGACAGTCTGGGGAAGCAGGGATGCTGGAAGTCATGGGTCCACAGTGGCGGGTAGACAAGCACTGGGTGCTGTGGGGGCACACGGGATGGGTACCTAAGCCAGGAAGGCTTCCTGGAGGAAGAAACTTCTGAGAGACTGGAAGGAAAAGTGGGAGCAGTGACATGTTTTTTTGGGTGAAAATGTTCTTCTAGAGCTGAGGGACAGCCAGTCAGGCCAGAGAGCTGGAGTGGGGCCTCAGGGATCAGCCCAGACAGAAACTGCAGGGGTTTGGGTGCTATGGGTGGTGGAGGGTGGGGTGGATGTAAGCCAGGCGCCTGGGGAAGGAAGCAGAGCCCATGAAGAGCCTTCCGGACTGAGGCATTTGGGTTTTAACTTGAGGGCAATGGAAGGTCATGGACCAGGTTTATGCAGAGGGGTGAGCTGATGACAGCTGGACTTTGAAATGATTTTTTTTTTTTTTTTTTTTTTTTTTTTTTTTTGAGATGGAGTCTCGCCCTTTCACCAAGGCTGGAGTGCAGTGGTGTGATCTTGGCTCACTGCAACCTCCGCCTCCCGAGTTCAAGCGATTCTCCTGCCTCAGCCTCCTGAATAACTGGGATTATAGGCACCTGCCACCACACCCAGCTAATTTTTGTATTTTTAGTAGAGACAGGGGTTTCGCCATGTTGGCCAGGCTGGTCTCAAACTCCTAACCTCAGGCAACCTGCCCGCCCCGGCCTCCCAAAGTGCTGGGATTACAGGCGTGAGCCACCACGCCCGGCCTTGAAATGATTTAAAAAATTTGTCGTCTACTGATTATCCCCATACCCAAGGCCACAGGCTCAGAAGCACTGCGGTTACTCTACAAATGACACCAGAATTGTGCCACTTTTACTCTATCCTATTGGTGTGGATCCTAGATCATCCCTCTCCAGCTGCTGTGGAAAGACCTTGCTGGTTTTTGGACAGCCTACCTGGGTTTCTCCCAAGAGGCAGCCTCCCTGACGACTACCCAGGGATCAAACTCTGTATGTAGCTCAAGGCCAAGGGTTGTCCAACCCAGACTTCCAGGATTTGACCGCCCAATCCAAGACCTGCTCCTCCACAACTCTTGCTCCTGTGGGAGAGAAACGAGGCGGCTCTGCACAGGAGCTGTGGCTAAGATGTGGCCGTGAGGTCAGGACCTACATCAGACAGCCCATCATCAGGCACAGTTAGATCATCATCCATGTAGACAGAGATGGCAACTAAGTGGCAGGTGAGCCTCCGCACCGCTGCCTGTGGCCTTGGCAGACATTACTAATCAATTGCATCACTGTCACACTGAGTCAACCCCAAGCTGCGGACAGCCACCATCAGTCAAAGTTGATACCTGGGGGGAACTGACTTGCCATACTCGACCCAGACGCTGACAGGATCCAAAGTTCAGTGTGACTGTGAGTCAGAAGCCAGGCGGGAGGGCAGGAATGTTAAAAAGCAGTGAGGTAAAGGGCAGGGCACGGGGTGGTCAGGCTGGTAGAGCAGCACTGCTGGTGGGGAAGGAGGTGATGATCCACATTCGTCAGAACTTTACAGAGCACTTTCACTAAATGCCCCCCACTCTTGAGGTAGGAGTGACTCATTTCCGTATCACCGATGAGGGAACGGAGGCCCAGAGAAGGATATGCACCTGGCGTCACCCAGCATGGCAGCCACTGTCTTGGTCTACCTGGAAGACACGCTTCCTCTGAGGCAACAGCCTCAGAGGTTACCGGGTAAGCAGAGGCCTCAGATAAGATTCTCCCCTCTCAGTGTATCCTGAAGTGGGCCCCAGGGAGAGAAGGCAGTTGGAGCTGAGTCGGCAGTGCATGCTGCTAGGTGATTGAGCCCTGGCTGGGGGTGGGGGGAGCCCTGATGTGTAGCACGTGCTGATTTCTTTCTTTTTTTTTTTTTTTTTTTTGACAGAGTCTCGCTCTGAGGCCCAGGCTGGAGTGCATGGCATGATCTCGGCTCACTGCAACCTCCGCCTCCCAGGTTCAAGCGATTCTCCTGCCTCAGCCTTCCAGGTAGCTGGGATTACAGGCGCCCGCCACCCTCCTGGCTAATTCTTGTATTTTCAGTGGAGACGGGGTTTCACCATGTTGGCCAGGCTGGTCTCGAACTCCTGACCTCAGGTGATCCACCCGCCTCGGCCTCCCAAAGTGCTGGGATTACAGATGTGAGCCACCGCACTCAGCCAGCATGTGCTGATTTCTGGGGGTTGTAGATACTCCTGCCTTGCCTGGTTCAAGCTCCCGGTAGGCATCAACCGAGAGCTGGGAAGAGATGCCCGCAGTGCGCTCTCTGGGCCGGGAGGAGCCGGCTCCAGCTCACCCATGGCAGTGCCAGAGAAGGGGTGCAGGGGTGCAGGGCTGCTGTCCCCACCCCCGGTGGCCTGGGGGTTCTCTTCTTCCTGCAGTTCTCAGTCACTCAGGCTCCCTCCTGCCTGGGTCGGGGTTTGTATCTGTTGCTTGCCAGTGAGGGGCCTGCGAACCTTTACGGACACACTGAGCCGTGGAGGACTCAGGACTCAGGGCCTGTGTTCTGGCTTCAGCTCTTTGAGCTTCCCTCTCTATCTGCTGACCCTTGAGCGCTGGATGACAAGGCCCAGCAGGTGGTGGGAACTCTAAGCATGGAGCCAAGAACCTCCAGTGTGGGAAGGAGTCTCAAAAGCTGCCACCTATTGTCTCAGCAGCAACAGGACTCTGGCTTGAACAGGGGTGCCTGGGGCAGGTGGCAAAGGGCTGGGTCCCTCAGGTTTGTGGAGATAGGGGCTGGGGCAACTGTGGTGAACGGGTAGGTCACCCTGTCCAAAAGGCAGCAGCAACTACTCACCTCCAGGAAGTGCTCCCATGTGGCCAGAATTTTTTTTTTTTTTGAGATGGAGTCTCACTCTGTCACCTAGGTTGGAGTGCAGTGGCACAATCTCAGCTCACTGCAACCTCCGCCTCCCAGGTTTAAACGATTCTCCTGCCTCAGCCTCCCGAGTAGCTGGGATTACAGGTGCCCACCACCACAACCAGCTAATTTTTGTATTTTTAGTAAAGACAGGGTTTCACCATGTTGGCCGAGCTGGTCTTGACTCCTGACCTCAGGTGATCCGCCCGCCTCGGCCTCCCAAAGTGCTGAGGTAACAGGCATGAGACATAGTGCCTGGCCAGAAATTCTGGTTTTTAAAGAGAAGCCTGATATCCACATTTTTTATGTGAAATCTGATTTTTAAATTCTGGCAATTATTTGAAAACATTTAGCTGGCTGCCGTGACATGCACCTGCAGTCCCAGCTGCCTAGGAGGCTGAGGCGGCAGGACTGCTTGAGCCCAGGAGTTTGGGTGTCGCAATGCATGATGACCTTGCCTGTGAATAACCACAGCACCACTCCAGCCTGGGTAACACTGCAAGACCCCCATCTCTTAAAAAAAAAAATTTTTTTAAACACGTCTCAGGGCACTGTCAGCAGCCTCTGTTGTTTGTTTGTTTTTGAGACAGAGTTTCCACTCTTGTCACCAGGCTGGAGTGCAATGGCACAATCTCAGCTCACTGCAAACTTCGCCTCCTGGGTTCAAGTGATTCTTCTGCCTCAGCCTCCCTAGTAGCAGGAACTACAGGTGCGTGCCACCACGCCCGACTGATTTTTGTATTTTTAGTTGAGATGGGGTTTCACCGTGTTAGCCAGACTGGTGTTGAATTCCTGACCTCAGGTGATCTGCCTGCCTTGACCTCCCAAAGTTCTAGGATTACAGGCATGAGCCATCGCACTGGCCCACCCTGTGGTTTTGAGTGGTGGAGGCCTCTGACTTCCCTGCCTGGACTCCCAGCTGCCCCTCTGCTTCCTCCCCTGCCAGCCCGTGGCTCTGCCCACCCAGAGACCACTCCCTCAGCTCTCTGCAGTGCAGATCGCTTCTCCACACTGTCCCAAAATGGGTTGCTGCTAGCTCATGTTGCTGCCCTTGCACCGCGGCCTTGCTGTGGACCCCGAGCCCCTCCTCCCCACTTCTTGCCTGACCTTGGTCCAAAGGCGGTGACTCCAAGGCTTCCCACGCCCTGGTCCCTTCGTTCCTTGGCCTGCTCTTCTCCACTCACTCTCACGAGTGCACCCAGGTACGGGGGACGTCAGCCAGCCCTCTTATTCCCAGCCCACCTCCTTGAGTCCCGTGGTTCTGGGAGCCCCACTATGGTCCATCAGTCCCACCACCCATCCTTGGCTCCCCGCACCCAGCTTCGACTCCAGGCCTTCCACTGGCCTGGCTCTCTGCACTCGTCTCAGCTCCGTTGTTCCGCTCTGCTGCACCAGACTCCCCCGGCCCGCGCCTCCTCGGTGGAACCTGGCTCTCCCCTATTCCGCACACAGCTGGTGGCCTGGTCCCGTCGAAACCCAAAACCCGTGCCACCAACCTCAGGTGGAACCTGGTGCTTCCCAGAGGCCCCAGGGCACTGCCCTGGCGTGGGGGCGCTCCCGTCTGAGATCACTCATTCTCGTCCCCTCCTCCCCCCAACCTCAGGTCTCCAGCCCTGGTCCTGTCCTCAGTCTCTGCTCACTGAGGAATCAGAGGCACTGATGGGAACCCACCATTTACGCCGGTTGTGAGCCAGGACGCTGCCCTCCAAGAATCGGGTACAGTTAGTACCAGGCTGTGGGGCACTGGGCCCAGAGGGTGTCCTAGAAGCACGACTACATCGGGCTCTAGCATCTGTGCCAAAACAGGGTCCCCTGCCTCCTGCCCAGGGCGCCCACCTGCCCTGGACAGACGCCCCACGGGAGGTGCATTCTCCAGATGGGCCTCCAGAGGGCGTCGTGATCACAGCGCTGAGCCGCTTGCGCTCAAGTCCTGCCCGTCTTTGTGCCGGGGCCAGGCCAGTGTTGCTTTGCAGATGAAGGGGCTCTGCCCCTTTTGTCCAGGGGATCTGACCCCAGTGGTCTGTGGCCCAGCACCCAGGGCCTGGAGGGTGGACGGAACTCAGCCCCCTTCCCCCACCCTTTTTTTTTTGAGTTTTGCTCGTTGCCTAAGGTGGAGTGCAGGGGCGCAGTCTTGGCTCACTGCAACCTCCACCTCCCGAGTTCAAGAGATTCTCCTGCCTCAGCCTCCCAAGTAGCTGGGATTACAGGCGCCCGCCACCATGCCCCGCTAATTTTTGTATTTTTTGTAGAGACAGAATTTCACCGTGTTGGCCAGGCTGTTCACGAACTCCTGACCTCAGGTGATCTGCCCACCTTGGCCTCCCAAAGTGCTGGGATTACAGGTGTGAGCCACCGCACCCGACCCCTTCCCATTCTTTATCATCCACTGAGCCTCAGCAGCTTGGAGAGAAGGACTGCATGTGGCAGTGGGAGCTCAGGGCGGGTCACTGCAGGTGCTTAGGCTGGCATCTTGGCATCTCTCAGAAAGAAGGAGGTGGAAGTTTGGGAGATGCCCCTGCAGAGCCTGAGTGCTCTCAACAGCAGGGACCACCACTCTCTGCCCCTCCACCGGCCACAGGCCTCACTTGGAAGGTGCCTGAGCTCCCCTCCACAGGCTGCTCCTGAAGGAGGTGGCCAGGGGCAGGGTGCACTTTTGGCCTGGCCGCCCACTCCCTGCTGCCAAGCATGCTGCACGTTCCTTGGCCTGGGTTCTGTCATTGTGAATGGTGGCCTTGGGCAAGGAAGACCCTGCCCATCCCTGCCCTCAGCCTCCCTACCTGCAAACTGTGGGGTCCCCTCCCATGGCTGGAGATGATGAGCATCCCGGCATCCCAGGCCCAGCGGGCACGGCAAGTTCCAGTGGTGCGTGTCGCCCGCTGACCTGCTCACACCTGATGCCCCGACATCTACCCTCTGCTTGGCCAGCAGTGGCCCCCCTTTTCCAGGACTACATGTGAAACTGCTTGGGTGCAGGCTGCTTGTGGAGGGAGGGATGGTGCCTCTGAATAGAACCCACTCTCCCTCCTCCTGAGCCAAGGCCCTGCTCCCATCAGGCCTGCAGCAAGCAGGACATCAGGCCACAGGGGCTCTATGTGAGCCCCAGGGCAACCACATCTGAAACCGCAGGGGCTTGTTACCGACGCAGACACCCAGGCCGAGACCAGTGCATTTGCTCCCCTTTCCCTGCAGGCACCTCCTGTGATTTCAATCCAGTGGTCATTCTGGACCGTCCATGTGGGTCAGGCAAGTGGGATGGTGCTGCAGAGAGGGCTCGGCTACAGGCCCCAGAAAATCTACATCCACCACCAAGGCAGACCAACTCAGGCGTCCTGGCCCACCCCCAAACCCCGGGGGGCACTGGTAACAGCCTGGGGTCCTGCTCAGAGCCCAGGAGTCACACAGCCTGTGCAGCCTGCCTCTGCCCCTCCTGCCAGGGGAACCTGGGCAAGTCACCAACCCTCCCAGGGCCTCCAATCCCCTTCTCCACAATGAGGAGGGCAACATGTGTTCCCTGAGGCTCAACTAGGAAGCCAGACTGAGGGCAAGGATGGATGTCAGAGGCTGCCTAAACATGGGCAGAGGCTGGGGTTTGCTTTAGGCCCGCTCTTGAGGGGTGGTGGCGTTCAGGTCCACCTCCTTGGCCCCCTAATGGCAGCTCCCCCGCCAAGCTCACCCTCACCTTGCCTGCCGTTACAAAGGCCCATACCATGCACACCTCAGGGCTATGTGGATTCACATTGGTTTCTTTTTATTGGATTTTCCGTGGGCAACCTGGGTGCTTTGAGCTCTGCTCTGGGGCAGTGGGAGCTGCCCACCTTCTCCCAGGGCCTTGTAACAACTGGGTCCTCTGCTCCTGGGCTCAGGCTGCTGCCTTGAGATAAACCCAGTTTTCCCACTGCCTCCTTCTTCACTTGTGCCAGGCTGCCCAGCCAGGGGCACGGCCTGGGTGTCCTGGGTAACAGGCACTAGTCCAGAGCCCCCTAGCAGCAGCACCTGCCCGCTGTTGGCCCCAGTCGACTCCACAGTGTACGCAACACCATGGGCTGGCCTACAGCTTGGTGTTGAGGTGGAAGAAGTGGGGCGCTGCATAGGTTGTGACTGGTGGTGCGTGCCAGGCAGATGAGGCCGGGCAAAGTCTGTGGCGGAGAGCGCTGTCAAAGGACGTGGGGGGGAAGTGCATCAGGCCAGCGGCCATGGGTGAGGGGCCTGCAGTGGCCAGGAAGTGGGCCGGGAAGGCTGGGATGACCAGGGGGCTGAAGGGGAGTGCAGCCTGGCCCTTCAAGGGGCCCGGGGTGCCAGTGATGTTCAGCGGGCAGTGCAGCATGGTGCCCCTGTAGGCCTCTGGGGGCACAGGCCCCAGGGCTGGGCCCAGAAGGCAGGAGACCAGGCCGGACCCCGCAGGTTTGGCCCCACATTTCTTGGCATCTGCCTCCTTAAGAAAGGGAGACACGGCCCGCAGTCTCTTCCCACTGTGGGCAGCACCCTCTTCCTCCAGGCTGCGCTTGCTGCACAGGCCTGTGCTACCGGGGAAGGTGGGTGGGAGCGTGGGGCTCTCAGCTGGGACCTTGGCCATGGGGGACACCCAGCAGGCTTTGGGCTTGGGGTAGAGAATACCCTTTCTGGAGCCGCCTCTGTGGAATGCGGAAGGGCGGTTGGCGTCCCCACCCCACACCAGCTGGGGCTCTTTCACGGACAGCCCCTCTTTGCCAGGAGGCCCCAACAGCGCCCCATCTTTAAGTCTGGAGAAGAAGTCCCTGGGGTGCTGGCTGACAGGCTTCAGCACCTCGGTGGGGTGGGTGTGGAAGCAGCCCGTGAAGATGGGGGCTGCCGGGCAGGGGCCCGCCTGCGCCTCCTCCCTGAGGCTGCCACCCGGGGACTGCAATCCCTCCTGAGGGGTCAGCCGGTGCCTGGAATTCTCAGTCAGCCCTTTGGGGCTCTGGGGACTCCCTGGGAGGTGAACAGCTGGGGACGCCTGGGGCTCTGCCCCATGGCGACAGCCCTCTTCCTGGCACTGCAAGGCCTCCACCTTGCTCACCTGGGCCAGGAGCTTCTTTTTGGCCAGTGGTGACATGATGCCGTGTGTCCCCTTGCAGTAGAAGCTGGATAGGAGCCGCTTGTAGGCCTCAGGGCAGCCGCTGGCACCCACAGAGGACACAGAAGACCCAGAGGCCGGGCCCTGCTGTTCTGTACTGTTCCTGGGGGGCTCCTGGCTAAGAAGCGGTGCTGGGTCAGCAACATCCGCTTTGGTCTTTTCTGGCATCATCTGGAATGAGAGAAAGCCATGCCCCAGGGCTGCCTGAGCCATGCATCCTGACCCAAGGAGCAGGAGGCGGCACTTTCAGGCCTGCCCAGGTCCCCCGCTAGCCCTTGCAGTCATTTGTGCAGAATTTTCCAAAGGAGCCCTGTCCTCTGAGCGGACACAGCCTCAAGTCGGGACACAGGGCCTGGTGGGGGGGGTGCAGGCTGGAGTTCAGAGTCTACTTGCACAAGTACAGAACTTGTGCACTGTGGAGAACCTGGAACCTTCCAAGTCCCGCCCTGGGTGCATGTTCTGTGTGTTCTGAGCAGACAGCTCCGTGGCCACGGAGTTGTGGGGTGGGGGGGCTACAAGAGGCAGGGGACAGGGTGGCCCCAGCCAGCCACAGTCCTACCTGGTCCATGCGCCGCTCCTCCTTGGCCTTCTTCGGCCGCTCGGTGGCCCCATCATCCCCCCTGTTCTCCTTGGCCATCTTGTACTGTTTCCTGGGCTTGGAGGTGGGCAGCGGCTTGTCATCCTCCCCCTTCAGGTGCCGCACATATGGCAGGACCAGCCTGGGGAGGAACCAGGCATGTCCCCAGGAGGCCAGCGCCCATCCCCTCCACGGGCCTCTGTGGCCTCCTCTGAGCCCCCCCTTTCCCCGCCGGCGCCGAGGAAGACCCTCTCCTCCTCGCCCCGAAGCTTCAGCTCATTGGCTGCGCCCAGCCAGCCTGGGTCCCCGCAGCGCTGAGGACGGCGCACACCCCGCCCGCTCCGGGCAGAGTCCACCCAGCCCTCCCGGCGAGGTCGGCGAGGCCCCGCAGGGCAGGCGGCGTCCAGCACCCAGGCCGCCCCACCTACCTCTCGTAGTGGCGGCGCGTGCACGTGGCCGCGCTGGTGCTGCCCGGGCTGCCCCCCAGCTCGTCGTACACGTTCTTCCAGAGGCGGCGCCCGGTCACCTGCAAGGGCACCTCGTGAGGGCGCGGCCGGCGAGCACCCCCTGGCGGCGGGGTCCTTGCGGCTCTGGCCGCCCTCGCCGGGACTCGAAGGACTGCGGTTTGGCAGCTGCTCTGCGGCTCCCACCGCGGCCGGCAGACTCCCCCTCCCAGGGCCACGGACTGCTGGCCCAAGCAGTTTTTCCAACACGGGGCGGCCAGAACAGATGGGGAAGGCTGAAAAGCTGCTTTGAGCAGCAGAGAACCAGCGGGGGAGGCGGGGAGGAAGGGGCAGGACTGGGGATGCTGGCTCTTCCTCTGTCCAGAGGCAAGGACAGCGCTGCAGGCCCACCCCAGGGAGATGCAGTTTGGCAAGGACTGGGGGTGCCTTCCTTACCAGCTCATAGGCCCCCAGCTTCTCCACTGCCTTGTAGATCTTCCACAGGTTAACTGGGGAGAGAGGGGCAGGCTGGCCGTCAGCCTCTGTGGGAGGTGGGGCAGCCACCCCTTCCTAGTGCCCTGACACGCGGGCACAGGCCAGCACACACCCAGCCGGGGCCACTGCAACAGATGGGCAGGCTGTGGCCTGTGCACCGCTGGCCCAGTGGCAGCCTGGAGGGAGGCCTCCTTTCTATCTGCAACCTGGGTCACCCAGAGTGGGAGTGCCTGCCCAATGCCCTGCCCAGGCGGGGTTCCCTGCTGGGCCCCCCTCCCTGCCTGCACCCCAGGGACGCACTCTGCTTGAAGCCGAGATGGGGCACCCTCTCGATGGGCGTGTGTCGCTCCTTCATGAACTTGTAGAGGCTGACCAGGAAGGCCTGCTCCTCCTCCCGCTCCTGCTCCTCCTCCCGCTCCCCGCCTGCCTCAGGGGAGTCCTGGGGAGAGAACAGGAGGCATTGGGATGGGCCCCAGTTGGTGGCTGGCTGCTGGGGATGTGCAGAAACCACTGGCTGCAGGAGGAACCTGCCCCCAACCCGTTTCCCAGATTGCACCTAGCCACTGTTCTGGGAGGGAGTGACTGTTCCTGGGTTCGGCAGGTGCAGGTGTCAGCTCTCAGTGCCCCAGGGCAGGGGCTAGAGTTCAGGACCTCCCCAGAGGCTGGGCACCCCAGAGCAGCTGACTCCAGAGGTGGCCACAAGAGCAGTCCCTGGCCTTCTCCAGGCCAGGGTCACTTCTCTGTCTTGTTCTTGATATTTCTGTCAGCTCCTCTGCCAGACTAGGAGCTCCTGGAGGGCAGGCTCAGTGTCCCGGGACTCCCCGCCGCCCTCTCCCCCACCCCCAATGCCGAGGGAAAAGCTGAAGGAACAAAGGTGCTTGGTGCTTTCCGGGGCCGCGAGGTTGCTCTGTCAGGTCCACATTCCCCGAGCCTCTGTGTCCCCAGCCTGCTGTGCTGAGCACAGGGAGGTGAAGCCCTGGGCTTCAACTGCACACAGCTGTCAGGGGCACAGGACTTTTGGTTGTGGGTCCCAGAGGGGCAATCTCCACTGATGCCATTCATCCAGCAAGTAGCTCAGGGCAGAGAGCCCAGGGCCTACACCCTACTCAGAGAACAGACAGCTTCCAGGACATAAACCATCTAGACTAGGACAGTGCAGACAGCCATGTGTTCCCAAAATATTTGATCCAGCTGGGCATGGTGGCTCACGCCTGTAATCCTAGCACTTTGGGAGGCCGAGGTGGGCAGATCACCTGAGGTCAGGAGTTTGAGACCAGCCTAACCAACATGGGGAAATCCCATCTCTACTAAAAATGCAAAAATTAGCCAGGCCTGGTAGTGCATGCCTGTAATCCCAGCTACTTGGGAGGCTGAGGCAGAAGAATCGTTTGAACCCAGGAGGTGGAGGCTGCAGTGAGCCAAGATTGTGCCACTGCCTTCCAGCTGGGTAACAGTGAGACTCTGCCTAAAAAAAAAAAAAAAAATTGATTCAAGTTTATTTCAGTGTTTTTACTTTTTTTGTTAGTTGTAAATAGCTTCTGTAATAGTTCAGTGTTTTTAAGGTATTAAAGACCTCTGAGAAGAAACAACATATGAACTCATTTATCACCCATGAAATTGTAACATGCCGGGGCCCTGGGGCTGGTCTGTGCAGACCTCAGAAGGAAGGCTCTCTCACAGCTGCTCAAGTCAATCTGCTCCTCCAGGCCTCTACTCTGAATTCCCGGCAAGCTGCTAAAGACGACTGCCATTTGCAAACACTTTTCTGCATGAATCAGGATACTTTTCCAGACTGTGCCACCAAAGCAAACGGCCAAAATGAATGAAAGCTGGGGCCAACTGTGCTCCGAAAAAGCTGCCTGCAGCGCCCCCTTCAGACTCTGCTCATCGCAACAGCCCTGTTGGTCCCATGTTATGCATTTGGATGAATGGATGTGAATGTGGTTTTGCATCACGGGCTGGAGCTTTTGTCTGTGTTATGGATCAGGGTGGTGGGCCATCTTCACTTGAAAAAAGGGGTCTGCTACAAAAACCAAGATTGAAACTCTCTGGCACAGAAGACAAGTAAGTCCCCTGGCTGCTGGACAGGGCCAGGGTAGGAACATATCTGCCTCCTGAGAGCTTGGGGAGTGTCCAGGTTCACCTGGAGGCTGAACACAGGTGAGGGTGGCAGGGAAGAGCGCCCAGGGAGTCAGCAGAGGGACTCAACTCACCTCCAGTGGGATGGCGTTCTGGCTCCCGTTCTGCTCGCCAACAGGTTTGGGGGATGCAGGTGGATCTAGGGCGTCACCCTCTGCGGACTGCTTCCTGTTCCCTTTGACAGGGGCTGCTGCAAGGAGAGAGAGGGAAGGAGGAAGGGGTGGGGAGAGAGCACCTGAGATGCAAGCAGGAGGAACAGGAGCAGTCTCCCCATCCCCAATCAGAGTCGTCAGAGGGCACCGGGGCTCACTCCTGTGATTCCCAGCACTTTGGGAGGCCCAGGCAGGCGATCACCTGATGTCAGGAGTTCGAGACCTGTCTGGCCAACATAGTGAGACCCCGTCTCTATCATAAAAAAAAAAAAAAAGGCCAGAGGAAGGAGTGTGTCCCTGGCTGCACACAGGCTACACACACACACACACACACCCTCCTTCCCACTCCCCTACAGCCCACTGCATCCGCTCCACACCTGCCCTTTTCTTTCCTCTGCTCCAGCTATCTCCCCACATCTTTGAAGGAAACGCAAAACTACCTTGAGGTCAAGTCACAGGAGGCCGGGGTTGGGCTATGGCGCTTGGGAAAATCCTGTCTCCAAAAACCGGCTGCATGCTGAGACACAGAGTTGAGAAGCAGCTCAGTCTCACTGGAGAGCTAAAGGATCCCATGGCTGTGGTCCCAAAGCAACCCAGGGGTCCCTGGGTAGTAGTTCCCCTGGGAGTATTCGGGAACATCTGACCTTCCTGAGCATCTGCAGAGTTCTAACTGCCCTAATTAGGCTACATGCTCCCCTCACCTGCAAGGGTCCTGGTGACCCCTCAGGTCTCTGCTGACAAGTGCCTTCCCCTGGGTGGCCTCCTCTGGCCCCTGGCCATGGGCAGCTCCTCTGTCGCCCTTGGCTACTCACAGCCATCCTGGCTGAACTGCCTGTGGCTCCTGGGGCTCCCTGGTAGCTTGGTGAGGCTGCCCATACCCCACACAGTGGGTGCCAAGCTGGAATGAGCAAGGCTTACAGCAACCCTGCATTGCAGGCAGGAAAAGCTGTGGGCTCTATTTTACTGAGAACCACCATGTGCCGATGGCTGCAAAAACGCAACACCTCTGCCACTGCAAAAACCACAACCATTGGAAACTGCCTCGGGCCACACCGCAGGCTGGCAGCAGACACCAGACCAGGAACCCACGTCTTCTGACAACCTTTCTTTCTGTCCTTTGTCCTTTTGTTAATCAAGTATGAATTGGTTCACTCCCTCCCAGGACATCCTTATTGTTAGGAACCTATGAGATTTCCCTTCCATCCCAGACAGAAAAAGAATCTCCTCGGGAACAAGAAACCCAAACCAGCATAAGCCAGGGGCCGCTGGTACTCAGAGGCATGGGGTAGAATCCTTGGCTAGCAAAGAACTCTAGGATCTTCCTCTCCCATTTCACAGCAGGGAAGACTGAGGCACAAAGTCACAGAGGACTTGGCTGGAAAGGCATCAGTCTGGTGGGTCACTCGTTAGTACCCACGATTTCTGGAGACTGGTGTGTCAGAAGCTAGCCCAAGAGGGTGGCCCAAAGTCGTCCTGCTTTGGTAGGTGTTCTTACGTCTTGCCTCCATGTTGATGGCTGCTGAGTGATCTCAGGGTGGTGGTTTCTCGGGCTAGGGTGACTGTGGCAATTTCTTAAAAGAAGACAACAATGAAGTTTGCCACATCCATTAACTCTTCCTTTTTTTTTTTTTTTTTTTTTGAGACAGAATCTCGCTCTGTCGCCCAGGCTGGAGTACAGTGGTGTGATCTTGATTCACTGCAATCTCTGCCTCCCGGGTTCAAGTGATTCTTCTGCCTCAGCCTCCTGAGTAGCTGGAACTACAGGCGCCTGCCACCACGCCCGGCTAATTTTTGTATTTTTAGTAGAGACGGGGTTTCACCATATTGGCCAGGCTGGTCTCGAACTCCTGACCTCATGATCTGTCCACCTCGGCCTCCCAAAGTGCTGGGATTACAAGCATGAGCCACTGTGCCTGCAACTCTTCCTTTCGTGAAAGATTTTTCCATGACATGCATGTGATGCTGTTTTTGACAGCATTTTATCCACAGCAAAACTTCTTTCAAAACTGATGTCCATCCTCTCACACCCTGTTGCTGCTTTATCAACTAAGTTTCTGTAACATTCTAAATCCCTTGTTGTCATTTTGACAATGTTCACAGCATCTCCGCCAGGAGTAGATTCTACCTCAAGAAGCCATTTTAGGATGGGCACAGTGGCTCATGCCTGTCATCCCAGCACTTTGGGGGGCCGAGGTAGGTGGATCACCTGAGGTCAGGAGTTTGAGACCAGCCTGGCCAGCATGGCGAAACCCTGTCTCTACTAAAAATACAAAAATTACCCAGGCGTGGCGGGCGCCTGTAGTTCGAGCTACTCAGGAGGCTGAAGCAGAAGAATCACTTGAACCCGGGAGGCAGAGATTGTAGTGAACCAAGATCACACCACTGTACTCCAGCCTGGGCGACAGAGCGAGATTCTGTATCAAAAAAAGAAAGAAAGAAAAAGAAGAAAAGAAAGAAAGAGAAAGAAAGGAAGGAAGGAAGGAAGTGGGGGAGAGAGAGAGAGAGGAGAGAGAGGAGAGAGGAGAGAGGAGAGAGAGGGAGAGGGGGAGAGGGGGAGAGGGGGAGAGAGAGAGAGAGAGAGAGGAAGAAGAAGAAGAAGGGAAGAGAAGAGAGAGAGAGAGAGAGAGAGAGAGAGAGAAGAGAGAGAGAGAGAAACAAAAAAAGTCACTTTCTTTGCCCACCCATACAAAACAACTCCTCATCCACTCAAGTTTGATCATGAGATTGCCGCAATTCAGTCTCATTCTCAAGCTCTGTTTCTAACTCTAGTTCTCTTGCAGGTTCTACCGCATCTGCAGTGACTTCTCCACTGAAGTCCTGAAGCCCTCAAAGTCATCCATGAAGGCTGGAATCAACTTCTTCCAAATGCTTGGATATTTTGACCTCCTCCCACAAATCACAAATGTTCCTTAAATGCTCTCTGGAGGTTTTCAATGTATTTTGCCCGGATCCATCAGAGGAATCACTGTCTATGGCAGCTATAGCCTTACAAAATTGATTTCTTCAATAACAAGACTGGAAACTTGAAATGACTCCTTGATCCTTGGCTCTAGAATAAATGTTGTGCTAGCAGGCATGAAAACATGCAGCTCCCGGTACATTTTCATCAGCCCTCTTGGGTGACCGGTTGCCTTGTCAATGAGTAGTCATATTTTGAAAGGAATGTTTATTCTGAGCAGTAGGTCTCAACAGTTGGCCTAAAATACTCAGTAAACCACGTTATAAACAGATGTGCTGTCATCCAGGCTTTGTTATTTCATTTGTAGAACAGAGTGAGTACATAATTCTTCAAGGTTCTAGGTTTTTTTGGAATGATAACTGAGCATTGGCTTCAACTTAAAGCCACCAGCTGCATTAGCCCTAACAAGTCAGCCTGTCTTTTGAAGCCACGCATTGACTTCTTAGCTATGAAAGTCCTAGATGACATCTTTTTCTGATACAAAACTGTTTCATCTACATGGAAAATCTGTGGTAGTGTGGCCACCTGCATTTTTATGTGATGGAGATGGCATCTTTCCTTAAACCTCATGAAGCAACCTCTGCTAGCTTCCAACTTTTCTTCTGCAGCTTCCTCACCTCTCTCAGCCTTCACAGAATTGGAGATTCAGAACCTTGGTCTGGATTAGGCTTTGGCTTAAGGGAGTGTTATGGCTTGTCGGATCTTCTATCCCGAGCTCTCAAACTTTCTCCATTATCAACAATAAGGCTTTTTCACTTTCTTACCATGTGTGTTCACTGGAATAGTACTTCCGATTTCCTTCAATAGCTTTTCCTTGGCATTCACAACTTGGCAAACCAGTGCAAGAGGCCTAGCTTTCAGCCTGGCTGGGCTTTCAACCTGCCCTCCTCACTCAGCTTAATTATTTCTAGTTTTTCATTTAAAGATAAAGACCTGTAACTCTTCCTTTCACTTGAACACTTACAGACCACTGTAGGATTAATTGGCCCACTTTCAATATTGTTGTGCCTTAGGCAACAGGGAGGCCACCGAAGAGAAAGAGAGGAAGAGAGATGGGGAATGCTGGTTGATGGAGCAGGTGGAGGACGAGCACACCCAACATTTATCGATTTAGTTCACTGTCTTTGTGGGTGGGGTTCATGGTACCCCAAAACAATGACAATAGTAACATCAAAGATCACTGATCACAGATCACTGTAACAGATACAATAATGAAAAAGTTTGAAGTGTTGTAAGAATCACCAAACTGTGACACCGAGACACAAAGCGAGTGCATGCTGTTAAAAATGGCATCGATAGACTTGCCGATGCCGGGTTGCCACAAACCTTCAATGAGTAAAAGATGCAGTATCTGTGAAGTACAATAAAGCAAAGCATGATAGAGCAAGGTGTGCCTGCACATTCTCTCCCTCAGTCCTGGAGGAATTCCATTTGAAAGAGGGGGAATCTGAAGCCAGAATGGTTATGGGTAAGTCAATTGACTCCCTGGCGGACCCGGATTCAAATCAAGGTCTGATTCTGGTCCAGTGGCTGCTGTGGTTACCAACATTTGCAAAGCCTTCATGAAGAGTCCAAGTAAGCCTGGAGAGAAACCAATCCTAAGGCTTGTCAAAGAGAAAGAGATCAGGGCCACCCTCTTGAGCTAGCTTCTGACACACCAGTCTCCAGAAATCATGGGTACTAACAAGTGACCCACCAGACTGATGCCTTTCCAACCAAGTCCTCTGTGACTCTGTGCCTCAGTCTTCCCTGCTGTGAAACGGGAGAGGAAGATCCTTGCTCAGATAGAAGCTTTGCTAGCTATCTGTGAATTCCCAAAACCTTCCAGGTCCGGGAGCACCTCCTCCACCGGGTCTTCTCCCGCTGCCTGCTACCCTCGGCTCCCACATCCCTCCCCTCATTCCTGCAGCCCCAGAGCCTCGGCATCCACGGACCCTCTCCATGTCTTCCTTGGTATGACTGGGGCTTCTCAGTCACTGACCTGCTATGTGACCCTGGCAAGTCGCTGCCCCTTGGGCTTCAGAAAAATACGGCGGTTAGACAGGGCCCATCAGAATCACCTGGAGGAGCATTTTGAAAGACGCTGGTGCTCCGGCCCCACCCTCAGAGTCTGATTTAAGGTCCAAGGTGGGGCAGCAGGGTTAAAGCTCCCCAGGGCATCCCAGTGGGCAGCCAGGCTGCGAGCCAGGGGGCGAGACGGGCCCTAGTCCCTTCTGTGTGGTTCAGAGTTTGCGAGCTCTGCCTGGACCACACTGGGGGAAAATCTCCTGGAGTCGGGCGCTGGTGTTACCTGGAAAGGAGGTCACCAGTTTGAGCTGTTTAACCCCAGATGGGAAAGGGATTGGAGCTGTCGCCTTAAGCCACAAAGGGAAACATTCTATCTCTGTGTCCAGCCGAGTCCCCAAATGAACTCGGTCGCCCTTCTCAGGATGGGTGCTCTGTCCTGCCAGGGCCCTCTGGGTTGCAGGCCTTTGGAACCTCATTTTCGCAGCATTAGATGAACGAGAAGGGAGCGTCCTCTCCCCCTTGGTCTTCAGGGTGCCCTCTGTCTTGTCCCTCGCTGCCCTAATCTCTCCCTTTCCCTGATCATTCACAGATCAGGGTTACATTTGTAAAAAGGGTTCTGCTATAAAAAAATAAGCTTGAAACCCACCTCCATAGATGTTGGGCCACACAGGTCCTGCGCTGGGAGGTAGAGAGCTGGCAGCCAGGCAGGCAGGACCTGCGCAGTGGGGTGGGCCCTCTCCTGGCTCTTCGGAGGAGGGAAAAGGCTTATGGAGCTGGAGGCCCCATCTCCCAGCCCCACTCAGCCCACAGAGGCAGGAGAAACCCACTTGCCCGAGAGCTGCTGCTGCTGCTAGCCACCGCACTGCTGCCTTGTTCCCAGCCTTGTGTGCAGATGCCTTCCTGGCATAATGCCTTGCATGTTTTATTTGTAGCAGCAGTGGGGGATCAAATGCAAAGAAGAAAAGTGCTCTCCATAAGAACGTCATCCACCTTTGGCCGGGCGCGGTGGCTCAAGCCTGTAATCCCAGCACTTTGGGAGGCCGAGACGGGCGGATCACGAGGTCAGGAGATCGAGACCATCCTGGCTAACACGGTGAAACCCGTCTCTACTAAAATATACAAAAAAATTAGCCGGGCGAGATGGCGGGCGCCTGTAGTCCAGCTACTCGGGAGGCTGAGGCGAGAGAATGGCGTAAACCCGGGAGGCGGAGCTTGCAGTGAGCTGAGATCCGGCCACTGCACTCCAGCCTGGGTGACAGAGCGAGACTCCGTCTCAAAAAAAAAAAAAAAAAAAAAAAAAAAAAAAAAAAGAACGTCATCCAGACTTCACCTTTCTCCATCCAGCAAGCAATAATGATGATGATGGTGATGACTGTCTCATTACTCACTTGTAACACATCTGGAATCTATTCCTGTATACAGGATGAAATAGGGATCCTAGCCATATTTTCTCCCCATTGGTTAGGGGGTCCCAGTGAGTGGCCTCCTCCCCCAATGGCGTAAAATGCTACTTTCCCCACAATGTCAATGCTTATAAGGAACACATGTGGGACTATTTCTGGACTTTCTATTCTGTTTCATCCACGGTGGAATGCCAGGACCTGTGCACACTGTTTTCATTTTTTGTAGCTTTATAAAACAACTTACTATCCAGAGGGCAAGTTGCCCAGTATTACTTGTCTTTTTAAAATATTCCATCTGAACTTTGGGATAATTCTGTTACATTCTCTTAAAACAAAACAAAATAAAACAATTAAAAAAAACGCATTTGGGAGGCCGAGGCGGGCAGATCACGAGGTTAAGAAATCGAGACCATCGTGGCCAACATGGTGAAACCTCGTCTCTACTAAAAATACAAAAATTAGCTGGGCATGGTGGCACACACCAATAATCCCAGCTACTTGGGAGGCTGAGGCAGGAAAATCACTTGAACCCAGGAGGTGGAGGTTGCAGTGAGCTGAGATCAGGCCACTGCACTCCAGCCTGGGCGACAGAGACTCTGTCTCCAAAACAAACAAACAAACAAACAAACAAACAAAAAACTCCCACTACTGGGGCTTTGACTGCATTTAAATTTAGAAACTACTTTAAGGAAAAATAATACCTTTACAGTACTGCATCTTTCTTTTCAGGACCATGTGTCTCCATAATTCAGGTTTCCCTCTGCAGTCCTCAGAAGTCCCTTCTTAAAAAGCCCCTGTGCTTTCTTGGGGAGGTTTATTCCTAGTTTGTTCCTTGCGTTTTGTGCAGCTAGAAAATGGTGTTAGAAAAACCCTGACAACGGTAGGTCACTCCACAAGCCCCCCTGCAATTTCCTCATTTCACTGCTGGGAAGAGGGCCAAGGCAGGCTAGGTGGCTGCACCAGAAGACGAGCCTGGGCTCATAGTGATCCCGTCCCTCACTAGGCAGAGAGAGGGTGCAGCACCGGTGCTGGGCAGGAGGATTGCCTGAGGCTCTTCCTGATTTCTTTCCAACTCCATGGCTCCTGTCTGAGTCAAGCTCAACTCCCAGATCCTAACACTCCAGCACTGAAGAGGTTAATCTGTCACTCCCTCCAGTAGAGGATGCTTCCATAGGTCTACTTGTTCTCAAGTTATATGCTCCACTGACTGAAATCAGTGCCCTGGCTGGCGTGGGCTGGGCATCTCATGCAACACTGCTTTGTTGAATCTTCCCAGCCATCCAGATATAACAGATAGAATGCCTGAGGCTCAGAGAGGTTCACTAACTTGCCTGGGGCCACACAGCTTATCCATGGCAGAGCTGGGATTCAGAACCAGGGTAGTCTGACTCCTGAGAGACGCTGATCCCTGACAGCTAGATTTTTTTCTTTGTAATGGGAGCAGGGAGACCTCAAGTTCCTTATCTGTGCTCAGAGGGTGCAAGCTCATCCCCTTTCCCCAAGTAGATGTGCAGTTTCCCAGCATATCGCTCCGGTCACTCTGCTAGCAAGAGCAGGTCTGTGTTGACTGCTAAGGCATCCAGGCTCAGGGATGGGAGGGGGCTGGTCAGAGAGCTGGGCAGCGGGGGCGTGGGGGGGGGCATGGCCCCCACACCCTGTGAATCAACTTCCTGGCCTGGGTGGGGGAGGGCCCGGAGGACCCACCGTCTTTGAATAAGGGGTGTTATCTCCATAATCTTGAGGAAGGAGGAAAGACCTGTTGATACCTACTGAGATTCCTTTTAAAAAACTGCTCCCTGTTACCTGACAGAGTGGGGGCCAGCTCTGGCCAGGGCCCAGCCAACCTGGTGAAGTTGGGGTATGCAAAGGCAGGAAGGTGAAGGCAGTGGGGCGGTGGTCGAGAGTCACTGAAGACAAACTTAAGATGTCTCACGGGGCTTAGCTAGGACTAGAAGGTAGCTATGGGGCCGGGCAGTGGGTGGATGTGGGGAAGTCAGCGGGGCCCCTACCCTGCCAGACATCAAGCTGGAAGGAGATGAGAGTAGGCCAAGAGGACAGATGGGGCAAGGGGCTCTAGCACCGCATGGCTGCACCTCTTACCAAGTTGGTCACTGCTTCTGTATCTCCCTTTCCCATCCACAAGATGGGCGTGCTAGACTCAATGTGCCCAATGTTCTCAGCGGAAGAAAGCGAGAAGAGAAAGGAGGCTTCCCCCACAAACCACAGCCAGGCTCAGTGAGAAGACTGGAGGCCTGCTTGTCCTGCTCCCTCCCCAAGGCACCTCGCTGCCCAGCAGCTGCTCCGGAAACATCAGCCTCCTGGGTGCAGGACTTACAGACCCCTGTTGCCCAGAGAGGGGCAGTGACTAGCACATGGCCACACAGCTCTCAAGGTTAAGGGTCTGCTGGAGGCGCACACCCCTTTCCTTCTCTCCCTCCCTCCCCATCTTTCTGCTGCCCGCCCCATTCACCCTGGGTGTGATGGGAAGGAAGTGACACTTCCTTTCATGAAAAGTCACCGACTGGGAACAGTGCGTCAATTACCACAATAATGGTAACAGCAGCCTCAATAACAACCAGCAGACGCCGCCCCGCCCCCTCGGCTGAGGTTGTTGGCTTAAGTTTCTCTGAGCTTGAGCTGGAGCGAAACAAAGACAGCCTTTGAAGCGGCGAAACGGCCGGTCCACTTGGCAGCCCGGGAGCGGCGGCCAGGCCGAGTCTCCGCGGAGCTTGCTCCAGGAGTCTGGGGACGGGGGGCCTGCCAGGGGCTGAGCTGGAGCCAGCAATGAGGAGAAACACGATGGGCCTGGGACCTCCACTCCCTACCAGGGCACAGGTGCAGCTCATGCCACAACCAGGCCTCAGTACCTCAACTTGGGGGAGGGCGAGAGAGACAGGGTCTGGGAGCAGCTGAGGCCACAGGAGCCACCAGAGGGTACAGAAGGGGAAGGAGGTGCGGGGGACACTCAATGTGAGGCTGCCAACTTCCAAGCCCCACTCTCCCTGTCGCTCTTACCAGGCTCTGGGATGTCCTAAAAGCCCCAATTCCAGGATGGGGCCGTCCCTCCCCACTGAGTTCGGACCACATTTGGTGGTGACAGTGAGAGCCCCTCAGATGGTGTTCCCATTCCACCTACGGGACAGAGGCTCAGAAGTGCCAGGTGACGTCTCCCAACTGTAAAGGCAGATTGTCGGAGGCCCTTTCTACCTCTGCCACACCAAGTTCTAGGGCCCAGGCGGGTCCCTACGGCCTGGACTGGGCTCTGAGCTCTGCCGTGGGGTGAAGTCCTCGAGCCCCCTCTCCCACCCCTCCTGTGCTCTAGCGTTGCCTGTCAGCAGAGACGCCGCCGTGCGTCTGGGCTCCCACCAGTGGGGCCCGGGTGGCGCAAGAGGCACCTGTTGTCCTTCCCTGGGGCCCGCGGAGCCCTTCTTACTGACCCAAGACTCCGCAAACAAAGGGACACTGGACCCGCAGCGCCTCGGGACTCCCTGTGCCCTCGGGGATCCTGCATCGCGCAAGCCCCACCACGCCGGCGCTGGGCGGAGGATGACGCGACCCCAGCCCGGGCGACCCCTAGACACCGCGGAGGGACTGAGCGCAGGCCCGGGTGGCCCCGCAGCTCCGGCCGAGCGCGAAGCCGGGCATCGCTGCCCGCGCTCTTGCCCTCTTCCCCCGGCACTCCCCACTCGCCGCCCCGTCTCTTCTGCAGACCGAGGGAAAAGAAGGGGACACACAAGGGACAGGACAGCAACCAGGGAAGCGACCCCTCTCCTGCGGGGCTGCGGCGGGTGGGCGGAGAGACGGGAGAGGAAAAGAGAGAAGGGAAGAGAAGCAAGGGGCAGGGGCGCGAAGCCGGGCGCCCGGGACCATCGGCGCAGCCCGCGGCCGAAAGAGGAACCTTGGCGCCTTCACAGCGCATTGAGCAAGTTCTTCGCAGCCGCGCAGCCCCTGCAGGAAACGGCGCCGCGGAGAAAGGGCCGCGCGCCCCGGACCCGGAGTCTGCGCCCGGCGGCGCCGCGGTTCGGAAACCCGCGGGATGTCAGGGGCGGGGGGCGGCCGCCGGCAGCTGTCACAACACATGAGCCGAACCCCCCTCGCGGGGGAAACCGCAGCAGGAAGTGGGACGACAGGGCCGCACCGGGCTCGGCACATTTCAGCCAAGAGACGGCGAAAAGAGTTTCGAGATAAACGCCCGGGAAGCCCCTGGCCGCCAGAACTTTTTGTCTTTCCTTTTCTCGAAACGCGCGCGGACGCCCAGCCTCACCCGTTCAGCGCCGGCCGGGGAGCGCTGAAGCCGCGGGCCGGGCTCGCTCCCTTCGGCCCGCGCCCCGAAGCCCACCGCGGACCCCTCTCCGCCCCGCACAGCGCACCGACCGCCACGAGGGCTGTAGGGGACCCGGCGCCGGCACCCAGGCCCTTCCTGCAGGGCCGCCGAGCCCCGGCCCGGGCCGCGCCGTGAAGCCGCTTACCCATGGCCCGGCGAGGTCCCGCGGCGCTCGTCCCGAGACCCTCAGCGCGCGGCTGTCCTGGCCCGCGCTCTCTGAGGTACTGGCTCGCGGCGCCGCCCGCCGGCCGCCTCTCCGCAGCCCCGCCCCGCCCCGCCCCTGCTCGCCCCAGTCTGGGCTCCCATTGGTGGGTCCCGCTCCGTCGTGCGGGGGAGGCGGGGGGCGGGAGGGGGGCGCGCCCGGGGACCTCTGGGAATTGTAGTGCGTGCCCCTCGCCTCTCGGCTTTCAGAGTGGGGCCCATGAAAAAGGCTACTCACCTAGAGGAGCGGAGGCAGGACCCCCAAGAATCATTGATGTCTTGTGCCTCAGTTTCCCTGGAGGCAAAACTAGAGCCTTGGAAAAATCCTCCTTGCTTTCAGCAGAGCACTGAGGGCTCTGTGGAGCGAGCAAAGTGCTTCTGACTTTGATTTGAAAGTGGCCCTGTGCGCTTCCCATTCCCCACCCAGTCCAACAAAGAAGGCCAGGTGAGGACGGGAGCGGCGACTCACACCTGGAATCCCTGTGCTTTGGAAGGCGGAGGCGGGAGGATCACTTGAGCCCAGAAGGTCGAAGCTGTAGTGTGTTGCAATCACACCACTGCACTCTATCCTGGGCAACAGACGGAGACCCTGCCTCAAGAAAAAGAAAAAAAAAAACGGAGAGGTGGTTAGTGTGAGCTAGACAAGGACCGAACTAGTAAATCCTTGGCCTAGGTTCTGTGGCCAGGCCTGCCAGTAATAGTCAGTGTCCACATACATAATGCAGACAGAGTGTGGCAGCTACAAGCTGAGTAGTCCTAAGAGGGGGCATGAGTTCAGGCTGTAGGAGGTGGGAATGAGGCCTAGGGTGAATGGAGGCAGGAAGAGGTGCCCAGCCAGCCATAGCAGCAACTTGGATCTGTGCAGGCCAAAGAGGAAGAAACGGAGGCTCAGGGTTTCAGTCTCAGCCGGTGGTTACCTAGGACGGGAGCACTGTTCCTAGCACATAGAAGCTACACAGAAATCTTTGTTGATGAATTTTAATACTCATAATAGCTGTATGCACTTCACACCATCATTGTCCTCATTTTGTAGGGTAAAACTCAGGTCTGAAAGATTGGCTTAAGTAACACAGATGGTAGGTGTTGGAGCCAGAGCTAGACCCAGGAAGAGGAGCCCTCATACCCAGGCATCCCCCCCACCCACTAGGCACCCATTACTGACCACTTGTCATACTGGTGCCCCTCCTCACACTAAAAGAATGGACCAGGGCTGCAGTTTGGTGAACCTGAAACGCTGGCCCTTACTCTTTGGCCCTGGAATGGAAGATGTCTGCAGGCTCAGTCTAGAGCAGACGACACTGTGGGCTCTGCAGGATAAATTCCCTGTCTACCTAGTAATGGGTTGGCTTGTAAGAGCCAGCACCTGTAGAGTTGGTAATAGACACCCAGAACAATCGTAATTATCGTTATAACAATGCATCCCACTTCCAAGTTCACAAGCCACTTTCCCCTCCAGAAGAGCTAAGGCTGTGGTGGAAGACACTATGATGGGATGCCATCAGGAAGCACCTTTGTCCATCCTGGAAGCATTGATTGGCAGGCACTATGCCCAAGGTTGGGAATGGAGCTCTGGATGCAGCCTCCAGGGTCATAATCTAGGCCAACCCCTCACTTGTGGGTTGGATACCCCTACTGACAAGAAACTCATTATCTTATAAGACAGCAGCTCATCCCAAGAGTTAGGGTTATTCTGCCATCCGGGCAGCTGGGCACATTCTGACAGACAAGGGCTGGTGTGCAAAGCCTCAGCAAGTCAACACCTGCCTGTGCCAGCCTGGGAACGATAGGATCTAAATTTAATTGCTTCCTGAGGCAACTGTTTGCAATAGAAAGTAATTTACAATGGCCCGTAAATCCTGCGGAAAACAGACATCTTCATTCGTCTGGCTAAAAGCGTAAACACTTCCATTGCTCAAGCCTCCATCTCACACACCTCCACTCCGGCCCAAAGCCACCGTCCTCCACTCTTCAACCACAGGGTCCCAGGCCAGGACGCCTCTGTGCCTACAGAGGGGCCACCTAGCCCCTCAGTGTCCTGCTGTCTCTTTGTGTGTCTCAAGAATAAGAAAAACAAACTATCACTTAATAAATAAACACATTCTTCCTGTAAAAACATGCAAGTAGATCGGCCCTTTCTGATGCTACCCCAAATCCAGTTCCCTCCCTGCCCCAGAGTTAAGGACCCATCTGATTGGGTGAAGTCTTCCAGAACTTTCCCTATGTATTTTCAAAAATATGTATGTATCCAGGTATAGAAAAATATATGGCTTTGTTTTGTGTGTATGTTTAAGGAAACAATACAATTCTCATTGCTGCATTCTGAAACTTGCTTTTTTGATTACCACTAGATCTTACAGACTTTCCTTGTTAGAAGACAGATCTGCTTCTTTGGGAACTGCTGGGCTGTGTGCCCAGTACGGTGTATTTAATCTCCTCTTGATAGCGTTTAATCTTTTTGGAATTACATGAATCCTACTGAGAACATTATAGACCCCCTTAGAACAGTTTCAGGGCTAAGGAGCTCACAAAGTGTTCCCAGAGACTGAGCTAAAAGCTGCTTTTTAACTCCCACTTCCATGTCCTAGCACCTCTTGTTAGCCCATTTCTAGGAAGAAAGTCTGGCCCCGGGGGTGGTTCTCATCCTGGAGCTCTCAGAGCTGTAGGGACCATTCAAGATCATCTCTCCACCTGGTCTCATTTTAGAAAGGAGGCCACCAGGCCCAGAGAGGTTAAGCGAACCGCCCAAAGTCACACAGTAAAATCAGTGCTTTTGTGTCATCTGGGACCCGCAAACCCATCCAGTGCCCTCAGGAAACAGAATGCATAGCCAGTCTTCTATCCTGGGAAGCTCAGTTCCCAGGCTCAGCAGTTGCCAAAGGCCCCTAGGGCTTTGTTTTCAAAGGAGAAACGAAGCAGGGAAGTATTTTTAACGCAGCCCCACCCTGCTTGCCTAACTCCTCGTTCCCCGTGCTAGCTGTCCAGGAAAGGCCAGCTTCACAGCAGCATTTGCAACTCATGGAAAACAACAAATGCCCGAAATAGACGATACCCAAGCTCAGGAATGGAAAAAATTGGCTCATGGTTTCAAATGCCTCTTTTAGAAAAAGACAAGAATAGCTTTTGGCCTTTGGGGAACTGCTGGGGGTGAGGGAGTGGGGAGGTGGTTGTGAGTCCCAGATCACCAAGGGCCAACTTCCTGCCTGAAAGAGCTTTGGCCACTGTACCCCAGGGCGCGTGTAAACCAGCTTCCCGAGCTTTGTCCACACTGGAAACTGCATCTGCACCTGGCTCTAGGTTCCCTCCAACCTCCGGCCACTCTGGAAAGACTTTCTGTGTTGGACCAGGGCTGGGCTGAGTTCACCTCTCCATCCCGCATCTCCCAACTGAGTCCCAGCAGGGTAGAAAACCATGGTTCTGAACTTCCTGAGCCTGAATGGTGGAAGCTGAATTCCCCTGGGGGAGGGGAACGGAGGGCAAGGAGAGAAAACTGGGGTTTTCATCCCCACTCAAGACACAGCCCAGCTCTGTGGCCTTGGACAAGTCACTTAACCTCTCAGCGCGTCAGCCTCCTCCTCTGGAAAGCAGGATAACTCTCCACTTTTTCAGTCATCCACTCATCCAATATGTGTTGTGTGGTCCTACTACGTGCCAGCACTGAGCTAGACATGGGATGTAGCCACGGCCAGAACGAAGTCCATATCCTTCGTGGCTCTTGCCAACTTCACAGGCTGCTAAGAATCAGTCCCTGCTCCAGCTACTCAGCCAAGGTCTTGTGCTGAAAGGGGTGAAAATGCCTTGGACCAGGGCTGACTCTAACACACACTGCACCATCTTGCATGGAGTATTCAATGTCGCTCTAGCCCTCTGAAGTGGGCGCTCTATCTATATCTATCCCCTTATTACAACTGAGAACTAGAGAGTAAGTGCTGGACAAGCCCGCAGACTCCTCCACAGATAGGAAGGAGTAAGTTTGGGCTGGGTGAGGGCCAGGCACTGGTAAGTCCCAGGGTCAGGGTAACTAAAGCTCTGTGGGAGTCTTGACTGGAGCTCAGCACAAAATGCACTGGACAAGGAATCTCTTAAAACCATTGGGTCTGTGTGACACTTTTACTTAAAATAAGGTCTCAACTGACCCACTCTCTGTTGTATGTCAGGTGACCCTTCCATGTGACAGAAGAGTAAAGTAAGACATGTAGCGGTTAAATGACCTCTGCCCAGCCAGACCCTGCCCATCTCCCACCAAGATGAGGCAGGAGAGGGGCGAGGAGTTGGGTTGGGGATGGGGGTCCCTAGGCGATGGGGGCGTGACTGGGGCCAGGAGAGAACTCCATCTCCCAGGATGCCGTGCAAGGGGGGCGTGTAGGGGCTGGGTCTCTGTGTAGGCAGGGCTGTAATTTCTTGGTATTTAAAAAAAAAAAAAAAAAAAGAGCAAAAGGAAAGAGAGAAAGAATCAAAGCCTCAAGCGTCACGTCTAGGAATAGTGCCGGAGTCCGGCCAAGTCATTAGAGACGATGAGTAATCCGGTTAAGTCATTTCTCTAAACACCATTCCTTGTAAGAGAATTAAAATATCAGCTTACATCAGAGGGGGAGAGGCAGGCTCCAGGGGCCCGGGCAGGAGCACGGCCAGGAAGGGGGCGTGGCTGGTACGCTCTGCCACTCAGCCCTGCCTGGGGTGGGGGCTGCATGCGGGGCCCTGCCAGCTGAGCCCTGGGCTTGCGGTGGGCGCTGACATCCAGCTAGCGGGGGTAGAGGGAGCGGCCCGCCACACCTCAGTTTATCTCGTTGTTCAGGGTGCTGGGGGAAGTTCGGGACCGCCTGCTCTTCAGAAAATCGTTGTCCCTCCTGGGGGCAGCCGGTGTTTTGTTTTGTTTTTTTCTTTCAGTGTTTCTCCCCTCCCTCCTAAGATGTCGAGTTGATATCTCGACAACTTCAGGTCTACCGTTGGAGTAAAGGGCTGGGGATCGGCCTGGGGACACAGGGAGGGGAAAGAGGGGTCCCCAAACCTCTGGAGAGGTGCCGATTTTCCGCTAGACTAACTGCCAAGTCGTGAGGGGTGATGCCTTAATTTCTATTTCCCCTTTTTCCCTTTAGTTGCCCTGTATTTGGAGAACGCGGGGCTGGGAATCCGCCAGACTTACGGGACAGTGGTAACTGCCAGCGCCACTTTCTGCATCCTGGGGGCAGGATTGTGATGACCTGGGGAGAGCTGCTGATCACGAAGCTGACCCTTGTGGGAGGCAGCCGCGTGGGCCTGTGGTCCCAGTGACTCAGGAGCTGAGGTGGGAGGGGATCTCTTGAGCCAGGAGTTCAAGGCTGCAGTGAGCTTTGATTGCACCAGGGCACTCTAGCCTGGGCGACAGAGCCAGACCCCAGCTTAAAAAAAAAAAAAAAAAAAAGCTGCCCTCAGTCTCGTTATAACACCTGCCCTCTGAGCCAGGACCCACAACGTGAATTGGGTTTCAGCTGTGAGCAGGACACAGATGTCATCTCACCCTCTGTAGCCCTAAAGAGGCCCAGAGACTTCCTAATGGCCTCCCAGCCGTTCCTAGGCAGTGTAGAATCACTCAGGTTTATGGTGGCAGGCCCTAAACACTCGAGGCAGGCTCCCCCCACACGCTGACTCCTGCAGCAACAGGCTAGGAGAGGTCCATGCCTCCCTGGGAGCTTCTCAACAGTCCAGAGAACAGAAACCTCCCTGGCTCTGGAGCCAGGTGGACTGCTGTGCAATCCGGGTACCCTCCCTTGCAGGTGGTATGACCTGGGATGGGTTATTCACTGTCTCCAACCCTCAGTTTTCCCATGTGAAATGGCGTTAGCAATACCTAGCTTGCAAGATTACTGTGAGGGTGAGAAATAACATAAGCCTTCAACAACTGATCATTCTATTGTAGCGGCTGCGAGAACAGCCTCCTTCACCAGTGGCATCAGAACTTCTGCAGGGTGGATTCTGTGCTCTTCAGGCCCTGCCCTGATGACCTGGGGCTGGGCGCTGAGACCCCACTCCCGATCAGGTTTTCTAGGTCTTTGGGTAGCAGCTGCAAAGTGCCCGCCCCCGCCCCGCTCCCCGGGTTCCTGGTGGGGTCCTAGGCTCTGGCCAGGATGCGAGCCTGAAGGGAGGAATTGTGGGGGAAGTCAGTGACTCATCTCCAATCTGAGTGGGCCCCACTAACCCCTTCAATACTGGAAGCCCAGGCTTTTCGGGGAGATACTGCTCTAATTCCTCCTCCCCAGATGAACTCATGGGACTTTGCGAATATGAAAACTAAAACTTTCAGCCTTGCAATGGTCGGGGGTCCGCTGGCTCCAAGAACTCAGATCCCTCCGAGGTTTCATACTCTCCCTGCGGCTCCCCCACACTGCAGCCCCGACCTGAAGCCCAGGTCCCTGCTTTCATCATCATGGTGTCATCCACCCGGCACCTGCCATAGGCAGGACTGCCCTTCCTGCCTGACATCCCAACTACCTTTGTTGGAAACAGTACCTGGCAGGGAGAATCCAAGCTGAACCCAGATCTAAATGGTCCTGTCTACACCCCAAGAGCTCTCATTCTCCCCGCATCTGCTGTGCATCCTTTCTGCTGCTGCAGGCCCAGGTGCAAGTGTGCAAACCATCTATGCATGGGTCTTGCATGCCAGGAGCCCACAGCTCACACATAGGATTGCACAAACATATCTATACACTAACTCACCAGAGAGCCAGCAAGAAGCCCCTGAGGCTTTCTTCCCCACATCTGGGGTACCGTGTCCTGCCTTGGACTCCTGGAAAAGGACACAGGGTTGTTCAGCCCCCCTCCCTCACCCCAGCTGCCCACCTGTGCCATGGTGTCTTCAGCCATGGGGCCAGCCTGACGGACTTTGCTCTGTTAAAACTGCCTTCTCTCTCTCTGCCTTGGCCTCAGCAGGCTCTTCCAGACCTGCCTGAGGGGTAGTGGCCATGGCTGAAGGCAGAGGGCTGCGTGAAGCGGGGGCTTCCCTGGGCCTTGGGCCTGGGTAAAGACAGCTCTGGACATGGAGGTGGCTAGTTTGGCATCCTCCCTCTCTGGCAAATATGGCAATATAGCCACACTGGGAGGGCTTTGCCCCAGTGCCCCATGCTGTTCCTGGAGCTGCGTGTGTGCATGAGCTGTACCCTCTGGGCCTGGAGGAGCCTTCCCGAGCTTGCCAGTTCCCACCATATCTACCTAGTGAACTTCTGCTCCTCCTTCAAGGGCCCACCTGAGGCAGATACTCAGGGGTCTCAGCACACACCTCTGCTCTGTGGCATGTGCCACATCGTGCTCCTGTGGTCAGCTCCATGCCACTGTGTGACTGGCCAGCAGCCCCTAAGCCTCTCGTCTCCAGCTAGGAGTGGTCTTTACTATCTGCCCACACCACGCTGCTGACAGGGCCGCAGAGCCCCGGCCGCTGCTCCTCCAGAAGAGGAAACTGAGGGTCTAAGTGGGAAGGGACTTAGCTAAGGTCTCACAGTCGCTTCAAAAGGTCTCAGAGTTGGTAAAGGAATTGGGAAGGAAGGGGAGGAAGTGAGAGGCCACTGAGGGCAGGTGCACAGTAGGCGCTAAACGAAGATCAACAGGAGAATGAAGGGCATGGAGGGTAGGGAGAAGGAAGAGGCCAGGCACCCACCTCCGCCCCGTCCCACCCTCCTCCATCACCAGGCATCATCTGCCCTTCCTTCTCGAGGGATTAGCGCTTCCTCATTGTCAAGGGCAGCACATTCTAGATGCTGGAGCCTTGACCTCACGTGCACCCCTCTCGCTGGAGTCTCGCTGGAGTCACACCCTCCCTATGGCTGCAGGCTGACTGCTCAGGCCACAGCCCCTTTCCTGGGTATTACTGTTGCTACTGAATCCTGGCCAGGGGTAGTGAGCACAGCCCAGGTCTTGGACTCCAGGACAGCACCCCCTTAGCTCCCCAAGGAGCTCAGGGGCCCCAAGCCCCTGGCCAGCTTGTCTTAGCTGGAGGGAGGTTCTGGGCATCCTGTAGCTGGACTCAGGCCTGCCTTGGCTGAGGAGAATCTGCCTTGGCACAGATTCTGTGCCAAAGCGAAGGGCAAATTTTTCTCCACAGGAAAACCAAGTACCCCAGTGCAGTTGAGCTCTCCGTGCTGTCTCCTATCTATGAAACCTGCTGGCAGGCACAATAACAGCCCTCACGCCTCCGGGTGCAATTACGGGCATTGGATGAGCTATTTCTTATAAAGGGCTTAGAACTGTGCCCACTGGCGGGAGGAAGTACTCCATAAACATTAGCTGGTTTCCACAGCCCTGGGTGAAACAGAAGGCACGGGGTGGGCCCAGGCTGGGGGAGTGGGGACAGGAAACCTGACTTCCAGCTCCAGCCCCAGCTCAGCAGATAGACCTTTTGGTTCTGCAAGGCCCCCAACCCCCTGCCTTCCCTCCTTCTGTACGTGTGTGTCATATTTTGTTGGCTTTGGGGCTTTCTTTACTTTTTTTCAAATAAACAAGGGCTGCATGAAACCTCTAATATTCTGGGTAAGTGTTGAAACAGCTCAGAAATCCCCTCCTCCCCTTGTGACTCAGTGGTAGGAGCCATAAGCAGAACTACTGGTGACACTGTGGGAGAGAAATTCTGCAAAATAACAGCTGGGCAGCCCGGGACCCCAGGGAGTTGAAATGGCACCTCGGAGGCACCAGGATGTCCTGGAGAGGCACCAAGGCCCGAGGTCCCCCAGGGACCGTGGAGGGGGCATTAAGCCTTGAAAAAGATCATGATGCCCATCCCCCCAGCATAATTAGAAATAAAAACAGCCCAGGACAGTTACATTAGTGTAAGGAAGTCCCTCAAGACTTTGACTTTTCCCGTAACGGCGATTTTCGATGCTCCTTGGGAAACATCAAATTCTTTCCAAGCATTCTTCTTTTTCCATTTTGGTGCCCTAAGCACTAGCGTGTTCGACCAAGCCCCTGCCCCAGCCCTGAGCGACCCCTGCAGGCTGCCTGGCCCCTCTGGGCACCGGCTCCGGGGCTGCGGCGGCGGGGGGCACAGGGGGCGGCACCGGCTGAGGGGGAGTGGGGGGAGAGCTGGAGGCGGGGCGGGGGGAGAGCTGGGGTGGGGCGGGGGGACAGCTGGGGGCGGGGCGGGGGGGGACAGCTGGGGGCGGGGCGGGGGGCGAGCTGGGGGCGGGGGGGACAGCTGGGGGCGGGGCGGGTGGAGAGCTGGGGTGGGGCGGGTGGAGAGCTGGGGGCGGGGCGGGGGGAGCTGGGGGCGGGGCGGGGGGCGAGCTGGGGGCGGGGCGGGGGGCGAGCTGGGGGCGGGGCGGGGGGCGAGCTGGGGGCGGGGGCGGGGGCGAGCTGGGGGCGGGGGGGGCGAGCTGGGGGCGGGGGCGGGGGCGAGCTGGGGGCGGGGCGGGGGGCGAGCTGGGGGCGGGGGGCGAGCTGGGGGCGGGGCGGGGAGGGCGCCCGGCGCCTCGGCCGCACCCCCCCACCCCACCCCCATCCGGGACCGCGCTGGGGTTTCAGAAAGCGCTTTTCTGGCCCTGCCGCCGGATCTGACTCAAAAAGGGGAGCTGGCTCAAACCGAAAGAATAATTCGGTTAGCCAAAGCGTCGATATTTCCCTGGGGCCCAAATGGCTGCCAGGCAGGGGGCTCCAGGGCCGCAGCCTCGCCGGCCCCTCGGGCCCCGCCGAAAGCCCCGGGCCCCACGCAGCCCCGCCACCGAAAGAGGCAGGAAGAGCAGCTGAGAGCGGGGCCTCCTCCAGCCCCCAGGCTGTGCCGGACGGTCGGACCCTCCCGAGGCCTTCCCTGCCTGTGCCAGTGGGCCCTGCTCTCCCGTGTCCTCAGGACGTTGGGCAGACCCCTGAAGCCTCTTTTCCAGCAGCAGGCACCTTCCTGCACACCTCCGTGAGTGAAGCTTTTCTGGAAGTATCACGTGGACACTTTTGGAGGCTTACACCCACTCTTAGAGCAACCTGGCGTCCCACTGCAGGGGCGTCCCGTCTTTTGAAGTTGAAGAATTGTCTTGCACCATACATAAAATACACTAACACTACCGATAGCCCGTGAGCTAAAAGAAAAAATCGCGAACATACCTCAGCGTTTTAAGGAAGCTTTATGAATTTGGGCCGCATTCAAAACCTTCCTGGGTCGCACGCCACCCGTGGGTCACGCGTTGGACAAGCTTGCATTCTGGAGACCGACTCGAAATTAACTGGAAACGAACCACTCGGGCCGATTCAACACCTCTGTCACCTATCCCTACCCACGATTTCACTCCCAGGCCGCTTGGCCTGGTGATGCTTGCCCTTTGGCCAGCGTCCTAGAGGTCACAGTGAGGCCCAAATGAACGGGGTTTTATTGAACTGACATGCCCGGGAGAGAAACATTAATCTATACAGAGAGGCTAATCATTTGTTTCAGGCTGAATTGCCAGGGTGGCGTGGGTGGCGTGGGTGGGGTGGGCCCAGGGGCAACCCTCCACTCCCCCAGCAACCCATGTGTCCAGTCTGAGATGGCCATATGCATATTCTCTTCAGGTCCCCCCTCCCTTCGGTCTGAAGCAGGGACTTGGGCTTTGCAGGTGCAGAAGCTCTGTGGCTCTGGGAGCCTGCTGGACCCAAGTTCGTTCTGACCTCAGGACAGGTGTGGGCAGGAGATGCTGATGGCTGGTTTTCCTGGGCCGCCCAGAACACCTGGCCTCTCAGCCTAGCGCGCTGTCTCAGCACAAAATTCGCCCTGTAAGCAGGACCCTCCTGAGCTCCCAGGAAGGGCCAGGCACATAGCTGCTGTCACCAGCAACAGTCCTGCAGACAGCGAGACGGCTGTGACACAGTGCTGCACACAAGGCCTGGCTGCTGCCCACCACACAAGGACAGGCACCGAACACAGCCGAGGTCAGGGACCTGCGGGGTCAGCTGAGCGTGTGAGGACTCAGGTGACTGCAATCCCTGCCTCCCTGCCACAGTGTGATGCTACAGGGTGGCCTGGCAGGACTGGGTCAGTACAGCTCCTGACCTACCAGAGGACCTAGTGTCACCCCCCACACAGTTGTCACACTGCTGAGGAGTCTGAAGAAGAAGAAGGCACCAGGGCAGTCCCAATCACGCTGGGACTTGGAGTAGTCCTTAGTACTGATACTGAAGTATGTCAATATAATAAATGGCTTAGAGGGAGCTGTGTTTACTGTTAATCCCAAGGGGTGGAGGGAACACCTCGCTCCCGGAAGAAAGCTGGGAGCATCTCTCTCTTCTTTATCTCTCTCTTCTTTTTTTTTTTTTTTTTTTTTTTTTTTTTTTGAGACAGAGTCAGACTGGAGTGCGGTGGTGCAGTGTCAGCTTACTACAGCCGTGGACTCTTGGGCTCAAGTGATTCTCACACCTCAGCCTCCCAGGCAGCCACGACCATAGGCATGCACCACCATACCTGTCTAATCTTTTAAAAATTTTTATGGAGGTGCGATCTCGCTATGTTACCCAGACTGGCCTTGAACTCCTGGGCTCAAGTGATCCACCCACTTTTGTCTCCCAAAGTGCTGGGATTACAGGTGTGAGCCACTGCGCCTGGCTGCATCTCCATTTTACGATGCTGAGTGGGAACTTGGAGGAAGGACAAGAAGCAGGGTGGGTCCTGCCATATTGTGTACATTCTGGGAGTTCCTCACTGCCCTGGTACCCAGACATAGGTCTGTCACTGAGGAGTGGCAAGGGCTGCCCTAGGTCTGGCCCAGAAGGTCCCTGAGCTCCTGCTTAGAGAGCCATAGTGCCATGCCGGTGGTGTGGAGGGGCTTGAGCACACTCGGGCTTATGGGCACATGTGTCCCGTAGACTGTCTGGGCGCGCGCCTCTGTGTGGGAGAGCATCCTGCCTTCTTGCATAGCAGCGAAGCTTTCGTAGGAACTCTAACCCTGTTGAAGGGAAGTAGGGAAATGAGGCGTGTCTGAGACACCAGGCTGCCTGCTCAGTCTTTCGGAGGTAGGAGACAAGCTGCAGAGGTCTCAGGGATCACTTCGGCTTCCCATGAAGGCTCCCACCTGGGATCTCCAGATCCAAGAGCCCTCTGGAGGGAGGAGCTCTCCTAAGGGGCGGCAGCCTGGGATCATCAACCAATCCATGACATTTCCCTCCCAACCCTTTACAGTTCACTGTGTCCTGATTTTACAGATGGGAAAATCAAGGCCCAGAGAGGGAAAGTGGTGTGTGCTCAAGGCCACACTGTGGATCAGGGGCGGGGCAGGATCTGGTGCCTGCCAGCATCCTGCGTTTCTTCCCGCACTGCAGGCAGGAGAGGGAGGTGGCCCAGCAACCCTGGATCTGCTGCCCGCGGGCGTTAGGAGTGAGGAGGGAACTCCAGTGGATGCTGTGCCCTAGCAGCGGTGGCTGCTTCACACCCCATCCCTGGCCAGTTGCTTTGAACAAGGTATGTTTTGCTAACTTTTTACCTGGGGATCTCCAAGCATGCGATGAATTCGGAGAATATGGTTGCTGGTTTCTGTACATTTTTTTTTTTTTCCCTGTAGTCTGGCCTGTTTATCATGAGCTCTGCTAATCAGAGTATTCAAGTGCATGCACGTACACAGGCACACACGACGCGCAGGACGTTCTGGGGAATTTACTTTTCTGGGTAACTGAGGGTTAACTGGAAGCCTGTGTTCTTATGCCTTATTGAAAATTTTTCTACAAATGATGAGCATTTCCCCAACTTAGTATTTTGAAAAGTTCCACCACTTTCTAAATACGTGACCTTGGTTGAGTTACCTAACCTCAGTAACCTCAGTTTCCTTATCTGTAAAATGTGCAGAGCAATGCCTCTCTAGGTAATGAAAGGAACTAGAAATAAAAGCAGTGCATAGCATACCGTGCGTGTCTTAGAAATGGAGCCATTGCTACTGCTGTTAGGGCTCTTATTATCTGGTCAAAGGAACAGGAGAGTCGACTGAGGATCTTTGTGGAGATTTGGGACTCTGGTTTGGATGCCGTTGCACATCTGGCATCCATCTTCAGTTTCTGTCCCAATTAAGTCCTCCCAAGGAGATAGTTTTCTTATGATTTGCTGCTTTCTCATAAAAGCCGCTGCAGCCGTGGGAGCTGCATGCAATGAACCAGGGACCTTTGGTCTGTAGCCCATACGTTCTCTTTGAGTTTGTTGTGCCTCCTCTGGAAAAGGGCCAGCGGATGAAGGGTAGGGCCTGGGCTCAGCCTTCCCGGGATTCTGTTCCACCCCACGCTGTGTCACGCGTGCCCCCTGCACACAGCTCAGGACCCACTCCCTTGCCAGAGGGCAAGCCAGGAAAAACACAGGGAAGGGGGTGCCCCGGCCACTGAGAAGGCAGAAAGGGGACCCCAGGCCAGGAGAGAGCAGGACAGGCTCTGGATCCCCAGCAACTACAGGGAGATTGGGATGGCTCGGGAAGGGTCTGGGTCTTAGTCTTGGCCTGGTGCATTCTAGGCAGCCTTTCCTTCCCTCCTCCCTCTCTCCCTCCCTCCCTCCTTCCCTCCCTCCCTCCTTCCTTCCTTCTTTCCTTTTCCTTCCTTCCTTCCTTCCTTTTCCTTCCTTTTCCTTCCTTCCTTCCTTCCTTCCTTCTTCCTTTTCTTTCCTTCCTTCCTTCCTTCCTTCCTTCCTTCTTTCCTTTTTTTCTTTTTTTTTTGATGGAGTCTCACTCTGTTGTCCAGGCTGGAGTGCAGTGGTGCGATCTTGGCTCGCTGCAGCCTCTGCCTCCTGGGTTCAAGCAATCCTCATGCCTTAGCCTCCCAAGTAGCTGTGACTGCAGAAGCGTGCACGAGCACACGCGGCTAATTTTTATTTTTTATTTAAAAAATTTTTTTAGTAGAGACGGGGTTCTACCATGTTGGCCAGGCTGGTCTTAAACTCCCGATCTCAAGAGATCGGCCCACCTTGGCCTCCCAAAGTGCTGGGATTACAGTCGTGAGCCACCCTACCCAGTTCAAGAGACAGCTTTTCCTGACCTGCCCCCAGATCCATCCAGATTGAAGAGTTGAGGAGCCTCCCGGAAGTGGGGAGCCCACAGGACTCCCAGCTCCATGAAACTGCTCCTGCCGGCTGTGGAGGGGGAGGAAGCAGCCACAGATGGGGAGGGTGGCAACCAGGCACCTCCCCCTGCAGGGCTGCTGCCTTGCCCCCACGGGTGCAGCACTATCCGCTCATGGATGAGGCCTCGGTGCCTGCTGGTGCCCTGCGTCAGAGGCGCAGTCCCGTGAAAGGGCATGGAATTCAGAGTCAGATCAACCCCCAGCCCTGTCCCTTACTGGGTGGCCTTGGGCAGCCCACTTAGATCTCTGGGCCTCACTCTCCTTACCTGTAAAATGGAAACACTTACCTTTGGGTGATGATGTGAAGATGCAATGAGACTAGTGTGTGAAAAGTCAGCCTGGTGCGGTCCCTAGGCTTACAGCCTGCCTCCTGCCCTTTGCTCAGGGCTGCTGAGAGAAGCACCCAGTGCGGGACTGGGCAGAGCCTTGCAGACTGAGGGCAGAACATTGTAGGCTTTGGTTTCTGGGATGGGGGCAAAGGCTATCTCTAGACCTCATCTGTATGCAGTCCCTCCTCATTCTCCTTCCAGCTCAGTCTGTCCCTGCCTCTCCACTTTTCTCCCTTCCTCCTCACAGCCCGCCCCAGGCCTCCAGCCTTCATATGGAGACCTGCCACGCTGGCACAGGGGGATGAGGAAGTGCTTGCTTCGGTGTCCCACTCCTCTTAGACTCACTTTTGTCCACCTGGAGACAGCATCCTGGGGCACATAGAGGCCCACCGTGGTGCCTGAGCTCCTGCACACCCAGCAGAAGCTGGAGGGTGGGAGGGGGAGAGGGATGTGTAAATGTCATATTGAACAAGAGTATACACACATGCTGAGCGCATACTGTGTGCCAAGACAGTGCCACTTGCCTCTTAGTTCTTTTTCTGCTGCCGTAATAGAATGCCACAGACTGGGTAATTTATAATGAATGGAAATCTATTTGGCTCGCTGTTTTGGAGGCTGGGAAGTTCAAGAGCATGGTGCCAGCATCTGGTGAGGGCCACTCTGTGGCAAAAGGCAGAGGGTGAAAGCAAGGGCAGGAGAGACAGAGAGAGGAAATCGGCCGAATTAATCCTTTTTATCAGGAGCCCACCCCTCGGTGATAATGCCTCACTCACTCTTGCATAATAGCATTAATCCATTCATGAGGGCAGAGCCCTCATGATCTAATCACCTCTTAAACATTTCACCTCGGCCGGGCGCGGTGGCTCAAGCCTGTAATCCCAGCACTTTGGGAGGCCGAGACGGGCGGATCACGAGGTCAGGAGATCGAGAACATCCTGGCTAACACGGTGAAACCCCGTATCTACTAAAAATACAAAAAACTAGCCGGGCGAGGTGGCGGGCGCCTGTAGTCCCAGCTACTCGGGAGGCTGAGGCAGGAGAATGGCGTAAACCCGGGAGGCGGCGCTTGCAGTGAGCTGAGATCCGGCCACTGCACTCCAGCCCGGGCGACAGAGCAAGACTCCGTCTCAAAAAAAAAAAAAAAAAAAAAAATTTCACCTCTTGGCCGGGCATGGTGGCTCAAGCCTGTAATCCCAGCACTGTGGGAGGCCAAGATGGGCGGATCACAAGGTCAGGAGATCGAGACCATCCTGGCTAACATGGTGAAACCCCATCTCTACTAAAAAATACAAAAAAACTAGCTGGGCGAGGTGGTGGGTACCTGTAGTCCCAGCTACTTGGGAGGCTGAGGCAGGAGAATGGCATAAACCTGGGAGGAGGAGCTTGCAGTGAGCTGAGATCCAGCCACTGCACTCCAGCCTGGGTGACAGAGCGAGACCCCGTCCCAAAAAAAAAAAAAAAAAAAAAAAAAGGTTTCACCTCTTAATGCCATCAGATGAAGACAAGCTTCCAACATGAATTTTGGGGGAACACATTCAAACCATAGCAGCCGGGGTGGGGGAGATTGCCTAAAAAGCATTCCTGCCATTGATAATGAAAATATCACTTTGTGTGCGTACAGCACAGAAAATTTCACAAGCGCTTTTCCACACTAGCTTATTTTCATCCTTGCCACAATAGTCCCTGACTTCAGAAAGCTTATCATATAGTTACTGGAGAAAGTTGTGAATAAGTGTGATACGGTGCAGCAAGGCCAACATAACGGGAAAGTATCCCTAATCTGGAGGTATCTAGAGGTAAAGACTTGAGCCAAGTCCTTAAAACAGTAGCCAATTAACAAATGTAGGTTAATTTGTTGTTAATTAAGTATGTGGCAGAACCCTGATTTTGATGGAAGTGGCAAACAAATTACACTTCCCATCATCCCTTGCAGCTAGGGGTAGGCTTAGGACCCAGTACTGGCCAATGAGACGTAAGTGGAAGTTAGCTGGGGATTTCTGGGAGTTTGACTTTCCTGGTGTAAGCCTCACGCCTTCCTTGTTGTCACTTCCTTTTTTCTTCTTCTGGGAAGGCGGAGTGAGGCTGAGGTGGAATCAGGGGGCAGGTGCTGATGCCTCTCAGTCACTACAGGAGTTTAAGGCTCTGGGAAACTCATTACTGTCTCTGGATCTGTTTCCTTATCTGTAAACCAGAGGTGGAATGAGATAAAAACATTTTTAAGCATTCTACTTTGCTAATGTATAATATGTGAACAGATAATACACATACAAGCATCTGTGAATGGGTTGAGAAATATGATTTAACAGACAAAAGCTCAGATTACTGTAACCTAGTGTCTTCAGGAGCACAGCCACCCTCAGTGTAAAGTAGGTGCTCCAGTAGATTTAAAAGAAATCCATTTAGGACAGTTGCCACTCTTTGAGGCTAATGTACTTGTGGCAGAAAAAAAAAATCTGGCTATGCACGTTTCTACTGCCTGACAAGTGTGCAGTTATTCAGCCAGCGTGAGGACAAACCTCTGTATTGCCTCCTTCAGTGTACATAGACTAGCAGGTGAAGAAATTATGTCTGGAATTAGATCATGTTAAAGGAACGAGCCTAACATGGAGGCCTGGAGTTGATAACCCTTTGCTTAAAATCTCTCAGTATGATGGTGACTTTGACAGTTTTTTCTTGTAATTCTGTAACTGTTTGCTGTGTATATTTTAGAGTTATTAGTTGCAAGCAGGTTCAACATTGTTTTATCCTATTGGTGAATTATTCCTTTTATCATTATATAATGACATCTTTTTCTTAGTGATGGCTTTTGCCTTAAAGACTATTTTGCCTAATACTAATATTGCTACACCGTCTTTCTTCTGGTTAGCATCTACTTAGTATAGAAATATTCCCAATATTGGCCGGGTGCGGTGGCTCACGCCTGTAATCCCAGCACTTTGGGAGGCTGAGGCAGGTGGATCACGAGGTCAGGTGATTGAGACCATCCTGGCGAACATGGTGAAACCCTGTCTCTACTAAAAATACAAAAAATTAGCCGGGCATGGTGGCGGGCGCCTGTAGTCCCAGCTACTCGGGAGGCTGAGGCAGGAGAATGGCGTGAACCTGGGAGGTGGAGCTTGCAGTGAGCTGAGATCCTACCACTGCACTCCAGCCTGGGTGATAGAGTGAGACTCGGTCTCAAAAAAAAAAAAGAAAAAAGAAAAGAAAACATTAGACAATAATACATGGAAAATGGAAGGTGTGTGATTGGAGTTGAAGCTTTTAAGATCTTTGCTTAGGAAGGGCATAAAGATATAGGCCAGGTAGAGTGGCTCATGTTTGTAATCCAGCACTTGGGAGGATGAGACAGGAGAATCTCTTAAGAGTTTCAGACCAGACTGGGCAACATAGCAAGACTCTGTCTCTACCAAAAAAAAAAAGTTTTCTAAACTTAGCCAGGCATGGTGGTATGCACCTATAGTCCTAGCTACTTGGGAAGCTGAGGTGGGAGGATCCCTTGAGTCCAAGAGTTTGAGACTACAGTGAGCTATGATCATGCCACTGTACTCCAGCCTGAATGACAGAGCAAGATCCTATCTCTTAAAAAATAAAATTATATTAATTAAATATATTGATTAATTTATCCCTTGTTAAATCAAATATGCATGATAGAAATATGTTAACTGCTAAAATAATCAAAATATGATGTATAATTTTCAAACCAGTATAAGGAAAGAGGGTGGAGATAAAGAAAATTTGATCAATATAATAGCTCTTTGGGAGGCCAAGGTGGGTAGATCATCTGAGGTCAGGAGTTCAAGACCAGCCTGGCCAAAATGGTGAAACTCCGTCTCTACTAAAAATACAAAACTTAGCTGTGCATGGTGCTGTGCACCTGTAATCCCAGCTACTCTGGAAGCTGAGGCAGGAGAATTGCTTGAACCCGGGAGGAGGAGGCTGCAGTGAGCCAAGATTACAACACCGCGCTCCAGCTTGGATGACAGAGAAAGACTTTTTTTTTCTTTTTAGATATGGGGGTTTCTCTCTGTTGCCCAGGCTGGAGTGCAGTGGCACGATGATAGTTCACTGCAGCTTCCAACTCCTGGGCTCAAGCGAGCCTCCTACCTCAGCCTCCTAGGACTGCAGGCACATGCCACCATGCCCAGCTTATTTTTCTTTAATGTTTTTGTAGAGATCCAGGGTCTTGCTATGTTGCCCAGGCTGCTCTCAAACTCCCGCCCTCAAGTAATCCCCAGCGTCAGGCTCTTGAGTAGCTGAGATTACCGGTTCAAGTCAGCAGGCCCAACTCAACAAGTACTTAATGGATACTTTTTTTGTTTACTGTGGCAGTTTTTTTTTTTTTTTTTTTTTTGAGACGGAGTCTCGCTCTGTCGCCCAGGCTGGAGTGCAGTGGCCGGATCTCAGCTCACTGCAAGCTCCGCCTCCCGGGTTTACGCCATTCTCCTGCCTCAGCCACCGGAGTAGCTGGGACTACAGGCGCCCGCCACCTCGCCCGGCTAGTTTTTTTTTGTATTTTTAGTAGAGACGGGGTTTCACCGTGTTAGCCAGGATGGTCTCGATCTCCTGACCTCGTGATCCGCCCGTCTCGGCCTCCCAAAGTGCTGGGATTACAGGCTTGAGCCACCGCGCCCGGCTGCAGTTTGTATTTTTTAAAGATAAAAGCAACCATAGCTCCCATCTCACATGCTCTTTGCTGTATGACCTTGACACCCCCATCAAGAGATGGAATCTAATTCTTCTCCTTTTGATTTTGGGATGACCTTAGTGACTTGTCTTAGTCAGTAGAATGTGGTGTGTGATTTCTGAGACTAGATTAGAAAAGATCACACATCTTCTCCCTGGTTCTTTGGAGCACTTGCTCTCTGGACATTCCCATGTAGAGACCATTTGTAGATGTTTCCGTGAAGACCAAGTCTTCACTCAGCATGGTCTTTGAGTAATCTTAGCTCAGATGCCAGATATGTGAGTGAAGGGACCTTCAGATGCTTCCAGCCCTCAGCCGTCTGAGCCATCCTCAGCCATTCATGACTTCCCAGCTGGAGCCCCAGACATCATTTAAAAAGTCAAGCTGGCTGGGCTTGCTGGCTCATGCCTATAATCCCAGCACTTTGGGAGGCCAAGGTGGGTGGATCACTTGAGGTGAGGAGTTCGAGAGCAGCCTGACCAACAAGGTGAAACCTCGTCTCTACTAAGATTACAAAAATTAGCCGGTCGTGGTTGCACATGTCTGTAATCCCAGCTACTTGGGAGGCTGAGGCAGGACAATCACTTGAAGCCGGGAGGTGGAGGTTGCAGTGAACTGAGATCGTGTTATTGCACTCCAGCCTGGGTGACAGAGCGAGACTCCGTCTCAAAAAAAAAAAAAAAAAAAAAGGCGAGCCATCCTTGTTGTATCTGTTTGAGGTCCTAACCCACAAAACCTGCGAGCATAATAAAATGGCTGTTCTTTTACTCCGTTGAATTTGGGGTGGCTTGTTATTCCCCTCAAAAATAACTGGGACACTTCGATTGCATATATTTCCTATGGGTTCCATTTCCATCTCACCAATATACATCCTACAGTTCCTATAGTAATTCTTTCAGTGAGGATCTTGAGTGACAAAGCTTGTTTTTGTCTGCAAATATCTTTTCCCCCGTACTCTTAAATAACAATTTTCATGGGTCTGGAACTTGAAGCTCATGGTTATTTTCCCTCATCACATTGAATATATTTATGTTTATTGTTTTATGGCTGATATTATGAAGAAAAGTTGTCTTCAATCTACTTATTGATCCTTTTAAAGTAAGCTGTATTTTCTCCCTAGTTGCTTTTAAGATCTAGCTTTGGTGTTCTGCATGTCTATTTGTATATTTATTTTTATCATGCTCAGGAATCAACGTGCCTCTTCAATCTGAAGATTCATGGTTATTTCCTGTTCTAGAAAAACTTCATGATTTGTTTGAATGTGGCAAATATTGTCACTTTCTGATTGATTTTGATTTTTTCTTCTGGAACTCCTATTAGTTGTATATTGAACTTTCTCATCTTATTATCCATGTCTCTTAGCTTTTCTTTCAAATATTCTCTTTGCCAGAGTTCTGGTGAATTTCTGCAGATCTGTCTTCCAGTCCACCTATTCTCAATTCAACTGTGTCTAATCTGCTGGCTTGCCTGTATATTGTGTTTACCAATTCAATAACTATATTCTTTCATCTCTGTGGTTCTTTTCCATATCTGTTATTTTACACATTATCCTGTTCTTTATCATTTTTATTCCTTCCTTTGTATTTTTTATCATTTTAATATGCTAATTTTATATCTCTTTTGGCTTGTCCTATTACTTCAGGTTCTTGGAGGTAATGATTTTCCTGTGTGTTGTACCTGCTGGCTCTCCTTCATGGCAGATGGTTTCCTTATGTGACTTGTAGCTGTTGCTTGTGAACTCACCTGCAGTGGAGTTGTTTTGTTCCATGGGTTCCACGAGTTCTGGATTGTAAAAATGGCCTCAGAGATGTTTTGTATTTGTTTCTGCCAACTGCTGCCAAGGGCTCGTGGGAGAGTATTTTTGTGTAATTTTTCAGCTTGGGAATTCTTTGCCATATGGACATCATACATTTGGCTGCCACCTTCATGAATAGTTTTGGTTTTCAGTTTTGATTTTTCCCAGGAAACTTTTCTCCCACCCAGAGACCTGGGCAAAGACAAAATTCATGTGTCACCTCCTAGTTTTGTGGGTAATTCTTTTCTGAGGGGCCGTCCTTCTAGGATTCTTGCTTTATACAGAGGTCTCAGTTCCAGTTCTCCGTAAGGCCACACCTCTGGATCCTAGTGGGTGTTGAACCCTCAGCTCCTGTTGGTGGGCCCCCGTCCATGTCCAGTTTCTCACTGGGTCACCTGGGTCAAAGCCCAACTCTGGCTCTAAGTTCTTTCTGTACAACCAACACCTCAGTGCTTCTCCATTCCTTTTTCAAGTTCCACTCCGGTTCTAACATCTTTCACTTATATTTGGTTCTGCGTTTCTCAGTGTTGGCAGGGGAGGTGGCATCAACATTAGCGGAGTCCATGATGTTGCCAGAATCTGAAGTCAGTGGTCTTGATGTTTAGCAGAGCACCTCAGGGGGATTTGGTGGCATGCAAAGTTAGGGCTGGAGATAATATTAGTTCAGAGGGGGAGATGTACTGCTCTGCATGAGAAATAGATTTGGGGGTGAGGAGATTTGAATTGGCTCCGAGAGAGGGAGAATGAGGGCGCTGGGGGTAGAGGAAGGTTCTGGCTTATGAAGAATGAACAGTGCGATGTCATGCTGGGAGAAATATTGCAGGGCCCTTGAAAATAGTGGTTGGGGTGCACGGTGGCTCACAACTGGAATCCCAGGACTTTGCGAGGCTGAGGCAGGAGGATTGCTTGAGCCCAGAAGTTCAAGACCAGCTTGGGCAACATGGTTAGACCCCCATCTCTACAAAAAATTAAAAAAAAAAATTTATCAGGCATGGTGGCAGGTGTCTGTAGTCCCAGCTACTCAGAAGGCTGAGGCAGGAGGAACACCTGAGACCAGGAGTTCAAGGCTGCAGTGAGCTGTGATTGTACCACTGCTCTCCAGCCTGGGTGACAGAGAAAGACCGGGTCTCTAAAAGAAAGAAAAAGAGAGAGAGAGAGAGAAAATCAATAGCGGTTTCCTGAGATTCAGTTTAAGTTGGTTCTCTGTGCTGTGAGCTGCACCGTGAGCCTTGCCTCCCTGCTCACACTCTGTATGACCGTAAACCTTCAGTAAGAGTTGCTGCTCACACATGTCTGTGTCAGAGCTACCTGAGTAAAATCAAGGGGAAAGAGGCTGCCTGGGTGCACTGCGCTGCAGGGAAGAAAACATCCACGGGAAAGGAGAAGGAAAATTTGGAGAAGGAAAAAATGGGGCAAGGAGGAGCCAGGGGACCTGTTGGGAGTGATATGGTTTGGCTCTGTGTCCCCACCCGTATCTCATCTCGTAGTTCCCATAATTTCCACGTGTTGTGGGAGGAACCTAGTGGGAGATGATTGAATCATGGTGTGGTGAGTCTTTCCTGTGCTGTTCTCATGATGGTGAATGAATCTCACAAGATGTCATGGTTTTTACTTTTTATTTTTATTTTTTTTATTTTTTTATTTTTATTTTTATTTTTTTTTTTGAGACGGAGTCTTGCTCTGCCACCCAGGCTGGAGTGCAGTGGCCGGCTCTCAGCTCACTGCAAGCTCCGCCTCCCGGGTTCACGCCATTCTCCTGTCTCAGCCTCCCGAGTAGCTGGGACTACAGGCGCCCACCTCGTCGCCTGGCTAGTTTTTTGTATTTTTTAGTAGAGACGGGGTTTCACCGTATTAGCCAGGATGGTCTCGATCTCCTGACCTCGTGATCCGCCCGTCTCGGCCTCCCAAAGTGCTGGGATTACAGGCTTGAGCCACCGCGCCCAGCCTGATGTCATGGTTTTTAAAACGGGAGTTTCTCTGCACAACTTTCTCCTTTGCCTGGTGCCATCCATGTAAGATGTGACTTGCTCCTCCTTGCCTTCCACTATGATTGTGAGGCCTCCCCAGCCATGTGGAGCTGTGAGTCCAATAAACCTCTTTCTTTCATAAATTGCCCAGTCTCGGGTATGTCTTTATCACCAGCATGAAAATGGACTTACGGCCGGGCGCGGTGGCTCAAGCCTGTAATCCCAGCACTTTGGGAGGCCGAGACGGGTGGATCACGAGGTCAGGAGATCGAGACCATCCTGGCTAACACGGTGAAACCCCGTCTCTACTAAAAATACAAAAAAAAAAAAAACTAGCCGGGCGAGGTGGCGGGCGCCTGTAGTCCCAGCTACTCCGGAGGCTGAGGCGGGAGAATGGCGTGAACCCGGAAGGCGGAGCTTGCAGTGAGCTGAGATCCGGCCACTGCACTCCAGCCTGGGCGACAGAGCGAGACTCCGTCTCAAAAAAAAAAAAAAAAAAAAAAAGAAAATGGACTAATACAGGGAGCCTTGCTTACCCCACCCACCCTGGAGTCCCTGGAGTCGCTGGAGTCCTTGAGCGGGAGGCAGTGGGCTTCTCTCTGAATTGAGAAAGAGGATCCAGGAAGTCTCCTTACTTCAGCTCAAATAAATAGCACACTACACTCAGCTAACGCACTCACCTGCTGGCTCCACTCGGAGTGACTCCTGGAAACACATGCATGCTATGTCTGCAGTTCCATCCAAAGCCTGCAGCCCCATACCCACGCAGTAGCCTCTGACTTAGCCACCTGGAGGATCCAGAACAAACCTGAGAACAAGGAAGAAGTGTGGCTTAAAAATGATACATGTTGCCCAGTACATGCACTGTATTTTTGCACATTTTCAAAGGACATGTGAGAATTCACTCAGGAGCCTGATCTTTATTTTTATTTTGAGATGGAGTCTCTGTTGCGTAGGCTGGAGTGCAGTGGCCTGATCTTGGCTCACTGCAACCTCCGCCTCCCAGGTTCAAGTGATTCTCCTGCCTCAGCCTCCTGAGTAGCTGGGGTTACAGGTGTGCGCCACCAAGCCAGGCTTTTATACTTTTAGTAGAGATGGGGTTTTACCATGTTGGCCAGGCTGGTCTCAAGCTTCTGACCTCAGGTGATCCACCTGCCTCAGTCTCCCAAAGTGCTGGGATTGCAGGTGTGAGCCACCGTGCCCGGCCTTATTTTTTATTTTATTTTTGAAATAGAGTCTCTCTCTGTCACCCAAACTGGAGTGCAGCTGCATGGACTCGGCTCACTGCAGCCTCTGCCTCCCGGGTTCCAGCAATTCTCGTGTCTCAGTCTCCCGAGTAGCTGGGATTACAGGTGTGTGCCACCACGCCCAGCTAATCTTGGTATTTTTTTGTAGAGACAGGCTTTTGCCCTGTTGTCCAGGCTAGTCTCAAATTCCTGGCCTCAAGCAATCCACCCACCTGGTGCTTCCCAAAGTGCTGGGTTTACAGGCATGAGCCACTGTGCCCGGCCTCATCTTTATTTTAGAATTAACAAAATGGTGGAGAACTTTGGGGTCAGTCCAGTTTGGTCTATACAAGTCACTCAGTCTTACTGAGCCCCAGTCCCCATCTGTCATACACCCAATTCCCACAGCCAGTGGGTGGCAGAGTCCCCACTCCGCGCTGCTGACTGTGCTAGGCTATATCATGGTACTTGCAAAGGCCCGGCACATCATGGGCCCCCAGTGTGTGCTGACTGTATGGCTGAAAGGACTGACGAGACACTAAAGTCCCGCATGAAGGCACAAACCAGTAGTAAGTACTCGTCCAGTCACAATGGAAGGAATGGAAGCACAGGACAGTGCGCATGCAGGTGTGGCGCCGGGGACCCACACTCCAGGTTAGCTGCCGGAAGACCCAGAGCCTAACCCAAGCCAAGCCAACTCAGATACACTGACAGAGTTTCAGGACCCTGTCTTTCTTCCCTCCACCAAGTATCTTCACACACAAGGAGGAGCAGAGAGAGGGAGCAGCAGCCCAGTCAGGGCAGAGGTAGCATTTCGCTTCCTAGGGAGGGGTTGACTCTTAGCTTGCTTCTCAAAGCTCAAGTCAGGGCTGGGTGCAGTGGCTCACGCCTGTAATTCCAGCACTTTGGGAGGACCAGGCAGGCGGATCACCTGAGGTCAGGTGTTCGAGACCAGCCTGGTCAATGTGGTGAAACCCCATCTCTACTAAAATTGCAAAAATTAGCCTGGCGTGGTGGCATGCCCCTGTAATCCCTTGGGAGGCTACTTGGGAGGCTGAGGCGGGAGGACTGTTGCTTGAACTCTGGAGGCAGAGGCTGCAGTGAGCCGAGATCGTGCCACTGCACTCCAGCCTGGTGACAGAGTGAGACTTCGTAAAAAAAAAAAAAAAAAAAGGGAAACAAGCTCAAGTGGGGAGAGGGGAAGCTCCTTGGGAGACAGAATGGGCTGCAGTCCACTCCACTCTGGCAGGGAACATTTGGCCCTAGCTCTGCCAGGGTGGAGGGGTGTCAGGAGACCTCGGGAATGGCCACTCTCTGCCTGTGGAGGATGGACCGTGCCCAAGGCCTGGGCAGTAGAGACAATGACAATGGCTGCAATGAGCTTTGACAATGGGCAAAAACTCAGAGGAGTGGAAGGAAGATATTTTCTTCTTCTCTGTGCTATTGTGGCTTTGGTGAGGGACCAGAAGGACCTCCAGGGATGTGGAAAAATTCTACTGGAGAAGTTGGCGATTCGTCCTCCTGGCCAGCAGAGCTGGTTCTCAACTGCAACAGCTCCCCTGCCCACCCGCCTACAGCGCCCCCTCAGCGGAGTTCCTGCGGGCTGGGCGCCAGGTGACATGCTCACGGCACATGTGAGTCCCAGGTGCATGGGGTCTCCCAGCGCTCAGAGCCTCCCTCCACCCTACACCCGGGATGCCACACCCTCTCTTTCCCTGCACCCTACGGCTGCTGTTTTCCCTCAATATCCATTCTCTCCTTCTCTATCGTAATATTGGAACACTCCAATTTCTGTCTAGGTGGGCACATGATTGCCCAGAATAAAGCCTACACTTCCCAGTTCCTTGCAGCTGGATGTGGCCACACAACTAAGTTTTGGCCAATGTGATTCCAGCTGAAGTTTGGGCCATGCGTGCTCTTCCTGGCTGTGCCCTTTAAGGAAAGGGGCATGCCATGGCCCGCTGTGGCCCCTTTTCCCTGCTGGCAGGAGGCATAACACTCCTCTTGACCCGCTTGTCTGGGGCTGCAGATGCCCCCGTCCAGGAGGTTTGGCAGAGCCAGGGGCTGCCCTAGCCATGCTGGGTTGGAGGTCTCAGGGCCCTGGAGAGGCCCAGTGCTTGTGATCTCACCCGAGCGATCCCACACAGGGCTCCACAGGCCCCACCTTGCAGTGAGAGGACTGTCGGGCACAGTTATGGCCCCAAGAAAGGCCCTGAGGTCCTCTTCAGTAAGTGTGTGTGTGTGTGTGTGTGTGTGGTGGGTGGGGGGGGGGGGCTTTACTGGTAAGAGCAGGTATTTACTGGTTAGTGCAGTTCCCTGTGTGGGAATGTGCTACTCATTACTCATTCGGCCCTTCTATCAGCCTGCCCAGCAGGGCTGTTTATTCCCATTTTTGTACATGAGAAAATTAAGGCTTAGAAAGCGCTGTCAGCCAGCCCACGAGCTTTCAGCTATCAAGTGGTGAAGCCTGGATTTGAACCCAGCTCTGGTCACTCCATTGTTCTCCTTCCCCAGTAACTCCGAAAGATCCATCAGAGTCTTCCAGCTGAACGGCTGGATCCCGGCCTGGCTGATCCCATCCACCGCTGTATGACTGGTCACTTCCACATCTATGTTCCCAGCGCTGTTCTCTCGCCTGAGCTTCCACTTGGATTCTCAGCTGCCTTTGAGCCACCTGACTTGATGGCTAACAGCTGCCTCAGACACAACTATCTGCTAGTACTGTGTTCCTCCCAGACCACCCTCGGTACATCTGTGTCCCTCCCTGGGGCTCTGGCATCACCTCCCACTGTTGCCAAGCTTAGCCCTGGCTCTCCTGGGTGCCCTTCCCTGCCTCGTGCCCTTATCAACTCCTCACAGTTCCCTTCCCCTCCATACATGCTTCCATTTTCTGCCAGATGGTTCTTACCCCCAAGCAGACAGCTCCAGGTTCCTCGAACCTTGGCTCCTGCTGAGAATCTTTCAGCCATCCCCTATTTGCTACAGAAGAGTCCAGTCCCTCCTCGGCATGGCCCCTGTGATCGGGCTGCCTTGCTGTCCCCCTCCCCATATGCTGAAGGACCACTGCTCCACTCTACCCTGGGCCAGGCAGTGCTGGCTTCCCACCAACATCCAGTTTCTCCTTCTTCCTTAGTGACAGACCCCAAGTTTTAGCTGCTCTTCCTGATAAAGACTACATCTCTCAGTTTCCCTTGCAGCTAGCTGTGGCCATGTGACAAGGTTCTGGCCAATGAGCTATAAATGAAAGCATGACATAGGCCCTCCAGTAAATCAGCTTAATTGCAAGCTGGCTTAGCTTAGAGGAGTGCCCATTTGAGTCTTTCTCTTCCCTGATGCCTGGAGCTCTGATGTACTGGCTGGAGCTCCAGCAGCCCTTTTGGTCCATGAAGTGACCTTGAGGCCAGTGCCAGAATGGTGGAGCTGAATGGCGGAGAAAGCCTGGGTCCCCTACGGCTGCAGAGGTGTCACGACTAGCTGGACGGCCTGTCTTCAGCTTATTTTATGTGAAAAAGAAATGAACACGCCTTGTTCAAGCCACCGTCCTTTTGGACATTCTCTTGCATGCAAGCAATCCTAATCCTACCTGATACAACCATAGAGCGTGCGGCATGTCTCCGTTCCCATGCTTTTGTGTGTGTATTCCTTCTCCCTGAAATGCCTTTCATTCTTTTCTTGGCTGTTGAAATCCTACTTACCTTTCAGGGCACAATTTTCATATCTCTTCTTCCACAAAACCTTCAGCCATTCCTTGGGCATAACAACCCCACGACAATGCTGGTTTTCCCAGCCCTCAGTCTGGCCCCTTGTAGCACTTACATAAATTCCAGGGCATGCACAAAGTGGCTGAAGGATGAGGATTGAGTTTCCTTCAATCTCTGCCTACCCAGAACTGGGACAGTGCTTGGCACATAGCAGGCACCAAATCAATTCCTGCTGAACACACACGCATGCACACGCACAGACACACACACCACACAGGGCAGGCACCACCAGGGCAGGTACCAGGTGTCTTCCCAGGACAGACACCCTGACAGTTGTGTATGGGGTGAGTGGGCACGGGGAAAAGGAAAACAATAAAATAAAAGAAGAGAGGGCACACCTTTCCCTTGACCCTTCCCTCATGCACGGGCATGAGCAGCCACGCCAGGCCTGGAAGCTGTGCCTCTCTCCTCCAGCTCCCCTCTCTGGCAGGCTCCCCATTCATGCCCAGTGGGCGCTCCCGTGCTGGCGGGGCAGAACCAGGAGGGCGGAAAGACGTGGAGGCGCCCGGCAGAATCAGGACCCAGGATTACTGCGACAGGGCGGAGGTGACAGTGCAGACCTATTTATAACTCTGGGCTGGTATTGTGCGACAGGCTGGCCTCTCTCTCCTCCCTCCCAGCCCCAAGGCCCCGTGGGGGCTGCAGCTATTGGCCCAGAGGGCTTGCTGGACCCCCAGAGTTGTTGGGTGCTGGTGGAGCAGGCTGGCTTGGTGGCTGAGGGCGGCGCCTAGGACCCAGGTGCAGTCCTGGCGGAGCCTTTGTGGCCCATTCCCTCCAGGGCGCTAGGCCGTGGTCAGTTCCGCTGCCGGCCACCGGGCGGCAGTGCTGGTCAAGCCCTCCAGCCTCCAAGCCGGTCCTGTCCCGGGCAGTGTGGATGCTCCGCCAGAGGGACAGTTAGGGCTGGAAGGGCTTAGCCAGCATAACACGAAGACGCGATTTATGTATGATTTGCGGGTCCGACTGGAAGGACTTTTTTGTACGTCTACACACCGGTGTGACCATGATCAAGGTGCAGGACATTTCCAGCTCCCCACAGGCTTCCCGTGCCCCTGCCAATCACTAACCCCCAAAGGGAGCCTTGTCCTGCTTTGAACACCAAGGATGGGTTTTGCCTGAACTTCCTATGAATGGCAGCACGCTGTGCTCTTTGGGTCTTCCCTTACCTCAGCCTCACGGCGGTGAGGTCTATCCATGTCGTTGCAGGCAGCAGTAATTGGTTTTCATTGGCGCAGTATTCCATGGCGTGCATATGTGGCGGTTTAGGTCCTGCTGATGGGCGTGGGGAGCTGGGCCCGGAGCAGCCTCTGAGACAGAGATCGGGGACAGGGCTGCTTAGGCGGCAGACCCGGGGAAGCCTAGGCCTGGACTGGGTGTGGGTGGGACACTGGCCTTGGCCTCCGGGGAATGGGCCCTGCATTCCTGGGGATCTGAGCTGTGCAGCTGCCCCGACAGCGGACATTCGCGTGTTTCCAGGCTGGGGCTGCTGTGCAGAGCGCTGCTGTGGGCCAGCACACCTGCTTCACGGGGTGGCATGGCTAGGCCATGAGGCTGGCAGAGGGGTGCCTTGTGCAAAAGCTCCCGGCGCTGCCCTGTTTGGCCCCTCCGCGCCCTGGCCTGCCGCCCACAGCGCCCGCGGCCCTGATGTTCTGGGGCCGGTTTCTAGGCGGGGCAGCCTCTGCCCTTTGAGATTTCGGCCGGCGGGGAACGGGTGAGGGCTGGCAAGTGTCACAGGCGGGCGTCCCAGGGCCTTAGTGGCAGGGCCCACTAGGGACCGGGCTACCTGACAGTGCCCCAGGTTGGGCTGGTTTCCAGTCCCGCTGGGCGCGGGGCAGCCGCGGCGTCCTCCCGTGCCCCGCTCTTCCCGGAGCGCGGGCGGCGTCCTGAGAGATGACCTGAGTGAAGACAGGTGTGGTGATCCGGCTCTAGGCAAGACGCTGGAACCGACTGCGGCGGAGGGGTCCCAGTGAGGCTACCGCCCACCCCGGGAGGCGGGCGTGTGGGAGCTGCGGTGCAGAGAGCCTCGGCAGCGCCGCGGACCTGCCTCGGGGGCGCCCCTCCCGGCTTTGGGGGCTCCCGGGCCCTCGGCGCCTCCTGCAGTACCGACCGCCGCCAGCAGAGGCCGCCGCAGTCCCGGCCCGGCCGAGGCCGCCCCGCGCTCCAGGGCCCGCGCCCGCCCCTCTCGGAGCAAAGGTTTGCGGCGGGGCTGGCGGGCCTGGTGCGGGCGGTCTGCAGCGGGGCAGCCTCCACCTCCCACTCCGCAGCCAGCTAGGCCTGTCCACAAATCTCCTGCTCTGTGCCCGCGCAGTATAGTGGGGGAGACATTGCTAATTGGGGGGCGCTTCCCAAGGCCCAGTCTCCGCGGCGAGTGGCGGTGGAGGGGCCCAGGCACAGCGTCTCCAGCCGCGATACCTGGGCTGAATCTCAGCCGGTCACCTCATGCCTAGTGAGCTGAACCAGCTGCGTAACCGTCATGTGCCTCAGTTTCCCCACGTGTATAATGGAAATGATGACAATAAACAGGACCTTTTCGAGGAGTTGCCATGAGGACTATCGAATAAGTTCTGAAACTAGAACGGTAGCATTCCGGGCCAGGGGCGGTGGCTCACGCCCGTAATCCCAGCACTTTGGGAAGCCGATGTGGATGGATCACGAGGTCAATAAATCGAGACCAGCCTGTCCAACATGGTGAAACCCCATCTCTACTAAAAATACAAAAATTAGCTGGGCGTGGTGGAGCGCACCATAGTCCCAGCTACTTGGGAGGCTGAGGTAGGAGAATTGCTTGAACCCGGGAGGCAGAGGTTGCAGTAAGCCGAGATCGCACCACTGCACTCCAGTCTAGGCGACAGACGGAGACTCCATCTCAAAAAAAAAAAAAAAGAACGGTAGCATTGTGCAGGGGAGGAAAAGTAGAAAACTAGAATCTTTCCTCACCCACTGCTGCGTTCATGGCTACGACCCCTATAACAAAAGACAGGTCAACAAGAGAAAAGCACGCAAATTTATTTCATGTAAATGTTACATGACACAGGGGCCTTCCGAAATGAAGACCCAAAGAAATGGGGACATGTATTTTTATGCGTTGGTTTCAGGAAGTGTGGGCATTGTGGAGAAGTGATTGGCTGAAGGGGGAAGGGGTAATAAACTGGGGAGAGTTGGCCAGGCCTGTTCAGATTCTTCTCTCTGTCCCTGTGTCTTCAGAGGTAAGGATGGGTCTTATGGCCTCATGGTCCTACTTCAGGGGATTTGGGCGAAGGGAAGGTGAGCGAGACCTTCCTGCTTCTGCTGTTTTCTTTTTTTTCTTTCTTTTTTTTTTTTTTTTTTTTTTTTGAGACGGAGTCTTGCTCTGCCACCCAGGCTGGAGTGCAGTGGCCGGATCTCAGCTCACTGCAAGCTCCGCCTCCCGGGTTTACGCCATTCTCCTGCCTCAGCCTCCGAGTAGCTGGGACTACAGGCGCCCGCCTCGTCGCCCGGCTAGTTTTTTTTGTATTTTTAAGTAGAGACAGGGTTTCACCGTATTAGCCAGGATGGTCTCGATCTCCTGACCTCGTGATCCGCCCGTCTCGGCCTCCCAAAGTGCTGGGATTACAGGCTTGAGCCACCGCGCCCGGCGCTTCTGCTGTTTTCTTAAATGCCAAGGTGCCATATTTCGGGGTGGTATGTCCTGACCCTTGGCAGTGTGTTCAGTAAACAAACATGGAGTGTGTGGCGGGCATGCCTGTCCCCTGGATGTGAGGCTCTAGGCAGGCTTTAGCTCCTCTGAATGACCCCCTCTGCCCCCCAGATGCCTCATGGCCCAAGGTCCCTCTCATGCAACTACACCACCCCAGCCTGCTGGCTTTGGGTGGCCTGAGGGCCGTAGCTTGCCCGGTAACTTTCCACACAGTCTGAGGCTCAGAGTTGAATTCCCTGATAAGATGCCATACATACCTCTCACGAGAGTGTGATTTATTAACAAGGCGCACGGCTCCAGCCCTCTGGGGAACCACCCAAGGCAGCCCGCACTAAGGTGGAGCACGTACCTGGCACTAGCCATCCCTTAGTTGAGCAGTCACTGACTGTGGCCTTTATCTGGGGTCTTGGGAGGGGCTTAGCCCACAGGTTGAGGGTCAGGGCACTCACAAGGCTCCAAACCCACCAGGCCCTTGCCACCTACAGTGGGGTCCACTTGGCCAGGTGCCGTGGCTCATGCCTGTAATCTCAGCACTTGGGGATGCCAAGATGGGAGAATTTCTTGAGGCCAGGAGTTTGAGACCAGCCTGGGCCACATAGCTAGACCTGTCTTCACAATATCAAAAATATTAGCTGCGCATGGTGGGGTGCACCTGTGGTCCCAGCTACTCAGGAGGCTGAGGTGGGAGGATTGCTTGAGCTTGGGAGTTTGAGGTTGTAGTGAGCCATGATCACACCACTGCACTCTAGCCTGAATGACAGTGAGACCTTGTCTAAAAAAAAAAAAAAAAAAGTCGAGTCCACATATCTCAGGTAGGGCCCCCCAGGCTTTCTGAGTCAATCTGCATTTTAACAAGATCCCCAGGAGATTTGAGAGTATGTTGCAATGTGAGTGAGAAGCACTAGGTTAGAGTAAGCCACCTTCCCTCCATGAGCCTCAGTTTTCCTAACCGAAATAAAAATTAAGGGGCTAGAATACCTTTGACTTGTTTTCCAGTGCTAACACATTGGGAGCTAGACCTTTGGTGTGACCGTCTGTAGGGCTATTTGCATTTTGTGGCAGTTCTGGGAAAGTGGAATTCCAGCTCTAGTAAGGCTGGAGGGACCGTCAGTTCCTCTCCTCTTCTGTCTGCTTTACCCCTCCTCTCTGTGGGAGGTGCACAATTTCGCAGGTCCTGGGATACAGCAAACGCAATTCAGTCTGCTTCAGCAACATAGATTGAGTTCCTTCTGTGTGCCAGGGTCTGCAGCAGCGAATGTCCACCCTGGCTGCACATTAGAATCATCTGGGTTGCTCCATAAACTCCCGATGCCTGGGTTCCACCCCAGGCCAGTGGAACTGGAGTCTTTGGGGGCAAGGCTGGGCATAGGTATTTATTAACATGCTTGGACCATTACGATGCACAGCCAGCTTGAGATTGGTCAGAAGTGAGAAACAAGGCTACTGTAAGACCTACCCAGGCCTGTCCCCCATTCCTGCTTCCTTCTCTTAGGCCGGCCAGCTCCAGCAGGTCTGCTGCAAGTCGGGATAAATCACTGGGAAATCCCCTGGATATAGTAACACATGACAGCACCATCGAATTAATCATCAACCTTGTAACGTGATCTCTGGCCCATAAAAAGCAGACCTGCTGAATCTTTGGTAAACTGTCCACTGGACTTCTCCAGGTAGTTCCTTCTAGACCTGGGGACCTACGCCCGAGGACCTTAGACTGATGGGTGCCCAGCTCTGCTTCGAGGCCAGTGAGTAGTCCTCCTGCGAGCCCTGAGCTTGGTCTCTGGACTGGGGGTACAGGTAGAGGAGGGGTGCTCTGTGTTATTGCTGGAGTACAGATGTGGTCATTGTAAAGTTTAGGGGACTGGTGGGGTCCCAGTTCTGCCGAGTTGAGCTGTGGGCAAGTCACTTTGTCCCTGAGCCTCAGTTTCTACATCTCCAGGCTGGAGACAATGCCTGCTGGCTTACGGGGATCTTTGTAAAATCAAACACACAAATCAAAAGAGTGATAGGCACAAAGGTTCTCTGCGAGCCTCACCGGAGGCCACAGGTGTCCAGTAGTGGAAGGGCCATGTGCGGGGGAGATAGAGGACCTGGTCTTTTACCACCAGTGATTGGAGTTGGGCATCTCTGGACCTGCCCTCCCAGGTAAGGAGCTGGGAGCCTGGGCTTAGGGCCCTTGGTCCCCTGGTGGGCACCACAGGTTCACAGACTGGTAGTTGGCTGTGCCAAGAGCTACTGCTGCTGTCACAGTAATGTTGTTTGGCAGGGAAATGACAGGCCTGAAAGGAGGTGGCGTGGGAGTGCAGCGGCCAGGAGCGGGGCTGGGATCCCCCACTTTCTGGCTGCAAAAACACAGATGACTAGCACAGCCTTCTCAAGCTCTGAGGGCTTCCCCCGAGGCGGGGTGAGGAGAAAAAGAGGCTGCAAAGTGCTTGTGGGTGCCTGACACCCTGAAAGGCTTGACACCTGGAGGAGTGGTGAGGATGGAGATGCCTGGAGGCTCTCGCTGAGCAAGCGGCCGCCCCTGCCCCACTCAGCTTCCAAGACCCTGCAGAATCTAGACTCTGAGTCTACCTGTCCCGGAGTAGAGACACCCCAGAGGCCCTGCTTTGCCGGCAGGCGGTCCACCCCCTCAGCAGTGGGGACCCCGGGGCGGGTGGAGTCATTGGAGAGATCCCCCATGGGCAGGGCGCTCAGCTTCTCTGAGTTCAGGGTCCTGCCTGAAAACAGGACCCACAGAAAGAGCGGGCGCCTCTAGGTGTGAGGGTGCTTGGGCACCAGGGTGATCCTGTGCCAGCCCAGCCACTGGGGACAGGTCTGCTTGGAGAGCCACATGTGGCCTCTGCCCACCTCTGCCACTCCCCACCCTGGGAGTGAGGTGTCCCGGGCTGCCCAGGTCAAAGTGTGGGAGGACCCCTGCAGGCCTCGTGGGAGGAGGCAGGTGGAGTGGAGGTGGCCATCACACCCGTCAGGCCACCCCGACCCCGCTCCAGGCCCAGGCACAGAGCCCTGTGTGAAGTAGGAGGACACGGTCCTGCGGCCCTTGCGGGGCTGGTGGGGTAAGGGTGGGTTTCAGCCCCGCTCGGCCTTGGTGGCGCACAGTGAATAGCTGGCATGACCATGCAGACAGGCCGAGTCTTCACAGATGAGAGGCTGTGCCCTAAGGGACCTTTTGCTGCCCTGCCAGGTCCCAGGGAGCTGCCCGAGGTAGGGGGCAGAGCTTGAGTGAGCAGCACAGAGGAGGCTGCTTAGGTGCCCTGGCTGCGGAGTGACCTGTGCAGCCACTGCATATCCTTGGCACCCACCAGCCCTGGTGACATGAGGACTTAGCTCCACACAGGGCTGCTGAAAAGGCTCCTGAGGCAGGGATCGGGGAGCTTTGCAAACTGTCAGATTATCCTCCAGGGCAAGGCCTGCTTCTCAAGTGCTCCCAGGGCCCCATGCAACCCTAAGGCCATTCCGGGGGAGTTCCCCTCCTCCCTGGACCGCCTCCAGCCAGCCAGTTCCCTACTTCATCCAGGAAGTGAATGGAGCAGTGAGGTCACCTCCCGTCCTCCACCCCTCCCTGCCCCCAGAGCCAGTCCTGCAGGAGCCAGCCTCTGTCCCGGGCACCTGCCTAGAGGGTGGGGTGGAAACTCCATCCCCAACCAGGACGGGCTCATCTCTGCTGGTTCCCATCTAAGCCCATGGCGCTGAGCATGACAGGGCTCCAGCTCCCCTGACCCCAGGGGTTCCTCTTTCCCCGTAGAGGCTGCACTGGGTGAGGCTGGGAGAACTCCTCATTGACCCTAGTTCTGCCCCTGATTGCTGTGGGCCGGGGCCAGCCACTTGCCCACTGTGTGCCTCTTAGGATGGCAGCAGAATTGGATGTGGCAGTTTGTAGAGAGGGCTCGGATGCCGGCCACCATCTCTGGCACTGCCCCTCATCCAGGGCCATTGCTCCAGGCTCTTGCCAAGCCCAGTCCAGGGCTTCTCTCTAGTTCCCACCTCAGGGATGGGCAGTGACCCAGCCAAAGGGCTGGCCTCTGCCCTCCTAGATTGTGGCTGGTTGTGCCAAGAACCCCTGCTTGCCCTGGCACCCCCAGCCCCATGCCTGGCCAGGTAGGCAGTGAACAGGACTCCAGACAGGTGTCCCGAGACGCCTGGCCTTGCTGGACATGCACCTCACTGCTGTCTGTGGGTGAGGAGGCTGGGCCCTGGAGGATAGTGACCTGCCTGGGCCAGCAGCAGGGCAGGTCTGGAATGGGGGTGTTAGCCATGGCGCAGCCGGTGTCCCACTGCCCTCCATGGAGCAGCCTCAACCATGGGCACAAGGTCAGATTCACTGATGTCAGGGTCCCCAGCTTGGCTCCAGCTCTCCATGTGTTCTGGCTCTGGGACTTCTCCTTGCCTAGGTGCAGCCTTGAGGCACGGGGAGCTGGGCAGGCCTGCTGGGATTCATGGGGAGGGATGAGTGCATTGCAGGAAGGCATGGGTGGGGCGCGGGTGAGGGGTGGGTGAATGCAGATACACAGGTCTCTGTGAGAGTCCCAAGGCCACGGTGAGCGCTAGTCCCTAATGCCGGGGAAAGGTCACTGCAGGTAGGCTTACCTTTGGCCTGTGGAAGTCAGGGACAGAGTCACTGTCACTGCAAAGGTGTCCTGGTGCCTGGCCAGATGGAACCTCCTGGCCCTGGGCTCCGCTAGAGGGTGGAAACCTGTGTGTGGTCAGAGTGCCTGCCTTGCCAGGGGAGTGTGACCTGATCTGGAAGGGGAGTGGCCTTGCTCCTTAGGCTGGGGTCTGGCTTAAGTTCTGATTGAATTCACCTTTTATTTTCAACAGCAAACAGCCAGGCAGCCTCCCTCCCCCAGCCCAGAAAGAGCAGGGCCAGGAAGGGAGGGACAAGTCTGGCTAAGCCAGTTCTGAGGTAGGAATCCCCATGAGCTTCCTGCAGGCTGAGTGGAGAGGAAGGGCTGCCCAGTGAGGTGCTTTCCACTCCTGACCACCAGGCAGAGTCCTACGGCAAGTACCCTGGTTTCAGAGCCCAGGCCAGAGCCAGGCTTGACCTCACCCAGGATTCTGAGGGACTAACCTGGGACTCCCTCTCCAGCCTGCACCCATACCATGTGGGGAGCAGCCAGGCCCCTTTGTCTCCTAGGACAAGGACGTCACCATTGCTGGGGGCCATGGTCTTCACAAGTGATGCAGTTCTCTGTGGGAAAACGAGAGAGACAAGCAGAGAGGGAATAGCAGACGGCCTCCTGGTGCAGACCACAGTCAGCAAATCTGTCTGTCTCCACTTCCATCATTTTTAGGTGCATATAGAATAAACAAACGTATGGGCTGGGTGCAGTGGCTCATGCCTGTAATCCTAGCGCTTTGGGAGGCAGAGGCAGGAGGATCACTTGAGGCCAGGAGTTCAAGACCAGCCTGGGGCTGGGCGCGGTGGCTCCAGCCTGTAATCCCAGCACTTTGGGAGGCCGAGACAGGTGGATCACGAAGTCAGGAGATCGAGACCATCCTGGCTAACATGGTGAAACCCCCTCTCTACTAAAAAAATACAAAAAAACTAGGCGGGCGAGGTGGCAGGCGCCTGTAGTCCCAGCTACTTGGGAGGCTGAGGCAGGAGAATGGCGTAAACTCGGGAGGCACAGCTTGCAGTGAGCTGAGATCCGGCCACTGCACTCCAGCCCCGGGGACAGAGCGAGACTCCGTCTCAAAAAAAAAAAAAAAAAAAGACCAGCCTGGGCAACACAGCAAGAACTCATCTCTGAAAACAAAATAGAACAAAACAAAACAAAACCATCTATAACAAACCTGTAGATATTTGTGCCTGACTAACCCTACTCTTTCTCTTGAATAATAATAACCACTACTAGATTGGTCGCAGGCAGAGCACAAAGAGACATCAGTTCCTACAGTTTTCACAACATCTCTGCAGGAACCGAGAGAGACGGAAATTGTCCCTAGGGAAAGGTCAAGGTGGTTCTCAGGTGTCAGGGACTCTGGGATACTGGGGGCAGTCTAGGGAATTGGTGGGTCCAGACCCGGCTAGCACTGACACTCCTTATCCTCAACCCACAGACGCCAAGGCGCCCCGAGAGGCACTTCGCTTCCATGCTGAGACCAAGGGCGCACAGGTGCGTCTGGACACGCGTGGCTGCACCGCGCACAGGCACGCCACGTTCCACGACGGCATCGTGTTCAGCCAGCGGCCCGTGCGCCTGGGCGAGCGCGTGGCGCTGCGCCTTCTGCGGGAGGAGAGCGGCTGGTGCGGCGGCCTCCGCGTGGGCTTCACGCGCCTGGACCCCGCGTGCGTGTCCGTGCCCAGCCTGCCGCCCTTCGTGTGCCCCGACCTGGAGGAGCAGAGCCCGACGTGGGCGGCCATACTGCCTGAGGGCTGCGCGCTCGTGGGGGACGTGATCCGCTTCTGGGTGGACCGCCGCGGCCGCCTCTTCGCCAAGGTCAACGCAGGCTGCCGGCTCCTACTGCGTGAGGGTGTGCCCGTGGGCGCCCCGCTCTGGGCCGTGATGGACGTGTACGGGACCACCAAGGCCATTGAGCTGCTGGGTGAGGCGACCGTGGGGACCCCGCAGGGGAGGTGGGGCGATGGGGGCTCCAGTGGCACCCCACACGGATCCAGAGCCACAGGAAGAACGTTCACATTCAGTTATTCCCTCAGGCCCTGCCCAGTGTTAGCTATGAAGATGGGCACTGGAGACACCAGATAGACAAGGCCCAGCGGTAGGGAGGGCAGTCTTGTCCCTAAAGAATGACAAGCAGATAGGACCAGCATTCCCGCCATCTGTTAACCAAAACACCTATTAGAGTGCCCACCTCCTTTTACAAAGGAGGAAACATTTGGGCTGGGCTTTGCAGCCTAAATAGGAGTTCACTAGTGACAAAGGTGGCAAGCAAAGGGAACACACAGGTGAGACTAGAGGTGTGCATGGAGAGTGCCCGCAGGGAGAAAGCTGAGCCTCTCAGTCAGTGGGAGGGGAAAGGAGAGCCATCCCTCTAGCCACCCCAGAAGAAAGTGGATTTCAGGGGAGCACGGAGAGGCAGTAATACCCATAACAAGAAACGTTGGCATTCCTGGGCTGGATGGTGGTTCACTCCCCACCTCACACCAGCAAATTTGTTAAAACCATTTGTCACAGCTGCCAGCACCTCACACCTGAAGCGCATGATTTGCTGGGTCTGGGGTGGAGCCCTGAACCTGTGTTTGTCCAGGCTCTTGGGAGAGGTTGATGCCCATCTGGGTTGGGAATGTGGCTAGGCCAAGGGTCTCCACTCGGGTAGTGGCTGGAGAGCAAAGAAGAGGAGCCTGAAGGAAGGTGGCTCAGAAGGAAGGATCTCCAGCCCCAAGGATTCTCGGATTCTCAGCTGGGTTAAGCTGGGGAAGGGTCTTCAACTTCGGGGACAGGGTCTTCAACTTCGGGGATGGGGGTTCAGCATTGTAACCCGGGAAAGAAAGGAGACTGCACATTTTGCTGCGGGGCCAGGAGCGGGAATGGGGGCACCTGGGCTTGCCGTCCTGGACCTGAGTTTCTCTCTCTCCCTCAGATCCCACAGCCAGCCGGCTCCCAACAGCCATGCCGTGGGACCTCAGCAACAAGACTGGGCCTGAGCCCAAAGGTGAGTGCCTTCCCAAGCAGCAGGGACTCCCCAGGAATCCAGCACCTGGGAGTGGAGGGAGAAGCCCCATGTCCTGGTTGTTCATTCAAGTGTCTCTCAGGCTTTGGGCCAAAAGATTTGGCTCTGCCTACTGGAAACCTAAAAGCAACCTGGCATCTCTGCCTTTGAGAGCGTTGGCCTACTCTGTGAGCTGTAAGAGCACTTTTATGAACAGACAGTGTTATGCTTGCTTTAAAAAGTCATCCACATTCATTGTAAATGCTTTGCCGATGGAAATAAAGATGAAAGGATAGGTGGGGTGCAGTGGCTCACACCTGTAATCCCTATACTTTGGGAGGCTGAGGCAGGAGGATCGCTTGAGCCCAGGAGCTTGAGACCAGCCTGGGCAACATGGCGAAACCCTGTCTCTACAAAAAGTACAAAACTTAGCTGAATGTGGTGGGGCACGCCTGTGGTCCCAGCTACTCGGGAGGCTGAGGTGGAAGGATCGCTTGAGCCCAGCTGACTGAGGCTGCAGCGAGCTGTGATCACACCACTGCACTCCAGCCTGGGTGACAGAGTGAGACTGTCTCTAAAAAGTAAAAAAGAGTAAAGGATAAAGAGGAAAGTTAAAAAAAAAATCACCCATGACCTCTTGGGTGGATTTTCTCCCAGTATTTTCGGTCACCGATATAGACATGTGTATATATACAGGGACTACTCTGTGCTTTGTTTTCTGTCTCTAAATTGGAATTTGATTATATATGTATATGTGTGTGTGTACATATATATATGTTTTTTTCTTCCCCTTTTTTTCACTTGATCACACTGTATGTATTTCCTCATGAGGTAACATTCTTCAAAATACAGCTACATGTTTCTCTGTCATTCTCTGTGGTCACATTGTGAGTGGGTTGCCCGCCCCTTTCCCCATGCACCCTGACCTGTGTTGTTCTCTCTTCCAGCTACACCAGGAGAGGAGTGTGCCATCTGCTTCTATCACGCTGCCAACACCTGCCTTGTACCCTGCAGCCACACGTACTTCTGCAGATGCTGCGCCTGGCGGGTCTTCAGGGATACGGCCAAGTGTCCTGTGTGCCGCCGGCAGATCGAGGCGGTAGCCCCCGTGCAGGGCCCTCCTGCTCTGAGGACTGAGGAAGGTTCATGAGAGGAGGCTTCCCAGTATGAGTGGCAGCCCAGGCCTAGATGTGAGTCCGGTCCCTGCAGAGGAAGGAGGCGCAGCCCCACCTTCTTTCTGGGGAAGAGTCGGAAGGGCTGATTAGCAAGAGGTGCGGCAGAGAGAGGAAGGCAGGGAGGTGCTGTCTGCTCCCTCCACCTGTTTCACAACAGGAGAGCAAGGAAAAACCCCTTTCTGTCCATGCCAGAACTATCCTTCTGATGGGGTGCTTTGTTTAGAGACAGGGTAGCCCAATCCCGTGTTTTATAGCTGAAGGAGTTCAGGTATCTGTCGTGTCTGGTGAAGCCCTGTACCTCCTGGGTGTTGAAGAATCTGGACTCGAAGCAGGAGGTATCTACACGGAATGCGTCAAGTTCCACGTGGAAGCTGGGTTGCCTCCCACAAGTCCCCAGTAGAGTGGATCTGTAGTTACCCGCCCTGCCTCCCTTTGAGGGTGGGCGCGAGGTCCCAGCGAGACCAGGCATCTGAAGATGATTTATAATGTGAACGTGTATTGTTGTCACTGTGGTAATTTCCTTGCCAGTTTCTGAGATATCAAAATAAAGTTTGTGTTTCCTGAATGATTTTGTAGTGCCTGTATCCTCTTGCTTGCAGTCTGGGAGTGGAGCAGGAGCTGTGGGCTGCTCGGGATGATGCAGCATTTGGGGACATGCCATTCTGTCCTCCCCACAACCTGGGCTTGTAGGTGGCCTGGGTGGGCCTCTGGGCACTCGGGCCCATGGACTGAGCACATGAAGGGGGTAATCTTATAATTCTAGTCCTCAAGTCCCAACCAGACTTTTTGCCCTTGCCACCCTTGATTTTGGGGCACTGCCTTGAGGCTCTGGCCCCTGACTGCAGGCAGGAGTTGGCCTGGGAGCCCACCTCAGCAGGTGTCTGGCAGGGGCAAGCTGTGCCTGTGACTTTACTGTTGTTCCCTGCTGTGTGGCTGCTGGGGAGGCCACTCCTGGGGGAGAGGGCTACGTGAAGGGAATCCAAACCTGTTGTGCCCAAAATGGAAAGTATAGGCACCTCCACACACTGCCTTTCTGCCCACCGCATGCCAAACAGAGGGTCAGGATGCTGGATTTGATGACACCTGAATACCTTTCACTCTGGAGTGGGATCCCCTCACTGCCACCCACCAGTGCTCTGACCTGGGGCATGTGAGTTGACCTCCATGAGCCTCAGTTTCATCATCTGTAAAATGGAAATAGGATAATTTTCTTGTTAGTAAGTTGTGAGGAGCATGAATATGCAACTTCTAACTGAGAAGAAGGACTCAAAAATGGCAGCTCCCTTTCCCTGGAAAAGGCATCTCCCAGGGGAAATTCCCAAGAGTGCACTGGAATGGTTGTCAGGGGCCCTGTGTGAGTCCCAGTAGTCCACTGACTTTTACCAAGGGCCTCCAGTCACCCCAATACTTTGGAATTATTTCTATGGATCTTAAAGCAAGTATTTTCATGCTTTTAAGTGTCTTATTTTTCCCCTCTATGCCCAGATAGCTTCAGGGTGAAGGCAGTACTTTAATTCTAATTCCAGTGAACACTATCTTATTAGGTAACATCTAGAAAGCCTGATTTTTAGAAAAGATCTCTTACCAAGGTAGACCTTCTGGAATGGTGGAGTAAGGACCTCTGTAAACCCATTCTTCCACAAAAACAGTAAAAACACTGGCAAAATTACCAAAATCAACTTTTTCAGAACTCTAGAAATTAACCAGAGGCTAACAATCATCTGAAGGACGCTTATCCGAGATAAACGGCTACACTTTGCTAAGAGCAGTGGGGGTGTGTGGTGTTAACTCCTCCCACTCCTCTGCCTCTAGCTCCACAGTAGTCTTGAAAACCAGCAGCCTTGAAGCCACTCAGGGTGGATAGACAGACTCAGCTGGGAGCTCCTCGGGAAGCTCCATCCCTAGACTATCCTCATTGTCTGACCTACATCTTCGTTCTCTGGAGAAGTTTCGTTCACAGGGCGTTGTCATTCTTTAACCCTACTTGGGGCCCTCTCCATGGGAAACCCCTATCCCTGGGACATTCGCCAAACAGAATCAGCTTCAATTGTTTAACATGACAGCTGCCTAAGTCTGCGATACTAGTCCTGGGAGCGGGAACAGCTGAAGAAGAGATGCCTTTTGAGCTGGTCCTACAGGGAAAGTTTGGAAGCAGAGGGGAATGGATGTGGGTCTTCCAGATAGCAGGCGTCGCACATGCAGAGATGGCAAAGGCAGGTGTGCTGGGGGATCTACCGGGAGGTCTGACTGGTCCAAGCAAAAGGAGAGGGGAGAGGCGAGGGGAAGCGAGGTGGGCCTGCCCCAGGAGCACTCTGTGGGCCGGGTGGGTGGCGGTGCCCGGGTCCTGGGGCTGCAGAAGGGTGAGCCAGCAACGCGCGGTGCCAGTAAGGCTGGGAGAGAGGCGGGCTGCAGCTAAGTTTCGCTTTCCTAGAAGCCTGAGACTCACGGGTTCCCTTGACGCGAGGTCACTGGAGTAAAACAGTGGAGGAAGCGTGTAATGCATCATTATCACAAGGGCAGAATACGCGCAGTAAAAGGAAAGTGAAACTGCAACCAGGGATCTTCAGCGCTGTAAGCGGAGGCCTGCCCGGGCTGGCTCCAGGCACCTGCCCCGGCGCCTTCCTGGAGATGCAGGAAAATTCCCTCGTCCAGACTTTCACATCAGGCTTCCTGTTTGAGCAGCTGGAGGGGGAGGGGGAGACCGGGTCCACCACGTCACCTGCCCCCGGCCCCCAGCGCACACAGGGCCCCGGCGTGCTGTGCTCAGGAGGCCTCGCCGGCGTCACTCCCTGATGGCACTGCGCTCGCAGCCCCCACCCCTGCGCCTGCACTGCACGCCCTGATCCTGTCTGCTGATGGATTGTTGAAGAAATTCCACTTGGAAGACGTCTACAGCGGGGACTGCGGGTCTGTAGTCGGGGATGACTCCTAAGCCTGGAGGCAGAGGGAAGAGAACCGCGCACGGTCCCTTCCTCCGACCGACCCGCACAGGGGATTACCGTCTGCTGCCAGCTGCCCTGCTCCCCAGTCCCTTCCTTTGAAGGAATGGGTGGCAGGGTCCCCACATGAATCTGGAGCTGGTGCCTCTGGTTTTCTGGCACAGCCAGCCTGTTTCTCTCAGATCTGCGTGAAGTGGGAGGGGCACAGCTGGGGGCGACATTCTCATTTTATAGCCAGGAAGCAGGCGCAGAGGCTTTGTGATACTTGCCTGCAGCCGCACAGCAGCCCATGGTATGGTTGGGACCAGATCTGGAATCGCTGAATCCCAACCAAGACTCCCTTCTGCCTCAAGCAGAGCCATTTATGGCTTGACATGGAGGCGGATCACCTGAATGGTCCCCATTCCCCACAAAGTTCCCAACAAAAAAAGGACCAACTTGAACCCAAACAGCGGTTGAGATGGAGACTGACCACGAGAGGAGGGCACTTCCTAATCCCCGTTTCTGGCCCTAAACATCTTCCTGATTTTCTGTTCAAGACCGCTCCTGACTCCCCCAAATGCCCTTGGATTCCGCTGACTTAAAGGATCAAATACATTTTGGCTCCTTCCCTGCTTCCCCCCAGGAGCATGTGCAGTCCTGGGGCTGACAGGGACTTGGAAGGAGGAGCCCAAGGATCTTATTCCATTTTTTTTTTCTTTTTTGCTGTTAGAGCATCACAGACTGGGCAATTTTTTTTTTTTTTTTTTTTTTTTTTTTTTTTTTTTTTTTTTGAGACGGAGTCTTGCTCTGCCGCCCAGGCTGGAGTGCAGTGGCCGGCTCTCAGCTCACTGCAAGCTCCGCCTCCCGGGTTCACGCCATTCTCCTGTCTCAGCCTCCCGAGTAGCTGGGTTAGGGTTAACTACAGCGCCCGCCTCGTCGCCCGCTAGTTTTTGTATTTTTTAGTAGAGACGGGTTTCACCATATTAGCCAGGATGGTCGCGATCTCCTGACCTCGTGATCCGCCCGTCTCGGCCTCCAAAGTGCTGGGATTACAGGCTTGAGCCACCGCGCCCGCCAGACTGGGCAATTTATAAAGAAAAGGGTTTCTTTGGTTCACAGCTCTGTGAAGTCCAAGGGCATGGCACTGGCATCTAGCCAGGGCCTTCATATTGAGTTATCCCAAGGTGGAAGGCAGAGGGTAGGAGGGGAGGTGGGGACTGAACTTCACCCTTTTATCAGGAACCCACTCCCTCAGTGGCTAGCCCACTCCTGCAATAATAATAGTATTTCACTCATGAGGGCAGAGCCTTCATGGCCTAATCACTCACCTCACCTCTTAAGGTCTTCACAATGGTAATAACATTTCAACACGAATTTTGGAGGGGACATTCAACCATAGCACTAAGTATTATATTGGAGGAATTATACTGGAGGAAACAGACTGCCCATCCTTTCCCTAAATGGAGACTAAGAGGATATGACCATTGGCTAAAACGGGGGGAGGCAGGCCCTTGGGTTACCCTAAGGTAGGACCCTTTTAAAATATTTGTGAGGACGGAGGGTCCCATAGCTGTGCAGCCAATGTGTGTTCTCCCAGCCACAAGGAGATGTCAGGAAGTGTGTATGCTCTTAGCGGGATGGGCTGGGGGCTGGCCTCTCAGAGGCGGGAAGCTGGCTTTTCCACCCCCAGTGAATGTATGAGGCCCAGCAATTCAATTCTGTCAGCACGCAGTGAGAGCAGCTGTCACCCCTACTTCTTGGGGTAAAGCTGAGAGAAGTGCCTGCGAAGCAGCCCACACGCCCATGGCAGTTGTAGAAAGGCCCGGCTCAGACTCCTGCTGTGAGGAGCGCAGTTGACAGACCCAGCCTGCCACGTGCTTCCCTCCGCCTCATCCTTCCTGAGGCCATGCTTCCCAGCGCTGCTTCCAGTCTTTGACGCGGGAGCACCAGGCAGAAGTAGCAAGTACGGGGCGGCGCTATCTGGGCATCCCCTTTCCTGGGGGATGCGGGATGCCCGTTATGGTGACATTGTCTAGAGGACTCCTTATCAGCCTGGCCCAACAATTCCCAGAAGAGCGCCGCAGCCCTAGACTCTTCCTGTCCACACGCTTTCCTTCCCCCTCCTTTCCCAAGCGTCTGAGTGCCGCATTCGCCAGCTCACCCCCCCTGTACCCTTCACAGGCATTTCCCCTGGTCAGTGTCTCATATGTCCAATTTTGTCTTGGTATCTGCTTCTGGGAAGACCCAACTTCTACAGTGTCCAGCGAGAGAATGGATGAACTGCCATGTGGCCACACAGTGAATGAGCTAGAGCTATGCGTGTCACGTAGACGAATCTCAAAAATACCACATGAACTGGAAAAACCACATCGCAGAAGGGTGCTTCAGATAGATCCCTGCTCCCAGCCCACCGGCTGCTCTGAGCACTTTAGGCGTAGTTATGCATTTGATGCTCACACCAATGCTCAGCGTCATCCCCACTTTGCAGATGAAAATATTGAGGTAAATCACCTCACTGTGCCTTGATTTCCTCATCTGTAAGATGGGGATGACAATAATGCCGCCTTCATCAGATGATACTGAGAGCATTAAACAAGTGCAAAACGTGGAGTGTCACTCCTGCTGTATCGCTAGCTTCTTTCACGGCCATTATTTGTATTTCCTGATTGATTCTATTTTCCTGTCTGGAAGGCCACATCTTCCTTAGATATTTAATTGCTGCTGTTGTAGTGTCTATGTCTTGCTCATGGTTTTCTCTGGCTTTAAGGTCCTTCATATCAATAAAAGCTGGGAAAGGGTCATGGGAGGAGATGGAGTGTCCGGGAGGGGCATGACCTGGTCATGAATTCTTCAGCTGAATGACATCAGAGGCACCAGGCCTCACAGTGGCCAGGTGGGCTTGTTCGTGTGCTTTCTGGGTGGGGAAAGAAGGGGCTGCCCAGGGCCAGGAAGCAAGGCTGCCAGGTGGGCTGAGGCCACCTGTGCCTGTCCCCGAGGCTGGTAGCCAACAGGAAGGAAGAAATGGCAACACAGCACCTAACCATATGCTGGACCCTGTCCATTCAAGCTCTGGTTTCATCCGCACAACTGTCCCCTTTTCTGGTGGAAAACTGAGGTTACTGGAAGAGGAGGAGCCACCACGGAACTCAGGTCCATCTGGCTCTAGGTGAAAAGCTTTTTTTCTTTGAGACTGAACCTCGTTCTGTTGCGCAGGCTGGAGTGCAGTGGTGTGATCTCGGCTCACTGCAGCCTCTGCCTTTTGGGTTCAAGCAATTCTCCTGCCTCAGCCTCCCGAGTAGCTGGAATTATAGGCATGCACCATCATGCCCAGCTAATTTTTGTATCTTTTGTAGAGTCAGAGTTTCACCATGTTAACCAGGCTGGTTTCAAACTCCTGACCTCAAGTGATCCACCCGCCTCGGCCTCCTGAAGTGCTGAGATTACAGGTGTGAGCCACGGCACCTGGCCTAGAGACGGGGTTTCACCATGTTGGCCAGGCTGGTCTCGAACTCCTGGCCTCTCATCTTGGCCTCCCAAAGTGCTGGGATCACAGGTGGAAGCCAGTGGGCCCAGCCTTCCAGATGAAATTTTGATTCCTGCCCGGTGACTAGAAACCAGCCCATCTGTCTTTGGGGCACTCCCTGAGGACATTCACGACAGTCCTTCTTGATCAAATCCACCGCACTGACTGGAAGGACCAAGAAGAAGGCTATCTTCTGGAAATCAGCAGGGCCACTTCCACAAGGCTTCCTGGGTCTGTTTGTTCACTCTGGAATAGCAGAAATTTAGCATGTTACTTTAGAGCACAACTGTAATTTGCTTTATGTCCTTATCTCTAGGAATTCCAGAGCCAAACTTCCCCGAGTTCTGATAAAATATAAACAAAGCCCAGGTGGAACCTCAGCGTGGAGACAGGTGAGCCGCTTTCTCCTGAGCGACCACACACATCTGTATTGGGTGCCATTTCACTTAAAACACTTGTGAGGAGGGAGAGTCCCATACCTATGAAACAAGTGGGTGTTCCTCAGGTAACCTCTGTTTTTATGCCACGTCTACTTTGAAGCAGGATTCATCACTTTTTCTTATTCTTCCAGAAGAAAATCTGTTCCCAGAGCGTTGGTGAGAGGAGCACATGTTCCCCAGGGCGTCGGTGAGAGGAGCACATGTGATTGGAGAGGCCGGTGCCTGTGGAGTGCTCTGCACGCCCTCCACTTTGCCCCACGGCGCTGCCATGTCCCTCTGCTTGGCTGTGCCGCCCTCTAGGGGATCTATTCCTTCCCTTTCCCCCTGTCATCCATCACCTTTGCTGGCTCCAGGCTGCGGCACCGTGGTTTTCTCTCCACTAACCTCAATATCCCTTCTTTCTCATGCACGGTTTTGTCACCACATCCATCTCCCTACCAAACAAACAAGGATGTCCAGTTACCTAGAGCAACACTTTCATAAACAGCAGTGGTCATCTCAATACATGCACAAAACATGCTTCACAAATTTCAATATGCGTTCATAATTTTTTATTTTTATTTTTTTGAGACAGAATCTCGCTCTGTCGCCCAGGCTGGAGTGCAGTGGCATGATCTCAGCTCACTGCAACCTCCACTTCCTAGGTTCAAGAGATTCTCCTGCCTCAGCCTCCCAAGTAGCTGGGATTACAGGCACATGCCACCAAGCCCGGCTAATTTTTGTATTTTTAGTAGAGACAGGGTTTCACCATGTTGGCCACTCTAATCTCGAACTCCTGACCTCAAGTGATCTGCCTGCCTCAGCCTCCCAAAGTGCTAGGATTACAGGCATGACCCATCGCGCCTGGCTGCGTTCATAATTTAAAAAAAAAAAACCTCTCAGAATATTAGAAAGAGAAATTTCAATTGGATAACGATATCTCTGAAAAAAATCTATAGCTAACATCACAGTGAATAAAGATTAAAAGATCACTTCCATTCAACATTGTAGTGGGAGAGTCCTAACTTATGCTAGAAGGCCCCCCCGGAAAAGAAAAAGAGAAAAAGAAAAAAGAAAGAGAAAACAAAGGAAAAGCAGAGATACTGGAAAGAAATAACAAAATTGTCTTTTTTCCTCAGAAAACCTGATTATGTATAAAATCCTAAGGAATCTACGAGAAAAAGCTCTTAAAAACTAATATGGGAATTCGGCAAAGTCACAAGATACAAGTTCAATTAAAAAAATTGGTTGTAATAAAAATCATTTGTATTTATATACACTAGCAGTGAACTATCTGAAAATGATATTAAAAAATAATTCAATTTATAATAGCATCAAAAGAATAAAATATTTAGGAATAAATTTAACAAAAAAGTGCAATAATTGTACTCTAAAAACTACCCAAAAAATCACTGAAATAAATTAAAGAAAAGCTAAATAAGTGGACAGACATCTGTGTTTATGAATTGGAAAACCTAATATTGCTATGATGGCAATATTCCCCAAAATTGATCTACAGACTCATCAAATTTCCCACCTGTCTATTTTGCAGAAATCAAGAAGTTGATTCCAAAATTCAAACAGAAATTCAAGTGACCCAAAATAGCTGAAATAATCTTGAGAAGAAAAAACTAAGTGACCGTACTCACACTTCTTGATTTCAAAACTTATTTTAAAGCTACAGTAATCAAAACTGAGTAGTAATGGCACAAGGATAGTCATATTGTTTGATGGAATAAAATTGAGAATCCAGAAATAAGCTGTTACATTTATGATCAACTGATTTTTGACAAGGCTGCCAAAACAATTCAACAGAGAAAAGAATGGTCTCTTCAAGTGGTGCTGGGACAACTGGATAGCCATATACAAAAGAATGAAGTCGGAGCCCTACATATGCAAAAACATACAAAAATTAACTCAAAATAAATCAAAGACTTCAATGTAAGAGCTAAAACTATGAAACTCTTAGAAAAAGCATGGGGGTAAATATTCATGACTTGGATTAGGGAATGGTTTCTTAGATATTACACAAAATTAGCTGGGTGTGGTGGCCCGTGCCTGTAGTCCCAGCTACTTGGGAGGCTGAGGCAGGAGAACGGTTTGAATCCAGGAAGCGGAGGTTGCAGCGAGCCTGAGATCGCACCACTGCACTCTAGCCTGGGGCGACAGAGCGAGACCTTGTCTCAGGATTAAAAAAAAAAAAAATATATATATATATATATATATGTGTGTGTGTGTGTGTATGTGTGTGTGTGTGTATATATATGACAACAAAAGCACAAACAACAGAAAAAAAAAAGACAAGATAAACTGGATTCCATCAAAATTAAACAATTTTGTTTACCAAAAGACACTACCCATATAGTAAAGAGATAAACTCACAAAATGAGGGAAAATATTTACAAATTATATATCTAATAAGGGTCTAGTGTCAACAATATATTAAGAACTCCTACAACTCAATTTTAAAAAAAGCAAACAGCCCAGTTTTAAAATGGGCAAAGGAAGCTGGTCTTGATGGTGTGTCCCTGCAGTCCTAGCTACTCACAAGACTGTGGGGGACGATTGCTTGAGCTCAGGAGTTCTAGGCCACGGTGAGCTATGATGACATTACTGTACACCAGCCTGAGTGACAGAGCGGCTGACAGAGCAAGACTCCGTCTCAAAAAAAAAAAAGGAAAAATGGGTGCAGGGCGTGGTGGCTCACGCCTGTAATCCCAGCACTTTGGGAGGCCGAGGTGGGCAGATCACCTGAGGTCAGGAGTTCGAGACCAGCCTGGCCATCATGGTGAAACTCTGTCTCTACTAAAAATACAAAAATTAGCTGAGCGTGGTGGCGGGCTCCTGTAATCCCAGCTACTCGGGAGGCTGAGACAGGAGAATTGCTTGAATCCGGGAGGTGGAGGTTGCATTGAGCCGAGATTGCACCACTACACTCCAGCCTGGGCAAAAAAGAGTGAAACTCCATCTCAAAAAAAAAAAAAAAAGGATTGCCTATTTAATAAATGGTGCTGGGAAAACTGGCTAGCCATATACAGAAAACAGAAACTAGACTCCTTCCTTACACGTTATACAAGATTGTATACACCTTATACAATCTTTCTTATACTCCTTCCTTACACCTTATATAAGATTGTATACACCTTATACAAAAATTAACTTAAGATGGATTACAAACTTAAATGTAAATCCTAAAACCATAAAAACCCTAGAAGAAAACCTAGGCCGTGATATACAGGACATAGTCATGAGCAAAGATGACGTGAATAAAACACCAAAAGCAACTGCAACAAAAGCCAAAATTGACAAATGGGATCTAATTAAACTAAAGAGCTTCCGCTCAGCAAGAGAAACTATTATCAGAGTGAATAGGCAACTTATAGAATGGGAGAAAATTTTTGCAATCTTTCCATCCGACAAAGGTGTAATAACCAGAATCTACAAGGAGCTTAAACAAATTTACAAGAAAAAAACAAACAACCCTATCAAAAAGTAGACGAAGTATATGAACAGACACTTCTCAAAAGAAGACATTCATGCGGCCAACAAACGTATGAAAAAAGCTCATCGTCACTGGTCATCAGAGAAATGCAAATCAAAACCACAATGAGATACCATCTCACACCAGTTAGAATGACAGTTATTAAGTCTGGAAACAACAGATGCTGGCAAGGATGCAGAGAAATAGGAACACTTTTACATTGTTGATGAGAGTGTAAATTAGTTCAACCATTGTGGAAGACAGTGTGGCGATTCCTCGAGGATCCAGAACCAGAAATACTATTTGACTCAGCAATCCCACTACTGGATATATACCCAGATGGTGGCAGATGGTGAAGATGCCACCAGATGGTGGCAGATGGTGAAGATGGTGACAAAGGATTAGAAATACTCAAAGGATTAGAAATCATTCTACTATAAAGACACATGCACACATATGTTTATTGCAGCACTATTTACAATAGCAAAGGCTTGGAACTAACCCAAATTTCCATCAATAATAGATAGACTGGATAAAGAAAATGTGGCACATACACACCATGGAATACTATGCAGCCATAAAAAAGAATGAGTTCATGTCCTTTGCAGGGACACGGATGAAGCTGGAAACCATCATCCTCAGCAAACTAACACAGCAACAGAAAACCAAACACTGCATATTCTCACTCATAAGTGGGAGTTGAACAATGAGAGCACATGGACACAGGGAGGGGAACACCAGTCACCGGGGCCTGTTGTGGGGTGGGGGACATGGGTAGGGAGAGCATTAGGACAAATACCTAATGCATGCGAGGCTTACAATCTAGATAATGGGTTGATAGGTGCAGTAAACTACCATGGCACATGTATGCCTATGTAACAAACCTGCATGTTCAGCACATATATCCCAGAACAATGACGACGACGAAGAAGAAGAAGAAGAAGAAGAAGAAGAAGAAGAAGAAGAAGAGAAGAAGAAGAAGAAGAGAGGAGGAGGAGGAGGAGGAGGAGGAGGAGGAGGAGGAGGAGGAGGAAGAAGAAGAAGAAGAAAAAAACGATTAAAAAATAAAAGAAAAAAGGAATCTGTGCTCACCAACTTCGACAGTCATTTGACTGGAGCAATGGTTCAGGAGTCTGACTCACCAGTGGATCCCAAATCAATCAGGAGTGAAGACTAAAGGCTTCAGCGATGCACACTTAGGATGCTGGATGGGAAGCCCGGGAGTCCAGCGATGAATCTGATTGATACGGGTTGGCTGTGTCCCCACCCAAATCTCATCTTCAGCTGTGGTTCCTGTAATCCCCTGGTGTGATGGGAGGGACCCGGTGGGAGGTAATTGAATCAGGGGGGTGGTTACTTCCATGCTGCTGTTCTGACGATAGTGAGTGAGTTCTCATGAGATCTGATGGTTTTATAAGGGGCTTTCCCCCAACTTTGCTCTGCGCTTCTCCTTGCTGCTGTCATGTGAGGAAGGACGTGTGTTTGCTTACCCTTCCATCATGAGTGTAAATTTCCGGAGACCTCCCCAGCCCTGGAATTGCAAATCAATTAAACCATTTTCCTTTATAAATTACCCAATCTTGGGCAGTTCTTTATCACAGTGTGAGAACGGACTAATACACTGATCCTATCTGAGTCACAGCACCTTAATTGTTAAAGAACAATTAATAAATGGTACTTGTTCAAGGCAGGAAGGCAGACTTTATTCAAGACCTGTTTCTGTTATTCAGGGTATAGGTGTAGGCTCTACTGCAATGGGCCTCTGCAGCAGGGATGAGAGAGTGGGCCCGATTCCAAATGTAACAAGGAAAAGGGAAATGCATAGCTACCCAGGGCAGATGGGGTTCAGTGGCTGGAAAACTACTAAGAGGAAGCCTCAGGGGTCAGAGGGCTTCTGTCTAAACCCACCTCACAGGCCAGGGTGATGGGACATCGCCTTGGGGTTGGGGAAGATGAGGAACCTGATCTGATATCAAGGGTGATCAGATAATGAGGGTGGGGGTTCTGGCTAAACCAACTTAGCAGGGTTCTTGCTAAAACTGGACAATGCAGAGATGAACACAGAAACCTAAAAGGCAAGGCCTAGTTGAGAAGATGGTTCTGAAGAAAATAAATTTCTGTTTTTGTTTGTTTGTTTATTTGAGATAGAGTCTCACTCTGTTGCTCAGGCTAGGGTGCAGTGGCGCTATCTCAGCTCACTGCAACTTCCACCTCCCGGGTTCAAGCAATTCTCCTGTCTCAGCCTCCCAAGTAGCTGGGACTACAGGCGTCCGTCACCACACCTGGCTAATTTTTGTATTTTTAGTAGAGAAGGGGTTTCACCATATTGGTCAGGCTGGTCTCAAACTCCTGACCTCAGGTGATCCACCCTCCTCGGCCTCCCAAAGTGCTGGAATCACAGGCGTGAGCCGCTGCGCCCAGCCAATTTCTTTTGTTTAAGCCACCCAATCTGTGACGTTTATTATGGCAGCCTGAGAAGATTAACACATTTTCCTAGACTCAGGCACTAGCTTGATTCTAATTTCTCTTTACAAAGAGTACCTTTGGGAAAAGAATTCTTTCGGCCGGGCGCGGGGGCTCAAGCCTGTAATCCCAGCACTTTGGGAGGCCGAGACGGGCGGATCACGAGGTCAGGAGATCGAGACCATCCTGGCTGACACGGTGAACCCTCGTCTCTACTAAAAAAATACAAAACTAGCCGGGCGAGGTGGCGGGCGCCTGTAGTCCCAGCTACTCAGGAGGCTGAGGCAGGAGAATGGCGTAAACCCAGGAGGTGGAGCTTGCAGTGAGCTGGGATCCGGCCACTGCACTCCAGCCCAGGCGACAGAGTGAGACTCCGCCTCAAAAAAAAAAAAAAAAGAAAGAAAAGAATTCTTTCCCTTTGTGTTATTTCCCTGAGTATATTTGTGGTGATGACATTTTCTCAGACTCTAGAATAGTAACTACTGGGGAGAAGACAACTTTCCTTCTACTCTTTGAAGATTTGATATTTGAGTCTCTGAGAAAAATAAAAACACCTGACAGTAGACAGTTTAACGGGAGGAAAAGCATACAGATTTATTACATGCATACACACGGGAGTCTCACAAAATGTAAGACTCAAAGAAAGGCCAGAAGATTGAAGTTTGTTTGTTTGTTTTTTTGAGACGGAGTTTCGCTCTTGTTGCCCAGCTGGAATGCAATGGCATGATCTCGGCTCACTGCAACCTCCGCCTCCCAGATTCAAGCAATTCTCCTGTCTCAGCCTCCTGAGTAGCTAGGATTACAGGCATCCCACCACCACGCCCGGCTAATTTTTGTATTTTTAGTAAAGATGGTGTTTCACCATGTTGGCCAGGCTGGTCTCGAACTGCTGACCTCAGGTTATCCACCTGCCTCAGCCTCCCAAAGTGCTGGGATTACAGGCGTGAGCCACCATCCCCGGCCTGAAGTTTTTATAGCATTGGAATAGGGTTTTGAACTTCTGGCTGCAGTGAGTTATGACACCAGATGGTGGCAGATGGTGAAGATGGTGACAAGCTGTGAGAGGGTGGGGGAAGCAATGCACAGTGAATACAATGTCTTATGGGTGCGGTGGCTCACGCCTGTAGTCCCAACACTTTGGGAGGCCAAGGCAGGAGGATCGCTTGAGCCTAGGAGTTCAAGACCAGCCTGGGCAACATGGTGAGACCCCCATCTCTAAAATTTTTTTGTAGTTAGCCAGGCATGATGGTGCATGCCACTAGTTCCAGCTACTCAGGAGGCTGAAGTAGGAGGATCGATTGCCTGAACCCAGGAGTTCAGGAGTTCAAGGCTGCAGTGAGCTATAATCATGCCACTGCACTCCAGCCTAGGTGACAGAGCAAGATCCTATCTCAAAAATAAAATAAAATAAAATAAAGTCTTATTATGCAGCTAAATTCTCAGGTAATCTCGAACTGCCTGCGGAATAGTGACGGCTGTGACAGTCTCTGTCTGGGCAGGTGCCTAGTCTCTTTCTGTGACATGATCCTTCCTAGCTCTGACTTTCGACAGGTAAGGGGCCCTAGAGAAAGCTTCTGCTTGCATCCACTGTTAATTAATGTAGATTTCCTTTATGGATGTAAATTTCTTTTATGAAAGGACAGCTTTTCAGAGCTATCCCTGTGCCTGCAGGCTCTCTGAATAGCCATCTTGAAATATGTCAAAGAAGCCTATTTTGGGATGGCATACCTTAGTCTCTAATCTAATACACGTGTTATAACCACTCTACAAGTTCTTATGGGGCTACAGGAAGAGAATGCTAAGATCGGGCTGCTCTGGCCAATCCCAGGGGAACAATCAACAGAACTACAGTTGCAGCAGTGGAATGCCTGCCTGGTCCTCAGCCCCGGACATTGCCCCATTCTCCTGACCCCTCGCTTCTCTAAACCTCCCTGTAACTCTGTCTTCTGGACCCATGTGTCTGCTGGGTGTACAGCACCCAGCACTTGGAACCAGTGAGTATCATATGTTAAGGAAAAATTGTTGGGCTTGGACCAACCACCCACCCCATGCCAGCCAGAGCCTGTCTCTTGTTTGTTCACTGACTACACGCCCTATCTGAACCAAGCTTCTGGCTCTTGTCCTCTAAGTGGCACAGTTACAGCGGAAGCACAACACGGAATAAAGGAGCTTATTCTTTTTTCCTTCTTATTTATTTATTTAGAGACAGGGTCTTGCTCCATCACCCAGGCTTGAGTGCAGTTGTTACAGGAAATGGGTTCTGATCCAGACTCCAAGAGAGGGTTCTTGGATCTCGTGCAAGAAAGAATTCAGGGCGAGTCTTCAGCGTAAAGTGAAAGTTTATTAAGAAAGTAAAGGAATAGGCGGGGCGTGTGGGCTCATGCCTGTAATCCCAGCACTTTGGGAGGCCAGCGGATCACAAGGTCAGGAGATCGAGACCATCCTGGCTAACACGGTGAAACCCCGTCTCTACTAAAAAATACAAAAAACTAGCCGGGCGAGGTGGCGGGCGCCTGTAGTCCCAGCTACTCAGGAGGCTGAGGCAGGAGAATGGCGTGAACCCTGAATGCGGAGCTTGCAGTGAGCTGAGATCCGGCCACTGCACTCCAGCCCGGGCAACAGAGCGAGACTCCACCTCAAAAAAAAAAAAAAAAAAGGGAATAAAAGAATGGCTACTCCATCCCCCCGAGGGCTGCTGGTTGCCTATTTTTATGGTTATTTCTTGATGATGTGCTAAACAAGGGGTGGATTATTCATGCCTATCTTTATTAGATCATATAGGGTGACTTCCTGATGTTGCCATGGCATCTGTAAACTGTCATGGCGCTGGTGGGAGTGTAGCAGTGGGGACGACTGTCACTCTTGTGGCTATCTTGGTGTTGGTAGGATTCAGCCAGCTTCTTCACTGCAAACTATTTTATTGGCAAGGTCTTTATGACCTGTATCTTGTGAGGACCTCCTATCTCATCCTGTGACTTGGAATGGCTTAACTGCCTGGGAAAACAGCCCAGTAGGGTTCCACCTCATCTTACCCAGCTCTTAGTCAATATGGAGTTGCTCTGGTTAACACACCTCAGACACAGTGATGCGATCTCAGCTCACTGCAGCCACTGCCTCCGGGTTCAAGCGATACTCATGCCTCAGACTCCCGAGTAGCTGGGGTTACAGGTGCATGCCACCACACCCAGCTAATTTGTGTACTTTTTAGTAGAGATGAAGTTTCAGCATGTTGCCCAGGCTTGTCTCAAACTCCTGGACTCAAGCGATCATCCTCCCTTGGCCTCCCGAAGTATTGGAATAAAGGCGTGAGCCACCGTGCCCAGCCATGGTGTCTCCTTATAAGGTCACTCAGCCTGCAAAGCAGGGTCCTACCCTCATGACTTCACCTCGTTTAACCCTGATTGCTTCCTTATAAGCCCTATCTCCCAATATAGTCACACTGGTGGTGAGGGCATCAACATAGGAATTTGCACGTGAAGGGGAGAAAAAAATGTATAATTTATTTTTTCAACCCTCATAAGTTCCTAGCTGGGACAACTCTGTAACAAAAGACAGATCAGTAGGAAAAAAGGGTTGGGTGTGGTGGCTCCCGCCTGTAATCCCAACACTTTGGGAGGCCGAGGAGGGCAGATCACTTGAGGTCAGGAGTTCAAGACCGGTCTGGCCAACATGGTGAAACCCCATCTTTACTATAAATACAAAAATTAGCTGGGTGTGTAATCCTAGCTACTAGGGTGGTTGAGGCAGGAGAAAAAAAAAAACAGAAAAAAAGGAATATAATTTTTTTTGGTGTGGATATACAAATTTATTGACGTGAATATGAACACAAGAGACACATACAAAATATAAGACTCAAAGGAGGAGTCAAGCTACTGAAGTTTTTACATCATCCTGAGGTTACAGAGGTGGAGACACAGGTTACGGGAAAGTGTGCCTAACAAAGGCTGTCTTGCGGTTCAGATGAAAATATCCCTCAGCTGGGCATTGTGGCTAATGCCTGTAATCCCGCACTTTGGGAGGCCGAGGCAGGAGAATCGCTTGAGCCCAGGAGTTTGAGACCAGCCCTGGCAACGTAGCAAGATTCCATGTCTGAAAATAATTTTTAAAAATTAGCTGGGCATGGTGGTGTGCAACCTGTAGTTCCAGCTACTCGGGAGGCTAAGGTGGGAGGATCCTTAGAGCCTGGGAGTTTGAGGCTGCAGTGAGCTTTCATTGCACTACTGCCCTCCAGCCTGAGCAACAGAGCAAGACCCTGTCTCAAAAAAGAAAATAAATAAATAAATAAATAAATAAAGTATCCCAGGTAATCTCAGAGCTGCCCTCAGAAAGAATAGATGGGCCAGGAGTGGTGGCTCACGCCTGTAATCCCAGCACTTTGGGAGGCTGAGGTGGGTGGATCACCTGAGGTCAGGAGTTCGAGACCAGCCTGACCAACATGGAGAAACCCCGTCTCTACTAAAAAAAAAAAAAAAAGAATAGATGGTGGCCTTTGGTAAAAAGATTCTCTCTGAGACCTTTAAAAGCGTCAGACTTTAGTGTTTTTTTTCCTGAGTTGATCTTTCCTAGATTCAGATAAGGGAGGCATTACCCCCAAAACCAGGTTTGTTTGCCTGGCGAGTAACAAATGACTCTCCATGAGGATGCAGGTTTTGATCAATAAAAGTTTTATTACCTGGCCCAAGTAGGGAGGACCCTGGGCGTATGCTCTAAGGCAGTGTTCCCTGAGGGAGAGTGACAGGAGGGTTTCACAGGGCGAGGGAGGGGAGAGGATGCGTCCTCGCGTGTGGAGGAGGAATCCCAGAGGTCCAGGCGCAGTAACAAGAAAGGTCACTTGGGTTCATCTGTAAGTTGCGAGGGTCTGCCGGGAGCTGGTTTGAACCAAGTGGGTGACTGCATTCTAAACAGGGCTTGGAAGAAACAGGGTGCAGAGCAGGAGCCTGTAAAACAGGCTGATAGGCTGGGCGTGGTGGTTCATGCCTGTAATTCAGCACTTTGGGAGGCCAAGGTGGGTGGATTACCTGAGGTCAGGAGTTGAAGACCAGCCTGGTCAACACGGTGAAACCCTGTCTCTACCAAAAAATGCAAAAATTAGCCGGGTGTGGTGGCGCGAGCCTGTAGTCCCAGCTACTCCGGACGCTGAGGCAGGAGAATTCCTTGAACCCGGGAGGTGGAGGTTGCAGCGAGCCAAGATCACACCCGGCTCCAGCCTCGCACTCCAGCCTGGGTGAAAGAGCGAGACTCTGTCTCAAAAATACAACAAACAAAACAAAACAAAACCCCCCAAAAACAGGCTGATTGCTTCAGTTGATTAAATTCCTATGATCCCTGGAGATGCCCCAACCCCCTCACCCCACACCCCACTTGCTTACAGGGACCTCAGAGAAAGCCTGGGCGTTGATTTCTCTAATGTAGATTTTCTCTCCAGGTGCACCTCTCCCTCACAAAAGGCAGCTTTTCAAAACCCTTCTTGTGTTTGCAGCCTCTCTGAAGAGCCATCTCAAAATAAGCCAAAGAGGTATATTTTGGGGTGAAATATTCTCGTTTCCTTTAGGGGGAACACAGACATTCAACCCGTAACAGAGACGGTCCCTGTCAATGTCATGTGTGAATGATCGGGAAGAAGCGGGCGGTGGGAGGCAGCCCAGGGCGGAGCGGCAGGCTGGAAACCCGGGATTAGCTGGGCTGAGATCTGGCTGGGGCATCCCTGAGAGCAGAAGGCGGCTGGACCGCAGGAGGTCAGTGCCTGCCTGGCGGGGGGCCCCAAGGACACCTGTCTGTGCTAGCTGAGCGGACAGCATACGCCCCGGTAGGAGTGCAGGCAGGACTCCCACTGACAGGGCCTGCTTGGTAGGTGCTGGGCAAATAATTAGAGAAGGAATGATTACCCACCACGGGTTGTTGGGCTCTCCATGCAAGAGAAATTGACATGAGGCCAAACCAGTTTTCCCAGACGAGGCTTCATTAGAGCTTACACCTGGTCATAAGGGAGGCAGCACTAGAGAGGAGAGAGAGACAGAGAGAGAGAGAGAGAGAGAGAGTGACAGAGAGACAGAGAGAGCGAGAGACAGAGAGAGACAGAGTGACAGAGAGACAGAGAGAGACAGAGAGCGAGAGACAGAGAGACAGAGACAGACAAAGAGACAGAGAGACAGAGAGAGCGAGAGACAGAGACAGAGAGTGACAGACAGAGACAGACAGAGACAGAAGGACAGAGACAGAGAAAGAGACAGAGAGACAGAGAGAGACAAAGAGACAGAGACAGAAACACAGAGAAAGGCAGAGAGAGCGACAGGAAGAGACAAAGAGAGACAGAGAGATAGAGGGAGAGAGAGAGAATTTCCTGACTGACTCTCCAAAAAGAGCCAGTAGAGATGTTTTCATTAGACAAAGCGTAGGATTTGACATCGGGGTAGGGCGAGCAGGCTGAGCTGGGCAGACTTCATAAGGGGTAGGGTGTGCAGGTCAGCATATTTGATTGCCATGGTTATCATGGTCAGGATAACCATGACCCATTAACAATAATGGGCCACCTGGTGGTCTGGCTGGCAGCAACAAAGCTTTAAATCAATTGTTCAGAATTCCTTCCTGGGATGGCGACACTGTGCAACCTTGGTTATCTCCTAAGGCCAGTTCCTGGAATTTTTTTTTTTTTTTGAGATAGGGTCTTGCTGTATTGCCCAGGCTGGAGTGCAGTGGCACCATCATGACTCACTGCAGACTTGACCTCCCTGGGCTCAAGTGATCCTCCCACCTCGGACACCTGCGTAGCTGGGACTACGTGTGTTTGTCACTATGCTCAGCTAATTTTTGTATTTTTTTGGAGACACAGGGTTTTGTTATGTTGCCGAAGCTGGTCTAAAACTTATGGACTCAAGCGATCTGCCTGCCTTGGCCTCCCAAAATGCTAGCATTACACATGTGAGCCACTGCTCCTGGCCAGAGCTCTTTAAGTAAACGGCATGGTTAAACATTATGGCATGTGTGGAGTAGTGGTGTGGGTTCTGTGATCCGTGGGAATGCTGCAGTGGGGCTGAGCTGAAGCCAAGTCTTATCTCTACTCGGTCTCAGTACTCTCACTCCGGCTATTACCGAGCAAATGGGCTTGCTGCCTGACCGCACAGAAGCCAACGCTCCTGTTCCAGCTTTGAGAAAAGAAAAGCTTCATTGTGAGGCAGACCAACAAGGAGACAGGAAGCACAGCTCAAATGTATCTGTCCAATTTGGGGTGTGGGGTGCTTTTTAAGGGGTCAGAGGGCAAAGGAAAGTATTTAGGAATGTTGGCTTGGCACGGTCTGATTGGAGGGCTTCAAATTTAACCATTTATGGTAAGGTATGTTGAGGCAGATTTTAGCCCCAGATCTTCCAGGCCCACGGACCCCTTGCTTTTGAAAGGGTTCCAGCGTTCAGGTTCTGGTCATGTCCCAGTCCTGTTGGTTCCGCAGGAAGAAATCACTGGTTCCGGTGCTGTTAGAGGTCAAAGCTTTTTCTACCGTGCCCAGACTACACGACTTGCAGTTTTGGCTCGGTTATACCTACAAGGTAACTTGACATTCTCTTATCAACAGAGTAGGCTCGGTTTGGTCTGGTTCTGTGATTACGCCACTTCTCGTATCCTTTCAAATAACCATTTCAGGCCGGGCGTGGTGGCTCACACCTGTAACCCCAGCACCTTGGGAGGCCGAGGCAGGAGGATCACTTGAGGTCAGGAGTTCAAGACCAGCCTGGCTAACATGGTGAAACCCCGTCTCTATTAAAAATACAAAAACTAGCCAGTCAAGGTTGCAGGAGCCTGTAATCCCAGTTACCCAGGAGGCTCAGGCAAGAGAATCGTTAGAGCCGGGAAGGCAGGGGTTGCAGTGAGCCGAGATCGTGCCATTGCACTCCAGCCTGGACAATGGAGCAAGACTCTGTCACAAACAAACAAACAAAAAAACAAAAACAAAACAAAAAACCCCCAGCCGTTTCGTTACAGTTTGACAGTCTGAGAGGCTGAAAGGATTGGGTCCTTTCTGTGTGGATGTTGATTCACAGAGGTGACATCATTGTCCGGGGCCACTCTGGGGGAGCTGGCCCCTGCAGTCCCTGAGGCTGAGTCTGGGTGTGAAAGGCTGGCTCTTGGCTGGCACACTGGGACCACTGTTCTCAGCCAACAGATGAAACCCAGCCAGTTGGAAGAGGCCCATTCAACCCCAGTGTTTACACATGAGGAGCTGGGGGCCAGGGCGACAGGAAGTGACTTGCCCATGTCACCGGAGCTGGTGGCAGAGCCAGTGCTTGGCAGGGGATGGCAGCCCACAGCCCCAGGCGATGGAGGCACCCCATTTCCAGTGCGGCTGCTTCGTGCCTGCTGGTGACTTGCCGTTTGGAACCTTCATTTGCAGGACAGAAGCTAAATCTGCGCCCTCTGCCGTCCTCTCCGAGGAAGTGCCTGTATTTGGTGAGAACTGGGGTGAGAGAGGCTCCAAGATGCTCCTTGGCAGAAGTTTCCAGTAATTGGCTGGGAGGAGGCTCACTCCACCTAAGCAGAAGCAGGCGGGGGTAGGGAACACAGCGTGCACGAAATAGCAAATGCACACTGATTATTGAAAAGAAAGGAGAGGGGGTGGATTTGGTGAGCTGGAGGTGGTCTCCTCGCATATCTGTTGGGATGTCTGCAGCCGTGAGCAACAGGATACCTAATTCCAGTGACCTAAACAAGGAGGCTTTGTCATTCCACATCACAGGCAGCCCTGAGGCAGGGTAACTCCGGGTCGGCTAGTTTAGTAGCTCAATTTGGTACCATCAAGAATCATAAATCATGGATGAGAACAGAGGCTCATGCCTGTAATCCTGGCACTTTGAGGGGCTGAAGGGGGAGGATCACTTGAAGCCAGAAGTTGGAGACCAGCCTGGGCAACATAGCAAGACTCTATCTCTAAAAAAAAAAAAAAAAGCATAAAAAATTAGCCAGGTGTAGTGGCACATGCCTATACTCCCAGCTACTTGAGAGGCTGAGGCAAGAGGATAGCTTAAGGCCAGGAGTTTGAGGCTGCAGTGAGCTATGATCATGGCACTGAAATCCAGCCTGGGTAACCCAGCAAGACCCCCACACTCTAAAAAAAGAATCATAAGTCATACCATCACTTTCTACTCCAACAATTTATACAACTATAAATTATCGATGTACAATTTTAAAAAAAAAGGAGGGAAAAAAGCGTCCTTCCCCCTCAGGCATCCTCAGCATGCAGCCTGGCCCCACCTCCCATGCCTGCCACATGGCAGCTGCAGGCCCACGCTGACAGCCAGCTCTGCCGGGAAGATTCGCTGTGAGTTTCTTTTTTTTTTTTTTTTTTTTTTTGAGACGGAGTCTGGCTCTGCCGCCCAGGCTGGAGTGCAGTGGCCGGATCTCAGCTCACTGCAAGCTCCGCCTCCCGGGTTCACGCCATTCTCCTGCCTCAGCCTCCCGAGTAGCTGGGACTACAGGCGCCCGCCACCTCGCCCGGCTAATTTTTTTGTATTTTTTAGTAGAGACGGGGTTTCACCGTGTTAGCCAGGATGGTCTCGATCTCCTGACCTCGTGATCCGCCCGTCTCGGCCTCCCAAAGTGCTGGGATTACAGGCTTGAGCCACCGCACCCGGCCTCGCTGTGAGTTTCTTTAAGAAACTATCCCCCATCGACCGGGTGCCCTGGCTCACGCCTGTAATCCCAGCACTTTGGGAGGCCGAGGTGGGCGGATCATGAGGTCAGGAGATCGAGACCATCCTGGCTAACATGGTGAAACCCCTTCTCTACTAAAAATACAAAAATTACCCGGGCGTGGTGGCGGCGCCTGTAGTCCCAGCTACTCGGGACGCTGAGGCAGGAGAATGGCGGGAACCTGGGAGGCGGAGTTTGCAGTGAGCCGAAATTGCGCTACTGCACTTCAGCCTGGGGGACAGAGGAAGACTCTGTCTCAAAAAAAGAAAAAAAAAATAGCTTCATGAACCCATGGCTCAGTTTATACCAATGATCATAATTATTTTTCCATGCAGAGTCTGCAATTCACTCTAGCAATGGGAGTCTTCTATCTGTGGCTTCTTCGCATCCCTTTCCAACATTACCTGAGACAAGGAGAGAGCTCCCCTTCTTTCTAACATCAGCAGCATGTTCCAGGCTTACCTTACTTCTTGGGTGTCCTGACATCTTGTGTTGACACCCTTCCAACAAACTCTGATTTCCTTTAGAGGAGAACAGCATAGTGGGCCCAAATCTGCGTGAGAAGATAAGTGTTCCTCCCCTCTGGAGGATGCAGCATTCAAGACATCGTCATGGAAACACAGACCAGACCCTCACCAGATACCAAAGCTGCTTGGACCTACCTGCCTCCAGAACCGTGAGAAATACATTTCCATTTATTATAAATGACTCAGCCTCAGGTATGCTGTCATAGCAGCACAAAGGTAAACAAATATAAGTAAATACTGTTTCAAAAACAGTAGAAAGCAGGAGGAGTCCTAGAAGCCCAGAGCGGGTGGACAGCCTTACAGATGGGATCTCCCTGGTGCAAGCTATTAAGTCACGGTCTCTCAGCTCCAAACCCACCTACTCTTCTCCACTGGGCAATGTGGGGTCTGGCCCTGCAAACCATACTTCTACCTTGCCGGACACTCCCTGTTAGGCTATCCCAAGAGGCATTTGAGGGAAGCTGTGGGGCAGGAGGAAAAGGGACTGGACCCTTCCTGTCTGCTTCCCACCCCGAGAGCGTGCCCTTGCAACACTTCCTCACCCTGGCATTGTCAGTTCCTTCCCGCCGCAGCCGTTTGCAGATTTCCCGACACTCGCAGAGCCCTCCTCATTGTGCTCCTTGAAGACACCAGCACCAGCGGAGCTGCGGGGTCAGAGTTGTAGCTGTTCAAAGTCTCTAAATCTTTCTCTTTCTTCTCTGAGTTTCCCAGCCCTAGAGGTGGCGCTTGCCTCCAGCCACTGCTACTTCCCTGATACCTTAGACTTCCCGTTTTGTCCTTTGGGTGGTCAAAAACTCTATACCTGTAACAAGTCTTTTTTATTATTATTATGCTTTATGTTCTAGGGTACATGTGCACAACGTGCAGGTCTGTTACATATGTATGCATGTGCCATGTTCTGTGCTGCCCCCATTAACTCATAATTTTATAGTTAATTCTCTGTTCAAATCACAGGTTCCTGTCACCTGGCTAGACTCACAGCATACAACACCCATCCCTGAATCTTTTTTTTTTTTTTTTTTTTTGAGAAGGAGTCTTGCTCTGTCGCCCGGGCTGGAGTGCGGTGGCCGGATCTCAGCTCACTGCAAGCTCCACCTCCCGGGTTTACGCCATTCTCCTGCCTCAGCCTCCCGAGTAGCTGGGACTACAGGCGCCCGCCACCTCGCCCGGCTAGTTTTTTGTATTTTTTTAGTAGAGACGGGGTTTCACCGTGTTAGCCAGGATGGTCTCAATCTCCTGACCTCGTGATCCGCCCGTCTCTGCCTCCCAAAGTGCAGGGATTACAGGCTTGAGCCACCGCGCCCAGCCCAGAGGGAATCTTTTAAGGCAATGTTATTGATTCAGTACTTTCATTTATCTGTAAGAACAGGGAGACACATGATTCCCCTAACTGGGCTTCCATTCTGACAGAAAGTAGAGGTTCTCATGTGTTTTGCCAGAGACACCCACTGGGTAGCCGAGTGGCTCAGCCTCAGCAGATGCGATTCCTCTTCCACAGTGGCCACATTTCCTCTGGGCGCCATGAGATTCTCACTGTCTTTCCTCCTGATTGCTCCTTCAGCTAGAAGAGGGAGGTCAGCTCTGTTCCTTCACCTTTCTTTTCTAGGACAGTCCGTTTTCTGGTTCTGAAATTTGGTTTTTTTTTTTTTTTGAGACAGAAGCTCACTCTGTTACCCAGGCTAGAGTGCAGTGGTACGGTCTCATCTTACCGCAACCTCCACGTCCCGGGTTCAAGTGATTCTCCTGCCTCAGTCCCGCAGGTAGCTGGGATTACAGGCGCCCACCACCATGCCAGGCTAAATTTTGTATTTTTAGTAGAGACAGCATTTCACCATGTTGGTCAGGCTGGTCTCGAACTCCTGACCTTAGATGATCCACCTGCTGCCTCAGCCTCTCAAAGTGCTGGGATTATAGGCGTGAGCCACCGCGCCTGGCCCTGCAATATTTTTATTTCTGAGGAAGTATCATTAGATCTCACTTGAGGAACCCAGTTGTAAATGAATCCTGCTCATCCTCATTCAGGGAAAACTATCTCTGATGGTAACAAAAAGATTTTGGCTGGGCACAGTGGCTCACAACTATAACCCCAGCACTTTAGGAGGCCGAGGCGGGTGGATTGCTTGAGCCCAGGAGTTTGAGATCAGCCTGGGCAACATGGCAAAACAAAACCCCATGTCTACAAAAAATTAAAATATTAGCCTGGCATGAGGGCACACGCCTGTAGTCGTAGCTACTCAGGAGGCTGAGGTGGGAGGACTGCTTGAGCCCCGGAGGCTGAGGCTGCAGTGAGCGATGATTGTGCCACTGCACTCCAGCCTGGGTGACAGGGCAGGACCCTGCCTCAAAATAAATACATAAATGCATAAATTCTGTTTGGAAAGGCTGCTGTGAACTTGGGATTAGAACACCTTGAACAACTTGTCCCCAAGCCTTCTGAAAAGCAGGGAAATCTGGGAGACTGTTCTATTTCCTTCCTGGGGAAATAAAATCAGCTTGTTTAGCAGCGCCTCCGAAGGAAACTTTCCAGCCACCATCCCGACGGAACAAAGGACGTTTATGTTCATTGGAAGTGCGACCGTCACTGCCCAGTGCCGCTCCGCACAAAGTCTGAATTGTCACAGCAGAGATGTGGGGGGATGCCATAAATGAGAAGAGACGTTGAGTCTAGAATGAACAGAGTGTTGAGATGTCAACCCATTGACAGAGTCACTGCTGGCAGTTCCACCAGAGAGACACAAATACGATATTGTTCCATTTAATCTGATAAAGGTTTTTCCCCGCTGATTTGAGGATTTACTCGTGTGAGAAATCTTACAAAGATATACAAATGAAAAATCACAACCTTTTATTCCATAAGTCATTTTTATGGAAAATATAAAATTCAATGAACTCAGGACTGTTGGAAGAATCCAAGGAGAAGAGTTCTGGGGACAGTCCATCCCAAAGGGGAGCACTTTGTGCCTAGTCAGACGTCCACAGTGCATCCAGCACACATGACATGCCGCCAAGCAGACAGTCTCTGCTCTGCTTAATAAACAGAATCGGCCGGGCGCGGTGGCTCAAGCCTGTAATCCCAGCACTTTGGGAGGCCGAGACGGGCGGATCACAAGGTCAGGAGATCGAGACCATCCTGGCGAACACTGTGAAACCCCGTTTCTACTAAAAAAATACAAAAAACTAGCCGGGCGAGGTGGCGGGCGCCTGTAGTCCCAGCCACTCGGGAGGCTGAGGCAGGAGAATGGCGTAAACCCAGGAGGCGGAGCTTGCAGTGAGCTGAGATCCGGCCACTGCACTCCAGCCCGGGCGACAGAGCGAGACTCCGTCTCAAAAAAAAAAAATAAACAGAATCATTGCTGAGACACAGGACTTTGATCTTGAATCAGAGGGTCTTGGATCCTGGGGTCTTGGTCTTACAGAAAAACCAATGTGTAGCAAATTTTAGTAGGAAGCAATGAACTTCTGATTTGCTTCAGCAGGGGATTAAGAAAAAGCATAATACGTCTACAGAATTACGGGAGCAGCTCTTCTAGAAGACATTCTTTGATACCTGTACAGTTTCAACTTTCTCCAAAGCACTCCAGTCCACATTAGGCCTGTGAAGCAAGCAAGGCAGGGATGATTATGCCTGTCTGGTGATGAGGAAGCGGAGGCATACAAAGGCTGGTCCAGCACTGCACTGCTAGGCACTTTTAAGAGTACCTAGTGGCCGGGCGCGGTGGCTCAAGCCTGTAATCCCAGCACTTTGGGAGGCCGAGACGGGCGGATCACGAGGTCAGGAGATCGAGACCATCCTGGCTAACATGGTGAAACCCCATCTCTACTAAAATACAAAAAAAAAAAAAAACTAGCCGGGCGAGGTGGCGGGCGCCTGTAGTCCCAGCTACTCGGAGGCTGAGGCAGGAGAATGGCGTGAACCTGGGAGGCGGAGCTTGCAGTGAGCTGAGATCCGGCCACCGCACTCCAGCCTGGGTGACAGAGCAAGACTCCGTCTCAAAAAAAAAAAAAAAAAAAGAGTACCTAGCCCACACCTCCAACCTTGTGTCCTGTGGTTGCTCACTGATTCATTGTCACAGTTTGTCTTTTGTTTTAAAAGGGATCTGGCCAGGCGCAGTGGCTCACACCTGTAATCCTAGCACTTTGGGAGGCTGAGGCAGGTGGATTGTCTGAGCTCAGGAGTTCAAGACCAGCCTGGGCAATATGGTGAAACCCCGTCTCTACTAAAATACAAAAAAATTAGCCGGGTGTGGCAACATGCACCTGTAATCCCAGTTACCTGGGAGGCTGAGGCAGGAGAATCGCTTGAACCCAGGAGGCGGAGGTTGCAGTGAGCCGAGATCACGCTGTTGTACTCCAGCCTGGGTGATAGAGTGAGACTCCATAAAAAAAAAAAAAAAAAAAAGGATCACTTACTCATGCAGTACATGTTGAGTACCTACTATATATTGCTTTAGAGACTGGAGATCCGGTTGGTACGGAAGGCAAGGTCCCTCCCCAAGGGAACAGCCATTTTGGAATTAACAACTGAGATCACTTTCGAAAGCAATAAGGCCATGGAGACAATAAAACACCCTGAAGTGAGAGGGACAGGGGGGATACGTTGGGAGGTCAGGAAAGGACACACCAGGAAGTAACATGGAAGCTGAATATTTAAGATCCCTCTTTCTCAGCGTGGCCTTTTCTCCCAGAGTCAACAGATGGAGACTTGGGAACACAGCATTCCACGCAGAGGGAGGTGATTTGCTTTAATGCGACCCCCAGAGCAAATGCCAGAGAAAAGGCAAGTAGGCAAGGCAAAAAAAAAACTTTATTTACAAGCCAATGTGAAGGAGGGAGCGAGGTTCACCGGTCTCCCGCGGTGGAGGCCGACGAAGTCGCTCCGGCGTTCTCGGGCGAGGTTCCTAGGTCCGCACAGGAGCAGGGGCCAAGGAAGTTCACACCAGCGTTCTTGGACGAGGTTCCCGGGTCCCGCGTAGGAGGAGGGGCCAAGGAAGTTCACATCGCGCCCCGCCGGGAGCGGCTTTTATGTCACGGGCCCGGGAGTGGGCGGGACATAGGCGGGTCGGGGGCGGGGAGGTAGGCGTGGCTAGGCGGGTTCCGGTTTTTCCTCCGTCGGAGGTCGGGTTGCGCCTGCGCAGTCGACCCGTGTCTTTCCCGGGTGCGGGAAAGTTGACGGTGAAGAACCCGGAACTGCACCATCTTGCCTCCGTTTGTCCAAACAGGAACAGCAAGTGGAAATGGGCTTGGTTTGCTCCAGGGACAGATATAAAAGGTCAGTGTGCAGGGGAAGGATGAAGAGCTGGGAGGCTCAGCGGACAGGAGGGGAGAGGGCTGCAGGAGGGGAGAGGGCTGGCGGCGGCCACCTGACGGTGTGTGGTCAACAGCACGATTGGATTCTGAGTGCAGTGGGATACACACGTGATCACACACTGACACAGTTTCAATACATGACCCCACCTACTCTCAGGTTCAATTGTAATCCCCAGTACTGGAGATGGGGCCTGATGAAAGGTGGTCGGAACATGGGGTGGAATTCTCATGAAGGGTTCAGCGCCGTCTTCTTGGTGCTGTCATTGCAATCGTTAACTGAGTTCACATGACATCTGGTCATTTTAAAGTGTGTGGCGTCTGCCTCACTGCACTCTCTTTCTCTCTCTCTCTTTTTTTTTTTAAGACAGGGTCTCGCTCTGTCACCCAGGCTGCAGTGCAGTAGTGCAACCTTGGCTCACTGCAACCCCCACCTTCCGGGTTCAAGTGATTCTCGGGCCTCAGCCTCCTGAATAGCTGGGATCACAGGTGTGCACCACTACGCCCAGCTAATTTTTGTATTTTTTTGTAGTGACAGGGTTTAACCATGTTGGCCAGGCTGTTTTCAAACTCCTGACCTCAAGTGATCTGCCACCTCGGCCTCCGAAAGTGCTGGTATTCCCGGTGTGAGCCACTGTGCCTGGCCCCCCACTCTCTTTCTTTTGCTCCTGCTCTGCTATGTGAGATGTCTGCTCCTGCTTCATCTTCCACTGTGAGTAAAAGCTCCCTGAGGTCTCCCCAGAAGCTGAGCCGATGCCTCTGCCATGCTCCCTATAGGCTGCAGAACCAGGAGCCAATTAAACCTCTATAAATTACCCAGTCTGAGGTATTACTTTTCAGCAATGTAAGATAATACACACACATGCAAGGGCTAATACACACACACACACACACACACACACACAGCCACACAGCTGGTAGAGAGTGACCATTCGGTAGAGGCAGGAGTGAAGTCAGCAGGCAAACCCCCAAGACAACAGTGACAAATGTCACGGGAATGACACAGCAAAGGTTGCTGCATTAGAAGCAGAACAACACACCCAAATGGTTCAAGCAGGTGACCAGCGGTAAGAACTTAGAAGCAGTTCTCTCGCCTCACAGCTCCCCTGCTGCTTCTGCTTAATGGAACATTTTCCTGCTGCTTCTGCTTAATGGAACATTTCAGCATTTGTGCATGAACTTAAGGTGACCCACATCCGATTTCCTTATCTATACTCCTGGGCTCTGATGAGCCTCCTTATACATACTGTCAGTTGCTGCCTCTCTCTTTCTCTCGCTTTCTCTCTCTCTTTCTGCCTGACCCTTTGTTCCTGCTTCGTGTGAGCCAGGGACAGGAGACATCCTCCTGACTCACTGTGCCTTCCCTGCCCAGGATCTGAAAGTAACAAATCTTTGAGCTTGTTTCTGATTATGGTGTACTGCGCCCTCCATCTGAAGAACCAGGGGCTACCCCAGGCCGAATTGTCCCTGGGATGCCGGGGAGAACACAAGGCCAGGCTCCTAGCACCAGAGCAATGGGCAGGCAGGCATAAACTGGACATGGGTCAGACAAGAGTGACAAGGGTATCTGCCAGTCTAAACAAGTTGCCCAGTGAGGGACACCTGGCCATGGGTCAGAAAGCCAGGCAGCAGGCTCTCCACAGTTAGAAGTAATGAAAGGCACAGTGTAAACACCCACATCCTGCTCCTGTTTATTTTGTGTTAGGGTAGTGCTGCTAGGCCCTGTGGTACCAGACCCCCAGTTTAGCTGGGGGCTTTCAAAACAGTAAAATACTGGGTTAAAAAAAATACTTAAAGGCCAGGTATGGTGGCTCATATCTGTAATCCCAGCACTTTAGGAGGCCAACGCAGAAGGGTTCCTTGATGCTGGGAATTCAAGACCAGTCTGGGCAACATAGACTCCATCTCTACAAAACTTTCTTTTTTAATTAGCTGGGCATAGTGGCCTGTGCCTGTTGTCCTAGCTACTCCAGAGGCTGAGGCAGGAGGATCACTTGAGCCCAGAGGTTCAAGATTACAATGAGCTGTGATGATGCCACTGCACTCCAGCCTGGGCAACAGAGTGAGACTCTGTGTATAAAAAAATAAAATAAAAATAAAAACAAAACAAAACAAAAGCTCCAAACTTAAAGATACTGGAAATCAGACAGAAACCGGAAGAGTTTTATTTATTTTTAATTTTTTGAAGACAGGATCTTGCTCTGTAGCCCAGGCTGGAATGAACTGGTGCAATCACGGCTCATTGCAGCTTCGACCTCCTGGGCTTAGGTGATCCTCCCACCTCAGCCTCCTGAGTAGCTGGGACTACAGGGCCATGCCACCACGCCTGGCTAATTTTTGTATTTTTTGTAGAGATGAGGTCTCACCACAATGCCCAGGCTGGTCTCGAACTTTTGGGCTCAAGTGATCCTCTGGCCTCAAGTTCCCGAAGTGCTGGGATTACAGGCATAAGCCACTGCACTCAGCCATCGTTGTTTTTTGTTTCTTGAGACAGGGTCTGGGTCTGTCGCCCAGGCTGAAGTGTAGTGGCACAATCGCAACTCACTGCAGCCTTGACCTCCTGGGCTCAAGCCATCCTTCCACCTCAGCCTCCCAAGTAACTAGGACCCCAGGCGTGTGACGCCACGCCTGGCTAATTTTTTTTTGTTTTTCAGACAGCGTCTCACTGTTGCCTATGCTGGTCTCAAACACTGGGGCTTAAGTGATCCTACTGCCTTGGCCTCCCGAAGTGCTGGGATTATAGGCCTGAGCCACCATACCCTGCCTCAGAAGACTTTTAAACTAAAACTAAAAACAAGCAAACAACAAGACAGTTCTGGGCATGAGCTGCTTTGCTCCACTGACAGTTCAGCTGTGCGTATGTGACGCAAACCCCTCAGGGCCTGCTGAGAGAGTCTTCCCTTGAGAGAGAGCTACGCGGAACAAGAGCTGTGGGTCTGACGTGGGTCCTTGCCTCAAACACAGGCATCTTGGGTTTCAAAAAGCTGAAGCTAAGGACACAGCGCACAGCAGGCAGAGCGGCTGGAAATTAGGGGAACCCCTAGAAGCAAGGAAGTCACAACCGCGATGAACCCCACGTCTGCCCAGATACTTGGCTAACCTCCAAATTTGGCAGGCCGAGGAAAGACCTGTGGGATCCGGCTTAAAGCAATAGCGGGTCACTCAAAGAACAGATGTCAATGACTACACTGTGAGGGATATGAAGGATGCTACATGGGCCCAGATGTTTGATTTAGCAAAGACTTCCGAGTAGCTATTACAAATACCTTTAAATAATTGAAGGAAAATATACAATAAATGAGGAAATGGAGAATCTCAAAATAAAAATAAAAACAATAAAAATGTAATCCCGGCACTTTGGGAGGCTGAGGTGAGCAGATCGTCTGAGGTGGGGAGTTTGAGACCAGCCTGGCCGACACGGCAAAATCCCATGTCTACTAAAAATACAAAAACTAGCCAGGTGTGGTGGTGCACGCCCGTAATCCCAGCTTCTTAGGAGGCTGAGGCAGGAGAATCGCTTGAACCTGGGAGGCAGAGGTTGCAGTGAGTCAAGATCATGCTGCTGCACTCTGACCTGAGTGACGGAACCAGAATCTGTCTTAGAAAGATAGATAGATAGATAGATAGATAGATAGATAGATAGATAGATAGATAGAACCAGAATCTGTCTTAGAAAGAAAGATAGATAGATAGATAGATAGAACCAGAATCTGTCTTAGAAAGAAAGAAAGAAAGAAAGATAGATAGATAGATAGATAGATAGATAGATAGACAGACAGACAGACAGACAGATAGATAGATATCCTAGGCTGGGCAGGGTGGTTCATGCCTATAATTCCAGGGCTTTGGGAGGTCAAGCAGGAGGATCCCTTGAGCCTAGGAGTTCAAGACCAGCCTGGGCAACATACTGAAACCCTGTTTCTACAAAAAAGAATTAGTCAGGTGTGGTGGCTTATGCCTGTAGTCCTACTTCCTGTCGCTCCTAGGGAGACTGAGGCAGGAGTATCGCTGGGGCCCAGGAGTTGGATAAGCTATGGTCACACCATTGCATGCCAACCTGGCTGACAGAGCGAGACCCTGTCTCTAAATTTAAAAAAAAAAGGCTGGGTGGCTCATGCCTGTAATCCCAGCACTTTTGGGAGGCTAGGGTGGGCAGACCACCTGAGGTCAGGAGTTTGAGACCAGCCTGGCCAACATGGCGAAACCTTGTCTCTACTAAAAATACAAAAATTAGCCGGGGGTGATGGTGCATACCTGTAATCCCAGCTACTGTAATCCCAGCTGAGGCAGGAGAATCACTTGAAACTGGGAGGTGGAGGTTGCAGTGAGCTGAGATTGCACCACTGCACTCCAACCTGGGCAACAGAGCAAGACTGCAAGAAAAAAAAAAAGAAGAAAAAGAAATCCTATAGCTGAAAACTATGTAATTGAAATAAAAATTGTGCTATATAGGCTTGTCTAATTCTGCTTGGGATGCCGTAACCCAACTCTATAGACTGGATAAGCTTCTAAAGAACAGACATGTATTGCAGTGGAATGTATTGCAGTTCTAGAGGCTGGAAGTCTGAGAGCAAGGCATCAGCAGATTGGGTGTCTGGTGAGGGCCCACTCTCTGCTTCCGAGATTGTTCCTTCTTGCTGCAACCTCACATGGTGGAAGGGGCAAACAAGCTCCCTCAGGCCTCTTTTATAAGGGCCTTGAACCCATTCATGAGGACTCCACCCTTATGACCTAATTACTGCTTAAAGCTCCCACAATTTTTTTTTTTTTTTAGACGGAGTCTTGCTCTGTCACCCAGGCTGGAGTGCAGTGGCGCGATCTCGGCTCACTGTAAGCTCCACCTCCCGGGTTCACGCCATTCTCCTACCTCAGCCTCACGAGTAGCTGGGACTACTCGTCCGCCACCACGCCTGGCTAATTTTTGTTTTTTTTTTTTTTTGTTTTTTTTTTTTTTTTTTTTTTGAGACGGAGTCTCGCTCTGTCGCCCAAGCTGGAGTGCAGTGGCTGGATCTCAGCTCACTGCAATCTCCGCCTCCCGGGTTCACGCCATTCTCCTGCCTCAGCCTCCCGAGTAACTGGGACTACAGGCGCCCGCCACCTCGCCCGGCTAGTTTTTTGTACTTTTTAGTAGAGACGGGGTTTCACCGTGTTAGCCAGGATGGTCTCGATCTCCTGACCTTGTGATCCGCCCGCCTTGGCCTCCCAAAGTGCTGGGATTACAGGCTTGAGCCACCGCGCCCGGCCATTTTTTTGTATTTTTTAGTAGAGGTGGGGTTTCACCGTGTTAGCCAGGATGGTCTCGATCTCCTGACCTCATGATCCGCCCACCTCGGCCTCCCAAAGTGCTGGGATTATAGGCGTGAGCCACCGCGCCCGGCCAAGACCCCATCACTTAATGCTATTGCATTGGGGATTACGTTGGAACATACGAATTTTGTTGGGGACACAAACATTCAAACAATATCAGAGCTCAAGAGCAGACTGAAGATGGCAGAGAAAGAAATCAGTGAACTTGAAGAGAAACTGATGGAAATTATCTAATCTGAACAACAGAAAGAAAAAGATGAAAGAAAAATGAGTATATGTTAGTCTTCAGGGAAATGCATATCAAAACCATAATGAGATGCCACTTCACACTCACTAGGATGGCCATGAAAAAAAAAAGGAAAAAAATGTGGACAGTAGCAAGTGTTGGCGAGGATGTGGAGACACTGGGAACTTCTGGTAGGAATGTAAAAGGGGGCAACTGCTTTCAAAAATAGCTTAGCAATTCTTCAGAAGATTAAACTTAGTTACCACATGACCCGAACATTCCATTCCCAATGATGCATACAAAAGAACTGAAAAAAAAATCCACACAATTTGTGCATTAATTTTATAGCAGCATTGTTTGCAATAGCCAAAATGTAGAAACAACTCAAGTTCAGCAACTAATGAATAGATAAACAAAATGTGGTCTGTCTATATGTATCAGTCATTTGTGTGCTATAAAGGAACACCTGGGCAATTTATAAAGGATAATTTATAAAGGAAAGAGGTTTACTTGGCTCGCATTTCTGCCAGCTGTGAAGGAAGCATGGTGCCAGCATCTGCTTCTGGTGAGGACTCAGGCTGCTTCCACTCATGGCGGAAGGTGAAGGAGAGCTGGTGTGTGCAGAGATCACATGGTACCAGCACAGAAGCAGGAGAGAGAGAAGGGAGGTGGTAGGCTCTTTTAATAACCAGCTCTCATGGGAACTCACTCACTCATTACTGCAATGATGGCACCAAACCATTCATGAAGAATCCGGCCCCATGGCCCAAACACCTCCCACCAGGCCCCACCTCCAATACCGGGGATCAAATTTCAACGAGGGGGGTTTCCAAGATGGCCGAATAGGAACAGCTCCAGTCTACAGCTCTCAGTGTGAGCGATGCAGAAGATGGGTGATTTCTGCATTTGCAACTGAGGTACCGGTTTCATCTCACTGGGGCTTGTCAGACAGCGGGTGCAGGACAGTGGGTACAGACCACCGAGCATGAGCTGAAGCAGGGCAAGGCCTCGCCTCACCCAGGAAGTGCAAGAGTTCAGGGAATTCACTTTCCTAGCCAAGGGAATCTGTGACAGAGGGTACCTGGAAAATCGGGTCACTCCCACCCTAATACTGCACTTTTCCAATGGTCTTAGCAAAGGGCACACCAGGAGATTATATCCCGAGCCTGGCTTGGAGGGTACCACGCCCATGGAGCTTTGCTCATTGCTAGCACAGCAGTCTGAACTGCAAGGCAGCAGTGAGGCTGGGGCAGGGGCGTCTGCCATTGCTGAGGCTTGAGTAGGTAAACAAAGCGGCTGGGAAGCTGGAACTAGGTGGAGCCCACCGCAGCTCAAGGAGGCCTGCTTGGCCGGGTGCGGTGGCTCAAGCCTGTAATCCCAGCACTTTGGGAGGCCGAGACGGGCGGATCACAGGGTCAGCAGATCGAGACCATCCTGGCTAACACGGTGAAACCCCATCTCTACTAAAAATACAAAAACTAGCCGGGCGAGGTGGCGGGCGCCTGTAGTCCCAGCTACTCGGGAGGCTGAGGCAGGAGAATGGCGTAAACCCGGAAGGCGGAGCTTGCAGTGAGCTGAGATCTGGCCACTGCACTCCAGTCCGGGCGACAGAGCGAGACTCCGCCTCAAAAAAACAAAAAAACAACAACAACAAAAAAAAGGAGGCCTGCCTGCCTCTGTAGACTCCACCTCTGGGGGCAGGGCATAGCTGAACAAAAGGCAACAGAAACCTCTGCAGACTTAAATGTCCCTGACTGACAGCTTTGAGGAGAGTACTGGTTCTTCCAGCATGGAGTTTGAGATCTGAGAACGGACAGACTGCCTCCTCAAGTGGGTCCCTGACCCCCGAGTAGCCTAACTGGGAGGCACCCCCCACTAGGGGCAGACTGACACCCCACACGGCCGAGAACCCCTCTGAGATGAGGGGTACCTCATGTTGAAATTTCTCTTTTGAGACACTTCTCAAAAGAAGACATTTTTGCAGCCAACAGACACATGAAAAAATGCTCATCATCACTCGCCATCAGAGAAATGCAAATCAAAATCACAGTGAGATCCCATCTCACACCAGTTAGAATGGCAATCATTAAAAAGTCAGGAAACAACAGGTGCTGGAGAGGATGTGGAGAAATAGGGACACTTTTACAGTGTTGGTGGGACTGTAAACTAGTTCAACCATTGTGGAAGACAGTGTGGCAATTCCTCAAGGATCTAGAACTAGAAATACCATTTGACCCAGCCATCCCATTACTGGGGATATACCCAAAGGATTATAAATCATGCTGCTATAAAGACACATGCACACGTATGTTTACTGCAGCACTATTCACAATAGCAAACACTTGGAACCAACCCAAATGCCCATCAATGATAGACTGGATTAAGAAAATGTAGCACATATACACCATGGAATATACTCTGCAGCCATAAGAAAAGGATGAGTTCATGTCCTTTGTAGGGACATGGGTGAAGTTGGAAACCATCATTCTCAGCAAACTATTGCAAGGGCAAAAAACCAAACACCGCATGTTCTCACTCATAGGTGGGAACTGAACATTGAGAACACTTGGGCACAGGAAGGGGAACATCACACACCGGGCCTATTGTCGGGGGAGGAGGAGGGATAGCATTAAGAGATATACCTGATGTAAATGACGAGTTAATGGGTGCAGCACACCAATATGGCACATGTATACACATAAAACAAACCTGCACGTTGTGCACATGTACCCTAGAACTTAAAGTATAATAAAAATAAATAAATAAAAGTCTTTTCGAAAGATAAAATAAAACAAAAAAACAAATTTCAACATGAGACACAGTGGGGCCAATCTCTATCCAAACTACAGCACCATACAATGGTCATAAGAAGGAATGAAGTACCCAAACGTGCTACAACATGGATAAATCTTGAAAACATTATGCTACGTGAAAGAAGCCAGCCACAAAATATCACATATCGTTTTATGATTCCATTTAATGAAATGTCCACATGAGGCAAATCTCTAGAGACAGAAAGTAGGTTAATGGTTGTCTATGTATGAGGAGAAGGGGGCCAGGGGATACAGGGTTTCTTCTGGGGAGGATGAACATGTTCTAAAATTGATTTGGGGCCGGGGGCATTGGCTCACACCTGTAATCCCAGCACTTTGGGAGGCTGAGGTGGGTGGATCATGAGCTCAAGAGATCAAGACCATCCTAGCCAACAGGGTGACACCCCATCTCTACAAAAAATACAAAAATTAGCTGGGTGTGGTGGCACGTGCCTGTAGTCCCAGCTACTTGGGAGGCTGAGGCAGGAGAATTGCTTGAACCTGGGAGGCGGAGGTTGCAGTGAGTCGAGATCGTGCCACTGCACTCCAGACTGGCAACAGAGTGAGACTCTGTCTCAAAATAAAAAAAGAAAAAAAAATTGATTTGGTGGCCAGGCACAATGGCTTACGTCTGGAATCCCCATATTTCAGGAGGCTGAAAGCACGAGGATTGAGACCAGCCTGGGCAATATAGGGAGACCCCCTTCTCTATCACATAGATAAGGTAAAAAAAAAATTTGGTGATAGTTGCGTAACCCTGTGAATATACTAAAAACCATGTACCCTAGAACTTAAAGTATAATAAAAATAAATAAATAAAATAAAAGTCTTTTCGAAAGATAAAATAAAACAAAAAAACAAATTTCAACATGAGAAAAACCACGGCATCATATACTTTAAATGGGTGAGTTGTATGCTGTATGAATAATATCTCAATAAAGTTGTCACATACCTGCAGAAATAGAAACTCCAAGATCTGTGGAGTAATATGAAGTAGTCCAGGCCGGGAGCAGTGGCTCACGTCTGTAATCCCAGAACTTTGGGGGCCGAGGTGGGTAGACCACTTGAGCTCAGGAGTTTGACACCAGCCTGACCAATATGGTGAAACCCCATCTGTACTAAAAATAGAAAAATTAGCTGAGCATGGTAGAACACGCCTGTAATTCCAGCTACTCTGGAGATTGATGCAGGAGAATCACTTGAACCCAAAAGGTGGAGGTTGCAATGAGCTGAGATCACACCACTGCACTCCAGCCTGGAGTGACAGAGTGAGACTCTATCTTAAAATTAAATTTTAAATTAAATTTTAAAAAATGAGGTAGTACAGTATACATGTAACTGAACAGCAGGAGAGGGTAGTAAGAGGTAGAAAAAAATACTAATAATGGCTGAAATCTTCCAAAATTTGGTGGAAAATAGTTGATCCTCATTATTCATGGGTTCCATATTTGCAAATTCACCTATTTGCTAAAATTTGTAACCCCCAAATCAACTCACAGCCATTTCAGTTATTTGTGAATGTGCGTAGAGTGGCGAGAACTTTGAGTTGCCCAACACACATATTCCCATCTGAGGCTGAACAGGGAGACACTCTGCCTTCTTGTTTCAGCTCTCATATTGTAAACAAGTGGCCTTTTGGGGTCTCATTAGTGCCATCTTTTTCACATTTTGGTGTTTTTTTGTTTGTTGAGATGAGGTCTCACTCTGTCACCCAGGCTGGAGTGCAGTGGTGTGACCATGGCTCACTGTAGCCTTAACCTCCTGGGCTCAAATGATTCTTCCGCCTCAGCCCTGTGAGTAGCTGGGACCACAGGCACACAACATCACACCTGGCAAATTTTTGTATTTTTTTGTAGAGACAGGGTTTTGCCATGTTGCCCAGGCTGGTCTTGAACTCCTGAGCTGAAGCTATCTGCTCACCTCGGCCTCCGAAAGTGTTGGGATGACAGGTGTGAGTTGCTGTGCCCGGCCATTCCGGTGCATTTTGTTGGTGACTTTACTGTTTGAAGTGGCTCCTGAGTGTACTGCTGAAGTGCTGGCTTTAAATGGGTGAATTGTATGCTATATGAATAATACCTCAATAAAGTTGTCACATACATGCAAAAGTAGAAACTCCAAAATCTGTGGGGTAATATGAAGTAGTCCAGGCCAGGAGCAGTGGCTCACGCCTGTAATCCCAGCACTTTGGGAGGCTGAGGTGGGTAGATCACCCATTTAAGTACTGCTAAGTGCAAGAAGGCTGTGATGAAATGTGTGTTACATAAGCTTCATTCAGGCACGATTCACAGTGCTGTTAGCTATGAGTTCAAAGTTAATGAGCCAACAGTACAGTACCTAGAAAAGAGGAAATTCACCAGTCTATACGACATGAAGCCATTCTAGAAAATGCTAAAGTAGGCCGGGTGCGGTGGCTCAAGCCTGTAATCCCAGCACTTTGGGAGGCCGAGACGGGCGGATCACGAGGTCAGGAGATCGAGACCATCCTGGCTAACACGGTGAAACCCCGTCTCTACTAAAAATACAAAAACTAGCCGGGCGAGGTGGCGGGCGCCTGTAGTCCCAGTTACTCGGGAGGCTGAGGCAGGAGAATGGCGTAAACCCGGGAGGCGGAGCTTGCAGTGAGCTGAGATCTGGCCACTGCACTCCAGTCCGGTCAACAGAGCGAGACTCCGCCTCAAAAAAAAAAAAAAGAAAAGAAAAAAGAAAATGCTAAAGTATTGTGACATCTACAGTGTATGATGTCGCTATGGGATGGAATGAAAAAGCAGCTAAATTTGTGGATTCATGAGACGACTTTTTTTTTTTTTAGTGGACAGTACTCTTGTGAGGATAGAAGCCAAATAAATGTACAGTCATGTTACCCATGGTCAGGAAAATGTTAAACCTTTCTTGGCTAGTGTTTTTATAAATACTGCCTATAATTTGTAAGATATATTAAATGTCTTTAAATAGGAGCAGACATAAAACAAGGTTATGCGTTAACCAGCTGATGAAAATGTTTTGACCAGAGGCTCACAGGAAGCTAACCCTGTATCTCACCTAGGAGCAGTGGCTCAGCATTTGCGAATTCTGTGCTTGCAGAGACTTTATAGAACATGGCTACCATGAGAACTCACTGTATTAATTTTCTGATCTAAGAAGCTCAAGAAATCCTAAGTAAATAAACACAAAGAGAATTACTCCTAGATATGTGATAGTTAAACCGATGAAAGCCAAAGATATAGAAAAGAACTTGAAAGCAGTTTGAGGAAAAAAAAACAGCAATTACATACAAAGGAATAGTAGGAAGAGCTTATGCCGACCTTTCTTCAGAAACTATGGAAGCCAGAAGACACTGGAAGACAGTCAAACGCCAAAGGAAAAAACTATCAACCAAGCATTCTACATCCAGTAAAGCTATTCTTCAAAGATGAAGGCGGCCTGTAATCCCAGCACTTTGGGAGGCTGAGGTGGGCAGATCACGAGGTCAGGAGATCGAGACCATCCTGGCTAACATGGTGAAATGCTGTCTCTACTAAAATACAAAAAAAAAAAAATACCCGGGCGTGGTGGTGGGCCCAGCTACTTGGGAGGCTGAGGCAGGAGAATGGCGTGAACCCGGGAGGTGGAGCTTACAGTGAGCCAAGATCGCACCACTGCACTCCAGCCTGGACGACAGAGCGAGACTCTGTCTCAAAAAAATGGAAGGCAAAATAAAGACAATTTTTTTTCATTTTATTATTTTTAAAATTGTGGGTACATAGTAGGTGCATATATTTAAGGGGTACATGAGATGTTTTGACACAGGCATGCACATCACAGAGAACGGGGGTGTGTCCATCCCCTCAGGCATTTACTCTTTCCAATTACATTCTGTTTTAAAATAGATGATTTTTATTATTGACTATTGTCACCCTATTGAGCTATCAAATAGTAGGTCTTATTCATTTTTTTTCTTTTGGTACCCATAAAGATCCCCACTTCCCCCCAAAAACATTTTTAAATGAACCTCAAAACTGAGAATGCTGCTCGCAGACCTAGATGATGGCTTGCTGCCTCAGTGCTGAGCAGGTTGGCTTCAGCCACCATCAACGGTTCCTTTCCTTGCTCGAGGACACCAAACTGGTTGCCACAGATGCTGCAAATCCTTGTGGTGTTGAAATGGCCCAGTGTCCTGTGCTAAGAAGGGGAACAACACCCCACTCTGCCTGTGATCCATTATAGTTGTACCACAGCAGAATTGCTAGGGCACCAAAGCGTTACCTGCAGCCTCTTGCTCCCCAGGGGGATCCTACACTATAGGGTGGTCCAGCCAGGGAAGTGCACCTAGCTGTACCATACTTTACTGGGAACTACAAACCCCCTTCAGACATCTGTCCTGGTTCAATTCAGTTTGTAATGCCTGGTTCCCTCTTCCTTTGGATGGATTCTCTCTTAGGGCCCCACAATTCTATCTTGCAAATTCTCCTGCCCTTCAATTCTGGTTCTGTTTGGCAGAGAATGTTAAAACTTCAGTTATGGACATGGTACGTGCTCTTGTCTCAGGAGGCTTCTCAGCATCTGAGGCAGATACTGCTGGCTACCTCAAATTTTCTTTTAACCTTAACAAAACCCACATTTTTAGCTGGACACATTACCATTTGTATTAAGTTTGTTTTCTGTTACCTACAACAGAATACCTGAAACTGGGTCATTGACAAAGGAATTTGTTACAGTTATGGAGGCTGCAAACTCCCAGGTTGAGTCCACATCTGGTGGGAGCCTTCTTGCTGGTGGGGACCTCTGTGGCATCCTGAGGTGGCAAATATTCATATCAACCCCCAGGAAACCGATTTAACAGGGGGCAGCAATTCTCTTACCCCCCAGTCCTTCATTCTGCTGCTTCGACTATGGATGTGATGGCTGGATTCCAGCAGCCACACTGAAACAGAAGGATGAGCTGGAAGGATCCCCGGTCTCTCATAATTTCATGGAACCGTCACACCAGTCCTGGAATACCTACTTTCCAAAGTATTTTATATAAAATAAACTTATCTTGCATACCCACTGTCTTAGTCAATTTGGGCTGCTATAACAAAATGACTTAGGCCGGGCACGGTGGCTCAAGCCTGTAATCCCAGCACTTTGGGAGGCCGAGACGGGCGGATCACGAGGTCAGGAGATCGAGACCATCCTGGCTAACACGGTGAAACCCCGTCTCTACTAAAAAAAAAAAAAACAAAAAACTAGCCAGGCGAGGTGGCGGGCGCCTGTAGTCTCAGCTACTCGGGAGGCTGAGGCAGGAGAATGGCGGGAACCCGGGAAGCAGAGCTTGCAGTGAGCTGAGATCCGGCCACTGCACTCCAGCCTGGGCGACAAAGCCAGACTCCGTCTCAAAAAAAAAAAAGACTTAGACTGCTTATTTATAAACAGATTTATTGTTCACGGTTCTAGAGGCTGACAAGTCCAAGATCAAGGTGCCAGCAGGTCTGGTGTCTGGTGAGGGGCTCACTGCCCACAGGTGGTGCCTTCTCATGGCATCCTTACACGGCAGAAGGGCAAGAGGAGTGAACAAGCTTCCTCAGGCCTCTTTTGTAAGAGTGAGCACTAATCCCATTCACAAGGGATCTGCCCCCATAACCTAATCACCTCCCAAAGGCCCCATCTCAATACCAAACGTATTAGGGGATTTCAGCATAGGAATTTTAGACACAAACATTCAGACCACAGCACACGTAGCCCACAGCAACCGTGTAATGAGGGAAACTTAGGAGAAGCCAGGGGAAGGGAAGGGGATTTCGTTGAAGAAGTTGGTATTGAACTCATCAGTTTTTTTTTGAGATAGGCTCTCACTCTGTTGTCCTGGCTGGAATACAGTAGTGTGATCATAGCTCACTGCAGCCTCAAACTCCTGGGCTCAAGTGATTATCCCACCTCAGCCTTCTGAGTAGCTGGGATTACAGACACACACCTCCATGCCTGGCTAATTTTTAAACATTTTTTAAAAGATGGGGGTCTGTTTTCCCAGGCTGGTCTCGAACTCCTGACTTCAAGCAATCCTCCTGCCTCTTCCTTTCAAAGCACTAGGATTGACAGGTGTGGACAACTGCACTTGGTCCCAGTCTTTCTAGTTTTACTGGTAATTCAGCCCCCGCCCAGACCCCACTGTAGAGAAGTGGGGCTGACTGAGGGAAGGAATGGGCTTAGCCAGTTCTACTTTCAGGAATAGCAGAGCAAGAAGCCTAGCACTGACCTGGCCTGGGGAAGTGATGGAAACTTCAGACCCAGCAAGACAGAGTGTGGATTCTCACCTGCAGCACCACTGCTCTTTCTAAAGCATGCTCTTTTAGAGTTCCATGGTGTGACAGCTAAGTCTCTAACCCTCTCAGTACAGTAGAGCAGGGAATGTTTTGGACACAATTTGGAAAGCATATTCCTGTGGGGAGGGGATCATTTTTGTTTTGTGTGATTTCTGGCTAAGAAGCAAGTTATTATCAAGAGCAATTGTCAATTAATTATATACTTCACTGCTTCTGGCCTATATCCAAGATCTCTATTTAGCCACTCAATGATGACAGATATTCTGGCAGAGATCCAGGACCAGCCAGTAACAGAACTACTTGGATCAACATCTATAATATTGTTTCAAGGCCAGGTGCGGTGGCTCACGCCTGTAATCCCAGCACTTTGGGAGGCCGAGACGGGCGGATCACGAAGTCAGGAGATCGAGACCATCCTGGCTAACACGGTGAAACCCCGTCTCTACTAAAAATACAAAAAACTAGCCGGGCGAGATGGCGGCGCCTGTAGTCCCAGCTACTCGGGAGGCTGAGGCAGGAGAATGGCGTGTACCTGGGAGGCGGAGCTTGCAATGAACCAAGATCCGGCCACTGCACTCCAGCCTGGGCGACAGAGCCAGACTCCGTCTCAAAAACAAAAACAAAAACAAAAACAAAAACAACAAAAAAATATTGTTTCAAATTGCAAGCAGAGTTAATTCCCCTATTTCTCTGAGGTTAGGGGAAGAACTTGTACATTTGTGTGTGCTGCATTCTGTGGAGATGGACAAATCTGAGTACTGCTCTCCACCCACTGCTGAGCCTGTATGACCCACCCCGGTAGCACAGAGCACAGTGGCTGAGAGCAGACTCTGGAGGCAGATTACCAGGCTCAGCCCACCCCTGACAGTCAGCCAGCTGCCCTTATGCAAGTTACTCTACCTTGGGTGTCTGTTTCCTCCTCTGCAACATGAGAGTCACAACAGTAAGTTCCTCCTAGGGATGCTGAGAGCACTACACGAAGCAATGTACAGAAGGGACAAGAATCACTACTGGCTCCCTCCAGCAGAATCCTGGGATTTAAGCAGGACCCAATCTTGCAATCTCAATGTCCAGCCAGTGTTCTCTTCCATTCTCCTCCGAGGCAAACCATCTTGGCCCTTAGGCGTCTTCTGCCTTATTTTGACGTGTGGGTATCCCAGGTAACTACCAGGACTGCATCCCCTCAAGGGTAAGGACTAGGTCTGATACTCATCTAGTGGACACTCAAATATTTTGCCAGTTATATTATTAAGAATTTTATTTTTGAGCATTCTATATACATTTATAAGTGTACATATGGTGTATTTCATGTACATGGATTAGGAAGTTCTTCAAGGGCAACATTCAGTGCCCACTGGAAAATTTTCTACAAGAGTAGAGTTTGGAAAATAACAGATCAACTTAGGAGACTAGAACTATATACTGATACGAAGAATGGATATAGGTTTTCTCAATCCAGAGCAGTACCCTCACCCGCTCTGCCCTCCCCTCTCCTAGATGGTCACCATAGGGCAGTAAGGTTTCATCAGTCAAGCACAGAGCTTCCGGGCGCTGGCTGCCAGACTGTGACGGAGAGAAGGAAAGAGCAACAAATAAACAGGCACGCTGGTAGTTGGCTACAGCCTGGGTAGAAGCCCATGGCATCTTCTTCCACCCAGACTGGGGATGTCCCGGCAGCTGAGTAAGTGATGGGCCTCCTGACTTCTCCACAGCGAACTCAATCTCCTTGCCTCACAAGAACGTCAGAAAGGTCCTCTGTTCCTTCCAGCTTTAGATTCTGAGGCAAGACCAAAACATGCATGGACTTTGGTATACTGAGAATAAAAGAATCATCAATTCCAATCACAGTTACAAGATAGTGACTACGAGAAGAAAGTCTGTCCCATGATTATAAGAAAAACTGTTTCATAGCAAGTATAACTTGCATGAAAAAACTGATTCCCAATCCTTGTTACAACAAAATGACTTAGGTAAAAAAGCAAAAAGCAAGCCTTCTCTGGCTCTGGTTCCTGCAACCCACCCCCTATAAAGGGCCTAAGAGCTGAGCTGTCTGCCCTAAAGATGCTCATGGAGGCAGATGGGAGGTCATCAGGAGCCACAACACATACACATAGTCATTTGTTTCCCCCTCATCCTCGAGGGATGTTCCAAGGTCCCTGGTGGATGCCTGAACCCATATAGTACCAAATCAAACACAACGCATGATTTTTATGTATATGTATACACAAACATACCTCGTTTTTCCTATACACATACACTTATGATCAAGTTTAGTTTATAAATTAGGCACAGTAAGAGATTAACAATAACTAATAATAAAATAGAAAAATTAAGTCAAGTAAGAGGGAGTGGAACACAAGCACTGCAGTACCGCAACAGTTGACCTGGGAACTGAGATGGCTGCCAAGTGACTAATGGGAGAGCCGTGTCTGCAGTGTGGATCCAGTGGACACAGGGACAGTTCAGATCTGGGGCAGGATGGAGCGGGACACTGTGACATTTCATCACACTACTCAGAACAATTGCAACTTAAAACTTACGAACTCTTTATTTCTGGATTTCCACTTAGTATTTTCAGACCATGGGTGACTGTGGGTAGCTGAAACCATGGAGAGTGAAATTGTGGAAACAGGGGCACTACTGTATTAACCCCGTCCATGCACACCTCCGCCAGGCACCCCCAACTGCCCGACTGCCCCATCCCTCCATTAGTTCCTGACAGCAGTGCCCTCCTGCCAGTCTCTGCACAGGCCTTTCCCTACCTCCCTCCCAGCTCCTCCCCAACCCCAGGCAGTGTTTCCCCCAGGACTACGCAGCCGTGAGACGCCTTTCCCGATGAACTTCACCACAACCAGCCTGCCCTGACTCTGCACCGGAGGCAGATGGGATGTGCCAGGGCTCAACAGCCACTTGCACCTTTCCTTGCCATTAAAGACGGAGTGCTCAAGTCATACCTCGCAGGGTTTCTGCAGCTCAGGTTCTGGAGGCCGCACACTGCTGGCATGTAGAGAGCCATGAAGGCAGTGGGCCTCACGCCCATCACCGGCTCCTAAGCCCCACACACTGCCTGGCTATGTGAGGGGAGATTGTTATCACAGTGGTGGGGGAACAGACTCCAGACAGGAGTGAAAGAAGGAGAGAAAGAAGTCCAAGAGGAGGTGAAGTTCTGCTGTGAAGTGTTGAGAATATTTCTCTTGGTGGCTCTAAGCTCCGAGTTATCACAGATCCCTGTAGATTACCACAGTAACTGTTGTGGCCAATGTTCCAACCCCATTTTCTCAAACAACCCAAAGCCAGGCCCCAGCAATGGCCTCGGCACTCAGCCTCACAAGTCATTCTTCAAACCCCAAGAGCTCCGGGACCCTTAAAACAAGACTTGATCACAGCAAAATGAATGAGGCTGCACTGCCACTGAGAGCAGGGGTGCAGAGCTGGGGTCGGAGCAGCATGGCCTCAGTGAAAACGACCTCAGCGAAGCCACAGAGTCACTAATGTATCTTAGCAGCGTTGTCCTGGCCTGACTCCTTAAGAAACAAGTGAGGGCCATGAAGTCCCTCTCTCAAGGCAGGTTTCTGTGGAGAGACACAGCCTAGAGAAGCACTCTGACCTTCAGGCTGGGGCTGATGAGCGAAGGCAGTAACACTCTTAAATTGGACTCAGAAGGTTCCTGAGCTTTGGAGGCCAGCCTAGGAGCCTGGTGTGCTAGGAGACCAGCACCCATGTGGGAGAGTCACCAGCACCTATTTCCACCAAGATGGTGTGCAAATGAGATTCCAGGCCTCCCCCGACACTTCTCAAGTCAGACAGATGGATGGCCTGCACACCACCCACCTCAGATGGTGTATCCTCAGCAGAGCCACTTATGAATTTGTCAGAACAATGATAATAGTATATTTTTTAATTTTTTATTTTCTTAGTCATTCTCTCTTCACATAGTTTGCATGTGACATCGGATGCCTTAGGATGTGTCAGGTATAGGAACTACCACCTCCTATAACCACGGGCATGTCTGCCTTCACAGGCTTGTGAATGGGGCACGTCCTCTCTCCACAGTCACTGGTCACCGTCTTACTGCCCCCCAACAGCAGCCATGCAAGTTCAGCATTCCTGGGTTAAAACCATTCCCAAGGGCTCTGATGTACAATCGTTCCTTCTTGGGAACTACACTGGGCTCTTTTGTTTAGGCCTGAGGTTTGAACACCCAGACTGGTGGTTACGAGCCCAGTGGTCAGTACAGTTGTCGGAGACATACAGCACTTGGTCCTGGCCCAGTGGCTCTTCTGCACCTGTTCCCCACCCAGAATCAAAACTAGCTTCTGCTAACTGGACAGTTTCTTCTTCTTCATGAGGTTGTGAGCTAAGCAAGGTAATGACAAGAGAAAAACTGGTCTCTGACTTCCAGTGGTAGGTCACTGGGATTGGCTGATGGCTGTGCCACACAGGCCAGGGCAACCTCTCTCCGAAGCAGACTGAGACCTGGAAAATGGAGCCAGTCCTCACTGCTCCTGATTTCACTAGGAGGCCAGAGGTCACATGTTGGCACACAGGAAATCCTGGCTGCTTCCACCAGCACCCCATTTTTGCTACCATTCCATTCCCATAATCACCCACTAAAACCGCACTTTGGCATTCAGACAGTACCTGCACACCAGTGCCCACCCCTCCTCCTGGGGAGCTGACAGTGGTGGTGCCCACCATGGCCATGGTACCCCAGCCCCAGGGTGGGGCTTGCCGCACACGCCGTGGCCCAGCCCATAGCCTCTACTGCAGGTGCCAAAGGCTGCGCTGTCATCAGCTGGCTGGGGACCCTAATGGACACCAAGTGTTTAGCGATGCCCAAACGTACTCTTCTCTTTCTGCAACTGTTTTCTTTCCATCCTCATCTCTCTCCTCTTTCCTCTGCCAGGTCTCCCATATGTCTTGACTTTGGTACAACCAGGCTTTGGCCTTTAAAGTCTTTGACACCCAGTGAAGTAAAAGCACGTTGTGTTCTTAGGTTGGGGAACTTACCGATCACACTTCCGTCATCTAAAATCTTACCATTTGGGTCCTCTGTGCTATTTTCATTGCTAATCGAACCTGATGGGTTTTTCCTAAGTTACTTCTAGGTGCCTGGCTAATCATTTGGGTTGAAGGTACCACATGAGTCACGGTATTTAAGAAATCTTATGGTAGCCCATGCAAGATCAAATAAAAAGCTAAATGACTTGACATAAACAGGGAATACTCTAATACTCCCATGCTTACCTTAATTACCTACCTTTTCATTGGCTAAATGTAGGAGACAGGCAAAAGCCAGAGGTATGGAGAGGTTCTGAGCCATGACAGGGGGCAGGCTGGAAAGAAAGGGGCAAGTATTTAGGTCACTGCAACTGTTAGAACAAAGGCCATTCATCAAGTATGAATAAGTCACACAAGCAATGACTAAACTAATGAGAGACAAATCTTTCAGATGCATTTTATAAGCAGATTTTTCTAGTTTCTTATCTGAGATAAAATATCTCCTGTTACACTCTGACCACTGGCACAGAAAAACAACTTTTTAAAAGTTGGTCTGTATTAACTTATCTATCAACACAGAGAGAAAACAGAACAGCCACTACAAGGGTCATAGGAAACAGGCTGTGTGTGTGTGTGGAGGGCCCGCCACCCGGACAGCTCAGAGGAGAGTAGGTGAGCCCCCACAAAGCCCCACGCCTGCCAGCCCGCACCTCCTCTGCAGGTCCTTCGTGAGCCCGCTAAGCATCTTCTTGTCAGCCACTTCTGCCAGGGCCCCTTCTTTTCCAGCTTCCCTGTGGTTTGCCTAACAGAAGCACATTTACAGGTCGGACAGTTAGGGCTAGTGCACTTTTGAAAGAACAACAAAAGGCTGGGCGCAGTGGCTCACGCCTGTAATCCCAGCACTTCGAGAGGCCGAGGCGGGTGGATCACGAGGTCAGGAGATCAAGACCATCCTGGCTAACACAGTGAAACCCTGTCTCTATTAAAAACACAAAAAAATTAGCCGGGTGTTGTGGTGGGAGCCTGTAGTCCCAGCTACTCAGGAGGCTGAGGCAGGAGTGAACCTGGGAGGCGGAGCTTGCAGTGAGCTGAGACAGCGCCACTACCCTCCAGCCTGGGCAACAGAGCAAGACTCTGTCTCAAAAAAAAAAAAAAAAAAAAAGAGCAACAGAAATAAAGGTGTATCACCAAAAAGTCTATACCTAAATGAAATGAAAACAAATTTCTTAGTTATTTTGAAGAAAAAGGATCTATAAAGGGAACCAGTGTCTCAGTCCTGCTCTAATGACATTGTGGTGAACATGGATGTCAATGGTCAGCATCACCCTGGTAAAGGAGACACTGCAAAGGTGTCCTAGGGTGCTCTGAAAACAAACAAGAAGAAAAACAGTAATAAAAAGTCATGATTTTTTTGTTTTTGTTTTTTCAGACGGAGTCTCGCTCTGTCACCAGACTACAGTGCAGTGGCGTGATCTCGGCTCACTGCAACCTCCGCCTCCTGGGTTCAGGCGATTCTCCTGCCTCAGCCTCCTGAGTAGCTGGGATTACAGGCGCCCACCACCATGCCTGGCTGATTTTTTGGTTTTTTTTTCAGTAGAGACGGGGTTTCACCATGTTGGCCAGGCTGGTTTTGAACGCCTGACCTCATGATCCACCCACCTTGGCCTCCCAAAGTGCTGGGATTACAGGCGTAAGCCACTGTGCCAACCAAAGCCATGATTACTTGTAGCTTCAACTGGACTGCACTGCTAAGGGCAGCACAAAATTCATATTGAAAAGTAAAGTCAAACTTTCCACTTAAAGACACACACTTGCATCCCATTCTGTTCTAGTTGATAAAACTTTATAAATATGACTGAAGCTTTCTCTGATATCCAGCTTACGGCCCTCAATCAACTTACCAGTTTTCATTTCTCAGCTACAAAAGGTCTAAACTCAGAATATTACCTGAGAAGAAGGAGTCAGAAAGAGGGAAGCATTCTAATTAACTGATACTTCCTTTCATTGAGGTGCACCAAGTTAATCAAGGTTTCAACTTGTTCTGAAGGAGAAGCAGAATCTGACAGTATAATAATTATTTTTCCACTATCTTCCTACTGAGAATACATTCCTGAAATCAGAATTATTAGATCAAAGGGTTTAAACATTTCATAGCATATAGCAACTTAAAGTGTACCAGCAGTGAATAAGAACTCCAAATTTCCCTCCTCACTAATGGAAAACAGCTGAATTACTAAACCTGCTGTTGTTTTACAGTAGCATCAGGATTCACTTGTCTGACAAGCTTCACTTGTCTTTTTTTACTACCAGCAAGGCTGAATCATGCCTTACACACTAGTCTGCTATTTGTATCACAGTCTGTGTGATCTGCCTGCTTGTACACTTGGTTCATTTCTCTCTTAGAGGCATGATGTCTTCCTTGTATTTTTGTTTTGTTTTTCAAGAATCTCTCTCTGTTGCCCAGACTGGAGTGGAGTGGTACGATCGTATCATAGCTCACTGTGACCTCAAACTCCTGGGCTCAAGTGATCCTCCCACTTCAACCTCCCCAAGTGCTGGGATCACACGTGTGAGCCACCATGCCCAGCTCTCTGTATTTTTGAATGAATATTTCTGCCTTGGAGGCATTGCCCAAATCGAGGTGTCTTCGGCTGTAGACATCAACCACTCCCCTCCCGCATGCTGGGCACCTACAGAACAGGCAGAGCATCTGACCTCTGCATCTGCCTCCTTTCCGGAGAGCGCTGTCAGCAGACTCCACATGCTCTGCTTCAGCTTCTTCATGTCCATCTTTTTGGCAGTCTTGGCATAGTGAATTTCAATTTTATTTACCTGAAATAGGTATATGACAGAGTAAAACTAAGTAGAATAAAGAAACTTTTACCATTAATCCATTGTAAAAACAAAGGTCTGGAGTTCAACTAAAGAAGGAATCCAATTTCAACCAAGGAGCTACAGAAATCTCTGTTTTTTGTTGTTGTTATTGGTTTTCTTGTTTTGTTTTTTGTTTTTTTCTGAGATGGAGTTTTGCTCTTGTCACCCAGGCTGGATTGCAGTGGTGCAATCTCAGCTCACTGCAACCTCCACCTCCTGGGTTCAAGTGATTCTCCAGCCTCAGCCTCCCAAGGAGCTGGGATTACAGGTACCCACTAATTTTTGTATGTTTAGTAGAGATGGTGTTTCACCATCTTGGCCATGCTGGTCTCAAACTTTTTTTTTTTTTTTGGGATGGAGTCTCACCCTGTTGCCCAGGCTGAAGTGCAATGGCACGATCTCGGCTCACTGCAACCTCTGCCTCCCGGGTTCAAATGATTCTCCTGCCTCAGCCTCCAGAGTAGCTGGGATTACAGGCACCTGCCACCACACCCAGCTAATTTTTGTATTTTTATTAGAGACGGGGTTTCACCATGTTGGCCAGGCTGGTCTTGAACTCCTGACCTCGTGATCCGCCCGCCTTGGCCTCCCCAAGTGCTGGGATTACAGGCGTGAGCCACTGCGCCTAGCCTCAAACTCTTGACCTCAGGTGATCCATCTGCCTTGGCCTCCCCAAGTGCTGGGATTACAGGCGTGAGCCACCGAGCCCAGCCCAGAGCTCTCTTTGGACACTAAAATAGAATCCCTCATATCAAATCTAATTTCTTTTTGATCAACTGCACTCTACATTAAGGCTAACTGGAATTCCAGAGTGTAAAAGAGATAAGTGAATCAAATACTAAGGCAAGCATAAAGCCTTCCAGCTGGTATGGAAGAAATAAATGTTTAACGCATGATAGTTTAATACAAACTGAATTTGGCCAAGACTTTTCAGAGCCACACAGCTAGCTAGCCTTGCTGAATTAGCATATAAATTTATATTCTCTGCCTGCAGCCTTCATTCATATGCCTTATTTGGTGACCAGTTCCTCCCCAGTTGTCTTTTCAAGGTCTCTGGAGAGATGGTCAGAGATGGTCAGTTCCACACAACCTAATTAACATCAGCTCACTCTCACAACCCTATTTAAAACTCGGAGCAACAGGTTAAAATTGAGAAGAAAACAAGCTCAGACTGCCATGACTCTCATGTAAGAGGCAGTTACACAGACTTCAGGCAAACAGTGTAATTCTCTGCTGTCTCATCCGTACCTTCTGAGGCTCAGCTACCAGGTTTGACTCCCCATATGTTGTGATGTCTAATCCTTGGGCTTCCGGAGTGTCTCCATTCTGTTGGGCCGTCTTAGGTGGATGGCAAGGAGAAGGTGAGAGGTCAGAGTTCCCAACTGGTCCCACGAATAAGTCATCAGAATCTTCATCATCACTGTCAGCAGCCTGGGCAAGAAACAGCTCTTTGAGTTTGGTGTAAGCTGCCAGAGGAGCTTAGAAACACCCTTGAAATAGACTCCGTGTTTAGGAAGCAAGAAGAGACCATCTGATAGTTCACTGAGTGAGTTACACCGCGATGAACTTCTCGGTGCCCCTAGTTGTCATCCTGTTTTACATAAACCCTGTTAGAGAGGTGTCTGTTATCAACCTAAGACCCTTCAAGTGGGAGTTAAAGGAATTCAATAATCATAATTGCCACTATGTCCCCCCTTCAGCTTCTAACTGATTTAGGATTTCATTTTACAGAAAACATTCCTTGCCAGGCGCGGTGGCTCAAGCCTGTAATCCCAGCACTTTGGGAGGCCGAGACGGGCGGATCACGAGGTCAGGAGATCGAGACCATCCTGGCTAACACGGTGAAACCCCGTCTCTACTAAAAATACAAAAAAACTAGCCGGGCGTGGTGGCGGCACCTGTGGTCCCAACTCCTTGGGAGGCTGAGGCAGGAGAATGGCCGGAACCCGGGGGGTGGAGCTTGCAGTGAGCTGAGATCCGACCACTACACTCCAGCCCGGGCAACAGAGCAAGACTCCGTCTCAAAAAAAAAAAAAAAAGAAAACATTCCTCAAATACCGGAGACATGACCTACACATATCACCCAAGGAAAGCACAGGAGATTCCTGGGGCCATCTGGTCAGTAGCAGGGGTACCACCCAGAAACAAGTGAGAAAGTCATTTTTGGGATCACATCCAGAGTGAATGTATCAGTATCTAGGGGCAGGGGGTGGGGTTGGGGGACACAGGTCAGAAGTCAGTCTTTAAATAGGCTCCCTGGGTGATCTGTATATAAGTTAAAGTTTGAGAAGCACTGGTCAAAAGGTCAGTCTGGATTTTCACTAAAATATAACAGCCTAACTCTCTTCCGAGTAAGAATATAAGGTGAATAAATTTTTTTTCCAGTTCTTTTCCCCCTTTCCACATACAGGGGCACAGATGAAGCCTATTTTTCCAGTTTCTGTTACCTGTATCAGCCATCTCATCAGTAGACTCAGAGAAGGGATATGGAAATTCTTTAGTCTAAACCATGATCTAAAGATCGGGGATGGCTTGTACAAGTTCACAACAAGCTTGCAATATGAGAACGACATTCAGAGCTAGAAACCTGGTCGTCGGAGATACACCCCGAAGACTTATTTTTCGCCACACCAGATCACACCACCTTCACATGTCTATGCGTTTTGTCTACCTGGCCAAAATACTAGCTCGTAAGAGGACAAAGTGTTTATATTCCTTTGAAATCTCACAACAGCCAATATTAGTACTTTGTAGCAGAGGCTAAGCACTCATTCACATGTGGACGCATTCACTCGAGTGTGGCCATTTGCTTCCTGCATGTAGGATGTGAGGTAAGGCAGGCCAAGGGTGAGGCTGTTTCCTCGACTCTGCTCAGCTCCTAGCACTGGGTGGAAGGCAGACCCTTCACCCAGAAAACCTCTATTAGATTCAAAATTTCCAACAGTCTCCCGCCACATGAAGTGGGGACATGGGAAGCAGAGAAAAATGACTCCCTGGCTTAGAAGAGAGGACAAGAGAGGACAGAGCCCCTTTCCCCCTTCACCTGTAATCCAGGGCAGAAGTTGGAGGTGTCGTTAGGGTTGTTGTAATCATAGTCTTCAATTTCTTCATAATGCTCAGTCTCTGCCCTTCGGCCCTGGGCCATCTTAAGTAACTAAAGGAAAGAATAAACGCAGAAAGCAATTTTTTTAAAAGCTACTGAACAGGTTAGAGAAGTAAATCTTAATTCCTATGCCCAATCTCCTCCTAGAATTATACCATTTTAGCGTCAGAAGGGCCCTCACAAGTCATCTAAGTCTAACAGACTTTTCCACTGCACAGCGCAAACCTGGAGTAGCAGGGCTCAGTGTCTCTACTGGTCCCAAATAAACCAGAGCAGCTCTATTCTGTGTGACTGGCGGTTAGGTCTTCTGCACAGTGTTACTTGAAAAAGAGTTCCTTCACTAAAAACGAACGTTGGAAAATCTACCCCCCGGCTTTCTGAAAGTCAACTTGGTGCACTTGAACAATTTTGATAGAAAACCCATTACCTTGGATCATGAGTAAGGCAACCTCACTGTATAAAGCCATTGGTGAGTAAATCCACAACTTCAACGAGAAAGCAAAGGAATCAGTCGGGCGCGGTGGCTCACACCTATAATCCCAGCACTTTGGGAGGCTGAGGCAGGTGGATCACCTGAGGTCAGAAGTTTGAGACTAGCCTGGCCAACATGGTGAAACCCTGTCCCTACTAAAAATACAAAAAATTCACTGGGCATGGTGGCAGGCACCTGTAACCCCAGTTACTTGGGAGGCTGAGGCAGGAGAACTGCTTGAACCCGGGAGGGAGAAGTTGCAGTGAGACAAGATTGCACCATTGCACTCTAGCCTGGGGCAACAAGAGCGAAATTCTGTCTCTAAATAAATAAATAAATAAATGGAGAAAGCAAAGGAAACAAGAAATAACTAAAAAATTGTTGAAACTTCACCAAAAAACTACACCCACTGCCCCCTAAATTTCAGAATGGAGGCTTCAGTTTCCAGCATTCTTGCCAGGTAAACTATTTCCGAGTGTTTACTGTGTGTCCATCACACAGGCCTTTCCTTTTAGCTTTCTTTGCCTTATCTATTTGATTTCCTGGCAACACCCCTTGGCTAACACAACCCCTCCTCACACTCTCCCCTTCCTCAAAGGCACTGCCTAACCGTCACACTATCAGCCACTTGAGACTTTGCGTGCTTAAAGGAACCAAGAAATGGGCTTACCCTGGTGCCTGGTTTGAGGTGAAGCTGGACCAGAGTGTCGACATCGTAGTGGAAATCTGTAGGAAGGGTGGTAGCTCTCCAATTCTGGTTCTCCAAAGTGGACTTGGTCAGAATAGTGGCAGCCTATAATTTTTATTTTTTAAAAGGTGTTTTAGGCATTTTAACAATGGGTAAAACATCTTACTTTTTTAAAGCAGTCTGGGAAGGGTTTGGGCAGCATGAGTCTACCATCACTCTCATAGTTCTATGTAAAAAAGTGTTTTGCTAGCATTATTCTTTTTATTCTCAATTTGATTCTTTCTGCCACTGAGTTTAGGACTATTTCTCAATAGTGCCTTTAGGGAACAAGGAAGAATGAAACCACCTGTTTGCTCTAAGAATTAAATTTATATGGAATTTTTAAAAATCACATCTGAGGCCGGGCGCGGTGGCTCCCGCCTGTAATCCCAGCGCTTTGGGAGGCCGAGGCGGAAGGATCACAAGGTCAGGAGATCGGTACCATCCTGGCTAACACTGTGAAACCCCGTCTCTACTAAAAATACAAAAAATTAGCTGGCCGTGGTGGCGAGCACCTGTAGTCCCAGCTACTCAGGAGGCTCAGGCAGGAGAATGGCGTGAACCCAGGAGGTAGAGCTTGCAGTGAGCCAAGATCGTGCCACTGCATTCCAGTCTGGGCAACAGAGCGAGACTCCATCTCAAAAAAAAAAAAAAAAATCACATCTGAAAGGGAAAAACGAGTGTGAAAAGAATTTAAGAAAGTACAATCCTAATAAATCCAGTACAAACCTTTGTTTTTCTAAAATATACATCAAAGTCAATATCATCTTCAAAGTCAATTTCAAAATCTTTCTTTGTACTCTTCTTTCTGTTTTCTGATTGGGAGGGAGCATCCTCTGCAGAGTGAACACAAATGTCAGCACTTCACTTCTGTGGCCTACTTATTTCACAAGATCTGCTGACAGCCTTATCAAGGCTTATCAAAACCACAAGGCGGCATCGTGTCTGAGCATCACAACGGTAGGAGTGCTCAATCACCACCCTCTTTTCATCCTAAACTTATCATTTGTGTTTTGGCTAAGAAAACACATCAGCGGGAGGCTGAGGCAGGAGAATGGCGTAAACCCGGGAGGCGGAGCTTGCAGTGAGCTGAGATCCGGCCACTGCACTCCAGCCCGGCGACAGAGCAAGACTCCGTCTCAAAAAAAAAAAAAAAAAAAAAAAAAAAAAAAAAAAAAAGAAAACACATCAGAAACATATGCTTGGCCGGTGCAGTGGCTCATGCCTGCAATCCCAACACTTTGGGAGGCCAAGACAGGAGGATCGCTTGAGGCCAGGAGTCCAGACCTAGGCAACAAAGTAGGATGCTGTCTACAGAAAATTTAAAAATTAACTGAGCATGCTGGCATGCCCCTGTAGTCCCAGCTATTCAGAAGGCTGAGGTGGGAAGATGCTTAAGCCTGGGAGGTCAAGGCTGCAGTGAGCCATGATTTACCACTGCACTTCAGCCTGGGTGACAGTGTGAGACCCTGTCTCAAAAGCAAAACAAAACATAGAACAACAGATGCTTATCCCTTTCTTTCAAGGAGACATTGCAAAACACTTAAGGTCAGCACAGCCCTTCAGAGTTCTACAGAATGCCAGCATGCGCAGTAGCACCTGTATGCCCTCTAGTGCCTGGGGTCATGCCCACCCACGGCCCCTGAGTTAACTCATGTGTATACTAGGGAGCAGTGTGAGGCTGGGAGCCCCGTTCTCCTGACTCCATTACGCACTCTTCTCACTCAGAGGCTTCCATTTTCACTGTCCCTTCATCCCAGGCCAGGCAAACTGACCAACCAGGAGGCTGGCTCATCTGTATGCTTCTTTGACTTATTCAGAGACACAGCAGGGCTGTGAGTGGCATTTCTCTTCCTTGGCTAACTGCTGACTGGCTGGTCACGTACACTACTTCTTTTCTTAAAATTCCACCTAGAATGACATACGTTTGCGTCGAGGCCTAAAGCGCCAGTGATCCGGGCCAGCCCACATTGACATGGTCCGAGGACTGAAATAAGAATATTCTCCAGGTTTCATAGACAGAAGGGGGCACATGGTCCTGACGTCTCCATCCCCGAGGGAAATCATTTCTTCCCTGTAACACACGTGAAATCATATTTGTACATGTATATTACATATATTACAATGCTGCATTTACATATGAAGTATGTCCACAAATGAGCTGCATTTCTAAGAGTGAGTCCAATACAAATACTTCATTATTAATAATTCCTTTTACTTCTCAAGTACTTTTGCTTCTCTTAATTTTATAATAATATAATCATGTCTATACGAGTACTCTGGAAGTTTCAAAGTGCACCATAAAATGCTAGTCTACCTAATTAGAGAGACAAGATGACAAAAGTAAACAGAATTCTTTTCGTGTAAGAATCCACAGCTAGTAAAATGCCAGAGCTAGGAGCTGGACACAATTCCCTTAATCCCAGCCTCAGGGTCCTTCCACACACAGGCTTCTTGCCACACAAGATGACAAACCCCTCATTCTTCACCATCCTTCCGTAAATGAGGCCTCCAAAAGACACCGCTATAGTTCCTATTAAAAGTGAAAAGAATGTTTGTCTAATTATTTAGTTCCTCTAATGCTTTGGGGGCCGCCCTTATAATCTGTTAGGTCATCCAGCTTTATTCTTTGCCGTGTGTAGAGTGTCTTAAGTGGTCAGTGCAGCGTGGCAGTTTCGGTTGGGTTTTTCACTCTTTCTACATTTTTAGAAAATGGACACGGGGTCTCACTATGTTGGTCAGGTTGGTCTTGAACTCCTAGCTTCAAGCAGTCCTCCCGCCTCAGCCTCCCAAAGTGCTAGGATTACAGGTGTGTCAGGATTACACCATGCCCAGCCATTTTTCACTCTTTCCACAGGGTACAAGCTTTCTCCTAAAGGGCTCTGACATGTCAGAAAGGACGCTGGTGCTGCTGTATTGCCCTCTGAAGGTACGGTAACAAAGGAGTTTCAGAAGAGTGGCTCTGTATTTGTACTGAGCATACATATAATTCCCGTTTATATAAGCCATATGGAATAAGCTAAAAAGGCTTTTAAAAGGGTATTTTGTCTTTATATACAGAATTTTAAAAAACAAAAACAGAAGATTATATTTGTGTATTTATCGTCTAATTAAAACCTAATTAAAACACACAATAAAAAAATCACATTTCTAGTCTGCATGGCCTAGTGCTATAACAGAATCTGACACCTAGCACGTTATTAAGTAATAAATGCACTGTGCTGTAAACTCCAGAGGGAGAAGGAAGACAGTTTCAACAGCATCCTCACTTCATTCTGATGGATATCATTCCATGAGGAAGAGTGACTCCCATTCCTGATTCTGGTGACGCAGCTGGACAGAGGCGCTACAGGATTTTTGAACTGTAGTAATTCAGTAATTCTTTTTTTTTTGAAACGGAGTCTTCGCTCTGTCGCCCCAGGCTGGAGTGCAGTGGTGCGATCTCGGCTCACTGCAAGCTTCACCTCCCGGGTTCACACCATTCTCCTGCCTCAGCCTCCCGAGTAGCTGGGACTACAGGTGCCCGCCATTGTGCCCCGCCAATTTTTTGCATTTTTAGTAGAGACGGGGTTTCACCGTGTTACCCAGGATGGTCTCGATCTCCTGACCTCGTGATCCGCCCGTCTCGACCTCCCGAAGTGCTGGGATCACAGGCGTGAGCCATTGTGCCTGGCTGTAATTCAATAATTCAACATACAATGCTATGTCACAGGCATCCTACCAGTTCCAATTTCACCACTCAACAACGAAATGAATCCACCTATAGTCCAAAATAGTCTATCCATTTTTTTTTTTTTTTTTTTTTGAGAAGGAGTCTTGCTCTGCCACCCAGGCTGGAGTGCAGTGGCCGGATCTCAGCTCACTGCAAGCTCCGCCTCCCGGGTTTATGCCATTCTCCTGCCTCAGCCTCCCGAGTAGCTGGGACTACAGGCGCCCGCCTCGTCGCCCGGCTAGTTTTTTGTATTTTTAAGTAGAGACAGGGTTTCACCGTATTAGCCAGGATGGTCTCGATCTCCTGACCTCGTGATCCGCCCGTCTCGGCCTCCCAAAGTGCTGGGATTACAGGCTTGAGCCACCGCGCCCGGCCAGTCTATCCATTTTTCAAGGCTGCCCACTTCAAACATCTCTAGCCCCTCCAGGAAAACTCTTTATTTCTTCTGTCCCCTCCCCATAATATCACAGGGTCCCTCCTTCAGTTTAGCCGTGGTTCAATCCATTGTCCTAACACTGGCAAGATAAGGTCTCCTCCCAGCTAGCTCAGCACATCAGACAGCATGCAGCCGAATGTTTCATTCTCGCATGCATGGAGCAGACTGTGTTCTGGGCTCTGACCCCCGACCAGGGCTTTAACCACAGTGACTGCCTTATATCAGCATGCTCGTACTACAGAAGGGTTGGCCAGAGAACAGAGAACACTTGGCTCCAAGTGTTCTTGGGCTGCGGCGGCTGCTCCTGCTGCTGCACAGAGAGAGGGAGCTCACTCTTAGACACAAGCACTTTTGCAGACCAGTCCTTACCAATGCACGTGCACAAAGAGCTCCACCTTTTACGCTATGCCGTTGTCAGTGTGCTGCCATGCAAGGACCAATGACATGAGGCACCTACACAACACTGGTATTTATCACTCAGCATTGCCCCACCCCACCTTCATCCAGAAGCCCCCAAAGACCTTTCAGAAGAGTACAATGGTTTCCAGCCCTGGGTGCAGAACACAATCACCCGGGGATGGTATGTGATATCTGGTCCCCTCTACCCACTGAGGTGCTCAGGTGGTGTGGACTGGAGCCTGCCATCCAAAGTTCACTATATGTGGCCAGGACTGATCAAAGGTGCTGGGTGGCAACCAGCTCTACCCCATTAAACTCTCTGAGCCTATTTCCTCATCTGTAAAATGGGGATAATAGGACCTCATTATAGGGTTGCTGCAATAAAATAATTAATCTTAGATATTATGTAAATTTGTGAAATAATACACATAAGACACCTGGCACAGCATCTTGCACAAAGAAGGAAGAGCTCAATAAATATCAGATATTGTTATTATCACCTGGTCCCAACCTTGCATTTTCATGGATGAGAAAACAAAGACCGCAAAAGGTGGTAACATTGCCCCACGTCTCACGGCTAGTCACGGCAAGATCAGATCTACTCAGATCAAACACTCAGTGAACTCCCAGGGAAGGCCAGCGATGTGGCAAAGGGAGGGGATTTAAGGATGGGTAAAACCCCAGACTAGAAGTGCAGCCTCCCGCCCCTAATGTACTAGGTAGGATAGAGTCTAAGATTTTGTGCTATTTGGAATAGGGGACAGAAGTGGAGACATTTGCTCAAAATAACCAGCAGAAATCATCTTCCAGAAACCAAATGAAAGTCTTGGAAGCCCTTTGTTATTGTCAGTCCCTCAGATGTCACTTCACCGTTTTAGAAAGTGATAGCTTTTCTCTGACATTTGAAAATGACATTTTAAAAAGAGTTCATCCCATCAACCTATCATTTCTCCCTTCTTAGAAGACAGGATGGCCAGGCACAGTGGCTCACGCCTGTAATCCCAGGAATTTGGGAGGCCGAGGCAGGCGGATCACGAGGTCGGGAGATCGCGACCATCCTGGCTAACACGGTGAAACCCCATCTCTACTAAAAATACAAAAAATTAGCCGGGCTTGGTGGCGGGCGCCTGTAGTCCCAGCTACTCAGGAGGCTAAGGCAGGAGAATGGCGTGAACCCAGGAGATGGAGCTTGCAGTGAGTCGAGATTGTGCCACTGCACTCCAGCCTGGGCAACAAAGCAAGACTCCGTCTCAAAAAAAAAAAAAAAAAGACAGGATGAGAATGGGGCAAAATCGCAGCCATGTGAATACAACAATTCTGGATAGCAGGGTGCCACTGGGCCTGGATGGGCAGTGGCACCTTGAGGTGCCAGATGCTCAGCCCTCCAGATTCCTACTCAGATTTTGAAAGACGTTATCAGCCTAATCATTTTCCACAAGGGCAGACAAAAAATGAGCCTAGGAAAGACATCCAAGCAGGGCTCTTGAAGAGATTTCTGTCATAGTGGGAAATTATACTAAGCAACTTCTAAGGTTTTAGTCAAACAAGACCAGCTTGGCTGTCCCCATTCCCAGGCCTGCAAAGCTCTGTTACAGACACAGGAGTTAACAGAGGCACTGTTCACTCTAATCTCATGAAATCTCCTACCCCCAGGCCCATTCAAGACCTTTACATGACCGTGACACTAAAGGGTTGTGGGACCCTGCCTCCAAATCATATTTAGAATTAAAACAGCACTAATCTATTAAATACATAAAGGTTAACCAAGTTCTGATTATTTTTATGATGTTTACCAGGATAATAAAAAATTTAAATTACTAAACCAATTACCCTTTTCCTCCTCCAAATATGCTCAATTTTGTTGGTTGTTTTTGTTTTCGCTGCCTTGCTCGTCCCCAGTCTGCCCATCTGGTAACCCAACACTGCCTAACCCCTACTTGCTTACCTTTCTGACGGCAAATTGGTGGCTTAGAGTCACCGAGAGCCACGCTATCAGCAGCGTGGACAAAGGGAGCGTGCTCTCTGCTACCAAAGTGCACGTGGTGACGGCAGCCACACTGACACTATTACTAGATCCCAGCTGCTTTGCTCCAAACACTTCACATTGTTCCAATCCTTACAAACTCCTGCAATGTCAGTCGTATAACCAAAGTGGCTAAGTTGACATTCAAAGCTAGGTGTGACTCCTCTGAGTCAGAAAGGCTCCGCTGAGAAGCTCGGCTGTCGGGTATGACACAGCACCCAACCCAGCCAATCAGACATCAAATTCAGTCATCCCAGCAGGAAATCTGTTAAGAACTGATAGAGCCCAGGCATGGTGGCTCACACCTGTGATCCTGGCACTCAGGGAGGCCAAAGCAGGAGGACTGCAAGCCCAAGAGTTCAAGACCAGTCTGGGCAATGCAGTGAGATGCCAGTCTCTATTTTTGGGAAAAAAAAAAAAAAAAAGAAAGAAATTTTTTTTTTTTAATTAGAGAAAAAGAAAAAAGAACCAATGGAAAACTCCTATGGAAACACTTTCTGTGACTCTGGGAGCCTTACTGGCAGCTCTGAACCTGGCAGGGCTCCTTCCAGCTCCTGAACTCTTCATGATCCCCAACTGCAGTGTGGTCGGGTTCATCGTTGGCATCAAAGTCATCCCCCAGGGACCCATCAGGGACGTCTCCGCAGTCACTCTCAACTTCAGCGTTGATGACAAACACCTGGTCATTCTTCTTAAACTTGTCTACCAGGGCCGACACAGACTGGAGGGACAAAAGAGGGTTCTCTAAGTCTCATTCCTGTAACCACCCCAAATCACCACTGGAGGGACAGCCTTCTCACCCTTAAATTTCAGTTTCCAGCCTCCTCCATCCCCCGAGCCGCCCTTCCCCATCCCCTGCCTGCCCAGACCAGGATTCTCACGACAGCACAGTGAGGAGGAAGTTTATATTGTGCAGCACAGGATGAAGCTGCATTGTTGTCAGGTACATTTTGTGAAACATCAAACAGGATTCTGTATCCATTAACTACATGTTTGCAGAAAACAGTTTTCCTTGGAGACCATTTATTTTGGAAATTGTAGTAAGTAAGCTAAAGGGGGCCATGCTAAAAATACACAGAGGAAAGCTCTACACGTGACAATTTCTCAGGAAACTCTGTGCCACGGGACTCAACCCCAAAGAGCAGGAAATTCCTCAAGCTTGACAGCAGCCTCAGAGATTCGAGGCCACTGGGATAACTACATTCAACAGTAAATCTAATTATAAATGTTCACCCATTCATGTCAGGGCTGCCTTACACCCTAGGACAGCAGAAGAGAAGACATGAAGTTGATCCCGGAACTCATTTACCTCTAGAATAGTCCTGCTGGGGTTCACAACCCTACCTCTTCTCCCTCAGGGTTTTTGTCCCTACGGAAGTGCCAAAGGAAATATTTTCTGTACTCCTGGCTAAATAAAGATGGTGCCACAGTTTTGGTTCCCACTGGGCAGGATCAGTCTTGAGCCAACTAACTGAAACCACAAGCCACTAAAAGCTGACCACACCTCATTATGTGTTTCACTGTCCCACTGAGTAAACTGGAACCCGGCCAGGGAAGGGCAGATCTGGCGATCTTCCGCACACTGCTGCAAGGGCGCTGGAGAGGATAGCAAGATCACAAAGAGAGATTAGAAGTGGGTCAAGTGCATTCCTTACTCCCTTCAGAATGATACTGAGTGGCAAGAGAGACAAGAGGCACAGTTACCTCATTGTCCTCCAGCAAAGGCTCAAGTATCATCAGTGGCTGGCTGGCTGCCAATCTCTGTGTCCCTGCCTCTCCTGGGGGCCAGCAGATGCACAGGCCACAACCACACTGGAGTGAGGCTATGCACTGTCATCGCACAAATTAGTAAAACACTAGAGGAGAAACCTAAAGCACAGACATTTGATTCTGAAATGAATTCCGTGACCTATGCTATAGCTGGGAAATGAAATGCTTCGTCCTAAAAATACACTAAGTGCACAGGCAATCGTGTAATGGTACTTTATTTTTTGTCCCATACTAACTAGAGAAGACTTACTTCAGAGGATTAGAGCCCCAGTGAGAGCATAAACTTGGAAAATAGATTGTTAGCACAAAAGTTATACTAAATAAAATTGAGGCAAGAATAGAAATGACAAGAATGGGAGCTGAAACAACTGCATAGCCTGGAGGAGGAGTATCAATTTCATTCACCATGTACAAATGACCGCACTTGAGATGAAGCTCAGCGAGAGTACGAACACTGCAGTGGAAATCTGCAGAAGGCGGCAGCTCTTCTGGGAGACCAAGTGTAGCTACTGCGCTGCACACACCTGGCCTCCCCACATGCCGGTACCTCATTACAACATCCCGAGGAGAATCTCCAACTCAGGGGCGGAGGCATAAATGGGAGGGATGCTAAATCTCTGTCAAGCCAGTATAGGGGACTGAAAATAGGAGAGATCAGTTCTTAGACTGCTGCAGAGGAGTCTCAAAACAATTCACAATGCTCTCTTCTCCTCAGGGCCCCCTGGATGGGGAGCAAATAAAGACAAAGCCTCTCTGGCTAGGCAAAGGTCTCTCTAAGTCCCCTTCCCAAGTACAAACTCTTTCACTCCAGAAGGAATCCAGGGCTCCAAAATGTGACTTGGAGAGCTGACTGCAAACAGTGGGCACCTAAGCTACAGGGCACATCAAGACCAAGAGGCAATGGTTTACTGTTTTAGACTCCATGTCGCAGAGAAGACAAAAGTTAGTGGATTGCAAGGCACTCCCAAAAGAATACACAATTTGGCATTCCAGAGAAAATTTCTGGGTAATTTAAGCAACATAAGAGCATGATGGGCTTATTGTACCCCATGGTTATGTAAAAAATTCCCCAATGACTGAAATGTTCTGGTGAAAGGCATCACTTGTACTTACCTTTTAAATCTGTCATTTCTACCCAACCTAACTCTGGCAACTCGAGAGGTTCTCCCGTGGAGAGCGTCTGGACATCAGAGGGAAACAGCAGCTCACTTCTGTAGTCCTGGCAGTGGAGAGTGGACAGAAATACCCCTGCTGTGCTGCACTCATCAAACGAGGCTGCCGTCTTCTGAAACATGGGATCAATCTGAACACAGAGAGAGAAGAAACTGAAGATTTACGGCATGTAGCCAAGGGAAATATAAACTCTCATGCATTTGGCCCCGCTCATTAGCAGGTGTATACAATGGACTGAAATATCTACACTCATGGTCAAAAGTGTGTTTTTTTGTTTGTTTGTTTTTGAGACGGAGTTTGCTCTGCCGCCCAGGCTGGAGTGTAGTGGCATGATCTTGGCTCACTGTCAACCTCTGCCTCCCAGGCTCCAGCGATTCTTGGGCCTCAGCCTCCCAAGTAGCTGGGACTACAGGTATGCGCCACTACACCTGGCTAACTTTTGCATTTTTAGTAGAGACGGGGTTTCACCAAGTTGGCCAGGCTGGTCTCGAACTCCTGACCTCAAGTGATCCACCCACCTTGGCCTCCCAAAGTACTGGGACTGCAGGTGTGAGCCACCACACCCGACAAAAGTGGCTTCTCTAATTGATCAGATAAAATCCCGGTTCAAAAGAAAGGCTGGTTATAGCCAGGGGATAAACATATACTGCTCCAGAAGACAGTACATGGTGGCAAGTGTACACTGTACCAACTGGCGTTTTTATAATACACCTGGACGTGTATCCTTGCTGCTGGTCTCCTTTTATAAGTCACTAACAAATTCCATTGGCTTAAAAAGCCTGTGTGATAGAGCTAGTCACAGGGCTCTATTGTTCTCTGAACAGAATTATCTTCTAAAGTTTGGAAGAACATACCCAAGATATCCAGGCAAAGGACAGACAGAGTCAGTAGGGCTAGCTGGCTGGGTAAAACCTGAGAGAGGTTTTAAGAAGGTCCCTAAGACTGGGTCAGGAGCAGGATTGGCATGGTCATATGACACCAAGCCCAAAGGCAGAATAAGGCACTGGGCATAAGAATATGGACAGGGCAAGTCACACACATGTGTAGCAAGAGGCTAGAAGCCCCCTGGGACTCTGCAGGTGACCCTGAGACAAGAGATATGGCGGGGGATTGGGTTCACGGGTCTCCCTGATGCCTCAGAACATGGCTGCTATAGAGCGAGGGGCTTGGATAGGACAACGCAGATGTGGCCCCCTTAGCTCAGAGTCCAAGCTCATCGGAACTGAGGTTCAGCTCCTGCCGTACCATAAGCCCATCTCACTATTCTTCATCCCAGAGCAGCACATTCGTCATAGCCACGTTCTCCCGTCCCCTTAGCCCTCAGGCAGTCACACGTCCAGGTCGGTTACCTCCCAGTGCATCTTTCCATCCCCAGAGCCAGCAATATGACCCTTATCTCTGGCCTGTCCCAATTCCCATCCTAAAAATACCAGTCCTGTTACTCCTATTCCCTTCTCAAATGCTATCCAGAGTAACGGTTTCCCATCTGGAGGCTTGCATCCCTAGAAGTCTTGGGTAGGTGGTTAATGGAACAATACTCAGCACTTCAGAGCCAACATGGAAACTGTACATTGACCCACATTAAAGCCGAAAACACTATGATAATGTTCCTCACTTGTGTCTAGAATTATATCATGTGTGAGAAGAGAGGGATTTAAATCCCTAAACAATTCAATGGGACAGTAGATGAAACCTTCTGAAACAAGGGTCTGCAGTAAGGAAGGACCACAATAAAAGGCCTTGGAATAGACCGAATGATAAAGTTCACGATCTCTTTAGGTGATTTCTAAAAGCAAATCCTTGGCTCTAGCCAAACTCGTATACTCTCCAGCTTCCTAATCAGAACCTTCCTGTGCTGTGGCTTTTGCTTACACCTCTACTTAAAACCACCTCCCTGGCAATGTCTACCTGACAGACACCTAGCCTTCCTTCAAGGCCCAGTTCAAGTCTTGCCTCTTCCATAAACTCAGCCCTACCAACTCTGGTTTCCTATAGTATATGCCTTGACCTTCCTTGCATTCATCTACCTGTACTATCCCGGTATGAAGAACTGAAGCATAATGATGTTTGAATCCTCTATGACGGCAAGTGTTCTGCACATACTGAAGAGCTGTGTCCAAAAGAGACCAGCTCATATATAAAAAAGTGTTCTCAACTGGTCTAGACACACTCACACATTTGCTTTCTGACCTCCAAGAAAATGAGAGTTTACACCTGTAATCCCAGCACTTTGGGAGGCCGAAGCAAGCAGATCACTTGAGGTCAGGAGTTCGAGACCAGCATGGCCAACATGGCAAAACCTTGTCTCTACTAAAAATTAAAAAATTAGCCGGGGGTGGTGGTGCATGCCTGCAATCCAGCTATTTGGGTGGCTGAAGCAGGAGAATCGCTTGAACCCAGGAAATGGAGGTTGCAGTGAGCCAAGAATGAACCACTGCCCTCCAGCCTGGGCAACAGAGTGAGACTCTGTCTTAAAAAAACAGAAAAGAAAATGAGAGTTTAATAAACAGTTGAAGCTTTAAATTCTGCTTGTGACAATCCATCCCTTTTTCTATCTTCCATACTCTTGGCGATTACAAGTTTACTGCAGCTTACAGAGCAAAAAAAGCTTTCCAGGATTGGAGTATTTGGCATTTCTTCATGACAGTATTCATTTCATTTGGCATAAACATACCACAGCCTGTCACTGTCAGGCTTAGAGGAAGCAGCCCTGCTTGCTGCTCTCTCCTTTTCTCTTTATAATCATGGGAAAGGCTAATGCAGGCCTGGGAAACAGTCCGTTTTCCTCAGGCCCTCAGAATTGAGACTACCTGGTAAGAAAGAAGATGACTACAAAACAATTTCCAAACATCCTATACTTAATAATCCCTGATTGATTTGAATATTTCACTATAGAACCAAAAGTAAGAATGACAGTAAAGGCCAGGAGCGGTGGCTCACGTCGGTGGCTCACGTCTGTAATCCCAGCACTTTGGGTACCCCAGGTGGGCAGATCACTTGAGATCAGGAGTTCAAGACTAGCCTGGTCAACATGGTGAAACCCCATCTCTACTAATAATACAAAAAAAAGTAGTTGGGTGTGGTGGTGCGTGCCTGTAGTCCCAGCTACATGGGAGGTTGAGGCACAAGAATCGTTTGAACTGGGGAGGCAGAAGTTGCAGTGAGCCAAGATCGTGCCACTGTACTCCAGCCTGGGCCACAAAGCAAGACTCCCATCTCAAAAAAAAAAAGACTGACAGTAAGATAAATTCCAGATTATCTAGGAAGGGGAAAAAACAAGAAGAACTGGGGGAGGGAAGGGAAGGTAGAAGGGCTTTCTGGATCCTATGACTAATAAGTAATACCGCTTCCGGTGTGTGTAGCATATAACCATGTTTAAATCCTATGACTAATAAGTAATACCGCTTCCGGTGTGTGTAGCATATAACCATGTTTAAAGACCTTGACATAGGCTGGGTGTGGTGGCTCACGCCTGTAATCCCAGCACTTTGGGAGGCCAAGGCAGGCGGGATCACGAGGTCAGGAGATCAAGACCATCCTGGCTAACACAGTAAAACCCCGTCTCTACTAAAAATACAAAAAATTAGTCAGATGTGGTGGCAGGCGCCTGTAGTCCCAGCTACTCGGGAGGCTGAGGCAGGAGAATGGCATGAACCCAGGAGGTGGAGCTTACAGTGAGCTGAGATCGCGCCACTGCACTCCACCCTGGGTGACAGGGCAAGACTCTGTCTCAAAAAAAAAATTTAAAAAAAAAAGACCTTAACATAAACAGATTCACTAATATGAAACCCAGATGTGGGTTGGCCAGCATTCCCTGTTTTTACAGTATATGACAGTGAGATTCGTATCTCTTCCCAGGTCACACAGCTAAGGATGGAGGAACCTGGATCTGAGCTTTACATCATCTGCCTGCACATCTGGCATCACCCATGGTTAATGCTGACACACACTTAAGGAAAAAATACAATTCCCTCTCCCCACAAGAGCCAGTCACTCTCGCCTCTCCCCTCCCTTTTAGGCCTCATTCTCAGTGACTCTCCTTCCTCTGGCCCCTCCCTGCCCGTGCACAGTAATGCCCCGCTCACCTCACCACTCACAGTGGGCATGGCAAGGCCCCATTTCCCTAGCCCCTGCACACTCAGTCTTACCACTGTCGTCGCTATAAGAACACTGGCATTCATCTCACTGTTGCCCTTTATCTGGCTTATTAATTAATTACACAGAAAGACCCAAGACACCCACAGTTCTGCATTTCTTGGACTCTAAGATCTATCCCCACCACGGCCCCCATCTCCCACTCCTCCTCAAAAACTGGTATTTCCTCAGGGCCCTCTAGATTCAGTCATTAGCAAAATTCTATCGCCCACTTAGTTCCTGAGGATTCTCTCCACCCACTTGTTCTCATTTATGTGTTCTCAATCGGGTTCTCATTTCCCTCTCGAGGGGTGAAAACTGTTTCCTGGAGGCAAGGTGGAAAACAATCTTAGATATTACAGTAATGTTTGCCTATTCAAACCCTACCCTATCCGACACAACCTGATTCCTTCATATTTCATTTCAAGGGGAAGGAGTAGGCACAAAATGTCTAAAAGGGTCTGAAGGGGCAAAAGTGATAAAAAACAGGCTGAGGGGCACTGCTCCAATTGAGACATGGTGCCAGCCTGAGGATATGCTTTCCCTGCAGACCTCTGCAGTGGCTGCTTTCTCTTCACAGCCCTCAAACCAGTGGCCTACAGGTGGGTTAGGTGATTGCAGCATCCAACTCTCCCCCTCCCAATTTCTGATGCCCCGAGCTCTGAGTATCACATCCGCCTTCGCCACTGTCTGCCCATCTGTGTTGCAGTCATCTTCCGACTCCCCCAGGTCACAACCTGCCCTTCTTCTCGGAAGATCTTAGTATTAGTTCATGGCTCATTACCAGTCTCCAAATTTACTCCTGGTGTAGTTCTTACTGATTTCAATATTCATATTTTTTTTTTTTTTTGAGATGGAGTCTCGCTCTGTCACCCAGGCTGGAGTGCAGTGGCCGGATCTCTGCTCACTGCAAGCTCCGCCTCCCGGGTTTACGCCATTCTCCTGCCTCAGCCTCCCGAGTAGCTGGGACTACAGGCGCCCGCCACCTCGCCCGGCTCGTTTTTTGTATTTTTTAGTAGAGACGGGGTTTCACCGTGTTAGCCAGGATGGTCTCGATCTCCTGACCTCGTGATCCGCCCGTCTCGGCCTCCCAAAGTGCTGGGATTACAGGCTTGAGCCACCGCGCCCGGCCTTCAATATTCATATGTTGATCCATCTAGTACACTGCCTCTTGGTTGATATCCTCTCCTTCAATGGTCGCCTTCATCCTAAGCAACCCAGGACTCCAAGACAGCCTAGTAAGACCCCCACCCCGCCTCCGCCATTTGTTCCCTCGCCTGTTCTGAGTTGAGTCATTAACCATTACTGCAATCTCTCCATATGTTCAATTCTAAGGGTCCCTCTTTGACAATGACCTCCTACATTTCCAGCTCACCCCTTCTTGTCCCCAACACCAAGAAGTCTTTCACCCCACCAGGCCTACACTCTACTGATTATATTACTTTCCACTGCCCCTCATTCCCCTCTCTTCCCAGGTAGCATTCCCTACACAGTGGATGCGACCATGCCTTTACACACGCTCTCACCGCCAATGCCCCTTTCCAGCTGTGCCCGTTCACCCAGCTCAACAGGGTCCCGTATGAAACCCAACTTTCTGCCTACTCCATGACTGTACCCACACAGGTATTCACGGCTGGAGAAACAAAATCATGCTGACGGACCTCACTTTAAATCCATCTGCCACCACCCTCAGGTAGACCCTAAGTTGTCTGACAGTCACACTGTATCTCCTTAGTCCATTCACTCACTCACCTCCTAGAGGACTCTCTCCTACCCTTTCCCTCACACCCCCAGTGCCTTCCTCCCCCATCCTCACTGTAAGCTGATGACCTGGCTTCCTGTTTTAAGACAGTATCCAGAAGGATCCGCCATGAGTGCACCCAAACAACACCCCTGTCAGTCAAGCCCAACCTGTGCTGTCCATTCCCTTCCCTCTCACCTGAGCAAGGACATCACCCTGGCAATTCTCCTTTCTGCTGCATCATCAATAATCCCTTCTCCACTAGACTGCTGCCATCAACAGAACATGCTGTCATTTCTTCCATTTAAAAACAAAATCAAAACTCTTGGCCTGGCCGGGCGCGGTGGCTCAAGCCTGTCATCCCAGCACTTTGGGAGGCCGAGACGGGTGGATCACGAGGTCAGGAGATCGAGACCATCCTGGCTAACACGGTGAAACTCTGTCTCTACTAAAAAAAAAAAAAAAAATACAAAAAAACTAGCCGGGCGAGGTGGCGGGCGCCTATAGTCCCAGTTACTCGGGAGGCTGAGGCAGGAGAATGGCGTAAACCCGGGAGGCGGAGCTTGCCGTGAGCTGAGAACCAGCCACTGCACTCCAGCCTGGGCGACAGAGCGAGACTCCGTCTCAAAAAAAAAAAAAAAACTCTTGGCCTTACCTTTCCCTCCATTTGCTATCCCAGTACTCTGCTCCAAATTATAGCAAAACTCTTCAAAACAACTGCCTATATTCAAGTGTTTTCAGTCCTTTCCTCCCATTTATCATAAAAAATTTAAAATCCATAAGAACGTTGAAACAGTCATGTAAATCTCTGTAAAACTTCGACTCAGATTCCCCCATGGGTGGCATTTTGTGTATGTTTTCACTTTCTATACATAATATCTCTCTCTCTCCCCCCACCCCAGAGTTTTTTGACAGTAATCCTCACGACACTTCACCATGTGGCAGTTACTAAGCTATTGCCTCTCAGCTCTAAGCCTACCCTCTCTCCTCGGCTGTGATGCGGAAACTGGGACATTCAGCTTTGCCAGCTGCTGCCTGTTAGCCTCTACCAAGAAGGGGCACTAGAGGGAGACTGCAGGCTCCGAGGGGAAGAAGGCACTTGCTCCTCTCTGTAGGTTGCATGTTAGGAGAGCATCACCCAGCAGTGTTCCAGCCCGGCTGCAGCAGGGCTCACCTGTAGCAGCAGCTGAACCCCATATGCAGATTTTCACTCACAGAACCAGCCTTATTAAGACACCAGCACCAGCCAGCATGCCCCCGCTCCAGGGTCTGGGTCCTGGACACACAATCCCCTCCCCCAAACTCAGGGACACTAGCACTGGCCAAGCCCTTCCCTGGAGGTCTGAGCTTGAGGTCCAGAGGGCCCCCCTCCAAGCTCATTAGTGGCCTCAGGTTGCCACATTTGGCATGGTTGACCATTCCCCACTCCCTGAAATATCTTCCCATTTGAATACCACGCTCTTCTGGTATTCCTCCTACCTACTGGATGTTTCTTCAGCTCTCTGAACTCCTAACACTGGGGAAAAGGAACTCCCAGTCTTTCTCCCACATACACTCATGTCCTTGGTGACCAATTCCAGTTTTGTGACCTTACTTGCCATTTATGAATGTTGTGGAGGTAAGAGACAGAAGTAATCTAGTCTATTGCTAGTGGGAGAGTAAATCAGTACCTTTTTTTGAGGGCAACTTAAAATCCATGTCTCAGAATTTTCTTATATTCTCCCATGCGAGTGCAAAGATAATACGTATTAGAATACTCACTGAGCCAGGCACGGTGGCTCAAGCCTGTAATCCCAGCACTTTGGGAGGCCGAGACGGGCGGATCACGAGGTCAGGAGATCGAGACCATCCTGGCTAACACGGTGAAACCCCGTCTCTACTAAAAATACAAAAACTAGCCGGGCGAGGTGGCGGGCGCCTGTAGTCCCAGCTACTCGGGAGGCTGAGGCAGGAGAATGGCGTAAACCCGGGAGGTGGAGCTTGCAGTGAGCTGAGATCTGGCCACTGCACTCCAGTCCGGGCGACAGAGCGAGACTCCGCCTCAAAAAAAAAAAAAAAGAATACTCACTGAAACAATGTTTTTAATTGCAAAATTAAAAAATAAAATTGTAGTAACACCTGTTTGCTTTAAATTAACTGTGCTAATTATAAATGAGGCCTCCAGTACCATCTGTTTAAGCAGATTCCTTAGGATTTGCTAGATAGATGATTTAAAGCTAGGATTCTGGAGTTAGACCACTTAGCTTCAACTCCTAGCTCACTCACTAGAGGTGCCGTTTTGGGCAAGTCATTGTGCCTCAGTTACCCCTTCCTAAAATGACACAAGAATGTTGTGCGGATGAGTTAACACAGGTTACAGGTTTAAGGAAGCATATGGTGCTCACCATGTGCATATTAAATGTTACCTAACGTAACCACTGCTACATTTACTAGGAAATAAAATTAATTTTTTATCAATTAGATTTCTCAGCAATTTGCAGTCTCTTCTTAATCATTCTGAAACACTGAGGGACTCACTTTTAGTCTTTACTGTCAAGTTAAAGGATGATAATGCAGAGATATCAGTTGAATGTTTTACTCCCTTGAGGCTTAAATGGGCACATACCAGCAAGGCAGCCTTAGCCCTGCCAAGTCTCGGCCCCTAAGGTTCTGAATTAGTCAGAAACCACACTGCACACACAGTTCCTCACCTCACACTTCCGATCTGCTTCGGAGACATTGAGGTTGTTTACATTCTGCTCGATGGTTCTGTGTAACAGCTTCTTCTTTGGCTTTGGAGCCTTTTTGGTTGTTCCCATTTCAGTCGCACTTCCGTCTAAAAGGAGAAATACAACTGTGTACTGCAAGGGCTGCTTTGAAGCATGTGATGAACTTACTAACTCAAGTTCTTCAAAACCTGAAAGAATGGTTGTAATTTAAACATGTGAGGCCGGGTGTGGTGGCCCATGCCTGTAATCCTAGCACTTTGGGAGGCTCAGGCAGACAGATCGCTTGAGCTCAGGAGTTCGAGACCAGCCTGGCCAACATAATGAAACCCCATCTCTACAAAACAGTACAAAAATTAGCCGGGCATGGAGATGCCGACCTGGAGTCCCAGCTACTTGGGGTGCTGAGGCAGGAGGATCGCTTGAACTCGGGAGCCAGAGGCTTCCATGAGCCAAGATCGCACCACTGCATGCCAGCCTGGGTGACAAAGTGAGCCTCGTCTCAAAAAAAAAAAAAAAAATTAAATTAAAAAAACAAAACAAAACAAAAGAAACCCAACCAAACAAAAAAACATGCAGTTCTCTCAAAACATCAGGCATATTTAATCTGCAACTTAAGGAGAAACCAAACTATTAGATTTGGCTTCTCATGCAAGTCCATTTCCAAAGACTCCCAGATGAGAAGTTCCTCACTTGGTGATGTTTACTCGACCTGGCATAAATAAAATATAAACGCTTTGATAAGGCCCTTCTCTTTTTCAAGGAAACATAACTTCAGTGTTTGAGTATCTTCTCATGTAAGACCATATATGGTTCTAAAAATGTCCTGTTTTCAATAAAATGAGATCACTGATTTCTTGTGACCTTCTTCTAGTATATTACTCAAATAACTACCTGGTATGCCCTAAAAAAAAGCCACTTAAATCCAGATCCCTAGCCACCTACCTGCAACATGGCCTTCCACTTCTTCCAAAGATGGTGCATCTTTGCCCAGCCCCCCAAGGACTCTGTACACATCGGCATGGACGGCATCCACGCGTACGGCATAGATCTTAGTGCTGGCATCCAGAGTACCTGCAGCCACCTAGTCAATCAGAGCTGCACTCACAAAGATGCACAAAAAAGAACTTCTCAACAGGTAAAACACAGCAAGCTTCACAAAATATTTACTTGCCCAAGGAAACAATGACAAAGACCCCCTCTATGACTGACAGGGAGTAAACAGAACATATATTCTGTCTGTATTTCATCAGTTTAGGAAAAGAAAGTAAATTAACTAACATAACATCTAAATGAGAAGTCTCTCGTATATTTGCAGAATTCAACTGTGTTATGCCCAATAGTAGAAATTATCATTTAATTCAGATGCGAGAGAAAGTGCACATCCTTCTTACTTTAAAGTTGGTTGGTTCGGTGTCTTTCTGTTTAAGAATCTCTGACATAAAATCAATCAAGTGCAAACCAAAAGCATTCTTGGTAGTGATTTTCTGAAAACAGAAAATTGCAGAAAGGACTGTTATTTATAGCCTAGGCTCATGTAAATAATGCTGCTTTGAACAGAGGAAGCTAAGTCTTTATATAGGAATACCCACATATTGTCACTGATCTCTTTTCCCAAAAACACTTGTCAAGAGCCAAATCCTCACAGGCATGTCCTCATGTTCAAGGCTAGGGAATGATGGCACGAAATTCCTGAATGCTCAGTGTGTGCAGGCCCTGCTCTAAGCACTGCACACAAAGGGACTCACCCTCCAAACAACTTCATGAGGCAGGCACTACCCTCATTCTCCAGAGGACACGGAAGCAAAATGGTTGGGAGGCTCCCACGCAGCTTAGAGCATGTAGCCTCCAACTCAGGCTAGCTCCAGAACTCTACTGTTCACTCAAGCGCCATGCTGCCTTTCTAGATACACAGCAGATAGCAGGCAGCCTCTCAGGAGGTGCACCACGGGTCTAGAGGAAACAGTAAAACCACCAGCACTTCTGGTGGAAACTACCAGCACTAAGGTGACTCACTGGAGAATCATCATCGATTGTGCATTCTCTACAGAAACAAGATAGCTGGAATGCCCCATGATCAAGGGATCACATCTTCAGTAATAAACCAGCAGATACTCACATTTTCAGTGGACAGTTTGATACAGGTGGAGTAATGTTCTGTAATCTGCGTGTTTGTAAACTTAGGCATAGTAGCTGAAACATCAATAATCCTAAATGGAAAACAAAAACAAACAACTCTGGCAAGAATCCACGATAGTTTAAACTTTCAAAACCTAGACCCATGAAGTTTTGTGGAGATGCCTGGACCTATGCAGCCCACATCAAGGCGGCTGCCTCAAGGAGAGCCAGCCCACAAGCCCCTCACCTGCTGGAGGGGGAGGCCAACAAGCGAGGCGAGTCAGTGCTGAACTGCAGATCAAAGACCCTCGACCGCCTCCGCTGCAGCCGCTCCTTCTCATCGTCATTCTGAGGAAAGTCTTCGAGGACTGGGGTGCCAGGAATATTGAGAGGCGCCTTCCTGGGCAGGGGCATCGGGAACACCCGCTCTGAAGGGGAGGAGGCACTGTGGGGGTGTCCTCGGGTCTCTGAAGAAGAGTTATTCATTGTGGCTGGCAGTGCTGGAACAAAATTCTTGCTCAAGAAACCTTCAAGAGAAATTTCCTATATCCAAAGAAGACTTGAGCCCGTCACAGGGCTGGAGGTTCAGCACACACTCTCCACGAAGATCTTCTCCAACTCTAATACTTAATGGCTAGAACCTCTAGAGTTTGGGTTTCTTGGAGATGCGGGGGGAGGCCATAGGTTTCTGATGCTTCTTTGCTAATCTGGGACAAATAATCCGCTCTGCAGCTGTTGTGAATGCAAGTACTGCACGGATATAAAGATGGATGATAAGCTCACAAACTGGACAACAGACACATATAACCCATCATCAGGTACGCGAGAGACAGATGCTGAGATAAGGGTGAGGTAAGGGCTACAGGGTCAGACAGGCTGGGCTCGGATCCCAGCTCCTCCACAGCTTGGCAAGCAGAGAAAAAAACAACATAAACATGTAAAACAAATCGAAAGTTCCAAAGAATCATCCAGTTACTTGCTAACTACAAAGGGAAAAATGTCTTTTACAACAAAAACTCTACCAGTTGGCCGGGCGCGGTGGCTCAAGCCTGTAATCCCAGCACTTTGGGAGGCCGAGACGGGCAGATCACGAGGTCAGGAGATCGAGACCATCCTGGCTAACACAGTGAAACCCCGTCTCTACTAAAAAATACAAAAAACTAGCCGGGCGTGGTGGCGGGCGCCTGTAGTCCCAGCTACTCGGGAGGCTGAGGCAGGAGAATGGCGTAAACCCGGGAGGCGGAGCTTGCAGTGAGCTGAGGTCCGGCCACTGCACTCCAGCCTGGGCGACACAGCGAGACTCCGTCTCAAAAAAAAAAAAAAAAAAAAACTACCAGTTGCCACATTAACCAGTCAAATGTAGTCTCACTAAAAATCAATCCGAAAGTTACTCATCTCTTCACGTGACACAATGTGAAATTCACAGCATCACCCAGGAAATATTTCCACCAAACACGTTTAACCTAAATTTAACCAACGAACTTTAGATCTTTAACTTCTGGTTTATGAGAAATACAAGGGGTCGAGGAACAAGTTAAATGATATCACAAGGAAACACTCAGACAAATCTAGAATGCAGGACAGTTTTCAAGAAAACTGGCTTAGTCTCTTAATTTAAAAGATAACAACCAAAAAAAAAGTCTGGACATGGTAGCTCATGCCTGTAATCCTAGCCCTTTGGGTGGCGGAGGTGGAAGGATCCCTTGAGGTCAGGAGTTAAGAAACGGCCTGGGCTACTGGGCGCGGTGGCTGACGCCTGTAATCCCAGCAGTTTGGGAGGCCGAGGCAGGCAGATCACCTGAGGTCAGGAGTTAGAGACCAGCTGGCCGATATGGTGAAACCCCGTCTCTACTAAAAATACAAAACTTAGCTGGGCATGGGGGTGAGCGTCTGTAATCCCAGCTACTCAGGAGGCTGAGGTGAGGTAATCGCTTGAACTCAAGGGAGGCGGAGGTTGCACTGAGCCAAGACTGTGCCATTGCACTCCAACCTGGGCAACAAGAACAAAACTCTGCCTCAAAACAAAAAAAAACAACAAAAAAAAACAGATGCTTATTAGTATTAGTCATTCAACTGGGTTAGACAGGTGGATATCTAATCCCAGAGTTTAGGGAAAGTTCCAGGTGAGATACACACACTGGGAAGTCATCAGCATGTAGAGGGTATTCAGAGCCATAACACTAGATGAGATCACTAAATAACTGAGTAGAGAGAACACTTTAAAGGTTTGAAGAGCAAGAAAGCACTTTGGGAGGCTGAGGCAGGTGGATCACATGAGGTCAGGGGTTCGAGACCAGCCCGGCCAACATGGTGAAACCCCGTCTCTACTAAAAATACAAAAATTAGCTGAGTGTGGTGGTGGGCCCCTGTAATCTCAGCTACTCAGGAGGCTGAGGCAGGAAAATCGCTTGAACCCGGGAGGCGGTGGCTGTAGTGAGCCCAGATCGCACAACTACACTCTAGCCTGGGCCACAGTGAGACTCTGTCACAAAAAATAAAAAGAGAGCAGGGAAGAAGGAGAAACCAGCAAAAGAGCTGGAAAATGCGCAACTAGTGAGGTGGGGAGAAAATCAGGAGAATGTGGCATTCTAAAAGCCAGGTGAAGAAAGTGTTTTTAGGGGAGAAGGATGTGATAAACTATGTAGACGAGGACTGAGAACCGATCATTGGATTTAGATCCTAGGGTTACTCTGGTGATCTTGATTAAAAACACTTTTCTTTTCTTTTTTTTTTTTTTTTTTTTTTTTTGAGACGGAGTCTCGCTCTGTCGCCCAGGCTGGAGTGCAGTGGCCGGATCTCAGCTCACTGCAAGCTCCGCCTCCTGGGTTCACGCCATTCTCCTGCCTCAGCCTCCCAAGCAGCTGGGACTACAGGCGCCCGCCACCTCGCCCGGCTAGTTTTTTGTATTTTTTAGTAGAGACGGGGTTTCACCATGTTAGCCAGGATGGTCTCGATCTCCTGACCTCGTGATCCGCCCGTCTCGGCCTCCCAAAGTGCTGGGATTACAGGCTTGAGCCACCGCGCCCGGCCAAAAACGGTTTTCTTAGAGTAGTAAGGGAGAAAGCTGAACTGGAGTGGTTCAAGAGAAGATGGGAGAAGAGAAACTGGAGACAGCAAACAGTGACAAGGTGTTCAAGGACTTCTTCTTCTTTTTTTCCCCCCCCGAGACAGAGTCTTGCTTCGTCACCCAGGCTGGAGTGCATTGGCGGGATCTCAGCTCACTGTAACCTCCACCTCCAGGGTTCAAGAGATTCTCTTGCCTCAGCCTCCTGAGTAGCTGGGACTACAGGTACATGCCACCATGCCTGGCTAATTTTTTGTATTTTTAATAAAGATGGAGTTTCACCATGTTAGCCAGGCTGGTCTCGAACTCCTGACCCCGTGATCTGCCTGTCTTGGCTTCCCAGAGTGCTGGTATTACAGGCATGAGCCACCGCACCCAGCCCAAGGACTTCTACTATAAAAGGGAGGAGAGAGATGAGAGGGTGAGAGTTGAAAGGGAAGGGAGGAATTTTTAAGACAGAAAAAAACAAAACAAAACAAACCTCAGCATGGTAGAAACAATGAAGCAAAGTGATTGTATTTGTTTTCTACGGCTGCTGTCACAAATGACCACAAGCCTAGCAGTTTAAACAACACACATGTATATGTGTTCTCTTGCAGTTGTGGAGAGTTACATTCATTCTGGAGGCTTTGAGGGGAGGATCTGTTCCCTGCCTTTTGCAGCTTCACAGCTGCCTACATTCCTGGGCTCACTGTCCACCCCATCACTCTAACCTCGTGTTCTGTCATCACATCTGCTCTCACTCTGACCCGACTACCTTCCTCTTATAAGGACTACTGTGATTACACGGGGCCCACTCAGATGATCCACGGTAATCTCCCCTTCTCAAGAGCCTTAAATCACATGTGCAAAGTCCCTTTTACCACGTAAGATAACATATTCACAGATTCTGGACACCTTCAGGGGAAGTGTTATTCAGCCTATCACAGTGACCATCCAAAATAAAAGGTAAAATTTGCTGAACAATATACTCAAGTAGGTAAAGGGGTTGCCTTTGTAGAGAGCACCGAGAGCCCATCCTCAGCACCAGGAGGAAAGACAGAGGCACAGGCACAGATGCAGGTAGGGAGCAGGTGCAATGGCAGACTTGGGGATGTTCCCTTTTGTTTGCTTTTTTTTTTCCCAGTAAAATAGGAAGTAAAAAACAAGGCTGGGTGCAGTGGCTCACGCCTGTAATCCTAGCACTTTGGAGGCCAAGGTGAGACGATCACTTGAGGTCAGGAGCTCGAAACCAGCCTGGCCAACATGGCAAAACCCCATCTCCACTAAAAATACAAAAATTAGCCAGGTGTGGTGGCGCATGTCTGTAGTCCCACCTACTCGGGAGGCTGAGGCAGGAGAATTGCTTGAGCCTGGGGGGCAAAGGTTGCAGTAAGCCAAGATCCAGCCACTCCACTCCAGCCTGGGAGACAGAGCAAGGCTCTGTCTCAAAAAACAAAAAAAAAAGATCGTTGGAGTCAGAGAACGAGAGAGTGAATTAGAAAGATATAGGTGTATTGAGAAGTGGGGTACTTTGCCAGGCATCTGTGGTTCCAGCTACTCAGGAGGCTGACTTTGCTTGCGCTCAGTGAGGCTGCAGTGAGCTAGAACAGCACCTGTGAATAGCCATGCACTCCAGCCTGGGCAACACAGCAAGATCCTGCCTCTAAAAAATAATAGGCCGGGCAAGGTGGCTCACGCCTGTAATCCCAGCACTTTGGGAGGCTGAGGCAGGCAGATCACGAGGTCAGGAGATCGAGACCATCCTGGCTAACACAGTGCAATCCCGTCTCTACTAAAAATACAAAAAATTAGTCAGGCGTGGTGGCGGGAGCCTGTTGTCCCAGCTACTCGGGTGGCGAGGCAGGAGAATAGTGTGCACCTGGGAGGCGAAGCTTGCAGTGAACCAAGATTGTGCCACTGCACTCCAGCCTGGGAGACATAGCAAGACTCCATACCAAAAAAAAAAAAATTATAATTTTTAAAAAGTGGAATACTTAAAATTAAGATGAGAGAGTAGTGCACCTATCGGTAATGACAAGGTCTACGGTATGGCTATGGTAGTGAGTGAGTGGTTATGGCCTACTTTACTATGGTAGAGTAAGAAACAAGATCACAGAGAGATGAACAGACTGAGAGACCTTAGGGAAAGTTTCCAGGTGTAAGAACCAGAAGGCCTGGCTTCAAATCCTGCTCTGTTGTTTACTAGCTAGTGAAATTTACACAAGTAAATGCTCTAAGAATTTGTTTCATCCCCCAAATGGAAATAAGAATTTAGACCACGACTGGTTCAGAATTGATGATACAAAGGAAAAAATAATGTACAACATATTTAATAGGAATATATTAAAAATAGTGATACACAATAAACACGAAATGGTTGCCCATGGGAAGGAAGAAGGCGTGGTGAATAGGGATAAAAGGGAATAAATAAAATATAAGAACCTCATATGTACTCTAATGGCTTCCCATAAGCTGAACAGTATGATTAACATAACTCTCACCTGGGGTCAAAACAAACAAAGTAAAAACAAGGGAGGAGGTAAGAGACATTTTTAGAAACAGAATCAAGAGGACTTGTGAGGACAGTATTTGGACATGAGCACAGTAGGCTACAGGCTAAGGAAGGAAGCTGGACCCTGGGAGAGGATACCTTAACAGAAATAGGAAGCACTGAAGGAGAACCTTGTCTAAGAGAGAAACTAAACTTGGAATTCGAGGCATGCTTTAATTCTCCAAATCATCTTCCCGTGGTTTCTCTTCTTGCCTTTGACATGCATCCATTCAACCGATGGTTACTGAGCTCAGACACTTCCTATGTTTACTTCCTCATTTCCCACTCATTTTTCAACCCACTCTGGTCTAGTTTCTATTCCATCTTCCTAAGAACTATCTGTTCGTGATCTTCTACAACTTCCATGTTGCCAAACCCTACGGTCATTTTCTGGCCTTTCTCTTGGAATTCAGCAGTATTTGAAACAGCTGACAGTTCCTTCCTTGTTGAAACACTCTGGCTTCTTCCTATACCACTGTCTTTTGAGTTTTTCCAGCTCATCCTTCTCTATCCAGCTGCTAAATGTTGATCCTAGATGTGCATGGCCTTCCTAGTGTTCTCACCTGTTCCCATGGTTTTACGGTCTATATGATAATGGTATCCAAATTGATTTCTCAGTCCATGGGCCACTTGCCTGCGTGGTCCATATAACTCCCCGAGAGCCAAATTCTCATCTAAGCGATTATAGACCCCCTTCACCTGAGTCTCTCTCCCATAAGTCACACATACCATGTCCCAAATGTACCTCAATTTCCCAATCTCTTACCCAAGGCCTCCAGACCCTGCCTAGGTGTCAGGCCTCACTCAGCTTGGTCACAACGTTCTGGTCAGGTCCTAGGCCAGGCCAGCTCTTCCCTGCCTCATTTTTGTACTTGCTCCTTCTGCCTCAAACACGCGCCCTAGGATCTGCCTAAAGATCTTCCCTGAACTCCTAGCGGAGCCACTCCCACTCTGCTATACTCAACCACAGCACTCAGCCTCATCTGTAATGATTCCTTTTGTTTACTGTCTGTCTCCCCGACTCCAACAGCATAGAGATATATGATCAGTTCTGTTCGCACAACGGGAGAGCTCAGTACTTTTGAACAGATGCAAAATAAACGCATGTATGCTAAGCATACATTGGTAACCACATCGCTTCCAAGGCCCTGAAAAAACCGTCTATTCCAAGAAAACCATCATTGTAACGGAGAGACACCGGGCATGCCTTAGCAGCCCCGGGAGGAGGCCGCCCCACCGCCCGCGGGGGACTGAGGAGCGTGGGCCGGGCCCGCGCGCGCGCTGCGACGCCGCCCGAAGCCGCTTTCTGATTGGCTGAGCGCACAAGGCCAGCCCGCCCAGCGCCGGCCCTCCCCTCCCCCCGCACCTGCATCTGCAGTCGGCCGCAGGGCCAAGACCCGGGCTGAGCATATCCTCTCTCCCCGCCCAGGCGAGCCCGCCAGCCCTACCCGCCCGAAGTACTGCTTCGCTCGGGGCCCTTCCCGCCGCGCCTCCCGACGGCCCGGCCTCACCTGGGCCGGGAGGTCCCATCCCGCTTTGGCGTCTCCTGAGCTGGTTTTAAATCGCGCGCGTCGAGACGCCTGAGCGTCGTAACGGCCGCGTGACGTCACCGGCGGGCGGGGCCAGCAGCGCGCTTGCGCAGACCACCTCGGGCCTCCGCCGGCGGCGCCAGGGTGAGGAGATCCGGGTAGAGGACCCTGTCTGATTGGGTTCTTGGGGTCTGTGGACCCCCCTGAAATAGGGTGAAAACCCATTCCTTTCGAGCACTAGGTGCAGGACTGGGCTTTTGGCCCAGCGTCGAGCAGGACAAGCAAAGCCCGTCTTTCGTGGAATATACTTTTTCTTTTTTTCTTTTTTGAAACTAAGTCTAGCTCTTGGTCCCCAGGCTGGAGTGCAATGGCGCGATCTCGGCTCACTGCAACCTCCGCCTGCCGGGTTCAAGCGATTCTCCTGCCTCAGCCCCCCGAGTAGCTGGGACTACAGGCGCCCGCCACCACGCCCGGCCAATTTTTGTACTTTCAGTAGAGACAGGGTTTCACCCTGTTGGCCAGGCTGGTCTCGAACTCCTGACCTCAGGTGATCCGCCAGCCTCGGCCTCCCGAAGTGCTGGGATTACAAGCGTGAGCCACAGCGCTCAGCCCGTGGAATTTACTTTCTAATGGGGAGGCAGATGATCGAGAAGACGAGACCTGTGCTGTGTAGGCAGCAAAACGCTGAAAACCTGGGAGGAAAGGGACGGCGGGGAGCGGGAGACTACATGGGAACGAGGAGCGGTCCAGGTGGGGAAGAACTGATGCAAAAATGCTATATATACATTTAATATAGTACAAAATGTACATTTAATATAGTATAAAATATAAGATGAAGGCCATCATTCAGATTCTTGTGAATAGATACCTGGAAACACCCTTCAAAAAAAATAAAGGTCGAAAAAGCAAAATAAGCACAAAATGCCATCTGTCCTTTCAGTTTCATCTAACCCTAAGGATTGAATTATGGGAGTAAAGGCCAGGGTCATTCCTTGGAATATCCCTAGCACATCCTAGAATTTCTTGTAACTCTCATCATATCTGGCATCTTTTATAGTGTTTCTCTTCAAGGGCACTATTGGCATTCAGGGTGAAACAATTCTTGGCATGATAGGGATGTTTGCCCTCTTTGTGGGCTCTTAAGCCTCCCTGACACCATTTGCCCGCTAAATGCCATCCGTGCTCTCATTTTGGCAATCAAAAAGTGCCACCCTTTGTTGAAAACCACTTTTTTTGTTTTTGAGACAGTCTTGCTTTGTTGCCCAGGCTGGAGTGCAATGGCACGATCTCAGCTCACTGCAATCTCCACCTCCCGGGTTCAAGCGATTCTCCTGCCTCAGCCTCCTGAATAGCTGGGATTACAGGCACCTGCCACCACGCCCGACTAATTTTTGTATTTTTAGTACAGATGGGGTTTCACCATGTTGGTCAGGCTGGTCTCGAACTCCTGACCTAAGGTGATCCACCCACCTTGGCCTCTCAAAGTGCTGGGATTATAGGCGTGAGCCACTGCACCTGGCTGAAAACCACTTTTTAAGCCTATCTGTTGTTATAAACTTGTTCTTCTAGTGAACACCTTCAGATCTTCAGTGTAAAGCTGTGTGGGTTAGAGAAAACGGGTTGACACTGTTCATCTCAGCAAATGATACCATCAGCCATCCAAGAACCCAAATCAGCACCCAGGAGTCATCCTCGGGGGCCCCTCCCTGGGAGGGCCTCTCCCCACGCATTCCATTATCAAGCAAGCTATTTTCACCTCCTAAAAATCGTCAATCCTGCCTTTCTCCTTCCATCCACATTACCTTCTCACTGGCCTGCTCTGGCCCCCCATCAGGCCCTGAGTAGTATATGAGGAGTCCAAATCTGAGCTGTCACTCCCACTTGTCCCCCACCACTTCCTCCCGGAAGTATAACCCTTCAGGGGTTCCACTGCCCTGGGAACTTCTAATCGTCCTACGAGGCCATGGAAGGGTCTTCCTGCCCCCCTCCCCACCTCTGCAGCCTCTCCAGCCTCCTCAGGGACCTTGCTCCCCTTGCTTCCTGCCCTCCAGCTGCCCTGGCCTTTTTTCAGATTCCCCTCATCACGCCTGCTCCTACCTCCAGGCCTCAGGATCCTCTTCATCCCCATCTTCACCCCTGTAGCTCCAGTCAGGTTTCCACTCCCCTCAGGTTCCCCAAGGAGGCCTTCCCTGATACACACAACTCTCCATACTGCAGGCTTCAAGAGAACTTGTCACAGCTGCAATTTTCCATGTACTAGGGTGATGATTTCATGTCTGTCTCCTACATAGACTGTCAGCTCCATGAAGATGAAGCCGTATCTGCTCACTATGGTTTTCCCACGGCCTGGTGCTGGCCCTGGACACCGCAAGTACTTAAATATGTATTCAGTGAGTACAGCTGGAAGACAATTTTAAATCCTGGGTTGGGCACATTAACCTCTCTGGACCCCATTTTCTTCCCCATCTATAAAATGGGGAAGGCAGTATCCCCTTCACTGGACTTGCTCAGTATATGCTAGGGTCCCTGTCATCTCCCTCACTTGTTCTCTCTGCTGAATGCATCTGAGGGCGGACACTGGGACAAGTGTGATCCTCTGGATTCCATGTGTACACTAAGAGCAGCAAGGGTTGGGAGGTGAACAGCTTGGAAGCCCTGGTGGAGGAAAGCTACCAGGTGACCCACTAGGTGAGCCTTGAGGCTGTTCTGTGGGGATAATGGAGCCACCTGAGCCGCTTCCAGCTTCATGTGCAGGAAGGCAAAGCCAGCTCCATGCCCAGCGTCTCTCTGGGCCACGGCTGCCTCGTGCGGGCAGGTCTTCCACCTCCTGCTCTGAATGCCATCTTTGTTTTGTTTTTAGGGCTATGAAGGATGCCAAAAGAGTGAATGATTTGGCCGGGCGCGGTGGCTCACGCCTGTAATCCCAGCACTTTGGGAGGCTGAGGCGGGCAGATCACGAGGTCAGGAGATCAAGACCATCCTGGCTAACCTGGTGAAACCCCATCTCTACTAAAAATACACACACACACACACACACACACACACACACACAATACCTGGGCGTGGTGGCGGGCGCCTGTAGTCCCAGCTACTTGGGAGGCTGAGGCAGGAAAATGGCATGAACCTGGGAGGCGGAGCTTGCAGTGAGCCAACATTGTGCCACTGTACTCCAGCCTGGGTGACAGAGCAAGACTCTTGTCTTAAAAAAAAAAAAAAAAGACTGAATGATTTATCACTGATATCAGTGGAGTACAAAGCTCAATACCTCTGCTTGTGCAAAAGTAAAGTAGTTAAGTTCCTCCACTACTCCTAGGCTGCCAGAAAGCAGAGCTAGTGTTGTCTCCCTTCCCCACCCCATTTTATTCTTCATGGAGATTCTACTTCCCTCAAATAAATGGGAAACTGCCTTAGTTTAGGTGAGGAACAATAGTGTTATCCACTGGCTACCTGAACAAGCAATCTTTTGACTTCACATGTGCCCTGACCTTCCAGCCTGCAGCTGGCTTATATAATGATGTAGTCTGTGATAGAAACCGTCAAGTCACTGGGACTCAGTGGGCACGTAGTTGAAATGGCTTTGCGTTCATTTTGGCCTCTAAAGCAAATGCTTTTTTTTTTTTTTTTTTAATTTGAGATAGAGTTTTGCTTTGTTGCCCAGGCTGGAGTGCAATGGCACAATCTCAGCTCACTGCAGCCTCTGCCTCCTGGGTTCAAGTGATTCTCCTGCCTCCGTCTCCCGAGTAGCTGGGATTACAGGCGCCTGCCACCACGCCCAGCTAATTTTGTATTTTTAGTAGAGACAGAGTTTCTCCATGTTGGTCAGGCTGGTCTCGAACTTCCGACCTCAGGTGATCCACCCACCTCAGCCTCCCAAAGTGTTGGGATTACAGGTGTGAGCCACTGTGCCCAGCACAAATGCCTTTAATTTTTGCCTGTGATATGAAATTCTTGACCTCAAGATTGGGCTAAGAACCAACAATTTCTGTCTTCTAGAATTTCTAAACAGTAACATACCATCTTTTAAAATATAGTGCTTTTTGCTTCTCAAAGCCCTTTAACCCTTACATCTTGTTTTATTTCCAAGACCAAGCTGAAAGGTTGCAATGGCAGATAGTTTCTTCCAGGCTCTGCCACTTACTAGCTACATGACCTTGGGGAAGTTGCATACCCTTTCTGCGCCTCAGTTTCCTCGCATGTAAAATGGAGGGGATGAAGGGCCCACTTCATGGGGTTACAGTGTAAAGATTAAATGAGTTACCAGATGTAAAGCCATCAGAACAGTGTCCCGAACACTGGCAAAGCTCAGTGAACAGTAAGCATTCCCATTACTATAACTGCTGTTGTATCCTGGGGGCCAGCCAGGTTTTGTTTTAGAATAAAGCTTAGCTTCCTAGCTGGGGAGGTTTCCTCTTTAATTGTAAGAGTGGGCTGGGCGCGGTGGCTCAAGCCTGTAATCCCAGCACTTTGGGAGGCCGAGACGGGCGGATCACGAGGGCAGGAGATCGAGACCATCCTGGCTAACACGGTGAAACCCCGTCTCTACTAAAAAATACAAAAAACTAGCCGGGCGAGGTGGCGGGCGCCTGTAGTCCCAGCTACTCGGGAGGCTGAGGCAGGAGAATGGCGTAAACCCGGGAGGCGGAGCTTGCAGTGAGCTGAGATCCGGCCACTGCACTCCAGCCCGGGCGACAGAGCGAGACACCATCTCAAAAAAAAAAAAAAAAAAAAAATTGTAAGAGTATTCCCAGAGTACTGCAGGTCTGTTCTTTCCATTACTACTTGTTTTTGTGTGTGTGTATATGTGTGTGTTTAATACTTTCATGCACCCTCTGCTCCACCCAAGTTTTGCTGACCACTTCCTTTGTAGTCATCTGCCCACTATCATAACTGTATGTTTTCTTTTTCTTTTTTTTTTTTTTTTTTGAGACAGAGTCTCACTCTGTCGCCCAGGCTGGAGTGCAGTGGCACGATCTCGGCTCACTGCAACCTCCGCCTCGTGGGTTCAAGCGATTCTCCTGCCTCAACCTCCTGAGTAGCTGGGATTACAGGCGTGTGCCACCTGCCTGGCAAACGTCTTTAAATTTTTAGTAGAGACGGGGTTCCACCATGTTGGCCAGGTGATTTGGAACTCTTGACCTCAAGTGATCCGCCCACCTCGGCCTCCCAAAGTGCTGGGATTACAGGTGTGAGCCACCACGCCAGGCCTTTATTTTCTTTTTTATCTATTAGACTAGAAACAACCATGCACTCCTAGAAATTATACCACCTTCTTCCTACCTGAGAAGACTTTTGTTAGAGTGTATGCTTGTTTGCAACCACTAAGATCTTCTAATTTGGCTGATATTTTGGTTTGGGCGCCATGAAAATCAGTCACCTAGATGTTTCTTATTCTTTTCTGGCTACTGGCCATGCCACTGGGCAACCACAAGGCAGACTCGTTCCAAGTACATTGAGCAACACCAGGAGGTACTGAACGGAGCTATCAGGGTAACACGAACTTCTTGGGAACAGGCATGTGAGAATGCTGATCTGCTGAGTGTGTTACTGCAGAGATTCCCATGTATACAGAAAATAGCCTCCTATAGATCCTAAAGTAGGAGAAGTTGCCCTTCACAGTATTTGGGATAAAATGGAGTGCCACCAGCTCAGATGAGAATTAAGCTAACAGTTCAACAAGGAAACCAATTCACAGAGAACACACCTGGGAGTCAATCACAAAAAGGAATAAGCTGGAATGAAGGTATTCTCTGGTTCTCTCGCTTCCAGTGTCGATACAAAAACGCAACTTCACAGTACCCCTCTGGATTTCACCTCCTTAGCAGCGAGATCCTCCCATAACATCCGTTTCCCTCGGCCTTCTCTGGGTCATGATGAAAGTTAAGCAGAACAAAACCTCAGATGACCCAGCCTTGATTAGGCCCCGCAGGGTCATTAGGCCCATCCTCATCACCACCTCACACACTCCCTAAGGTGTCTTATCATAGCCCCCACTGGCAAGGTGAGGGTCACATATGCCACTGATAGATCTGAAAAATAAACACTTGTGTAGCCCAAGGAATTAGAAATACCTTCATCTGTTTTTTTTAAAATGGTCTTTACATCAAGGTGCTGCAGCCAGTGGGGCACGAGGCAGAGTTTTCACCTGGGTCAGAAGGTTTTGGAACTCTTCCACTGCCTGTGAATGTGCCTTGGGGTTGAGCACCAGGTGCTGGAAGAGATTGACAGGCTCAGCACTCCTAAATGTCTTAGGGATCGGGATGGTCAGGGGCAGAGAAGTGTTACCAATGAGGAAATGATGGAGGGACCTTTGCTGGAGGCCACGGCCCAAGAACCAGAGAATGTCCTGGAGCCGCTGAGAGAGCATGTTGTGGGCCCAGTCCGTGAGGGGCAGCCGTAGCAAGAGGTGCATGAGAGCTGTTTTAAAGTGGTAAGATGTGAGGATGGGGCGGGATGCTCCGTGGGGTAAGCTCTGATGCTGCCGGAGACTTAAAATGATCTGGAGGCACTTGAGGTGACAGGTGTTCTCGGGGGCAAAGCGCCCCACCAGCTTCAGGAACAAGTGCTCACAGGCCACAAAGGACTCAGGCCAGTCCACACTGGTGAGCTGCTCCTGGTCAGGAGCCTGACTCACCAGGTAGACCAAGGTGTCTTCTCGTTGCACCCCCAGGACCAAGTGGATTGAGAGAAAGCGGCCTGAGCGATAGTCTAGCCTGAGCTTGCAGGAGGTGGGAGACGGTGGGAGACTGAGTTTAAAGTCATACTTGTGGGCCACCAGGGCCCAGGCATTGCCCATCATGTTCCGGAACCACTGCACAGTCTTGCACACGTCTAGGTGGAGGCCAGTGCAGAGAGCTGCCTTGATGGAGCTGCTACACTTCCCCAAGACTGCCGAGGGCTCCCTGTGGTGGTGCACCAGGCACAGCACGTCCCCAAGGAGTTTCTCACGCTTGCACACACATTCTGACTCCACCAGCACACAGCCACAGCGGCGGCCCAGGGCCGGGTCCTTCATTTCCAGGACAAACATGGTGCCCTGTGGGGGGACGATGGGCACCAGGATATCAAATTTCTGGGTCTCATGGAGGGTTCCCCATTTCTCAAAGGCAGCCCCGATGCCCAGGCAGTCTTCCAATTGTGGGTGAGCCTCCTGGCGGCTGAGCACCCGACAGGCCTCAATGAGATCATCTACAAAACTCTCCACAAACTCACAGGTGCAAGGCAGGTCACGGATGGCATTTTGGACATAGTGTTTGTAAAAGGAGTCCAGGGCCTCCTGGGAGGGGAAGTCAGTAAGCCAGTTGTAAGAGGTGACAGGGACCACATGGACTTCCTCCTCCTCCTCCTCACTGCTGGAATCAAAGGCCGGCTCTTGCTGCATGTTCTGTCTCAGGAGCTCAAAGACGAGAAAAAGGCAAAAGAGGCCAGTGTTCCACAGGTTTCCCAGCATCCAGCCCAGAGGCCCCTCCTGGCCATCGGCCTGGAACGGCCACCCCATGGCTTTCTTCCCCAGCACTAACTGGTCGCTGGATGTGTCTCCTCTCCACAAGTTCTCTGCCTTCTGCTTCTGCTCAGCCGCTTGCTTTCTCTCTTCAAACTCCATCTCTAGCAGGCGCATCTCCTCGCTCATTCGCTTCTCCAGCTGCCGACTCCTGGCTAATGTGTCCAGGTCCATCCGGTCACTGACCATCAGGGGGTGGTGAACAACATACATCACTGCCAAGAACAGCAGGCTTATCACAGCCATGGAGGCCTCTGCATCTGGAGAAGTGGGAGAGTAGGAGTCAGTGGTCATCTTCCAGACTCATCGGCTCTCTAGCTCACACTCCCCAGAGCCCTGGTACCCCAAATTCTGAAAATCAACTACTCAGGAGAAACAGAAAGCCCACGGAGCTTGGCTTGGACACAGCAAGGGTGTCGGCCTGGGAGGAGGTTCGAGAGAAAAGAGGGTGGCAGGATGTGCCCCTCAGTCTCTCTCCTGCTTTCCTTCCACATGGTGTGGGTGGTATTTAGGCTTCCAGAACGCGGACATGGGACTGTTGTCATTCCTGTGTAGGATAGGGAGGGGGACCCTTGTGGTAGGGTGGCCTCACCCGACTCATCAGTCAACCATGGGCACCAGACGTGCCCTGCTGGTCCCAGAGGCTCCTTTCATAGCCAGAAAGCCCCAAGCCTGCCTGGGTGACACCTTTCCTCTGCCCCGGCAGCCAGCTGTAGCATTCCACTTCCTCTGTGACTTCACAGTCTTTATTCTGCTCACCCAAAATGCAGTGAGCCTCATCACTCAGCCTCTCCCTCTCTGCCAGGGAGTGCCAGGGAGGCACAGTGCCGCCAGCTGCTTGCTACGGTACCCTCTGAGCTCCTAAGGGGCCAGTGGATACCCAGTGTGTGGGCAGGCTAACTTCACGTCTTAGTCCAGAAAACTGTCTGCAGAACCCGGTGCCCAAGGCCTACCTGACAGCCGCAGGACTCAGTTCCACTGCCTCCCCACCCACCCGTGAAGCCCGAGCTTCTGCCATTCACCCTAATTCACAAGCTACCGTGCTTACCCAGATTCATGAAGGACTGCACCGTGTGGACGCTGAAACCAGCTGGGACTCTCCTCCCTTTGGAACTTGGCCTTGCTCAGTTAGTCTCCCCGCCCTGTTCAGGAGCCCTGTTAAAATGCACAAGGTACCTGGGGGCTTTGGTTCAACTCGGAACCCGCCCCTCCCCCCATTCATAACTTCCCCAGATGCCACGCCCAGAGACTTGTACTCTCACCCGCCTACCCGTAGGAGGCCGAGGGCCCATCCCACCTCGGGATGTCTCCCGGGACCCAGGGCCGGGTTACTCACCTTCGGTGTTAGGAGGAATACGGTCTTAAAGAGACAGCGCGGCCTGACCGCCACTGCCTTTTTCCCGGCAGAGTGGGGGCGTCCGGTTCAGCGCTGGGGCCGCGCGCGGGAGTGGCCCTGCTCCCCTTTCCTGGGTTACAGACCATGGTTGGCTGAGCGTCTGAAGTCTGGCTGGGCGCGGGGGGCCCCCAGGACCCCCAGCACGCGGCTCCGAGGGCAGCCGCGCGCCGCAGCCGCTCCCGCCGTCCGGGCTCCTCCCCGCCCACCGAGTACAAGCTCCTCCCCGCCCAAACCCCGGTGGCTCAGCTTGCAGGGGCCGCGGCCTCCGCACAGCGGGTCTCCGTCCGCACCCAGGCCCCCGTGGGTTTGCTGGGAGTGGAGGGGCCGTGGCCACACACCGTGGATTTGCTGGAGTGGAGGGGCCGTGGCCACACACTCGCCGCTGCTCGGCCTCCCTGGGGTGGCAAATGGGGCACCGCGTGCCTGCCGTCAGCTGCACTCGGTTCAGTTCAGTGGAGAATAGACTTACTAGGATTCGGGTAAGGATGATGGTGGCAAAACTGGGAATTGACCGAGAAAAGCCATTTTCACTTCGGGCTGGCCCTGAGCAAAATGGCACAAGAAATAAGATGTGGTTGCAGCACCTTAAATGTGCTTCTCTCCCAGACCACGCCCAGACTCAGGCGTCTTTCCCCAACCCCTTTCTCATGTCAAAGTGACTCTCCTGAAAGAACAGACAGCACCCAAAGACCTTACTTGTGGCCTTGCTTGCTACTCACTAGCCACGTGGGAGTAAGAATCCTACCTACAGGGCAGCTCTGCTGATACATGGGTGTATAAAAGAGAACTTTATACAGTGTGGAGGCTGGACAAGCTTTATCACACCTTAAGAAACACCAACAGAATGGGTTTCCTGAAAGGGATCTTAAGATATCAGAAAAGCACTTAGTCTTCCTGTCCTGTGTCAGCTCTCCAAGGAGAAAAGGAAGTGATGACTAATTCACTAAAATTGATACTAATTCACTAAAATCCCTCTGCTGAAAGACAGGTTTCAGGGTTTTTGTTTGTTTGTTCGTTTTTGAGATAGAGTTTCGCTCTGTCACCCAGGCTGGAGTGCAGTGGCACCATCTCGGCTCACTGCAGCCTCCCCGCCCCAGGTTCCAGTGATTCTCCTGCCTCAGCCTACTGAGTAACTGGGACCACAGGTATAAGCCACCATGGCCGGCTAATTTTTATATTTTTAGTAGAGACAGGGTTTCACTATGTTGGCCAGGCTGGTCTCGAACTACTGACCTCAGGTGATCCGCCTGCCTCGGCTTCCCAAAGTGCTGGGATTATATGTGTGAGTCACCACACCCGGCTGGGTTTCAGGTCTTCTTATCCAGTGGCAATGTGTAGGGAGCTCCCAAACAACTTGTACTTCCAAAAATTCTGACTTATTTAATTGTGGAGCGGGAAAAACTGTCTGCTGGCTGACAATGATTGAAGTTCCAAAGTTACTTTTTATAAACGTGAATTATGGAAAATAGATCACAGGTTATTGAGCATTCATGCATTTGGAGCAGTAATAATGAAAGTCACTGTTATCTTTTCACTTATGATGTCAGGACACAAAATATATGCTTCAGAGTGTGCAAAAACAATCATGTTTAAGACCATGTGTTTTTAAGTTGTATTATTTTAATTGACAAATATTTATAGGGTGCACAGTCATGTTTCATGCGTATGATGTATAATGATTTCAGATTAGGGTAATCAGCGTATCCATCATATCAAACATTATTTCTTTGTGTTGGGAAGGTTCAATCCTCCCTCCAGCTATTTGAAACTATGTATTATTACTATTATTATTTTGTGTGTGTGTGATGGAGTCTTGCTCTGTCGCCCAGGCTGGAGTGCAATGGCACCATCTCAGCTCACTGCCACCTCCACCTCCTGCGTCAAGCAATTCTGCCTCAGCCTCCCAAATAGCTGGGATTACAGGTGCATGCCACCAAGCCTGGCAAATTTTTTGTATTTTAGTAGAGTGGGGGTTTCACCATGTTGCCCAGGCTGGTCTCAAGCTCCTGAACTCAGGCAATCTGCCCGCCTTGGCCTCCCAAAGTGCTGGGATTACAGGCATGAGCCACCACGCCTGGTCTATTATTGTTAACTATCGTCACCCTACAGCAGTGTGAAACCCTAGTACTTAGTCCTCCTATCTGACTATAATCTTGAATCCTTTAACAAATCCCTCCCTGTCACCACCTTCCCCTCCCCTTCCCAGCTTCTGGCATCCTCTGTTTTACTTTTTACTTCTAGTACATCAACGTGTTCTAGGTCCCACATGTGACTGAGAACATGTGGTGTTTACCTTTCTGTGCCTGGCTTATTTCACTGAATATCCTCCAATTCCATCCAAGTTGCTGTGAATAACAGGATTTCATTGTTTTTTTTTATGGCTGAATAGCATTCCATTGTGTACATATACCACGTTTTCTTCATTCATCTATGGTTGGACACATAGGTCAATTCCATATTGGCTATTCTGAATAGTGCAGCTATAAACATGCGGGTGCAGATGTCTCTTTGATATAATGGTTTCCTTGCCTTTGGATAGATTTTAAGTAATGGGATTGATTGCTAGATCATGGGAGTAGTTCTACTTGTAGATTTCTGAGGAACCTCCATGTTATTCTCCATAGCAGCTGTACTAGTTTACCTAACAGCATATCAGAGTTCCCTTTTCTCCCCATTCTCACCAGCATCTGTAAAACCATGTGCTTTAAAATGTGTGTTTGTGGTTAAGGATTTTTTTTTTTTTTTTTTTTTTGAGGCAGAGTCTCGCTCTGTCGCCCGGACTGGAGTGCAGTGGCCGGATCTCAGCTCACTGCAAGCTCCGCCTCCCGGGTTTACGCCATTCTCCTGCCTCAGCCTCCCGAGTAGCTGGGACTACAGGCGCCCGCCACCTCGCCTGGCTAGTTTTTGTATTTTTAGTAGAGACGGAGTTTCACTGTGTTAGCCAGGATGGTCTCGATCTCTTGACCTCGTGATCCGCCCGTCTCGGCCTCCCAAAGTGCTGGGATTACAGGCTTGAGCCACCGTGCCCGGCCAAGGATTTGCTTTAAAAGTGGTTGTTGGATGGGCGCGGTGGCTCACGCCTGTAATCCCAGCACTCTGGGAAGCCAAGGCAGGTGGATCACCTGAGGTCAGGAGTTCAAGACCAGCCTGGCCAACATGGTGAAACCCCGTCTCTACTGCAAATACAAAAAAAAAATTAGCTGGGCGTGGTGGTGTATGCCTGTGATCCCAGCTACTCATGAGGCTGAGGCAGGAGAATCACTTGAACCTGGGAGGTGGAGGTTGCAGTGAGCTGAGATCACACCACTGCACTCCAGCCTGGGCAACAGAGCCAGACGCTGTCAAAAAAAAAAAAAAAAAGTGGTTGTTAGGTTAGATGGTTGTTAATTCATGGTCTGTACAGAAATGAAGTTGGTTGCCTGATACTGTTTCTTAATGAATTCAACCTAAAATTATAAGGCAAAATGGTGCTTATGTGTGAAACTTACACTGTGATGAAGTCATTTCAACAACTAACTTTGTTTGACTCACAAGTGATATTGACCTGCTTAATACACTTCCTGTGCTGACAAAAGGTAAAACAAAAGTAAGATCTCTATTTTTACATAAATTTGCAGCAGATGTATTTTCAGAGCTCAAAATACAGTTCCAGCAGACTTTGTCAGACATTAGTGCAAGTAAAAAGGACAGTTCTACATTTCAAAATTCATTTAACTTTGCAATTGAAGAGCTTCCCTCTAACCTTCAATTAGAAGTGATTAATCTGCAATGTAATGACATTAAAAGGCAAATATCAAGAGAAGATTCTAATCGTATAAATGCCTTCGAAGATCAATTGAAATCATGTGCTCGTGCATTCATGTCAGTATTTGACAGTGCCCATCTACATTTTCGAAGAAGAAATATGTAAAATCTCATTACAGATCAACATTAATAGATGAATGTTTGCAATCAGTCTGGATGATAAGAAACACTAACATTAAGTGACATGTTATTTCCCAAAAAAGAATTATGTTATTCTCATTAGTAGACCCACATAAAAATTGTACTCGGCCAGGCATGGTGGCTCACACCTGTAATCTCAGCAGTTCGGGAGGCTGAGTCAGGAGAATCGCTTGAACCTGGGAGGCGGAAGTTGCAGTGAGCAGAGATCGCGCCACTTTTTGTCAATAAGAATGTGTGGAAATTTATTTTCTCTCTTGTTATGTAAGTACCTACATGGTATCTTGAGTCTGTCTCTTGGCCTGCAAACACTAAAACATTTACTCTCTGGCCATTTACAGAAGAAGTTAGCTGACCTTTGCTTTTAAGCATCAAAAAGTGCACATTTCCCTCAGAAATCTATTTGTAAAATTGTATATTTTTATGGCTGGATGTGGTGGCTCATACCTGTAATCTCAGCACCTTGGGACACTGAGTTGGGAAGATGGATTGAGGCCAGGAGTTGGAGACTAGCCTGGGAAGCATAGCAAGACCATGTCTCTACAAAAAATAAAAAGTAAAATAAATTAGCCAGGCATGGTGGTACAAGGCTGTAGTCCCAGCTATTCAGGAGGCTGTGGCAGGAGGATCACTTGAGACCAGGAGTTTGCAGTTACAGTGAGTCATGATTGCACCACTACTCCAGCCTGAGCAGACTGAGCCCTAGCTCTAAAAAAAAAAAAAAAAAAAAAAAAAAAGAGGCCGGGGCAGGGTGGCTCACACCTGTAATCCCAGCACTTTGGGAGGCTGAGGCGGGTGCATCACGAGGTCAGGAGATTGAGACCATCCTGGCCAACATGGTGAAACTCCATCTCTACTAAAAATACAAAAAGAAAAAAGAAAAAAAAAAATTAGCCGGGCATGGCAGCAGGCACCTGTAGTCCCAGCTACTTGGGAGGCTGAGGTGGAGCTTGCAGAGAGTCAAGATCGGGCCACTGCACTCCAGTCTGGACAACAGAGCGAGACTCTGTCTCAAAAAAAAAAAAATGGGCGAGTGAGGAGGCTGATGGTTGCAATACCTTGAGAAGCTGAGGTTGACTGATCGCTTGAGACCAGGAGTTCAAGACTAGCCTGGGAAGCATAGCAAAACCCCATCTCTACAAAAAATACACACACACACACACACACACACACACACAAAAGCCAGTTGTGGTGATGCACACCTGTAGGCCCAGCTACCTGGGGAGGCTGAGGAGCTGAGGTGAGAGGATCACCTGAGCTGGGGGAGATAGAGGCTACAGTGAGCCGAGATCACACCACTGCACTCCAACCTGACCAGTGAGATTGCATCTCAAAAAAAAAAAAAAAAAAAGCTGTCTTTTTGTAAAAATGATACACATTCATTGTAAAAACGCATACTAGATAGTAGTAATAGAAGAAAGAAGCTACCTGACACCCCGCCACCCAGAGACAAGTGTTGCAAGTTTGAGGAGGAGCTCCTTCTAGACATGATTTGTGCCACATTCCTAAAATGTGCCCCTTGGAACACGAGTTGCTCAGATGACTCTCAGCAAAAGGACTTTTCATAATGTTTCTTGATGACATTTTAAAAATTCATAAGTGAAAAACATCATCATTGTGAAAGGCTTAGGAAATACAGAAAGCATTAAAAAAATCGGCTTAAAAAAATCATCCTTAATCCTATGATATCAGTTAGGATCCCAGCAGGATTTGATGGCATACTCAACCTGGATAATTGAAGAGAGTTTAATTAAGGACAAAAGCGTTTCAGGGGTTAGGGACGACTACAAGGGATGGATGGATGTCCCTGGAGTCAGTACCAATTGGGAGCCCAGCTCTGCTTGAGTATAAAGGGGAGGGAAGCTTGTTACCAGAATTCGAAGGGGGTGGCTACATAGAGAGGGTCTTCAGTGGAGAGAACGCAGTCAATCCTCTGGTACCCCATAGAAAGAGTGCTGGGTTCGCCTCCCACTGGCCAAAACTAACTAGAGGCCAGATCACCAGGGAGCCTCAGGGCACAGAGTAAGGAGGAGAAGCAGGAGAGAGGTCTCCAGGTGCAGAGAAGATGCAGCACAGTTACTGCCAAAGGTTACAAAGCTTGTCTCTAACAAGCACTAGTCTGTGAATTTATACTCCAAGACAATTCCATTTCCACTGTACATAAAGACATTCAGATCCACAACTTTTTTTGTGTTTTTTTGTTTTTTTTGAGACGGAATCTGGCACTGGCGCCAGACATCTTTTTTAAAGATGAGGTCTCTCCATGTTGCCCAAGCTGGTCTCCAACACCTGGGCTCAAGCTATCCTCCCACCTCAGCCTCCCAAAGTGTTGGGATTAAAGACATGAGCTGCTTCACCCAGCCCAGATCCTCAGTCTTAAAACCAGATTTGGGTTCGTGACCAGCCTGGCCAACATGGTGAAACCCTGTCTCTACTTTAAAAAAAAAAAAAAAATTACCCAGGTGGGGTGGCGTGCACCTGTAATCCCAGCCACTCAGGAGGCTGAGGCAGGAGAATCACTTGAGCTTGGGAGGTGCAGGTTGCAGTGAGCCGAGATTGCACTACTGCACTCCAGCCTGGGTGACAAAGTTAGACTGTCTCAAAAACAAAAAACCCAGATTTGGGCCCACTATGCTGTTCTCTAAAGGAAATCAGAGTTTGTTGGAAGGGTGTCAACACAAGATGTCAGGACACCCAAGAAGTAAGGTAAGCCTGGAACATGCTGCTGATGTTAGAAAGAAGGGGAGCTCTCTCCTTGTCTCAGGTAATGTTGGAAAGGGATGCGAAGAAGCCACAGATAGAAGACTCCCATTGCTAGAGTGAATTGCAGACTCTGCATGGAAAAATAATTATGATCATTGGTATAAACTGAGCCATGAGTTCATGAAGCTATTTTTTTTTTTTTTTTTTTTTTTTTGGAGACGGCGTCTCGCTCTGTCCCCCAGGCTGGAGTGCAGTGGCGCGATCTCGGCTCACTGCAAACTCCGCCTCCCGGGTTCACACCATTCTCCTCAGCCTCGCCAGTAGCTGGGACTACAGACGCCCGCTACCACGCCCAGCTAATTATTTGTATTTTTAGTAGAGACGGGGTTTCACTGTGTTAGCCAGGATGGTCTCGATCTCCTGACCTCGTGATCCACCTGCCTCGGCCTCCCAAAGTGCTGGGATTACAGGCGGGAGCCACAGCGCCCGGCCTCATGAAGGTATTTTTTAAATGATTCACAAACCATTAACTTTTTGTAAAAGATTCCTGTGGCACACGCATTAATTTCTGCTATCTTTACCAAGATTAAATCACTGCGTAAATCTCACACATATTTTCGTCATATGTGACGATGAAACCCCTTTTCTACTAAAAATACAAAAAATTAGCCGGGCGTGGTGGCGGCGCCTCTAGTCCCAGCTACTCGGGAGGCTGAGGCAGGAGAATGGCGTGTACCCGGGAGGCGGAGCTTGCAGTGAGCTGAGATGGCGCCACCGCACTCCAGCCTGGGCAACAGAGCGAGACTCCGTCTCAAAAAAAAAAAAAAACAAAAAACCATGCTATGGCTTACTCCCATTATGTGTGTGTGTCTGTGCATCACATGCCTCGGAAAAGTTTCAAAGGGTGGATCCCTAAATGTTTACAGTGGTCTTCTGAAAGTGGAGGGATTGATTGCAGCTGTCTAGCAATAAGTAGGTATTCTTTTCACACAAATAAACATGCAGTGTCCAGCGTATGAATGGGCCGTGTGCCCAAAGCACTCCCTCTTGTGCCTCGTGAGCACAAAACACGTTTTCTACAGAAACAGGTGCACCTAGGACGGCTGGAGACGCTTTGAGCCGAGGCAGTGTCTTCACGGTTCGGAGAGCTGGGAGTGGAGGTCGGGGGAGGTTCCTCCTCGCCAGCTTTCTGGGACCCAGGAGCCGCCTCCCTTCGTCCCCGACCCCGCCTCTGTCTCCCAAGCCGCGGACGCGCCTCTTCCGCCGCCTCCAAGAGCAGCCGCAGGGCCGCCCCCGGGGACGCGTTGTTCGCTGCGGGAGTTTGGGGTGGCAAGGACCGGGCGCACGGCTGAGATGCGCGGCCCTTCGGAGCGCGAGCCTCTGCACGCGCCTGCGGGGCGGCCCCACACCTTGCAGCTTCCGCGGGGCGCTGTTCCCGCTGGCGCTCGGCGGGCGCTCCCCTACGCACATCGGGGCTCTAGTGACCGCATTATGAATTCGTCCTTTGCTTTTCTCCTCATGTGATTGCAGCGAGCGCTCGTCTTGTGTGTAAATCGTGCTGGCGAGGCCCATTTTAACCAACTGCGAATTTCATTTCAGAATGAAAAAGGAGACGCAGTTTCGGACGTGGCAGCGGTTGCCCACGGTCGTTCCTCTGAGCTACCGGCCCTTACAAGGAAGACCTGCCTTCGGCAGATCTGGAAATGAGTCCCGGCTGCAAGCTCAGGGCGGCGGCAGCCCCACGGGCGGAGCAGAGGAAAGACCAGGCGGGGGACGGAGAGCCTAGTGCCGCGTGCCGGGACCCACAGCCCCTTTCTCCTGCGCGCTCTTCCCCGAGCGGACGGGAAAAAGCTCTCCTTGGCGGCGGCCCATCCCCAAGGCCCAAGCGATGCTTCCTAACTGAGTGGACGCAGCTTGATGGGGGAGAAAGCGGTCTGGGAGTCGGGCTTAGAGCCCCGTCTCGCCTCCTGCCAACTCGGTCCCGCAAGGTTCCGAACCTCACTGAGCCTCAGCTTCCTCATCTGGCAAACGTGATGATAAAAGTTCTTCTCTTGTAAGGTTGGTGTGATGACTAAATGGCCCTTTACTGTATATTTAGAGCACCTGGCTCACGGATTAGTCACCTCGCTCCTGGACTCAACAGTGTTCACTGGGTCCTTACAGCATCACACTGGGATCCTTAAAGGCAAAGACCAAAATTAGACTTAGCTTAATTCGTGATGTGCAACTGCTAAATGTTACGAAATGAGTGACTGACAGGATGATCCAGCTATGAGAAATAGGAGAGTTTACAGTGGGATAGAGACTGTACCTTCTTTTTGTATAAGATGTCTGGCAGTTGGGGATAACTTATGGGAAGCAAGCTTAAGATGCACACGAAATCTTGACCAAGGGGATGTAGAAATTAGCTATATGGCCAATAATCAGATAAGCAAATAAACAGATCTCAACTAAAATGTTTAGTTTTGAGGTTAGAGGTGGGAGATCAGGGTAACCAGGCAAAATAACTGATACAATAAATAACTACATGACAAATCACTTCTCTCAACAACACATTAAAAAAAAACACTTTATTTTATAACTGCAAGATTTTCTTCAAACCAGTTGCTTGCTATTACAAGCTCAAAAACTTATCCTGCTCTGGTGGCAAACATTTCGTGACTCATGCTGTGTAACAAAGACCTGTGTGGACATTGAGTTGTATATTGCTGATGCTCCTGAACATAAAGGAAAAGTAGAAAATTGCCGCCTTTTCCCCAATGATTTGTGGAGAATTATTACTAGACTAGCTGCTACCTGTGCATGAAATGCACCACTATTGCTTAATAAATCTGGGCCGGGTGCGGTGGCTCATGCCTGTAATCCCAGCACTATGGGAGGCCGAGGCAGGCGGATTGCCTGAGCTCAGGAGTTCAAGACCATCCTGGCCAACATGGTGAAACCCCATCTCTACTAAAAATACAAAAATTAGCTGAGTGTAGTGGTGGAGGCCTGTAATCCCAGCTACTGGGGAGGCTGAGACGGAAGAATCACTTGAACCGAGGAAGCGGAGGTTGCAGTGAGCTGAGATTGCACCACTGCACTCCAGTCTAGGCAAAAGAACAAGACTTTGTCTCAGAAAAAAAAAATAAAAGAAAAATGAATAGCACTGGGCGCAGTGGCTCACACTGTAATCCCAACACTTAAGGAGGCAGAGGTGGGAGAATAGCTTGAGCTCAGGAGTTTGAGACCTGCCTGGGCAATGTAGCAAGACCCCATTCTCCAAAAAAGGAAAAAAATCTCAATAGCGTATCAATGTGTATTATTTGCTTATAATATATTTCTTTATTGTTTTTTCTCTTCTTAATGTAGCACTTGTACTGTTGGGAGGATAAAATAGGTGCTCTTGATTAAATAGGGATTTGAAGGATATGAGTAGATTCTGTCTACCATCTGTCCCAATCACTTGTTCATTCCATTCAACAAATATTTATTTCTTTATTTGAAAAAGGGTCTGAGTCTGTCACCCATGCTGGAGTACAGTGGTGTGACTTCAGCTCACTGTAATTGCCACTTCCTGGGCTCAAGCCATCCTCCCACCTCCGCCGCCCAGGTAGCTGTGATTAAAGGTGCTTACCACCATGCAGCTAATTGTTGTATTTTTGGTAGCAACAGGGTTTTGCCATATTGTCCAGGCTGGTCTCAAACTCCTAGGCTCAAGCAATCCTCCTGCCTCAGCCTCCCAAAGTGCTAGGATTACAGGTGTGGGCCACCATGCTCAGTCCCAACAAATATTTATTTGAACATTTATAACTGTGAAAGATGTATTTGGACCCGATACAATGAGGTCCAGAAAGAGTTCTTGGAAATGAAAACCTTGATAATAAATATGAAAAACTTCATACAGAAACTGAAAGTTAAAATCGAGGAAATCTCCCCAAATTAGAGTAAAAATGTAAAGAGCTGGAAAGAGTCAAGAAAATTGCCAAGGACGAACCTAGTAGGTCTAACATACGATGATTAGTGGCCCCTGAAGGAGCACGGGAAATGGACAGGAAGAAATCTTGTCAAAGAAGTAATAAAAAACCATCCTATAAAGGGAAGATGTTTCCAGATTGAAACTAAGTGCCCAGCCCATGGATGAGAATAAACTCACACTTAGTCACTTCATTATGAAATGTTAGAGCACTCAGGTCAAACAGGATTCCCCAAGTTTCTGGAGACAAAAAAACACAGATCACATATACAGGATCAGGACAAATGGTGTCAGATTTCTCTCTCTCGCTCTCTCTCTTTTTTTTTTTTTTTTGTTTGAGACAGGGTCTTAAACAGGTCCAGCCTAGGCTGGAGTGCGGTGGCATGATCTTGGCTCACTGCAACCTGCTGGGATTACAGGCGAGCACCGCCACGCCGAGCTAATTTTTGTAATTTTAGTAGAGATAGCGTTTCACCATCTTGGCCAGGCTGGTCTTGAACTCTTAAGCTCAAGTGCTTTGCCAGCCTTGGCCTCCCAAAGTGGTGGGATTACAGGTGTGAGCCACTGTGACCTGCCAACCCAGATTTTTAAATACAGCACTAGAATAAGATGAAAGTGAAATGCTTGTAATCCCAGCACTTTGGGAGGCCGAGGCAGGCAGATCACCTGAGGCCAGGAGTTTGAGACCAGGCTGGCCAACATGGTGAAATCCTGTCTCTACTAAAAATTCAAAATTAGCTGGGTATGGGGATGCATGCCTGTAGTCCCAGCTACTTGGAAGGCTGAGGCAGGAGACTCGCTTGAACCTGGGAGGCAGAGGTTGCAGTGAGCCGAGATCATACCATGCACTCCAGCCTGGGCAATAAGAGCAAAACTCCATCTCAAAAAAAAAAAAAAAAGAAGAAAAGAAAGAAAAAAAAGATGAAAGAGAAATGCCTTTACAATTTTGAAGGAAAATGGTATCTAGTCCAGAATTTTATACTCAGCCAAAGTATCAAACATGTGTGAGAGTAGAATAAAGACAATTTGGACCATGCCAGGTTTAAAAACAAATATCTGGCCGGGCGCAGTGGCTTACGCCTGTAATCCCCAGCACTTTGGGAGGCCGAGGCGGGTGGATCACCTGAGGTCAGGAGTTCAAGATCAGCCTGGCCAACATGGCGAAACCCTGTCTCTACTAAAAATACGAAAATTAGTCGGGTGTGGTGGTGGGTGCCTGTAATTCCAGCTACTCAGGAGGCTGAGGCAGGAGAATCATTTGAACCTGGGCGGCAGAGGTTTCAGTGAGCCAAGATCATACCACTGCAGTCCAGTCTGGGTGACAAGAGCCAAACTCAGTCTCAAACAAAAGCAAGTATCTTCCTTGTGCCCCTTCCCAAAAAACTGTCCTGGTATATACCGCAATGCTGCCAATGCCACACTGCCTTGACCTTTGTGCTTCCGGGAACTGCTTTGTGGCTTTGCCTTCTCACAGCCGGAGTGACCCTGATAGGTTCTCAGGGATGCTGAGGCCAGCTTCCAGTGCAGGACTCTGTGTCTGGTCTCTCCTGGCCTCCATCTAATGGGGCCATACAGCCCTTTTTTTGCTGGGTTTGTGCTTGCTACTAACTTTTTCAAAACTGAGCAATATATTGTTCAGATTTCTTTTTTTCTTTTTTTGAAACAGAGTCTTCCTCTGTCACCGAGGCTGGAGTGTAGTGGTGCCATCTCGGCTCACTGCAACCTCTGACTACGGGTTCAAGTGATTCTTGTGCCTCAGTCTCCCAAGTAGCTGGGATTACAGGCACGTGCCACCATGCCCGGCTAATTTTTGTGTTTTTTTGGTAGAGCTGGAGTTTCACCATGTTGGCCAGGCTGGTCTATTGTTCAGATTTCATACATAGACAGCAAAACCAGAAAGCATGAGAATGACTAACATAAAAGTTAAGAAAGTGGTTACCCCTGGTAGAGGGAGATGAGAGAGAGAAGCAGTTAGGGAGGGCCCCCAGGAGTTTCATGAAGTCCTAGGGTGGTAGGCATCCTGCTGTTTGCTTTCTTTCCCTATTTCTTTGCTGCATTGGTATTGCTTCCTATCTCCTTGGCTTTCCCATGAGATGTTGCCCAGCTGTTTATGATGTGGCCTGGGGATGTTCTAGGATGGGGAAACTATGTCACAGATTACACCTCAATGAAGGGCAGCAACAGCAGTCACCATTGTAAGTCTTTTATTTGTATTAACTAATTTGGTCTTTTCAACATCATCCCTATTTATAGATAAAGTACTAGAGACCCAGAAAGTACCAAGCAATTCAGTGTTTCCTGAAGGAAGACAAGTCAGAAGAGTGGCTTGCACCTGCAATCCCATCACTTCGGGAGGCTGAGGCCAGAGGATAGTTTGAGCCCAGGAGTTCGAGACCAGCCTGGGCAACATAGCCAGACCACCCTCCCCCACATCGCAACAAAAATAAAAGTTAAAAAAATTAACTGGACATGGTGGCGAGTGCCTGTGGTCCTAGCCACTTGGGAGGCTGAGGCAGGAGGCTCACCTGAGCCCGGGAGTTGAAGCTGGAGGTTGCAATGAGCTATGATCGCATCACTGCAATCCAGCCTGGGTCACAGAGTAAGACTTGGTCTTAATAACAATGATAATAATAAAAAAAGGCAAATCAAATGTTCAATGCAACTGCATTTTAAGAGCAAGTTTAGAAACCAAAAACTTTACTCAATCAGTAACCCTGTAACTAATCACAATATATATTTTAGTCCCACGTTGAGACAGAGCATGCAGAATGGAGAGAAGACAAAGGAACTGAGTGGGAGTGGGAAGGACAGATAGCAGGGAACAAGGCAGTCTCTTCTGGTGCCTACCAGGTTTTCACCTTATCCGGGGGCCAAGAAACCAGCTCTCCAGGGACTAAAACTAGACGCATGAGGACTTGCTTCCCCAGAAACCATATAGAATTTGGGGCCGTGAGTTGTAGAGGGAGTGGAGATTCCTCCATGTGGATGAGGGGGTGGGGGTTCTGTGTGTCCGTCCATTCACTCTTGAGGGGCTCTGGTCCCTGCTTCTACCGAGGTGGTGACCCCTTTGTGTTGCCGGCGTCAGATTTCCTGTTTGTGATGCCCTTTAGTCTCTGTGTCTGCCTGCCTAGGCTTTGTCCTCAGGCTCATCCAGTAGCTGGGATTTTTCTGGCCACAGCCTCCTCTGATTCTGACCCTGAGGGATTGAGTGTCTTTTATTTCAGGCTGCTCTAAAACCACTCTAGCCTTACCCAGCACCGCTTCCTGCCACAAGACCGGGGAGGATGGTGACTTGGGTTCCGGTAACAAAGCCCCTTCCGTGAAGTTCCCCAACATACTCAGCTTTTTCCTTAACATAGCGGGGGTTGGGGAGGGGTCCAAAGAAACAGTCGCACAAAGGGAGACAGCAGCTCTGTTCCAATAAACGAGATTTTGCACGTTCCAGTGCTTTCGGTCCACTGGAAGCTCTATATCCTCATTGCGGATGCCATTTGTCTCAGTTTTAGGGACCCAGTGACTTAGCACCCACAGTCATGTTGCCTCTTGGCTGTGGCTGCAAGGCTTGCAGCCCCAGAGTCATGACATTAAATCCCTTCCATCCAAACTGTCAAAAGTCTGGAATTTTACCATATGTAAAAGATAGTTACTGTTGCTGTTTCATGGATGCTGGCAAAAGACACAAGACGCCTGGGTCAGAGACAGAATAATGTATGGCTCATGGCACAACAATCAGCACTAGCATCCTGTTTGTGTCAGTTCTCCTTGCTCTCTCAAGTCCCACAGGGGCAACATGGAGAGGCCCAGGTGGATGCTATGCATGGAATGGTTTGCATTGCAGACAAGGAATTCTGATTTCAGGGAAACTACCTATTTCATGGCCATTCTTCTCTTTGTCCTGGTGGAAGACATTACCTTATCCCTCAAGGTTGCCCACTACACACACAGCTCTGGGAAAGGGCCTAGGAAAGTGTGGCCAGGGCCTTGCATTCCTGGCACACCCAGCAAGAACACGCAGGCATGCTCTGGACCATGCAGACTGCCTTTCCCAACCCTGACCTCAGACGGTGCTGAAGAATAAAATAGGATAAATGCCTGGCACATAATAAACTCAACCAATGCCAATAATTATACAATCATTCGAGTTGGTCAAAGAAATTAAGGCAGTTCTGACTACATCACACTCCTGAACATGTACAAAAAGTGACATGTACTAGTTAAATAAGAACTTAGGCCGGGCGCGGTGGCTCAAGCCTGTAATCCCAGCACTTTGGGAGGCCGAGACGGGCGGATCACGAGGTCAGGAGATCGAGACCATCCTGGCTAACACCGTGAAACCCTGTCTCTACTAAAAAATACAAAAAACTAGCCGGGCGAGGTGGCGGGCGCCTGTAGTCCCAGCTACTCGGGAGGCTGAGGCAGGAGAATGGTGTAAACCCAGGAGGCGGAGCTTGCAGTGAGCTGAGATCCAGCCATTGCACTCCAGCCTGGGCGACAGAGTGAGACTCCGTCTCAAAAAAAAAAAAAAAAAAAAAAGAACTTAAACACAGCCGGGCATGGCGGCTCATGCCTGTAATCCCAGCACTTTGGGAGGCCGAGGCGGGCAGATCACTTGAAAGTCAGGAGTTCGAGACCAGCCTGGCCAACATGGTGAAACCTCGTCTCTACTAAAAATACAAAAATCAGCTGGGCATTGTGGCCTATGCCTGTAATCCCAGCTACTCGGGAGGCTGAGGCAAGAGAATCGCTTGAACCCGGGAAGCAGAGATTGCAGTGAGTCGAGATCGCACCACTGCACTCCAGCCTGGGCGCCAGAACCAGACTCTGTCTCAAAAAAAAAAAAAAAAAAGAACTTAAACACTATAAAGGGAAGGAGGGATCCCTTAAGTTTTTTTTGTCCTGAGACAAAAAATATATAGAATATCTAATTACATCTTGCCTTTTAGATATTTTCTTCAATGACATTTCCAAAGCATTTGTTTACACTCTTATTTTATTCTCCAACCCAACACATTAGGGATTGGCTTAAGTCCAATGAGTCCCAACTAGTGTGGCAAAGGTTTGTTACTTTTGGCCTGCTTATTAGCTTCCAACTGTAGTAAATTATAAAACCTTTGCTTTTTCACTAGTATCACCAAGTTTCATTTTTAAAAATACCCATTCAGGCCGGGCATGGTGGCTCAGGCCTGTAATCACAGTGCTTTGAGAGCCCAAGGTTGGAGGATCGCTTGAAGCCAGGAGTTCAAGACCAGCCTGGGCAGCAAAGCAAGACCCTATCTCTACAAACAAACAAACAAACAAAAACAAATCAACAAATAAGCCTGGCATGGTGGCATGTGCCTGTAGTCTCAGCTACTTAGGAGGCTGAGGTGGGAAGATCACTGGAGCCCAGGAGTTTGAGGTTACAGTGAGCTATGTCTACACCGCTGCACTCCAGCCTGGACAACAGAGCCAGATCCCATCTCAGAAAGAATTCCACTCATTTAATAATCAGGGTGAAATGCAACAAAATATTAATTGCTCCAATGCGGTAGCACTGGCTAAGGCCAGAAGCAATGCCACTAGACTGCTGCTGTTGGAAGGGCAGGTAACTTGTCACCTGTCTGGAGAATGCAGACGTCCATTATGAGAGGCAACTGTGGGGTGCCAGGCACAATGCATGGAGAACTGAGGATAACACCAGCAGCTCAAAGACTGCCCATCCTGTGTTGGGCTCTGGCAGGAATTGGCACTTGAGGTTTTCACTAAGGCTGCCCTCAGTTGCCTCTGTCTGCTTCCAAGAAGAGCTTATGCTTGGTGACCCTCCTCACAACAGGCACAGTCACCAGTGAATGGAGGGCACTGTATCCACGTCTGTTGGCTTATGTTTTAAAAACTGTTTTGTAGAGGCAGGGTCTCGCTATGTTGCCCAGGAAGGTCTCAAATTTCTGGGCTCAAGCAATCCTCCTGCCTCAGCCTCCCGAAGTTCTAAAAGTACAGGCATGAGCCACTATGCCCAGCCTTATCGGCTTATTAAAAAGTTGGGGTGGCTGGGCATGGTGGCTCACACCTATAATCCCAGCACTTTGGGAGCCGAGGCAGGTGGATCACGTGAGGCCAGCTGACAGCACTCTGGGAACAGTCACCCAACCTGGTCACATCATTGAATATACCCAGTGCTGGCAACCTGTTACCTCCGCATGAGGCCTGGAGTCTGGGAAACAGCAGTCATTCAGAGCCAAGTTTACTGGGTGGAAAGGCCATCAGGTTGGGTAAGATCATCTGGGATAAGAAAGGATAGATATGACCAAGAATGGGGCAGTTTTCCTTTGTGAGTCATAAAATTGCCTCCAAACACAGAGTGTTTAGGAATGTTTTTAGGAAGCACAGTGCTGTTGGATAAAACCTGACACTTGCTATTTCCTGGTATAGTTCTAGGTGCCAGGCAACCCTACGGTGTAGGTAAAATTATCCCTGTTGGGCCCAGAGTAGCTAAAAACAGGCCTAAGATCACACAGGTAGGAAAGGGTGAAGCTGGGATTTGAACCCAGATGGTATAACAGAAGTGTCTATACGTTCAACCGCCTCATGAAACTGCCTCTTCGTTAAAAAAGACCAATGCCTCCTAAAGTGAAGACCTGGAAGGGAACAAGCCTGTTTGGAAACACAGCAGATGGCCCGGGTGTGGTGGCAGACTCATGGCTTATCCGCTTTGTCTTTTTGCTTTCCCTTGGTCCCGCCAGCCTGACCCCTGTTCCTTAATTAGGACTCCACACCCAGCACCGTGAGAATCACCTTCCTGAAGCTCAGCTCTGTGAGGGCGCCCCTGTGCATAGAGGGTGAGAACAGAAGGCCTGGCTTTGCGGCAGATGAGGCCAGATAAGTCAAATATCTTCTTGGGGCCTTGATTTCTTCACTGGTAAAATGGGGGCCATCAATATATTCCCCAGCGCTTGATGGGGATTCAATGATAGTGTGTGCTAAAGTGGAACTTTACAAATGCTTGTCACATATACACTAAATTTTTGCTTAATCTAAGTGTTCTGTCTAATCAAATACATGCTATGAAGATGTAAAAAACAAAACTCCTCAGACAAGAAACATGAAGCTATGGCTTCCTGTTGTCTCCTAAATAAAGTAAAAACTCTTCACAATGGCATTTTTTTTTTGAATGAAGAGATTATGATTAGACTCTCTCTCTCATCACATTGTTTCATTCTTTTTTTTTTTTTTTTTTTTGAGACGGAGTCTCGCAGTCGCCCAGGCTGGAGTGCAGTGGCCGGATCTCAGCTCACTGCAAGCTCCGCCTCCCGGGTTTACGCCATTCTCCTGCCTCAGCCTCCCGAGCAGCTGGGACTACAGGCGCCCGCCATCTCGCCCGGCTAGTTTTTTCTATTTTTTAGTAGAGACGGGGTTTCGCCGTGTTAGCCAGGATGGTCTCGATCTCCTGACCTCGCGATCCACCCGTCTCGGCCTCCCAAAGTGCTGGGATTACAGGCTTGAGCCACCGCGCCCGGCCCATTGTTTCATTCTTTACATTTGCCCTGCACTCCGCTTAATGGAGCTCTTAACAGTACCCAAGATACACCTGTGTCTTCCCGCCTTCATGCTTTTTCTTTTTCTCTGTCCCTGTGAAATCCCCCACCTCCTGCCTCTACGGAAATCCTTAGCCACCCTTTGCATCACAGCTATAAAGCCTCCCAGGCTCTCCTAAGTCAGAAGTGATTTCCCACAGTGCCCCCTTGTGGCACTGACCGCATTCTCCCTTTTCTTTTTTTCCTTCTTTTTTCCTTTTTCAGAGATGTAGTTCTTGTTCTGTTGCCCAGGCTGGAGCACAGTGGCTACTCACAGGCATGATCATACCGCACTATAGTATGGAACTCCTGGGCTCAAGCAATCCTCCTGCCTCTGCCTCACAGGTGTGCACCACCGTATTTGTAGTTTTACTTCTCCTGTGAGACTTGAACTTCTCAAGGGTCTTATCTATGCCTTGTCTTTCTCTGAGTCCCTAAAAGTGCTCACAGAGCACATACAAATATTTAAGACATAATTAAATGAAGTGACAGGTCTTTAGATACAGAAATGCAGGACCCAGGCAAAAGTCTGGGTAACCTGTGCAGGCCTGGGGCTGGCGAGTAGTGAATTCAGGTCATCTTTGGAGAGAGATAGCACGTGGACTGAAACAAGGCTAAAGGCCCTTGCTCTGAGCCCATCTTGGTAACTAATGTCATCCCGGGGGTCTGTACCTGCCAGGGTGCCCCCAGTCCTTTAGCTTCCTGAGGATAATCCTCTATTAAAAATTGTCTAAAAACAGACCGGGCATGGTGGCTCACACCTGTAATCCAGCACTCTGGGAGGCCGAGGTGGGAAGATTGCTTGAGGCCAGGAGTTCAAGACCAGTCTGCGCAACACAGTGAAAACCCATCTCTACCAAAAATACAAACATTAGCTGGGTGTGGTGGTGCACGCCTGTAGTCCCAGCTACTGGGAAGTCTGAGGCAGGAGGATGGTTTGAACCCAGGAGAGGTCAAGGCTACAGTGAGCTGAAATTGTGTCACTGCATTCCAGCCTGGGCAACACAGCCAGACCCTGTTTCCAAAAAAATCGTCTAAAAACAACTTTAGAGAGATAAAAACGATACACTATAAAATTCTTTCTTTCTTTATTTATTTGAGACGTAATCTGGCTCTGTCACTAGGCTGGAGTGCAGTGGCACGATCTCAGCTCACTGCAACCCCTGACTCCCTGGTTCAAGCGATTCTCCTGCCTCAGCCTCCCAAGCAGCTGGGATTACAGGCACGTGCCACCACATCCAGCTCATTTTTTTGTATTTTTAGTAGAGATGGGGTTTCACCATGTTGGCCAGGATGGTCTCGATCTCCTGACCTTGTGATCTGCCCGTCTTGGCCTCCCAAAGTGCTAGGACTAGACCCCTTTCCCCATTTTCAACAAGTTGGCCCAGGAAGTTTCCCTGAGCCCCTTCCCCAGAGTGAGGAAGCATGGCTGTCATTTTTCTTTTCTATCTTTTTAGTTAAAAAATTGTTTTTATATTTTGGGGGAAGAGTCTTGCTATGTGGGTCAGGCTGGAGTGCAGTGGCACAATCCTAGCTTGCTGCAGCCTTGAAGTCCTGGGCTCAAGCAATCCTCCTGCCTCAGCCTTCCAAGTTGTTGGGACTACAGGCACACACTACCAGGCCTGGCTACTTTTTTACTTTTTGCAGAAACAGGGCCTCACTATGTTACCCAAGCTGGTCTCAAACTCCCGGCCTCAAGCAATCTTCTTTCCTCAGCCTCCTAAAGTGCTGGGATTACAGGCATGAGCCACCACATCCAGCCTGTTGTTTTCTTTTCTAAATCATAATTATTTTCTTCCTTATTTACATTTTAGTGTGACGATTGTTCTGGGGCTGCAGTCTCCTCATGTGGAAAATAAGGGAACCAGACTGCTCCATCTCTCAGGGTCCTTCCAGTTCTAACATACTATGGAAACTTACAAGTCCATCTAAATGACTAAATGCAGGATTTACACTTGGTAGAGCCGGATTACAGAGGAAAACAAAAGATGGGAAAATTTCCTTCTTTTCTTGCTTCACAGGTTTACCCACAGCCCAGCTCCATCTGTGAACAAGAATGCTCCTTCTACAGAAGCAGAGTGGAATCCCCAAAATGCCTTTCAGACCCTCTCGTGTTAGGTGGGTGGGCCACAGCCGGATCATGGAATAAAAGTCAGCCTTAAGGGTTCAGATTTCAATAACTTTCAGTGAACCCCACCTTGAGTCAGGCACTTTGCTAGGTGCTTTTAAACACACTACCCCATTTAATCACAATGGGAGGAAAGTTTTATTGTCTTGATATTTTTTGTTGTTGTTGAGACAGAGTTTCACTCTGTCATCCAGGCTGCAGCACAGGGTTTGATCTCGGTTCACTGCAACCTCTACCTCTGAGGTTCACGTGATTCTCCAGCCTCAGCTTCCTGAGTAGCTGGGATTACAGGCGCCCGCCACCACACCCAGCTAATTTTTGTAGTTTTAGTAGCGACGGGATTTCACCATGTGGGCCAGGCTGGTCTCAAACTCCTGACTTCAAGTGATCCTCCTGCCTTGGCATCCCAGTGTTGGGATTACAGGCGTGAGCCACCGTGCCCAGCCTTTACAATCTTACATTATTTTGTTTGCTTACTCATTTATTATTTAGCCACTGTGCCCGGCCAATTGCGTCAATTTTCAGGATGAGGAAAACGGTGCTCACCGAGAGGCCAGGTAGCTACTTCAAAGTCACACAGCCACTGAGGAGCAGAGCTACGAGGACTCGACTGTCCCTTGGGAAGAAGAGTTACATATCTAAAAGAAAAAAAAAAAAACACCCACCAAAGCAGCAAACTCCATGCCTACAGTGATTGGGCAAGTAAAAATACGGAGACGGGCAGGCATGAGAAAACAGGAGCAGTGGGAAGGACCATCTGTCCTCTGACCTGGGCAGCTGCCGACCAGCAGCAGGCAATGCCATGCAGGAGTGTGGGTGCTGGGTGTCATGTGGATGATTTTCTGGTTTCTCAACTGATGGGGGACAGCCAGAGTCTGCATGAATTATCCCAATTTTTAAAGAAGGAGCCAAACACAGTAACACCACAGAACAAATCTGGTCTAGGGGACTGCTATTGAGGATGAATTCCTCTGGCTTACCCATCCTCCTGTTCATTCATTCATCTTCTCAAAAGCAGACATGCTCTAAGTGAGGAGGGAGGTCACCTTCAGCCATAAGGTGCCATTCTACTGGCGAGAAGCGGTGGGGAATGTAGCTGGGGAAGAAGTCATTGTCACCAAGGCTCTGGCCCCGCCTGCACCGGTTTCCTGGGCGGCAGACAGGGCCCTACCATAGAATGTTACCGACAACTGGGAGCGAACGGGGGCCCCGGCCCCCGTTCGTTCCGCTGGGTGAGAACGAGGGTCTTGGGGCCACACGTTTAGCTGGGACGGGTGGGGGACAGTAGCTTTCTTTTTCAATTGTTCAACACGGAAGAGAAACCCAAAGCAAGACGCCATTTTGTTTTGTTTTGTTTTTGAGACAGGAGTTTCACTGTTCTTGCCCAGGCTAGAGTGCAATGGTGCGATCTCAGCTCACTGCAACCTCCGTCTCCCGGGTTCAAGCAATTCTCCTGCCTCAGCCTCCCGAGTAGCTGGGATTACAGGCGTGCACCACCATGCCCGGCTAATTTTGTATGTTTAGTATATATGGGGTTTCTCCATGTTGGTCGGGCTGGTCTCAAACTCCAGACCTCAAGTGATCCGCCCAAGACGCCAATCATTAAAACACGCAAACACAGACACACGCGCCCGTCACCTCGCCCGCTGGGTGCTTTCGTTACCTCAAACGGAAACGGGGCTTTTCAGGCCCTGTTTTCCTGCCTACCTCATGGGACTGTTACCAAAAAGGAAGGAACCGGAAGGAAAGGTCTTGGGACGGGACAGAGGCTAAGCGGCCGTACGTTCGTTACGATGTGAGGGGTGCCGGGGGGCTGGAGACTGAGGTCGGGGAGAGCAAGGGCTCTGGGTCCTTAGTGCCAGCGGGCGGCCGGAACCAGAGTGCGCGGGTCTAGAGATTCGGGGACCCAAATGCACCAGGCCCACACATCCCACTCAGAGGGCTGCGGGAAGCCGCGCGCACACGCCAGGGACACGCCCCGACCCGCACTTCCGGGGCGCGACCCGGAAGCGGAAGGGTGGCCGTTTCTTTTCCTTCCCCCAGTGCATCTTTCCTGCGTCGTTCCGGCGCGGCGGGAGCGGAGGTCCACGGCCGTTTGCAGCGTGCGGCAGTGGGGCGTGGAGGCCTGAAGCCTCCAAGCAGCTGCGGCCATGGCGGATGTAACCGCCCGTAGTCTGCAGTACGAGTACAAGGCGGTACGTTTGGGATCGTGGGAGGATTCCAGGCTCAGGAGTCCAATGGGGAGGGGGAAGCTGAAAAAGAGCATTTCAGTCTGAAGGCCTCCAGGAGTGCCACGAAAACGGAGGGGAAGTGGAATCGCCGTGAAGATGGGGGTTATTTGATGACGTGAATAACCTACGGGGGTCTGGGGAGTGCTAAGATCTCTCTAGGAGGAGTTTCTCGAGTCCCTTCAACGCTAAGCCCGCCCCCTTCCACACGTGACTTCCAACCCACTCACCACTTTTCCCAGGTGTGGGTTATGATGGGCACTGTTAGGAACAAGAATTGCTTGGCTGATTCGACAGGCTGTAAGACTTATTCAGCTCTATGCTTCTGCACAGCGTCATACAATGCAATTCTTAAGGAAAATATCTTTGTTACAATTAGTGATTATAGGCAACTAGTTACTACGATTCTTCCATCAGCTGGGGTAACTGTGTTAGTAGGAATTGGCCCTGCTCATGTCAAAGCTTCAATAATGTTTTGATCTTTTCAGAACTCGAATCTTGTGCTCCAAGCTGACCGTTCTCTCATTGACCGGACCCGCCGGGATGAACCCACAGGAGAGGTGCTGTCCCTTGTTGGGAAGCTGGAGGGCACCCGTATGGGAGACAAGGCTCAACGGACCAAACCGCAGATGCAGGAGGAAAGAAGAGCCAAGTGAGTGCTAAGGGAATACTATTTTTTCCTTCAGATCCAAAGTCTCTTCCCTTTAACATTCGAGCAGCATTTTGGCCGGAATGCTTGGTGTAAGATCAGTGGCATTAAAACGATTTCGTGAAGGTAAAAACAGAACAGGAGAGTTTAAAGATTTTTTTGACCTTAAAAAGTGTACCCAAAGGGGAAAATAACTTGTTGGTACCTTTTTCTTACATGTGTGTTTCTAGTCCATAGACAGATCTTTCTTTGCTTCAGGGTATTTTCAAGACGCTTACTATTCCTGTGTCTCAGTAATTCTTTTTCTTTTCTTTTTTTTCCATTACTAACTTTTTTTTTTTTTTTTTTTTGAGACGGAGTCTCGCTCTGTCGCCCAGGCTGGAGTGCAGTGGCCGGATCTCAGCTCACTGCAAGCTCCGCCTCCCGGGTTTACGCCATTCTCCTGCCTCAGCCTCCCGAGTAGCTGGGACTACAGGCGCCCGCCACCTCGCCTGGCTAGTTTTTTGTATTTTTTAGTAGAGACGGGGTTTCACCGTGTTAGCCAGGATGGTCTCGATCTCCTGACCTCGTGATCCGCCCGTCTCGGCCTCCCAAAGTGCTGGGATTACAGGCTTGAGCCACCGCGCCCGGCCCCATTACTAACTTTCTACCCCTACTTTTTCCCTTTACTCTTGCCTATTTCTTACGTATTTTGTTGTTACAAACTAATTGAAGCATCCATGGTATGAGAGACAGTTTTCTTTCTTAATTTGCGTTTTTTTTTTCTTTTTTAAAATATTTCTTGGGGATGTATTTCAAAATTTACCTTTACCTCACCATTATCTTTTGATCTTGAATGTCTTGGTGTCTTGCTCCCTTTCCTATGATGATGTTTCCAAAATTCACGGGCTTAGTTTGATTAAAGTAGTTGTGTTTGAAATGAGTTGATACATTATCTCCACTTTGTGCTATATCTTCTTTTCCAGGTTTGTTATAATTGGTTGATAGTCAACGGCAGTAGATTTCGTTAGAGCTTGTTTCTCTAGCTAGAAAAGGAAAATGCATTTGACAGGTGAACAACTAGTCAAAATCCTATTATATAATAGTCTCATACAATGTATGAAGGGTTGTACTTTTTTTTTTTTTTTTGGAGATGGTATCTTGCTCTGTCACCCAGGCTGGAGTGCAGTGGCATGATCTCTGCTCACCGCAACCTCCACCTCCCGGGTTCCAGTGATTTTCCAGCCTCCGCCTCCTGAGTAGCTGGGATGACAGGTGCTCGCCACTGTGCCCGGCTCATTTTTGTATTTTTAGTAGAGACAGGGTTTCGCCATGTTGGCCAGGCTGATCTCGAACTCCTGACCTCAGGTGATCCGCCTGCCTTGGCCTCCCAAAATGTTGGGATTACAGGCGTGAAGCACTGCACCTGGCCAAAGGGTTGCATTTTTTAAATGAGAAACATATCTCACTGTAATGTGTAGTGTATCTAGTGAGAAGATAATGGGGAATTTTTCTTTCTGTCACTGGGTCCCATAAAGAAATACTCCTGCAAGTGATCAAGGTCCAACAGGAATCATTTGCAGAGGCTCAGGTACCGGTTTTCAGATATTAACTTCCTGCCACGAAGCCGAGGAGAGGAGGGTGGGCTTGATCCAGTCTTCCCTCGGGGAGGAAAGGTTCTGCCATTCACTGTCACGTGTCCACTAGGCGAAGAAAGCGTGATGAGGACCGGCATGACATCAACAAGATGAAGGGTTACACTCTGCTGTCGGAGGGCATTGATGAGATGGTGGGGATCATCTACAAGCCCAAAACTAAGGAGACCCGGGAGACCTATGAGGTGCTGCTCAGCTTCATCCAGGCTGCTCTTGGGGACCAGGTGAGTGTGAGATTGTGAAATATATATTCGATCTTTGTTTCATTTCCTGGCATACAGCTTCTACGATCCTTGGAATCTTTGAAGCGATAAGCGTCTTTTTGTCTGCTGATGAGTTAACTGATGGCTGGCAGCACCTAGATAGCTTCAGAATGGAAGCTGGTCATTTAATCAATCTGCCTACGTAATGAAGCCCCCATAAAAACCCCAAAAGGACTAGGTTTAGAGAGTTTGCTGCCACATGGAGGTTTCTGGAGGGTGGTGCGCCTGAGAGGGCCTGGCAGCGCCATACCCCTTCCCACATGCCTGCCCTGTGCACCTCTTCCATCTGTTGTCTGTTGGTAGGCATCTTTTGTAATGTGCCTTATAGTGAAAGTAAGTGTGTCCCTGATCTGCTCTAGCAAATTAATTGAATCCCAAAAGAGGATTGTGGAAAGCTCGATTTGTAGCTGTACAGTGAGAAGCACAAGTCACACAGCCTGTGCTTGTGATTGGCATCATGGAGTGGGAGGCAGGCTTGTGGGACTGAGTCCTCAGCCTGTGGGATCTTACTCTATCTCCAGGTAGTTAGTGTTGGAATGGAATTGAATTTGAGGACACCAGCTTGTGTCCACTGCACAATTTTTGGATTGGTTGCTGGTGGGGAGGAATTGTCACAGAAGCCTTCTGTGTTAATTGTTGTAAGAGTATAGAAAAAAACGAATTTGCTGTATTTCTTTCTTTTTTTTTTTTTTGAGTTGGGGTCTCGCTCTGCTGCCCAGGCTGGAGTGCAGTGGGATGATCTTGGCTCACTGCAAGCTCTGCCTCCCGGGTTCACGCCATTCTCCTGCCTCAGCCTCTTGAGTAGCTGGGACTACAGGTGCCCGCCACCACATCCGGCTAATGTTTTGTGTTTTTGGTAGAGGCAGGGTTTCACCGTGTTAGCCAGGATGGTCTCGATCTCCTGACCTCGTGATCCACCCGCCTCGGCCTCCCAAGTGCTGGGATTACAGGTGCGAGCCACCACACCTGGCCAAGTTTGCTTTATTTCTATATTCTCAGAGCAAGGCGGCCAGAGGATGAGACCATGTGTCAGAAAAGGAGAGGGTCACAACTGGGAGGCTCTAGATGAACCTTGCCTCTGGATCCCCTTGTGGGATGTACTGGTTTGCAGAAGTGGCTTATATTTACCAAGCACTTGATTTGTGTGGAACAGCACATGTCTTTTTCCCGCCCCCCTCACGTAACTCCATGAATAGGTGCTGTTAATATTCATTTTCCATTTTATAGAAGAGAGATGTGAGGCAAGAATAATTAAGTAATTTTCCCAAGTCACAGAAGTAGCATTTGGCAGAGCCAAGATATGATCCAGATAGTTTATCTCTAGAATCTGTGTTCCTAACCATTACACATGTGTGATTAGATTGGGGACCATTATGAGTCTGAGGAGCTCTGCTGACGTGGGTGCTAGAGGAAGTGAGGACAAAGAATTACAGAAGTGTGGCACGCTAGAGGAGATCTGCCAAGTGACTGCCACCTGGAGATGTGGCAAGCTGTTGTGGAAGCTGTGTCCTGCTGCTTGAGGCCACCTAGCTAATCTTTTTAAAAACAGACGAGTCTTCCTTTAGTTGTGGCATTTTAAATCAGCATTAATGAGAAAGGTCAGAGCCTAGTGTGCAACAGGTTTTGAGGAAATGTGGCTCTTCGCATCCTGCCGCCACATAAACCTGGTTGGTGATGTTCTGCCTGTCATCATTCTCAATATTGGTTGGTTGTTTCTTGCTACCAGCCACGTGATATCCTTTGTGGGGCAGCTGATGAGGTTCTAGCTGTTCTAAAGAATGAAAAGCTGCGGGACAAGGAAAGGCGAAAGGAGATTGACCTGCTGCTGGGTCAAACAGATGATACCAGATACCATGTGCTAGTCAACCTGGGCAAAAAGATCACAGACTATGGTGGAGACAAGGAAATCCAAAATATGGGTAAGTGAGCTCTTTATGTCCTGATCATGTTAACTGGTTGTTGTTGACCCCTAAACATGCATTTTCTAGCATCATTCATTTAAAAACCTTAATGTCAGTGAGTTCCCATAATTTGTTGTGTGTTTTTCGAAGAGTTATAATTGATAGACACCAGAATCCCTAGATTTCAGCTGTTCCTTACTCTGAGACCCTTATGTTGTGTAGAATATGGGAGAAAATGTGGGCAGAGCCTTGGGGGCTCAAGTGGTTGAGCAAGCAGAGCTGGGCTGACTCCAGGGCTGGCAGGTGGAGAAGGTCTTGGCAGTGGCAGCATAGGTGGCTCTCTCGTGTTGATCATCTAAGTGCCTGTGTGTGTCTTTAGCACTTAGATCTTTCCTGAGGAGAGGTAGTTGGGGAGGACATTGGCTCCAGAGGGCCTTGTTTTACTAGCCATTCACTGCCCTCTTTTTTAATCCTTCGTCATTTCAGATGACAACATTGACGAGACATATGGTGTGAATGTGCAGTTTGAATCTGATGAGGAGGTGAGTGATAAACAGGCCCAGTCCCTTCTTGGTTTTGAAGTTGATGAGGGTAAAGGGACCCCTTGTAGTGTAAAGAAGCTCCCTAGTTTAAACCAGATACATTTTACGGTGTTGTGTGGGTTTCAGACTTAGGCATTATATGTTCTTTTGCTTAAAAAAAAATGCGGTTATCTTTTAACTTTTCTATAGCAAATTTAACAAATGTAAAGCGATGTGATTATTTAAAATATACCAAGTGGATCAGCAAAAAGAAAGACAAAAGATAAAGTACAGTGAATACTTTCATTGAGAATGTATCTGCTAATGTTTTACTGCATTTTAACCATATTACAATCTTTTCCCGTTTTTCATTACTGTGTCCCCACTGCCTCTTTCAAAAGATTGCACATTTGCCTTAGAGCATGGATGTAGTTCGTACATGGTTAAGTCACTGGAGTTAATGTTTACCATCTAATCGAATTCCTTGAATATAAATAGGAATAAGTAGGGTACTTTGAAAAAATTGCAGAGTGCCTTAGAGTTCTCAGTGAGTAGATTTGGCTCCTGAAAGGGAAAATGGATCCCTGGTATATATACCAGGGCTGGAAGAAGGGGTCGCACAGGGAGAGTTAGAGGACTAGGAGCCAAGACTTCTGAATTTGAGTCCTGTATCTTGGCAGGTCATCTTGCCTCAGTTTCTCTTTCTATAAAATGAGGTGATTTCAATAGGTGATTGCTAAGTCTCTTCCTACAGTATAGTTAATAGGATCTGATGATTTTAAGTAGCAACAAACTGCTTTGCTTGTAGCAGTTCATTCATTTAGCAGTGCTCGTTATTGAAGCACCTGCTTTGACTATGACACTATGCCTAGTCTGCCTAATGTGCAGTGTGTGAGTAAACGGAGTGGTGAGCAAGCTTAGTGTGATCTCTTCATTCCCGAGTCACCATCTGCTTTCCCAGGCATGCCTCTGCATAGCTCTTCTCTCCTGTTCGCTGATCACTGTTTTTGAGTGTTGATTGTATATTAAAGAGAGGCTATGATCCAGTTGATTTCCATTGTGGCAGCCTAAGGTAAGAAACAGAAAGTAGGTGCATCTAATAAGTCTGTGCCAAGCAATCTTTCTATTACCTGTCCCCTGGAATAAGGCTGACCTTGGTTCCAATAGGCTCTCAGTTTCACCCCAAAGCCATTTCTCTAACCATTGGGCTAATTTAGGGTGACTTGAGGGAGAAGTTCTGTGGTGATGCAGGATCAGCTCCAGATAATGATTGAGTTGGGGCCATTTCCACAGGAAGGTGATGAAGATGTGTACGGGGAGGTTCGAGAAGAGGCATCTGATGATGACATGGAAGGGGATGAGGCTGTCGTGCGCTGCACCCTCTCGGCTAATGTAAGTTCAGTTTGCTTTTTCTCATTGCTGCAAGGTTACTTCTGTGTGTTAGTGCTTCTTCCCCATGCCTAGGTCCTGTTACATTTGTTGAGCCACCTTTTGCTAGAGTGTACTGTGATAAACACTTGGTGTCTAGAGTTTCTTAAGATTTCAGTCGATTTTCTTCCTTCCCAAAGATGTATGTTGATGAAGTCTTAGTCTGGTCCTTCCCAAAGATGTATGTTGATGAAGTCTTAGTCTGGTATTCTGAACTCAGTATTCCAGAGTTTTTCCCTCTGGAAAGTCCTCACAGAAGGTGGGCTGTGGGGTGGCAAGTAGAACTTGGTTGCAGGGTGGTGGCAAAGTGATCAAGGGTGGCAGAGACCTGGTGAGCTAAATGCCTGGTTACTTTTGTAGCTCGTGGCCTCAGGTGAACTGATGAGTTCCAAGAAGAAAGATTTGCACCCTCGGGATATTGATGCATTTTGGCTACAGCGGCAGCTCAGTCGTTTCTATGATGATGCCATCGTGTCGCAGAAGAAGGCAGATGAAGTACTGGAAATTTTGAAGGTATGGCCAAGATAACAATAGTTGTGTACTTAGTGTATCTTAGCACATGGGGACAGCGTATGAAGTGGCAGATGGCTTTGTCCTTAGTGGTGGTGTTACCTTCTCTCTGCAGACGGCCAGTGACGATCGGGAATGTGAGAACCAGCTGGTTCTGCTGCTTGGTTTCAACACCTTTGATTTCATTAAAGTGTTGCGGCAGCACAGGATGATGAGTGAGTATATGGTGGGCTCTTCTTGCAGAGTGAGTACATATGTGTGTATGTGTGAGATGGAGATTCTGTTGTTTTCACAGCCTAAGTGCTTGTTTCTTTTATTTTTCTTCTTTCTACTTTAAGGATGAAGGGTTTTTGCCTTATTTCCTCCTCCTCCTCCTCCTCATTTTCCTTTGTTCCTTTTGTTGTGGGTAGTTTTATACTGTACCTTGCTGGCCAGTGCACAAAGTGAAGCTGAAAAGGAAAGGATTATGGGAAAGATGGAAGCTGACCCAGAGTTATCCAAGTTCCTCTACCAGCTCCATGAAACCGAGAAGGAGGATCTGATCCGAGTAAGGACTGGGTTGGTTTATCTGTCTGAGTTCTGAGCTAACAGTGGCTAGAAGATTGCAGCATGAAGCTAAATTCATATTAAAAGTGGAAGTTGAAAAAGTAATTTCTCTAAATTCTTCGGGGTTTGTCAGTGCATGCAGGTTAGAATCAACACATCCACATTGGCTTGGTCGTGAGAGCAGTGACCTGCTGCTGTCTTTCACCGGCACTATGGGGATCTTTATTGTTTATTTGCACAGTAACTACATGGCGTTTACTAAAATAGAGTAACAGAACACATGTACTTGCTTAACAGAACCCACACTTTTACCCCTCAGGGGTAGCCCTTGGTACTTAATTACAGAACGTCTGTTTCTGGCGTCCCTGTACTGCGCACTGCCCCTTTAAAGGTGTGTGTGCGCTTTGATCATTCTGGTGGTCCCCACGTAAAGCGTTGTCTTTCTGTTTGGCGACTTACTAGTTAGCACCTGTGACTCAAGTATTAGCTAAGCAGAGACAGAAAAGGACAAGAACCTGTGATACTGATGAATTGTTTTTGTGATTTTCATCTTCGTCCACTACAGGAGGAAAGATCCCGGAGAGAGCGAGTGCGTCAGTCTCGAATGGACACAGATCTGGAAACCATGGATCTCGACCAGGGTGGAGAGGTAGGATCCAGGGCGATTTATGTCCCAGGCCTTGTTGGATGGAAAACTCGCTTGCTCGGCTTGCTCACTTCCTTGGGGTTTTTGTCTTTCACATTCCCAGGCACTGGCTCCACGGCAAGTTCTGGACTTGGAGGACCTGGTATTTACCCAGGGGAGCCACTTTATGGCCAATAAACGCTGTCAGCTTCCTGATGGATCCTTCCGTCGCCAGCGTAAGGGCTACGAAGAGGTACATGTGCCTGCTCTGAAGCCCAAGCCCTTTGGCTCAGAAGAAGTAAGTGAATTGCTTTCCTCAGTTCTCTGCTTAGTTCGCCTCCTGGTTTGGATTTCAACCATTGACCAGAATGTAGCTTTGTTTCATATATAGTTTATTTTAGGGCTGAAAGCTGCAACAGAATTTTCCCATTCTGATTTTGAGCCCAGGGGACAATATTGATCTCTGCACTGACCTTTAATGGAGAGTTATACAAAGAGATTGCCAGGGAACAAAATCCTGGCAATCCCACAAAAACAGTCTGCTCAAGGTTGCTGCCAACATGATATCAATGGCACTTCTTTTCTTCTAGCAACTGCTTCCAGTGGAAAAGCTTCCAAAGTATGCCCAGGCTGGGTTTGAGGGCTTCAAAACACTGAATCGGATCCAGAGTAAGCTCTACCGTGCTGCCCTTGAGACGGATGAGAATCTGCTGCTGTGTGCTCCTACTGTAAGCGCCACCCTGCCTGCTTTTTTCTCGGAAAATATGGGTGGAGTTTCTGTTGGAAGATTGTTTTTTATTTCCACCCCACCCCCTAATTCTTTGTCCTTTGATGGAAGAGAGGTTAAATGGTAGGATAAAGTACCCAAGAAAAGCTCTATTCTCTGTTTGGGAAATAAGCCCGTGGAAGTGAGGGCCGTGAGAATAACCAGGTGAACAGGCGTTCTCATCCCTGACCTCTCCCGTAGGGTGCTGGGAAGACCAACGTGGCCCTGATGTGCATGCTCCGAGAGATCGGGAAGCACATCAACATGGACGGCACCATCAACGTGGATGACTTCAAGATTATCTACATTGCCCCCATGCGCTCCTTGGTGCAGGAGATGGTGGGCAGCTTTGGAAAGGTGAGGGAGCAGAACTTTCCTCCAGAGGATACGGAGCGCAGCTGTCAAAGTGTTGTGGACAGGCCTGGACCTCACCACTTTTTGTATTAGGGCATCTCTGGAATGCCTCCTGGGATTGTTTTTATTTTTTATTTTTCTCTCCCCATTTCCAAGATGGAACTTAACCCAGGTGCAGAGTTTCTGAAGTAAGAATGTCCTGAGCCATCTTTTACAAGGGTTTGCATCTTTCTTTCGTCCTCTCCATGGCAATTTCCTGCAGTTGGTATCATTTGTGTTATTGAAGTATTTATGAAACATCAAATGGATGTGGATAGTAATAGACCTAGTGGTGTTATTCTAGGTCTTGTTATCTACAAGTTGCCGTTTCTTCCTCTTGGGTACAGAGTTCCCAGAGATCTTTTTTTTTTTTTTTTGAGACAGGGTCTTGCTGTCGCCCAAGCTGGAGTGCAGTGGTACAATCATGGCTCACTGCAGCCTTGACCTCCCAGGCTCAAGTGATCCTCCCACTTCAGCCTTCCTAGTAGCTGGGATTATAGATGTGTGCTACCAGATTAGCTAATTTTTATATTTTTTGTAGAGACAGGGTTTCACCATGGTCTAGAATTCCTGGGCTCAAGCATTCTGCCCTCATTGGCCTCTGAAAGTGCTAGGATTACAGGCGTGAGCCACCGTGCCTGGCCCCGAGAGATCTTTTGTCTGCTTTATTTGCCCGAGTTAAATTTCTGCTTGTTTGAGGAAGAAATGCTCATACGCTCTGATTTGCTTTGTATTCACCTGATGGGTTGATGCCTGCTCCCAAGGCCCGACACTCCAACTGCCCAAACAGAAAGCGTGGTGTCCAGGCCCCTTCAAGCATTCCTGTCTGATGCAGTTTTCCTCCCACAGCGCCTGGCCACTTATGGCATCACTGTTGCTGAACTGACTGGGGACCACCAGCTGTGCAAAGAAGAGATCAGTGCCACTCAGATCATCGTCTGCACCCCCGAGAAGTGGGATATCATCACCCGCAAGGGTGGCGAGCGCACCTACACCCAGCTGGTGCGGCTCATCATTCTGGTGAGTTGGGAGTGCTCCTAGAACATAGAGGCCAGTTGTGTCAAGGAGGGTTTGCTGGGTTTTCATGCACAATGTTTCTTTGCTGCCTTTTCTGTAGGCACTAGCCCTTGTAATGGCAGTTATTGTCAGCTTGTGTTTGCCATGTTATTTATTTATTTTTATTATTTATTTATTTATTTATGTTTTGAGATGGAGTCTAGCTCTGTCGCCCAGGCTGAGTGCAGTGGCACAACCTCGGCTCACTGCAGTCTCTGCCTCCCAAGTTCAAGCGATTCTCCTGCCTCAGCCTCCCCAGTAGCTGGGATTACAGGCGCCTGCCACCATGCCAAGCTGATTTTTGTATTTTTAGTAGAGACTGGGTTTCACTGTGTTGGCCAGGCTGGTCTCGAACTCCTGACCTTGTGATCTGCCCACCTCAGCCTCCCAAAGTGCTGGGATTACAAGCGTGAGCCACTGCGTCCAGCCTGCCACGTTATTCTCTCTCTCTATTTTTTATGTCTGAAATATTTTACTACACTTGATCTTAGCCAAAAGGCCGAGAAACGATATCTGAAATATTTTGAAACAAATATAAACAGATAGGCAAAAAACCATCATATCCAACATCATGAAGGGCTTTATAAGTAAAAGAATCCATTCTCTGAGGGAATGAATGAGGAATCAGGATTTTGTTGTTGTTGTTGTTGTTGTTGTTGTTGAGACGGAGTCTCGCTCTGTCGCCCAGGCTGGAGTGCAGTGGCCGGATCTCAGCTCACTGCAAGCTCCGCCTCCCAGGTTTACGCCATTCTCCTGCCTCAGCCTCCCGAGTAGCTGGGATTACAGGCGCCCACCACCTCGCCCGGCTAGTTTTTTTTTTTTTTTTTTAGTAGAGACGGGGTTTCACCGTGTTAGCCAGGATGGTCTCGATCTCCTGACCTTGTGATCCGCCCGTCTCGGCCTCCCAAAGTGCTGGGATTACAGGCTTGAGCCACCGCGCCCGGCCGTAATCAGGATATTGTATTCCGTATACACAGAAGCTTCCAGAGATTAGTGACTCAGTGAGTGTAGTTTACGTTGTCTGGGAAAAGCAAGAAAGGAGACTTCACATGTTGGTTTTCAGTGTTCTGGAGCAGGGGTTGGCAGTCTGTGGCTACTAGCTTTGTTCTGTTGGAACATAGTTATATCCATTTGTTTATGTATTATTTACAGCGGCTTTTGTGCTGCAATGACAGAGCTGAATATTTGCAATAGGGGCCGCATGGCCCAAAGCCTGAAATACTGACTATCTGGCTTTTTTTTTAGGTGGAGTTTTGCTCTTGTTGCCCAGGCTGGAGTGCAGTGGTGTGATCTCAGCTCACTACAGCCTCCACCGCCCGGGTTCCAGCAATTCTCCTGCCTCAGCCTCCTGAGTAGCTGGGATTACAGTTGCCTGCCACCACACCCAGTTAATTTTTTGTATTTTCAATAGAGACAGGGTTTCGCCATAATGGCCAGGCTGGTCGCAAACTCCTGGCCTTGGGTGATCCACCTACTTCGGTCTCCCAAAGTGCTGGGATTACAGGCGTGAGCCACCGCACCTGGCTTTTTTTTCTTGGAGATGGAGCATCTGACTTTAAAAAAAAAAAAAACACGTTTCTGGCGCCTGCTTTAGAGCTTTGCTGCTTGAAGCCTGATCCATGGCGGGAGTCGTAGCAGCAGCAGCATGAAATAGGAGCTTGTTAGAAATGCAGGATTTGTGGCCTCACCCCACACCTGCTGAATGCAATCTGCATTTTAACAACATCCCCTGGCTTTGGGATACTTAATAAAATTTGAGAAGCACTGCTTTAGACGGTGAGAGCTCATTTGATGCATGATAACTTTTGTTCTTGGGAACTGTAACTGCCAGAAGTGAAGTTTCTGATCAGATCATATTTGTATCCTTTTTCATAAAGAAGTTTACTTTTAAGTACAGTTGTAAACTCATTTATCTGAGTTTCAGAATTTCTTGCTACAAAGTATGTCACTGAACTGTACCAAAGCAACTCATGGTCAGAGTCTGTTACTTTCTGGAGTATTTCATGGTAAATATTGTCTCCATACTTTGGGCATCTCTGGCTTGGGATCCCGTGTGTTTTTCCTTAGGCATTAGGTTATATGCCTATAATATGGGACAAGTCCAGGAAAAGGAACTACGTATCTCCAGTGCTAGAGGTAATTGCTGTCCTCCAATTCCACAGGATGAGATCCATCTTCTCCACGATGACAGAGGTCCTGTCTTAGAAGCTTTGGTGGCAAGGGCCATCCGAAACATTGAGATGACCCAGGAGGATGTCCGACTCATTGGTCTCAGTGCCACCCTACCCAACTATGAAGACGTAGCCACCTTTCTGCGTGTTGACCCTGCCAAGGGTCTCTTTTACTTTGACAACAGGTATCAGAAAAGACTGGGCGAAGTTCTATCAAGGTGACCATCCTGCTCTCCTTCCCCTTTTCCAAGGAGTGCTGCTGTGTTGGGTTTTAGAAGGGCCTTTGGGTTTGATGTGCTGTGAATCAAGGAGGAATATTGCTCTTGGGGCAGGAAAAAGACTGTTTATTCTCTCAGTATTTTCCGCCAAAGCCTCATTTGTCTAACTGTTGAACTCCTAGCTTCCGTCCAGTGCCTCTGGAACAGACGTACGTGGGTATCACAGAGAAAAAAGCTATCAAGCGTTTCCAGATCATGAATGAAATCGTCTATGAAAAAATCATGGAACATGCTGGGAAAAATCAGGTTTGCCCATGGTTTGTGGTTACTCTTAAACCCTGTTCTTTCAAATGTTTGATTTACCAATAATTTGGGAAGATTGACAGAAATTAAAAGAAGACACAACATAAATCACCAATGTCAGCTATGAAATGGGATATTACTACAGAACCTATAGCCACCGGAAAGATAATAAGGTAATACTGTGAGTAGTTTTATGCTCATCACTTTAAAAATTCAGAAGAAATGAACCAGTTCTCCAACAACTACTAGTTAACTAGCACAACTCAGCCCAGATGAAATGGATAACCTGGATAGCCTTACAACCATTAGAGAGTTTGGAGCATTAAAAATCCCCCCATCAAGCGATCGCCAGTCCCGGATCATCGCTTTGTCCATTCACATTATCCAGGGTCCCTCCATAAAAGGTTTGGGGTCGCTTACACGGAAAATACAAGACAATGAAAAGAGAAAAGGAAAAACGAGTGGAGCGGGCATTTTACTAGACAGTGTGATAGAATTTTTAAATTGAAAGTCGAGTTGAGCAATGTTAACTAAGACAAAAAATAAGGGAAAGTGACCGGTTTTGTATTTCTTTTTGTCTGATGAAAAGAAGCATATGAATTTATATGAAGAGACAGAGCTTTTCTTGGCACTAAATACTAGGAAGACTTCATTTCCTCCAACACTGTACTAGTCTCAGACTTACTTCCTAAATCCTTTTATAAGTAGTAGAATGTTTTAGCTGTTATTTTGCAGACACATTTTCATGCAGCTTTGACTCTTGTTAGGTGCTTGAACATCAATTCTGAGTTGAGAGGCCTGCATTTGTAGTCATAGTCTATTTAAACTTGCTGTTCAAGGTAGGATGTTGAAGTGAGTTTAACTTCTCAGTTCCAGAACTGTGAACTGGTGGGTGCATTCCCTTGAAGAAAGATCTTTCCAGCCCTGTTGAGGCTTGCTGTGAGCCTGCACATATTCCTGCCCTTTCCCCTCTCCAGGACCTTGGCTTCTGGTGGTGATGGGGCAACTTCTGCTTCCTGCCACAGGTGCCCTGGGGCTGTTAGTATCTCGTGACTGTGGCAAACTGTGGCTTCTGCTTAGGTGCTGGTGTTTGTCCACTCCCGGAAGGAGACTGGAAAGACGGCCAGGGCCATCCGGGACATGTGCCTAGAGAAGGACACTCTGGGTCTGTTTCTGAGGGAGGGCTCAGCCTCCACGGAAGTCCTGCGAACAGAAGCGGAGCAGTGCAAGGTGAGGAGGGGCCGGCGGGGTTCCCTCCTTCCTACCTGGCAGCCGTGTCCCTCCGAGGCCTCAGACAGCTCCTCTAGGACCGTACTGACCGTACTGTGGTACTGTTGTTTCCCGTGGGTTCAGGTTGATTGTCTGGATGTGATTATTACTATTCCACATAGTAGTTAAGCGGCAGGGTCTCATGGGAAGAGATTTCCTTAGTCCTTGGGTGAGTCCTACAGGAAGGCTCACCTCATCCCCGGTTGTTTATTCCACAGAACCTAGAGCTGAAGGATCTTCTGCCTTACGGCTTTGCTATTCATCATGCAGGCATGACCAGGGTTGACCGAACACTCGTGGAGGATCTTTTTGCTGATAAACATATTCAGGTGAGGGGGTGCAAAGCTTTTGGAGGAGCAGGTGGGACATACTTCAGAAGACTGGCAGTGTCAAGGTTGTGCCATGTTTGCTCCTGGTACTTTATTGCTTCTGGCCCAGCTAGCCCGGGTCAGAGGGTTGTGGTGGATACAATAAATAGAACCTTATGCCACTCTCCCAACTCTTCACACCTTGTGTGAGGGAAGGTGAGTGAGTTTTGGACAGTCTGAGAAGCATAGTGAAGCAAGCACTTTGGTGACTTCAGATGGCTCCACACAGCGCCTCAGGGGGGCACGCATGGCCATGTCGTTCCCTCTTCCCGGATAGCCTCTGCTTTACCTTTTCCAGTAACTTGAAGGTGGTTTAATACAGGTCTGCACTTGTGCCTCTGGAACCTTGAAATGTTCATTCCTGAATAGATGAGGAACCCAAGGGAACCTTTCCTCTTTATTCTGGTGTCACATTGACAAGTACTGGGACCCCCCACACCCCACTGGCTAGTCCTGATAGAAGCTCTGAGGCAACTGCCTGGAGAAGCCGGGGATAGTAACCCCGATGGTGGCATCTGTTCTCATTGCCTTGCTTTGCCTCTGTAGGTTTTAGTTTCCACAGCAACTCTAGCTTGGGGTGTGAATCTCCCTGCACATACGGTCATCATCAAAGGCACCCAGGTGTACAGTCCAGAGAAGGGGCGTTGGACAGAACTGGGAGCACTGGACATTCTGCAGGTACAGAGCCTTTGAGTTTATTCTCAGTGGGGATCAATATCCTTGCCTGAAATGCAGAGATGCTGGAAAGCTGGCAGATCAGAGGCCTAGTTCTGTAATGTAGATCCCTGCATCAAAATCACACATTCTCTTGCTATAGCATTCTTGGTTCGCTGTCCCTGATCTAGATGCTGGGACGTGCTGGAAGACCCCAGTATGACACCAAGGGCGAAGGCATCCTCATCACGTCTCATGGGGAGCTGCAGTACTACCTGTCCCTCCTCAACCAACAACTTCCTATTGAAAGCCAGATGGTTTCAAAGCTTCCTGACATGCTCAACGCAGAAATCGTGCTGGGGAATGTCCAGAATGCCAAGGTAGGGGAGGACTCTGCCTGTTGTGCTTCATGCCTTCCCCGCAGACACCAAGGCACCAGGTGTGGGTCCGTCCCTATTGTGCCGTGGGCCAGCAGCGTCCGAGGCTTTCCATCCCTGCACCCGCATCTTGGGTCTGGCAGATAGTTCCCCTTGTTACCAAGATCTTAGAAGATGCTTAGATCTTTTTACTAATGAAATGCTAAACACATTCAGAATATGATGTAATATGCATCCTTGTAGCTGGGAATTAACTTCTAAGCAATTCATGGTAGCCTTTCATTTGGACATCAAGAGTTTCTTCATACTAAGAACCATGAGCTGTGTCTTGTAGGACGCAGTGAACTGGCTGGGCTATGCCTACCTGTATATCCGAATGCTGCGATCCCCAACCCTCTATGGCATCTCTCATGATGACCTCAAGGGAGATCCCCTGCTGGACCAGCGCCGACTGGATCTGGTTCACACGGCTGCCCTGATGCTGGACAAGAACAATCTGGTCAAGTATGACAAGAAGACGGGCAACTTCCAGGTGCGTGGGCTGAGGGTTTTGAGGCAAAGGTCTCAGCAAAAGTTATTGGCCCAGGAGAAAATTTTTCAGATTGCTCTCGATGTGAGCACTGCCTGTCTAATCACCTGTTGCTTATAACAGCAGAAAAGTGGGTTGCTTTTCCCATAACTTGAAGTGGATCATTCAGCTGTCTTTTCCATGCAGACATCATTTCACTGTGGGTCAGCTTATTGTGCCATTTTTCTTCATGTGCCTGGGCCTGGCCTGGCACTTGCACTGCTGTGACTTCATCCAGTTGTCCTATTAGGGCAATAACCTATAGGACATTGAGTCATATACTTTACCAAAAATCGCACAAGAAAACCTATAAGACAATAACTTGCGGTCCACAGTTAGAGGTGGGAGCTCCTCAGTAGTCAGCACTGGTTTGAGCCTACCTTCTCTCTAGGTGACAGAACTGGGCCGTATAGCCAGCCACTACTACATCACCAATGACACAGTGCAGACTTACAACCAGCTGCTGAAGCCCACCCTGAGCGAGATTGAGCTTTTCAGAGTCTTCTCGTTATCCTCTGAGTTCAAGAACATCACAGTGAGAGAGGTGAGCCTATGCAGTGTGGTGGGGCGGGGAGTTGGTGCTCACCAAGTCACTGAATGGTTTCCCTCCTCGGCCACAAGGCTTTCCCTTGACCTTTTCCTCCTTGTGGCAGGAGGAGAAGCTGGAGCTGCAGAAGTTGCTGGAGAGGGTGCCCATCCCTGTAAAAGAGAGCATCGAGGAACCCAGCGCCAAGGTGAGCTCCTCTCCTCTTTGCTTTGATCAGTTGAGGATTAAGTAGTTTTCATAATCTTCTAAAAGATGAACCTTGAGGCCGGGCGCAGTGGCTCAAGCCTGTAATCCCAGCACTTTGGGAGGCCGAGACGGGCGGATCATGAGGTCAGGAGATCGAGACCATCCTGGCTAACACGGTGAAACCCCGTCTCTACTAAAAATACAAAAAACTAGCCGGGCGAGGTGGTGGGCGCCTGTAGTCCCAGCTACTCGGGAGGCTGAGGCAGGAGAATGGTGTAAACCCGGGAGGCGGAGCTTGCAGTGAGCTGAGATCCGGCCACTGCACTCCAGCCCGGGCGACAGAGCGAGACTCCGTCTCAAAAAAAAAAAAAAAAAAGATGAACCTTGAATTTGGGTTCATGTGTGGTATCCTGCTTAGTTCTCCTAGTTTTTGCAGCCTTCTCACATGTTCTTTTTATATGAAATAACAATTATTTAGTATTTGTAAATCAAGACCTGTAGAAAATCTCACCTGCCTGGATACTCAGAGCAGAAATGTAGTTCCCTTTCTTGGACTGTTCAGTGATTGGTCTCCTGCTGGCTGATTTTGCTTCTTTACAGATCAATGTTCTTCTGCAAGCCTTCATCTCGCAGCTGAAATTGGAGGGCTTTGCACTGATGGCTGACATGGTGTATGTCACACAGGTGAGGGTGGAGTTGTATGGGAGCTATGAGAAGGGGCCTGAACAGTTCAATCCCTGTGTTCTGTGTGCATCCCGGGAAAAGGAGGCCTGATGCTAGTGAGATGGAAGGAGTGTTTAGTTCTGCTCTTGCGGGGTCGTTGGTTGGTGCATGTGTGGTACAGCCACTCCGTAGTACACATCTTGAGCACGTGGGAAAGGTAAGACCTTAAGAGGGAATGCTTCAAGGCTCCACAGGCCCTCAGAGACAGGAAGAGCCACAGCACACGGTGTCTGCTTCCCAGCAGCGAAGTGATTTCCCACTGTTGCTGCACAGCTCATAAATAAATCCAAAAATGGCACGGGGTTTTATTAGCTGCTCTTCATCTTTACCTCTAAGAACAGGTCACTGGTACCCTCAACTCTTCCTAAAACTCTAAATGCTAAATGAGTCAAAAGCTTTAAAATCATGCAGTGAATGTTAGGTTAAAATGTTGTGCAGCGACCTTGAGCCACACTTTTCTAATTGTTCCCCATTCGGCAGGCATCTACTGTATAGAAGGGAGAAAGGCGTAAAGACGGGGGACTTTGCCTTTGAGTTGGGATGGGTGGTTGTGTCAGAGCTGGAGGTAATGAAACAGTGTGGAGTGGCTCACAAGGCTTGGGGATAGTCAAGACTTAACAGTGGGAATGATGCTTCTTTGCCTAGTCGGCTGGCCGGTTGATGCGAGCAATATTTGAAATTGTCCTGAACCGAGGTTGGGCACAGCTTACAGACAAGACACTGAACCTCTGCAAGATGATCGACAAACGCATGTAAGGACCCGGTGATCTGGATGCTGGTCCCCATGAGTGGGGTCCCCAGCCCAAGGGTCTGATGGGAAAAACGCAGGGTGCATCTGCTCTCCAGACCCGACGCCTGAAGTATGATCCGAAGCTTGTTGCATGTTGAGAAGAGGGAAGGCCCTCTGTGGTAGGGCCGGGGAGTAGGAGAAAGGTGGAGGCCAGAGCTGGCACAGCGTCAGTGTTTGCCTTTAATGACTGTGTCTTGTGTGGTCACTGCTGAACTATTGGAAGCCATGATGTGGACGGTTTGTCACATCCCCGCAGAAGGGACCAACAGCTTTGCCTCCTTCCTGGATAGGTGGCAGTCCATGTGTCCTCTGCGCCAGTTCCGGAAACTCCCTGAGGAAGTAGTGAAGAAGATTGAGAAGAAGAATTTCCCCTTTGAGCGTCTGTACGACCTGAATCATAATGAGATCGGTGTGTGGGATGCTCTTGCCTTGTCTTCACTGCCTGGGTGTCTCTCCCAGTCTGCCTACGCAATCTTCCTGTTCCTAGCCCTGTGCATTAGTGTCCTGTGTTCCCTCCCCAGGTCCCATTGAAGGGCTGGCCCTTGGTCTGGGGACCTGGAATCCTGGGCTCCACTGACCATAAAGGGAAGACCCTACTCCTTTCCCACAGTGGCCCTCAGGCCCAGTTTGCAGGATAGTGGGCAGGCTGGGCTGTAGCCTCAGTACTCTCATTTCCTCGTAGGGGAGCTTATCCGCATGCCAAAGATGGGGAAGACCATCCACAAATATGTCCATCTGTTTCCCAAGTTGGAGTTGTCGGTGCACCTGCAGCCTATCACACGTTCCACCCTGAAGGTGGAGCTGACCATCACCCCGGACTTCCAGTGGGATGAAAAGGTGAGGCTTTGCTGGGCAGAGGAGCTGGATCGGAGGCATGTTGTCTACGTTGACTCGCATTCCTTTTACCCTTGCTTCTGTTGGCAGGTGCATGGTTCATCCGAGGCTTTCTGGATTCTGGTGGAGGACGTGGACAGCGAGGTGATTCTGCACCATGAGTATTTTCTTCTCAAGGCCAAGTACGCCCAGGACGAGCACCTCATTACGTTCTTCGTGCCTGTCTTTGAACCGCTGCCCCCTCAGTACTTCATCCGAGTGGTGTCTGACCGCTGGCTCTGTGAGTGTCTCCTCTCTAGAGTCCCCAGGAACAGTCCCTCCAAGGACAGTAGAAGAATGTCTTGCACTTTGTCCCGGGCTTGCCTTTGCTGGGGACAGAGTGATACATACGCTGCCTAGGTTTCCAGTGTTCACGGAGGGGATCTAGAGGCCAGTGAGGTAAAGAGAGCAGTGCTTATCTCCTTCCTGTTTCTTTTCTGGTAGCTTGTGAGACCCAGCTGCCTGTCTCCTTCCGGCACCTGATCTTGCCAGAGAAGTACCCACCTCCCACCGAGCTTTTGGACCTGCAGCCCTTGCCCGTGTCTGCTCTGAGAAACAGCGCCTTTGAGAGTCTTTACCAAGATAAATTTCCTTTCTTCAATCCCATCCAGACCCAGGGTAAGTGTTTCCATCCCTCCTCTGGAGGCTTTTGAAGTCACCGGGAGACAGATGTGTTCTGTGGCAGGCAGGGGAGTGGGGGCGCTCAGGCACTTGGTAGGCCTGGGAGCTCCTCAGCGTGACCCCTGGGGCCCACCAGGACTTTTTCCTTTGTCAGAAGCCTTGGTTGCTTTGCTTCTCTGCATGTGTCACTGTGGAGGGGCAGCAGAGCAAGGCCTTACATGGCATGGTTATTTCTCGGGCCCTGGGGGCTTAGAGGCCTGCCCCTGGCGCTCAAGTATTGAACCAGAACCATGGGGTGGCACTGAGGCCTCCTCCCCCACATCATGATAAATAACAGGGACATTCACAGAGCAGGCACTGTGTTCTCAGTCCTTGGCTGAGTACATCACCAGTGTTTTCTCTCTTATTCCTTCCACCAAGCCTAAAAGGAATCACTATTGGAGATACTGCCATTAGCGTTCCATTTTATAGGTGAGGAACTGAGGCATAGGTGGTGTCCCAGTTGAACCAACTGATAAATAGAACTTGTATTTTAATTCAGTGTTGATGCCAGAGCTAAGGCTCTTACTTTCTACCTTAGGCTATTTCTAGGAAATGCAGGAGAGTGTTGAAGGGGCAGAGAAAGGGATCCAGTTCCTTTCTGTCCTGCATCCTAGTCTCTGAGAAGCAAAGAAGGATGTGTGGCTTCTTTTGCTTTGCTTTTGTTGTCATCCCACACATCTCCAGGGGACCTGGGCTCTTGATCTTGGCCTCTTCGCCTTTACCTGTTAAGTGGTAGCAGGTGAGGGGGTACACCATGGCCGGCCTGGAGTTAGAGGCTCGGATGCCACTGCTCCTCTGTCTGCATTCCAGAACTGCCTGACTTCATTTCTTATGTTGTCCTTTGTTTTGACAAGGGGTCCACGTCCCAGTCCATCTCTTCTTCCCTCTTGATACTCACACTGCTTCTTTCTGTTGGTTTCCAGTGTTTAACACTGTGTACAACAGTGACGACAACGTGTTTGTGGGGGCCCCCACGGGCAGTGGGAAGACCATTTGTGCAGAGTTTGCCATCCTGCGGATGCTGCTGCAGAGCTCGGAGGGGCGCTGTGTGTACATCACCCCCATGGAGGCCCTGGCAGAGCAGGTATGACATGGCGCTGTGTCGTGTGAATTTGCCCAGAAGCATTTCATCTGTGATTCCATATAAAGGCTTTTTTAGGCCGGAAATTTGCAGGGTCATTTCTTCAGTTTGTGTATTAAAGAAAAGCCACCCCAGCGAGGCGTGGTGGCTCACACTTGTTATCCCAGCACTTTGGGAGGCCGAGGTGGGCAGATCTCCTGAGGTCAGGAGATCGAGACCAGCCTGGCCAACATGGTGAAACCCTGTCTCTACTATAAATACAAAAATTAGCTGGGTGTGGTGGCGGGCACCTGTAATCCCAGCTACTCGGGAGGCTGAGGCAGGAGAATTGCTTAAACTCGGGAGGTGGAGGTTGCCGTGAGCCAAGATTGCACCACTGCACTCCAGCCTGGGCAACGAGAGCGAGACTTCATTTCAAAAAAAAAAAAAAAAAAAGAAAAGCTGCCCCATCGCATAAAGGCTGCTGTGGGATTAGAACATAGCTTGAGATCTGCAGGTCAACAGGTCTCTGTTTGGCATCTCAGGTTTTCCTCAGGTAAGTGAAAGATGCCTGGTATGACCTCATGTTGTTCTGCCTCCCTCCTCTGCCTGCCAGGTATACATGGACTGGTATGAGAAGTTCCAGGACAGGCTCAACAAGAAGGTGGTACTCCTGACGGGAGAGACCAGCACAGACCTGAAGCTGCTGGGCAAAGGGAACATTATCATCAGCACTCCTGAGAAGTGGGACATACTTTCCCGGCGGTGGAAGCAGCGCAAGAACGTGCAGAACATCAACCTCTTTGTGGTGGATGAGGTCCACCTTATCGGGGGCGAGAATGGGGTATGGCGTGACCTTGCAGCACAGATGAGGGACTGGGACTGACCAAGTGACCTTGGCATTGGGCCTTATATTTGGGTCTGAGGATGGAGGCTCAGGGCTTCTCCCTGGAGGATTCTGCCTGCTGCCCTGTTCCAAAGGGACAGTGTCAGCTTTTTTTTGTAGTACTTTAGGAAAACAGTATTGTTTAGTGGAGGTTGGCTGCTGTGGAGGAGGTAGAACCAAAAACATGAGAGTTCCTAGTTAGAAGGAAGAATGAGGTCATTTTGAGGCTGCTGGGCTGTTCACAAAGGGGACCTCCAGGCAGAGGATGGGAGCCTCGGCCTGCAGTGACCCTCCCTCCCTCTTTCCAGCCTGTCTTAGAAGTGATCTGCTCCCGAATGCGCTACATCTCCTCCCAGATTGAGCGGCCCATTCGCATTGTGGCACTCAGCTCTTCGCTCTCCAATGCCAAGGATGTGGCCCACTGGCTGGGCTGCAGCGCCACCTCCACCTTCAACTTCCACCCCAATGTGCGTCCCATCCCCTTGGAGCTGCACATCCAGGTAGGACCCACTCTCCTCATCCGTCTGTGGGGTCTCACCTAGATCCTGAGTGACCCAGGTCTGATAACCTTGGTGTGTTTTCTTCTCCCCGGCCGCCAGGGCTTCAACATCAGCCATACACAAACCCGCCTGCTCTCCATGGCCAAGCCTGTGTACCATGCTATCACCAAGCACTCGCCCAAGAAGCCTGTCATTGTCTTTGTCCCGTCTCGCAAGCAGACCCGCCTCACTGCCATTGACATCCTCACCACGTGTGCGGCAGACATCCAGCGGCAGAGGTGGGCGGGGCCTGGTGTCTGGGGTTGGGGTTAGGTTAAGTGAGGCTGGCCCACTCCAAGGGTGTCCTCTTCATGAGGGTGGGGTTAGCCCATGTGGCTCGGGGCCAGGTTCCGCACAGCTGGCAGGATGTCTGCCAGGACTCGGACCACTCTGAGCTGAGCCATTGCCTGTGCCGCACAGGTTCTTGCACTGCACTGAGAAGGATCTGATTCCGTACCTGGAGAAGCTGAGTGACAGCACGCTCAAGGAAACGCTGCTGAATGGGGTGGGCTACCTGCATGAGGGGCTTAGCCCCATGGAGCGGCGCCTAGTGGAGCAGCTCTTTAGCTCAGGTGAGTCAGGCCATGGAAGGGGAGCACAGCAAGGGTCTCACCAAGTGGTGGTGGTAAACTTGAGGGGTCCGGGTGGCAGCATTTCTCGACAGCATACTAGACATTTTCAGAATACTGTTTAGGACTCTTAGCTGTTAACTCATTTGATCCTCCCAAGAACCTCATGAGGCAGGTGAGACAAACACTGTCCCTGCTTGCCAGGTGAGAAAACAGGCAGACACGTCGGGCTGTGCCACTTCAGACCCCGGTTTTCTAGAGTCCAGGACCTTTGGCCACTAGACTGCTGCTGGTCCATGGATTAGTTCATTCTTGCATTGCTATAAAGAAATACTTGAGACTGGGTCATTTATAAAGAAAGGAGGTTTAATTGACCCACAGTTCTGCGGGCTGTCCATGAAGCATGGTGGCGTCTGCTTCTGGGAATGCCTCAGGGAAGGCCAAGGGGAAGCAGGCATCTTACATGGCAGGAGCCAGGACCGAGTGAGTGAGTGGGGAGGTGCCACACACTTTTGAACAACCAGATCTTGTGAGAACTCACTCGCTAGACAGTACCAAGGGCGGGTTGTGCTAAACCATTCATGAGAACTCCGCCCCTGTGAGCCAGTTATCTCCTATCAGGCCCCTCCTCCGACACTGGGGACCACGGTTCGATGAGATTTGGTGGAGACACAGATCCAAACCATCTCACCAAGATCGTTAGACTTTAGAGATTAGCACACAGGAGAGCTCTGATTCTCCCTTGGGCACACTTGCTGGCCACTGTCCCTTGTTGACCTGTAGCATTTTGTGCAAAGATTTACCTTTTAACACTGCTTAATGGAGCCTCATTGGAGATCCTCCTGCCAGAATCACTTCCTGTCACTCTTTGGCCCTTGAATCTGCCTGTTTGGGGCATGCTTAGAGTGATCTCCGGTTTGCTGGTGTGGCTGAGCCAGCCCGTGGCTGCATGAGTGTTAGCACTTTCCGGTCAGAGGAGCAGTCCATCAGCAGTAGTTATGCCTTGGTGTTCCTGGGCTTTGGGTTCTGTTCTATGATGACTTGTTTTCTCCTGGATAGTCCCAGAGCAAGGCACCAGCAGCGTGGAGCTATCTCATAGCAATGTGTTAGCTCTCATTCATGTTAGACCTTGTTCCTAGCCAGCCTCGCTGTGAGTTCTGAAACGTAGCACAGGGTATATCATGGCCTGCCCATGAGGTAGTGAGCCTGCTTCGCCCAGAGACCCCTGTCCTCAGCCTTCCTCTCCCTTCTGCTGCTCAGGAGCTATCCAGGTGGTGGTGGCTTCTCGGAGTCTCTGCTGGGGCATGAACGTGGCTGCCCACCTGGTAATCATCATGGACACCCAGTACTACAATGGCAAGATCCACGCGTGAGTACAACTGGTGGTCTGTGTTAGCCCAGACCTCCCTCCTAAAATGAGTGTGAATCTGCAGATACACAGAAAGCAAGCTAGGATGAAGGAAAGGTGTTAGGGAAGTTAACAGCTGAGATGCCACCAGAGCCAGGTGTTTGGGAGTTTTGTGTCTCAATACCTAGGCTCACATTTGTTTTTTGTCATTGTGCTTCCACATTCAGCAGTTGGGAGAGGTAGGAAGTTAGAGCCAGGAGGAATGTTTGACATTATGTCATTAACCTCAAACATCTTGTAGATTAGGAAAAGTGACTTGGTCAAGGTCGTACACCTATATAGAAGCTAGAACAGTGCTGAGCGCAGTGGCTCATGCCTGTAATCCCAGCACTTTGGGAGGCTGCGGCAGGCGGATCACTTGAGGTCAGGAGTTCCAGACCAGCCTGGCCAACATGATGAAACCCCGTCTCTAATAAAAGTATAAAAATTGGCCAGGCGCGGTGGCTCAAGCCTGTAATCCCAGCACTTTGGGAGGCCGAGACGGACGGATCACGAGGTCAGGAGATCGAGACCATCCTGGCTAACATGGTGAAACCCCGTCTCTACTAAAAAATACAAAAAAAATTAGCCGGGCGAGGTCGCGGGCGCCTGTAGTCCCAGCTACTCGGGAGGCTGAGGCAGGAGAATGGCGTGAACCTGGGAGGCGGAGCTTGCAGTGAGCTGAGATCTGGCCACTGCACTCCAGCCTGGGCGACAGAGCGAGACTCCGTCTCAAAAAAAAAAAAAAAAAAAAGTATAAAAATTAGCTGAGCGTGGTGGCACGTGCTTGTGCTTCCAGCTACTCAGGAGGCTGAGGCAGGAGAATCAGTTGAACCTGGGAGGCAGAGATTGCAGTGAGCCAAGATCGTGCCATTGCACTCTAGCCTGGGCAACAGAGTGAGATTCCATCTCAAAAAAATAAAAAAAGGCCAGGTGTGGTGACACACTCCTGTAATCCCAGCTACTTGGGAGGTTGAGCAGGAGAATCGCTTGAACCCGGGAGGCGGAGGTTGCAGTAAGCCGAGATTGCGCCACTGCACTCCAGTCTGAGCAACCGAGTGAGACTCCATCTCAAGAAAAAAAAAAAAGTTAGAAGAGTCAATCATTCTCAGAAAAACATCTGCATTTTTTTTTTTTATTTTGAGACAATCTTGTTCTGTCATTTAGGCTGGAATGCAGTGGTATGATCTCGGCCCACTACAGCCTCTGCCTCCCAGGCTCAAGCAATCATCCTGCTTCAGTCTCCCAAGTAGCTGGGACTACCAGCATGTGCTGCCACTCTCAGCTAATTTTTGCTTTTTTTTTTTTTTTGTATAGATGGGTTTTCACCGTGTTGCCCAGGCTGGTCTTGAACTCCTGAGCTCAAATGATTCACCCACCCAAAGTGCTTTACAGGCGCGAGTTATGGTGCCTGGCCCAATGCTTAATAACTTTTTCCCGAAATGCAGATTAGTTTGAAGTGAATTTTATTTACGGGTTCATTTTTAATGTCTGAACCTGCTTCTAGGTTGGGTTAAAGTCAGGTGACTTGATGATCATGAAATGCACAGCTATGAAGTTTGGAAAGTGTGGTGGTGCGCACCTGTAGTCCCACCTGCTCTGGAGGCTGAAGTGAGAGGATCCCTTGAGCCTAGGAGGTGAAGGCTGCAGTGAGCCGTGGCTGTGCCACTGCATTCCAGCATGGACAGTAGAGCAAGATGCTCTATCAAAAAACAAATTAAAAAATAAAAAAATAATTTTTTTAATTAAAGGAGAAAAGTTTGGGAAGTTTGACTTACATATTTGATCCTCGAATAGGGAGTTATTTTGGTTTTGGCATTAGTTTTGTATTTTGTAGCCTGGTTCATGGCACTTGAGCAGCAAATTCATGGCCCTTACACTAAATGCTAAAATGATGTACAGGCCAACCAGTGAAGCCAGTTCTAAGTGCAGAGATTCATAAACAGAGTCGTGCTGTGATTTGACCACGCCTCCCCGTATTTACATTTTACTGTTACTTAGTGGAGGGAGTCGGGTCTCCTGAGCATGGTCTCCGTGTTGAGGCGGCTTTTCCTTCTTTCCCCGCATCTGTCACCAGCTATGTGGATTACCCCATCTACGACGTGCTTCAGATGGTGGGTCACGCCAACCGCCCTTTGCAGGACGATGAGGGACGCTGCGTCATCATGTGTCAGGGCTCCAAGAAGGTCAGTCCTGGACTCATGCAGCCTCTTGGATCCGGAGCCTCAGAATGGATTCTTTAATCCTTCTTTTGATAGATGTCTTCAGTAATTTTAGTCTCTTAACTTCTGCCTCTCTTATTTACACAATTCTTTTGTAACGAGCCGGCCACCCATTTGGAATTTTGCTGCCTTTTGCTTTTGCGGCTGCCGTTGGCTCCACGTGTTGAGGGCTTCGCCCGCTAGTTGGTTCCTTCCTTCCTCACTGGGCTGCCCACTGCTCTGCCCTCGTGACTTGCTGTGCCTCTGTTCCCACTGCGTATTGTTGCCAGTGACGCACTTTCTAAACGTGTGGCTTCTTCCATTTTGGTATTAGTTAGGTCTCACACGGGGACCATGCCCTGTTGATTTGCCCTTGGGCCTTTGTGACCATGTTGTCACTAATTCTTTATTAATGCTTCTCCTTCTCCAACCCACAGGATTTCTTCAAGAAGTTCTTATATGAGCCATTGCCAGTGGAGTCTCACCTGGACCACTGTATGCATGACCACTTCAATGCTGAGATCGTCACCAAGACCATTGAGAACAAGCAGGACGCTGTGGACTATCTCACCTGGACCTTTCTGTACCGCCGCATGACACAGAACCCCAATTACTACAACCTGCAGGGTCAGTGGCCTTGGGAGCACACGTGATTCTTTGGTGGTTCTCACAGCCTTTGCTGGGCATCTTCTCAAGGCTCCCCACTCACCTCTCACCTCCGTAGGCATCTCCCATCGTCACTTGTCCGACCACTTGTCAGAGCTGGTGGAGCAGACCCTGAGTGACCTGGAGCAGTCCAAGTGCATCAGCATCGAGGACGAGATGGATGTGGCACCTCTGAACCTGGGCATGATCGCTGCCTACTATTACATCAACTACACCACCATTGGTGAGGCCCGGCACGGCCCGTATCCTGTCCGTAGGAGCCTTCTCACACAGGGGTCAGCAGCCCACTGGGATGAGAGGTCCGCCCGTGTCTGTCAGCGAGATGACACTGCAGGGGAGAGCAGGGGAGCCCAGGCAGTTCTGCTCCTTCTCCGCCTGCTTTTGGCTTCTCTCAAATGTCCTTTTTCTGTCAGAGCTCTTCAGCATGTCCCTCAATGCCAAGACCAAGGTGCGAGGGCTTATCGAGATCATCTCCAATGCGGCCGAGTACGAGAACATTCCCATCCGGCACCATGAAGACAACCTCCTGCGGCAGGTGAGGACGGCAGCTTCAGGAGAACATCCTGGAACAGCAAACTCTGCCTGTGTGCCCAGAGCACATGGCATCCCTGCCACCAACACCCCCATATGCATCCCCCGACCCCCGCCATATGTCCTCCCCTCCATACTCCCCTCACACCCATCTCCATCCCACTGCCACCCACGTGCCTCGGGGTGTTGAAGGGCTGTGTGAGCCTGGGCCACGTGGGGCTTTGGCCTGAGTCCGTCTCAGGCAAGGTCACCTGTTCATCACCAACTATTTTTCTTCCACTTCATAGTTGGCTCAGAAGGTCCCCCACAAGCTGAATAACCCTAAGTTCAATGATCCGCACGTCAAGACCAACCTGCTCCTACAGGCTCACCTGTCCCGCATGCAGCTGAGTGCTGAGTTGCAGTCAGATACGGAGGAAATCCTTAGTAAGGTAGAGTGTGGGTGTGGGTGTGGGGCAGAGGGGCCAGTGGTGCTCCAGACGTCTCAGCTCAACCCCGCCCACTTTGGTACACCTTTTCGTGTTCAGGCAATCCGGCTTATCCAGGCCTGTGTGGATGTCCTCTCCAGCAATGGGTGGCTCAGCCCTGCTCTGGCAGCTATGGAACTGGCCCAGATGGTCACCCAAGCCATGTGGTCCAAGGACTCATACCTGAAGCAGCTGCCACATTTCACCTCGGAGCATATCAAACGTTGCACAGACAAGGTGAGCCGGGTCAGCCTAGAGGGTCAGGTGGGTGAGCCTGAGGGCCTAGTGTTGTGGACCGAGGGTGGGTTGCGGGAGGTGGGTCTCAGTGAGTGAAACTTGTAGTTATGGTTCCTCTGAAGGTGCTCCCTGTTGAGATGCTAGAGAGGCTGCCAACTGTGGGCCGTGTTCTTTCTGCAACTGTTTTCTCTAGATGACTTGATGGTGTAGGAGGTAAAATGAGCAGCTCTTGGCGCCTGTGTCATTTGCTCTTGGCCTGTGTTCTCTCTTTCCTGACGTCTGAATACTCACTGCAGGGAGTGGAGAGTGTTTTCGACATCATGGAGATGGAGGATGAAGAACGGAACGCATTGCTTCAGCTGACTGACAGCCAGATTGCAGATGTGGCTCGCTTTTGTAACCGCTACCCTAATATCGAACTGTCTTATGAGGTGGTGGATAAGGACAGCATCCGCAGGTGAGCCAGAGGTGGTACCTGTTGGGCACAGCGTGATAGTATGCTGGGAGCCCACTGCCCCATCACTGATGTGTGCCCCTCCTCTCCCCCTGCAGTGGCGGGCCAGTTGTGGTGCTGGTGCAGCTGGAGCGAGAGGAGGAAGTCACAGGCCCTGTCATTGCGCCCCTCTTCCCGCAGGTGCGTCCTGGTAGCTGGCTTGGCCAGGTGTCAACTCCCCTATCCGCTGGCTAGGTGCATGGTACAAGGGCACACTGTCCCTGAGGGAGGGAAACTTTAGACTGATAATGAGCTTACAAGGCTGAGAATTAATCTTGAGGCTATGGGTTTTTTTTTTTTTTTTTCTGTTTATTTCTGCTTAAACAATTTAGGGCCGGGCACGGTGGCTCACGCCTGTAATCCCAGCACTTTGGGAGGCCAAGGTGGGCAGATGATGAGGGCAGGAGTTCGAGACCAGCCTGGCCAACATAGTGAAACCTCATCTCTACTAAAAATACAAAAATTAGCCACACCTGATGGTGGGCACCTGTAGTCCCAGCTACTCGGGAGGCTGAGGCAGGAGAATCACTTGAACCGGGAGGTGGAGGCTGCAGCGAGGTGGAGTGCAGAGATTGCCCCACTGCACAGCAGCCTAGGCAACAATGTGAGACTTCGTCTCAAAAAAAAAAAAAGATTTAGATGACTGGTCATTGTTAAACCCGTTAGTTGTGCAGTATTTCCATCTCTCTGGCTGTTTCAGATGCATTTGTCTTTAACTCCCATGGCTCCAGGACACTTGGGCTTTCCTGGTTGTTCCTTCTTTCTCACTGCCACTTACTGTGCTTCTGGGTGCTTGGTTTTTTACCACCAGAAAGAAATTCTGGTTCTCTTTATATGGGAGAAGAATTGAAGGTTGACAGCAGAAACCAGATCCTGTCATGTGTAATTCACAGGCTCTGAGTAACGAGTGCTTTTAACTAGGACTCCTGGTCTTTGTGACAGTGGGGCGGCCGGTAGACAGGGCTGCAAGGCCTGCTGGGGATCATCTCTGTGCACATTCAGCTCTGGGTTAAGCTTTTTCTCATCTGACAGATATGCCCTGTACTTAAAGTATCTCTAAGGAACTCAAAGCTACCAGGCCCCAAAGACTAGACCTCTAATAGTACCACCTTGGACTTAGCAGCAGGTACTAAGCGGGAGAAGGTACCTTGGCACAAGGAAATGAGCCAGAACCAACAAATGAGTTCATCTACTTACTTAAATAATTAAGCCTGTTTGAGACAACTTTTGACAGTATTAAAATGTTGTATCTAATTGTATTTCGGGAAGAAACTTTGGAAAGCTATCTGATTTTTGTTATTTCTTCTGTAACCGTAACCGTTTTCATGGCTGCCTATGGCCATCAAGTTTTACATGCTGAAATTCTTGGTTTTGGATCACTGCAGAAACGTGAAGAGGGCTGGTGGGTGGTGATTGGAGACGCGAAGTCCAATAGTCTCATCTCCATCAAGAGGCTGACCCTCCAGCAGAAGGCCAAGGTGAGTGTGTCCACCGGCCCCAGCATTTGTTCCGGCATGGGGGGAGGGTGAGAATGCTTCCTGTGTCCATGCTCATAATGATTTCTGCCTGCTCTTTCTAGGTGAAGTTGGACTTTGTGGCCCCAGCCACTGGCGCCCACAACTACACTCTGTACTTCATGAGTGACGCTTACATGGGATGTGACCAGGAGTACAAATTCAGCGTGGATGTGAAAGAAGCCGAGACGGACAGTGATTCAGATTGAGTCCTGAGGCATGTACTCTTGGGTAAAGGAGAGTCGAGCCTGAATTAGGAATGTGTACCTTGTAGGGATCCTGGTTGTGGGGACCAGGTCTGTGGGCCTGAGGTCTGGCCAGCCAGGGCTGGTGCTGTCCCTGCCCACCTCCACTTCCTTTTCCCTTGCTCACTCTGGATCCAGCGACAGCAGGTGTCACGGGTGAAGCATAAATCATATATAGCATTTTTAGGCATGTTCCTGGTAGTTCTTTTGAGTCTGATATTCTAATAAAATAATTTGTAGAAACCATTTGTCTTTGCAGTGATTCCAAATTAAAAGTTTTCTTTCTCCAACCTGAGGGCATGGCCAGAAAGACCTGGTTATTTTTTAGCCAGAAACGTGCTTGTAATGAGTGCTTCTGGAGGACAGACCTGCTCATTAGGCGTGCTGTCCCCTGTAGCCTTGTGAGTCAGCCTGGAGGAGGGAACATCCGACTGTGGCCTGGCCCCAGTGGTACCCACACATCAGCACGACCACAGGAACCAACACTGAGCCTCGGAAGCTAGATCACAGGTTAGGCGTTTCTCTAGATGGGTGTTCTGAAATCTGCAGTGTCTGCTCCTGGGAGGCAGCACCAGAAAGGACACTGAAATGTACCAGCTGGATGTGACCCAGTCTTAATAAACAGGTTTTCTAATCCAGATCTGATTGTCTCCAAATTCTTACCTTCTGTTCTTTAGACTAAATGCACACAAAACTGAAAGACGAGTCTGAGGGGGCAGTTTCCTCAGGGTAGCAGTTTTCAAATGATTTGGTGGTAGGACCTCTTTACGCTACTAAAAAGCTAAGAACCTCAAAGAGCTTTTTTTTTCTTTTTAAATAACAAATCTATTTTTCACAGTTCCGGAGGTTGCCCCAAAAAGCTTTTCTTCTAGGTTAACGCACTTTTAAATCATCATGTTAACTTTTTTTTTTTTTTTTTAAATACAGACAGGGTTTAGCATGTTGCCCAGGCTGATCTTGAATTCCTGAGCGCAAGTGATCTCCCCACCTCAGCCTCCCAGAAGTGCTGGGATTACAGGCATGAGTCACCATGCCCCGTCCATGTTAACATTTTTTGTGAAGAATAACTTCCAAAACAATCCAAGGAGAAGAGTGGCGTCTTACAATATCTTTAGTCTCTTGTTATAAGAAACTGTTGAATTCTTACAGCTGCTTCTACATCCAAACTGGTTTTCATTGCAATAAGCTGACTCCACACAGACGCACAGGTGGAAGACGGGTTCTAAACAGCCTCTTCAGCGAATTGTGGCTGTTCTCTGATGCCAAGACAAGTGATACTGTTTTCTTTTTTTGAAACGGAGTCTCACGGTGCCGCCCAGGCTGGAGTGCAGTGGCATGATCTGGGCTCACTGCAGCCTCCACCTCCTGGGTTCACACGGTTCTCCTGCCTCAGGCTCCCGAGTAGCTGGGACTACAAGGGGTCTGCCACCACGCCCGGCTAATTTTTGTAATTTTAGTAGAGATGGGCTTTCACCATATTGGCCAGGCTGGTCTTGAACTCCTGACTTTATGACCCACTCACCTCGGCCTCCCAAAGTGCTGGGATTACAGGCGTGAGCCACCGCGCCCGGCTTACTACAAGTGATAGTTTCTTAAAGGCAATGTGGACTCTGAAAACTTGATGCACTCTTATATTGTTAATACATTAAAATCCACTGGCCTGTCTTACACTTTTGAATGAATCTTCGAGCCACGTATGATTTTGTAACATCACGTACTGGTTTTGGAAAACTGGTTCACTGAATTCTTCCAAATGAAATGCATTTCATTATACAAATCACATTTGTTAATATCCCTAACAATAAAGCTCATGGTGGAGTACAGATTTTCAGAAATTCTGATTTTTGCTTGAAAGCTTTCTTTTATCATTGGCAACACTCTCAGTTGTTTCCCTTGAAGTGAGAGGCTCATTCCATTCATCTCCCAGAAAATGTCAGCCAAATATTCAAGTCTAAATACCATAATCTGCTAGTTCTTTCAACTCTAAAGGGCATGCCTTGAACACAGCCAATTCAGCTTGCAACTCAATGGTACCACTGCTTTTCCTCAAAGCATCCATACTTCAGTGCACAGCAGAGGGGCTTTATGCATGCTTTCAGTCGTTTCAGAGTCTAAGTGTTCTCAAGGTCAACTTTTTTTTTTTTTTTTTTTCTGAGACAGGGTTTCGTTCGTTGCCCCGGCTGGAGTGCAATGGTGCGATCTTGGCTCACTGCAACCTCCGCCTACTGGCTTCAAGCGATTCTCTTGCCTCAGCCTCCTAAGTAGCTGGAATTACAGGCATGCACCACCACGCCCAGCTAATTTCGTATTTTTAGTAGAGACGGGGTTTCTCCATGTTGGTCAGGCTGGTCTCGAACTCCTGACCTCAGGGGACCTACCCACCTCAGCCTCCCAAAGCGCTGGGATTACAGGTGTGAGCCACAGCGCTGGCTAAGTCAACATTTAGTATAGTTAATCACTGTTATTTGTTCTAACAAGGACATGTCAAAACTACTAGAGGTTTGCTGCCACCACCTTGATTCACGCCGCAGTGCCAACAGTTGACCTCACAGATCCTCCCTGAAAGGGTCTTGGGACTCCCAGGATCTGCAGACCACATTCTTCGAGAACCACTACTCTAGGTATCGCCCCACTGTCTTTCTAAAATCTAAGGTCACGGCTTAAACTTAGGGGAAGGCTGTAGCTTTGGAGACCACTGTCACGTCCATGTAGAACTGTCAAGAGACGACTTGAGTGTGCCTGAAAACTGCCTGCCGATGGCAGTGTTTCTCGACTGGTTTTCATCGCCAGTCCCCTAGGGAGCCTTCTTCCTGATCACTCCCTGCCATGAAAATGGAATGTCACAGCCACACTATATGTGCTGTGGGCCTTAGGAGGGCCACAAACTGATTTTTTTAATCCCTACTGAAGAACCAATTTGCATCCCTTTGAGAATATAGGGCTTGTGGCCAGTAATAACTCTCCCTTTTCTTGTCCTTCCCCATTTTTTTCTATCCCCCGTTGCCATCACAGCTTAACGGTGCAGGAGGTATATGAGGGTTTCTAAGGGAAAGCAGAGGTGCCCCTCACTCAAACCTACATTCAGAAAAAAAATTTCCTTCAGTACTGACTGAATGTCTTAAATGCAAAGATTTACACAAACTGGGAAGGCAGGACCTATTTCAGACAAGGATTCACCATGGAATTCTTTTATGAATATCCTTATAAAATAGGACTTGGGATGCAGATGGATTATTTAAGTCTTACAACTTCAGAAAGGCCTGAGACACACCCCCTCCTACTATATATAGTGATTATAAATAGTATATTTACCTCCAAAGAATTTAACACTGTGCCCTAATGCAAGAAAAATCTGTGGTATAACAAGGTACTGATGTTCTGTAGCTCTTTACTGAAGGCCTCACGTCAAAGGAGGGGAAGGAGAGCAATTCTGTGGCTCCGTACTTCTACCCAAGTCTGAAGAGAAGTGAGCCAAGTTAAATGAAGGTCAAGGATGCTCCTCCTGGTCCGCTCAGGGGCTGGGAAAGTCTTACGACATTTTCTGGGGAGTCATTACTCTGTCCGAAGTCAAGGTAGCTCAGAGGTCTTCAGGCCGCTGGTACTTCCAGAAGGCCACCTCCCCGTCATCACTGCAGGAGGCCAGCAGCCCTGGCTCCTTGGGGTTCCAGGCCACACAGTTGACATCCTGGGAATGGGCCTGGTGCAAGTGGGCTGTCAGGGAGAAGGTGGGCTGTTGTGGATCCGAGTTGGGATCCTCCTGAAACACGCGGATTGCGTCGTCCCCACAAGCTGTAGCCAGAGCCCCTGTCAGCTGACACCTGGGAGGAAAGTGACATCAGTGGTACACCTGACAGATTAGGCCAGACTTGGTCCATGGTTCCTGGCCTGTTCTCTTCCCTAACTTCAGGCCTCGGCTAAAAACCTCTTATTAAAATGTTTCCTTAACTAATAAGGAGTCACAAATATCACCCACTTATATCCGCAGATGCTGCAATCTAGTTTTTTCCCCTACTATGATTACCCTAAAAAACAACATGCAATTATGAACTGCACTTTTCTCACTTGGCATAAGCAGTTTCCCATGTCATAAAGGTTTTTTTTTTTGAGATGGTTCACTGCAACCTCCGCCTCCCAGGTTCAAGCGATTCTCCTGCCTCAGCCTCCCAAGTAGCTGGGACTACAGGCATGTGCCACCATGTCCGGCTAAGTTTTGTATTTTCAGCAGAGACAGGGTTTCATCACATTGGCCAGGCTGGTCTCAAACTCCTGACCTCAAGTGATCCACCCACCTCAGCCTCCCAAAGTGCTGGGATGACAGGCATGAGTCACTGGGCCCAGCCATCATAAAGTATTTATTTATTTTTTTTAGATGGAGTCTTGCTCTATCACCAGGCTGGAGTGCAGTGGCGCAATCTCGGCTTGCTGCAACCTCTGCCTCTCAGGTTCAAGCGATTCTCCTGCCTCAGCCTCCGAGTAGCTGGGATTACAGGCGCGCACCACCACGCCCAGCTAATTGTTGTATTTTTAGTAGAGACAGGGTTTCACCACATTGGTCAGGCTGGTCTTGAACTCCTGACATCATGATTTGCCCACCTCGGCCTCCTAAAGTGTTGGGATTACAGGCGTGACCCACCGCTCCCCACCCCATCGTAAAGTATTCTTAACCCATTTCTTTAAACAGTGATATAACAAGCTAAGTTCTACCATAATTTACTTAAGTTCACTTTTGTTGAATAGGTGATTCCCAAATGTTTGCTAATATAAAGCAAGCTTGAGTACTCAGTTTTTTTCACTGTTTTGGATTATTTCCTAGGGATCAATTCTCAGGGCCAGAACTACCCTCTGACCTACTCTCCTATATGAATGGTGCAGCTTTTCCAGCTTCTGCAAGGGCACAGTCAGCGTTACCCATAAAAACCCCAGCCACTGCCGGGCGCGGTGGCTCACGCCTGTAATCCCAGCACTTTGGGAGGCCAAGGCGGGCGGATCACAAGGTCAGGAGATCGAGACCATCCTGGCTAACATGGTGAAACCCTATCTCTACAAAAAAAAAAAAAATTAGCCGGGCATGGTGGTGGGCGCTGTAATCCCAGCTACTCGGGAGGCTGAGGCAGGAGAATGGCGTGAACCCGGGAGGCGGAGCTTGCAGTGAGCCAAGATCACGCCACTGCACTCCAAGCCTGGGTGACAGAGCAAGACTCCGTCTCAAAATAAATAAATACATAAATAACAACCCATCATGAATGCACGGATTCGGTAACTTCTGGACGGCACAAGCTGTGTGAACCCCGAGTGCTGGTGCTGCGCTCACAGCCTGGGACTGTTCCCTGCTCCTGTGAATGCCAGCCCAGCCAGCTGTAAAGCAGCATGCTAGAGTCAGGCCTGATAAGGAATGGGGGTGGCTGCCCTCAATTCCTAAGCACTCCCCCAGGGTTGCAGAGGACTGCATGGGGCATGATGGGATGGGGGTGCGGGATGGAGTCTTACCAAGCAACGTCATAAATGGTCCTTGAGTGGAAGCCCGACAAAGTACAGATACATTTCCAACTGGGGTCAGAGCCGCTGCATGCCACCCCTGCAAGACAGACTTGTCTTACACTTAAGACGTTCCTATGTCCCAGGCGCCTCAAAGGAGAACCTAACTTAGCTTCCCTCACCCTCATCTTCAACTGATTATGAGTCCACGTCTCCATTCCTGTACCCATCCCCGCTGATCTGCCTTACACACTCTGGCCAGACTGGTCTTTCTCAAGCAGAATTCCGAGAAGGAAACGTCCCTGTTCTGCTGCCACCCACCAGCCAACCCAACCCACTTTATTCCTCTCCAAACCCTAGATGTCCTATGCCCCATTTAAATGAATTACCACGCCTCACTAAGTCTGAGCATTCCCGCCATTGTTATCTTTACTCACGCTGTTGAGTTTCCACTTGGAATTCTCACGTGAAATTCTCATGTTAAAATCCTACATACCCTTTCAAATTCAGATGCAATGGCCCCTGTTCCACAAAGCTTTCCTGATTGTTCCAGTACTCTATCCCGAGCCCTTCTGTGGCATATCTTACCTTTTACCCCCATTTGCTCCGACTCATGTATGTGTCTTAGCAGACTGTGAACCCCTTGAGAAATGGGTCTTCTTTAGATCTACTAATGGACCCTCACCTTGTTCGTTGCCTGGCAGATACTGACGCCAGATGCGCACAGTGCGGTCATCACTACAAGATGCCAGGCGCTGGCCACTCGGGTCAAAGGCCAAGCTCCACACAGTGGACTCATGGCCCTCAAGGGTGGCACAGCATACCCAGTCATCCTCTTCCTCCCGGTACAGCTTCACTGTGTCATCGTAGCTGGCAGAAGCTAAGAGCTGGGGGAAGAGGGAAAGGAGACCCAACACGTATCTGTGTGGCCCAGGAAGTGCAGGACAGGTCAGTCCCAGGGATCTGCTTTTATGTTTTTATTTTATTTTATTATTTATTTGAGACGACGTTTCATTCTTGTTGCCCAGGCTGGAGTGCAATAGCACGATCTCGGCTCACTGTAACCCCCGTCTCCCAGGTTCAAGCAATTCTCCTGCCTCAGCCTCCTGAGTAGCTGGGATTACAGGCATGCACCATCACGCCCAGCTAATTTTGTATTTTTAGTAGAGACGGAGTTTTACCAAGTTGGCCAGGCTAGTCTTGAATTTCTGACCTCAGATGATAGACCCACTGTGGCCTCCCAAAGTGCTGAGATTACAGGTGTGAGCCATCACGCCCAGCTGGATCTGTTTTTATAAAGGGACTAATGTTTTTTGTTCACAGATGGAGGTCCCTGTAAAAGCTAGATTAAGGCTGAAAAGCAGAGGAAGGCTGGACACAAGCCTGCACACCAGAGCCCTTCCCACAAGAGACCCTGCCTGACTCTTACCTCCTGACTTGGGTGCCAAACCACATGCTTGACATCCTGTGTGTGGGAGTTGAGAACACTGACACATTCATACTCATCCTCTTCATCAACTGTGGGAGAGATAAAGAAGGGAACCCAAGAGCGGACCCTGTCACGGACACGGAGGGGGGTGTCAGGTGGTTCCCAATCCACCTGGAGGGACCTGGACTCACCTTCCCAGACCCAAACACTCTTATCTCGGCTGCAAGTGGCCAGGAGGTTGCCAGATGGGGCCCAAGCCACTGACTTGACCTCATTTTCATGGCCCTCGAGCGTGGTTACACACTGTGAAAGGAGAAGGAAAATGAGAATTAACAGCAGCTAACACCGCTAAGGCCCTTCCCATGGGTACAGCCCAATTGGCGCAGGTTGGCTCAGGTTCCTGAACCAGCTCTGGGGAGGAAACAGGCAATAATTCTGGTCCCAACCAGCCTGGGTACCTCAAAGTCATCCTGGTTCTTCTTCCAAATGCAAGTGGTAGCATCAAAGCTGGCAGAGGCCAGGTAATTACCGCAGGGGGACCAGGCCACCTTCCGCACGGTGCGCTGGTGGCCTTCAGAAAGGACAGATTTGCAGATCCAGCTGTCACCTAAAGGTGGAGCACAGGCCAGGCTCTGGAGCTGGGTGCAGCACCATGAAGACATTCGATATTGGGGGCTAGCACTGGAGTCAAGCTAGTGGGGGAAAGCTCAGGGATTGTCTTTCACAGCTTTTACAAAGATGCAACTGACTCTACTTCCTCTGGAGGCTTTTTTTTTTTTTTTTGAGACCGAGTTTTTGCTCTGATGCCCAGGCTGGAGTGCGATGGCACAATCCTGGCTCACTGCAACCTTCGCCTCCCGGGTTCAAGGGATTCTCCTGCCTCAGCCTCCAGAGTAGCTGGGGTTACAGGTGCCCGCCATCACGCCCCGCTAATTTTGTATTTGTAGTGGAGACGGGGTTTCACCATGTTGCCCAGGCTGGTCTCGACCTCTTGACCTCAGGTGATCTCCCCGCCTCTGCTTCCCAAACTGCTAGGATTACAGGCGTGAGCCACCGCGCCCTGCCTCTGGAGGCATCTTTCTAAAACAAATCTAATCTAAAATTGCTATTGGTTCCCCAATGCCCTCGGGATAAAATGTGACAATCCAGTCGCAAGTTACTCTGAAAGCCACTTTCCTAACACCCTCCTTTTCCCATTTTCCTTCCTCAGCAGCTACCACAATTCCCTCGACATTTCAGCTTGTCTGCTGACGTTTTTCCTCCCAGCAGTCGCAGACTTCTTTGCCTATAAAGCTTTTCTGGGGGTGGCTAACATCCGACCCTCCCTCCGCCAGGAACAGGGTCAGCCTCCCCCGCAGGCTGAGAGCCCGCACGACACGCAAGCGGAGCCCTCAGCGCCGAAGGCCGCGCAGCCAGGCTGGGCCTTACCCTCCGTGCCCCAGATGCGGATTCTCCGGTCGCCGCCGCACGAGGCCAGCAGGGTCCCCGCGGGGTTCCAAGCCAGGAACCAGCAGCGGGAGTCCGGGTGCGCCGGGACACGGCCCAGCAGCACCAGCGAGTCCTTCATGGCGGCCCGACGTACGGGGAGGTGGGGGCGGGATAGGGTCCGCGGCGCAGACAGCGGGTCTCACCGCGCGCGTCTGCGTACCGCCCACTCCAGGCTTCCGCGGCCAACTGAGGCTCCCGCTTCCGCCGGAGGACCGGGGTCGCCCCGGGAACTCAGCTGCTCACTGCTGCGGCCGCGATACCCTCTGGGAGTTGTAGTCGCTCCCCTCACTTCGGCAGGGAAAGCATCACGTGACCGCCTCGAACTACCAGTCCCGTGAGGCCCTGCGCAGAGCCCGGCGGCGCGCCCAGGCTGTGACGCGCGCGGGGGACGGGGCGGGGAGCCGGAGGAGGCGGAGGCAGAGAAGGAGGAAGCCGGAAGTGCATCGAACCCGGGTCTGTCCGGGCGTTGCGGGATTGGGGCCTGGGAACGCTCGGCCCCCGGCTGCCGAGAAGCCCGTGACTGGGCTGAGCGGCGCCATCCCAGCCCTGTGGCCTGCTGACTGGTGAGGAACAATGGGCTGCGTGGGGAGGGTCTTTTCTCCGCACAGGTCACATTCCAAACCGCCGGTCCCAGATCACCGTTCCCTGATCCCCGCGGCCCAGCCCGGTCCTCCGCCCCTCGGCACCCTTTGGCCGAGACCCTGAGTCCGGGTCTTTGCTCCCGCGGTAGCCGATCCCCGATCCCTCCGTCCCCCGGAGACTCGAGTCTGCCCAGACCCCATCTGGCCCCCGGCCCTGTCCAGTTTTCGTCCCGCAATCCCATTCCGGAGTCTCCTGTCTCCGCCCCCCGAATCCCCGCAGCCCTCCCCGTCTCCGTCAGCACTGGGTCCCACCCCCCTATCCTCTGGTGTCAACCCTGACAGCCCAGTGCCGGTCTCACCTGCAGCGAGCCCCGAGCGTTGCTCTCCTCCACCGGACTGTCAGGCTCTGCGCGTCCCGCGGAGGTCGGTGGCGACCAGCAGCGACTGCGGAGCAACGGCGGGCGGCCCCGGGCATGTACGCCCCCGGAGGCGCAGGGCTGCCCGGAGGGCGCCGGCGGAGGAGTCCGGGAGGCGGCGCTCTGCCCAAGCAGCCGGAGCGTAGCCTGGCCTCGGCCCTGCCTGGCGCCCTGTCCATCACGGCGCTGTGCACTGCCCTCGCCGAGCCTGCCTGGTTGCACATCCACGGAGGCACCTGTTCGCGCCAGGAGCTGGGGGTCTCCGACGTGTTGGGCTATGTGCACCCGGATCTGCTGAAAGGTGAGGGCGCTGCGCGCTGGCCCTTCAGGCCTCGGTGGGGGGCAGAATGTGTTCTGGCTGAAGCAGAGATAGCCAGGGACCAGACACTTGCTTGAAGGAAATGGCTCCATAGCTGCCTGGAGTTCATGCCCACCAGGTGGCTCTGTTTGGGGTCCGGCCCCTCATTAATTCTGATGTTATTCAGCTAAGCACCTACTCCTCACAGCCATGTTAATCCGGACTGCTGCTATTTTCGGATTCTGCTGGAGGAAGGACGCTGTGTATCGAGAAAAGATAAGGGTGCTAGGTATCACAGTTAGCTGGCCCCTTCTGAGAGTCTGTGAGATACGGAAAAGCTTCTTTGGGGCAGACTGATTGATGGAGAAAAAGGAACTTTTCATATGACTAGGATTTAAAAGGTATTTTAGAGTTCTGTGGTAATCGGATGTGTATTGGAGAAGAAGGGCATCTGTGGCATTTTAGGTAATCGGAAGACCGTCCCATTGCCACCCTCAGTACAACAGTTGGAATTTGGCTCTTGGAACCATTATAAGTGTGCCTGACAAAGGCAAGGTTGCTTTGTTCATCATCGTGCTTTCCAGCCAGATAGACAGCAGGCTATGGGAGGGTCCTATGGGCCCCGTAGTTTATCCTGCCCAGTCTTGTCTCCAGTAAAAATTGTGTAGTGTGAGGACAGGACTGGACTGTATCACTTGCTTTTTACCCTAACAATGATCAATGTATCCCAAACAGTCCTTAGTAACAGCATAGTTCATCAACCCCAAGGTCTTTTGAGGCATCTTGAAGGTCTTATATCCTCTCTGTGCTATTCCCTGGCTGTGATGCATTCCAGATGTTTATTGCACCGCCTATCAGAAGCACCTCCTGTTAGATATCTTCATGTTCCCTCCTGAAGGATTCAGGCACCAGGATTCGGTGAAAAGGTCCAAGTTCCCCGCTGTGCATTGGGCCGTACTCTGCTACTGCAGGTCTAGGCTGAAAAGCCTCATCCTTGTGGCCAAATGTTGCCTTTCTCTGAGTGTTCTCTTACTGTTTTCCATCTCTCTTGAGTTTGAGAAGCTGTAGGGTGATTTTGTAGAAGGTTGGGGGCTTCTGGTTGTTTCCGGATTTCACCTTCATGGTACTCTTTGCTGGGGTGGCTCATTAAAGCCAAAGTTATGCACACGACAGAGGCCTTATATGCAGCCTTTTCTGTGTCATGTTGCTAATGGTACAAAGAGCGTTAAGCTTGAATGAGTCTTGGTGGTTTTTCTTTTAGCACATTGCCCTGTACTTGCTTTCTTTGAGGCACACATACCACCTTCCCACCACTAGACCCATCGGATCTAGAAAGCTAGATCTCTGAAATCTAGCACCGCATGGGGTGTGCTTAGCTGTGGCTCAGAAAAATGAATGATCTCCCCAAGGCTACCCAGTTGGGGGTGGCAGAGCTGGGACTACCCCACATCTGTTGATGCCAATATAAAATGATGCTGTGTCATTTATGGTTTTTATCCTTTGTTTTACTTCAGCTGTCATAAGAAACAATCTCATAATTATTTCACTTTGGTGTGTATCCTTGTCGAAGGCATGTTAAAAATAAAAGTAAATTTTTGAGCCGGGCGTGGTGGCAGGCATCTGTAATCCCAGCTGCTCGGGAGGCTGAAGCAGGAGAATCGCTTGAACTCGGGAGTCAGAGGTTGCAGTGAGCTGAGATCGCGCCATTGCACTCCAGCCTGGGCAACAAGAGCAAAATTCCATCTCAAAAAAAAAAAAAAAAGGCCAGGCGTGGTGGCTCGTGCTTCTGATCCCAGCACTTTGGGAGGCCGAGGTGGGTTCATTGCCTGAGGTCAAGAGTTCGAGACCAGCCTGGCTAACATGGTGAAAGGAACCCTGTCTCTACTAAAAATACAAAAATGAGCCGAGTGTGGTGGCGCACGCCTGTAGTCCCAGATACTCTGAAGGCTGAGGCAGGAGAATCGCTTGAACCCCGGAAGCGGAGGAGTTGCAATGAGCCCGAGATCACACCACTGCACTCCAGCCTGGGCAACAGAGCAGAGCAAGACTCCATCTCAAAAAAAAAAAAAGAAGTAAATTCTTGGTGCAGGTTCTTCTTTGTTCACATGTGTATTTACCCTTTTGAAGAAATTATTCAGGCCAGGCCAGGCCAGGCATGGTGACTGACACCTGGAATCCCACTACTTTGGGAGGCCGAGGCGGATGGATCGCCTGAGGTCAGGAGTTCAAGATCAGCCTGGCCAACATGGTGAAACCCCATCACAACCAAAAATACAAAAATTAGCTAGGCCTGGTGGCTGGTGCCTCAACTACTCAGGAGGCTGTGGCAAGAGAATCGCTTGAACCTGGGACGTGATGTTGCAGTGAGCCCAGATCACACTACTGTACTCCAGCCTGGGCTACAGAGTGAGACTCCATCTCAAAAAAAAGAAAAAAGAAAGAAATTACTCAGGCTCCGTTTTGTCTTTTGCAAAGCATGTTTTCTTAACCTTTTCGTTACGTTTGCTCACATATTTAGAGATCTGTGTGTAGTTTCCACTCGCTTGCCTGTGGACGTCTCCTAGGAGCACTTTGTGCCCATGAATAGGAGAGTTGGCAGTGGCACCTCATGAGCTATCACAGAAGAATCACGGAGACCCCTGATTGCATCTTCTCTCCCTTGTCTTTGTACCTACTGGTTTTTTGATACCCAGTGGGCCTAACAGATGTTCTGACCTGGGAGCCTGGAGTATTCCACATCTCAGGAGGGAGCAGAGCTGTCAAACGCAGATGTGGTGCATATAGATTTTTTTTTTTTTTTTTTGAGACAGAATCTTGCTCTGTCGCCCAGGCTGGAGTGCAGTGGCGCCATCTCGGCTCACTGCAACCTCCGCCTCCTGGGTTCAAGCGATTCTCCTGTCTCAGCCTCACGAGTAGCTGGAATTACAGTTGCTCCACCACACCCGGCTAATTTTTGTATTTTTAGTAGAGATAAGGTTTCATCTTGTTGACCTGGCTGATCTTAAACTCCTGACCTCAAGTGATCCACCCGCCTTGGCTTCCTGAAGTGCTGAGATTACAGGCGTGAGCCACGGCTCCCGGACGCGTATAGATACTTCCAGAGGGAGAACAGGCCGTGCAGGTGTCTGCAGGTGATGGGAGTCAGGCAGCCAGCAGGCCCTGGAGCAGCCTTACCCTTTCTCAGCCCCTGCCCGAGTGCCACACTTTGACATTACACTAAGCACACGCCAGACCTGCGTTTTCCTCCTAAACAGCATCTCTGTTTGGTACTGTCATCAGCCCCACTTCACAAAGCTCCCAGTTCCGGGAGGCTGGGTGGTTTGCTCAGCTAATCCGAGTGGACATTGACTCCAAAGTCCATACTCTTACCGCAACACCTTAGTGAGCTCCGAGTTTACTTCCATCAAAGCTGCCCGAGGCTTATCACCTTCCTGTTCTAGTTGAGTTTTATCACAAGCCTAGCCAAAGCTGTGCTTTTTGTCATAACTTCATCACCTCAGTGCTGAGGCTCTAGTTGGTGATCCCAGGGCAAAGCCACTCTCCCGTTGTCATTCACAAAGCTTCAGAGGCTTTAGCCAATGAAAGCTGGCTCCAAAGACCCCATCCTGGGCTGGGTGTGGTGGCTCACTCCTGTAATCTCAGCACTTTGGGAGGCTGAAGCAGGAGGCCAGGAGGATCTATTGAGTCCGGGAGTTCGAGGCCGCAGTGAGCTATCATTGTGGCCCATACTCTAGCCTGGGTGAAAGAGTGAGACCCTTTTTCTAAAAAAAAAAAAAAAAAAAAAAAAAAAGACCTCATCATGGGTTTTCTCCAGTGCTCCAGCAAGCGGTGCCTGCTTCTCACACAGCTCTCAACCTGGGCCTGGGTGGAGACATACTCAGACCTCTAATGGCTCCAGAAAGAGGGGCCCCAGATAGTCCTTTCTTCTGAGACTTTCTGCCTCTCAAGTGTGGCCACCAAAGAGCACTGGCAACAGCCCCAGGAAGCATCTTTGGAGAATGAGGAAGTTGGGGAGTAGAAGTCAGGTGAATCTCAATTGGCAGCAGCCAGTGGAAGCTCAAAGGCCTTCCAGGGAGAGCCTATGTGCCTGACAGGTGGTGACCCGGGCAGCTGACACTGCCAGGTCCCGTGGGGCCTGTTGGTTTCTGTGGGATAACCTGGCTGGGCACTAGAGGGCTCTGTTAGAGGCCTGTGCACAGGCCTGTCTGGAAGCTAAAAAATATCACAGTGGGGAGAGGCTGAGCAGGTTGCACATATGCATAGAGAGGGCTTGGGGCGTTGGGGAAGTGTCTCTAATTGACAGGGACTCCAGCAAGGAGGGAGCAGGGTAGGACAGGAGTCCCGGTAGCCTTTCTGCCTGCAAACTGTTTGGGTCAGGAGTGGTTAGAGCAATGGGCAGATAGGCAGGAAGAGGCAGGACCTTCAAAACAAATCTAGCCTGGTGACTCACCAGTGACCTTGAGCAAAGTCAGTTCATGGGATCCTGTTACAGCTGCCTACTTCCCTCATGATTAGAGGGCACCACCAAGCAGTGTTTACCAAAATCAGGAGGCCAGAGCACAGCTGGAGGAGAGGAGGTGTTCTGTGTCTAGCCAGGGCATCGTGGACTACACCACTGGCTTGAATTTCAAGTTAGGGTCCTGCCTTGCGTGCCATTTCTCTCTCAAATAAAATCCTACGTCCATAACCTTCAGGGGTTTTCTTTAGCAATCCCTCGTGGGAGCAGGTGCTTGTCGCCTTCCCTGCTGTCCCGATGTCTAGGGAGGGAGGAGAGAAACACTGAGATACTGACTCCAGAAGAGCCTCTGAGCTGGGCTCCAAGCCTGCCTAGGATAACCGCCTGTTCTTCCGCTGTGCTCTGAGACCCTCTGAGGAAAGCCTGCCTGTTACATGGGGCAGGCCCCTGGGGTGTCTGTTATCGTTACCCAGTGGGAAGTTCACACTTGGTTTTCTACTGACCGTGAGGGTTGACTCACAGCTTTGGAGTAGAGAAAGGCAGTTACATTGAAACAAAACCTGTTGGAGTGTGAGGTCGGAAGTCTCTTCTCGCTATGACAGTGTCTCACTTGTAGGGTAGGCCCTGAGTCTGGCTTTCGTAGGCTTTGGTGCACACAGGCTGACTGTGGTCGGGGAGGTCTTGGTAGAAGAGGGAAAGGCCTGCCGAGGGGACACACTGGCCCAGCTGAAGCAGCCTTTGGTTAGGAACAGTCCAGGTGGCTGCTCTTTCACGGGCCCACCCAGCAGGCCCTGGCAGTGGGTGGGGCAGATGTTACTGTTTTTGTGGATAGATGGGAGAGCAGGGACCAGCGCAGTCCAGGGACTTGCCCAGAGTAACACAGTCTCTGCTAGAGCTAGGATTCGGCACGGGTCCCGAGCCTTGCTGGTGTCCTGACCGCTTCCTGGAGCAGGCTCTGATGGTGGCAGTGCTGCAGGAGCTTGGACACCGTGCCTGGCAGGCTTTGCCCAGTAATTCCCCATGTGAGGACTTAATAACCCAAACCTTTTTTGCTTCTTTGAGAGATTTCATTGCTTCAAGCTGTTCCTCTAGTGAGCTTAGCAGCGGGCTCCGAGGATGGCTCTGACGGTATTCCTGTTGGCTTCTGATCCCTCATTCACGCACAATTCTTTAGGAATTGATTGATGATCTCCAGGCAAAAATACAGTGGCGGACTCTGGTACTTGGTGATTCCGAGCAGCACAGTGCAGGGGAGCCTGACCATAGTTTGGAATCTAGCTCTGCAGCATGTGGCCTGGAGGAAGCCACTTTACCTCCTGGAGCCCCCAACTCCTCATCCGAGCTGTGGTAAATCCCCCGGGGGGGCACTTGACCATCTGTGTGCCCAGGCTGTTCCAGGAGGGGTGTACAAGGCCCCTCCAACAATATTTGCCTTTGGGGAGGAGCAGGTGGACATCCACAAGGGAAGGGACGTCCTCGCGGAAGCTTTTTATCGTGTTCATGTCTCCTTACTCCTAAAACTCATGTATAATGAAACATAAGGCAATAGGAGTATATGTCATGGATGTACATTTTTAAGGATAATCAAATGAACATCCTTGTGCTCACCATCCAGCCGAAGAAACAATACAGGCTCCTTGAAGCCCCCACGTATTACTTTTCTTACTCCTTAGTGCCTGGCCTCATTAGTAATGAGAGTGGAATCTGACACGGCCTGCGGCAGAGTGGCGTGTGGCCTCTGGCAGGTTAACTATAAGAACACTGCCCCATCCCTGCCACATGCCACATGGACCCCAAGAAGAATGCTCCCAGCTCTTAATAATGTTTAAAATAAAGCCTGGAGATAGCCCCTGTCTCCTAGAGCTTTTCTTTCAGTGAGGCCCCGTGCACTACAGCACTGCAGGGCGGGTTCAATGAAGGCTGGTCCCAGTTGCAGGCAGGGCTCACACACAGGCAGGCTTTTTGGCAGTAGACAGCTACCCAGACTGGATGCTTAGGCCCAAAACAGATGGTCAGCAAAACAAAAGAATTCTTTTGTTCTCGTAGAGTTCAGGGAGGGAGCAAAACTAAATGTGATGATACAGTCTACTGACTTTCCTAATCTATGTAATACTTCCTTGTAGCTGCACATTTCTCTAAGAGATCGTGACAGATAGCTCTGAGGGCTTCTTGGTGGGTGACCCAAAGCCAGACAGAGGCCTATGAGCCTTGTCTGGGCCCAGCCAGCCTCTGCCGGGCGAACTCTGAGCCTGAGGCAGGGTTTGCATGCTCAATCCCAAAGGCCCAGGGCTTCCCTCTACCCAGAACCTGTGACGCTGGCATCTGTTGGGCTAAGTCAGCTTTGCTGGGTTTAGGTCCAGTCCCCAGGTTCCTGGACTTTCCCTTATCAGTCCACCTTCCTCTGAGGTCTGGAACCAGTGCTTCTTGAAGTGTGGGGCTTGGATCACCTGCATGGGGATTACCTAGGCTGCTTGTTACAATCCAGATTTCTAGACCCTGCTCCAGACCTAGAACTCGGACTCTCTGGGGACCTGGGAACACGCTTTCAGCTAGTGCCCCAGTGATTTGGGTGTGTCCTAGAGATTGATGATCACATCCCACACCCTCTCCGCCTGAGATCAAGTTCAGGAAAGGACGCTATATAGCCTGAGTCTTGCCAGCCCTTTCCAAATTTTCCTAAGTCACTTGGTGACCCATGACCTAAATAAAAGAAGAACTTGCTAGTGACTGTAACAGAGGAAGGAGAGGAAGTTAAGGCCCATTTCCTGCTTTTTTTTTTTTTTGAGACAGAGTCACTCTGTCACCAAGGCTGGAGTGCAGTGATGTGATCTTGGCTCACTGCAACCTCCACCTCCCAGGTTCAAGCAGTTCTCCTGTCTCAGCCTCCTGAGTAGCTGGGACTACAGGTGCATGCCACCATACCTGGCTAGTTTTTTTAATTTTTAGTAGAGACAGGGTTTCACCATATTGGTCAGGCTGGTCTCAAACTCCTGACCTCAGGTGATCCACCCACCTTAGCCTTCTAAAGTGCTGGAATTACAGGCGTGAGCCACTGTGCCCGGCCCCATTTCCTACTTTTTATTAAAGCTTAAAATACTTAATCATGGCCTGGTTTCTTTTTGGTTCAGCCTTTATTCTACCCTATGCTTCTGGGAGCTTTTGCAGTTTGCATAGTTATCAAAGGAGACAGACAGTGTCGTCTAGTTGAAATGTTTTTTGAAGAATGGCTGACGTACCGGAGGGAAGTACAAGTCGCTCTGTGTGTCTGGTGCGTGGTTGTTGTCATGGGCTCTCCCTGCACCATGACCCCCAGGAACCCCTTGAGTACTGCGTCTTTTCTTTCAGCCTCTTCCTTTTCCTTCATTTATGCCCTTGATGTGTGCACACTGGCACTGTCCAAACCTTCTGTGGCTTTTGTGGCATACATGTGGTTGCTTTCTAGCTTTTCCTGTTGACGGCTTGTCCCCAGCTCTGCTGAGTCTGCTGAGTCCCTTTTAGGTAGGTCTGTGTCCCTTTACTTTCCAGTTTTTGGAGCCTTGTTTTACACCTCCCTTTCTTTTTGTGTGGGTTGCCCTTTAAAAGAATTCTTTTGTTCTCCTAGAGTTCAGGGAGGGAGCAAAACTAAATGCGATGATGTAGTCTACCAACTTTACAATCTAGGTAATGCTTTCTTGTAGTTGCACATTTCTCTAAACTGCTGCAACTTCTTTCTTCCTCTTTTCTTTATTTTACTTTTTTTTTTTATTGTGGTAAAATATACATAACATTAAACTTAGCATTTTAACCTTTTTTTTTTTTTTTTTTTTTTTTTTTTTGAGATGGGGTTTCACTCTTGTTGCCCAGGCTGGAGTGTGAAGGTGCGATCTTGGCTCACCACAACCTCCACCTCCCAGGTTCAAGCGCTTCTTCTGCCTCAGTCTCCCAAGTAGCTGGGATTACAGGCATGCACCAGCATGCCCGGCTAATTTTGTATTTTTAGTAGAGACAGGGTTTCACCATGTTGGTCAGGCTGGTCTCGAACTCCTGACCTCAGATGTTCCACCTGCCTTGGCCTCCCAAAGTGTTGGGATTACAGGCGTGAACCACTGTGCCCTGCCAACCTTTTAAAAAAAAAAAAAAAAAAAAAAAAGAGTCTCACTCTGTCACCAGGCTAGATCTCGGCTCACTGCAACCTCCACGTGCCGGGCGCAAGCGATTCTCCTGCCTCAGTCTCCCCAATAGCTGGGGCTACAGGTGCGTGCCACCATGCCCGGCTACTTTTTGTATTTTTAGTAGAGACAGGGTTTCACCATGTTGGCTAGGATGGTCTTGATCTTCTGACCTTGTGATCTGCCTGCCTCGGCCTCCCAAAGTGCTGGGATTACAGGCGTGAGCTACCGCGTCCGGCCAATATTTTGTTTTTTTAAGAGACAGGGTCTCTTTCTGTCATCCAAGCTGGAGTGCAGTGGTGTGATTATAGCTTACCGTAACTCCTGGGCGCAAGCAGTCCTCTTGCCTCAGCCTCCTAAGGAGCTAAGACCACGATGCTCAGCTAATTTTTTTTTTTTTTTCTCAAAGAGACAGGGTCTCACTGTGTTGCCCAGGCTGATCTCAAACTCTTGGCCTCGAGCAATCCTCCTGCCTCAGCCACCCAGTATTAACCATTTTAAGTGTTGAGTTCATTGATATTAAGCACATTAACATTGTTGTGCAAGCATCATGACTATCCATTTCCAAAACTTTTTCATCATTTCAAACTGAACCTCTGTGCACGTTACATGATAACTTCCTGTTCTCCCCTCTCCTACCCGCTGGCAACCACCATTATATTTTCTGTCTCCATAAATTGACTATTCTAAGTATCTCATATGAGTGGAATTATAAAATATTTGTCCTACATTTGGTTGATTTCACTTAGCATAGTGTCTTCAAGTTCAACTTCTTTTTGGAACAAAAAGGGAATGAATGAGTGAGTAAATGGAGAATCGGTATGAATTGACCTGTGTGGTCTTAGCCTCTCTGGCTGTCTCAGCTCCAAAGTCAGTCTTTTCCTGCCAGCTCAAAGTATCCTCTAGCATTCACATGTCAGGTCTTTAAACATGGTTAGAAGGGCATGGCATGGACAGTGAAGCAGAATCCTGCACTCAGGCGAGTCTTGTTGGAGAGAGAAGGACTTGAGGTACAGGAGAGCAGCGGCCCAGAGGGCTTCTGTTTGCTACTGTGGAATTTGTTCCATCTCCTTGCAGACGACCCAGGAGCAGGAGCTAAGACAGTGTCCTCCAGAACTGCCCTGGCTCCCGGGACTGTGGTGAGGGGATCAGACTCCTTCTAGGTGGGGGCTTCCTGCACCAGGCGTTACTTGGGGCCCTGAAAATGTGGTTCTCCCCTACAGATTTCTGCATGAATCCCCAGACAGTGCTGCTCCTGCGGGTCATCGCCGCCTTCTGTTTCCTGGGCATCCTGTGCAGTCTCTCCGCCTTCCTTCTGGATGTCTTTGGGCCCAAGCATCCCGCCCTGAAGATCACCCGTCGCTATGCCTTCGCGCATATCCTCACGGGTGAGCTGAGGGCCCGCTCGTAGTGGGGGAGGAACTGCTGTGGGGCAGGGGCATCCTGTCTGAGTTGCCGGTGAGGGCTCCGGTTTCTCTGAGCAAACACCCTTCCAGGAGCTCATGTGCCAAGCTCCAGTCTTTCCCAGAGTGTCAGGGTGTCAGCAGCCTGCTCCAGTCTAGCTGCTAACTTGCCAGGATCACAAACCCACTCAGCCCAGCTGTAGAGGGGAAATGTTGCTAGAAATTCCACAAAGAAGCTCCCAGCTCTCTAAAATGGCATTTGAGGCTCAGACCTGGCACGAGTGAAGAAGGAACCAGGCAATCTCCCGTGTCTCACCTGGAGCTCCTGGTCAGATTCTCTCCTCTCCACCTTCCTGCTTCCCTGCAGACCCGCCTTTTCTTGTATGCAGCTGCTCTCCTCCCTCATGCCTGCACTGCTGTGTTGGTTCCAATTGTGGTGTGCCTACTCCAGCTCCCAACCTGCATGACCCTGTTTGCTCCTTAAGACAGAGAGAATCTGACTGGCCTAGATCAGGTTGGACTGCTGTCCCCAGCCTCAGGCCAGGCCAGGAATCCCATGGCCAGGAGAGCTCCTTGCAGAGTCAGGCCAGGCAGGTTCTCTGAGAATGGGGTTTGGGTAGAGAGGCTGTGATTGGGTCCTCAAGCATCCTGGCTATGGCGTGCTCACTAATTCCCCTTCCGTGCTGCCCCTCTGTCCCCTAGTCCTGCAGTGTGCCACCGTCATTGGCTTTTCTTACTGGGCTTCTGAACTCATCCTGGCCCAGCAGCAGCAGCATAAGAAGTACCATGGATCCCAGGTCTATGTCACCTTCGCCGTTAGCTTCTACCTGGTGGCAGGAGCTGGTGGCGCCTCAATCCTGGCCACGGCAGCCAACCTCCTGCGCCACTACCCCACAGAGGAAGAGGAGCAGGCTCTGGAGCTGCTCTCCGAGATGGAGGAGAACGAGCCCTACCCGGCGGAATATGAGGTCATCAACCAGTTCCAGCCACCCCCTGCCTACACACCCTAATGCCAGCCTTGGGCTCTCTTCCTCGGCAGCCCCTCCCCCAACTCTGCAGCTCCTCTCGCACCCAGAGGAGCTCTTTTCCCCAGCAGGCCTCACTGGTAGGATCCTGACCATCTTCTCCAAACCTTCCCCAGGAGAGACTCTGCCTTTAGGGTCATCCAAGTATCCCTGCTCTTAGAAGCGGAGGTCCACTGGTTTTCTATAATGTACTCTTTCCCTCCTGCCGCATCCTGCCCCCTTCACGTTCATGAGTCATTACCAGCCAGGGAAGGTCATCCAAGTTTCCTCCAGCATGGGCCGTATCTTTCCTTGGAGAGCTGCTGAGCGTGGACAGTCCCAGAAAGAAGTGTCAGAGGGCCCAAGGGAAAGGGGACTGTGCCCTGCAGGCTCACCTCACAGGGGTCATTGTTTGCTCCACAGCTGCAGCTCTGGGCTGACGCCCCCCAGACCCCTTCCTTCTCGGAGTGACCCACCCCCAGGCCACCTGCTCCCGAGAGTTCTGTGCACTTTACTCTTTGGACTTCTCCTCACATGTGCCCTGGTTTATGGGGAGAGGGAATTGCTGTTGGGAAGGCAGAGCCGTTGCTGCCCTCTCTGCTTCCTGTGGCTGGAGCCCAGGCAGAGAGAGCAGGAGCCAGCGTGAGACTGAGGCCCTGGTGCCTGTCAAGGACCAGAGTGAAGGGGACTACGTCTCCCAGCCCTTCACCTTTTAAATGTGAGTGGTTTTAAAAGGAAAAAAACAAAACCAGGCAATAGCAACAATATTCTGTTTTTAAAATAGGGACAAGACTGTTGTCCCTTTTTAGACATGTATCCCATTCCTTTTGGCTCTGCAATATTGGGCTGTAGCTCCTTCCAAGCCCATGGCAGCCCCTCCCGAGTCTCTCCCAGTAGAATGCAGCCTCCCTTCCCGGGCCCCTTCCCTCCCAGTGACTGTGGCTCCCTGGGGCCTTCTTGTGGAACCCAGTGGGGCTGAGGACTGTGGCCTGGCTGGCGGGCCAGCGTGGTGCTCCTCAGGACTGCGGCACTGAGATGGAACCTGGCCTCAGTTTAGGAACAGGGGCCACAACAGGGCAGGAACCCACCACCCTCCACATAGGAATACAACCAGTAGGGCCCCGTCACGTGAGGCGTCAGACCCACCCCGTCAGCCCAGCAGGCCGGGCTGTGTCCTTCAGACCCAGTGCTGCCCTAGACTCTGACTAGGGGCTCCAGCCTGCCATGCGCCCCTCTCCCCCTCTTGAATGTACTCTGGTCTTGCAGTGCGCTGCTGGGCCTTTCTTGCTCAGCCATCACTCGGCCACCCTGTTTGCTCTGGGTCTGGCTGAATTTTCTGCCCTGAGATCTGGGCATAAAGTGGATGAAACTTGAAAGACCTTCAGTGTAGATCCAGATGGCCAACCTGTCCTTGTTAAGTTACTTGCTTCTTGGGACTCAGTGTCCACTGCTGAGCTGAAAAGGAAATGGATCACAGTCTCTTCGAACCTTTACAGTGATCGATAGTTTGAGCAAGACTGGAGAATGGACAACACTATGACGCTGTGGCTAGAAAGGGACTGTCATGTCCCATCCTTTGGCCGGATTGACTGGGGATGTCCGGACAGATGCCTGCGCGGGTGGCGAGGGCCACACCTGCACACGAGCGGGCAGCTGCTTGCAGTTCACTGCTGTGATGCCAGAGTGTGTTCAAAGGCGACTCTCCTGCTCTTCTGGACTCTTCTCTCAGGCAAGAAAGGCCGCCGGCTGCCTGAGCACAAAGCCAAGGAACTGCACTGAGTCTTTCTGTTGAGTCCTGAGTTTGTCGTTGGCAGGTTTACTTGTGGCCAGCTCGCTCTGCCCATGGGCGTCTGAGCAGGCAGACCAGAAGACCAGGCACCGGACATGCATGCCAAAGGGACCGGTCATCTCCTGCAGACCTGTACATGACCCTGTGGACCGTTCCGCACAATCCGGAACCCACTTTTTACTCACTCCCCATGTCTCTGAGCCTTCCTCCTCTTTCTCTTTCCCTCTGCCATCCTGACACTGATAGTTTGTCATATAAATCCCCCGGTTGTGTTTTTTTTCTAGGAAAAAATTAAAAAGGAAAACAAAACCAAAAAACCAGAAACCACAAATAAGAATGGAAATGCCAATGGCTGCCTGTCATTTTTGTCACAATTTTCCTGATTTGGTTTGTTCCCTTCATCTCAGAGAAGCAGGAGACATCGATGAGGCTGTAATTTTTTTTCTTTTTCTTTATTTTGAGACAAGAGTCTCGCTCTGTCGCCCAGGTTGGACTGCAGTGGCGTGATCTCAGCTCACTGCAACCTCTGCCTCCTGGGTTCAAGCAATTCTCCTGCCTCAGCCTCCCAAGTAGCTGGGATTACAGGCGTGTGCCACTGTGCCCGGATACTTTTTTTGTATTTTTAGTAGAGAGGGGTTTTACCATGTTGGCCAGGCTGGTCTCGAACTCCTGACCTCAGGTTATCCACCCACCTCGGCCTCTCAAAGTGCTGGGATTACAAGCATGAGCCACTGCGCCTGGCCAAAGATGTAATTTAAAATGGTTAGAAGGGACTTGGCGTGGGCCAGCTCCGTGCATGGCACTTTCACCCCCAGAGCCTCCTAATCCTGTTTTCACACAGGAAGCTTCTAGGTCTTTCTAGAACAGCTAGCAACAGTAGCTGACCCCTGCCCCAGGCCCAACCTTCAAACCTGAGCTCTTCACACTGCGTCCTCTGGTGAGCTATAGAAGAGAACGCGGCTCCTAAACTCTGGCCATCCTGTGGGAGGAAATAGACTTCTTTGGGCTGTGGCTTGCAGAACAAACTCCACTTTTTTTTCCCTCTATTTTTAAATTTTATTTAATAATTTGTGTTTTTCTCTTTTTATTTTCTATGTTTCATGTTTTCCTTCACTCCCTAGAAACTGCACTTTCTTTGAAATCATAGGCAGTGAATCTTACTGGGAGAGGTGTGGGGCTAGAGACAGTCCTGGGAGTGTGGCCTGTAAGCCTGCTGGAGGGCAGTGTCAGGCCTTGATTGCCCACATTCTCTCCATTCCTTCTTTCCTTCCTTCATACATTCGGTCCCACAGCCCCACGTGTGCATCACGGTAAGAGCCCAGGGCTCCCTTCAGGGAGCAGCCCATTTAGGTCTCTGTTGTTGTTGCTGGGGCGAATACACGTCTTTCTTGGAAGCCGGGAGCGTGTTCTCTCTCATTTCATGTCCATTCAGACAAAGCACCATTAGGCAGCATGAAAAATACAGTGACTGGCAGGACCCCGTCTGCAAGGATTTTATGTCCTAAGTTCAGGAGGTGGACTTGTCCACAGAAAGGCAGAGTGAAGTGGGCGGCCCACTTGGAAAAGCGCTGTGCCCAGAAGGGAGCCAGTTCTGACCTCAGTGATAATGAAAGGCTTCCTGGAGGACACAGCTTGAGCCACACTTGACGTGGGAGTGAACTGGGGTAGGGACACTGCTGCTGAGAGAATGGCAAGAGCAAAAGCACACTGGTGGCCAGGACGTGGTGAGAGCTGAGGTTAGAAAGGTGAGGGGCGCTCATCTAAGGCACTAACAGCAGAAGGAGCCCTGGAAGGATTTTGAGAAGGGAAGGGAGGGATGCAGCCTTATTTTAATGACTGGTGACAGTGGGAAGGGGTCTGCCTGGCCTTAAGTGAGGGTGTCAGAAGTGGGAGACAGGACCTGCCAAAGGGGAAGAGGGCAGTCACAGTCGGTCCCAGGGCCCAGTGTCTCAGCCAGGTGCTGGAGTTGGGAATGCGGGAGCCCCAGTCCCTGCCTACCTGTCACACGGCAGCTGGAAGGTGGCATCAGCCACACAGGCGAAGAGGGGCCCGCACACGAGAAGCCATGGGATGTGAAGGGCCACAAGGAGAGGACCCTGGGACACAGGAAGAGGTGGTGCATTTGGGGCAGGGCGGCTTTCCCAAGATGACTAGAGAATCTTCAACTGGCATCTTGCCTGCGGTATCCATGGTCTCAGCCACTACACTAATGGAACACAGATGCTGTGGGGAGACATAAGGGAACTGACAAACTTCATGTCCCTGTTTTCAAATAGCCTGCAATCGTACCTCTTCCTCTGCATTTTTTAGGGGGAGTGACATTTTAATGGTAGGCGGGAGGTTTGCGGAGAAGAGAAAATGTCTTTTTTGTGGGTGTGAGTAGAGACAGAGTCTCACCATGTTGCCCAGGCTGGTCTCAAACTACTGGCTTCAGGCAATCCTTCTGCCTCCCTTCCCAAAGTGTCGGGATTACAGGCATGAGCCACTGCACCGAGCCTGAAAATGGCATTTTGAATGAGCCCACCTGAAATGAAGACAGTTTATTAGGGTCACTGGTTTGAGAATTAAGATCAGTTCTGGCTGGATGCGGTGGCTCACGCCTGTAATCCCAGCACATTGGGAGGCCAAGTGGGCGGATCACAAGGTCAGGAGATCGAGACCATTCTGGCCAACATGGCAAAACCCTGTCTCTACTAAAAATACAAAAATTAACCAGGCGTGGTGACGGGCATCTGGAGTCCCAGCTACTCAGGAGGCTGAGGCAGGAGAAGCGCTTGAACCCGGGAGGCAGAGGTTGCAGTGAGCCGAAATCGCACCGTTGCACTCCAGCCTGATGACGGAGTGAGACTCCATGTCAGAACACACACACACACACACACACCCGGTCCCTCACCCATAAGCTTTGGGGAAAATTCTTGGCTTTTTTGCTGGGGGAGAGAGCAGTGTGCAGGGAGGACTGGCTGATCTCAGAGCCGGAGGGTTGATGCGGGACTGGCCAGCCCCCTTCAGCTGAGTGGGACAGCAACACAGTGGGTGGCAAGCAGCTTCATAAGATGTTGGAGGTGAGGCAGAGACCCCTCCAGCCAACCCTGTGTCTACAGTCAGGTAACGAAGAACTTTCCAGAGACAGCTGTGAGTCCATCTGGCTTAAGGGGTTGTAGAGGTGTCTGAGAAAGGGGCCTGAAGGGTGCAGGGCCTGCAGGCTGCCCTGTCTGGAAGGTTCCTGCCTCTGTCTTGGTAGAAAATGGCAGCTAGCCCTGTAAAGGGCCTCCCTGTCTGGCGAGGTAAACCCTGTAGTCTGAGATGCTCCCAGGGCTTCCCTTCCGTCTTGGGGATCTCTCAGTGTATGTCTAGTGCCACCACTACTGGTGGGGAGTTTCCTTCTGGAGTAACCTTGGGGTGGTGGACGGGTTTTATTTTAATAAAGGAAGAAGTTCTCTTATTCATTTTTACTTATTTATTTTTTGAGACGGAGTCTCACTTTGTTGCCTAGGCTGGAGTGCAGTGGCGAGATCTTGGCTCACTGCAACATCCACCTCCCCAATTCAAACAGTTCTCCAACTTCAGCCTCCCAAGTAGTTAGGATTACAGGTGTGTGCCACCACACCCAGCTAATTTTTGTACTTTTAGTAGAGATGGGGTTTTTGCCATGTTGGCCAGGCTGGTCTCTAACTCCTGACCTCAGGTGATCCGCCCGCCTCGGCCTCCCAAAGTGCTGGGGTTACAGGGGTGAGCCACTGTGCCCGACCGGGTCATGCTTTTTTATGTGACATTCATTCAGCAACTACACTGAACACAAGTGCCTTGTGGAGGATGCAGAGATTCTAACACATGATCCTTGCCCTCTAAGGCCTTCCAGTCCAGCCACCAGGAAAAAGGAAACCTGATAACACCCAAACCTGACAGCCAAGGAACACTTCCTAAAGGAGAGACTTGATCTGGGCCTTGGAGAAGAGGCAGGCTTTCATGAGAGCATGGTGTGAAAGCAGGAGAGGAAGGGCGTGGCTTTGGGGAACACTGAGTTGATGCCGTGAGGCGCGTGGCAAGCAATGAGCTCATGGACCTAGCCCAAGGGGGCCTGGAGCATCAAGGTTGTCGGAATGCTCACGGCTGCAAGAAACAGAACCGAGACTTTCTTAACTAAATGGACTTTATTGCTTTCCACAACTGAAAAGTTCAGCATAGTCCAGGGGGCTTGACTGGGTCCAGGGACTCAAACAGTGACACAAAGACACGGTTTCTCTCCACCTCTTTCCTTTGTGTGTCTGCTCAGGTCGTCTCTCCTCAAAGGTGGTGAAGACGGCCACCAGCAGACTGGGGCTCACCCTAGACTCCTTTTTAAGGTACCAGGATGACTCTCTTTTGCCCATCTTAGATCATGCTTTTACCCTGAACCGTGACAAAGAACGTGGAGCTTCCTCCTGTGGTCCAGGTAGATGGTTACACGTGGGGTCTGGGATGCAGGGGTGGCACCACTGGTAGTCGTTGGGACATGTGAGCACAAGGGTGAGGCCTACACCACTCGGAGGCCCTGGCTGCCCCTTCTCTCTCCCCCCGCCCTCCCCTTTCCATGATGATAGGACATGGGGCCACTCACCAGCTCTGCCTTCTTGAAGACAATCAGTGTCCTACCTTTGAACAGAGCTGGGCCTTGACGTCAGCTCACCCGCTCCCTCAAACGGTGGGGCAAACAGAGCCTTGGTTACACCAACTGTCTCGGGGATTGTTTCTTCTGCTTCTCTGCTGCCCCTTTCTTCCTGCTCCATTCCAGCGCCCACCCAGCTCCTCACTTTCCTGACTTTGTTTTCTTTTCCAAGCAGCGTGAGCTGTGCTCGATGCTCCTGCTCCTGGGACACAGTGTGCACACATCCTGGCTGTTCTGGGTAACTGCACACCCCACCCCAGTGCCATCCCCATACCTCTATCCTGAAATAAACCCAAAGGGTAGGGAGGGAGCAGACCACAGCAGACAACAGAAGGCGGGGGCACTGAGAGCATGTGCTGCTATTCAGGTGCCCTTCGCAGTAATTCCCCAAAAGCACTAACATTTCTGCTGATCTTGGAATGATACCGTATGATTCAGGGTTCTCGAGAGAAGCAGAACAATAAGATGTGGAGATACATGTATATATGGAGAAAGAGACACTATAAGGAATTGGCTCATACAAATGTAGAGGCTGACGAGTCTTAAGTTCTGCAGGGTGAGTCAGCAAGCTGACCAGGAGAGCCGAAGGTGTAGTTCTAGTCTGAAGGCCAGCAGGCTCAAGATCCAGGAAGAGGTGATGTTTCAGTTCAAGTCCAAAAGCAGGAAGAAAGCTGATGTCACCACTTGAAAGTTGGTCATGCAGGAGGGGCGCCCTCCAACTCAGCCTTTTGTTCTATTTGGACCCTCAGCTGATGGATGAGGACCCCGTGTTAGGGAGGCAGCCTGCTTTACTTGCTCCATCAACCTAAATGCCAATCCTACCCTACACCCTCACAGATGGACCCAGAGTAATGTTCAAGCAGATATGTGGGCACCCCACGGCCCAGTCCAACTGACACATAAAATTAACCATCACAGATGCCTTCTTTACACATGCTCAATATCTAACAAATATCCCTATGGTGAGATTTTCCCCCAACCTCGGGCCCACTTAAGAAAGATGTTGAGTTGGGCATGGTGGCTCACGCCTGTAATTCCAGCACTTTGGGAGGCTGAGGTGGGTGGATCACTTGAGGTTAGGAGTTCGAGACCAGCCTGGCCAACATGGTGAAACCCCATCTCCATTAAGAATACAAAAATTGGCCGGGCGCGGTGGCTCAAGCCTGTAATCCCAGTACTTTGGGAGGCCGAGGCGGGCGGATCACGAGGTCAGGAGATCGAGACCATCCTGGTTAACATGGTGAAACCCCGTCTCTACTAAAAAATACAAAAAACTAGCCGGGCGAGGTGGCGGGCGCCTGTAGTCCCAGCTACTCGGGAGGCTGAGGCAGGAGAATGGCGTGAACCCGGGAGGCGGAGCTTGCAGTGAGCTGAGATCCGGCCACTGCACTCCAGCCCAGGCTACAGAGCGAGACTCCATCTCAAAAAAAAAAAAAAAAAAAAAAGAATACAAAAATTAGCTGGGTGTGGTGGTAGGCACCTGTAATCCCAGCTACTTGGGAGGCTGAGGTAGGAGAACTGCTTGAACCCGGGAGGTAGAGGTTGCAGTGAGCCAAGATCATGCCACTGCACTCCAGCCTGGGTGACAGAGCAAGCCTCCGTCTCCAAAAAAAATAAAAAAGAAAGATGTTGAGAAATTGGAGAGGGTCCAGGCGAGCATTCTGAGTGGATAAAAGGTTAAAAGAAAAGGTCTAGAGAAAAGGATGTAATAGCAATCTTAAATGTGTGAGGAGATAACTATTTATTTGCTCAAATGTGTGACTTAAAAAGGCATGCCTTCTCTATAGGACTGTTTCCTTATATATAAATGAGGGGCTGAACTGGGTGACTTTACAGTCCCTGCAGCCATAAAGATCTGTGACGTCCTGGGAGGGGCTGCCACGCTCTGTATCCACTGTGGGAGATGAAGAAGGACTGAGGAGCTGAGCCGTTTAGCTGTAGCCTGTAGTACCAGCTACACAGGAGGCTGAGGCAGGAGGACCACTGGAACCCAAGAGTTTTGAGGCTGCAGTGCACTATGATTATACCATGAATAGCCACTGCACTCCAGCCTGGGCAATACAGCCAGACGGCATCTTTCTTTCCTTTCTTTCTTTTCTTCTTTCGACAGAGCTTTGCTTGTCACCCAGGCTGGAGTGCAGTGGCGCGATCTTGGCTCACTGCAACCTCCATCTCCCAGGTTCAAGTGATTCTCCTGCCTCACCCTCCCAAGTAGCTGGGATTACAGGTGTGTGCCACCACGCCCACCTAATTTTTGTATTATTAGTAGAGACAGGATTTCTCCGTGTTGGCCAGGCTGGTCTCAGACTCCTGACCTCAGGTGATCTGCCCACTTTGGCATCCCAAAGTGCTGGGATTACAGGTATGAGCCACTGTGCCTGGCCTGTATTTATTTACTTATGTGAGTTTTCTTTTTTTATTTTCCCAATAGGTTTTTGGGGAAAAGGTGGTGTTTGGTTATAGGAATAAGTCGTTTAGTGGTGATTTCTGAGATTTTGGTGCACCTACCACCTACACAGTGCACACTGTACCCAATGTGCAGTCTTTTATCCCTCACCCCCTTCCCCCCTTTCCTCTGAGTCCCTACCTTGTACTCATCTCTCTTAAAAAACAAAACAAAACAAAAAAATGATCAGGTGCAGTGTGGCTCATGCTTGTAATTCCAGCACTTTGAGAGGCCAAAGTGGGCAGATCACTTGAGGTCAGGAGTTCACGATCAGCCTGGCCAACATGATGAAACCCCATCTCTACTTAAAAAAAAAAAAAACTTAGCCAGGCATGGTGGTGCCTCGGCCGTAATCTCAGCTACTCAGCAGGCTGAGGCAGGAGGATCCCTGGAACCCAGGAGGCAGAGGTTGCAGTCAGCCAAAATCGAGCCACTGCACTCCAGCCTGGGCGACAAAGCGAGACTCTGTCTCAAAAACAACACAAAAACAACAGCAGCAAAAAATGGCCAGGCACAGTGGCTCACACCTGTAATCCCAGCACTTTGGGAGGCTGAGGTGGGCAGATCACTTGAGGTCAGGAGTTCGAGACCAGCCTGGCCGATATGGTGAAACTCCATCTCTACTAAAAATACAAAAATCAGCTGGGTGTGGTGGCGTGTGCCTGTAGTCCCAGCTATTCAGGTGGTTGAGGCAGGAGAATCACTTGAACCCGGGAGGCAGAGGTTGCGGTGAGCCAAGATTGAACCACTGCACTCCAGCCTGGGGGACGCAGTCAGACCCTGTCTCAAAAAAAAAAAAAAAAAGAAGGAAAGAAATAAATGCTTTTCTCGTCTTTCTTTCTTTATTATTATTTTTTGAGACAGGGTCTCACTCTGTTGCCCAGGGTAGAGTGCAGTGGCACAATCACAGCTCATTGCAGCCTCTATCTCCTTAGGTTTAAGTGATCCTCCCACTTCAGCCTCCAGGTTGCTGGGACTACAGGTGCGCAACACCACACCCAACTAATTTTTTTTTTCTTTTCTGTATTTTGTAGAGATGTGGTTTTGCCATGCTGTCCAGGCTGGTCTCAAACTCCTGGGCTCAAGCAATCTACCCACCTCAACTTCCCAAAGTGCTGGGAGTACCACCACACTTGGCCCTTTTCTCATTTTTAAATTGGGTTATTTGTCTTTTATTGTTGAGTTTTAAGAGCTTTTGTTTGTTTTTGCCATCCTGTGCCACTCTGTCACACAGGATGGGGTGCCGTGGCGCCATCTGGGCTCACTGAAACCTCCAACTCCTGGGTTCAAGCAGTTCTTCTGCCTCAGTCTTGAGTGAGCCACCACTCCTGGCTAATTTTTGTATTTTTAGAGAGCTAGAGTTTCGCCATGTTGGCCAGGCTGGTCTCAAACTCCTGACCTCAGGTGATCCGCCTGCCTCGGCCTCCCAAAGAGCTGGGATTACAGGCGTGAGCCACCGCGCCCGGCTGAGTTTTAAGAGTTCTTTATATATTCTAGATACCAGCCCCTTAACAAGTGGCACAGAGCAACTATGGCAGAGGGCCTACAGAGAGAAGTTTGTGCCCTGTAGATATACACTAAAACATTTTGGAGAAATGGAAAAATATGGGTTGATACTTTCCATTGCAACAGAATTCTTTTAAAAGACAAAAGAACCTTAGAGATCCTCACCAAATTTCAGGATGAAGAAAACAGCTATTGGAAATTCTTGCTCTAATCTTACCTAAGGCTGTATTAGTCAGTGCTGTTTTAGTTGTAAAAACTAAAAACTCAACTCAAACTAGTCATGGAAGAAAGGAGTTAATTGGCTGAGCAGCAGAGAAGTTAAATCCTGAGGTGAATTTGGGGCCCCCAAGATGTCTGGGCCTCCTCGCTCCCCCTCTTCCAGCTCCACCCCAATCACTGGCATCATTTGCCGGCCAGGCCCTTTTGTTGCCTTCACTGTGGCAAGAAAGCAGCTTCATTTCCGGTTATCTCACAGCACTGCATTCAACAGAAAACAAAGCAAGCCCTTTCCTTGGAGTTTACAAATGACTCAGGATTCACTCCGATTTGACCAGGAGTCAGAACCCTAACTGGCCAGGCCTGCAGTCACTTGTCTACCCCTGATGCCAGGAACAGAATGCATGGATGAGAGGATGGTGGGTGGTTCCTAAAAAGGAAATTCAAGCACTTTTCCTAAAAGAAGGGGGAATGGATGCCAAAACAACACATCTCCCACAGAGAGAGTAGACACTGGGCTTGTGAAGCCGCCCCATACCTTCCGCACAGAACTGGGCTTCCCTCGCTCGTGCCCCTGACGGAGCCTTGTCTTCATCCTCCATGATGTATTCATCGCGTGGCGTCGTCATTGTTTCCTCCTCTGTCTCCAGTGTCTTCTCTTAGTTCTCAGCTAGTAAGGGAAGGAGGCCGGGCGCGGTGGCTCATGCCTGTAATCCCAGCACTTTGGAAGGCCGAGGCAGAAGGATTGCTTGAAGCCAGGAGTTTGAGACCAGCCTGGGCAACAAAGTAAGACTCCCGTCTCTACGAAAAAGAGAAACAAAAGTTAGCTGGGCATAGTCCTGTGCACCTGTGGTCCCAGCTACTTGGGAGGCAGAGGCAGGCAGAGTGCTTGAGCCCAGCAAGCTAGGATTGCACCACTGCACTCCAGCCTGGTGACAGAGTGAGACCTCGTCTATAAAAATTATTTTTAAATGCAGAGGGGAAGGAAATAAGGAGGTAACTACTGAAAGAATGAAAGTTCATGCTAGGAACATACCACAAAATGCAATGGGGACTCAAAGAAGGGCAGGATTGAAGGGGACGGGAAACCTATTCTGGGGTGTCTTTGAGGGCCCTGAGAAATAAAACAAAGGAATGGCAACAGGAACCCAAATACCCTCTTTATTACTGCTAGAGGGCTGGACTGGAGGACACAGCTTTAGACCTGTGAACTAAGTAAGCTGCTCATGCAAATCCCACTAGGAGGCAGGCTCACCCACCCAGCCATGGCAGCCCTGGACTAGGAAAGGTTCCTTTAGTCCTGCAGGGGTGCAGCCCCCTTAGCGAGAGCGGTGGGATTTTGTACCCTGCATGTGCTCATTCCCAAGGTGATGGAGGGGCCAACCGGCCTACGCAGGACCAGTTTCCCCTCCCCACCTACCTATCCAAGCGGTCATCTTTTATTTTCCCTGGGGCAAAGTAATAGAGGGGTGGAGACAAGGCAGGAAGGTCACCTTAGCGGAGCTCCCTGAACATGGGAGGAAGCCGGTAAGGTTTCCAAAAGCTCACGGAGACAGTGGCATTTAAGATGGGCCTCTCCTACAGTCCCGAGCAGGAGGAAATGCAGACTCTGGGTCAACACTCCTAGATGTGGCTTCTGGTCAACCCCACTGTCAAGGTGGCTCCACTCTTGCCCAGTGGCTCTCTGTAATAACCGCCCTCTTACCTTGCCTCCTGGCCTGGGTTGCTATGGTTGCTCTACAGCTTGGTACTTGGGTCTCGACTTGCTCCTATGTGTTTGTGCATCTCTGTGCCCTAAGATTCTCTTCCAGCTATGGCTGGCTGTGTTCCTCTGCACCTGCCACACTGCAATGAGCGGGTCTATTTCCAGGTCTGGCAGCCCCGGCTACTGGGCTCCTTCCCATAGTGGTAAACTGGGCCAGGCTGAAGAGATGATATTAATCTAAGCTGAGCCAGAAACTCACCAAGCGCAGGGAAGGAAGGAAGCAGGAGCGTATGCTTCACTTTGCTCCCTAGGCTCCAGACCCCCGACTGCCTGCTGGGAAAACTGGGGCAACTCTTGCCCACATGAAGCAGAGAGCCTCGTTCCTGAGGCGGGGCGCTGGTGGCGGCTGCCTGAACGTGTGTTCGCACTGGCGACTTGGATCTGGTCCTGAGAAGAGTTGACCCGCGTTGTCTTTGGCCTTGCAATTCCACATACAGCCCCCTCCTTGATGACGAAAACAGATGCTTCCATGAGGAGTTTTTGAATTAGGAAGAAATTACCTGCTATGAGGAACAGTCTCACATACTGAGGAGTAAGAGGATGAATACTGTAAACACTTTTCTTTCTGAATAATAGACTAATAGAGCTTTGGATTGTCCATGCATTCTGAAGGGAAGAAAAGGCACTTATTTGCTGCCTTTTGGCATGATAGTCGAAGCCCAGGGGTTGCATCAGATTCAAACAGCTTGGTCCCCAAGTCCTGCAGGGAAAGGGACCAAGGCATAGACATGAGAGCTAACAACCACCAACGTCGAGCAGGCCCACATAACCCTCTGCACAATGCCTGCCCTCTGCGGTCACGAGAAATGATTTCCACACGTGCTGCAGCTAAGATAATGAACAGGTGCTTCCGAACTCTCTGCCAGAGCCCAAACTAGAAGACACGATCTGTAGCTTGGGATCTGAAACCTGCAGGCCATGAGGAAGGACACAGAGAGGGCAAGGGTGTCAGCTAAGGGACATCAGCGAGGATGGCTGCAGAGGGGTGTGCAGAGCCCCAGCACCGTGCAGGTGGAGACAGCCCTGCTCTAACGCCCAGCGCTGGTTGTCCGCACAGGGATACTCTGTAGAGCTCACGACAGACTCTGTTTCAGGGCGGGCTCCCTGGAGGCTGACTTTGAGATGGAGATTTGCAGGCAGGGAGTGTACTGGGGCTGCTCTCAGGTTCTGCACCTACAGGAGAAGGGAAGGAAGCCGACTTGCTCAGAGGGAGAAGCTGGGCTGCAAGGCAGTCCCCTCGGCTGAACCCATGGAGGGTTCTGAAGCCTTAGAAAAGTCTCATGGCCATCCCAGCTTCAAATGCCCCCATCCCCACCGAGCTGAGGGGCCAGACCTTTGTACCCCAGCTGCAGCCAGTCACTGGGTGCATACTGTCCTCAGAGAGGAGGTGGGACACTGGGTGGGGAAGCTCTCTTCACTTGGGGTAATTCCTGAGGAGGGCGGTGAGCCAGCAATCCTCCCAGCAGCTGGGGCAGAGCCTCTGTCTTGAGGGGGATCTGGATTGTGTATCAGGGCATCCACAGCCTCTCGTGCCACTCCGATCCACTCCTCCGGCTACGTTCTGGGGCAGCTTGTCTTTCTCTGCAACAAACTAATGGTTTATCAGATGACCACAGCCCCCACCACTGCAGCTGTGCTCGAGGTCTGTGATACTCCCCATCTCCCTCTTCTATCCTTTGTTTATTTATTTAGAGACAGTCTGGTTCTGTTGCCCAGGCCGGAGTGCAGTGGTGTGATCACAGCTCACTGCAGCCTCCACTTCCCAAGCTCAAGGGATCCTCCTGCCTCAGCCACCTGAGTAGCTGGATCTACAGGTAGGTGTGCGCCACTGCACTCAACTCATTAAATTTTTTTTTTTTTAAGAGATGAGATCTCACTATGTTGCCCAGGCTGATGCTGAATTTCTGAACTTGAGTGATCCTCCTGCCTCAGGCTCCCAAAGTGCTAGGATTACAGGTGTGAAGCACTGCACTCAGACTTCTATCCATTTTATTTTACTTTACTTTTTTTTTTTTTGAGACCGAGTCTCACTCTCTTGCCCAGGCTGGAATGCAATGACATGATTTCGGCTCACTGCAACCTCTGCCTCCCAGGTTCAAGCAGTTCTCCTGCCTCAGTCTCCTGAGTAGCTGGGATTACAACCATGCGCCACCATGCCTGGCTAATTTTTGTAATTTTTTTTAGTAGAGACAGGGTTTCACCATGTTAGCCAGGCTGGTCTCAAACTCCGACCTCAAGTGATCCTCCCGCCTCGGCCCCCCAAAGTGCTGAGATTATAGGCGTGAGCCACTGCGCCTGCCTCAGCTTCTATCCATTTTAGATGCCCCTCCCTGCAGGAGGCACCTCAGCTGAGCCCCTGGCCCATCACACCCTCTTCAGGCCATGGTTGCTGCACCTGTGCATTTCCCATCAACAAGGGGCAAGAGCGCACAGGGACATATTCCTTCTGGCTCCCACTGTGCAACTACAGCCCATCTCTTTCTGGTGGGCAGGGTCCACTACTCCTGCCAGGATGGTGGCTCCTGCTTCTTGCCTACTGGTTCCTTGGCGTACTTTCACTGTATCCCTTGATGGAGACATTTCCTCACTGGGAACCAGAATCTAAAATCCTCAAAGCTTAGAGTTGTGGTAACAGGAATACCCCAACGGGATTAATGCAAAGTGGAGCCACTCCTATCTCTACCCCTTGGTTCCTGGACTTATATATTCCTTCCAGTGGGACATAGCGCCTTATTGGTTGTTGATTAGAGTGTACACTGTGCCCTGGAAGGTGGTGTCCCCTCCTTACTTGGTATCATCATCTCTGAGCTGGCATCTCAGCTACGCCTTCAACAGCCCATTTCTTCTCTTCGTTCATGCCAGTATCTTCTGGGTGGTGCAGAATGTGACAGGACCGGTGATCCCATGGTCACATGCCGTTGTCATGCCTCCTTGGCTATGCAATGAATGGGCCCTTGGGTCTGATGTGATGTGATGTGGGATCCTACGTCAGCGGGTAAAACACTCAGTCAGCCCTCAGATAGTGGTGCTGGCTGAGGCCCTGCCGGCAGAAAAGGTAAGCATGTGTCCATTCTAGTCAAAATAAATTTCTGCCATTTCTAGAATGGAAGGGATCCACTGTAGTCAACTTACTATCAAGTGGCTATGTATTCACTTTGAGAGTCATTGCCATTTCCGAGGATCAGCACTGATGCCTTGCTGGCAGGCTGGACATTCAGCAGTGGCAGTAGCTACATCAGCCCTTGTGACTGACAGCCCATGCTATTTGGTCCGTGTGTTTGTCCCCATCCCTGCCACCATAGCTGCTCCTTCTGTGCCCACTGTGTCAGTTCTGGGGTGGCTGATGGCATCTGGCTGACATCCAATTGGCGAAACCATTCTGTCTATCTGGTTGTTTGGTGTTTCTTTCATGGTAGATGCTCTCTGGCGAAACCATTCTGTCTATCTGGTTGTTTGGTGTTTTTTCATGGTAGACGCTCTCTGGCGAAACCATTCTGTCTATCTGGTTGTTTGGTGTTCTTTCATGGTAGACGCTCTCTGGCGAAACCATTCTGTCTATCTGGTTGTTTGGTGTTCTTTCATGGTAGACGCTCTCTGGTGGTCCTCTTCACACTTCTCAGCTACTCACATAGTCCATCCACATGCCTCTGTCCCCGACATCCTTGTCCGTGATCATCTCATCTTTCTCCTTCCAGACCCCTGATCCACGCATCAAGGCAGCTGCTAGTAGCCGTGAATGAATACAAAGTGTACCCTTGCGCTACATGTCTTTCCATACAAAGCAGACGAACACATGCACCACTGAGAGGATTAATCCACTGGGGGAACTTCCCTTGCCACTGTTTGTCAAGAGCAGCCTGTGGTGGGCTGTACTGTAGTCACCGTTCATTTTTGGCTTGCACCCACGTACCAGTCTGACCCGTCTGTGAATCAAGACAAAGCAAAGGCTTTCCTCTTTTGTCAGCGGATCACAAGGGACTTTGCCCCCTGTGCAGCCACAGGCGTGAGCTGAGGGAGAAACCCTGGGGCCACACTGGCAGGTGACATGTGTCTGGGCCACCTGACTGTGTAGCTCTGTTCATGCCCAGTTCTGGACATACCACTTCCATCTTACTATGGATTATTGCTAAGCCCATTCGACTTTATGTCTTGCTGAGTCTGAAAGGCAGAACCTAATGAATAACGAACGGTTCTAGACACGTGGTCCCTTGGTGCCCGTTGGTGAAGTATTCCGTTTCTGCCAGGGTCTAGTAGCCCTCCAGGAGGGCTTTTCAAAAGGTGTCTAATTCCCTGCTGCAGATAGTATGGTCTTGCTCCAGAACCCTGTAGACCTATATTGTGATTGTCCTCCTGGGGCTTGCTAGAAACTCCACCTTGGATACCTGTAATATAATGGAATGAGCAGAGGCTCAGCAGAGGTGCGTCCTGAGGTTGAGGGGAATCTAAAATGGACAGTACAGGCTTGAGCCACGTTATATTGTATTGTTTAGGGGAGGGTGCTCGCAGCGCATTACCACCTGAACTCTGCCTCCTGCCCGATCAGTGGTGACACTGGATTCTCACAGGAGAGTGAACCCTATTGTGAACTGTGCATGCCAGGGATCTAGGTTGCTATGACAATCTTACTAATGCCTGATGCTCTGAGGTGAGGAGTTTCATCCCAAAACCATCCTACCCTGTCCGTGGAAAAACTGTCTCCCATGAAACCAGTCCCTGGTGCCAAAAAGGTTGGGGCCCACTGGTTTAGGGAATAATGACAAAAAAGTGGGTATGTGTTTAGTTTAGATGCAATTTTTCTTTTTCCAAATATTTTCCATCCACAATTAGTTGAATCCCTGGATGCAGAACCCGTAAATACGAAGGGCCACCTGTACATACCATTTTTTAAAAAAATCTTGGCCGGGCGCGGTGGCTCAAGCCTGTAATCCCAGCACTTTGGGAGGCCGAGACGGGTGGATCACGAGGTCAGCAGATCGAGACCATCCTGGCTAACATGGTGAAACCCCGTCTCTACTAAAAAATACAAAAAACTAGCCGGGCGAGATGGCGGGCGCCTGTAGTCCCAGCTACTTGGGAGGCTGAGGCAGGAGAATGGCGTGAACCCGGGAGGCGGAGCTTGCAGTGAGCTGAGATCTGGCCACTGCACTCCAGCCTGGGCGGCAGAGCGAGACTCCGCCTCAAAAAAAAAAAAAAAAATCTTAGCTGTGGGGACAGGCACGGTGGCTCACACCTGTAATCCCAGCCCTTTGGGAGGCCGAGGCCGGCGGACCACGAGGTCAGGATTTCGAGACCACCTTGGCTAACACCGTGAAATCCTGTCTCTACCAAAAATACAAAAAATTAGCCGGGCGAGGTGGTGGGCGCCTGTGGTCCCAGCTACTTGGGAGGCTGAGGCAGGAGAATGGGGTGAACCCGGGAGGCGGAGCTTGCAGTGAGCCGAGATCGAGCCACTGCACTCCAGCCTGGGCGACAGAGTGAGACTCCGTCTAAAAAAAAAAAAAAAAAAAAAAAAGTATTAGCTGTGAAAAGAGAAGTGGTATCTAGAAAGGGGAAGAGTTAAAGCCTCTTTTTAAAGACTTTTACCCCCAAAGGCTTTTTTGAAGATGAACTCGATTGTGTTTATGTACTGATGGGAAAGAGGCAGTAGAGATGGAGAAAATGGCTGCATTAGAGAGGCTCAGCTGGAGTTTCTGAGGATTCGTTTGGTTTATAGGCTATTGGTAGAAAATTTATGTATACATATAAAATCAAACCCACAAAGTACTTTTTTTTTTTTTTTTTTTTTTGAGACAGAGTCTCCCTGTGTAGCCCAGGCTGGAGCTCAATGGCACGATCTCGGCTCACTGTAACCTCCGTCTCCCAAGTTCATGCAATTCTCCTGCCTTAGCCTCCCAAATAGCTGGGATTACAGGCATGCACCATCACATCTGGCTAATTTTTGTATTTTTAGTAGAGATAGGATTTCACCATGTTGGCCAGGCTGGTCTTGAACTCCTGACCTCAGGTGATTTGCCTGTGTCAGCCTCCCAAAGTGCTGGGGTTACAAGCGTGAGCCACTGCACCTGGCCAAAGTGCTCCTTTTAAAAAATTATTATTATTAAGAAATCCACTTCTCTGTCACAAAGTCCAGGCTGAGTTAACAGTGATGAGTTCCAGAGGCAACTACACCCCACTCCAGGTTTTCTGGTTACAATCACTGTATTCACCCTCGACCTCAACTGAAAACCCAGACCCAGGAGGCCTCAAGTCCTGCCCTTCTATTCCTGGCAGATGCCAAGATCAACTATATAGGAGGCTTTTTTAGAGAAAACAAACCCTCCACTCTATGAGGCAGATAGCAACCCCAAACCACCAGTGGGTTGGGGCCTGCGCAGGCCTCACTGGCTCCTTTTAAAAATGTTTTTAGACAGAGGGCGTAGTGGCTCATGTCTGCAATCCCAGCACTTTGGGAGGCCGAGGCAGGCAGATTGCCTGAGGTCAGGAGTTCGAGACCAGCCTGGGCAACATGGTAAAACTCCATCTCTACTAAAATACAAAAAAATTGCTAGGCATGGTGGCATGTGCTTGTAATCCCAGCTACTTAGGAGGCTGAGGTATGGGAATTGCTTGAACCCGGGAAGCAGAGGTTGCAGGAAGCCAAGATCCAGCCTGGGCAACAGAGTGAGATTTTGTCTCAAAAAAAAAAAAAAAAACCCTGGCTCAACATGGTGTCAAATACTACTTTCTGTTACATACACATTTCTTTTTCATTGTCTTCCAGATGAAATAAAGCCTCATTCATTCAAACTAAAATCGGACAGGATGGATAGGAGAGACCTAAATTTCAGTTCCCAGGAAAGCATAATCTCTCTTTGGAGAAACAGTTACTTTTATTAAGAACGTCTAAAATCGCGTAACTCTTTAGCTACAGTAAAATTCCTAAATGCCTTGGAACCAGCAGTTCATTTCACACCAAGAGTTTATAATATTTATTTCTGTCAATAAGGTGCTTAAGTATAAGATTTAAAAAGGTAAGGAAACAACTTAGCAGTTTTGTTTTAATGAGGTTGAATACAGAATAGTAATTTAATACACTTTGAAATCATTTAGCCAGGTTGCTCATGGGCGAGTAAACCTGTTTACCTTCCAACACTGTCACCTTTGGGTCAAAAGGAGAGGGACAGTTACTACTTGACCTAGGGCATCTGCCCCAACAAACTCTTTTCTGTTGTCCTTTTACCAAAAGGTTGACATATTTGCAGATTGCGATGGGGCACCTGCCCATGTGACTTTCTCTGGACTGTCCTGGGCTCTCAGGTTGTGACACACGTCCATTCTTGGACTGAAGAGTTAGCAGAGAGGAGTGTTTGGGGTGCTTCCGGGACAGCCAGGAGGGGAGGCTGAGGAAAGATCTGATGGCAGGCATCAAAGGCCTGAACAGTCCCCGTTCACCAATGGTGTCTTCACTGCCCCCTACCCCATCCTGGTGTAACCACCCAGTGGGTTCGCCTTGCCTGCTGCATAGACAGAGCTGATTTATCAAGACAAGAGAATTGCAATAGAGAAAGAGTAATTCACATTATTTGAGTAATTCATCATTACTCAAATCAGTATCCCTGAGCATTTGGGGATCAATATTTTTTTTTATTGAGATGGAGTCTTGCTCAGTTGCCCAGGCTGGAATGTAGTGGCGCAATCTCAGCTCACTGCACTCTCTGCCTCCCGGGTTCACGCCATTCTCCTGCCTCAGCCTCACAGTAGCTGGGACTACAGGTGCCCGCCACCAGGCCTATCTAATTTTCTGTTTCTTTTTCCCCCCAAGATGGAGTCTTGCTCTGTCGCCCAGGCTGCAGTGCAGTGGCGTGATCTCGGCTCACGCAACCTCCGCCTCCGGGGTTCACGCCATTCTCGTGCCTCAGCCTTGGGAGCAACTGGGACCACAGGCGCCCGCCACCAAGCCCAGCTAATTTTTTGTATTTTTAGTAGAGACGGGGTTTCCCTGTGTTAGCCAGGATGGTCTCGATCTCCTGACCTCGTGATCCGCCGGCCTCGGTCGCCCAAAGTGCTGGGATTACAGGCTTGAGCCACCACGCCCGGCCTAATATATGTATTTTTAGTAGAGATGGGGTTTCACGGTGTTAGCCAGGATGGTCTCAATCTCCTGACCTCGTGATCCGCCCGCCTGGGCCTCCCAAAGTGCTGGGATTACAGGCGTGAGCCACGGCACCCAGCCTAAATTTAAGACATTTTTCTTTTACCAATAATTTTAAATCTTTGTTTCCAAAAGATTACTAAAGTCTTGTGAACAAAAGGCATTAAAGTTTCTTTTTTTTCTGATAAAATATGATTTAAGTCCCGATTTTTCTAAGCCAAATGATCAGAGCTCTTTATACATAAATATTACACACACAACACATATCAGTACACAGACAGACAGAAGATCCAGTAATTAAGATTTTTCATTTGCTAGTTTTTTAATTGGATTACAGGCTTTAGGATGGAGCCCTTGGAGGAACAGGGCCAGGAACACTTGTACTTTCTAGGGCCTAATAAGCAGGCACAGCTGGAAGGCAAACAAATCCCCAAAATTAAGGGTGCCATTTTATTCTGGTTCCTGGATCCCCCAAAAGGAGGGAAATACTGTGGGAGAAGATCATGCAATGCTCCTACCAGGCATTTCATTGCAAGGCAACCCAAAGCCAATCAGCCCATTTTGTAATCAGCCCATACTCTATGGGAGTCTCATCTCTCAGTGCGGGGTGGGGTGGGGATGCTTCCATATCTTCCAGGCGGCCAAGAGCATGCTTCTCTGATCCAAGCATTCAAAGAGCCAGTATTCCTCCATAACTGCCATTAGCCATTCCTTAAAGTATATTTCCTACCTAGTTATTACATAGCAAGGCTAAAAGCTCTCCCATAATGCAAAGTAATTTTTGATACCGCCAAAAGTAAAAGCCATCAGATAACACAACGCACAACAGAACAGAGTCTTAGATTTTGAGAGGAATCTATTTTTTTTTTTCCAATTCTGGCGTTCCATGAAAAAAACAGGTTTTTCTCAGAATGGGGTTTGTGGTGCCTCCTCTGCTTTTTCCCAGGATTCCCAGGTTGTAAGAATTTATCTTAGGTTCTCTCATGCTGACATCAAGAGTGGCAAGAACATAAAACGGAGAAAAACAATTGAGTTGACAGAGAAGAAAACCCTTTTTCTTCAGAAAAGTAAGATCCAAGAAGAGAAAAAACATAAAGACCTTTTAAATACGTGTATAGCTTGGGGTGATATCCAGATAGATAGATAGATAGATAGATAGATAGATAGATTAGATAGATAGATATAAATTAAGCTGATTTTAACTACAGAGCTCTTTTTTATAAGAAAAAATTATTTAAGGCTGGGCACGGTGAGTCACACCTGTAATCCCAGCATTTTGGGAGGCCGAGGCGGGCAGATCACGCGGTCAGATCCAGACCATCCTGGCCAACATGGTGAAACCCCATCTCAACTAAAAATATAAAAATTAGCTGGGTGTGGTGGCACATACCTGTAGTCCCAGCTACTTGGGAGGCTGAGGCAGGAGAATCGCTTGAATTTGGGAGGCAGAGGTTGCAGTGAGCCGATATTGAGAGGTGACAATGTGCTAGCAGTCCTCACTCTCAGCGCCTCCTCGGCCTCAGTGTCCACTCTGGCGGCGCTTGAGGAGCCCTTCAGCCTGCCACGGAACCGTGGGAGCCCCTCTCTGGGCTGGCTGAGGCTGGAGCCGCCTCCCTCTGCTTCCAGGGAGGTGTGGAGGGAGAGGCGCGGGCAGGAACCGGGGCTGCGCTGGCGGGCCAGTGTGCGTTCCAGGGGGCGCAGGCACAGCAGGCCCCCCACATGGAGCCGCCAGTCGGTGCCACCGGCCCAGGGCAGTGAGGGGCTTAGCACCTGGGCCAGCAGCTGCTGAGGTTGCGCCGGGTCCCCCAGCAGTGCCTGCCAGCTGGTGCTGCACTCAAATTCTCAGGGGGCCCTAGCTGCCTCCCTGCGGGGCAGGGCTTGGGACCTGCAGTCCGCCATGTCTGAGCTCCCCCACTGCAGTGGGCTCCAGGGCGCCCTGAGCCTCCCCTGCGGGCACCGCCCCCTGCTCCCTGGCACCTGGTCCCATCCACAGACTGAGGACTGAGGAGTGCAGGCGCGGCTTGGGACTGGCAGGCAGCTCAGCCTGCAGCCCTGGTGCAGGATCCACTGGGTGAAGCCAGCTGGTCTCCTAAACTGGATGGGGACTTGGAGAACTTTTATATCTAGCCTGAGGATTGTATGTGCACGAATCAGCACTCTGTGTCTAGCTCAGGGTTTGTAAATACACCAATCAGCACTCTGTGTCTAGCCCAGGGTTTGTGAATATACCAATTTGTACTCTATCTAGCTAACCTAGTGGAGACTTGGAGGACTAGCACTCTGTGACTCTGTGTCTAGCTCAAGGATTGTAAATGCACCAATCAGCACTGTGTGTCTAGCTCAGGGTTTGTAAATACACCAATCAGCACTCTGTATCTAGCTCAAGGTTTGTAAATACACCAATTGGTATTCTGTAGCTAGCTAACTCTGTATCTAGCTAACTAGCACTCTGTGACTCTGTGTCTAGTTCAAGGATTGTAAATGCACCAATCAGCACTCTGTCAAAATGGACCAATCAGCTCTCTGTAAAATACACCAATCAGCTCTCTGTACAACGGACCAATCAGCAGGACGTGGGTGGGGCCAGATAAGGGAATAAAAGCAGGCTGCCAGAGCCAGCCACCAGCAACCTGCTTGGGTACCCTTCTGCCTTGTGGAAGCTTTATTCTTTCACTCTTTACAATAAATCTTGCTGCTGCTCACTCTTTGGGTCCACGCTGCCTTCATGAGCTGTAACACTCACCGTGAAAGTCTCCAGTCTAACTCCTGAAGCTAGCAAGACCATGAACCCACCGGAAAGAATGAACAACTCCAGACATGCTACCTTTAAGAGCTGTAACACTCACCACGGAGGTCTGCAGCTTCACTCCTGACAGTGAGACCACGAACCCACCAGAAGGAAGAAGCTCCAGACAGCTGAACATCTGAAGGAACAAACTCTGGCAGACACACCATCTTTAAGAACTCTTAACACTCACCATGAGGGTCCATGGCTTCATTCTTTAAGTCAGTGAGACCAAGAACCCAACAATTCCGGACACAATATTTGCCACTGCACTCCCGCCTAGCGACAGAGCAAGATTCTGTTTCAGAAAAAAGAAAAAAAATCCTTTAAAATCTCTTGTTACCAGACTCTAGCCAGGACAGCCAATATTTCTGGCTTTTGAATTCTACCACAGGTAACTTTCCACAAGAAATTTGTAAGTTTTAACTAAGGTTATAATTTTTTTTTTTTTCCGAGATTCCTTTCTTTTTTTTTTTTAATTAATTAATTTTTTTATTATACTTTTAAGTTCTAGGGTATATGTGTATAACGTTTATATCATGTATAACTCCCCAGTGCAATCCCTCCCTCCTCCCCCCTCCCCCTGATAGGCCCCAGTGTGTGATGTTCCCCTTCCCGAGTCCAAGTGATCTCATTGTTCAGTTCCCACCTATGAGTGAGAACATGCGGTGTTTGGTTTTCTCTTCTTGTGATAGTTTGCTAAGAATGATGGTTTCCAGCTGCATCCATGTCCCTACAAAGGACGCAAACTCATCCTTTTTGATGGCTGCATAGTATTCCATGGTGTATATGTGCCACATTTTCTTAATCCAGTCTGTCACAGATGGACATTTGGGTTGATTCCAAGTCTTTGCTATTGTGAATAGTGCCGCAATAAACATACGTGTGCATGTGTCTTTGTAGTAGAGTAATTTATAATCCTTTGGGTATATACCCAGTAGTGGGATGGCTGGGTCATATGGTACTTCTAGTTCTAGATCCTTGAGGAATCGCCATACTGTTTTCCATAATGGTTGAACTAGTTTACAATCCCACCAACAGTGTAAAAGTGTTCCTATTTCTCCACATCCTCTCCAACATCTATTGTTTCCTGACTTCTCAATGATTGCCATTCTAACTGGTGTGAGATGGTATCTCACTGTGGTTTTGATTTGCATTTCTCTGATGGCCAGTGATGATGAGCATTTTTTCATGTGTCTGTTGGCTGTATGGATGTCTTCCCTTGAGAAATGTCTGTTCATATCCTTTCCCCACTTTTCGATGGGGTTGTTTTTTTCTTGTATATTTGTTTGAGTTCTTTGTAGATTCTGGATATTAGCCCTTTGTCAGATGAGTAGGTTGCAAAAATTTTCTCCCATTCTGTAGGTTGCCTGTTCACTCTGATGGTAGTTTCTTTTGCTGTGCAAAAGCTCTTTAGTTTAATTAGATCCCATTTGTCAATTTTGGCTTTTGCTGCCGTTGCTTTTGGTGTTTTAGACATGAAGTCCTTGCCCATGCCTATGTCCTGAATGGTACTACCTAGATTTTCTTCTAGGTTTTTATGGTATTAGGTCTAACATTTAAGTCTCTAATCCATCTTGAATTAATCTTCGTACAAGGGGTAAGGAAAGGATCCAGTTTCAGCTTTCTACTTATGGCTAGCCAATTTTCCCAGCACCATTTATTAAATAGGAATCCTTTCCCTATTTCTTGTTTTTGTCAGTTTGTCAAAGATCAGATGGCTGTAGATGTGTGGTATTATTTCTGAGGACTCTGTTCTGTTCCATTGGTCTATTTCTCTGTTGTGGTACCAGTACCATGCTGTTTTGGTTACTGTAGCCTTGTAGTATAGTTTGAAGTCAGGTAGCGTGACGCCTCCAGCTTTGTCCTTTTGACCTAGGATTGTCTTGGCAATGCGGGCTCTAAGGTTATAATTTAACCATGGATGCATAAGGTGCTTCAAAGAGATGGCGAGCAGTTTTTTGTTTTACAAGATTTAGAATCTCTCCAAGGGTACTTCAGAGAAAGGAAAATTCAAGACAGTCAAGACAGGAAATCAGAAACCAGCCATGGGGGGTAAAATTTCAATAAATGGCAAAGTTACACAAGTAACAAATCAGAAAGGCATCATTCCCAAAGCCAAGAATTGAACACGGGTCAATAATGTCAAAAGATAAAGCCTTAGTTAACTGAGCTCCACAGCACTGAGCAGTTTCTACTGCTTTTACCAGGAGAAGTCTACAGCAGCCAATTTCAAACTTGCAAAGGCTTTTAACTGCTCAAGTTAATTTTTAAGGCTATGACATGAACCCTAAATTTCCTGTTCTCTGAATGGTGGAGACCAAGAGAATGTATCCCCACATAGTCACGAGGTTAAGGACACAAAACAAGACAGAGAAATTTCATCTGGTATTGGTTTCAGGGACGTGCAGCGAAGTTTGGAACCAACCAGCCTGCAGGGCTGGCTTGAAAAGTGGGCTTATAGAAGTCCTAAACCCACGTTCTATCCTGTGGTACCCTTCTCTCCGTTACAGAAAGATAAATTCCTAGCACAAAGTGCACCAAATTTGCTACAGCCTAAAAACAGTCTCACAAATACCTTTTTTCTATTAAACTCTAGCAGAGAAGACAAACAGTGACATTTACCATTTATACACACACACACACACACACACAGCAGAAACTTGTATGGTAAGAATTTCTTACCCTTTCTGTCAGCATACTAGGTTTCCAGGTTCCCTTTCTCTGCAGCTTCCAGAACAGATGATCCTGCTCGCTGTGCCACAGCTGTGGGGGTCAAGCCACTTTATAAAAGATCAGCCTTTTCTGTTTTATGGAACCATACGCAAAAGATTCTCAATTTTGCAAGATGCTGCCCAACAGGCTGCACGGGGAGCCGAATTCACATTTTCCATCCCAATAGAAGCAAAATACACATAACAAAACACGAGTCACCTCGTTCAGCATCCAACATTGACTTGGCAAGGCTCAAATTTTTCCTGTTGGTCCCTGCCATCTTTGATCTACTCACAGTGCGGGGGGTGACCTCGGATCCTGAATTCAATGGGTGGTCTCTGAGCAGTCACCTTGAATCAGGCCTGTGAAACTTTTCAGGTCTCACTGAATGTGACCAGATAAACAAGGTGTGATCTCCAAGTTAGGCCTGCTGGACTTCCATCAGCAATTCCTTCAGAGATCCCCTCCATATATACAAACACACACAGAAAGATGAGTCAGACAAGGCCTTCCAAATTAAGATCCCTAACCAAGAACTCCAAGAGTATCCCTTCCAAACTATTCTCCTATTCTCCATCTGACGAATCTCCCTGATAGAAGTCTCCCGAACCAAGATCATAATCTTGTGGTGTCCAGCTGCATGTCTCCTCTTCCTACTTAGTTAGGGAGAGCCAACTGAGATGCCCCAGGAGCCAAGCTGAGACAGACACCCCGTGGTGTAGCTACATACACCCCACCATGCAGCTACAGAATCAGTCTGGAGAAGGAAGGAGGCATTGGCAGCATCTAGGATACTCACCAACCTGAGACCCCATGATGGGGCTATAACTACAGACACTCCATGACCTGGCTACAGACACCCTGTGATAGGGCTACAGTTATGGGATGTCTCCCCAAGACTATTTCTCCATTGCAATTAAGTTCATGCACATTGGGCTAGCAGCGCCCTACTGGCAGAGACAGTGCCAGAGTCAGCCCCTAGTCCAAGAGAACTATGTGGTCGCTTAGGCTGGCCTCTGGATCTGTCACCAGAGGGGGAGCTATCGAATCATGGACAGGTAGCCACAAGGGCTATCCCAGATGAACCCCCGACTTTGTAACCATACAATGGATTCATTTTGCCCACTGCCTAGACAGAGCTGATTTATCAAGACAGGGGAACTGCAATAAAGAGTAATTCACGCAGAGCCCACTATAAGACTGGAGTTTCAACATTACTCAAATCAGCCTCCCTGAGCATTCGGGGATCAGAGTTTTTAAGGATAATTTGGTGGGTGGCGGAAGGCCAGTAAGTCCGGAGTGTTGACTGCTTCGGTCGGAGACGAAATCATAAGGAATTGAAGCTGTTTTCTTGCACTGAGTTGGTCCCTGGGTGGGGGCCACAAGGTCAGATAAGTCACTTTATCCACCTGGGTGGTGCCAGGATCCATCAAGTGCGCGGGGTCAGCAAACTACCCATGATGTTAAGAGCAGTTTAAGGAGGATCATAATCTTGTGGCCTCCAGCTGCATGTCTCCTAAACCGTAATTTCTAGTCTTATGGCTAACTTATTAGTCCTACAAAGGCAGTCTAGTTTCCAGACAAGAAGGAGATTTGTTTTGGGAAAGGACTGTTATCCTCTTTGTTTTAAACTATAAACTAAGTTCCTCTCAAAATTAGTTCACAGAAGCTCAGGAATGAACAGGGATAGAAGCAACATGCAGTTGCTTAGGTCAGACCTCTTTCACCGAGCTACAATTCTGCAATGGCGGTAACCACTGGAGTCCCCAGCCCCTGCAGAGACATGCGGAGCCCCGCCCCACCCGCACTCTAATAAGAGAATAGGGCGGGCGCCCCCGCCTCTTCAAACAAGTGAACACCTGGCAGGATTCTAACAGGAACCCGGCCACGTTTCTCTGCGGGGGGGACTGGGACGACCGGAAGATGGCGGCGGGGTCCGAGGGTCACTCTCCAAGGCGCCCTTGACGGCTCTCGCTGCCGGGCCACCTACCTTGCTAGCAGGCGGACTCCGCGCGTTGCATGCAAGGGCGGGAGGTGGCAGTGACGAGCACTTGGCAACACCAATAAGCACCCAGGAGTCCAGGTCGCGCCCAATCAAGGCCCAGGCGGCGGAGACAGGGTAGGGTGCGTGCGGGCGGCGCGTGTGGCAGTCGCGGAACGCGCGGGAGCCTTCCTGCCGCCGGGCCTGAGCTGTCCGTTTCCTCTCTGTCGCGCCTCCTGCATCCCGGCCTCCGGCGCCCGCCGGAGGTCGCCGAGGAGCCAGAGGGCCGACTGGTCTGCGGCCCCAGCCCAGGAGGGCGCGGTGTAGCGGTCGCGGAGCCATCCCGGCGTCTGCTGCCATGACCGACTCTCCCCTCAGAGGGGACGCTTCCTCAGCGGTAGCTGCAGAGAGAGACGAGCGGCGGCTCCTGGCCGCGGGACCGTGAGACGGGTTCGTGGCCGGCCAGTTAGGGGGACGCTGCGGACCACCGCCTGCGCCCGGCCGGGCTGGTTCCTAGGGCCCCGGGGGCTCGTGGCGGGCCCCGCGGGAGGCGGCATGTTCCCGCGGAGGCTGCTGGCCGCCTGGCTGGCGGGGGCGCGGGGCGGGGGCCTGCTGGCGCTTCTGGCCAATCAGTGCCGCTTCGTCACGGGCCTGCGCGTGCGGCGCGCGCAGCAGATCGCGCAGCTCTACGGCCGCCTCTACTCCGAGCGCGCACGCCGCGTCCTTCTCGGCCGCCTCTGGCGCCGGCTGCACGGCCGTCCTGGCCATGCCTCTGCCTTGATGGCGGCGTTCGCCGGCGTCTTCGTGTGGGACGAGGAGAGGATCCAGGAGGAGGAGCTGCAGAGGTGGGCGCTGCGGCGAGCTCGTTCTGGGCCGCGGGGTGGGGGGGACTTGTGAACCCTGGGGCCTGCCCTGTGGTCGGTGGCCCTTGTTTATACCCCGGGATGTTTTAATTGGCGGTGCAGTCGATTGAACCCGCTTGAGCAAACCGCGTTGTTGTTTGCCTCTGTGTCAATTTGATGTGTCGGGTTATAAAATAGAACTGAAAGTGTAGGCTGTTATGTAGGAGGGAGACCGAGTGGGGCGAGCAAGGCAGTAAAGAAACAATGTAGAAATAAATTAGATACCGAAGGCATGGAGGCCCTTCTTCACGTAATCTGTTATCTTTAACACACGCAAAAAGGTGCAAATTCAAAACAGATTTTAAATTTGGCCTGAGGGTAGTGGGCTGCTATTTGCAAAATGACTTCGATCCAGATGGGACTTAGGCCTGTGAGAAATGGCAGGAGAGCCCTCTGTCATTCGTGACTCGTGGCAGAATGAGAGCCTGGAAGGGATTTTGTCCAGGTTACACAAACCAGCAGCCCAGACATTTGAACCTGTAAGAATTAGGTCAGAGTTTTGCGATGTTAACCATAACTTTGGGAATAGTGTCCCATTAGACTCTGAAGTCATGCTGTCGTCATCAAAACTAAAAAGCCCAATGCCATTGATTACATTTGTTAATCTGTAGTTCTGAGACGATAGTTTCCAGGTAATGTCATGGAGAATCTTTGCTTTGGCTCTTGGTTTACCTTGTGTCTGTATTTTCTTTGCAACAGATATTCTTAAACTGTGCCCTCCCTGCACAGAAAGCACTTTGCATCTAAACTCGAACTGTGATTTCGGGAACCAGAAACAATCCCCTCCCTCCGCAGATTCCACACCCGCCTGTTTATTCTTGATATTTCCTCCACAGGGAAACAACCTGTTATTCCACATTTTTTGTTAGGTTAAAAATGGAAATAACCGCAATAAAGTTTATACCATGGACTGTGTGGGAGGTGTAACACCCAGATGCCATGCAGCTATTTGTGCCACACTATGAATTGTGGGTAAATGGAGGTCTATCTTAAGAACTGGGAATACTTTTCCTAGCAGGAAAGATAACTTTTATAAATGCAACTTAAAATCATAACCGTAAACAACCTTATTCGCAAAAACAGTTAAGCTATCAAAGCATGATATGTATTTTGCCTAGTTTCTATTAGTATTTTTTTGCTACTTGGCTTTTGGTTATAATCAAAGTCTCGGGTGTGAGAAATAAAAGAATGGGAATAAAAATTTTAAGGTGAAAAATTATCATTAACTTGGAATTTTCGTTGTTGATGATGAAATATCTGTGTTCCACAGTTAAGCTTGAGAGGAAAATCTCCAATTGGAATTGCTGGGGTAAGAGAAGAGAGGCCGGGCGCGGTGGCCCAAGCCTGTAATCCCAGCACTTTGGGAGGCCGAGACGGGCAGAGCAGGAGGTCAGGAGATCGAGACCATCCTGGCTAACATGGTGAAACCCCGTCTCTACTAAAAAAAATACAAAAACTAGCCGGGCGAGGTGGCGGGCGCCTGTAGTCCCAGCTACTGGGGAGGCTGAGGCAGGAGAATGGCCTAAACCTGGGAGGCGGAGCTTGCAGTGAGCTGAGATCCGGCCACTGCACTCCAGTCCGGGCGACAGAGCGAGACTCCGCCTCAAAAAAAAAAAAAAAAAAAAAAAGAGAAAGACCAGAAAAGGGCTACTGGGTATGAAAGAGAGGAAAGGAGAGTCCGGGGGTGGGATTGAATAGTGTTGGGGCTTACGTAGTAGATGACACTCTTTGGCTTATTTTATGCATTTTTACGGATGGTATTAATAGGTCCTGGAGCCTCGCACTGCTAAACAGAGTTAGTGGGGAAAAAAGATAGGAAATGAACATAGTAAGCATTTGAGTTAGTCGCCACTTACCATGGGAGAGAGATCAGACCAGTTCATGACTGAGCCAGGAGTATTCATTCTATTTTCCTCTGGTCAGACTGTCCCTGAAACCTGGAGGCAATTGAAATACTTTTGGTTGTAATCCAGCTCCTAAAGAGGGACTGCTCTGAGTTAACCAGCTTTGGAATTTCAGGAGTTCAGATGAACTCCAGAACACTTTCAAGCTGCACTTTGACCCTCCTTAGGTCGTTGTAGTAAAGGCCCTCATTTAACATTTCATTGTTCGGTTCATGCTTGAATTTGGTTTTTCATATAATTAAAATTTGATCATGTTGTTCATCTTGAGGATGTTTTTTCTTCTTCTTTTTTTTTTTTTTTTTTGAGGCGGAGTCTCGCTCTGTCACCCAGGCTGGAGTGCAGTGGCCGGATCTCAGCTCACTGCAAGCTCCGCCTCCCGGGTTTACGCCATTCTCCTGCCTCAGCCTCCCGAGTAGCTGGGACTACAGGCGCCCGCCACCTCGCCCGGCTAGCTTTTTTTGTATTTTTTAGTAGAGATGAGGTTTCACCGTGTTAGCCAGGATGGTCTCGAACTCCTGACCTCGTGATCCGCCCGTCTCGGCCTCCCAAAGTGCTGGGATTACAGGCTTGAGCCACCGCGCCTGGCCGAGGATGTTTTTTCTTTTGAAAATATTTGTTAATGTGATAGGAAGGCAAATATGCTATTCAACAACCATATCTTGGTTGCGCAGTGGTTCCTTAGGTCTTTGTTTTGGTAGCTTGTTATGTTTATATTTTGTTAAAATATTCTGGGTACAGATTAATTTATTTGCTTTGTGTTTAAGTATTCTATTTGCTTTAAGGTAAGCACTGCTGAGGTTGTCATAGCTAGCTTAGAACGTCTTGGATTTCGTTTGTTCTAGTGAGATGATTTTTGGGTAGCTTCCATGATGGAGCACAGTTGGAGTGTGTCTCAAGTGCATTTCTTTCATTGTTAATGGAAGAAGAGCATGATTGTCACGTGGCCCCTAAATCACAGCCTTTGGCTTATCTGTGCTGATTCTGTACCAACTTGTCCTGGCACAAACTAATTCTGACATTGCTGTTTTGGTTAAGCGGGTGGAATGTGCAGGGTGTCTTTTTGAACATGTGCCTTAAAGTGGCATGTGTTTTCCTTATGTTATTTGAGTCCTATTCAGAATGACAAAGCATAACTTTGCCTTCTCGTCTTTTGTGCTTAAGAACATCTTAGCAAATAGCGTCTTATTAATCAAGCAATAGCAAGAAAATTTGAGAAGTGATTTTGACTGACTGCTATGGCCAGATGTAGAAATCAGATCTTTTAATACTTGCTCTAGTACCCAGTTGTTTTAAATTAAACAATCAACAAAAAAATCTTGGGATTGCTGTTTTTGGTGCTAGCTGGCATTCTGTGATTCCAGGGCGAATCTAATGGAAAAATACAGTAGTCATATTTTTGATTGCTTTGGAACGGTTAAAAAAAAAAGTTACAGGAACAAAGAGAGGAAGGATGTTAAGAAATGAAAGGCTAGGGGAAAATGTTCCATTAATCTCCTCATAGTTTTTTAAAAGTTACAGTTCATTGCTCCAGAAATTTGAGTAAATAAGTGCCGTTAAAGATGCATAAAGAAAATTGGCCATTTTCTCTTTTCTGTCTTTCAGGGCATTTGGGATACATTAAACTCCAGTGTGTTATTTACTAGATAAATGATAAACATAAAGTCCTTTTATCTCAAAGGAACTTTTTTTTTTTGGTCCATTGTCACTTTGGGATATCTTACTGGTAAACCCTTAAACCTCTTGTTAGATCTTCAGAGCTGCATAAAATTAGACCTCAGTTTTTTGAGGTGGTCTTCATTATTTTACCATTAACTAGTTGCCCCAGAACTGCAGTGAGGTAATTGATGCCCTGCCCTGCCCTGCCCTCCCCTCCCCTCTGCTCCCCTCCCACCCCGTTCCCAGACAGAGTCTCTGTCGCCCAGGCTGGAGTGCGTTGGTGCGATCTCGGCTCACTGCAACCTCCGCCTCCCAGCTTGAAGCGATTCTCCTGCCTCAGCCTCCCGAGTAGCTGGGATTACAGGTGCCTGCCACCACACCCGGCTAATTTTTTGTATCTTTAATAGAGATGGGGTTTCACCATGTTGGCCAGGCTGGTCTCCAACTCCTGACCTCATGATCTGCCTGCCTCGGCCTCCCAAAGAGAGACATAATCTTACTGTCACCCAGGCTGGAGTGCAGTGGTGTGATCTCGCCTCACTGCAATCTCTGCCTTCCTGGTTCCAGCTGTTCTCGTGTCTCATCCTCGCCAGCCGCTGGGTCTACAGCGGGGGCGCCACCATGCCTGTTTAATTTTTGTATGTTTAGTAGAGACGGGGTTTCACCATGTTGGCCAGGCTGGTCTCTAACTCCTGACCTCAGGTAATCCTCATACCTTGGCCTTACAAAGGGCTGAGCCAGGCGCCTGGCCGTATGTCTTTTTTTGGCGGGGGATGGAGTCTCGCTCTGTTGCCTAGGCTGGAGTGCAGCGGCATGATCTCGGTCCACTGAAGCATCCACCTCCTGGTTTCAAGCAGTTCTCCTGCCTCTGCCTCCCAAGTAGCTGGGACTACAGGCATGCCCTACCACACCCAGCTAATTTTGTGTGTGTGTATTTTTAGAAGAGACAGGGTTTCACCATGTTGGCCAGGCTGATCTCCAACTCCTGATCTCAAGTGATCCGCCTGCCTTGGCCTCCCAAAGTGCTGGAATTATAGGCATAAGCCACTGCGCCTGACTCCTATGTCTTTTATTTCTAGGTGTGTCCTAGATCAGTAGACCCTACCTTTGACAATAACTTGGAATTTGAGGAGGAGGAGGATTATGTGAAGTGAGGCTGTTGTCTTACTGAAATTCCTAATTGTAGGGATGGCTTCATTTAAGTAATTTTGGAGCCTTATACCAAACTCCATGCTGGCGGCAGGACCCCAAGATGAACCATTGTTGCACTTACTTTGTTTTCATGGTTGTATGCCTTCAGTTTCTATAGCTTTCAGTCCAGCGTTTTTCAGATATTGAAATGATTTTCGTTTTGGAGAAAGAAAGACATGGTCTCTCTTTTCTTGATCCTTTTTCTAATCTGCTGATTTTACTATTTTGGGAATAATCTCTTTTGTCCTTCTTTGCTCTGTTAAGTCTCTTAAGATGTGAAGATTTAGTCAGCCATCCCATCCAAACAAGATTTGGCACAGCAGGCTAAAGAGATGTATCATGAGAGGCTTTCCTTTTCTCCACATATATGATACTGAGTGACTTTGTGCTCCTGTGTGTTAATTGGGTCTTGTCATGTTAGCATTTATAAGTTCAGACCCTTCAGGGATTCCTAAACCTTGGGACAAAATAACTTAATCATTTACATTTTTGTGAAGCAGTCTTGCTCTAGCGTTCATACTGTGTCTCCACAAGACATTTCCGTCCCTCTTCATAATTTTAGTCAAAGCCACCTAGCAACCTTTAATTATATAGGAGAGCTTGATTAAGCAGTGGATCAGATACTCTGAACCACCTTGATTCTTGGAAGGCCATGAAAAAATGTTGCCTGTAGTTAATAATTTTCTTAAAACTTGATTAACTATGTAATTCTTTTATGAGCCTCTGATGTTTTAGTAAGACATTCCACCAGTGGAAACATGCTCCCCTTTATTATGTGCCGAGAATGATACTTGGGCCAGGTGTTGTGGCATGTGCCTGTGCTTGGGAGGCTGGAGGATCACTCGAGCCCAGGAATTCGAGGCCAGCTTGGGCAGTGAAAAAAAAAAATTGTTTTTTTTAAAAGAATGACACTCAGGAGTTGTGCTTAGTTATTGTTCAAGGATGCTTTATAGTCCTCAAAAATGCTGTAATTGATGCCCTGTGGTGCCTGATTGTTCTCTGAGCAAATCTAGCTGTGGTTTTGCCTTTGCTTTCTCTTCTGCAACATCTAAATGCCTACCCTAAGGTTCCTTCTCTATTTCTGTATGATTTTACAGCTGGTCAGTGTTCTTGGTCGTAACAAAGAAACTGGTCTTGGTTAATTTAAGCCAAAAAGGAAGTAATCAAAAGGATATTAGGTCACTCAGTATTGACAAGAAGGCCATGGTATAGGTTGACCAAGACCTGCAACAGCAGTAATCTACTTAGGACAGTGTTGCTGGCATTGTTTCCCCAGATTGACTGTACTCCTGGACTCTCAGCTCCCTCAAGATCCTGTGCCTTTGTGTTACCTTCAACATTCAAAGCCCCTTCTAGACTTCTCTAAACTCACGTAAATTAGGAGCTGTGCTTTAACTGCTAGTGGACGGGAGGGGGGCTGCATTCACCTATTTGGGTTCTCCCCAAATAGAAAGGGATTTCAGGCAGTCATAATGACAAATATTCCCCTATATAAATATTCTCATCTAAGTCCAAAGCTTAAAATTCAGCAAATTGCAATTTTAGAACCAATAGGACTTCAAGAAATAACATCCTCACTTTAAAGGTAAAATAAAATAAGATCACATAGCTGGTCAGCTGTAGAGCCAGGACTAGAACATAAATATTTAGACTCATCATTATTTTGAATTGCTCTAAACTTTTAATCTTGGATTGCCACTATAACTTTGAATTTTTGGCTTCTGCAGCAATATATTAATGCTATATATATATATATATATTTTTTTTTTTTTTTTTTTTTTTTGGAGATGGAGTCTTACTCTGTCGCCTGGGCTGGAGTGCAGTGGCCGGATCTCAGCTCACTGCAAGCTCCGCCTCCCAGGTTTACGCCATTCTCCTGCCTCAGCCTCTCTTGTAGCTGGGACTACAGGCGCCCGCCACCTCGCCCAGCTAGTTTTTTTTGTATTTTTTAGTAGAGACGGGGTTTCACCGTGTTAGCCAGGATGGTCTCGATCTCCTGACCTCGTGATCCGCCCGTCTCGGCCTCCCAAAGTGCTGGGATTACAGGCTTGAGCCACCGCGCCCAGCTTTTTTTTTTTTTTTTTTTTTAAGAGTCTTACTGTGTTGCTGAGGCTGGAGTGCAGTGATGTGATTTTGGCTCACTACAGCCCTGACCTCCAGGGCTCAGGTGATTCTCCAACCTCAGCCTCTTCAGTAGCTGGGACTGCAGTTGCATGCCACTACGCCCAGCTAATTGTTGTGATTTTTTTTTTTTTTGTAGAGGTGGAGTTTTGCGTGTTGCCCAGGCTAGTCTTGAAGTCCTGGGCTCAAGTGATCTGCTCACCTTAGCCTTCCAGAGTGCTGGGGATTAGAGGTGTGAACCACTGTGCCCGGCCTTAATGCAATCTTTTAATAAAAATTTGGAGTATTGAAGCCTATTTTCATTTTATTATTATTTTTTAATTTACTAAATTTATTCATGTAATGTTTACTGGGACATGTAATGTTTACCCGTACATGCTGGGAGCTGGAACTACAAACATGAAGGAGACTGATTCTGGGCTATTAAGGAATTTATAGTTTAGTAAGGAAAGCAGATATAAAGATAGATTAATTATAGTGTAATATGCCTGTGTAAAGGAATACAAATCAGTATATATGGTTAACTCTGCCTAGCAGTTACCCTTGTGGTTTTCTGAAGCTTGAAGAGTGAAAAGGCATTTCAGACAGTGTAGCAGTAATTTGGGTCTTCTTCGGTCTTGAATTGCAATAGAGTGTACAAGACAGCCAGCCAGCAATTTTTGTTTCTTATCTGTAACCTTTCTTTAAAGGTTGCAGGAGGTAGGGTGAAGTAGGGGGCATGGAGAAGCTGGGTATGGTAGCACACGCCTATTGTCCCAGCTACCTGGGAGGCTGAAATGAAAGGATCTCTTAAGCCCAGGAGTTTGAGGCCAGTTTAGGCAACATAGTGAGACTTTGTCTCAAAAAAAAAGAGGTTATGAGAAAAATACAAGCCAAATTTTAAAAAATTATTATAATAAAATGTTACAGATATATAAAAAAGGTTTAAATAATAACACGAGTGTTACAAATACAGCTATTTTAAGAAATAAGACATTACAGGTATATTTAGGCTTCATCTGTACCCTTTTCCAGTTGTATTCTTATTTTTCTCCAAGATGTCACCATTATCCCAATTTGTTGTATATAATTCCCTATGTTTTTATATATATATATGTATATACCCATGAATGATACATAGTGATAGTACAGTATATGGTGGTGTTTTTCATGTTTTAAAACTTTTTGCAGCCAGTGAATCCCGCCTATAATCCCAGCACTTTGGGAGGCCCAGGCTAGTGGATCACTTGAGCCCAGGAGTTCAACACCAGCCTGGGCAACATGGTGCAACCCCATCTCTATTAAAAATACAGAAAATAAATTAGCGGTGTGTGGTGGTGCTTGTCTGTAATCCCAGCTACTTGGGAAGCTGACGTGGGAGAATCACCTGAGCTTGGGAAGTTATGGCTGTAGTGAGCTGTGATTATGCCACTGCACTCTAGCCTGGGCTCAAAACAAACAAAACCACACAACTTTTCGTAGTCCTGAGCAAAATACCAACAAACTGAACTTAGCAATATATGAAATGGATTATATGCCACCAAAAGTAGGATTTATATGTAAGGAGCCCAAGGTTGGTTGTTCATATAAAAATAAATTTATTACACCATATTAATAGAAAACAGGACAAAAACTACGTGATCATCTGAATAAACACAAAAAGTATTTGATGAATTCCAACCTCCTTTTGTGATTAAAAAAGAAAACACTCAGCAGACTGGGGATAGAAGGAAATTTCTTGCAACTGATAAAAGGCATCTACAAAAAACATCGCTAACAATGTAGTTAATGGCAAAAGACTTAGTGCTTTTCTCCTAAGATCAGGAACAAGATGAGGATTCTGTTCTCACCACTTCTGTTCAGCATTGTACTGGAGATCATAACCAATGAAATTAGGCAACATAAGGAAATGAAAGCCATTTAGATTGGAAAGGAAGAAATAAAACTATCTCTGTTTGCAGCTGACGATCATATATAGAAAATAGTAAGGAATCCACAGAAAACTATTAGAGCTGATAAATGAGTTCAGCAAGTTTGCAGGATGCAAGATCAATACACGGAAGTCATATTTATGTACACTAACAGTGAACAATCTGAAAATAAAATTAAGAACAATTTCATTTACAGTAGCATCAAAAGGAATAAGTACATAGGAATAGATTTAACAAAAGTGTATGAGTAAAACTGTAACACTAAAAACAAAACATCTTTGGAAGAAATTTAAAAAGACATAAATAAACGGAAAGACATCCTGTGTTCATGGATTAGAACACTTAATATTGCTAAGATGGCAATACCACTTAAAATGATCTACAAATTCAGTGTAGTCCTTATCCAAACCCTAGGCAGTTTTTCTGCTACTCACATGGAAATGAAAGGAACTCAGAATAGCCAAGACAGTCTTGAAAAAAGAAAACAAAGTTTGGAGGACTCACTGTTCCCAATTTCAAAACTTACTACAAAGCTACAGTAATGACACTGTGGTAGTGGCATAAGGATAGACATCTAGATTGTTAGGATAAAATTGAGGGTCTAGAAATAAACCTGTACATTTTTGGTCAGTTTTCAACAAGGGCGCCAGGACAGCTCACTGGGGAAGGAATAGTCTTTGACAAATGGCACTGGGTCACCTGGAGAAGCAGATGCAAGAGAATGAGTTTAGACTCCTACCTCATTATCACACACAAACATTAACTCAAAATGGGGTAAAGACCTAATGTAAGCTAAAATTATAAAACTCTTAGAAGAAAATATAGGCATAAGTTCTTATGACCTTGGATTAGGCAATGGTTTCTTAGCTATATCACCAAAAACATAAGCAATCAGAGAAAAATATCAACATTAAAAACTTTTATGCATCAGAGGATACTATCGAGAATAGTATAAGCACATGAAAAGGTTAGGGAAATACCAGTCAAGATGCAATAAGATACCATTTCACACCCACTAAGATGGCTGGAATAAGAAAGATGGGACAATAACAAGTGGGGCAATTGGAACCAAGGATGTGGAGCCGTTGGAATCCTCAAACATTGCTGATGGGAATATAAAATAGTGCAATTGTTTGGAAAACAGTTTGGCAGTTGCTTAAAAAGTTAAGCATAATTACCATGACCCAGCAAATTTGCTCCTAGGAATCTACCCAAGAGAATTAAAAACATGTTTATATGAAGAGTTGTACACAAATGTCCATAGCAGTATTCTTTTTCTTTTTCTTTTTTTTTTTTTTGACAGTTTTGCCTTTTTGCCCAGGCTGGAGTGAAGTGGTACAATCTTGGCTCACTGCAACCGCCGCCTCCTGGGTTCAAGCGATTCTCCTGCCTCAATCTCCCAAGTAGCTGGGATTTCAGGCTCCCGCCATCACACCTGGCTAATTTTTGTATTTTTAGTAGAGATGGGGTTTTGCCATGTTGGCCAGGCTGGGTCTCAAACTCCTGACCTCAGAGTGATTGATCCACCCGCCTTGGCCTCCCGAAGTGCTAGGATTATAGGCGTGAGCCACTGCGTCCAGCCAGCAGTATTATAATAGCCAGAAAGTGGAAACAAATTTTGTTTGATGAATGGATAAACAAAATGGGATCTATCCATACAATGGAATGTTACTCAGCTATAAAAAGGAATAAAGTATAGCATGGCTGAACTTGAAAGTATGCTAAGTGAAAGAAGCCAGACACAGAAAGTTACATATCATATGATTCCATTTACTTGAAATGTCCAGAATTGGCAACTCCATAGAGAGAGAAAGTAGATTATGGCTGTCTAGGACTGGGAGGAGGCAGGAATGGGAAGTGACTAATGATGGATAGAGGTTTCTTTTGGGGGTGATAAAAATGTCTGCAATTAGATAGGGGTGATGGTTGTACAACCTTGTGAATATACTACAAGTACAGAATTGTACACTGTAAAAGAATGAATCTTATGGTATGTGAATATATCAATTTAAAAACAAAGTGGAAATATATATATATACTTATAATAAGACAACCTGATAAAAAACGGACAAAAGACATCAATTTATATTTTAAAACCATAAACCTTCATAGTTAACATTTGAGGGCTACTTACGTGCCAGATAACACTTTATTTTACTTTTTATTTATTTTACAGATGGAGTCTCACTCTGTCGCCCAGGCTGGAATGCAATGGTACAGTCTTGGCTCACTGCAACTTCAGCCTCCTGGGTTCAAGTGATTCTCCTGCCTCAGCCTCCCGAGTAGCTGGGATTACAGGTGCCCACCACCATGTCCAGCTAATTTTTGTATTTTTAGTAGAGATAGTGTTTCACCATGTTGGCCAGGCTGGTCTCGAACTCCTGACCTCAGGTGGTCCGCCCACCTCGGATTCCCAAAGTCTGGGATTACAGGCATGAGCCACTGTGCCTGGCTTTATTTTATTTTAACTTAATTTTATTTTATTTTGAGATGGAGTTTTGCTCTTGACATCCAGGCTAGAATGCAATGGCACGAACTTGGCTCACTGCAACCTCCGCCTCCCATGTTCAAGCGATTCTCCTGCCTGAGTCTCCCGAGTAGCTGGGGTTACAGGTATGTGCCACCATGCCCAGCTCGTTTTGTATTTTTAGTAGAGACAGGGTTTCTCCATGTTAGTTAGGCTGGTCTCAAACTCCCAACCTCCGGTGATCGCCTGCCTGATCCTCCCAAAGTGTTGGAATTACAGGCGTGAGCCACCACGCCTGGTCTATTTTAGTCTTTAAGAGACAGAGTCGCTGGGTGCGGTGGTTCACTCCTGTAATCCCAGCACTTTGGAAGGCCGAGGCGGGCGGATCATGAGGTCGGGAGATTGAGACCATCCTGGCTAACACAGTGAAACCGTGTCTCTACTAAAAATACAAAAAATCAGCCTGGCGTGATAGTGCGTACCTGTAGTCACAGCTACTTGGGAGGCTGAGGCAGGAGAATCGCTTGAACCCGGGAGGTGGAGGTTGCAGTTCAGCCCATATCACGGCACTGTACTCCAGCCTGAGTGACAGAGTGAGACTCTGTCTCAAAAAATCAAGCAAAGGCCAGGCGCGGTGGCTCAAGCCTGTAATCCCAACACTTTGGGAGGCCGAGACGGGCGGATCACGAGGTCAGGAGATCGAGACCATCCTGGCTAACACGGTGAAACCCTGTCTCTACTAAAAAATACAAAAACCTAGCCGGGTGAGGTGGCGGGCGCCTGTAGTCCCAGCTACTCGGGAGGCTGAGGCAGGAGAATGGCGTAAACCCGGGAGGCAGAGCTTGCAGTGAGCTGAGATCCGGCCACTGCACTCCAGCCTGGGTGACAGAGCGAGACTCCCTCTCAAAAAAAAAAAAATCAAGCAAAAAAAAAAAAAAAAGACAGAGTCTTACTGTATCGCCCAGACTGGAGTACAGTGTCAGAATTGTAGCTCACTATAGCCTCAAACTCCTGGGCTCAAGTGATCTTCCCACCTCAGCCTATAGCTTCAAGTACAGGCACGTGCCACTATGCTTGGCTAATTTTTTTTTTTTTTTTTTTTGAGACGGAGTCTCACTCTGTCGCCCAGGCCGGAGTGCAGTGGCGCTATCTCGGCTCACAGCAAGCTCCGCCTCCCGGGTTCACGCCATTCTCCTGCCTCAGCCTCCCGAGTAGCTGGGACTACAGACACCCGCCACCTCGCCCGGCTAGTTTTTTGTATTTTTTAGTAGAGACAGGGTTTCACCATGTTCGCCAGGATGGTCTCGATCTCCTGACCTCGTGATCCGCCCGTCTCCGCCTCCCAAAGTGCTGGGATTACAGGCTTGAGCCACTGCGCCCAGCCTGCTTGGCTAATTTTTAAAATTTTTTCTTAGAGATAGGGTCTCACTGTGTTTCCCAGGCTAGTCTTGAACCTGGCGTCAAGCAATCCTCCTGCCTTGGGCTCCCAAAGTGCTGGGACTACCGGAGTGAGCCTCTGTGCCTGGCCATAGGTACTAAGCACTTGACACTTACTTTTTTTTTTTTTTTTGAGATAGAGTCTCACTTTGTCACCCAGTGCAGTAGTGTGATCTCGGCTCACTACAACCTCTGCTTCCCAGGTTCAAGCAATTCTCCTGAATAGCTGGGATTACAGGTGTGTGCCACCATGCCAGGCTTATTTTTATATTTTTAGTAGAGATGGGCTTTCACCATGTTGATCAGGCTGGTTTCAAGCTCCTGAGCTCGTGATTCACCCTCCTCAGCCTCCCAAAGTGCTGAGATTACAGGCATGAGCCACCGTGCCCTGCAGTACTTGATACTTTGTTTGGAATCTTTGTAGCCAACCTCGAGATAGATACTATTACTATTTCCATTTTATAGATTTAGAAATAGGAACTGGTTAAATAATCTAGTTAGTGAGCACTGGACTAAGATTCAAACTCAGGAACTCAGTTTTTATTCACTATACTGTGTCCTGTTTATATACTACATACTGTGGTTTACTGTATAACCTTCTTGGACACTTCATTTCACAGGGCTGACTAACCACCTCACCATGGCTCTTTTTCCCCTTTCCAGATCCATTAATGAGATGAAGCGGTTAGAAGAAATGTCAAATATGTTTCAGAGCTGTGGAGTCCAGCACCACCCTCCAGAACCAAAAGCCCACACAGAAGGGAGTGAAGATTCAGAGGGCAAAGAGCAACCTTGGGAAATGGTGATGGATAAGAAACACTTTAAGCTGTGGCGGCGCCCAATTCCAGGCACCCACCTTTACCAGTACCGAGGTGAGCCCAGTTTGGCTGTCTTTTGGGTTCCATAGTTGCCCAGGTGCATGAGACTTCTGTTCTTCATACTTCTCTCAACTGTTCTGGTTGTTTCTCAGAAAATTTGCCATGGTTTTTTGTTTATTGTTTTTCTTCTCCCAGATGACAGTGTTGTCTTTGCTTAGATCATCTTTGTCTTTCTTTGTTGCCCCACTATGACTTGTAGTTTCTGAACCTGCCTTAAGATCTCTTAGTACTTTAGAACTGAAATGCCGCTAGGTGATCGAAACAAGGCAAGTGACTGGAGTATGGCAAGTATCTCTTATTCTTTCTTGTCATTCTAGTTTTTGGAACTTACACAGATGTGACACCTCGGCAGTTCTTCAATGTTCAGGTGAGTTAATTTTTCTCTCCAGGTTTGGAGCCTCCTGGCATATCAGTTGCTACTGTTTACATGAATAATTTATCTGACTCAGGTGACATTGGCTTCAATACATCCATCTACCTACCTATCCACCTGTCATCCCACATTGCATAGTGTTTAGGTAAACATTTGACTTAGACTTTATTTATCTGGCCCATGGGGATGAGATCAGTTTTACCCTCTCACAGGACTATTGGATAGAGGAATGGATATGAATACTTTAATGTATTTTATGAGGCTTTATTGTTTTTTCCCCCAAACAACTTGAGAGTAAGTTACATACATCATAGCCCTTTATTCATAAATTCTTCCAGTGTGTATTTCCTAAAACTAGCCATATTTTCTTAACTAACCATGATATTATTGAAATCAGTAAATTTAACACTGATGCAACACTTCATATAGTCTTCCGTTTGTATTCCAGTTTTATCAGTTGAGTCAGTAGTGTCCTTTATAGCATTTTCCGCTTCAGTACAGATATAGTCAGGATTATATTTAGTTGTCGCATCTCTTTAACCTCAAATCAAGAACATTTCCACAGTGGAAATTTCTTTTCTTTCTTTCCTCTCCCTGAGAAGGGGTCCTGCTGTGTCACCCAGGCTGGAGTGCAGTGGTGTGATCATGTCTTGCTGCAGCCTTTGCTTCCTGGACCTGAGTGATCCTCCCACCTCAGCTTCCAGGCCTACAGGCTTGCACCACCACACTTGGCTAATTAAATTTTTTTTTTCCTGGAGACAGGGTCTCCCTTTGTCTCCTAGGCTGGGCTTGAGCTCCTGGGCCCAAGTGATCCTCCCACCTTGGTCTCCCAAAGTGCTGGGATTACAGGTGTGAGCCACTGTGTTGGCCCAATGTTTATTTCATGAAGATGAAGAGTATCTGTTCAAAGACTACTTTCCTCCTTGTAGGGGAAGATGTTTTTAAAAATGAAGCAGGGAGATGGGATCGCCCAGAGTTCTAAAAGAAAAATTTTTTCTTTCTGGAATTTTCATTTGTTTTGCCAGACTTCCGATAACTACTTCGTTGGTTAAAACGTTCACTCTAACATGCCAGTGCACTTTGCCTGAGACCCTGGATGTTGTTAATTTGTAGTGAATTTTTGTTGGTTTTATGTATATGGTATGTCTGTCTTAATTTGAAATTCTTCAGTTACTAGTGATGCCAGAAGTTTAAAAAAATGTGCTACTTGCATTTTTGTGTATGTGAGGTGTCTGCTACCACTTTTGGACTTTTTATTGTTTAAAACTTTTTAGAATTGTCTTACCCTTATACATTTATATCGCTATATATTATTTTTCCCCAGATTGTCTATTAAAATATTTTGTTACACTTTTCCTTGGTTTGTCTTTTTTTTTTTTTTGAGACGGAGTCTGGCTGTGTCGCCCAGGCTGGAGTGCAGTGGCGCGATCTCGGCTCACTGCAAGCTCCGCCTCCCGGGTTCCCGCCATTCTCCCGCCTCAGCCTCCGAGTAGCTGGGACTACAGGCGCCGCCACCACGCCCGGCTAATTTTTTGTATTTTTAGTAGAGACGGGGTTTCACCGTGTTAGCCAGGATGGTCTCGATCTCCTGACCTCGTGATCCGCCCGTCTCGGCCTCCCAAAGTGCTGGGATTACAGGCTTGAGCCACCGCGCCCGGCCCGTTTGTCTTTTTAAGATTCACATTCAGGCCGGGCGTGGTGGCTCAAGCCTGTAATCCCAGCACTTTGGGAGGCCGAGACGGGCGGATCACGAGGTCAGGATTTCGAGACCATCCTGGCTAACACGGTGAAACCCTGTCTCTACTAAAAAATACAAAAAGCTAGCCGGGCGAGGTGGCGGGCGCCTGTAGTCCCAGCTACTGGGGAGGCTGAGGCAGGAGAATGGCGTGAACCCGGGAGGCGGAGCTTGCAGTGAGTTGAGATCCGGCCACTGCACTCCAGCCTGGGCGACAGAGCAAAATTCCGTCTCAAAAAAAAAAAAAAAAAAAAAAAGATTCACATTCAGTGTAATGACATTAGCCTGTATAAAGTGATTTTGAAAGAATCATCTGTAATAACAACCATGTCTCTCACACTCTGGCACTCTCTGTTAGGTCAGATTACCCTCTCCTTGTAATAAGGTTACTGGATCAGAAACCAAAGCATCTGGAAAGCTTTCTGCATTTTTGTTTTGGGTCTTCGTAAGTCTTCACTGTCTTTTCTCTTTCTACAGCTGGACACAGAGTATAGAAAAAAATGGGATGCCCTGGTGATCAAGCTCGAGGTGATTGAGAGGGATGTGGTTAGTGGTTCCGAGGTTCTTCACTGGGTAACCCATTTTCCTGTGAGTATTTTTACTTCTGATTTTATTTCTGTCCAGGTATGTGTGATGCAGAACACTAATCCTGCCCCTCCATTTCTTTAGTATCCAATGTACTCACGGGATTATGTTTATGTTCGGCGGTATAGTGTGGATCAGGAAAACAACATGATGGTGTTGGTGTCGCGGTATGTATGGCTGCCTATGACTCTTGCTGAGCTCCTTTAGCTGTGGCCTTCATTCCTACGTACCTGAGTTTGCATATTCTTAGTGCCCTGATGAGTCTCCCACAGGCTTCCCTGCAGCCAGTGCCCCTTCCACCCAGCTGGAAGATGAGGGGGCTCTTGACTGTCTAGGAAGAATGGAGAGATACAAGCTTTTAGTTAAACTGTTTTTGGGTTCTTTAATGTTGGTGATTAAAAGAAGTGCTGTTGTTTTTGACCCACAGCCTAGTGAGCCATAAATTACCAAAGGAACTCACTTCATTTTTAATTAATTCATTTGTTTATTTTAGAGGCAGGGTTTCGCAATGTGGTCCAGGCTGGTCGTGGACTCCTGGCCTCAAGTGATCTTCCTGTCTTGGCCTCCCAGTGTTGGGATTACAGGCATGAGCCACCACGTCTGGCCTTGACTTCATTTTTAGAACTTAGTTTGTATTTATTCGTCTTAGTGACTCTTTTGTTTTGTGTATTTAAAAAAATCGGAGACAGCTCCCCTGTTGTTCTATATGGAGACATTACTAAGAGTGTGCTTCTCCTTTCCTGCTTACCAGTGCTGTGGAGCATCCGAGTGTGCCAGAGTCTCCAGAATTCGTCAGGGTCAGATCATATGAATCCCAAATGGTTATCCGTCCCCACAAGTCATTTGACGAGGTGAGTTTTACCTCATCCCAGAGATAATATGTCATGGCTGTGGAATATTCTCAAGCGATGTCTTACCTGAACTAGGGAGGAGGGGATGTGGCCCAGGAACAGTTCTCAGGGGAGTCTGATGCTACTGGTCTGGAAACCATTTTTTGGGAACTCCCGATGTAGGTGATGTACCTGGAAGATCCCCAAGGACAAGGTAGTGGCAATCCATTGGTTCCCTCGTATCTGAGAGACAGTTAAAATAATCATAACCACTGACGCGTTAGCCTGTATCAGCAGCATTCTTCAGGAACTAGAGTGAGTACATTCTGTCAGCATTTCACCACAGTGGGCAGAGCACTGGATGGAAACTTCTCTGGATTTCTGCTTCCTTGCCAGAGAAATGGGAAGGTTGGATTCTGCTGTCTGTCTTCTTTAAAATTCTGTGACTTTATTTGAAAAGAATATTTATTTCAGCCTAATTAGGTGTTTTGTATTTATTTTTGATCTTTTTAAACTAAATCTCCATTGAGAGTATAGATATTGATGCTAGTAGCTTCTGGTTTTAGTTCCACTTCACTTTATGATGGCTCTGTTTCTCCCTGTTGCTTGTGTTTGATTTAGAGCTATACGGACTGTGTTCTTTCATGTAGTTTTCTCATTCTCATCAGGTTGTTTTATTTATATCACCTCCAGGACTTGAGTTGGTCCTTGTTAAAAAAAAAAAAAAAAAATGGAGACGATAGAGAGAGGAAAGCAGGAAGGGCACTGGGGTTAGAAGACATGATTCAAGCAAAAACAAAGATAGGAATGAGCCAGGTATGCACTCAGAGACTCACATGCTTAGAAAGGAAGGTAGAAGTTAGGGAGAAGTGATAAATTGCATTGACTGTGTACTGAGGGTACTCAAAAACCATGTAGCTGCGTTTGGATTTGCCAAATGGGAACTAAATCTTTGATCCAAGGTAGGGGGTTTTTATCATGGAAAATTTGAAATACATACAAAAGATACAGAAGTAGATGAGTATAATGAACCCTATGTATCCGTCTCCAGCTCCAGTTATCACCTCATGGCCAAAATTGTTTTATCCATACCCTTTCCCACTCCCCTGATTATTTTGAAGCAAATTCTAGCTTTACTGTAAGAGAACCCAATTATTCTATTATATATTTCAGTATTTATCTCAAATAAGGGTTTTGGGTTTTTTTGGAAACAGGGTCTCGCACTGTTACCCAGGCTAGTGTGCAGTGACGCAGTCACAACTCACTGCAGCCTCGACTTCCTGGGCTCAGGTGATCCTCCTGCCTCAGCCTCCCAAGTAGCTGAGATTATAGGCTTGTGACACCATGTCTGGCTGATTTTTGTATTTTTTGTAGAGATGAGGTCTCACCATGCTGCCCAGGCTGGTCTTGAACTCCTGGGCTCAAGCGATCCTCCCACGTCAGCCTCCCAAAATGCTGGGATTACAGGCGTGAGCCACCGTGCCCAGCCCAAATAAGGAATTTTTGAAACAGCTCTGGGCCAGGCAACATGGAGAGACCCGGTCTCTACAAAAAATAAAAACGATGACATGTGCCTGTAGTCCTAGCTGTTTGGGGAGCTGAGGTTGGGAGAATCACTTGAGCCCAGGAGGTCAAGGCTGCATTAAGCTGTGCTTGTGCCACAGCACGCCAGCCTGGGCAACAGTGTGAGACCCTTCTCAAAAAAAAAAAAAAAAGAAGCTAGGTGCAGTGGCTTGCACCTGTAGTCCCAGCACTTTGGGAGGCTGAAGCGTGCGGATTATTTGAGGTCAGGATTTCAAGACCAGCCTGGCCAACATGGTGAAACCCTGTCTCTACTAAAAGTACAAAATTTATTCAGGCATTGTGGCACATGTCTGTAATCCCAGCCACTCGGGAGGCTGAGGCAGGAGAATCGCTTGAACCCGGGAGGTGGAGGTTGTGGTGAGCCGAGATTGCACCATTGCACTCCAGCCTGGGCGACAAGAGTGAACCTCCATCTCAAGAAAAAAAAAGGAAAAAAAAGGTCTTGCTCTCTCACCCAGTCTGGAGTGCAGTGGCTCAATCTGTGCTCACTGCAACCTCATCTGTGTTCAGTGCAGCCTCTGCCTCCCGGTCCAAACGATTCTCCTGCCTCAGACTCCCAAGTAACTGGGATTACAGGTGCGTACCACCACCACCCAGCTAATTTTTTTTAACTTTTAGTAGAGATGGGATTTCACTGTGCTGGCCAGGCTGATCTCGAACTCCGGTCCTCAAGTAATCTGCCTGCCTTGGGCTCCCAATGTGCTGGGATGATAAGGCATGAGCCACAGTGCCCAGCCAACACCCAGTTTTTTTTTTTTTTTTTTTTTTTTTTTTTGCGACGGAATCTCGCTCTGTTGTCCAGGTTGGCGTGCAGTGGCTTGATCTTGGCTCGCTGCAACCTTTGCCTCCCAGGTTCAAGCAATTCTTGTGCCTCAACCTCCCGAGTAGCTGTATACAGGTGTATACCACCATGGCGGGCTAATTTTTGTATTTTTGGTAGAGATGGGGTTTCACCAGGTTGGCCAGGCTTGTCTTGAACTCTTGACCTCAGGTGATCCGCCTGCCTCGGCCTCCCAGAGTGCTGGGATTATAGGCGTGAGCCACCATGCCCGGCTTAACACGCAAAGTTTTTCTTGGGAGCTGGTCACTTAGTGTTGTCTGCTTAGCACATACCAGAATTTCAAACCCCTAAAAGCAAAGCCTGTGTTCAGCATAAACCACGTTGTTAGCGTAGTCTACGCGCAGGGAGCCACCCTTATCAGCTAACTGTTGACTGGGAGTCAAGTTGACCAAGGAAGGGTCAACATTGCAAGGAGGCCTTTCTATGGATAGTAGTCTCTCAGGCCTTCAGTGTTTGTTTTTTTTGTTGTTGTTGTTGAGACAGAGTCTCGCTCTGTCGCCCAGGCTGGAGTGCAGTGGCCGGATCTCAGCTCACTGCAAGCTCCGCCTCCCGGGCTTACGCCATTCTCCTGCCTCAGCCTCCCAAGTAGCTGGGACTACAGGCGCCCGTCACCTCACCCGGCTAGTTTTTTGTATTTTTTTAGTAGAGACGGGGTTTCACCGTGTTAGCCGGGATGGTCTCGATCTCCTGACCTCGTGATCTGCCCGTCTCGGCCTCCCAAAGTGCTGGGATTACAGGCGTGAGCCACCGCGCCCAGCCCAGGCCTTCAGTGTTAACTCTTTTCTGCACAGGGTGAAGAAAGAAAATGACACCCCCTGCTCCAGAATCAGATCATAGTTACCCTGTGGTGCTGGATATGGAGGTCGTGGTGGGTGATCTAGGGATCTTCATTTTTGCTGTTTTTCTTTTCCAGAATGGCTTTGACTACTTACTGACATACAGCGACAATCCCCAGACGGTGTTTCCTCGCTACTGTGTTAGTTGGATGGTTTCCAGTGGTAAGTAAGGGCAAGTACACAGGGCCTGGAACCTGGGTTGAGCATTTTGTTTTTCTCTGTTTCCTATTGGGGAAATAAAACGTCTCTTCTGGTTCCTTTTTTTTTTTTTATTTTTCCCCCGAGACAGTCTCGCTGTCGCCTAGGCTGGAGTTCAGCAGCATGATCTTGGGTCACTGCAACCTCCACCTCCCAGGTTCAACCGATTCTCCTGCCTCGGGCTCCTGAGTAGCTGGGATTACAGGCACCCCCACCACGCCTGGCTAATCTTTGTATTTTTGGTAGAGAGAGGGTTTCATCATGTTGGCCAAGCTGGTCTCGAACTCCTGACCTCAAGTGATCCACCCACCTCAGCCTCCCAAAGTACTGGGATTACAGGCATGAGCCACCGTGCCCAACCCTTTTCTGGTTCATTCTTGAATTACTATGAAGATACCAGAGACTCCAGGTGGAGATTGAAGGGATGAGAATTATAGCGTCCCAGAAAGGAACTTGTATCCAGAGGAGAGCTTTAAAAACATTAGCTTCAATGCCTTAAATATGGACTGTGTAGATGAACGTATTTGTATTTGCTTCTTGAATAGTTGAAGGCCATAAGATCTGACATAGAAAATATGGTGAATATAGGGCAGTCACCTGGGGAAAGGGGCATTTGTCTTAACCAAGTTACACGTCATGGCTGTAACTGCAGCTTTCCCTTCCACCTTCTTGTCTGAGAAAGCAACCTTGTGATTTTCTCTCTTCTGGTTCTCTATAGGCAGCTCCTTACCTGCTTCAGGGGGAGAATAGAGAGAAGATTAGGTATTTCTGTTTGACATTTATCTAAATAAAATTGGCAGGTATTTCAGCCATGCCACTGATGAGTGATATTTAGATTAAAAGATCCTTTTTGGGACTGAAGTGGCCTGATTAGTACCCCCTTTCGAAGAAGGAGCAAAGATCATGGTTTGGGAACAGGTTCTGGGAGGCAGCTGTTCACAGGCTGTCAATCAGGTTGTGATCTGTGTAAGGAAGAACTGGTTCCCTACCATCCAAGAAATAGGACCTTCTCATTTCGAGCCTACTGTTGGTTTGTATGTCAGCTTCACCTGATTCTCGTTTCCTGACAGGCATGCCAGATTTCCTGGAGAAGCTGCACATGGCCACTCTGAAAGCCAAGAATATGGAGATTAAAGTAAAGGACTACATCTCGGCTCAACCTCTGGAAATGAGTAGTGAAGCCAAGGCCACCAGCCAGTCCTCTGAGCGGAAGAAGGAGGGCAGCTGTGGCCCTGCTCAGATTGAGTATGCCTGACAGGCTTTGGGAGAAGGGACCGGCGCTTCTAGCCCCGTCTCAGTCCTTTACCACTCTGCTCCAGAAGGGGGACGTGCCCCATGTGTTAGGAGGCGTCTGCTGTAACTTCAGTGCAAGATAATTCAATAACTGATACCCCATTTCATTCAGAGCCCTTATTGCTCTTATCAAAACAGAAGAAGGCTACATTTGTGGGAGTGTTGTCCTATTCTTAGGCCCACTCCTTTGAAATTCGGTGTCTCACTGAGCTAATCTGGAACAAACCGCTAACCTCAGGCCAGAAGGGGATGACCTCCATTTGCTTCTCTGAGTAGTTTCCTCTGCTGACATTCCAAATCCCACCATCGATTGTGCAGCGCTTTGGATTTCCTTCAGTTCTCCAGGTCCACCTGGAAAGTGTAGTTGGCCGGTTGAGTCTCTCAGATGAGGGGCCGCTGGGAGTGCTCTTGGTAACAATCATGTTGTGAATAGGTGTGAACGATACTTGATTGTGTTAAGTGCCTTGTCCGCACCTTGCTTTTATCTCTAGGGACATGAAATTATTATTAATTTTTTTGTTGTTTTAAGTAGAGATGGAGTTTCACTCTGTTTCCCAGACTGGTCTTGAACTCCTGGGCCATACCTGGCCAGGGACATGAAATTTGTACCAAGAAATTTCCCTCCCTGCCTGCACAATAGCACCCATTTAGTCACCTTATCCAGGGCAAGTTTCCTTTGAATCGGCCAGTTCTTCTGTGTTCATTGGATCATTGCCTCCTTCCTAACCTTCCCCACTTAACCAAGAACACTGGGAGACTAATCCTTTTACATAGTAGCTTTTTGATGCTCAAAACATCACATTTAAATTTAGTTTAAAAAATTTTTAACTTTTGTGTCAAACAGAAGCAGTTGAGGAATTGAGGATTCTACCTTAGTCCCATTGTATAGAAAACACGATTTTGATTCAGGTATTATTTTTCACATTTCAGGTTTGACTTGTTCTTTTCAGAAGGCTAAAGGCAGAGGAATGGGGGCTGGGCCACTCCCTTGGAGCTCTCAGATCTGTAGACAAGCTGTGTGGATGCATAGATGTAATCTTGCCACAGATACTAATACAGTGGAGATTTGGTTTATGTTACCATTATGTTCCTCTAAAAAGTTTTTTTTCTCTCTTCAGAGCCAAAATAAAAGTGAACTACACTGTTCAGATAAGGTCACAGTCCGATGCTGTCAGTTTTACCGAGCTGGTTTCGCTGATGGTCATGCTGCAATTTGTTAGGATAATAGGGATCAAGTTTGAAATCCTCCTCCCTCCCTTTTTTCTGGAGTCTTGATGGCCAGAGTTGTTTGTTTTTTTTTCCCCCTGCTTGCTACTGTTTTGTGGTGTTGAGAAGTGATTTAAACCTGAGACTAACTTAAACGCTTCCTTGACCTTGTTGACTGTTCATTTTTGTGCCAAGGAAGTGGCTGCCCCAGTGTGTGTCTTGCCTTCTCCACATCATTGTTGGAAGGGAAGAGAAATGCATCGAGCAGTTCCAGCTGCTTTTCATTCTTTACTTCTGTCTTTTCCCCAGGACCTGACAAGCCAGGGCAGAGTCCCTGGGTTGTGTCCAAACTTAGCACCTGCAATTGCTGGGATGTGGATGGATGTGTGCATAAGAGAGAGAGAATGTGTGTGTGTGTCCATCCGGGTGTGCGCACACACGCACAGGTGCAAAGGAGTTGCAGTTGCTCCATGTTCTGACTTAACGGCAATTTGATTCTGCACTTGGGGTCTGTACAGTTACTCATGTCATTGTAATGATTTCACTCCTAACTGTGACATTTTTACCAAATGTGTGAATAAATAATACATAAAGATTGGTACAAAAGTGTTTGTCTTTGGACAGATGGTGGAAAAATCTTGCATATTGGGCTTATTTCTTTCTGATCACAAAGTCGAAAAGAATTTTTACTCTGAGAGTTGGGAGGTGGCAGTGGCAGGGCTTGTTCGTTCTTGGTAGATAGTGGCTGGCACAGTTTGCCTGGAGCATGAGCCCTTTCCAGGTGACCTGCTTGGCACCTGAAAATAAACCACCTATATCCGCTTCCTTAGCTTGATACACTGATCCATATCCTTTCCCTTTAAAGAGGGATCACTTGGGAGGGAGCAGTGCTAGAGCTTAGCAGGTGGTAGAAATCGGGACAGAAGCAGGCCTGCGGTCTAGGGTTGAGGAGAGGGCCAAGTCGGCGCCCTTGGCCGAGGGGCAGTTCTGCTAGCATATTCTGAGTGTAACATGAATTTATGTGTAATTTTGCCTGTGAGAAGCACTAGGCGAACACAGAAGCACCGCAGTTGAACTGAGCTGCATAGGAACACGAGGCACGCGTCCCTGTGTGGTGTTCCCCCATCTGATTCCAGAGAACCGCGCGTCTCATCTCATGGTTGCCAGCTGCAGCCCTTCCACTGGCCATCCTGGCTCTGCCTCACACTCTGCTCTTTATTCTCTTTCAACCTCATTTGTATTTTACCTCTAATTTTTTTTTTCTTCTTTGAGACAGGAGTCTCACTCTCGCCCAGGCTGGAGTCCAGTGACGAGACCTTGGCTCACTGTAACCTCTACCTCCCGGGTTCAAGCAATTTTCCTGTCTCAGCCTCTCTGGTATCTGGGACTACATACAGGTGTGTGCCACCAAGCCTGGCTAATTTTTGTATTTTTAGTAGACATGGGCTCTCACCATGTTAGCCAGGCTGGTCTTGAACTCCTGACCTTAAGGGATCCGCCTGCCTCAGCCTCCCGAAGCGCTGGGATGATAGGCATGAACCTCGCGCCCAACCTCACCTTTTTTTGTTTTCTCTGTCTTTTATCTCACTTTGTCTTCTGTTCTCTTCCTCTTCACACAGGGTGGTAGGTGTGGGAGCTGGGTAGTCTGTCCAGTGGGTTTCTGCCTGCAAAGTGCAGGTCAAGGTAGACTGCTTTATTTCTTAACCATTGATGTATGTGAAACTGCTGCCTTTTTATGTGTCACAAAGATTTTGAGTGTTGAACACCTAAACCCCTTTTTCTATAGGCCTTGCAGTTTTTATTGGGTGGTTTTGTGTAGACACATGTTGTGAGACAGCAGCACTGAGTATTCTATGAACAGGAGAACCGTACAGTAGGAAAGTAGTGATGCTTTAATAGCTAGTGTGGGCTTAGCCATCACATAATTCACAGCGTGGTGACTGCGGGCTGAGTGTTAGTATGAGGTTTTTATTTAAAATATATATATGTGTGTGTGAGTGTGTATATATATACACACACATATCTATATATGTAAAAGTTAAAAGAGTAAGCAACTGTTTTGTATACCCTTTGCTGGTGTTTAACATCTGCTGTGTGTGCTTTCTTTTACTATATACACAGTGTCATGATCATTTGAAAGTAGGATATGGCCAGGCACGATGGCTCAAACCTGTAATCCCAGCACTTTGGGAGGCCGAGACGGGCAGATCACGCGGTCAGGAGATCAAGACCATCCTGGCTAACATGGTGAAACCCCATCTCTACTAAAAAATACAAAAAGCTAGCCGGGCGAGGTGGCGGGCGTCTGTAGTCCCAGCTACTCGGGAGGCTGAGGCAGGAGAATGGCGTAACCCAGGAGGCGGAGCTTTCAGTGAGCTGAGATTCGGCCACTGCACTCCAACCTGGGCGACAGAGCAAGACTCCATCTCAAAAAAAAAAAAAAAAAAGATGCAAGCATCATGATATTTCACCCCTAAATAGTTGAGCATGTGTTTTATAGTACAGATGTTCTGTGTAGCCACAATACGTGAGCACACAAGATAAATAACAATGTCACAATATCTAATAATGTAGTTCATATTAAAATTTTAAAAATGACTTTTATAGCCTCCCCAACCCAAGATTAATTAACTATCATGTGTTTCATTTGTCTCTGTGGCCACTTTTTTTTTTTTTTTTTTGAGACAGAGTGTTGCTCTGTCACCCAGGCTGGAGTGCATTGATGCAATCTCAGCTCACCGCAACCTCCGTCTCCCAGGTTCAAGCAATCCTCCTGCCTCAGCCTCCCAAGTAGCTGGGATTATAGGTGCGTACCACCTCCCTACCCCACACCCAGCTAATTTTTATATTTTTAATAGAGATGGTGTTTCACCATGTTGGCCAGGCTGGTCTCAAATGCCTGACCTCAAGTGATCCACTTGTCTTGGCCTCCCAAACTGCCGGATTACAGGCGTGAGCCACTGTGCCCGGCTTTCTGTGGCCACTTTTTGTCTAGAACAGTCGTCTGCCTTTTGTAACTTCACCTGTGCTTCATATAACAGAAGTAGAGCAGTGGTCTTCAAGCTTGGCTGCGCTTGGGAAGCTTTGGCCCCTGCCCCCCGCTCCCCCGGACTGTTGAAACCTCTAGGGGCGAGCGTTATGTGTACATGAACAAGTGTCAAATTTTTTTTGTTTTTTTGTTTTTTGTTTTTTTGTTTTTGAGACGGAATCTGGCTCTGTCACCCAGGCTGGAGTGCAGTGGCCGGATCTCAGCTCACTGCAAGCTCCGCCTCCCGGGTTCACGCCATTCTCCTGCCTCAGCCTCCGAGTAGCTGGGACTACAGGCGCCGCCACCACGCCCGGCTAGTTTTTTGTGTTTTTAGTAGAGACAGGGTTTCACCATGTTAGCCAGGATGGTCTCGATCTCCTGACCTCGTGATCTGCCCGCCTCGGCCTCCCAAAGTGCTGGGATTACAGGCTTGAGCCACTGCGCCCGGCCACAAGTGTCAAATGTTGAATGTGATCAAAGGGAGACAAAATAGGCTAGAGAGGTAACAGTCTCCCTAGATCCGCTGCTACTGATGTAAGTCTTGTACTGTTGGCTTCTGCTGAGTTTGGGATTAGCCAATAATAGCCATCATTACTGAGCATCTGTGCCAGGCACCACGCTTCATGCCTTCATCTAATTCTATAGCCCTGCGTATGTAGCTAGCGCCTCAGCTACAAAATGAGGAGATGGCTTTAGAGGTTAAGTGATTTTCTTGCTCAGGGTCACACAGGAAGTGACAGCCAGGATACAGACCTAGCTCTAACATCTCCAGAGACGGCTGGCAGCTTGGCTTGAAACTTCTGTTTTTAAAAAATTTTTATTTTTCCCCTAAAGTTTAATGTTTATAAATACTGCCAGATTCTTACCCCTGGGGGTAGTTGACTTGTTTGGAAGCTTGGATCATAGCTTGCTTGATTTTTTATTTTTTATTATTATTTTTATGTTTTGGCTGGTGACGCAGCCCTCAGGAAATCTTGAGAATATGTGTCCCATGAGCTTGGTTTTTAAAAATTTTATTTTTTGAGATAGTCTCGCTGGCGCCCAGGCTGGAGTGTTGTGGTGCCATCAGATCTCACTGCAGCTTTGAACTCCTGGACTCAAGTGAACTCCCACGTCAGCCTCTCGAGTAGCTGGGACTAACCACAGGCATGCACCGCCATTCCCATCTAATATTTTGTGGAGATGGGGTCTCACTCTGTTGCCCAGGCTGGTCTCAGACTCCTGACCTTAAGTGATCCTCCCGCCTAGATCTCCCAAAGTATTGGAGTTACAGATGTAAGCCACTGTGCCTGGCCTAGGCTGGCTTGCTTGCTTGCTTTTTGTTTCCTCAGAGAGTCCCACTGTGTCACCCAGGCTGGATTGCAGTGGCACGGTAGCAGCTTACTGCAGCCTTGAACTCCCTGAGCTCAGGCCATCCTCCTGCCTCTGCTGGGACTACAGGTGCAAGCCACCACACCTGGATAATTTATTTATTGTATAGGTGGGCTTTCACCATGTTGCCCAGGCTGGTCTCAGAACTCCTGGCCTCAAGTGATCTTCCCACCTTGGCCTCCCAAAGCACTGGAATTACAGGCGTGAGCCACTGTGCCTGGCCTAGGCTTGCTTTCTGTGTTAAATTTTATGTGGTTTACACTTCTTACCCTCTAGTTCCATCCAGTGTAATAGCCAGTTGCTTGAACTTTATCTCTTTCACTAATTGAGTTCTGCTTCTATGACTATCTGGAATCATTTTTTTCCGGAAAACTTCAGAATATACACCACTCCCAGTACCACACTGTGTAATGAAGGAGTGGGGGCAGGGACATCTTGAAATAACGTCTTCTAAAGGTATTTAATTTCAAGGTTACCAGTCTCTGAACCCACCATGATAGGACAGAAGTCTAAATATTTTTCTCAAAGTGAAAATAGCAATAAAATCTGAGATTTTTTTTTTTTTTTTTTTTTTTTGAGGCGGAGTCTCGCTCTGTCGCCTGGACTGGAGTGCAGTGGCCAGATCTCAGCTCACTGCAAGCTCCGCCTCCCGGGTTTTACGCCATTCTCCTGCCTCAGCCTCCCGAATAGCTGGGACTACAGGCGCCCGCCACCTTGCCCGGCTAGTTTTTGTATTTTTAGTAGAGACGGGGTTTCACCGTGTTAGCCAGGATGGTCTCGATCTCCTGACCTCGTGATCCACCCGTCTCGGCCTCCCAAAGTGCTGGGATTACAGGCTTGAGCCACCGCGCCCGGCCAGAACTATGATTTCTAATGAATAAACTTGAAAACCTTTTAAAAATCAAGCAGTGACGTGTGGATGAAAGTCATCTTAATGCAAAGGTACGATCCCTACAAGCCTCAGCGGGTACTTGTTAGGGCATTATTCAGATAGCGCCCCCAGGCTGTCCACTGTCACGGCTGCTTTAATAACCTCAGCGTTGGTTGTGGCCCACAAATACACTTTAAAACATTTTTAAACAGACAATTTATAAGTGACTTAACTTTATTACCCACTTTTTTTTTTTTTTTTGGGTACACAGAGTCTCTCTGTCGCCCAGGCTGGCGTGCAATGGCTGGATCTCAGCTCACTGCATCCTCTGCCTCCTGGGTTCAAGCAGTTCTCTGCCTCAGCCTCCTGAGTAGCTGGGATGACAGGCACCCGCCACCACGCCCAGCTAATTTTAGTGTTTTTAGTAGAGACAGGGTTTTATCATCTTGGTCACGCTGGTCTTGAACTGAACTCATGATGTACCTGCCTCAGCCTCCCAAAGTGCTGAGATTACAGGCGTTAACCACCGCACCTGGCCTATTATCCACTTCTAAAGAGCCTAACCATACCTAAAAATGTAGGCTGAGTGAATATGTGGGCCGGGCGCCGTGGCTCATGCCTGTAATCCCAGCATTTTGGGAGGCCATGGCGGGCAGATCACCTGAGGTCAGGAGTTTGAGACCAGCCTGGCCAACATAGCAAAACCCCGTCTCTATTAAAAATACAAAATGTAGCCGGGCGTGGTGGGTGCATGCCAGTAGTCCCAGGTGCTTGGGAGGCTGAGGCAGTAGAATTGCCTGAACTTGGTGGGTGGAGGTTGCGGGGAGCTGAGATTGCACCATTGCACTCCAGCCTGTCAACAACAGCGAAACTCCGTCTCAAAAAAAAAAAGAAAGAAAAAGTATAATGTGTAGATGTTTTTCAGTAAATGCATTTTGTCATATCTTAAAATTCTGCTGTGTATGGGAGTTTAGGATTATGTTCAGCCTCAAGGAATAGAGGCTACCATGCGGCTGAAACAAATTTACCCTCAATTCTTGTGAGTGTAGCCAGTCCAGGACTGTTGTGACAGACAGCTCTGCAGTCCTGCTGGTCCCAGGCTCCTGCTATCTTCTCCATATGGCCTCCACCAAGGTGGAATTACAGTTCCATCAGAATCTGAGGGTGGAACCCAAGCATCCTGTTTTTTTTAAAGTTTTCAGGGATCCTCCTGTGCAGTAAAGTTTGAGAAGCACTGGTGAAGCGCTTCAAAATAAGGACTCTGTAGCTAGAGTCAAAGGTTGTGTGACTTTGGACCTCATCTGTAAAAGGAAAATGAGTACCTACCTTGTATGGTTACTGTGAAGATTACATAATAGATGGAAAGTATCTTAGACTGTTGTCTGAGACATAGCATTCAGTACATTTTCATGGTCTTTTCTCCTGATGACGTTTCTGGAAATAGTAGAGTTTGTCAATGCCCTTCCTAAAATGCAGAGCCCAGGGCTAGACCCCATTCTGTTCCCTGGGAGGTAGGCCTCCCCGGGGAAGGGACTGTGTCTGTGTTCCCAGTGCCCCAGCGGGCCTGGCTTCACCTCCAGCCATCATGTTCCCCTTGGGAAGGAACAAGGGGAGAAGAGGATGGCCTCTGCCTTTGAAGACACTTTCAATTCCTACCTATAGCCAATGGCCACACTTTGAAAGAACACCAGCTGCTGGGAAATAGTCTCGATTTTAAGCAGCTATGTGCCCAGTTAAAATTCAGAGGTGATTTGCTGGACAAGACAGGGAGAATGGAAGTGGAGGACAGCTGGGAGTCTTTGCCAAATTACAGACGAAAATAACTTTAAATGAATCACTTGTTCAAAGGACCAAACAGTTCAGTTGAAAAGGAAAGAATTGCCAGTCGATGTTTTAGAACTTTCACTAGTCTAGAACTCAGTAGATGTAGAATTTACTTGGCATCAACATCAAGCCAATCGGTCTGTAATTCATCCCCTTTTTGAAAACGCTAATAACCTTTGCCCATCTCCAATCAGTGATGCCTCTTTCCTCAGGAATTTAGACATGTAGTTCTTGTTGAGGACCCTCTGAAGAAATCTACTTGGCCTCAGTGTCCAGAATAGGACTCTCAGGCTTGCTTTTTTTTTTTTTGAGACAGAGTCTTGCTGTGTTGCCAGGGTGGAAGTGCAGTGGTGTGATCTTGGTGCACTGCAACCTCCACCTCCTGGGTTCAAGCGATTCTCCTGACTCAGCCTCCCAAGTAGCTGGAAATACAGGTGTGTGCCACCACATCCAGCTAATTTTTGTATTTTTAGTAGAGACGGGGTTTCCCCATGTTGGCCAGGATGGTCTTGATCTCCTGACCTCGTGATCCGCCCCCCTCGGCCTCCCAAAGTGCTGGGATTACAGGCGTGAGCCGTAGCACCTTGCTGCACTTGTATTTTTCTTCATTTCTAGATCTGCTTTCTGTCCCTGCCCTTATTTGTGTGTTTTGGGTTTTTTTTTTTTTTCTTATATCTTTCTGTTTCTACTTTATAAACATCTTGTGTCTGATATTTTTGTTGTCTAACTTGCTTCTCTCTTGGAACACAAGTATTGTCTAGGTTAACACAAGTGTCTGGCACACTTCCCATTCCCATATGCAAGTGATTGTAGTTGCTTGGGCTGTGGTTCTACATCTGGAGGTCAGGATTCATTTGGAAAGTTGAGGTGATGGGAGAGGAAGAAAGTACTATTTTGGTATCCAGTTTCCTTTTGTTCCGATGTGTTCAATCTTCCCTTTCCATCAGGAGATATAGAAGTGGGCCAGGTGTGGTGCTCACACCTGTAATCCCAGCACTTGGGGAAGCCGAGGCAGGTGGATCACCTGAGGTCAGCAGTTCAAAACAAGCCTGGCCAACATGGTGAAACCCTGTCTCTACCAAAAATACAAAAATTAGCTGGGCTTGGTGGTGCACACCTGTAGTCCCAGCTACTGGGGAGACTGAGGCAGGAGAATCGCTTGAACCCGGAAGGCGGAAGTTACAGTGAGCCGAGATCACGCCACTGCACTCCAGCCTGGGTGACACAGTGAGACTCCGTTTTAAAAAAAAAAAAAAAAGCTACAGAAGTGGGAAACTATGTGGGTGCGGGTTGGGGTGTTCCCAGGTGACTCCAGAGTGGTCAGCTGTGTGCATTTCTGTGTCCCAGGAGCTGCACCTCCGTTCTGTGGGCTGGGGATCTCCACCATGTCAGAGAGAAGAGTTGGTTGAACTCAGTGTCTAACAAGGCTCCCAAGAGAAAGACACATTTAGCGTTCCAAGAAATACATGCCAGCAGGATGAGTCAGGCCTTGCTAGCCTGACCAGGGTCATCTCCGCTGTAAGCAAAACACACGGGAAGCCCACTCACAGGGTGTCGAGGTGATCACGCAGGCAGGTGGGCATTCGCTTGGCTCTGTTTGTCCCACTACCACCTTCTGAGCTCGTCAGCAAGCTCCTGGGCAGCCCAGTGTTTTTGTTTTGTTATGTTTCTTTTTTTGAGATGGAGTCTTGCTCTGTCGCCTAGGCTGGAGTGCAATGGCATGATCTTGGCTCACTGCAAGTTCTGACTCCCAGGTTCAAGCAATGCTCCTGCCTCAGCCTCCTGAGTAGCTGGGATCACAGGCACCCGCCACCACGCCCAGCTAATGTTTATATTTTTGGTAGAGATGGGGGTTTCACCACATTGTCCAGGCTGGTCTCGAACTCCTGACCTCAGGTGATCCGCCTGCCTCAGCCTCCCAAAGTGCTGGGATTACAGGTGTGAGCCACAGCACCTGGCCCTTTTTTTTTTTTTTTTTTTTTTTTCTTAAAATGTTCTCTGCTTTTGGGGACTTGGGACTGTTCAGGGTGTATGTGTATATTTCATTTTGCATTTCCCTACACAGGATTGAACCCAATATTTAAACAAAGGTAGTGTAATGCTGAAAGGCACTTTAGAGGGCATCAGGTACAGATCTTTCATTTATCAATGATGTTCAGAGCTTAGCATTTCTTCCAAGTCACACAGCTCTTCCCTGGTCTAAAACCTTGGTCTTCTGGGATCCAATGCATTTTCCATTTCACTGTGTAATTTCTTGACGAAGTGTTTGGAGAAATCTTTAGAATTGATCCTACACATGCTGTAAAGCCTTAAAACCACTCCCAACTACCCTGAGAACACCCTGGACGAGGAGTGTATTCGTTTGGTCATAATCAGCTGCTGTAACAAAGTACCAGAAACTGAGTGGCTTAAACAACAGAAATTTATTGTCTCACATTTTTGGAGGCTGGAAGTCCCAGAGCAAGGTGTGAGCAGGGCTGGCCCCTTCTGAGGGCAGTGAGGGAGAAGGTTCTAGGACTCTGTCCCAGCTTTTCGTGGTTGCTGGCGTGTGAGCTGCATCACCGCAGTCCCTGCCTTTGTGCTCCCTGCGTGCACATCTTGCCCACATTTCCTTTTGATAAGGACACCAGTCACATTGCATTAGGGACCACACTCCTTCATTATGACTTGATCTTAACTATATCTGCAACGCCCTATCTTCAGATAGGGTCACATTCTGAGATACTGGGGATGAGACCTTCCACACATGAATTTTAGAGGGATACAATTCAATCTAGAACAAGGGGAGATCTGCAGAGAACTCAATTTAAGAGGTGAATTTTCAAAATCTGTGTCTGGAGGCCGCTGTCCCAGTGGAGTCCAGAAAGACTCCCAGCCCATCTGGTGTGCCCTATCCTGCAGCTTCCGTGGTGAGCAGCAGGGGGCAGGGCTGTGCCACCCACCAGGAGTCTTAGCCTGTGGGTGGCTGCTGGAAGGATTTTACAGCTCCTGACAACTGACAGTTCAGTGTGGGTCTAGATGGACACCATCATCCCCTCAGAGCCTTGATTTGCACCAAGTCCTATGAATGAAAGGAGGAAGCGGGTCAGACGACCACTGCCGGTGCAGTGTGCATCGCAGTGCACCGGTGGGAAGAGGAGGCCAAGGCTTTGTCCCTTTAGACAACTGGGAGAGTCACAGGCTCCAGGTGATGACTAAGAATGTGTTTGCTGAGGAGACAGATGGACAGATGGAGATAACTAGACAGCAGCTTGGATGAGCTGCCTTTTTCCTCATCGCCCTCCTGCTCCTGGAGGCCAGTCCAGTAGCCTAGGAAGGTGGGTTGGTCACTCCGGAATGAGCCAGGACTGCCAGGCCACTTGGAGGACCCAGCTGCCTGATGTTCCAATGCTCCTGTTATGACTCCTCCGCTTCTTATGACAGCTCATGATTGCTTCCTGTATTTCTGTGCCTAGGAAAGAAGGTGTGATGAGGTGATAACCAGCAAGGACTTACTGAGGGCCCACTGCGTGCCTTAGGACTTTCAAAGGAGTTATAAAACAGCTGGGGAGATGACCCGGCCTAGACAGAATTGCACAGCCCGGCATCGAGAACCGGCGAAGCCTCAGTCCTGTGTAGCAGGGACAGAGCAGGGCTGGGTGAGCCGTGACTCTGTTCCTGAGACCAACCGTCTCAAACATAGTTACACCAGCGGCCTGCTGCTTCATCGCCCATAATGTTCTGGATACTCCTTTGGATCTTGCCTTTATATTCTTTTGTTCTGCAGTATGAATTAAGAGACTAAAAGGTAATGCACTTATGTATTTCTTTCTTTCTTTTTTTCTTTTGAGACAGACTCTCACTCCATCGCCCAGAATGGAGTGCAGTGGCACAATCTCGGCTCACTGCAACCTTCACCTACCAGATTCAAGCAAGTCTCATGCCTCAGCCACCTGCCAGTAGCTGGGACTGCAGGTGCATACCACTAGGCCCGGCTAATTTTTGTATTTTTAGTACAGACATTTCACCATGTTGGCCAGTCTGGTCTTGAACTCCTGACCTCAGGTGATCCACCCACCTCGGCCTCCCAAAGTGTTTGGGATTACAGGCATGAGCCACTGCACCTGGCCTAACTTACGCATTTCTTTTACACATAAAAATATAAAGAAAAATTACATACTCTGTACAACCCAGAGCATCAGTGTATTTTTCTCCACTTGTATTTGTACGTAACATTTTTTCTGGCGGGGCACGTTGGCTCACACCTGTAATCTCAGCACTCCTTAGTATTCTCTACTAAAAATACAAAAATAAGCTGGGTGTGGTGGTGCACGTCTGTAATCCCAGCTACTTGGGAGGCTGAGGCACGAGAATCACTTGAACCTGGGAGGCTGAGATTATAGTGAGCCGAGATCGCACCATTGCACTCCAGCCTGGGCAACAGAGCAAGACTCCATCTCAAAAAAACCCAAAAAACTTAAAAAAAAATGTTTCTCCTTCCTTGCATTTTTATCCAAATATTTGTGCACGTAGTTTGAAAAGTCATGGCCGGGCACTATGGCTTATGCCTGTAATTGCAGCACTTTGGAAGGCCGGGGCAGGTGGATCACTTGAGGTCTGGAGTTTGAGACCAGCCTGGTCAACACGGTGAAACCCATCTCTACTAAAAATAGAAAAAATCAGCTGAGCATGATGGTGGGCGCCTGTAACCCCAGCTCCTCCGGAGGCTTGAACCAGGGAGGCAGAGGTTGCAGTGAGCCAAGATGGCTCCATTGCACTCCCTCTGCCTGGGCAACAGAGTGAGACTCTGTCTCAAAAAAAAAAAAAAAAAAATCATATCATTCTTAAAGTTTGTTATGAAAACTCCTCCCAGCATTTCCCCTCCCTGGGACAGCCTGTTTCACCTCTCCCAGCATGTTATATTGATATTTACCTCCAGGTCTCTGAATAATGTGCTTATATCGCCCCTCTTGCTTTTTCATTTGAGGCATTATAGGAAGACCCTTTCTTCCCACCCCCGCCCCTCGCAGTGACTTAGCTCTTCCTTCCCCTCCCCACCCCTTATCCCTTCTTTCTCCCAGAGTATTTGATTATACTGAATTAGTTACAGCATTATTTAGCATTTACAGTATTATGAGCATGGAAATATCACAGGCAAGACCCTACACTGTTTTCTAGCACTACTTTTTGTTTTCCTAGAGCCGGTACTTGGCTTTTCATTTCTTTAGCTTGTTGTGGTTGTGTGTGTTTCTTTTTTTTTGTTTTTGAGATGGAGTCTCTGTCTCCCAGGGTTCTATGTGTGTGTGTGTGTGTATGTGTGTATGTGTGTATGGTATCATAGGCGAGAGCCGCTGGGCCAAATACTATTCTACTGTGTAGATTACCACATTTTGTCCATTCATTCATTGCTGGGCATTTGGGTCGTTTTCCACTTTGTGGCTATGATGAATAATACCGTTGATGAACACTCATGTACACACTTTTGTAAAGACATATGTTTATAATTCTCTTGGGTATAAGTAGGAGTGGGATTGCTGGGTCATGTGGTTATTACTGCTGGAAGGTATCAGAGTTACCAGCGAATCCGTATGGGTCTGCAGCAACCTCAATTCTGGCCTCCTCAGAAGAAATAATTTGACTGAGGTCAAAAAAAGAGATCAAGGCAAATTTTCAGAGCAGGAATGGAAGTTTATTTTAAAAGGCTTTAGAACAGGAAAGAAAGTAAAGTAAGCTTCAAAGAGGCCCAAGCCGGCAACTCAAAGAACAAGTGTGATGTTTAACCTTGATCCGAGGACTTTACAGGCTCGCCCGCTTCTGGTGCCTTGTGCCCCTTTCCCACGATTCTTCCCACAGGTGGGCTTCCCGCATGCGCAGTGCCCTCCTTACCCTTGGGAAGTGAGCACGTGCAGTGTGTTTAGGAAGCTGTGCGTATACCTATCTGAGGCTTTCTTCCCTTTTCTGGTGGGGGGCCCCCAGGAGGTCCATCATTTTGTCTCTTAATGCATATGTCTTGGAAGTTGCTTATCCCTGGCGCTTGCATTTAATTAATACGTTAGTGCAATAGCTGTGGCCCATCAGGAAATGGGCTCTCCCTGGTGCCAGCTGCCAATTTATCACTGTTAGAGAGGCAATGCAATAACTGCCGAACCACCACCCGACATTCCTACTGGATGCGGGGACAGTCTTCTCTGCCCGGCTCACGCCTGTCTGACTACCTGTAACATGGTTACTGGATGTTTAACTTTTTGAGGAATCACCAAACTATTTTCCAAAGCGGCTGCACCATTTGACATTCACACCAGCAGTTTATAAGGGTTTCACCTTCTCCACATCCTCAACAACACTTGTTCTTTATTCTAGCCATCCCTGTGTGTGTGAAATATTATCTCATTGTGGTTTTGAATTGCATTTCTCCAATGACTAATGATGTTGAGCATCTTTTCATGTGCTTATTGGCCATTTGCATATCTTCTTTGAGGGAATAGTTATTCAAAACCTTCACTCAGTTAAAAATCAGATTATTTGTCCTTTTATTGTTGAATCGTGTATTTATATACTTCAATGTGTAGATATATGTCCTTTGTATGATATATGTGTTGGTAGTATTTTCTTTCCTGTCTGTGGCTTGCCTTTTTTTGTTGTTGTTGTTTTGTTTTGTTTTTGAGATGGAGTCTCGATCTGTTGCCCAGGCTGGAGTGCAATGGCATGATCTTCGCTCAACGCAATCTCCGCCTTCCGGGTTCAAGAGATTGTCCCGCCTCAGCTTCCCGAGTAGCTGGGACTACAGGTGTGTGCCACCATGCCTGGCTAATTTTTGTATTTTTAGTAGAGATGGGGTTTCACTATGTTGGCCAGTCTGGTCTTCTGACCTGGTGATCCACTGCCTTGGTCTCCCAAAGTGCTGGGATTACAGGTGTGAGTCACTGCATCCAGCAGGCCTTTTGTTTTTTTATGATGTCTTTCAAAGAGTAAAAGGTTTTAATTTTGATGAAGTTCAGCTTATCAATTGTTCATGTTTTGTGTGTGTGTGATTTTTTGTTTGTTTGTTTGTTTGAGGTGGAGTCTCACTCTATTGCCAGGCTGGAGTGCAGTGGTACAATCTCAGCTCACTGCAACCTCCACCTCCTGGATTCAAACAATTCTCGTACCTCAGCCTCCTGAGTAGCTGGGATTACAGGCACGTGCCACTACACCCAGTTAATTTTTATATTTTTAGTAGAGACAGGGTTTCACCATGTTGGCCAGGATGGTCTCGATCTTCTGACCTCATGATCTGCCCACCTCGGCCTCCCAAAGTGCTGGGATTACAGGCATGAGCCACTGCGCCCAACCTGTGCTTTTTTGTGTTCTAAGAAAACTTCGTCCAGTTCAAGATATAAATATTTTCTCCTATGTTTTTCTTCTATACATTGTATAATTTCAGATTTTTACATTTAGGTATTTGATCTGTTCCAGTTAGTTAATTTTTATATATGGTGTGAGGTAAGGGTCTTGGATGACATTTAGGATGTTTCCAACATTATTTCTTATTTCGTACGAGACAGAATAGGAGTCTCACTCCCCTATTTTTTTTCTCCCTTGCCTTATTCCATATACCTTATAGGAAATGTGTTTTTTTTGTTTTGTTTTTTAAGAGTAAAGAGACAAAAAGATTTGCTAATATGGGGGTAGCCAGTATACTCCTTTTTTACTCAATAGTGTCATGTTGCTTTCCCTACATGACTTTTTTTTATTTTTTAGATAGAGTCTTGTTCTGTCACCCAGGCTGGAGTGCAGTGGCACGATCTCGTCTCACTGCAACCTCCGCCTCCCTGGTTCAAGCAATTCTCCTGCCTCAGCCTCCCAAGTAAGGGGATTAAAGACATGTGCCACCACTTTCAGCTGATTTTTGTATTCTTAGAAGAGATGGTTTTGCCATGTTGGCCAGGCTAGTCTTGAACTCCTGGCCTCATGTGATCCGCCTGCCTTGGCCTCCCAAAGTGCTGCGAATACAGGAGTGAGCCACCATGCTTGATCAATATTATCTGACTTTTATTTTTTATTTTTATTTAGTTTTTCCAATCTGGATGGTATACAAGGGATATCTCAGTTATAATTTTGATTTCTGTAATTACTAGGGAGTTAAATATTTCTTGTCATACTTGTTAACCATTGGGATTTCCCTTACATGAATTGCCTATTATAACTATAATCCTTTTTTTTTCTTTTTTCTTTCTTAAAGACGAAGTCTCACTCCGTTGCCCAGGCTGGAGTGCAGTGGCCCCATCTTGGCTCACTGCAACCTCTGCCTCCCGGGTTCAAGCAGATCTTCTGCCTCAGCCTCCCGAATAGCTGGGAGGGACTACAAGCACCTGCCACCATGCCCGGTTAATTTTTTATTTTTATTTTTTGTATTTTTGGTAGAGACGGAGTTTCACCATGTTGGCCAGGCTGGTCTTGAACTCCTGACCTCAGGTGTTCTACTCGCCTTGGCCTCCCAAAGTGCTTGGATTACAAGCATAAGCCACTGCGTCCAGTCGACTACAACCATTTTTATGTTGATATTTTTTCTATAGCTCCCCTGGTTTTCTTCTTAATTTGTAAAAATTCCTGGCCGGGCGCGGTGGCTCAAGCCTGTAATCCCAGCACTTTGGGAGGACGAGACGGGCGGATCACGAGGTCAGGAGATCGAGACCATCCTGGCTAACACGGTGAAACCCCGTCTCTACTAAAAATACAAAAAACTAGCCGGCAAGGTGGCGGCGCCTGTAGTCCCAGCTACTCGGAGGCTGAGGCAGGAGAATGGCGGGAACCCGGGAGGCGGAGCTTGCAGTGAGCTGAGATCCGGCCACTGCACTCCACCCCGGGCGACAGAGCGAGAATCCGTCTCAAAAAAAAAAAAAAAAAAAAAAATTCCTTGTATATGCCAAAATATAATTTCATAAGTTTATTTTATTTATGAAATTATAAATAGGATCCACGGGAGTGGAGTGAACAGCATACACGTCACTAACTGTCTGAAGGTTGAGGAGAAACTGAGGACCTAGGTGGTGGTGGGGTGGCCACCACCATTTAAGAGACTGAAAATTAGAATGGAAGTTGGGGGTGTGGTGGAACAGGGCCACAGGGAGTGGGTTGTCAACAGTCGAAAAGCAGGCAGAACCCTTCGGATGAGGCCGACTGGCTGTCACGCAGCTGCGGTGCCTGGAGAACTCGAGATCTTCTCTGTCAGCATGGCGGAGGATGAGCAGGTGGGAAAATCACGCAGGGCTTTTTATTGCAGAGTCTGGAGGTGTTTCATTGGCTGGAGTAAGTCACATGGCTCTGCCAAGTGTGAGAGGTGTGAGCAGGACAAGACTCTGCGTCTGGTAGGGAGATTGGGACCAGTGACCACCAGTCATATTCACCGCAGGATGTCTGCTGCCGTCCCCTGGGGGCAGTCCCAGCCTTGCAGCCCACCCCGCACCCACCTCGGGAGGGGAAAAACTGCAGGGCTCTGGGAGTGCCGCCACCAGGGAGCGGCTGCTGGGATGAGCCGGGAAGGAGGAAGGGAAGGGGGAGAGGGGCTTGGGTCCCTTGATGCTGCCTGAGGAGGGCCGGTGGACACTGCCACTGCCTGGGGCTCCCTGCCAGGCCCTATTGGCTAACAGTATGCTTTTGTTTTCAGTAAGGAACCTCCTCTCCTGCCTTGCACTCGGCTCAGGGAGGGGCAACGCCACACAGGAACTGTGATGGGTTATGGGCAACACATTACTGTCTTCTCCCATCTTTTCTGTGTGTTCCAAATTTCCTAGTGTGGAGTAATTTCTGGGATAATTAGGGAAAATAACAAACGTGTGATAAATGTGTGCAGGGTGATGTGGTAGGTGAGGCTCCTGCCCAGAGTGAAGGCTCCTTCCCCTGACATGGGCATCTCCAGGGCCTCCCTGCCCATCCCATGGGCATCCTTATTCCTGGCTCACACCAGTGGGGTCACCTCCCCAGGGTTCCCACTTGGTATCTGAGGAAAGTGGGGCTCAACTGGCTTGTGGGCCCTGCCTGAGGCCACACGGTGTGCCTGTGGTGAAGCGGGCTTGGAGCTTCCGGATGCTGGGCTGGCCGTCTCACTCCTTCCCCTCTGCATTAGTGCTGGCCTAGGCTGAGGCTGCCTGGGAGACCACATTAGACACATTTGAAACCGTCTGTCTCTTCAGGAGAGCAGACTCAGATGTAAATTCCTTCAGCCCCCAAGGAACTAAAAATAAGAGGTCTGTGCCCCTAGAACAACCCAGGAAAGGCCATGTGAAAACCCAGCAGCTGGGGGCGGAGACCAGGGGCGCGGGGGCCCAGCAGTGTTGGAGGGGTGGAAACAGGATGTGAGCAGAGAGGGGGCTGTGAGAGGCAAGGTGACACCCAGCAGAGGCGGCCACCTGGTACAGCGTGTTCTGAACCATGGAAAAAGACCCTGCGCTGCGTGGGAGCCCTTACATCCTGCTCCGTGGCAGGCCTCCCCCGTTTGGCCTGGCCGTTGGCCGGGGCAGAATCTGACCCCTGCACTGGGATGGTGGGCAAGAGAAGGACAGGATGTTGCCTTTCAGAGAGATGGGGAGTAAACCTTAATAAGGGCTCCCAGCTCCCCCAGGGAGGCCTGGTACCTACCCAAGGCCACCAATGGAGACACAGGGCAAACAGCTCACCGGCTGTCCGTCAGCCAACACTGCGGGCCAGGCCTGAGCCAGGTGCGGGGAACGTGAACCCACCAAGGCCCACTCCCTGGCTTCAGGGAGGCACCAGTATTGGGTGGGTGCCTTGATGAGGCCTGTGAAGGCCAGAGGCGAGCCCAAGTTCTGGGAGGCTCTGGGAGAAGCCCTTGATTCAGCCTGGGGATCTGGGAAGCCTTCCTGGAGGAAATGAGGCCTGAGGGGCCTCAAGGATGGCCAGGGGAGGGGTGGGTGAAACCATTCTGGGCAGGTCGGCCAGCACAGGGTGCAGAGGGAATCCCCAGCCTGAGTGGTGTGGTCAGTGTCACCGGGGCCTTTGTGCCCACCTAGCCTGAGCCCGCCCCTCTTGGCCTGCTCAGGGCTTTTCCTGAGATCCCTCCTCTCTGAAGTCTACAGCCTCCCTGCTGGCCCATCATTCTTCCTTGTCAGGTCCATGGCTCCTCCACACCTTCAGCCAGCCTCGGGGTTCTCCTTCACAGTCCAGACCACAGTCAAATCCCACGTAGTGGAAGGCTTGTCCCCCCGCTTCCCCAGCAGCCCCAACTGAGGGGTACCCTGAGGCTTACTGAGTCACCATCCTCTTCTGGTGGTTCAACCCTTTTTCCTTGATTTGTAACCAGACTTTTTCTCTTAGAGCTTTTCATACACATTTATGTTCATGTAGAATGTAGGCCAGGTGCAGTGGCTTATACCTGCAATCCCAGCACTTTGGGAGGCCGAGACAGATTGCTTGAGCCCAGGAGACCAGCCTGGGCAACATGGGGAAACCCCATCTCTACCAAAAATACAAAAAAATAGCCGGGTGTGGTGACGTACGCCTGTGGTCCCAGTTACCCAGGAGGTTGAGGTGGGAGGATGGCTTTTGTCTGGGAGGTTAAGGCTGCAGTGGGCTGTGATCACACCACCTGCACTCTAGCCTGGGTGACAGACCTGTCTAAAAAAGAGAAAAAAAACAAAAAACAAAAAACTGAAACGAAACAAACCAAAAAACAAGAATGTAGAGCTTTCTCTTTTTTGTTTTTATTGAAATGGGATCATACTATACGAACTTATTTTGCAACTCACTTTTCTTCACTTTATCTTGGAGCTTGTTCTGGATCAGCGTGTGTAGATTTACCTCATCATTTGTTTTTACAGATACTTGATAGAAGTGTAAAAATTTTGTATTCCGGCCGGGCGCAGTGGCTCAAGCCTGTAATCCCAGCACTTTGGGAGGCCGAGACGGGTGGATCACGAGGTCAGGAGATCGAGACCATCCTGGCTAACACGGTGAAACCCCGTCTCTACTAAAAATACAAAAACTAGCTGGGCGAGGTGGCGGGCGCCTGTAGTCCCAGCTACTCGGGAGGCTGAGGCAGGAGAATGGCGTGGACCCAGGAGGCGGAGCTTGCAGTGAGCTGAGATCCAGCCACTGCACTCCAGTCCGGGCGACAGAGCGAGACTCCGCCTCAAAAAAAAAAGAAAAAAAAAAAAAAAAAAAAAATTTGTATTCCATTTTTCCTCCCAATACAGACAATGCTGCCTCGGAAATCTTTGGACAAGTTTCTTTACCCAGAAGAGAGGTTGCGAGGTCGAAGAGCATGTGCTTTAAACATTTGGATAGGTTCTGTCAAATTGCTTTTTTTAAAAAAAAGGTTATCAACTTACACTCCCACCAGAAAGGCACAAGTTCACTCATCCTCCACCCTCCACAGTTCTTGAATGTTTGCCAGCCTGACGGGTGGATCATCGCGCCACCTTGTTTTAGTGGGTAGAGCATGGCTTTTGTGGATTACTGGAGATTTGCGTTTCTTGGTCTGTGAATTCTATGTTGCTGTTCTTTGCCCCTTTTCATGTTGTGTTGTTTGACTTTTTCTTATTTGTTTTTGGAGGCCTCGCATCTTTACTCACTTTCTTCACACTCTCTGTCCTCTTTCCCTGCTGGGCTTTCTCCATAACCACCATCTGACGTACGATGTGTTTATTTCTTTGTTCCTTGTCCTCCCCACCCCGTTAGAATGTGAGAGCCAAGAGGGCAGGGGTTTTGCCACTTGTCTGTGTGAAGGTTTCCAGCACTTGAGACAACGCCTGGTGCCTAATAGCACCCTCCAATTAACTGTTGGATGAATGAATGAATGAATGAATAATATTTTATCTGTCACTTACTTTCAAATATTTTCTTTCTTTTCGTTTTTTGAGATGGAGGTTTGCTTTTGTTGCCCAGGCTGGAGTGCAATGGCTCAGTCTCGACTCACTGCAACCTCTGCCTCCTGGGTTCAAGCAATTCTCCTGCCTCAGCCTCCCAAATAACTGAGATTATAGGCACGCACCACCACGTCTGGCTAATTTTTGTATTTTTAAGAAGAGACGGGGTTTCACCACATTGGTCAGGCTAGTCTCGAACTCCTGACCTCAGGCGAGCCACCCATCTTGGCCTCCCAAAGTACTGGGATTACAGGCATGAGCCACCGTGCCCAGCCTGTTTCTAAATATTTTCTCCATCTTTGTCACTCACCCTTTACTTCTGTTTGTGGTGAATTTGAGCATACAGAAACTTTTTAATTTTTTTAAGTTTATTTTGTTTTTTTTCTCTCCAACTTTTATTTTAGGTTCAGAGGGTACATATGCAAGCTTGTGACACGGGTAAACTGCATGTTACGGAGGTTTGGTGTACAGATTGTCACCCCAGTAATAAGCATAGTACTAGGCAGATAGTTTTTTGACCCTCACCCTCCTCCTCCACCTCAAGTAGGCTCCCTGTGTGCGAATGTTTAGCTCCCACTTAGAAGTGAGAACTCGCAGTATTTGGGTATCTATTCCTGCATTAACTTGCTTAGGATGATGGCCTCCACCTCCATCCATGTTGCTGCAAAGGACATGATCTCCTTTTTTTTTTTTTTGAGACGGAGTCTCACTCTGTCGCCCAGGCTGGAGTGCAGTGGCGCAATCTCGGCTCCTGCAAGCTCTGCCTCCCGGGTTCGCGCCATTCTCCTGCCTCAGTCTCCCGAGTAGCTGGGACTACAGGCGCCCGCCACCACGCCCGGCTAATTTTTTGTATTTTTAGTAGAGACAGGGTTTCACTGTGTTAGCCAGGATGGTCTCCATCTCCTGACCTTGTGATCGCCTGCCTCGGCCTCCCAAAGTGCTGGGATTACAGGCGTGAGCCACCGCACCCGGCCCATGATCTCCTTTTCTATGGCTGTGTAGTCTTCCGTGGTATATATGCACCACATTTTCTTTATCCAGTCCACCACTGATGGGCATTTAGGTTGATTCCTCCTCCTTGCTATCGTGCATAGTGCTGCAATGAGCATTCACATGCGTGTGTCTTTGTGGTAGAATGATTTACGTTCCTTTGGGTACATACCCAGTAATGAATTGCTGGGTCAAATGATAGTTCTGCTTTAAGTTCTTGGAGAAATCTCCAAACTGCTTTCTACAGTGGCTGAACTAATTTACATTCCCACTGGCAGCACAGAAGTGTTCTCTTTTCTCTGCAACCTCTTTAGAATCTGTTATTTTTGCCTTTTTAATAGTAGCCATTGTGACTGGTGTGAATTGTTACCTCATTGTGGTTTTGATTTGCCTTTCTCTAATAATTAGTGATACTGACCATTTCTATTAATATGCTTATTGGCCACATGCATGTCTTCTTTGGAGAAGTGTCTGTTCATGGCCTTTGCCCATTTTTATTATTTTTATTTTTATTTATTTATTTATTTTTTTTAATTTTTTTTTTTGAGACGGAGTCTCGCTCTGTCGCCCAGGCTGGAGTGCAGTGGCCGGATCTCAGCTCACTGCAAGCTCCGCCTCCCGGGTTCCCGCCATTCTCCTGCCTCAGCCTCCGGAGTAGCTGGGACTACAGGCGCCCACCACCGCGCCAGGCTACTTTTTTGTTTTTTTTTAGTAGAGACGTGGTTTCACCGTATTAGCCAGGATGGTCTCGATCTCCTGACTTCGTGATCCGCCCGTCTCAGCCTCCCAAAGTGCTGGGATTACAGGCTTGAGCCACCGCGCCTGGCCTATTTTTATTTTTTATTTTTTTTGAGACAGAGTCTTGCTCTGTCACCCAGGCTAGAGTGCGGTGGTGAGGTCTCGGCTCACTGCAACCTCTGCCTCCTGGGTTGAAGTGATTCTCTTGCCTCAGCCTCCCAAGTAGCTAGCTGGGGCTACAGGTGCGAGCCACCACACCTGGCTAATTTTTGTATTTTTAGTTGAGACAAGGTTTCACATGTTGGCCAGGTTGGTCTCTTGAACTCCTGACCTCAAGTGACCTGCCTGCCTTGACCTCCAAAAGTGCTGGGATTACAGGCATGAGCCATTGCGCCCAGCCCTTTACCCATTTTTTAAAATGGGGTTGTTTTTTGCTTGTTAAGTTCCTTATAGATTCTGGATATTAGAACTTTGTTGGATGCATAGTTTGCAAATATTTTCTCTTGTTCTGTAGGTTGTTTACTCTGTTGATAGTTTCTTTTGCTGTGCAGAAGCTGGTTAGTTTAGGCCGGGCGCGGTGGCTCAAGCCTGTAATCCCAGCACTTGGGAGGCCGAGACGGGCGGATCACGAGGTCAGGAGATCGAGACCATCCTGGCTAACACGGTGAAACCCCGTCTCTACTAAAAAATATAAAAAAATTAGCCGGGCGAGGTGGCGGGCGCCTGTAGTCCCAGCTACTCGGGAGGCTGAGGCAGGAGAATGGCGTGAACCCGGGAGGCGGAGCTTGCAGTGAGCTGAGATCCGGCCACAGCACTCTAGCCTGGGCGACAGAGCGAGACTCCGTCTCAAAAAAAAAAAAAAAAAAGAAGCTGGTTAGTTTAATTAGGTCCCATTTGTCAATTTTTGGTTTTGTTACAATTGCTTTTGGAGTCTCTGCCAGGGCTTGTGTCCAGCATGGTATCTCCTAGGTTTTCTTCTAGGGTTTTTATAGTTTCTATATGCCTGAGAGCTCTGGGGAGGACAGCTTGCATACCAGCCTGAGCTCCTAGTCCCCACTTAAACCCAGGCCACTGTCTTGTCAGCCAAATCGAACTGCTGCTGACATACCTGGGTGCCACCGAGAGGTTTCCAGCAGAGCAATTTAGAAACTTAGAAAGTTCATTCCGGATGCTACAGGAGGAGGGGCAAGGCTGGAACCAGAATGGAGGTGGGATCCGTCAACCCCCTCCAGCCAAAGACCACGAGGAACACAGCTGTAGTTGAACAAATCGGGCGTATTTGCAGCGAGGGCAAACACACGGTGCCAGCAACCGTGGGCGTCTGAGCAGGAGGTGTGAGAAAGCACCTGTGCCACAGGCTAGGCTGTCCTGTGACTCGCCTTAATGTGTTGTGGAGAATTGGACTCCACCTCTTGACAGAAGAGCGTCAAAATGTTGTAGTCATTTTTGCACTGTGTCACAAGGCCATTCCTCTTTTTTGGGCTGGGGGAACAAGAAGAGGGAAGACCAACTGTCAGAGCCTGGGACAGCTAGGGCTGTGCAGAGAGGCCGAGTTATGGGAGTGGGAGTCCCAGAGGGACCCAGCCCGGCCCACGCCTTGGTGTCAGGACAGAGGGGGAGCAGGGGTGGAAGTCCTCAAGACTCTTTCCCCTCTTTGCCTCCTGGTGCCTTCTGGCTGAGTAGTCAGGAAGTAGAGAGCGATAGAGCCCACCTGACTGTCCATGCATGGCAGCCTGTGGGCCCAGAGCAGGGAGGAGAACGGGTCTGGGAAGGGGAAGGGGAAGGGGACAGAGAGTAATCAGCAAAGCCACTGCATTCCCAGAGCCCAGAGTGGTGCCTGGCACATAAGGGCTGCCCCACAAACACGTGCTGAATCTCATGGAGGTCTTGGTTCTGGGCAGCGCCCCTCTAATGTATGTGATCCTTCCGGGGAAATTCCAGGGTGGAGGAGGAGAAGTTTATTGGAGGAGCAAGAAGGGGCTGGGGCCGAAAACAGTGACCAGCCCCCTCTTGTGACCTAGCTGCTGGCTCTCTCACGACTCTTCTTGCCCCTGACGTGACTGGGCCGTCCTAGTGCAGCCTCTCTGGACCTCACTGGCCAGGGTTTGAGGGCCTCCTGCCCAGCTAGGACAAGAAGGGGCTGTGCAGGCGGCCAGGCCCCCTGGGTCCACCTTGGACTCCTGGATCCCCCGTGCCCTGAGCCACTCAGCAAGCCTTTCCCGAGCACAGCTGGGCAGCAGGCCCCGAGGCGATCCTCTCGGGAGCAGTGGCCGCCGCACAACAGCATGGATTTCTTCCGTCCCAGCACCTGCTGGGAGCCGATCACGGAGTCTACAGAAAGGGCCGCCGACCAGGAAAAGAAAGGTTCTCTTAGCATAAACAGCCCGGAGATGCTCAAGGAAGGGGCCCAGCTAGGTGGGGCAGTGAGCACTGTAGGTGACGCTGCCCCTGAATTGAAAACCGCGGGGCCTCTGCTCTCCCTGACTGCCCTCTCTTGCCCACAGGATCCAAAGTTGGGGAGTCAAGGGCCAGGAGGCTGAGAGGTACCAGAGGAGGGTCCTGGGGAAGGCTTCGTCCTCGGCTGTGAGAGGAGCTTACACATGGGCAGAGGGGCCAGGAAGAGCGCTATGCCTGGGGAGGGGCTACGGGGCAGAAGAAAGGCTTCTTCTGGGGTCTCCCTATAGGTGGGCTGTCCCCCGTCCTGGGAGGCCAGCCCACTTGCCTGCACTCATGAGTCTGTTGTTCCTACATTATTTCAATTATTTACGTATGGCAGGCCCTTCACAGCTTCCAAAATACCTTCCTGGATGGTGGCTCACTCAGTTCCCACAACAGCAGGGTGAGGTGGCGCTGCCTGGACCCCTTCCCCAGCGAAGCAGCGGGGGCAGAGTGACATGATTCAGCACTGCCACCGCCCACACAGGGGGCCACCCCTCCTCGCACGCCATGAGGGAAGGCGCCCCGTGTGCGCCCTGCTGCTGGCGTGTTAGCAGTTTCAATTTCCCTTGTCTGACTGGGACTGTGGGGCCTCCTCCCCTCTGGGGCCTGTCACTGTCCCAGCCCTGGACCCAGCAGGGGACTTCCTCCACCCAGGGTGGGGTGCGGGGAGAGCCCCACTCGGCTTCAGCTCAGGGCTTCTGGGCTGCCGGACACTGCCTGACCCTATGGTTCCCGACCCATGTGGCCGCGTGCTCACCCATTTTCTACTCTGTGCCAGGGCCAAGAAGTCTGTAACCCCTCCTCCTTCCTCTGCTACCGACCTGTCCCCAGTCCTCAGGGGCTCCTTGGGGAGGAGGGAGATGACTGAGGATGAGCCCAGTGGTTCTTCTGTGACCTGTTCCTCCTGCCCTGTGGGAACCGTGGCTGTGCATTGGTTCTGTCCACAGTTGTACTCGCCCAGTGTGGCTCTGGCAGGGGCCACCCCCGTGTTTGGACTTGGGGGCCTTCCTGGGGGGATCGTGGCTGACCTGGGGACAGGCAGGCTCTGCTGAGGAGGGGGAAGGCAGCATGGCTCTGGGCAGCCTGTACAGGACATGTCTTCTGGCCCTCCAGCCTCTTGCTTAGGATTCACCCAGAGTGACTCACTTTCCCTCTCCAGGCCTCGGTTTCCGTATCTGTAAAGAAGGGCTGACGACAATCCCTGGGGTGAGGACAGAGGGAGACATCCAAGAGGGTGGCGTGTGCATGGAGGCAGCTGCATGACAGCAGCTCCAAGGGACAGGAAGTCCCTGAGGGCTTCACAGTGCTGCAGGGCACCCAAGAGGGAGCCACCCTGCTCCAGCAGGGTGATGGAGAAGCTTCGCGGAGGAGGCAGCGTTGGTGCTGGCCCCAGGGAGGCGGGCACGAGGGCGTTCTGAGTCCATGAGGAGGGCATTGCAGACAGTGGCCACAGTGGGCAAGGTGGTTTGGGGGCCGGGGGCACAGGGTGGTGGGAAGAACTGAGCTGGGCTTTGCTGAAGAACACGGACCAAATAAGGGGAAGAAAGGATGGGGCCTTGACTCCCTGCTGAAGGGTGTGGATGCATCCCAGAGGCAACTCCAGGGAGCTGGGACTCAGTGAGATTTCCCTCGGGGAAGAAGACTTGGGCTGTGTGGGAGGGGTGGGCAGACAGGGCTGGGAGAGGCAGAGGTGCCAGGACCTGGGGGGTGGCTGTTATCATAGTCTGGTTAGGAGACAACAGGGCCTGATTGATTCTGAAACCGGCTGGTTGGTTTGGGAAACCTCTGCCGCAACCTCACATTGGCCCCCAAACCAATTTGTCACACTGCTTGGAGTCACCCCAACATGGGCCCTGGTGTGGGCACATGACATGCCGGCTCTCTGATCCCTTTGCAGCCTGGAGTTAACCACCTCTCTGCTTCTCCGGTTTAAAAAGCAGTGCTTGTTTCTTCTTCTCATATTTTATGTCATCATTCCAAACAAATTTTGGAGAATGAGAAAAAGGGGAAAGTGTGTTTGAAGTGGGCTCATCTCTCGGCCAAGGTGGAGGGGTTCCCCAGCCCCTGGAAGATGGCAAACCCATCTGGGGTTCTAACCCACATCTAATCTGTAGCCACATGTGAGGTCCCATGCCCTGGGTCCTGGGCACACACGCATTTCTGTTCTGTTCCCATTGGGTGGGGGTGGGGGACTGCTGGGCCCCAACCAAGATCAGATGGTGCCAGGGGCACGGGCGGTCGCATGGGCAGGGGCATGTCAGGCCTCCTCTTCCTTGGAGGACCTTACCGCCGTCGGAGAGGCAGGACCGATGCACAGAGCCCAGGGAGGAAATGATGGACTGGAGTCCCCGTTCTGCCTTGACATAGGGGAAAAAATTCCTCATCTGCCAAATGGAAATAGCAAGTAATTCCTGTCTCTTGAAATGATGTGAAACTGATGAGACGTGTGATTTAATGTCGCTAGCTCATGGTAGGTTCACAATAATGGGAAGTTATTGGAAAACATTGCCAAGTAGATCTTATTTTTAGCCAGAATGAGACAACATCCAGGTGCCTGGTGCTGCTGGAATGGAGCTGAGGAAACCCTCTGGGTCTTGAGCCCGGGCGGTTGCAGCCAGGCCCCCGGCTACTCTGGCCTCCAGGGTCTGGGGAGCACGGAGCAGCTTCTGGGAACTCACTGACTGGGGCCATTAGCAACTAGACATTCCGGGCTGGGATCTGAGGCTGAGCAGAGGGGTCTGGTGGGCGGAGAAGGGTGGAGGGAGGTGAAATTCTGGTGCATGCAGAAGCCACCAACAATCCTGTTGTGCCTGGTGAGCGACCTGTGTTGAGGTGGTGTGGCTTTACCCTGCCTCAAGGAGGGGCCTCAGTCCCCAGAGGGAGAAGACTTCGGCTCTGGGTGCATTCCCTGGAGGGCGTTGGAAGCTCCTCTGCATTGTGACCTTGGGCCTTTATCCCGTGGGTTTCTCTGGTCCAACAGGCCTGGCCAGGGCAAGGCTAGGCACGTGCAGGCCTGTCTGCAGACCTGGCGCTCAGGAGCAGTCCCAGAGCGCCTCCTCTGGCCTCTAAGAGTGCGTCGCAGGCTGAAGAGGCAGCCATGCTTGAGCCCAGAATGGAGGAGAAATCAGGAGGGCTGGGCTGGGACACAGAAGGTTCCACAGAGGCGGCGGCTCCAGCAATCCAGGGGCAGAGAACAGCAAGAGTGGAGGTGTGGAAGTGGGGTTGCAGTGTGAACAGGGGTCGTGGCGAGTCATCTAAGCCAGGCCCATGAGTGGGGATTGGCTGTCACCACTACGGTCTCTGAGCAGGGAGAGGTAGGCTCTATACTGGTTCATCTTGAGCCAGGCACTGGCATCAGGGGCCTCAGTCCTTTAAGTCCACACGAGGGGCAGGAGTCCCGGGAGAGGCTTGCCAGGGCATCCTGGCAAGGGTGGGCCAGGACCAGCGTCCCTGCCTCAGCCACTGCTCAGCTCCCCTCCCTTGGCCTCCTCTGGCTGAGGGGGATATTTACTGAGGGTAGGGGGGTGGCCTGAAGATGGGGAGCAGTGAGGGGTTGGGGAGGAGGAGAGAGATGGGTGAGGAGGAAGAGAACAAAGTGACAGTGGGTAGGTAGAGAGACACGAGAGAGAAGGGAGGAGGGCAGGTGGCCTGCCAGCTGCAGGCCTTCCCTGCTGGCACACAGGGTGCCTCCCTGGGCACCACCCTCCTGCCCTTCTCCGGAGTCCTCCCACAGGGTCTGGGTAAGGGCAGCACACCGTCCGGGCCATCCTGTGTCCCTCGTGCCTCCCCCTTGCCCTCAGCACCCAGGCCAGCAGAAAGGAGCCTCCTGGCTTGGGAGTTCTGGCTCAGTGACTGCTGTCTTTGGGGCTGTCCCCTGGGGCCCTCACTCGGCCCTGCTCCTGGGTGATCTCACAGCTGCAGCCGGCCAGCCCCGTGCTGGCGAAGCACTAGGTGTGCCTGACCCCTGCAGGTTCTAGGAAGCTGGACCTAGGTCACTACTGCCTTTGCCAGGCCCCGTCTGAGAGGCCCTTGGTGCCTACTGGGAGCCACTCCTCCAGGGCCTTTCCTCTCTCAGGCTAAACCTGAGTCCTGCCCCTGCCCCTGGGGAAACTGAGGCAGGCACTTCCTGCCCAGGCTCTGCTGTGGATGAGTTGAGCTGGGGATAGGGCAGCAGCTACACCCTTGAAGGAAGCAGGGGACATCGGCAGTGACCTCTTCTGGGTTGCAACACTCAATGAGAGATTCATTCATAGTCACAAATGTGTGGTGTGTGTGTTCTGGGGTGTGTATGTGTGTGTGTTGTGTGTTGTGTGTGTGTATGGCAGGTGTGTGGTCATCCCCTGTTTATGTGTGAGGAGAGGGCTGAGGCCAGAGCCCCAGAAATGGCCCTGCTTGAACGGCCCCCGCAGTCCAGGAACCTGCTTCCTTCCGGGTGGTGCTGGTCAAGTAGGGAAGGGGTCACTCACCTGTGCTGTCTGAGAAAAGGACTCAGGGCTTGTGTCAGGCAGGGCTGTATCCAGGCGAAATGTGGGCAGGGAGCTGGTGGGTGGCGGTGGGTCTCAGGGCTGGTGGTCAGGAGTGCAGTTTCATGGACTGTGGAGGGGCAGCTGGGGCATGCGAGCCAGGGGTGGGCCCCCCATGGATCTGGGGGCTTGTTCCTGGGGCCACTGGGGCCATGGCAGGACTCATCACGGAGGGCTCTGTGGGCTGTCCCCGGGCTAGGGAGGCTACATCACTGTGGGCGTGTCTGGGTGTCCATGGGTAATGGAGAGGATGTTTAGGCTTGGCTGTGCAGCACTGCGCGCAGGAGGACAGGCGTGTGAGTGTGGCTTTGTAAGTGCAGGGTGTGTGCGTATGAGTCTGTGTGCACATAACACATGTATGTGTGTGCGCACACATGGCGCTCTCTGGGTGTCTGGACGCTCCATGAGCAGTGATGGCCTCAGCTTTTCCAGGCGCAGTCATTCTCGAAGAAGTATCATCAGATTTGGGCCCTGATCCTCCCTGATCAGTCTCTTCCTGTCGGGCGTCACCCCAGCCATCTGTGCTCTAAACCTGAGCCTCAGCTCCCCGTGCCCCTCGCCCGCCCCTGCCTCCTGCAGCTTCCCAGCTCTCTCCGGCTGTGGCGGGGCCAGCCTCCCTTCTCTGGCCTCCACCCTACACCGAATAAATGCCCCTCTTCCAGATTATAAAACTGGGCAGCAGCTGGTCTCCCTCAGCTGCTCCCGGGCCCCGTCTCATGGAGGAGGAGCCATGGCAGGGCCTGGGGTGACGGGGGAGAGGAGGGAACCTCATCTTTCATCAGGAACCTGTTTGCCTTCTGCTCAGCCCAGACCTGGGAGCCACCCCCGCCCCTCTCTTTCTCATTGCCACCCCATCCCATCTGCCCACGATTCCTGCCAGCCCTGCCCCTGCTGATCCTGGAGCTTCCTTCATTTTTATTGGCACCCAGGGTCAGGTCAGTCCCCGTCCCCTGAATCACTGCATCAGCTCCTGACCTCTCCCAATGGCCGCTCCTGCACCACAGTCCACTCTCCACTCACAGGTTCCCTCCCTAGCCCACCCCAAGTCAGGACCTTCCAACGGTTCTCATTGTCCTTTTAATGAAATCAGACCCTGACCAGGGCCCCGGGCTCCACCAGAGCTCCTGCTGCAAGGCCTCTGTTCCTGCCAGAACTTCTGCCTCCTGCCGCTCTTCCCTGCCCCAGCCCTGGCAGGCTCCTTGTCATTCCTGAAGTTGCGGCGGAAGGCTGTCTCCTCCGAGAACCCTCCCTGGTGCCCTCGCCCCTGCTCCATCTCATGCCCCTCTGCAGCGTCATTCGTAACATCTCCCAGTGTCTGCCGTGGTCTCATTCGTTTCCTTACTCCACCCATCTCTGGCCTTGCATTGGAAGGCCAGCCTCAGAGGGCAGGAACCTTGTCTGTCTTGCTCAGGGCTGCATCCCTAGCACCCTGAAAGCAGCCAGCCTGGCACTCAGTAACAGTTGGTGAGTGAATGAGTGCTGGGACCTGCAGGAAGACTGAAGCTCACAGTGTGCCCCGAGCCACAGAGCTGTGTGTGGTAGAGCTTGTCCTTGAACCTAAGACATTTGGTGGGTTGTCACAGTGGACTTTTTGTTTTGAGACAGAGTCTCAGAGTCTCACTCTGTTGCCCAGGCTGGTGTGCAGTCGTGCAATCTCAGCTCATTGCAACCCCTGCTTCCCAGGCTCAAGTGATTCTCGTGCTTTGGCCTCCTGAGTAGCTGAGACTACAGGCATGTGCCACCACTTCAGCCTAATTTTTGTATTTTTAGTAGAGACGGGGTTTCACCATATTGGCCAGGCGGGTCTGGAACTCCTGGCCTCAAGTGATCTGCCCGTCTGGGCTTCCCAAAGTGCTAGGATTATAGGCATGAGCCGCCATGCCAGCCTCATGGTGGGCTCTTATACTGACATGCCTGGGGTGTCTGCTGTGGACACCTGAGATCATCTCTTTTTCCCTGGAGCTTGAGGCATGGTGAGGGATGAAGGCCTAGCCTGACAATGACTCCATCCCACATTGTGGATTTCAGCTTCCTGTGTCAGCTTCCTGCCGAGGGCTACCTGGGGGCACAGAGGCAAGTCCTCACGCCTGCAGAGATGCATCAAGCCCCACTCAGGGCTGGGCACTCTGCTTCCCAGTGGACTCAGAGGGGCAGTGCCCTGGGCACTGTGCATCCTCAAGGGGTTTGCAGCAGAGCTGGGGAGGTGGCACTAATGCCCTGAAGGTCCTCCAAGATGGCAGCTGAGAGAAAGGAGGGCTGTGGACAAGGGTGGGAGGCAGATGGGAAGGGCCTGGAGGACAGGGACCTGGATTCTGGACACAGTCAGGAGGGGACACAAAATTGTGAATTTCAGCCTTAGCTCTGAGAGCTCCGGCAAACTCCTCAGCCTCTCTGAGCCATGGCTCCCCCATTTGTATTTGGAGAGCCAATCCCTCCCACTTGTGGGGCTCTTTGAGGTTTAAATGAGATAATTTCTGTCAAGCTCTCGGGATAAGTCAGGGCACATGGCAAGCACACAATGGTGTCAGTTGTTGTGCTGTCCCATGAAGCCAGAGACCCAGGCGGGAGGGTGTGTGCTGGGGACACCATGTAGGCAGACCCATGTGGACCCTGGCCAGGGGCAGGGCAGCCTAGTGGTTAAGCCCAGGTTCCAATCCCAGTTCTTCATTTGCATAGGGACTGTGTGGCCTTGGTTCTGCCCCCAACACCTTTGGGCCTCAGTTTCCCTATTTGCAGAGCAGGGTAACGAGGCAGCTCTCCAGGGTGTGAGGCTAGACGCAGTGACGCTCCCAAGGCACCGAACACAGTGCCAGTGATTGCTCTTTTTAATGAGGGACGAGACCAAGACCACACCGTAGGGAAGCAGCCCGGTTGTGTCTGACCAAGACAAGTGGCTTCAGAGCCCCCACAGCTAACGGATGCCCAGGGCTGCCCCCGCCGCTGCTGCCGCTGTGCTGGGATTGCTGGTTTTGGGGGGTGGCAGAGCGCTTGGCCTGATCTTCGATGGTAGTTAAGGTGTCAGCAGTGCTGGTGAGGTGGGAAGGAGGTCCCTTTGTCAGTCCCCCCCCAACAGTGCACCCAGCTGTGGTCACAAGGGAGTCCCAGCAGGCCTCTCGTCACAGAGCCACTTGCCCTGTGCCCACAGTGAGCTCACTTTTTTTTTTTTTGCAGTTGCAAGATTTAATAGGGTGAAATAAAGTGAAAACAGAGCTCCCATACAAAGGGAGGGGACCCAAAGAGGGAGCCCCTGCCGGCTGGAATGCCTGGGTTTATATCCCGATCATTGTCCCTCCTGCTGTGCTCTCAGGCATCGGATGATTGGCTACATCTTTACCTCCTGTCTTTGCCTAATTAGCATTTTAGTGAGTGCTCTTGACCATCTGATTGGCCGGGTGTGAGCTAAGTTGCAAGCCCCGTGTTTAAAGGTGGAAGCGGTCACCTTCCCAGCGAGGCTTAGGGATTCTTAGTCGGCCTAGGAAATCCAGCGGGTCCTGTCTCTCAGTCCCCCCTCTCAAGTGCGGTCACATTTTTGAGACTCCTTCATTTCTTGCCCAACTCTTACCACTGGCCACAACCTCCTATTCCCTCCTTGGACACCCGGGCCTAAGCCACAGCGCCTCTGGCCAGCAGAGCGGGAATCAGTTTCACTACCAGGAACCCCATGGGTTGGGGGCCACAGGTGTGCCAGGGGTGGGTGCCCAGGGAAAAGCCCAGAGAGGGGTCCCTTCCACCCCCAGGCACAGGCACAGGCGCAGGCCCATCTGGGAACACAGGCAAACACAGGTGCTTTGGTGGATAGGCCCACAGGCAAGTGGGGCCTTGGCAATGAGTTCTCCCAGAGTCCCTTCCTCAGGCTGTGGCCTCCTCTCTTTATGGGAAACCATAGCAGAAGGGGGAACCAGATTCCACAGCACCGCACCTCCCGAAGCTGGAAGGGGCCATAGGATCCTTTCCCGGACAACGCGGCCTGATTCTGGCATCTCCTCCCTGTACCGCATGTTTTTCTTTTTTTTTTCTTTTCTTTTTTTTTTTTTTGAGACAGAGTTTTGCTCTGTTGCCCAGGCTGGAGTGCAGTGGCGCGATCTCGGCTCACTGCAGCCTCCGCCTCCGGGTTCAAGTGATTCTCCTGCCTCGGTCTCCTGAGTAGCTGGGATTATGGGTGCCTGCCACCATGCCTGACTAATTCTTTGTATTTTCAGTAGAGATGGGGTTTCATCATGTTGGCCAGGCTGGTCTTGAACTCTTGACCTCAGGTGATCCGCCCACTTTGGCCTCCCAAAGTGCAGAGATTACAGGCGTGAGCCACCACGCCCGGCCGTGCACCTCACTTCTTAAGATGTTTGGGTACCATCTGTTCCCAACAGTTTTCCTTAAGTCAATTCAGTTTTTACAAACCTAAAATTTACTTTAAAAGGAAAAGATGTCATTACTCTAGGTGGATAATTAGTATCATTTATCATGAACACAACAAAATCACACAAGTATATATTGTGGAAGCAATGAGGTCAGCGCCTTGAGGGCAGTGCTTTGGGATTTACTGCTATATCCCCAGCACGCAGAACAGTACCTGGTACATAATAGGGTTTTGAAAATGTATTTCTGAATGCAGGATTGAGTAAGTGATAAATGCAGAAAGGAGCACTAAGCCTCTTGGTTAAAATGAGGAAAGGCAGGGGTTATAGCGGTGCCAGCCCCAGGTGGAGACTTTCTTCTTGATGTTCTCAGAAGGACTGATTGACTTGAAAAAGGCAGAATGTCCTCCGCGCATGGCTGGGGACTCCTCAGTGCTGGTCTGGATGCAGCCTCGAGGTGTCTGACTACCCGAACGTCCTGCTGGGGGGTGCATGCCAGGGTACCTGAAGCTCAGGGTGGCACCCGGGTGAGAGGCAGGGCCAGGGTTGGGACATGTTGCAGGCCCCCATGCAGTTAGCCTGAGCGACGGGTCCCCTGAGGAGACTCCGAGTGTCAGGAGAGCTTCCCCGGCAGCCCTGCTCCTGAGTGGTCCTGCTCACACACACGCATGTGACATGACGCATGACAGAGCATGGGAACAGACATCAGCCCTTTTGGCTGCAGGCTTCCGGCTTCATCTTGGCCAGGAGGAGGATGTGGAAGGGCTGGGTGCCCCAGGTGAACCCCCCGCCCCCAACCCTGCACTGTGCTGGACACGCCTTCCTCACACAGGGGCTGTTCCTGGAGCCCGGCGCGTGGGGTGTGAATCCACACCTGGCAGGAGCCTGTGGGGGTGGCCGCCGCATCGGCGTGTTCGTCAGACGCCTGGCACAGGAAACCCGACGTCATCCCTGACTCACCCCTCAGGCAGAGCTTGGGGTGGCCCGGCACTCTCACCTTCATCCCTAAACTGGCCCAAGCACTGTAGCCAAGCCACTCACCTCCCGCCCGCTGTGGGGCATCTGCCTGGGGGTGGGGGCTGGAAGGAGGAAGGAGGCTCTGCAGCATCAGTGTGATGCTGAGTGAGGCAGCTGTGGAAGGGAGACTCGCTGTGCGGGGAGCTGGGTGGATGTGCTGCTGGGGCCGAGAAATACCTGGAATCCCAAAGGCAGGAGCCAGTGATGCTTAAACAGCCGTCAAAATAGATGGTTATAAAAAGAATAACAGGCAGACTCATCATTTCTTCCTGGTGAGTCTCACAGGTTTTCAATTTTAAAAGAAGTGCTGAGTCCAAACTTACTTGATAGTGTCTGCTCTGTAAGAGCCAGGCCGAGAAAAACAAAAACAGAGAGAGCTCTGAGCAGGGACCCCAACCTGGGTCAGCCACTTTCCATCCAGTGGTGAGGACCAGGTCCTGCTTCCAGAGCCTTCAGGCTGCGGGGCGTCCAGCCTAGCAGAGACCCCTCCTCACCACGTCCTCACCCTTACACCCAATGCCCTGCCTTCTCTCCGCTGTGGCTCCCAAGGCTGGGCTCCGGCGAACGGTGGTTGGGGAGACTCTGAGGGGGTGGTGGAGAGGAGCAGGCGTCCTGCACCATGATCGCTAGCGGCAGCACCCGAGGCTTGGGAAGTTTTTGTCAGAGCAAAAGCGGGAGAGGGACATGGGTTTGTGAGTCTCTCCCCCTCTTCTTACCCCAGCCCTGGGCTTTCACCCAGCAATTGGGGGTGGGGCTTTCCCCAGTTTGGGAGTAGGGAAAGAAGGCAAAGCAGGCCCACCTTCATGGCTGAACTGGGCCTCTGTGAGTCCACGTTCCAGAGCTCAAAAGGGGACAGCCCCAAGGCAAATGGCCTCAAGGGGGTGACATAGGTGCAGCCACGTTAGGCAGCCATCACCAGCCCTGAGCTGGGAGGTGGCAGGTACCTATAGTCCCAGCTACTCTGGAGGCTGAGGGAGGAGGATCATTTGAGTTCAGGAGTTTGAGGTCAGTGTGGGCAACATAACAAGATCCTGTCACTTAAAAAGAAAAAGAGACCACCGGTCGTCGCCAAGAGTGCCAGGTCCCAGGGACTGTGCTATCAGAGCAAACCTTCAGCAATGCTCTCCCCACATGCGGAACTCCCCAGCAAGGTATACCAGATTCTCCAGGAGGGGAAGAGGCCCAGCTCAGCATAGGATTTGGGGTCTGGAGCCCCTTACACAGCTGAGCTGAGTTCACTCCTGAATCAGGGATCCCACCTGGCTGGGGTCCTCCCACGGAGCTGCAAGGCTGTGGTTCCCAGACCAGCAGCAAGACTGGACCTGATTGTCCTTCTGCACGCTCTGTAATTTGCCCCTGGAATCAGCATTAAGTCATCTGGAGGCCGATGCCAATGATAAGGGCTCCTATCAGCCTTTGGGATCTGTGGCCCAGACTCCCTGGCTCTGTTGTGGGCTTTGCCGCCTCAGCCTCCAGACTGGCTTGCCAGGGAGCGCAGGGCCTCGGCCAAGTTGAGCAGACAGTGGGGTAGCCTTAGAGCCTTGGAGCCAGTGTGGAAGGGCCGCTGCGCCATGATGTGCTCCCCCTTACAGATGGAGACAGTGAGATGGTGACGTGGCCCCAGGGACCTTTGGAGTCCTTGAGGTTTTCTCCTCTGCATCTGCTCTGACCCAGCACACACAAACTCCAGCTCCTCACAGGTAGTGGAACTGCACAGGTACGATGCTCCCGTGCACACAGCCAGGCACACAGCACACTGCTGTGAGGAGCTCAGAGCAGACGAGTCCAGAAGGGCTGGGGGCTCTACACAGGCCCCAGCTGTCACTCTTCAAGACGGTGTGGACACAGGGGTCTGCGGGAGAACCGGAAGGGTCTTTCAGAGGACATGGAGGAGGGCCTCAGGAGACTGGGGGCTTGGCGGGTGGGTTCTGGAATCCCACGCAGCTGGGGGCAGGACGAGGGCAGCCCCAGTTCAGTAACAGCGTCTCCACCCACCTGAACTTCTCTGCTTGAGTTGGGGAGTTCACTGCCAACAACTCTTGTGGCTCAGACACCCCACGCACACCTGGGCCTCACCACATCCGGCAGCAGGGCGGGGGGAGGGCAGAATGGAGGGGGATACCCAGGCCCCCAATCCTCCGGGTGCAGTGCCAGCCCGGGACTTTGCTGCCCAGGGGGGCTGGACAGGGAGGCCTAGGATGGGGGAGGCCAGTTCTGTTCTGCTTCTCCCTCTTCCCCTTGCCAAGGTCCTGAAATCCCCGCAGGCCTGGGGAGGGCTGGGAGCGTCAGCGGACTTCCCTCCAGGGCGGGCTTGTGGCAGGGGGAAGTGCTTCTTTCCGGGACCTGGGGGCTTTCCCTGCGCCCAGGAGGAAGAAGCTTCGCCTCACTCTTAACTGGAAGCCGGTCTCAGACCCCTGCTTTGCCCACGAAAGGCCCCAGGACCCCCTCATTTCCTTTCGGCCCAAGCCCATGGGCCTGGGTCCCGGGGACTCTGTTCGGGCCTAGCTTGGCCACCAGCCTACTGGAAGACGCTGAGTGCTGGTCTCATCCAGGCAATGAGGGGTGGGGAGGGGGAGAGAGAAAGTCCCTCTGGCCCAAGGTATCCAAATATATGAGCAATAGGACATCTCAGCAGGGACCTCCCCATCATCCAGTGTAGAAATCACCCGTGGCAGCAGGCATTTGTCAATGTTTGTGGTGACAAATTTCTAAGAGGAAAATTCTGGGAGGGAAAGGGAAAAGGCAGAGGAAGCGTGGGGTTGGCGGGTGGGGTACTCCAAGGGACATCGCTGGCCCTAAGCGGGGACTTGCATCTGTGAAGCTGGGTTCCCCAGGACTGAGTGGCTTGGGACAGGTCAAAGGGTGGGCGCAAAGAAGGGAGGGGTGCTGGTCCCTCCGACTCCGGATAACACCTTCCCTTCCCTTAGTCGCTGGTCCCCGCCTCCTCTCCGTGTGCTCATCCCCGCGCCCTGCCTTCCCCCCCAACCTCCCCCGCCTCCGGAGTCCCCGGGTCAGCCCAGCCTGCGCCCCACGTGAGGGGCGGGGGCGGGCGCCAGCGCCTTCCTGCTCTGCCCTTGTTTGGTGTCCCGGGGGCCGGCCCAGGGGTACTTAACCCGGACCGCCGCGGAGGGCGCCCGGAGTCGACCACTCGGGCAGCGCCACCGCCAGGAGAGCCCGGGACGCTGTAAGGAGCGAAAGGAAGAAGAGGCACCGGTGGCCATGGGGCTGGAGGCGGCGCGCGAGCTGGAGTGCGCGGCCCTGGGCACGCTGCTGCGGGAGCCTCGGGAGGCGGAACGCACCCTACTGCTGGACTGCCGGCCCTTCCTGGCCTTCTGCCGCCGCCACGTGCGCGCCGCGCGCCCGGTGCCTTGGAACGCCCTGCTGCGCCGCCGTGCGCGCGGCCCCCCCGCCGCGGTTCTCGCCTGCCTGCTGCCCGACCGCGCGCTGCGGACGCGCCTGGTCCGCGGGGAGCTGGCGCGGGCAGTGGTGCTGGACGAGGGCAGTGCCTCGGTGGCGGAGCTCCGGCCGGACGGCCCGGCCCACGTGCTGCTGGCCGCGCTGCTGCACGAGACCCGCGCGGGGCCCACCGCCGTGTACTTCCTGCGAGGTGAGCCGCCGGCTGCCCTTAGCCCGCCCCACCCGACTCCAGCCCGGCTTTCCCTGCTGACCGTGCCCTTCCCCTCCTTGCAGGAGGCTTCGACGGCTTCCAGGGCTGCTGTCCCGATCTGTGCTCTGAGGCCCCCGCCCCTGCACTGCCGCCGGCAGGGAGCAAAACCAACCGCTCCGACCCGAGGGCTCCCATCTACGACCAGGTGAGTACGGCCCCCCACCCCGGACCCTCCCTCCCTCCCCACCGCAGACTGGCGCCTCTAGAGAAAGGGCCTGCCATTTGGGGATGCGAGCAGTTTGCCCATGTATCCACCTTTATACGTGTGTGGGGGGGGTGGGTGGGGGGGGGCACGGCTGCTCGCACGTGCCTGTGTGGGTCAGTGTACGTTTGCATGTGTATGTTGGGAGCGTGAGGGGGCATGTGTGTGCCGGTGTGTTCTCGCACATTCCTGAGTCCTGTCTCAGGTCAGGAGGACTGGCTGAGGACTCCTCTTGTCTTGGCCAGCCCATCGGGTCTCCACCCGCTGCTGCTCCAGCCCTCCGGGGCTGGGCTGGGAAGGCCTCACCGCCCCTCTGCCCCCTCCAGGGTGGCCCTGTGGAGATCTTGCCCTACCTGTTCCTGGGCAGCTGCAGCCATTCGTCAGACCTGCAGGGGCTGCAGGCGTGTGGCATCACAGCCGTCCTCAACGTGTCTGCCAGCTGCCCCAACCACTTTGAGGGCCTTTTCCGCTACAAGAGTATCCCTGTGGAGGACAACCAGATGGTGGAGATCAGCGCCTGGTTCCAGGAGGCCATAGGCTTCATTGGTAAGGGGGCGCCTCTGCCCAGAGGTCCCTAGGGGCTCCAGAGGAGAGGGCTGGGGGCCCCTGTCTCGTGGGCTGTGCACATTCCGTCTGACACCACTCCCCCATCTCCCTTGCAGACTGGGTGAAGAACAGCGGAGGCCGGGTGCTGGTGCACTGCCAGGCCGGCATCTCGCGCTCCGCCACCATCTGCCTGGCCTACCTCATGCAGAGTCGCCGTGTGCGGCTGGACGAGGCCTTTGACTTCGTTAAGCAGCGCCGGGGGGTCATCTCCCCCAACTTCAGTTTCATGGGGCAGCTGCTGCAGTTTGAGACCCAGGTGCTGTGTCACTGAGGTGGTGCCCCTCTGCCTGCCCGCCCCCCCGCCACTGTGCTGGCAGGAGCTGACTGTGGACTGGTGGGCTCCTCTCTGGGCCAGCACAGTCCCCTCACCTCTGGGAGGGCTGCTACCTCCTCACAGTTTGAGAAGCCCTCACATGGGGGCTCTAGGAATGCCGCGGTGCTGGCCTTTCCGACCTGGTGCTCTTCTGCTGGGGGACTGAGGCTGGCCCTCATTCGGGGTCGGGAACCGAAGGTGTTTCTGCTCTTTCCCATCCCATCCCCTGGCAGAAATCATCTGGACTCTATACCGTGGACTCTCCCTGGTCCACCACCATGTTGAAGCCCTTGGCAGCCTGAGAGCTCCAAGGAACAAGCTGTGACAACCAGGAGCCCTGTCTGTGGGTGGGTCCACCCAGGGTCTGGAGCCCAAGCCCTGTGTTCCTGGGGAAGCTGGGGACTTGGGAAGTGATGGGTGTGTCGTGCTGTGTGTGTCAGTCTGTGAGCCTTTCACACCTGTGCTGGCGCTGGAAAGTTATTTGTGCTCAGCTGACATTTAACACTCCCTCCCCCGCTTCCTCCTAGCCCTGTGGGCAGGGGTTGGAAACTTAGCACTTTATATTTATACAGATCATTCAGGATGTGTCAATAAAATATTGTTTTGTTTAAAAAACAACAACCTAGTGTCTGGTCTCATCTGATGCCTGGGAGCCTGCTTGGACCTCACATTTCCTTGTGCCCTCAGGGTTTCGGAAGTGAAGGGGCAGAGGGGCCAGTGGCCGGAAAGGGCAGGTCTGACCCTCCTCGAAAAGGCCGCTCTCTTGCCCTCCGTTCTCCCTGCGCTGGCGTCTTCCCAGACAGGGACCTCACTCCAGAGCTGAACAGGGTTGTTTCTGGGAGGCTGGGGTCCTGTCTGCGATTCAGAGCCGGGCCCAGTGCTGCCCCGATCAGACCCCGCTTCCTTTTCGGAACGTGGAAGGATGCGTGCGAGTGTGTGCCTGAGGGTGTGGTCCTGTGGGGGGGGGGTGGTCTTGGCCTGTGCACACGTGCATGTTGTGCCTGGCATTCCTGTGGGAGCGTGTGTGCACCCCCACGCGAGAGGCACTTCCCAGGCCCTGTGGGTCTCTGCTTCCTCACAGCAGGCCCGCACGGCCTCCCTACTCTTCTCCTACATCCCAGGGCTGGGGCTCACGGCACCCCCTGTTCCAGAGCTCCTTCATGTCCCCCAAAGGCATGTGGCCCCATGTCTGGTGCAGAGGACCTGTCACTAGGGATGGGATTCATGGTTCTGCACACCCACCTAACCAGCACATTTTGGTTGAACTTTACGGGCCCAGCATAGCACTAAGGTTCAGTGGAGACCTGAGACAAGGGCCCCACCCATGCCAGAAGCCTAGGGGTACCTGTTGAGGCTGCTGGAAGGGGGTGCTGTGATCTGCCTGTGAGCAGGGCTGCTGAGGCCTTTGGGGATGGTTGTGTGGGAGCCAGTCCTACTTCAGGCTCACCGGGACATTTGGCCACTGGGAGTGCCATCCAGCCAAGGGTCGCCTCTGCACAGCGCTACCTCTACAGATCTGTCTGTGGTCTGTTAAGAACTGGGCTGCACAGCAGGAGGTGAGCAGCTTCATCAGTATCACAGCCGCTCCCCACATACCCCATTGCTAGCATTACTGTCTGAGCTCCACCTCCTATCAGATCAGTGGCGGCATTAGATTCTCATAGGAGCTCGAACCCTGTAATGAACTGCATTGGAGGGATACGGGATGTATGCTCCTTATGAAACTCTAACTAATGCCTGATAATCTGTCAACTGTCTCCCATCACTCCCAGATGTTATCTTCAGTTGCAAGAAAACAAGTTCTGGGCTCCCACTGATTCCACATTATGGTGAGTTGTATAATTATTTCATGATAGATTACAGTGTAATAGTGGAAATAAGGTGCACAATAAGTGTAATGCACTTGAATCACCTAGAAACCATCCCCCTCACCATCCTCGGCCAGGCGTGGTGGCTCATGCCTGTAATCCCAGCGCTTCGGGAGGCCGAGATGGGTGGATCACCTGAAGTCAGGAGTTCGAGACCAGCCTGGCCAACATGGCAAAACCCCGTCTCTACTAAAAATACAAAAATTAGCCAGGCTTGGTGGCAGGTGCCTGTAATCCCAGCTACTCAGGAGTCTGAGGCAGGAGAATTGCTTGAGCCTGGAAGGCGGAGGTTGCAGTGAGCCTAGATTGCACCATTGCACCCCAGCCTGGGCACCAAGAGTGAAACTCCATCTTGCACAGAGGAACAAACAAACAAAAAGCAGTCCCTGGTGCCACAAAGGTTGGGAACTGCTGTCTTACGGCATTCTGAATGCCTGGGAGGGTGTCCTTGTGGGGCAGGGGGCCACGTAGTTTGACAGTCTGGGGGCTGGTTTTGCTTAACCTTGCTGTATACAGTTTTCTTGTCTGTAAAATAGAGTTTCATTGTTAGCCCCCACCTCTCAGGATGTAGACTTACACAAGTCCATCCATATAGTGCTCGCCCATCGTAGGCGCTCAGAAAATGTTAGGTAACTACGGCCCCAGGAGTGAGGTTGGTCTGAAGTTTCAGTGTGCAGGTGCGAGGTGTGCATCTGGACCAGGATGAACACTGAAAACGGCTGGGCGTGGGGTCCGCTCAGCCTCGTGCCTGGAGCCTGGCACAGGTGGGCGCTTGCTCTGTGGGGTGGAATGAAGGGTGATCCTTGTTCCCTCTGCTGTCTGAGGGGTGGGGTGAGCCACTCCAGTGTGAACTGGGCAGAGCCGGGGTTGCTATTCTGCCTTTTTTAGGACCTGAGTGGGCATCTGTTGGAACCCACTTGTACCCCCATGCCCAGCTTGGGTGGGTGGGGGACATCTGGGGCTCGAAGTCATAGGGGACTTCACACCACACAGCCTCATCTCACACGCAGCTGCACTGGTGGCTGAGGCCTCTGCCCACCCCACCCTCCGCCCTACCTTATCCCACCCTACCCAGTACCCAGCCCCACTCCCCTCTCCTCCCTTCCCCATGCTTTTTATAGCTTGTCATCTAGCAAACTGCCCTTCTCTTTCTCTCTCTTTCCCTCCTTTCCTTCTTTCCTATTAAATTTTGAAACTTCTAATTGTGGTAAAGAACGCAACATAAAATCGATCATCTTTACCATTATCAGGTGTTTAGTAAAGTGTATTCACATCGTTGTGCAACAGATATCCAGAGCTTTTTCATCTTCCAAACCTGAAATACTATACCTATTAAATGATAACTCCCCCTCCCCAGCCCCTGGTAAGCTCTGTTCCACTTTCTGTCTCTGTGCATTGGGCTACTGTAGATACCTCTTGGAGGTAGAATCATGCAGTATTTGTCTTTTTGTGACTGGCTTGTTTCACTCAGCAGAATACCCTCAGATCAACTGCATGTCCTCATAAAGACTCTATTTCTCTCCCCAAGCAGGGTGATTATTTCTTATCATTATTTTAATTTTGGGTTTTTTTGGGACGGAGTCTCACTCTGTTGCCCAGGCTGGAGTGAAGTGGTACAATCTCGGCTCACTACAACCTCCGCCTGCCGGGTTCAAGGGATTTCCGACCAATTTTTGTATTTTTAGTAGAGATGGGGTTTCACCCTATTGGCCAGGCTGGTCTCAGACGCCTGACCTCAAGTGATCCGCCTGCCTCGGCCTCTCAAAATGCTGGGATTACAGGCATGAGCCACCGCGCCTGGCTTACTTTTTTTTACTGAACACTCATCTTTTTTTTTGAGATGGAGTCTCACTCTGTCCCTTGGGCTAGAGTGCAGTGGTGCGATTTCGGCTCACTGCAAACTCCACCTCTGGGTTCAAGCGATTCACCTCAGCTTCCAGAGTAGCTGGGATTACAGGCGCCCACCACCGTGCCCAGCTAATTTTTGTATTTTTTTAGTAGAGCTGGGGTTTCACCATGTTGGCCAGACTGGTCTAGAATTCCTGACCTCGTGATCCACCTGCCTCGGCCTCCCAAAGTGCTGGGATTATAGGCATGAGCCACCGCGCCTGCCTGGACGCTCCTCTTAAGTGTTCAGCCTCATGCATTTGTTTTTTGATGTGTCCTATTCTTTATTTTACTTATTTTTTCTAGCTTTACTGAGGCATAATTGACAAATAAAAGTAGTATATGTTTAAGTGTACAACGTGATATTTTGACATACGCATATCTTGTGAAATGATGACCACAAGCTAATTAGCATATCCATGGTGTGTATCCTGATGTCTGTCAATACCTTGCCCTGGCAGCAGGGCATCTGCTTCCATCACCATCTCCCTGTGATTCTGATTCCTGACTTTGGAGAAGCTCTGGATTCCAGGCACAGCGGGAATGCTGAAAGGTGCTTGTGGACAACAGACGATCTTGGCTCTGTCACTTCCCTTCACTGGGCGCAGGTGACTGTGGGGGTGTCCCCAAATGCTGCCCAGTGCTGACATGCCCCGCCTCCGGAATTTCAATCCAGGTGGGGCCCTGAGTGACCTGGCTCTGGGGCTCAGGGGTATGGAGGAGGGGGCATATAGGTTAGGAGTTTAAATTTCCAAATCTGTGAAATGGGGATAAACACTGACTGATCATGCCAGCGGCTGTGGGATTAGGGGAGTGGACTCCCTGCGAGGCTCTGGGCCTCTGGGGGTTCCACCTTTCCCACATGGCAGGCTTTCTGGGGTGCTGGTTGCACACTGTTCAGTTTGTGAAATTTCCTGGAGCCCTGTGCTTGTGATAGTGAACTTTTCTATATGTACTAAAATAAAAGCTTGTGAAAGTGCAGTGACCTTTACTTCCTTCCAGAGATACACAGGGGGTGCCCCCAGGGTCTCAGGCAGCTTTCCTCATGTCTAAGCACAGGCCGGGGCAGGAAGAGGGTCTCCCTCGCTGGAGGATAGGTCTATACCGGGACTGGGGCCTCCGCTGGGCCTGGAGCAACTTTCTGCGATGTTTCTCTGCCCCCTGGTGGCGGGAAGGAACCTCAGCAGAGCCGCACTCTCAAGCGGGTCCCGCCTGTCTTTCACACACTACAGCCAGGAAGGGGACTGCGCTGGGGTGGGAACCACAGGTAGGCACTGGAGGGGCTGCCAGCAGACCTGGTTGGGGCGGGGCTGCAGGTGGAGGTGGTTGGGGCGGGGCTGTAGGTGGAGCTGGTTGGGGCGGGGCTGCCGGTGGAGCTGGTTGGGGCGGGGCTACAGGTGGAGGTGGTTGGGGCGGGGCTACAGATGGAGCTGGTTGGGGCGGGGCTGCCGGTGGAGCTGGTTGGGGCGGGGCTACAGGTGGAGGTGGTTGGGGCGGGGCTGCAGGTGGAGGTGGTGGGGCGGGGCTACAGATGGAGGTGGTTGGGGCGGGGCTGCAGGTGGAGCTGGTTGGGGCGGGGCTGCCGGTGGAGCTGGTTGGGGCGGGGCTACAGTGGAGGTGGTTGGGGCGGGGCTGCAGGTGGAGGTGGTTGGGGCGGGGCTGTAGGTGGAGCTGGTTGGGTCCGGGATGCAAGTGGAGCTGGTTGGGGCGACGCTGTAGGTGGAGGTGGTTGGGGCGGGGCTACAGATGGAGCTGGTTGGGGCGGGGCTACAGATGGAGGTGGTTGGGGCGGGGCTACAGATGGAGCTGGTTGGGGCGGGGCTACAGATGGAGGTGGTTGGGGCGGGGCTACAGATGGAGCTGGTTGGGGCGGGGCTGCAGGTGGAGCTGGTTGGGGCGGGGCTGCCGGTGGAGCTGGTTGGGGCGGGGCTACAGATGGAGGTGGTTGGGGCGGGGCTGCAGGTGGAGGTGGTTGGGGCGGGGTTGCAAGTGGAGGTGGTTGGGGCGGGGCTGTAGGTGGAGCTGGTTGGGTCCGGGATGCAAGTGGAGCTGGTTGGGGCGACGCTGTAGGTGGAGGTGGTTGGGGCGGGGCTACAGATGGAGGTGGTTGGGGCGGGGCTGCAGGTGGAGGTGGTTGGGGCGGGGCTGCAGGTGGAGGTGGTTGGGGCGGGGCTGCAGGTGGAGGTGGTTGGTGGGAGTAAGGTGGGAGCTGGAGCAGCTGCTATTTGTGGTGGTGGTGGTGGTGCTGGTTCTGCAGTTAGGCTACTCTGTCCTGCTGGGACTTAGTCTTGTTTGCCGAAGGGGCAGCAGGACTACCATGGAGGATGTAAGGGGTCTCTGGCCTTGGGTGCTGGGTCTGCTTTTCTTGCCAGGTAAGCTGGCTGCCTGTCCCTCCTGCTGCTGGCTCCAGCCTGGAGAAAGCTGGGGAGAGGCCAGAAGGTTGTGACTGGAACCTGCAGGGATTGTAGCTGAGCTCAGCGGCTCAGAGCACAGAGCTTTCCAGGGTTGTAGCTGAGCTCAGTGGCTCAGAGCACAGTTTTCCATGGTTGTAGCTGAGCTCAGTGGCTCAGAGCACAGAGCTTTCCAGGGTTGTAGCTGAGCTCAGAGCACAGAGCTTTCCAGGGTTGTAGCTGAGCTCACTGGCTCAGAGCACAGAGCTTTCCAGGGTTGGAGCTGAGCTCAGAGCACAGAGCTTTCCAGGGTTGTAGCTGAGCTCAGCGGCTCAGAGCACAGAGCTTTCTAGGGTTGTAGCTGAGCTCAGAGCACAGAGCTTTCCAGGGTTGTAGCTGAGCTCAGAGCACAGAGCTTTCCAGGGTTGTAGCTGAGCTCAGCGGCTCAGAGCACAGAGCTTTCCAGGGTTGTAGCTGAGCTCAGAGCACAGAGCTTTCCAGGGTTGTAGCTGAGCTCAGCGGCTCAGAGCACAGAGCTTTCTAGGGTTGTAGCTGAGCTCAGAGCACAGAGCTTTCCAGGGTTGTTTTAGAAGTCAGCTCTTGGGGGCCAAGGGGAGGCCTCCTGAAGGTCCTGGAAGCAGAGGGCCTGCCTGGCAGAAGATGGGAGGTGTTGTGCCCCAGGCGTACTTGTCTTGGGGTGGGGGTAGGCTGTTAGTCCCCACTCCAGGCTGAGCCCATTGTCCAAGAGCCTGGGCTGAGAAAGAGTCATAGAGAAAGGTCTGAGGTTAGCCTTGCCCTTGCCACGGGCGTCAGAACCTGAGGTCTGTCTTGCCTCCTTCCTTCCTGTTCCTCCACTACCTCATAGGTGGGGCACGTGCCCTTTTGGTCCCCCTAGGGGAGCTCCTTCCCGAGGTCATCTAGACCTTGGTGCTAGCTGGGGTTGAGCAGGGAGGCTGGAAAGGCTCTTTGGCTTTGTGCTGGAGCCTACACTTCCTAGGGACTGAGTCTTACAGCCTGATCCCCCACCCTCACCCTATGTCCTGCTGTCCGGTCTCACTGGTGGGTGCTCCAAGCATTTGTGTATGCCCCTGTCTGTCTGGACCAGGTATGATCCTAGGAGCGCCCCTGGCCTCCAGCTGCCCAGGAGCCTGTGCTACCAGCTTCCCAGATGGCCTCACCCCTGAGGGAACCCAGGCCTCCTGGGACAAGGATATTCCTGCAATTAACCAAGGTGAGGGCATCTTCTCAGGGCCTGGAGGGGCATGACATTATGTAGTGGGAAAACCACACTGAACACTGAGAAATGCAGAGCCTGGGAGGAAGTGGACCAGCTTACTCTAGGCTGTAAGTGTCTTTTTATGTTGTTGTTTTTTTTGGACAGTCTTGCTCTGTCGCCCAAGCTGGAGTGCAGTGGCACAATCTCGGTTCGCTGCAAACTCCGCCTCCTGGGTTCACGCCATTCTCCTGCCTCAGCCTCCCGAGTAGCTGGGACTACAGGCGCCCGCCACCATGCCTGGCTAAATTTTTGTATTTTTGTATTTTTATTTTTTTAAAGTGGAGATGGGGTTTCACCGTGTTAGCCAGGATAGTCTCGATCTCCTGACCTCGTGATCTGCCCGCCTCGGCCTCCCAAAGTGCTGGGATTACAGGCGTGAGCCACCGCACTCGGCCGTGGTTTTTAAGAGATGGAGTAGTATTGCTGTTGCCCAGGCTGGTCTTGAACTCCTGGTCTTAAGTGATCCTCCTGCCTCTGCCTCCCGAGCAGCTGGGACTACAGGTGTGAATGGGTGGAAATTCTATGGGCAATTGCTTAAGTCTACTTTTTCTTTTTGTATCTTTCCTAGTGGATTGCTGCTTTTATAAGAAAAACTAAGTTCTTAAATGGCCTGATAAAAGTATAGGTCGTTGGCTCTCTGAGCCTGGGTGTGGAGCTAAGCGGTGAGTTGATGTTTGAGAACGTCAGCCACCCTGTGCAGGACTGTCTGCAGGAGTGATTAGGAAGTCTGAGGCTCAGGGTCTTGTTGTCTGGGGATGTCACCTGAGGAATGAGGGTGTATAAATAGCCTGAACAAAGCTAGTCGAGATGGAGATTGGAGTTCAGATGTTGGAGCAATGAGGGCTGAAGCACCGGGGAGCAGGGGCCAATGTTGTCCTAAGGGTGGGTGAGATCCTACCAGATCCTAGCCACTGTGTGATCTGCCCCCTTCTTCCTCCGAGAGCTGACATGGGGGCCCAGCACCAACTGAGCCTTGAGCCCCAGGTACTGCCCCACCCCTGGGTCACCGTGAGTGGTCTGGAGGTAACCAGAACCAATGGAGAAAACTCCCAAATGCTGGTGACCCCAACAACTGTCACCTACAGTGAGGCTATCTCAGAACGGCTGTCCGTGCCTCACCTGATGCTTTCCTGAGAAGCACCTGCCGCTGTGAATGTGGCTAATGTCGTACAGCTGTATCTGCCTCCCAAGACTGGCCCCCAGCCAAAAGGAGTTGCCTCAGCCAGAGGTGCCTGGGAGCTACTCCCTCACCTGCCCGAGGTGGCCCAATGGGACTCCTAAGGGACAGGAGTCTGGCCTCTGCCTCAAGGCTGTGCAAGTCAGAGGTGCCATTTGTGGCCCGGAGCGCCCATGGGATCCAGCTGAGGCTGCACCTGGGTTTTTTCCTGCCTTCTCTCCTGCTTTCCTCACTCCCTCCATGAGTTACTTGCGGGAGAGACGAGAAGCAGGGGGACTAAGAGAGGTGAGGGGTCTGTGAGAGCCGGTACTTGCCTACCTTTGATGGTGGAACAAATTTAAATTTGCCACCTCAAGGGGCCTGAGTATAACAGATGGGTGAGGAATAGATGGGGGATGAGGTGGGTGGGAGAGCCCAGGGCCTGTTCTGAGGAGTGTGGCTCAGGCTGGAAGAGGGCGCTGCTTCCTGACCGCAGGGACCCAGGCTTGGGACTGGATAGGTTGTGGGCTGTGTTTGAGCAGGGGAAGGACGCAGTCCAGCCAAGAAGCCTCACACACTCGGGACTGTGCGACTTTCCCTCAGTGCTCAGGGAACCTCGAACTCCACAGGCAGGGGAGGGACAGACCCCGAGCCTCAGACTCCTTTGTCTTTGTCCCCCAGCCCCTCACGTCTGCAGACAGCCCTGCCAGGGTGGCTGACATTCTCCAACATCAACTAATGACTTAGCTAAACACCCAGGCTCGGAGAGCCAGTGACCTATACTTTTATCAGGCCATTTAAGAAGTTATAATAACAATGCACTAGGAAAGACACAAGAATAGACTGAAGGAGGGACTTGCTTGGCTTGTCCCTCGAGTCAGTGTGCTGGGGGACATGGGCCAACACGTCCTTCCCTTCCTTCCCAGGGCTCATCCCGGAAGAAACCCCAGAAAGCAGCTTCCTCATCGAGGGGGACATCGTCCGGCCGGTGAGTGCACACTCTGACGTGTGTGGGTGCGGATCAGCCCACAGCTGGTGACAGGCCCTCGGAGCCCACCCTGGGTGACATGGGACCTGATGTGGGAGGGACATACATAGCTTGGTAGCTGCCTCTCTTTGTCAAGGTCAGAGCGACTCTTCTGTTAGGAAAAAGGAATAAGCCAGCCTGAATGCTAAGGGAGGCTGGGATCTGAAGTGCTGGCACAGTCGGCCTGAGAGGGTTTCCTGAAGGAGGAGGTTTGAACACTTGACGCAGCTTGATATCCTGCCCAGGGGAGGTGCTCAGATAAAGGAAGAGATGAGCAAGGGTTGGCAGAGTGGCCTGTGGGGGATAAAGGGCCTGGTGGCAGTGGCGACCTGGGGATGGTGGAACAAGGAGTGATATGGAGCCTGACCATCTTGGCTGTGGTCGAGGGGCTGCATCTGAAGGGAGAAGGCTGGTGGGGATTGGGGGTGCCTTGCTAGCAGAAAAGGCAACACTGTGCCCAGGACAGCAGCGCTGTGTTTTAGGTGACTGGGAATGGCAGAAGGCTCCTGAATAGGACAATGACCCCGGGGAAGGCAAGACTGTCTTGCTGGAGGCTGCCACTGATGGCACAGCCTCTGACTGGGCAGGAGAGCCAGAGGCTGGCCCAAGGCTCCTAGGGGACCCCAGGGGCAGGGCAGACTCCTCCGGGTTATCCAGTGAGTGCTCGGGGAGGTGGCATGTGACCACCAGGAACAGAATCAAATGCCTCCAGCTGATGATGCAGGCACACTGGGGTGCTGTGGAGCCTGGGCTCTGAAGGGCTGGTTGCTGGAGAGCAGAAGAGCGGCCGAGGCCAAGGTGCTGCCTCGCTTTCACTCCAAATAGGCTCTGTCCACATGACCATCCCACGTTCAGGGAAGCCTGGTGGCTGTTCCCCTCTGGAAGGGGCACTGCCCACATGCTGGGGTGGGGTTGCCAGCCCAAGCCCTTCTGATCCAGGGCACCCTGGGGTGCTGGGCCTCCTAGCCAACATCCTCAGGGACTAATCTCTTGTTTGCTTGAGACTGCAATTGTTTCGTCATAGGCCAAGGGACTGTCTTGTGCATCAAGGTTCATGTAGCTGGTCCCTTGCCTTCCACGCCTCTGTCCCGTTGCTAATGGTCCCCCATTCCCATGCACACAGGTCCTGACTCCCACATCTTTGGGGTTCTGGTGCCCTGGGGTGTGGTACCCTTGGAGCACAAAGCTTGGGTGGCCTCTGCCCCGGAGGTTGAACTGCTGCTCTCTCCTCAGAGTCCCTTCCGTCTGCTGTCAGCAACCAGCAACAAGTGGCCGACGGGTGGTGGTGGTGTCGTGGAGGTCCCCTTCCTGCTCTCCAGCAAGTACGGTGAGTGAGCGTGGTAGGCTCCCTCCCTTCCTCGGCCCCTTCTTCCAAATGCGGCAGAGGTGCTCCTCTCTTCCTTTTTCCTCTTAAACCACCACATCCCCTCCACCTCCCCACCCCAAGAACCCGTCCACAGAAGCCCTTCTGTTCCTGAAGGTCTCCTGAGTCGGGAGGGTTAAAATCCTGGGAGAGCTGATGGGAAAGTGTGTCTAGGGGGATCTGATTCCCCTTGAGACCATGTGGTGTGGAGGACAGTGACCTACCCAAGGTCACACAGCCAGGGTCTGTCTGGTGCCCAGCTTCCTCCTGGCACCACTAGGCTGCCCTTTCTTGATGCTATTTTGGGAGAGTGAGTTCAGAGCTCTGCTCCCAGACCCCCATGTAGAGCTTAAAGACCACCATGGCTCTGGGGTTCAGCCAGGTGGTATCTTTCAGATGAGCCCAGCCGCCAGGTCATCCTGGAGGCTCTTGCGGACTTTGAACGTTCCACGTGCATCAGGTTTGTCGCCTACCAGGGCCAGAGAGACTTCATTTCCATCATCCCCATGTACGGGTAAGCGCTGGGCGTTCAGCCGGAATCAACTTGTCTATTGTCTAAAACTTATTTCTGGGCCCATCCCCCAGGGCTCAGTCCCCCTGCCCACCCTGAGGGGTCTGCCCCATGCGAGCTGGACCTCCAGGGTGGGAGGTGGAAAAGGGATGGGAACGGTGCTAGACCCTCATTTACAAAGCCCTCCTCTCCCGGGGGACTCCACCGGGTGGTGAAGAGGAGAGGTTTTGTGGGGCAGACAGTGCATGAGTCATTGAGTCCTGGCAAGTTCGCTAACTTCTGAACCTCTTCTGCACCCTCTGCGGTGGGAGTGGTGGCGATACCTGCTTCCTAGCTTGTCAGGGGCCTGAGGCGATGTGTGTGAAAGCCTTGGCTCAGGGCTGACCAGGAGAGTGTGTTCACTGAGTGAGCTGCTTATGTCCTCTGTGTTGATATCAGTTCCTGCTGCCTCCCTGCGGCCCAGGCTGGTGATGGGGGTCCGGTATGCCCATTTCACAGAAGTCCAGCAGTAAAGGGGCTTGGAGAATGGCGAACCTGAGACTAGAGCCCAGAGTGGGGCCTGCTTGTTGGGTGTTTGTCTATTTTGTGGTGTGGGGGGAGGGAGAGCCCAGGTCTGTCTGTCTGGGGGGGATCTGGGCTGGCGTTCACCCTGCTTGCTCTCATTGCCCTGCAGCTGCTTCTCGAGTGTGGGGCGCAGTGGAGGGATGCAGGTGGTCTCCCTGGCACCCACCTGTCTTCAGAAGGGCCGGGGCATTGTCCTTCACGAGCTCATGCATGTGCTGGGCTTCTGGCACGAGCATGCGCGGGCTGACCGGGACCGCTATATCCGTGTCAACTGGAACGAGATCCTCCCAGGTAAGCCAGGCCACAGGCAGGTCAGGCTGGTGCCGGGGAGGGGACAGCAGGGCTTGGGCCCAAGTTGCCTGGTTCCTATGGATGAGGCTATCCATCCTCCCCACCACCTGCCTGCTTCCTGGGGGGAAGGTGGGGGTTTCGCTTCTCTTTGGGACCTGGAGGTGGTCCAGCTGCTGCTCTGGGCCCCAGGCCTTCATCTGCCCTCCTGTAGTTGTGCCTGAGTTAGGGTGCCACCACCTGCTCTGTCTCGCTTTTCATCCCTGACACTGTCTTCTCCCTGGGGATGGGGCAGGCAGTACCCATGGTGCCTGCTTGTTGAGTACTCTAGCAGCGGTCTCATGCACCAGGCATCACCAGTGTGGGCTGGGGCTGTGTGCCAGCTTGGGGAGCTGAGCCAAAGCAGAACCCCAAGTTAGCAGGCTGTACAAGCCAAGTGCTGAGCCACGGGCTGAGGGCAGCGCTATGGGACTGGGACATGTGCCAGTGAGCAGGTGGAAGAAACGCAGACTGTGGCCGTGGGAGAGTGGAGGCTGGAGGCAGGTGGGCTGTGGTTCCTGTGCTGGCAGCAGCAGCTCTGTGGTGCCGGGGATCAGATTCTGGTGACGGTGGGGTCTCTCTGTTCAGGAGGCAGGAAGACCCGCCCCCGAGGGAGGGGCAGAGGAGGTGTGGGTGGGAAGAAGGCCTCCCGCAGGTGGAGGGCATCTAGCACAAGACCTTTCACTGCTGTCATGTTAGCCAGGCGAGGCAGCCAGGGAAGCTGCCTGGGCCCAGGGGCCTTCCCCAGCCCCAAACACCGCTTTCTCAGTGGCTCCCAGCAAACACAAGTCACAGAGAAAGGGGTGTCTGGGGCACGTGGGTAGCACCTCAAAAAGGGAGGGGATGGACATTGAATCAGACCAGGCTGAGGAGGTAGTGAGGGGGGTGACAAGTGACTCTGTATCCTGAAAACAGACTGATCCTTCCCAATGCTCGTGGAACAGTTGTGAAAGGTTACCCTGATAATTTCATGATACAACATGAAATGCCATGAAAACGTGCAACTCTGAAAGTAGACTAATATAAACATTCTGATCATGATATAAAGCAGAAACCAATACACCAAAACCAAAAGCTTCTCCTGTTTAGAAATTGAAAGAAAACAACAAAACTTTCTTTTAGCTCTGGAGTTAAAGTACAGCAATTCTAAAACAAAAATCATGAAAGACTATACAAAACCCAGTGGTTCACAGCTAATGCAATGCTCAGAGAAAACGTGTAGACTTACATATCAGTAAACAGAACAAATTGAGCATGTCAACCCAAATTAAATGAAAGCAGGAGGAAATTTAAAAAAGGGTAAAAGCAGAAACTGAGTTGGAAAACACCACTAATTATTCCTAATGATAAAAACAGGTTAAAACACCGCTTCCCCAATGGAAAAAGCAAGAACTTGTTTGTTTTCATTTAGGTTAATATGTTCTCATTAGGTTAATATGTACAGAAACTCTGCTAGGGCAGACACATTAATAGCAGTAATTAATTGTTGTGGGGTGGGGAGGTGTGAACGCGGGAAGCCGGGGATGGAATCGGAGACTTTTACTACATCTCAATAGTTGACTTTTCAACGAAATGAATATACTACTTATTCAAAGCGTTTAATGAGCTTTTAAAAGGAAGAAATAAGAGCTTGAGGGGCAGCTGTTAGGCAGGTGATGGGGTATGAAGGAGCTGGAGCGCTGGTCTGCTCCGTGGAGAAGCTGCTGTACCGAGGTAGGGTGTATGGGCAGCTGGCTGGGTTTGAGGGAATTGGGGGGGGGGCAAAGATAGAGGGGCTGCCTCTGAAGGCAGGAAGGAACCTTGCCCCTCCCAGGTCTGAGGGACCTGAGCGAGGAGGAGAGGGGCTCCCAGTCTGGGGAAGTGTTGTGGCAGGAAGGTGGGCCTGGGACTGGGGACTGGGGGTCACCACTGCCGATGTCAGCGTGGCGGTTTTTCAAATCTGGGTCAAGGAATAGACATTGCGTCTGGGGTGGGAGGGGCATGTGAGACCCTGAGCAGTGTGTGACCCGTGGCAGCTGTGGGTTATGCAGAGACGAGCCCCGTGCAGGACGAATATGCAAGGAGGAAGGATGGGTGGAGAGAACTGCTACGAGGTGATGGTTGGCCAGCCATGGGGTCCCTGTGCCTCCAACCCAACTAGTATAGGTTGGGGTTCCTCCTGGCGCTGGGGAGATTGGGGCTGGTGCCAGAAACAGCATGGTGGCTGCGGGCTCAGTCCCTCAGCTTGGGTAAGTTACGAGCTCCCAGAAGACTCTCCCAGCCATTGCCCGCCCTTTCTTGCCCGTCCTCTTTATGTGTCAGTAAGTTGTATTGTTTCTGTATTTTTAGGATTTGAAATCAACTTCATCAAGTCTCGGAGCAGCAACATGCTGACGCCCTATGACTACTCCTCTGTGATGCACTATGGGAGGTGAGGACCCTGCCCCCTTCTCCCTCTGCTGCCCCCCCTTCTCCCTCTGCTGCCCCCTTCTCCCTCTGCCCCCCCTTCTCCCTCTGCTGCCCCCCCTTCTCCCTCTGCTGCCCCCCCTTCTCCCTCTGCTGCCCCCCCTTCTCCCTCTGCTGCCCCCCCTTCTCCTCTGCTGCCCCCCCTTCTCCCTCTGCTGCCCCCCCTTCTCCCTCTGCTGCCCCCCCTTCTCCCTCTGCTGCCCCCCCTTCTCCCTCTGCTGCCCCGTTCTCCCTCTGCTGCCCCAGCCTCTCCCTGGTCCGGACTCGGGTCTCCCTCTGTGATGCACTATGGGAGGTGAGGACCCAGCCCCCTTCTCCCTCTGCTGCCCCAGCCTCTCCCTCTGCTGCCCCAGCCTCTCCCTCTGCTGCCCCAGCCTCTCCCTCTGCTGCCCCAGCCTCTCCCTCTGCTGCCCCAGCCTCTCCCTGGTCCGGACTCGGGTCTCCCTCTGTGATGCACTATGGGAGGTGAGGACCCAGCCCCCTTCTCCCTCTGCTGCCCCCTTCTCCCTCTGCTGCCCCAGCCTCTCCCTCTGCTGCCCCAGCCTCTCCCTCTGCTGCCCCAGCCTCTCCCTCTGCTGCCCCAGCCTCTCCCTGGTCCGGACTCGGGTCTCCCTCTGTGATGCACTATGGGAGGTGAGGACCCTGCCCCCTTCTCCCTCTGCTGCCCCAGCCTCTCCCTGGTCCAGACTCAGGGGTCTCCCACTGGGTTCCAGGCTTGCCTTCAGCCGGCGCGGGCTGCCCACCATCACACCGCTTTGGGCTCCCAGCATCCACATCGGCCAGCGATGGAACCTGAGTGCCTCGGACATCACCCGGGTCCTTAAACTCTACGGCTGCAGCCCAAGTGGCCCCAGGCCTCGTGGGAGAGGTGAGTGGCATGGCAGGAAGGTGACTGGAACCTGGAGAAGGCACCTGTGCTCTAATGGTGTCAGGGAGGGTGACACGGAGGGAGATGAGGTTGCAGGGACAGCAGGGTGAGATCACGGAGGTTTGCCACAGGACACAGAACAAGCACTTGAGGAAAGTGAACATTCACTATGACTCAGCTCTGACCAAAGAGGAATAGGGCTCACTATCTTAGCCTAGATAATAAACATCTACCAAAAACCTAGAGCAAAATTTCAGGGTAAAACATTAAAACAGGGACCAAGACAACTTTTCCCACTATTGTCCCGTCTCCTCCACGTTGTGTGGCAGTGGAGGGCCTGGGCACTGAGGTAGAGCCAATGAAACTGAAGGTCCGAGGATTGGAAAGGAAGCAAAAACATTGTTCATAATAGATGATTACCTGTTTTGAAAGCAACAATCTATAAACAATTTATTAGAACTAATAATATTTAGAAAAGGTAAATACAGTTAATATAAAAATCGTATTTTTGTACACCCAGTTAGAAACACAATTGTTAGTAAACATACCATTATAATAGCAATCATAAAGGTCCCAAGGAATAAATCTGGCAGCTATATCAAACATTTGAGGAAAAATGAACCTTTATTAAAATCATTACATAATACTTAAATACAGAGAAATACACCCGTTATTGAAAGGAAGGCAATGTTATAAAAATTCAGTCTTCCCAAATTAATCTATAAATTCCCACTCAAAATATCAGTGTTGATCTTGAGAGAGTGATACATATTTTCTTTTCTTTTTTTAAAAAAGTTGGAGTCTCACTCTGTCACCCAGGCTGGAGTGCGGTGGCACAATCTCGGCTCTCTGCAGCCTCTGCCTCCGAGGTTCAAGTGATTCTTGTGCCTCAGTCTCCTGAGTAGCTGGGCTTACAGGTGCCCACCACCATACCCAGCTAATTTTTGTACTTTTAGTAGAGACAGGGTCTCACCATGTTGACCAGTCTGGTCTCGAACTCCTGACCGCAAGTGATCTGCCTGCCTTAGCCTCCCAACTGATGGGGTGATTATAAAGTTTTTATATGAAAATATGACAGGTCAATAATAGCCGAAACATCCCTGAAGGAAAAACTAGAAAGACTTGCCCTAACAGATATTAGTCATGTAGTTCATGAAACGTCTTTATGTAAAGGCATAGCACTGGGGCAAGGCTAGACAGTTGCCCACTGGAACAGAACCAAATTCAGAAAGAGACCCCATTCAGAAGCAGAGCTTTGATAGAGGGCCACTGATGATCACTAGCAAAGGACAGTTAAGTTACTTGTCTTGGAGCCTTTTAACATCTATTTAAAAATTCCTAACTCATATCATGTGCAAATAACTCTGGATGCATGAAAGACACATGTAATAAACTTTAACACATCTAGGAAAAAATATATATAGTAAGATCTCTTCATGACCTTGGGATAGGGAAGGATTGCTTAAATGAGATACAGCACTAATTATAAAACTAGAAAGATTCATAAATTCAACTACATTAATTATAACTTTGTCCAAAGGCACCAAAAGAAAGTGAAAAGACAGGTTACAAATGAAGATTTTTTTTTTTTTTTTTGAGACAGTATCAATCTTTTTGCCCAGGCTGGAGTGCAATGGCACGATCTTGGCTCACTGCAACCTCTGCCTCCTGGGTTCAAGTGATTCTCCTGCCTCAGCCTCCCTTGTAGCTGGGATTACACGCAGGTGCCACCATGACTGGCTGATTTTGTATTTTTAGTAGAGACTGGTTTCACCATGTTTGCTAGGCTGGTCTTGAGCTCCTGACCTCAGGTAATCCCCCTGCCTCAGCCTCTCAAAGTGCTGGGATTACAGGTGTAAGCCACTGTGCCTGGTGTGTGTGTGTGTGTGTGTGTGTGTATATATACATACACATACACACATTAATACAAGAACAAACCAGCTGAGCATGATGGCTCTTGCCTGTAATCACAACACTTTGGGAGGCTGAGGTGGGTGGATCGCTTGAGCTTAGGAGTTCAAGACCAGCCTGGACAACACAGTAAGACACCATCTCTGGAAAAAACTAGTGGGGGATAGTGGTGTGCACCTGTGGTCCCACCTACTCAGGGAAGCCGAGGCAGGAGAATCACTTGAACCCAGAGGCAGAGGTTGTAGTGAGCCAAGATCGTGCCACTGCACTCCAGTCTGGGTAACAGAGCCAGACTCTGTCTCCAAAAAAAAAAAAAAAAAAACCCATCAAACAGAAAAACGGGAAGAGACTTAGCAGACATCTGAGACCAAATGGGAAACACACTAAAGATATTCAACCTCAGGAATTGAAGAAATGTGAATGAAGACTACCATACCATTCTATAGCCACTAAACTGGACACTTTAAAGGCCAATGATACCAAATACTGGTAAGGATATAGAGTGAGGAATGAAAATGCTAGACCCTATTGATAGGAATATGAGTGGCTGTACCCAATTTGCAAAATAATTTGACATCCTGGAAGACTGAAGTATACATAACCCCTGACCTGGATTCTGCTCCTAGGTTATCTTGCATGCAAATACCCTTTCCCTCCCCTCACTACCTGCCCCTGCCCCCAGCTCCAGGTAATCACTAACCTACTCTGCCTCTCTGGATTTGCTGATCCCAGACATTTCGCATAAGTGGAACCATAACACATAGCCTCTTGTGTCTGGCTTCTTAATGTTTTCAAGGTTCATCCACGTTGTAGTATGTATCAATAACATTGCTGAATAACATTCCGTTAGATAGATATGCCATATTCACCAGTTGAGGAACATTTGGGTTTTTACTTTGCGGCTATTATGAATAGAGCTACTATGGACATTTATGTACAAGATTTTGTGTCAACATGTCATTTCTTTTGAGTATACAGCTAGGAATGGAATTGCTAGGTCCTACAATAACTCCATGTTTAACTGCTAAGATATTTTCAAGTGGATGCACCATTTTTATTCCCACCAGCGGTATACAAGGGTTCTAATTTATCCCATCCTTGCTGACATTTGTTATCTATTATTTTGATTAGAACCATCCTAAGTGAGTATGAAGTAGTATCTCATTGTAGTTCTGAGTTGCATTTCCCTAGCGACTAATGTTGAACATCTTTTAACATGTGCACGTTGGTTATCTGTATCTTGGGAGAATGCTTATACCCTGTTTTTCTTTAGTTGGGTTGTCTCTTCTGAGTTGTAAGAGTTCTTTATATATCTAGACACATGTCCCTCATCAGATGTTGCCCTTAAATATTTCATCACATCCTATGCTTCTTGTTTTCCCCACTTTTCAATGATGTCCTTTGAACACCAACATCTGAAATGTGGAAAGTTCAACTGACCCATTTTGTCACTCCTTTTTGCTGTATATGATGCCTTTGCCTAACCCAAGGTCATGGAGATTTGCTCCTGTTTTCATGTAAGTCTTAGTTTCAGGTTTTACATTTTGGTATACGACCCATTTGGAGTGAACCCTTGAACAGGGTGTAAGGAAGGGGTCCGACTTCATTCTTCATGTAACTAGCCAGTTGCTCAACACCACTATTTCCCCTACACCTTTTTTTACTATACTAAGTATCTTCTATTTCTTTCTTTTTTTTTTTTGAGACGGAGTCTCGCTCTGTCGCCCAGGTTGGAGTGCAGTGACCGGATCTCAGCTCACTGCAAGCTCTGCCTCGCGGGTTTACGCCATTCTCCTGCCTCAGCCTCCCGAGTAGCTGGGACTGCAGGCGCCCGCCACCTCGCCTGGCTAGTTTTTTGTATTTTTTTTAGTACAGACGGGGTTTCACCGTGTTAGCCAGGATGGTCTCAATCTCCTGACCTCGTGATCCACCCGTCTCAGCCTCCCAAAGTGCTGGGATTACAGGCTTGAGCCACTGTGCCCGGCCTACTAACTATCTTCTAAAAAAAAAAAAAAACCCTAAAGAATAGATGTAATAAGAAATTTGTGTGTAATTTCTTTTGTTGAGATGGGAGTCTTGTGTGCCTCAGCCTCCCGAGTAGCTAGGATTACAGGTGAGCACCACCATGCTGGCTGTTTTATATTTTCAGTAGAGACAGGGTTTTACCATGTTGGCCAGGCTGGTCTTGAACTCCCGACCTCTAGTGATCCGCCTCCCTCAGCCTCCCAAAGTACTGGGATTACAGACGTGAGCCACCGTGCCTAGCCTTGTGTGTAATTTTTCTAGAGGTTTGACTACCATGATTATGGAATTGGGAGGTAGTGGAAAGGTCTGTGGTCAAGGGATGGGTCTATCAAGATGGTGAGCATGACAGTGCATTTGGATGCTGGAACCATGACCTGCTGGAAGAGAGCGGTGGGTACAGAGGGGAGAAAGGACACCCAGAATGTTTGGAAAAAGGCTGCCTGTGGTGGGAGCTGAGGCACTTCCTTGGATCTAGCGGGAAGGAAGAAGACAGGAATAGACCCAAGTCTGCAGGAGGATCTTGACAGTACGGATGCGGGGGCCTCTGTTACACAGAGCTGAGGCCACCAGAGGTAGGGAGAGGGGATGGAAATAAAGGAGATGTGCCTCTGCTGACTGAAGAGTGGGAGATGCCTGGTAGAGGTGGGGGATGCCAGCGCTCTAGGACTGGGTCTGGTGGCAGGTGTGACGGCAGGGAAAGGGGGTTGAGGCTGCCTCCGAGGGGCTGACAGCCATGGGGGCTGTGGAGCCTGTGTAGGTGGGAGTGATCTGAAGTGACGAGGGCTGCCGTAGGAAGATGCTGGGCCTGCGGAATGTCCGCAGAGCCGCACTACCTCAGTGTGCACAGGTGGAGGGGGTGCTGTGGAAGCTGGCCCCCAGTAACAGGCTGCAGTGGTGGGAGCTCCTGGTGTTGACCAGATCCAGAGGGAGGTGTGGGCTGTGAGGCTGACAGGACCTGGTAGAAGAGTCACCAGTTGAAGCGTGGTGATGAGGATTTGGTCAGGGTCAGCTGCGGGAAGAGGCTCCTGGTGAAGCCCTTGCTGCGTGTGCAGGAGGAACTGGGATGGGAGGCAGTGCTGAGGGGCTGGGGCCAGCCAGGGAACATAGGCTTAAATGAGGAAGAGTGCCCACAAAGAGGTGGGGTACAGTCATAGTCTGGCATGACAGTAAAGAAGGAAGCCCCAACCTATTTCCTGGCACAGTGCAGGATTTGGATGTGGCCGTTACGTCCAAGAACAGTTCTAGGGCAGGTCTTGGGTTCGGGGCAAGTGGTGAGGTATGGCCGCGGGCAGGGCAGCCTGGGTGAAGGGTCCGGAAGGCGGACACTTTGGTGCTGAGTCAGGGACTTAACTGTCCCAGCAGTCTTGGGTGTGAATGAGGCAGTGGTAGAAGCCTGAGTGGCCTGATGTTCTGATGGTGACTTCGGGGGCCAGGCAGGGAAGAGATGGGATGGCTTCATTGTCCTGGTCTCTGGTAGTATGGAATCCAGTACTGGAGGCATTAGGCGGTGGCATGGGTGGGCACCACTCTGGTGAGCCAGGCTCCTCATCCCTGTGAGTAACGCTAAAGCCAGCTCTGGCTCTGTACAGCCAGGCCACATGTCATCCTCCAGTTCTGAGGTTCTACCTCCTGTCTCTCCTGTTGCAGGGTCTCAAACCCACAGCACTGGTAGGAGCCCCGCTCTGGCCTCTCCATCCCTGCAGCAGCTTTTGGAGGCACTGTCAGCGGAATCCAGGAGCCCCGACCCCAGCGGTTCCAGTTCGGGAGGCCAGCCTGTTCCTGTGGGGCCTGGGGAGAGCCCACGTGGGTGGGAGTCCCCTGTCCTGAAAAAGCTCAGTGCGGAGGCCTCGGCAAGGCAGCCTCAGACCCTGGCTTCCTCCCCAAGGTCAAGGCCTGGAGCAGATGTCCCCGGTATTGCTCAGGAGCAGTCCTGGCTGGCCGAAGCATCCACTGAGCCCACAGCCCCATCTTCAGAAGCAGGAATCCAGCCAGTCTCTGTCCAGGGAAGCCCAGCTCTGCCAGGGGGCTGTGTACCTGGAAATCATTTCTAGGGGAGGTCCAAAGATTAAGCCTGTGGCTTCTGTCCCCAGGTAGGGAGGACATCCTCTGCCCAGTGGAGCTGAGTCGTCTACTTCTTGGCTCCTCTGAGCCACCCCGTCTTCCAGCCCCAACCTACCACCCCATCTCAGAGGGCTGGCCTCTTCCCGTCTCTCCACGGTGTTCCCCTAAGGGCTCCTAGAGCCAGGGGTTCTTCTAGCTCTGTCATAGGGGAAGGCAGTCCTGGCTCTGCCTGCTCTTGACTTTTGCCCCAGCCCTGGAAGATGCTGGGAATGGGAGGTGACATTCTCCAGGGATGGGTCCTGGAAGGGGTGGGGAAGAAGTAGGTTCCAGTCATGCAGAACCCTGGAATCCCTCTTGTGCCTGAGGCCCTACCCCCCAGCATAGACTAATGGTGTCCCTTGGGGTAACACTGTGGCTGGGACCCTGGGCACAGCCTCCCATCCCACCCAACATGCCCAAGTATGGAGGATGTTCTGTGGTGGTGTGGCCTCCAGCCCTTCTCTCCAGGAGGCTTTGAGAGCCCAACTCAATCCCCTGCAGAGCAGGAAGGTGCTGGGCCAAGGGCGGCCACCATCGGGGAGAAGAAGATGTGGGGCCTCCCCAGATTGCACAATGGGAACCCCAGCTGGGCTGTGAACAGAGGACTTGGTCGTCTCTACCCCAGAATGCTATTCCCTGGAGCTCAGCCAGGCGCAGCCTTGGAAGGAGAAAGGGCTGGGGTTATCTGGCCTGGCCTCTTCCAGGCAAGCCCTCCTCCTCCTCTGCCCCAGCTCCTGGCCTGGCCTCCTCCAGGCAGGCCCCACTTCTCCTCTGCCCCAGCTCCTGGCCTGGCCTCCTCGAGGCAGGCCCCACTTCTCCTCTGCCCCAGCTCCTGGCTTTCCCTGTGAGGTTTGTCCCAGGCATGAAGAAAGCATCCAGGATGCCAGTGAGTGGGCCTGGGCCAGAGGCCCCTCAGACCCCAAGGGTACTGTTTTGGTGGCCTTTCAGAGGGTCAAGGAAGACCTGCTTGGGGTGGAAGGGGGTAGGAGGCCCACATGTTCAGGGAGGGAGTAAAGTGGAGTGTGCTGTGCTGACCTTCCTGCCTCCTGTGTGCCTTTAACGCCCCTTGCCCTCTGGCGCCCCAGGTGGCTCTCCCACCTTCTAGGCAAGACAAAGACTTCAGTGAGTGCTCCAGGGGTCCTGGCCAGGAAGCAGCACGGCAGGGCTGAAGCTTGAAGTTCCCAAGTTGCTATTTGCCAGCCTTCTGGAGGGTCAATGCTGGGGCCGCACTGGGGACACGGTGGCCTCTGCCTTCAGTCGGCCTTGGGTTTCAGTCGTGAGTCATGAATTCTGAGACTGAACAGCGGCCCAGTCCTGGGCATTAGCACTAGGGAAGGACTGCAGGGAGGTGCTGTTCCTCCTCTTGCTCCTGCCTGGGGGACTGTGGTCTGCATGAGTATAGAGTGGATAGGGACTCTGGCCATGCCCCTAGGAGTAGGGGACAGCCCTGCTGGGAGGCTCCCAGGCAGAGACCTTGAGGCAGCCCTAGGACAGAGGCAGTACATGCAGTGCCCCATTTATCAAGGACAGAGGCTGGCATGCCTCTCGGCCTCTGCTGCTGGGTGGAAGGAGGTGCTGTGCTTCATGCCTGGGGAGGCCCCTGGCTCTCAGGTCACCCATCACCAGCCTCCATTAGGATTTGGCTCTTGGTCTGATCCTGGGTTCTCTTAAAGATGCCACTTGGCCCTTAAGGCTGGTGGCTTAAGGGGAGGGCAGGGACAAAGTTGTCCTTTGAGCCCCAGCCTGAGTGGTGGGAAGGGTAGGGGGCCTTGGGGTGTTAACTGTTTGGACGAACGGAGGCAAGATTGCGCAGTTCTTCACCAACTTTCCCGCGGCCGGGAAAGGCACGGGTTGACTGCACAGGCACAACCCGACCTCCGACGCAGAAAAACCGGGACCCACCTAGCCACGCCTACCATCTGGCCCCAGACCCGCCTATGTCCCGCCCACTGCCCTCCCACTCCCAGGCCCAGGACATAAAAGCCGCTCCTGGTGGGTGCACTGGGCGAACTTCCTCAGCCCCCACTCCTGTCAGGACTGCATTAGGAACCTCGCCTGAGAGCTCCACGGGGCAACTCCCTTGGCCTCCCCTGCCGGAGACGGATGGACCTCACCCATCCCCCACAAAGCTGGCTGACCAAAAAATTGGCAGTTTTGCTCCTAGCCTTGCCTACTCCCTGGTCCTTTAATACTCCCCCTGGTGAGCCTGGAAAGCAAATCAGTTTCTTAGAAAGCAAATCACTTGGTGCCCAAACCCAGGAGGAGACCCCTCCTCAGGCCTCTAAGGATTGAGGAACCTCCTCCTGCTTCCACGCTGCAGACAGACCAGGACCTGAGACCCGCTTCCCTCACTCTCACAGCCTCTCTGGGGTAGGTGCCCTTGTCTCCTTTTTACCTCCCTCAGCCAAAAATCCTGCACAGGTTCGAGGCCCACTTTTGAGCCACCAAGTGGCTCGGGAGACCCGTTCAGGACGGAGATGTCCGCCTGAAGGTAATCTCCACCTTGGCTCCAAGAGCCTCCAGTCTGTCTCTGGTGGCTCCAAAGGACGCTTTGAAGTCAGGCAGAGATCCACTTCCATTTCCATTGTGTCCATTGTGTAAGTAAAGAGGATACAAATGGGAAACCCCCAGTCCAAATTTCCAAACAGCACCCCTTTAGGGTGCCTCCTAGCCAATCTAAAAACTCTACAACTCGAACAAGACCTCAAAAGAAAGCGGTTAATTTTCCTCTCCACTGTGGCGCGGCCCCAATACAAACTAGACAATCAGTCTCAGTGGCCACCAGAGGGCACCCTAGACCACAATGTCTTAACCGACCTCAGCAATTTCTGCCAGCGACTAGGCAAGTGGTCTGAAATCAATTACATCCAAGGTTTTTGGGACCTACGCTCTCACCCCGATCTGTGTAGCTGGTGCTCTTTGGCCCAAGTTATGCTAGCCAAGGACGCCGGCTCACAGAAACCAGAAAAAGAGGAGTCTTCATTCCTTTCTGTTCAGCCGGAGGACCTAGGGTTTCCTTCCGCCTCTGCACCCTCACTCCCGCCCTATACTCCTCCTTCTCTCCCCTCTCTCTCCACCCCCTCCCTTCCTGCCCAGACTCCTCTTCCTTCCTCCTCATCGACTGGTGGCCCGCTCGCTCCCATGCCACCTTCGACGTCCTCAGCCGGCTGCCTTGGATCCCCTATCTCTGCACACACCCGCTCTAAGTGCCCTGCTGACACTCCCACTCCTGCCCCACACCCTCCTACAGTGTTAGCGCCTTTGCAAGAGATAGCTGGGGCGGAGGGGGTAGTCAGAGTACATGTCCCTTTTTCACTGGCTGACCTTTCCAAAATTGAGAAGCGTTTAGGGGATTTCTCAGCTAATCCCATTGTATACATAAAGGAATTTAGATACCTTTGTCAGGCCTATGACTTAACTTGGCATGACCTCCAGGTTATCCTAACCTCTACCCTAAACCCTGAGGAGCAAGAGCGCATCCTAGTGGCTGCCAGGCAGCATGCCAACCAACAACATTTAACTGACACCACCATTCCACTAGGGGAGCAAGCAGTCCCCTCGGCAGACCCAGACTGGGACTACCAAGTAGGCCAGCCTGGGCGCCGTAGGAGAGACATCATGGTCCAGTGCCTGTTGGCTGGTATGCAAATGGCTTCAAACAAAGCCGTAAATTTTAACAAATTAAAAGAAATTTCTCAAAATCTGGAAGAAAATCCAGCCGCATTCCTAAACAGGCTGAGACTCTAACCCAATATACCCAGCTAGATCTGGCCTCCCCCACAGAGGCCATCATTTTGGCATCTCATTTCATTTCCCAATCAGCTCCTGACATTCGCAAAAAACTCCAAAAGGTGGAAAATGGTCCCGAGACACCAATACAAGACCTAGTTAAACTAGCCTTTAAGGTCTATAACTCCAGAGAGGAAACGGCTGAGGCACAGTCGCAGGCTCGCCTCAAACAGAAGGTACAGCTCCTAACGGCGGCTTTACAGCCCAGTCGTAACCCCAAACCAGAGAGCACACACCCCGCAGACGCCAAGACTATAAAAGGAGCCTGCTATAAATGCGGCGAGGCAGGACACTATGCCAACAGGTGTCCACAAGGTCCCCGAGCCCCAACGCAGCCTTGCTATAAGTGCAAGGTGTCAGGACATTGGGCCAGCGAATGTCCTAACCCTCGTCCACCAGCAACCCCCTGCCCTGCTTGCCAACAGGAAGGACACTGGAAGTCTGATTGCCCCACCCTGAGAACAGGTGCCACGTCTCAACGTGACCCCCGCTTTCCCAGGATCCTGGGAGCTCCTTCCAGCTCCTACATCTGGATGACGATAACTGAAGGTGCCGAGACTCGGGGACCCCCATCACCCTCGCAGAGCCGCGGGTAACTCTCCTGGTAGCGAGTAAGACAATTAATTTTTTGATCGACAGCGGGGCTACCTATTCTGTTTTGCCATCCTTCTCTGGACCTAGCCTTCCATCCAGTATCTCCGTAGTAGGAGTAAACGGAAGGCCATCCACTCCGCGAAAAACTCCTCTCCTTAATTGGTGCCTGGCCAACAACTACTTTGCGCACTCGTTCCTCATTATACTCTCATGCCCTACCCCCTTATTAGGCCGAGACATCTCGAGCACCTTAAAGGCCTCCATATCCATTCCCACCAACTCATCTACTCCCCTTCAATCCCCTCATGACCTGTTTTTCAGGCTTTGTACATGCATACACGTTCCTCCTATGTCACCCCCAGCCCCCATCTTCCCTATTTTGTACACCCTCAAGTGTGGGACACTTCCATCCTGGTCATAGCAGCCCACCACCCACCAGTTCTTGTCAAGCTCAAAGACCCCACTCGTTTCCCAAACCACCCCCAATTCTCTCTCTCTCCGACACATCTACAAGGTTTAAAGCCAGTCATCTGGAAAGAGAGAGGGTTTTTAACCACCTGCGGTACCCCTATTATCAACAAAAACCAAATACTCAAACTACTGGATGCACTGTCGGCACCTTCCAAGGTAGCCATTATACATTGTAAAGGCCACCAAACTCCATCTAACCCGGTAGCAGCTGGCAATAGTTTTGCCGACACCACTGCCAAATCGGCTGCCGGATTCTCCACCCCCACGCTTCCCTCTATGTTTTCTCTCTCCTCAATATACCCCTATTTACACCCAAGAGGAAAAGGCCAAACTATTACAAAATCCAACAGCCAAACTAACTACAGACGACTGGATATATATTGATAACAAATTAGTCATTCCTGAAACACAACTCCATACCATTCTAACAGACATACATAATTCTTTACATATAGGACCCAAAGCCTTATACAATTTTCTAAATCCCCTCCTCCACTGTCCAACACTACAAAAACACTTATAATCAACCAGCAGTGCTCTATCTGCCTAAAGACAAATCCTCAAGGCGCATCGCGTAATCCCCATCCCAGCCACCAACTCAGAGGACACCAACCAGGCGAAGACTGGCAAATTGATTTCACACATATGCCAAAACATAAAAAATTCAAATACCTCTCTTGTGGACACCTTTTCAGGATGGATAGAGGCCTATCCCACCACAGGAGAAACCGCTAACATTGTTGCTTCAATACTCACTGAACATATTATCCCTAGGTTTGGCCACCCGGTCACCCTTCAGTCCAACAACGGTCCAGCATTCATCTCCAAGGTAGTCCAACAGGTGGCAGTCCCTTTACCTACTGCTTTCAAGGCTACAACTAACTCTACAACTGCCTCCCAAAAACCGTTCTTACTCCAAGTCCCACTATACCAAAACCCAGAAAGTCCAGTCCTTCCTTTTTGCTACTCTACCCCAAACACCTCCTGGTGTAATTATACCCAGCCACCCGCTAAGACCCAGACGGCTCCCATCGGAGGTTATTTCTGGTGCAACAAAATCCTCTTCAAGGTCCTTAATCACACATCCATTGGTCAATCCCTCTGTGTCCCAGTGTCCCTAGTACCTAGTTTAACCTTATATAGCAAAGCAGAAATAGCTGAACTTGTCATACAATTTAACCCTCCTCCTAATGACCTCCAAAAACGGGCTGTCTTCCTTCCCCTAGTCATTGGAGTCTCCCTGGTCTCCTCCCTAGTGGCGTCAGGGCTTGGAACTGGGGCACTTGCCTACTCGGTACAGTCTACCCGATCTCTAACAGCTCAAATTCGAGAGGCCATAGAGGCTTCAGCTGAAAGCCTGGCCTCTCTACAGCGTCAAATTACCTCAGTGGCCCAAGTAGCAGCACAAAATAGGCGAGCATTAGATTTACTTACTGCCGGCCGGGCGCGGTGGCTCAAGCCTGTAGTCCCAGCTACTCAGGAGGCTGAGGCAGGAGAATGGCGTGAACCCGGGAGGTGAGCTTGCAGTGAGCTGAGATCCGGTCACTGCACTCCAGCCTGGGCGACAGAGCAAGACTCCATCTCAAAAAAAAAAAAAAAAAAAAAAAAAAAAAAGATTTACTTACTGCCGAAAAAGGAGGAACATGTCTCTTCTTGGGAGAAGAATGCCGCTATTACATAAACGAGTCAGGCCTAGTAGACACTAACATTCAAACCCTAAACAGGATTAAAGCAGAATTAAAAACCTACAATACCCCCTTCTCCCCCGGACCACCGATATGGCTGCTGCCTGTAATACAGCAGATGCTCCCATTCCTAATTCCCATACTAATCCTCTGTTTTGTCTTATGTCTCGCTCCTGTTTTAATCAAATTTCTCCGAGCCAAAGTTCAAGAGATCACGCGCATCACCTTCAACCAGATGCTTCTTCATCCGTATGTCCAAATACCAACCATAGACCCCAACCTTAACGACGTCCCTTAACAGCAGGAAATAGCCAGACAGACCACGGCACCCCTTATCACTATTATCAATAAAAGGTTGGACTGTTTGGATGAACGGAGGCAAGATGGCGCAGTTCCGGGTTCTTCACCATCAACTTTCCCGTGCCCGGGAAAGACACGGGTCGACTGCGCAGGCGCAACCCGACCTCCGAGGGAGAAAAACTGGAACCCGCCTAGCCACGCCTACCGCCTGGCCCCCAACCCGCCTATGTCCCACCCACTGCCCTCCCACTCCCAGGCCCAGGACATAAAAGCCGCTCCCAGCGGGCACGCTGGGCGAACTTCCTCAGCCCCCACTCCTGTCGGGACTGCATTAGGAACCTCGCCCCAGAGCTCCACCGGGCGACTCCCTTGGCCTCCCCTGCTGGAGACCGACGGACCTCACCCCTCCCCCACAAAGCTGGCTGACCAAAAAATAAATTTGCAGTTTTGCTCCTAGCCTTGCCTACTCGCTGGTCCTTTAATACTCGCCCTGGTGAGCCTAGAAAGCAAATCAGTTTCCTGGAAAGCAAATCAGTTTCCTAAAAAGCAAATCAGTTTCCTGGAAAGCAAATCAGCTTCCTAGAAAGCAAATCAGTTTCCTAGAAAGTAAATCATTAGCCAAGCCCAGGCAGCTAGCCATCCCCTCCCAGGGGTCTGTGGCCTGTTCACTTCCCCAGTCACCGACCATGTAGCTGTGTAGGCTCAATTTGTTCACTCATCCAACATACTAGGCAGTCTCTCTTCTGCTGGGAATAGCAGTGAGCAAGGCGGGTTCCTCTTCTTATGGAGCTTATTCAGGGTGGGGAGGGTTGGAGAATAAGTCAGCAAACCAGAAAACATCTGGCATTGGCAAATGATGGCAGAGGGGAGCACCCCTTTAGGCTGCTGGTTAGGAAGGGCTCCTCTGAGGATGTGACATTTCAGCCTAGCCCTAAATGGCAGGAGATTGCTGTGAAAATTCAGGAACTGAGTAGCCAGTGCAAAGGCCCTGAGGCAGGGAAAAGTGAGGTGTGTCGGGTCTGTGTAACTGGCAGGGGGAGGGGGCCACAGCCAAGACAGAGATGGGGAGGGTTTTATTCCACAAGCAACAGGCGGTAGCCACTGGAAGGTTTGAAGGAAGATGGTGCCACATCTGACTTCAGGTTTAAAAAGTCCTCAATGCATTCTGGAGAATGGGCTGGAAGCAGAACAGCTGGGAAGCCACTGCAGTTGTGCAAGGGAGAGGGGCTACAGAGATGGACAGGAGCAGGTGCTTCTGGAGTGTTTAGGGGTCACAGTGGCCCCACTCGTGATTGCACGTGTGGGGTGAGGGCACAGGCTCTGGGTGGGGAGCTGCACCGTTCACTGAGAATCCAGCACTGAGGACCTTGGGGCAAGGCAGGGCTGGGGCAAATGGGTATGTCAAGTCTGAGGTGTCCAAAGGGGTCAGAGAGTAGGTGGGCTGAAGGAGCCTGGAGTTCAGCAGGGAGAGCAGGTCAGGAGGTGCCTGGGGAAGTGCTGTCGCATCTGAAGGGGAGCCATGGGTGTAGAGGAAGAAGAAGGATCCCCAGACCAAGCTAGGGTGCTGCATTTAGAGCAGCATTTCTTAATCTTAGTGTTTCAGCATTTCGTACCTGGTAATTCTTTGTGGTGGGGGCGGTCCTGAACCTTGCAGGACGTTTGGCAGTATCTTTGGCTCCTACCCACAGATGCCAGTAGTGGCCCCTGTATTCCAGACATTGCCCAACGTCCTTTAGAGCGGGAGAGAGAATCACTCTTAGCAAGAACCTCTGATTTAAGAGTTTGGTAGAAGAAAAGGCTGCAGAGTGGCTTTCAAGGCGATCGCAGACCCTGTGAGTGTTCCGGGGGAAGGGCTGCTATGCCAAGTGCTGCCGAGAAAGAGGGCAGAACAAGCCTGGTGCTTGGTGATGTGCAGTAGGGCATGGCCCACAGAAGACCCTTGGTGGAGGGTCTGCAGATGCTCTGCTGGGGGTTAAGGAGAAGGTGAGGAGGCTATGGGAGGCAGCAGAAAGGGGACAGGGCTGGGCGGGGGGGGGTTCTAAGGGGTGAGGCTGGCTTTGTAGAATAGAGGCAGTGACCATAAGTGGGGGGATAACTGAAGTGGGGAACCTTGGGGTGAGATGAGAGGGGTTGGGCTCTAGGGCACAGGCTGAGGACTTGCTCTTCAATCAGCAAAGAGAGTTTGAGGTCAGATGCAGGCGGGCGTCAGGGGAGGCGGTGAGTTCCTGCCTGGACTTCCGTTTCCCTCTAAGTACCAGGCGGAGTCACAGCCTGGGGGGCGGAGGAGCGGCTGGGAGGTTGGAGAGGGAGGGAGGGATGCCAATTTTAACAAGTGGGAAAGTGAACGTACTAGGGAAGTTTGGAGATTTGTGGTCAGGAATTTAGAGCAAGGCCAGTCGATGCAGAGAGTGTTTTGCTCCGGAAAGAGCAGATGCTTGGTCAAAGGCAGGCAGTGGGTAGATGATTTAGGTTCGACCAGAGCTGGGGTTTTGTCAAGATCTTTATGCAGAGAGGACGACTGACTTCTATCATAGAGGACGTGACCCAAGGATCTGGGAAGTGGGGATGTTGGGGCGTACAGGATGGTCTGGGGATAAGAGTCCCGTGGACTGAAAGGCTGGTTTGTGGTGGGCGGGGGGAGGCATCTGGAGAAAGGTGGGGTATGTGGCCCAATAGGGGTCTGTTCCAGTGGGCCCTTAGGGGAGGGAAGGCACCGTTGTGAGCTGCTGGAGCCCCAGCCCAGGAGATCTGGTGGCACTCTCTCACCTCTCAGGCCTGGAGAAGTGGCTCCACGGTTTCCAACTAAGGTCTCACAGCCAGCGATGGGACAGCCATCTTGCCCTTCTTTGGAAAAGGTGGATCGCTTCCATGGCTAAGTCCTTTCCCCATGGCCCCTCTTCCCAAGGACATCCCTCCAGGGCACCCTCACTTGGGCTGTCTTAGAATGCTCATGTGGGCCAGGCGCGGTGGCTCAAGCCTGTAATCCCAGCACTTTGGGAGGCCAAGACAGGCGGATCACGAGGTCAGGAGATCGAGACCATCCTGGCTAACACGGTGAAACCCTGTTTCTACTAAAAAAAAAAAAAAAAAAAAAATACAAAAAACTAGCCGGGCGAGGTGGCGGGCACCTGTAGTCCCAGCTACTCGGGAGGCTGAGGCAGGAGAATGGCGTGAACCCGGGACACGGAGCTTGCAGTGAGCTGAGATCGGCCACTGCACTCCAGCCCAGGCGACAGAGCGAGACTCCGCCTCAAAAAAAAAAAAAAAAAAGAATGCTCGTGTATGTGTGCACTGTTGCCTGCTGCCACTGTCCCTCACGGCCAATGACCTTGTGCCAGGTACTGGGGACAGAGCAGGGATGTCCACTGTGCTGGGCAGGGGCAATGTAACAAACCCATCAGACACCATCTGGGTACGGTGTGCTGAGTGTGGAAGTGGTGCCGCCTGGGATCGAGGAACCTGGAGAATGGAGGTCCTCCTCTGCCTGAGAGCGTGGTAACTGGTGAGTGGGCCTTGAAGTGTGAGTAGGAGCCCACCAAGCACAGAAGGAAGGGTGACAGGGTAGTTTTATCATAGCAAACAGCCTCAGGGAAGGTCTGGAGAGTGGAGACCCAGGGCACTTCCAGAGTCCAACACTGGCCTGGCAGGGCATGGATGGAGGGCTGGAGGGCAGGGATCCACATTGTGCCCTGCCTGCCCACTCCCCTGCTATGCATCTGGGAACGCTCCAGCTGCTCCTGCTGCTGGCTGTTGCTGGTCCGGGACTGAACTATGCCTATCCCTGTGGAACAGGATGTCAGCGCAAGGTCAGGACTAGTTTGGGAAGAGCTAAAGGAAGCCTTGCTATGGCTAGTAGGCTCCAATTCCTGCACCTGGCAGCCTCATGGGGCTGGTTGGAGCAGGCAAGACCTGAAGGTGGGTGTGTGGGAAGACAGTGAGCCTCAGAGAGGAGCAGGAGCTGAGTTATGCTATGGCCCACACGGTCCTGGAGACCCAGTGCACCCACACTGCCCTTGTCCATACTGGAATGGAGCTGTGAGGAGATGGCTGCAGTAGAAGGCGACAGCCTGGGGCAGTGGTATGGATGCCAAAGCAGCTCCTGCTGCCCGGAGGGCACATATCTCCCAGGTCTGCCAGCTGTAGACTCTGTCCCTGGCTGTCCCCATCTGGCCTCGTGCCCAGCTGGCCCAACGAAAGATGCCTAGCAAGGCTTGACACTCAGTAGACCCAAAGTTGTCACTTCTAGGAAGGCCCAGGTGAGCGTCCTCAGTGGGGACTTGCAGGGTGGGGAGGGCACACGGGCAACCCAGTCTCAGCTCCTGCAGCACCCCTTGAAGGAAGATGGGTCAGAAGACAAAGGCTGATGCTGGCTGTAGAATCTGGGGAGATGCTCACTGGCCCCCAGCCCGCGTATGGTTGGACATGGTGGAAAGGCCATTCCTCCCACGTGGGCCTCTGGCAGGCCCAGACTGTGCAGGCCTTGGGAGCCCCGGGACGGGCAGGCACTTGCCTAAGTAGCTGCTCCCAGGCTCTCATGGCCATCCTCTGTCCTTCCTCAGGGAAGGGGCTACTGGCATCCCTCCATCACTGGTGATGTATGTCCAGGCGGTGCCCAGGCCCTGCCCAGCCCAGAGGGTGGGAAAGACATCCAGGAAACTGTGTCTAGCAGAGTGGTGGGTTTCCAGCTGAAGCCTGGGGTTGGGGGTGGGGAGGAAGCTGACTGCTCTGTCCGAACCCAGCCCTGGCAGCATCCACCCCAGGGGCTGTGGGCACTTGCACCTCACCAGAAACTGGGGAGTCTGGCAGAATGACAGGGATGGGGGGATCAAGGAGGCACCTACTCCCAGCACCCCGCTGTGGCTGGGGGGCTGGTCTGGGTACCTGAGATGGGCACCTCCCACCTGAGCCTGGGGAGGCGCTAGACGTTGTCTGTGGGCACTGAGAGGCCACGTGCTCTGCTCCCATGGAGGGGGCAGGGAGGAGAGGAGGTCCAGCAGGTTGGACGGGGCCTGGGGGGAGCCCCACTGTCAGAGGTGGACTGGTGCTTATTTACACAGAGGGTGCCTTGCAGAGTTGGGCTGTGAATAAGAGGCCTCGCTCAAGGCGGGGCTTATGACATTAGGGGCTCCAGAACCGGGGGAAAATGCCCTCAGGGCTGCCCAGGCTGGTGCTGGTGGCGGTGTGGCAGGGAGAGTGAGGGAGGCCCTGAGGGAGAGCAGTTGCTCATAGCTCTTTGAAGGCAAGTGGGGGGCCTTAGTCTGAAGTTTTTTTTTTTACCCCAATGCTGTTTCCACTGTCACCCCCAGAAGAGCTTCAGTGTATATCGGGGGGGGGGGGAGCCAGGAAGGACCGCAGCAGGGAGGGAGGGTCAACCCTCCCTTTCTTGGAGTTGTGTGACAAAGCCCCACCCTTTGCTCCCCCAACCGCAAGGTCTCCTTGCTTTATTCCCAGGAAGGGCCCTCCCCTTCGCATCAGTCAAGGGGCGGCAGCTCGCCCCGCGCCCCGTACAAACCCTTGGCTGAGTCGCAGTTGACGCTGTGATTTGAGTCCAACCCAGTTTCCCTCTTACCTCCTTTGCCCTTAATGGAGGAAACTGAGGCAGCTGCCGAGACACAAGAAGCCGAAGTCCTAAGTCCTAGGCTGCAAGCGGTGGCTCCGGGACCCGGGCTGGGCTCGCGGGCGGCAGCAGGGGGCGCTCGCAGGCCGGGACGTGCCCTCCTCCCTCGGCGCTGGCCCGACGGAGCCGGTCCGCGAGGGGAAGCGCCCGGGAAGGGTCGGGGCCGGCTCCCCGCTCCCCCACCTCTCCGCGGGGAGTCTCCACGGCCGGCCGGGCGGGGCTGTGGTGTGTTACGACCCGGCGCCCCAGCCCCACGCCCGCCCCGCCCTCCCTGCTGGCTCCCGGGCTGCGGGTGGGAGAGCAGCGCGCACCCGCGCCCGGCCCAGCCCGACTCCTCGGGAGGAGGGTCCCGTCCTGGTGCCGGCCCGCGCGCCAGCTCCGCGTCCCGGCTCCCGGCACCCACCGACCCCTCCACAGCTGCACGCGTCCTGCCCGGGGGCCGAAGACCCCCGCTCTCCCGAGGTGCGGCCGCCGGGAGGGAGGGAGGGAGGCAGCAGAGGCGCGCGGCGGGGTCCGGGCGCGGAGTCCGGGGCTCACGCCTTCCGCGAAGCGCACCTTCCGCCCACCTCGGTCCGCGCGCAGCCCCGCCTCCCTCCCGCGCCCGCGCCCGCCCCCAGTCTCCGCCCTCCCAGCCGCGCGCCCTGCTCCCAGCTCCCCTGCAGGCGCGGCTGGGGCGAGAGCCCGCGAGCTGAGCGGGCGCAGGGTCCTCCGCGCCTCCTCCGCGCCTCCTCTGAGAACCGGCGCAGCCTGGCCCGCGCCCCCAGTCCAGCGCGTCCAGCATCCGCGTGGCGGGAGGGCGCGACTTTTTGCGGTCCCGCGTGGGACGGGGACGCCGGCGGGACAACTTGGAAAACTTCTCGGGGGCAGACGGCAGGGACCCCGGGCGCCGGTGGAGGAGGATGTAGGAGGGCGGCGGCTGGTCCCGGGTGTTCCCGACCTCCTAGGCCCCGCTCGTCCGGGCCATGGGGCTCCAGCGCCCTCGGCGCCGCTGTAGGGGCGCCGCTCTCGTCTAGCCGAACCGGGCAGCGCTGTCGTCCACGGTGTGCACCAGGCGGGCAGCGCTCCCTCTGCCCACGTCCCGCCCAACCATGGACCACCAGGACCCCTACTCCGTGCAGGCCACGGCGGCCATCGCGGCGGTCATCACCTTCCTCATCCTCTTCACCATCTTCGGCAACGCGCTGGTCATCCTGGCTGTGTTGACCAGCCGCTCGCTGCGCGCCCCTCAGAACCTGTTCCTGGTGTCGCTGGCCGCCGCCGACATCCTGGTGGCCACGCTCATCATCCCTTTCTCGCTGGCTAACGAGCTCCTCGGCTACTGGTACTTCTGGCGCAGGTGGTGCGAGGTGTACCTGGCGCTCGACGTGCTCTTCTGCACCTCGTCCATCGTGCACCTGTGCGCCATCAGCCTGGACCGCTACTGGGCCGTGAGCCGCGCGCTGGAATACAACTCCAAGCGCACCCCGCGCCGCATCAAGTGCATCATCCTTACCGTGTGGGTCATCGCCGCCGTCATCTCGCTGCCGCCCCTCATCTACAAGGGCGACCAGGGCCCCCAGCCGCGCGGGCGCCCCCAGTGCAAGCTCAACCAGGAGGTCTGGTACATCCTGGCCTCCAGCATCGGATCGTTCTTTGCTCCTTGCCTCATCATGATCCTTGTCTACCTGCGCATCTACCTGATCGCCAAACGCAGCAACCGCAGAGGTCCTAGGGCCAAGGGGGGGCCTGGGCAGGGTGAGTCCAAGCAGCCCCGACCCAACCGTGGTGGGGCTTTGGCCTCAGCCAAGCTGCCAGCCCTGGCTTCTCTGGCATCTGCCAGAGAGGTCAGTGGACACTCGAAGTCCACTGGGGAGAAGGAGGAGGGGGAAACCTCTGAAGATACTGGGACCCGGGCCTTGCCACCCAGTTGGGCTGCCCTTCCCAACTCAGGCCAGGGCCAGAAGGAAGGTGTTTGTGGGGCATCTCCAGAGGATGAAGGTGAAGAGGAGGAGGAGGAGGAGGAAGAGTGTGAACCCCAGGCAGGGCCAGTGTCTCCGGCCTCAGCTTGCAGCCCCCCGCTGCAGCAGCCACAGGGCTCCCAGGTACTGGCCACCCTACGTGGCCAGGTGCTCCTGGGCAGGGGCGTGGGTGCTATAGGTGGGCAGTGGTGGCGTCGACGGGCGCAGCTGACCCGGGAGAAGCGCTTCACCTTCGTGCTGGCCGTGGTCATTGGCGTTTTTGTGCTCTGCTGGTTCCCCTTCTTCTTCAGCTACAGCCTGGGCGCCATCTGCCCGGAGCACTGCAAGGTGCCCCATGGCCTCTTCCAGTTCTTCTTCTGGATCGGCTACTGCAACAGTTCGCTGAACCCTGTCATTTACACCATCTTCAACCAGGACTTCCGCCGTGCCTTCCGGAGGATCCTGTGCCGCCCATGGACCCAGACGGCCTGGTGAGCCCGCCTGCGCTGCCCCTGTGGGGTTGGTGCGGTGGTGCTGGGGCCACCTTGCTTCTTGCCCTGCTGTGTGTGGCTGCCTCCCCTGGGCTTTCTGCTCGCTGCCCAGATCCTGCAGGCCTTGTCTTAGGAACCCCTTGGGAGGGGTGGGCAGGGGGGCTGTTAGCAAGGGTCCCATTGAAGCCTCCCTTTGCCATCTCAGCTGTGGGGGACCCCTTCTCCACCCTCTCCCTGAGCACAGGCTGACGGAGGTGGTTCAAATCCTCCGGAGCATAGCCCAGACAGGAGAAGAGAGAGCACTTCCTTCCCAGAGCCCCGTGCTCTCCAGGCCAATGTCTGGGCTTTCCTTTCTTGAGGACCCTGTGTTCCTGGCAGGTCACTTGCTTGTGGTGTTTTTGTTTCTTTTTCATCTCCCCTCACCCACAAAGAGCACACAGCCAGCCTTCCACTTTCCCAGGGGGGCCTGCTGCTGAGGAGGAGGAAGAAACCAAGACTGATCAAGACTGATCACCCACGCTAGGCACTTGCGGTCCCTGGCAGGTGCTGGGATGGGGGCTTATGGGGTGGCACCGTCTCTGGGCTCTCCTTTCCCCCTTCACCTGTTTTTGGATCTGTGGTTCCTTTAAAGGCCAGAACCATGGATCGGCTTCCTTACCCAGCACCCCTCTGGCAGGTGGGTGGCCATGTGGATGCCTCGCTGGGGCGGTCTTGCAGGCCTGGTCTCTGCCTCGACGGGAGATCCCCGATCACTGGCATTCACCCCCTGCAAAACTCGGGGCGACAATAGCTCGCCGCCTACTTGCTGCAGGGAGATGAAAGGCTTTGCAGAAAGCTTTGAGCTCCGTGGGGGAATGCACTAGAGAACCAAAAATGTGATTATCCGGTGATATAAAAATCCCTTTCCTCTGTGTTTACCACCACCTGTCTTCCTGTAGACTTTTGTTCTGTCCCTGGGCTGTGTGAATTCCTTCCCAAACTGGAAGCGGGGAGTGGCAGACAGAATCACTATTTCAAGTTAAAGATCTCTTCGAGAATGTGTTCTTGTGGCTGCAAAGGTCTGAGTTATTATGCTACATGACAGCGTTTCGACATTTCACCTGTAGCCCCAAGAGGGTTTTTAGTGGCTTGGGCCTCCCCAGTGGGGGATAAGTCCTTTGTCAGCAAGGAGGCAATTTCCCCAGGACAGCCCACAATATCCATGCCTTGGGAACAGTCTAAGATGAGAGCCTGTGACAGGTGGCAGAGCCCCCAGGTGGGGTGCTGGCATGAGAGCCTGGTGAGCCCCTAGGGGAGCCTCCCACTTAAGTGCTCAGCCAGGTCTCCAAGCCCCAAATGAGTCCTTGTGAACCACAACTGATCCCGCCAGGGGGGTGTTTGTGGACGGCCTCAGACACAGCCACGCTGCTCCCCCCACTCTGATGGGGCTGTGCACTGAGGACCCCCGCTTCCTGGTTCTCAGTCCCACCCCAAAACCCGGCACTCAGAACAGCTGGAAGTGTGGAAAGGAGGTTTCCCAGCTGTATCTTGGGGAGGGCCTGGCTTCGACGCTGGGGCAGCAGGCATCTTAGCTTGGCAGATGTGGGGGCAATGGGCCAGATGGACCTGCCAGATTTGGAAGGGCACCAAGAGAGTTTTCTGGGTGTAGAGAGAATGGAGGGGACCAAAAAGAGTCCTTCCTGGGGTGTGGGAGGCTGCCCAGCTCGGTCCTCGGTGGGTTGTTATGAGGCCAGAGCATCGCCCCGGGATGTGGTGGGGAGCTGGGCCAGGGGAGGGACTGACTGTGACCCTCTGCTGGCCAGTCTTGTGTGCGCTCCATGGGATCCCCCTGACCTCTTATTGCGACATGCAGGTTTTTTTTTTTTTTTTTTTTTTTTAACTCTGAGCTATTTTATCAATAAAGGATATTTTGTAATAAGTAAATGGTGTCCTTATTGCCCAAGGCCTACCTGGAGCAGTTATTCCTCAGCGGCTGGCACAGCAGACTCTGGGTGTTGGCCCAATGAGCTGGGGCTCCCTCCCAGGACGAGTAGTCCTCTCCTGCCTGAGATGTGGCCGGCTGGTCCCCCAAGCCCCTGCCCTTCCTACCCGCCTTTGTCCATGAAGCATCCTTACTCATCATCACAAGCCAATGGGTGAGGGTGGCTGGAGGAGCCTGAGACTGACTCCCGGGAGGGAGGAGAAGGGAGGGCTTCCTGGAGGAGGTGGCCTTTGGGTTGGGTCTTGGAGGAAGAGCAGGAGTACACCAAGAGGCAAGACGGGAGGGTGTTTTGGTAGGGGAAGGGCATATGTAAAGGAGGTGATTGGTGGAATTGTGACTGAGTTTGAAAACGGCCCCAAGCTAGCCCCAGGTGGTCTGGTGCCACCGCCTTCCTACCCTACTTAGTCGCCACAGAGTGGGCAGTCCTGGGGCTGAACCAGGTGGGCCTGGTCCCACGGGCAGGGGGGCAGACGGCAGGCTGGCAGCAGGAGGCCGTGGGCAGGGCCAGCGCCAGTGGCCAGCCCAGGGAGGGGAGGGAGGAAGGAAGCGACGTGAAGCCCCAGGGTCCTCAGTGTGAGGCCACCCCTTTACTTCCACATTGGCCCAGAATCTTAACTCTCACCACCTCCGTAGTGGCATGGGCCATGCTTCTGCTAGGGACAACCAGCGAGACCTCCAGTGTACCCACCATCACTGACGGACATGGGGACATGGGCTTCACCGAGGACTTAACAAGAAAGACATGCCCTGCCCTGCTCTCAGCTCCCCACACCTGCCGAAGTGCCCACTGCTGATGCCCAGAGGCCTGATATGCGTAAATGAGGATGGTTCATTGACTCCCTTTTACTGATCCAGGCTCTTTGTCTGATGACCTCATCTAATCCTTATGCCTGACTGTAAGGTAAGTATCAGCCCATTTTATACTAGCAAAGTACAGGCCGAGAAAGCTGTAATGACCTGCTTGAGGTTATCCAGGCCCAGCCTCTTTCTGCTGGACCACATTGTCCCCCGATGCTTAACCGTCTGCGAGGGGCAGGCCCTTGAGCCTGGGAGTAGAGAACCCTGCCCCGACTTTGGAAATGGTGGTAGAAAGGTATACCTTCCTGGAGGAGGACTGTTTGCAAGCCCATTTTGAATACGTTATCTCATTAATCCTCACAACCTTGCTGAGAGTGATCATTTTACAAAAAACGAAATTGAGACTTAAAGTGACCTCTCTGGGTCCTGAAATCACAAAACTGTGAAATTCAGGTGATGAAGAATCGTGATTCCATCTCTTCAGCCAGCTCTCATTCGGTGGCGCTGGGTATCTGAAGATCCTGAAACTGCATGTGGATGGATTCAGCAGGTGACTATGCTGTGATTGATTGTTCATGTCTGTCACTGCCACAGACTATGTAATTGATGGGCAGATGTGTCCTAGATTTTCCATTTCTGACAGCTCACTCCAACCCCTGAACTGTATGAAGGAAGAGACTGGGGCCCAGAGAGAGGAGATGACTTGCCTCAGGGGGCGTCATACAGACACAGCTGGCTGAGCTGGATCTAGATCCAGACCCAGGTTGCCCATCGTGCCACACTTTCACACTGAAGGAATTGTGTCCGAACTCAAGGAATAGCAGGCCCACATTCAGGAAACATCTGCTGACAGCTGTGTGGCAGGACCTGTGCTTGGCTCGTCCCCATTTTGCTATCTCTTTCAGTTCTCAGATGAAGAACTGGGGGGCGGAGTCTCAGGCACCTGCCCAGGCCCCTCAGCTAATGGGGTGCAGCTGGAGCTGGGCCCAGGACCTGGCTTCCTATCAGGCCTTCTCTCTCATGCTCTATTCCTGCAGCTCTCTGTGAGTAGGACCTGCTTTTGACTTCGCCTTGAGCCCATCGGAGGACTACAGGTTGATGAGACTGGCTGAGAACAGCCAGAGGTGGGAGTGGGGTAGGTGCAGCCCTCTGCCTCCAGGAATAATCCTGGCAAGTCACCTGGCGGTGAGGGTGGCAGGTGTGGGGGACGGGTGCGAGGCCAGCAGGGGCGCTTTGCCTGGCCGTTCACCAGGTGGATGGGAGTTGTCTCAGCCGGTCACGTCATCCTTCCAGACACCCCTTTCTTAAGACGTCCCTGCTGGAAGGGAGGCGCTGCTGCAGAACGCAGTATAAGAGGAGCTGGGCAGAGCAGGATGAGGAATATTCCACAGCCGCACCTCCTCTCTGAGAACCTGGGTCCTTACATGGCAAGGATACCCTTGAGAGGGACTTAAGAGGCAGCTCTACCTTGGGATGGCCGCTGAGAACTTTGGGGCTGCTGAGAACTCCTCTTTGGAGGACTGTGGCTGAAGGGACTCCTGACTCTTGTTTAAGAAGGGACCTGTGGCAGGAGAGCCCGGTTGATCTGCCCCCAGTACTCAAGGTGGAGGAGGCTTGTGGGTTCATCAGGCCCTGGACCCTCTCCCCATCCTCTGCATGGTCACCCTGTATGTCGGGGGGCCACTGGCAAGGGGTGTGAGACCTTGCCCAGCTCCCACCTGTAAATGGGTTTGCCCCTGGCTGGGGAGGAGGCATTGGCCTGTCTGCAGTCGGACCTGGGCAGCATTTGGCTTCCCTGGCACTGGCGGGGCTTTCTGCTCCCAGATCCTGGTTGCCGTGGGTGGCAGGACAGGGGGAGGGGGGAAACGCAGGAGTCATGTCCTATCCCTGCCACCACCTGTTGGGCTGTCCTTAGGCAGGACTCGGTCCCTCTCTGGGCCTTAGTGTCCTTGTCTGCCCACAGGCAGGATTGCCCCTGCGGTCCCCAGGGTTCCCCAGCTTGGGGCTCCATCTCTGCCTTCCCCCCACAGCCACTCCCTGCCCCAGCTCCCTGGGAGGTCCAGACATGAAGGTTCCGGGAGTTAATCAGTTGTTCTTAGTGTCAGGCTCGTGGGCAGGATGGCGGTGGTGTTTTTCTCACCTTTGTGCCTCAGCGCAAAGTTAAACGGCTCTGGAGTAACGGATGGGTTTGGGGCCCTCTGAGATGTGCTGTGGTGAAAGGAATCATGAGAGTCCTGAGATATTAGGGTCCAGGGCCGGACACCCATCATCTGAAATTGATGTGATTACTATGCCTATTTCACAGGCAAGGAAATTGAGGCAGAGACAATTGGCTGAGGTCATCCAGAACCAGGACATAAACGTACCCAATCTCATTTCAGTGGTGTCACCCACTGGCCTCACTCTGCCTCTTCCCCAGCCCTGCCTCCAGCAGCAACTTCTGCCTCTTCCCCAGCCCTGCCTCCAGCACCAACCTCTGCCTCTTCCCAGCCCTGCCTCTAGCACCAGAGCTCAAGCTCTGGGTTCTTCCCAGTCCAGCAAAGCCCCTGCCCTGTATGAGCTTGGGAGCCTCACCTGCTGACCTCAGCCACTCTCGGCAGCTCTCCCTGTTGGCTGGCCCTTCCACGAGAGCAGGAGCCCTGGCAGGGGGTACAAGACTACCACCCTCCCAGGCTCTGCTCACTGTCAGCAGGGGAGGCGGGGAGCTCTGGGCTAATTTTAGATTCTGGGATTCTTCGTGCTCCTGCATCCGTCCGCTCTTCCATCTGGGCTTGGGGAAGGCTGTTGTCAGAAGGCCAGTGCTGGAAGGGCCTGGATGTCAGCTCACACCCTCCCCCAGACTTGTCTGCACTGATCGTCTCACACCCTGGACTGACCCTGGTCAAAGGCTCCTGCCCTTTGCCTGGCCTTGAGGCCAACGATTGATCAGCAGTGATTTCAGAGCTGAGGTGCCCCTTTACGGCCCACCCGCTACCCCCTGGGATTCTATGTTCCCACCTTCCTCCACTCTCCCTTCTCCTCCCTTCTTCCCTTACCCTATCCTGGCCTTTCCCACTTCCGGGTCCTCAGCAACTCCCCCTCCTCCGAACCTCCTGTTGCCTCCTGCTAATCCCCTGACCCCTGCCTTGCCCAGGGGGATGGTCCTGGCTCTTCCTGAGCTTACGGGCTCCATGGAGCATTGGTGCCTGCGAGGGGACCGGAACAGACTGGAGACCGAAAAAGAGCCTCCCTCCCTGGAAAGTCAGGGCTATTTCTGTCCTTGCGGCAGCCCATGGGGCCTCCCCGCTCTCCGGCAGGGCAGGCGGGGGAGCTGCCGAGGGTCCTGACCTTTGATTTCCCCGGGGAGAGGGCAGGCCCCTTCTAGAGCTGCAGGGTGGACCCCACCAATCTCAGAGCAGCTGGGACTCAGATGGAATTTGCTCCCCACCCGTGGGGACTGGAGCTGCTTCAAGAGGGAAGAGGGCTGGGCCATGGTGTGGGGACCCAGGTGTCTTGGTGTCGCAGCTCAGCCCAGCCCAGTCACAGCCACAAAGGGAGTGTGAGAGGCTATCTGGGCCCGCCACTTGGATTCCCCAGTTGGGGAGCCAAGGGTTAAACGCAGCCTTCCTCCCCTCGGTGCGGGAAGGACTGGTGGAGCAGCCACCGCAGCAGGCTCCACTGGTCCCTGTTCGTCAGGTTCAGCTTTGATGCAGCTGTTTCAGCTGCAAATCCCCTCAGCCTGCGGCCCCTCTGCCCCTGCTGGCCTGGCAGCTGGATGTGGGTGGGCACCTAGCTGGCAGCTCTTTGAGGGATTCCTCAGCTGTTTCGGGGTCCAGAGGCTCAGGGCGTGATCCTAGGAGGACCACCAAATTGCTGGGTGGCCCCGGGCAAGTCTGCTCACCTCTCTGGGTTTCAGATGCCTTCTTGTCAAGTGCGGGTGTCAGAGAGCAGCATGGTTCTAATGATGTCCCGGGTGCTTCCCCTGGAGAGATGAGGGGAAACCGAGGCCTCCTGACCCCTGGCCCCCACCCCACCAACCTTTCTACTTGTTGATTGTTCAGGAAGCGGCTCCCCTCACTGTTCACCAGGTTTCCTCCTCTACCCTCCTGCCTGCACCCACATAGCCTCCATCCCCCAACCCCATCCGGGCTCAAGTCACACCCCTCACCTGTGTCCCAGGGAAATCTAGGTGGCTGAGCCCCAGAAGGGTCATCTCGAAAGACATTCCCCAGGGCAGGTGGAAGCGGGTGGGAGAGGGGAGTGGCCATCTGCCTGGGCTGGACATGGTGTCTACAGTAAGGCTGGGAGGGGCACTGGAGTTGGGGGGCAACAGAGGAGGAAGTGGGTGAGATCCTCTGGGAGGGGCAAGTGGGGAGGTGGGCTCTGGGAACCCAGGCTTCCACGGGGTCATGGCTCAGGATGATGCAGCAGAAGGTGCACCTCCTAACAAGAGACCTGCTTTCACTCCAGCAGGACTGGGTCTGTGCCCAGGGGCTTCCTCTGAGAGGACAGCCCGAGAGGGCAGGGACTTGGCTGCCTCGTCTGTACCTGTGCTCCTCACCTTCCGGCAGAACCTGGCCTGGAGCAGGTGCCCAGGAAATATTTGTTGGGGAAGTGAGTTTTCCCAGCAAACTGGGGCAGCCTTGGTTATCTAAGGCTGGGGGCCCTGGGCTCTGGGAGTGTCTCTGATTTGGGTTTTCATTTTCCATTTTGTTTTGTTTTCTCCATAGTTTCCTAGAGAAATTCTGTCGGAAAATTCCATCCTGGTCTTGGCTGAGCTAGAGGCAGGAGAACTGTCCCCACAGCACCCGGGACGCACCAGGGCGTCTGGAGAGGTGGTGGCAGGGACCAGACCCAGAGAACAGAGGCTCAGACAGGGCCCGACAGAGAGGGGATGGGCAGAGAGAGGGCGTGGGTGGGGCCATTCCTGGAGCAGCATGGAAAGAGCACTGGCTTTGGAGTCACAGCTGGCGCTAATCCTTACCAGATATATCGTCTCAGACAGACTGCTAAACCTCTCTGAGCCTTGACTTGCTCACATTTAAAATGGGCCAGGTGTGGTGGCTCATGCCTGAAATCTCAGCACTTTGGGAGGCCGAGGCAGGAGGATCACTTGAACCCAGGAGGTGGAAACCAGCCTGGGCAACATAGTGAAATCCCATCTCTACAAATTTTTTTTAAAATTAGCCAGGTGTGGTGCCGTGCACCTGGGGTCCCAGCCATTGGGAGGCTGAGGCAGGAGGATCACTTGAGCCCAGGAGTTTGAGGCCATAATGAGCTGTGCTTGCACTACTGCACTCCAGCTTGGCAATGGAGCAAGACCCTGTATCAAAAAGAAAAAAAAAAAATAAAGGGAGAAAATAATTAAAATAAATAAATAAAATGGGATAAATCTACTTTAAGATTGGGGAGCAGCCAGGCGCGGTGACTCAAGCCTGTAATCCCAGCACTTTGGGAGGCCGAGACGGGTGGATCACGAGGTCAGGAGATCGAGACCATCCTGGCTAACACAGTGAAACCCCGTCTCTACTAAAAAAATACAATAAAACTTGCCGGGTGAGGTGGTGGGCGCCTGTAGTCCCAGCTACTCGGGAGGCTGAGGCAGGAGAATGGCGTAAACCCGGGAGGCGGAGCTTGCAGTGAGCTGAGATCCGGCCACTGCACTCCAGCCTGGGCGACAGAGCGAGACTCCGTCTCAAAAAAAAAAAAAAAAAAAAAAAAAAAAAAGATTGGGGAGCGTGTTGAGAGGTAGAGATGACATGTAAGATGTTCCTATAGAGTGCGAGGGTACAGACAGGCACCTGTGAATGGCAGACCCATTACATTTAATCCTCTGGACCCTGAGGTTCTCTTCAAAGTGAGCAGGCAGAACTCCCTGCCCCAGTTGTCCTCTGACTCCTGCTGAGACGCCTGACGGAAGGAGGGTGGACTCTGCCCCGTGTCCTTCCTGCTATCACCCCATGCTTCTGTGGGCTCCAGGACTCTCCCATGGGGAGCTTCAGCAGGCCCTCTCCAGTGTGGAGCTAGGAGGGGAAGGTTCTCAGGCAGCTGTGTCAAATGTGCCACATGCGAGCCTATGTGCCCTTCTTGCTGTGCCCATTCCAGACATCCGTAATGGGCCCCAGAGCTCTCTCCATGACTAAGACAAAGTTGCAGGGAGTCTCAGGCAGCAAACAATCGCTGGTGTGAAAGATGAAACTGTTTGTCCCTCAGATCTGTGGAGAACCCCAGCCTTGTCCTTGATGGGTGTAGGGGAAAGGGCTGCCCACCCTGGTGTGAGGGGTGTCATCCAAGGCAATAAAGAGGGCCATCTCTAGAGACCTCTAGGATTCCCGTGCTGCTGCTGCAGTAGGGGCATCCAGGGGTCAAATGTCAGCACCCAGGAGGACCCCAGTATTTGGAGAAGCCTGCATCAGAAACACAGCCAGTGAGCAGAGAGAAGGGTAGGTGTTGGCGAGGATGGGAGCTTCTTGAGCCAGCACACCTTGACTTAGGCTGGAGATGGGAGGTAAGGGTGATGAAGGGGTGCAGGGGCACTTGGAGGTCCTATTCTCTCAGGAGTGTGGAAAGCAAGGCAAGGATGGTTCAAGCACCACCTGAGCCCATGCAGTTGAATTCCCTCTACCAGCACAGTGCTCCACAGCAAAGGGGCCAACCCTGCAGTTCCCATCCTGACAACACAGGGAGCCCCCATCCATGTGTGTCAAGATATTTGTGTCTCATTCCCTGTGTATCCCAGAACCATGTGTGACAATGCCCAGCAGTGAAAATGGAAGGGCTGGCCTAGCTTGTCAGCGGCCCCGGACACCAGTCTCTCAGGGGTGCTAAAATATCCCTGGAAAAGTGGTGAGATGGAGAAAACTATATTTATGAGATCTCCTCCCAGAGAGAGAGGGAAATAGTTGAAGCCTCCAGAGACAGGCTTGAACAACAACAGATGCTGGTTGTTTGTTAAGTGGCCCTTGCGGAGGGCGGCCAGGCTGAGTGCCCTTCAGTGCTGGTGTTGCTGAGTAGGGTGGGCAAGTTTGGGGCTGGAAGGGAATTGTTGGAGACCTTGGAGGTGGGCACGTGCCCTTTGCCACTGCACCCACCTCAGCTGCAGTCACAGGATGGACCCGCTGGTCCAGGATACACAATTTACAGCGCCCTGTGTCAAATCTACCTTGACACTAGTCTCCAGTGTGCTAAGCTCTGAGCCAGGCTCAAAGGCCACAGAGAGCCAACAGCACCTTGCACCCTAGCTGTGAGATGGGGTCAAGCCACCAGTGCCAAGGGCACAGAGCACTGAGGGATGGTGTGAGTGACCCTTGGGAAAGGCAAGATCAGCGGGCACCCAAGTGGATGGGCCTTGGTGGAGAGTAGGGAGGAGGGTCTGTGGGAGGGTGGCCCTGCAGAGAGCTAGAGGGCTGGAGGCCAGCGTCACAGGCAGGAGAAGGGGAGTGGGGGGCATGCTATCCATATTGTGGCTTGGGTGTGGGCTCGCTCATGTTCTGAGGTGACTTCTGGCCCCAGGCTGCCCCCTCAGGGCAAGGGACAGGGCAATGAGGCCCCAGGCCAGCAGCCAGGCTCCAGGAGGCAGCTGACCAAAATAAGCTGGGATGTCAGAGTCTCCTATCTCCAGGAAGTGGAGAAGAGTGATGGGTGTCAGGAGCTGGCCTCGAGTGCAGAGGAGCGGGGGAAGTTGGGGAGAGGAGGGGGAGGAAGGAGGAGGAGGGGGAAGAGGGAGGGAAGGAGGGGTAAGGAGGAGGGGGGGGGAAAGAGGGGGAGAGGAGGACGGGAAGGAAAAGGAGGGGGAGGAAGGGGGGAGAGGAGGAAGAAGGGGAGCCAGAGATGGAGGGGGAAGAGGAGGAGGGGGACAAGACAGGGAGGAGGAAAAAGGGAGGAGACAGCAGTCACAGCTGAAGGTGTCCAACAAACTTGTTTTCTTCTCTCTGGCCTGAAGTCTCAGGCTGTTGCCCCCGGGTCCAGTAAGGGCACTGGTCTTCCAGAGCCCTGCTGCACACCTAGCACCCCTGTGTCCTGAGAATGTCTTAGAATCCCAGTCAGTGGAGGGTGAGAGAGAGGACCCCGTGAGTGCAGGCAAAAGGAACCAGGTTTCCAGGAGCCTGTTTGGAGGAAGAGAACAACCTGGTGCTTTGAATTTGATTTTCAACCCTTCCATTCTGCAAACGAAGAAAGCTGGCCCAGGTGGTTTAGGGATGATTCCCAGCTCTTGTGTCTGATAATGCGTGGAACCACTCTGCAGCCAAGGTCTCCACACACCCAGGGCACAGCTGTCTGCGTGGGGCCTCAGCCCACACTCCTGTGAGGAGCAGGGGCAGCAGGGAAGGGGCGGCCTGCAGCTGTGAGAACAGGCCTCTGGGTGTGGATGGGAGGGCCGGAGGCAGGCGGGCCCTAGCTGTCCCGCAGCCATCGGGTTCACATGACCCCCATCTCAGCCCACCTGCCAGGCTTCCAGACACCACTGAAGGGTAAACGTGTGGGCGCCCCAAGCCCTCTGCCTTTCATGGCCAGTGGGGAGCCCCTTTCCCGTCCTGGCTGCAGACCTCACCGGGGTGGCTCGGACACAGCCCCTCGTGTCCACACTCTGGCCTAGGTGGAGCCGCAGAAGATGCAGGCTGCTCTCACTCTGCCCAGGCCCCTCACCTCCGCTGGGCATACCAGGTCCCCAGGCCTGGGCCGGGGCCACCTGTGGCCAGTGCACACCCTTTCCCTGCACCTCCCTCCATTGGGGTGAACCCTGACTGCCCGAGGTCGCGGTTCACCCATTGCCCTGGAGCCTCAGCGCAGGGCCTAGAGGCCACTCACTCCACTGAGTGCTTGTTGGGTTTACCTGTGCCCCTCTGATCACAGGTGACTGCAAGCTCTTTGGGGATGTTCAGCCTCTGTCAACCTAGGGCCTTCCACAGCTACAGGGACAGACCTGCATCCAGGGGCATGCAAGGGAGTCCAACACAGGGGGGCAGCTTGCAAGAAGGGCTGTCCTGCAGGGCCTTGGCCCCCTGCACTCCCTCTTCTCAATTCCTCCCCTTGTCTTTGTTTAAATCAAATCTTCTGTCAAAGAATTCTCTAGAAGGGCTCCAAATCCTCAGCTTGGCTGGGTGCGATGGCTCACATCTGTAATCCCAGCACTTTGGGAGGCGGAGGCAGGCAGATCACCTGAGGTCAGGAGTTCGAGACCAGCCTGGCCAATATAGTGAGACCCCCATCTCTACTAAAAATACAAAAAATTAGCTGGACATGGTGGTGGGCACCTATAATCCCAGCTACTAGGGAGGCTGAGGCAGGAGAATCGCTTGAACCCAGGAGGCGGAGGTTGCCATGAGCCGAGATCACGCCATTGCACTCCAGCCTGGCCAACAAGAGCGAAACTCCATCTCAAAAAACAAAAAAACCCACAAAAATTAGCTGGGTGTGGTGGCATGAGCCTGTAGTCCCAGGTACTCAGGAGGCTGAGCCAGGAGAATCGCCTGAACCTGGGAGGCAGAGGTTGCAGTGAGCCAAGATCACGCCAGTGCACTCCAGCCTGGGGGACAGAGCAAGACTCTGTCTCAAAAAAAAAAAAAAAAGGTCTCACCAACTGCAGTTCCATCACATTAGTTCTCTCTCTCTCTCTGTCTCTCTCTTACACACACACACACACACACACACACACCTGTTCCCGCTCAACAGCCCCACTCCTCAGGGGCAGTCAGCTTGGAGATCCTGCAAGCCCCAGCCTCTGGACTCTCTTCTCTCCCAGCTGGGTCACCCCTCGAGGGCCCCTGGCCTGCCTTTCCAGGTCCAGGGTGCTGTTTCAGGGAGGTGCTGGGGTGTGGGTCCTGTCCTTGAGGAAGCTCCCTTGCGATGACCCTGGAGGCTGTGAAGAGAGGCCTCTCTCATCCCAGTGATGCCAGCTAGGCAGAGACCTGCACTTGGGGCAGGAGCCCCGAGGCACGTGAAAGGCCAGGGCTTCATCCTCCCAGAGCCTGGGATCCACCGACAAAAAGGCCCCCTGCAGAGGCTGCGTCTGAGCTCTTGGCTGCCCGGGCTAGGCCACTCTCTCTCCCTGCCCTCCGAGCTCCCCAGGGCTGGGATGTGCCCCCGTCCCGTGGTCCTGGGGTGGATGTCCAGGAGGTTCTGTGGGTGTGAGGCCTGTGGCCCAGAGGACAGAGGAGAAAGGGCAACTGTGGCAGCTGCAGGCTTTGTGGCTGGAGCTCCCCTAGCCTGGAGGGGCTGGATGTGAGCCTTGGCCTTCAGGGTCCCCCAGACTTGAGAGATTCCACCAAATAGAGCCCAGGTCCCACAGTAACTCTGCAGTGTTTCCCAAATACTGGGAGTGTCCAGTGGGTTGCGATAGAAATAATCATGTCACGGGCCACAGTAGTGTAGTGTCTGTAGAGAGCCAGGCGCAGAGAACACTTTGTGTCTCTCCTTTTCTTCTCATCCACAAAGGCTGTCTCCAGCGTTTTTCCAGGAGGTGTTAGGGGATGAGGTTTGGAAGAATAGCCTGTCTCTAGATCTGCCCAGGAGCAGTTCTTGGCCCTGGAAATCATCTAGGGTGGGACCACGTAGAGCAGTTTAGTTGCTGTGTGACCTCAGATAAGTTACTCAACTTCTCTGACTCTTATATTATCATCCGTAAAATGAGGTTCCTGCTGCACCTCACTCTCAGGGTCCTGAGGAGAGTTAGGTTGAGATGCTTGTCACAGAGGCAGTGTCCATGCACAGGGCCTGGGTTTGCTGTCAGCCCTAGGCAGGATGGGTGAGGAGGTGCGACCTGGGCCCTTGGCTATGGCTCAGAAGGTCTGCCCTGGGGTGCCCTGGCCTCAGGGATTAGGAAGGTCCTGGCTAGGCTCAGGTGGAGGGAAGGGTCTGGGATGAGGCAGGGGTGAATGAGGGCTAGGGCTGCCTCTGAGACCCTGTTTATGGGCTGCAGCACCCACCAGAGCTGTCACTTCTTCTCTTGGTTGTTCACCAGTAATTACCCTAACTGCTACATCTGTTGTCATAACAACATCTTACCCATCCTTAGATAAAAGCCCTGTTTGCAGGGGTGTCAGGCTGTCTCCAGCTCCCCAAGCTCCATCACTGTCCCTCACAGCCCTCCTTGGGGTTCCCCAGCTGGTCCTCCTCCCTCCCATTTGAGTCTTTCAGAGAGGTCACTCCGGCGTTTCCAAATGTCTTCTCTGTCTCCCTTTGTCTTCCTGCGTCTCTCTCCGCTCCGTTTCCCGAACTCTCTCCTCTCTCCTTCCTTCTTCCTGGACCCTGAGCCTCCTCTCTGGGTTTCCCTCGGTCCCTTCTCGCTCTCCCCCGCTCCTTCTGCCCGCCCCCCTGCGTGCACTGGGGTTGCGGGAAGGTGGCTGGTGGGGACAGGCGGGGCCTGCTGCCTTGGGTGGGTCTGCTCTGCAGGAGCCTCAGGGAGCCCCTCGGGCTCCCCAGCCTGGGGTGAGGTGAGCCCACGCCCAAGAGCTTCCAGCCTCTGTGGTGTGTGTGGCCAGGATGGCCTAACTGCTTCTGCAGAAGCGTGGCCAAGGGAGCTGCCCTCACCCCCACCCCGCCCCGCCTTCAGCTCAACAGTCTCTGGGGCTCCAGCTCTCCTGCTGTCCTGACTGGGGTCTCACACACTTGTCCAGAGCCGACTTCTGCTTAGCACCAACCTAAGGGCACCCACACAGAGGCTGTGCAATGGCTCCAGGAGGAGTCATCATTCCATTTTACAGCCCAGGAAATTAGAGACCAGAAGGGTCAAGCAACTGGCTCAAGGCCACACAGCTGGTCAATAGAGGAAGTGGGATGTGAAATTCCACTCCATAGTCAATGCTCTTAACTAGGATGCTGGATGGACGACTTCTTCCTCCCCCTCTCCTTCCCCTTTCTCCTTCTCACCCCTCCCCCGCCTTTTCTCTTCCTCCCCCCTCCCCCTCATCCTCCCTCACCTCTTCCCCTTCCTCCTACTCCTCCGCCCTCCTCTCATTTCTCCTCCTCCCCCACTCCTCCCCGTTTTCTTCCTCCTGCCTCTCTCCCTCCCCATTTTCCTTCCCTCCCCCTTCATCTCCCCCTCCCCCCTCCCCATCCCCCTCCCCTTCCTCCTCCTGCTTCTCCTCCTCCTCCTCAGTCTTTCTTACTGTGTGTCAGGTACTGCATTAGGAACACTGGAACTCATCTGGCTTCACAGCAACCCTACAAGGTTCGAACCACAGTGATCTGTTTTATCAGTGAGGGACTCAGGGCACAGAGAGGTTAACTAACGTTCTCAAGTCTCACTGTAGTGAGGGCTGTGTCAGGATTTGAACCCAGGTCTTTCTGCCTCCAGAGCCTGGGCTTTTAGCCCTGAGTGCTATGTAGAGGGGATGGCAGCAGAGAGGGGACTGCATCTGCGGGACAAGGACATGGGCTTTACACACACCCGAGTCCCTCCGTCTCCTTGATTCCTGTCAAGCCCCCTGTGTTCCCAGCCAGAGGCATTTTTGAGAATCAGAGGAGGAAGCCACGTGGCAGTGTCCTCTTTGCCAAATTCTATGTGAGGGGGAAGTGAGTTCCAGGTCACCGGGAGAGGTCCACAGATCCTATAGCAACACGAGCCTCTGGGGTCACTGCAGCACCCCTGGAACCCAGAGGCCCTTGTCACTGGGCCTGACCCCAGGGTCTTGGGAGGCAGGTGGACTCACATGTGACTGGGATGCCTGGACTGAGACACAGGGCTGTGGGCCTCTCTCCCAGCCTGGGCCGGCCTGGAGAATCCACAGCCCTTCCTGCCCCACAGCTCCTGTCCCTGGAGAGCAGCCTGGCCTTGGAACACACTGTCCCAGAGTGCGGCTGTCGGGATGATGGAGAGGTGGGTTATTTTTAACAGCCAGGATTCATCGACAGAGCCTCTTCCAGACCAGGGTAAAGAATATCAGGGAGCTGGGGACCACACACTCCAGGTCCTCTCACCCTCTCCCCACCCTTCCTTCATCCCCCTTGCTCCGGAGAGCCCTGAAGCCTTGGTGGCAGTCCCTGAGGCTGACGGGATCTTTAGGCAGAGAGTGGCTGCCACCTAGCTCTCAACCCAGAGGGAGGGCCTGGCAATGGTGGGGGCCTCAGAAGTGAGCCCCGTCCCTCACCTAGAAGCTGCAGGGCTTGGGGCTAATCGGGCTCACTGCCACAATGGGATTACAGGGAGCCCGGGTCCAGGCCTGGCCTGCTCTGCTCAGCATCCGCCAGTTCTGGACCCCCCTCCTCCAGGCCTTTCAGCTTTCTCTGAGGGAAGTAGCTTATTCTCCAAGTTCCCCAGACGCGTCTCAATGTGAGCCGGAACCCATTGGATCCTGGGAGGAGGGTGGCCCCATCAGGGCCCTAATTTCTTTGGACACCTCAGAGCTTGCTACTGCTGGTCTTACCACCTGTTCCTTCCTCGCTCTGCCAAGGAGGGGTGGAAATGCCTTGTCCACCCCATCTGGTCTCAGAATGACCATCTTCTGCCCTCCTCTGCCCTACTGGGAAAGAAGCTTTTAGGACTTTCAAAAGACAGACTGTCACCTTCGTCAGAGCATCTTTATGAGAACAGCCTGTTGCTGGGAGTGAGCCCCGGGCTGGGAGGCAGGAACCTGGCTTCTGCCCCGCTCTGCTGCCCTGCACTGTGGGGCAAGTCCCTCCTCCTCCCTGGGCCTGGGCTTGCCATCTAGGCCACGGTGGTGGGACAAAAAACACTCCCAAAGACCTCTTCTTGCTTGGGGTCCACACTGGGTCTGCTCCTGGAGTTCAGGCCTGACCTGCCAGGTTTGGGGGCGAGGGGATGCTTGCTGATGAATGTGCCAATTTTTCAGGGCCCCCATTTCTGACTGAGACCTCTGCAAACCCCTCTCTACCCTGCACTCCGAGACACCTTTACAAATGATTACCCAGAGCAGACAGCGAAGGGCACAGCCTTCCCGGTACAGCTCAGAGACAGTTTACAGACGCATGCGGCAGCCCAAGCAAGTGGCAGGTGCTTTCTTCACCCCAGCAAGTCGCCCGTGCTCCTTCTCAGTCGACACCACCCAGAAGGAGCACCATCCTGATTTCTACCGCATGGATTAATTTTGCCTGTTCTAGAACTTTCATGTAAATGTAATGAAAACAGTCTCTTGTGTCTGGCTCCCTTTGCTTAATATAATGTCTAGGAAAGTCATCTGGGTTATTTCAGCGTGAGTTCATTCCTGTTCATTGCTGAATAATATGCCAGTGTATGGATGTGTCACTGTTGATCCATTCCGTTTTGCTGAACATTGAGTTGTTTCCAGTTTGGGGTAACTATAAGTAAAGCCAACAGGAACGTTCATACATGTGTCTTTTGGTGCACAGAAGCATTCCTTTCTTTTGGGTAAATACCTGGAAGTGGAGTTACCAGGTCATACGATAAGCAAATATTTAGCTTTCGTGGATATTCAAACAATCTTCCAAAGTGAGCCTGACAGTGAACACGTCCACCTCCAGCGTTGGAGAGTTCCAGTTGCTCCACCTCCTTGCCAGCATTTGGTGTTATTGGTCTTCTTGCTTTTAGTCATTCTGGTGAGTGTATAGTATCTTCTTGTAGGTACTTTTTTGGAAAAGAAGGGAGTGTTTTCTTCCCCAGTTTTCTTAGTTGTGGTCAAATACACATAACAAAATGTACCATCTTAACCGTGCAGTTCAGTGGTATTAAATGCACTCACAATTTGGGCAGTCATCACCCCCATCCATCCCTAGAAATCTTTTCATCATATAAAACTGCAGCTCCCCACTTCCCCTCCCGCAAGCCCCTGGCAGCCACCATTCTACTCCCCGTCTCTGTGATTGTGCTGTAGCTACCTTATGTAACTGGAATCATGCAGTGTTTGTCTTTTGATGACTGGCTTCTTTCACTTAGCATAATGTCCTCAGGTTTCATCCATGTTCTAGCCTACGTCAGAATTTTCTTCCTTTTTAAGGCTGAATCATCTTCCATTGTATGTACAAACCACATTTGGTTCTTCTGTTTGTCTGTACATGGACACTTCAGTTGCTTCTACCTTTTGGCTGTTGTGAATCCTGCTTCTGTGAACATGGGTGTACAAATATCTCTTCAAGATCTTGCTTTCAGTTGGGTGCGGTGGTGCACGCCTGTAATCCCAGCACTTTGGGAGGCTGAGGCAGGTGGATCACCTGAGATCAGGAGTTTGAGAACAGCCTGGCCAACGTGGTTAAACCCCGTCTCTACTAAAAATACAAAAATTAGCTGGGCTTAATGGCGGGTGCCTGTAATCCCAGCTACTCAGGAGGCTGAGGCAGGAGAATCGCTTGAACCCAGGACGCAGAGGTTGCATGGAGCTGAGATCACACCACTGCACTCCAGCCTGGGCAACAGATGAGACGCTGTCTTAAAAAAAAAAAAAAAGGAACTGCAATACTGTTTTTCCCAGTGGCTGCACCATCTCACATTTCCACCAACAGAACAAAAGGGTTTCAATTTCTCCACCTCCTCACCAATACTTGTTATTTTATTTTCTTTCTTTTTAAATAATTGCCATCCTATCCTAATGGGTTTTAATTTGCATTTTCCTGGTGGCTAGTTATGTTGAGCATATTTTCATGTGCTTATTGGCTATTTGGATATCCTCTTTGATGAAGTGCCTGTTCAACCCTTTAACCCATTAAAAATTGTTTTATTTGGTCTTTTTCTTACTGGCTTATAGAAATTATTTATGTATTCTGAAAATTAGTACTTTGTCAGAATTTCTTTCTTTTTTTTTTCTTTTTTGAGACAGGGTCTCACTCTCTTGCCCAAGCTGGAGTGCAGTGGTGCGTTCATGGCTCACTGCAGCCTCTGCCTCCCGAGTTCAAGGGATCCTCCCACCTCAGCCTCCCAAGTAGCTGGGACTAAGGGTGTGCAGCACAACACCTGGCTAATTTTTGTATCTTTTGTACAGATGGGGTTTCACCATGTCTCCCAGGCTGGTCCTGAACTCTGGGTTCAAGCAATCTGCCCCCCCTTGGCCTCCTGAAGTAGAAAATGTATTTTTTAATTGAGGTAAAATTACTAATGTGTGAAATTAACCATTAAAAATGTACAATTCAATGGCATTTAGCACATCCACAATGTTGTACAACCATCACCTGTATCTCAGTCCAGAATATTTTCATCACCGTAAAAGAAAACCTCATTCCCATTAAGCATGACTTCTCATTTCTACCTTGCAACAGCTTCTGGCAACCATTAATCTATTTTCTGTCTCTATGGATTTGCCTAGTCTGCATATTTCATGTGTATGAAATGGCATGATTTGTGGCCTTTTGTGTCTGGCTTTTTTCACTTAGCATATTTTCTCCAGGTTCATCCACGTTGCAGCAGGTATCAGTACTTCATTCCTTTTTGCAACGAAACGTGGACAGAGCACATTTTGTTTATCTGTTCAGCACGCGAGGGACATTTGGCTTGCATCCAACTGTGGTGACTAGGACTGTTATGAACATTAGTGTCCTTGTTTTCAATTCTCTTGGGCGTGTACCTAGGAGTGGAAATGCTGGATCCTATGATAATTCTTTTTTTTTTGCTTTTTGAGACAGAGTTTTGCTCTGTTGGCCAGGCTGGAGTGCAGCAGTGCGATCTCAGATCACTGCAACCTCTGCCCCCCGGATTCAAGTGACTCTCCTGTCTCAGCCTCCTAAGTGGCTGGGATTGCAGGCACCTGCCACCACACCCGGCTAATTTTTATATTTTTAATGGAGATGGGGTTTCACCATGTTGGCCAGGTTGGTCTTGAATTCCTGACCTCAGGTGATCCACCCACCTCGGCCTCCCAAAGGGCTGGGGTTACAGGCACCCGCCACCACACCCGGCTAATGTTTATATTTTTAATGGAAACGGGGTTTTACCATGTTGGCCAGGCTGGTCCCGAACTCCTGACCTCAGCTGGTCCACCCACCTCGGCCTCCCGAAGTGTTGGGATTACAGGCGTGAGCCACCGCGCCTGGCCCCCTACGATAATTCTATGTTGAACTTTTAATTCTATGTTGAACTTTTTGAGGAACCGCCAGTGTTTTCCAAAGCGGCTGCACTGGTCTCCATTCCCAACAACAATGTGTGAGGGTCCAATTCCTCCACCTCTGTAGTATCACTTTTTATTGTTTGCTTTTAAAAATTCTGATCGTCTAGCGAGTGTGAAGTCGTATCTCATTGTGATTTTCATTTGCATTTCCCTAACAAACAATGCTGTTCAGCATCTTTCCTGTGCTGTTTGGCCATTCATATATTGTCTTGGAGAAATGCCTATTCAGATCCTTTGCCCAGTTTTTCAGTTGGGTTCTTTGTCTTTTTGTTATTGAGTTGAAAGAGTTCTTTACATATTCTGGATACCAGATCCTTATCAGGTGTGTAAGTATTTGATTTTCAAAAACTTTCTCCCATTCTGTAGGTTGTCTTTTGACTTTCTTGATGGTATTCTTTGAGGAAAAGTTTTTAGTTTTGATGAATTCTAATTACCTATTTTTTTCTTTTGTTGTTTATACTTTTGGTGTCATAGCTGAGAATTCATCACCAAATCCAAGGTCATGAATATTTACCCCTATATTTTCTTCCAAGGGTTTTATAGTTTAAGCACTTACTAAATGGAAGATATTGGATCCATTTTGAGTTAATTCTTGTAGATGGTGTGAGGTTGGGGTTCATTTTCATATCCAGTTTTCCCAGTACCATTTATCAAAAAGACTATTATCTTCTCATTGAATGTTCAGGCCACTCTTGTTGAAAATCAGTGGACTACAGACATACAGGGTTTATTTCTGGACTCTCAATTCTACTCCACTAGTCTATGTGTCTATATGCCAATACCACATCATTTGTATGGTAAATTGTATTTTTTTTTCTCCTGAAGAAACTAGGCGTGTCTTTTTTGCCCTTGCTGTTCCCTTTGCCTGGAATGTTCCTCCCTTCGGTCTCACGTGGCTCCTTTCTATCACTGAGATCTTCTGGAAATGTCTCCTTAGAGAGGCCTCCCATTGTCACTCTCTGCCACATGACCTTATTTTATTTTCCCTATAATTCTAATCATGTTTGAATTCGTAAGCCCTCTGAGAACAGAGTCTTTTGTCCTAGTTACTGGGCGTAAGTCTCCTCCCGCACATAACAGGCACTTAAATATCATCAAATGAACAGTCGGGGTTCCCGAGCCTGGAATGCCTTTTCCCTCCCTCTGCACAGTACCATCCAAAGGCCCCCTCCTCCCTGTGGCCTTGCCATTCTCTCTTGGTTGGCAGCGCTGTTGGCCTCTCGCCTCTGTTGTGGTGAAGATTGGGCAAGTTGTCCTCCTACATCTGATTGGAAGCTCCTGGAGGGCAGGGCCCCCGCTCTGTATCCGTACCCCTAGCCCACACCTTGTAGCTCACACAGAATGGGCCCTTGCCATGGGCAGCCTCTGATCCTGACCCTGGTCTGAATATGGAGTGACAGGTGAGTGAGGGACTTAATCAAAGCATGGTGGCCACTTAAGCCAAGAGACAAAGTTCAAGATTATTTCATAGCTTTTAGCCTCAGCATAGGGGAATGTCATTCTCAGGTCAGAAATGTAGAAGTTAAGTGGAGGATCTGGAGTGAAGACCAAGACAAGGAGTTCAGTTTTCCAGAAGCTGACTTAAAGGCTATGGGACAATGGACAGAAGAAATGCCCCAAGGTGGCTGGGACTCTGGCAAGTCATAGTGGGAGCTCCCGGTTGCTGAGTGCCCGGTGTGGTGGGAACTGCCCGCATGGGATCCTCAGAACCACCCTGCGAGTTTGGCTACACTAGCCCATTTACACAAGAGGAAACTGAATCCCCGAAAGGCGAAGCCACTTGCCCAGGGGCACACAGCCCTTAAATGAGAGGCTGGACATGCAGACCCAGACCTCTGACTCCAAAGGGTCCCTCTCCTCCCCTGTGCTGCCCCTAGAAAGTCTAGTGCTACAGGAGTTATTCCTGCCAGGGGGCTGCCCCAGACCTCTGCCCACAGGTTGGCACCCTTTCAGCGAGACAGGTGGGGCAAGGCCCAAATATGGAGGAGATGAAGCAACAGCTTTGGGCACCTGCAGAAGCTGTTTGTGAAGGAATTAGAATATCAACAATTTTCACCTAGGCACCGGCTTGCAGCTGATACCTCATTGGATTACATGGCTGAGTGAGTACAGATCCTTAACTAGGAGACTAAATACCATGAGCCTCCTTAGTCTTTCCCTCCTCTCCTGTCTTCTAAGCCTGTCCCAGCTGACACCTTCCCCAGGCTGCCGCAGAGTGCCTTCAGGGCTGACCTGCAGGTGAGCCTCCCAGCTGCCAGCTTCCCTCCTGCCTTTTGGGGATCCTTTCTGGCTGCTTCTGTCAGTAAGGGTGGGCATCGGCTTCCCATCATTCCTGGGGCACCGGGGAGGAAGTGTGCATGCGGGGTGAGGTTATAATGTCCTCAGCTCCAGGAACCCTGCCGTGGGAGGGAAGGATGAAGGTCTGAAGATAGAGAGGAGGGGCCAGGGCAGGAGGGAAGTGGTAGAAATTCCTGCAGGACACCCCTGTGAGTTCATGGACTGACTCTACCCCCTGTTGCTGTGTGACCTCAGGCAAGCTCCCTCCCCGCTCTGGGGAGCCGGCCATCCTCCATGGATTGCGGAGAGCACAGGGCTCACAAGGTTCATGAGATGAGGTGGGGTAGTGCAAGCCAAGCCTGAGAACAGGCGTGTTCTGGGGGCCAGCACTGAGAGGTGGGGTGGTTGTTGCAGGAGGCCTGTGATGGGAGGGAGGACGAGGACAGGGAAGAGCCAGCAGCTGCCATCAGGGTTGGGCACTGGGGAAATCCCACAGGGGCCTCATCCATCTCCTTTTGCAAAGCCTGGAAGGACCTGGAGGGGACTGAGGAAGGAGAGGTATTGTTACCAGGCAGCACCGAGTGGGAATGGGTGCGAGGCGGTTTATAGGAGCCAGCGTGTACCTGCACACCAGGTGTTCCCATACAACAGGAAACACCTTTCCACTCAGCTAAGAAAGCCAAGATCCAGGGCCCATTTCCTGCCTGCCTCACCAAGCTTCCCCCTGGGGAGGGCACCCCCCCCCCACCACCTGGATCCTTTCACACTGCCCTGTGCGCCCGACACATGGCTCCAGGAGAGGGGGTTTAGAGTCAGGGACCAGCTCCTGGCAGTGGTTCTCAGAAGCTGCCAGCCTCCCAGCCTCTCAAATGGCCCTGCCAAGGTCTGCCCTCAGTCTCCTGTTCAAGCCCCTTCCCTAACGAGGACGCTCGGAGACGGTTTCCCTGCAGGGCACATGCAGTCTGGGTGACTGGTTCCTCGCAGGGCCTGAGTGATGTCCCCGGCGCCTGCAACGAACCAAATGTGGTTATCGGTCCTTCTGCCCCTGCTGGCTCCCAGACGATGGCAATAGAATTACAGCCTCACGTCCGCCCTCCTGCTGCCTCTTGCAGTCAGGGTGGCCTTCCCCTCAGCTGCACTCTGGGGTGGGGCTGGGTGTCCTGCCTGTTGCCCCTGTTGGGAAGGCATGGCCGAGGCTCGGGCAGCCAGGATTTCATGATGGGCTGGGAAGGAGGAGGATGAGTGCTGGGGCAGGGGTCCAGAGACTCAGCCTGGGGTCCCCAAGGACTCTGGGCTGCTCACATGACCTGCAGGCCTGGTCACCTCGCCCCTGCCTCCCTGACGCTCTCTCCTCGGCAGTCTTATCTCTCTGCAACCCAGGCTTGCCCAGGGCACTTCCCTCCTGAAAGCCTGTGTTGGTGGCTCCTGGCTGCCCACAGGACAAAGTCCAGGCGCCACCCCAGTGACTTGCCGTTCCCCAGGGTGTCCAGTTCCTCCCTGGTGCATGAAGGGCAGTAGCCTCTGGCTAAGGACACAGGCCCAGGATCAGCTGCTCAGGGATGGGCCGTGCAGAGTCCCCTGACATCCTTGGTGTCTCCCTCTTCCTGGTGTCCCCCTCTTCCTGACCACCCTGAGACCACATTTCCCAGCCCCCTTGATCTAGGCATGAGTCGGGCCCATGGAAAGGGGGAGGAAGAGAGAGACACACGCCACATCCACTCGGCCCATGAAAGTCTCCCAAGCAGGATCCTTTACTCAGTTTCGCTTTTGTTGCAAGCAGGCAGGCCGCAAGCTAAAGATGGTAGCACTAGAGAATAAATAGAGCCTGGGTCCCTGAGTCACCACTTGGATTCACCCTAGACTGTGACGTGAGCAAGAAATCAACTTGTGCTCAGCTGCGGAGATCTGGGATTCTTTGTCCCAGCAGCTCGCTTACTCTGACTCCCAAAAATCTTAGGAGTAACGGAGCAAGCGGTGTAACATAAGACCACTTTTCTCATCTGTGAAATGAGATAATAATGTCTATGTTGAAGAATGATGGGAAAGACGGACCATCAGGCACCTGGCCCTTAGTAAGCCCTCGGTACTTAAAGCTATTTTGCAATTTCTAGGCCTTTGCATGTCTCTTCCCTGTCCTGGCCTTTTCTTCCCAGCTGGCTCCATTCTGGGCCTCCTTCTAGGCCCACTGTTCTAGGCCTTTCTGAGCCCCCAGCTTCCACGCTCCTCCTGGGCCTGGGACTTGCAGCCTGGGGACACCCCAGCTGGAGCACTTCCCTTGTGGCACCATTCTCAGTTATCTGTCTGTCTGTCTCTCCCTGGACTGGGTCCCACCGGCAGCCAGTGCAAAGCTGCAAAGCCCGGCACAAAACAGGGCCTGTAAGTGGCTCTTTCATTTGTTAGCAAGGCTGGGCCTGCCTGTCTCAGGCCGGGGCTGGTGCTGTGAGGCGGACTGAGGCCCTGAATGTGGAACCGCGTTGGAAAATGGAAAAGACTCTCCCAGACTCTCAGGAGCAGGTTCCCTGGCCCAGAGCACACTCCAGCCCCTGCCTCGCCACAGCCCCTCTCTCACGAGAGCCTTCTGCCGCAGTTCCCTTTTCTGCCTGTTTTTCTGTCTCGGAGACTCAATGTCCGCTGTTGTCAAGGCAAATGGCACCAAGCAGGACTCAGGTGAGGCCTGGAATCTGCACCAGAGCCCGTCGCGGTTCTCCACCTGCCACGCTGCAGCCCCTGCTAGCTGCTGACCAGATGCAGCTGAGAACAGCCGAATAAGAACAGAGGCTGCCAGACAGCAAGGGACTCTCACGGCCAGTGCTGGACACAAGTCAGCCTGGGGGTGGTGGGGACAGCAGCCCTGCTCGGCTCTCTCTCCTGCTCGTCCTCCACCCTCCCTCTTTTCTTCCTCCCAGGTGCAGGGGGTCACGAGTGTGTGGGCTCTCTCCTTTGTCTCTGTGCAGTATGGGGTGGGAGCGAGACACCTGAAGGCTTGTAGGGAGCCACCCACAGGAGGCAGGGGCGGAGGAAGGAAGGGAGGTAGCACCGGCCCAGGTGTGGAAAGCTTGTACCGCTGGGCCCAGGGTTCCGACTCAGTTGTGACCTGGGCCTGTGAAAGGACTGGAGGGGAGCTGGGCATGGGGCCAAGCCTGGCATGGCTGGGGAAGAGGACCCAGCCTGCCGCTCGAGGCCAATGCCAGTGCCCCGGTAAGTCTCGTAAGTCTGGGAAGAGGAGCCCCACCTGGACCCTGAGGCCACATTTCCCTCTCACCTTTCTTCCTCGCTCCCTCGAACAGGCTCTGGATCACAGGCAGTGCTGGCGTAGAAGTGCCGTTGTGGAGGGACAAGGTGGAGAAGGGTCACAAACAGTGATCTTTGTTTAGGAGGTGTTTGCCTTTGGGATGGGGCAGTGAGTCCCTCCAGAGGGAGCCGCTGTTCCTCCTGGGGCGTTCTAATCCATGGCATCCCCATTCCAGCTGGGTGAGGACGCTCTACGGGCTGTACTGGCAGGACTCCCTGCTGAACCTCACTGGGGTCCATGGCAGCTGCCCCAGGGTATCTCTGCCCATTGGGCCATTTCAAAGGCAGCCTGAGGAATGGCTTCCTTGCTCCAAGTCTGCCTGCCCCTGGGGCTGCTGCAGCCTGCAGGCAGCCTGTACACACGGATCACACGTCAGGGATCCACTTCCAGCCTACAGTCACACAGACACTGTGAAGGCGACAATGACGGGCTTCTGAGTAGAAGAGGACCACATGCTCCCAGTCCCACCACTGCCACCGTCCCGCCAGTCCCAGGCTGTCCCGGCCACTGGGTTTCTGTCCTGCCTTCAGCAAACCTCCCAGCAGCAGCACTTCCCCGCCTCACCAGGGTCTGCAGGCCTTGCTTAGGACGGCACAGCTGCAGCTGCTCATTTATGTAACTCTCCTCTTGTTGTCAGAAACTCAGGTGGCTTCTGGTTTTTCACCATTACAGAAAAAGCTGAATGTTTTTTGAGGATAGAGCTTTGTCCTTCATGAGGACGGCTCCTCAGTCCAGATTTCCAGAACTGGGGCTGCCAGCTCAAAGAGCCCAAAGGCCCTCAGAAATGATCAGAGATGAGACTGAGGTCAGAGAGGGGTGGAGACCCGGCTAAGGTAACCCAGCAGGTCTGCGGTACTGCTGAGCTCTGGTCCCGGGGCTGGTGATCCTTCCTCTCCTTGAAGCTTTTGCCCTGGAAAAGAGGGCAGAGCTGCAAATGCCTCTCCAAAGAGGATTTTTAAATAAACATTTTTATTCAGATATAATCCACTTACCATGTAATCATCCATTTAAAGTACACACTTCAATGGCTTTTAGTATATTCGCGGAGTATACCATCATCACCACAATCAATATGAACCCATTTCCATCGCTTAAACGAGCAAATCCCACACTCTTTGGCCACCACCTCCCCCCGCCTCCACTGCACCCCTATCCCAGCCCTGGACAACCACGAATCTTCATACTGCCTCTGCAGAGCGATTTACTCTGGACGTTCCTTAAAAATGGAGTGAGACCATATGCAGGCTTTTGTGGCTGACTCCTTTCACTGAGCAGAATGTTTTCCGGGCCCGTCACGCCAGAGCACGCATCAGTACTTCATTCCGTTTTATTGCCGAATGATATTCCGTGGTATGGCTAGACATTTATTTTATTTGTCCATTCATCAGCTGATGGACATTTGGGTTGTTTCTACTTTGGGGCTCTTATGGGATGCTGCTGCTATAAACATCTGTATACCAGTTCCAGCGGGGACATGTGTTTTCAATTCTTTTGGGTATGGACCTAGAAACGGAAGTGCTGGTTCCTGTGGGAACTCTATGTTTAACATTCTGCGGAGCTGCCAGACTGTTTTTACAAATTGCTATGCCATTTTCTATTTCCACCAGTGGCGTGTGAGGGTTCTAATTTCTCCACATCTTCATCAACACTTGTTATTGTCTTTTTATTTTTTATTATTAGAGATGGGGTCTCACTATGTTGCCCAGGCTGGACTTGAACTCCTGGGCTTAAGCGATCCTCTCGCCTCGGCCTCCCAAGAAGCTTGGATTACAGGCACACACCGTAGTGCCTGCCTTGTCTGTCTTTTTTTATTGCGGCTATTCTAGTGGATGTGAAGTTGTACCACATCGTGGTTTTGATTTGCATTTCCCTGGTGACTAATTATTTCTAATATCTTTTTAAATGCTTACTGGCCATTTGTGTATCTTCTTTGTAGAAATGTCTTTTCAGATACTTTGCCCATTTTTAAATTGGACCGTTTGTCTTTTTGTTATTGAGTTGTAAGAGTTCTTCATACGTTCTAGTACCTTATCAGATCTGTCCCTTATCTGATAAATCCCAGATCTTATATATCTGTCCCTTATCAGATATACGATTTGCAAATATTTTCTTGCATACAGTGGGTTGTCATTTCACTTTCTTTGAAGCACAAAAGTTTTAATTTTGAAGTCCATTTCATCTAAATTTTTGGTTGTTTGTGCTTTTAATGTCATAGTGAAGAAACCATTGCCTAATCCAATATCATGAAGATTTACGTTTATGCTTTCTTGTAAGAGTTTTATAGTTTTAGCTCCTGTATTTAAATCTGTGATTCATTTTGAGTTTTATATATGGTGTGAGGCAGGGAACCAATTTCATTCTTTTGCATGTGGATATCCAGTGGCCCCATACCATTTCTTGAAAAGACTAGTCTTCCCTTCATTGAACTGTCTTGGCTCCTTTGCTGAAAATCAATTTGACCGTAAATGGAAGAGTTGATTCCTAGATTCTCAATTCTATTCCATTGATTGGAATGTGTATCCTTATGTCAGTGCCACAGTCTTAATCAATGTAGGTCAGCAGTAAATTTTAAAATTGGAAATCCTCCAACTTTGATTTTCTTCAATATTATTTTGGCTGCTCTGGGTTCCTTAGATTTCTGTATGAATTTTGTGATCAGCTTGTCATTTTTTTGGAAGAAGCTGGATGAATTTTGATAGGGATTACATTAAATCTGTAGATCAATTTGGGGAGTATTTTCATCTTCATAATATTAAGTCTTCTAATTGATTAACACAGCGTATCTTTTCATTTATTTAGATCTTCTTGAATTTCTTTCAACAGTGTTTTCTGGTTGTCAGGGTTTAAGTTTTTCACTTTTCTTATGACATTTATTCCTAAATGTTTTATTATCTGATGCTGTTTGTAAATAAAATTGTTTTCTAAATTTCATTTTTGTGCATTGCAAGAGCATAGCTCACCAGAGATTCCAGACCCTTGTTGTCTGCTGGCGGATGGTCTGTCTGCTCCACCCTAAGTCACCCTGGATTCCTGCAGCATCATCAACCTCTGTGGCCAAGGTTTAGTTACAGGCCTATGTGTCCACCAGAGTGTGGCTCCTCAAGGGCCCCATCCCAGCATAGAGCCCAGTGCACGGGGCGGGCTGAGCCGGGAAATGAAGAGTGAATGAGTCAGTGGGTGAATGAATGAACAGACCGACCACAGGATCTGAGCTCCCACTGGGTTCTGCGCGTCCTGGGGCAGTGACTCTGGAGCTCAGGCCTGGAGCCCTGCAGCCTGTCCCAGGCCTGATCTTGCACCTTCCCCCAGGTGACTTCCTCCTGTACCCCCCACCTACTTGCAGGGACATAAAGCGTGAGGGGTGGTGTCCAGGTACTCTCCTGCAGCTGTGGAAAGCCTGGATCCTCAGAGGTGGAGCTGGGTGAGGAGAAAGTGGGGAGGGCCCAGCTATCCAGCAGCCCAGCACCTGGATGGCCCGTCCCTCCATCCTCTGGCCCTGGCCCTTGGGCTTCCTGTGAACTGTCCTTGGTCCCTCCTGCCCCTCTGCCTTTCTGATGCCTCGCTCCTCATCTCAAGCAGACCTGGCCTCTTTGATCCAGGCAGGCAAACAGAGCCCTTCCCTTTCCTCTGCCCCGTCCATTCTCACAGAGAGAGGCGTGTGGCTGCGTGTGTCCTGTCTGCAGCATCAGCCACCCCTGCTGCCCACAGAGACCTCCAATCTCCAAACCCGAGGGCCCCTCAGCACCCCCACAGAGACACGGCCCCTTCTGCTCCCAGGAACCCCTCTTCACTGGGCGTCCCTGCCTCTTCCTTTGGCCTCCCGACCACATCTCCATCTCTCCCACCTTCTGCCCATTGCATGACGGGTTCCCAGGGTCTCTCTTCGGTTGTTTTCCCACATCCACTTGGTTCTCCCCATGGGCAGTCAGACCCTCTTCTGGGGCTTCTGCTCTCACCACCCCCACTCCCACCCCTCAGTCCCAGCCCTCCCTCTGCAGCCCAGGCCTGCATCGCTGGCAGTCAGCAACGCCTCCTGTGCTGAGAGAGTGCCTGGCTGCACTCTCTTCCTGGCTGCTCAGGGGTGAAACTTGGCCTCATACTGAAAGGAGAGTCTGGGTTGCCCAGCCTAGCTGGGGGCCTGGCACTGTCCCCAGGGGTCTTCCTACCTTTGCAGCCTCAGCACCTGCACCTCCTCTCCCCACATCTGGACCCTCCAAAAACAGACTCAGGGCCACTCCCTGGTGGCTTGAGCTTCCCCTGTGCTGGGCCTGTGCACACAGTTGCCTGTGCCTTGAAGCTTCTCCCCTTTCTCCTCCACTCCACACATCCGTCATCTAAACCCCACCTACACCCCAAGGCCCACATGAAGCCCCTGCTGACTGCACCTCTGGCCTTGCTCTCCTCCTCGCCTCCTCCAGTCCAGCAGCCCCCGGCTGGTCCTCAGGGCAGGACCTTGCTCTGCCTCTGGGCCTCCCTTAGGGTTTGCCAGATTAGCCAAAGCCGTGCAGGTGGCCCTGGCTGTCAGGGAGGGAGGCCCTGGGCCTGGAGGAGGTGTCCACTCTCCAAGACCACTGGGAAGGGCCTGCTGGCCAGAGGCCGCCCCACCATTTCTCAGGCTCACACCGTGGTCTGTTCATTTGTTCATTTGTTTGTTCAGACATGGTGGATGCCCCCTGGCGTGTTCAGGCTGGTGGAAAGGTGGCCACCAGGACAGTGCAAAGCATGAGGCTTGCTGAGAGGATCCATCAAACCCAGCTGGAGGGCATCCAGGGTGGTCTACAAAACCCACAGCACGGAACAAAGGCAGGCACACACACACGGCGAGAACTCTCACAAGCAAGAAGCAAGGGTGGGATGATGGAGTGGAACCCAGGGGGCGTCCTGCACTCTCAGGAGAGGTGGCTGATCGACGGTGGCTACGGGGTACGCAGTCAGGGATGTGACGTGTGATTCATGCGTTCAAGCCAGAGCTGGACTCAGAAACAGCACGGACAACCCAGGGGCAGAGGGCATTTCTCCCTTAGTCCGTGGCTGGGACTTGGTGAGCAATATCCCAACAGCGCCTGCACGTGCTGCAGCATCCCTGGGTATCAGGGCAGCTTCCTGTCCTGGAATCAAGATACCAAATCCCCTGGCTTCTGGGAGCGATGCCCTCTGGAGGTCTTTGTGACTGCTGGGATAGAACTCGCGCTCATCCATTATCCCCGGTTTGGGCCACTAGACGGTTTTGAGGATGCATGTGCATTCAAGGACATCCATGGGAATGGAGATGAAGAGAAAATGAACATAAATCATGTGAGTGGCCCCTCATGGGGCCTGCAGGTCAGTGTGGGTGGTGACAGGCATGTGCCTAACTCAGGCACTAAGGAAGGAAGAGGCAGGAAGTGGGGAATGGCTCTGAGGCTGGAGAGGGAGGGTGAGCCTCTCTCCCTAGGGTCGTGCAGGGATTGGGGGTGGCAGGAGCCCATGTGGGGCAGCAGTGTCCAGGGGTCAGGATTTGAACGTGCATGGCCTCTGACTGTGCACGCCTGGGGCAGGGCAGGGCCTGGGAGGGCTTGGCAGACGTGGCCTTCTGCATGCCTGTCTGCTGAGGTCGGGGCATGAGGCTAAGCCAGCCAGATTTTTTGGGCCACCTCTGGCTGAGCACAGAAGGCACTGTCCCCAGTGGAGGGGCGGGGGCCTTGGCCCTTGGAAGCAGGTCACGGGATGTGGATGCTTAGATATGTGCGGACGTGAGCAGCTCTGCGGTCCTTGGCCCCTTGCTGGCCAGCCCCGGCGCCAGGCCTGACTTCCCCTCCTCCCGACACTGCCAGGCTGGAGGCCAATGGCTGACCGACCAGGCTCTGCCTTGGGCTGAGCTGGAGCAGGGAGGGTCTGCAGGACTAAGGAAAGGGCCACTGCTAAAGCTATGGCAGCCTCCATCTCATCAGTCTCCTGATTAAAGTGACACTGCACAGTGCCTGCCAAATTCATTGGGTGTTGACCCCAGGATGTGGTGGCCCTGCCAGGACTAGGGGAAGAGGCAGGTGGGCTTCCTGGCCACCTAAGGCAGCCTGAGAACTGCCCATGTGTGGGGTGGGAGGGAGGGCAGCTGTGTAAGCTACAATGGGCTCTGAGAGATAGGAGATGTGAGTCCCCAGTCCCCGTCCCCGCCTATTCCTTATGAGTGTGTGGCCTTGGGCAAGCAACTTCCCTCCTCTCTAAGGAAGTAATGAGGTCAGTGACACTCCTGGGAGTGGAGAAGCTTCCTTTGTAAACTGTGCAGTGCTGCCAGAATGGGAGGTGGAGAGGAGAGCTGGCCTTCCAGCCGATGCCCTGATGACCTCAGCTGGCCAAGCAAAGAGGTCCTGGGGGACAGGCAGGTATCTTGGCCCTCGCTCCATTTTGTCCCCTTGCAGAGTAGCTGTGGGCTAGGGTGAGTATGAGTCCAAGACTGGAGCCCGGCCTGGTCAGGACACAGGCTTGGAGCCTTTGCATTTTGCAGACTAGAAGGACATCCTCGAGAGAAGAGCTATTGCCGCTGCTGAATGGATCTGATAGCTTTATGAAGTGATCAGCAACGAGTGAGGACCCAGGCTCTCCAAACCTCAGGCCTTGGAAGAAGTGTGGCACTCGCAGGACCGCCTGCTCATGGCAAGGCCCTAAGGTAAGACCTTGTGTGTGTCATGGAAGCCGCACAAGCCGACACTCTTACCTTTTGCTTGGAGAGGCCTGGAGATGCAGGCCCGCCTGGGCCACCTGCGTTATGCACAAGGGTGTTAGTTCAGCACCTCCTCCCCTGCAGTTAGACCTCTTGCCCAAGATTGCAGGGATGGTCAGTAATAGCCCATGCCAGGACTCCTGGGCTTAGGGCCTGGGCAGCTGCCTGAGGTAGGGGGTTGTCTGCCTTGTGGCCTCTCCCAGAAAACATGCTTGTATTTGGAACTCTGGTTGTGCAGCCACCCAGTTGGCAGCTTCAGAGGGGCATGTGTTGGTGAGAAGGAACACGGCATCCTCTGCCTTGCTCTGGTCCGGCCTCACCCTGCGATGCAGGGGCTCCATCCACAACTCTTTGGGAAGAAGAAATACAGACTTTCTCAGACAAACAAAAATTGAGGACATTTATTGTCAGTACACGTGCCTTGTAAGAAATATTGAAAGAAGTTCTTCAAAGAGAAGGAAAAACATGTAAGTCAGAAACTTGGATCTATATAAACAGAGCACTGAAGAAGGAGTGAAAATAAAATAGAAAGTGTTTTTTTTTAATTCTGAATTGATCTAACAGGTAAGTTTGTTCAACATAATAATAGCAACAATATATTCAATTATTTAATCATATATGTGTATATATAGATATCCACAGAAACATATGCTTAAGTATGCTTATGTATAAGTGAAATGAATGACAGTACTGATTTAAGAGATAGGAGGCAGGAGTTGGGATTATTTTGTTATTATAAGGTGCTCGGTATAACCCATGAAGTAGTATATGGTATTTGAAAACGGACTTGCGTTAGTTGTAGATGTATATTGCAAATCTAGGGAAAACACTAAAACAAGTGAAAAAAATAAGAAGAAAAGTATTTTATTTTTTTTTACAAAAATGAAGTTGTCTTAGTGTGCTTGGGCTACTATAACAAAATACCTCAGACTGCATAATTTATAAATAATAGAAATTTGGTTTTCATAGTTCTGGAGGCTGGGAAGTCCAAGATCAAGGCAAGAGCAGGTTTGGTGTCTGATAAGGGCTCACTCCCTGCTTCCAAGGTGGTACCTTCCTGCTGTGTCCTCGCGTGGTGGAAAAGATGAACAGCCCCCTCTCACCTATTTCATTAAAGCACTAATCCATTAATGAGGGCTCCACTCTCATGACTTAATCACCTCCTAAGGGCCTCACTTCTTATCATATTGGTGGATACATTTCAACATATGAATTTTGGGGGAACATATTCAGACCATAGCAGAAATATGCTGACTATTTATTTTTTGGTCATATAAAATGCTGAATTAAAACCACAAAAGGCAGAAAAAGAGTGGGAGACGAAATAGAGGAACAAGCAAGGCAACAAATAGAAAAACAGTAACAGGTATGGTAGATATTACTCTAACTATGTCAATAATAATTTTGAACGCAAATGGTGTAAATATACCAACTAAGAGATTCTGCAAAGCAGAAGAAATTACCAACAGGGTAAACAGACAACCTATAGAATGAAAGAAAATGTTTACAACTTATGCATCCAACAAAAATCTAATGTCTTGAATCTATAATGAACTTAAACCAACAAGCAAAAAACAAACAACCCCATTAAAAAATGGGCAAAGAACATGAACAGACACTTCTCAAAAGACATCTGCACAGGCAACAAGCATAGGAAAAATATGCAATATCGATAATCAAATCAAAACCTCAATGAGATACCATCTCACACCAGTCAGAATGGCTATTACTAAAAAGCCAAAGAATAACAGATGCTGTAGAGGTTGTGAAGAAAAGAGAATGCTTATACACTGCTGGTCAGAACATAAATTAGTTCAGCCACTGTGGAAAGTAGTCTGGAGATTTATCAAAGAACTTAAAACAGAACTACTGTTCAACCCAGCAATTCCGTTCCTGGGTGTATACCCGAAGGGATATAAACCATTCTACCATAAAGACACATGCAGGCATATGTTCATCGCAAAACTATTCAAAATAGCAAAGACATGGATTCAACCTAGATGCCCATCAGTGATAGATTATATATACACTATGGAACACCACAGAGCCATAAAAAACAATGCAATCAATGTCCTTTGCAGCAACATGGATAGAGCTGGAGGCCATCATCCCAAGTGAATAAACACAGGAACAGAAAACCAAATACTGCATGTTCTCACTTATCAGTGGGAGCTAAACACTGAGTACACATGGACACATAGAAGGGAACAACAGACATCCGGGGCCTACTTAAGGGTGGAGGCTGGGAGGAGGGTGAAGATTGAAAAACTATCTATTGGCTCTGCTTATTACCTGGGTGACAAAATGTTCTGTACACCAAACTCCCATGACAAGCAATTTACCCATGTAATAATAAACCTTCACATGTACCCCTTGAACCTAATATACAAGGTGGAAAGAAAAAAAATTAAAGAGATTGTCAGAGTAGGTAAGAAAACCAGTCCCAACTATATATAGTCTATAAGAAACCCATTCTAAATATAAAGATGCATCTAGACTAAAATTAAAGTGATGGAGAAAGAGATATCATACTAACACTTATCAAAAACACCCCCAGAATATCTCTATTAATTCAGGCAGAGTAGACTTGAAGAGCAAGGAAAGTTACCAGAGATAAAGAGGGACATTACATAAGAAAAAGGAGTCAATTATCCAAGAAGACATAACAATCTTGAATGTGTATATGTACCTAACAACAGAGCATAGAAATATGTGAGGGAAGAACTGACAGAACTGCAAGGAGAAACAGATGAATCCACTACTAAAGTTGAAGACTTCAACACTCATTCATCAGAAATTGGCAGACTGAGCAGGCAGAAAATCAGTGAGAACATAATTGAACTCAACAACACCAGCAATCCGCTGGATATAATGGACATCTATAGACTACTTCATCCAACAGCAGATAATTACACATTCTTCTCAAGCTCACATGGAACATTCACCAGGATGCCACATTTTAGGCCGTGAAACACACTTTAATAAATTTAAAGAATATATGTCATATACTATCTGCTCTCAGACTACAACAGAATTAAACTACAAATCAATAAAAGGAAGATAGCTGGAAGCCATCAAAATCTCTGGAGATTGAACAATACACTTCTAAGTAATATCTGGGCCAAAGAAGAAACGTAGAGAAATTAAGCAATGTTTTGAACTAATGGAAATGAAAATACAACAAATAAAAATGTGTGGGATGTAGCAAAAACAGTGATTGGGGGAAATATATAACATTGAATGAATTAAAGTGATTATTAGATTCTATATTAGAAAAGAATATTGAAGATCAGTAATCTAAGCTTCCACCTTAGGAAAGTAGAAAAAAGAGTAAATTAAATCTGAAGTAAGCAGAAGAAAGCAAATAATAAAAATTAGAACAGATATCAATGAATTGATAACAGGAAATCAGCAGAGAAAATCAGCAAAATCAAAATCTGTTTATTTGAAGGTAAGTAAAACTCATAAGCCTCCAGCTAGGCTAAGAAAAAAAGAGAGAAGACACAAATTACTAATAAGAAAAATGAAAGCATGACATCACTAATGGCCTTTTATGGACATTGAAAGGATCATAAAGGAATATTATGAAAAACTCGATGCCCACAAATCTGATAACCTAGGTGAAATGGAACAATTCCTTGAAATATACATTCTGGCAAAACTCATTCAAGAAGAAATAGACAATCTGTGCTGGGAGATGGTGGCTCATGCATGTAATCCCAGCACTTTGGGAGGCTGAAGTGGGAGGATCTCTTGAAGCCAGGGGTTTGAGACCAGCCTGGGCAACTTAATGAGACCCTGTCTCTACAAAACATAAAAAATGTGATGGGTGTGTTGGTGCATGCCTGTTGCCCCAGCTACTTGGGAGCTGGAGGTGGGCGGATTGCTTGAGCACAGGATGTCAAGGCCGCAGTGAGAGGTGACTGTGCTACTTCACTCCAGCTTGGGTGACAGAATGAGAGCCTGTCTCAAAAAAAAAAAAAAAAAAAGACAATCTGAACAGGTCTATCTGTGTTAAAGAAACCAAATCAATAATTAATAACCTTTCAAAAACGGAAAGTATGAGGCCCAGATAGGTTCACTGGTGAATTCTACCAAAAATTCAAGGAAGAAATTATATCAGTATCCTACAGTCTCTTCCAGAAAATAGAAGCAGAGAGAATACTTTCTAACTCATCCTATAAGGCCAGCATTACCCTAATACCAAATCACACAAAGCCATTATAAGAAAAGAAAACTATGGGACCAATATCTCTCTTGAACATAGATGCAAAATTCCTCAACAAAATATTAGCAAATAGAATCTAACAGTGTAAACAAAGAATTATACACCAAGACCAAGAGGGATTTATCCCAGGTAGGCAAAGCTGGTTTAATATTAAAAATTTATTTAGATATATAAATTATCACACCAATAGGCTAAAGAAGAAAAATCACATGATTATATCAATAGAGCAGAAACCACGTTTGACAAAATACAACACCCATGACAAAAAAAAATCTCGGTAAACTAGTACTAGAGGGGAACTTCCTCAACCTGATAAAGAATATCTGCAAAAATCCTACAGCTAACAGTGTACTGTTTCTCACTGTACTTAACAGTGAGAAACAGCTTTCCTGCTAAGATCAGGAACAAAGCAAGGATGTCTCCTCTCACCACTCTTTTTCAACATTGTACAAAAGTCTTAGCTAATGTGATAATACAAGAAAGAGAAATAAAAGGTATACCAATGGGAAAGGAAGAAAAACTATACTCTCTGTTTGCAGATGACATGTTTGTCTATGTAGAAAATCTGAAAAAAAAAAAAAATCTAGGCTGGGTATCGTGGCTCATGCCAGTAATCCTAGCACTTTGGGAGGCCAGGGTGGGTGAATCACTTGAGCCCAGGAGTTCGGAGACCAGCCTGGGCAACATGAAAAAACCCTGTCTCTACCGAAAATACAAAAATTAGCTGGGCGTGGTGGTGCGTGCCTGTAATCCCAGTTACTTGGGAGGCTGAGATGGGAGAATCGCTTGAGCCTGGGAGGCAGAGGTTGCAGTGAGCCTAGATCTTGCCACTTCACTCTGACTTAGGTTACAGAGTGAGGCTCTGTCTCAAAAAAATAAAATAAAATAAAATAAAATAAAATAAAATAAAATAGAAGAGGACATAGAAAAATGGAATGGTTCATGGATTGGAAGAATCAATATCATTAAAATGTCCATAATACTCAAAACAATCTACAGATTCAATGCAATCATCATCAAAATACCAATGACATTCTTCACATAAATAGAAAAAACACCCTAAAATTTATATGGAACCTTAAAAGACCCAGTATAGTCAAAGCTTTCCTAAGCAAAAAGAACAAAACTTGAGGAATCACATTACTTGACTTCAAATTATACTGCAGAGCTATAGTAACTAAAACAGCATGGTACTGGCATAATAACAGATACATAGACCAATGAAACAGAATAGAGAACCCAGAAACAAATCCACACATCTACAGTGAACTCATTTTCAACAAAGGTGCCAAGAACATACACTTGGGAAAAGACAGTCTCTTCAATATACGGTGCTGAAAAACTAGGTATCCATAGGCAGAAGAATGAAACTAGATCCTAGACCTCTATCTCTTGCCATATATAAAATGAAATCAAAAGTAATTAAAGACTTAAATCTAAAACCTCTAACTATGAAACTACTGCAAGAAATCACTGGGAAAAATCTCCAGGGCTTCTTTTTTTTTTTTATTTGACAGAGTCTTCCTCTGTTGCCCAGGCTGGAGTGCAGTGGTGCATTGTCTGCCCACTGCAGCCTCCACTCCCGCGTTCAAGTGATTCCCGTGTCTCAGCCTCCTGAGTAGCTGAGATTACAGATGTACCCCATTACACCTGGCTAATTTTTGTATTTTTAGTAGAGGCAAGGTTTCACTATGTTGGCCAGTCTGGTCTCCAACTCCTGGCCTCAAACAATCCACATGCCTCGGCATCCCAAAGTGCTGGGACTACAGGTGTGAGCCACCACCAAAGAATATTATTTAGCACTAAAAAGAAAAGAATTCAGCACTAAAAGACTTTAGTGCTAAAGTCTCTTTAGCACTAAAAAGAAAGCATATGAGCTTTTAAGCCATGCAAAGACAAGAAGGAAACTTAAATGCCTATTATTCAATGAAAGAAGCCAATCTGAAAAGGCTACGTACTGTATGATTTCAACTGTGCAATCTTCTGGAAAAGACAAAACTGTAGAGACAGTAAAGAGTTCAGGGGTTGACAGAGGTTAGGAGGGAGGGAGAGATGAACAGATGGAGCATCCCAGATTTTTAGGGCAGTGAAACTACTCTGCGTGACACTACAACGGTGGCTACATGTTATTGTACTTCCGTCAAAACCCATAGAAAGCACAACAGCAAGAGTGAACCTTAATGTTAAATATTGACTTTGGTTGACAGTGATATGAATGTGACTTAATTGTAAGAAAAGTACCACTCTGGTGGTCCATGTTGATAGTAGGGCAGATTGTGTATGTGTGGGATGGGGGCGAAGGGAAACTCTCTGTACTTTCTGCTCAATTTTGCCGTGAACCTAAAACAGCTCTAAAAAATAAAATCTATTAACAAAGAAATAAACCTAAAAAAATGTCTATTAACAATAAGCAAATGCAAACTCTAGATCTGAAAAATACAGAAACTAAAATGAAGTATTCACTTAATAGGGCTGACACCAGATTGGATACAAGCAGAAGAAAGGATCAATAACTCAAAGGCAGGCCAAATTAAGTTCTCCAAGTTGAAGCACAGAAAGAAACCAACAACAACAGAGCAGAGGAAGGGTCAGCAAACTGTGGGCCCATGGACCAAATCTGACCTGCTGCCTGCTATTGTAAATAAAGTTTTATAGGAACCTATACATAGCAGACGTTGTTTAGAGAATAGCTGAGTAGTTGTGACAGAGACCATATGGCCTGCAAAGCCTGAAATATTAAGTCTTGCCCTTTAGAAAACAGTTTGTCAACCCTTGTAATAGAGCCTCAAAATCTATGAAACAATATGTTAAATGGCATGTTATACATATAACTGGAGTCCCAGAAGGAGAGGAGAATGAGAATGGGGCTTAAATGAGAATATTTGAAGAGAGAATGACTGAACATATCTTCACAAAACTCATGAAAGATGTCAACGCACAGATCCAAGAATAAAAATAACCCTAAACTGTATAAATACAAGAAAGGCTACACCTAGAGATATCATCATCAAGCTAGAAAACAAAGGTAAAAAGATCCTAAAATCATCCAGAAAATACAATCAGATTATATTTAGGGGGAACACAATAAGAATTGTAGCTGATTTCTCACTAGAAACAAAGGCAGCTAGAAGACAATTGAAGAACCACTTTGAAGGGTCTCAAGGAAAAAATTCTGTGAGCTTAGAAGTCTATATCCAGTAAAAATGTCACTCAAAAATAAAGGCCAAATCAAGGCATTTTTAGACAAACAAAAGCTTAAGGCATTCATTGCGACACTATAAATAGTACTAAAGGAATTTCTGAGGCCAAAGGGAGAGAATCTCAGATGGAAGCCTGGACTACACAAAAGAAATAGAAAGGACCAGGAATTGTAAATACATGGAAAATATAAGAGATTATCTTTTGTTTTTTTACTTTAAAAAACCCTTTTGGCCATTTACAGCAAAATAATAAGCATGTGGAAGTAAAGTATATATAAACACTAGTGCAACAGGCAGAGAGATCAATACAATTACACCATTGCAAGTTCCTTTTATTGTCTGGATGCGAGTGATGGCTACAAGTGTATGCATGTGTAGAAATGTATCAAGCCATAGCTTAGGATTTGTGTACTTCACTATATGTTAATTATCCTGCACTTTAGTGAAGTACTGTTACCCAAGAGAAGAGAATGGACAGGACAGAGCTCTGCAGGATGGATGGAGCAGATATTTATGTTTGTCACGGGAGAGTCAGGACCTCCTGCTTGGCAGAGGCTGCTGGGAGCTGAAGATGGGGTTGGCTGGGGCTCAGCCCACCTCCTGCACTGCCGAGGAGGCAGTGTTCTCTGTGACTGACTCCTGCTGGATCCTTGGCTTTGTGGAGATCTGTGACAGGGCTTGGCCCATGAGATGAAGAACCCAGAGGCCTGGCCTTCCTGTCCTGAGCCTGGTCCCGCTTCTGGGGACCCTCTCCTATGGTGGAGAAAACCAGAATGTCAGCCTGGAAGTACTTGATGACTGCCATTTTATAGAGATGGGCTCTGGGGCTCAGAGTGAATACATTCGAGAAACTGGACTGGAAACCAGATCTCCTCTTTATACTGTAGCAGCTGTCTTGGGTGCATTCAAGCTTGTCCTTCCTAGGTCCACAAATATTCCTCTCTCTGCTCTTTTCTTTAAAATCATGCCACCGATGCTAAATAACTGCTGATAAAACTAATTCATACTAAAGTGTGAGTGACTGATGCCCAGTTAAACTCTCCCCAAGAAGGGCATGCATAGTAACCACCTCTGAGAAACCATTCTAATGGTGTGATCCCATTCAGCACACAGGCTGAGGAGAAATGTTTTGGGATGAAGCAGGTAGAGCTAAGAAAAGAGTTGCCAGTCTGGAGCTAGCGTGGTCCAGGAGAGAAGTCAGGCTCTGTCTTTGCCCGAACTCATCGGCTCATCTTGGACACATTCTCTGACCTCCTTGGGTCTGTTTCTTCTGCTGTTAAGTGAAGGCTGGGCACTCAGATAGCTCAGGGCTCTTCAGCGCTGGTGTCCCAGGCCAGTTCACTTACATCCTATTGGAGCTTTTGCTTTACAATCAGCAGTCCTCTGACCATCACTGGCTCTCAAGACATTCTTAGAAGCAGATTAGAGGCTTGAGTGTGTGGGTCCCCCTGTCACAGGTGAGGAAATGGGGCAGAGAGGGCAGGTCCGTGGCCCGGGGCCACTCTGTGGGATGCCACTACATTCCTCCCCCTCCCGGGCTGCCTCATGAACGGGGTAAAGGAGCCTCCCCTTTCTGACAGAAACCACTGCTTCTCTGGTCAGCCTAGGACAGTGGAGCCCTCCCTGGGCAGGGGTGGGGGTGCAGAGCCAGCCCCACTCAAGTCCCCAGGGGCAAGTACGGGGCCCCTGCCAGAGGGGCCCTTCCCTCTCATTCCTCCCCAACAGGAGGCCTCCCCCGATGCCTTCACCAGCTCCCAAATGCCTCTCACCTCTGCACTTTCGAGCCTTTGGCCGGGCGCCACCTCTGCCTGCATGCCCTTCCCTTCTCTGCCCAGCACATTCCCACCAAAGCAGCCCCCCAAGGCAGGATGCAGCTCATGCTCCCAGTGGTGGATGGCTGTTTTGAGCTTACCTAGGGGTTTCCCTTGCTGCCTGCAGACTCCTCTTGGGGAAGGAGCATGTCTTGTCTCTCCTGTCCACCCACTTCCCAATGCATGGTTCCTGGCACGCAGTGGGGTCAGGACACACGTTCTGAGCACTTCAGGGGGCTGGCGAGGCACAGTGTCCCTGAATGTCCTCAGAGTCCAGGTCTGGCACAGCCCCATTCTTGAGGATGGGAAGCTGGAGAGGTGGAAATATCTGGGCTGAAAGCCCGGCTGGTCACATAGAAGCTGGTGAACTGGACACTTCACCTGATGCCTCCGAGCCTCACCTGTGTTAACATGGGAGCTCAGCTCTTCCTCTGCAGCCTGCGGTAGTGAGCAGGTGAGGTCGTGTATGTGAAGACTTAGAGCACATGTGCCTGGGACACAGGACATGCTCAACCTCTTCTTCCTGTTAATCCTCCTCTGACACCCAAGGGACCCTGGCCAGGCCACCCAGCATCCTCTGTTTTCTCAAGGTCAAGGGAGATAAGGGCCCCAGCACTGCCCAGCCCCCTCAGGCATGGTGAGGGTGCAGGTGGTTCGTGATGACAGTTGCTGGGAGCTACAGGAGAAGTGAGGAGGGCCAGTGGGTACTGTGGCAACTTCCCACAGCTCACAGGAGGGCTGGAGCTGACCCGGCCCCCCACTCTGCTGCAGAAACAACAGCTGCTGCTCCCTGGGCTCTGGGCGGTGTCCGCAGTAGCCTGGAGACACCACAGCCCCAACCCAGTGGAGACCCCGCCCTGCCGTTCTGTGTTCTCCGGTGCGAGCCCCCAGCTGGTGCGCACCTCTCTTTTCTTAGGGATGTAAAACTGGTTTATTTCCGAAATAAAGAGAACAAAGCCTCCTTGTGGCAATAATTATGCAGTCATAAGGGGAGACTTAATGGGCCTTCATTAAGAGGTACACTCAGGGAATGACAGCTCTGACAGCTGCCAGTACTGACTGTCTAGAGTCACGGCGCTGCTCCCTGAGGGAGCATCACCCCTTCCCCTGAGCTGCAGCTGCTCCTCCGGGAATGGGGCTCACAGGAACAAAGGCCCAAGAGCCGATTCTGGAGCCGCCAGAGCCGGTCTGGTCTCTCAGAGTGGCCTCGGAGGGGTGTGGCCGCCTTTGTGGCACTTGCTGTCTGATCAGAGAAGCAATGAACATATGCCAGGCCGGGATCTCACAGGCATCCAGCCTGTTCTGACAAATCCTTGGCCCCATCTGACCACGTCTGTGCCCGTCACGCTGCGTTTGTTCCTACTGAGCCGAGGCCATATCAGAATTCTTCTTCCAACAGCCCCCCAGACAGCCAGGCTAGGGTGGCCAGGGAGTGGAGACCGGCCGTACCTTCCCCATAGTGTCCATTTCCCCTCCTCCCTGGACGGAGGTCACCCTGGGACTCAGAAAGGGGTGTGAATTGAGGAACAGCCCCGGCCACATCGCGGTGCCCTCGCGCCCTGGCGTGGCTGGGTCTGTTTCCACAGCTCACTTGTCCATGGGGAGAAAGCAGTGATTCAGGCCTGGCTGAGGGGCATGGACAGACACTCAGCATCTTCCTCCTGAGCCCTGTTTCCTCTCCCTCAGGAGAGGAGTTTGAATTGCCCCCCTCATTCCCCCAAAAGCCCAGGTAAGCCCATGCCACTGCCAGCTGGAGCTCCAGGCTCATGACTCAGGAAAGCCAGAGCACCATACGCCCCTTTCTTCCTGTCCCAGCTGTGGCTCTCCTGGTTGATCTGTGCCTCGAAAGCATAAGGATTCATCCATTTTAGTCCCATGGAGGAAGCCGGCCCCTCTTCATAGCGTGGCACAGGGGCAGGAGTTTGAACACCCCTAGGAGTAGGGCACAGGTCACCTGTGGGATGAAGACGTGTCTGTGTCTGCAAGCGGGTGGGTGGCTGGGAGCTGGAGGATTTGGTGGAGCCAAAGATGGGCTGGGTTTGCCCGTCTTAGGGTTGTTGGCCTGGAGCTCAATTGCTCTGCGATGGAGGAAGGTGACTCTGGAGCTCTCACAAGCACGGGGAGGGGGCAGAGGGACAGACAGAAGAAAGGGACGTGAGAAAGAGACCACACAACCCCTTCCTTGAGGCTGGCTGGATCGTCAGTCGTGTGGCTGGAACTCCGGGAGATGTCCCCTGAGCCCGGGAAGCAGGATCGGTCAGGAGAAGGCCCTAAGGAAAGGCTTTGGAAACCACCTGTGGCCCCCCTCTCCTCCAGGCCAAGGAGAGACAGACAGAGAGGGGCTCCGGGCAGCCAGTGGCACTGAGCTCTCAGGGTCCAGGGCTGGGGCAATATTCAGGCTATACTTTCACTCCATAATGGCAACATAACAGAGTGCAGAGTACTGGCTAAAGAGTGGGTAGCTTGAACCTGGTTCAAGGCCAGCCTCTGGCAGTTGCCACTTTTTCTTTAGTTTAACAGTGGTCAACCTGCGCAACAGACCCGTTACCACATGCCAACACTGGGTACAGTCTATGTTGTAGGGGTCTTGGGAACCTGAATCTTGAATGCACCCCTGTGCTCTTTCCCTCACTGGGGACCCCTCACTGGGCTGTCTTGGGTTGTGCTCTGTTCACTGGGCCAGCTCCTCCCCGTGCCCCCAGCCAGCCTTGGCACTGCATCTGGAACTCAGATGGGGACAGTAGCAGCTTTCAGGAAACTGCCCAGTGACAGGACTGGGCATCACACAGGGGGTGACTCATGTTCTTGTCTGTAGTTTTGACGGAATGCTTCTAAAAGTTCCTGAGAAAAGGCGCAATAGAAGAAAAGATGTCTGCAAATGTCTTTAACGCATCCGCATGTTTAGCCGGTAGAGTGGCTGCCGTATTCAACCAGGCTCTGAGTTGCAGAAAGCTGTCTCCAGGGGGGCTGGTGGGTTGACCACTTTGGCTTCCAGTTGCTAGGCAGCTCCCCTGACTTTGTGGATACTGCCCTCCCCTGCACTCACCATCTCTGCTACAACATCCTGTCACTCAGAAATTCCAGCAATCCGACCCCATGTGTACTAAAAACAAAAAATTAGCTGGGTGTGGTGGCAGGCGCCTGTAATCCCAGCTACTTGGGAGGCTGAGTCAGCAGAATTGCCTGAACCACGGAGGTGGAGGTTGCAGTGAGGTGAGATAGCGCCACTGTACTCAGGCCTGGGCAACAGCATGAAACTCCATCTCAAAAAAGAAACTCCAGCAATCCCCACAAACAAACAAGCTAACGGGCAAAGGGCACACTAACAAACGGCGGCTTTGATGACCAGGAAAGCACACGGAGCTCCCATCAGGAATGCGTTTTAACTAGACCTGCCTCCTTGAGAAAAAAAGAAAAAAAAAGAAACTCCTAGTAGGAAAAAAAGCCCAGTGCTGCTTCTGCCAAACTCAGCTCTGGCAGCAGCTGCTCCTGTTTAGAAAGACCTACATCCCAGGCATATTAAATTTTTTATTGTGATTTTATTTTATTTGTTGATGCAGAGGGTTTTTATTTTATCTTTTGAACCAGTAGCAGCAGCGGGAGAGGGAGAAACGGGGGAGCCGCAAAGCTGGCTGGGGGTGTCCTCCCTCCTCTGCTGGGGGTGGGGATGACACCCCAGTCCCCTTCGCTTGGCTTGCTGGCCAGGCCCCTGTCTCTGCCACGGCGTGGGGACTTGTGGTATTGGGAGGGAAAGAAGAAGTAAAGAGCGGGTGGGGGCAGAGGAACTGGGGTGTCCGGGGTGTTTGGCCCAGAGCAAACCCAGCTGGCACTCCCACATTCTGGGTCCGTCATCTGCTAGGACAGGCACAGTGGGAGGGGTGTGCCCTCTGCCCATCCTTGGGGAGGTGCGAATGGACTAGATCCAGTCCAACCCCCCAGCTGCAGTGGAGGAAGTGGAGGCCAAGTCCCTGCAGAGGCTGCCCAGGACCCGCTGAGCGGCGACCTCGGGGGCGGACACCCCACATGCACCCCGCACTGAGGGTATGCGCGCTTCTCCTGTGCTGCCTGGGAAACAGACAGGAAAGACCACAGGTGACCACCCCCAGGGAAAAGGGTGAAGACGGTGCGGGGCCCTGGCAGGGTCTCTCTGGGTGTGCAAGGAGAAGCCAGAGCGTCACAGGAACCCAGGAGGTGGGGGGGATGCAGAGCAGGACCTATTATTCCTCTCATTAAGTATCGATTCTTCTTTATGAGAAAACAACAAATATCTGGTGCCTGAAAAGGATTATGAATTTTAAAAGATCCGGAGGAGCACCCGAGAAATTGTTCATGATTGTTGGGGGAAGGGAGACGTTTTATCTTAGACATCTGGTGTGGCTTGAAGTGTATTTTTTTGGGAGGGTGACATGTATTATTTTTATTAAACAGTACTAGCTGAAGCGGTTACCTCTAGAAACAGAAGTGTTTTGTGGGAGGGTTAGGTGGTTAAGAGACATATTAGAACTGCCTGTAATACTTCTGGGTTTTTTTTTTCTAACAAACAGAGATGTTCTGGGACAATTAAAAAAATCTTTAAACTCCCATAATAAAGAAAAACAAAGCAATTCCTGGCTGCAGCCTGTGGCCTTTTTTCCCCTGCACACCCTGCCCGGGAGCTCAGGTCTTAGGAAGGCAAGCCCCGGCCTGCAGCTTGCCTTCCTAGGAGGCCTCCCCAACTTCTCAGCGTCTGTGTGCTGCGGCCAGGTCATCTCGGCACCTGGATCCCAGCTCCATGGGGCTCCAGGAAGGCTCAGGGGACACAGTGGTTACTTGATCCTGCTGTCCGCTGTCAGAGGAGCACGGTGGGAGCCCAGGAGGCTGGCCCAGCTCCCCAGCAATGCATGACACTCCTGGCACTGGTCCCAGCCCCGCAGACAAAGCACCATCCTAGTCTCCAAAGTCCTCTAAGCCCCGGTCCTTGTTTGCTTCCCAAAGGAGCCCTGGTGGACCCTGAGCCAGCCGTCCGCGCCTTTGCCCAGGGTGAGCTCTGACTTAGCTCTCTTGCTCCTTCCCCTCACCCAGGGCCCCTCTGGTTCCTGAGGCTAAGGGACATGGGCTTGGGGGAGGAGGGTTCTTGGGGGAGGCGTCCCAGGCCCATTCCCGGTGCCAAGCTCCCCTCCCTCTCCCCCCATTCCCCCATCCCCTGTGTTCCTCAGTGCCTGGCAGGTGGCATTGTTCAGCACCTGACAGCTCTCTCCACTCCCACAGTGCCTGCCTCCTGCACTGTTGTGTCAATTTGGACAGCTGTCAAGCCAGCTCTGAAACACACCCAGCGTTCTCTACCCAATTCTGGAGGCCCCACTCCGCTCCAAGCAGCCTGGTGACCTTGGGTGTCCCTTTTTCCCGTCTGGGCCAGGGATCCCACCTGGGTTGAAGAGAGCAGGGGCAGCGTGGTGCAGCAGGAGCCTATTCCCATACCGTGCGCTGGTTGAGAGCTCGTTCCCCCGGGACATGAGAGATGCACCACCTTCCTGCCCAGCTGGGCAAGAACATCAGGAGAGCCGAGGGTTCCAGGAGGCCTGGACGAAGCAGTGTTTTCAGTAATGCGATGTGCAGCACTGACCAGCGCCTGCAGCATACCAGGTGCAATGCTAGGGGATAATAGATCACAGAGAAAGGCTGAAGCACTCAAGGGCTCACAGTGCAGCGGAGTGGCCAGCAGACAAGTGACTGGAGAATGATGTAAGAAATTCCACAGTGAAGACATTTGAAGGCAGCAAGACAGGGCTTTGAGTTCTGCCTAGGGGAGCTCAGAAGCCTTTGCAGAGGTCGGGGCATTTGAGTTGGGCTTTGAAGGATGACTAGGAGTTCACTAATTCGAGGAGACTAGAAGGGCCTGGCAGTTAGCAGCCAAAGCAAAGAGAAAACAACACATGTTTCACCCAGAGAGGCATCCAAAGGGCAGTGGTGGAAAACGAGGCTGGAAAGACTCTCCAGATAGTGTTGAGCCTTTGTATTTGTGAAGGTGCTTTTGACTGTCAGTAAACAAATTGTCCAATAAAGTGTATAAACATCCATCATGTCTTACTGTGTGATATCGTTTGGATGGTCCCTCCAAATCTCATGTTGAGATATAATCCCCATAACTGCCAGAGCCTTGAATGCCAAGACACTTAGGCCACAGCGGGAGGGAGAACCATTAGGGCTCAGGGCCCAGGGCGTCTGGTTGAGAAGGAGGCACTGATGTCCGTGGTTGCTCCCAGCACCTCCCCTTCGAGTCCTCACTCTGCTCCTAGGAGGCAGCAGCAGAACTGTGTCTGAGCTGCAGCCCCTGAGGTTCAGGCTGAGGATGGATCAGCGACACGGGCAGCAGGACCAGAGCAACAGCCTCATGGATTCTCGCCTTTCCCGAGTCCCCAGGGAGAGGCCTCTGCACCAGCAGCACTTTGCAGCAGCCTGGAGGAGCAGAGCTGGCCTTGTGCCCTGTGGAGTGCCACATGCAGGCCCTGAGCGGGCGTGCTGCACAGATGACCTCGTCGAATCCTCAAAGTGACCACCTCCTAGAGCGGACACTATCACTACAGCCACTTCACAGACGAGGCAACTGAGGCCCAGCGAGGCTCCACACACAGCTGAAAAGTGCAGGCAGAGGGAAGAAAGCAGGACTTCTGCAGGCACCTGCTCCCACCCTATGCTGCCTGGGAGGCTGGGGTTGTGGGTTGGGGGCTCCCTCCACCTCTGAGACCCCTTCCCTTGCAGGGCATAGCCAGTGAGTGCTCTGGGCTTCCCACAGATAGATAGGAAAAAGAAATCAACTTCCATGGTATTCAGGTGCTGTTACTCACAGCAGAAATGGATCCCAACACACCTGAGCCTCGTACCCTTGGGAGTCCTGTACGGTATGGCCAAGTGCTGTCACCACACCATCTCCCACAGGACCCGCCAACACCCACAGGATTCCCTGGGCATCCTCATTGAGCAAGTAAGAGGACCGAGGCTGGGCAGTGTTCAGGTGGCCCAGAGCCAGGTGCCATGCGGTGGCTTCAGTCGTGGAGCCGTCTACCCTCATTCAGCCTGTTTCCCCAGATGCTTGAGTGGCAGCATTTGTAAACTGCTTATTTCTGCGTCCTCTGCAGACATGTTGAAGCAGAATCTCTAGTGACAGTGCCAATAACATGCATTTTTCCAAAGTCCCGAGTGAGGCTGAAGAGCCGAGCTTGACAGAGGCAGAGAGGAGAAGGGAGCTTTCCAAGGCCACACAGCCAGCCAGTGGCAGAGCTGAGGTCAGAGTCTAGACCCGACTGGATCCCAGGCCATGTTGGCTGGGGTTGAAGTGAGTATTGGCTCCTGGGGCCCCCAGAGCTAGAGGCGAAGGGGTAGAAAGGCCTAGGGGCTTGGCTGGGCTTGGAGGGCTGCCCAGTTGGTGCATTCCAGGCCAGAGCCTATTCATCCTGCCCTGGGGCTGGGATTGCAAAGCCAGCAGAGCACTTGCTGCTCCTCTGGGCAGCTGGGACAGCTTTGCCACCCAGCGCACACTCTTCGTCCTGCTGGGAATATCCAAACCCTGCTCAGGCAGGTTCTTGCTCCTCAGAGGCTCCCAGTCTCGGCTCCTGACTCTGGCCACTGGCTCCACCCCGGGCTCTATGCTTCTGCTGCTGCTCCCAGGGACTGCCAGCAGAGAAGGCTCTTAGTAGTTAGTGGCGAAAACACTAATCTGGGCGAAGAATCCCTGGGCTGGGCACCTGGCCCTGCTCTTACCTGGCCAGGTGGTCTTGGGCAAGTCATGCCCTTCCCTGGACCTAAGGCCTGACCTCTGGATGGCCTGAGATTCGGCCTCATCATCCAGAGTTGAAGGTGAGTGCTGGTGGGCTCTACTCCCCTTCTCCAGGTGAAGAATCTATTCATTCATTCAGTCATTTGACATTCAACAAATATGTATTCAACACTGACTTTGTGCCAACTTCTAGGCACTAGGATACCACAGGGAACAAACCCAGCAGTAATCCTTCCCCCTTTAGAGCTGATGTTCCAGGAGACCCATGTGCACAGGGTGACGTCATTAAGCATTCTGAGATTAGATGGATGGACGTGTGGATGGATGAACAGATGAATGGATGGATGGATGAATAGATGGATGGATGGATGAATGGATGGATGGATGGATGGATGGATGGATGAATGGATGGATGGATAGATGGGTGGATGGATGGGTGGATGGATGGATGCACAGATGTTTGGATGGATGGATAGATGGACAGATAGATGAATGAATGATTGATGAATGGTAGATGGACAGATGAATGAATGGATGGAGGAATGGACAGATAGGTGGGTGGATGCATAGATGGGTAGACATATGAATACCTGGATGGATGAATGGATGGATGGTAGATGGAAGGATGGATGAATGGAGGGACAGATGGACAAGCAGATGAGTGAATGAATGGATCAATGGATGGATGGATAGACAGAGAGGTGGATGGACAGATGAATGAATAGATGGAGGAATGAATAAATGGGTGGATGGATGCATGGATGGATAGACAGATGAATGGATGGATTGGTGGACAGATGGATGGATGGATAGATGGACAGAGAGATGAGTGAATGGATGGATGAATAGATGGATGGTAAATGAACAGATGGGTGGATAGATGAATGGATGGATGGATGGATGGATTGATAGGTGGATAGGTGGACAGATGGATGAACCAATGGATGGATGGGTGGATGAGGAGCAGAAGAAAACTGATCCCCTGCTCTCCTCCCTGTAGCTGCATTTCCATCTCAGGACAGAGCTGACTGACTGACTGGGTCTCCTGGATAGAAAGTGAAGGGGGCAGTGGCTTGGCTGAGGCAGGGCTGGGGATGACAGTAGTTGGGCTCTGGGGAGACTTTGGTGATGGATGGGCTTGATGTCAGGGAAGGTGGCCTGGGAGGAGGTGGTAGGGGATGGGCTGAGTGTTACGGGGACAGGGGACACAGTTGAACCCTGTGAGTCTGCCTCTCTTCTGCCTCTCTCCAGGTGGGAGACTCTTTTTGGGTTTGAAAACCCCCAGTCTGAGATGTGCTGTTTCCCCTGTGCCCCGCCAGGGCCCAGTGTGTAGCGTTCTGGGGACACCGGGTGTTGGTGAGAATGAATCAGGGAGCTGTAGTCAGGGGGCTCAGTGCAGGGCAGGGGTGAAAGGAGCGCCGCAAGCAAGCGGGCCTGGGAGTAGGGCATTTATTTACTATTTGTGGGGGCCATCTCCACAGCCCATTAGGCTGGAGTGGCCTGCCACAGCACTCAGTCCTCTCAGCAAGTCTGCAGCAAGAACCTGCTGGAAGCTGCGACGTTCACAGCTGCAGGATGGGCAATCGGCTTTCAGAGTCGGGCTCTGCTTCCATCTACAGGCCTAGATGTGAGGGCAGAGGAGCACTCAGCCTGCCGAGGTCTGCACAGCTGGGCGGCAGCGGGCGAGATTGGAATTCACTCAGCGTGCAGCTACTGGGTGCCTGGCTACTGCTGGGAAGCAAGCTGAGGACGAAGACGGCCCCACAGGGGCAAGAGCTGGGTCCACCGCAGGAGGTGACTCCCCAGGCATGCAGGGCACAGAGTCGGGGGGAGCGAGCTCCCTCCCCACGCACCCCTCCCCAGCTGTCTCCCTCCCCACGCACCCCTCCCCAGCTGTCTCCCTCCCCACGCACCCCTCCCCAGCTGTCCCTGAGTCACCAGCACCCTTCCCTTCCACTATCAGGGAGGCCCTGGAGCTGCTTCCTATCCCCCACTGTCCTGTGAGTCACCTCCCCACCCTCCAAGTCCCTCCCACACGGTGCGATCAGCATTCCTGCCTCTCTGCCCATGAAAGTGATTTCAAAAGGCAGAGGCGACAGGTGGTGGGTGGTCAGGCGGGCAGTGCCTCTCACCTTCCAGTCCATCTTTCTTCTGTCAAGTGGGGCAGTGGCAGGGCCGAGAAGACCGAGTTCAAAGTGCCCTGGAAGGCCTTGGGTTTTGAAGGGCCCCAGGCAGCGCATGAGGCTTTGAGAGGGGCCCCTGCCTTGTGCCAAGCAGGCTCCTTCGCTGCTCTGCACACCGCATCTTGAGCAGGCTCTGGAACCCGTCTTTCTACCATCAGAGTGATACATGGGCTAGATGTCAAGGAAGATGGAGTGTGTTCCTCCAGGCCACAGCCCTGGGCCTCTATGACAACCCCTTTGAGAAGAAGAGACCTGGGTGGGGAGCCTGCGGCGGGGACGGTGGGAACATCTTCAGTGCTCTGGCATAGGTTCATTCCTCAGCATGCTGCTGCAGCCACCCCGAGCTGAGGATGAGGCCCAGATCCATAGTGGCCTGGGAAGTGCTCCCAGCAGAGCGAGCAGAGCTGGGCTTGAGTGCTGTCTGCCCTGTGTCCTGCAGCGAGGCTAATCATCTTCTGTTTCTGGGTCTTGAATCCCTTTTACAGCATGGAGGCTGGATGCTCTTTGAGCTTCCTCCTGGCTTCGATCCTGGAAACCGACACCTCCTTGTTTGCAGTTGTGTGACTTGGTCAAATCGTGTAACCTCTTGAGCCTCAATTTCATTCTGTGTGAATGAAACAGACAGTGAAAGCCCTGAAGATTAGATTTTTGATAGAAGAATTGTAATAGCAGTGACCCTACAGCCCTTTACCATTTACAAGGTGCTTTCAGACAAAATATCCCAATGGTCCTTCCCAATAATTCCACCACCAAAGGTGGTGTTACTTTCATCCCCAGCTTACAGTTTGAGGAACGAAGGCCCAGCTATGGGGGCAGGTGCAGAGGTGGGCCTCGCTTCCAGGTCTCAGCCTCTGGATGAAGGGCAAGATCCCTGCAGCTAAGGACGAGGGAGTGGTGGCACAGAATGTCCAGCCTGCCGGTCTTTCTTTCCCAGCCTGGAGCATCTCTGTGAAGGCCAATGAGTGGCCGCCCCTCCCCAGGTGTTAGTGCCAGGCGGTGGAGAGCTGCTTCTGACAGCTGTGCAGATAATCATCACTTCTCCATCGCTGCTAATAGCATGTTTAGCTTGCCAAATCCTCTGTTCGCCTGGTGCCTCCCACGGGCCCAGAGCTTGGAGTTTCTTCATTGCCTGGGGTGGGGCAGGGTGGCAGAGGGGCATCTCTGCTCCCTGGCCCTGGCTGCAGCCAGCAGCTCCACCCAGGGCCCTGCACCTGGGAGATGACTGCAATTCCATGCCTTGGCTCCCACCAGCCCAGGGAAGTCCGTCTGGGCTCTGGAAGAGCATAAACGGCCTCCTGCGAATCTCCTGCCCGACACAGGATCAAGTATGGGAAGGCTCTGGTCCAAGGGGCTTTCTCCAACTCTCTGGACCACAGGGAGCCGGCAGGATGGGGGCCAGTCCACCTTCAGATTACACCTTTACCCCTGACTCAGATGCCTTTGCCTCCCAGGCCACCATATGATGTCTCCTGTTTGCGGATCTGCCCATGGTGGGGGCAGGATGGACCCCCAGCCGCTCAGCTGTGACCCTTTCGAATTTGTTAGGTTAGTAGAAAACTCAGCTCACAGTCTTGGGGACTGCTCCTCCCCTGGTTCATCTACAAACCCCAAAGGCTCATGGGATTCCTAAAAGCCACCTGACAAATTTCCCTCCTGTAGGGAGAAGACCCTGTGGTCTGGCAGGACCCACTGCCCTTGGCTAGGCACCCCTTGCTTTGATCCTGCGTCTGGCTCCTTCCTTAGGAGCCTGCAGACCTCTGTGGGGCCACTCCCTGGTGACCACCCAGCCCAGGCAGGATGGACCCCACAGTGGACAACACTCAGTTCTGTCCATCTCCCCACCTTGGGGAAGTACTTGCCTGTCTGTGGTTTTGATTCACCTTTGACCCTGTGGCACACTTCCGGAATGTTCCCTCCATGAGGGCAGGGACTTGGTCCTGTTCACAGGATCTCTCTGGCACCTGGAGCAGCTGCGTAGCCCAGACGGGGCGCTCAGTCATCATCTGCTGCCTGAACAAATATGTGCAAGTTTGTCTTATCACTGCCCTTAACATTATTTTATGAGTAATTTTACAAGTTTACCATTTTTCTTGGAATGTATAATAAATATCCCGCCTTACTGACCCACAGTTCCCCCTCCCGCAACTTGCAAAGTATTTTGGCTGACTTGACTTTTTTACTATGATAAATAATGTTGCTATAAACAGCTGTGCACGTATAGCTACTTTTCCCTTTGCAATTATATTTTTGGGAGGAATTCCAAACAGTGGAATCAGCGGGTCAGAGAGCATGGCATATTTATGGTCCTAGATGTGCTGGGACTGCCTGATTCTCAGCCCCCAGGCCAACTCTATTTTCCCTGAGGTCTAGCTCTGGGTGAACACCCACAAAAGTGTCTGTCTGCCCGAGACTACCCTGGCCTCTGTCTGGCTCCTGCGGTCGTGGAGCAGACCTCATGGCAGGAGACCTGGAGACGGCTGTGGGAGTTTGAGGAGGGGCAGGAGGAGGCAGCTGTGGGAGCCGTGGAGGCGGCTTCATGGAGCCAGGATCCCTGTTCCAGGAGGGCGGTAGGACCTCCTCTTTTCCCAGAGCCCTGGCCTTCTCTTGGATGGCTGTCCTGTCCTGGAGCCACCCCGCCCCCTGCAGCTAAGCCTCCACCCCCAGTCTCTGCAAGGAGACAGTGCACCCTGCAGGCAGGTGTGTTTGGGGAAGGGAGGGGACCCAGCGCCTCCACCTACTCCGGGCTTTCTCCTGTGGGCCCTGGTGTGGTGTTACGTGGGGGAGAAGTGCCTGTGGAAGCCGGCTGCTGAGCAAAAGGTCTTTATCACTGCAGAAAATGCGCCTGAGATCTACCGGACTTCCGCCTCCATCCGCTGGCTCTGCCCCTCCTCGGCCCCTGGAGGCGCCTTTCCCCACCATTAGCTCCAGACCTGTGGGCCTGGATGGTCTAAGGAGAGGGACCCACGTTGGCCCCTCAGGGGATTTTCCAGAACCTGGCTCCTACGGGAGGGCAGGGTATCAAGGGTGGCCACTCGCTAGGCAAATCTTCCCATCTCAGGGAGACTTAGTCTCTGTCTGGGGATGCCCGCATTTTATGGGGACCCCAAGGCTTTCCCCTGCCATGGGGTAGTGTCTGGGAGACGGGGCCTAATGTCCCTAAGGGACGGTGAGCCCTGGCCCAAGCAGGGCTAGGCAGTGCCTGTGGCTGAGGCCTGAGCGGCATGGGCGTGGCTCGTGCTGGGAGGGAGGAATGAAATTCCCTGTGTCCCGAGGCTCTCCCTTGGAGCAGGCTCTCTCTGTACCTCCTGCCCTGTCACGTCCGGCTTGCAGGTCCCTGGGGGCAGGAAGTTCTGGGAAGCAGTGCAGAAGGAGCACTGGACTTGGGCGTGCTCATCCCGTCTCTGCCACCAATGGGCTGTGGGATCCAGCCTCTACCTCAGTCCTCAGCCGGACGTTTGCCTGTGGCCTTGTGCAGCGCCTGTGGCCTCGGCAGGGTGGCTGAGGGTGGCTGAAACTCAGGTTGTGGGAGGATTTGGAAGGAGCCTGGCTCCTGTCTCCCCATGTCCATGTCAGCCCTTGGCCTGACACTTGGAGACCCTCAGGGGTGGGGGTGTCACCCCCCTTCCTGTAGCCTCCGCATCCGCCTCCCATGCCCCACTCTGCTTTTCTGCAGGCTGGTGTGGGAGACAATGGCTGTGGGGCGTGTGGGTGCACGTAGGGGGGGCCTGCGTGGGTTGCGTGATTTTCCCGGACAGGCAGGCGTGAGAGGGAGAGGAAATCATTCTGTCTGAAATCTCAGAGATGAGTCCTTGAGAGCTGGCAGAGTGACTGCTTCACGTCTGGGTGGGGAGGCAGGAGACAGGGTGGGCCGTTTGCAGGGACAAGAGCAACGCAGGGCAGAGCCAGTCCTCAGGGAGAATCCCAAGAAGGCCACAGCAGCACAGAGATAAGCCCTCCTATTTCCCACGTGTCACCTGAACAAATAGCCGGGATGCCCCCATAACAGCCGGTCCTCAGAGAATCCAGAGGGCTCGCTGGGGATGCAGACATTATGATAACCCAGTTTACAGATGAGGAAACGGAGGCTCTGGAGGGGTTCACTGGCCTGCCTAGGTCACAGAGCCAGCCCGTTAGCGATAGAGCCAGAGCCTGAACCCAGGTCTCTGGATCCCGAGTGCACATCCTCCTCCTAAATGACCACAGGGAGGTGATGTCTCTGAAAGCAAAGCCAGGGAGAGCCACCAAGGCAGCCAGGGAGAGCCACCAAAGCAGACAGGGGCCGAAGTTTTGTTCAGGTAGAAAATGCCAAAGGTGCCACACTCCCACCTCACCCCCACCCAGCCGTCACCCTCAAAAGTGCATCTTTCATGCTAGAGGAGGGGAGGGGTTGAACTGGGACGACAACTTCCCTACTGCGGCTCTGAGGCCCAGAGGCTGGGCTCGGCAACTTTCTAGAATTCACAGAGAGCCTCCTGCGGGACTTCTACACCTCGGCCACGATATTTCTTATGTATTTATTGCCACAGAAAAGGAGCCAGATAGCAACAGCTAGAAACTGAACCCTCCATGGAATCTCTCCCTCCTTCCCTGGCAGCATTCAGCTGCACGGTGGGAAGTGCTGCAGCGATGGGCCAGGTGAAACGGAGTGGGCAGGGGCTCTTGGTGAGGGGGCATTACGGTAGCATCCGGGCCGTTCACAGAGGTTTACGCCAGGCGCATGGTGGGAGTTGACTTCTCCATCCACTTCAACGCAAGCATGGCCATGTGAGTGGCTCTTCCCAACAAAATGTGGGTGGAAGTGGGTGGAATATCAGTTTCAGGCAGAAGCCTCAGGAGCCCACGTGTGGGCCTGCATCATGTTCTCTTTCCCTGTCTCTGAGATCCCGGACACACCTGTTGAGATGAAACCTCTGTCAGACTGGGTCACCGAGTGACTGGGATGCCCGGAGCCCTCCTGCTGACTCAGTGGACATACTGCATATGTCAGAAATAACTTCACTCTTTCCAGCCACTGAAACAGTGGGCTACTTGTTACCCACGTAACCCGGCCTGTCAGGCTCAATGCAGTCACCAATCTGGCCAGTAAGATCCCTGCCCAGGACTTCAGAAACAGGACCTACAACTCTAGAGGGCTGGGCCCACAAGGTGTAAACCTGGCTGCTGTGTTTTGCACTGTGGGGTTGTGGAAGCAGAGAGATCATTTATCTTTTCTTTTTTTTTTTTTTTTGAGGAGGAGGAGTCTCGCTCTGTCGCCCAGGCCGGAGTGCAGTGGCGTGATCTCGGCTCACTGCAAGCTTTGCCTCCCGGGTTCCCGCCATTCTCCCGCCTCAGCCTCCGAGTAGCTGGGACTACAGGCGCCCGCCACCTCGCCCGGCTAGTTTTTTGTATTTTTAGTAGAGACGGGGTTTCACCGTGTTAGCCAGGAGGGTCTCGATCTCCTGACCTCATGATCCACCCGCCTCGGCCTCCCAAAGTGCTGGGATTACAGGCTTGAGCCACCGCGCCCGGCCAAGAGAGATCATTTTTCAAAGACAGAGAAGGACGTGCTCTGTGTGCACCTGATTGAAGAGACGCCCTGAACAGGCTAAGCGTGAGCAACAAGGCTGTTTATTCACTCGGGTGGGAGTGGGCTGAGTCCTAAAAGAGAGTCAGTGGAGGCTGGTGGGAGTGGAGTTAGTTGTATAGGTTTGGAGTAGGTAGTGGAAAGTTACAGTTAGGGGCAATTTTTTTTCGGGCAGGGGAAGAATGTCACAAGGAGCATAGTCACAAGGTGGGGAGAGGTCACGAGGCACGATATTACAAGGTGGATTGATGAGTTAGGGTAGGGCAAGGACAGATTACAGGGGTGGAATGTCGCAAGGTCGGCTCATCAGTTAAGGCAGGAACTAGCTGTTTCTTCTTCTTTAGTGGTTCTCCTGTTGCTCCAGGCCTTGTGACTCCAGGAGGCCTGTACATGTGGGTCACAGGGGTCACAATGGCTTGACCATGGTGCAGCCTGTTCAGAGGAACTTATAGGAAGCAGGCACACAGTAAGGAGAGGTGCAGAGCCCTCCCCAGGATTCTCTCTGCTGCCTAAGGTCTGGATGCACAAAAATCCTTGTGTCCTGGGAAACTCTTCCCCTTTTCTTACACAAGCTGGGTTGGTTTAGGTTGCATTCAACCACGCGTCCTAATGCAGAGTAAAAGTGGATGTGGGAGAAGCCTCCATCTTACAGATGAGGCACTGAGGCTCAGAGTGGCCAAGCACCTCGTCCAGGATCATAAGGCCATTGAGGACTAAGGCTCGCCTGCTCCCTTTCTAGTGAAATAATCCAAACAATAAAGATCCATTGTGAGTCCTCCCTCTCCCTCTCCCTCTCCCTCTCCTATCCTACTCTCTAGAAGTAGCCGCTCTTAAGAGTTTGGTGGGCTTTGTATCAGACCTTTTAGAAAAGGTGTTTATAATCACATGTATACAACACTCAGAAATTTTTACTGGAAAATGGGATATTGACCTCATTTCTCTGAAATTCACTTTTTTCACTCTTCAAATTGTTGGCATTGCCAAATTCTATCTGTGCCTGGTGAATCTGGTGATGTGTCTGGGAGGGAAGGGGTAAACAAAGTCAGGGCCACCTTGAGCCCTTGTGTGTCCAGACTCAAAGGACTGAGGTCAGAAAATACTCTGGGCAGGGCTGAGACTTAGAGTCAGGGTGGAGCCTTCCAGGAAGTGGCGCAGCCCCTCCAGGTAGCCGACCCCTCTGGCCAGCTCTGACCTGCAGAAGTTCAGCCTTTGGTTTCAGTAAAATCTGCACCCCCCTCTCCCCTCCCCCCACCCCCGTGTAATCCCCCCACTGGCCCAGTACCTCCCCCTTAACTTCTGGGGCAAATTGCCTTAAGTGCCTTCCTTCCTCCCACAGTGGGCCAGGCAGGAGAGAAGCTGTTAGCTGTGGGGTAGGGAGTGTAGCCCCTGATTCTCACCTGGCAACCCCAGTAATGAGCACTGCAGAGGCAGCCACAGATGCCCTTATTGATCAGGAAGAAGTCAGGAGCCCAAAGGTAGAGAACCAAGGGCTATGGGCCTGGAGAGAACCCAGGGAAGCCTAGCCAGCCAGAGGCAGGCAGGCAGTTAAAGAAGGGGGTGGTTTTCAATTAACAGCTTCTCTGCTGGAAGCAGGTAATTAACGGATTAGCAAGGCTGTTAGCAAGGCTGCTTGCTGCCAGTGAGGAACCTGGCAGGTGCTGCCTTGGACGAGGAGGACCAGGCTCCAGATTCCATGGGATGGAAAGGACTCTTTGACCTGGGGATCCTGAGGGCAGCTGAGAGCCATGGGACTCAGCAGGGACACAGTGAGCAGGCTAGAAGGGCGGGAGGCCACTGTCCCCTGGCCTCACAGGGACCCTGGTTCACAGAGCCCCCTTTGCCTGGGACGGGCTAAGGAGGCAGTGTATGAGAGTATCTGGGGGTCACGGTGTTGGCACCCCTGGAATTTGCACGTTACCACACAGCTCACATGTTTTCACAGTGGTTTGGCGGGGAAACTGCATGAGGCGGGGCTTGCAGCAAGGGCTTTAGACATGCTTCAGTTAAGCCTCGCTCCCACTTCCCAATCTAGGGGACAGCCCAGATGCTCCTCAGACTTCTAAGCACCTTTCTAGTTGGGAGGATCGTGCCAAATTCTAAAGGAGCCAGTATGCACCTCCATGTGTGTCTCCCCCTGCCAGGGAGTTGGCAGAGGCCGCTGTTCCAGAGAGCAAAGCCTCAATCAGCCTGAATCCCTGAGTGACCTGCATGGAGCAGATTCCCTCACCAGCCCACCTGAGTGGAAGTGAGAGGTAAACTACTGTGTTAAGTTAGGAGATGTTTAGAGCTGTGTGTTATAGCAGCGTAACCAAGCCTACCCTGACTATTACACACGGTCAACCTCACCTGTGTAAAATGGGTAAGAATGATACCACCTGGAATGATTACTGGGAGGTCCAGTGAGAGGATATATGACTTGGCTGAAGGTTACATTTAGCTCCTGGACCCCCCACCTTCTCCAAAAGCAAGGAATGTTGCCATGGACCAAGATTCAAGGCCAGGGGCATTTGATTGGCCACTTCTAGCAGAAGGAACTCCTGTAATGCTTAGCAAAGTGTTTAAGGGTTGAACACACATGGGGAGAGGCTTGATCTACGGGATGGTGGAGACCTGGGCTGTGCCCTCTGGAAAGGCTTGACCAGCTCCCTCTCTCTGGCTTCTCCAGTTCTCTTTTGTTCCCAGTATGGGGAGAGAGGCTGGGGGCTGCTACCCCAACTCTTGCTGGCTGGAGCTGTGAGCATTGCTTGCCGTATTGCTGGGCTCTGGGAGGGCTTCCCTTGGTTCCTGAAGGCCCCAGGCCATAAGTGACTCTTGTGACCCCATCAGCAGCACAACTTTCCCTCTGCCCCCCTCTCCCATAGCAGCCCCCAGCATTGCCTCCTCTCCTGGCGCACCTGTACTCCACCACCTTCCATCATAAGCCTCCAGCCTGTCTGCTGAGCTGGTCCTACTTCCCTCCATTTGGGAGAAGCCGTGGAAGCTGCTGACTGTTCTCCTCCCCCTCGTTTTTCAGCCTGTTCCCCGCTGTTCACGTTTGGTCTACAACATCAAACCCATTTCCTTTTCAGCTGATCTCATTTCTCCTGGAGTTTCTGATGTTCTGAATCCAAAGCCCAAGCAACTGTACTCTTTGCACTCTCCAAATACGAAGCCCTCTCACCCCGGCTCGGCAGTTGGCTCCCTGCTCCGAGCCAGCTCACCTGATCCTTTAGAGGAAGAGAAGAATGTTCCAAGCACAGGCTTTAGAAATGTCCTTCCTACTTTGTGCATATTCTATTTGGATTCGTCCCCACTTAAGAAGATGCCATTTCCCCCACAAAGCTGGCAGCCTTAATGCCCTTCTCCAGCACCCATCCTCCCCACCTTGGCTGAGGTCACTGCTCCAGGCTTTGAAATGCACAAACACAATCAGAGGCCAACTCCTGTCATTTGAGGATCCCTGATTAGAAAAGAGCTTGATATATAAGCAGGGTGTGTGTATGGAAATAAAAAATTAGAAAAAAGAGAGAAATAAAACTGGACACACAGATCAGCAGGGGTTAGCGGTTTCCTTGTCACTGTCATAAACAGACCCCTATTCTGGTTCATGCCGGCCACAGCCACCCTTATAACCAGAGGTACAGTCACTAGGCCTGTGCCATCCAGGGCAGCAGCCACTGACCACGTGTGCCTGATAAGCCCTGAAAAGGAGCTCAGAAATGTTGAGATGTGCTGTGAGTGTAAAATACACACTGAATTCTAAAGACTGGAGATTTAAAAGAATGGGAAACACCTTATCAATATTTTGTATATTGATGAGACATTGAAATGATAGTATTTTGAATATATTGAGTTAAAATATATTATTGAATTCTTTCTTTCTTTCTCTTTTTCTTTTCTTTCTCTCTCTCTCTTATTTTCTTTTCTTGACATGGAGTCTCGCTCTGTTGCCCAGGCTGGCGTGCAGTGGTGCAATCTTGGCTCACTACAACCTCTGCCTCCCAGATTCAAGTGATTCTCCTGCCTCAGCCTCTTGAGCAGCTAGGATTACAAGCACCCGCCATAACTCCCGGCTAATTTTTGTATTTTTAGTAGAGACAGGGTTTCACCATGTTGGCCAGACTGGTCTTGAACTCCCAACCTCAAGTCATCCACCCACCTCGGCCTCTCAAACTGCTGGTATTACAGGCATGAGCCACTGCACCCAGCCTCTTTTTCTTTCTTAATGTGTCCACTAGAATACTTAAGATCCCCATTGCAGTGCACGTTGTATTTCTGTCACACACTGTTGCACTGGGCACCGCTCTGTCACTCCTGCCATGCAGTGCCCTGCCCTTGGAATGCCATGTCTTTGTTTCTTACTGCTGCTGTAGCAAATTACCACCAGCTCAGTGGCTCAGAACAACACACATTTATTATTTTGCAGTTCTGGAGGTCAGACTCTGATCTGGGTGTCACTGGGCTACAGCCAAGGTGTCATCAGGGCTGCGTTCCTTTCTGCAGACTGTGGAGAAGAATCTGTTTCTGTGCTTCTCTGAGCTGCCCACTTGCCCTGGCTCACAGCCCCCTTCCATTTCCAAAGCCAGCAATTGTTGCAAGACTTTCTCACATGGCGCACTCTCACGCGGACTCACCTACCGCCCTCTTGCACATTGAAAGGACGCTTGTGATTGCACGGAGCCCACCTGAATAATTCAGGATAATCTCCTGACATTGAGGTCAGCTGATTAGTAACCTTAATCCCATGTGGGCCCTTAACTTCTCCTTGCCATGTAACCTAACATATTCATGGGTTCCAGAAATGAGGACTTGTACATCTTCGGGGCCCCTCTTCAGATGCCCACATGCCAGTGCCCCGTGCACCTGTTTTCTTGTTCACTGCAAACTGGCCAGGTCTTGGAAATGACTGGTGTGGGGACACTTGTTTCATTTTCTCCCTTCTCTTGATTATAGTCCAGAGATCTGCCGGGGGATGGTGTGACCCCAAAGAAGCCGATTTCCTCCTTGAAGGGAGAAGAAGGGAGAATGTGACTTGACCAACCCAATCAGCAAACTACCTTCCCTCCCAACAGGAGTTGATTTGTTCAGGAGGGGGCATGTGAGAAAAGCTGGGCCACTCAGAGCCCATCTGAAGGCTTCACTGAAATGCCGATATAAAGCAGCCATTTGTGCCACAGGGGGAAAGCCAGCCTCAAATGAAACTGTCTTACAAAGAAATAGAGATGAATGACTTGTAGAGAAATGGAAACAGAAACAAAATGAAACTTGCAGAGAAAATATTGCAAGTAAATGTTGAACCTCTGGATCGAACCATGCTTGAGTCCCTCCTGGTTCTGACTTTTCAGTGAGGTGGGTCCACACATTCTCTTTTTTGGCCAAACCATTTGAATGGGATTTTCTGCTATTTGCAAAATAAAGATTTGCAATGACTCAGACAGGGGTTAAAGCCGTATTTGATCTGGACACAGGAGAGTACCTAAAGCCTGTCCTCACCCAGCTGTCTCTTCCCACTGGTCTTTGAGGCAGGTCCTAAAGAAATGCCCTGTCTCTCCTTCCCCCAGATCTCCAAGAGGACCCTCCTGCCTCTGCTTCTCTTTCTCCCCTGGAGTCAATGTTGAGGTGTGCTGGTCAGCCTCATCTAGCCCCTCTTTTCTGGGAACTTCTCTAACTCTGTGGCTGGATTGACTGGCCAAGAGACAGACACCAGGGTGAGCTGGATCATCTGACAGTCTCTCCCAGGAATGTGAAATACAAATTCAGAGAGGCCGGCAGCCCATTGTCCATGGGAATGCAGAAGCTGTGGGGCTGAGAAACCCCTTTCCATTCAGAGGGAAAGAAGATACAGTGGGTGAGGGGAGAACAGCAGAGACAGGCAACCCTGGGGCCAGGGGAGCCAAAAGGAGCAGCTGCCTCTGTCTCCCAGGGCTTGATAGCTTGAGGTCAGGTCCTTCCTGAGGTCTGACTGCTCCTCGTGCCCACTGGGTCTGAAATAAATCAATTATCACCTGCCCTTTTTCCCTATAGATGAGTTGAATCAATTTCTATCACTTGACATCAGAAGAGCCTTGAGTAAGCCACCCTTCCCATTCCCATGATTGCCCTAGGACCCACTGCCCCAGATGAGGAGAAGGCCAAGAGAACACCCAGCCTTCAGGGACCCTCATGGAGGCAGTTCTCTTCCCCAACTTTGTGCCAAGCAGGAGAGGCTGCTGAGGCTGCGGCAATGACCTGGGCTGCCTGGGGTTACTGAAGGCAGCAGGAAGCAGTGTGGGGTTGAGTCCCAGGTCTCCTGACTCCACACCTGGTGGCCCATGAAGCTAGCTGTCCAGCCCACAGCCATTCTTCCCCTTCCTCTCCCTCAAAGCCAAAGGTGGTTCCACAACACAGTACAGCCCATGACAGGCATCCTCAGAGTGGCACTTCCACGACAGCTACTGCTTTCCTGTTGGACCTGGCGGCCCTTCACTGTACCTTTCCCCTTCCCTATATTCCTCCCTGGGACATGAAACTCTGCCTGAAGGTGTAGCAGCAGGTATTTGTGACCCTGAGGACGAAGGCACCTGCTGAGGGTGTCAAAGTAGGCGGCTGGAAGCACCCTGGTCCCCTATAGCCTCACCCCAAGCACAGCAGTGGGACCATGATGGCTCCTGGCCTTTGGGTTTCTCATTACTCACGGAAAAGAAAGACCCCAAACCATGTTTGCTTAAGAGCCTCTTGACAGGTTTCTGAGTCTTTGTTATTTGCAATTATGACTGATCCATTCCTATGTCCTCTGGGAATGTGGGTCATGGGTGGAGTTTTCTGGTAAGAAGGGTTCAGGGACTCTCTAATTTCATCATTTTGCCCAGGGTCCAGTTTCCCCTCAAGTTTGCAAGGACACATGGAAGGTCAGCAGAAACTTGGCCATCTCACTGTCCTGGTGGGTTAATTTTACGAGGATTTCTCATCACAGAGGATGGGAACCCAAAGGAGAATGGCCGCCATTGGCACCTTTCCTCTCCCTCCACTGCTCAAAACGACTGAGCTCTGTGTCAGTTGGGCTGTAAGCAAAGAAAACTCAACTAACGGAGGCCTCACTGAACAGGAGTTAATTTTACTCACGTAACAAACCTATGTGGTCACAGGATAGTTTCACAGCCCAATAAAGGCAAAGCATGAAGTCGGCAAGTCTGAGATGTTCTTGATTTTCACCCACTGCTGCAAGATGGCCCCTACAGCTCCAAACATCACATCCTCAATGGTGAATAAAGCTGATCTCCAACTGGGAAGGACCTCTGTCTCCTGGTGTGGTGGAGGCTGTTGGAGCATCTGCAGGAGTGTCCGAACCCTGTGCTATTGGCGTAGTCCACGCCCTTCAAGCCAGTCATGGCTTTCCTGTTTCCTCTGTCAAATACTGGCTAAGGATAGGTCTGTGATGCAATTCTGGCCAGTGAGACATGATGGTAGAGCTGCTGGGTGAAATTCTGGGAAAAGTTCCCTTACTCTTTAAAAGATGGATCCAGGAAGAGAGAGCTTCCTCTGCTGGGTGTTGTCATATCTGGAGGTGGTGCCTGGAACTGCGGCAGCTGTCTTGCGATTATGAGGAAAGCTGGCCTGAAAACAGACTGTCCCATTGAAGAGGGCAGTATGGAAAGGTGGAATAAACCTGGGTCCCGGTTGGGTCGCTGTGGCACTGATCTAACCAGCCCTGAGCTGTCCTACCTCTGCGCTGCTTGGCACAGGAGACACGTCTTGATTATTTAAGACCCTTTGAGTTGGGTTTTCTGTTTCTCGCAGCTGAAGGCACTCTAACCAATCCACACATTTCCCTCTGCTCGACTTCCTGCTCCAGAGAGACAGGCACAGACCAGTACCAGGCAGACCCACTCTGGGGAAAAGAACAGTGCTTATTCTTTGCCGGAACAGTGGCAGCTCTGCCTCCTGCAGCAGGCTGGTGATTCCAAAACCACACTGACTGCCACTGCCATAAAGAGGCCAGGACTGTGTTCAAAACCCCAGGCAGCAGGAAGAGTGTTTTGGGGGAGGTGTTGTGGGAGTACATAAAGGAAGGCCATTCCCTGACCCTCAGAACCCACACTGCCCTCAGCCCACACAGCCCTACCCAGCCCAGCATTGCCCCCAGTGCCCGTGGAGACAATGACGGCAGCCACCCACTGGCTGCTCCTGTGCTGGGCAGAGCAGGAAGGCTGGTGGTTAAGTGCTAGAGAACTCCCAGGCCCTGGGGCTAGGCCGGAAAGGGTTTCTGTAGAGACAGTGTGGACATTCTGTCCTCTGCAGGCCTCCTGGTGGAGGATGAAAACAGGCCGGCTCAGTACTTTTTTGGCAACCGATTATATACATTTGCATCCACATGAGCTCCCTCTTGCAATGATCCAGGCCCCCACGAGGGCTCTCCCCACAGTCATTTATGTTGAGAACACTCTGAGCCCTTGAGCCTCCTTTCTCTCTGGGAAAGGGACTTTTTGGCAGCGAGAAGGACCTAGAGGGAGGTACTTCTGGAGGAATTTTCTTTCTAGGAGGAAATGCTCCAGGGCTCTCCTCCATCCACCGCGAGCCGCCACATTGAGGGAGTGGCAGCGAAGGTCATGCCTGAGTTGGGCAGCCATGGAACCTCGCTTCCTGCTTCTCCAGCTTCATTCCCAAAGGCGTCCCTCCACGAGCTGGTGCTCATGCCATGTCTATGCTGGAAGCCCTTGCTGTCTGCAGGTGGTGATGTGACCCGGGCCTGGCCCTGGGGATTAGTTCAGGCATGTCACTCTTTCTGGTCAAAGGGGACCCGCCCTGGGGCTTTTGAGGAAACCTCTGAGAAAGGGAGGTCCACAGTTCTGGTTTCCTAGCTGGAGAGAGAATACGCCTGGCCCTGCTAGGACCCATCTTTCCCACCCGAGGGAGTCAGCCTGGACTTTTTAGTCACTGGAGTCAATAGATTCTCTTTGTAAAAAGAAAAAATCAATTTGAGCCGGGCTTTCTGTGGCTTACAGTGGAAACTTATGAGTAATATAAATGCAGATGTCCCTCTTAGGCCAAATTAATCTCTCCTTTATTGCTCTCTGTGTACCACACACACCTGCTTCATTGGCATTTACTCTTTCCCCACCTGCACGGGTGACCTCATCCCCGCTGCACAAAGGCCTGGACATCGCTGCCTCTGCAGCCGCCCCGGATCCAGGAGCCATTAATTTTACTCTCCAGTTGAGCTAAACTCCTCAGTGAATTATCATTGGTCCAATAAAACCGTTGTTTTATGTATTCTTTTCTCTTTACACTCACTCCCATTCCCTTCCCCTGCATGGGCAACACGTTCCCCAGATCCCTCACCTCCTGTGCTTTTCAAATGCTCTTGCAAGACAGATACTGTCCTTATGTGTTTAATTTCTGCAAATGATCATGTTTGGGTTCCCATGTTGCTTCCTCCTTTTTAAACTCAGCCCTGTATTCAGGCCCATCCTTGTGGCTATGTGTGCATTTCATCTCTCCTTGCGGCTGCATAATTCTCCATGGTGTGGACCATTCCCATTTTGCCTCCCCATTCTCCCCAGGGTAGACCCTTAGGGTGCCTCCCACAGCCCCCATCCCCACACTACCACAAAGAACCCTGCAGTGAACATCTTTGTGTGCATGTTTGATGAATCTGTGTCAATTATTTTTGACATCTCTACCTGGAAGTGGTATAGCAGGGGTGGAAGGGATGCATGCTATTGACCAAAATCCCTCCACAATGGTGGCTCTGGTCTACACTCCACAAGCAGCGCCCTCACCGACTTCCTCACTTTCCCACCCAACACAAACATTTTTTTTTTCTTTTTCTTTTTCTTTTTTTTTTTTGAGACAGGGTCTCACTTGTTGCCCTGGCTATTTACAGGTGCAATCATAGCTCACTGCAGCCCCAAACTCCTGGGCTCACAGGATCCTCTCACCTCAGCCTCCTAAGTAGCTGGGATGACAGGCACGTGCCACTGTGCCCAGCTCCAATACTTGTCTTTTGCCAGCTAAGGTTTGCTAACAGATTGCATTCGTTTTCTACGGCTGCAGAACGAGTTAATACAAATTGTGTGGCTTAAAACACCATAGACTTTTCATCTCCCATTTTCTGTGGGCCAGGATTCTGCCCTCGGCTTAGCTGGGTCCTCTGCTCAGACTGTAATCAGGTGTTGGCCAGGCTGCATTCTCATCAGAGGCTCCCCCGGGGAAAGATAGAGTCCAGGCTGCCTCAGGCCGCTGGCGGACTTCATCTCTGAGTGGTTGTAGAACTCAAGGAGACTTGCTTCTTCAAGGTCAGCAGCAGAGTCTCATACCTTTACATCCTTTTTTAAAGGGCTCACCTGATTGGATGCACCCTGGATGATGTCCTTTTTCACTAACTTAAAGTCAACTGATCAGGGACTTGAATTACACTGGCAAATTCCTTTCCCCTTTTCCATATGGCACATCATCACCTTTGTTAGAATCTACTGATTAGAAGCACACTTACCGGGAGAGTGTTACAGAAGGGCTTGCCTATTGGGGTTCAGCTGAGCATTTTGCTTACTGAGAGTATAAGGTTGTATCTGGTTCAAATTGTAGTAAGGCACACATAAGGTAAAACTTCCCATCTTAACCATTCTTAATTGTACACTTTAGCGGTATCAAATACATTCACATTGTTGTGCAACCATTACCACCATCCATCTCAAGAACTCTACTTTTGTGAACTGAAACACTGCGTCCAATTAGATACTAACCTCCCATTCTGTTTTTGCCCAGCCCTTGTCAATCATTCTATTTTCTGTTTCCATGAATTTGATTATTCTAGGTATCACATGGAAGTGGAATCCTGTCTTTTTGTGACTGGCTTATTCCACTTAGCACAATGCCCTCAAAGTTCATCCCCGATGTAGCCTGTCACAGGATTCTCTCCCTTTTTAAGGGCGAATCATGTTTCATTGCATGTATCCACATTTTGCTCACGCATTCGTCCATCAATGGACACTTGCTTCCACCTTTTGGTTCCTGTAAATGCTGCTGCTATGAACTTGGATATACAATATCTCTTTGACATTCTGCTTTCAATCCTTTTGGGAATACGTCCAAAAGTGGAAATTCTTGGTCATATGGTAATTCTATTTGAAATTTTTTTAGGAATGGCCATGTTGTTGTCCACAGTGGCTGCACCATTTTACATACCCACCGGCAGTGCACAAGGGTCTAATGTCTCACTCCTCACCTACACTCGGTATTTTCGAGTTTTCTTGACAGTAGCTCTTCTAGTGGGTATGACGTGCTATCTCACGGTAGTTTTTGTCTGCATTTCCCTTATTCTGGGTGATGCTCAGCACCTTTTTGTGTGCTCATTGACGATCTGTTTATCTTTTTTGGAGATCTATTTCCTTATATATCTTATTGTTATAACGTGTATTTCTGTACTAATAATCTTGGCCACCTCCTCATACGCTTCCTGGCTTTTGGGGTTTCCTCTCCCAAAAACTGCCTGCTCGTGTCCTTTGTCCATTTATTTTTCTTGTTAGTTTTCAGGAGTTCCTTTTATATTGAGGCTACTAATCTCTTGTCAGTATTAGACTGCACATAACTTCTCTTGTTTTGCCATGTGTCATTTGGAACAGATCTATTTGATTTTAACATCATGAAATCCCCTCCCTTTTTTCTGCCTCACAGTTTCTGCTTTGAAATTTTGTCTAAGAAATCTTTTACTCCCTTTGGGATGTTCCCCTATGTGTTTTGTTTTCTCACATGTTATAATCTGGCCATTCATGGTAGTCAGTGTGAAACACAATCCCATATAAGCTGGATGCTCAGATGATGGATTAAAAAATCAACGAATGATTCTTTAATTAAAGAATCAATGAGTCGCTTCCAAGATGGCCGAATAGGAACAGCTCCAGTCTGTAGCTCCCAGCAAGATCGATGAGAAGATGGGTGATTTCTGCATTTCCAACTGAGGTACGTTGTTCATCTCACTGGGACTGGTTGGACAGTGGGTGCAGCCCACGGAGGTGAGCTGAAACAGTGCAGGGCATCGCCTCACCTGGGAAGTGCAAGGGGCAGGGGAAGATTTCCCTATTCTAGCCAAGGGAAGCTGTGACAGACTGTACCTGGAAAAATGGTACAATCCCACCAAAATACTGCACTTTTCCCATGGTCTTAGTAACCAGCAGACCAGAAGATTCCCTCCTGTGCCTGGTTCAGTGGGTCCCACGCCCATGGAGCCTTGCTCTCTACTAGTGCAGCAGTCAGAGATCGACCTGTGAGGCTGCAGCCTGGCAGGGGCTGGGGGCCAGGGAGGGATGTCCACCATTGCTGAGGCCTGAGTAGGTAAACAAAGCAGCCAGGAAGCTCGAACTGGGCAGAGCCCACTGCAGCTCAGCAAGGCCTACTGCCTCTATAGACTCCACCTGTGTGTGAAGGGCATAGCTGAACAAAAGGCAGCAGACAACTTCTGCAGACTTAAACGTCCCTGTCTGATAGCTCTGAAGACAGCAGTGGTTCTCCCAGCATGGCGTTTGAGCTCTGAGAACAGACAGACTGCCTCCTCAAGTGGGTCCCTGACCCCCGTGTAGCCTGACCAGGAGACACCTCCCAGCAGGGGCCGACAGACACCTCATACAGGTGGGTGCCACTCTGGGATGGCGCTTCCAGAGGAAGGATCAGGCAGCAATATTTGCTGTTCTGCAGCCTCCCCTGGTGATACCCAAGAAACAGGGTCTGGAGTGGACCTCTAGCAAACTCCAACAGACCTGCAACTGAGGGTCCTGACTGTTAGAAGGAAAACTAACAAACAGAAAGGAATAGCATCAACATCAACAAAAAGGACATCCACACCAAAACCCCATCTATAGGTCACCACCATCAAAGACCAAAGGTAGATAACACCATAAAGATGGGGAGGAACCAGAGCAGAAAAGCTGAAAATTCCCAAAACCAGAGCACCTCTTCTCCTCCAAAAGATCGCAGCTCCTCGCCAGCAACGGAACAAAACTGGACAGAGAATGACTTTAACGAGTTGACAGAAGTAGGCTTCAGAAGATCGGTAATAACAAACTTCTCCGAGCTAAAGAAGCATGTTCTAACCCATCGCACGGAAGCTAAAAACCTTGAAAAAAGGTTAGACAAATGGCTAACTAGAATAAACAGTGTAGAGAAGACCATAAATGACCTGATGGAGCGGAAAACCACAGCAGGAGAACTTCATGACGCAAACACAAGCTTCAATAGCTGATTTGATCAAGTGGAAGAAAGGGTATCAGTGATTGAAGATCAAATGAATGAAATGAAGCGAGAAGAGAAGTTTAGAGAAAAAAGAGTGAAAAGAAATGAATAAAGCCTCCAAGTAATATGGGACTATGTGAAAAGACCAAATCTACGTTTAATTGGTGTACCTGAAAGTGACAGGGAGAATGGAACCAAGCTGGAAAACACTCTTCAGGATATTATCCAGGAGAACTTCCCCAACCTAGCAAGGCACAACAACATTCAAATTCAGGAAATACAGAGAGGCCGGGCGCGGTGGCTCAAGCCTGTAATCCCAGCACTTTGGGAGGCCGAGACAGGCGGATCACGAGGTCAGGAGATCAAGACCATCCTGGCTAACACGGTGAAACCCCGTCTCTACTAAAAAATACAAAAAACTAGCCGGGCGAGGTGGCGGGTGCCTGTAGTCCCAGCTACTCGGGAGGCTGAGGCAGGAGAATGGCGTAAACCCGGGAGGCGGAGCTTGCAGTGAGCTGATATCCGGCCACTGCACTCCAGCCTGGGTGACAGAGCGAGACTCCGTCTCAAAAAAAAAAAAAAAAAAAAAAAAGGAAATACAGAGAATGCCACAAAGATACTCCTTGAGAAGAGCAACTCCAAGACACGTAATTGTCAGATTCACCAAGGTTGAATTGAAGGAAAAAATGTTAAGGGCAGCCAGAGAGAAAGGTTGGGTTACCCACAAAGGGAAGCCCGTCAGACTAACAGTGGATCTTGTGGCAGAAACTCTATAAACCAGAAGAGAGTGGGGGCCAATATTCAACATTCTTAAAGAAAAGAATTTTCAACCCAGAATTTCATGTCTAGCCAAAGTAAGCTTCGTAAGTGAAGGATAAATAAAATCCTTTACAGTTAAGCAAATGCTGAGAGATTCTGTCACCACCAGGCCTGCCTTACAAGAGCTCCTGAAGGAAGCACTAAACATGGAAAGGAACAACCGGTACCAGCCACCGCAAAAACATGCCAAATTGTAAAGACCATCAATGCTAGGGAGAAACTGCATCAACTAATGAGCAAAATAACCAGCTAATATCAAAATGACAGGATCAAATTCACACATAACAATATTAACCTTAAATGTAAATGGGCTAAATGCTCCAATTAAAAGACACAGACTGGAAAATTGGAAAAAGAGTCAAGATCCATCAGTGTCCTGTATTCAGGAGACCCATCTCACGTGCAGAGACACATATAGGTTCAAAATAAAGGGATGGAGGAAGATCTACCAAGCAAATGGAAAGCAAAAAAAAGCAGGGGTTGCAATCCTAGTCTCTGATAAAACAGACTTTAAGCCAACAAAAATCAAAAAAGACAAAGAAGGCCATTACATAATGGTAAAGGGATCAATTCAACAAGAAGAGCTAACTATCCTAAATATATAGGCACCCAATACAGGAGCACACAGATTCATAAAGCAAGTCCTTAGAGACCTACAAAGAGACATAGACTCCCACACAATAATAATGGGGGACTTTAACACTCCACTGTCAATATTAGGCAGATCAATGAGACAGAAGGTTAACAAGGATATCCAGGACCTGAACTCAGCTTTGCACCAATCGGACCCAATAGACAGCTACAGAACTCTCCACCCCAAATCAACAGAATATACATTCTTCTCAGCACCACATCACACTTATTCTAAAATTGACCACATAATTGGAAGTAAAACATTCCTCAGCAAATGCAAAACAACAGAAATCACAACCAACTGTCTGTCAGACCACAGTGCAATCAAATTAGAACTCAGGATTAAGAAACTCACTCAAAACTGCACAACTACATGGAAACTGAACAACCTGCTCCTGAATGACTACTGGGTAAATAACAAAATGAAGGCAGAAATAATGATGTTCTTTGAAACCAATGAGAACAAAGACACAACGTACCAGAATCTCTGGGACACATTTAAAGCAGTGTGTAGAGGGAAATTTATAGCACTAAATGCCCACAAGAGAAAGCAGGAAGGACCTAAAATTGACACCCTAACATCACAATTAAAAGAACTAGAGAAGCAAGAGCAAATAAATTCAAAAGTTAGCAGAAGACAAGAAATAACTAAGATCAGAGCAGAAACGAAGGAGTTAGAGATACAAAAACCCCTTCAAAAAATCAATGAATCCAGGAGCTGTTTTTTTGAAAAGATCAACAAAATACACTGTTAACAAGACTAATGAAGAAAAGAGAGAAGAATCAAATAGATGTAATAAAAAATGATAAAGGGCGTATCACCACCAATCCCACAGGAATACAAACTACCATCAGAGAATACTATAAACACGTCTATGCAAATAAACTAGAAAATCTAGAAGAAATGGATAAATTCCTGGACACATACACCCTCTCAAGACTAAATCAGGAAGAAGCTGAATCTCGGAATAGACCAATAACTGGTTGTGAAACGGAAGCAATAATTAATAGCCTACAAAACAAAAAAAGTCCAGGACCAGATGGATTTACAGCCGAATTCTACCAGAGGCACAAAGAGGAGCTGGTAGTATTCCTTCTGAAACTGTTCCAATCAATAGAAAAAGAGGGAATCCTCCCTAACTCATTTTATGAGGCCAGCACCATCCTGACACCAAAGCCTGGCAGAGACACAACAACAAAAAAAGAGAATTTTAGCTCAACATCCCTGATGAACATCGATGCAAAAATCCTCAATAAAATACTGGCAAACCAAATCCAGCAGCAAGCACATCAAAAAGCTTATCCACCACGATCAAGTTGGCTTCATCTCTGGGATGCAAGGTTGGCTCAACATACACAAACCAATAAACATAATCCATCACATAAACAGAACCAACAACAAAAACCACATGATTATCTCAATAGATGCAGAAAAGGCCTTTGACAAAATTCGACAGCCCTTCATGCTAAAAACTCTCAATACACTAGGTATTGATGGAACGTATCTCAAAATAATAAGAGCCATTTATGACAAACCCACAGCCAGTATCATACTGAATGGGCAAAAACTGGAAGCATTCTCTTTGAAAACCGGCACAAGACAGGAATGCCCTCTCTCACCACTCCTATTCAACATAGTGTTGGAAGTTCTGGCCAGGGCAATCAGGCAACGAAAGAAATAAAGAGTATTCAATTAGGAAAAGAGGAAGTCAGACTGTCCCTGTCTGCAGATGATATGGTTGTATATTTAGAAAACCCCATCATCTCAGCCCCAAATCTCCTTAAGCTGATAAGCAACTTTAGCAAAATCTCAGGATACAAAATCAACGTGCAAAAATCACAAGCATTCCTATACACCAATAATAGAGTGCCAAATCATGAGTGAACTCCCATTCACAACTGCTAAAAAGAGAATAAAATACCTAGGAATCCAACTTACAAGGGATGTGAAGGACCTCTTTAAGGAGAACTACAAACCACTGCTCAACGAAATAAAAGAGGACACAAACAAATGGAAAAACATTCCATGCTCATGGATAGGAAGAATCAATATTGTGAAAATGACCATACTGCTAAGGTAATTTATAGATTCAATGCCATCCCCATCAAGCTACCAATGACTTTCTTCACAGAATTGGAAAAAACTACTTTAAAGTTCATATGGAACCAAAAAAGAGCCTGCACAGCCAAGACAATCCTAAGAAAAAAGAACAAAGCTGGAGGCATCACAATACCTGACTTCAAACTATACTACAAGGCTACAGTAACCCAAACCGCATGGTACTGGTACCAAAACACAGATATAGACCAATGGAAGCGAACAGAGGCCTCAGAAATAATACCATTTGCAACCATCTGATCTTTGACAAACCTGACAAAAACAAGTAACGGGGAAAGGATTCCCTGTTTAATAAATGGTGCTGGGAAAACTGGTTAGCCATATGTAGAAAGGTGAAACTGGATCCCTTCCTTACACTGTATACAAAATTAACTCAAGATGGATTAAAGACCTAAATGTAAGACCTAAAACCATAAAAACCCTAGAAGAAAACCTAGGCAATACCATTCGGGACACAGGCATGGGCAAGGACTTCATGACTAAAACACCAAAAGCAACGGCAACAAAAGCCAAAATAGACAAATGGGATCTAATTAAACTAAAGAGCTTCTGCACAGCAAAAGAAACTATCATCAGAGTGAACACGCAACCTACAGAATGAGAGAAAAGTTTTGCAATCTACCCATCTGACAAAGGGCTGATATCCAGACTCTACAAAGAACTTAAACAAATTTACAAGAAACAAACAACCCCACCAAAAAGTGGGTAAAGGATCTGAACAGACACTTCTCAAAAGAAGACATTTATGCAGTCAACAGACACATGAAAAAATGCTCATGATCACTGGCCATCAGAGAAATGAAAATCAAAACCACAATGAGATACCATTTCACGCCAGTTAGAATGGCGATCATTAAAAAGTCAGGAAACAACAGATGCTGGAGAGGATGTGGAGAAATAAGAATGCTTTTACACTGTTGGTGGGAGCGTAAATTAGTTCACCCATTGTGGAAGACAGCGTGGCAATTTCTCAAGGATCTAGAACTAGAAATACCATTTGACACAGCGATCCCATTACTGGGTATATACCCAACGGATTATAAATCATTCCACTATAAAGACACGTACACAAGTACGTTTATTGTGGCACTGTTCACAATAGCAAAGACTTGGAATCAACTCAAACGTCCATCAGTGATAGACTAGATTAAGAAAGTGTGGCACATATACACCATGGAATACTATGCAGCCATAAAAAGGACGAGTTCATGTCCTTTGCAGGGACATGGATGAAGCTGGAAACCATCATTCTCAGCAAACTATCACAAGGACAGAAAACCAAACACTACATGTTCTCGCTCATAGGTGGGAATTGAACAATGAGAACACATGGACACAGGGCAGGGAACACCACACACCAGGGCCTGTCAGGGGGTGGGGGATTGGGCAAGGGACAGCATTAGGAGACATACCTAATGTAAATGATGAATTGATGGGTGCAGCAAACCAACATGGCACATGTATACCTATGTAACAAACCTGCACGTTGTGCACGTGTACCCTAGAACTTAAAGTATAATAATAAAAAAAGAATCAGTGAATGATTCATTAATTCAACATCTGAGCATCCACCTTTTATGGGATCACATTGTTTTTCTCCATACAGTAAGAGTTTTTCCAACAAGAACAGGAACTCTTTCCCACTGACTCGTGATGCACATTTTATCATAGATGAAGCTCCCCTCCAGCCAATGATCTCCCTTCTCCATGCTGTCAGTGTGTTGTCTATTGGTTCACTGTCATCATACTGCTTAAGACAACAACAGCACCTTTAGAGAGTACCGGAGTATCTGGAAGAGCAAGCTTCCTGCCTACGCTCCTTTGGCTTAGGCATCTGTGGACCTTTATCCCTTCTCACGTTTCAGAGTAAGTTTCTAAAACTGGACTCTTTACTGGACTACAGTGAAGTGATGGATGAATTGAGGGAGAAATGACATCTCCATATATCAGGCCACCCCTCCCAGGAGCAGTGAATGATTTCACTTGGGGAGTGTCTATACCCTCTTTCTACTCCCACCCACCAATTAGTCAGCAATGGATACAGTTGCTCAATCAACGCTAGGGAGGAGATCTCCAGGGAGGAAGACAGAGTGGGCCTGGAATATTCTTCAGCACCACTGCTTCCATTCCCAGCCATGCCTGGCAAGAGGGAGGAAACATCCTGTCACAGAACCTATGTTTTCTGGGTGGATGAAACCCAGGTGTCCCGGAGGAAGCAGGTATGGTGGGAAGTTGGGGCAACGGGCGAGGGGACACAGAGCAACAGAACTTCTGGTTTTCCCTCGTGTGGCCCAACCCTCCCAGCCAGCATCATGAGGTGGCACTGGCTGCTTCCCCCTCATCCCGGGCATTGGGAGGATTGACGTGCTTCATTCAGGCTGTCTGCCTCATGACTTGACTGAGCTACACCTCAACATTGTGAAGTAGAAAGATTATCATCCCCATTCAAGAGAAGAGGAGAAGTCATCTCCTGCTAAGGTCCACAGAGAAGGAAGTTCACTCATCACCTGAAAAACATTTATCCAGAGCTCACAGTGCAGCAGCTTCTTGGCCCTGCAATGTGGCAGAGACCAGACAAATGGTCAAATGGATCCAGTCAGCATTAGACACCATGGTGGACATGTTGTTCTTGTCAGCCAGCACCATTCCCTGAGAGAACCAGCCCTGTGCCCTCATTCCTCCTAGGCTGGTCAATCGTGGTGCCCCCTCACCAAAGACAGGAAAGGGGGCAATGGTGTGGGTCCAGCCACATGCAACACCCGCTAGCCACAGTGATTGGTCGAGACGGTAGGAGGACAATCCTCGCAGGACCAGAGTCTTCCCTGGGGTTTCACGTGTATATTGGGGGACAGATGTTTCTTTCTACTAAGGTTGCTGAGGAGGGCGGATATAAATCGTGGGCAACTGACAGTCATTTTTTTACAGAAAAGAGGCTTCAGCAAGAAAAAAAGCAAGCAGAGACAAGCAGTATGGACACATGAGAGAGAACCAGAGGCCTGACAATGTTGCTTTAGCACTTAGGTCCAGCCATGCCTGAAGTTAACACATTCATACTTGCTAGTTATGTAAGCCAAACCATGATCTTTTAGCTTACACACATTTGAGTTGGAATAAGTGGAAAGAAAGAGTCCCAATGAACAGCGCTCCTACCAGCAAATCCAACTCTCTGCCCCCCCCCACTGAACTTTCACCCCTCAGGTTCCACCAAACTCTTTTAAGTTAGGGCTTATTTTGATCATAGTTCCCCTTTTTTCAAATTGTCTTTGAATCCAGATTCTGTCAGGAAATACCCTTTATTCCTCATTGGTTTATGACATCTGCTAGAAGGCCAAGCCTGCCTTCTGTGCCATCCTCCAAGTTGGCGATGAAGATACCGATGAGGAGGAGAAAGCACTGTAGCATGTAGCACCCTTCTCCCTCAGGGATCAGCCCTTGAATCTCTCACGCTGTCCCTGGTCTTCACAGAATCCCAGATCCCCAATATAGAAAGGACCTCAGGTTCCCCACTCACTCTATCCCAGCCTCTTGGCTCAAGTTTTCATCTATAGAGGGGGTGCCAGCCTTGGCCAGAGGAAAGTGAGTGTCTGTTGGCAGCTTCCCAGCACCAGTGTTCCCATTCTCCTGCCACTAGCACCCAAATTCAACTTCTCCATTCTAGGCTTTGGTTTGCTGCAATGCTTAGCAAGATGTTATGCAAGGTTCTGGTATAACGGAAAGGATCTACAACACAGAGCACCACCAATGGTTACCTCTGGAGATGGCTGTGCTCACAGCAGCTGGACCTGGGAGGGAAAGGGGTGTATCAGAAACAGGCATGTTTCCTCCATTAATCAGGGATCCTCAGAGACTGGCATTTCAATCACCAGACTGAGTAAGGAATAATCATCTTCAACCCATGGGGGCAGACACCATCCAATTGGTCAAGGGCCTTCATAGAACAAAAAGCAATGGAAAAGTGCATTTCCTCATAACCCTAATGCAGGAGACATGCCTCCCTCTCATAACCCTAACTAATGGAGGAGACACGCCTGCCTCTGAGACAGCCCTTTCCCTCCCAGGCCCAGGTGTTCTGAGCACAGCCACTTTCAGAGGTGACCACTGGTGGTGTCTATGTTGTAGATCCCTTCTATTATTCCAGAATCTTCCATAGTCTTGTTCAACGTTGCAGCAAACCACAGCCTAGAATGGAGAAACAGAACCATGAGCATAGGTAGGGGGATAGACTGATGAGCTTTATTATGGGAATTGGCTCCTGTGATTATGGAAGCTGAAAAGCCCCACCATGTGCCTTCTGCAAGCTACAGAACCAGGGAAGCTGGTGACTTAGCTCTGTCCAAGTTTGAAGGCCTGAGAACCTGGGGGTGGGGGTGCTGCTGGTACAAGTTATATAATCCAACGCCTGGATCTAATGTCCAAGGGTAGGAGAAGATGGGTGTCCCAGCTGCAGGAGAGAGAGAGAGAGAGAGAGAGAGAGAGAGAGAGACAGAGAGAGAGAGAAAGAGAGAGAGAGAGAGGAAAGAGAGAGCGAGCCTGCATGCAAATTCTCTTTTCCTCTGCCTTTTTTCTATCAAGGCCCTCAATCAATTGAATGGTGTCTGCCCCCACTGGCTGAAGGTGAATATTCCTTACTCAGTCCAGTGATTCAAATGCCAATCTCTTCCAGAAACACCTTCACAGATATACGAAGAAATAATGCCTTACCAGCTCTCTGGGGATCCGGGTATCCCAGCCAAGCTGACACCTAGAATTCAACATCACATCTCCTCTTCCCAGCCCTCCGGTGTTCCACGGACAGATGAGCGAGAGCCCCTCTGCTCATTCTAATGCCAGCCCAAGTCCTTTTCTCCAGGGGATGTACAGGAGAAAGGCCTGTCCGTGCCTTCAGGGAACACCTGTCCCCAGCCATAGGGAGGGCCTTTGTCCCTCTGGGCGTAGGCAGTCAGTTACGTGTGTCTGGACCTTCTGGGTAATGCGTTCTGGCATGAGTCCAGGATGGGGCTCACCAAGTCCAGTCCAGTTTGGGCAGGGCTCAGCTCAAATCAGTTTGTTTCTCTCAGGGTAGGGTCAATCACAATCAGTGTGTATGGCAGCTGGCCTACAGGTCTTGCTGCATTGAAGGAGAAAGAGCACACTCAGTCCTTGGTGGCCCAATCCAGGTCTGAGAGGGATGCTTCTTTTCAAACGTCCAAATTGCAGCAAACCACCACCACCACCACCACAACAAAATACATTTCTTCCAAAGAAGCAGCACGTCTGAGAGCTGAACTCTGAGATGCGGGGCTCGTCTCTACACTCAATCCATGCAAACTTCTAGTCTAAAGTCTCTGCCTTGGGGGTACTTCTCAGCATGAGAACTCCTTAAGAGGTGGGGACGTGTCCACAACTGCAAAACTCAGCTGCCTGTACAGATGGTGTTCCCAGAACTAAGGGGCGTCAGCCCTCGGTAAATTCAAGTCTGCACTCTTAGGAGGCAACTTATACAACTTCGAAATGAAGGTCTATAGTTTTCGTTTTTCAGCTTCAGTCTCAGGATCTCGATGTGCACAGGGCACCGTGATACAAAAGAAAGGTAAGATCGGGTACAAAATGGATTCTGCAGGTACCGGGAAGACGTTGCAAATCCCAGTGGAGGTGAGTGGGTGCACACACAGCCTGGACGGACACGAAATGGCACAAAGGGAGAGAAAGGCTACATCCTGCAGGGGCAGGCTGTGGGAGTCACATCAGGGCTGGTGAGTCAGAGAAGAAGGACGGATATGAACACGTGTGCTCTCTTGGGCCCCGCCAGGCTCATGTGTGGCTTCTCTCTGGCACATGTGTGTCACATGCTCTGGAACTGTGGAATCCTCTGGCATGTCAGGTGGACTCATTCCATGGGGGCAGGAACAGAGCACAGTCGTTCCCACGTTCATCTGTTCTATACTGCTTGCCTCCCACTGGCTGGTCTCCTGCTGGGTGCTGGTTACAACATGAATGAACCCATAAGGTCTTTGTTCACGCGGAGCTTAGGGCCGAGACAGGAGTCGGGTCTTAATCAAATAACCACACGAATGAACGCACTGGCCACAGGCCCAGCTGAAACCTCGGCACCTCGCGGCTGCGGGAGGTTCCCGACTGGTCTAGGCTTCCCATTACCAAAGGAAATGACCCTGGGGAGGCCTAGACTTGTTTTTCACGACTGCAGCTGTCTCTTGACGACCTTCTCTCCTTTCTAATCGTCCTCAAATCGGAATTTTGCTAGCGCCTGAACCCCAGTTTGGGGTGACTGAGCCCTGGGATAGCCTGTTTAATCAGAATCTGGCCTGAGTCCCTGCTTGAAGCTCGGGCACTCAGGGCCTCGCGGCCGCCTGCAGCAATCCCCTCACACCGCGGGCCAGGGCCGGCTGGAGAAGCGAGCAGGCCACCCACCCAGCACGGAGACCCAGGAAGCGAGCAGACCACCCACGGAGCACAGAGACCCGGGAAGCGAGCAGACCACCCACCGAGCACAGAGACCCGGGAAGCGAGCAGACCACCCACGGAGCACAGAGACCCGGGAAGCGAGCAGACCACCCACCGAGCACAGAGACGGGAGAAGCCAGCAGGCCACCCACGGAGCACAGGTCACACGTCCCCGACGAGCGGCGCGGAGCACGGGGCGCAGGGCGGGGCTTCTGGACCAACGCGCATCCCAATTGGTTCTCGGGACTGCCTTTTAGCCAGACGCGCGGAGGTGGGCGGTGCGCGCCTTCCCCTGGGCAGTCCACGCCTTCCGGCCCGCCTAGTGGAGCTGCTGCTTTGGCGGGAGTTGGCGGCTGGTGTGAGGTGAGAGGCGCGGTGGCCGCTCCCTGGCGAGGTCAGGTCAGACGCGGACTGGGATCATCCAGGGGCCTTACTGCTTCAAGAGCCTGGTCTGCGCGGCCTGTTGGGGACTGGGCGGAAGTTGAAGGGCCGGGAGCGCCGGCCATGCGGGGCCTGTGGCGGGAATGCGGGGCCTGTGGCAGGAATGAGCCCCTGCGGGGTGTGGTGTTGGGGGCGGCGCTGGAGAGCCCCGCTTTGCCTCGTCTGGGGCACCCGGTCCTCCTCCATCCAGAGGGGGCGTCCAGGACCTGACGTGGGGCAGGTGCCCTTCGCGTATCTGGGAGTAGGTCAGGGAGCGCCTGCCACGGGTCTGGCGAGGGAGCTGAGGCCTGAGGGGCGCCGGGCGGGGCTGTGGGGCGCCGGCGCTGTGGGAGGCCGTGGTGGAGCAGGGCGGGGAAGGTGGAGTTCTCTCGCGGCTCTCTGTAGGGCACAAACATTCCCAAAGCGGGCAGGTTTAGAGTTTGACCCTTGATCAAGGGCTGAACGCGCAGATGTGGACGGACTCAGGCGTCGATGAGAATCAAGGTGGAGGCAGACGGGAGGGCTCCTGCGGTCGGGCTGCAGGGACAGCGGCGGCCAGCTGGGCCCTGTGGGGTGTGTGCTCTGATGCCAAAGCTCAGCTTTTTCCATTACAACCGCGACTGGAAACCTTGATTTTTAAAAAATGTATGTATAACAAGCCCTCTGCTGTTAAACGTTGGTTTTACTTCATAAGGTCTCAGCACGTTGTATAGTCAAAGAAATATGTGTGTGTCTGCATATATATATATATGTATATATATATGAGTTGAATTTACTCTCGAGGTGCCAGTTTACATCCTCTGCTGTAGGAGTCCTGAGCTGTGTCGTTGAGGTAATTGGCAGATGGGAGTAACTTGCCCTAACTTTGACTCTGCTTCCGTAGAGCTAGCACAGACCTAATGGGGTTGGATATGGGGATTGGGGGTGGTCTTCGGCTAAGGGACAGATATCCCTTGCAGAGCAGGCAGGACTCACCACAGGCCTCGGCTTGTAGCCTTGCTGTAGCATGTGTCTGTGAACGGGGCTATGCGAACATTGTCAAGATACGGAGTGCCTTTGGGATGAGCCTCCCGTGGCCCCCCAGACCCCAGGCACTGCAGGATCCTGATCCCATTATTGAGTGGCTTCATGTCAGGAAACTGAGCTGACTGGGGAAAGGAGGAAGGTGCCTGGAGAATTTTTGGGAGGAAGTTACCGTGGGTCAGCTGGCTCTGCCTGGTTCCCTCTTCCACGCAGGGCAGACTGCTGGACATACAGAGATGAGCCCCTGCCCTCAGGACACTCCAACCACGTAGGGAGATGAAACCGTAGTCCTGGAGGAGGGCTTCGAATGGCTCTTTGTCCGGCAGACTTGGGTTGGGGAACCCAAGGAGGAGAGGGAGGGCTTAGAGGGTGTTCCAGAAGCATCGTGGACTTAGAACCCTGGGCAGAATTGGGTGGGTGGCTGGAAAGGGAGAGGCTCCCAGATGGGCCTGATTACAGTGTGGTGGGGATGGGAAAACATGATTAGAGCAGCCTGTTCATCACGGTCATGCTGGGAAATAGGGAAGAGGGGCTTCTAGGCCCCAATTTTTGAGCCAGGAAGCGTTCAGTGCTGTTTGAAGGAACATAGATATTTATTAGTTGAGGGAAATATTGTGGTGGGATGGAGGGGCTGAGGAGATACAAGTGGCGTCTTCTGTGGAGAATGTTAATGTGAGAAGGGAGTAATTGTGGAAAAGTCTTTCTTGTCCTCAACTAGATGCTCATTCTTGCGTGTAGGCCTCTGTGTTCTGACCCCCAGTTGTCCCTCTTCTATTAGCCAGCCCACATTCCCATATGTTTGGGTGGTTACAGGGCTGTCTCCTGGTGGGGAGGGGAAGGGCAGCTGAGAAGGACCTGGTGGCCTCATGGCAATAGTCTTCTTCCTCCTTGGCAGTCTCGTGCCTCCATCTTTTCAATCCAGCCCTTATTCTTTCCCTCCGCACAGAAAGGATCAGCATCTCCGGTACAGCCCTCATCTGTGCTAGGAGATGGCAGGGTGGGTGTGCATGGTAAGACAACATGTTGGCCTGAGGAGGGCCCTGACCTGGCTACTGTGAGACTTTTTGAGAACAGCTGGCTCCTTGGTGGGACCAGTTGGGTGTGGGGCAGGGCCTTGATCTGAGCCAGCCCCTAGTTTCCAGCCTAGGTTCTCCTTACCGCTGATGGCCTAAGTGATGTCTGTCTGTCCTGTGATGGGAGGGGGAGGGGGTTGCAGTTACTTCAGGAGTCCCTGGATTATGGCTCAGATTCTTATGGCTCCATCCCTGTACCTTTCCCTGGCTCAGGTTTCTGTGGGGAGAAGGAGAGTGGCAGAGGTGACTGGTTCGTGGTTCTTCTAGGCTCTCATGGCCACCATGTTGGAAGGCAGATGCCAGACTCAGCCAAGGAGTAGCCCCAGTGGCCGAGAGGTAGTGTGGCTCGTCCCATTCCTCAAATCCCCTCTGCTCTGCCACCCTTCTGCTGTGCCCCTTACTTCTAGAGCCTCTGTCGCTCCATCTTTCCCTCTCCCCTGCCAAGGACTTTGAGTCCTCTCATCTCTCCTCATTTTCCTTTCCAGACTAGCCTGTGGTCCTCAGGCTTTGGGATGAAGCTGGAGGCTGTCACCCCATTCCTGGGGAAGTATCGCCCCTTTGTGGGTCGCTGTTGCCAGACCTGCACCCCCAAGAGCTGGGTGAGTGATGGTCGGGCCAGGCCCTGACCAGGAAGCTTGGTTCTGGGAGCTGAAGCTCTGGGAAGCTGCTTCCTTTGTGCCCTTCCAAGCTTGGCTCTTCCCTGCCCCATGCCTCTGCCTCTGTCTTGCAGGGGAAGGGGTGCACTGGGATTGGTTGTGTGGTTGAGCTGTGGCTTGTTCCCAGGCCTGGGAGAGTTGGGTGGGAGAAGTGCAGAGAGGCCTCAGTGTGGTACGGTGTGCCCAGGGGGCTGGGGTCTCATCATGCCCGCGTGAGTTTTCTTGTTCAGTTTTGGGGACACCACCGACTCAGACTTCCCCAGCACTCAGCTCATGCTTGAAGACCTCTTTTTCGGTCCGTGCCATGTGATGGTGGTGAGGGGGCCCAGATTTCTCGTGAAGACCCGGGTTGCCTGTTCTCTGCTGTTGAGAAGATAACTTCCTGGAGACTTTGTATGCCACCTGTAAAAGGGTGATTCTGTACAGGATACAGCACTTCAGTTTTGAGCATGGGCCCCTTTTCCTGAGCCAGCCTAGGATCTGGGGTCAAACGCCTTTCGGGAAATACTGCGCTGTCATGTTTTCTCCTGGAAGACTTGGCAGGCTGCCAGGCAGAGACCAGACGGGCAGCACAGGGGCGTTTCTTTGCCAGTTTGCAAAGGTCCCCCAAGACATGCTGTCTCTCCGCCTCTCTGGCAGGAGTCCCTCTTCCACAGAAGCATAACGGACCTAGGCTTCTGCAGTGTGATCCTGGTGAAGGAGGAGAACACCAGGTAGTCAGCGCTACAGACTGGAGCAGGATTGGGGACAGGGCCCCTTGGGTGCAGGGCTGCTGGGGCCCTGCGTTTTGGTGCCATTTTCTTCCTCTGATAGAAAAAGAAGGGCCCTGTCCTCTGTTCCACAAGCCTGCAGGGAGGGGCAGACTTGGAGCTCTCCTGCGGTTCCTTCTGTGAGCGTGTGTGGGTTGCCCACCGTGTTTCAGGCTGTGAACCTGTCCCCCACGCAGCAGGGTGAGGGGTGGGAATGGGGCACAGATGGACAGGCAGTTCCTCTTCCTGCTCAGGTGTTCCTGGGACATGGGTCTGGGGTGTGGTCCCTTTCTGATGGAATAGCCCTCTGTGAGCCCTGGTGGAGGTGGGCCCTCTCTGAACGATCTTCCCTCCTGCTCTGGGAGCTGTGCCCAGGTTTCGGGGCTGGCTGGTTCGGAGGCTCTGCTATTTCCTGTGGTCCCTGGAGCAGCACATCCCCCCCTGCCAGGATGCCCCACAGAAGATCGTGGAAAGCACCGGGTGAGGAGGCAGGGAGTGAGGTCTGGCTGGCATTTCTGGGATCCTGAATGGGATGACAATGACAGTAGGTAGGGGTAGTTGAGAGGGCTGGCTGGGGCAAGGCTTCTAGAGGGTGAGCTTTGCCTGGGACCCTTCCTTAAGGAGAAGGGTGAAGATTGGAGGCCGTTCCCTGCAGCAGCCTCATATCACTCCTCCCAACCCCCTCACAGGGTGCAGAACCTCCTCTCAGGGAGGGTCCCAGGAGGCGCTGGCGAAGGCCAGGCTCCTGACCTTGTGAAGAAAGAGGTACAGCGCATCCTGGGTCACATCCAGGCCTCACCCCGTCCCTTCCTGGTCAGGTAACTGTGCTGAGGGGCACTCATCCTTGGGCTGGGGACTGTGTCCTTCTGGAGAGTGGGTGTTGGCTGGGCGTGGGGAAGTGCTGAACTCTCCCCCTAGGGAGCTGGATAGTGTTTACCAGAGTGGGCTGCAGCCTGCCTTCACCACCGCCTCCCATCCCCACATTCCCCGGCGCAGGTCTGAGCTTCTGTTACATGCAGTGCACTGTTCCAGGGAAATGGAGGGGTAAACAGAGATACACGTGGCTGCAAGGAGGAAGGAACAGGGCTGAGACAGAATACCAGTAACGGGACAAAGAGACTGTTTAAGCCAGAGCCAAGAGGAGGAAAAGGAGCCAGCCTTGGGGGTACAAGAATGAGGGGAACAGTCTTGCTAGAGGGAATAGCCTGAGTTTTGATCTTGGGCAGGAGAGGGACTAGGTTTGCTCAAGAAGCTGACGTGGTTGGAAGCCAGCAAGTGAGGGTTCTAGAGCTGTGGGAGGTGAAATCGAGAGGCAGAAGGGATCAAATCATGTAAGGCTGTGCAAGTTTGGACTGGATCTCCAAGTGCAGTGAAAAGCAGCTGCAAGGTTTTAAGTGGGAAGTGACGACATCGTGGATTAGGGTCAAGAGTGGAGACTAGAAAGGCATCTGGAAGGCTGTTTTATTAGTCCAGGTGCGAGATGATGGTGGACAGTAGAGGTTGAAAAGTGGATTGAGAGATCGAGGTGACATTAACAGGACTCACTGATGGATTGGACGGTGGGAGCAAGGGTAGTGAGGGAAATTGGAGAAGTTACAGGACAGCCCCATTTCTAGCCTACTTTCTGGTGGTATGTACAGAGAACAGGCTTTGGGAGAAGTGAGTTGGCCCAGAAAGGTAATCTGGACAGAGAGTTTGGGTACTTGACATGCTTGTGGAGACACTGAGGAGGCAGTTGCATATAGGAGGTTGGAGCTCAGAAGACAGGTTAGGGCCAGAGACACTGTGAAGCTTTAGCATACAGATGGTGTTTAAAGCCAAGGAGATGAATGAGTCCCTGAGTGCAGGAGGGCTCGAGGCAGCATGTGTCAAGCTCAGCTGTCTTGAATGTGCTGTGTGGCCAACTGAGCAAGGACAGAAAGTAGAGGTTGTTGGTGACCTTGGCCAGCCCTCCACTGTGACAATTCCTTGACTTTGTTAAGATTTCTAGTCCCTTGATCATCAAGGTGATCCGTTGATGTCCCTTGACATCAGCCATTAGCCTCCCTGTCTGTGTTGCCTTCCCTCCGAGCCTAGCTGAGATTGCAGGCTCAGGATGCGAGTAATGCTCTTGTGAGGGAGTCATGGGCAGGACCCCCGACTGTCTGCCTTCTCTTTGCACCTCAGCAGCCCAGCATTGCTAGAGAAACACACACCAGTGGACTGGTTTCCTTGCTAAGTGCAAATGTCACAGGGAGACATGGCACCCTCCAGAGCTCCCATCTAGCCTGCTCCTTCTTAGATTTATCCAGTGTCAACTGATGCCGCATCTCATGCTTCACAGCAAGATAAAAGCCATCACATGGGGACTTGCTGCTTATCTGCCACATTTCCCTGCTACTACAGCTATGTGTCTGTCCTAAATCAAAGCTGGTCCTACACCGGTGCAGTGGCTCATGCCTGTAATCCCAGCACTTTGGGAGGCCGAGCAGGGTGGATCATCCAAGAGTTCAAGACCAGCCTGGGCAACATAGACAAGCCTGGGCAAACTTGTCTCTCCAAAAAATTAGTTGGGTACAGTGGTGCGTGCCTATGGTCCCATCTACTTGAGAGGCTGAGGTGGGAGGATCGCTTGAGCCCAGGAGGCAGAGGTTATAGTGAGCCAAGTTCGTGCTATTGCGCTCCAGCCTGAGCAACAGAGCAAGACTCTGTCTTAAAAAATAAATAGATCTGGTCCTCCTGTTGGGCTGGATGGACAACCCCACGCGCCTGCCCACCAGGGATTTTGCCCCTGCAGTTGTCTCCTTTCCTTCTTCTATCACTAATCCTTCGTTTTTATTTGATCTTTCCTGGCAGTTTGCCAAGAACAGGCTGGGTTCTGCCTGGAGAGAGGCTTGGTCCTCTAGTCTCCTTTAGGGTAAATGGAGGCAGATGCCCTGATTCTAATGTGAGGCAGCTGCACCATGAGGTCGTGGGAGAGTAGCAGCATCTGGTGGGCATGAACTGTGGTGTCAGAACTTCCAGTCCCAGCACCGCTACTTCTTAGTGTTCGCTACCGTGAAGCACTTCTGTAGCTTCCCTGAGCCTCACTTTCCTCTTCTGTAAAATGAGGACAGTGGTGGGGCCTGCCTTAGAGGAGCGCTGGGCGGCCCTCCAAGTGCCCCGGGCTGAGCGTCACTCCATGCCGCACCTCAGGCCTGGTGTCCCTCTCCAGGCTGTTCAGCTGGGTGCTGCTGCGGTTCCTGAACTGCCTCTTCCTGAATGTGCAGCTCCACAAGGGTCAGATGAAGATGGTCCAGAAGGCCGCCCAGGCAGTAAGGCCCGCCCTCCATTGGGATGGGGATGGTGGGAGCAGAAGAGCAGAGGCTGGGCCAAACCCATAAGTCAGGAGCAGCCCCCATCTGGTCCTGCTTCCTGACCTCTCTGCTCCCAGCCATACAGCAGTCCAGTCCCCATCAGCTGGTGGGAAAAATCCCCTGCTCTTTGCCGACCTTCCCTTTATGTCTCACGGCCCTGCTCCCATGGGGCTTCCTCTAACGTCTTTCCATCATGGTCTTAACAACCATTGCGTCAGTGCGTCAGTGCAGTTACCTTAAAAGTTGTCTAAAGGCTCCTTTGCTTTTGGGAAATGTGCTCAGAGGAAGAACTCTCAGCTGGACCCTCCCTCCCTCGGGCTGCCCTGGGTCTTTGGCTGCCTGTGTCCTCAGGGTGGGGCAGGTTGGCACTTCTGTCTGGCTCTCCCCGGAGCAGGGCTCGCCGCTTGTCCTCCTCTCTACTCACAAAACCCTCCTGGACGGGATCCTGCTGCCCTTTATGCTGCTCTCCCAGGGCCTGGGTGTGCTCCGTGTGGCCTGGGACTCCCGTGCCTGCTCCCCTGCCCTCAGGTAAAAAGCTTTTGCCTCTAGACATATGTAGGAGAAGCCACAGGCTGGGGCGTGGTGCGTATTGGGGTGTGTTGGCAGCAGCTCCCTGCTAAAGCCCTCTTCGTGGCCTCTCTCATCCGAACCATACAGCAGTCTAGCCTGTGGGGCTTAGATGGAGGGGTCAACCACAGGGCGTAGGGCCATGGCTTCACCTCAGGGTATTCAAGTAGGATACAGGCTGGCCGTGGGGGAGCTGAGACTCTCACTAGCCCCTTATTCATTCTCATCTCCAGAGCCCCTTTCCTTATCAGGCTCTGCCCTGTGTCCCACAGAGTTCTCCTGAGGAAGCTTGGGGGGCTTTTCCTGCCCCCAGAGGCCAACCTCTCCCTGGACAGCTCTGAGGGGCTCCTTGCAAGGGCTGTGGTCCAGGCGGTGAGTGCCCCCAGTGGTTACATATGGGCCAGGCTAAGAGGACAGGGGTCTGTTTCTGCTCTGGCCTTAACACCCACTGTCCCCTCCTATTCCAGGTCATAGAGCAGCTGCTGGTTAGTGGACAGCCCCTGCTCATCTTCCTGGAGGAACCTCCTGAGTCCCCAGGGCCACGGCTGTCAGCCCTGGGCCAGGCTTGGCTGGGGTTTGTGGTGCAGGCAGTCCAGGTGGGCATCGTCCCAGATGCTCTGCTGGTACCAGTGGCCGTCACCTATGACCTGGTTCCGGATGCACTGTGTGACATATACAATGTGAGAACGTGAGACCTTCCAGCCCTTGGGCCCCTGGGTGGACACCAGCTCCAGACAGGAGGCACAATATTGTGTCCTGTGGCTGAGTCCCTCTTGGGGCTGCTGGGGGTACAAAGGAATCATCCAGCAGCACCTGCCAAGGCCATTACCATCATCTCATTTCATCCTCTGAAGACCTTGATAGGGAGGGATTTTTCCTGTGTCATGGATAAGAAAAGAGGAGCTTGGGACAAGGTCATGCACCAGTTTGGGCCTGAGATAAAACTGAGCGTGCTGGGACCAGAGTTTACCTCTGGAGACCAGGATGGGTGGGCAGCCCTGATGTCTACCCAAGAGCAGTGCCCCTGGCAACTATAGTAATCCTCTCCCTCCTTGCAGGCCTCGGCCCCCCTGGGGCTGCGGACAGGAGCTCTGGCTGTGCTACGTAGCCTGTGGAGCCACTGGGGCTGCAGCCGCCGGATCTGCTCCCGGGTGCACCTAGCTCAGCCCTTCTCCCTGCAGGTATGGAGTCAGCTGGGGAAGGCTGGGAGTACCTAAGGGGGCTGTCCTAGGCATCTTGGCAGTCTGGCCTTCGAAGCCACTGCAGGGATAGCTTTGCCTACTTCCAATGGGCTGTGTGCAAGTTTCCTGGTAGTCCAGCGCAGGCCACCTAAGAGCCTTGTCCTGGGCAGGAATACATCGTCAGTGCCAGAAGCTGCTGGGGCGGCCGGCAGACCCTGGAGCAGCTACTGCAGCCCATCGTGCTGGGCCAATGGTAGGGGCATGGGATCGTGCGGTCTCAGGGGCAAGGCAGGCAGCCCTTCAGCACCAGCTTCTGTATCCCCCTAGTATACACACACTAGCAGCCCTCCCTCACCACATATCCTGGGGTCATCTCGGATAGTTCCAGGCACTCACCTTTCCAACAGTCTGAGTGTGAGAATATGGCACAGAGGCGTGGACGGGACTGGGGGTTATAGAAGCCATCCTCTGTCCTGGGGCTGGGAGGGGGAAACCCCCTCACCTTTTAGAAAGCTCGGCTTTCCCACAGCTGTTTTTGTGTTTGGTCCCTTCATTCTGTAATCTGTGTCTCTATCTCAGTACTGCTGTCCCAGACACTGAGAAGGAGCAGGAGTGGACCCCCATAACTGGGCCTCTCCTGGCCCTCAAGGAAGAGGACCAGCTCCTGGTCAGGAGACTGAGCTGTCATGTCCTGAGTGGTGAGGGTGAACCAGATCTGGGCCTTTGGGGGCGGGTCCCTGAATCGTCCCCTCTCTCTGGGTCAGCCAGTCACCAGGGTTCTCCATTCCAAGTGAGTGTCTGCACGTGAGACCCTCTATGGTACCTCAGGGACAGCTGAAGAAGAATGGAACCCTCCTCCTACAGGAGGAGCAGGGCACCCAGGGCTGGCATGAGGGAGCAGCTAAGTGCACGCACAAAGATGGTGGCCTGAGGCCAGGAGGCTGCAGTTGCTTCCCAAAGGCCACACCCAGCCCTGCCTTCTGAGTGGAGTCTCCTTAGCTTAGATGGGGATGGTGTGAACTGAATGGAATGATACGTGTAAGGGGTTTAGCACAGCGCCTGCGCAGAGGGCCCTTTTAGAGAGATCCATCAGTATCTTCTCCAGTGGCCCTCTGTAGTAGAAGCTGTGGGTTGGTGTGTGGGCCCCAGGACGAGATCTAGGGAAAGGCCCCCAGCTCCTGGCCTGGCTCTCAGCCTGTGTGATAAAAGCCACTGCTCTGGGCGTACATTCCTCATCCCTGGGGTGGAGTTGGGATGTGTGGCCAGGAAGACTTGCCAGATAATGGAGGGACCAGGCTGCTGGGCCTCAAGCCCTGACCAGCATCTCCACCCCCCACCCCGCCCCACTCCAGCCAGTGTGGGGAGCGCTGCGGTGATGAGCACCGCCATCATGGCGACACTGCTGCTCTTCAAGCACCAGAAGGTAGCGGGTGCCACGTGGTGGGGACCTGGGCGGGGGGTGGGGTGTGGCTCTCCTGCTCAGGCCTGCTCTGCCCACCCAGGGCGTGTTCCTGTCACAGCTCCTGGGGGAATTCTCCTGGCTGACAGAGGAGATACTATTGCGTGGCTTTGATGTAGGCTTCTCTGGGCAGCTGCGGAGCCTGCTGAAGCACTCTCTGAGCCTGCTGCGGGCGCACGTGGCCCTGCTGCGCATCCGCCAGGGCGACTTGCTGGTTGTGCTGCGGCCTGGCCCAGGCCTCACGCAGCTGGCACGGCTGAGTGCTGAGCTGCTGCCTGTCTTCCTGAGCGAGGCTGTGGGTGGTGAGTCTTGAGGTGCACAGGGTAGGTGGGATGTGTGTGCAGCGGTGAAAGGAACAGCTCCATCCTCATAATGGACCCACCTCCCCCAGCCTGTGCAGTGCGGGGGCTGCTGGCAGGCAGAGTGCCGCCCCAGGGGCCCTGGGAGCTGCAGAGCGTATTACTGCTGAGCCAGAATGAGCTGTACCGCCAGATCCTGCTGCTGATGCACCTGCTGCCGCAAGACCTGCTGCTGCTAAAGGTCAGGCCTCCCCTACGGCCCACTTGCTCCTAGGCCTTCCCCTCTTGGTGGCAGGAATGGCCCATCCCTGCCCAAGCCCTACCTCTGAAACCTCCTGGGTGGTAGGTCTGGCCTTGCCTGGCCTTTGGCTAGGCCCCTGACCATGTGCCTGGCTTGCCTGAGGCCATATGGGTGCCTTTTTCTCCCCAGCCCTGCCAGTCTTCCTACTGCTACTGTCAGGAGGTGCTGGACCGGCTCATCCAGTGCGGACTCCTGGTCGCTGAGGAGGTAGGCAGGGCAGCTGGAGACAAGACCCTTCCCTTGGGCCTGGCATCCTCCAGCCGCACACTCTGAGTGCCAGCTGCCCCAGGCTCCTCCTCTGCCCTGTGTGTGCTGTGGGGGTGGACTGCCCCGGCCTTGCAGCGGGGAAGCCTAGCTCACACCTCTGCTCCCTGTGCCTTGGGAATGGCCACCTATGCCACGGTTCTGTGTCTGTCTCTGGATGGCACTGGACATGTGTGCCTCTGAGGTTCTCGGCACACCTCGTGCTCCCTACATTTCTTGGCGACACGGCCACTGCCCTTGAGGGTGGGAGTTCACTTCCTCCCACTCTGCAAGTTGGCCCAGCAGGTGCTGTGGCATGGCTCTGGCCATCCTCTTGGGTCTCTGGGTCTGCTTTTACTGGATTCACCAGCATGTACCTGGTCTGGGGGTATACGGTTGATCCCTGGCCAGCCTGTCAGAGAACTATGGCTCCATGGCCCCTAGACCCCAGGCTCCCGGTCAGCCTGTGACACAGGGCGACAGCGACTGAGCAGGAAGCTGCTGTGGAAACCGAGTGGGGACTTTACTGATAGTGACAGTGATGACTTTGAAGAGGCTGAGGGCCGGTACTTCAGGGTGTGTTTCAAGAAGCCGCCCCTGGAGGGAGGTGGTAGGGAGGTGATGGGGAGCTGCGCTCACCCCGGCCTGTCCCCCCCAGCTCAGCCAGCAGTCACACTGCCCAGACTTCTTTCTCTTCCTCTGCCGCCTGCTCAGCCCACTGCTCAAGGCCTTTGCACAGGCTGCCGCCTTCCTCCACCAGGGCCAGCTGCCCGATACTGGTGAGGCCCTTGTTCCCTTGCAGTCCTCGAGGCAGGCTGTCGGTGTAGGGCGCCAGGTCTAGGTCTTCTCTTTTCTGCAGAGTCCGGCTACACAGAGCAGCTGTTCCAGTTCCTCCAGGCCACCGCCCAGGAAGAAGGGATCTTTGGTGAGTCCCAGCCCGTCAGCCCAGGCGCCTGGAGCAGGGGTGTTTGCTGGTGGTTGCTGCCCCCTGCCGGACAGTGACAACCCAACTCTAGAAGGAGCGCTGCAGAGTTCAGAGGGTCTTCTGTCCAGTCTGAGCTCTATCCCTCCCTGGGCTGCTGCTTTACACAGGAGGAGAGAATCCTGTGCCCAGTGGCTCCCTGTCCTCCCTACTTAGAGCCTTCACCTCTCTCTCCTCTCCAGAGTGTGCGGACCCAAAGCTCGCCATCAGTGCTATCTGGACCTTCAGAGACCTAGGGGTGAGAGGAGCCTGTGTCACCATCTTCTGTCCCCCTGTTCCCACCCCGATAGCGTGGCTCAGGGAAACCCAGCTATGTGCCCATCACCCCACAGGGCTGGCCTGATGGTGTCTCATTAAGACCCTGGGATTTACTTGGTGTCTTCCAGCAACAGACGTGGTGATGGGTTGGAGAAGATGGGATGGTTTCCTGCCTCTTGGTCTCCCAAATCACTGGTTCATCCTTCTAGGTGGGGTATTAGGGCTGCTTTGAGGCAGCTTTTGCACAAACACTGAGGTCGAAGGGGCCAGAGGTCTCGCGGCAGGTTTCTGGGGGACAGGCTTGGCCCTGGGCCCGGTGGACACAGTCTCTGTGCTGAGGGTACTCATGGCCCATCTTCCATGGCCCAGGTTCTGCAGCAGATGCCGAGCCCTGCAGGCCCCAGGCTCCACCTGTCCCCTACTTTTGCCAGCCGGGAGAATCAGCAAAAACTAGAACAGTTCATCCGGCAGTTCATCTGTAGCTAGAACTGTGAGAAGGAGCCTGTGCTGAGACTTCTCAGCCCCACAACACAGCTGTGTCCTAGAGCCAGAAGACGGAGAGGAGGCTGCAAACCCTTAGCTGGTCTATAAATATAATCATTGAGGCTTGAATGTCCCTTGCCATCTCTTGCTTTCTCCCTCCTTTATGTGATAAACAAGGGGACCAGACAGGTTGTCTTTTCCCAAGCCCGGGAGTATCTTTTTGGCGTATGCGTGTGTATTTGCTCTCTTCTTCCCCAGTCCCACAAAATGCCCCGACTTGTCCCAGGAAACAAAGCCCAAGGGAAGACAAACAGCAGAAGCCAAGCTGCTGCTCTGGCCTGACAAATTTATTGAAGAGAGCTCTGTCCTTCTCCTCTACCCAGAAGAGGTGGCTTGCAGGGCTGGCACCTGCCCATACCTGTCACTCGGCCTTTCCCTGGGCTAGGCTGAGTGGGAGCAGATGCCCCCATCCTATGTCCAGGGCCTGTGCAGGAGCCATCACACCACCTTGTTGATGATGACACCTAGTTCTTCAATCTCACACTGGACTTCATCCCCCTTCTGCAACAGAGCAGGCCATGAGGGTGTCAGCCCTTCCGTCAGACACACGTACATCCACACAAGCCTGTACTTCTCAAGTCTGGGCCAAGCCTGCCAGGCCTTCGGGCCCTTGCTCTCTTTCCTTTTCACTAACCTACCTTGAGAAACACAGGAGGTTTCCTGAATACACCGACACCTGGGGGGGTCCCAGTCAGGATGACATCCCCTGGGTAAAAGGTGACAAACCTGGAGCAAAGCAAAAGGACCCGGTGAGACCAGGGGCTGGCCGAGGTGGCCACAGCCAAGGGTGGAGGGCTCAGCTCAGCCTCCATATGTGGGTGGATGGAGTGCGACTGGCAGGACAGGCCCTGGCACTCACTGGGAGACCCAGGCTATCAGGTCCTCCGTCTTGAATACCATCTGGTTGGTGTTGCTGCTCTGGACCACTTCCCCATTCACTCGGCAGCAGATCTGTAAGTTGTGTGGATCTGAAATGCAAAGATGGTACCTTGGGGTTATCCCTTTTCCCCCTCAAACCCCCCAGTATTTCACAAACACAACTGTAGCAGAGCTTTGTGACTTGCCAGGGGACAGGGCTTTGTGCCCACACTGACTCAGTGCTCTACGGTAGAACTTTCTGTATAGACATTGGCCTTTTCAGGCCTCCCTGCATCCCCACCAAGAGCACCAGGCAGTAGTCACAGGGCTGAGTTGAGAGGATGTTCTAGACTCTGAAGAGGGAGAGAAAAATGGCTCGGGTTTTTGCCTTGAAAAAAAAGTGTGGGAGGGCATCTGTCTACAGCATAGGATGACACCTGTAGATACAAAAATGCCTCCTGGGCAGGGCCAAGCCTGGTGCTCATGCCTGTGATCACAGCACTCTGGGAGGCCAAGGCAGGCGAGGACTGATTAAGCTCAGGAGTTCAAAACCAGCCTGGGGAACGCACTGAGTGCTTGTCTCTATAAAAAATAATAAAAACAGGCAGGCGTGGTGATGCATGCCTGTAGTCCCAGCTACTCAGGAGGCTGAGGTGGGAGGATCGCTTGAACCCTGGATATTGAGGCTTCAGTGAGCTGAGATTGGGCCACTGCACTCCAGCCTGGGTGACACAGTAAGACCATTCCAAAAGAAAAAAAAAAAAAAAGACTTAGCATCTACAAAGCAGTGAGGTAATGGTTCTAGCCGGGAGAGTGAAGCCTCGTGTACTGGACGCTAGAAGGGGAGGATTAGTGTAAGAACATCCTGGCTAACCAGCACTTTCAACTGTTGGTGGTGGTCTTAGTGTTCTACTCCCCTTAAGTAGAGCGGCTGAAACACAATTTAACTTTCCTGCGGACTCTGCATGGGATGCTGTGAGGTAATGGGGTCTTTGGCATCCTGGCATGGCTGGCCCACATGGACACCCTCCCCCCACCACCTCCACCACAGTTGTGGGCGGCTGTGTTAAGAGGCTGCGCTCTGCCCTCTGGGGCACTGCCCCCGTCCTGGCGCTGTCTCCTCACTGTGTGTGGTCAGTGCTGTTCTGTTTCCACAATGGCTGGGTGAGTCACACTGGCTATCGTCTCCTGTACTGTGGAAGATGCCAGGGCCTTGTGATAACTATGCTCCATGATGCTCAACTTAGATTGTTTCAGATGGTGGCAGCCACAGGAAGCCCGATCCACCCATCAGCTCAGTGTTGTTTGTCATTTACTTCATGCAGTTTCACATCCTCTGCAGTTGTGTTCCCTCTAGGGGCCTTGGGAAGGAAGCCCATGGGAGAACTCATGGCTGAGGATAAGAGACTTGCCCTGTGTGGAGTCAGCAGTGAAAGGGTGGCCAGGGAGGGCAGGTGCCGCATGTACCTGAACCGGCGCTCCTCCCTGGAGCACTGTTCATCTGTGCAATGGTAGGTACAAGGGGGCAGGGACCAGGGACCTACCTGCTACACTGTCCTTGGTCACCAAGGCAGGGCCCAGAGGGCAGAAGGTGTCGAAGGTTTTCCCCAGCAGCCACTGTTTCCCATTGCGTCTCATTTGCCAGTCACGAGCACTCACGTCATGAGCCACAGTGAAGCCGGCCACGTGGGCCATGGCATCTGTGGCCTATGGGGCAGGGGATGTGGCCATACAGGAGGTTAGATCATGGGTGACACCAACACCTATGGCAAAGGATCTCTAAGCTGTTATCCCATGTTAGTAGCCAGAGCCAGCCAAAGGTGGGTGAAGGGCAAGGCAGTGTCAGGGAGTAAGGAGGCTGACCGCTTCCCAGGGTCAGGGACAGCTGGCACTGTGTGTTGGTGAGAGGTCAGCACTGGGAGAGGCAGGAGCTGGGGCCTCTGCTACACTCTGGCCTGGGAGCCCCACCTTTCCACCTCACCTTGATGTGCTTGCCTTTCTTTCCAATGACCACGGCCAGCTCCACTTCCCAATCTACTTCCTGTAGGGTGGGAGAGGAACAGTGAGCTGCAGTGGCTTCGGGGCCCACTGTCCATGCTGAGGCTGCACACGGTGCTGAAGGGCGTGGACCTTTGTCATTAGGGCTTGGGTGCCAGCACGTTTGCCATCACCACGAAGCAGAGCCACGTGAATGACAAGGGAGGTGTGGCTTGTAGACCCATACATTTTGGGCAGTGGCAGACAGCATCACAGGATGCAGGCACAGGTCCTCTCCCCACTGTGACGGCAGAAGAGCAACACGTGTCCAGCGCACTGAGTTTAAAAGTTACTCTGGACACTTTTAACAAAGAATAAATACGAAGTAATATCCTCTAGCAATACGTAACCTTCCTGTGTGTCAGGCACTATTCTAAATGCTGTAATGTTATTAACTCACTTTAGTAAGAAAAAGATTGACATCCCACAAAGGACTTGAGTAAGCAGTTCACAAATAGGTAATGGACATGGCCAGAAAACATGAAAATATGCTCAGCCTCTCCCATAATCCATAAAATACAACTACAAAATAGATATAATTTGGCCTTTAAAATTGGCAGCTCTTTCTGATGATAACCAGTTGGTATGAGTATACCTGACACCCAGATGTTGGTCTCTAATACCACTCCCCATTAAGAAGCACTGGGGCTGGGCGCAGTGGCTCAAGCCTGTAATCCCAGCACTTTGGGAGGCCGAGACGGGCGGATGACGAAGTCAGGAGATCGAGACCATCCTGGCTAACACGGTGAAACCCCATCTCTACCAAAAAATACAAAAAACTAGCTGGGCGTGGTGGCGGGCGCCTGTAGTCCCAGCTACTCGGGAGGCTGAGGCAGGAGAATGGCATGAACACGGGAGGCGGAGCTTGCAGTGAGCTGAGATCCCACCACTACACTCCAGCCTGGGCAACAGAGCGAAACTCCGCCTCAAAAAAAAAAAAAAAAAGAAGAAGCACCAGGTTCCTCGGGGAAATGGCTAATTCCAGGTCCAAGACAGTACATGATAAGCCTAGAACATCTTGGTCAAAAAGCTAGGATATACAAAAAGTGACGGGAATGGAGTCAACTTGAATGCCCCTCACTGGCCAAACTGAAGTCACCTAAAGAATGTAAATGACGAATTACAAACAATTGAGTAAAAACAAAAATCATGACTTCACAATGATATTGAAGACACAGGAATAAAAAGAGGAGAGGCAGCTTTTCTTCATAGAAGAATGCCAGCCAATAAAAACAGGAGGCATGATTGAGAAGAGTCATTGATCTTGGCCGGGCGCGGTGGCTCACGCCTGTAATCCCCGCACTGCGGGAGGCCGAGGCGGGTGGATCACCTGAGGTGAGGAGTTCAAGACCGGCCTGGCCAACATGGTGAAACCCTGTCTCTACTAAAAATACAAAAATTAGCCAGGTGTGGTGGTACACGCCTGTAATCCCAGCTACTCGGGATGCCAAGGCAGGAGAATCACTTGAACCCAGGAGGCAGAGGTTGCAGTGAGCTGAGATCATGCCACTGCACTCCAACCTGCACAACAGAGCGAGACTCTGTCTCAAAAAAAAAAAAAAAAGTCATTGTTCTCTAACCCCCAGAGCAATAATGGATTCAGTCAGGATGACCACAGGATCCCTGGATGAGAAGCTATGGGGCAGTAAGATAGTTATGTGATCTCAAACTACCACTCATAGACTGCTTATTAATTACAAAAATGGAAATGCGTCCTCCCCATGGAGGGACCTAGTGAATGTCAGCTAAACCAAGTGGTCAAATTCTGGGACCACTGACATGAACCTCCCAGTGGGATGCAATGGGAAATGTATAACATCTTCTTTGTAGACGTCTTGATAAAAATGCTTACCCTGACACTAATCATGAAGAAACAACCAGACAAACCCAGGGTGTGAAACATGCTATGAGACAACTGGATTCTTCAAGGAAAGGGCAGGGAGCGTGTTTGAGATCAGGAGTTGGCAAACTATGGCCAGCTCACTATCTGCTATAATAGTTTGATTGGAAACCCACCATTCATTTGTGTATCGTCCCTGGTGGCTGTCACACTACAACAGCAGAGTTGAATTGCTGCAAAAGAGACCATCTGACACTCAAAGCCTAATATTTACTAATTGGCCCTTGATATGGTTTAGCTGTGTCCCTACCCAAATCTCATCTTGTAGCTCCCATAATTCCAATATGGTTTAGCTGTGTGCCTACCCAAATCTCATCTTGTAGCTCCCATAATTCCAACATATTGTGGGAGGGCTCGGTGGGAGATGACTGAATCCTGGGGGCGGGTCTTTCCTGCGCTGTTCTCACGACACTGAATGGGTGTCACGAGATCTGACGGTTTTAAAAATGGGAGTCTCTCTGCACAAGCTCTTTTCTGCCTGCTGCTATCCATGTAAGATGTGACTTGCTCCTCCTTACCTTCCACCATGATAGGCTTCCCCAGCCACATGGAACTGTAAGTCCAATTAAACCTCTTTATTTTGTAAATGACCCAGTCTCGGATATGTCTATCAGCAGCATGAACACAGACTCATACAGCCCTTTAAGTAAAAGTCCATGGAACCATGTTCTAGGTTAAAACTACTAAAGAGATATAACTGGGGGCGGCGGAGCAAGATGGCTGAATAGGAACAGCTCCAGTCTCCAACTCCCAGCGCGAGTGACACAGAAGACCGGTGATTTCTGAATTTTCAACTGAGACTCCACCTCTGGGGACAGCGCACAGCTGAAGACCAACAGGGGAAGCAGCGGGGGCCTGTGCAGACGCGAACGACTCTGTCTGACAGCTTTGGGGAGAGCCGTGGATCTCCCAACGCGGAGGATGAGATCTGAGAATGGACAGACTGCCTGCTCAGGTGGGTCCCTGACCCCTGAGTAGCCTAGCTGGGAGATATCCCCCACTAGGGGCAGTCTGACACCCCACACCTCACAGGGTGGAGTACACCCCTGAGAGGAAGCTTCCAAAGGAAGAATCAGACAGGTACACTCGCTGTTCAGCAATATTCTATCTTCTGCAACCTCTGCTGCTGATACCCAGGCAAACAGGGTCGGGAGTGGACCTCAAGCAATCTCCAACAGACCTATAGCTGAGGGTCCTGACTGTCAGAAGGAAAACTATCAAACAGGAAGGAGACCTATACCAAAACCCCATCAGTACGTCACCATCATCAAAGACCAGAGACAGATAATACCACAAAGATGGGGAAAAAGCAGGGCAGAAAAGCTGGAAATTCAAAAAATAAAAGCGCATCTCCCCCTGCAAAGGAGCGCAGCCCATCGCCAGCAACGGATCAAAGCTGGTCAGAGAATGACTTTGACGAGATGAGAGAAGAAGGCTTCAGTCCATCAAACTTCTCAGAGCTAAAGGGGGAATTACGTACCCAGCGCAAAGAAACTAAAAATCTTGAAAAAAGAGTGGAAGAATTGACAGCTAGACTACTTAATGCAGAGAAGGTCATAAACGAAATGACAGAGATGAAAACCATGACACGAGAAATACGTGACAAATGCACAAGCTTCAGTAACCGACTCGATCAACTGGAAGAAAGAGTATCAGAGATTGAGGATCAAATGAATGAAATGAAGCGAGAAGAGAAACCAAAAGAAAAAAGAAGAAAAAGAAATGAACAAAGCCTGCAAGAAGTATGGGATTATGTAAAAAGACCAAATCTACGTCTGATTGGGGTGCCTGAAAGTGAGGGGGAAAATGGAACCAAGTTGGAAAGCACTCTTCAGGATATCATCCAGGAGAACTTCCCCAACCTAGTAGGGCAGGCCAACATTCAAATTCAGGAAATACAGAGAACGCCACAAAGATACTCCTCCAGAAGAGCAACTCCAAGACACATAATTGCCAGATTCACCAAAGTTGAAATGAAGGAAAAAATCTTAAGGGCAGCCAGAGAGAAAGGTCGGGTTACCCACAAAGGGAAGCCCATCAGACTAACAGCAGATCTCTCGGCAGAAACTCTACAAGCCAGAAGAGAGTGGGGGCCAATAGGCCGGGCGCGGTGGCTCAAGCCTGTAATCCCAGCACTTTGGGAGGCCGAGACGGGCGGATCACGAGGTCAGGAGATCGAGACCATCCTGGCTAATACGGTGAAACCCCGTCTCTACTAAAAAATACAAAAAACTAGCCGGGCGAGGTGGCGGGCGCCTGTAGCCCCAGCTACTCGGGAGGCTGAGGCAGGAGAATGGCGGGAACCCAGGAGGCGGAGCTTGCAGTGAGCTGAGATCCGGCCACTGCACTCCAGCCTGGCAACAGAGCGAGACTCCGTCTCAAAAAAAAAAAAAAAGAGAGTGGGGGCCAATATTCAACGTTCTTAAAGAAAAGAATTTTAAACCCAGAATTTCATATCCAGCCAAACTAAGTTTCATCAGTGAAGGAGAAATAAAATCCTTTACAGACAAGCAAATGCTTAGAGATTTTGTCACCACCAGGCCTGCCTTACAAGAGACCCTGAAGGAAGCCCTAAACATGGAAAGGAACAACTGGTACCAGCCATTGCAAAAACATGCCAAAATGTAAAGACCATCGAGGCTAGGAAGAAACTGCATCAACTAACGAGCAAAATAACCAGTTAATATCATAATGACAGGATCAAGTTCACACATAACAATATTAACCTTAAATGTCAATGGACTAAATGCTCCAATTAAAAGACACAGACTGGCAAACTGGATAAAGAGTCAAGACCCATCAGTCTGCTGTATTCAGGAGACCCATCTCACATGCAGAGACATACATAGGCTCAAAATAAAGGGATGGAGGAAGATCTACCAAGCAAATGGAGAACCAAAAAAAGCAGGGGTTGCAATCCTAGTCTCTGATAAAACAGACTTTAAACCATCAAAGATCAAAAGAGACAAAGAAGGCCATTACATAATGGTAAAGGGATCAATTCAACAGGAAGAGCTAACTCTCCTAAATATATATGCACCCATACAGGAGCACCCAGATTCATAAAGCAAGTCCTTAGAGACTTACAAAGAGACTTAGACTCCCATACAATAATAATGGGAGACTTCAACACTCCACTGTCAACATTAGACAGATCAACGAGACAGAAAGTTAACAAGGATATCCAGGAATTGAACTCAACTCTGCACCAGGCAGACCTAATAGACATCTATAGAACTCTCCACCCCAAATCAACAAAATATACATTCTTCTCAGCACCACATCGCACTTATTCCAAAATTGACCACATAATTGGAAGTAAAGCACTCCTCAGCAAATGTACAAGAACAGAAATGATAACAAACTGTCTCTCAGACCACAGTGCAATCAAACTAGAACTCAGGACTAAGAAACTCAATCAAAACCGCTCAACTACATGGAAACTGAACAACCTGCTCCTGAATGACTACTGGGTACATAACGAAATGAAAGCAGAAATAAAGATGTTCTTTGAAACCAATGAGAACAAAGATACAACATACCAGAATCTCTGGGACACATTTAAAGCAGTGTGTAGAGGGAAATTTATAGCACTAAATGCCCACAAGAGAAAGCAGGAAAGATCTAAAATGACACTCTAACATCACAATTAAAAGAACTAGAGAGGCAAGAGCAAACACATTCAAAAGCTAGCAGAAGGCAAGAAATAACTCAGATCACAGCAAACTGAAGGAGATAGAGATACAAAAAACCCTCCAAAAAATCAATGAATCCAGGAGTTGGTTTTTTGAAAAGATCAACAAAATTGACAGACCAATAGCAAGACTAATAAAGAAGAAAAGAGAGAGGAATCAAATAGACGCAATAAAAAATGATAAAGGGGATATCACCACCGAGCCCACAGAAATACAAACTACCATCAGAGAATACTATAAACGCCTCTATGCAAATCAACTAGAAAATCTAGAAGAAATGGATAATTTCCTGGACACTTACACTCTCCCAAGACTAAACCAGGAAGAAGTTGAATCCCTGAATAGACCAATAGCAGGCTCTGAAATTGAGGCAACAATTAATAGCCTACCCACCAAAAAATGTCCAGGACCAGATGGATTCACAGCTGAATTCTACCAGAGGTACAAGGAGGAGCTGGTACCATTCCTTCTGAAACTATTCCAATCAATAGAAAAAGAGGGAATCCTCCCTAACTCATTTTATGAGGCCAACATTATCCTGATACCAAAGCCTGGCAGAGACACAACAAAAAAAGAGAATTTTAGACCAATATCCCTGAAGAACATCGATGCAAAAATTCTCAATAAAATACTGGCAAACCGGATTCAGCAGCACATCAAAAAGCTTATCCACCATGATCAAGTGGGCTTCATCCCTGGGATGCAAGGCTGGTTCAACATTCGCAAATCAATAAACGTAATCCAGCATATAGACAGAACCAAAGACAAGAACCACATGATTATCTCAATAGATGCAGAAAAGGCTTTTGACAAAATTCAACAGCCCTTCATGCTAAAAATGCTCAATAAATTCGGTATTGATGGAACGTACCTCAAAATAATAAGAGCTATTTATGACAAACCCAGAGCTGATATCATACTGAATGGGCAAAAACTGGAAAAATTCCCTTTGAAAGCTGGCACAAGACAGGGATGCCCTCTCTCACCACTCCTATTCAACATAGTGTTGGAAGTTCTGGCTAAGGCAATCAGGCAAGAGGAAGAAATCAAGGGTATCCAGTTAGGAAAAGAAGAAGTCAAATTGTCCCTGTTTGCAGATGACATGATTGTATATTTAGAAAACCCCATGTCTCAGCCCAAAATCTCCTTAAGCTGATAAGCAACTTCAGCAAAGTCTCAGGATACAAAATTAATGTGCAAAAATCACAAGCATTCTTATACACCAGTAACAGACAAGCAGAGAGCCAAATCAGGAATGAACTTCCATTCACAATTGCTTCAAAGAGAATAAAATACCTAGGAATCCAACTTACAAGGGATGTAAAGGACCTCTTCAAGGAGAACTACAAACCACTGCTCAGTGAAATCAAAGAGGACACAAACAAATGGAAGAACATACCATGCTCATGGATAGGAAGAATCAATATTGTGAAAATGGCCATACTGCCCAAGGTTATTTATAGATTCAATGCCATCCCCATCAAGCTACCAATGAGTTTCTTCACAGAATTGGAAAAAACTGCTTTAAAGTTCATATGGAACCAAAAAAGAGCCTGCATTGCCAAGACAATCCTAAGTCAAAAGGACAAAGCTGGAGGCGTCACGCTACCTGACTTCAAACTATACTACAAGGCTACAGTAACCAAAACAGCATGGTACTGGTACCAAAACAGAGATATAGACCAATGGACGAGAACAGAGTCCTCAGAAATAATACCACACATCTACAGCCATCTGATCTTTGACAAACCTGAGAGAAACAAGAAATGGGGAAAGGATTCCCTATTTAATAAATGGTGCTGGGAAAATTGGCTAGCCATAAATAGAAAGCTAAAACTGGATCCTTTCCTTACCCCTTATACGAAGATTAATTCAAGATGGATTAGAGACTTAAATGTTAGACCTAATACCATAAAAACCCTAGAAGAAAATCTAGGTAGTACCATTCAGGACATAGGCATGGGCAAGGACTTCATGTCTAAAACACCAAAAGCAACGGCAGCAAAAGCCAAAATTGACAAATGGGATCTAATTAAACTAAAGAGCTTCTGCACAGCAAAAGAAACTACCATCAGAGTGAACAGGCGACCTACAGAATGGGAGAAAATTTTTGCAACTACTCATCTGACAAAGGGCTAATATCCAGAATCTACAAAGAACTCAAACAAATATACAAGAAAAAAACAAACAACCCCATCAAAAAGTGGGCAAAGGATATGAACAGACATTTCTCAAAAGAAGACATCCATACAGCCAACAGACACATGAAAAAATGCTCATCATCACTCGCCATCAGAGAAATGCAAATCAAAACCACAATGAGATACCATCTCACACCAGTTAGAATGGCAATCATTAAGAAGTCAGGAAACAACAGGTGTTGGAGAGGATGTGGAGAAATAGGAACACTTTTACACTGTTGGTGGGATTGTAAACTAGTTCAACCATTATGGAAAACAGTATGGCAATTCCTCAAGGATCTAGAACTAAATGTACCATATGACCCAGCCATCCCACTACTGGGTATATACCCAAAGGATTATAAATTATTCTACTACAAAGACACATGCACACGTATGTTTATTGCGGCACTATTCACAATAGCAAAGACTTGGAATCAACCCAAATGTCCATCTGTGACAGACTGGATTAAGAAAATGTGGCACATATACACCATGGAATACTATGCAGCCATAAAAAAGGATGAGTTTGCGTCCTTTGTAGGGACATGGATGCAGCTGGAAACCATCATTCTTAGCAAACTATCACAAGAAGAGAAAACCAAAAGCCGCATGTTCTCACTCATAGGTGGGAACTGAACAATGAGATCACTTGGACTGGGGAAGGGGAACATCACACACTGGGGCCTATCATGGGGAGCGGGGAGGAGGGAGGGATTGCATTGGGGAGTTATTCATGATATAAATGATGAATGGATGGGTGCTGACGAGTTGACGGGTGCAGCACACCAACATGGCATAAGTATACATATGTAACAAACCTGCACGTTATGCACATGTACCCTAGAACTTAAAGTATAATAAAAAAAAAAAAGAGAGATATAACTGAATACAATGTGTGGCCTTGGTTGATCACAGAGCAACAAAGTAACCAAATTAAAAGTCATCTTTGGGGCAATTGGATTTTATGTTCAATATTATTCAAGTTAATTTTCTTGGCTGTGATAATGGTATGGTCATGCAAGCCACTGTCCTTATAAGATGTCTATTTAAGTTTTTATGACTAAATTGTCTTAATATTTGCAATGTGTTTTCAAAGATCTCCTTCACCCCACCTATGCAAAAACTAAAGAAAAATGTGCTTGCCAGGTGGAGGGCGGGGAGAGGGCAAGGGAGAGAAAAGCAAATACAGCAAAATGTTTACAGTGAAACCAGGTGAAGCGCATATGAGCGTTCACTGTATTATGTTTTCAGCTTTTCTGTAATTTCCAAGACATTTCTAAAATAAAAATTTGAGAGAAAAAGTAACTAGTGTTAGTAAGGGCATATACACTGTTGATGGAAGTGTACGTTGCTTTTACAATTTGCTTAAAGGACCATTGGGAGATTTTCACAAAGTTTTGAAATACTGCCTATAGTTTGATATATTCAAATCTTAAGAGTTTATTCAAGGGAAATAATAAGGCCAGGTGTGGTGGCTCACACCTGTAATCCCAGCACTTTGGGAGGCTGAGGTGGGCGGATCACAAGGCCAAGAGATCGAGACCATCCTGGCTAACATGGTAAAACCCCATCTCTAAAAATACAAAAACTAGCTAGGTGTGGTGGCGTGCGCCTTTAGTCCCAGCTACTCAGGAGGCTGAAGCAGGAGAATCACTTGAACCAAAGAGGTGGAGGTTGCAGTGAACCAAGATTGTACCACTGCACTCCAGCCTGGCAACAGAGCAAGACTCCGTCTCAAAAAGAAAAAAAAAACCCCAAAAAGAAGTAATAATGTATTAATGGACATGCAAAGTCTTTTCTACATAAGGATGTTCATTGCGACATTTATTTATAGAAGCCAAAAACTGGAAACAGTATCCAGCAGTAAGGTACTCAGGAATATAAACTACCCTGTATAACACAAAACTCCATGGTAACCTAAATATGTCATGGAGAATATTTAATGGCATGAAAAAATGCTCCTGATGGAGTCTTAAGTAAAAGAGAAGTGTATGTACAGTATAAACATATACAGGAGTGGAGAACACTGGGAAGATAGACAGAAAAACATTAATATTGCAAGCCCTGTGCAGTGGGATTATGGGTGATGTAATTTTTAAATGTTTATCTCAATTTTACCTACAGTGAAGGTGTATTGCTTTTGTAATCAGGAGAACACGCACATTAATTTTTTTTTCCAAGGCCACTGTTATTACTGAGCATATAATCCCCTAGAGTTTCTGTTGAATGCACTATTGAGCAAGAGCTGGCTCCAGCAGGCTGAATAGCGAGCTCAGAACGCCCTTGCGATGGGCCCAGTGACTAGGGAGGGCGTGGGGAGGCACTGACCTGGCTCTCTGGTGGGAGGACCACCTCATCATAGGGCCCCACGATGGAGCTGGCAAACTTGCTGAAGATGATGGGGTCCTTGGGCACAGGCACGTTCTGTTCTTTGCAGTGGTCCACATAATTCATGCCCACACACACCACCTTATCTGGCCGTGTGACTGGAGCCAGGAAGGTTACCTCCGACCGTGGCAGGACTGGCAACTGGGCAGCCGAGGCTCTGTAGAGACCACAGCAGGTGAGAGGGTCTGGCTGGGAACAGGTCAGCAATCCCGGCAGGCTGGGCAGATCCTGCAGCAGCTACAGGTTTTGCTTTTTGAAATATATTTCCTAGCTCTATCAACCATCAGAGTCAGTATGAAAATCAAGCAGAGCTATTGTCCTTTGATACCAGAGCAGGGCTTTTATTTTTCCAGTGTTGATTTCCTCTCCCGCTTAGGTAACTCATGTCCATGTAAAAGATACAAACTGGAATACACAGAAAGGTCTCCCGTTCCCCTGGCTCTTCGCAGCTACTCTATGGATATTCTTCTCCCAGCCTTTTGTATGCACATGACAGCACCAATCTTTTGACAAAAACAACTGCTTTTGGAGATCTTAACAATATGGAACAATACACAGAGGGCGTCCTCTTTATTGCTTGTGGCTGCGTGTTACTGCTGTATAGAGATATACCCAAGTCCCTAATGAGGCACATGGAGGTTTCTAATCTTTGCAGAATATGGCGATATGGGAACATACTGTTAATACTGTGAGCCGTGAAACATCTGTATTTTTTCCCATTTTAGTAGATGAAAACGACATCTTAACGTGTTTTTAATTTATTGTTCATCAGCTCCTTAGACCAGATTCTATAGGGGTCCAGGCTTCAGGGACGCTCTCACCTAATCTAGTCCAAACCCAGGAACTGTCTTGTAGAAAACCTCCCTGCAGTCCTCTCTCCTTGTAGGAGCTGGGAGCCTATATCACTCCCCCGGCTGCATAAGATGCCTTTTAGGACCCCCTGGCCCAGACCCGTCAGTCAGTCCAGGACTTCCTTCCCGGAGGAGGCAGTGTGATGAAGTAGAGAGTCCTGGTTCCAGCACCAAATGTATGGCCTTGAAATTGTTAATCACCTCCCCTAGGCCTCAGTTTTCTCCTCTGAAAACTGAAGATGTTATTACATAAGATTTCTCAGGATCTTTTAAGAGAACAGGTGAGAAATAAAAGGTGGGGTTACTCTGCTCCCTTGCCAAGAGCTACCTGCTGGTGCTGTTTCCCAGAACAGGAATGCAGTGGGAGGGTGCGGGGGGAGCAGGGCACCTGCTTCAGGGCGATGCTGCCCACTTACTTACCTTCTTGCCACTGAGAGGGTGGCCTCTCCCTGCTCTAGGAACTGCGTCATCGTCTTCGGGAGTGTGGGGTCAAAGGCATTGAGGTTGATAACCCCTCCACCATTCCCTGTCTCCAGGCCCAAGTGAGGCCCCACCAGGTGGGGTGCCTGGAACTGTACTAGTCTCATGTCTCTGGAGGGTTGAAAGGGCCACTTCTGAGCCTGCAGCAGAGCTGTGAGCAACCTTCTTCTACCAGACACCAGCATCAGAGCCTGCAGAGAAAAACGCAGGATCCAGGAGACGGAGGATCCCAGAGCCATCATCAGGATCCCTGAAATTCCTAGGACTATAGCCCAAGGCCCTTTGCCCCATCAGCCATTCCATGCATACCACACGGGAAGTGGTCCAGGCTTGTATTTTGTCCTGCTATACTTTGTAAGGTGAAACTTTTCTAGAGGAGCAACTACTACATGCTAGGCACTAAGTCCCAGGGATTCCAGGGTTCCTTAAACCAGTGCTTTCTGAAAGTTCCCACTGTGCTTGGCTCTGCTATAGGCACTGGGGAAACAACGCAGGTCAAACTCAGCCCTGCCATTTCTCCCGGCACAGGTCACAGATGTAAGATTCAGCTATCAAGGACTAGTGTTGTGGAGGTGGTCAGGGGCCCTACCCTGGTCTAGTTTCTTGAGGAAGTGATGTGAGCTGACCTGGGCTAAATGGGCAGGACCGGGAATTAGCTGGATGGCAGCCCAGCATGGACAAGTGACCGCTGGTGAAACTGGCTTCACAGCGGCCATAAGCAGTTTTTTAAATGCTATTTTGGTCCTGTTAACCTCCTACTTAAGAGAGTTTCCACTGCTCACATGATCAAGCTAGAACCTCTACCAGGCTGTCCCAGTCTTCTAGGAGCAGCGCCCCAACCTGCCTCTCCGGATAATAATTATTTCGTTTCTCCTGATAGAGAACAAGTTGCCTGAGGGAAGAGGCTGCAGACAAACAGCAGGGTCTAGGCCTCACAGCTATCACTTGTCATCTCCCTGGGTCCAGGGCACATGTCTGTCTCTTTCATTGCCCAGCACTGTGCCTGGTCCACAGAAGGCTCTCAGTGACTTTCTGCTGAATGAACAAATGACAGAAGCAGGGGGTTGACTTTTCACTACTTGGGAAAGCTTAGTGCTTGTTAACTTCAGGAGACGTGGCTGTGCCTTTCCTCCTCACATCACCTAGAAAGTATCCACAAGGGCCGGGTGCAGTGGCTCCCGCCTGAAATCCCTAGCACTTTGGGAGATGGAGGTGGATGGATCACTTGAGGTCAGGAGTTCAAGACCAGCTTGGCCAACATGGTGAAACCTTGTCTCCCCTAAAATGCAAAAAAATTAGCCAGGAGTGGTGGCAGGCACCTGTAATCCCAACTACTAGGGAGGCTGAGACACAGGAATCACTTGAACACAGGAGGCGGAGGTTGCAGTGAGCCAAGAACACACCGCGGCACTCCAGCCCGCGCAACAGAGCTACTCCATCTAAAAATAAAAAACAAAAACACACACACAAAAATCAGAAATTATCCAGAGGGCTCAGATCCTGTTTTGAGTCCAAGGCTCTACTTAAAGACAAACAGTATTCTTTTGTTTTGTTCTTAATCCAAGTCTGGCCACTATTTCTTACCATGTGGTGCCTTCACTGAATGGTTCCTTGCTCTTACAACAAAGGCTGTTTATACTGTAGGGCCTTCTATGCCCAAAAATGTGGAGGCAGCCCCACACTCTTGGTCCTCACCTGGATGATTCAATCTGCCTCGTTCAGTTAAAGACTCTAAAATTAGAGTTAGGTCACCACTGTTGTGGCCCGCCAGTTTGACTAGAAAACCGAGGACTTTGAGTTCCCTGCCCTGCTGCCTTACACAAGCACCAACTGTGCCAAAAGGCTGTTTGAGCCCAAGGGCACACACTCAGACACTCCACACGCTAACATAACAGTAACTGCTGCCGCTGAATGCAAACCATTAAGTGCTGTACCTACAATGTCTGATTTAATTCTTGACAACTGTGGAAGGTAGGTACTATTAGCCCCATTTTACAGACGAAACAATTAAGGCTTAAAGAGGTTAAGGGATTTGCCCAAGGTTACACAGTCCTAGAGCCAGGAGAGGAAGGAGTTGGGATGTGAATCCAAGTCCAGGTGACATAAGTCCTTGGTTCAGAACCTTGTAAGCAAGAAAATCTCGCTTCAAACCCCATCCCCCTATCAAGGACATTTTAACCCAGAATGTTGTAGTGAGAAGTGGGGACCTCCCACAGGAGATCCTCCAGAGGCCCTGCTAACAGCCCTGGGTGGGGAAACTAGAGGCGCCCTCCGGCTGTTGCCTCAGGGACAAGGCTGGTTACCAGCGCTCCAAGAGAACCCCAGGCCCCACTGACCGTTCCCTTCCCACGTGACACACACATGCAGGTTCATTCCAAACTTACAGCGGTCCCCTCGGGTAGCGCGCCCTCCCTTTACAGAAGGGGACACTGAGACTCGAAGGGATGACGTCAGGTGCCCAAGGTACCAGTCAGAAAGTGACCCTGGGGTTTCTGCAACAACCACTATGTCACACGGCCCGAGCTCAGTCCAACTCTGCAAGAGTCCGTAAGAAAAGGGGCGGCGACATGAGGTGGAAACAGTAGCCTGAAACGTGGGTGTGCACGTCGGATCCCATCTCCCAGTCCACTCGCCTGGAAACCTTCAGTTTCCCGATATGCCCAGCTCCGTGCCCTGCAGTTAGTGAGGCCTCACAAGGGTCCGCCCAGTCCGAATGGTCGGAAGCGGCCTGGGACGTGGGTCCAGCTCTGCCCTCCCCGGGAGGCCTGCGCCAGGGACACCCTTCCGGCCTAACCCAGACCCTCTTGCTCAGCCCACTTTCCCGTAACACGTCTACCTGGCGGCGGAGGCCGGTCCTCCTGCGCTGAGTTAGGGCTCGCGGGGCCGGAGGCCAAGGGCGGCGGGCGCCTGAGCACTGGCACCAGTGACCGCAGCCAGCCGGGGAACTATAGCCGCGGCGAACCCACGGCCGCTGGGCGCGCACTCCAGAGAGAAGCGGGCGCGTCCGATGACGTCACAGGCAGTGGCCTCCATTGGGGGCCAATCCCAGAAGCGCGGGCCCGTTGCCGGGGGGGCGGCTCCGGCGTGTTCCGGCTCCAGGCACAGCCCGGCGCCTGCCGCGTCTTCTGAAGACGGTGGCTCTCGGAGCGACTCTGCACTTGCCCGAGCCCGAGAGTGGGCGCTGCCCGAACTTTGTCCCTGGGCGCTTCGCTGGCCTCATCCAGTCTGGCCCTGTTCTGGGCATGGCGCCCTTCCTGTCTTCCCATCGGTGGGGAAAGTGGTGGAGGAGACCGAGGCAGGTGCTGGGTGGCAGAGAATGATTCGTGGCTTCTGATTCTGACGGGTGTGGTTGAGGAGGGGAGGGATGACTGTCCGCGTTTTACCTACGGGGAGCCTGGCGCCAGAGCTGTTTTCCCAGAGTGACAGGCGGTGAGCAGTGGAGCTGGCGTTCCTGACCCCAAAGCCCGGCGTTTCGCAGCCACTCAGCAGCACCGCTGGGCGCAGGTGGGGAAGTGGGGAAACGGGGCCCCGTCCCCTGCAGGGGGCGGGCGTGCAGGGAGCGGCGGCTGAACTCCACAGACAGCCACAGCTCAGCTCTTCAGCTGCCGGCTTTGGAGAGTGTGAGGGGCTCTGGGCAAGAGGCCCCCACATTAGTCAAGGACCGGATTGTCAAGAGCTTGACTTGCCCCACGAAGGAGTCTGGACCTTGTGTAAGTGCACAGGAGACCGCTGGAAGGTCCTCACTGGCGTGCCATGGCCCGACTTCTATTGGAGAAGTTTTTCTCTGGCCACCCGTCTAAGGAAAGGTGTCTGGGTGGGTGGTGCAGATGAGAACAATGGTGCTGTGGTGGGTGGCGGAGAAGGTGAGTGTCCAGAGATGTTCAGGAGGAAGAACTGACAGCTCCGGATGACAGGAGGTGGAAGTGAGAAGGAAGGAGGTACAAGGCCGACTCCTGGGTCTCTAGCCCGGTAGGTGCAGGGCCGTTCATGGAGACAGGGCTTCTGGAGGAGCAGCAGGTCTGGGGAGAGGATGGTGAGCTCCAATTTGCATGGGACGTCCAAAGGGCATTGAGCGGTGGGCAGTCGGAGCCATGGGTCTGGAGCTTGGGACTTCAGCCTAGCTTGCAGAAGGTAACCACAGATACAGAAATGGAACCTATGTCTGGGCGCGGTGGCTCACGCCTGTAATCCCAGCACTTTGGGAGGCCTAGGCGGGCAGATGACGAGGTCAGGAGATAGAGACCATCCTGGCTAACACGGTGAGACCCCGTCTCTACTAAAAATAAAAAAAAAAAAGGGCCAGGCGCGGTGGCTCAAGCCTGTAATCCCAGCACTTTGGGAGGCCGAGACGGGCGGATCACGAGGTCAGGAGATCGAGACCATCCTGGCTAACACGGTGAAACCCCGTCTCTACTAAAAAATACAAAAAATTAGCCGGGCGAGGTGGCGGGCGCCTGTAGTCCCAGCTACTCCGGAGGCTGAGGCAGGAGAATGGCGGGAACCCGGGAGGCGGAGCTTGCAGTGAGCTGAGATCCGGCCACTGCACTCCAGCCTGGGCGACAGAGCGAGACTCCGTCTCAAAAAAAGAAAGAAAGAAAGAAAGAAAGAAAGAAATGGAACCTATGGGGGTGGCTGTGATCAGGGGGATGTGCTGAGGAGAACCTGGCACAAGCGTTTCACTAAGCCATAGCTCCCAAAGGCTTTCTGAAAAGCTAAGGTGCAGCCTGGAAGAAAATATGTGCAAAGGCTGTATTTGATAAAAGACTTGTATCCAGAATATAGAAAGAACACTTAAAAACCAATCGATAAAATCCAACAATTCAGTTTTTTAAATGGACAAAATATTTGAACAGACAGTTCACCAAAGAAGATAACACAGATAGAAAATTAGGACGTGGAAGATGCTCAACATCATTAATCATTAAGGATATGCAACTACAAGCACAATGTGACACCTTCTCACACCTATACCTACGAGAATGGACAAAGAAGACTGATTATAAAAAGTATTGGCAAGAATGTGGAGGACCTGGGATTCCTGTACACTGCTAATGGGATTATAAAATAGTACCACCAGGATCGAAAACCATTTGGCAGTGTATGAAGAGAGTTAAACATACACCTACCGTATGATTGAGCCATTTCAATCCTGACTCTTGACAGTACTGAATTTTATCTTAGCCCTTTGCTCCTAGAAATAGTGAAGGTTAAGGAGTCCCTCCACTCTTTTGTTCCAGAAAACACCCTACTGGAAAGAGCCAGTGACTTCCCATATAACTTGGATAAGCCTCCCAGATGCTCCCTTGTTTATCTATGACCAGGCCAGACACAGACCCTCTAAATTCCCAGTCTTGGCATCATAAATGATTGACTGGACTGCTTGTCCCCACAGATCAATAAGAACAAAATACCTGTGACTAAACTTTGGTTCAGATTCTCTCCTCCAAGCCCCTGAGCTTTGGCCCAACCGCAGCCTGTGCCAACCCACAGCCCTCCTGAGGGTCCCTCCTGAGAACAGGCTGTCCGCAGGGTACGACCTACTCGATGGTGACCCTCTTGCTCAGCCCACTTTCCCATAATAGTTCTCTGTAGCCACGTTTACACCTCCCTATACAAAATCAGCCCTTTGCCTAACCTCTGAGACACTTGAGGATCATATCGTCAGACTGTTTCCCTACTGTAATAGTCCCCCCCACACCAATCCTTTTTAATAAATTCTCTTTTTACAGAATCCAGATTTATATTTTTGTTTGATAGTAATTACATGAGAAATAAAAAAATATGCTCATGCAAAGATGTATACAGAAATGTTCACAGCAGGCCTTTTGTAAAGTCTCCAAACTGGAAACCACCTGGTTTTCCAATAACAGGTGAATGTGTAAACACCGTGTGGCCACACTAGGGAAGGCTTCTCAGCAATGAAAAGGGACAAATTGTTGATGCAGCATGGATCTAGATCAAGATAATTATTGAGAGTGAGAAAGGGTAGTTTAAAAATGAGTACATATGGAATTATTTCCTTTGGATAGAGTATCCTTGGGGGATGTCTTCAAAGACCCCCATTGGATGCATGAAACTGCCATAGTGCCAAACCCTACATTAGCCATGTCTTTTCCTACACATACCTGCCAGTGATCAAAGTTAATCCAGATGAAGCTAATCTGGTGCTACACGGTTGCTGTCAATCAGAATACGTTTCTGTTGACATCTTCCACTCACAAATCTCATGCTTTTTCCACCCCACCCAAGCACTTCTCACACACTGTAGCCTTAACTTTTCCATTTTGAGGTGCGACAGCAAAACTGGCACAAATTTCTTTTTCCTTCTTCACAATTTCATGGATAGAAGATTCTTTCTGTAGATCTTAGCAACCTCATTATGTGATTTTGTTTTCCTGGCAGTTTGAGAGGGGCACATGTTAGCAAGAAGGAGCACAGCCTCCCTGCCAGGTGCTCTGTCCTGCGTGTACCCTGGGCTAGACACACCCTCCTCTGGCTTGCTGTGGTCTTGCTTCACCCTGCAATGCAGGGACTCCATCCACAGCCCTCTGTCCAGGAGCACCCAGGGTCTGCTTACATTTTTTCAGGGACAGGGAGCTCACTGCTGTGTGGGCGGCTGGGCCCAGTACTTTATGGGGAGGGGGAGAGTGGAGGGCAACACTGTCTTCAAGTGTCACCACTGTCCTGGGCGCATTGAGCAGCCCAGGTAACAACGTGCCCTCGGTGTTCCCTATGGCTGGGTAGTCCTTCCTGTCAGAATGTGCTTCCCGTGACAACCAGAAGCCTGTGACTCCTAGCTGGTAGAAATGTCCTCCGCTTGCCCCTGGAGCTGTGCAGAGCACATCTTATCCTGCTCATTTTCTAAAATGTTTGAATAAAACCAGCGTGTCATTCCTCTGCCGCCTCTCCCCTAGTTCCCTTGTCTTTCTTAGGCCTCAGATCATTCTGATAATCTCCTTGGGGTAGATTCAATGACTGTTGGTCATCATCAGCTGTGCCTCTTCCTGCTGGAGGATGGGGTGTTTGCATGTAGCTGAACTATGGCCTTGCCATGAGAACTGTTTTGGCCAATGCTATGTGGGTAGGAGCATCATAGACCCCTTACAAGGCTTCTGTAAAAGCCAGCCTGTGTTTGTCATGTCTCTTTTCCCTCTGCTACTAGATGGAATGCTCTAAATAAAAACCAGACTCTGTCAGCTTGTGTCCCAGAGTTAAAACAACATGGATCGAGCCACAGCCAACTCACATTGGATGTGGAATGTGAGGGAGATGACACTGAGATTTGGGAGTCTTTTGTTATTGCAGCAAAACTCAGCCCCCATCCTGACTCATACGACTCATTTGCCAAAGTCTCTTAGAAACTGGGATATCTCACCTTAAGAAGATGTGAATGGTCTGGAGTAGGATAGTATGCCCAATTCCTTGTCCAGAGATGATGGAAACGTCTATGAATTCAGCATCTCTTACAGAAGCACATCATTTGAGGGCAGCCCATTCCTTATGTACATGAACAGCTGGCAGAAAATGACTTTCTCATTCTTCACCTAAGCAAAACAGCATCTGCATCTGAAGAGACCACTTGCCCTTCACTGGCATTAAATTTCATCCTACTGACCCTGACCTATTTCCCTAGGCTGTAGGGCTAACTTTTTGAACATTGTATTACGAAATTTTCAAACACACAAAAAAGTTGAAAAAGAAAAGTACAATGAAAAGCTGTATACTCACCACCTAGACCTTAAAATTTATATTTTACTGTAGTTGCTTTATCACATGTCTATCTATCCTTCCACCTATCTATCAATCCATCTTGTCTTTTGATGACTTTCCAAGTGAGTTATAGACATCAGTATACTTTCCCTGCCCCCTCAAACATTTCAACATGCATACATTGGCTAAAGTTCAATATTTATTTGTTTTTTAGGTGTATACAGAGTTCTAGCTGTCCTGTTCCATCCAAAAGGGGAAAACCAAGAAGCACTTGTGAAGTTAACATTTCAGAGACAGGGGATCACTAAAAGGCTGAGCCTTAATCATAGGACTGTGATTACTCTTCTGCCCTTTGCCACCTTACTACGCCATTATTAAAGGGCCTACTAACTGCAGTTCCTCTTACCCAGTACATCATGTCTGATATCAAGAAAAAATTACAAGTCATACTAAAAGGCAAAACACAAAGTTTGAAGAAAAAGAGCAAGCATCAGACCCAGACTCAGATATGGCAGGAGTGGTACACTTATCAGACTGGGAATTTAAAACAACTACAACTAACATGCTAAGGGCTCTAATGAATCAAGTAGACAGCATGCAAGAACCTGTTAAGCAGAGAGATGGAAATCCACTAGAGATCAGCAACACTGTTATAGTGATGAAAAATGCCTTTGATAGGCCCATGAGTATACCAGACATGGTTGAAGAAAGACTCTCTAACCTTGAGGATATATCAATAGAAACTTCCAGGACAGAAAAGCAAAGAAGAAAGAGACTGAAAAAGTGAAATGGACTATTCAAGGACTGTGCAACAACTACAGGAAAAATAAATAAATAAATAAATAAATAAATAAATAAATAACATACACATAATGGGGATGCAAGAAAGAGAATAGAAACAAAGAGAAAGAAACAGAAAAAATATTTAAAACAATCATAGCCTGAGCAACATAGGGAGACCCCATCTCTACAGAAAAATTAAAAAATTAGCTGGGCATGGTGCACACCTCTGGTCCCATCTATTCAGTGGGGTGAGGTGAAAGGATCATGTAAGCCTGGGAGGTCAAGTCTGCAGTGAGCCATGACTGCACCGCTGCACTTCAGCCTGGTGACAGAGTGAGACCGTGTCTCAAAAAATAAATAAATCGATGTGGTGGCACACACCTATAGTCCCAGCTACTCAGGAGGCTGAGGCAGGATGATAGCTTGAGTTGGTACAGGAGTTCTGGGCTGCAGTGCACTATGCCGCCTGGGTGTCTGCACTAAGTTTGGCATTAGTATGGTGACTTCTGGGGAATGGGGGACCACCAGGTTGCCTAAGGAGAGGTGAATTGGCCCAGGTCAGAAATGGAACAGGTCAAAATTCCCTTGCTGATCACGCCTGTGGAAGGTTCCAGCCTGAGCAACATAGCCAGACACCACCTTTTAAATAAATCAACAGGCCGGGCGCGGTGGCTCAAGCCTGTAATCCCAGCACTTTGGGAGGCCGAGACGGGTGGATCACGAGGTCAGGAGATCGAGACCATCCTGGTCTACACGGTGAAACCCCGTCTCTACTAAAAAATACAAAAAACTAGCCGGGCGAGATGGCGGGCGCCTGTAGTCCCAGCTACTCGGGAGGCTGAGGCAGGAGAATGGCGTAAACCCGGGAGGCGGAGCTTGCAGTGAGCCGAGATCGCGCCACTGCACTCCAGCCTGGGCGACAGAGCTAGACTCCGTCTCAAAAAAAAAAAAAAAAAAAAAATTAAAAAAAATAAATAAATCAACAACAACAACAGATGACAGAGATTGTCACCAAATTAATATCAGGCACCAAACCATAGATCCAGGAAGCTCTGTGAACACCAAGCAGAATAAATGCTAAAAAAATAACCCACCCAGGCACAGCATATTCAAACTAGAAAAATCAAATATAAATAAAACACTACCGGAGGCCAAGGCAGTTTGATCAGAGGCCAAGGTGGATATATCACTTGAGGTCAGGAGTTCGAGACCAGCCTGGCCAACATGGCAAAACCTCATCACTACTAAAAACACAAAAATTAGCTGGACGTAATGGTGGGCACCTGTAATCCCAGCTACTTGGGAGGCGGAGACAGGAGAATCGCTTGAACCCAGGAGGTGAAGTGAGCTGAGATTGTACCACTGCACTGCAGCCTGGTGACAGAGTGAGACTCTGTTCCAAACAAACAAACAAACAAACAAAAACAAAACGAAACTATTGAAAAAAGCCAGAGGAAAAAGCCACCTTACCTACAGGGAGCAAAGAGAAGGATAACAACTGCCTTCTCAGAAACCATGCAAATAAGAAGAGTGTGAAGTGAAATATTTACCATCCTGAGAGAGAAAAAATAAACAACCTGGAATTCTGTACCCTGCAAAATTATTCCTCAAAACTGAAGAAATACAGACTGTCTCAGACAAACAAAAATTGAGGGAATTTATTGTCAGTACATGTGCCTTGTAAGAAATATTGAAAGAAGTTCTTCAAAGAGAAAGAAAAACATACAAGTCAGAAACTTGGATCTATATAAAGAAAGAGAGCACTGAAGAAGGAATGAGTGAAGATAAAACAGAAACTGTTATTTTTTAAAATTCTGAATTGATCTAACAGATAACAGTGTTCAAAATAATAATGGCAGCAACATGTTCAATTATGTATTCATATATGTGTATATATATCCACAGAAACATATATACTTAAGTATGCTTGTGTATAAGTGAAATGAATGACAGTAGTGATATAAGAGATAGAAGGCAGGAGTTGGGATTATTTTGCTATTATAAGGTGCTTGGTACAACCCATGAAGTAGTATATGGTATTTGAAAATGGACTTGCATTAGTTGTAGACGTATATTGCAAATCTAAGGAAAACACTAAAAGAAGTGAAAAAAATAAGAAGAAAAATATTTGTTATAAAGAAATTGTCTTAATCCATTTGGGCTGCTATAAAAAATACTTTAGACTGCATAATTTATAAATAAGAGAAATTTATTTTTCATAGTTCTGGAGGCTGGGAAGTCCAAGATCAAGGCAATAGCAGGTTTGGTGTCTGATAAGGGCTCACTCCCTGTTTCCAAGATGGTACCTTCTTGCTGTGTCCTTGTGTGGTGGAAAAGATGAACAGCCCCCTCTCACCTATTTCATTAAAGCACTAATCCATTAATGAAGGCTCCACCTTTAAGGGAGCTTCACCTCCTAAGGGCCTCATTTCTTATATTCATGATTTAATTTCAACATATGAATTTTGGGGGAACATATTCAGACCCTAGCAGAAATATGCAGACAATTTATCTATTTTTTGGTCATATAAAATGCTGAATTAAAATAACAAAAGGCAAAAAAAAAAAAAAAAGAGTGGAAGACAAAAATATAGGAACAAATAACAAGGCAACAAATAGAAAAAACAGTAACAGATATGGTAGATATTACTCTAGCAATGTCAATAATCATTTTGAATGCCAATGGTCTAAATACACCAACTAAGACAGAGATTCTGCAAAGCAAAAAAACTATCAACAGGGTAAATACACAACCTATAGAATGAAAGAAAATGTTTACAACCTATGCATCCAACAAAACTCTAATATCTAGAATCTATAAGGAACCTAAATCAACAAAGAAAAAGCAAACAACCACACTAAAAATGGGCAAAGGACATGCACAGACACTTCTCAAAAGATATCTATCTGCACAGCCAACAAGTATATGAAAAAATACTCAATATCAAAACCACAATGAGATATCATCTCACAGCAGTCAGAATGGCTATTAAAAAGTCAAAAAGTAACATGCTGTAGAGGTTGTGAACAAAAGAGAATGCTTATATACTGCTGGTCAGAATATAAATTAGTTCAGCCACCATAAAAAGTAGTCTGAAGATTTATCAAAGAACTTAAAACAGAGCTACCGTTCAACCCAGCAATTCTGTTCCTGGGTGTATACCTGAAGGGATATAAACCATTCTACCACAAAGACACATGCAGGCATATGTTCATCGCAGCACTATTCACAACAGCAAAGACATGGATTCAACCTAGATGCCCATCAATGATAGACTATATATACACAATGGAACACCACAGAGCCATCAAAAAAGAATGCAATCAATGTCCTTTGCAGCAACATGGATAGAGCTGGAGGCCATCATCCTAAGTGAATTAACACAGGAACAGAAAACCAAACAATGAATGTTCTCACTTATAAGTGGGAGCTAAACACTGAGTATACATGGACACACAGAAGGAAACAACAGACATCCGGGGCCTACTTAAGGGTGGAGGATGGGAGGAGGGTGAGGATTGAAAAACTACCTATTGAGTACTCTGCTTGTTACTTGTGTAACAAAATGGCCAGTACACCAAACTCCTGTGACATGCAGTTGACCCACGTACTAATAAACCTTCACGTGTACCCCTTGAACGTAAAATAAAAGGTGGGAAGAAAGAAATAAAATAAAATAAAAGAGATTGCTAGAGTAGATTAAAAAATCTGACACAACTATATGTAGTCTACAAGAAACCCGTTCTAAATATAAAGATGCACCTAGATTAAAATTAAACGGATGGTGAAAGATATACCATACTAATACTTATCAAAAACATCCCCAGAATATCTCCATTAATTTCAGGCAGAGCAGACTTGAAGAGCAAGGAAAGTTACCAGAGATAAAGAGGGACATTACATAAGAAAAAGGAGTCAATTCTCCAAGAAGACATAACAATCCTGAATGTGTATATGCCCCTAACAACAGAGCACAGAAATATGTGAGGGAAGAACTGACAGAACTGCAAGGAGAAACAGGTGAATCCACTACTAAAGTTGAAGACTTCAACAGTCATTGATCAGAAATCGGCAGACCAAGCAGGCAGAAAATCGGTAAGAACATAGTCGAACTCAACAACACCGTCAATCAGCTGGATATAATGACCATCTACAGACTACCTCATCCAATAACAGAAAATTGCACATTCTTCTCAAGCTGGCATGGAACATTCACCAAGATACCACATTTTGGGCTATGAAACACACCTTAACAAATTTAAAGAATATATGTCATATACTGTGTGCTCTCAGACCACAGCAGAATTAAACTACAAATCAATAAAATAAAGACAGCAGGAAACCATCAAATTACCTGGAGATTGAACAATACTCTTTTAAGTAGTATCTGGGCCAAAGAAGAAATCTAGGGAAATTAAACAAGATTTTGAACTAATGAAAGTGAAAAGACAACTAATCAAAATGTGTGGGATGTAGCAAAAGCAGTGATTAGAGAGAAATTTATAACATTGAATGAATTAAAGTGATTACTAGATTCTATATTAGAAAAGAAGAAATGTCAAAGATCAGTAATCTAGGCTTCCACCTTAGGAAAACAGAAAAAAGAACAAGTTAAATCCAAAGTAAACAGAAGAAAGTAAATAATAAAAACTAAAACATCTCAATGAAATTGAGAACAGGAAGTCAGTAGAGAAAATCAGCAAAATCAAAACCTGTTTATTTGAAGGTAGGTGAAACTCATAAGCCTCCAGCCAGGCTAAGAAAAAAAGGAGACACAAATTACTAATATGAAAAATGAAAGGGGTGACATCACTAATGTCCTTTTATGGATATTGAAAGGATCATAAAGGGATATTATGAAAAACTTGATGCCCACAAATCTGATAACCTAGGTGAAATGAAACAATTCCTTGAAATGCACATTCTATCAAAACTCATGCAAGAAGAAATACACAATCTGTGCTGGGAGATGGTGGCTCATGCATGTAATCCCAGCACTTTGGGAGGCTGAGGAGGGAGGATCTCTTGAAGTCAGGAGTTTCAGACCAGCCTGGGCAACATAGTGAGATCCTGTCTCTACAAAATAAAAAATGTGATGGGTATGGTGGTGCATGCCTGTTGCCCCAGCTACTTGGGAGCTGGAGGTGGGAGGATTGCTTGAGCACAGGATGTCAAGGCCGCAGTGAGGAGTGGTTGCACCACTGCACTCCAGCTTGGGCGACAGAGTGAGAGCCTGTCTCAGAAAAAAGAAAAAGAAAAAAAAAAAGACAATCTGAACAGGTCTATCTGTGTTAAAGAAACCAAATCAATAATTAATAACCTTGCAACAGAAAGCACCAGGCCCAGATACGTTCACTGGTGAATTCTACCAAAAATTCAAGGAAGAAATTATGTCAGTATTCTACAGTCTCTTCCAGAAAAAAGAAGCAGAGAGAATACTTCCTAACTCATCCTAAGATGCCAGTATTACTGTAGTACCAAAATCACACGAAGCCATTATAAGAAAAGAAAACTATGGGACCAATATCTCTCATGAACATAGATGCAAAATTCCTCAACAAAATACTAGCAAGTAGAATCTAACAATGTAAACAAAGAATTATTCACCAAGACCAAGAGGGATTTATCCCAGGTATGCAAAGCTGGTTTAATATTCAAAACTTATTTAGATATATAAATTATCACACCAACAGGCTAAAGAAGAAAAATCACATGATTATATTAATAGATGCAGAAATCACTTTTGAAAAAATACAACACCCATGATAAAAAAAAAAAAAAAAACTCAGTAAACTAGTACTAGAGGGGAACTTCCTCAACTTGATAAAGAATATCTGCAAAAATCCTACAGCTAACATTGTACCCAACAGTGAGAAACAGCTTTCCTGCTAAGATCAGGAACAAAGCAAGCATGTCTCCTCTCACCACTCTTTTTCAACACTGTGCCAGAGTCTTGGCTAATGTGATAACACAAGAAAGGGAAATACAAGGTATACAGATTGGAAAGGAGGAAAAAATATACTCTCTGTTTGCAGATGACATGTTTGTCTATATAGAAAATCTGAAAAGAATAAACAAAAAAATTCTAGGCTGGGCGTAGTGGTTCACACCTGTAATCCTAGCACTTTGGGAGGCCAAGGTGGGTGGATCACTTGAGCCAAGGAGTTCGGAGACCAGCCTGGGCAACATGACAAAACCCTGTCTCTACCAAAAATACAAAAATTAGCCAGGCATGGTGGTGTATGCCTGTAATCCCAGCTACTTGGGAGGCTGAGGTGGAAGAATCGCATGAGCCCGGGAGGCGGAGTTTGCAGTGAGCCTAGATCACACCACTTCACTCTGGCCTAGGTTACAGAGTGAGGCTCTGTCTCAGAAAAAAAAAAAGAAAAGAAAGAAAAAAAGAAAATTTAAAATTAGAAAATTAATAAGTAATTATACCAAGGTTGCAGGATACAAGGTTAATGTACAAAAGCCAATCACGTTCCTAGATACCTACAATGAACAAGTGGAACTTGAAATTAAAACACGATACCATTCAGCTAGTATCATACTGAATGGGGAAAAACTGAAAGCCTTCCCTCTAAGATCTGGAACACAACACAGATGCCCACTTTTACCACTGTTGATTCAACATAGGACTGGAAGTCCTGGCTAGAGTAATCAGACAAGAGAATGAAATAAAGGGCATGCAAATTGGAAAAGAAGAAGTCAAATTATCCTTGTCTGCAGATGATATGATCTTGTATTTGAAAAAACCCTAAAGATTCCACACAAAAAAACATTAGAACTGATAAATAAATTCAGTCAAGTTACAGGATACAAAATCAACATAGAAAAATCAGTAGCATTTCTAGATGCCAACAGTGAACAATTTGAAAAAGAAATTAAAAGAGTAATCCCATTTACAATAGCCACAAATAAGATCAAACACCTAGGAATTAGCCAGAGAAGTGAAAGATCTCAATAACAAAAACTATGAAACACTGATGAAAGAAATTGAAGAGGACATCCAATAATGGAATGAAATTCCAGGATCATGGATCAGAAGAATCAATATTGTTAAAATGTCCATAATACTCAAAGCAGCCTACAGATTCCATGCAACCCCCTTAAATTACCAATGACATTCTTCACATAAATAGAAAAAAAAAAATCCTAAAATTTATATGGAACCCTAAAAGACCCAGTATAGATAAAGCTATCCTAAGCCAAAAGAACAAAACTGGAGGAATCACATTACTTGACTTCAAATTATACTACAGAGCTATAGTAACTAAAGCAGCATGGTACTGGCATAATGACAGACACATAGACCAATGGAACAGAATAGAGAACCTAGAAACAAATCCACACACCTACAGTGAACTCATTTTCAACAAAGATACCAAGAACACATACTGGGGAAAAGACAGTCTCTTCAGTATATGGTGCTGAGAAAACTAGATTTCCATATGAAGAAGAATGAAACTAAATCCTAGACTTCTGTATCTTGCCATATGTAAAATCAAATCAAAAGTGTTTAAAGACTTAAAATATTGAACTATGAAATTACTACAAGAAATCATTGGGGAAAATCTCCAGGACATTATTCAGGGCAAAAATGCTTTCCTGCCTTCCTGCCTTCCTTTTCTCCTTCTTTCCTTCTGACAGAGTCTTGCTCTATCACCCAGGCTGCAGTGCAGTGGTGTATTGTCTGCCCACTGCAACTTCCACCTCCTGGGTTCAAGCCTTTCTCGCATCTCAGCCTCCCAAGTAGCTGGTATAATAGATGTGTGCCACCATGCCCCAGTAACGTTTGTATTTTTAGTAGAGCCAAGGTTTCACCATGTTGGTCAGACTCGTCTTGAACTCCTGGCCTCAAGCACTCCACTCCTGTAAGTGTCACAAAGCACTGGGATAACAGGCATGAGCCACTACACTTTGCTCAAAACTTTATTCAGCACTACCCTACAAACAGAGGCAGCTAAAGCAAAATTGGACTAATGGGAGCACATCAAGTTAAAAAGCTTCTGCATAGCAAGCTCTTGGGCCTCTAGGTCTTCTTTTACTGGATTCACTGGCATGTACCTGGTCTGGGGGTATATGGTTGATCCCTGGCCAGCCTGTCAGAGAACTATGGCTCCATGGCCCCTAGACCCCAGGCTCCCGGTCAGCCTGTGACACAGGGCGACAGCGACTGAGCAGGAAGCTGCTGTGGAAACCGAGTGGGGACTTTACTGATAGTGACAGTGATGACTTTGAAGAGGCTGAGGGCCGGTACTTCAGGGTGTGTTTCAAGAAACCGCCCCTGGAGGGAGGTGGTAGGGAGGTGGTGGGGAGCTGCGCTCACCCCGGCCTGTCCCCCCCCAGCTCAGCCAGCAGTCACACTGCCCAGACTTCTTTCTCTTCCTCTGCCGCCTGCTCAGCCCACTGCTCAAGGCCTTTGCACAGGCTGCCGCCTTCCTCCACCAGGGCCAGCTGCCCGATACTGGTGAGGCCCTTGTTCCCTTGCAGTCCTCGAGGCAGGCTGTCGGTGTAGGGCGCCAGGTCTAGGTCTTCTCTTTTCTGCAGAGTCCGGCTACACAGAGCAGCTGTTCCAGTTCCTCCAGGCCACCGCCCAGGAAGAAGGGATCTTTGGTGAGTCCCAGCCAGTCAGCCCAGGCGCCTGGAGCAGGGGTGTTTGCTGGTGGTTGCTGCCCCCTGCCGGACAGTGACAACTCAACTCTAGAAGGAGCGCTGCAGAGTTCAGAGGGTCTTCTGTCCAGTCTGAGCTCTATCCCTCCCTGGGCTGCTGCTTTACACAGGAGGAGAGAATCCTGTGCCCAGTGGCTCCCTGTCCTCCCTACCTAGAGCCTTCACCTCTCTCTCCTCTCCAGAGTGTGCGGACCCAAAGCTCGCCATCAGTGCTATCTGGACCTTCAGAGACCTAGGGGTGAGAGGAGCCTGTGTCACCATCTTCTGTCCCCCTGTTCCCACCCCGATAGCGTGGCTCAGGGAAACCCAGCTATGTGCCCATCACCCCACAGGGCTGGCCTGATGGTGTCTCATTAAGACCCTGGGATTTACTTGGTGTCTTCCAGCAACAGACGTGGTGATGGGTTGGAGAAGATGGGATGGTTTCCTGCCTCTTGGTCTCCCAAATCACTGGTTCATCCTTCTAGGTGGGGTATTAGGGCTGCTTTGAGGCAGCTTTTGCACAAACACTGAGGTCGAAGGGGCCAGAGGTCTCGCGGCAGGTTTCTGGGGGACAGGCTTGGCCCTGGGCCCGGTGGACACAGTCTCTGTGCTGAGGGTACTCATGGCCCATCTTCCATGGCCCAGGTTCTGCAGCAGATGCCGAGCCCTGCAGGCCCCAGGCTCCACCTGTCCCCTACTTTTGCCAGCCGGGAGAATCAGCAAAAACTAGAACAGTTCATCCGGCAGTTCATCTGTAGCTAGAACTGTGAGAAGGAGCCTGTGCCGAGACTTCTCAGCCCCACAAAACAGCTGTGTCCTAGAGCCAGAAGACGGAGAGGAGGCTGCAAACCCTTAGCTGGTCTATAAATATAATCATTGAGGCTTGATTGTCCCTTGCCATCTCTTGCTTTCTCCCTCCTTTATGTGATAAACAAGGGGACCAGACAGGTCGTCTTTTCCCAAGCCCGGGAGTATCTTTTTGGCGTATGCGTGTGTATTTGCTCTCTTCTTCCCCAGTCCCACAAAATGCCCCGACTTGTCCCAGGAAACAAAGCCCAAGGGAAGACAAACAGCAGAAGCCAAGCTGCTGCTCTGGCCTGACAAATTTATTGAAGAGAGCTCTGTCCTTCTCCCTCTACCCAGAAGAGGTGGCTTGCAGGGCTGGCACCTGCCCATACCTGTCACTCGGCCTTTCCCTGGGCTAGGCTGAGTGGGAGCAGATGCCCCCATCCTATGTCCAGGGCCTGTGCAGGAGCCATCACACCACCTTGTTGATGATGACACCTAGTTCTTCTATCTCACACTGGACTTCATCCCCCTTCTGCAACAGAGCAGGCCATGAGGGGGTCAGCCCTTCCGTCAGACACACGTACATCCACACAAGCCTGTACTTCTCAAGTCTGGGCCAAGCCTGCCAGGCCTTCGGGCCCTTGCTCTCTTTCCTTTTCACTAACCTACCTTGAGAAACACAGGAGGTTTCCTGAATACACCGACACCTGGGGGGGTCCCAGTCAGGATGACATCCCCTGGGTAAAAGGTGACAAACCTGGAGCAAAGCAAAAGGACCCGGTGAGACCAGGGGCTGGCTGAGGTGGCCACAGCCAAGGGTGGAGGGCTCAGCTCAGCCTCCATATGTGGGTGGATGGAGTGCGACTGGCAGGACAGGCCCTGGCACTCACTGGGAGACCCAGGCTATCAGGTCCTCCGTCTTGAATACCATCTGGTTGGTGTTGCTGCTCTGGACCACTTCCCCGTTCACTCGGCAGCAGATCTGTAAGTTGTGTGGATCTGAAATGCAAAGATGGTACCTTGGGGTTATCCCTTTTCCCCCTCAAACCCCCCAGTATTTCACAAACACAACTGTAGCAGAGCTTTGTGACTTGCCAGGGGACAGGGCTTTGTGCCCACATTGACTCAGTGCTCTACGGTAGAACTTTCTGTATAGACATTGGCCTTTTCAGGCCTCCCTGCATCCCCACCAAGAGCACCAGGCAGTAGTCACAGGGCTGAGTTGAGAGGATGTTCTTGACTCTGAAGAGGGAGAGAAAAATGGCTCGGGTGTTTGCCTTGAAAAAAGGGGGGGGGCATCTGTCTACAGCATAGGATGACACCTGTAGATACAAAAATGCCTCCTGGGCAGGGCCAAGCCTGGTGCTCATGCCTGTGATCACAGCACTCTGGGAGGCCAAGGCAGGCGAGGACTGATTAAGCTCAGGAGTTCAAAACCAGCCTGGGGAACGCACTGAGTGCTTGTCTCTATAAAAAATAATAAAAACAGGCAGGCGTGGTGATGCATGCCTGTAGTCCCAGCTACTCAGGAGGCTGAGGTGGGAGGATCGCTTGAACCCTGGATATTGAGGCTTCAGTGAGCTGAGATTGGGCCACTGCACTCCAGCCTGGGTGACACAGTAAGACCATTCCAAAAGAAAAAAAAAAAAAAAGACTTAGCATCTACAAAGCAGTGAGGTAATGGTTCTAGCCGGGAGAGTGAAGCCTCGTGTACTGGACGCTAGAAGGGGAGGATTAGTGTAAGAACATCCTGGCTAACCAGCACTTTCAACTGTTGGTGGTGGTCTTAGTGTTCTACTCCCCTTAAGTAGAGCGGCTGAAACACAATTTAACTTTCCTGCGGACTCTGCATGGGATGCTGTGAGGTAATGGGGTCTTTGGCATCCTGGCATGGCTGGCCCACATGGACACCCTCCCCCCACCACCTCCACCACAGTTGTGGGCGGCTGTGTTAAGAGGCTGCGCTCTGCCCTCTGGGGCACTGCCCCCGTCCTGGCGCTGTCTCCTCACTGTGTGTGGTCAGTGCTGTTCTGTTTCCACAATGGCTGGGTGAGTCACACTGGCTATCGTCTCCTGTACTGTGGAAGATGCCAGGGCCTTGTGATAACTATGCTCCATGATGCTCAACTTAGATTGTTTCAGATGGTGGCAGCCACAGGAAGCCCGATCCACCCATCAGCTCAGTGTTGTTTGTCATTTACTTCATGCAGTTTCACATCCTCTGCAGTTGTGTTCCCTCTAGGGGCCTTGGGAAGGAAGCCCATGGGAGAACTCATGGCTGAGGATAAGAGACTTGCCCTGTGTGGAGTCAGCAGTGAAAGGGTGGCCAGGGAGGGCAGGTGCCGCATGTACCTGAACCGGCGCTCCTCCCTGGAGCACTGTTCATCTGTGCAATGGTAGGTACAAGGGGGCAGGGACCAGGGACCTACCTGCTACACTGTCCTTGGTCACCAAGGCAGGGCCCAGAGGGCAGAAGGTGTCGAAGGTTTTCCCCAGCAGCCACTGTTTCCCATTGCGTCTCATTTGCCAGTCACGAGCACTCACGTCATGAGCCACAGTGAAGCCGGCCACGTGGGCCATGGCATCTGTGGCCTATGGGGCAGGGGATGTGGCCATACAGGAGGTTAGATCATGGGTGACACCAACACCTATGGCAAAGGATCTCTAAGCTGTTATCCCATGTTAGTAGCCAGAGCCAGCCAAAGGTGGGTGAAGGGCAAGGCAGTGTCAGGGAGTAAGGAGGCTGACCGCTTCCCAGGGTCAGGGACAGCTGGCACTGTGTGTTGGTGAGAGGTCAGCACTGGGAGAGGCAGGAGCTGGGGCCTCTGCTACACTCTGGCCTGGGAGCCCCACCTTTCCACCTCACCTTGATGTGCTTGCCTTTCTTTCCAATGACCACGGCCAGCTCCACTTCCCAATCTACTTCCTGTAGGGTGGGAGAGGAACAGTGAGCTGCAGTGGCTTCGGGGCCCACTGTCCATGCTGAGGCTGCACACGGTGCTGAAGGGCGTGGACCTTTGTCATTAGGGCTTGGGTGCCAGCACGTTTGCCATCACCACGAAGCAGAGCCACGTGAATGACAAGGGAGGTGTGGCTTGTAGACCCATACATTTTGGGCAGTGGCAGACAGCATCACGGGATGCAGGCACAGGTCCTCTCCCCACTGTGACGGCAGAAGAGCAACACGTGTCCAGCGCACTGAGTTTAAAAGTTACTCTGGACACTTTTAACAAAGAATAAATACGAAGTAATATCCTCTAGCAATACGTAACCTTCCTGTGTGTCAGGCACTATTCTAAATGCTGTAATGTTATTAACTCACTTTAGTAAGAAAAAGATTGACATCCCACAAAGGACTTGAGTAAGCAGTTCACAAATAGGTAATGGACATGGCCAGAAAACATGAAAATATGCTCAGCCTCTCCCATAATCCATAAAATACAACTACAAAATAGATATAATTTGGCCTTTAAAATTGGCAGCTCTTTCTGATGATAACCAGTTGGTATGAGTATACCTGACACCCAGATGTTGGTCTCTAATACCACTCCCCATTAAGAAGCACTGGGGCTGGGCGCAGTGGCTCAAGCCTGTAATCCCAGCACTTTGGGAGGCCGAGACGGGCGGATGACGAAGTCAGGAGATCGAGACCATCCTGGCTAACACGGTGAAACCCCATCTCTACCAAAAAATACAAAAAACTAGCTGGGCGTGGTGGCGGGCGCCTGTAGTCCCAGCTACTCGGGAGGCTGAGGCAGGAGAATGGCATGAACACGGGAGGCGGAGCTTGCAGTGAGCTGAGATCCCACCACTACACTCCAGCCTGGGCAACAGAGCGAAACTCCGCCTCAAAAAAAAAAAAAAAAAGAAGAAGCACCAGGTTCCTCGGGGAAATGGCTAATTCCAGGTCCAAGACAGTACATGATAAGCCTAGAACATCTTGGTCAAAAAGCTAGGATATACAAAAAGTGACGGGAATGGAGTCAACTTGAATGCCCCTCACTGGCCAAACTGAAGTCACCTAAAGAATGTAAATGACGAATTACAAACAATTGAGTAAAAACAAAAATCATGACTTCACAATGATATTGAAGACACAGGAATAAAAAGAGGAGAGGCAGCTTTTCTTCATAGAAGAATGCCAGCCAATAAAAACAGGAGGCATGATTGAGAAGAGTCATTGATCTTGGCCGGGCGCGGTGGCTCACGCCTGTAATCCCCGCACTGCGGGAGGCCGAGGCGGGTGGATCACCTGAGGTGAGGAGTTCAAGACCGGCCTGGCCAACATGGTGAAACCCTGTCTCTACTAAAAATACAAAAATTAGCCAGGTGTGGTGGTACACGCCTGTAATCCCAGCTACTTGGGATGCCAAGGCAGAAGAATCACTTGAACCCAGGAGGCAGAGGTTGCAGTGAGCTGAGATCATGCCACTGCACTCCAACCTGCACAACAGAGCGAGACTCTGTCTCAAAAAAAAAAAAAAAAGTCATTGTTCTCTAACCCCCAGAGCAATAATGGATTCAGTCAGGATGACCACAGGATCCCTGGATGAGAAGCTATGGGGCAGTAAGATAGTTATGTGATCTCAAACTACCACTCATAGACTGCTTATTAATTACAAAAATGGAAATGCGTCCTCCCCATGGAGGGACCTAGTGAATGTCAGCTAAACCAAGTGGTCAAATTCTGGGACCACTGACATGAACCTCCCAGTGGGATGCAATGGGAAATGTATAACATCTTCTTTGTAGACGTCTTGATAAAAATGCTTACCCTGACACTAATCATGAAGAAACAACCAGACAAACCCAGGGTGTGAAACATGCTATGAGACAACTGGATTCTTCAAGGAAAGGGCAGGGAGCGTGTTTGAGATCAGGAGTTGGCAAACTATGGCCAGCTCACCATCTGCTATAATAGTTTGATTGGAAACCCACCATTCATTTGTGTATCGTCCCTGGTGGTTGTCACACTACAACAGCAGAGTTGAATTGCTGCAAAAGAGACCATCTGACACTCAAAGCCTAATATTTACTAATTGGCCCTTGATATGGTTTAGCTGTGTCCCTACCCAAATCTCATCTTGTAGCTCCCATAATTCCAATATGGTTTAGCTGTGTGCCTACCCAAATCTCATCTTGTAGCTCCCATAATTCCAATATGGTTTAGCTGTGTCCCTACCCAAATCTCATCTTGTAGCTCCCATAATTCCAGTATGGTTTAGCTGTGTGCCTACCCAAATCTCATCTTGTAGCTCCCATAATTCCAACATATTGTGGGAGGGCTCGGTGGGAGATGACTGAATCCTGGGGGCGGGTCTTTCCTGCGCTGTTCTCATGACAGTGAATGGGTGTCACGAGATGTGACGCTTTTAAAAATGGGAGTCTCTCTGCACAAGCTCTTTTCTGCCTGCTGCTATCCACCTAAGATGTGACTTGCTCCTCTTTGCCTTCTGCCATGATTTTGAGGCTTCCCTAGCCACGTGGAAGTGTAAGTCTAATTAAACCTTTTTTTTTTTTTGCAAATTTCCCAGTCTCAGGTATGTCTATCAGCAGTGTGAGAACAGACTAACACAGCCCTTTAAGAAAAGGTCTACGGAATCCTGTCCTAGATTGAAACCACTAAAGAGATAAAACTGAATACAGTGTGTGGCCTTGGTTGATCAAGGAGCAATAAAAAAAGTAAGCAAATTAAAAGTTACCTTTGGGGCAGTCAGCAGTACTTCTGATTGGGAATTGGGGCAACTGGATTTTATATTAAATATTATTCAAGTTAATTTTCTTGGTAGTGATAATGGTGGGATGGTCATGCAAGCCACTGTCCTTATTCTTAGGAGATGCCTATTTAAGTTTTTCTGACTAAATTGTCTTAATATTCCCAATGTGTTTTAAAAGGTCTCCTTCACCCCACCCCCTGCCAAAAAAAATAAAAAATAAAAAAAAATAAGTGTACGTTTGCCACGTGGAGGGCAGGGAGAAGGGCAAGGGAGAAAAAGGAAAGACGGTCAAATGTTTACAATGAAATAAAGTGGAAAAGTTATCTGGACGTTCACTGCATTACTTTCCCAGCTTTTCTAAAATTTCCAAGACATTTCTAAAACAAAAATCAGAGAGAAAAAGTAACCAGTGTTAATAAGGGTATATACACTACTGGTGGATGTGTGATTGCTTTTATGATCTTTTAAAAGGCCAGTTGGCAGAATTTTTCAAAAGTTTTGAAATACTGCCTATACGCTGACATATTTAAATTCTAAGGGTTTATTCAAAGGAAATAATAATGTATTTTTTTTTTTTTTTTTTTTTTTTGAGACGGAGTCTCGCAGTCGCCCAGGCTGGAGTGCAGTGGCCGGATCTCAGCTCACGGCAAGCTCCGCCTCCCGGGTTCACGCCATTCTCCTGCCTCAGCCTCCCGAGTAGCTGGGACTACAGGCGCCCGCCACCTCGCCCGGCTAGTTTTTTCTATTTTTTAGTAGAGACGGGGTTTCGCCGTGTTAGCCAGGATGGTCTCGATCTCCTGACCTCGCGATCCACCCGTCTCGGCCTCCCAAAGTGCTGGGATTACAGGCTTGAGCCACCGCGCCCGGCCAGGAAATAATAATGTATTAATGGACATGCAAAGCCTTTTCTACATAAAGATGTTTATTGCAACATTTATTTATAGAAGCTGAAAACTAGAAACAGTATCCAGCAATAAGGTAATCGGGAGTAAACTAACCTATATAACAAACTCCATGGTAACCTAAATATGTCACGGAGAATATTTAATGGCATGAAAAAACGCTCCTGATGGAGTCTTAAGTAAAAGGTAAGTGTATGTACAGTATAAACATATACAGGAGTGGAGAAACACTGGGAAGATAGACAGAAAAACACTAATATTGCAAGCCCTGGGCATGGGATTATGGGTGACGTAATTTTTAAATGTTTGTCTCCATTTTACCTACAGTGAAGGTGTATTGCTTTTGTAATCAGGAAAACACGCACATTAACTTTTTTTTTCCAAGGCCACCGTTATGACTGAGTGTATAATCCCCTAGTTTCTGCTGAATGTACTATTGAGCAAGAGCTGGCTCCAGCAGGCTGAATACCGAGCTCAGAACGCCCTTGCGATGGCCCACTGACGAGGGAGGGCGTGGGGAGGCACTGACCTGGCTCTCTGGTGGGAGGACCACCTCATCATAGGGCCCCACGATGGAGCTGGCAAACTTGCTGAAGATGATGGGCTCCTTGGGCACAGGCACGTTCTGTTCTTTGCAGTGGTCCACATAATTCATGCCCACACACACCACCTTATCTGGCCGTGTGACTGGAGCCAGGAAGGTTACCTCCGACCGTGGCAGGACTGGCAACTGGGCAGCCAAGGCTCTGTAGAGACCACAGCAGGTGAGAGGGTCTGGCTGGGAACAGGTCAGCAACCCCGGCAGGCTGGGCAGATCCTGCAGCAGCTACAGGTTTTGCTTTTTGAAATATATTTCCTAGCTCTATCAACCATCAGAGTCAGTATGAAAATCAAGCAGAGCTATCGTCCTTTGATACCAGAGCAGGGCTTTTATTTTTCCAGTGTTGATTTCCTCTCCCGCTTAGGTAACTCATGTCCATGTAAAAGATACAAACTGGAATACACAGAAAGGTCTCCCGTTCCCCTGGCTCTTCGCAGCTACTCTATGGATATTCTTCTCCCAGCCTTTTGTATGCACATGACAGCACCAATCTTTTGACAAAAACAACTGCTTTTGGAGATCTTAACAATATGGAACAATACACAGAGGGCGTCCTCTTTATTGCTTGTGGCTGCGTGTTACTGCTGTATAGAGATATAACCAAGTCCCTAATGAGGCACATGGAGGTTTCTAATCTTTGCAGAATATGGCGATATGGGAACATACTGTTAATACTGTGAGCCGTGAAACATTTGTATTTTTTCCCATTTTAGTAGATGAAAACGACATCTTAACGTGTTTTTAATTTATTGTTCATCAGCTCCTTAGACCAGATTCTATAGGGGTCCAGGCTTCAGGGACGCTCTCACCTAATCTAGTCCAAACCCAGGAACTGTCTTGTAGAAAACCTCCCTGCAGTCCTCTCTCCTTGTAGGAGCTGGGAGCCTATATCACTCCCCCGGCTGCATAAGATGCCTTTTAGGACCCCCTGGCCCAGACCCGTCAGTCAGTCCAGGACTTCCTTCCCGGAGGAGGCAGTGTGATGAAGTAGAGAGTCCTGGTTCCAGCACCAAATGTATGGCCTTGAAATTGTTAATCACCTCCCCTAAGCCTCAGTTTTCTCCTCTGAAAACTGAAGATGTTATTACATAAGATTTCTCAGGATCTTTTAAGAGAACAGGTGAGAAATAAAAGGTGGGGTTACTCTGCTCCCTTGCCAAAGAGCTACCTGCTGGTGCTGTTTCCCAGAACAGGAATGCAGTGGGAGGGTGCGGGGGGAGCAGGGCACCTGCTTCAGGGCGATGCTGCCCACTTACTTACCTTCTTGCCACTGAGAGGGTGGCCTCTCCCTGCTCTAGGAACTGCGTCATCGTCTTCGGGAGTGTGGGGTCAAAGGCATTGAGGTTGATAACCCCTCCACCATTCCCTGTCTCCAGGCCCAAGTGAGGCCCCACCAGGTGGGGTGCCTGGAACTGTACTAGTCTCATGTCTCTGGAGGGTTGAAAGGGCCACTTCTGAGCCTGCAGCAGAGCTGTGAGCAACCTTCTTCTACCAGACACCAGCATCAGAGCCTGCAGAGAAAAACGCAGGATCCAGGAGACGGAGGATCCCAGAGCCATCATCAGGATCCCTGAAATTCCTAGGACTATAGCCCAAGGCCCTTTGCCCCATCAGCCATTCCATGCATACCACACGGGAAGTGGTCCAGGCTTGTATTTTACCCTGGTTCCCTGCATACCACATGGGAAGTGGTCCAGGCTTGTATTTTACCCTGCTATATTTCATAAGGTGAAACTACAGGCGCCCTCTGGCTGTTGCCTGAGGGACAAGGCTGGTTACCAGCGCTCCAAGAGAACCCCAGGCCCCACTGACCGTTCCCTTCCCACGTGACACACACATGCAGGTTCATTCCAACCTTACAGCGGTCCCCTCGGGTAGCGCGCCCTCCCTTTACAGAAGGGGACACTGAGACTCGAAGGGATGACGTCAGGTGCCCAAGGTACCAGTCAGAAAGTGGCCCTGGGGTTTCTGCAACAACCACTATGTCACACGGCCCACCGTCCACTCGCCTGGAACCCATGCCGGTCCCCCAGTTTCCCACATGACCATCTCCTTACCCCGCAGTTAGTGAGGCTCAGAAAGGTCCCCCCGTCGGTGTGGTCAGAAGCGCCTGGGGGTCAGGTCCCAGTTCTGCGCTCCGCGGGAGACCCGCGCCACGGACACCCTTCTGGCGTGACCCAGCCAGGCTCGTCCCACCTGGCGGCGGAGGCCGGTCCTCCTGCGCTGAGTTAGGGCTCGCGGGGCCGGAGGTCAAGGGCGATGGACGCCTGAGCACTGGCACCAGTGACCGCAGCCAGCCGGGGAAACGCAGCCGCGGAGAACCCGGGAACGCTCGCCCGGATCACCCGAGCGAGAAGCGGGCGCGCCCCTGTGACGTCACAGGCAGCCGCCCCTGGCAGGGCGCCAATTCCGGAAGCGCGGGCCCGTTGCGGGGCGGGCTGCTCCGGCGTGTTCGGGCTCCAGGCACAGCCCGGCACCTGCCGCGTCTTCTGGAGACGGTGGCTCTCGGAGCGACTCTGCACTTGCCCGAGCCCGAGAGTGGGCGCTGCCCGAACTTTGTCCCTGGGCGCTTCGCTGGCCTCATCCAGTCTGTCCCTGTCTGGGCATGGCGCCCTTCCTGTCTTCCCATCGGTGGGGAAAGTGGTGGAGGAGACCGAGGCAGTTGCTGGGTGGCAGAGAATGATTCGTGGCTTCTGATTCTGACGGGTGTGGTTGAGGAGGGGAGGGATGACTGTCCGCGTTTTACCTACGGGGAGCCTGGCGCCAGAGCTGTTTTCCCAGAGTGACAGGCGGTGAGCAGTGGAGCTGGCGTTCCTGACCCCAAAGCCCGGCGTTTCGCAGCCACTCAGCAGCACCGCTGGGCGCAGGTGGGGAAGTGGGGAAACGGGGCCCCGTCCCCTGCAGGGGGCGGGCGTGCAGGGAGCGGCGGCTGAACTCCACAGACAGCCACAGCTCAGCTCTTCAGCTGCCGGCTTTGAAGAGTGTGAGGGGCTCTGGGCAAGAGGCCCCCACATTAGTCAAGGACCGGATTGTCAAGAGCTTGACTTGCCCCACGAAGGAGTCTGGACCTTGTGTAAGTGCACAGGAGACCGCTGGAAGGTCCTCACTGGCGTGCCATGGCCCGACTTCTATTGGAGAAGTTTTTCTCTGGCCACCCGTCTAAGGAAAGGTGTCTGGGTGGGTGGTGCAGATGAGAACAATGGTGCTGTGGTGGGTGGCGGAGAAGGTGAGTGTCCAGAGATGTTCAGGAGGAAGAACTGACAGCTCCGGATGACAGGAGGTGGAAGTGAGAAGGAAGGAGGTACAAGGCCGACTCCTGGGTCTCTAGCCCGGTAGGTGCAGGGCCGTTCATGGAGACAGGGCTTCTGGAGGAGCAGCAGGTCTGGGGAGAGGATGGTGAGCTCCAATTTGCATGGGACGTCCAAAGGGCATTGAGCGGTGGGCAGTCGGAGCCATGGGTCTGGAGCTTGGGACTTCAGCCTAGCTTGCAGAAGGTAACCACAGATACAGAAATGGAACCTATGTCTGGGCGCGGTGGCTCACGCCTGTAATCCCAGCACTTTGGGAGGCCTAGGCGGGCAGATGACGAGGTCAGGAGATAGAGACCATCCTGGCTAACACGGTGAGACCCCGTCTCTACTAAAAATAAAAAAAAAAAAGGGCCAGGCGCGGTGGCTCAAGCCTGTAATCCCAGCACTTTGGGAGGCCGAGACGGGCGGATCACGAGGTCAGGAGATCGAGACCATCCTGGCTAACACGGTGAAACCCCGTCTCTACTAAAAAATACAAAAAATTAGCCGGGCGAGGTGGCGGGCGCCTGTAGTCCCAGCTACTCCGGAGGCTGAGGCAGGAGAATGGCGGGAACCCGGGAGGCGGAGCTTGCAGTGAGCTGAGATCCGGCCACTGCACTCCAGCCTGGGCGACAGAGCGAGACTCCGTCTCAAAAAAAGAAAGAAAGAAAGAAAGAAAGAAATGGAACCTATGGGGGTGGCTGTGATCAGGGGGATGTGCTGAGGAGAACCTGGCACAAGCGTTTCACTAAGCCATAGCTCCCAAAGGCTTTCTGAAAAGCTAAGGTGCAGCCTGGAAGAAAATATGTGCAAAGGCTGTATTTGATAAAAGACTTGTATCCAGAATATAGAAAGAACACTTAAAAACCAATCGATAAAATCCAACAATTCAGTTTTTTAAATGGACAAAATATTTGAACAGACAGTTCACCAAAGAAGATAACACAGATAGAAAATTAGGACGTGGAAGATGCTCAACATCATTAATCATTAAGGATATGCAACTACAAGCACAATGTGACACCTTCTCACACCTATACCTACGAGAATGGACAAAGAAGACTGATTATAAAAAGTATTGGCAAGAATGTGGAGGACCTGGGATTCCTGTACACTGCTAATGGGATTATAAAATAGTACCACCAGGATCGAAAACCATTTGGCAGTGTATGAAGAGAGTTAAACATACACCTACCGTATGATTGAGCCATTTCAATCCTGACTCTTGACAGTACTGAATTTTATCTTAGCCCTTTGCTCCTAGAAATAGTGAAGGTTAAGGAGTCCCTCCACTCTTTTGTTCCAGAAAACACCCTACTGGAAAGAGCCAGTGACTTCCCATATAACTTGGATAAGCCTCCCAGATGCTCCCTTGTTTATCTATGACCAGGCCAGACACAGACCCTCTAAATTCCCAGTCTTGGCATCATAAATGATTGACTGGACTGCTTGTCCCCACAGATCAATAAGAACAAAATACCTGTGACTAAACTTTGGTTCAGATTCTCTCCTCCAAGCCCCTGAGCTTTGGCCCAACCGCAGCCTGTGCCAACCCACAGCCCTCCTGAGGGTCCCTCCTGAGAACAGGCTGTCCGCAGGGTACGACCTACTCGATGGTGACCCTCTTGCTCAGCCCACTTTCCCATAATAGTTCTCTGTAGCCACGTTTACACCTCCCTATACAAAATCAGCCCTTTGCCTAACCTCTGAGACACTTGAGGATCATATCGTCAGACTGTTTCCCTACTGTAATAGTCCCCCCCACACCAATCCTTTTTAATAAATTCTCTTTTTACAGAATCCAGATTTATATTTTTGTTTGATAGTAATTACATGAGAAATAAAAAAATATGCTCATGCAAAGATGTATACAGAAATGTTCACAGCAGGCCTTTTGTAAAGTCTCCAAACTGGAAACCACCTGGTTTTCCAATAACAGGTGAATGTGTAAACACCGTGTGGCCACACTAGGGAAGGCTTCTCAGCAATGAAAAGGGACAAATTGTTGATGCAGCATGGATCTAGATCAAGATAATTATTGAGAGTGAGAAAGGGTAGTTTAAAAATGAGTACATATGGAATTATTTCCTTTGGATAGAGTATCCTTGGGGGATGTCTTCAAAGACCCCCATTGGATGCATGAAACTGCCATAGTGCCAAACCCTACATTAGCCATGTCTTTTCCTACACATACCTGCCAGTGATCAAAGTTAATCCAGATGAAGCTAATCTGGTGCTACACGGTTGCTGTCAATCAGAATACGTTTCTGTTGACATCTTCCACTCACAAATCTCATGCTTTTTCCACCCCACCCAAGCACTTCTCACACACTGTAGCCTTAACTTTTCCATTTTGAGGTGCGACAGCAAAACTGGCACAAATTTCTTTTTCCTTCTTCACAATTTCATGGATAGAAGATTCTTTCTGTAGATCTTAGCAACCTCATTATGTGATTTTGTTTTCCTGGCAGTTTGAGAGGGGCACATGTTAGCAAGAAGGAGCACAGCCTCCCTGCCAGGTGCTCTGTCCTGCGTGTACCCTGGGCTAGACACACCCTCCTCTGGCTTGCTGTGGTCTTGCTTCACCCTGCAATGCAGGGACTCCATCCACAGCCCTCTGTCCAGGAGCACCCAGGGTCTGCTTACATTTTTTCAGGGACAGGGAGCTCACTGCTGTGTGGGCGGCTGGGCCCAGTACTTTATGGGGAGGGGGAGAGTGGAGGGCAACACTGTCTTCAAGTGTCACCACTGTCCTGGGCGCATTGAGCAGCCCAGGTAACAACGTGCCCTCGGTGTTCCCTATGGCTGGGTAGTCCTTCCTGTCAGAATGTGCTTCCCGTGACAACCAGAAGCCTGTGACTCCTAGCTGGTAGAAATGTCCTCCGCTTGCCCCTGGAGCTGTGCAGAGCACATCTTATCCTGCTCATTTTCTAAAATGTTTGAATAAAACCAGCGTGTCATTCCTCTGCCGCCTCTCCCCTAGTTCCCTTGTCTTTCTTAGACCTCAGATCATTCTGATAATCTCCTTGGGGTAGATTCAATGACTGTTGGTCATCATCAGCTGTGCCTCTTCCTGCTGGAGGATGGGGTGTTTGCATGTAGCTGAACTATGGCCTTGCCATGAGAATTGTTTTGGCCAATGCTATGTGGGTAGGAGCATCATAGACCCCTTACAAGGCTTCTGTAAAAGCCAGCCTGTGTTTGTCATGTCTCTTTTCCCTCTGCTACTAGATGGAATGCTCTAAATAAAAACCAGACTCTGTCAGCTTGTGTCCCAGAGTTAAAACAACATGGATCGAGCCACAGCCAACTCACATTGGATGTGGAATGTGAGGGAGATGACACTGAGATTTGGGAGTCTTTTGTTATTGCAGCAAAACTCAGCCCCCATCCTGACTCATACGACTCATTTGCCAAAGTCTCTTAGAAACTGGGATATCTCACCTTAAGAAGATGTGAATGGTCTGGAGTAGGATAGTATGCCCAATTCTTGTCCAGAGATGATGGAAACGTCTATGAATTCAGCATCTCTTACAGAAGCACATCATTTGAGGGCAGCCCATTCCTTATGTACATGAACAGCTGGCAGAAAATGACTTTCTCATTCTTCACCTAAGCAAAACAGCATCTGCATCTGAAGAGACCACTTGCCCTTCACTGGCATTAAATTTCATCCTACTGACCCTGACCTATTTCCCTAGGCTGTAGGGCTAACTTTTTGAACATTGTATTACGAAATTTTCAAACACACAAAAAAGTTGAAAAAGAAAAGTACAATGAAAAGCTGTATACTCACCACCTAGACCTTAAAATTTATATTTTACTGTAGTTGCTTTATCACATGTCTATCTATCCTTCCATCTATCTATCAATCCATCTTGTCTTTTGATGACTTTCAAAGTGAGTTATAGACATCAATACACTTTCCCTGCCCCCTCAAACATTTCAACATGCATACATTGGCTAAAGTTCAATATTTATTTGTTTTTTAGGTGTATACAGAGTTCTAGCTGTCCTGTTCCACCCAAAAGGGGAAAACCAAGAAGCACTTGTGAAGTTAACATTTCAGAGACAGGGGATCACTAAAAGGCTGAGCCTTAATCATAGGACTGTGATTACTCTTCTGCCCTTTGCCACCTTACTATGCCATTATTAAAGGGCCTACTAACTGCAGTTCCTCTTACCCAGTACATCATGTCTGATATCAAGAAAAAATTACAAGTCATACTAAAAGGCAAAACACAAAGTTTGAAGAAAAAGAGCAAGCATCAGACCCAGACTCAGATATGGCAGGAGTGTTACACTTATCAGACTGGGAATTTAAAACAACTACAACTAATATGCTAAGGGCTCTAATGCATCAAGTAGACAGCATGCAAGAACCTGTTAAGCAGAGAGATGGAAATCCACTAGAGATCAGCAACACTGTTATAGTGATGAAAAATGCCTTTGATAGGCCCATGAGTATACCAGACACGGTTGAAGAAAGACTCTCTAACCTTGAGGATATATCAATAGAAACTTCCAGGACAGAAAAGCAAAGAAGAAAGAGACTGAAAAAGTGAAATGGACTATTCAAGGACTGTGCAACAACTACAGGAATGAATGAATGAATAAATAAATAAATAAATAACATACACATAATGGGGATGCAAGAAAGAGAATAGAAACAAAGAGAAAGAAACAGAAAAAATATTTAAAACAATCATAGCCTGAGCAACATAGGGAGACCCCATCTCTACAGAAAAATTAAAAAATTAGCTGGGCATGGTGCACACCTCTGGTCCCCTCTATTCAGTGGGGTGAGGTGAAAGGATCATGTAAGCCTGGGAGGTCAAGTCTGCAGTGAGCCATGACTGCACTGCTGCACTTCAGCCTGGGTGACAGAGTGAGACCGTGTCTCAAAAAATAAATAAATCAATGTGGTGGCACACACCTGTAGTCCCAGCTACTCAGGAGGCTGAGGCAGAATGATAGCTTGAGTTGGTACAGGAGTTCTGGGCTGCAGTGCACTATGCCGCCTGGGTGTCTGCACTAAGTTTGGCATTAGTATGGTGACTTCTGGGGAATGGGGGACCACCAGGTTGCCTAAGGAGAGGTGAATTGGCCCAGGTCAGAAATGGAACAGGTCAAAATTCCCTTGCTGATCACGCCTGTGGAAGGTTCCAGCCTGAGCAACATAGCCAGACACCACCTTTTAAATAAATCAACAACAACAACAGATGACAGAGATTTTCACCAAATTAATATCAGGCACCAAACCATAGATCCAGGAAGCTCTGTGAACCACAAGCAGAATAAATGCTAAAAAAAAACCCACCCAGGCACAGCATATTCAAACTAGAAAAATCAAATATAAATAAAACACTACTGGAGGCCAAGGCAGTTTGATCAGAGGCCAAGGTGGATATATCACTTGAGGTCAGGAGTTCGAGACCAGCCTAGCCAACATGGCAAAACCTCATCACTACTAAAAACACAAAAATTAGCTGGACGTAATGGTGGGCACCTGTAATCCCAGCTACTTGGGAGGCGGAGACAGGAGAATCGCTTGAACCCAGGAGGGGAAGGTGGCAGTGAGCTGAGATTGTACCACTGCACTGCAGCCTGGTGACAGAGTGAGACTCTGTTCCAAACAAACAAACAAACAAAAGCAAAACAAAACTATTGAAAAAAGCCAGAGGAAAAAGCCACCTTACCTACAGGGAGCAAAGAGAAGGATAACAACTGCCTTCTCAGAAACCATGCAAATAAGAAGAGTGTGAAGTGAAATATTTACCATCCTGAGAGAGAAAAAATAAACAACCTGGAATTCTGTACCCTGCAAAATTATTCCTCAAAACTGAAGAAATACAGACTGTCTCAGACAAACAAAAATTGAGGGAATTTATTGTCAGTACATGTGCCTTGTAAGAAATATTGAAAGAAGTTCTTCAAAGAGAAAGAAAAACATACAAGTCAGAAACTTGGATCTATATAAAGAAAGAGAGCACTGAAGAAGGAATGAGTGAAGATAAAACAGAAACTGTTATTGTTTAAAATTCTGAATTGATCTAACAGATAACAGTGTTCAAAATAATAATAGCAACAACATATTCAATTATGTATTCATATATGTGTATATATATCCACAGAAACATATATACTTAAGTATGCTTGTGTATAAGTGAAATGAATGACAGTAGTGATATAAGAGATAGGAGGCAGGAGTTGGGATTATTTTGCTATTATAAGGTGCTTGGTACAACCCATGAAGTAGTATATGGTATTTGCAAATGGACTTGCTGTCCCCTCCCACTGCCTGAGCTCCATCTCTCGTCTGCCACTTCCACTTGATGGCACGTCCAGCTTATGACTAGGTGAGTCAGACAATACATTGTTTTAGGAAGCTCAGACCACGTGGTCCCCTGACAGCCCATGGTTAGGTTTTCAGTCTTTACCAAAGCCCAACAGCAAAGCTAGATGCTGTTTCTCAAAAGGAGAGTGACTGTCTCCAGGAGATGGTATAGACCAGCTCCAAAATCCTGGCGGTCCAGCTGTGATGGTTCTCCTATCAGTGCCTTCCAGAGGCTTCACAGCTCATCCCTGTTGGCCGTGAACACTCCAACTATCCACTGACTTCCACCTCAGCCACTGTCTAATGCAGTAGTCATGAGAGACCATGCCAGGAATCACCTAGCAGGCCCAGTCAAGCCCCGGCCTTGTAACATGGAGCTCAGTGGCTGTGTGGCAATAGCTAAACGGAAAAGCCTCCTGTCTGGTTTCTCTGCATCCACTTGGGTCCTCTCCAATCTGGTGTCCCTGTTTCAGTCAGAGTGGGGTTTTCAAAACACCAATTTGATGTAATACTCCTCAGTGGCTCCGTGCTGCTCTTGGGCTGAGGCCAGCAGCTTTGGGGCGGCTCTGCCCTGCAGGCCTCTCCCATTTCCCCAGCATTTGCGCCTGGGATCTGGCTGCAGCCCCTGGCAGTGCTGTCTCCCTCCCACCCCTCACCCCTTTCCCCAGTCCCTTCCTCCTCATCCTGCAGGCTGGGCTCAAAGGCTGCGCCCTGGTGGAGCCCTCAGGTCATGCGCCCGGCCCGAAGCTCTCACCAAACCGTGGGCCTCATCTTCCTGATCAGGACATCGGGTGTAAGTTTATACTTTTCGTAGGATTTAATTTATTAACGTCTTGTCTCCAAAAAAATATAGGCTCCACCAAGGAAGGCTTTGCAGGTATTCTGCTATTTTATCCCCATTCCCTGGCACAGTGCTGGGTGCACAACTTATTTTTTGTTGTTTTTTGTTTCAATGAATGAATGAATGAATGAATGAAGCAATGGGCAGATGGGGGATCGGGTGGGATAGATGAGATAGATGGTTGTCCCTGCCAACCAGTGTCTTGTTGTTTTTTCCACATCTGCAGGGGCAGCAGGAACGAGGCCCTGTAGTGGGCAGGGAATGGGGTGGGGTGCAGCGTGGGAGAAAGGAGGAGACCAGCGATTCCTCCCCTCGGGAGCCCATTTGCTCTGCCCAGAACACACTTCTACCTACTTGGAAAGTTTTCTGCTGGGAAAGTTTGTCAACAAAGCAAGAAACTTGAGGATTTCTAAATCCTGGCTGGCTGTCAGGAGCTAACGGGTGCCTGGCTCCTTGGGGCCTTAGTTTTCGTTTCTGGATGTTTTACTGTATTTGGTGATTTTTCAAAACTGGGAAAAAGTGCCGCCTGGCTTCACGCGCTGTGTTCCTGAGTTGGGACACAGCCAGGAGAGCTCGGGAGAGGAAAGGAGATGGAGGAGGGGCTGGGCTGGGTGGGGGGTGCCCAGGCTGAGGCCTTCCAGTGCAGGCAGCCCGCCAGCAGCGATGTCTCTAAAAACCTTCAACCCTAGTGTAACCCCTCAGCTGGCCTCACGACCCCAGAGGCTCAGGGCCCTGTGCCTGGCCCCTCCCTGGGAGCCCTGCCAGGGCCTCCCTCCCTGTGACTTTGACTTCAGCAGCACTGGCTGAGCCCCGGCTCCCACTGGCTCGCAGAAGCGGATGGCCCAGAGATTGGAAGGAGGTGGCTTCAGGTGCAGCTGCAGGGCTGATGCCCTCCCAGGCTTTGTTTCTTCTCTCTTCGGCCCTCAGTCAGGACTTCCCCTGCTGGCTTCCTTCCATTCCTCCTCGCAGTGACAAAATGGCAGCAACAGCTCCAGGACTCACACCTTTGCAGCCTCAGAGATGGGGGAGGAGGGAGCATCCTTCCCAGCCTTCCCAGCGAAGGTCTCCCTGGGCCTTAATGATGGTAATCAGGTCATGTGCCCACCCCCCCACCAATCACTAGCACCTGCGGGGGCCATGCACCCATTGGCTTAGGCCTGGTCTCGCTCTTTTCCCTCGGAGGTGAGGGCTGACTCCAAGGCTTCATGGATGGAGAGTGGGGGAGGGGTCCCCCAGTGAGACTGGGGGCTACTGGCAGGAGAAGAGGGAGGAGGCTGGGGAGGCAGAAGACTGGTGCTCGGTCAGGAGACCTTCCTCTTTGCCCTCATGGTGCCCAAGGCCACGAGCGAGAGAGAAGTTCCTGGGGCCTTTTATCTCAGGCAGAGAGATGGGGTAGACATAGATCCTGTATCCACAGAAGGTTTGATTATGTTCAAAGCTGGTCAAGAGCTGAACAGAGGGGACTCTGTGCACGGGTCAAAGAGCAGGAGCAAAGGCAGGTACGGCCAGGCCTGGTGAGCTCGAGAGAAGCCGGGTTTCCTGCTTGAGGAACAGAGAGAACAGAAAGGTGTGCAGGGCTGGCAGGGAGCCCAGTGCTAAGACTGATGGCCCTCGGTGGCCGGGCAGCAGTCAGGTGGGGGTGGGCAGGGGAGGCAGTGGTGGTCCACTGAGTGCTGCCACCACCACTTGAAGATGGCTGTGCTCTGGCGCTGTGCAGGAGGAGCCTGACTCCCAGGGCTACACAGGGCCTTCCTGACAGGTCCCCGCCCAGTACACAGCTCCTTTGCTAGGACCTCTCAGCTCTGGCCAAAGGCGAACAAGACCCATGTGTTCCCCTTCTGGATCCGTGAGATGTTTGAGTGGCAGGTGTGTGGGTGGGGCAGGGAGAGTTTCTTGCTGGTATTGTCGTCTTGGCCTCACTCAGGCATGAGGTTGCTGCTGGCCACGCTGGCTCTGTCACCGGCCCTCAGGCCCTTTCCCTGTGCAGCAGGGCCCCACCTCTCCCCACCCTCAAGCTCTTTCCCAATCTCTGACCCCTGTGAAGCTAACCTTGCAGGGAGCTGACTCTGCACATTCGCTTGACAACCAGCTGGCTGGGACAAAGTCCAGGCCACTGCAGCTGGCCCGCACATGACCAGCGATTTCCTCTCCAGGAATGGCCGGCCTTTGGTAGGCCCCTAACCCAAGGGGTTAGGGCCCAGGTGAAAGGACCAGAGGGCTGGGGGAGGGCCCAGTACCTGCTTTGGGTTGGCAGTAGTGCCTCTGGACTTGGGTGCTTGTGTGGGACACAGAAGGTTGATGATGGCAATGAACAGATCAGAGAACCACCTTTGGAGGAGGGCAGAACTGGGCCAGAGAGGTCCTCTGCGGTCAGTGTCAAAGACTTGCTCACTCTAGACAACTCCACCTGGAATGTGCCCTCCAGGGAAGTCAGGGCAGGTGACGGGGATCAAAGGCTCCTCAGTGATCTGAACACATGGCAGACATGTCCCACACCGAGGAAGGCTCTGCTCACTCCTGTTCTAGTCACAGTTCTAGGGGATGTCCCAACCCTCCATCGCATCCCCACAAGTGCAGTCCCCAGCCTGTGTCCCGAGGTCGCTTTCTGCATCGCGGCCCCATCACCTTCAGGGCCTGCTCTCACTGCCTTCTGCTGTCCGCACAAGACTTGAATTTCCTGACGGCAGGAACTGCGGCCTCTTCCCTGTGGACTCAAGATGCAGCTGTGCCCGTGTGTGGAAGGTGTTTAATAAATGAGGAATGGCACCTGCCTTGCCTAGACCTGGGAAGGCAGAGCTTGGAAGGTGTAGGGAGTGAAGGTCAAAGCCCCACCCACAGCAGAGATGCGATGATTAGGGCTCAGGGAGGACAAAGCACCCTGCAGCCTCGGGAGCCTGGGAGGTGGCTGCAAACATGAAGGACAGTGTTGGTGTTCCTGAGGGTTCGGGGCCCCGGGGCACGGGTTAGAGACCGCAGAGTCCCTAGCGAGTGCAGAAAGGTCTCGACCTCCCTGGGGCAGGCCCTGGTCCTGTCGAAGTCTGGGTCTGTAGGCCTCAGTTATCTGCAAGGGTCTCCCGTGGGCTCCTGGAAGTCCGCTGTCTCCCACCTTCCGGACCCAGGGGCCTGTGAAGGGTGTGAGTGGGGTTCGCAAGCTGTCTTCGGTCCGATCCGGAAAGCCTAGCGGGTCAGGGGCAGGCTTCTTAGGAGTGCCCTGGGGAATGAGGCCGGGGACACGCATCGTGCCCGTCCCCAGCACCCAGCTTGGTGCACTCGGTGGGCTGGTTACTTGATACATTTAGTTTTGGGGGCAAACCATGTGGAGAGTGAAGTAGAAATAGGAATGTATCTTTGGGGCTGTGAAGGAAATGACAAGTTCCTTCCAAGGAGCTTCCTCCGGCCGAAGGAGGAAGGAGCAGGAGGCCGCGGTGGGTCCCCGTCGCCCCCGGCGGTCAGTGGAGGGGGCACGCACTCGAACACCTCACTCCTGTCTCCTGCGAAATCGCTCCTGCGGCCGAGAAGCCTGGGACCTTCTAAACACGAGCGAGCGGCCAATTCTCCGGAAAGCTGTGCTACAGGGCACAGCAGGGAGGGTGTGGGCACGCTGGCCACCGTCTCGGACCCGCCTTTCCCACCCTACCTGTCCAGAGGGCCCTTGGAGTGAATGCGACAGGCCAGGCCCAGGTGCCAGCGCCGGCTCTGGGCCCCCTTGCCTCCCCGTTTCCATGCGGTGAGAGTGGCCTGCTGTGGCCCGATGGCCCCGACTACCCCTCCTCAGCCTGCTGGTCCCCACCTGGGCCTTGGGGTTACCAAGAAAACTGGGGAGCAGCACAGATTTGTTTCCAAGACCTGGACTTCTTCTGAAATGTCTGTCCGCTCTCCGATGACCTATCGGTGTGAGTCACCGTTCCGTAAACAGGGACAGATGCAGGCACACGTCAGTGGCTAGGAAGGAGGGACGCTCATGTTCATTAAGAGACGAGGAGATGTGTGTGCGGAATCATCACACCAGCCCTAGCACAGGAGTTTCGTTGTTGTCGCTGCTTATTTTGCAGATAAGGGAAACCGAGGCCCAGCAAGGTAAACTGACATACTCAAGACGACACGGAAAGTTCCAGAATGGAAGCACTGCCCTGTGCCGTAGATGCTGCAAGGCTTTAGAGATATGGCGTGTGTCAAGCAGTCACCTGGGATGTGGACGGGGGACACAGCCCTTCTCTGTCCTCTGGGCAGGGTGAGGGGAGCAAGAGGATTCCCCTGCCTTTGCCCCTTTCCCACCCAGACTTCTACATTGATTAGGTGGGAGCCGCACCCAGTGAGGACCTGGGAGTGCTGGCTCCCAGAGCGGACTGGACCAGCCCTGACCCTGTCCCAGGGGCAGCCAATCCATGGGCCATTGAGAGGCTTGGCAGGGGAAAGCCATGCCCAGCAGAAAGGGCCATCCTCAGTCCAGTCAACTCCTCTGGGGGTGGTGGGAGTTTGCCCTATGGAGAGAAGATGCTGCACAAGACAGAGAATCAAGGCAGAGGGCAGCTGCGTTTAGCAGAAGCAGTGCCAGGGCAGGGAATGTTCTGTTCCCAAACGCCAGGCCATGAGATGGTCTAACCCCACTGCTGGAGCTGGATGTGCTATCTGAACATCCTGTGCTTATTTAAGCCTGATTTTGTAATGCAGGCTCTCTCCTTGTGCTTGTTTTACAGATGAGAAAACTGAGGCACAGAGAGATTGTGTGACTTGCCAAGGTCACACAGCTGGTGAATGGTGAACTGGGGTTTGTGTTGTGGCAGATGGGTGACTATGTCACAAGGGTGCTTGGGGAACTTCTATCTGTCCTGTATGTGCTTGAGGCTGATGCAAGAAGCATGAAGGGTGTAGAGAGCAGTAAATATTGAGGGAATCTGAAGAAATGCAATGTTACTTGCAAACATAGTAAAAAAAAAAAAAAGTATAATTTCAAAAAATAGCTAATGCAATATTTCTAGCGCCGCTTCTCTCCCACACTTTAACACTTCCTCATCAAGAGATGGAGACTAGTTCTCCTGCCCTCAGAACTCAGTAGGACTTCATGTGACTCTTGATGTATAGAACGTGGAAGAAGTGATGAAACTTGACTTCTGAGGCTAGGTCATCCAAGGCAATACGGCTCATGCCCTCGTGCCTGGTTCTCTCTCAGGGCACTTGCCCTTGGGAACCACCACCACACTGCAGGGAAGCCCAGGCCACACGGAGAGCCACATACGTGTTCCCGCCAACAACCCCAACTGACGCTGCGGCTTCCTGCCAGCAGCACCAACCGTCAATCATGTGAGTGAGTGAGCTGCACTTCTGCCGCGTTCTAGTCATCAAGACAGTCACATGAAGTCCTACTGAGTTCTGAGGGCAGGAGAACTAGTCTCCATCTCTTGGTGAGGAAGTGCTAAGGTCTGGGAGACTAGTGAGACTAGAAATATTGCATTAACTATTTTTGGAAATTTACTTTTTTTTTTTTTTTTTTTTTTTACTATTTTTGCAAGTAACATTGCATTTCTTCAGATTCCCTCAATATTTACTGCTCTCTACACTCTTCATGCTTCTTGCATCTTCGACCTTTTAGCTGGGAGATCGTCTTGCTTCCACATGAAGTAAAGCCCTTGGACTTTTATTATCTATTGGTGGCAAAGTCTCTTAAGTTATTTATTTATTTATTTTGTGACAGCGTCTATTCCACCCCAGGCTGGAGTGCAGTGGCACCATCTCAGCTCACTGCAACCCCTGCCTCCCAGGTTCAAGCAGTTCTCCTGCCTCAGCCTCCCGAGTAGCTGGGACTACAGGCGCTTGCCACCAGGCCCAGCTAATTTTTTGTATTTTTAGTAGAGATGAGGTTTCACCATGTTGGCCAGGCTGGTCTTGAACTCCTGTCCTCAGGTGATTCACCCACCTCAGCCTCCCAAAGTGCTGGGATTACAGGCGTGAGCCACCATGCCACAATGAGAATATTTTATTTGCCTGCTGTAAAAGTCCAGGCTGGCAGTTACTTTTCTCTCAGCAAACTGGACATGCCATTCCCGTCTTTCCGCATCACTATCACTGAGGAGAGCTGGCCGTCAGTCCACCTCTGGCTGTCTTTGTCATCTGTCTTTGGTGTTCTGCGATGCACTGTAACATGGTTAGGTGAGTTCCCTTTTCTCTCGCTTGCTTAGGATGTGTTTGGATTTCTTCCATTTGAACTGGGGAGTTGGGGAACCCTCCTCCTCCCTCCCCCGGGCTCTCATCTTGTCCCTTCTCCGTCATTGTCCTCACAGGGCTTACACTTTTGAAAATAAACACCAGGAGATGTGCTCAGGCAAATACTGCTTTCTTCTGCCCCGTGGCCCTCACTCTCCAGCCAAGGGGACACCCAGAGTGACTTCCCACAACTGGGAAAGAAAAATTATCTGGGGGTGAAATACACATGGTGCCTCAAGAAGTCCTCCTGCCCTGTGGGGTCTGTGGGGAGGCTCCAGGAAGGCCCCGAAGGCCCACTGTGTGCACCTCAGCCTCACTCGGCCTCAGTGAGGTCACACTGCGAGCCTGAGAATTTGAGGGGTGTTCTCTGCCCCTAGAGCCAGTTCTCAGACGTTTACCAGCACAGCTCGGGGCAGGATCCGTGGCTAATGGCAGCAGGGGTGGGAAAAGCTGAGCTGAAGTTCAGAGCTGGGATAAAGCCAACAGGAATCCCTCTCCTTTGTCAAGTTTATTTTATTAAAATATACAGGACTGAATATTAGTGGATGCTGAGAACAGGAACCACCCTCCCAGACCGTGGCCGAGGGAGACGCTTCTGCCATGCAGACATGCGGCCGGTCTGGTCCCAGCGTGGGAGGCAGACCCCTCCCAGTTGGGCTGTGCAGCCAGTCTGGCCCCGAGGTCAACGTGGGCAGGGGTGTGGTGGGGACGCTCTCCTGAGGCCTTGGTCTTAGCAGAGTGACACCAGCTGGGAGGGCTGGGCAGGGGGAGAGGGGAGGGAGAAGATCTTTGAGGCAGGGAAAGCTGATGCCCTCCGGGAGGCAGAGGCCCCCAGTCAGCCTGGAGTCTGGAGCCGGGTGTCCGTGCAGCTCCGCGGGGGAGGCCACGCTGTGCCTGAATGCCGAGGGGCCTCCACCACACTGCCTTTCCTCTGAGGGCCCTGCTCACCCTGGGGCTAGCCTCCTGGGGCACTCGGGGACTCCCCGGGCCAGCCCTGAGTGGAGCTGGGCTGGCTGCGATGGAATGTATTATGTGGGAATGTTCCTGGAGGGGTCGTGCGGCCTCCAACCAGGTTTTTTCTCAGTGAGGCCCGGGCAGGTGCGAGTAGCATCTCTCTCCTCCAGGGGTTTCTGCTGACCACCCAGCCGCAGGCTCCTCAGCCCTCACCGTTGGCTCCAGCTTTCGGCTGGCATTCTCCATCCCCAGATGGAGGGGACAGCCAAGCAGAGTCCCCAGGGTTTGTGCTTTTCAATGTTGGTCAGCCGGGCTGGGCTTTGGGGCCCTGCTGATCTCAGGCACAGAGCAGAACCCCCAGGCCTCTTCCCTAGGGCCACCGTATTGGGGCTACTAGGCCCAAGCCTCAGCCAGCAGGAGGCCTGGCCTCTGAGAAGCAGTGTGCTGGGCTCCCACCGGGGCTGCGTCTGAGCTGCTAAAGAATGCTTGTGCTTTTTGTGCAAGGCTGGGGCAAGCCTGGGCAGAGGGACGGTGACACTGCTTCAGGAGAGGGGGCTCAGCCAAGCCGCTGGGCCACAGGAGGGGCACTGCAGGAAGAGGAGGGACGCGCCCCTTCCCAGGCCCCTCTGAGCTCTGCCCCGGGCTCCCTGGCTGCCAGTCCCTGAACCACGTGCCTCCTCCCGGGACCTAAGAGGACCTTGGAGGGAACAGTCTGTGCTGGAGGGTATGTACAGCCCCACCCACTGCATTCCCACTGAACCAGGACTAGGACAAGGAAAGGCTCATCTCACCCTGTGGAGCTGGCAGAGAGTGCCCTCGGATTATCCACCATGACTAGTCCCCAAGCTTGAAATCCCCCGCCTTCCTGCCATGGAGGGAGAATGGGGCCCAGTGGCCCCTCACCACCCAGGCTTGCCCCACAGTGGGTGGCCTGGTACCCAGCTCTTCCAGGTCAGTGGAGTGGCAGGGGGTCCCGGGACCCCCAGGGAAGCATTTCCAGAAAGCTGCAGGCTCAGCCTCCATCACCCCCTCTCCCCTGCCCCCCAGCTGGTCCCTCTGGGGTCCTGAGGTAAAGGGCTTTCTAGAAGCGTAGGTAGTGGGTAGGGAGTGGCTGTGGGGAGGAGGCCAGGGGAGCCCGGAGCCGGCCCACTGCGTGGCAAGAAAGCAGAATGGAAAACAGGACGAGGTGGGCTCACCGGAGATTGGACCCTCCCCTGCAGGGGCACTTGAGCCCCTTCCTGGTGACATCCAGCGGCTGGTGGCCTGCAGACCTGCTCTGTCAGCTGCTCACCCAGAGGCAGCCTCGCCTCGCTGGCCTCGGGGGGCTGGTTGGGGCTCCTGGACTCGGCTCCCAGCCAGACTCAGCCCCTCCCTGACCTCTGTCCCCCTCTGCCAGCCCAGATGAATGGCTGTATCTGTGTGTGTGTGTGTGTGTGTGTGTGTGTGTGTGTAGCAATCTGTTCACTTTTTGCAAATCTATTTTTTAAAAGTTTCTCGGAGGCTGTTCCTGGCAGGATGGAGGTTTCTTGGGGGTGGAGGTGGCCATGGCCATGCACTCCTCCGGACGTGTCCTAGATGACATTCTCAAACAGCTGCATGGAGCTCATGATGTTCTCGTCCTGCGTGGAGAGAGGAAGGGAGGCTGGTCAGGTGTTGGGTGGGCTCCAAATCCGACCCCCTTGAGCAGATTCCTGCCAGGGACTTGGAGCCTGCGTCAACTTCCTGTCTGTCTATCTCATTGGGTGGAGGGGAGCTGGGGGACAGGGAGGTGAAGTAGCTGGTCCAAGGTCCCCGGCTGGTGAGGCACAGCCTGTCTTCAACCCTACTCCTGACTGCAAGCCCATCTGGGACAAGCTGATGAAGGGGACCCTGGCTGGCCTCCAGCAGAGGCGAGGGCTAACCAGGACTGCTCTGGGAGTGCGACAGTCGAGGCACTGGAGGCCCAGCGTCCTGCCCCGAGGTGCTCTCTGGAAGGGCCAGCAGCAACACTGCAGAGGCTCTGGTGCCTCCCCACAGTGACCCTCTCCCTCCGGCTGGCCCCATGTGTGCCCCTAACTTGAGGCTCTCCAGGGGCAGGGCTGAGGGAGGGTGTGGTGGGAGTCGGGGGATGCTGTGGGCTGCAGGGGTGGGTGGGAAGGAGGAGACTCAGACAAGAGGGCAAGTGGAGCTTGGGGCTGCCCAGGAGGTGGCGAGGGGCCAAGGACAGCTGCCACGTCCTGGGCTGGCAGGGGTGGGACTGGGGTGAGGGAAGGGGCGGGCGCTGCCAACCACCCGCCTCTGTAGCAGAGCCTGTAGAGAACTGTGGCCCGGCCTCCCGTGCTGCCTACCTTCTGACAGGTCTCCAGGAACTCTTCAATGGTCACCACCCCATCCTGGTTCCGGTCCATTTTCTGCAACCCAAGCCACGCCCAAGGTGAGTCTGTGCCCCAGCAGAGACAGCCCTGCCCCTGGCCTGAGGACGCAGAAGTCACATGTGGGTAGATGGGCGGGTGGGCTCCCTCCACTCCGACTTGTCCCCTGTGACTCCTCTGGGTCCAGGCCACATAATGCACCCTTCATAGCTACCTCCCAACCGACGGCTGAGGCTCCAAGCATCTTCCCACTGCTCCCCTGGGCCACTTCCCTGAGCCTTCTGGGCTTGGGTTTCCCAGAATCTGTCCCCCAGCTCATCTGACTGCCTTACCTCCCTGAGAGGCAGCCAGGGCAGAGGGAGCAACTGAGTCACAGGATGGCCCATGTCTAGTGGCCCCAGCAAGCACGAGGCAAAGCCTGCGGCCCCTGTGGCCCCCATGCATACACCTGAAGGCCCCCAACCCGCTCCTCTCCCAGGGCATCTTCCTGGAGAAGCCATACAACTCTCAGGCGGCATGGAGCTCTGGCCCGGGGTCAGCTGCCTGGGGATCCCAGCCCTGGGCCCCAGATGAGGTCCACAGGGCAGAGTGGTGGTGTCATTCGCTTCTCAGGGGTTCTGACAACCAGCCAGATGGGAGGGGCAAGTTTAACCTCCTCATGAGCAGTGGGGAGGCTTGGAGGGGCAAGCCACTTGCCCAGGGGAGGGGGCCCAAAAGAGAGAGCCCCTTCTCTGCCAGGTCCCACTCCCTAGGCGGGGCTGGCGCGCGCTCACCTGGAAGAACCTCTCCACGTGCTCTGCCGGCGTGTCCTCCCGCAGGATGGGGTAGGTGTGGCGGCCCATCATGTCATAGATGGACTTCATGATGGCCAGCATCTCCTGGAGGGGGAGGTTGGCATGAGCCTGCTGCAAGGCTGGGGTGGCTGTGAGGGCCCAAAGGGAGCAGGCAGCGTCCAAGAGTGCAGGGCACCTCCAGGCCAGTGAGTGTGAGGGGCCAGACGAGCTGCAGAGAGGAGCCTTCCCGCTTCCCGGGCACCCAGAGCGAGCTTCTGACTCTAGGGGAAGCTCATCTCCCAGAGAAGTGGGAGATGGATTATGTGCTTATCTCCAAAATGTGACACTGTAGCAGAAAAAGTGCTTGGATCAAACGAAACCTGTCTGTGGGCCCGTGTGGGAGGGCTCCTATCTCCACCCGTGCCTTAAGGGACCACACTGCCCCCTTCACTTGGTGGGGGCCAAGGCCAGGACCTCTGGCTTCTCCACTGAAGTCTCCCCCAGGCCTTCCATGTAAGACAGGATGACTGGAACACTTGCTGAGCTGGACCGAGATGTGTGGTGCAGGGTACGTGAGCCCACCCTCCACACCTGGGTGTCCAGGACCGAGGGCCCAGGAGAGGAGGAGAGCCCACTGGCTGCTGTCCCGGGGGCCAGTCTCTGGATGGAGAGCGGGAGAAGACAGGTGGGCAGCAGAGGCAGGGAGAGGAAGAGCAGTGGTGGGTAGAGCAGCAGGAGGGGAGGAGGGGACAGCCCCTGCCCCCAGCGCCCCACTACCTCTTTGGTGATGTAGCCATCCTTGTTAATGTCGTAGAGATTAAAGGCCCACTTGAGCTTCTCGTGGACTGTGCCCCGCAGCAGGATGGAGAGGCCGACCACAAAGTCCTATGGGGAAAGAGAGGACGGGGCGTGAAAATCCAATCACTGCCCAGGTTCTAGTTCCAGTTGCTGTGTGGCTTCCACTGAAATTCACGTCTCCACAGGCGCAGAGCCTCCCGAAGAGATGGACAGCGTCCATTCAGGTCAGCACAGGATGAGTGTGTGCCCGCGTGTGAGCGCATGCACGGGTGTGCACCTGTGTGAGGGTGTGAACCTGTGTGTATGCACCTGTGTGCACTGGGTGTGTGAACCTGTGTGTGTGCACCTGTGTGTGTGAACCTGTGTGTATGCACCTGTGTGTGCGCACTGAGTGTGTGAACCTGTGTGTGCACCTGTGTGAGTGTGTGCATTTAGGTGAGTGTGTGCACCTGTGTGTGTGCACTGGGTGTGTGAACCTGGGTGAGTGTGTGAACCTGGGTGTGTGCACCTGTGTGAGGGTATGCAACTGTGTGATGGTGTGAACCTGGGTGAGTGTGTGCACCTGTACGAGGGTATGCACCTGGGTGAGTGTGTGAACCTGGGTGTGTGCACCGGTGCGAGGGTGTGAACCTGGGTGAGTGTGTGAACCTGGGTGTGTGCACCTGTGTGGGTGTGTGAACCTGTGTGTATGCACCTGGGTGTGTGAACCTGTGTGTGTGAACCTGGGTGAGTGTGTGCATCTGTGTGTGCACCTGGGTGTGTGTACCTGTCTGTGTGTGCGCCTGGCTGAGTGTACCTGTGTGTGCACCTGGGTGAGTGCACGCGCATGTGTCTGCATGTGTGTCAGGAGTGGCATGGTAGCCGATACTGATGTCAGATAAAGACATTCAAATATATATGGTGTCCTAGACCGTTTAATGCCGTGCTGCCTCGGGAGACGCCTGGGGGTGCTCTGTTAATAAAGGAGGTGCTCTGTGTTGAGTCTACCAAGCATCTGCATGGCAAAGGTGCTTGAAAACTTCTAGATGAAAAAGCTAGAGGAATGATGCTCAGCTTTTTGTTTGTGGTTTGTTTTTAGAGACAAAGTCTCAGACAGTCACCAGGCTGCAATGCTGTGGTGCCATCACGGCTCACTGCAGTCCCCAACTCCCAGCCTCAAGCGATCCTCCACCTCAGCCTCCTGAGTAGCTGGGACCACTTGGAGTAATCCATGCCTGGCTGATTTATTTTATACCGACAGAGAAGGTCTCACTATGTTGTCCAGGCTGTTCTCTAACTCCCGGCCCCAAGTAATCCTCCTACCTTGGCCTTCAAAAGTGCTGGGATTTAATCCCAGGGCCTCCTTGCCCAACCCTGGTGCTCAGCTCTTGAGTCATGACATACTGTGTGTGGCCATTGCCTTTGGCATGTGACATGTTATTACTAATGTGACAAAATATGACAGTTCAAATGGTTTCCACGTGACAACTTCAACTGTTTTTTTTTTTTTTTTTTTTTTTTGAGACGGAGTCTCGCTCTGTCACCCAGGCTGGAGTGCAGTGGCCGGATCTCAGCTCACTGCAAGCTCCGCCTCCCAGGTTCACGCCATTCTCCTGCCTCAGCCTCCCGAGTAGCTGGGACTACAGGCGCCCGCCACCTCGCCCGGCTAGTTTTTTTTGTATTTTTAGTAGAGACGGGGTTTCACCGTGTTAGCCAGGATGGTCTCGATCTCCTGACCTCGTGATCCGCCCGTCTCGGCCTCCCACAAGTGCTGGGATGATAGGCTTGAGCCACCGCGCCCGGCCAACTTCAACTGTTTTGTTACAGCAGTTGGTAGAAAGCAGGCTTTCCCCCTACCTCTTGGAAGGTTTAAAGGTGAAACCCTCCCCGCACCCTGGGGCCCTCCCAGGCTACTCTGAAAGAAAGGGGTGAGAAAAGGGCTGTGCCAGCGAAGTGGGATGGAGGACGGTCAGAGGGCAAGGGACAGGGCCATGCACCGAGGCCCTGAGGCCCCTCAAGTGTTAGATTTTTGGGGTTGGAGGAAGGTCTGTATCATGACAGAGAGAGACAGAGGAAAGCGATTTGGAAGAACAAAAATTATCCCAGGAGAAAAAACTCGACAACAACTACTAGGTTCAGAGATTAGAAATCTTGCATCACTAAAATAAGAATAGGATGTCATACAAAAGGGGTAACTGGAAAAAAGAAAGAGCTCTTGGAAATTAAAAATAAGAAAGCAAAATGACAGACTTGGAAGAAATGTTGGGAGAGCACATGGAATCTTCCAGGAAGTGGAATGAGAAGGCAAACAGCTGGAACATAGGGGAGAAAGAGGATAGTGAGAGGTGCACTCCAGAGGGGCCGATGCTGGGCCACAGGCAGTTCAGGAAGAATGGGAGAAAACGGAGGCGAGTGGGTCGGAGCAATCAGGAAACACGATTTCCCAGACTGGAGGCAGAGATCTCCAGCATCCACCAAGTCTTGGCACAATGCGTGAAAACATCCTGCCGTTGAGTTGCAGGCATAGATCATAGTGAAATTTTAGCACATTGGGTGCAAAGAGAAGATCCTATAAACTTTCTGAGAGAAAAGCAAAGTCAAACAGAAAAAGCAAAATCAGGTTCCATCCACGGGACAGTGTCGGCAGCAGCGCCTGAGGCAGGAGGCCCAGGGAAGGATGCCACCCCCGCTCTGAAGGAGAACAGCACCCCTGGGAGGGCTGGTCCCTACAGTGGATCAAGCAAGAGTAAGAACAGAATAAAGACACTCCCAGGTGCTCAAAGGCTCCAAAGTTACAGCTCACATCCTCTTTTATAGGAAGCGGCTGGGCAGTGAGCCCCTGAACACACAGAGAGTAAAGCAAGAGAAAGGAAGATCAGGGATCCCAGAACCAGGAGACCCACCCAGCAGGAAGCCAGCAGAGTGGGGAGGAAGCCCCAGAGGGCACCAGGCCCCAGTGAGGGTGCAGCCGTGGGAGGCTGGTGGGGGGATCCTCTGGCAGACCCCAGGAGGAAGGGGCAGGGAAAGGACCTTGAGTCCTCCCTGAGGCTCCTCCATGCTAACCGGGTGCCTTCTGTGTGCTGTGGGGTTGGTATTTCCAATCTGAACACAAGATTTGAAAACACGGTCTGCTTCTATGTGCAGAGCCCTCGGCGTGTGGCTCAGAGTGGAGGGGTCCTGTGGTCACAGGGCAGGCGGGGAGCGTCAGTGTGCCCAGCGGGCTCGCGGCATAAAAATAACCCGCACAGGTTATCGACGAGTTATTATTACCCCGTGCGGCCGGGGCCTTCTGGCCCCATGTGCTTCTCTGTGCTTTCCTGTTAGCTGCCCTTGGCCTGGAAGCCAAGTTGTCGGGATATCGATCAAGCCGGCTCTCAGCAAGGCTTTCCTCCCCAAAGCGGTTTCAGCTTTTCGCCTGTAGCTATTTTTAGCGTCCTGGGCTCCGCAGATGGGGCCCCTCTCCAATGATCCCTCGTGGCGGGGCTGGGGAGGAGCCCGGGCCGGGCCCCACAGGGAAACTGTCTGGGTGGGGGACAGGCTTCTCCTTCCGCCAGTGGGTAACACCAGGCTTCACTCTCAGTGCCCAGCTGGGATGAGCCCTGGAGGCTGCTCCGGCTGGGAAGTTTTCTAGATATTTCTGGCCTATTTTCTGGGTAACAAGGAGTAAATTCTGAAAACGGAGGTCGCACATCCCACCATCAGCAAACCAGGCCTCTGGGTTAAGCCCTGATCCCTTTGAAAATGCAAATTCCTGCTGGGTCACTACCACCCGTGTGTGCCTCGGGGGCTCCCTTGACTGGGCAGAGCTGGCTACAAACTCTCAAATGGAAGAAAAGGCTGAGAACGTGGTACCGGCCCAGCAAAGTCAAACATCCCAGAGCTCACTGGCCCAGGGCCAGCCACATCCACTCGTTCCCAGGGTGACTCACAAGATCCTTCCCACCCAGGACCACGGCTCTCTCGACAGCCCTGAGAGTGACGCCAGGGCAGGAATTCAGCCGGGCAGCCACAGGGGCAGGACAGGTGGGAGGAATCCGTGGGGACCTACCTCAAAGTGGATGGCCCCGTTCCCGTCGGCATCAAAGGCGTTGAAGAGGAAGTGTGCATAGGTGGTGGCATCTGGGGAGGGCAAGGAAGAGGCTGGGGTGTGTCGGGGCTGCCTGGTGACTCATCACCCACCCCAGGCAACCCCAGCTGGGGGTGCTAACTGTCTCCTGGTTTGGAGTCCCTGTTTTCCATGGGACAGGGGCAGCACCAAGCCTCCAGGATGCAAGGGGCAGCAGGAGGGTCCCCTCCCTCCACACTCGGGACACAGCAGGGCTGCCCTGCCTCGGACTCACCTCCCTGAGGGAAGAACTGCGCGTAAATGAGTTTGAAGGTGTCTTCATCCACCAGGCCCGTGGGACACTCCTGCAGCAGGAAGGCACCCCCTCAGCCCTCAGCCACCCCCAGCTCCAAGCCCGACTCCGCATGGTGCCTGGCTGGCCTCTCTCCACCCCCTTGGAGGCTGCCTGCTGCCCGTGGCACTGCTGAGACCTCCTGGCCTGGGTTGTGGAAAGCCTAGGCAGGGGTGGGGTGAGAGGGAGTGGGGTGAATAGGAAGGGGGTGACTGCTCCCCCATACCCTCTTCCTGTGTACCAGCAGCAGAGACACGGAGGGAGGAGCGTGGCAGCCTCAGTGACGCCCATTCCGGGGCCTGCCCCCGCCAGACAGCTTCCCACAACACAGAAGCCGCTTAAAGGCCCCTGGGATATTTACTGTGGCACGGAGAAGTTTCCAGGTCTCCCTGGGCCCGGGTCTCCAAGGCCTCTCCCCGGGGAATGGGGAACACTCACATTCTTAAAGCCCCTGTAGAGAGACTGCAACTCCTTCTTGGTGAACTTGGTCTGGGCCTGCAGCTGGTCCAGCCCCTCCGGCTGGTGGCGCACCGCAGACAGCTCCAGCTCACCGTCGCTGCTGTCTGGAGTGGGACACAGATGAGAGAGGGTGAGGCTTGTAGCCCTGCTCCTCCATCATGCTCTGGTGTGAGGGCATGGGCCAAAATAGTGGGTGGAAGAACTCTCCGTACATGACTGCCATGTACAGTCACACAGGCTGTGCACTGCACAAACAGAGGGGGTGTGACTGAGTGGCCCACGCAAGAGCTATGCCTCTGCTTTCCTGCCCCCAACAAGGCAGGCCTCCCCATCGCAGCCCCTGCAGTGTGCCCCCCTGTCAGCTGCACAGTGGGACAAGGTGGGAGCTGCTCTTATCCTAAAAGGTACTGAACGAGGAGATACAGGAGGGGGAAAGACAGCAAGTCAGGCATGAGGGATCCCTGAACTTCAAGATCCAATTCCTAGACTACTTCCTCCATGTGGCCCTCCCTGACTTCCCCCAGGAATGTAGAGGGTGCCTCCTTGGCCCTCAAAGCCTAAGGCGACACTGTTCAGCTGCAGTTGGCAGAGGAGTGTTGTTCACACCTGGGTAGGAGGCTAGACCTCCAGGGCTGTGGGGGCAGGGATCAGACCTGTCCTTTAAAATCAATACACAAGGCCGGGTGTGGCGGCTCACGCCTGTAATCCCAGCACTTTGGGAGGCTGAGGCCAGCATATCACGAGGTCAGGAGATCGAGACCATCCTGGCTAACACGGTGAAACCCCAAAATACAAAAAAATTAGCCGATTGCGGTAGCAGGCGCCTGTAGTCCCAGCTACTCGGGAGGCTGAGGCAGGAGAATGGCGTGAACCCGGGAGGCAGAGCTTGCAGTGAGCGGAGGTCGCACCACTGCACTCCAGCCTGGGCGACAGAGCGAGACTCCGTCTCAAAAACACACACACACACACACACACACAAACTTGGTAACTAACCATGGCTACATCTGGGGGGGAGGTGCGATTTCAGGTGATTTTTACTTTTTTATTTATGATTTTAAAAAACATTTTCCTAATTTCTTTTGGTGTGACATGCATCACTTTTACAATGCAAAATAAAGCTAGAGCTGAAACAGCACTGAGTGCCCACACCTTGCTGAGCAGCACCCTCTCATAATTAGAGATGGCCACCTTCCCACGGACCCAGGACGCACGGGCCCTGCCGCCCTGTCGCCCTGTCTCCCCTGGGCCACACAGAATGGTGGTGATCCATAATTACCTGCATGGCTGGTGCTGGCTGCTGCCTCTCCCACTGCACAGTGAGCTCTTCAGGGGCAGCTGTCCTGCATCGCTCATCCTGTGCCCATGGTGGCTGGCATGGTGCCGGGCACTGGTCCTGCGCTGAGCTTGCTCCATACCCAGGCCTCTCCTGAGAGCGTGGCGGGAAAGACAGCCTGCACTGCCCACTCTTACTAACCACAAGAGCATCCTGAAAGCTGCTGGGCAATCGGGCTGTTTCCTTGGTCGACACATGCTCCCAGTCTCCAAGACAACTATTTCATACCATCCTTCCCCTTAGCTTCCAGCATCTCCTCTTCCATCCTTACCCTCATGTTGCTTCCCACTTCACTGAGAAGACAGAAGCCACGGAGGAAAACCTCCCCAAGCCCTCACCCCACACCTACCCACCTGCCTGCACCTGGCGCAGACGTCTGCACCCCTGCCTGCCCCGTGGCTGAACTGTGCCTGCTCCCAGCAAAGGCAAACCTGTCTCTTGTGCAAGTGGGTCCTGACCCCTCTCACCTACTCAGGCAAGTGGTGCCAGCAAGTCTCCCACTCTTTCCTCATCATCTTGTCCTCTCTTCTGGATCATTCCCATCACCATATAGACATACGGTAGAATCTGGAATCCGTAGTCATATTAAGTAAAGGCAAACCCTGTAAACCAGCATCCCACGCCAGGCAAGCATCCCACATAGACCCTTCCCCTGCCTAGGGGCCTGCACAAGAATGCTCGCAGCAACAGCATTTTTGGTGGGAGGGTTGGAGGTAACTCGGGTTTACGGCAGGCAGGATGAGTAGGCGGAATACGGAGGTTGCACACTGGGAAGAACTGTGCCGTGGAGCAGACAGACGTACACACGGCAGCATGGATGGACGGATGGATAGTAAGAATCCTTTGATTAAGAGGCAGACTTTTCAGACTAGAAAAGCAAGATCCAACTAGATGCTGTTTACAAGAGGGATACTCCTAATACAAAGATAGATTAAAGCAGGGGGTGTGGCTCACGCCTGTAATCCCAGCACTTTGGGAGGCAGAGGCGGGCGCATCACCTGAGGTCAGGCGTTCCAGACCAGCCTGGCCAACATGGTGAAACCCCATCTCTACTGAAAATACAAACATGAGCCGGGTGTGGTGGCAGGCACCTGTAATCCCAGCTACTCGGGAGGCTGAAGCAGGAGAATCACTTCAACCCAGAAGGCGAAGATCGCAGTGAGCCGAGACTGCACCATTACGTGGGTGACAGAGTGAGACTCCATCTCAAAAAACAAAACAAAAAAAAATTAAAATAAAAGACTGGAAAAACATTAAGAAAGCTGGATGTCTTATAATGATACAAGGATTAATTCATCAAGAAGGCAGAATAATCTAAAATAGACATCACCTAGTAACAGCTTTAAAATACCTGAAGCAAAAAATTCAGAACTAAAGAGAGAAACAAGTAAGTCACAATCATAATTGCAAGATTTTGGCATCCTTTTCCAGTAAATGGTATGACAAGTGACAATATAAAAGGTTTGAAAAACACCATCAACCAATTTGACCTAATTAATATTTATAGAACACTGTATAATTGTAGACGCACATTCTTTTCAAAAGCATATCCTGTGGTTACCAAGATATATCAGATGCTGGAACACAGACTCTCACTATAATGGTATTAAGTTAAAATTCAGAACAAGATACTTAGAAAATCTCAAGTATTTGGAAATAAACAATACGTTTCTAATTAGCTCATAGGTCAGAGAATAAACTGCAAGGTGATCACACTTTGAGATATTTTGAATTGAATGATTAAAAAAACAGAGCAGGCCAGGCGCGGTGGCTCAAGCCTGTAATCTCAGCACTTTGGGAGGCCAAGGTGGGCGGATCACGAGGTCAGGAGATCGAGACCATCCTGGCTAACACGGTGAAACCCCGTCTCTACTAAAAAAAATACAAAAAATGAGCCAAGCAAGGTGGTGGGCGCCTGTAGTCCCAGCTACTCGGGAGGCTGAGGCAGGAGAATGGCGTGAACCCGGGAGGCGGAGCTTGCAGTGAGCCGAGATCGCGCCACTGCACTCTAGCCTGGGCGACAGAGCGAGACTCCGTCTCAAAAAAAAAAAAAAAACAAAACAGAGCACATCAAAATTTGCTGGATGCAGGTAAAGCTGGGCTGAGAGGGAAATTTATTGCTTTCAATTCCTTTATTAGAAAAGAAGACAGGTGTAAAAGCAATGACATAAGCTTCAAGAGTCAGAATCTAAAAAATGCGGAGCAAATTAAATTCAAAGTAAATAGAAGAAAGAGCATAATAAAAATAAGAGTGGAAATCAATGACAGGCTGGGTACAGTGGCTCATGCCTGTAATCCCAGCACTTTGGGAGGCCAAGGCAGGTGGATCACTTGAGGTCAGGAGTTCAAGACCAGCCTGACGAACATGGCAAAACCCTGTCTCTACTAAAAATACAAAAAAAAAAAAAAAAAAAAAAAATTAGCCGGGTGTGGTGGTGCACGCCTGTAATCCTAGCTACTCAGGACGCTGGGGCATGAGAATCACTTGAGCCCAGGATGTTGGAGGTTGCAGTGAGCTGAGATCGTACCACTGCACTCCAGCCTGGGCAGCAGAGCAAAACTTGGTCTCAAAAAAAAAAAAAAAAAAAAATCCGTGACAAATATAAGCATAGCCACAAACCTTATAATAAAGCCATTAAGAAACTCAAGTCATAGACTGGAAAAACATATTTCCAGTATATGTATCTGACAAAGGACTCATTTCCAGAATACATAATAAACTTCTACAAATTAACACAGTAAGACTAATAACTCAATTTTTAAATAGGCAAAAGACAAGGACACGTCACAAAAGAAGATATACAACTGGCCAATAAGCACAGGAAAAGGTACTTAGAAGGACGTGTGAGAATTCACGCAGTGATGTGAAACTGGAGTACTGGCGCAGCCAGAGTGGAGCTACCTCCCTAAGCAACTCAGGTGTTAGCTGGAATCCAGAAAAGCTATGCTTTAGGACTGTGAACCACATCCCTGAGTAAGCGCATGCTCTAGGCCCAACGACAAAGTCAAAACAAACCTACTCTAACAAAGCCTAAAATAAAGTATGTGAAGATCACGTGAGTTGGCCAATACTTTACCTGCCAAACTAAAGTTTGTTAGCATTTATATTAAAACAATACAATCCATTCCCTACACGATCCCTTTCACAATGTCCAACATACAACAAAAAATAAAAACACATGAGAAGCAAGAAAATGTGACCATAATAAAGAGATAAAGGATAAGCAGAATTATTAGACTTTTATTGTTAGAATTATTAGAAAAGAACTTTGAAACAACTGTTATCAACACATTGAAAGAAATAAAGAAAGCATAATAGACGAGAATCTTAGTAGAAAAATTAAAAACTATAATAGAACAACAAAATGGAACTTCTAAGCTTGAACCAAACAATACCTAAAATTAAAAATTCACTTGATGGACTGAGTGCAGTGGTTCACGCCTGTAATCGCAGCAGTTTCAGAGGCTGAGGAGGTGGATTGGTTGAGCCCAGGAGTTCAAGACCAGCCTGGGCAACATAGCAAGAGCTTGTCCCTACAAAAAAATTACCTGGGCATGGTTGCGTGCACCTGTAGTCCCAGCTGCTTGGGAGGCTAAGGTGGGAGGATCACCTGAGCCTGGGTGATTGGCGCTACAGTGAGCCATGGTCATACCACTGCACTTCAGCCTGGGCAGCAGGGCAAGACCCCATCTCAAAAAAAAAAAAATTGAAAAAATTGAAAAAAAAAAAAAGAGAGAGAGAAGACATAAACTACCAATATCAGGAAGGAAACAAAGGAAATAAGTACTAACTTTCCAGACATTAAAAGGATTAAAAAGGAGATATTATGACTACGTCTTTAGACACAAATTCAACAACATCTATAAAATGGACCAATTCCTGAAAAATTACAAACTACCCAAATTCATCCCAGGTGAAAAAGATAACCTCAATAGTCCAAGTGACATTCTTCATGAACACAGGTGTGAAATTTCTCAACAAAATATTAGCAAATTGAATCCTTTGATGAATAAAAAGGATAATACACCACACCAAGAGGCGTTTTCCAGGAACATGAGGCTAATTTAATATTTGAAAAGAAATCAACGTAATCCACCATATTGACAGTCTAAAAAAGAAAAAAATACATAATCATATCAATTGATGCAGAAAAAGCATTGGACAAAATTCAACATCTGTTCATTAAAAAGAATTGGGAATGAAAGAGAACTTCCCCACATTAATAAAAGTCATCTACACAGAATCTATAGTTAACATCATTCTTTTTTTTTTTTTTGAGAAGGAGTCTCGCTCTATCGCCCAGGCTGGAGTGCAGTGGCCAGATCTCAGCTCACTGCAAGCTCCGCCTCCCGGGTTCACGCCATTCTCCTGCCTCAGCCTCCCGAGTAGCTGGGACTACAGGCACCCGCCACCTTGCCCGGCTAGTTTTTTTGTATTTTTTAGCAGAGACGGGGTTTAACCGGGTTAGCCAGGATGGTCTCTATCTCCTGATCTCGTGATCCGCCCGTCACGGCCTCTTCTTAATGGTAAAAAACAGAATGTTTTCCCCACAAGCAAAAAGGTCAATATACAAAAATCAATCACATTTCTATAGATCAGTCATGAACAATTAGAAATCAAAATGTAGGCAAAGGTGTCTCCTGAATTTCAGTAGCAGTAAGATTCAAGATCCTTGCTCCGGTCTCTTTTATCTGTTTTGGAGCTAACCAGGGAGAGGGAAGGATGGTGGGGGCTTTTGGTGCTACCTGGAAGCTGAAGGACAGTCAGAACTCTGATGACTACATGAAGGGTCATCAAAGGTGTAGGCTTTGCCACTGGGCAGGTGGAAATGTGACCAAACCAACAGTGATTGTCAGTAGGAGGGAGACAAAGTGGTGACCAGGACTCAAAGCAAATTCAATCACCTGGAGAAACCAGGGCTGCTGACAGACACCGTACACTGTTAGAGTACATCTGCTATTAGTCTGGATGGAGACAAACGTGTCCACAGACAGAAATGGGATGGCAAAGGCACAAATTTTGTAAGAGAAATGAAGGATGGCAAAATAGTTATGACTCCCACTTAATTTTTTTTTTTTATTTCCATAGGTTTTTAGGGAACAGGTGGTGTTTGGTTACATGAGTAAGTTCTTTAGTGGTGATGTGTGAGATTTGGGTGCACTCATCACCCCAGCAGTATACACTGAACCTAATTTATAGTCTTTTATCCCTCACCCCCCTCCCACCCTTTTCCCAGAGTCCCCAAAGTCCACTGTGTCATTCTTATGCTGTTAGATCCTCACTTTTGGTGACACACTTGCTGTTTGCCACTATGAGAAGGCATAGAAAACTACCTGGCCGAGAACTGGAGAAGATCTTCAGTTTTTCTGTTTACTAAAGTCTCAGCGTTATGCTGCTATTACAGCACAGCTGATCACTAATTAGGTTATCCTTAGCATGGAGGCAGAAAACGGTGACTTAAAAACTTGTTACTCCAAGCAACTAGCCTAGTTTGTCCTGCAACTTTATCATGTTTCATAATTTGCATTAAAATGTTAAGTCACAGGCCGGGCGCGGTGGCTCATGTCTGTAATCCCAACACTGTGGGAGGCCGAGGCAGGTGGATCACCTGAGGTCAGGAGCTCGAGACCAGCCTGGCCAACATGACGAAACCCTGTCTCTACTAAAAATACAAAAAGTAGCCGGGTGTGGTGGCAGGTGCCTGTAATCCCAGCTACTTGGGAGGCTGAGGCAGGAGAATCGCTTGAACATGGGAGGCAGAGGTTGCAGTGAGCCGAGATTGTGCCATGCACTCCAGCCTGGGCAACAAGAGCGAGACTCCATCTCAAAAAAAAAAAAAAAAAATTAAGTCACTGTTTTATATAAAGAAGTGAATGGATTTTGTAATTTCCTTTGGAATGCAAATCAAATTAGAATAAAAATCTTACACACAAATAAAAAAACCAAAACTTAACAATACCATTTACAATTGCTCACCTCACAAATGAAATACTTAGGTATATATCTTGCAAAACATGTATATAATCCATATATGCCAAAAACTACAAAATGCTGATGAAAGAAATCACGAAGGACACAAATGAGGAAAGAAACATAACCATGGTCATGGAGTGAAAGGCCCAGTGCTACAAAGATGCCAATCATCTCCAAAATGATCTACAGATTTCACACAGTTCCCACCAAAATCCCAGCAAGAGCTTTTTGTACACACAGATAACATACTCTAAAATTTATCTAGAAAGACAGAGGAACTAGAATAGCTAAAATAATTTTGTCAAAGAAGAATAAAGATATTGCTATTCTATTCTATTCTATTCTATTCTATTCATTTATGTTCTTTTTTTGAGACAGAGTCTTGCTCTGTCGCCCAGGCTGGAGTGCAGTGGCCGGATCTCAGCTCACTGCAAGCTCCGCCTCCCGGGTTCACGCCATTCTCCTGCCTCAGCCTCCCGAGTAGCTGGGACTACAGGCGCCCGCCACCTCGCCCGGCTAGTTTTTTGTATTTTTTTAGTAGAGACGGGGTTTCACCGTATTAGCCAGGATGGTCTCGATCTCCTGACCTCGTGATCCGCCCGTCTCGGCCTCCCAAAGTGCTGGGATTACAGGCTTGAGCCACCGCACCCGGCCTACTTTATTTATTTTATCTTAGACAGAGTTTGGCTCTGTCACCCAGGCTGGAGTGCAGTGGCATGATCTCAGCTCACTGCAACCTCTGCCTCCCGAGTTCAAATGATTCTTGTGCCTCAGTCTCCCGAGTAACTGGGACTACAGGCACACACCACCACACCTGGGTAGTTTTTGTATTTTTAGTAGAGACGGGATTTCACCATGTTGGCCAGGTTTGTCTCGAACTCCTGACCTCAGGAGTTCCTGAGTGATCTGCCTGCCTCAGCCTCCGAAAGTGCTGGGATTACAGAAATATTGTTAAATAAAAAGATAAGCACAGACTGGGAGAAAATATTATATTTGCAAATTGCATATCTGACAAAGGATATTCAGAATATGTAAAGAAGTCTCCAAACTCCACAGTAAGAAATCAAAGGACTCAAATTAGTAAATGTCAAAAAACCTAATCAAACAGTTCACTATAGAGGATACAGGGCTGGTAAATAAGCACAAGAAAGAGGATTGGCATCATTTTCCATTAAGGAAATACAAATTAAAACCTCAATGAAATGCTACTATATACCTACCAGAATCGCTTGTGTAACAAATATTAACAACGTCGGGCGCTTGCGGTGGGGGGATGCAGAGCAGCAGGAACCACTCTCTGTTGCTGGCAGGAGAGAGAAGTGGTACTGCCACGCTGGAAATCAGCTTGGCACTTTCTTATAAAGAGGCTCTTCCCAGAAGACCCAGCAATCCCATTTCTGGTTATTTACCCAAATGAAATGAAAGCTACTATATTCAACTTTAGGCAAATGCTTACAGCAATTTTACTGAACATTGCCCCAAACTGTAAATAACCCAAATGCCCTCCAACCGGTGAGTGGATAAGCTGTGGTACATCACACAAGGAAAGGTACTCAGCAGCAATATGGAACAAACTCCTGACACACACAAAGCGTGAATGAATCGCATATGCAATGATGTGAAAGAGTCCAGACTCCAGAGGCAGATCATGTCTGAAACATGTATGGGACAGTCTGGAAGAGATAAAAGTACAGAAAATTACAGGGGAAGAGAACAGATCAGTGGCTGCCTGGAGGCTGACTACCAAAGAGGCAGTATAAGGCAATTTTTTGTGGTGATGACATTGTTCTATATCTCAGCCAGGAGTGGTGGTGCACGCCTGTGGTCCGACCTCTCAGGAGGCTGAGGAGGGAGGATGCATGAGCCCTGGAATTCAAGGCTGCCATGAGCTATGATCACACTACTGCACTCCAGCCTGGGCGACAAGAGACCCCATCTCCAAAAAGTAAGTAAATAAAAATAAAAATTAAATTAACATAAATTGTTCTACATCTTGATTGTGGTAATGGTTACATGACTATGCATGTATCAAGATTCATGGAACTAGACAGCCAAAAAGGTAAATTTTACATTAATTTAAATTAGAAAATATTAGAATACTTAGCTATGAGGAGGAGGGAAATGGGGGCGTAAAAGAGGAAAAACAAATGAGAGACTATAAATGGGTCAAGGCTGATGGTACCCCACGAACTACAGAGTAGAATGGACTTAATCCTCTTTCCCGAGGGCCAAGAAACAAAGTAAGACAAAAACTCCAAACCTGCTGCTATTTCTTCCATTAAAAACAACAAAACTCCTTCACCATATTTTCCCCGAAGCCTTTTTCTCACCTCCTGTAACTCCTTGCCTTCACTTCCTCTCTTCCTGTTCTCCCTCGAACTTACTCCACTTCAAGAAAACCGCTCTTACAAGGATCGTGGATGATCTCCATGTGGTCAATATTGTAATTTTGATTAAAAGATGGCATAAGGGGCCAGGTGCGGTGGCTCATGCCTGTAATCCCAGCACTTTGGGAGGTCCAGGCGGGTGGATCACCTGAGGTCAGGAGTTCAAGACCAGCCTGACCAACATGGCAGAACCCTGTCTCTACTAAAACTACAAAAATTATGTGGGCACAGTGGCTCATGCCTGTAATCCCAGCTACTTGGGAAGCTGAGGCAGGAGAATCACTTGACTCCTGGTGGCGGAGGTTTCAGTGAGCTGAGATCGTGTCACTGCACTCCAGCTTGGGAGACAGAGAGAGACTCCATCTCAAAAAAAAAAAAAGAAAAAAAAAGAGGCATAAGGTCAAGGAAGTTAATCCATTCTGGTATTGCTAGAAAGGACTACCTGAGACTAGGTAAATTTTTTTTTTTTTTTGAGACAGGGTCTCACGCTGTTGTCCAGGCTGGAGTGCAGTGGTGCAATCACAGTTCACTGCAGCCTTCCAGGCTCAGGTTATCCTCCCACCTCAGGCTCCCAAGTAGCTGAGACTACAGGCACACACCATTATAGCCAGCTAAGTTTTTGTATTTATAATAGAGACAGGGTTTTGTCATGTTGCCCAGGTTGGTCTCAAACTCCTGGGCTCAAGTGATCCTCAAGACTGCATGGTTTTTAAAGAAAAGAGGTTTATTTCACTCGTGGTTCTGCAGGATGTACACAAAACACAGTGCTGGCATCTGCCTCTGCTGGGGGCCTCAGGAAGCTCCCCATCGTGGTGGAGGGCGAAGAGGGAGCAAGTAGGTCATGTGGCAAGAGTGGAAGCAAGAGACGCAAGGGAGGAGGTGACAGCTGTCTAATGTATTACACAAACTGTATAAAAGCCAGATTCAAATGAACTCAGGGAGAGAACTCACTCAGTACTGTGAACATGGTGCGAGGCCATTCAGGAGGGGTCCGTGCCCGTGACCCAACACTTCCCACTAGTCCCCGCCTCCAACACTGAGGATTCAGTTCAACGTGAGATGTGAGGGGGGACAAAAACCTCCAAACCATATCAGACAACACAAGAGTGAACAACGTATGCCTAATGCCACTTTTGAAGACAGGTGCAAAACCCTAAACCAAATGTTAGCTAAATGAAGCCAATGGCATTTTTTTAAAAAGTACATCATGATCAAGAAGATTTTATCTGGAAGAACATAACGAGGAAAAATCACATGAAAATCTTACCGTAGAAAGGGTATTTGATAAGCTTCCATGTCTATTTATAATTAAACGACAAAAAAAAAAAAAAAACCTCTCAGCAAACCAGGAGTCAAAGGGAAGTTCTTTAACTTGATTTGCTTATATTTGCAAATCACATATTTACAAAAAAATTTACAGAAAATATTGGATTTAATGGCAAAAGCTTAGACACACTCTCTTTAATATTTGGGACAAGTTGGGCCACAGTCCCTACTACTCAACGTCTTGCCATTGCTCTTAGGAAATTTAGAAAAGAAATAAATAGTGTACGAATTGGGAAGTAAAGGATAAAATTAACATTATTTAGATGATATGGTCCCTAGAGGGACTAAAAGAATCAACAGACAGGAGAGTTCAGTAAGGTTGCCAGATACAAGATTAATCGATACAAAAATCAATAGCAGTTCTCTACACCAGTAATAACCATCTAGAAAATATAATTAAAAATACCAAGATAAACACTCACAATAGCAATAAAAGTAAAGAGTATCTCTAAGTAGTAATAAAAACTCAAAGGACCTCTACATGGAAAGACATTCTGAATACATGAGGCATTCCATCTTAACGGCCGTATAAAATAAGGATGTCCTTTCTCCCCAAAGTAATCTGTAAGTAAATTCAATGCAATTCCAATTAAAAAAATCCAGTTGGATATTTTTTTGGAAAGCTTGGTAAACATATGCTGAAATGTATATGGAGAAATAAAAAGTTCATAAAAATCTAAAAAGAAAAAATAACAAGGGCGGAGTTTCTCTCAGACACTGGTACATGCTGTATAGTCATTGTAATAAAAATTGTATGGTTGGTACAAGAACAGACAATAAACAGACCAGAGAGCTCAAAAAAGAGGCTGAGGTATAGGAGGGAATTTCATGAAAGCTATGGGAAGAAAGGTCAGAGGGTTTAGTAGATGGTGTTAGGGAAACTGGATCGCCATATAAAGAAAACCAATCTAGACTCCTTCCATATCCCACATGCAAAAGTAGGTTCCCGTTGCATTAGAGATCCCAATGTGAACGATAAATGATAGAGCTATAATAAAATGTAAAAGAGCCTCTTGTTAACCTAAGCTTGTGGACAGACTTCTTAAAACTTCAAAAGCTCAAACCACAAGGAAAAAAAAGGATGAATCTGATTACCTCAAAATTAAAGATTTCTGTTCAACAAAGGTCAGAGTGAGACACTCAACGGAACAGAAGAAGATAGCGCGCAGCAAATGATGAAAGAGGAATTTCTAGAGCACGTATCAGCAGAAAAGGAAACCAGAAAGATGGATACAAACCCGAAAGATGGCTCGATTTCAGTAACAAACAGGACACGTAAATTAGCATGAGAATGCAGTACCTCCTAGATTGCTAAGAAATAATAATAATGAAAAAATAAGGTTTTGGGTAACGACGTAGATCAATGGTAATTCTGAAACACTCTAGTGCAGGAGTCCTCAACTCCCTGGGCCGAGGACCGGTACTGGTCAGAGGCCTGTTAGGAACTGGGCCGCACAGCAGGAGGTGGGCGGCAGGTGAGCAAGTGAAGCTTTATCTGTATCTACAGCCAGTCCCCACTGCTTGCATTCCCGCCCGAGCTTTACCTCCTGTCAGATAAGCAGCGGCATTAAACTCTCACAGGAGCGCAAACCCTACTGTGAACTGTGCATGGGAGGGATCTAGGTTGCACACGCCCCTTAGGAGAATTGAATGCCTGATGCCCATTACCATCCCCTCCCCCAGCATCATCCATGGAGAAACTCTCTTCCACAAAACCAGTCCCTGGTGCCAAAAAGGCTGGGGACCACGGCTCTAGTGAATGTGGGAACTGGTACAAACACTGTGGAAATCTATCTGCAATTTTCATAGGAATTATGTATTACATAAATTGTATAAAATTAACACTTTGTATAAAATTAACACTGGGCCTAGGACGCAGGAATCCTCTCCTAGTATACATGCTACATCCAAGTGCTCAGGAGACACATATAAGAACAACCATGGGTGCACTCTTTACAATAATGGCTTGAATCAACCAAATGTCCACTGACAACAGAGCAGATAAATAGACTGTGGTTTAGGCCGGGCTAGGTGGCTCACACCTGTAATCCCAGCACTTTGGGAGGCCGAAGCAGGAGCATCGCTTGAGCCCAGGAGTTTGAGACTAGTCTGGGCAACATGGCGAAACCCCATCTCTACTAAAAATACAAAAATTAGCTAGGTGTGGTGGCGGGTGCCTGTGGTCCCAGCTACTCAAGTGGCTGAGGTGGGAGGACTGCTTGAGCTGAGGAGGAAAAAGGCTGCAGTGAGCCAATGGTCACACCACTGCGCTCCAGCCTGGGTGACACAGTGAGACCCTGTCTCAAAAACTATATAAATAAAAATGAAAAAATAAAAAATACATATTGTGGTGTATGCACCTGATGAAATAGTACACAGCAGTGAAAACATGAGTGAACTGTGTTAACACAAAGCAAGTTACATCTTGCTGAATGAAAAACCAGTCCTAGGAAACCAGTAGAAGTCCATTTTTCATAAAATTCAAAGCCAAGAACAACTGAATCCTATATTTGTAGGGAAGATAAGAGATAAAATTATAAGAACAAAAATCAAGGAGTGACACATACAGATCTGGCTGTGGGAACCTCCATGGGGCTGGGACAGGGGAGGGTGGGTTTGCTGGTGTTCAGTATGTTATTCTTTATAACTCACATATTAAATATATGTTTATTAGAGGTTAATTGAATTGGTTACAATTTCATTTTCCCAGAGCCAGAGAAAATGAGAGAGCATGTGAACAGACACCTCTGGTCTGGAAGAAACCCTGGATGCTTGGACAAAACAGAAAGCAGACAGCAATCCCAGGAGAAAGGGTCAGAGAAGGTGAAAAGGCAACTGACAGAGGGGGAAGCTGGGAAGGCCCACACAGAGGTATTCAAAATCATTAGTATGGAAAATGCACGAGAACAATGAGGAAAAGATGTTACTCATTTAACTTGCCAAACCTGAAAGTCACTTGAAGTCTAGCCTTGATCAGGGATGTGGGCAGCTTCTCCCCTGAGTTCCGGGCTCACCTGCGTCCTTGCCATCTGCACTGGATGTCTGGGAGGTTGTTATGGGGACATGTCTCAAGTGAGCTCCCGAGACTCCCCCTAAACCTGCTCCACCCACAGCCTTACCCGCTCAGTTGATGCAACTCTACCTGCCGGAGCTCTGGAGGTGCCACACTCAGCCCATGTCGAAGTCCCGCCAGCTCCACTGTCAACACGTGTTCTGCCTCTGAGCCTGCCTTTCCCCTCGCCTCCCTCCACCCAGGCCCAAGGCTTCCACCCTGGACCCTGTTAGTCTAGTCTTCAAATGTGCAAGAGGAAGCTAGTGTGTAAACATATCACTTACGCCTCTGCTCCACAACTTCCCCCAAGCTCTCAGTATACAATTCAAAGTCCTTAGATGGCTGATAAGCGTCCCCAGCTCCCCAGCTTTGACCTCATCTCCCATGTCTCTCTCTTCACTGTCTCCACCTTAGCCATGTGGGTGCCCCTCAAACCTACCAGGCACGCTCTCCCTGTAGGGTCCCACTATTGCCGGCTTCTGCTCAAATGTCACCTCCTCCTCAGAGGGACACTTCCATTTCTCTCTATCCTCATCTGTTTCTCTCTTCACTGGGCTATTGCTCCCTGGCATATGCAGATTTCTGTTTACTAGTGCTTTGGATTGAACTGTGTCCCTTCAAATTCATCACTGAAGCCTTAACCCCCAGCGTGACTGTATTTGGAGATAGGGTCCTTAGGAGGTAACCAAGGTTACATGGGGTCACAAGGTTGAGCCCTTATCCCATAGGATTGGTAGCCTTATACGAAGAGTAAGAGAGGCTGGGTGTGGTGGCTCATGCCTGTAATCCCAGCACTTTGGGAGGCCAAGGTGGGCGAATCACCTGAGGTCAGGAGTTTGAGACTGGCCTGACCAACATGGAGAAACTCCATCTCTACTAAAAATACAAAATTAGCCGGGCATGGTGGTGCATGCCTGTGATCCCAGCTACTAAGGAGGCTGAGGCAGGAGAATCGCTTGAACCCGGGAGGTGGAGCTTGCAGTGAGCTGAGATCACGCCACTGCACTCCAGCCTGGGCGACAGAGCAAGACTCCATCTCAAAAACAAAAAGAAAATAAAAAGAGCGAGAGAGACAGCTATCTCTGCCTCCACGTGCATGCAGTGAAAGGCCACATAAAGACAGAACAAGAAGGCAGCCGTCTGCACACCAGGAAGAGAGCCCTCACCAGAAACTGACCCTGCTGGCACCCTCTTCTCAGACTTTCTTTCCAGAGCTGGGACAAAATACACTTCTGCTGTTTAAGTCCTCCAGTCTGTGTTATTTTGTTATGGCAGCCAGAGAAGACTAAGACACCTCGTATACTGTTGGTCTCTCCCTCTGCAGGGTGACCGCAGCAGGGATTCGGGTCTCCTCGCTGCCATACCCGGCCCTGGAACAGTGCCTGTGCATGGGAGCTGCTCTGGAACACGTGCTGGGTAGGATTCTCCCAGCTATGTTTCCTTGGGTGAGTTTATGGAGTACCGGCGCCGGCTTTAATTTTAATGTCTCTAGGCAGAACCTGCCTCCTGCAGATTGTCCCAGGCCCCAGCATTCCCTGATGTTTATACCTGTTGGGCACAGAGTGGGCAGGAGAATCAGAGAAAAAGAGAATATTCCAAGACTCAGGTCCAGTGACAGCAGGTGAACTGGTGTCAAGAGCACCTGAGCACAGAGTCTAAGGTGAGCCAAGGCACAGGTGGGCACGAGAGCCATCGAAGGGCCCAAAGCAGATGAAGAGCTGTCTGATTTCCACTCCAGAATGGTCACTCTGGCCACAGGGTTTCACAGTGAAGAGAATGGAGTGAAGGGAACTGGCGGGAGGTGTCAGGAATGAAGAAGCCAGAGTTTCTAGCTGTTGACTTGACCAGGGTGGGGTAGGCAGAGTCCAGAATGACCCCGCATTTCTGACCTGGGGAACTGAGTGACTGCTGGTGTCATCTACCAGGACATGGAAGTCAAAATTACCCAGAAATGGAAGATGAGACAAGAAGGTAGCTACATGGCTTTTCAAAGTAACATTAGAGCACTGTCTATAGGAAACTTGGACTTTTACTATTGATTAGGGCTCCAGCTCCGTGTGTTTAGATGTTAACTTGCAGAAGATTGCTCAGGGCAAAATTGTGATGCCAACAAACTCAGCCATTTCCCTTTCTACCTCTCCCCCAGCGTGGCCCTTCTCCTCCTTCTCCAGGGGCTAGTCCTGGGCCACCTTGTCCCCATCAAAGTCCCCATTTGCTGTGGTTCGAATGTTTGTCCCTCCAAAACTCATGTTGAAATTCAGTCACCACTGTAACAGTATTCAGAGGTGGAACCTGCAAGAAGTGTTTAGGCCATGAGGGCCCCACCCTCACAAATGGACTAACACCATTATCACAGGAGTGGCTTTGCCCCCTCTTACTTTCTCTCTCTCTTTCTCTCTCTCTCTATTCTTCGCCATGGAATGATGATTCAGTAGGAAGGCCATCCCCAGATGCCGAGCCCTCGATCTTGGACTTCCCAGCCTCCAGAACTGTCAGCCAATACATATCTGTTCATTATAAATTACCCTGTTTGTGGTATTCTGCACAAAACAGCCTAAGACAGAAAACTGGTACTGAGAGTGGGTGTCGTGATAACAAATACTTAAAAATGGGAAAGTGGCTTTGGAACTGGGTAGGGAGTAGAGGCTGGAAGAGTCTGGAGGAGCAGACTAGAAAAAAGCCTGTCACCATGAACAGAACATTAAGAGCTCAGAAGAAGAGAAGAGCTGCAGGAAAAGTCTGAAATGTCCTGGATATTAAAGTGGCTGTGATCAGAATGTTGGCAGAAATATGGATGGTGATGAGGTCTCACAGGGAATTGAGGAATAAGGTATTGGAAACTGGAGAGAAGCCCATCCTTATAGTGACAAGGAACTTGGCTGAATTGTGTCCACGCCCAGTGGCTTCATGTTTATGGAAGGCAGATTTTTTTTTTTTTTTTTTTTTTTGAGACGGAATCTCGCACTGTTGCCTGGGCTGAAGCACGGAAGGCAGAATTTAAGAGTGATGAGGCCGGGCACAGTGGCTCACACCTGTAATCCCAGCACTTTGGGAGGCCGAGGCAGGCGGATCACAAGGTCAGGAGATCGAGACCATCCTGGCTAACACGGTGAAACCCCATCTCTACTAAAAATACAAAAACTTAGCCAGGCGTGGTGGCGGGCGCCTGTAGTCCCAGCTACTCCAGAGGCTGAGGCAGGAGAAAGGCGTGAACCCGGAAGGTGGAGCTTGCAGTGAGCCGAGATCATGCCACTGCACTCCAGCCTGGGTGACAGAGCGAGACTCCATCTTAAAAAAAAAAAGAAGGATGAACCAGGATACCCAGCAGAAGAAATTTCTAAGCAAAATATTGAAGGTGCTGTGTGGTTTCTTTTAATATCACATATTAAAATGAAAGAAGAAAGAAATGACTTAAAGACAGAACTTATCATGAAGGCATTTCAGGATATTCCAGGCTGCTCCTCTCATCACAGGCCCAGAGCTCTAGGAGGGGAGAATAGTTTTAGGGGACGCGCTCAGGGCCCCTCCAAGGGCCCGCTGCTCCAGACTGCCTTTGGGACTCTGCTCCTCACATTTCACCGCAGTGCTCCTTGGCTGCTCCAGCTGTGGCTCAAGCCACAGCTTGAGTGTAGCTCAGGCCACGGCTCCAGAGGGCGCAAGCAGTAAGCCTTAGCAGCATCCATGTGGTGCTAATTCTGCAGGCACACAGAGTTCAAGAGCAGGGGAGGCATGGCTGCCTCTGCCTGGATTTCAAAGGCTGGATCAGACAGCCTGGGGGTCCAGGCAGAGACCTGCTGCAGGGGAAGAGCCACTCCAGTGAGTCCTTGCTAGGACAATGCCTCGTGGAGCCACAGGGGCTGGGCTGCCCTTGAGACTCCAGAGCTACAGCCTGACCAGCTGGCAACATCAGCCTTGGAGAGCTGCTGCGGCTGCCGAGCCCACCAAAGCCATGGGGGTGGGGCTGCCTGGGACCCCAGTGTGTCCAGGAGGTAGGATGTGGAGTCAAGGAACATTATTCCCGACTCTTAAGATTTAATGTTGGTCTTCACGGTTGGTTTTGGAAGTACTTGGGACCAGTTATCCCCTTTTTTCTGGCCGGTTTCTCCCTGAATGGAAACTCCATCCCACAGCTGTCTCACCATTGTATTGTGGAAGCAAGTAACTTGTTTAATTTCACAGGCTCACAGCTGGAGAGGAATTTGCCTTAGGATGAATCATGCCTTGAGTCTCACCCATATCTGATTCAGATGAGACTCTGGGCTTAGGAGTTGCTGCTGGCATGAGCTAAGATGTTTGGGGGCTATTGGGATGGATATATAATGAATATATTTTGTATGTGAGAAAGGCATGAATTTTGCAGGGGTGGGCCAGGCAGAATGCTACGGTTTGAATGTTTGTCCCCTCCAAAACTCTGGTTGAAATTTGGTTACCACTGCAACGGTATTAAGAGAAGGTACCTTTTTGAAAAAAAAAAAAATTGTTTGGTTTTTGAGAAGGGGGTCTCACTGTGTTGCCCAGGCAGGTCTCCAGCTCCCGAGCTCAAGTGATCCTCCTACCTTACTTAGCCTTCTGAGTAGCTAGGACTACAGGTGCGCACCAGCATGCTTGGCAAGAGGTGGGACCTTTAAGAGATGTTTCGTTTACGAGGGCTCTGCCCTCACGAATGAGCTAATGCCCTTATTGCAGCAGTGGGTTTGTCACCATGAGAGTGGGTTTGCCCCTCTTACTCTCTCTTGCTCCCTGGGCCCTTCAGCCATGTGATGCTTTCCACCATGTTATGACACAGCAAGAAGGCCCTCGCCAGATGCCAGCCCCTCAACCTTATACTTCCCGGCTTCCAGAACTGTAAACCAATACATTTCTGTACAATACCATTACCCACTCTGTAGTATTCTCTTATAGCAGCAGAAAACAGGCTAACACACCGTTGACAGCCAGGGGGGCTGCAATCAAGTTTGAATTCCTCTATCCAACAAGCATTTTGCCACAGGAGTAAAAGCATGAGGGCTTTTTGATGTCAAAAAGTTGTACAGCAACCCGACAGATTACAAGCAGAGCTTTCTTCTCAGTGTGTAAAAGTCTCAGTCCAGGTCCTGTCCTCTACCCCATGTCGTCCTCTCTGTGCAAAAGCTCAGCAAAGTGGCTCCAAATCTTTAACTTACTAAGCTGAAATGCACCAGGTACTGGGCAAGGAGCACTTTTTGGCCACCCCACGGGGGAAGCCTGTGAAACCTACTGAGCTGCACCAGTACCTCTGCAAAGCCCCTCACAGGCCTCCTGCAGTTTGCCACAGAGGAGAGAAGCAGAAGCAATAGAAGATTCTCTAAAAACCTCTTGAGCCTATGCCTCCTGCCAGCTGTCACCCATCCTGTTCCCTTTGTGGCAAAACTCTGAAGAGGTGCCGTGCTTCCCGGCTCCCACCCCTCCTGAACATACTCTATTCAGATGCTCCCCCCACCAGTACTCCCCAAAGCTGCTGGTCAAGGTCCCCTTGGTGCACTGCAGCACATTCATGGCCCTGTGTGACACTGTGCCCGGCCTGTACCTGACACACACAGAAGCCAGGAGTGGGCACAGCTGGCTCAGACAACAGCCGGTCAGTTCTGGCTCCAGCCACAGCAAGGTGAAGCCAGCAAGGCAAAGTGCCAGGCTGGATTGTGACTGGATCTGATATTTCCAAAAGTACGCATGTGGTCACCAAGGGGAATACTCATGGCCTTCCTGACATAGACACTGCATTTCAATACTATTAATTTAATTTACTGATGGGACGCCCCGGAATTCCTGCAGTCCTGGGTCTACTGAGAGCCTCGGTGTGGCCCTACACTCACGACTTCACATCATACCCTCCTTAGTGACTGTGCGCTGGGCAGGAAGACTGCCTAATCCCCATAAGGCCTGAGGGGACCAGGGAAGAAAGCAGCCCCGCCCACTGCCCCAGAGGCCCAGCCTCTAGAGGACCAGAGCTCAGCTCCTGAGAGGTGCAGTTGGCCCTGGCACTGCCCACTGGTGCCTCTGGCTGACCGTCCATTAGGGCTTGGGGAAGAGGGCTTGGGGCAGGGCGTCCCACATACCATGAAATGGGGCTCCACAGCCCTGTCCCGGGCCGGGGATCTCAGCCTTCACTTAGTCTCTGCTGCTCAGGTCACTCCTAAACCATAGGGTCCCACAGAAGGTCCAGGAACTGTCATGGGGTGAGGGGAGGCCTCTGGGGCAAGACTCCCTTTTGAATCTGAGCTGAGCCGTCCCTTTTACCCATCAAGGGGCACTGGACTTGTAAGACTTCATTGGCGAGTCTGTGGTGAGACTGCTGTGATGCTACCACCTGTGTCTAGGTATGTGACAGTGGAGCCGCTGACCTGGGGAGGAAGGGGACTTGCCCAGGTTCCCAGCCTAGAGCAACGTCAAGCATCCGGCTCCAGCCCACACTGTCTCCTGCAGAGGCCACCCACGCTGGCAAGCCTGGCCCAGCAGTCCCCGGGCCAGTAGCCTCTGGGCTCACTCTACAGGGCACAGGATGAAGGCCGCCCAACACGACCAAGTGCAGGCCACATGCATCTTCCCTTCCCACTAACTCCTAGGACACAGGTAGTGATGTGTAGCTGTGGGGGAATGTGGCCTGGGTCATTTCAGGCAAGAAGTGAGGCGAATGTATACTCTGAAAGTGCCTCCTCCTAGGCGTCATGCTACCTGACTTCAAATTATACTACAAGGCTACAGTAACCAAAACAGCATGGTACTGGTACCAAAACAGAGATATAGACCAATGGAACAGAACAGAGCCCTCCGAAATAACACCACACATCTACGACCATCTGATCTTTGACAAACCTGACAAAAACAAGAAATGGAGAAAGGATTCCCTATTTCATAAATGGTGCTGGGAAAACTGGCTAGCCATATGTAGAAAGCTGAAACTGGATCCCTTCCTTACACCTTATACAAAAATTAATTCAAGATGGATTAAAGACTTAAATGTTAGACCTAAAACCATAAAAACTCTAGAAGAAAACTTAGGCAATGCTTATGTTCAAGTCATAGGCACGGGCAAGGACTTCATGTCCAAAACACCAAAAGCAATGGCAACAGAAGCCAAAATAGACAAATGGGATCTAATTAAACTGAAGAGCTTCTGCACAGCAAAAGAAACTACCATCAGAGTGAACAGGCAACCTACAGAATGGGAGAAAAATTTTGCAACACACCCATCTGAGAAAGGGCTAATATCCAGAACCTACAAAGAACTTAAAACAAATTTACAAGAAAAAAGACAAACAACCCCGTCAAAAAGTGGGCAAAGGATCTGAACAGACACTTCTCAAAAGAAGACATTTATGCAGCCAACAGACACAAGAAAAATGCTCATCATCACTGGTCATCAGAGAAATGCAAATCAAAACCACAATGAGATACCATCTCACGCAGTTAGAATGGCAACCATTAAAAAGTCAGGAAACAACAGATGCTGGAGAGGATGTGGACAAACAGGAACGCTTTTACACTGTTGGTGGGAGTGTAAATTAGTTCAACCATTGTGGAAGACAGTGTGGCAATTCCTCAAGGATCTAGAACTAGAAATACCATTTGACCCAGCCATCCCATTATTGTGTATATACCCAAAGGATTATAAATCATGCTACTATAAAGACACATGCACATGTATGTTTATTGTAGCACTATTCACAATAGCAAAGACTTGGAACCAACCCAAATGTCCATCAATGACAGACTGGATTAAGAAAATGTAGCACATATACACCATGGAATACTATGCAGCCATAAAAAAGGATGAGCTTATGTTCTTTGCAGGGACATGGATGAAGCTGGAAACCATCATTCTCAGCAAACTATCGCAAGGACAGAAAACCACCGCACGTTCTCACTCATAGGTGGGAACTGAACAATGAGATCACTTGGACACAGGGTGGGGAACACCACACACTGGGACCTGTCGGGGGCTGGGGGGCTGGGGGAGGGATAGCATGAGGAGAAATACCTAATGTAAATGATGAGTTGAGGCGTGCAGCAAACCAACACGACACATGTATACCTATGTAACAAACCTGCACGTTGTGCACATGCACCCTAGAACTTAAAGTATAATAATAATAATAAAAAAGAAAGCGCCTCCTCCATGCCGGATGCTGCCTTGCAAGACCTGTGCACACTCACACATGCAATCCCCACAGTGGCTCAGGGCAGGGGTCCTCTCACTGTGGGCTTGGACCAGGGCAGGCAGCCCACGTTGGGCTCCTGACACCTGTCCTGTAAGAGGGCGGGACACACATGACCATCTACAGTGGTCCCCGAGGCCCTGCAGTAACAGATGCATCCTGGCTCTGCCGCTCCCTGGCTCTCAGCTTCCTCGTTGATGAAACGAGCCTGCTGATGAGGACAAGATTGGGATATGCACAAAGTGCCCCCAAAGAGACAGCACTCTCTGGAGGTTGGTTCCTATCACTGTCATCAGCATCCCAGATCTGGAAAGCCTGCCCAAGGAGCTGTAGGAGACCTGAGGGACTAGCAGTTTACAGGGCAGCAGGCCCAGCCAGGGAACAGGGCACGCAGCACACCCACAGCATCACTACCGACCCCAGCAAAAGTGGGAGAGGGTGTTGGGGGGAAGGAGACCAAGAGAACCAGCAGGAAGGATCACAATGGCCCCTTGGGCCTGCTCCAAGCCAAGAGATGGCTGCGGATCCAGCAGGCCCCAAGGTCACCTTTGTAAGACCAGGCCTCTGGTGGTCCCCTTGGCCCTGCAGTTAGAGACGCTTTCATGGTAGGTGCGCAGAGGGCGGGTGCAGAGTGTTTGGGGTCACCTCCCAAGAGGGAGGAGCAAGGGCAGTTGACCGGACCCTGCACATCCTGGTTCTAGGCATTCTCCTCTTCCCCATCACACCTCACACCTCTGCTGTCTCTGCCACTCAGGTCACTCCTAAACCATAGGGTCCCACAACCCTGTCTCCCTGCCTCTGCCCCAGGCAGAGGGACCCTCCCTGCAGAGGGCACCGTCCCAGAGCTTCTCTACAGGTAGGGCCAAGACTCCGTGTTACCTGTGCTGCCTGGCATAAAATGTGTGTTCAATAAGTGTGCTACGGTGGCATATAACTTACATTGATTGAACACCCGCTGCTTGCCAGGCAGTGTTGGGCACACTGTGAGGCCCTAAGTGTAGAGAGACACGCCCCTGCTGCTCTGAGAGAGCCCACGGCAGGGTGGGACAGGAACACAGAAAATCTGAGGGCAGTGGCAGTGTATCTAACACAACCGGAGAGGGCAGGGTCCGGGAGAGTTCCCAGGGGAGACGGTGCCTCTGCTCCCCGCCCCTCACTTACAGGTGAGGAAACCACTCAGACAAAGTGACTTGTCCACGTGAAGTGGCACTCCCAGCCCTCGGCCAGCGCTCCTTCTAGGACAGTGTCCTCCGCTTCGGTGCTACTGACACAGGGTCAGATACCTCGCTGTGCTGGGGCCATCCTGCATGCTGCAGGATGGTGAGCAGCACCCCTGGCCTGTACCCCGTTGATGCCAGTAGCACCTCCCCAGCTGTGACCACCAAAAATGTCTCTCGACGTTGCCAAATGTCCCTGCCGGGTAAAACTACCCTTGGTTGAGAGTTGCATGGAAATCTGAGCTGAGCTAAGAGAAGCAGCGGCCAAAGTCGAGCCTCATGCCACAGATGTGGTCACAAAGCTCTGGGCTGGGGCTGCATCTGCCTCGCCCGTCCGCACCCACTTCTGCTTGCCCTCCCCGTCTGAAGTTCTGAGACCCGAGTTCCTCTTTCAACTTTTCCAAAGTGTTTTTGGCTCAGCACCCCTTCTGGCTAAAGTGGATACTGGGAGGTATTATTATCCTTATCCTACAGAAGAGGAAGGTGAGGCTCAAGGAGGTTGAACATAGAGAAGTCACCCTGTAAGCAGGTGGCCAAGCCGGGCTGGAACAGAGGGAAACCCAGTGTGCTAGACCAGGAAGGGCCTGCAGGCCGGGATGCCCGGCTCCAGCCCAATGCCAGCTGCTCTCACTCTGGCCTCTGAATCCGACCTGATCCCAGAAGGCCCTTCGTGGGGGAGGTGAACTGGACGACACGGCCACATCCAGTGAGGGGTCTGGTCTCCCGCTGGGATCGGTTCTGTGTGGAGTGGTGGGGGAGGCCCCCACCCAGCTTCTCCGCATGGAGAGCATCTCTTTCTCTTCCCAGGGCCTTGCCTCCTGCACAGTCTTGGCAACTCACTCACTCTGTGCACAGGGCTCAGTCCTCCCACTAGGAGACACCCCTGCCCCAGTCAGAATGCAATCCCACCCAGCTGAGAGGCCCTTACAGCTCCCACCCCAGCACACACTCTCAGTGTTTGCTCACTAACCCACATGGCTAATGGTGGGACTATAGCCATTGGGACAGAGTGCCAGGTTTGGGGGCAGATGCCTGGGAACCCCCAAATCACTGAAGCAACAACCTGACAGGCTGTACACCCTCTTCAGCCACGGACAGGGCGACCAGACTGTTATCAACTCCACACAGGGAAGTATCTGCCTTCCTGTCTCCCTCCTGAGCATGTCTGGTAAGCAGTTGTGATGACCAGGGGAGGTCTGGCATTGCCAGTGGGTCAGGGCCCCGGCAGGCCCCCTGGCCAGCCCCGAACTGGCAACAGGATGTCCCTGAACTGGAAGGCAGGGGAGGGAGAGCTGGGGTAGAAAGGCAGGGGAGGGAGGGCTGGGGGGAAAGGCAGGGGAGGGAGGGCTGGGGGGGAAAGCAGGGGAGGGAGGGTGGGGGGAAAGGCAGGGGAGGGAGGGCTGGGGGGAAAGGCAGGGGAGGGAGGGCTGGGGGGAAAGGCAGGGGAGGAGGGCTGGGGGGAAAGGCAGGGGAGGGAGGGCTGGGGGGAAAGGCAGGGGAGGGAGGGCTGGGGGGAAAGGCAGGGGAGGGAGGGCTGGGGGGAAGGCAGGGGAGGGAGGGCTGGGGGGAAAGGCAGGGGAGGGAGGGCTGGGGGGGAAAGCAGGGGAGGGAGGGCTGGGGGGAAAGGCAGGGGAGGGAGGGCTGGGGGGAAAGGCAGGGGAGGGGGGCTGGGGGGAAAGGCAGGGGAGGGAGGCTGGGGGGAAGGCTGGTCGAGGGGGCATGGAGATTCCAGGAGGGGCTGCTAAGTCCGGTGCTGGGTCTTGTCCTCAGGTGACCTGGAGCCTGGATGTTCGGAGTCCACAACCAGCTCGGCAGCAGCCTCCGACCCCAGGACCACTCCCTACCTCCCCTGGCTACCCCTCCTCCCCTGGCCTCCAGGACACAACTCTCCAGTGTTCCGGACCCTGCTCTTTCTCCCTGACCTGTTAACAAATGCTGGAGGGCCCCAGGCTGGGCCCTTGAATCTGGTCCCCTTTCTATCCTACCCACTTCTTGTTTGTTTGTTTGTTTGTTTTGAGACAGAGTCTTGTTCTGTTGCCCAGGCTGGAGTACAGTAGCATGATCTCGGTTCACTGCAATCCGGGTTCAAGTGATTCTTTTGCCTCAGCCTCCCAAGTAGCTGAAATTACAGGCACCTGCCACCATGCCCGGCTAATTTTTGTATTTTTAGTAGAGACGGGGTTTCACCATGTTGGTCAGGCTGGTCTTGAACTCCTGACCTCAAGTGATCTGCCCTTCTCGGCTTTCCAAAGTACTGGGATTATAGGCCTCAGCCACTCCACCTGGCCTGTCCTACCCACTTCTCTGGTGACTCCCCCAGTCTCACAGTGTTATATCCCCACATTTGCCAGTGGCCTGTAAAATTCTTTCTCAGCCAGACTACTCTGATAAATTCCTGATACGTACACCCCAACACCTCCTTCATGGCTCCACCTGGACCCTTTTTTTTGTAGAGACAGGGTCTTGCTATGTTGACGAGGTTGGTCTGGAACTCCTGGCCTCCCGTGACCCTCCCACCTCAGCCTCCCAAAGTTCTGGGATTACAGGCATGAGCCAGGGAGGTCCCTGCAGGTCTCTGAGCCACACAGCTATACGATAGTAAATTTGTTTTGGTTTCAGGAATGAAACCAAATCATCTGGGACCTTTAAAAAATACCCGCCAGGCCCACCCTGGGGCACTGAACCCTAAATCACTGGGTAGAACCCAGGCACTGCGATTTTTAGGAGTTTCTTGGGGGACTCTCTGCCCTGGGTCCCCCATCAGTCCCTTTCTCTGGGTGACTTCATGGGGGAGCCACTGCAGCCACTTCTGAATCTGTGGGAATCTGTCACAGCAGTGAAAGAAAATTAATACATCCCAAACTTATCAGGTCCAAATAGAGCTGCTGACCTTCCCACAAACCTGCACCCCGCCCCCAGGCTTCCCCATCTCAACAGATGGCCGCTGTACCTTCTAGGTGCTCAGGCCAATCTTCCAGACTCCTCCCTTCCCCTCATGCCCCACTGCAAACCAACAGCTCTCCCTGGGAAATACATCTGGAACCGGCGACTTCCCCCAACCCCAGTGCTGTCTCCCTCCTGAATGGCTGCAAATGCCTCTCATAGGATCTGCTTCCCCTGGCGCCTCGCACCCCAAGTCTGCCCTCAACACAGCAGTCAGCGGGACCCTGCGGAAAGGCGAAGCCACTTTACTCCTCTGCTCGGAACCTTCCGATGACTCTGGGTTTCAGTAAAAGCAAATGTCCTTGCGGAGGTCCACCCCTGGCCAGGGCAGTAGTCTTCAGGCTTCAGTATGTCCCCAGCACCTGGAGCTGGGGAAGAGAGAAGTTGCTGGGCCCAAGCCCAGACTTTCTGAGCCTGCAGGTTTGGGGTAGGGGCCTGAAGATGCATTTCTTTTTTTTTTTTTTTTTTTTTTTTTTTGAGACGGAGTCTCGCTGTGTTGCCCAGGCTGGAGTGCAGTGGCGCGATCTCGGCTCACTGCAAGCTCCACCTCCCGAGTTCACGCCATTCTCCTGCCTCAGCCTCTGGAGTAGCTGGGACTACAGGCGCCCGCCACCACGCCTGGCTAATTTTTTGTATTTTTAGTAGAGATGGGGTTTCACCGTGTTAGCCAGGATGGTCTCGATCTCTTGACCTTGTGATCCGCCCGCCTTGGCCTCCCAAAGTGCTGGGATTACAGGCGTAAGCCTCCCCGCCTGACCCTGAAGATGCATTTCTACCAAACTCCTGGGCTGCTGCTGCTGCTGACCCACAGCACATGTTGAGAGTCCCTGTCCGGCCGGGCGCGGTGGCTCAAGCCTGTAATCCCAGCACTTTGGGAGGCCGAGACGGGCGGATCACGAGGTCAGGAGATCGAGACCATCCCGGCTAACACGGTGAAACCCCGTCTCTACTAAAAATACAAAAACTAGCCGGGCGAGGTGGCCGGCGCCTGTAGTCCCAGCTACTCGGGAGGCTGAGGCAGGAGAATGGCGTAAACCCGGGAGGCGGAGCTTGCAGTGAGCTGAGATCTGGCCACTGCACTCCAGTCCGGGCGACAGAGCGAGACTCTGCCTCAAAAAAAAAAAAAAAAGAGAGTCCCTGTCCTCGAAGGCCTTGCGCCTCAACTCCCAACTCTGGCTTCAGAGTTCGCTCACCACTGATGACACTGAACACTGCTCAGGAGAAGTGGCTGCAGTGACTCCCCCATGAAGTCACCCAGAGAAAGGGACTGATGGGGGACCTAGGGCAGAAACTCCTAAAAATCCCAGTGCCTGGGTTCCACCCAAAGATTTAGGGTTCGATGCCCCAGGGTGGGCACGGCTACTCGGGAGGCTGAGGCAGGAGAATGGCGTGAACCCGGGAGGTGGAGCTTGCAGTGAGCCGAGATCAGGCCATTGCACTTCAGTCTGGGCGACAGAGTGAGACTCCGTCTCGAAAAAAAAAAAGAAACTGAGATACCCAGTATCTTAAGGGAGTGACAAGGCTGTGGGGAAAAATCAAGCATGTAAAGGAGTCTCGGCTCCTACAAGGAATGTGCTAGGAGCCCGGAACCACAGAGGGACAAGGAGGACCTTTATGTCACCAGCACATCAGGGATGCTGCCCGCCGGGGCCCACCAACACCCTCCACCAGCAAGGCTCCACGGAGAGCCACGGGGCGAGCCTTCGAGCACTTGGGGAACACAGATCCCCTTGAGAACCGTATTTCAGCACTCCAGGAAGAAGCACCAAGCACACAATCTTGCCCATAATTTCAGGAGATTTATGGACCTTCTGGGCTGGGACCCCACTGTGTTAAATATGGAGTGTCAGGCACCATAGCCCTTCAGAGGCAGACCCCACCCCCACCCTGCCCCACAGGGTCCAGGTCCCAAAGTCAAGACGAGATCCCCTTGATGGCCCTCAGGGCCATCCCAGCAGCCTCAGGCTCTCGCACCCTTGCCGAGGTGAGGCTCGTGGATGGCAGGAAGCTTCTTCATCTCTGATATCCCGTAGGTTACCAGGGAAGGAGAAATCCTAATTAAGCAGACAGGATGAGGACTGCCTTTCTACCGCCCAGGGTCTGTCACACGGAGGCTAGCCTCGCCTCTGGCCAGGCCCATGCCCTGCCGCCCACTGATTTGCCCTGGTGGTCAGGACAGCCATGCCACCAACCCGGGCTCAGCCCCCTTGTCCATGGATCAAGGGGTGAGCTTCCTGTTCCATTACTGCTCAGGAAAAGTGACTGCGGTGACTGTTCCATGAGGTCATCCAGGGAAAGGGACTGATGGGGGACCCAGGGCAGAGAGGAAGGCTTTTTGACTGCTGCATGTATTTCTAGAAGGCTGCGTCCCCAGAACCCGGATCCATTAGTTCCTAGCAATCCCCAGGGCACCATAACTCTGGTCTATTACAGATGAGAACCACGGAGGCTCAGAGGGGACAAGAGACCCCTCTGACCACACACGCGCAGGCTTGGAGTGGAGCTGGGCCAACAGTCCCCTTCCGGCCCCCAGCGGCACTGAGAATAGCTCACATCCAGGCTGCTGGGACAGCCTGGGCTCCTCACAGCTCATCTGACAGTTCCTTAGACACTGCCTGGCCAATGGGAGCTTCCAGGCCCTGGGATGGCTGACACCATTCCCCACCAACAGAACATCTGGAACTCACAACCCCCTCCCTCTGACGGGGGTGGGGGTGTCTGAGTGAGAGAATGGCTCACTCAGTGCTGTTACTGTATCACTGACATACTCATCGCTAGTATCCCTGATAAGGATGGCTCACAAAGCCTGCACATTTACTATCCGTGCAAACCCCACTGACTAGTTCGAGCCCGCCACAGCCCTAGGGAGCAGGAATTCTTATCGGCCCCACTTTACAGATGGTGAACTGAGGCTCGGACTGTTTCAGGGATTTTTACAGCCAGTTTATCAAGGCGACAGGATCCCAGGATAGGCCTAGCTGACTGTGAGGCTCTGAGCTCCCCCAACTGGATCAAGACCCCAGAACTCCAGGGGGTATGAGTGGGCACATGCTCCAGAAAACAGAGATTCATGGGAGCCGGAATGAGGTTTTTGGCAGGAGGAATAAACCATCTGTTGTCTTGTGCATACTGTCCACCTTGCAAAGAAATCCCTCCTCAGAAATCACAAAGGCAAACTTCACACTGCCCCTGACTGTGGGTGAGCCTGCTGTTAGGAAGGTCTGAGGTACTAAGTGAAGTGAGGCTGGCTGTTGCTCCTGGCCACTGGAGGCCCCGAGGATCAGGGAAGAGCAATGGAGAGATCACAGCTTCCCTGGGCACCAGCCACCCTCCACGCCCACCCCAGGCTCCAGATGGGGAAAGAAAATGGGACAAGAGGACAGGGGACGGCACTCCCCGCAGGACGCGCGGTCCTCCGAGGCACAGCAGCACAGGACGCTCACCCCTCCACACTCTGCCCCAATCCCAGCACCTGTATTTCCCACGAAGTTCCCTGTCACAGATTCCCCTGCCAGGGCCAGCATCTGGCCCAGTGAAGGCCCAGCCTGGGCCACTTTGTTCCCCATCTCCAATCCAAAGCTCCTGGTGGCACCCCTCTGAGCCACCTGGAGCAAGCCCCTTCTCTCTGGGCCTCATACACTCACCAAGAGACAAGGTGTGGCAGAGTCCAGTGGCTTGTCAGTGGCATGTGGCCGTGGACTTTGGGAAAAGAACTAGCCCTGGACACTGAAGGCAGAATGGAGGGAAGCCTTGCTTCCTGCCCCTTCTCGCCCTCAGCAGCCCTTCAGAGGGGCTCGGGGCACATCCCCATGCCCGAAGCGTTGCTGGGCAGCTCCCAGGCAGGGGCAGGCTCTCTCTCTCTCATCCTCAGGCTTCTGGGTCTCAGTACTGAGAGTTGGAGCCCGGCAAGGTCAGCAGAGTGCTGGGGCAGGCAGGATGCCCATGTCCTCGGAGAGGGCAGCAGGGATGAGAACAGGATGAGCTAGCCCCTTCCCCAGGGTCCAGAGGTGCGGGGCCTCTTTGAACAGGGGGCAACCTACATCCCTGGCTTCAGGGTCCCCTTCAGAACCAGGTGTGCCATGGAAGGGCCCCAGGGGGCCCGTCAATGTCTGATCCAAGTGTGGGTCTGTCTCCTCAGTTAATATTTTATTGGGACAGAAATGTGGCGCCTGCGGGTTTGGTTACTGATCCCATGGGCTTGAACCTTGCTTGGGGAGGGGTAACTGGATACCAGGTGGGGGGCGAAAGGGGAGGCCCCATCACACGGCAGAGGCCTCAAATCTCTCCCCATTGCCAGGTGCCCTGGGCTGAGGGTCCTTCCTGTCATCTGCACCCTGTGCCACCTCCCACTACAGGGCGGCCCAAGCCGGTGTGCTCACCAGGGGCGCTCGGACTGCAGGCCTAGGACGGCAGGGGCTGTCCGCTAACGGTGTCACCAGGCGCCTCGCTCACACCCAGCTCAAGCGCTGCGGCTTCGTCCCCTCTGGGGCTCCCTGGAGCCCGGGCCCTCTACATCTCCTTATTCCCAGGCCCAACCCTCCGGAGCCGGGAGGGGGCGGCGGCCCAGGCCGCTCCTCGCCAGACCAGTGCACCCCGGCGTGCGGATGCCGGTCCCTCCCTCCAGACCACGGGTCTCCCGCGGAGGCGGCGGAGGGGCGGGTGGCCACGCGTTACCTTCCATGGATATGGGCTCCAGAATGCCGAACTGCTTGAGGACGGCGATGAACAGCAGCACCACCACGGCCATGGCGCACAGCTCCATGCCCTGGATGCCCATGGCGTGCCGGGCTGCCTGGGGCCCTGGGGGCCGGGCGCACCCCTCGCCCGCACACTGCCTCGGAGGCGCCGGGGCCAGTGCAGCCCGCACGGCCTCTCGGGGGCGGCGACGGCTCACATGCCCCCGGCAGGGGGGGCTGCGGGGTTGGCTGGGCCGGGGCCCCGCGGAGGGCGGCGGCGGCGGCGAGCGGGGCAGGCCGGAGGCTGGACGCGGCGGCCGAGCCCGAGCGCAACTTTCCGAGTCAGCCGGCAAACTTCGAGGCGCGGCGGCGGCGGCGGCGCGAAACGCAGCGCGGACGGCCAGCGTGGGCCAGCGGCGCCTCCATGCCCCGCGCGGGCGCCGCGCCTCTGTCGCCCCCTCTCCAGCCCCGCGGGCGCAGGGGCGCGGGGGCGCGGCGGCGGCGGGGGTCCCGGACGCTCCCGGCCTCCCCAGCCTCCATCGCCGCTCCCCGCGCGCTCATTGGCCTAGGCGCGGCGGCCACTCCGGGAGGCGTCCCTGCGGCCCCCCCGCGCCAGCCCGGGAAGGGCGGAGGGAGCCGGCCCCGCCCCGCCCGGCACGGGCCAGCCCGGGACTGAGTCTGGCGCGTTGCCACCGCTGCTCCGCCAGCCCCCGGAGGCCGCGCGGTCGGCGGTTTCTCCCACGCGCAGGATGGGGGCCGAGGGGCTGGGGAGGGGCCGGGAGCCCGGGAGGAGGGGGCGGCGGCTGCGGTCTCCCGGGGAGGCGCTGAGCCCGGCCCGCTCCGCCCCGCTGGCCCGCGCAGAGTCGGCGGCGGGGGATCCGGGAAGCCCTCACTGCATTTCCCGCAACCCGGGTCCTCTGCCGGAGAGTAAACTGGGCCCGGGCAGGCCCCCTTTGAAAATGCAGAAGTTGGTCTCCAAAGTTCTCCCGTTCCGGAAACCCGCGTGCGCTCGGGCCTTTAGGGGGAGTGGGGGCTCTGGCCCTGGCGGCTGCGGAACGGAGCTCGGGCGCTGACTTTGCTGCGTGACCTTGGTCGAGTCACGGACTCGCAGCCGCCGCCGCCTCCTGCTCCGCAGAGAGGGGAAGACGCCCGCCTCCGGGCGGGCGGCGGGGAAGAGCTGAGCGGATGCGGAGTGCCACGCGCGGGCAGGGCAAGGGCATGCTTATTCGTTTGTGGGTGGCTTTCTTCCTGCCGGAGGCTGTTAGAGGAGGGGAAGCCGCGAAAAGAAAGGAGAAAACAGGGGAGGACGAGGCGTGGCCGGGCGGAGCCCGGGGTCCTCGGAGCCGCGAGTCCGGAGACCTGAGCCGGGAGCCTGGGCCTCTGCTGCCCCCCAGCGGGCGCGGCGCACCGCGGGCATCCCCGCCGGACGGACTCCGCCGGGCAGCGCGGCCACGGCCTGCACCTCGTCCTTCCCGCTGTGTTAGCCAAGGGGGAAATCCAGCTGGGCCCCACGCCTGTGAGCGCGAGTCCTGTTTGGACTCACGGCCTGAGCAGTTGCAGCTTCCTTCTAGGGAGCCTCTGCCACTCGCTCGGCCGTTCATTCAGCTGTTGCTTGGCCCCAGGCACAGAGCTCGCTGCCTGGGTGGGGTGGGAGCCGCGAGGGCCCCCTGCAGCGCGCCTATGTGGGCCAAGCCTTTGGGCTTACGTGTGATTCTTAAAGGACTCCCCCGTGGGCATTTCTCTTCCTCCGTTTTACCGGGGAGGAAACCTAGGCTAGAGGGCTAATTATGGGAGGGGCACAGGGACAGCCAGGCCTGCTGGAGTCCGGAGCGGGGACTTTCCCGTGACACCAGCCTGTTTCTGGTGGGAACTGAGTGGGAGAGGGCTGCGCAGTGCAGCCTCACTGTATTGCATGCCTAGTCAAATGTCTGAGCCGTTGGCAATAGTTTTAAGGAACTGTAAATGCGTAGCTTTTAATTCCAGTTGATTGGGATGTGGTGATGCTCCACTGACCAAAGGCAAAAGTTCTAAGCAGAGAGGCTAACAATCCCCAGAGAAAACAGCTCTGTTGGAGCAGAGCTGTTAAAGAGCCTCCTGCAATGTAATTTACACACGTAAGTAAGTGCAGAGCAAGATCCAGCCTGTGCCCAGGTAGTGCCGGCTCAGCCTCCATCAGTGACCTGTGAAAGCCTAGTGGTACATAACCCCTCTAAGCCTCAGTTTCCTCATCCATAAAATGGGAACAATAATCCAGCCTCTCCAGGGGCTTGAAAGGATGGAATGAGATGCAGGCTGGCACGTGGCAGGGGCTCCAATGCTTGAGATCGAGAATTGAGCATGCAAAGGAGGCCATCTTGGGGGTCCTGAGGCTGGCATCCACCCTTCTTCTCTGCCTCTGTTTCCCTGGGTGCTCCTGAGCATCTTCCCAGTTCCCAGTGAGAGCTTCGATGACTGCCCATAAACCCTGAGCTATAAACAAGACATCGATCCTCTGGCTGTGCCGTGTAAAATATTAACAATGCCTAAGTGAATACCAGGCCTGAGAGCAGAGTGTCCACGCGGCATTAGCTGCCTGGGCTACGGGCCTAATGGATGGGGAGCTGACTCCCAGGCTCACTCACCAGCTTACGGCCTGTCAGCTCTGGGGCCACCGTGGGCCCACTGAGGCTGGGCTGAAGGTCTTATCACACTCCCCTTCCCTGAGACTTGGAGAAGGAAGCCAGCAGGTGAGCCCTGAGGCCCTGACCCCCCACCCACCCATGAAGTGCCTTCCCAGGTGACTGTCTGCCCTGGCATGCATTTCTTCCATCCCCAGCACACCCCAAGTGCCTCTATGTGGCAGTATGCTGCATGTGGGTGGCACTCATTGCTTTGGGGGAAGCACAGGCTGGAGGTGAGGCACATACAAAAAAACCTCTGCAGGGCGGGGAGTTAGGGAAGGACTGCTACGGAGTTGAGGGGTAATGTGGAGGGAGCAGTTCACTGGTCTTTGGGGTGACTGGAGAAGGCTGGGGCCCTGAGCCCTCCTGAAGTCCTCAGGATGACTAGGAGACAGGGATGCCTTGCGTCTTGCTCTAGTTTAGGAAGTTTTCAGAGGAAATTGCTTTGGGGTGGGGGTGGGGGGTCACTCCAAACCTAGACATGCACCCCACAGCTGAGGTCACAACCATTGCTGGAATATTGAAGCTGCCACTCCAGTTCTGTCTCCAAGAAGGCAACCCAGATTCTAGCAGCCCTGCCTTGACTGGCTTTGCCTGTGAACTAGCACACACCTGCCTTGGCCACACTCTTCCTCCCTGCGTTTTGGCTCTCTGCCCTGGCATCTTCCATGTTGTTACCACGGCTGCACTGGCGGTTCCCAGGGCCTGGGACTCTGTCAGTTTGACTGACATTCCCTGGATGTCCCATGCTAAGTGTTCCTGACCACCTAGCTGCCCGGGGATTTCAGGAAATCTCCGGACTCATAAGGGCGGTCTGGGCTGGATGCACGCTATTTGAGGAACCCATTCCGTGAAAATAGCTCAGCACACTGGTCCAGTCCCAACTCTCCTGGAGCAGGGCTGGAGGAGGCCTCCCTTATTCTAGTTTAGTCCTAGTGCTTTCTACTGGGCAAAGCGGCCATTATTCAATGTATTTATTCTTCCCATATTTCATAGAAACCAGACAAAAATGCCCAGGAGTGGAATTTCACACCCCCAAGGGTCCTCAAACTCAGCACCTCCAAAGCTGACCTCTTCATCCTTCCCACCCTGCCACTCCCCAAGTCTCCCCATCTCAGTTGTTCAGCCAGAACCCTGGCTCTTACCTTGGAATATCTGCCTGTCCCCACCCCTGTCCACCCTGTCACCGTACTCTTGCCCTGTGCCTCCTTGTCCATCTCTGCTCCTTTGCCACCAGCCCAGCCACAGCATCTTTCTCCCTCCTGGACTCCCGACATGGATCCCGGGTGCCTCTCCCCACCTCCACTGAGGTTCTCCTCCTACCTCTTCTCGGTTTAGCAACCAGCATGACCATCTCAAGACAAAACTCAGACCCTGCCCCTTCCCGATGGGAAACCCCCAGGGGCCCCCTGATTCAGCATTGGCCGTGTTTGCCTGTGTGGCTGGTGATCACACCCCAACTTCCTTTCCCAGCCTCAGTGCGGTGACTTTGGAGGTTTGCTCAATCAGTGTCAATTTCTCTTTTCCACTCCATACCACCCCTCTGCTGCCACAGTGATTGGCTCAGGGATGGCCACCAGATGGGAGCCAGAACAGTGAGAGCCCTTCATGAGACTGGCCTGGGGAAAAGCAGGAGATTATAGTAGCTAAGTGGCCAGCCTGCCACCATGTGGGAATAGCGGGCCTGAGAACAGAGTCACCTCAGGAGAAAACACAGCAAAAAATGAGGAGAAAGAGACCAAGTCTAGTTGGCAATGCTCTGTGCCCCGTGACACATTTAAGCCTGTATCTTTCAGACATAAGAACCAATCAATCCGCCAATTGTGGCTTAGGCCAGTGTGAGTTGGATTGCTGTCCCCTGCAGCCAACAGGGTCCTAACTAATGCGTTCTCCACTACTCACGCAACAAAGACCACAGTCCTAGGAAGGCCCCAATCCAAGCAGCTAAAGCACTAACTATGTACTGGGTGTTTCAACATGACTCATCTCTTCATTCCTCACAGTTCCGGTAAGGGAGGAACTGGAAAGGAGGAAGAAGTTGAAGCACAGAGTGGTTACTGCTTTGCTTAAGGGCACACAGCTGATAAACCAGGGTCAGGATTTGAACCCAAGCAGTCCAGCTCCAAAGCCTGTGACTTCAATTCAACCTTGCCCCCATGGCAAGGCCCTTCCTCTCTCTTGCTTGTGTGGCTCTGGTCACACTCGCAGCTACCCGAATGAGCCCAGCACTCTCTCTTCTCAGCGTCTTCGCATATGCTTTTCCCTGAACTGTGAACACTTTTCCTCCTCCCTGTGTTTGCCCAGTTTATGCCTCATCATCCTTGGGGTCTGTACTCCAATGTCACTTCCGCAGACTCACCTTCCTAGATCTCCTGCCTGTCATCAGTCTCCACCCCACCTCCGTCCTTTTCCCTCTTTGCAGCTACTGCAGTGGGAATGTAGATATTTGCTTTGCTTACGTGTTTATTTGTTTCTGCTCTCCCACTAGACTGTAAGCTTGCCGAAGGGACGGCTATTGCCTGTCTTGTATAAATATTCATTATAATTGACAGGGTTCCCATGACACCTTTTCCCAGTTGTTTCAGCAGAGGATGCCCTGGTGTCACTAGCAAGAGCACAGGCCTCGGAGTCCAGGAGAACCAGGGCTGAGTTCCTGGTCCCAACCCTAGCCTGTTCACGGACGTGGCCACAGCCCATTGCCTCTTTGAACCTTCCTTTCCTCCTTGTAAAATGGAGTCACTTGGTGATGTTTACCTGCCTGTTGCACACTGGACTATGGATATGAAAGCGTCTCAAGACGCACAAGAGGGACCTTGTTTCTGGAGAGGGCCTGTTTCCTCAGAGCCAGAATAACCTACGAAATGGCACCAAGGGAGCCCAGCTCTCTTGACCTTAGAGTATTGCCCAAGCCCTCTGTATTAGTCCATTCTCACATTGCTATAAATAAATCCCTGAGATGGGGTAATTTATAAAGAAAAGAGGTGTATTCATCTTATGGTTCCACAGGCTGACCAGGAAGCGTGGTGCTGGTATCCTCAATCATGGTGGAAGGGGAAGGGGGAGCAGGCATGTCTCACATGCAGGAGCAGGAGCAAGAGAGAGAGTGAGGGGGGAGGTGCCACACACTTGTAAACACCCAGGTCTCGCAAGAACTCACTCAGCTCCAAGTGAATGGCACTAACTCATCAATGAGAAGCAATGCCATGATCCAGTCACCTCCCGTGGGGCCCCACCTCCAACATTCGGAATTACAATTCGACTTGAGATTTGGGTGGAGACACAGACCCAAACCATATCACCCTTGAATCAGACCCCCAGGGGCCGCACAGATCCCTTCCACACAGCCTCTGCCCTGGCCCAACTTCACATGAAATCTGGGAGGCTTAAGGCTACAAGTAACAGAAAACCCCATTCCTCGGCTTAAATCGTAAGGAAATGTCCTACGTCACACATGGGAAGTCCAGCGAGAGGGTGGCTTCCAAGGGCAGCCAGCTTAGATGCAGTGGTACCAGCAAGAACCCTGCATCTAACTGCTCTACCAGCTTTAGAGCATCTACCTTAACCACAGCCTGTTCCCATCATGGTCACAAGACAGATGCCTAATTCCAGATATCACATTCTGACATGAGACTGTCCAAAGGGGAGAAGAAACCACCTCTTCCGGCATCTCTTACTGTGAGAAAGACTTTCCCGTTAAACTTCGCATGAAAAATCCCATCATGTGGCATTGGCTACAGTTGTGTCACCTGCCGTGCCGAAACCAATTGCTGGCAACAGAAAAGAGGCCACTACTGTGGCAGTGACTGCCAGCTTGCCACCAAAACCTATTCTCCTCTCTTCTGCAGTAACAAAGTCTTAGCTACGCGTATGACCGTCTGGCAGGGACTGCATTTCCCAGGCCTCCTTGTAATTACTATGGATGTGTGTTATTGCCAGAGGAGGCTATGAGTGCGGCTTTGGGGATGGAGGTGTTGTTGTTGTTGTTGTTGTTGTTTTTGTTTTTGAGATGGAGTTTCACTCTTTTTACCCAAGCTGGAGCACAATGGCACCATCTCAGCTCCCTGCAATCTCCGCCTCCTGGTTCAAGTGATTCTCCTGCCTCACCTCCTGAGTAGCTGGGAGTATAGACATGCACCACCACACCTGGCTAATTTTGTATTTTTGGTAGAGACAGGGTTTCACCATGTTGGCCGGGCTGGTCTCAAACTCCTGACCTCAGGTGATCCACCTGCCTCGGCATCCCAAAGTGCTGGGATTACAGGCATGAGCCACCATGCCCGGCCTGGGACGGAGGTCTTAAGACAGTAAGTGACTCTCCTACTTGTTCTCACTTCTCTTTTCCCACTGGCCAGAATTCACACATGTTGGTGACCAGCCTCAGCCATGCAGATCTTAGGGGTTGGGGGAGAACACAGCCACAGGGTGAAAAGGGCCTGGGTGCCTGAATGGCTGCATGGAACAGACCCTCCCACCATCTAGAACTCTCATCTAGGGAGAAAGGGAGAAAGAAATACACTTTTTTTATGCCTTAAGGAAAGAGATGAGATCAAGTAAGAGCTATCAATTTGGAAATAGAGGTGGAAAGAGAGATGGAGATACCAGGTATTGAAGGCTTATTCACAGTGTTGGAAAAGCCAGTTGCTTTTGGACCAAACAGAAGAGATAAGACTGATGCCACTGGGTTTTGTAGGTCTCATTATTACAGCACCTGGTCTGACGTAATTCTTATTATTATTTTCAATTTTTTTTTTTTTTTTGACAGGGTCTTACTCTGCCACCCACGCTGGAGTGCACTGGTGCAATCTCAGCTCACTGTGACCTCCACCTCCTGGGTTCAAGTGATTCTCCCACTTCAGCCTCCCAAGTAGCTGGGATTACAGGCATGCACCACCATGCCCGGCTAATCTGTGTGTGTGTGTGTGTGTGTGTGTGTGTGTGTGTGTTTGGTAGAGACAGGCTTTCACCATGTTTGGCCAGGCTGGTCTCGATCTCCTGATCTCAAGTGATCTGCCCGCCTCGCCCTCCCAGAGTGCTGAGATTACAGGTGTGAGCCACCGCACCTGTCCTGACCTAATTACCACAAGCATGATGATCAGATCAGTCAGGCCTGGCTCCCCTTATGGCTGAAGGAGGAGGGAGGACACCTGAAACTGGGGCCAAAAGCAGAGCTTTTAGAAGAGGAAGCAGGAGAGGGATAGATGGGGGCAGACCATCGGCAGTGTCTGCACGAACACCCAGCTCCTTGCGGTATTTAGGCACAGGACCCAGAGCCTCCTCCACCCACTGAGTCAAGATAGCAAGTAAAGAGCATCACCTGCCTCCAAGGTAGGGCTTCATGAAGGCTTCAGGCTGCGTCCCATCAGCCTGTACTGATGGGCCTCTCTTTGGGTGAGGCTTAGCCAAGTCAGTGCTGCAAGCACTTATGAAGCCTTTTCTCTGGGGGTCATTAGGAAAGTTTCTCAAAGTCAAGAACACCTGCTGCCATTTGCTGAACAAGCACCCGTCAGGTGCTTTACACGAATGTCCTGATTTCACCCTCACATCAATCTCGCGGATAAAGGAAGTGACGCCATTTACCCCTGTGGCAGAGACTTCCGGTTGCTGATTTTGTGTCACCTCCTCTCCCCTGCTTCCCCTCGAGTAGACTCCTTATTTTATTGGAATTGCTTCTCTGCCTTTTGGCTGAGATCAAGTCTAATTTCATCGGGGGCAACAGCGTTCTTTGCCACATAATTACATTTCCCGGGGTCTTTGTGGCTAGATGACCACGTGATATAGTTTGGGCCAATGGGGCATAAATAGAAACCACTGGGTAGGGCTTTTAGGAAACCATCTTTATGGAAATGGGAAGGACTCAGCTAGCATCCTCTTGTTGCCATTTCTCCCTCCTCATTTCTGGGATGGGCTTATGATGACTGTCCCTGGAACCATGAAAGAAGGACACAGGTTCCTGGGCTCTGATGGCTGGAGCTGCCAAGCTAAACCTCTGGATTTCTCATTGCTTGAGAAAGCTAAACTCGTCTCATTTAAGTCGCCATAATTAGGTGTTTTGTTTCACGAAGCTAACGTCAACCTCAAATGGATTCTAAGGTGGAGAAACTGAGCCTAAGAGATGTGCCCAAGTGTCCACAGCTGGTGAGAGGCAGAGCTGGGGTTTGAACTTAGCCTGAAGGCAGTGCCATAGTGACATGCTGCCCCACGGCCCCTACCTCCCCACCCACCTCCTGCCCTGGCCTTGCCAATGCCTCAGGGCCTCTGCCTTGCCTGGTGTCTACCTGCTCCTTGTGGGCCATCAGTCTTGGGCCCATGTCTCCTTCCACGGGCCTAATCCCTGACTGAGAAGCATTCACTGTTTGTTCTCCTGCTTCCCCCACCACCTCCAGTTTCCCACACTGTAGCCCCATGGTTGGGCCTGGACTTTCTTGGCCCTAGTCCTCATCAGCACCCCCAGCCTAGCTGCCCACCTTTCTACTCTGGCCCTGCTTCTCAGAGAAGCCTAGAAGCAGAAAAGCCCATCATGAGGACAGCGGAGAGCTTGGGTGAAAGATGACAGTGGCCTGGACTGAGGTAGTGGCAGAAGGACTGGAGAGGTGGGGACGTCATCAAGGGGAAGTAATAAAGCCAACAGACCTTGGGAAGTAACTTAGCCTCAACATCACTCGATTTCTGCAACTCTAAAATGGGAATGATGGTAGTGCATACGTCTCAGAGTGAGTGGGAAGGTGGCATCAATTAGATGTATAAAGCACTTCAGAATAAACCTTGGTCCATTTGAGGTACTCAATAAGGGCTGTAGCCTCAACTGTTATCACAGAGAAAATATTCATTTTATGTCCCAATGACATGCTCAGAGATCAAGCAGGAACATAGATGAGTTTGAATAAATTTGTATTTTTAACAGTGCAGACATCATTCCCTTCCCTGCCCCTTGAATCCAGGAAAGGAAGGTTCCAACCATGATACAGTAGGTGGCATCAGACTAATCTGACCACTGAAAACAGCTCTAGGATCTGGACGGAGTAAGTAAAGCAACTCCGTGAGGGCACTGGACAGCAACTAACAGAGGGCGATGATCCTCGAGAATAGAGAATCACACTGAATGGACCCCACAGTTCACTTCATCTTTATCCTTGAGTATATTTTCCAAAATGCTGGGCGTACAAGATCTCCTAGCACTGATGGTCACACTGGATAAAGGAAATAGAGCTCAGAGTTCAAGGCTGCTAAGGCAGCTGTGATTTGAGGTGATGGGGGTCTGGAAAGGAGGGAACCACAGAGAAGAAGTAGCCCCCAGAATCTGCATGAAAAGATCCTTCGGGGCCTTGGCTAATTGCTAGGCTCTGCATTAGCAGGAGAGACTCCGGAGTGCTTGCGGAGAACAGCTGCCGCGCTGTCGAGAGCAGAGCAGAGATCCCAGGGGTCAGACAGCACAGGAAATATGGAGGTTCAGACCCAGCCGAAACACTGGTGAACACCCTGGGCTTTCTGTTGAGACCTCAGAAAAGCCATTTGTTAGGATTAAGATCATGCCTTAAGAGAAGAGCTATACTCTACAAACAAGGAAAAAAGCTGAAACAGACCCATCCTAACAAAGGCTAAAAGCAAACTTTGACAGGAATGGCCGTGATTGGTCAGGAGTTTAAGCGCCTGCCAAAACAGAGCTCAAAGCTCTTTGTAGGGAGGTAAGTAAATCCAGGGCCTGAATAACATATCACTCACAATTTCCGGCATGCAATAGAAAATTGTTAGACATGAGAAGAGGGAGAAAGTGGCTGATGATGAAGTCAATAGAAATAAAATCCAGAGATGAGTCAGATGTTTAAGTTAGCAGATAAGGACATAATTCAAAATAACTATGATAAATATGTTTTTAAAAATAGAAAAAAGAAATGGACAAAATAAATGAAAAGATACAGTTTAAATTTTAACAGAGAATTTGGATCTTGTACCATTGAAGGCTTGATCAGAGACGTGGAACCACTATGAGTGATATGGAATCTGGGCTTTGTTATAAGAATGAGACCTTGTATAGTTGTGGAAGCTGGGGAAGAGGTCTTATTGAGGGCTGTTGCCTCTGCATGTGCCTGAAGTTGCTGTAGGTCAGCAGGACCAGAAAATGGGAGGAGACACTGGACATGAAGTAAGAGAAAGTGAGAACAAACTGGAACTCAAAAGGACAAATGAGAATCCACATCTGTCTCTCACTACCCCCAAACCTGACAACATGGGTGACCTGCAAAAGAAGTTCACACTGTCTGTCACAGAGCTGTGGTGTTCAACAAAAAATTACAAGACATGGCAAGAGACAAGGAAGTGCAAATACAAGAGATGATAGTGAAGGAGGAACAGAGGAACAAAAAGGCATGTGACAAATAGAAAACAAGTAGCAAAATGGCAGCATCAATCCAATCATATCAATAATTACCTTAAATGTGAATGGACTAAAAGTGAATGGAAGAAAAAAACAGGAAAGAATTTAAGGAGGATATGTGGGTCAAAGTAAAAAAGTCTAACAAATGTATAACTAGTCTCCCAGAAGAAAAGGAGAGAGAGAAAAGCACGGAATTAGAATTAGAAGAAATATTTAGAACTTGAATAAATTATGATAATAGTTACAAAAATAATTTAAAGAAATAACAATAGAATTTGAAGAAATTTTCCAAAACTGATGAAGGACATCAAATTACAGGTTTAATAAGCTCAATGAACCGCAGGTGGGATAAATACAAAGAAAACCACAGGTAGGTCCATGTGCTGTGGTGTGGAGACTCTGACATGTGCATAGTCAAATTGCTGAAAATTAGAGGTAAAGAGAAAACTTTAAAAGCATCCGGAAGAAAAACAGACACATTATATTCAGAGAAATAACAATACAGAAATGATGGTAGACTTCACAACAAAAACCACAGAAGACAGAATACAATGGAATAGCATTTTTCAAAGTGCTCAAAGAACGGTAGCTGGCCATCCTAGAACTCTATACCCAGCAAAAATGTCTTTTAAAAAATGAAGGGTAAATTAAGGTATTCTGAGTTAAGTAAAAATTACGAGAATATATCATTAGTGGATACATTCCACAAGAAGTACTGAACAGGTAACATAGCAATGAACTGAACATGCTAACATAACAAAAGCATAATTTTTATGCTTTTTATAAGATCACAATTAAAAATATTGCTCATTATAAAAAGATCTATGTGGTAAATTCCTGCCTGAGTTAAATCGTTTAAAAACTATTGTTAGAGATGAATTTGTATGTTTCCCTTTCACTAAGAACTGAAAACTGTAGCGTTTCCCGTGTGGGAACCACATTCTGGGAACAGATCTTTTCCCGTCACAGGAGCTGTGATCTCTTAGCATCTTAGGCCAGAACCAGGACCAGTGATCTGAAAGGAAAGGAATTTCATGTTCCTTAATTAAGTAGTTCTGGTTCCCATGGTTCTCATGGTCAGGTAAGGCTTGCAAGGCAGGAGAAGACCAAGCTACTTGGCCAAGTGTGGACTTGACACATTCCCGGGTGTTACTGTGCTGGCCGGCCCCTCACTGCATAACTCCGGGAATGTTCTCCTTTGAGCGCTCGGTAACCTGTTTGACTCCCTCTTGGTTGGGGAACGAATCTCTCTTATTGCCCTCATCCCCATACAAGGCGTATCCAAATCCCCATCTGTTCTGCCAGAGATCTGCAAGTATCTGGTAACACTGAACGGGCCACGGAAGGGGAAAGTCTGAGGCCAGCTTGTCCTGTGAATCCCTCGCCCTGCTTCCTGGTCCACAGTAATGAAAGGTTCCCATTTCCTCTCTCATGTGGAGGACTTCTCATCCCGTCTTGTGTCTTTTCATGCCCCTACCCAGATGCAGTCCAGGGGAGCTGACCAGTCCCAGCATAGCAGGACTGGGTAAGGCCAGCTGTAGCTCTTCTCTTCATACTCATGGAGTTTGTACAAGGCCCACCATGTTGGTGCGTGGATTTCTCTGGGTAAATTTCTGGGTTTTGGCTGAACGTGGCTTTCCCACCTCTCTCTGCTGGCAAGAGGAGAGGGTAGTGATGAGTAGGGAGATCCAAGACCGCGCGAGCTCAGCAGCGTGGCTTCACACCTCCTCGAGCCTCAGTTTCCCTCATTCCCACAGTGGGGATGCATTCCTTAACCCCTGTCCACCCCGCATGTCATCATGAGTATCAGATGCACACATGCCCGTGCGAGTGTGCTGTAAACGAGGGTCTGCGGGACATGCTAACTAGTGTGGCACTGTTCTAACTGACCCCTCGTCTAGGCTGGCACCCTCTGCACAGAGTGTACGCAGGAAGCACCGCCGGCCGACTCAGAGCCTGCGTTCCCCTGGCACTCGCCCCAGTCGCACGGGTCATCAATCCTCATGTTTGATGATGCTGACGCAAAGTGCTCTCAAGTCACATCCTCGCTGGTGATCTGTGAAGATCTCTCAACATAAGCATTTCTTTGTTTGAACTTGAGCCGAGGGCCCAAGGGTGTCTTGGGGAATTTCCATCTGGGACGCTTGATGCCAGGATCTCAGCTTCTGCGGTGTCTTCTGACAGCTCGGAGAAGTATGTGTCTTGCAGATGGCCTGTGTCAGCTGAATGCAGATGAATGACTTGGGAATCGAAACCTTGGGGTCTGAGTCAGAAAGCAGCAGGGGAGCAACCACGGTGCTGGGCAGGAGTGAGACGCCCCCTATCCAAGTCCCACCTTTGCCTCAAGGAAGTTGGAAGGACTCAGCCACCCATCATGCCCTCTGGACTCAGTGAGAGAATTGGGCAACAATAACGGAGAGCAGCAGTGTCATTCATTGCTGCTTACCATGTGCCAGACACTGTCCTAGGCACTCACTGACATAGTATCATTGAATCCTCACCATGCTCCTGCGAGCTATCACAACTGCAACTAACAGAGGCTACAGGACTTGCCCATACGGTCTCTAGAAGCATCAGGACTCTATCCTGAGCACGTGCTCTGAGGAGTCCCTGGAAACACCCAAGCATTCCCTTCTTCGAGGCTAGGTTGGCTGAGGACGGGCCCTGGTGAGGCCACCATAGGGGAGGAGTCAGGGCCCAGAGGAGTCTGTTTCCCGTAGCAGTAGTGGGAAAATGGCTTTTGATTCTTTTCTCAATCCAGAGGTATGTAAGATTTCAGAGTTAGAAGAGGCCTAAGTTCAAGCATTTACTCATTTGACAAATACTTCCCAAGTCGACTCTGTGCCTGCCAGATGTGGCATTACATGCTGCAGCTGCAGCCCTGGCCTCAAGGAGCTTACACTCTAGAGGTGTAGGCAAACAGTCAAACAGTTATAAGGGCATGGCCAAGCCTGTGACCGGGGATTTATCCTCAGAGCAAGGGAGCATTCATTTGGTTTTTGTTTTCTCTACAACAACCACTCTAGCTGCACGTGACTACATGCTGGGTAGGGCAGCTACAGTGATTTTACCCCAACTCCCATTTCGCAGGTGAGACAGGTGAGGCCTAACCAGAGGCTGTCACAGAACTCACGCAAGACAGGGCATTTCACATTCACATAACGTTACATTTTATTAAGCATCTTCACATTTGTCTTCTCTCTTTTTCCCTAAGTCCGGAAGATCCCTGAGGATGTAATTGTGATTCCCATTTAACAGATGAGAAAACTGAGGCCCAGAGGGACAAAAGGTCTTCCCAAACGTCACAGAGACAAAAAGAGGCAGGGAAGGCCTGAGAACCCAGGTCTGAGACTCCAAAGCCAGGGCTCTTCACCACCCCCACATTGTCTTGAAACTATAAAGGGTGTGTAGTAAAGGCTCTGAGAAGGTCTGTAGGGAAAGAATTTGTGTAGCCTCATCTGACTAGTACTCCCCAAATGTGTTTGCCGCAAAATACCTTTTCCACATGACACATGTTAATATCCCATGCCCCACACTTGAAGATGAGATGAAATAATGCTTACATTTGTTATCTTTAATATTAAGGAGCACCCCCTCCTCTCCATCCCCTCACCTGTTTTCTGGGACTCCTTTTAGATGAAAGAGGAGCATGCCGAACTCTCCTCCATGACTCAAGTTCTTTTTGATATTTTCAAAATAAGAGATGGCGTTCCGCCGTGTTGGCCAGGCTGGTCTCGAACTACTGACCTTAGGTCATCCACCCGCCTCGGTCTCCCAAAGTGCTGGTATTACAGGCGTGAGCCACCGCACTGGCCAGCCTGATATAAACCTTAAAACAGTTGACTCAGAACAGAATCATATCATCAGTATGTTCTCCCATTGGTACGCATCTGCCCCCGAGCGCCAGGGCCATTCGTGTGTCACATGCACATTCTCACCTGGCTCTGTGCCGTCTGGTCCAGGGCTTAGGAGGACCCGCCTTTTGCCTGTGCTCCTAGGCCCCTGGATTCCTCGGCCTGTGCCTCCTCTCTCTGTCTGAATGCTGAGATGCTGTATTAAGCCTAACTTGAAAGAACTTGCTCAAAGGGACTTGTTAGTCATTAAACCAAACCACGGGAAGAGAGCGGGGCGGGGATGACCAGAAAAGTCCGCTCGGACTGCGTCCTCCACCTCTCACATGCAAACGCTGCACGTCAGCGTCCCTCCTCAAGTGGCTTCTTCCATGTGGCTTCATGGTTGGCTACAAGAGGTTGCCCAGGCCTGCATGTCACAGCCTCTGCATCCCAGTCACGGGGCCACCCACTGTCAAAAGATCTGGGAAGGGATCTCCTTGGCCCAGCCTGGGTCAGGCACCTGCCCTGGCCAGTGGGCATTCCTGTTGTGACTGACCAACAGGATCGGGTAAGAAGCTGGGAGCCCTCGTGGCTACCGATGGCAGAACAGGATGCGGGGCACCCTTTGGAATGTGGATTGGTGTCTTTCTGAACAGAAGAAACAATAGCAGCCTTCCGGAAATGTCCAAGCCAAGCCCTAGGGATGGGCGCAGGCAGAGGGGACAAGGAGGCCTTTAGACATCAGCGTGCATGCCAGGCTCAGTCCTGGGCCACATCTGCTGCATCTTTTGACTTCAAATCCGTCTATGTGCTGATGACCCCCAAATGTGTCCCTCCAGTTCCAACCCTTGCAGATCCCACCTGCCTCCTTGAAGCCTCTGCTAGGATCTCTTTCTATGTCTCAGACTTGAAATGCTACCACCAAGCCCCCTCCTCCCCTCATGCCAGGCCAGCTTCTGTTTCTCCCACCACAGTGAATAACAGCTTGGCTCTTCCAGCAGCTCAGGTCAAAAGCCTTGGCCTGACTCCTCCCGTTCTCATACAGCTGACACCCGGGACATCTGCAAATCCTTTGGGTCCCATCTTCAAAGTGCCTCCAAACGCACCGCTGCTTCCTCCCTCCTCCACTGCCACCCTGAACAGCCACAAAGCCCTGCTGCCCCCTCGCCTACCCCTCGGGCTCAGCCTCCACTCCTCAGCAGCAGGAGGGGCCTCTCCCACCAGCTCGCCTCACACCTGAGCTCTGGCCCTCTGCCTGCCTGGACAGCTTCCCTTTCACTCTCCCTCACCCCTCGGATCTGTATTTGAATGCCATGTGCCCTGCAGGCCCCGCCCTGGGCATTCCTCCCCTCTTCCCCATCCTGGGTAATTTCTGCAGCCCTATCCCCTCCAATAGATCGTTTATTCCTCACTCCTTTCATAGCCTATAAGCTCTAGGGCGTTTTGTTCCGTCTGGTTCCCCGCCGTGTCCCCAGAGCCTGGGACATTGCCTGCCAGACGAGGAGCCCCACGGCTTCCCAATGGGGTGTTCTCAGACCAGAGAGCAGAGGAGGGATCAGCGCCAGCCCAGTGACGTGGGATTGGGAGCTACAGCCCCGGCGTCCTGGCCGAAAGGGCCCACTGTATTGGTGGCCACTGGCTCTGGGTCAGCTGCAGTCCTAGTGACTGTGTGTCTGTCCTCTCAGGCCCTGGGTGGTGTTTGGCTGTGGGAGTTTTACACTGGGCAGCTGCCCTGGGGGGCACGGACGGGTGAGTCTACCCTAACACCGATGTGTGACCCTGTCTGGGCCTCGAGGGATGGGGAAGTGAAGCTGGTAGTGGAGCTCTCGGTAGCCCCTGGTCACCCTGCCCCGAGGGCAGGGCTGGGACACAATGCAGTCCCCTAGACTCCACCTCATATGGGATGGCCCTCAGAGGCTGCTGGGGAGCAGCCACAGCCAGGAGACCTGGTGCCCAGGAGATGCTATAAATATTGATTTGGCTTCACCTCCACCCCCAGCCCTTGGCAGGGGAGGTCTGGGCTGAGGCCTGTCCAGGGACCCATTCAGGATCAGCCTCCCCTGTCACCTCGAGATGCCCCAGATCCCTGCCCCTCCCTGCCCAGTAGCACTTCAGGGCGCCCTGGGGAGCCGCGGCCAGACCTTCCTGCTCCCGCCTCTTCTCGCCCCAGTCCTGCAAGTCAATTACTCCCAGCTCACTTCTGCTGCGGCAGCTGGCGGTGGCTGCGGCCGGAGGTGAGGGACGTCCTGAACCCCTCCTAAGAAGCGGTCAGAGGCAGGGCAGGGAGGCCAGGATCTGCGGCAGAAAAGGCGAGAGGGGTCCCCAGCAGGGGGGACGAGAGGGGGACCAGAGTGGGGGCGAAAGCCCTGAGCTGGCGTTTTCAGGTTTGCATCTGGAGACAATTAGGAGCTGAATTATTAAAGACACGCAGGGAAGAGCTGTTTTTAAGAAAGCATGAGTAAGCAGGGGCATCACACAGCAACGCCCAGGATCGAAGGCGATCAATGGCTGTAATGGCTGTAAGTATTTACTCGGCTTAACTGGGAACGTGCGCGCCAGCCACGAACCTGACGTAAGGGTCCATGCCCAGCAGACCCCCTTCAGCCCGACCAGAGGGCACAGCTTCAGCCTGCTCCCACGTCCCCCCACTCCCGGCAGCCAGGCCAGCGCTGTGTGAGACCAGTGGTGAGGGAGCCCCAGCGGTGCAGGTGCCCTCAGGGCACAGGGTCTGGAGTCAGATACAGGGGGGCCCTACCAACTTGGTCACACCGGACAGGCTGCTTAACACCCTGTAGGATGGCCTAGTGATGCCCACGTCAGGGCATGTGAGAAAGCCCAGTGCAGTGTCCAGGGTGGCCCGTGCCCAGCGAGTGCCAGTCCTGTTGGCCTGGGGTCTGGTGGTCCAGAGGTGAAGGGCAAGTATCAAGGGAGATACCTGGGCCTCTGCTCTTACCCCAGGCCTTTGGCTTAGTTGAAATACAGGACCAGCTTATTCTAGAAAGTGGGATGTTCTCCATAGGGGTGCTGTGGGATGAGAGGGTTGTAGGACCACTCTGAGGCTCAGCCCGGCGCTGGGAGCCACAGCACGAAGAACTAGGCGCTTACTGTGCACAGAGTACTCCTGGGCTAATCGCCGTGTTCTATTTAATCCTCAAAGTAACCCAAAGAGGCAATTTCTTCTCTCATCACAGCCCATGTTAAAGATGAGGACGTGGAGGCCAAGAGAGGCACGGTGACTCGCCCAAGGTCGCTGCAGTCCAAGCCCTCCCACCCTTCCTAGGGACTGCGGGGCTACACTGAGACCCACCCATCCTCTGCCCTCCCCTCCTCTGCAGCTCCCCTCTTCCTTCCATGGGTCACTGAGGGACGTCCCTGGCCCCAGCCAGCAGCCCGCATTCCTGAGGGCACAGCTAGGGCCCAGCAAAGGCCAGAGCCCGGAGGCAGCTAGAGCTGAAAGATGTCTGACCTGTGTTTCTTCCTCCAAGGTGTGTGCTGGGGCACACTCTCCCCCACCCCAAGAGTCTGGTATTGGGGAGCAACGCCTGCTCAGGCCAGGCTCCCTGGCGGTCAGTTGGCAGATCTGACTATAGACTGAGAACGCTGCCGCAAGAATAGCACCTGAGCCCTTCCCCAGCACACAGGCATGGCAGGCACGGAGGACCTGAAGGTGGTGAGCACGTTCACACACACACAGGGGTGTGCACACACATGCATGTGCCACACACATGGGTACACGCACCTGAGCGGGCACGCAGCAGCGTCCAACCTGCCCTCCCCAGATCCACCCCTTCCTTTGTGAGATCAGTGCTTGGAACCAGCTCAGCTGCCCCCTGCCCGCCCCGCCGCTCTCCTCCAGGTGCTGAGACAGAGGAACCAGCTCAGCTGCCCCCTGCCCGCCCCGCCGCTCTCCTCCAGGTGCTGAGACAGAGGAACCAGCTCAGCTGCCCCCTGCCTGCCTCGCCGCTCTCCTCCAGGCGCTCAGACAGAGCCCACAGCCTCCCCATGTGGGCCTCCATTTCCCACGTGGGACACTGTGGCTCAGACAGTGTGTGGAGCAGCAGCACGGCTCTGGGAGTTAGACCTAAATGACCTCAGACAGCTCACATTCTTTCTCCAGTCCTCAGTTTCCTCACTGGTGCCATGACAGCTCAGCAGGTCTACGACGAAGGCCAGCGGGGCCGGGGAGGGGAAGGGTGTGCCATCATGTTTGGTCCATTTTCCCAGTCCCCGGGAAGCTGGCGGGGGCCGGGGGCGGTGCAGGCTTGCATGTGTGAGAGCCTCATGATGAAGGCCCCATGGGGTGAGACCGAGATAAACTGCATATGGGCCCTTGCCTCTGCTCTCTTTCCCTGAGAGCGTGTGGGGGCCACGGAGCCCCAGGTCCGTCTGGTACAGGCTGCCAGCAGGTCTGCAAATCTCCCCAGCTCAGGTCTGTCCCCGACAGCCCAACCACAGCAGATTCTCCTGCAAGTTTAGCATGAAAGTTTGGGGTGAGTGGAGTAAGATCAGAAGGGACCTGCAAGGTGGGGAGGCAGAGGGGAAGGCTTCCCTGGCTCCTTCTTCCCTCCCAGCTGGGCTGAGTCCTGCTGCGTGCAGCCTCCAGGGTGTCTCATGCTGTGTGTTGGATGGATGGATGGACAAACCGATGGATGGACAAACCATTCCCTCTCTCAGCCTCAAGCTCTTCCCCTGGAAGATGGGGGCGACGGTGACCCCCCCCGCAGGATTAGCATGAGGATGAGCTGAGGACACAGGTGAGCACCACCACCTGCCCGAGACAGAGAAGGTGTCCTGCCACTCCAGCTCCCTCCTCACAGTGGACATCTCCTTGCTGTGGCCCCAGGAGGTGCTTGGACGCTGCATCAACTGTAGCTATACATGAAAACAGCCACTGCTTCCAGGTGCATGTGTGTGTGAGAGAGTGCGAGTGTGCATGGTGTGTGTATGTGTGTGCATGTGTGAATGTGAGTGTATGTGAGTGTGTGCATGCGTGCATGTGTGTGAATGTGTGTGAGTGCACATCCAGGTTCTTGGAAAGCAGGTAGGGGGTCCCGCGTGTGGCCTCAGAGCCATTGAGCTGGGATCGCTGAGTGCAAGGGGGACAATGAGGTCCTGGGGATGAGAACTGGGGGCAGGTGGTGGCACTCACTACAGACAAGGTGGGCATGGTTAGTGTAAGGCACCATCATCAGGACTTGCGGAGACCTTGGGTGTCGGCAGGTTGACCTAGGGTGCCTAGAGTGGTGACCTACTCAAGTCTTGTTCCGTAGACGTGGCACAGTCTAGGTCTAGTAAACAGTCAGCCTTCAGTCCTCCAGCGAGAGAGGGACTGGTCCCGTGCAATCTGACTGGGCAGCCAGCACACGCCAAGCACTGTGGTGATAAGAGGGATCAAGGCTTCTGAGGAGGAGACCCGTAAACCGAGCCCTGCTGGGGAGAGCGGCCCAAGGTGTGGGTGCTGGGGGCAGCGAGGGCCCCACGCATGAATGCCCTGCGGAGGAAGGGCAGGGCTAGGGGAGTTCCAGGCAGGGGCCTACTGGGGGGGGAGGGGTCAGCCATGTGGACAGAGCCAGGTCCCACAGGGCCCTGTAGGCCGAGGTACATTTGGAATGTATTCGAGGACCAGCGGAAACCAGGGTTTTGGCAGGAGAGTGGCAGACTCCAGTTTATGTTTCTGAAGCCGCCCCTGGGCTAGGTGGCCAGAGGACGCCTGCCCTCTGGGGAGACCTTAGGTGGGAGGCGGGGAACAAGGAACCAAGTCAAGAGCAGTCCCCCATGGGCGTTCCCACTGCCATTCACAAGCACAGCCGCGGTGCAGGGTAGAGCTCCCCATCTGAGAACAGGGCCGGCAGGCCGAGCCAGGTCCACAGGCCCCGTAGGCCATGTTGGGCACTAGGAATTTAGGAGCTGGTGGCTTCCCAGAGCCCGACCTGATGCTGTTCTTGGCCCTCCCGAGTGGAGTGTGTGTATGTGTATGTGAGTGTGCGTGCATGTGAGAGCGTGTGCTAGAGTGAGTGTGTATGTGTGCACGTGTGTGCATGTGTGTACCCACGTGTATGTGTGCATGTGTATATGAGCATGTGTATGTGAGCGTATGTGTGTATGAGTGTGTGTATGTGTGAGTATATGTATGTGTGTATGTGTGTGTATGTGTATGAGTGTGTGTGTATGTGTGTGTATGTGTGTATGTGAGTCTGTGTGTATGTGTATATGAGTATGTGTGAGTGTATGTATGCATGTATGAGTGTGTATGTGTATGAGTCTGTGTATATGCGTGTGTGTATATGAGTGAATGTGTATATGCTTATGTGTGTGTATGTGTCTATGAGTGTGTGTGTGTGTGTGTGTGTATGAGCGTATGTGTGTATGTTTGCATGAGTGTGTATATGGGTGTGTATGAGTGTCTCTATGAGTGTGTGTGAGTGTGTCTGAGTGTGTGTTTATAAGTGTGTATATGAGTGTATGAGTGCGTATGTGTATGAGTGTGTGTATGTGTGTATGTGTATGAGTATTTGTATGCATGTATGAGTGTATGTGTATGAGTGTGTGTATGTGTGAGTGTGTGTATAGGTGTGTATGAGTGTGTGTATGTGTGTGTGTGTATAGGTGTGTATGAGTGTGTGTATGAGTGTGTATGTGAGTGTGTGTGTGTATGAGTGTGTGTATGTGTGTATGAGTGTGTGTATGAGTGTGTGTATGTGAGTGTGTGTATGTGTATATGAGTGTGTGTATGTGTGTATGAGTGTGTGTATGAGTGTGTATGTGTATGAGTGTGTATGAGTGTGTGTATGTGTGAGTGTGTATGTGTGTATGAGTGTGTGTATGTGTGTATGAGTGTGTGTATGTGTGTATGAGTGTATGTGTGTATGAGTGTGTGTATGAGTGTGTGTATGTGTGAGTGTGTGTATGTGTGTATGAGTGTGTGTATGTGTGTATGAGTGTGTGTATGTGTATGAGTGTGCATATGTATTTGCACGTGTGTATGTGTGTGTATGTGTATGAGTGTGTATGAGTGTGTGTATGTGTGTATGAACGTGTGTATGTGTGTATGAGGTGTGTATGAGTGTGTGTATGTGAGTGTGTGTGAGTGTGTGTATGTGTGTATGAGTGTGTGTATGAGTGTGTGTATGTGAGTGTGTGTATGTGTATATGAGTGTGTGTATGTGTGTATGAGTGTGTGTATGAGTGTGTGTATGTGTATGAGTGTGTGTATGAGTGTGTGTATGTGTGAGTGTGTGTATGTGTGTATGAGTGTGTGTATGTGTGTGAGTGTGTGTATGAGTGTGTGTATGAGTGTGTGTATGTGTGTATGAGTGTGTGTATGAGTGTGTGTATGTGTGAGTGTGTGTATGTGTAGAGTGTGTGTATGTGTGTGAGTGTGTGTATGTGTATAGTGTGCATATGTATTTGCAGTGTGTATTGTGTGTATGTGTATGAGTGTATGAGTGTGTGTTGTGTATGACGTGTGTATTGTGTATGAGTGTGTATGTGTGAGTGTGTATAGGTGTGTATGTGTGTGTATGTGTATGATGTGTGTATGTGTGTATGTGTATGAGTATTTGTATGTATGGGTGTGTATGAGTGTGTGTATGGGAGTGTGTAGGTGTGTGAGTGTGTATGTGTGTGTGTGTATAGGTGTGTATGAGTGTGTGTATGTGTGTGTGTAGTGTGTATGAGTGTGTGTATGTTGTATGAGTGTGTATGAGTGTGTATGTGAGTGTGTGTGTGTATGAGTGTGTATGATGTGTGTATGTGTGTGTGTATGATGTGTGTATGTGGTATGTGTGTATGAGTGGTGTATGTGTGAGTGTGTGTATTGTGTATGAGTGTGTGTATGTGTGTATGAGTGTGTGTATGAGTGTGTGTATGAGTGTGTGTATGTGTGTATGAGTGTGTGTATGTGTGTATGAGTGTGTGTGTGTATGAGTGTGTGTGTGTATGAGTGTGTGTATGTGTATGAGTGTGCATATGTATTTGCACATGTGTATGCGTGTGTATGTGTATGAGTGTGTATGAGTGTGTGTATGTGTGTATGAACGTGTGTATGTGTGTATGAGTGTGTGTATGTGTGAGTGTGTATAGGTGTGTATGAGTGTGTGTATGTGTGTATGAGTGTGTGTATGTGTGTATGAGTGTGTGTATGTATTCGTGTGTGTATGCGTGTGTATGTGTATGTGTGTGTGACTGAGTGTGTGTGTGTGCGTGAATGTGCCCTGACCTGCCTCCTGCCCTGGGCATCTTGCCTCACTCCAGGCAACCTGTTTTGGGGGTAGGGAACAATGGCTGCCTTGGCCTCCTGAACCTCCTGCCTGGCTGGGACCCTCCTCACATGATACCAGCTTTCAGCCAGACCCCAAGCTGCTGGGACGTCCCCTGACTGTCCTCTTGTGTTCTTTCTTAGGCTTAGAGGTTAGCACAGATTTCCACGCGCCCCCTCCTGCTGGGCTGAGCTGCAGCCAGCACTCCATGCCACAGCCTCCCTGCTGCTCAGATGAGCTCCTGCACTGTCTCCACCAGTTCCCACTCCAGTCCCAGGATTCCCGTCACTGCTCAGGTCCAGGCCCAAACCCATCCCTCTCTGGGATGGCCTGCTCTCATCCACCCAAGTTGGAGTCCAGGCCTATGGATCCCACCAGCGTGGCTGCACCTTGCTCCAAAGGGAGGCAGGGGCCCAGCCAGGACACTTCCCTCCCCACACTGTCCCTGTCCATCACTCAGCCAGCAAGGGACTGGAGCTCCCTTCTACCTCCCAGCCCAGCCTCAGCCAGCCAGGAGTTTGCCACGGTGGTTCTGGGCTTTTTGCATTTCCTCCCAAATTGGAAGAGGCCATAAAACTGTCTTTTGTTTTGTTTTGTTTCTGAGATGAAGTCTCACTCTGTCGCCCAGGCTGGAGTGCAGTGGCACCATCTCGGCTCACTTCAACCTCCGCCTCCCGGGTTCAAGCCGTTCTTCTATCTCCGCCTCCCGAATATCTGGGACTACAGGCGACGCCACCAAGCCCGGCTAATTTTTGTATTTTTAGTAGAGATGGGGTTTCACCATATTGGCCAGGCTGGTCTCGAACTCCTGACCTTGTGATCTGCCCACCTCGGCCTCCCAAGGCGTGAGTCACCACACCTGGCCAAAACTGTCATTTTTTTTTTTTCAAAGCAAGGGCATGAAAAAATTGTTTTTAAAAAACTATCTCATGTTCTTAAGAAACACTACTCAGCATTATTTCAAACAAGAATGAAAACCTGAATCTATGACAGGGAATCCGTTTAGTTTGCTGACCAAGTCAGCCCATCACCCATCTCTCCTCATTCCCCGCAGAGGCCCCGCCAGCCCACAGAGGGGAGGCAGGGAGCCCTGGTCTATCTGCGTGGTGGGGAGTCCAAGGCAGTGGCCATGGGCTCCCTCAGCCTCCCCGGCCCCGTTAGGTGCAGGCCCGAGTGTGGACGCGGCCCTGCAGTCAGGAACCCCGCACGTGGCCCTCGCGGCCCTCCCCTCGCCTGCCCACAGGAGCCGGCCCCTCGTCCATACAGGAGGACAGGCCTTCCTCGATGACATCTCAAACCCACTGCCTCTGGGGTGACAAGGGACGAGGCCACGGCCACCCCCGGCGGGCACCTAGGGACCGGGGCAGGGGCTGCTGGGGAGAGGTTCCCAGCTTGCCCAGGGCTTAGCTCAGGGCATCGGGAGCCAGGACACATCCTGGAAGACAGGTGGCATCCCAGGGATGCCAGATCCTGGTGTCTTTAAGCCCCAGCGTTGTGACGGATGGGAACAGAAAACGCAGCAGAGCCGGTGGCCTGAAGGAGTGAAGTGGTTGGGGAGGCAGACGCGTTGGCACCTGCTGCCCCTGGTGGGAGAGGAGGGAACGCCGGCAGAGAGCATTCCTGCGCCGGCCGGGAGGGGCCCTTTCCCGGAGGGGTGGCCAGGCCTGCGGGCTCCAGCCTGGGAGATGCCGCCGCGGAACCCTGGGCACCCACTGCCCTCTCTGCCACGGCAGTTCTGTCTTTTCCTCGGTCGCCCCAAGCACACACAGACGTTTCCTCCCACCTTCCTCTGAAAGCTGCTCCCGTCTCCTCTCCCCACCTTCCGAGAAAACTGCCAACCTCCTGCACCCCAGAGGGCAGGGATGTGGGTCCCACATGCACAGCCTACTGGGGAGGGGCCTGGCTCTAGGAAGGTGGCCACGGGGCCAAACGGCCCTGTGCCTGGGCAGGTGGCTCTGCACTTTTCTGGAGGCTGCCCCCTCCACCTCACCAGTTAGCTCATCCTTCCGCTGACCCTCCCATAGAGTTCCTGTCCACCCTCCTCCCACATGTTCTATTTGGCCATTTGGAGGCAGGCAATGGGGGAGGCTGGCTGGGTGGAGGCCAGAGCAAGGGCCGGGACCACAGCAGCACGTTCTTCCTGGAGAATCCCAGATTCCTGCGTAAAGAAGAGCATCGATCTGCCCGCAGTGGCCCTTAACGAACTCTGCCTCGTCTGCAAGGCCTTGGGGAAGCGTTTGAGAAGTGCTCTGAGCGGAGGGGCACAGGGCCTCAAGTACTCGGAAGCTGCCAAGGGCCAGGGCTGGGTGGTGTTTTGAAGGCAGGCTCTGTCCCACGAGCAGGAGCCACAAGCACACCCCAGGCTCCCTGGCCCCTGTGCCTGGATAAGCGGGGAGGGGAGAAATCACGGGATAGACATCTGGTCCTAGACCTTGAAAATCCTTCTCTCCAGCTTCACTCCACAGACAGGGAAACCGAGGCCCCACCCAGGGCCTTGAAACCAGTTCCACTAACACCAGCCCTGCCCTTGTGGCCGGGGGCAGCCCTGCCTTGGCCCTTTATGGACACTGATAGAATCCTTAAAACCACTCTCCATTGTGCCCATTTGATGGGTGAGGAGACTGAGATGCATAGAGACCCAGCAGCTTGTCCAAGGTCACAGCAGGGTGGGGAGGGCAGCAGACTGTCCCGCAGGGACAGGGCTTTTCACATGCCTCTGACAACAACCTCCACAGTGACCTCATCCTTTTTTTTTCTTTCTTTTCTTTTTTTGAGGCAGGATCTCACTCTGTTACGCAGGCTGGAGGGCAGTGGCACAAACACAGTTCACTGCAGCCTTGACCTCCTGGGTTCAAGCGATCTGTCCATCCATGTTCCCAGCAAGTAGCTAGGACCACGGGTGTGTGTCACCGTGTCTGATTAATTTCTGTATTTTTTGTAGAGATGGGATCTCACTGTGTGCCCAAGCCAGACTCGAAATCCTGGGCTCAAGCAGTCTGCCCACCTCGGCCTCCCAAAGTGCTGGGATTACAGGCATGAGCCACCAGGCCCTGCCAACCTCATCATTCTTATGGCCATTTTGCAGATGAGGAAACTGAGGCTCAGAGAGATTAGAAGCAATTTGCTTCACACAGAGCTATGAGTGGCAGAGATGAGATGCTTAAGAGTCGTGGAACTGTGGCCTGAGGAGCACTGAGTGCCCATTGAGGTCCTGCCAGGCACTATCTAGCATGGCGGTCGGGGCATCTGACTCTCGGAGAGGCAGAACTAAGGGCTCCGATGTCTTCCAGCCTGTAACACGGATAAAATGCTGTGGCTTCCTCCTCCCTGTGGCAGAGAAGATAAGCCTGCAGGCAGTGGCCTCACTCACCGGGTCTTTCTGTTTCATGTCCTGTCTGTGTAACTGAGCAGTCCTGTCTCTGTCTGCCTTTTGTTCCCACCCTCTAAAGAGACACGTGTTCATCTCCTTGTTAAGGAGTTCCCCAGAACCTTGACACGCACTCTGTGTCTATTTGCAGAATGGTGTTTTTAGTGCGTCAGAATGACGCTTTGCCAATTCCAGCCAGATGTGCCACATTTTGTGTGTGACCTCTGGTCTCTGCTGCCTCCGTCGGGTGCCCCAGCCCCAGCCCTGACCCCCCTTCTTCCATTGCACCCTGGCCTTGTCTCTGGGGCTCCGTCGGGGCACCTGGCCTGGGATGGGGTGAGTGGCCCAGAGCACGGGGCTGGTGCGCTCTTGATGTGAATTCCGTGCTCATATCTGGTATTAAATGTAACTTTTCCTGTTGCATTTGAGAGAAGTCTCAACAGCCAGGAACCACGCAAGAGATGCAGGACCAACCAGCTCTGCATCACACTAAGGTGCTGCAAAACTGGCTCGGTGACCCAATCCTTCACCCACAGAGGGTGGTGCAGGGAAGGCTGGGGTGGCGGGGAGGAGAGGCTGGGGGGCAGGGAGGAGAGGCTGGGGGGCAGGGAGGAGAGGCTGGGGGGCGGGGAGGAGAGGCTGGGGGGCGGGGAGGACAGGGCCTAGGAAAGGCTGGGGGGGTGGGGAGGAGAGGCTGGGGGGCAGGGAGGAGAGGCTGGGGGGGTGGGGAGGAGAGGCTGGGGGGCGGGGAGGAGAGGCTGGGGGGGGGGGAGGAGAGGCTGGGGGGCGGGGAGGACAGAGCCTAGGGAAGGCTGGGTGGAGTGCTGCAGGTTTTTCCTTCTTCTCCCACCCTGGGGGGCTTCAGTCCCCTCCTCCCTCCAATTCAGGGACTTCTGAGAAGCCCGTGGTGATCTGAATGTGCCCCTGGAGTCTGGGTGATGCAGAGCCAGTTGGGTCTGATCTACCCCTGGAGGAGGTCGGATGGTGACTGTGGCTACACTGGCCGGCGGCTGCCAGGGTGAGGACAGTGAACTGGGCACCCACCCAGAGGCCATTATGGAGCCGGAGGAGGTGCTCCCGGGAAATCCGTCTTCAAAGTCCCATCCTCCCCACAAGAAGGACCACTGGAGAGGCGCAGGCTCAGCACCTGGGAGACAGGCTGAGGGATGGCAGGGGCCGCTGAGGGGTGGCGACCTTGGGCAGGCCTGGGAAGGGCATAGAGACTCCGGGACCCGCCCACAGCTCCCCACACCCTGCCTCCTCCTCCCTGACCCCACCAGGCTGCCGTGAGTGCAGGAGGGAGTCCGGAAGCAAAGGAGGGTGCCAGGTTGGAAGGGATTCCCTGAGTACTTGCTGACACCTGAAAAGCGACCACAGGATCTGCAGACAATTGAATGCAAATGGCAGGGAAGAGCGGTGGCCCCAGCGAGTGGGCCAAGGGTCAGAGGCTGCAGCGCCTCAGGCTCCCTCCACGTGGTTCCACACCTTGGCAGCAGGCAGTGGTGTTTTCAGCGGCACCCACCTCATTCTCCGCTGCGCCTCCGGGTCCACACCCAGCCGGCTCTCAGCCTCCCCACCCCGGCTCCCAGAGAGCACCTCCCCAGCTTGCTGAGGATCCCAGAACCGGTATCGCCAGAGCTGGGAGGAGCTCAGAGGACGACCAGCAAGCCCCAGCCCTCGGTGCCAAGAGAGGCACCTGGGGTCCTGGGCAGAGGCTCACCCGCTGCTCTTGCCCTCCCTCCCTTGTTCTGAGCTGGGGCTCAGTGGCCACGTTGGGAACAGCCCTCCTGGCCTCCTAATCCGGTACGAGGCTTATGTCTCACTCTCCCCAAGGAAGACAAGGGAACGTGGACTGAGACAGATGGCCTAGCGGAGGGAGCCAGAGGGAGCACCAGGAGCCTGAGCGCCTGTGAGGCAGGACAAAGGCATGACACAGGCACCCGGAGCTCTTGGCAATACAGACTCTTGCTTATGGCAACACCATGGCGATAAACTGGCCCTCTGGGGCCAGCGGAGGAGGCACTGTCACCGTAGCCCCCCAACGAAGATGAGGAGCCAGGCCAAGGGCGGGCAGGAGGGATGCTCGGGATCACCAGCCAGGAGGAGCGAGGAGGTGCGCCCAGCTTAGAGGCTCGTGCCCAGTGGCTCAGTGACCCCGGGCACAGTCCTCTCCCCCTGGGTCTGGCCCGCCCGTGCCTCACCTCACACAGAAGCAGCCCAGGGTCCACTATCTTCAAAGTTCCTCCTTCCTCAAAAAAGCTTCCTGAGGAAGGGAAGGCTCAGGAGCCTGAGGCGCTGCGAAGGGACAGCACACGCAGCCACAGTATTCCCCTGTCTTTTGAAAAACTGAAAGGCCCAGGAGCCCTGGGCTCTCCGAGTCGCTACCCGGAGCCACCCAACTTGCCACCTGGGGTTAGACTGAACCCCCACTCCACACAGCCTCTGCACGGCAGGGTCCGCCTTCCTCCTGCAGACTCTGTGCTACTCTACTGCTCTCCAAGCCTTTGTTATTCTACCGGTTTGGGGATGCGTGAGTGTATGCTCAATCTTACGTTTGCATGCTTCTCAAAATGTCATGCATGAATTCGACAGGTATTTCGTGTGCCAGACTCTGTGCGAGGCACTCAGGACAAGGCAGGGACAACATGGGCGGACGAGCCCCTAGTCCCTGGAGAGGCTGTGGCAGCCCAGCCCTGCCGGCGGCTGCAGGTGACCTCTCAGCATGGGGCAGCATAGGCAGCTGGCAGCACCAGGGCCTGGGATGTACGTGTCACATGTCTACGCCAGCTCATCTTTGTTTTAGGGACTTGATTTTATCTCTCTTTGGAAATCACTTGACTTCTTTAGCCTGCTTTCCTCCACGTCCCCACAGCCTTGCTCAACACTCCAAGCGGCTGATGGTCACTCCTTTCAGGATGTGGAGCTCCTGATATCAACCCTTCCCCCGTGTCCTTCCCAGCAAATGCCAGGTCCCCCCATGCAGGACACCACCCCTGTGCCTGCTTCGTGGTCCCCAAGGCCGAGCCTTGGTCTTGGTCCTGCTCAGCCCCGGGCGCAGGCCGAGGAGGTAGAGCCGAAGCTGGGAGTGGGACTGGCTGGCTGTGGATCACCCACCTCCAGGGCCTCCCATGGGCCTGGGCCCACAAGCACAGACTCAGGGAGCCCCCTACATCCCTGCCAAGGCCTCCAGGTTGCTTGGGTTTCATAGGTTTTGGGAGGTGGCTGTCATTCATTGAGAACTTTCTATATTGTGGTCTCAATACACACTTGCCCATTTTTGTTAATCCTCATCACAGATACCACTTCCGCCTCTGATGGAAGAAGAGACGGTCTCCAGTGAGGAGGGCCTGGGCAGTGGAGTCGGTGTGCACAGGAGGGGAGGGCTGGCCTGAGAGCCGCCCCACTCCCTCCCAGCCCAGGCTGGGCCTGAGTCTGTGTACCCCACGGAGAAGCCGGCCCCTCCCCGTCTGCTCTCCCTCCCCGAGCCCACGAGCTGTGGATCCCAGGCTTGGCATTCACTGTCCCTTGGGCTGCAGAGACTGCAGTTCTTTGTGGTCCTGCTCCCAGGGCCACTGCCCACCCCTGCCCCCGTCACCTCCAGACGAGGCAGGCCCAGTCCTTGGCCCAAAGGTGCCCCTTCTGCAGCCCTGTCCCAGCCCCACCAAAGCAGCCCTCACCTCGAGCCAGGTTCCCAGAGATGAAGCGGAGGACGACGCTGATGGTGCCTACCAGGTGCTTTCCACAGCCATGCTGGCACTCCTGTAGCCTCGGGCCAGGGCCGCACCCTGCCATCCTTAGGCCTGGCTTGATCCACCCGGCTCTTGCCCTCAGCTCTGCCCTGCCTGCCACTGTGCAGACGGTTCCCCCACAAGCCTGCTCCCCAACCTTCTCTACCAGCCTCTCCTCAACCTGACACTTAGCACCTTTCTTTCTACAGGACTCCCCTCTCCTGGTCTGTCTGTCTATCTCTGTCTCAAATGCAGTGTCTCTCCTCCTGGTCTCGGCTTGTTCCCAGTGTCTTGGGCACTCCGGGCCTGTCCTTCTCTCCTCTACTCTCTGTCCATGCCTCTGGCTTTCCCAGCCTTTCAGCCCAAAGCCCCGGGGCAGCCAGAGCGCCCTCAGCCCCCCTGCCTTGGGTCGGCCTCCTCAAGTAGCCCCTGCCCCTGCCCCAGGGCTGCCCCTTCACCTGGTGCCTGGCCTCAGCCTCCAGGCCCCCGGAGCTCACTGTTCCTGGAGGCAGAGGGGCCCCTGCTGCTTCTTGGGCTGGGAGGCGTGGGGATGGGGCATCGCTCCTGAGCGCCCAGCACCAGCTGAGGAGGTGACTGGTGTGATTATCAGCTGAGGCTGTGAGCTCACTGCAGAGGGGCCTCACCCAGGCTCCAGGGCTTCTCTGCAGCCAGAAAGGGAGCAGCCTGCTCCCACACAGTCCCCTGCCTAGGAGGCTCGGGGGCATAGGTAGGGCCCTAGCCTTAGGCTGTCTCTTGACCTCTGACCTCCACCCACTGGCCTCATCCCTCAGCCCCGCTGTGCCTCTCTAAAATGCAGAAGGGGAAGTGGGAAGGGGTTCCACTGCTGAGGAGGAGAAGGGAGAGCCAAATTCACAACTGGAGCTGACCAACCCCCTGCCCTCCACCTAGCAATAAATAAAAGAGATAACAGCCAGGCAGCTTGCTAAGGTCTTTCTGGGTGCCAGTGAGTGCCTTCAGTCATCAAAACAACCCTTCAAGCTACACGTGGCTGAGAATGCCTGTTCTGTATTCATTCTTTCTGAGTTTCACCAACAGGGTTCAGATGCTGTTGGAGACGGAAATGCGTCCAGCTGAAAATTCCACCATTCCCCTGCCTTCCTCGCAGCGAGGGCAGCTTAGCTCCGGCCAGTGGGATGGAAGCATGCGTCTTCCAGAGGCTTCTGTGAGTGCTGCCTTCCTGACATGGGGACCACCACTCTCCCCTTCCACCTGGGTTCTCCTTCCTGTTGCCTGAAATGAGGCTGTGTGGGCTGCAAAGCAACCACCTTGCCACCGTGAGGGAAATGGTAGAAGAACCAAAGACATTGACACTGACGTCCCCCAGCTGCCCAACTAGTGCCAGCCACTGCCTTGCCCCATATTTCCCATATAGGAGCTGATGCACCTGTCTTGACCAAGCCACTGTTACTTGCGGTTTCTGTTACATGCAAGTTCAGGCAAGCCAAGGGATCCCTTGCAAAGGAAAAGAGGAGCTGCTGCGCCTCGCACCCCTGCCCGTAAAGGAAGGTGCAGTGCCCGGTGGGCCTTCTGTGCACTGCAGTTAAATGTGCCGCTCAGAGGCTGTGCCGCAGGTGCAGGCCAAGTACAAGCAGCGCTGCCCCTTGGGCCTAATGACCCAGCACATTTAATGACACAGAATGAGTCTAAGGCAAGTTGGGACGCTCTGCGGGGCCATGGCAGGCCCCCAGAGGGGAAATCTGTGGTCTGTCGGGTTTTGAGCAATGCCAAAGATCTCTCCTGTTGGCATTCAGCTAACTGCCAACAGCTGGGCTGCTGTGAGGGTGGACCGCCTGATGGTGGGAGAGACAGAGACAGACCAACCAGGTGGCCATGAGCCCCGAACTGCCCACCAGGAGCCAAGTATCAACCTCTCACCCAGCCCCACTGGTATCTACATGTGCACACAGTGCTCTGTCGTCATGCCGAGGTGCTGTGGACGGGGCCTGAGGCAGGGTGGGTCTGGAGGGCGCAGGGAGGCTGTACCTGCGGGGGCTGCGACTCCCACAGTATCTACTGCATTGCCGCTTTCCCCACAGCCCGTCCGCCCCCCACGGTCTCCAAGGCCGTTTGAGGAGGAAAAACATTCAGAGGTGACTTATAGACAGAGCTGCAAGAAATGTTGGCACCAACTCTAGGTGACACTGAGGCCCACCTAGGGGAAGGACGTGGAGAAGGGACATCTTCCTGGTACGTGTCTTGCCCACATTGTCTGAAGAAGAGAGGGCCCGAGGTACAGGTTTACATTGATCATGGATGGCTGCTAACCATTAGTTCAGGGGTCAGGGAGGTGGAGGGGCAGGGTCGGGGGAGTAAGGGCTGGGAGGCCTGGGGAGGAACCACCCAGAGTGGGACAGCAAGTGCCTCACAGGTGCCCTCTGAGGGGCGCTAGAGCCAAGGAGGCGCTGGACGATTGGACGATCAGGTGGGCCAGGAGTCCCCTCTGTGCACCTCACAGCCTCTGTTCCTGGCCCCTCTGCCGTTTGCTTTGAGAACCAAACACCGTGGGTTCAATGAAAGAACTTCTTCCTGGGCTGATCAGGCTGCCACCAGGTGGCAGGTCAGCCGCTCTGCGTTCCTGCCATCCCTCCGGGGCTCCCATTATCCTCAGGGGAGTGACGGTCACTCTGGGTGTGACCTTCCCTCTGGCCTGCCCTGGTGCTGCCAGCACCTCCCCCCATCACGGTGCCCCCGTGCCATAGATCCTGAGCAATAGACTAGTTTCACCGAGGAGCACAGCAGTGTGGTCAAAGGCCAGGGTTCACAGGCTCCTGTCCCCGTCCTGTGCCCACACCAGAAGCAGCCGGCCTCACGGAACAGTGATGAGACCCACTGAAGACTGGCTCTGGCATCAGCTGCGGGTTCCAGGGCTGCCCTGTCCGGCGCCGGTGACCCTGCTGGATGTGCTGCCTCTCCTCTCATCAGAAGAGCAAGCCCGGAGACCGGGAAAACGCGCAAAGGCCCCTCCCTCATCCAGGCCAGCTCACCGCACCTCTGCTGCTCCTCTCCAATACTCCAGGCTCTGGATTAGAGGCTTTAGGTTCCCGTGGGACAATGCGTCCCCAGCAGGAGGCAGCATGGGGTCTGCTGAACTGCAAGCGGGGACGGCCGCTTGGCCATGCTGGGTCCCTCACACCACTCAGACCAAGTGGCATCAAGGGCCATCAGTCAGCAAATGAGCCTGTTATCAAGGGAAGCAGGGAGGACTCTACCTCAAATCCAGTGAATTCTCCAGGGAGCCAGCAACACTGCCAGCTACAGTGATGAAAGTCAGTGGGGGCTTCCAGCAACCCCACTGAGGCAGGCCCACCACCGACTCAGATCCTTCAGGAATGGGGGCTTGGATCACTCCACCAAGGACTCAGCCAAGGCCCTTGTGGTGGATTAAAGATGGCCACAGACGTCATACTACAACCCCATGGAAAGAGGTTAATTTTCAGAAACCCTTGACAATTTGCACCGATCTGACATCTCACTTTGATGTCATGTATCTCGATGCCTCATGACATCAATTGTATCTTGTATGTTCAAATACATGAAAATTATGTTTATAGATCTTTACGTATTAGAGACGAGTTAATTCACCCTTTGGTCCCATATCTTTCTGCTACCCCTTTTTCCCAGGAGCACTGGTGGTGGTGATGATTTTATGTGGGGTTGCCCTTGAACCCCGGGGAGAATGAGCGTCTCCCTGGGACGCACGGACGGCTGAGGAGGATGTGGGTCTTCTCTCTGGGGGAGGGGCATGTGCATGCGTGTGTGTACGTGCGCGTGTGTGTGTGCTCGTGTGTGTGCATGTGCGTGTCTGCTCGTGTGTGGTCACGTGTGGTCACGTGTGTGCATGTGTATGTGTGTGCATGTGTGTGCTTTGTGTGTGCATGTGTGTGCTTGTGTGTGTGCATGTGTGTATGTGTGCTCATGTGTGTGTGCATGTGTGTGTCTGCTCGTGTGTGGTCGTGTGTGCATGTGTGTGCTTGTGTGCATGGGCGTGTGTGTGCATGTGTGTGTGCGTGTGTACGTGTGTGCTCTGTGTGTGCATGTGTGTGCTTGTGTGCATGTGCATGTGTGTGCATGTGTGTGTGCGTGTGTATGTGTGCTCTGTGTGTGCATGTGTGTATGTATGTGTGTGCATGTGTGTGCTTTGTGTGTGCACGTGTGTGCTTGTATGTGCATGTGTGTGCTGTGTCTGCATGAGTGTGCATGTGTGTGCACGTGTGTATGTGTGTGCATGTGTGTGCTTTGTGTGTTCATGTGTGTGCTTGTGTGTGCACGTGTGTGGTTGTGTGTGTGCACGTGTGTATGTGTGTGTGCGTGCGTGTGTGCTTTTGTGTGTGCACGCACATGTGTGTGCTTGTGTGTGTGCGTGTGTGTTTGTGTGTGTATGAGAAATGGCTGCGCCGTGTCACACAGAAGGGTGCAGCAGCTGCTAGAGCGTTCCTGCCAGAGCGGTCCAGGATGCCAGGCATCTCCCAAGGCGGTAGGTGGGGCCCTGGCTTCATCCCATTCAGACATCATTCCCTGCTCCTCCGAGTTTCTGTGAACTTCCTGAGGCCTGGAGCCGATGCCTCCGCTTAAACCCGCCGGCCCGGTTTCAGTCGTCTGTAGCCGGGACCCCAGGTTATTTGTGGGTGACATTATTATTCCAGTTGAAGAAACCCAAGTCCCACAGCCCTTGTGGGCAGCAGACTTGAGAAACAGGTCTGTCCTGTTGTGGCATTGGCCATGCCTCTGGAGAGGCGTCCTGCAGGGAGGGACTTCAGATGCAGGGGAGACACGCAGGGCAGGCCAGAGTCCCAGCTTTCGGATAATGGAGGAGGGTCCAAGGAGCTTGTAGGCTGAGGATGGGGGGCATCTCCTGGGTAGAGTGGGGCCCGGCTGCCTGTGCTCTGAGTCTCCTGGGCCCCCGTCTTAGAGGCCCCGCTGTTGGCCACCTCCTGACTCCATCCTGGGGTCTTCACACCCAGGAGGGGCCACTCAGGGCCCAGCCACAGATGCTCCAGCCCGTGTCCAGTGTCTCCAGGCCCCTGCTTCCTGCCCACTCCTTGCCAACGTTCTACCTCACCCAAGCTGGGTCTTGGCTTTCACTCCCAGCTGTTCCCGCCTTGTGTCTCTGGCCCCACTTCCGCCGAATGGAAAAACCCCAGTACGAGGGCACAGTGTCTGGGCCATCCGCCTCCCACAGGACCCCAGGGCTCAGGACACCGTGCTGGGCCTCACAGAGCGTGCCGCGGGGCTACACTGAATGGGCCCCGTTGCTCTTTGCACCCAGAGCCTGTGCAGGCTCCCAAAGAGCGGGGATGCCCCTTCCGCACACGGCACAGCCCTTCACACGCGCACAAAGCTCTCAGTGTGACCGCACCAGCCCGCCCTCCTTGCGGGACACACGCGGGACATGTTTGGACTGAAGATAGGAGACTCGGGAGCTATGGCCAAGGGAGACAAAGGTCACATCGGAGTCCTGGCTCCTCCATCTGTGAGGTCCCTGGGCCCCCTCCTCCCTCAGCTCCCACCAAAGATGCTCATCAGGTGGGCACGGTGGAGCTCTGGGCCCACGCCCTCCCCCAACCCAGCCCCCACTTCTTGTGCCATCTGCTGAGTCATGTGACCTCCCCAAGCTGCCGTGGACGCTTTGGCAAATCAGAGAGATGAGCTTCACACTGCTCCCTTGCACAATCAAATAGGCTTGGATGTGTCATTCGCATCTGCTCCCAGTGCCTGCACAAGGTCCGGTAAACACGTCCACACATGGGAACGAACCCATCGCTGGTGCCTGGCCCTGTCGCCTGTGTGTCATTGACAAGTTGTTCAGCAAACATGTCCTGACAGCTGGGTGTGGAAAGGCCCTGCCCTCTAGGAAGCTGCCCTGAGGTAAGGTGGGCCATGCAGGGATGGTCCCCCCCAGCCCTGACTTGAACACACCAAGCCAGCCCCTATCTCACCTTCATCCCTGTCCACCCCTCTCAGAACAGCTGCTGCTGTCACAGGTGTGCGGAAAGCTTTGGCAAAGGATGCACACCAGCCCCAGACCGTCCGGAGTCACCTCTGTCTGCCAGAGACAGAGACGGGAGGATGAGGCAGAGCATCTGCAGGACCTGAGGGATGGAGGGAGGGTTCCACTGCAGCACTCTTTAAATACTCATTGCCACCAAGAAAGCCCCGGAAGACTGAAGTGGAGGAAATCTGAGTCTCGCACGACTTGAAGCTGTGCCCGTCAGAGTGGACCTGAGCCCCTAGCACATGCAATGGCCACCGTGCTCTCGTCCCTACCCTAAGGCAGAACAGACGCATTTTCATTCTGATGCAGAACGGACAGTGCTCTGAAGGTGGTCCTTCCCGGTTGAGCTATGCGCATGTGCTTTTAGTGAACTCATCAAGTTTCTGCCACCTGCAAAACCTATTGCCCCCATCCCTGAGAAGTTGGGGTGCACGTGGACCTCACCCATGCCTTCACAAGTGCCAGCTCTTCCATGGAAAGGGGTTGGGAACAAGTGTCAGCCAAGGTGACAGCATCATAGATGGGTAGGGGCTCTGTGGGGAAGCAGAGGTGGTGGTGGCAAAAGGGAGGGGGCTGGAATTGTGCTGGCAGCACCATGGAGTGGTGTTTGTGGGTAAAGGACGGGGATCTGGTGTGCAGCAGCCAGTCCCTTTGTGCACAGGTGTGGACCTCTGGCTGTGGCTGTCAGCCACTGTGCCTGCTGTTTGCCCAGACCCCTCAGGTGATCACCTCTATGCATGACCCCCATCAAGCCTGGGAGGCTGGGACCCCTATTGTGCCCATTCCCTGGTCAGGGGACCAAGGTTTCCTGGAAATCACATAGCTAGAGGGGGTCCAAGACAGCAAACCAGAGGCAGCTGTCAAAGGCAAGTCTGCACCTTTTCCTTAAAGTCAGAGGCAGACTCTCATACGCACCATGCTCACCTGTGTGATCCCGAGTGTGCATGGTGTGTGCCTGCATGTGGTGTGTACGTGAGTATGCAAGTGTGTATGGTATGCCTACCTATGTGTGCGTGGTGAGTGTGCAAGCTCATGTGTGGTAGAGGCACTGGCGTGTGTGCACAGGTGTGAGTGGGAGGTGTCTGCATGTGTGTGTGAGATTGTGGCCCTGCCACACCCGGCAAGCACCAAATATCACCCACGGCAAGCCCAGGGCAGGGATTTCTGCCAGTTCTCTCGTTAACACACCAGAATGCAGGCCAAGACAAAGAGCCAGCACCAATCCTTGGGGTGCACTGAACAGGACCAAGGAGGGGCTGAGGGTGGGGCCTCCTTATCACCAGGCACTGCACACATTATTTCCCTTCTTCAAATGTGTCCTGTGGACAGGTTCCAGCCTGCCTTCTCACGGAGGGCTTAGGAAGGAGGTGCCCCGGCTTACCCAGGGCGTGAGCAGTGGGCAGGGTGGAGCCTGGTGTGTTGGACTCTGCAGCCTGGCTCTGTCTTCCTAGCCAACAGGAAAACCCCAGTGTACTCCCAGCTCTCCACACCCATGCTCTGTGGATCCCACTGGGAGCTCAGTGGCCTGTGTGAAGCAGGCACTCAGTGAATGGGGAAGGGTGTGAGTGAATGAAAACACACCTTCGACAGAGACAGGGGCGGAGTGGCCCAGGCTGGGGTCCCAGGCTGGCCTTTGAGCCCTCAGAAAGGACAGTGCTCAGAACAGATCTCCCCACCCCCACCCTCGACCACAGCCCATCCTGGCCCTACCTGAACCCTGTGGGGCTGTGCTGGACAGGATCCACTTGACCAGGCAGCATCTCATCAAAGCCTGGCGGCTGAGCCTTGGCCTCTGCCACTTGACACCCTCCTTCTTGCTAAGTGGCGTGTGCCCGAGGTCCCCCAGGAGGCTGCCGTCCGATGCCTTTGTCACCTCCTGCAGTAGGAACAGGCAGAGCAGCCCTGAGCCTCTGCTCAGAAGGAGGACCCCTGGATGGTCCCCAGCTGCCCTGATATCCTAGGTGAGGCCAGCCTGAACACCACCAAGAGTTCTCCTTCCAGGGCTGCATGCCTAGTGCGGGCAGGCTCCTTTCACTCTACAACCTGGCTATGTTGTAAGACGGGACCCCTGGAAGGCGGGAAGACAGGGGTGCAGGGAGGGGTTGTCAGCAGTGATCCCAGACTTGCTCATTGGGTTCCCCCTTGGCACAGACCAGGTTGCCAGAGCTGGGTGGCCCCTTAGAAATCACGGTCCCAATCCCTCGCCTGCCTGAAGACCAGAGAGGCAAGTGGATCTGTACAGGGTCACACAGCCAGGCCCAGCTCTCTCACTCCCCAAGCAGGGCCACTGCTCTGCCTGAGTTTTCATGTTGAGGCAAGCTGAGAGTGAATGAAAGGCTGGGTGGTGACTCCAGGAGGGCTGCGCTGATGGAACCCACCACTGAGACTGGCAGGGATCTGAAGAAACGGCTCCAGCTATGGACGGGAGAGTGTTGGGAGGAGTGAGCCGTGGGTGGTCATGAAGAGGCTGTGGACCAGCCGGCGCGGTGGTTCACGCCTGTAATCCTAGCACTTTAGGAGGCCGAGGTGGGGGGGGATCACCTGAGGTCAGGAGTTCGAGACCAGCCTGGCCAGCATGATGAAACCCTGTCTCTACTAAAAATACAAGAATTAGCCAGACGTGGTGGCGTGCGCCTGTAATCCCAGCTACTCAGGAGCCTGAGGCAGGAGAATTGCTTGAACCCGGGAGATGGAAGTTGCAGTGAGCTGAGATTGTGCCACTGCATTCCTGCCTGGCCAACAGAGCCAGACTCTGCCTCAAAAAAAAAAAAAAAAAAAAAAGAGGCAGCGGGCCGTGAGCCTGAGTCAGTATGGATAGGAAAAGAACGGCCTGGGGTCATGGTGGAGGCCCCAGGGCAGCAAGATTTGCTCTCCTACCACGTATTTCAGGCCCCCCAATCCTGACATCCAAACTGCCCACCATGCTCAGTTTCCATGCCGGCAGCTGGCCCGTGAGGCCCGGAGGAAGGAGGTGCATGGCAGGCTGGCTGCCACTGGCTACACCTCTGTGCACCTGCTGGGTCGAGTTTGTTGCCTTTGTGCTGTCCCCTCCTGCTCCGGGTGGCAGGGGGACAGGTGTGGCCTGGCCAATTGGACCACAGCCCACCAACGGCGCTCATGCCCATTCTGTCTGTGACGCACTGCCTGAGCTCCAGCTGTGGCACTGGCGCCACCCCCATATGCACATGGGTTCTGAGCGGTTGGGCTCATTGGCCAGTGAAGAGGGTCCCTCAGGGGGTGGGTTGGCCGTGCCCTTCCCAGGTCACAGGCTCTCGTGTGTGCTACCTTTGCACAGTCCTGAAAAGTATTTGGTTGTTCAAAGTAAATAACAGATGGGCGGGGTTGTCAGCTTAGTCAGATGCAGCCCCGCAAGACAGCCCTGTGCTAGCTGGACTCTCAGGTGCAAGGGCCGGAGACTGACTCCGGCTGGCATGAACTGGGAGAATTGGCAGCAGGGAGCCCGGGCCAGTCACAGCCTGCAGGGAAGCACAGAGAGCCAGTCCTAGAAAGCAGGCGAGATCAGAGAGCGGCGCCGGACACCGGCCCTGGCCATGCCCGTCCACACAGAGCCCAGTGACGGGGCTCTGCTGCTGCTGCAAAGGCTGGCCCCTCTCCTGAGGCATGGGCCTGGGACCCCCACTGGTCTCTGCACACTGCAGGCTCCAGTTGAGGGAGGATTCTCCGGGTACTTCACTGGCTCATGGTCCCCTGAGGCCCATCCACTTTTGGGATGGACAGCCGGCCCACTATTCAGTTTAGTGAAGTGGTCCCCTAGGCTGGGAGATGTCCAGTTCCCTTATCCTGGCTTTTGGGCCTTCCTCAGCTAGGTCCCGACTACCAGTCCTCCAGCTCACAGTCATCATCCACCCTTCCTCCGACACACCCTTGGCAACATCCACCCTTCCTCCGACACACCCTTGGCAACAACTCCTGCACATCCCTCCCCTTCTCTGAGGCTCACCAAGCAATGAGGGGGTTCAGTGGTGCCCAGAGCTGCAGCAAGAAGAGGCAATGACCATGCTGATGGAGCAGAAAGAGGGGGAAAGCTGGGAGTGGATGGGTGCCTGGGGTGCTGAGGGAAGCTCCCTACATGCACATGCTGTGCACGCACAGGTGTACACATGCTCACATGCACGCATGCACACACAGAAGCACACACACATATGCATGCACAGGTGTACACATGCTCACATGCATGCATGCACACACACGCACACATATATATGCACACACGTACACATGCTTGTATGCACACATGCACACACAAGCACACATGTGTATCACACACACGTACACATGCTCATGTGCACATGTGCACACACATACATATACACACACACGTCCTGTCAGGCTGGGTCAGAGATGCGGCCTCTCCATTATTCAAGATGTTACTTGGGAGTCTTCATTTTGGTTAAGGAGGGGAGTAGGGGAGAGGGGGCAGCGGGTGCTTCATTACATCACAAATTCTTCGCCGCAGGCTCTGCATGGAGGGTGAGCAGAGGACATCAGAAGAAACTGAGGCAGCCTGGGAGCCCCTGGCAGGAGCTCTTCACTGAGACACCCAGCCCCGTCTGCAGCCCATCTCAGAACAGCACTGGCTTGGCGGGCAAGGCTGCTTCTCAGGGCCCAGGGTGAGTCACAGGGATTCTGTCTTGAAGCCCCAGGCCCAGCTCGTGTGGGAGATCCCATGGGTGTCCTGGGTTCTAGCTCACAGGGCTCTGTCCTCCCAGGAAGGCTGGCTGAGCCCAAAGGGCAGGCCGAGCACCTCCCAAGTGGATGTTGACACTGAGCTGAAAGTAATCTCGTCACTACAACCCCCTGTGGTCGGTAACACGATCGGTCCCCATTTTGCAGATGAAGAAACGAATTCCCTGAGTTTGGGACGTGCCGGGGCCACGCTATGGGTATAGTCTTCTGATTCCAGTGTTCCCAGGGGCTTGACCACGGGCTTTGCTGCTGACACTGTTTCTCGGCCTGGGTCCCTGGGGCGCTCTCTGGAGCTGGATGTGTTCTGAAGCCCCTTAGGCACACAACAGCCTTCCAAAAGGACCGCTGGGGAGTGCCGTGAAGCCCTCCTGGGTGAGGGGCCCCTGCGTGTCTTTTCTCTCTGTGGAGAGAGTCTGGGTGGCGTAGTGGGGGGGCCCAGGCCAGGCTCCTCCATCTGGCTGAGGGGCCAGAATCCTACCTGGGAACCCCATAAGGCAGGCCCGTGATGGCCACCCCTGCCTTTGTGAGGCGGGCCTGGGACGGCCACCCGCTGTGTGAGTCAGGGGTGGGTTCTGAGGAGAAGGGGGAGGGGAGGGCAGGGAGACCCCGGCAGCCGAGCTTGGGAAGCGCTGGGGCCCGTCAGGCTGTCGGGGAGGCTGGAGGAGGGAGAGTGACCGGGTCATCCTCATGAATATTTGACACTTGTCTGTCTGGAAGAGGGTCTGACTGAGCTGTCAGGGAATGTTAAATAGCAGCCCAGGCACCCTCCGGCTGGCTTGGGAGGCTCACAGCATGGAAGGGGGGGTGTCCTCAGAGGCGGCCCCATGGCCCCTCACCCCACGGTGCCTTGGTGCTGGGAGAGAAGCCGGGGCAGTGATGAGATGGAACATGAATTAGATGCCCCAACCCTGCTGGCAGCCCCAGAGCCTCCCTGCCAGGCCCTGACAGCCCCACCGTGCCCCTACAAGTCTCCTCCCACACCACTGCCTTGGCACCTGCTGCTCCCAGCATTGGACGCTTCTGCCCTGGGCGTTCAAGGCCTCACTCAGGGAGAGCCCCTGCCTGACTCCCTAGGCCACCCTCCCCCGTGTGCCTCCATCTCAGCCCTTCTTCACAGCACCCAGCCCTGGTGGACTGTGAACCGATCCTACTACTGTGTTTTCTGCTGCATTTTCTGTCTCTCCCCTTAAGCGCGTCAGCTCTGCGAGAGTGAAACCTGATGCTCACGTGACCTGCTTTTCCTCGTGACACAGCCCGGCACCCCAGAGATCCTCACCCCCAAAACTCCACAGTCAAAGAGCAGACCGTCAGGTTAGAAAGTGTGAAAGACATGCACAGACATTTCACCAGAGAGGACGTGTGGATGGCAAAGGCGGCGGGAGGAGAAGTTACCGTCAGTAGCCACTCTGGCAACGCAGAGGAGGACCGCTGTGAGACACCACCATGTGCCTGTCCGAACAGCTGGAACCAAAGATAATGACAGCTGAACGCTGGTGAGGATATGGAGAAACGGAATCACCCCTGCCTTGCCGGTGGAAAAGGAAAACGCCTTAGCCACTCTGGAGAACAGTTTAGCAGCTTCCTATAAAAACCAGACATGCGGCCGGGCGTGGTGGCTCAAGCCTGTAATCCCAGCACTTTGGGAGGCCGAGACGGGCAGATCACGAGGTCAGGAGATGGAGACCATCCTGGCTAACACGGTGAAACCCCGTCTCTACTAAAAATACAAAAACTAGCCGGGCGAGGTGGCGGGCGCCTGTAGTCCCAGCTACTCGGGAGGCTGAGGCAGGAGAATGGCGTGAACCCGGGAGGCGGAGCTTGCAGTGAGCTGAGATCCGGCCACTGCACTCCAGCCCGGGCGACAGAGCGAGACTCCGTCTCAAAAAAAAAAAAAAAACCAGACATGCGCTCCCACAGAGCCCGGCCACGGTACTCTTGGGCATTTCTCCTGGAGAAATGAAAAGTTATGTTCAAGTGAAAAACCTGTACACAAATGTTCATGGCAGCTTTACCTGGAATGGCCCCAAACTGGAGCCATCCCAATGCCCTTCGATGGGTGAATGATTAAAAAACTGCAGGGCGTCCGTACCACGGAATCCTGAACAAGTCAAACAAACAAACCGCTGGCGCACACCACACCTGCGCGAACCTCCAGAGAATGACGCCGAATGAAAAGGCCAATCCGAAAGGTCACGCTCTGTGTGATTCTATTTACATAACATTGTAAAACGACCAAGTGTCAGAAATGGAGAACAGACGAGAGGGCCAGGGGTTAAGGATGGGGGAGGTGGCAGGAGGGGAGGGGTGCGGCTCTCACAGGGCGGCAGGAGGGGCCTCGTGGGGACGGAGCTGTTTTGCATCTCAGTGGTGCTGTTGGGTGCCTGAACCTACGGATGTGATGAAATCGTGGCAAAAACGCACACGGGAATGAGTGCATGTGAACTGGGAAATCGGATAGGGCTGGTGGTTTGCATCATTGCGGACACTCCGGTTGTGCTATTGTGTTGTAGTTTTGCAATGTGCTGTCTTTGGGGAAACCGGGTAAAGGGTACACGGGCCCTCTGTGTGAGCTCCTACAACTGCATGTGAATCTACAATGAGCTCAGTAAAGATTTCCATCAAAAAATACTCTCACGCACCCAGAAAGAGGGCGTTAAAAACACCAGAATGCACAAGGACCTGAATAAATATTCACGAATGATCAAAAGTCCCCTGTGCTCTTCCTAATTCACCCGGGACTCTCCCCTCCCACTCCTGCTCGATGCTGGCCTCATTTTAACGGGCGACAGAACTGTCATTGTCCACCAGCTTCAGGGGATGGCCAGGGTTGAGTGGCAGAGACCAGCAAAGCCAGAAGATCTGGACCCTGGGTTCAGGCAGAGTCCCTGGTGGCACACTTGGCAGTGTGGACACTCAGGGCTGCGTCCCAGAAATGGCCCTAGGCTGGCCCTGGGGACCTGCAGCCTTCTCAGAGGTCACAAGGTTCCCTCAAGGGTAGAGGCTGCTGGTGGGCCAGGCAGGCCCTTCTCTGCCAGTCACCTGGGGGCTGAGATTTGTAGCTCCTGTCCAGCCAGGCAGGCCAGGACCAGGCCTCAACTTCCTTCTAAGTCCTCCTGGCCTGTGCAGAGCCAGGGAGGGACAGAAAAGGGATGGCGCGGGTGATGCCCCTGCTGCGTGCTGGTGCTGAGTTAGTTGTTTGGAGGGGTTATCTTATTTAATGGTCACACCAACTTTTTGAGGTTCCTTAGAACCTCAAAATTACCCAACGCATCCAACTGAGCCCCAAATCCTGCAGTGGGTTCTAGCTCACCCCCTCACGCAGCTTGCCAGGGTCCCTGGGGTACGTGTTCTCCTGTTATTCAACAGGGGTAAACCCAACCTATTCCAAGTCAGCTGCGTCCTGGGGGCTTTGGCCTGAGGTCTCCGGCACTGGGGAGCTGCACCTACAAGGTGCAGGAGATGACTTAGACCCCAGGCCATCGCACTCTCCAGCTCCCCCCTGCCATCCCCTTTACAGAGGGAGGGCACGGCTTCAGCTCAGAGCCTCGACAGGCCACAGACCGTGGGTGGGAGTTTATTGCTGCCACCTTATTTCATGGCAATGTGGTGCTTGCTTTCCACTCCTGCTCCCGGCTTCCCACTCACAGTACTGATTTAAAGATTCCCTTTCAAATGGATTCACTAAAATGCAACGCACGAGTTAATTTAAAGAAAAATAGTAATAAATAATAGCACAGGTCACAACAGATACAGCAAAACAGTAAAGGCAGGAAGTGTGTAAATCTCTCTGTGACTGAGGCTGAGGGCCTGCTCGACTCAGCCAGGCAACCCCCAGGTCTGAGTGACGGTGGCCTCTCGCCATACAGGCTGCTGAGACTGACACGTGGCTGGTCCACACTGAGATGTGCCCTCCATGTAAACACACACTGGGTTCCAAACGTTTACTTACTAGACTATCAAATAGCACATTAAAAATGCTTTCTATCGATGGCAGGTTGAAATGATAATCATTTACACTGGGTTCAATAAAACATATGGTTAAAATAATTTAACTTTTTGTTCTTTCTTTACTGTGCCTACTGGCACATTTGAAGTGACATCTGTGGCTTGCATCATGTCTCTGTTGGACAGCACCGGTCTGGATGGTTCTCAGACCTGCCATCCTCCTGGCAGGGCACAGCCGCGGCAGCTGTTCTCTGCCACCCAAGTGCAGCTGGAGTTGGAGCTGCCTCAGAAGGGTGGCCTGGTGGAATGTGTAGGTCAGGTTGGGGGGTGGATGAGGCAGGGGCCACCTGGGGGAGGTGAGCGGCGCCCAGGCCCAGGAGACCTGGGGAAGGCTGAGCCAGGCGGAGGTCATGGCTGGGTGCTGGGGATATTATGGAGATAGGACCTACTCTAGATGTGGGCAGCGAGGGAGGGGCGGTGGCTCCCCAGTGCCGAGAAAACAGTCACTATCGGGACGTAGGAGGCAGGGCTGTCCCCCATGCCTTCCTTTCCCCCTGAACACGGTCCAGTCTCTGCTGCAAACACCACACCATCACCCCTAGAGCCTCCACACCACAGACAGAGGCTGCGCACTTGGAACAAACCTCCAGGACCTGGACCGGACATTCTACCTCGTGGCTCCCTACCCTGTAGGTCCCCTGAGAGGCCAGGTGGCCCATGGGGCAGCATCCCACGCCTTGCCCGATGCCCAGCATGGCACAGCTTTGTCCTGTGGAGGCCCATCTGACTGAGAAAATGCAGTCAGACTGTCAGGGGCGTGCCAAGGTGAAACCCTTGGGCTGCTAGTTCAGTCTCCATGGTTCTCGTCAACTGTGCTCCAGAGAAACTCCCAGAGAGCCGTCCAGAGCAGACGTGGCAGAGGTGAGTGGGGGGCACATGGCCTGTGAGAAGTGGGGGTGCACGGCCAGAGGCCAGGCAGGGTCCTGGGAAACCTGCGCTAAAGTGTTCAGGCTCCGTTCCCCAGAGGTGCTGTTCTAGGAGCACATGCATGGGCAAGACGCATCGCTCACTCCTCCCAGATGTCTGCAGACTTAACGGATGCAAAACAGAAGTGATTGGCTTCGTATGTGCCACCAGGGCCCCTGGGTGTGGGCTCAGAGGGCACGGCTAGTGGGGGGCAGGGTAGGAGATCAAAGGCAGGTGGATGTGATGTCCAGCAGTGAGGACAGTGGGAGGGGTCTGTGGCCAACCAGTTATGTGAATCCCACACTCTCGCTTCCCAGCTCGGTGACCCTGACAGAGAACCTGACAGCTCCAAGCCTCAGTTTCCTCATCTGCAAAATGGGGGTGACAACATGCCCTCACAGGGTTAAGGGGAAGGCGAGGTGATGAAGCCCCCAGCGGGGGAGGGTCAGTATTGCTCGCCCTTCCGATCCCAGGGAGGGTCTGGCTGTCCAAGCCCGCAGCCTGGCATGCCTGGCAGGGAAGCCCAACGTGCCACTCTCAGCGGCTGCACACCAGAATCACGCGAGGAGGCTCCCACCATCCGCCTGCCCAGGGGCTGGATTGTTTGATGTAGAGAGGCCTGGGCTACTCTGTTCTTATAAAGCTCCTCGGTAGATCTGAAAATGTCGCTTGGAGAATTTGTTTAGAGTGTCTGTCCCTCCAAATAGAAAATTCTTGGCCTTGCCTGGAAGACGAAGGGGGTCTCCCTGTTCTCACCCCCTTCCTTTCTGGGAGGGTTTCCCCGAGGCCAGGGCCAGCAGGGGACATCCAGGCTGCTCAGCTGTGGGGCTCTCCACCCCCACCCTGTCCACGGCTGCTGCAGTGCAGACTGGCCCACCCGGCACTGCTTGCTGTCACTGGCTCTATTTCCATCACTCGGGACAGATGGCAGGAAGCAGTGGTGGGCGTTGTGTCGTGCAGGCCCCCGGGGTACGGAATCGGGAAGCTCTGGGGAGCCTGGATTCTACACCCACCCCTGGGCACAGACAGACATGGGCCAGGCAGCTTGCCTTGCTGGGGGAGCCGCGGTCGTCATGAGTCCGTGAAGATGCAGACATGCACATGTGCACACACACACCACACACAGCACTGCGCCCCAGCCCTCTCACAGCACCCGAGCAGGAGAGCCGGGCTGTGCCCCCCGCTCTGATGGCTGCCACCTTGGCAAGGACAAGTTCCCCATGCTGCCCGGCAGCGAGGATGTCACGTTCACCCAGGGGAGAGCTTGAGTTGCCCGTGGCCACATTGCCTCTTGGTGGCCTTCCCAGGCTCTCCCCCACAGCCAGAAGGGATGGCACAGGCATTCCCTTCATGAATGGAGGCCTCACTCCGTGCCAGGGGCCAGGACAAGCCGCTTGGTAAAGGATCACATTTATCTGGGGGTTCTGTGATATTCATACGTCCCCCAGGAAAATGGGGAGACAGTGGCACAGAGGAGCTAAGTAACCTGTCAGAGGACACACAGCCGGTGCGTGACGGGGCCAGGGCTGAGCCCAGGTCTGCTGGTGCAGAGTCAGGGCTCACAACCACCAAGGCACAGCCATGACACCTCCTGGCCATGCCTGTCTCCTGCCTGGGGTCCTTCAGTCCTGCACGGTGAGGATCTGGGCTCTGTGCAAGACCCACGGACATTTGTATGCACATGCGGGGCACTGCTGGCAGTGGCCCCGACTTGAGTCAGCCAGGCCCATGCCCTCCCACCCCGCACTGCTCATCACACGGCCTGGCAGACGCTGTGAGCATCTCTCAGACCCAGATGGGAAGACTGAGGCCCAGAGAGGGGAGGGCCCTGCCCTGAGTCAGTGGGGCAGAGGTGGGGCTGTCCAGAGTGCCCACCTTGAGAGAGGATCCCACGACAGAGCTGGGCACAGGGGCGTGTGGCACTGGCAGGAGGGGACTGGGATGCAGGGGACTTGCCCCTTGCCTACCCCGGCCTCTGCCCACTCTCCACGTGCTGAAGGTTGGGGAAGGCCAGGGGCGTTGAGCAGGCTGGGAGGTGAGGTCAGAAAAGACCACCAGCTGCTTTTCCTGGCTGAGCCTGGCCCAGGCCCGGCCAGACTGATGGAGAGGGCATGCTGGGCAGAGAGGTGAGGAGGTAGCAGATCGGAGGGGGAAGCTGGGCTGACCCTAGTGTGGGACATGCCACCCCCACGCTGCCCTCCCGTCTCAGCTCAGCTGCTCCTTCCCCAACTCTGCGGGTCCCCTTGCTTCTTTCCCTGCCACAGGGCTGCTCTGTGGCCTTCTAGGGCATCAGCTGATCACAGATGACAGATGCACCTGCTCAAGGGCAACACCAGTCAGCTGGGGCCGGGAGCCCTGGGCAGGGAGCAGCACGGGGCTCACCCCACTCTGTGCCCTCCCCCAACTCTCAGGCTCCTGCCTGCCCCAGGTCTGGGCACTAGGTCGGGAAGACGTGCTAACTTCTCTCCCCTCTTCTGTTTCACCCTGGGAACTGACTGCCTTCTTCCCCGCAGAAGCCACACTGGCTGCTCCTGGAAGTCACTGGGATGCCCAGGGCTGGGTTGGGGAGGGCAGGTGGGCTCTAAGCCCCCTCTGCTAAGTCAGCAGAGCAGTTCTCTGCCTCACGCAGAAAGTCTTGATAAGACAAGGCAACCTGAATTTAGAATGCTGGGGCCCTGTCCTTCCTAGCTCTGTATCCACAGCCCAAAAATGGGAAGCAACTAGCTCCAGGTCATGTGGTTACTGCAGGGCATGTGGCCAGGTGGAGTCTGGCTTGTGTGCACTCCCTAGAGGGCTCAGAGGGCACAACAGACCACCGGCCCAGGGAGTCAGGCCCATGGCTGGGATGGCCCCTCCTCTGCCATCTGGTTAAAAGCATGCCCTTCTCCTCCTGCGTCTTCTTCCACAGCGTCCAAGCCCTAGGGACCTGCTGCGCTCCGGAGTAAGACAGAGCAGGATTCAAATCTCAGCCACAGCTCTTTGTAGCCTGCAGTCTGGGGCAGGCCTCTGTTTCCCCATCTGTGAAGTGGGGATGATACCAACAGCTACCTTGTGGGCTACATGAGAATCCAGGGAGATAATGCGGGAGACAATGGCCCAGAGGGGCGCTGGCACCCTAAAGCTCCTGGCCCTCAGCCCTGCCCTTCTCCTGGGCTCTTCCTGGAGAGCTGAGGCAGAGCCCCTTTCTTCCCAGCGCAGCCTGGGGTCTTTTGAAATGTGGGAGCAAATTAGGGCCCATCTGGCACAGTGCCCTGTAACAAGGCTAGAAGCCAGGTAGAAGGGGTTCCTGATGCACGTGCTGGGCTGTGAAGACACCACAGCCCCAACACCGCGACAGCAGCCCCTGTGGACCCTGCGAGTCCTTCAATCCTTTCTCCTAAGAGCTCATGGGATCAAGCTCATGGAGTCCTGGAGCTGTTCCCTTTCTCTGCGCCTCAGTGTCTAGAATGGGAATGGCAGTGCCCCCCTGCCTCCCTCCAGGAGTGAGGTGAGAATTCGTGAATGGCTGGGGAGTGTGGGGAGAAGGCTGGGGAGCCGGGCAGTCATGGGGCGTTACTGGGGGGCAGCCACTGACCATGACCCTGAGGAGTCAGAATACCTCCCAGCCTGAGCTCTGATTACAGTTCCTGCTGCCACAGCAGAGGAAGGTTACTTTTCACCATCTCCCATTGATCTTAATGAGAGACCTAGCGGTGGCTTCTCCTAGGACCACTGTCTCTGCTGGGCCCAGCACCAGAAGGTGTGGGTCTCACTCTCCTCCCTGGCCAGGCCAATCACCGGAAAGCCGCTAGCAGACATAAGGACAGCGAGACTCACTGGGACCCAGGAGCCAGTTGTGGGAGGGTGGAGGGCAGTGTAGGGCCACAGTGGCCGAGGGAAGAACCAGAGGTAAGTGCAGGACTCAGGCCACCCACTCTGCCAGTCTGGCAGGGGCAGGAGTGGCCAAGCTCCCAGAGTGACCTTTGGCAGTTAAGGCCAGCAGAGGAAAGGCAAGGGAGGGGAGGACTGTCCTGTGCTGGTGGTCAGAGCTGGCTGTGTGCACATCTGTATGCAGCCTGGCTCTGGAAATTCCCATCTCTGTGGTCATGCGGGGTCGCTCAATGCGTCTCTGCCTGTGGGCACAGTCGCACTGTGTGCCCCGATGCCAGGGTGACAGGAGAGAAGGCACATTTTCCATGTGCAGTGTTGCCATGCTCAAAGGGCTTCATGCCACCACCTCAGTTGATCCTCTTGGCACCCTGGAAGATGGAGCAGACAGATCTAGGGCGGCCTGGAGTTTGGGGGCAGTGTGGTCCAAGCCAGCCACCCGCCCATGCTTGGATGCTTGTCCTCACAGGTGAAAGAGGCAGGGAGCCCTCTCTTTAGGGCAGAGACACTGAGGTGCCAACCCCGTATCCCTTCTTTCCTACACTCAAGACCCTGATTCTCTCTGGGTCCTTCTGTCCTTCTTTCTTTCTCCTTCCTGTCCATATGTCAGTATGAACCCCTGTGTGCTGGCTGGAGCTCCAGCAGCCACGTTGCACCTTAAGGTAACCTCAGCAGTGATACGGAGCGGGCCTGAGACGCTGCTGACCAGGTGGCCTCCAAGCCAGCCCTCCACTGCCCCTCTGGACTTCTGCATGAGAGAGAAACCCCGCTAACCTTGTTCCAGCCACTGTTACTTGGGGCGTTCTGTTATGAGCAGCCAGACCTGGTCCTGAACTATCCTGAATGTGTGGGCACCTCACAGGGCAGCAGGCCAGACCTTCCGAGAGTCACCTAGAGACTGGAAGGCAACTTATTCCTCCTTCCCTCGTTCCCTCTTTAATTCTTCACCCCGCCCTGCTCCCCACCAGTCCCTGCTCGACTGTTTCTCGAACTCTGTGCCAGGCATTTTCCTCGGGTTCTCTCTCTGACCTCCCCACAGCCCCGCTGAGAGGGAATGTGTGGGGAGTGTCCTTGTCAGGGGCTCCGGAGCCCTTTGAAACGAAGTGAGCACTCATTCATTACTCGATTGCTTGATTAGAAGATGTGTCCATGGACCAACTTCCAAGCTCAAGAGACTCCCTCCCAGGCTCACCCCTCCCCCAACCCTGAAGGCTGTGGGGCCCAGGCTCAGTGTCAGCCACGCTGGCACCTGGCCCAGGAGCCTAACTGAGCAGGACGAGTCGTGGGCTGACCCCAAGCTCCTCCTCTGTCCAGCTTCCCTTCCGCAAACACTTAAAACCTCTCCCATCCCAAGGGAGCCCCAGGAGTTCACCCTCCCGGCCAGGACACCCCAGTGCCAGCCACGACACCCTAAAGCTCGCTTTCCCCAAAGGAAAGTGGAACAAGAGGGGACAGGGGTCAAAGAAAAATGCTTCCTGGTCCAGAGCAACCCCCAGAATCCCCCATTCCTCCCCACTACCCCCTCCAGAGCAAGACTCCACTCTCCCAGCGCCTACCTTAGCCGGCTGCATCCTGGGTGCTGAAGGCAACTGTTGCCAGGCCTTCCCACTTCACAGCCGAGGCAGACAGGACTGCCCAGGCCGGCTGGCAGCTGCCTCATGTTTGCCTGGACCCAGACGTAATTGTCAACGGCAGCTTCTCGCCCTCCCCCTGCCCACCCCTTCCTCCCTGCCGGCTTTTATCGCTCCACCCCTCTGCCTCCTCCCTCCCTCCCTCACTCTCTCTCTCTTTCTCTTCTCTCTCTCTCTCCCCCTCTCTCTCTCTCTCCATGGCCCCTAATCCGGCCTCTCAGAGCCTGTCGAGAGCCTCTGTCTGGCTCTCCTGGCCTCTCTCCTACCCTGTCACCAGCATCTCTCTGGGCCTCCTCTGCCATCTGCCTCTTTCTCTGCTCCTCGCCTTTCTTGGTCACCAAGGAAGAATGGGGGTAGGGGGTGCAGGGACCTGGGGCTGGGGAGAGGGGCGCTCAGGGCAGGAGTTTCTGCCCCAAGAAGTGGGGAGGAGCCGCAGCTGAACCCAGAGTGCCCAGGAGGGACCGTGGAAGTGGAAAAGGAACGGATCATTTCTGGAGGCATTTTCCAGAGCAAATCAGGACACCCCCACCGCCCCAGTCCTGCCTGCCACTCTACAGACACAGGACGGTGCCACCCTTATGATGATCTCAGACCAAGGGGCCCCCAAGAGAGCAGGGAGCCATGCTCCCAGCATCTGAAGCGTCCCCTCTCAGGGTCCTGGCCTGAGGTGCTGGTCTGCAAGGTGCTGGTCTGGGGCTCGCAACCCAGAAACAGGGACAGCCACCAGGGTCACATCCTCAGGATGATACTCAGGGTCCTTCCACCTCTTTCATCTGTCCCTCATTAATCACCTCCCATTCACCCATCCCCGGGCCTCGAAGTGTGGGTGTCTCCTCAAAGCATGAGCTGCTCATGCTCTCCAGCTGTGCTGGGCCCCTCCCAGCTCCCAAGTCGGGATGCATCCAGGGGAGCCGAGGACCTGATGGGATCTCCTGGGGTGCGAGGGTGGGGAATGGGGGCAAGGGCTCCCAGGCATCCCTGCGAGAGGGGGCTCCGTCCCGTCCCTCGGGCGGGCAGCTCCTGGGCGTTTGGTTGGCCCCCAAGCAAACCACTCAGGAGCCAGGTGCCCGAAATCTTTGCCAAGTTTCCCTTTTTGGAGCCCAGAGGAGCCAGCCTGTGCCAGTAGTTCCCATGGAGACGAAGCCCTGGGATGCCTCCCTCCTTCACAGCCTGCACAATTATGCTTGCATGCCCTTTTTCTTTTTTTTCTTTTTTTTTGAGCCAACCAATTAGCTCCAACTTTCAGATCCTCAGGGGAAGAAAATAGCCCAGAGTTGTCAACCCACCGAGGCAAGGAAGAGGTTTCCAGAGGGGAGGCGGCAGCCCAGGTGTCTGGCCCTGTCCAGCTCCCCCGTGCCCCACCCACACTGCACCCTGGGAAGTGGGGGAGGGAGGGAGGCCCCCTCACGGCTGTCAGCTCAGGGCCAGCATCCTGGGAGCTCATCTGCTTTTTTTTTTGAGACAGGGTCTCACTCTGTCACCCAGGCTGGAGTACAGTGGTGTGATCATGGCTCACTGCAGCCTTCACCTGCCAGGCTCAAGCACTCCTCCTATTTCAGTCTCCTAAGCAGCTGGGACTACAAGGCACATGCCACCATGCACGGCTAATTTTTATATTTTTTTGTAGAGATGGAGTCTCACTATGGTGCCCAGGCTGGTCTCCAAGTCTTGGGCTCAGATGATCCACCTGCCTCTGCCTCTCAAAGTGCTGGAGTTCCAGGCGTGAGCCACCGTGCCCAGCCCCATCCTCCCTTCCCCGCCTGGTACAGTCCTGCCCTTCTGACTCTGAGCAAGCCTCCGCAAGCAGGAGGCTTGAGTCCTCATAGTGGCCTTGGGAGAAAAGCGCCATTATCTCCCTCTACAGATGATAATGGTGAGACCCAGAAAAGCTAAAGGACTTGCCCAAGTCACAGGCTAGGGAGTGGTAACGCCAGGGCCCAAAGCCTGTTGCCTGCTTCCCGGAGTGAGCACCATGGGTGCTGAGATCCCGCTGGCGGCTCTATGCCCACAGCTTACACAGCAGCTTGGAAAATTGGTGACCGCACTGCCATGATGGGCTGGTCTTCCTGATGGCCTGGCCGGAGGAGTCAGGAGCAGAGGAGCCCACTCGTCACAGCAGCACCCCCGAGAGTCGCTCACCCTTGCTTGGCACCCTCGCCGACATCCCACACTCAGATGCGCTGTCCTTGGAGTTCACAGGTGTGACACCGCAGGCCTGGGACAACTGCCCTGCCCTGCTGGGCTCACCAGTTGCTCGGGCCTTGTGAGCCTCCCACTGCAGCTAGTACCCAGGTGGGCATCCCTGGTAAAATGCAGAAGTGGAGTGTGTGTGCCCCCTGCCGCCACACCCCGCTTCCTCAGTGGCTGTCCAGGGCCCCAGGCACTCCCAGCTGGGCCCCTCCCCTGGGCCTGTGGGGAACACTGGAATGAGAAGGGGAGGAGAAGGGGGTCTGGGACTCCCACGTGGGCTCAGAGGCGGCCCTGGTGTGGGCACACGGGCATCTGCAGGCTTCCCAGAGACGGCCTTGGCAATTCCCAGTGTTCTCTGTGGTGTGTCCGACCCGCAGCAGGTTAAGGAGGCTCGCGAGGACTTCGTCTTGTCCGCTAGGAACGCTTCAGCCCTGCGTTTCCCGCTGTGGCTTCCTCACATAGGGGCTGTGGGGAGACACCGAGGCTGGGGGGAGTTTGGAGGTGAGAAAGGAAGGGATGATTTCAAGCCCGGAAGAAGGTCAGGTTTCCTCTCGTGGTCACAGTGTTTCAGGAGGCCGTCGTAGGCTGTTCCAGCTGATCACGGCCCTCACTCTCGTCCTCCCCAGGCGAGTGGCTCATGGTGCCCCCGCCCACAGACCTTGTTGCTCGTGATCCCGCATTCCAGGCCCAAATTCAAGTCCCTCCTCCCCAGGCCCCCAAACCCAGCTCCGTGGAGCCCCCAGCCCAGGGCTCTTTTCCTTAGGCCCTATTTTTTGTTGGGCCCTGGCTGAGGGGTACAAGGCGGGGGAGAGAGAGAGAGAGAAGCCTGGCCGGCTGGGGGCATCTTGGTAAGAAAATACAAATGTTCCTCATCACTTCACATCTCACAACACAGGCTCAGCCCCCATTCAGGCCCATGTCATCGTCAACTCTCCTGCTCCCCACCCAGCTCAGGCCTGGGGGTGGCGGCCTGGGGCAGGCAGCCTGGGGCAGGTGGCTGGGGTGGCGACCTGGGGCAGGCGGCCGGCATGGCAGCCTCCAGCTGAGCTGTGCTCTGGGTTTGCAGAGGTCGAGAGCTGTCCTTCCTTCTCTGTGGGCTGCTCCAAGGGTCCTCGGAGCCTGGCCTCCTGGTCCCCTGACTAGAGTCTTTCACACGGGCCTCAGGGAACCCACAAGCCCCCAGTACCTAATGGCAGCTCTGCCTCCTCTTGGGCTGAGGTCGGTTCACACTCTGGGCGGCCTCCTTCGACTGGACCTAGGAGACTCCATGCCGACTGTCACAGGAGGCGCTCACCTGGGCCGCCAGCTCTCTCCTTAGCTCCGCCTTCAAGGCAGCCAGCCTGACTGCCCTCGAGACTTTGCAGTGGGTGCGGCATCAGACCAAGGGATTTCTCAGACTCCAGGGAACACCGTGAAGCTCTCTGGCGGCTTTCTTTAAAGCCCCTTTCCTTGCAGCTTGAAGTGAAGAAAGGGCGGCTGACCACATGCCTCGGACTCAGCTCACCTCCCTGAAACCTCCCTCCTCTAACCTCAGCGCCTGACTCCTTGGCTCCCACTCCAGCCCTCAGTGTGGGAAGGGGCTCAGCCACCTCTTCCCTAAATTCTGCTTCACTCATGGGCAGAAGTCAAGGGCTCAGATGGGGCCCCACCCTCTACTCATCCCCTCCCTCCCTCCTCACCCAAGCCGCAGTTCTCGGTCAGCATTTGTAAGACGGATGAGTGCGGACCACCTAAGGACGGGCACACCCAGCATGTGCTAGGAAGGGCTGGGACCACGGACAAGGAACTTTATTCTGGCAGCAGGTGCTGTGTGCACCAGGTTGGCCACCAGCCTCCTGGTTCAGTTCCTGGCACTCAGGCTAGAAGCGATGGACGGCCCTGGCTCGGGGAGAGTAGGGAAGGGGGACGCTGTCCACATTCGCCCAGAGCGGGGCCTCGGGCTGATTCCAGAAGACTCAGATGTGGCCTGAGTGGCACTGTTCTCCGCGGATTCATTGGGATGAGTGCTGCCCTTTCTACTCCGCCCACATCCAGTCTCTGTGCCTGAGCTTTCTCAGCTATCAGGCAGGTAAATAACAATGCCTGCCTCCCAGTTAATTCATGGAAAGTGCTTCCTGACTTATGCTCAGAACTCAGTAAATAAATATTAACTCGCAGTGTTTGTCCCTTCAGGTAGTTGGGTAGGCTCTTGCCCGGCCACATGGCTCTCCCTTTGTACACCTCGCGCCAGCTGGAGCCGCCCTGAGCAGCCACCTGGGACCTCAGACACCCTGGCCCATCTGGCATTGCTTTGGCACAATCTTATCGTAAGGCCTTCTGCTGGGGGGCCAGGTTGGAGGGTCTGGAAGAACTCCTAGCACCCCCAATCTGTCATCCCTGCCACAGGGACAGCAAGGACACTTGGTTCAAGTCACCTTGGAGAGAGGGCCTCGCTCCCGCATGCCCACAGGGAATGGGAACTGGCATTGCCTCCAGGAAGAAACCTCCAGGGACACCAGGACCCGGGGACCTGCTTCCAAAGCCTGGCTGGGCTTCAACTTCTGAGACCCTGAACCAGCCATGGAACTTCCTGGAGCTTCCTCTGCTCAACCAGATGAGAGTTTGCTCCCTCAGAGACTGTTATGGGACAGAAGAAATAGATTGTGACCTCAGAGGGGCTTTGTTTTGCATATAAAGTAGCATTAGCATTTCAGGATTCCAGAATTTTAAAAGCCAGAGAAATAGGTAATTTATCTTTCTCTGTGGCTGTTTCTGTCTCTCTGCCAACTGCCGAGGGCCGCCCCACCCCCGGGTGACCGGTATTCCCGTGGTGCTCTGGAAACAAAACGCCTTTGCAAAAGATAATGTTCCATTAGCTGGGCCCCAGTTTCTTGACACGAAATTCAAAGAGTGGCAGCCTTTTTCCCAGTTTATAAGGGGAACATCAAAGTCCATTTTTTAGGACTACTTCTAATAACTGTGGGCTGGGTCATTTGGACGAAATTCCCAGTTCAGGACAACTTAAAAAGCTGCTCAAAATTTGTGTGTGTGTGTGTGTGTGTGTGGTGTGTAGGGGGGAGGGGGTGGGGTGGCGGGCATTTTGAACAGCTTTTAAACTTATATTTATTTATTCATTTAATAAATATATGTACATAGATATATTTAAGTCTAATTGAGAGTATTGGAAAGGAAACAAAGCAGTGAAGAATTACAAGGCCAAGATCTAGGAAAAGGAGGCAACTCAGAGACACATGCACTGCATCTGGGATTACGTTTTCTGTAGGGGGTCTGCGGATTCTGGAAGATACTGCAAAGCTCCCACAGGAAGGCTACCTGGCAAATGTCTTACGCTTTGGGTTGGAGCCCCAGTGGGCTTCACCCTATGAATACAAATGAATCAGAAGTAGACCAGCCCTTAAAGTAATTCAAATCATCTCACTCCCTACAAGTAGATGAAAGAGATCTGGCTCACTGCATCCCCGGCCACCTGCCAGATGTAAATATAATCCTCGCAGAGGAAGGTAACTCCGTCCCAGACCTGAAATTACTTGTACTCAGTAAAAAAATTGCCAAGTATGGGAGGAGACAGGACAAAACGAACAAAAAACAAGAGAAACAACAGGCACTAGAAACAGACTAATGGAGGCTCCATATAAGGGACTAACTGAACTTTAAAATAACTATGCTTAATAGGTTCAAATAGATAAAAGATAAAATAGGTAATTTTGAAAGAAAACTGAAAATATTTAAAAAATTGCTTCTATTCCATTTGTAATCCCATCAATTTTATTTTTTAAATGCAAGGGTGCTACTTCCTCCAGGTAGGTCAACAGATGAGTAACAAGGAAAAAAAAAAACCCTCTAGGAAAGGCAAAAAAGAGGCAGTCACACTACATTCAAGGATGCTCTTCTGACAGCGATAACAATACATTGTGTATGCACCATTCTAATTTCTAGTAGAAAACTTGTAGCTGGTTTATAAGATGCAGTTAATCATAGACACTTCCAGCCTGGGCAACATGGCAAAACCCCATCTCTACAAAAAATACAAAAATTAGCCAGGCATAGTGGCACGCACCTGTAGTCCCAGCTATTTGGGAGGCTGAGGCCTGAGAATCGCTTAAGCCCAGGAGGTGGAGGTTGCAGTGAGCCAAGATTGCACCCCTCCACTCCAGCCTGGGTGACAGAGCGAGACCCTGTCTTGAAACAAACAAACAAACAAACAAACAAAAACAAACAACACAAACACTCCCTGAAACCCAGCCAACCACAATCTGAAAGGACTTTCTGCCTTTGAACAGAGGCCTGTCTCCCTCTTCCCTTGTACACGCCCAGACACTAGCTCTACCCCTGGCCCAGAGCAGTCATGGCAAACAATAGTAATAATAACAGGCAGCTTCCATCTACTGAGTATTTGTTTTGTGCCAGGCCACTGCTAAGGGCTTTCCGTGAATGATCACATTTGATTTGCACAACGCTTTGTGGAGGCTGTGACTCTTCTCCCCATCTTACAAACGGAGAGGCTGAGCGAACGAGTATCACAGCCAGGCTGTGAGTCTAGGTCCGCCTGCTCCTGACAGCAGGCTCCCAGGCTGGGACCCACGCCCTAGCTGCATATTGCTAGAATAACCCCTGGATGCCTGCAGCCAGAGGAGACCTTAGAACTCTCCTCTCTATAAACACTCATTAAACACCAACTGTGTACAGGGCCCCAGCCTAGGAAACCTGGTTTTAAGGACCTGTAACCAAGTCTCAGGCAAGTGAGAACGCTTTAATGGATCTGAGGTCTGTCCATCTCTTCTCTCTCTCCTCTTCCTCCTTTGTGGAACACAGCATCCGGCACTCAGGGCTGACACAGGGATGGGCTGGGGATGACCCTAGGCCACACACGCAGGATAGAAGGGGCAGGGCAAAATCCTGTTCTGGCCACCAGACCACTCCTAAGAAAGCTGGGTGGGGGCTGTGGAAGATGCTTCCTTCTGAAGAGATAAGGGCGAGTCCCCACTGTCGCCCAGGTCCCAGGTCCCTTCCTTGGGAGCCAGCACTCAGAGAGGAGCTAAGTGCTAGTACCCCCATTTCTAACCTGGGTGCAGGCAGGGAGGCTCGGCCTTGAGACAGGCCTCCCTCACCCCGCTGGGCACCAATAAATCCAGGATGGGATCTGCAGAGGGCCCAGGGCTCTGGGGCAGTGGAGGGCTCAGGGGCCACGAGGCAGGGCCTGCTGCCAGCCCAGACCTAGGCCACAGTGCCCCTGTCTGACTAGTGGCGTTACCTGAGCGGTTTGGTTGGGCAGGGCGGTCCCCTGGGCCAGCAAGGGTAGCAGTGGGGATAGGGTGAAGAGGGGACAAAGGGAGGAAGCAAAGGGCCAGGAAGGGCATAAGAGGGAAGTGGGAGCCAGCGGGGAGGCCAGATGAGGATGGGGTGGGGGGCGAGGAGCTCAGAGAGGGGCAGAGGGAGGCTTGGCACGGGGAGGACACACGGGAAGGGGAGTGGGGTTGGACGAGGCCTCTGTCCCACCCCAGGGTCCAGGCTCCAGCAGGTGGAGAGCAGGCTGTTCCCGTGAGGATGCCACCAGCAGTGGGCTGAGGGGTGACACCTGGAGGGACCTGCTGGCTCAGCATCTGCACAGAAGTCCCACGTGATTCTGAGAGTGAACGATGGGGGTCGAGAGCAGAAAGAGGTGGAAAGGAGCAGGCAAGGTCGGGCCAGGTAAGCCGGAATGAGGGACGGTCGAAGCCTGGATGCCAGCCTGGGCTCTGGGGCAAGAGCTACCGAAGTCCTGTGGCTCAGGCTGAATCAAAGGGGAGGACAGGCAGCCTGGGGTCACCTCACCCTGTCACGGATTAAGAAGGAAACGGGTGAAGGGGAGGGAGGGGAGAACAGGGCTGTCAGCTCCGCTGCTGGACGGGCCACACCCAACACCCAGACCCCACCATGTCCCCAAGCCTTCCTGCCCTCCGAGGCCCCGGAAACCCCAGACCCCGGCCCCTCCCCACCCCACTCCCTGAATCCCTGGCAGGGAGCAATTAAGCACGTTGGGGAAAACTCACCCACAGGCGCTACAGCTTCAGGGAAGTAACCCTGGGGATGTGGAAGAGCTGAGTCTCCTCAGAGCTGGTGGAGCTGCAGCATCGAAGACAGAGTGAGCACGGCCTCGCCCCAGACCCTCAGCCCAGACACAGCGACAAACCCAGAGCCCTGAGGGTTTCTCCTCGGAAGCCCGGGGGGGGGGATGGGAAGGGTCCCATGAACCTGCGCCCAAACGGATGCAGCAAGAAGGGTAAGGGGCAGACATACCGCGGAACTTCCCGGCTCTCCAGGGCTCGGTCATGAGCCTCCTGTGCCTGGGAGGCCTCAGGAGGGGCTGTGACAGGGGACCCTGGCGGTGGAGAGGACACCTCCCTGGCCCCTGACGCTGCCTGCAGCCCTGGCAGCCCCTCACCTGAGGCGTTTCCGGATAGGACGGAAGTATTTGGAGGTCTTGACAGCAAAGACGATGCTGGGAATCAGGAAGAAGGTGCACCACGCCAGGCAGAACCAGAAGGCATTCTGCAACAGGCCTTGAGGTCGGCTCACCAACTCACGTGCTACCCAGCCCCAGCTGCCTGGTCATCAGAGCTGGGGCAGGGGCCATGCCTGACTTCGCACCCTGCTCACCCAGCCCTCCCTGGAGAGCAGGAAGGCTTGGGGACTTGGTGGACGAGCCCTGATGAGCTGGGGCACTCACCCAGGGGTCAGCCATCATATCACACAGGATCACACGGCTGTTGTCCAGGGCTCCGGAGAGGGGCTGGCAGGTGGCGATGCGCTGAGTCACCTGTGGTGCCAACACGAGGCAGGTGATACAGAGACACCCTGACCCACAGGCGCACACCCACATTCAATTCCGGGAGAGTGGTTGACAGGGACGCAGATAGGCCTGGGGACACCACTGGGGACACTGCACACTCGTACACACATGCAGAGAGGCAGGTACAGACAGATGGGGACATACCCCACGGCTCCTAGCTGGCCCTCCCCTTTCCATCTGTTCACCAGCCTGGATTAAGGCCTACTATGACCCAGCACTGTGCTTCAAGCCACTCTCACTGGGGAGGCAACACGGGTGTGTGCGTGCACACACACACACACACAGGCACACAGACACACTCAGGGTACACCCAGATCCCTGCCACCTAGTGTGGGTGTCCAGACAGCTTGCAGAGGCTGTGTTCAGCAAGGGTCTGCAGTGGGAGGTGGGCTTTGAGGATTGGCCCTGGACAAGCTGGGGAAGGGGCTGGCCCAGGGAAGAACCTGCAGGCCGGGTGTGAGGAAACATTTTGGAGAACGCCAACCCTGCTCACACTCAGCTAAGGGAAGGGCTGCAACAGAGGTGGGGTGGGCAGAGCTCAGCCAGCAAGCAGGGGTGCAGATGCCAGGTTTGGGAGTTTGGGTTTGATCCTGAAGGCCTGGGTCACCCCCAAGGGGCTCTGGGGGCGGGGGCAGGGCTGAGCGGAGTGAACAGCTGGTCTGCTGGGGCAGGGAATCGGTCATTGCTCTGAGGCCCCACTTACCTCCTCTCTTACCCAGGCCACGTACTGGGAGAAGTAGCCCGTCTCCCGGGCCAGGAAACATTCACTCACCTGCAGGAAGGAGAGGAGGTCTGGGCTGCAGGGGTCCCGGAAGCAGCCGTGCCCCCCGCCCGCGCCACCTCCCATGCGTGGCAACTTGAGGACAGTCCCAGCTTTCCTGGGAGCCACAGTGAGAAACTGGCACTGGAGAGGCCTGGGGTGGAAGCCCCTTCCCCTGTCCCACCCACCACTCACATTCCTCAGGATTCTGGTGGCCCAGGCAGGCAGCTCTCCTTTCAGGTAAGTGACATTGGCTAGGACATCTGAGGTCTCCAGCTGGAGGGGATGAGAGCCTCAACTCAGTGCCCCGCATTCACGCATCCATTCATTAATTCAACACACACCACGACACACTCAGCAGGAGAGGGTTCAGCCCCCACAGACAGGCGAGGCTGGTGATTCCCCAGGCTCTGCCGCCACCCCCATCCTCCTCCCGACCCCACCCACAACCTGGGCAGAGCTCTGAGGTCCAGAGTGCGATGGGCTCCTACTTCCTGCCTCCCTCTGCAGCCCCCCTGCTCCACCATACATCCCCACCACCAGCAGCCACCTGCAGATTCGGGGCAGAGGACTCCAGGGCCCTGACGCTGAGGTTGAGCTTTGCCTGTGGAGAAGAGATCAGGGCTGGTTAGGAGAGGGGAAGGGAAGGGAGGGGAGGAGGGGGGAGGAGAAAGGAGAGGAAGGGAGGGGAGGGGAGGGGAGAGGAGAGGAAGCGAGGGGAGGGGAGAGGAGAGAAAGGGAGGGGAGGGGAGAGGAGAGAAAGGGAGGGGAAGGGAGGGGAGGGAACAGACTCTCAGAGCTTCCCTCCCCTTTCACTGTCCCCTCTCCAGCTCTCCCCTCCCCCAGGCCCCAGGCTCCCTGGGCCTGCAAACTGACCACAAGGCTCTGCTGGGGAACGACCTTCTCCTGGTGAAGGTTTCTGAGTCTGTGGGCCTCCTCCTGCAGCCGCTGCCCCAGCACAGAACTGCCCTGAAAGGATATAAAAATCAGAACGGCCCCATCCAGGACAGGCACATCCATCCCTCTCCCAGGCTTTCACTCCGACATACCAAGGGGAAGTGAGAGTGCTGGGCTCAGAGGCAGAAAACCGAAGCCTCCATAAGCTCCAGGGCCTGATCTGGGTTTGGGGGGCCTAGATCCAAGTTCTAGGTTCACTCTAGCTTGCTGGGTGCCCCAAGTCAGTCACAGAACACGCCTGAGCTGCAGGGGCACCTGCGGAAATTGAGGATGCTCCTGGCTCTGCCCACCCTGTGGGGTTGTTGCGGGGCCTATGGGATGTTTCAAAGAGAACTTTTAAACCCTAAATAGCTATAAATATAAAATGCTATTTTTCCCCTCAAGGGCAACTGCCATGACATCTCATCCACCCCAAAGTCCTCACAGCCCCTGTCCCAGCAAATCCTGCAAATGGCGCACAGAGAAACACCTGCCCAACTGCGTGAGGCCAGAAAGTTATTTCATCTGCTCTGAGATGGAGGACGGTCCACCCAACAGATGAAGAACCTCTGGCTCAGAGACGCTGCATGTCTTGCCCAAGGCCACACAGCCAGTGGGTGGCAGCGCTTGAGTAAGAACTGATGCTGGAAAACCCTCTAGCCCAGCCAGGGGTCAGGAGCCTCAGGCCTCACTGGTGGTGGTCCTCAGTCCCCTGCCTTTGCCCTCACATCCTCCCACCCTCTCCTGCCTCCCAAGCCCCCGTTTCTCCTGCTGCCCAGTGGGGGCCCTGCTTCCCTCTCACTTGGGCCTGGGCCAGTCCTTCCAGCTCCTGGGCCAGCTGCTCCGTGCTAGTCTTCACCACAGGCCTCTGGATCTGCAGGTGGACAGGAGAGGCCAGGAGGGATGAACCCAGCTCCCCTGGGGCCCACGACCACCCGCTCCCAGCCTCCAAATCCCCAGTCTTATCAAACAGAACTGACACCAGCTAAGGGTATTGTGATAGATGAGTCATAGTGGGTTTTCCCTGAACTGTGAAATATTTCAGACATTTTCCCAATGAGATAGAAACAATAAGAACAAATAAGGCACCTCTGGTGTCACTCAAGGAAGAGGCAACTTCCCACTGTGTCCGCTGCAGCAGTGGGTTCAGAACCACGAACAGCGACACACGCTGCTGGGTTAGGGGAGAGGGTGTCCATTCCCGTGTGACCTGGGTGGTGGCAGGAGGACGGGCCCAGGGGCACATGATCTGGGGACACCTCCACAGGAAGAGGCCCCAGGAAACGTGGAAGAGCCCAGAGCTGGGGTAAGGCGAGATGCACACCCCGCTCCTCTGTGGGCCCCTTCGTTCCATCACCACCTGGCCGAGGAAGCCCCAGTGAGGTGCCCACCGCTGACCTGAACGAGGAAGTCGGGGTAGTGGACGCGCTGGAGCCCGCTGCTCTGCAGGGCCTCCAGGTCCCGGCGGGCGGCTGAGCTCAGCAGCTCCAGGCTCTGTGTGTCTACTTTCAGGCTCTGCAACTCCTGCCACAGCTTGTTGGTGTACTGGGAGGGCGGGGGCAGGGTGGGAGTCATGCCCAGCTGCTGAGCTAGGACCCCAGAGATGCTCCCCTAAGCGAGGCGGTCACCAGGCGATATGGTCTGGATACTTGTCCCCGCCAAATGTCATGTTGCAATGTGACCCCCGGGTGTTGGGGGTGAAGGTGGGCCTGGTAGGAGGTGCTAGATCACGGGGGCGGATCCCTCACGAAGGCCTTCGTGCCGTTGCCCGGGTGATGAGTGAGTTTCTGCTCAGTTAGTTCACGTGAGACCTGGTGGTTTGACAGAGTGCGGCACCTCCGCACTGGCTCTCTCGTTCCCTCTCTCCTTGTGTGATGCGCTGGCTCCCCTCGGCCCTCTGCCATGAGTGGAAGCTTCCTGAGGCCTCCCCAGAAACCGGCGCTGCTGCCATGCTTCCTGTACAGCCTGCACTTAAACCTCTTTTCTTTATAAATTATGCAGCCTCAGGTATTGCTTTTTTAAATTGTTGGTTGGGGGAGGGGACAGGGTCTTGCTCTGTTGCCCAGGCTGGAGGGTAATAGCACAAGCACAGCCCACTGAAGCCTGGACCTCCTGGGTCCCAGTGATCCTCCCACCTCAGCCTCTCGAGTAGCTGGGACTACAGGTGCAACACACCATACCTGGCTTTAAAAAAAAATTGTATAGAGAGGGTCTCCCCATGTTGCCTAGGCTGGTCTTGAACTCCTAGGCTCAAGTAATCCTTCCACCTCAGCTTCCCAAAGTCCTGGGATTACAGGCGTGAGCCCCCATGTCTCGCCTCAGGTATTCCTCTATAGCAACGCAAGAACAGACTCACACGGCAGGCCCTCAGGGCCCCCTGCCCTGGACACCCCAAGCCCCAGACAGGCTCCCCGTAGGCCCCTGTCCCAAATGCCAAGACCTGGCCTTCCTCCAGTGCCTATCTGGCTTCTGGGCCAAGACACAGACCTTCCCTGGCCACCTGAAATAAAATAGCTCTCCCATCCCCCCTTTATCCCATCAGCTGTGTCGAGGCCTTCAAAGCGCTTGTTGCTCTGAAATGATGTTACTTATAGGTTAATTGTTCATTGCTGTCAGCTCCACAACAGTGGGGCTTTGCCTGCCTGTTGTGCCCCAAACCCCCAGCATCTAACCCGGAGGCTCATACATGGCAGGGTACAAGTTTGTTAGTTGTGTGAATGAATGAATGAATGAATGAACGCAACTGCATTTTCAGGAAAGAGCCTCAGCATTTTCCTATCACTGGAAGAGATTTAGACGTCATAAAATGCAGCCCCAGTGTTTAACAGATAAGAAACTGTGGTCAGAGTGGAGCGTCCACTTGCCAAGGTTACACAGCTGGTTAGAGACTGCGGCCCAGCTTGGCTCTCCTCCCCGCATCCCTCCAGGCTGCCTTCTCCCGGAGGAGAAAAGGCCTGGCCCTCTCGGGTGGGGGCCTTCGGGCTGTGTCTCAGGCATCAGTGGCAGCAGCTTCATGAGAAGTGGGGAGATGCGTGGTGCCCTCCCCGTGCTCTGGAAAGCCCTGTGTCCTACTCATGTCTGCGTACCCATCCGTATCTCCTTTGAGGACAAGGATTCTTACAACCACTTTGGGTACGTTGTCAGGTGGCCTCAAAGGACTGCCCAGTGCATCTGAATCCAAAGCCCAGGACGCCTCCCCTCGAGAGCCATGGCTTCCTGCCAGCAGGGGATGGGGGCTCCTCTGCCCAGGGCCCTGGTTCATCCCTCCCTGGCCAGCCTTCCTCCACAGGGCAGTGTCTCGGCCTAGCACTGAGATATCGCCTGCTCCAGCGGCCTCCTGTCTGGTTAAAGAGGTGGAAGGAGGAGTGAGCTGCATCACTGTCCCAGGTTGTGTAGTTCAAGACACAGAGTTGGGACTGGGCCCTGTGGCTGTGCTGTCCATGGGCCGAGGCTGGTTGGTTGATCCAGGGGTTGGAAGGGTTTCCCGGGATGATGCAAAATCAGGAGTGAGCATGCTCTGTGTTTGGGGAGGGCGAGGGGAACCGGGGCCAGGGGATGGTGGGTTTCCCCAGCATGTGCTTAGGAGCCTGGAAGTCGAGGAGGGAATGTCTTTCAGCTTCTGTGCACCATGAGGAGAACCCCATTCTCAAAGTCCATCCCTCTTGTGAAACAGCCCTTCCTTGCCTTCGTTCTAGAACTGTCTCTCACCAGCATTGGCGAGTGTCTCCAGTTCTGCACACCAAGTCCCAGCAAAGCCCAGGGGTTACAGGAAGAGGCTCGTTTGTCAGCCTGGGGGTGGAATCCTGCCGCCGCCACCTCCCACCTGCGTGAGCTTGGCAGGCCCTCCCCCAGCGTTAGCCAGACTTTCCACTGTCCTTGTCACTGCCACGTCCTTCCCCAGCCTCCCCCTCCCAAGTGGAGCATCGCAGCCAATGCCTGTCCTCAGCCAGGACACATGTGCCCCCTTGTCCTCCTGCTCACTGTCACCAGCTTTTCCTGCTGCCACCTTGGCTGTGCTTGGGGCTGGACATAGCCTTCAGGTGCACACGGACCCACCCACACACCAGGAAGCTTCCCCAGAGCTGGTGACTGGGCCTCTGCCCTCGGGCACCTTAATCGCTCACACAGACTTCTCGGGTCTCCTGAGTTCAAAGAGACGGCGCCTCCACAGAGGCAAACAGACCGGAGGAGGTAATCTGAGGAGGGGATCTGAGGAGGGGATCTGAGGAGGGGATCTGAGGAGGGCTCCTCACAGGTCCGGAAACGTTCTCACCTGGCTGATATCCAGATGCTCCTCCAGGTCATAGGAGTCATTGAGCTGCAGGACTGTCCAGAGCGCTGCCCCTTCCTTGCACTGCCTGAGGAGGAGTGAGGGGTGCAGACGATGAGCCTTGGGGGTGGCGGGAGGGACACCGGCCCTCCTCCTTCCTTCCCAGTCCCCAGCTCCGCCAGGCTGTCCGCTCACCGATAAGCTTGGCGGATGCTGATATTCTTCCTCAGGCCAAGAAGGTGCGACAGGTTCATGGATGGGGGCAGGTTCCCTGGGGTGTCTGCAAACTGGGGATGGGGCAGTGAGAAATGGGCACAGAGCAGGGTGGGGATAAGGCCACCCCAGTCCCCTAGGGCCTGGCGCTGTGCCGCTGTGGCACAGCAGAGACGAGGGGTAGGAAACATCCCCTCACCCCAGCTCACACCTGGCCTCTCACTCTGGTGACCTCTGGACCCTAAATCCTTACAGGGGCTCTTCCCACGAATCCCTAGGAGGGGAGGCCGGCCCCATCTTCTACAGAGAACCCAGTCCAGCATTGCAGCTCACTGGGCACCAGGGTACCGGCCCCCAGGCAGTGTTAGGAGATGAGAGGGCATGAGTCAGGGTGCCATCTCTCAGGTCCCTGCCCTGGGGCCTGGGCAGCATCTCAGGGACTCATGGGTGCTCTCTCCCTCCACCATCCACTGGCGGGTTTCTGTCTCTTTCCTTGGCCATGTCTGTCTCACTTCTCCCCTCCCTCTCTCCCTCTTACCCCCGACCACCACTTTCCCCCAACCCTCCTGTCTGCCCATACTGCCCCCCACCTCCCTCCCCAGGAGGGCCTGTGACCAGAGATGGGCCTACCTCAAAGAGCTCGCCACTCTCCCAGCTCTGGCACACCAGCGTCTGCACGTTGCCACCCACCAGGAACGTGACAAACACCAGGAGGATGAGGGGGGCAGCAAAGAGGAAGCTGAGGCCCACACCTCTGGGGAAGGCGAGAGGCAGGACTGAGGGACAGCAGGGACTGGCTGCCCTGACCATACCCGCTGTCCCACCCGCACCCCAGGGCCAGCCTGCTCAGCCAGTTGGCCCCAGGACAGAGCCTTCAGAGGAGAGGAGCTTGGAGGACTTGGCCTCCTGGGGAGGAGGGAGAACCCAGAATTCCTGACTGTCCCGGCCTCACCTTCACCCCATCCCTACCCTGTTCCTGGTGCCCGGGCTGGCTGTTTTGTTCAAAGAGCCAGGACTAGCTGGGCTCACATCTATAATCCCAGCACTTTGGGAGGTTGAGGTGGGAGGATAGTTGAGTCCAGGAGTATGAGACCAGCCTGGGCAACAGAGTGAGACTTTGTCTCTACAAAATTTTAAAAATTAGCTAGGCGTGGTGGTATACGCCTGTAGTCCCAACTACTCGGGAGGCTGAGGCATGAGAATCACTTGAGCCTGGGAGGTTGAGGCTATAGTGAGCCATGATGGTGTCACTGCACTCCATCCTGGGTGACAGAGCAAGACCCTGTCACAACAACAACAAACAAAACAAAAAACAAAACAAAACCCAAAGAGCCAAGACTGCTGACTTCTGTGCCTGGGGCCCGTGGAGGTGACCCGCTACAGGACCCAGCACTCAAAAGGGTCACCTGGCATGGCCAGGCACGACCTGCTGACAGGGCAGAATCCCAGCAGGCCTGAGGAGTAAAGATCTTAGACCAGGGGGCTCGAAGGGCTTATGAGGTCGGCACAGCCCCATGTCAGGCTGTGAGGCTTGGAAAATGAAACATGCGGTGGATTTCAGCCCCCACTTACCTCTTTAGCCAGGCACTCTTGTTCAGTGAACAACCTGTACAACTGTATGTGGCAGACTTGGCCTTAGAGACCGTCTAGTCTGGGGTTGGCAAACAGATTCCACCTCTGGTGCTGTTGCCTATGGGTGGTGGGGGCCGCCTGGAAGCTGGGGTAAGGACTCTAGGCTGTGTCTGACTCAGGGGAAGGAGTGCCCATTAGATGTTACGGCAGTTGCCCCTGCTGTAGGAGGGAAGAGCTCCTTGTTGGCCATTCCTGCTCTGGTTCAACCCCTTTATTCACATGATGACACTGGCAGCCACGGGAGCTATGCTCAGGAGCGAGAGTAATCGGCCAGCCCCGTAAGGGGGGACCCTTCCCCTCTCCCAGCCCTCTCTTACGCCATGAGGAAGTGGGCTCCAGCTTCGCCCTTGGCTTCTGGGTGGCTGGGGTCCTCCCTGGCAGATAGGCCCCAGATGCCCAGATTGAGGCCCAGCAGATTGCAGAGCACCACGAGCAGGACCACGGAGCACAGCACGCAGCCCACGATCCACCTGCCACAGAGAGGACACGGGTGTCACTAAGAAGGGAGGTGGCTGGCACCAAGATGGACAGATGCGGGACCTGGTGGCTGGGTGTGGCCTCTAACCCCAAGGCCAGGGCTTCAGAAATGCAGATACAGACCCTTCCTGAGGCCCTACTGCTCTTGTGTGGTCTCCAGGCTCAGGTTCCGAGGGCACACAGCCTGGTAGGGACTTGGAAGCCTGTGGAGTCAGGGGTCTTGGCTTAAAAATATGCAGAGGCAGCCGGGCGCGGTGGCTCACGCCTATAATCCTAGCACTTTGGGAGGCCGAGGCGGGCGGATCATGAGGTCAAGAGATAGAGACCAGCCTGGCCAACATGGTGAAACCCTGTCTCTACTAAAAATGCAAACATTAGCTGGGCGTGGTGGCGGGTGCCTGTAGTGCCAGCTACTTGGGAGGCTGAGGCAGGAGAATCGCTTGAACCTGGGAGGCGGAGGTTGCAGTGAACCAAGATAGCTCCACTGCACTCCAGCCTGGTGACAGAGCGAGACTCCGTCTCAAAACAAACAAACACAGAGGCTCAGTATAGTCAGGGGCTGATAGGGGCTGGGAATGGGGCTCAGGGTGTCAGGGTGGCATAGAGGTTGGGCTGCCCACCCCATCCCACCCTGTGGGTGCCCAGCACCTGTAGGTCTCGTATCTCTGCACCTCCTGCAGGTAGGGGCGGCTGCTCTCCTCCACCTCCTGCAGTGCCTGGGCCCAGCGGGAAGCTGCCTCCGAGCCTGGGAACTCTTCAGCCAGTGTCCTCAACCCTTCCGGCTGCTGGGCCACTGCCTTCTTCAGCTCTGCCCAAAGTAGCAGGGACTTGAGGGATGCGGAGGGCACCCTGGGGCCCAGGAACAAGACAGGGGGGCAGGAAGAACATCTGGGAACCACAGAGGGAGGACAGTCCCCCACCACCCCAGTCCTCTCTCAACAAGCCTCTCTGGAAGGGGTGGGGTGGGAAGCTGTGCCTGGCAGCTGCCTCTGATCCTTGCGGCCTAACCTTGCACCACGCTGGACGTCTGCATGGCAGCCAGGGTTGGAAGGGCGTTGAAGGTGCTGTTCTCCTGCAGGAACCAAGTAGGGATGGGCCTCCCCATCTCTGCCCAGGGTTCCCTCTTGGGAGACCCCAAAGTCACCAGGCCTAGAGGGAGGGCCACCTTCAGTGCTCCCAGCTTCCCTCTTTTCTCTTGGTCACTGCCCTCCTCTCCCCTCCCTTGGCCCAGCCTGACTCAACTTGTAAAAGGTTGCTCCTCCCGGACCTCTTCTTCCTACCCCCATCCCTCTCCCACCACTGCAGTGAACTCTCAGCTGTCCTCCACACAACTGCCAGGTCTAGCTCCTGAAAGTACAGCTCCAGTCCACCCAGCCTCGGCTCTGACTGCCTTCCTTCTGGAACCTTCCACTCCAGCCACCCAGCACAGCTGACTCACCGTTTCCCCAGCTCCAGGTCCTGGGTCCTGGACGCTGACTCACAACACCGAGTCCTCCCCCTTGGCCCATCTCCACCCGAGGGAGCCGCCTGCCCTCTGGGCTCAGGTTGGGCACTGCTCCCTTGCCACCCCCAGACGCCCGCTGCCTTAAAGGTCCCAGCTGTCCCTTCTGAGCACAGACTGTGCACACCAAGGATGGTCGTCGGGAGTCCCCTGCCCAGGGTGCTGTGTGGTGGGTGGGGCCCCAAGTCTTAGGTTCAACTGGGTTCCTGCCCAAAAGGGGGAAACGGAGGCCCTCACTTGGCAGGTGAGGGAGGAATCAGGCAGACCGGGTGGCTCTCACCTCCTGGACCATGCTGGAGAAGTTGGCCTCGGGGACACCCTTCAGCCGGTGCAGGACATGGTCCACAGAAGGCACCTGAAATGGGGGAAGGTGGGTTATTACAAAGGTCAAGGAGAAGCCTGAAGGGGATCCCTGAGGGCGGATGCAGGGGGCAGGTGCCTCTGAACCCCAATGTCCTCAAGTGTAAAATGGGGACTGCCATGGCTCCTACGGCCCCTGGCGGCAGCCAGAACTCGAGGAGCTCGCACACGTGAAGCTCACGCAGAGGGCGCGGCCCGGGGAGCACTCTACCCACAGCCAGGATGACCGGCATTAACCTGGGTGGGTGGGGCAAGGGAGGGACATCGGTGAAGGGGACTGGGAATTTGCCGGATCCCAGGAGTGGCAGGCAGCCAGTCCCCCATAACTTTAAGAGGACTCTGTCCTGGTCTGCACCTGGCTGAAGTCAGCACCCAGCTCCAGGGTGCGGGCCCGGCTCAGGGCCCCTGCACAATCTCCCTGGCACCTGGCCTCCTGCAGCAGCTGGAGGAGGCGGTCTCGTTGCTCCTGGAGGGCTGGCTCCAGGTCCTGCTGCCCGGCCTGCAGCTCCACCACTGTAGCATTCAGGGCTTGCAGGTGTTGCATGGAGACCTGCAGGGCTGAGAGACCCACACCCAGCCTGAACAGTGGCCCCCATAGGCATCCCAGAACTCCCCTCCCCCAGCCAAAGGGACCTGCAAATCATTGACCTCCTGCCTACAATGGAAACTGCCCCTGGATACATCAAGCCAGGGGAAGGGGGCTGGATCCTGGGGTACAGCGATGGGGAAGTCATAGGTGGGGCAGAGGCGGCTCAGGAAATCCAGGGCTGGGGGCAGGTGGGACCGCCCCAGGAGGACACCCGCTGGGCTCCACACTATCCAGGGGCGGCTTCAGCTCACCCTGGCCTAAACTGCCCACGGCCGCCAGGAAGGGGTACGCGGCGCTCCTGAGCTGGGTGTGGACCACGCTCCCAATGCTCACACCGACACCTGCAGGGCACACGGCAGTCTGCAGGGTGAGGCCCCAGGAATGGAGGGGCCCCCCCATTCCCATCCTGCCTCCCCAGGCCCCACCGGGCTCTGCAGAAGCCAGGGGGTGGAGGGGAGTGGAGGAGGGGCAACACGGCTTGTTCCTCCAGCAGCTGAGTGGTGGCCACTCTTGCTCTCCAGCCGGCCTGATCCCCACCTCTACCAGCCTGTTCCCAGGTGGGGTCCAGAATGAGGGAGAGGCCCCCACTGGAGCCGGCCCACCTGCCAGCCCACAAGACCCTCACCATCCAGCTCCTCCAAGACGCGCTCCTGGGGCAGGGAGAACTGCTGTGCCACGGCCTGCAGCTCCTAGGCGAACACAAGTCCCTGAGGCTGCCCTTCCTGGTCACCCGCAGTCCTGACCCCCATCTCTCCCTGGCCCCTTCCCTGCCCCTGTGGCATCCACCCTGAGGGTGGTGGACTCTCAGGCAAGGCGGGAGAGGAGGTGGCTTTCAGATGCGCTGGTGATGGGCCAGCCAGAGCCCACTCGGCTCTGTCCTGCCCGGCCTGGTGCTCACAGGGGCACATGCGGGTGAGGGGTAACAGTGCTCACTTGGGGGACATCAGAGACCAGGCCTTGGAGGCTGAGCAGGGTCTCAGGCACGGCCTCCACGCTGGGGCCCATCTGTTCATGCGTGCGCTGGTTGGTGACTAAGGCACAGACCACGCCAATCCTGTGGGGACGGAGGGAGGAGGGAGGCGCTTGCGGGGTAAGAGGGAGCCTGGGGCCACAGCCCGCCCCGCCCGGGCTCTGGGCAGTGTCTTACAGCAGCAAGAGGGTGGTCAGCAGCAGGAAGACCGTGAGGGCCACACACTCACAGGCCAGCGCCTTGTGCTCTGTCTTCACTCGCCCCCCGCAGCGCTGGCGGCAGCGGCAGCAGCAGAAGCACAGCCCGGCAGCGGGCACCAGCAGCAGGTAGAGGCCCGCGACCACGGCGCACACCACGTAGCCCGCCTCGTACCGCACCACCTGGGCAGGCGGCAGGGCATGAGGGGCGACCTGACCCCCACTGCCCAGCCCTGGTTTCTGCCGGAGTCCAGAGGGAAACCAGAAGGGGCGGGAGTGCCATCGGGGGCATGGCCTGCATCTCACGCAACACGTCCCAGAGGTGACCGCAGTCTTACTGCTCATCCCCATCTTACACAGGAGGAAGCTGCAGTTCAGGAAGTTGCAGCTCCCTGCAAACCTCATTGCGAGTAAATGGCAGAGCTGTGGTTTGCATCCAGGTCTGCGGACGGCAGGGCCCACAGAGGAGGGGCGAGGATGCCCGAGCCCCCGCCTGGGGGACTGAGCGGACTGGGGGCTTTTCTGCTCCCGTCCTGCTGCTCATCCCGGAACTCCCTCCCCCAGCACCTTTCCCCAGCTTGCTCACCTCATTCACCTTCACGGAGGCCAGCTCATTCAGCAGGGCCTTTACCAACTCTACCGGAAAGAGCCAAGCTGAGGATATGAGGGCAGCCACCGCCCTGCCCCGTGTCCATCCTCTCCCCACTGCCAGGGTAAAGTGGCTCTGAGGCAGGGCTCCTGCCACCACCATGGCACCCTCGCAGGAGGCTGCATCACCACAGCCCTGCACCATCCTGCCCTGACCTCAGCACTGCTACAGGAGGGTGAGAGAGGAGAGGCTGCAGACCTCTCCTCCTGGACCCTACAGGTCAGTCCTGAGCCTGGGCAAAGGTGGAGAAGGGGCCTGGCCTGGCAGTTCTTCCCCTCAAGCAGCAAGGGACAAGACTGGGAGGGTCCTTCAGCCACTCCTGGACCACCCAACCCAAGCACCACTAGACTCAGAGGATGTCCGAGTCGGGTCTAATGTATTTCTAATGTGACCTCCTCACTTTACAGACAGAGCACCTGAGGCTCAGAGAGGACACAGGGCCTACCACAGTCACACAGCAGGTTCTGGAGCCTGCCCGGGATCCTCCGCCTTCTACCCCAGGAAGACGGCCAGTGCCTGTTGGGCACATCTCATGGCAGAGGGGGACAGAGGAAGCCTGGCTGGGGACCCAAATGCTGAGGCCCTCGCCGGGGAGGTGCACACTCACCTGAAGGGAAAGGATTGAGCTGCACCACGGAGAGGAAACGATGCACGGTGCCATAGAGCGAGTCCAGGAGTCCCGGCGCACGAACTCGAGGGGCCAGCCACCGGGCCCTGGCTGCTGGGGTGAATGTCAGGGGCTCTGCCGGGCCAAGGGACTTGCAGTCTGTGGCCCCCGCTGCCAGCTGACTCAGGGACAGCCCCAGGCCCAGGCCCAGCAGGGGAGCCAGCAGAGCCAGTGCGTACCTCATGGGGTCAGGAAGGTAAGGGGCTCAGGCTCAGGAGGAACAGGCAAGCCCAGGGCAGGCCGTGCATCCTTCTCCAGCCTCTGTCCCTCTCTCCACAGCTCTCAAAACCTGCCCAACAGGTTTGGGTTCCTGAGCTACCTGGCCTCCCGCCTCCCTACCTGCCTTGGAGCATAGGAAGGGCAGGGGTGGAGGCACAGGGTAGGGGCAGGGCCAGGCTGGGACCGCCCTTGGTGGCCTTGGGTGGAAGCCTGGGCTCCCCACCACCCAGATCCTTGCAGGCAACGGCTGCCTCGAGCTGGGTCCAAAAGGTACCTCAGCAGCTTGGGACTGCCTAGAGTGGCCCCATTTCAAATATTCTTTTCCGTGCCCAGCTCCAGCAGCCCAGTCCGGGAGCTGAGAAAACAGCTGCTTGGTGAAGCCCTGGCCAAAATGATCATAAGACCAGGCACACAGGGCCAGGACCCAGGTTCGCTCTCCCTGCTTCATCTGGAACCTGCTCTGTCCCTGCAGGTCATGCCCGGTGCCCGCTGCCAGGCCCATCTGGAACACAGGCCCACCCTGAAAGGCACAGGCCTTTGGAAGGGCAAATCCCAGAGGTGTGCCCTTTGGCCTGGCATACCTCATCCAGTCAGCAGTTGAAAGAACTGATAGGATATGACCAGAAATGTGTCGGCACAGGTCGCTGTTTTGTGAACAGCTGTATGCCCAATGCCCAGAAAGTCGCCTGCAGCTGAGCAGGTCATGGAGAAATTCACTGAAGGGCTGGAGGAAATCAGAAACAGTTCTGAAAGCCACCACTGAGGAACGGGCAAAACGAGCTTCTTACATCACACACTGGGCAGTTGCTAAGGAACATGCTGTGGAAATGTCTCTGGTGACTGAAAAATACACGCACTCATAAGTGCAAATAGCAGATTACAGACCAGCACACGCAGTAAAGGTGTAAAACGGTGATCATTTCCACAAATAGAAGATTATAGACCAGATGGGAGGCTGAGGTGGGCGGATCACGAGGTCAGCAGATGGAGACCATCCTGGCTAACACAGTGAAACCCCGTCACTACTAAAAATACAAAAAAAAAAAAAAAAAAGAAATTAGCCGGGCGTGGTGGCGGCGCCTGTAGTCCCAGCTACTGAGGAGGCTGAGGCAGGAGAATGGCGTGAACCCAGGAGGCGGAGCTTGCAGTGAGCTGAGATTGCACCACTGCACTCCAGCCTGGGTGACAGAGCGAGACCCCGTCTCAGAAAAAAAAAAAAGAAGATTACAGACCAGTACAGGCAGTGAAGGTGAGAAACGGCGGTCAGTTTTCAGTGGAGTGCCGGCAATTTTTCATTTTCTTTTGCTCACGTGTACTTCCTCATTTCTGTGCACTAAACGTGTGTTACTCGTATTGAAATAAGTAATCGAAGTTTGTGAGTTTCCGTGGCAGCTCCTTGCCCCTGACTGGGAGCCTTGGAGAGAAGGGCTGGCTCCGTGGCTCCCAGGACCCCCAAGCTCAGCCCAGGGCAATAGTTCAGGATGGTCTGCAGGGTGGGTGAGTGGCTCAGGGATGTCTGGCTGTCCCTGGTAGGGTTATCAGGCAATTAGGGCCTTACCTGTGATTCAGGGCTGAGCCCATAGGAGAACTCTTACACTCCCCGTTGCTGCCTCTGCGGCTTTCTCAGAGCCAGGGGACGAGAGAACACAGTGGTAGAAGGTATAGTCCAGTTAATAGCGGGGCGAGACAGGAGGAGGGGCCTCATCAAAGGGTGAGGATCAGGGATACAGTGAAGAATAATAGTCTAGGGGTGTCCTGGCACCCTAGGTCTGGTGGGAGCAGGCTGTGGACCCCAGGGAGGGTCCAGGGCCAGCTCCTCCTGTGGGGTTCCAACCCCAGAGTGTGCAGAGAGGCCCCTGGCCACACTGCCTATGACTGTGTTATGAAGCTCAGTGCAGGCTGTGCCCACCTAGGCCTGCCCACAGCCCTTCCTCCCGGCTCACCTGAGCCCAGCATCTATGTTGGGGGCTCCTGGTTCCCCAGAGGCTGCACTGAGGAAGGGCTGGTCTCTCCAGGGCCTCACCGCTTCTCCCTTCTCCTTCTCCCTCCAATTTAGGCTGTTAGAAATAATGCCTTTGCCTGGGATGGGCTTTTCTTTTTTTTTGAGACGGAGTCTCGCTCTGTCACCCGGCTGGAGTGCAGTGGCCGGATCTCGGCTCACTGCAAGCTCCGCCTCCCAGGTTTACGTCATTCTCCTGCCTCAGCCTCCCGAGTAGCTGGGACTACAGGTGCCCGCCACCTCGCCCGGCTAGTTTTTATTTTTTTTTGTATTTATTTTAGTAGAGACAGGGTTTCACCGTGTTAGCCAGGATGGTCTCGATCTCCTGACCTCGTGATCCGCCTGTCTGGGCCTCCCAAAGTGCTGGGATTACAGGCTTGAGCCACTGCGCCCGGCCTGGGATGGCTTTCTAACGCCCGCATCAGCAGCAAGATGCACACAGCCCTCCCCCGAGTCCCTGCCTCTTAAGCGTTTCTGTATCTTCTGACTTCGGTGCACCAGCCGTGGGGAATTCAGGTCCTAGCTTCCTGGTTGGTGCTAAAAGCCCTCGGGGACTTGGGAAATAAGCGCTTTGGCCCCAGGTGCTCCACTCCCACCCTCTCTCTCTTCTCAATTATTGTCATAATTAAGCCAATCATTGGCTACTGCTATTGTTTTTATTTGTGTGTAGGTAAAAACACTGTGGTTTGGCCGGGCACGGTGGCTCAAGCCTATAATCCCAGCACTTTGGGAGGCCCAGACAGGCGGATCACGAGGTCAGGAGATCGAGACCATCCTGGCTAACACGGTGAAACCCCGTCTCTACTAAAAAATACAAAAAAAGAAAACTAGCCGGGCGAGGTGGCGGGCGCCTGTAGTCCCAGCTACTCCGGAGGCTGAGGCAGGAGAATAGCGCGAACCCGGGAGGTGGAGCTTGCAGTGAGCTGAGATCCGGCCACTGCACTCCAGCCTGGGCGACAGAGCAAGACTCCGTCTCAAAAAAAAAAAAAACAAACAAAAAAAACCACTGTGGTTTGAAGACAAGATTTCCCCTGGGATAAACAAAAACATACCAAGCCTCTTCCTCAGCCCAGGGCGGGATGAAGATGCTGAATCTGCCTGTTGAACAGATGGAGAAATAGACAGATGGAAGAAAGGACTATTCTGAGTTAGCGGCCAAGCCAGGAATGGACACGACAGCTCCCCTTCCCCAGAGGGATCCCGATAAACAATTTATCATCAGACCCGCGGGTCAGCCCCTGCCTCCTCCCACCCCCAGCCCTGCATGGGAGAGCAGGTGGGGTTCAGGATCCAGCCCTGGAGCTGGGCAGAGGAGGCAAGGAAGCCACTGGTCTAATTGAATTCCCTGGAAAAGCCCAGCACGTAGGCGGGTGGGGACTGTTGCGGGAGCCACTAAGGGCCTTGGGCGGTGGGGCAGGCTACCCAGCTGGAGGGCTTCTGGAAGTGGGGACGGGAGGCCAAGGGTGGTCCTGGACCCTCCTTTTCCTCACATCTTTCTGGGCACACCTGCACTTTCTCTGCTCCTGCTGACCCCCGGCACCCTCTGACCTCCATGGGGAATTCTTTGGTTGACCAGGAGAAGCTGCTCCTGGTTGCCCTGGAAACTCCTCCTGGGACCACGCGCTCACCCTGACTCACGCATCTCCTGAAGATCAGTGTTCCCCAAACCGATGTTCCCCAAACCCCACAGCCCCAAGGTGGGGAGGAGGTGGGCAGAGGCAGAGACCTCAGCAAGGGAAGGAACTCTGCCCTCCAGAAAGCCCCTGGGCCCCTCTGTCTGCCTCACGCGGCCACGCTGGGAACAGAACAGCAAGATGCTCAGACACTCTCAAGGAAACCTCAGGCAAGAAGACAGGTTCCTCTACTTTCTTGCCTCTGCTATCCATGCCATACACTGGGAATGAGTTTTAAACCAATTCAAGGGGACAAAGACCCACTTACCAGACCATCAAGGCTACGGCACGGCCACCGTCTTAGTCAACATTTTTGACGGCAAGAATGAAAAACCCACTTGGGTCAGCGGAAGGATTTGAAACGTGAGGATTTATTATAGAGATACAAGCACACTTTTGGAGTCCAAGGGCCCTCAGGAGGGCTCAGATCCTGGAACAGGAACTCCATCAAGTGCCCCATGTCTGTCTCAGACCCTCTCTCTGGGACGGGACCTCTCCCCACTGCACGTCGGCCTGCTCTGCCGAACGGACTCTCCTCGTCCAACACGGCAGAGGGGGCTGCCCTGCCGATCTGAGTCTGCCTGTTCTCCCAGGTGGTCTACTATGAGTCCCACCAGCACCACAGGCCACGCTCTCCATCCTAGCGGGAGGAAACTGATGGTCCAGGGCCTCCCAGTCCACCAGGGCCCTCTGGCTGCGACATCCTTACACGGAGCAAGCGTAGCGGCTGGGCCCAAGCTTGTGGCACGTGGTGGCCCTGGGGGAACAGGCCTCTGGGATGCCTTTCTGGGAATATTTTGGAGCGTTTTGACCACCACACTCCCAGAATGTGGGTCCCTGCCTGACTTCTCGTCCCGCGGTCTGGCATGCAGCCACACATCCAGCCTTCCAGCACCCCTCCTGAGTATTGCTTCAGAAGGGACCATTGTGAATGTAGATGGATCCTGGGCTCCCCTGTTTCAAACCTCCTAATGGCTCCTACATTGGACTCCTTAATTTGTCTCCAGGGCCTCCACCATTGGAGCCCTTCTCAGTTCCCCTGGCTAGTTCCTGCCATCCTTGGCTCACCCTACCACACTCCCCTCCATCCTGGCCCTGCTCACGATTCCCCTTCTTTATCCCCAGCCTCCACGTTCACCCAATTTCTGCTCATCCTTTAAGCTTGGTTCAGTGGTCACCTTCTCTAGGACCCCCAGGCTGAGTGAGGGGTCCTTTCAAGGCATCCCTTAATGTGAAACCTGCCCCCATATTCCCCGTTTCCCTGTCTGTCTCCCCCACGTAGACAGGATTGAGTTTTACTCACCGTCACATCCTCTTCAGCCCTGGACACAGAACCCAGCATATTTTCCAGTCTCGAAACTTTGGAAAAGCACATCATTTGAATACATTTAAAGATAAGATTTGTTCCCCATAAGGGCCATCAAAATAAACAAACCAAAACCCCTGGCCGGACGCAGTGGCTCACGCCTATAGTCCCAGCACTTTGGGAGGTCAAGGCGGGCGGATCACTTGAGGCCAGGACTTCCAGCCCAGCCTGGCCAACCTAGTGAAACCCCGTCTCTACTGAAAATACAAACATTAGCTGGGTTGGTGGCGGGTGCCTGTAATCCCAGCACTACGGGGGCCGGGGTGGGTGGATCGCTTGATCCCAGGAGTTCAAGCTTGGACTCCCTCTCAGGACAGTGACAGCGAGATGAGGCAGGGCCAGGAGCACCGAGCCAGGACAAGAGCCGCCCCCAAGGGTCAGGAGGGAGAATGGGAAGGCCGGGGGAAGGCGGCGTTGGCTTCCCATCTTCCACACTGAGAGGAGCCAAGATCTGACCCTACCCTGCCTTCTCCCCCACTTCTTACCTACATTGTGTCTTCCAGACCCGGCCACCCATGCCTGGTTCAAGGCATGGAAGGACAAGGGCAGGCACTTTGGCGCAGCCCTCCAGGGTCCCACTCTCAGCAGCGGGTCCCTTTCCTACACAACGGGTGCACCGTGCAGACTCGCCGCAGACCACGGGAGGGGACATAGGACACCTGACACCCAGGAGCCCCAGGCGCTCCCACACCCACTGCACAGACTTCTCAGAAGTAGATCCACGTGGCGTCTCCCAGGAAGCAGGAAGGACCTGGACCGTTGCTTTCCGAGGCTCTTTGAAAGGAAAGGCCTTTCCCCTCTGGGTGGGCTGCGAAGGGAGCTCATCTCTCACCCCCACGTCTCCGCCTGGCTGCCCGTCAGAATCCCCTGCGGATGCCTGGCTCACGTCCCAGAGCCCCCAAATTCTAATCTCCTGTAGTGGAATTCAGTGTTTGTGAGTTTTGTGAGCTTGCCAGGAGGTTCTGGGGGGCAAGGAGGCCTGAGAGCCACTCCCAGGGCGGCGCAGGCCCCCCTCACAGGACACAGCTCTCATCCTGTATGGCAGGGGCACTCCCACCTCCTATGTTCCTCACCTTTCTATGTGGGCTGGTGAGGGGGCGTCAGGATCCCTTTCCTGCCTGGGGCCGTCTCTCCCCCCACCTTCCACGTCCACCGCAGTCTGTACCCTGAGAAGAAGTAGCCTTTGCACCAGGCCCCAGGGACCAAGACACACAGGTAAGGAACAGGCATGAGAAAGGAGGGTGGGAGACAGTGGTGCCCCCCATGCTCTCACAGGGTGTGGGGTGGAAGCAGCTGGGTGGCCTGGAGGAGCCTAGGCTGCAGATGAGCCCCAGAACATATCTCAGGAAGCCTTCAGCTCGTTGGGGGTCAGCTGGAATTTAGGGTCTAACACCCACCGTGGGCATGTGGAGAGATGCAGACACTCCCTGCCAAGGTCTGGGCAGCCTGTGGGGTGCTTTGGGGGACCACTGGGGACCAGCAAGTCTGCATGGAGCTCTTCGGGATGGACTACCAAGCTGGCAGGAAAACAGATGAAGTCAGTGACCAAAGCAGTTCTGCTGCCGTGAACACCCACCTCACTCCAGCTGATCGTTCCAAATGCAGAGGACAGCAGAGAAAGGACCTCAAAATCAAGATGGCAGTGGAGCAGTGGCATCCAAGTGGAGAGGACAGTGAGGCAGCGCCCCCCAAATGCACAGGAGAGTGGATTAGCAGTGCATTAGAAGGACAGGGAGTGTTGGAGCCACTCCTTCCAGAAGCACAGGACTCACTTGGCAAGTGGAAGGATCGCTTGAGGTCAGGAGTTCGAGGTTACAGTGAGCTGTGATTGAATGCATCACTGCACCGCAGCCTCAGTGACAGAGTAAGATCCTGTCTCAAAGAAATAAAGCAGCATAGGATGTGGAACAGCAGCTCCAAATGCAGACGACATTGGATCAGTGACATCCACATAACTCAGAGGACAGGAGCTCCAATGTCTCCAAATGCGGAGGGCTGTGGGCAGAGCCTCTGACACAGGGTATGTTAGGCTGTTTTTGCATTGCCATAAAAGCCTACCTGAGACTGGGCCATTTATAAAGAAAAGAGGCTGGGCACGGTGGCTCACGCCTGTAATCCCAGCACTTTGGGAGGACGACAATCACTTAAGGTCAGGAGTTCGAGACCAGCCCGGCCAACATGGTGAAACCCCGTCTCTACTACTTTCGATTTTTTTGAATACTTTCAGTAGGAATTGTCCAGCTCTTCCTTGTACTTCTGGTAGAATTCAGCGTGTGAATCTGTCTGGTCCTGGGCTTTTTTTTCATTGGTGGGCTACTTATTACTGCCTCAATTTCAGAACTGGTTATTGGTCTATTCAGGGATTTAATTTCTTCCTGACTCAGTCTTGAGAGGGTGTATGTGTCCAGCAATTTATTCGTTTCTCCTAGATTTTCTAGTTTATGTGCACAGAACTGTTTATAGTATTCTTGATGGTTGTCTGTATTTCTTTGAGGTAAGTGATGATATATCGCCCTTATCATTTCTGATTTTGTTTATCTGATTCTTCTCTCTTTTCTTCTTTAGAGTCTAGCTAGTAGTCTATTTTTTTTATTTTCTTTTTCCAAAAAGACAGCTCCAGGCTGGGCACGGTGGCTCACGCCTGTAATCCCAGCACTTTTGGACGCCGAGATGGGTGGGTCACGAGGTCAGGAGATTGAGACCATCCTGGCTAACACGATGAAACCCCCACTCCCATCTCTACTAAAAAATACAAAAAATTAGCCGGACATGGTGGTGGGCACCTGTAGTCCTAGCTACTCAGTAGGCTGAGGCAGGAGAATGGTGTAAACCAGGAGGTGGAGCTTGCAGTGAGCCAAGGTCATGCCACTGCACTCCAGGCTGGGCAACAGAGTGAGACTGTCTCAAAAAAAAAAAAAAAAAAAAAAAAACAGCTCCAGGATTCATTGATTTTTTAAAGGATTTTTCATGTTTCTATCTCCTTCAGTTTCCCTCTGAGCTTTGGGGTGTGTTTGCTCTTGGTTCTCTAGTTTTTTTAGTTATGATGTTAGGATGTCAATTTCAGATCTTTCCAGCTTTTTCATGTGGGCATTTAGTGCTATAAATTTCCCTCTTAACATAGCTTTAGCTGTGTCCCAGAGATTCTGGTATGTTGTCTCTTTGTTCTCATTAGTTTCAAATAACTTCTTGATTTCTGCCTTCATTTCATGATTTACCCAAGAGTCATTCAGGAGCAGGTTGTTCAACTTCCATGTAGTTGTATGGTTTTGAGTGAATTTCTTAATCTTGAGTTCTAATTCGATTGTGCTGTGATCTGAGAGACTGTTATTATTTCAGTTCTTTGCATTTGCTGAGGAGTGTTTTACTTCCAAATATGTGATCAATTTTAGAGTACGTGCCATGTGGTAATGAGAAGAATGTATATTCTGTTGTTTTGGGTGGAGAGTTCTGTAGATATCTATCAGGTCTACTTGATCCAGAACAGAGTTCAGGTCCTGAGTATCTTTTTAAATTTTCTGTCTCAATGATTTGTCTAATATTGTCAGTGGGGTGTTAAAGTCTTGCACTATTATTGCGTGGGAGTCTAAGTTTCTTTGTAGGTCTCTAAGAACTTGCTTTATGAATCTGGGTGTTCCTGTATTACGAATGTATATTTATAATAGTTAGCTCTTTTTGTTTAATTGAACCCGTTACCATTATGTAATTGCCCTTCTTTGTCTTCTTTAAATCTTTGTTTGTTTAAAGTCTGTTTTGTCAGCAACTAGGATTGCAACCCCTGCTTTTTTCTGTTTTCCACAGGTTTGGTAAATTTTCTTCCATACCTTTATTTTGAGCCCATTTGTGTCTTCGCATGTGAGATGGGTCTCTTGAAGACGGCACACTGATATGTCTTGACTCTTTATTCAGCTTGCTATTCTGTGTCTTTTAATTGGGAGCATTTAGCCCATTTACATTTAAGGTTAGTATTGTTATTTGTGACTGTAATCCTGTCATCATGATGCTAGCTGGTTATTTTGCAGACTTGTTTATGCAATTGCTTCATAGTGTCACTGGTCTGTGTACTTCAGTGTGTTTTTGTAGTGGCTGGTACGTTTTTCCTTTCTATATGTAGTGCTTCCCTCAGAAGCTCTTGCAAGGCAGGCCTGGTGGTGATGAATTCCTTCAGCATTTGCTTGTCTGAAAAGGATCTTATTTCTCCTTTGCTTATGAAGCTTAGTTTGGCTGGATATGTAATTCTGGGTTGGAAATTCTTTAAGAATGTTGAATATTGGCCACCAATTGCTTCTGGCTAGTAAGGCTTCTGCTGAGAGGTCTGCTGTTAGTCTAATTGGCTTCTCTTTGTAAGTGACCTGGCCTTTCTCTCTGGCTGCCTTCACATTTTTTCTTTCGTTTTGACCTTGGATAATCTGATGATTAGGTGTCTTAGGGTTGATTTTCTCATGGAGTATCTTACTGAAGTTCTCTACATTTCCTGAATGTTGGCCTGTCTTGCTAGGCTGGGGAAGTTCTCCTGCGTGATATCCTGAAGTATGTTTTCCAACTTGGTTACATTCTCCCTGTCACTTTCAGGCACCCCAATCAGTTGTAACTTCAGTCTCTTTACATAATCTCATATTTCTCAGAGGTTTTGTTCATTCCTTTCATTATTTTTTTCTCTATTCTTGTCTGCCTGTCTCATTTCAGAAAGATAGTCTTCAAGCTCTGAGATTCTTTCCTCTGCTTGGTCTATTCTGTTATTGATACTTGTGATTGTATTGTGAAGTTCTCATGTTGTGTTTTTAGCTCCATCAAGTCAGTTATGTTCCTCTCTAAACTGGCTATTTTGGCTGTCAGCTCCTGTATCATTTTATAATGATTCTTAGCTTCTTTGCATTGGGTTACAATATGTTCCTTTAGCTCAGCAAAGTTTGTTATTATCCACTTTCTGAAGCCTACTTCTGTCACTTCAGTCATCTCAGCCTCAGCCCAGTTCTGTGCCCTTGCTGGAGAGGTGTTGTGGTCATTTGCAGGAGAAGAAGCACTCTGGCTTTTTGAGTTTTCAGCACTTTTGCACTGATTTTTTCTCATCTTTGCGGGCTTATCTACCTTTGATCTTTGAGGTTGCTGACCTTTGAATGGGAATTTTGTGGAGTCTTTTTTGTTGATGATGTTTTGTTTTCTGTTTGCTTTTCTTTTAATAGGTCAGTATTCTGTAGGGCTGCTGCAGTTTGCTGGGGGTCCACTCCAAACCCTAGTTGCCTCAGTTTTTCTTGTGCCTGGTGGTATCACCAGTGAAGACTATGAAACAGCAAAGATAGCAGCCTGCTCTTTCCTCTGGAAGCTCCATCCCAGGGAGGTACTGACCTGTTGGCAGCCCAGACATGCTTGTTGGCGGGTCTCACCCAGTCAGGAGAAATGGAATTAGGGACCCACTTAAAGAAGCAGTCTGGCTGCTTTTTGGTAGAGCAGGTGTGCCGTGTTGGAGCAGTGGGGTGGGGCCCCTTCCACGTCTGGACAGTTTGGACTGTCCACGTCAAAGCCAGCAGACTAGAATGGCTGAGTCGAGCAAATCACAGAGATGGGAGCTGCCCCTCCCCTTGGGAGCTCCATCCCTGGGAGAGATCAGAGCTCTGTCTGCATAACCCTGACTGGAGTGGCTAAAGCCCCTGCAGGGAGGTCCCAGCCAGTGAGGAGGAATGGATCAAGGTGCTGCTTAAAACAGTCTGGCCATGATCTGGCAAAGCAGCTGCACTGCAATGTGGGGGACACTTCCTCTTCCAGACCATTTGGACAGGCTGGAATGGCTGAGTTGACTGAACCACAGACATGGTGGCTGCTGCCCCAGCCCTGGGAACTCTGTCCTGTGTCAGGCAGACTCCAGCCAGTTGCTGTTGGCTGGCTGGAATTCCAAACCAGTGGGTCTTACCTTAAGAGGTGCCACGGAAGTGGGGCCTGCAGAAGGACACTGCTCGGCTCCCTGGATTCAGCACCCCTTCTAGGGGTATGTACGAGTGGACCTCCCGCCTTGCTGGGGATCCCAGGGCTGGGGTCTGTAAAACTCCTGGGTCTCTGTGTGTGCCTGAGTTGCTGCTTTGCTGAGACTCCACACAGCTTTGTGTATGGGACCCTAGGCCCTGGTGGCGTGGGCTCACGAGGAGATCTCCTGATCCATGAGTTGCAAAGATCCATGGGAGAAGCATGGTTTCGCCAGCGGGGTCACACAGTTACTCACCACTTCCCTTGGCTGGCGGTGCGGGTTCCTTTGACTCTGTGCTGCTCCTGGGTGGGCGTTACCCCACTCTGCTTTTCTTCCTTCTTCACCGGTTGAGTCGTTTGCCTAGTCAGTCCCAGCGTGAGAACCTGGATATTTCGGTTGAAGGTGCTGTATTAACTTGCTCCTTTCATTCCTTTCTGTGAGTGCTGCAAACCATAGCTGCTTCTAACTGGACATCTTTGCTCCTCTCCAAAACCAAATTCTAAATAAAGTCTTTTTTTTCCAACCTTGAATTAACGTTGGAATTTCCCAGAGAAGCCCTGGATGATCTTAAAGGATTTGTTTCTCATCTTACAAAAGTAGATATACTAGACTCCTTAAGCTTATTTGATATGTTAAATATTGCCATAAAGCAAGTGACACAAATTTTTTTGTTTCCCAGTGCATATAAAAGTAATATTTAAACTATCCTTTAGGTCAGACACAGTGGCTCACGCCTGTAATCCCAGCACTTTGGGAGGCTGAGGTGGGCAGATCACCTGAGGTCAGGAGTTTGAGTCAAGCCTGGCCAACATAGTGAAACCCCATCCTACTAAAAATACAAAAAAAGTACCGGGCGTGGTGGCAGGCACCTGTAATCCCAGCTACTCAGGAGGCTGAGGCAGGAGAATTGCTTGAACCCAGGAGGCAGAGGTTGCAGTGAGCCGAGATTGTGTCACTGCACTCCAGCCTGGGGGACACAGCTAGATGCACTCCAGCCTGGGTGACAGAGTGAGACTCCGTCTAAAAAAAAAAAAAACTATCTTTTTGCTGGTGCAGGGTCTTGCCTCGATGATGCTAGCTGCTGACTAATCAGGGTGGCAGTTGCTGAAGGTTGGGGTGACTGTGACAATTTCTTAAAATAAGACAATAGTGAAGATTGCCACATCAGTTGGCTCTTTCTTTCACAAAATATCTCTGTAGCATGCTGTCTGATAGTGTTTTACTCATGGTAGAACTCCATTCAAAATTGGAGTCGCTCCTCTTAAACCCTGCTGCAGCTTTATCAACTAAGTTGATGCAACATTCCAAATCCTTTGTTGTCATTTCAACAGTTCACAGCATCTTCACCAGGAGTAGTAGATTCCATCTCAAGAAACTACTTCCTTTGCTCATTCACAAGAAGCAACTCTGTCTGTTCAGGCTTTACCATGAGATTGGCAATGGTTCAGTCACATCTTCAGGCTCCACTTCTTTTTTTCTTTTCTTTTCTTTTTTTTGAGACGGAGTTTTGCTCTTGTCACCCAGGCTGGAGTGCAGTGGTGCAATCTCAGCTCACTGCAACCTCTGCCTCCTGGAGAATCAAGCGATTCTCCTGCCTCAGCCTCCTGAGTAGCTGGGATTACAGGCACGTGCCACAATGCCTGGCTAATTTTTGTATTTTTAGTAGAGATGGTTTCATCATGTTGGCCAGGCTGATCTCGAACTCCTGAATTCAGGTGATCCACCCACCTCTGCCTCCCAAAGTGCTGGGATTACAGGTGTGAGCCACCGCGCCCGACCCAGGCTCCACTTCTAATTCTAGTTCTCTTTCTCTGTCTGCCACATCTTTAATTACTTCCTTCACTGAAGGCTTGAACCCTGCAAAGTCATCCATGAGAGCTGAAATCAACTTCTTCCAAACTCCTAGTAATTTGGATATTTGACCTCCTCTCATGAATTACGAACGTTCTTGATGGCATCTAGCATGGCGACTCCTTTCCAGAGGTTTTCAATTTACTTTGTCCAGATCCATCAGAGGAATTACTGTGGCAGCTATAGCCTTACAAAATGTGTTTCTTAAATAATAGTAAGACTTGAAAGTTGAAATCACGCCTTGATCCATGGGCTTCAGAGTGGATGTTGTATCTGAAGGCATGAAAATATTAATCTCCTTGTGTATCAGAGCTCTGAGGTGTTTAGGTATACCGTCAATGAGCAGTGACATTTTGAAAGGAATCTTTTTTCTGAACAGCAGGTCTCAGCCCTGGGCTTAAAATATTCAGTAAACCGTGCTAGAAACAGATGTGCTGTCATCCAGGCTTTGTTGTTCCAGTTACAGAGCACAGGCAGGGTAGATTTCACATAATGCTTAAGGGCCCCAGGATTTTCAGAATGACAAATGAGCACTGGCTTCAATTTAAAGTCACCAGCTGCATTAGCCCTAACAAGAGAGTCAGCCCGTCCCGTCAGCCTGTCCCATCAGCCCATCCCGTCAGCCCATCCCGTCAGCCTGTCCTGTCAGTCAGCCCGTCCTGTCAGCCTGCATCCCATCAGCCTCTCCTGTCAGCCCGTCCCGTCAGCCTGTCCCATCAGCCTGTCCCATCAGCCCGTCCCATCAGCCCGTCCCGTCAGCCTGTCCCGTCAGCCTGTCCCATCAGTCAGTCCATCCCGTCAGCCCGTCTTGTCAGCCTGTCTCATCAGCCTGTCCCATCAGCCTGTCCCATCAGTCAGCCCGTTCCGTCAGCCTCTCCCATCAGCCTGTCCCGTCAGCCTGTCCCATCAGCCCGTCCCTTCAGCCTGTCCCGTCAGTCAGCCTGTCCCGTCAGCCTGTCCTGTCAGTCAGCCCGTCCCATCATCCTGTCCCATCAGCCTGTCCCGTCAGCCCGTCCCGTCAGCCTGTCCCGTCAGCCTGTCCCGTGAAGTTCTGAAGCCACACATTGACTTCCCTCCACCTATGAAAGTCCTAGATGGCATCTTCTTCCAATAAAAAGCTGTTTTGTCTACACTGAAAATCTGTTGTTGTGTGTAGCCCCCTTCATCAGTGGTCTTAAATATCCTGGATAACTTGCTGCATTTTCTCTGTCAGCACTGGCTGCTTTCATCTTGCGCTTAATTTATGTGATGGAGATGGCTTCTTTCCTTAAACCTCAGAAACCAACCTCTGGTAGCTTCAAACTTTTCCTCTACAGCTTCCTTACCACTCTAAGCCTTCATAGAATTGAAGGCTTGCTCTGGGTTAGGCTTTGGCTTAAGGGAATATTGTGGCTGACTTGATCTTCCATCCAGACCACTCAAACCTTCTCCACATCAGCAACAAGGCTGCGTTGCTTTGTTATCATTTATATGTTCACTAGAGTAGCATGTTTGATTTTCTTCAAAAACTTTTCCTTTGCATTCACAACTTCGCTAACTGTTTGGTGCAACAGGCCTAGCTTTCAACCTGTCTCGGCTCTGGACATGCCTTCCTCACTAAGCTTGATCATTTCTAGCTTTTGATTTAAGATGAGAAACATGTGACTCTTCCTTTTACTTGAACACTTAGAGGCCATTGTAGGGTTATTAATTGGCCTAATTTCAATATTGCTGCATCTCAGGGGAATAGGGAGGCCCTAGGTAGGTAGGGAGGGGAGCGTCTGGTCAGAGAACACTCAGAACACACATGTATCAATTAAGGTCACCATCTTAACGGCAGTTCATGGTGCTCCCAAACAGCCATAATAGTAGCATTAAAGATCACTGATTTGAGTTCGAGACCAGCCTGGCCAACATGGTGAAACTCTATCTCTACTAAAAGTACAAAAATTAACTGGCCATGGTGGCGGGCGCCTGTAGTCCCAACTACTCTGCAGGCTGAGGCAGGAGAATCACTTGAACCCGGGAGGCGGAGGTTGCAGTGAGCCGAGATCACGCCACTGCACTCCAGCCTGGGTGACTGAGGGAGGCTCTGTCTCAAAAAAAAAAAAAAAAAAAAAAAAATCACTGATCACAGATCACCATAAAAGATCCAACAATTGTGACAAAGTTTAAAATATTGTGAGAATTACCAAGATGTGACACAGAGACATGAAGTGAGTACATGCTGTTGGATAAATTGTGCCTATGCAGGATGGCCACAAACCTTCCCTTTGTAAGAAACACAGTATCTGCAAAGTGTAATAAAGAATCAAAGTACAATAAAAATGATGTATGCCTGTATGTGAAATTCCTAGAAATTTGTCAATGCCCTTAGTGTCCATATAATCAGTCATAATTCTACATATCTTAAGGTGTTGTATTCCACAGAAATACAATTTTCTTGCCAACTCTATCATAGTAAACTCTCACCACATCCCCAATCATGACTGTTTCAGAGGGTTGTTGTTTTTTGCTTGTTTTGTCTATCACAGATGGTTGTTGTACTCTGATGCTTTCCTGAAAGCTCTTACAACCAGCTACAGACAAAAGTGTTTCATCTTCGAAGAGATTCATGGAAAGACTCTGACAAGTACTATGCGATGATACAGGCTCCTGACAATGTTCAGATCATACCACTGAACGTGGTAAGAATTTCTATAGCTCTAATGCAGGAAAAGGATGGATTCAGAAAACTGCTAATCCAAGATAGAGCAGAATGAGAATTAATTACACGGAACTAAATGCACCAAAGAAGATGATTGTAGTTTTTATAACTGTTTAAAACATTGATGATTCTTTAACGTCTTGTTTACCATATTTAAGGAAACCCTTTTCTCTTTTCTCTTAAGCTATCTGTGGCTTACAGCAGTCTGGTAAATTATACTTTTGTAAATAACATTGAGACATTTCTCCTTTTCTTCCTACCTGATCCCTCCAAAATTCTGGAAACTTTGAGTATTCTTATTTTTATGGCAATATAGTCATTTGCATAGGTCCAACAAGAATCTGTAACAAGACACGATTTGAAAACATTAATTGTATCGCCAAGGCTTTGACTGGAATGTCCTATTTTCAGATATGACCAGACAGATTTAAGGAACGAGAGGTGACATTGTGGAATCAGTAAAGCCCCCTGACAAAACCAGGCTGGCTCCTTGCCCACAGAGTCCCCTGCCTTCCAGGTGAATAAACAAGGCTACTTCCTGGTGGGCCCAAGCAGTTCAGATCTCTGATGAAAATGGAGGTGACTGTAGGGAGACAGTTCTGTTCCAACTAAAGCTGTATCCTTTGGGGAGACGTTGAACAGTACTGTATTCACCACCTTTGAGCTTCTTCCTCTTTTGAACTGGCTCCTGCTGTTTTATACATTCCCAATTTTTCTCCCACCCTTCCGATTTGGAATCATTAAAAAGCAAAATTTCCCTTTTCCTGAAACCCTAACAAACTAAACTTGACCACTTGATATAAACTTCAGAGAAATCGCCACAACAAATCCTGTATGGACAAACTTCATGCCTGCTGTTGTCTGAGCCACTGAGAAAGTTTACTGGCCCCGGGCGCAGTGACTCACACCTATAATCCTGGCACTTTGGGAGACCAGGGTGGGTGGATCATAAAGTCAGGAGATCAAGACCATCCTGGCTAACATGGTAAAACCCCATCTCTACTGAAAATATAAAAAATTAACCAGGCATGGTGGCGGGCACCTGTAGTCCCAGCTACTCAGGAGGCTGAGGCAGGAGAATGACGTGAACCCGAGAGGTGGAGGTTGCAGCGAGCCGAGATTGCGCCACTGCACTCCAGCCTGGGCAACGGAGCTAGACTCTGACTCAAAAAAAAAAAAAAAAAGTTTACTGGAACATCCAGTGCCATAACTGAAAACATTCCAACTGCAAACCAGGAGGTGCATCAAACTACAACTGCTGTTTGCATTCCATCATCTAAGGATGCTCTGAGCTCAACTCTAGAAATCTTGACTGGATGCCTTCTGGACTCAGAGACTAGGCTCCCAATTATGAATCTTTGTGAAAGTCTGAAAAAAACAACAACACCCAGTTTGCTTTTTCCTGTTCTCTCCCTCAGCAACAACCAACACAGAAGACTTCTGTGACCAAATGTGTGGGGATTTCTCCCCACGCGCCAAGCAAGCAATGAGTCGTGCAGTGGACACCAGCCGGGTGACCTCCAATTCAGTTCAGTTCTGATGCTGTCTACCCAGAGATAGCCCAAGAAACCACAAAGTGAGAACTCACTCCCACAAGGCCCTCCCCTCCTTCTAACCAGCCACAAGTCCAGGCCTCCGGAACTTCTGACCCACCAGATTCATGTGTTTCCCTGAGTCCTGTGAGCTGCTCCAGCAAGTTAAGATAATAAAACCCAAAGCGTTTTTAGAGAAAGACTTCGGTTTACCAGTTGATTACAAAGCACATTTTAAAAGGTACAAGTAAACAGCCAGACGAAGAGACATACAGGGTGAGGTCTGGAAGGGCCCGCGTGGAGTTGGAGTGCTCCACCCTCTGGGCACGGGAATGAGTTTTGTTCACCTTCCTGTGAGCCTCCATGTGCTCAGTTACCTGGAACCTCCTACCCTGTCCTCTTGGGCCTCTTATGGAACCTTTATTGGTTAGGCATGGCTGAAGCCTGAACAGCCATGTAGAAATGTGACTGGACAAAAAGAGCATGATCAAGTGCTAACAGACTGAGTGGGAAACCCTGCAAGGCCCGTCCGTCCAGATTCTCCTTGGCCTCTCTGTGCAGCACTCCTTCTTCCAGGGTGAGTGGGGCAGGACCTTCTCTGAAATGAAGGTCTTAGACCCACAATCAGATTAGAGTCCTGCCTTGGGCAGGTGAAAGAAGGGTAGGAAAATGTCAGAGAGAGAAATTCTTTTTCTGGGGTCTTCTTCTAATCATAATAAACACTTTGTTTTTCTTTTGTTTCCAAAGAAATGCTCCTCATTGAGCGCCTGACCGCTGGCGCCATATGGAGACCTCATTTAAATGGACACCTACTCCCACTTGCACCACTGCCTCCTGGAATAAGACACACATATTTTACAAAACTAGGAGGCTGAGGCAGGAGAATTGCTTGAGCCCGGGAGGCGGTGGTTGCAGTGAGCTGAGATCGCGCCACTGCACTCCAGCCTGGGCAATAAGAGCGGGACTCCATCTCAAAAAAAAAGAAAAAAAAAGAAAAGACACACATATTTCACAAAACTGACCTATTCTCAAAACTAAGAAACGGGCCAGGCACAGTGGCTCATGTCTATAATCCCAGCACTTTGGGAGGCCAAGGCGGGTGGATCACTTGAGCTTAGGAGTTCCAGACTAGCCTGGCCAACATGGTGAAACCCCATTTCTACAAAAAATACAAAAATTAGCCCCCAAGACATTTCAAAGGAGTTGGGGGAAGTTTCAAAGGAGGGCCAGGCGTGGTGACTCATGCCTGTAATCCCAGCACTTTGGGAGGCCGAGGCAGGGAAATTGCTTGAGGCCGGGAATTTGAGAGCAGTTTGGGCAACATAGTGGGATGTTTTTATTTTTTTCAAAAAATAGCCAGGTCTAGTGGCATGTAGCTGTGGTCCCAGCTACCCGGGAGGCTGAGGTGGGAGGATGGCTTGAGCCCCGGAGTGCTAAGCTGCAGTGAGCTGTAATTGCGCCACTGCACTCCAGCGTGGGCGACAGAGTGAGAATCTGTCTCAAAAAAAAAAAAAAAAAAAGAAAAGAAAAGAAAAAAGAAAAGGAAAAAATCAAATGTAAGTCTGGTGTGTATGTGTAAAACTAAAACAAAAACAGAAACTCTAATTTGGAGTCCTGAAAAGAAACTCTGGACAAAGGTGTGCTTCCGGAAAATACAACCAGAGGCTCGGGATGTGACCTGAAGTCATCCCTCAGGAATGTGCTTTCAAGAACAATTAGGCAGGAAAAAGGACATCCCACATAATGAGGCAAACTAATGAGAGAGCTAAACATAATTTCAGGTGCATTTTGCCAAGAATTCATCAGGCCATTTAGCTCGCAAACCTGTACTTAGTACCTACTATGTATCCTCCACCACACTACAACCAAGAGGGAATGGAGGAATATTTCTGCAACTCTATTCCCTTAAATACGTACATATACATATATACTCACACATACACACACACACATGCATGTATATATAGGCATATTTAAAGCAGTCTATATTAGCATTAAAAAACCCAGGGTACAAAGATGTGCTAAGTAACGATGATAAAACAGAATCCTTTTCCTGTTGTTGTTGTTGCTGCTGTCCATAGACAAAGCCTCTAAAGAGACTGACCTCCTTATAGTGTGCTTTGAAGCAGACAGGCTGTAAATGGCAGCTCCAATGTCACCACGTGCACAAGATGTACCAAAAGAGACAAACACTGAGCTGGGGGATCCACCCAAGATTTTAAAGAGATGAAGAGCAAAATACTGTAATGGAAATGTTTGCCAAAATTTCTCTTCTCTCGTTCTGCTCAGCTACTAGGCGAGGAGTGTCCCGGGCGCCCTGCCTGAATTGTAGCCTGGACTGGACTGCCTGGTCAGGCCAGCTGCCTTCTCACAAGCACTGGAATGTCACAGTGCCCCTTGGTATCTGTTTCTTCTCCTGAAAAATTGGGATATTCATAGTCCCTACCTCCTAGACCAGAAATGATATCACGTATGTCCAGCAACTCAAACAGTGCCTGATGCATGGTAAACGCTCAAAATACATGTGAATAATCATCAGTGAAGCCCAGGGGCCCCCAGTCAAATAGAAAGTCGCAGAAGTATGTCTCTGTGGAGGGAAATCATCTCCACGTTTCCAGACCCCTCCACAGGGAATCAGGCCGCACACACGTCTTCCGTTAGGGGGAAGCTCACATGTTGGATTTGGGAGCTCTTCCTCCACCCAGCTTTCCATGGGGCCTTGGGCACAGTCTCTTGAATACCTGCAAAGATGGCACATTTGTGCCCTAGATATAATTTTTGGAAACATAAAAAATGTCCAGCTAAGCCCGGTGAATGAGAATGAGTCACAGTCTGCCCAAAGAGGACTGATGATGACACAATGGCACCTGCTCTCCCACTGCTCCAGAGAGCACCAGGGTCTCCTGAGAGCTGACGGTTCTCAGGCCCCCAGCTGATAGGACACTGCCACCTGCTGAGGCTGAAGGGCACTACAGGGACGTTCTGGAAGCAAGTAAACCCCTAAAACAAGGAAAACCAGTGCTGACCCCCTGGATGACAGCCCTGAAGCCCTGTAACAGTGCAGAGAACTCCTGTTTCCCCTTTTGCCAAATGTTCCCCTGGAGTTAAATTAACTTGATCTACTCAGCCAACTTCAAGCTTTTGCTAGGCAGTTAATATTTCTGTCCTTCCTTTTTGTTTTACACTTGGAGACACAATTTATACACACACTCTCACATATGTATACACATTTTAGGAACATTTTATAGACATTGCATATGTAAATCTTAACTGTGCAATTTTGACAAACAGATACACAGTCGTATGCACACCCCAATCGTGATAAGGAGCGTCATCACCCTAGAAAATCTGTTCTGCCCCTTCCCAGGCAGTACCCCTCCTAAGTAGCAGTGACTCTTCCACTTTCTGTCACTATAGATGAGTGCTGACTTTTTTAGAGTTTCATATAAATGAAATAATGTAGAACGTACTGTAGTGTTCTGACTTCTTTCACTCAACATGATGTTTTGAAATGAGCTCATTTGTTTTATTGTTGAGTAGTCTTGTGTGAATACACTGTAATCTGTTTTTCTATTATACTGCTAATGGACATTTGGGCTGTTTCCAATTGTGAAGAGCATTACTAGGAACATGCTTGAAGAAGTCTTTTTGTGAACATATGTGCTCATTTCTCTTGGGCAAACATCCAGGAGTCAGATTGCTGGGTCAATGGGTATCTTTATAAGAAAGTATCGAACCATTTTCCAAAGTGGTAGTAGCATTTTTATCTTCCCACCAGTAGTGTGAGACCTTTCTTATATTTTTTTAAGTTGGAAGGGGTCCAATTCTACATGAGCTAAGAAGCACTCGCAGACACTGTCGGGTCAGCGCTGGGCGAAGCGGGCATTCTCTACAGCTCCCCACACTTCACTTACAGACACTGTCGGGCCAGCGCTGGGCGAAGCGGGCATTCTCTACAGCTCCCCACACTTCACTTACAGACACTGTCGGGCCAGCGCTGGGCGAAGCGGGCATTCTCTACAGCTCCCCACACTTCACTTACAGACACTGTCGGGCCAGCGCTGGGCGAAGCGGGCATTCTCTACAGCTCCCCACACTTCACTTACAGACACTGTCGGGTCAGCGCTGGGCGAAGCGGGCATTCTCTACAACTCCCCACACTTTGAAATGGAAATGCTGGATTAAAACATCATAAATCATCTCATGGAAACATAGGAGCAACCCCAAAACACATAGTCATTCCTCACTGAAAGGAACCAAGGATCCTTGGCTGATTCCAGATTTGGTGCAAGGAAAGAACAAAGTGAGCCTCAAACCTCCATCGCGACGGAAGCAGGGAGGCGCCCAGAGGCGGTGACAGAGGAGCCAGCGTGGAGTCTGCCACTTCCCGTCCCACCATCGCTGAGTGCTGGGAGACAGTGTTCCTGACGCGGACAGCTACCAGAGGACTTGCATTAAGAATACGGATAAAGAACTTCCGCAAAGGAACTTAAAACACTGAATTTTTTTAAATGGATAAAAGAGTCACTTTTAAAGAGAATATAACCAATATCCAATACACACTTGAAAAAGTGATCAGAATTAGTCATACTCAGAAAAATGAAAATGTATTTCATTTATGTATATTTCAAATTTTGGAGGGAACAGGCAGTGTTTGGTTACGTGGATAAGTACCTTAGTGGTAATTTCGGAGGTTCTGGTGCACCGTCACACAAGCAGCGTACACTGTACCCAGGGTGTAGTCTTTTATCCCTCACCTCCTCACCGCCCTTTCCCCGAGTCCTCAAAGTCCATTATATCTTTTTTTTTTTTTTTTTTTTTGAGATGGGATCTCGCTCTGTCGCCCAGGCTGGAGTGCAGTGGCGTGATCTTGGCTCACTGCAAGCTCCACCTCCCAGGTTCACATCATTCTCCTGCCTCAGCCTCCTGAGTAGCTGGGACTACAGGCGCCCGCCACCTCGCCCGGCAAGTTTTTTGTATTTTTAGTAGAGACGGGGTTTCACCGTGTTAGCCAGGATGGTCTCGATCTCCTGACCTTGTGATCCACCCGCCTCGGCCTCCCAAAATGCTGGGATTACAGGCGGGAGCCACCGCGCCCGGCCCCATTATATCATTCTTATGCCTTTGTATCCTCATTGCTTAGCTCCCGCTTATCAGTAAGAACACACAATGTTTAGTTTTCCACTCCTGAGTTACTTTGCTCAGAATAATGGTCCCGAACTCCATCCAGGTTGCGGTAAATGCCATTATTTTGTTCCTTTTGTTCCATGGTATATATATACCACAGAAAAATGAAAATTTAAGCCAGCATAAGAGACCACTGCACATGAGCCAGATGGTTAAAATGTAACAGACGAAAAGTACAAAGTGTTGACAAACTGGAACTCATGCCTTGCTGACAGAGATGTTGTAAATTGGTAAAGTCAAAACCATTTGACATTATCTTCTAAAGCTAAACATCTGTCTGCTCTATGACCCAGGAATTCTACTCCTAGGTATATGTATCCAAGTAAAATGCACTTATATTCATGAGAGCCCCCAGACTGGAAACAATTCAATTATCCATCAACAGTAGAATTAATAAACAAACTGTAGTATATTCCCACAGTGGAATACCACACCATCAGTGAAAAAGAACAACTGGCCCAGGCGCGGCGGCTCAAGCCTGTAATCCCAGCACTTTGGGAGGCCGAGGTGGGCAGATCACCTGAGGTCAGGAGATCCAGACCATCCTGGCTAACACGGTGAAACCCCGTCTCTACTAAAAATACAAAAAAAAAAAAAAAAAAAATTAGCCAGGCGTGGTGGTGGGCACCTGTAGTCCCAGCTACTTGGGAGGCTGAGTCAGGAGAATGGCGTTAGCCGGAAGGCGGAGCTTGCAGTGAGTGGAGAACGCACCACTGCACTCCAGCCTGGGTGAGAGAGCAAGACTCTGTCTCAAAAAAAAAAAAAAAAAAAAAAAAAAAAGAAGAAGAAGAAGAAGAAGAACTGATACATACAGAATGGTTGAATCATACAAAATATGGGGTGAGGAAGCCAGATACAAAGGAGTATGTACTATAGGATCTTATTTAAATAGTGTTCAAACAGATACAACTAGTAGAGGAGATAGAAACCAAACCCATGATCACCCACGGGGACAGGGAGGTGAGGCATTGGGAGGATGAGGTGGGGCTGCATGGGGCGGATTAACTGGGAAGGGAAGGGCATGGAGGAGCCTTCCAGCAGAATGAAAAGGGTCTGTATCTTGACCAAGAGCTGGGTGGTTGTTACCTGGGTTTATAGACATATAAAAATTCACCAAGCATATACTGAAGATTTATACGTGTTAGGAATGTTAAAACTTTCTTTAAAAGGAATCCATGGATCCATAGTGATCCTGTGAACCCAGAAAATCTGAGACAGGTCTCAGTTCATTTAGAAAGTTTATTTTGCCCTGGTTGAGGACACGCCCATGACACAGCCTCAGGAAGTCCTGACGACATATGCCCAAGGTGATCGGGGCACAGCTTGGTTTTACACATTTTAGGAAGACATGAGGCATCAAACAATCTATGTAAGAAGTACATTGGTCCGGTCTGGAAAGGCAGGACAACTGGAAGAAAAGGCAGGAAGACTGGAAGTGAGGAGGGAGGTTCCAGGTCACAGACAGGTGATACACAAATGGTTGCATTCTTTTGAGTTTCTGATTAGCCTTTCCAAAAGAGGCAAATCAGATTTGAATCTGCCTCAGTGAGCAGAGGGGTAACTTTGAATAGAACGGGAGGCAGGTTTGCTGTAAGCAGTTTCCAGCTTGAGTTTTCCTTAATGATTTCGGGGGCCCAAGATATTTTCCTTTCACAAGAAAAAAAAAAAAAACAAAAAAAACCACCAGGTGGAAAGTGGAGATAGAAAGCTCTTCTTTTCATAAGAATGCCAGCACGAAATGTGGGAGGAATAACAGAATTATCAAAACACCATTTTGTAGGCACTAATGTAATAATTGATTCAGTCAAGTATCCTCCATGGAGAGAGCAAAAACACCAGGTGAAAAGTTGTTAGGAGCCACGATATTCATACAAAGGGAGAAGTTGTTAACCACAACTAGAGAATTTGGACAACACGTGAACAAAGTAATCAAATTTAGCGTTAGGAATAGGACACATTGGCATCTGGAGTCTCTTGATGTGATGTAAAAAAAAATTTTTTTAAACAGGGTCTCACTCTGTCACCCAGGCTTGAGGGCAGTGGTGTGATCCGAGCTCACTAGAACCTGGAACTCCCAGGCTCAAGCAATCCTCTTGCCTCAGCCTCCTGAATAGCTGAAACTACAGAGGACAGCCACCAAGCCCAGCCCTCCTAATGTCATTTAATGAGAATCACACATCTACGCAGATTTCTTGTCAAAAGTGCTTAATCTGGATCTAATCATGAGGAAATAGAAAATGCAGCTGGTGGAACATTCTACAAAACAGCTGGTCTGGACTTCTCAAAATATTAATGTCACAAAAGACAAAACAAGCTTGAAAGACCATTCTAGACAGAAGCAAACTGAAGAGGCAGGACGAATAAATGCAGTGTGTCCCAACTGATTGGAAATTGGATAGGGAGCTGTACATGACCTCTGGGGATAACTGGATAAATTTAAACTAACTGTGTGTTAGACAGTAATCTTGCATCAGAGTTAGACTGTGTGGGTTGAATAACAGCATTGCGATTATGTTGGAGAATATACTTGCTCATAGAAGACACATGCTATAATCCCAGCACTTTGGCAGGATGGCTTGAGCCCAGGAGTTTGAGACCAGCCTGGGTAACATAGCGAGACCCTATCTCTACAAAGAAAAAAAAAATAGTTGCATGTGGTGGTGTGTGCCTGTAATCCCAGATACTCGGGAAGCTGAGGCGGGAGAATTGCTTGAGCCCAGGAGGTCAAGGTTACAGTGAGCTATGATCATGCTGCTGCACTTCACCTGGGAAACAGAGCAGAGATCCTGTCTCTAAAAATAAAATATCTGGGCACAGTGGCTCAGGCCTGTAATCCCAGCACTTTGGGAGGCTGAAGCAGGCGATTACTTGAGCCCGGAGTTTGAGACCAGCCTGGCCAACATGGCAAAACCCTGTCTCTCCAAAAACAAACAAAAAAAATTTAGCTGGGCATGGTGGTGTGCACTTATAGTCCCAGTTACTTGGGCGGCTGAGGTGGGAGAATCACCTGAGCCCAGGAGGTTGAGGCTGCAGTGAGCCATGATTGCACCACTGCACTCCAGCCTGGGAGACAGAGTGAAACTCTACCTCAAAAAAATAAAATAAAATAAAAAAATACACATGCTGATAAATATTCTTATAAGATACAGGACATGAGTAGTAAAATGCCATGATGTCAGCAATCCTGTTGCAAATAGTTCAGCAAAAGGAAAACATGCATAGACAAAGAGAAGGGAAGGGAAGGGAAGGGAAGGGAAGGGAAGGGAAGGGAAAGGAAGGAGGGTGGGAGGGAAGAAGGGTGGGAGAAAGGAAGGGAGGGAGAAAGGAAGGCAGGGAGGAGAGAGGAGCCTCAGGGCCCTTCTTTCTAGGGCCATATCAATAAATTGTGGCAGTGATTATTTCATTGTCTTGAAAAATAATTCATTTAATAAAACACTTCATTTCTAAGGACAAAAGAAACCAGAAATTTTCTGCCTTGCATGCTGCTCTTAACTCCCTGGGACTTTGGGACTCAAGAGCCACTTAAGCCAGGAGACCAGGACTTGGGCGTGAGCAGGGCAGTGATTTGGATCCAGGACACCACAGTGGATTGCGACCCTTAGTGAAACAGGTGGTGGGAAATGCATCTAACCACTAAAATGGGGGCCCACAGGGACACGTGGCTCTCTAAGCCCCCCACACTCAGTGATGGGACTTGGGAACGGGGTGATCTTCCCTTAGTGAGTCAATAACCACAGACCTGTCCCAAGGAGAGTCTGGCATTTGAGGTAATGTTTCCTGTTTAGTCCAGGAAATCTCAATTCAAGAAATAAATTTATTTAATTCTTCTTCGGAGAAACACAACACAACACAGGCCTTCCGGAATCCCTACATACTAAGGCCAGTAAAATGTAAGCTCACAATTCATGATTATAAAACCATGAGAAGCTAAGCCAGACCAACGTAGGCTTAGCTTTAAAGAGATGAGAGAAAAATAGCAGCCTGGAACCTCACATCCAGTGAAAATACATTTCAGCAACTGAGGCAAAAATGTCAAACAGAAACAGAAATGTCATCAGTCAACAGAAACTGACAATTTATCAGCCACGGATCCTCACCAGACTAACTTCAAAAAAGATGCCTTCAGAAAAAAAAAGTTATTCCAGAAGTCTCTGTGAGCTTACATTTTACTAGCTTAAAACGAAGGCCTTCTGGAAGGCAAGAAGGCATACTGATACACACATGGGCAAGTCTAAACAAATATTGACTGTATAAAATAATGACAATGTGAGTAAAATAAAACCAATACTTCAGAGGCAGGGTGATTCTGCCACACTGATTGCAAAGACTGACCCAATTCTCCATCCCTGTCTGGGTCCACACTCGTTGCAATGTGATCTTCTAGCCCCTTAAATCAGGAGCTGGAGTTGATTTTCTCCCCACCTAGGCTGGCTTGTGACTCTGGCTTATAGAATGTGATCAAAGTGGCAGTGTACGAGTTTGGAGTGGAAGCCCCAAAAAGGCTGGCACGCTTCAGCTCTCTTGAACTCCTGCCACCAGGAGGGCATGCCTGAGTTAGCTAGGCTGCTAGAAAAAAAGATCCAAGGCCATCGCAGGGCAGCCAGCCACAGCTGATCCATCACCTTGCTGCAGACACATAACTGAGCCCAGCCTGAATGGGAGAGGGAGCACTATCAAGCTGACCGTTAGATTCATGAGGAGTTATGCATGGCTATCATTTCGTACCATTACATTTTAGAATATTTGCTTGCAGCAAGAGCTAACCATACCGAAATGACTGATGCTAAATCATTCTAAGGTCCTTTATTTCATTGTAGGAACAATAAAGAAATTGATTTAGAGTCTTAAATATCTTTTAAGCTAATTTAGCTTGTTAAAGTATTAATAATAGCTGAGGCACAAGAATTGTTTGAACCCAAGAAGTGGAGGTTACAGTGAGACAAGATCGTGCCACTGCTCTCCAGCCTGGGTGAGAGAATGAGACTCTCTCTCTCTCTCTCTCTCTCTCTCTCTCTTTCTCTCTCTCTTTCTATATATATATATATATATATATATATATATAGACTAGGTGTGGTGGCTCACACCTGTAATCTCAGCACTTTGGGAGGCCAAGGTGAGTGAATCACTTGAGGCCAGGAGTTCAAGACCAGCCTGGGCAACAAGGTGAGCCATCTCACAAAAATTTTAAAAATAGGCTGGGTATGATGGTGTGCACCTGCAGTTCTAGCTACTTGGGAGCCTGAGGCAGGAGAATCACTTGAGCCCAGGAGTTTGAGGCTGCAGTGAGCTATGATGGTGCCACTGCACTCCAGCCTGAGCATCAGAGCAAGACCCTGTCTCTTAAATTAAGATATTAAAAATAACCATTACAAATAATAAAAATAGAATGATATGGTTTGGATTTGTGTCCCTGCCCAAATCTCATGTCAACCGTAATCCCCAACATTTGAGGAGAGGCCAGTGGGAGGCGATTGGATCATGGGGGTGGAATTCCCCCTGCTTTTCTCATGATAGTGAGTGAGTTCTCACAAGATCTGGTTGTTTAAAAGTGTGTAGCACCTTCCCCTTCACTCTCTTCCTCCTGCTCTGGCTGTGTAACTCATGCCTCCTTCCTCTTCACCTTCCACCATGACATTACAGCTCAATATTCCTGATGTATTCACTGATCAGGATTTATTGAGGAATTGATGCAAAAGCCCTTTTAAAAAATACTAGCAAACCAAATTCAACAGCACAATAAAAAATTATAGTTCAACCATTGTGGAAGACAGTGTGGCGATTCCTCAAGGATCTATAACTAGAAATACCATTTGACCCAGCCATTCCTTTACTGGGTATATACCCAAAGGATTATAAATCATGCTGCTCTAAAGACACATGCACACGTATGTTTACTGTGGCACTATTCACAATAGCAAAGACTTGGAACCAACCCAAATGTCCATCAATGACAGACTGGATTAAGAAAGTGTGGCACATATATACCATGGAATACTATGCAGCCATAAAAAAGGATGAGTTCGTGTCCTTTGTAGGGACATGGATGAAGCTGGAAACCATCATCAAACTATTGCAAGGACAGAAAACCAAATACTGCATGTTCTCACTCATAGGTGGGAATTGATCAATGAGAACACTCGGATACAGGGCAGAGAACATCACACACTGGGGCCTGTTGTGGGGAGGGAGGATAGGGGAGGGACAGCATTAGGAGATATACCTAATGTAAATGACGAGTTAATGGGTGCAGTACACCAACATGGCACATGTATACATATGTAACAAACCTGCATGTTGTGCACATGTACCCCAGAACTTAAAGTATAATTTTAAAAAATGAAAGTTATATAAAAATAAATAAATAAAAAATTATAGACCATGACCAAGTGGGATTTATCCATGAAATGCAAGGATGTTTTATATATGAAAATGAACCAATGCAATAAACCATATTAACAGAATGAAAAACAAAAAAATCACACGACTATCTCAACTGATGCAGAAAAAGCATTTGACAATATTTAACACCCTTTCATGATTTTAAAGAACCACTCAACAAACTAAAAATAGAAGGAAATTACCTCAACATAACAAAGGCCATATATAAAAAGTCCATAGCTAATATCACGCTCAACGGTGAGAAACTGAAAGCTTTTCCTCCAAGATAGGAACAAGCCCACTCTCACATCTTCTATTCAACATAGTATTAGAGGTCTTAGTAAGAGTAATTAAGCGATAACTTGGAAAGGAAAAAATAAAATTATCTGCAGATGACCTGATCTTAAATGTAGCCCTAGATTTCAAAGGATGTCATGAACAGCCTGAGGCAGAGACTTGTTACAGGGGTGGAGCCACTGTAGAGAGAGCCCACTAGGACAATGCCCAGTGGAACTGTGGGGTCAGAGCCACTGCATAGAGTCCCCCACTAGGCCTAGAGAAGCTATGGAGGCAGGGCCATTCCCAAGACCCCAGAACTGTAGAGCTACCAGTGTGCAACACCAGTCTGGGAGAGCTGCAGGCACAAGATTTCAACCCATGAGAGCTTCTGTGTGGACTGAGCCCAGGAAAGCCACAGAGTGGACTTGCTTAGGATCTCCTCTCTTTTTCTCTGTCTCTCCTTTTTGGAACGCAAATGTCTATCCTATGACTGGCTCACCACTCTATTTCAGAAGCACATAACTTGTTTAATTTCACAGGCTCAGAGCTGGAAATGTGCCTTAGGATGAATAGTGATTTGCGTCTCACCCATATCTGATTTCAGATGAGACTCTTGGGCTTTGGAATTTGGAGTTGATTCTGAAATCAGTGAGGACTTTTGGGGATATTGGGATGGAATGAATGCATTTTGTATGTGTAAAGGACAAAAGTTTTGGGGAGCCAGGGGTGGAATGCTATGGTTTGAATGTTTACCCCCTCCAAAACTCATGTTGAAATTTAATTGCCGGTGTTAAGAGTTTAAAGAGGCAGGACCTTTTAAGAGGTGATTAAGCCATGAGGGTTTCACCCTTGTGGGTGCAATTAGTGCCATTACAAAAGCATGAGTTCAGTCTCCTCTTCCACATTCCATCATGGGATGACCCTGCAAGGAGGGCCTCATCCAATGTTGGCCCCTTGACCTCGAACTTTCCTGCCTCCAGAACTGTGAGGCAATAAATTTTCCACCCTTATAAATTACCATCTGTGGTACTCTGTTATGGCAGCACAAAACAAACGAAGACAATGGTTGAGAGGGTAAATTTTATGTTATGTGTTTTTTAACACAAAAAAAGTACTATCACATTTGAGATTTTTTTAAAAAAGGAAAGAATGTTTTTAAAATAAATGAAGCACGAATATATTCCATAACATAAACCTTATGAAAACATTATGGTAAGTGAAAAAAGCCAATCACAAAGACCATGTCTTAGCCCCTTTTGTGCTGCTATGACAGAATGCTATACTCGGTAATTTATAATGAATAGAAATTTATTTCCTCACAGTTCTAGAGCTTGGGAAGTCCAAAATCAAGGAGCTGGTGTCTGTTGAGGGCCTTCTTGCTGTACCATTCCATAGCCAAAGGGCAAAGAGAGGGCAATAGAGGAACAAGGGGGAGCCAAACTTGTTCTTTTGTAAGGAACCCACTCCTGTGACAACAGACCCACTCTCACAATAGCATTAATCCATTTGTGATGGTGCTGCCCCCATAATCCACTGACCTCCCGTTAGGCCCTACCTCCCAGAACTACCTCACTAGGGATCAAGTGGCCAACACATGAACTTTAGGGGACACATTCTGATATGGTTTGGGTCTGTGGCCCTTCCCAAATCTCATGTCAAATTGTAATCCTCAATGTTGGAGGTGGGACCTGATTGGAGGTGATTAGATCATGGGGGCAGATTTCCCTCTTTGGTGCTCTTCTTGTGATAAGAGTTCTCATGAGATCTGGTTGTTTAAAAGTGTGTGGCACCTTCCCCCGTCTCCTGCTCTGGCCATGTAAGATGAGCCTGTTTTCCCTTTGCCTTCCACCATGATTATAAGCTTCCTAAGGCCTCTCCAGCCATGCCTCCTGTACAGCCTGTGGAACTGTGAGCCAATTAAACCTCTTTTCCTTATAACTTAGTTTCAGGTTATTGATAGTGGTGTGAAAACGGGCTAATCCACATTCAAACCACACCAGATCATATACTGTATAATGACTGTACGATTCCGTTTATCTGAAATGTCCAGAACAGGCAAATCTACACACATAGAAAGTGTATTCATGGTTGCCTAGTGCTGGGGAGAATAGAGGAGTTGGGAGTTATGTTAGTCTGTTCCAGCTGCCATAACAAATGTACCACACACTGAGTAGCTGATAAACAACAATAAATGATTTCTTAGAGTTCTGGAGGCTGGGAAGTCCAAGATCAAGGCACCAGCACAATGAAATTTGAGTGAGAACCCACTTTCTAATTCACAGATGACTGTCTTTTCATTGTGTCCTCACAAGGGAGAAGGGGTGAGTGACCTGTTTGTGGCCACTTTCATAAGAGCACTGAGCTCATTTATCAGGGCTACGCCCTCTTGACCTACTCACTTCCCAAAGGCCCCATCTCCTAATACCATCAGCTTAGGGGTTAGGATTGCAACTTATGAATTTTGAGGGTACACAAACATACAGATCACAGCAGAGGTTATAGCTAAAAGTTTCATTTTAGAGGTGATAACGGTCTAAAATTTATCGTGGTGATGGTTGTACAACTCTGTGAATACACACACACTGAACTGTACGTTTTAAATGGGTGAATTTTATGGAATGTAAACTATATCTCAATAAATCTGTGGTGGGGCAGAGTGGCTCATGCTTGTATTTCCAGCACTTTGGGAGGCCAAGGTGGGCAGATTGCTTGAACTCGTGAGTTCAAGACCAGCCTGGCCAACATGGTGAAACCCCATTTCTACAAAAGATGCAAAATAATTTAGCTGGGTGTGGTGGTGCATGCCTGTAATCCAGCTACTCGAGAGGCTGAAGTGGAAGGATTGCTTGAGTCCAGGAGGTTGAGGCTGCAATGAGCCAAAAATCACACCACCACTGTACTCCAGCCTGGGTAAGAGTGAGACCTTGTTTCAAACCTCCTCCCCTCCCCCCAAAAAAACCCCAATATTATCTGTTATAAAGTATTCTTATGTTTAAAGAAAGTTGCTACCTAATCAGAAAACGTTCAAATCACCAGAGATTTGACAATTCTTAACCTGTATTCAGATAACAACCGAGTGTCAAAATACATAAAGTAAAACTTGACATAATATATAGACAAATATATGACAGTGGAAGCATATAAATTAGAAAAAGAATAAATTTGAAGGGCTCACATTACCTGATTTTGAGATTTACTACAAAGCTACAGTAATCAAGATAATGTGTGGTTTTGGCAAAGGGATGGACACACAGATCAATGGAATAGAACAGAAAACTGAGAAACAGAGCCACTTAAACACGAGCAATCAATTGTTGACAAAAGAGCAAAGGCAATTCAATGGAGAAACAATGTTTTCCACAAATGATGCTGAAACAGTTGGATAACCACATGTAAAAACAACGAGCCTAGACCTTTAACACATTATATAAAAATGTGAAAATTTTCACACTATGAAAAACATTACCATTAAGCTAGTAGAAGAAAAATTTCCTAAACGTTAGTTCGGGATGGGTTCTTAAATATGACACCAAAGTATGGTCCATAAAAGGAAAAACTGGACTTCATTAAACTTTAAAACCTTTGCTTTATAAAAGACACTGAAATAAAAATTGAATGAAAGAGAATAAAAAGACAAGCCACAAACTACAAAAATAAAACTAGGAAAACAAACAATAGAATTCTTTTAAAATGGCAAAAGATTTGAACACTTCAAAAAGATACACAGATGGACAAAAGCACATGAAAAGATGCTCAACATCATTAGTCATTAAGGAAATACAAACTGAAGCCACAATGAGATACCACTACACATCTACTAGAATGGATAAAATAAAAACAATGAGAATACCAGGTGTTGGCAAATTATGGAGCAACCACATCTTCACACATTGCTGGTGGGAAAACAAATTTAACCAATCATTCTGGAAAAGGTTGGCCCTGTGTTACAAAGGTAAACATATACTCACCATATGACCTAACCATTTCACTCCAATATTTACCGTACAGATACGAAAATTTATGTTCATACAAAAACCTAATCTTTGTAATAGTTTTATTCATAATCACCAAAAATTATAAACAACCTAAATGTGTTTCAGTGGGTTAATGGCTAAGAATACTGTAGCACCTAACGTGGAAAACGACTCAGCAATAAAAATTAATAAACAACACAACACTGATGAAAATCAAAGCCTTTATACTCAATGAGGGGTGGGGAGCCACTCTTTAAAAAAAGCAGCACAAGGGGAAGTTGTTGGTGCAGTGGAATTGTTCTGTACCCTTTGTGGTGATGGTTACACAAGTCTATATAGGTTGTTTTAAGACAGAACTGTGGAAGGAAGGAAGGAAGAAGGGAGAAAGAAAGAGAAAGGGGTGAAAGGAGAAGGAGGAAGATGGGAAGGAGGAGAGAGAGGGAGGAGGAAAAGGAGGAACTATTATAACCACACACACAATTACGGTGGTAGTCACAAGGGCAATATCTTCGTCAAACAAACACCTTTAAGTGGGTGAATTTTATTGTGCACTTTGATAAAAGTTGATTTTTGCAAAAGTTTAAAAAGTCAGTTATTTTAAAAGACTAGTAAAATGGACACATCTCTAGAAACATTACCAATAGAGGATACAAATAAGCAATATTAGGAAAGAAAAAAGGGACATAACTTCAGATAGAACAAGTACGTGAAAATAAAACCATTTTAAACAACTTGATGACCAAAAAGGATACATTCTTAGAAAAACCTACAACTTTCTAGAAGAAATAGTAAATCTAAATAGCCCCTAAAACCAACCAAACCACACACTACAAACACAATAACCCCAGTTTAACAGATGAATGCAACTAAAATTCAAGGGACACAAACTCCCCCAGACACAGAGAAAAAAAATCACGAAATTGCATTCCAGGAATGCAAGGATTCTTTAACATCAGAAAATCAATGTACTTTACCACATTAATAGATTAAAAGGAGCCACATGGTCATCTCAAAAGATGCAGATTTTAACAGGATCCCAGAAAACTTATTTAAAAAGATAAAAAGTATCATTCTACTATATTCACAGTTGTTTTTATTGGGCCACCACTGTGAAGCACACATGATGGATATGTCTTCTAATGACTGTATCATTAATACCTAATAGTTACATAGCACCTGATAGCTTACAAACCACATTTGCATTCATTTCCTACCTAACTCTAATCATTCTCAAGTAGGCATTAAATTTTAACACATCTATCTATGAGGAAATAGATTTCAAAGGATGAAGGTGACTTGTCCCAAATCTCAGTTATTTTCATTCTTTATTTTGTTGATTCTCTATGATCTCATGTCATATGGCAAATGAAAGGGAACAGATAGCCACATGTAGATAATATACAATTGGAAAAAAATCTGAAATTCTGAGTCCAGTTCTCCAGTGCTTCTCATATGCTTTTCAAACAAAAATACAAATACAAAAAATTTAACCCTACAGTTTATATTCTTAGTCATACCTATCCTTCTCAAGTTTATAACCTACAATTAAATACTGGTGTTTCCTCAATTTATAAACTATTGCTCCTTCAAAGCTACATGAAGCAGGCTGATAGTTTCTACCTATCAAATTGGCAGCTTATCCTCAGGAATCCAGTGAGCATTTCTTTTAGTACCTATTCCTAACTGGTTACAAATGACCTGTATATATCACAAACCCTATATATACCACAACTTGATGTGTGATTTCAGTGTCAAGCACAAGGATGTCACGGGAAAGGTGGAGCACTACTTTCTCCTACTGCTCTCACTAAGTACGACTAAAAATCTGGGATATTATATACAAAGCAAATATAAGAAAGTTCTAAAAGGTGGAGAGAGAACAGAACCTGAGGAAGAACACAGCAGTGACTTTCCTGGGTTTTCTTGTTGCCTCATCTATCCCAGATTGGGTTCTAGAGAAGCTGACAACCCAGAAATGCCAACAGGCACAGGCACAGACCAAAAAAAAAAAAAAAAAGCCCCAAGAAAAATCTGCTTTTTCTAGCCAAAGGACTGGAAAGGCAGTAGCCTAGCAAGACAGAAAATGTTTAGAAAACCACAATCCTACTTAAAAGACCACAGAAGCAAGCTATGGTCCTATCCCCACCAACAAAGGCCTATACTTCCACCGTCACCAGGCTGTAACAAGGCTCTCAGTCCTCCACCTTTAGCCTGGGGTGGTATCAGAGAAAACCAAGTGGGCAGATAGATTTCTAAAACCCACCCCTAAACACATCACCCTGGCAGTGTCCCCCCTACTCAGAGCCATCTCTCTTCTTTCTTACTGCTGTGGTCTCAGTAGAAGCCAAGTGGGGGGTCAAGACTTACACCAATTCCCAATAGTAATGATGTCACCCTCAACCCCACACCATGCTGTCAATCGAGGCCACGTAAATAGCAGTAACAAGGCATTCCTGATCTTCCCTGGCCAGTGCGGTGTCAGCGGAGGCCTAGTGGGGAGCTGTAAATCCCACCCTTGCCCAGCAGTAGTGAGGACCCCTGCCCCAGGAGTCATTAGAGGCCAATGGTGAACCTGGACTTCCAACACCAACTTAAAGAATTGAGGCAGCACCCCCCGCAACACTTTCTCCACCACAGTGGTATCAGAGGAGGCCTGCCAATGCAGAAGACTTCAATAGGATACCAAGTCTCACACCAAAATACTCCAAATGTCCAGACTTCAACTGAAAATCACTCATCACACCAAGAACCAAGAAAATCTCAACTTAAATGAGAAGATAACCCAAAGATGTCAATACTGAGATGACACAGATGTTAGGATAACCTGCAAGGATTTGAGAGCAGCCATCACAAAAACGCCTCAATGAGTAATTACAAACATGCTTAATACAAACAAAATAAGCAAAGAAAGGCTCTCAGCAAGGAAACAGAGCAAAGAATCAAATGCAACTAAAAAGTACAATAACTGAAATAAAATTCAAGGATGGTCTCAACAGCAGAATCAAAACGACAGAGGGAAGATCCAGTGAACTGGAAGACAGAACAACAGAAAATAATCTGGAGAGAGAAAACTGTGATGAACTATGTCCCCCCACCCCAATTCATTATGTTGACACCCTAACCCTCAATGTGACTATATTTGGAGATAGGTTCTGAGGAAGTAATTAAGGTTAAAAGAGACCTGAAAGGTGGGGTCCCAATCCAATTTCTCTCCACAACTGTGCACTGAGAACAGGTCATGTGAGAACACAGTGAGAGTGCAACCATCTACAAGCCAGGAACTGAACACTGTTGGATCCTGATTTTAGACTTACAACCTCCAGGACTTTGAGAAATAAACTTCTGTGGTTTGAGCCGCCCAGTCCATGGATGTTTGTGATGGCCGACCAAGCAGATTGAGATTCTGGTACCCAGAAGGCGGATGCTGCTGTAACATATGCCTCAAAATGTGGAGGCAGCTTTGGACAGGGTGATGGGTAGAGGCCAAGAGTTTTGAGGTACATGCTAGAGATGCAGATATTAAAGGCCACTCTGGCAAGGCCTCAGATAGCAATGAGGTACATATTATTACAACCAGAAAAAAAAAAAAGGTGGCTCTTGTTATAAAGTGGCAAAAAACTTATCTGAACTTTTGTAGTGTTTTCTGAAAGGCAGAACTTGAGAGTGATGAAACTGTTTATTTAGCAGATTTCTAAGCAAAGTACTGAAGGTGCAGCTTGGGTCCCCTTACTGCCTGTAGTAAAATGTGAGAGGAGAGGGATTAAGTGAAGAAGGAACTGTTAAGAAACAAGGAAGCACAATTAAAGAAATGTGAAAATTCCATTCGTATCACAAAAATATGAGAAACTTTGCTATGAAGAAAACACTAAGCGTGTGGCTTAAAAACTATTTCAACCATTTGATAAATAGATCAAATGGGTTTAGCAGCCCCAGGAGAAGCCAGGAATATAAATGGGATTATAACAGCAGAAACACAGCCACCTGGCACTAAAGGGGACAGAAAAACAACAAAGTAAAATGAAGGCAGGCTTTAGGACTTTTTAGATCCTATAGAACCAGACTAGAGAGCCATTTGTCTATGAAGATGTGTTATCCTTCAAGAAAAGAGAATGACCCTGAAAAGAATTCACACACCACTGGGGATGCCCCCTGTTCAAAGGGTGGAACCATCACCCTGGTTTCAACAGAAAGCCTCCAACTGAAGCCTTATGGGCAGAATTGCCCAGCAAAGGCTTGGGCGAGGGGCTACCTGACAGTACCAGAGATAGGACCTCTACCCCAGTGGGTCCGGGAAGCACTGAGCAAAAGAGGATTATTCTCATAAGATCTGACAAAACACAAGACCTAATGGAATTTGCCTTGCTAAGTTTTGGACTTGCTCAGGACACATCCCTCCTCCTACTTTCCTATTTCTCCCTCTGTGGAATGGGAATGCCTACATTATGTCCAGACCACAAATGTATTTTGGAAGCACACAACTTGTTTGGTTTCACAGGTTCACAGCTGGAGAGTAATTGTGCCTCAGGATGAACTGTACCTTGAGTCTTACCCGTATCTGATTTAGGTGATATTTACTTGAAGGTCTGGACTTTAGAGCTAACGTTAGAATGAGTTAGGGCTTTTGGGGCTGTTGGAGTGGAATAAATGTATTCCGCACACAAGGACATAAATTCGGTGGGGGGCTGGGGTGGAACGTTATGGACTAAATGTATCCCCTCTTCCCCAAAATTACGTTGAAGTCCTAATCCCCAATGTGAATTTATTTGGAGACAGGGTTTTCATGGGGGTAATTAGGGTTAAATGAGGTAATAAGGGCAGAGTCCTAATCTGCTAGAACTGGTGGACTGATAAGAAGAGGGAGCTATTTCTCTCTCCCTCTCCCAACTGGCCCATCTGCATGCACTATGGACATGAGAAGACACAGTGAGAAGGCAGCCATCCGTAAGCCAGGAAGAAAGCCCTCCTTAGAAGCAGAGTCAGCAGACACCTTGATCTTGGACTTCCCAGCCTTCAGAACCGTTAGAATTACGTATTTTTTTGAGTCACCTGGTCAGTCTATGCTATCTTGTTATGGCAGATTGAGTAGATTCAGACAAAAATCATCAAGAAAAAATGAACAGAGCCTCAGGAACTTGTGAGACTACAACCAAAGAGTGCACATTTCTTTCATTAGAGTCTGAGGAGAAAAGAAGTAGAAGGTGGGGGCTAAAATGTATTTAAAGAGATGAGGGCTGAAAATCTACCAAATTTGGCAAAAGACATAAACCTACACATTGAAGAAGCTAAGCAAACCCAATAGGGTAAACTAAAAGAAATTCACACCAAGATACAACACAGTACAACTTCCTAAAATTAAAAACTCTGCACTCAAAATAATGTGTCCAATAATCTTCAAAGTTTCAATGAAAAAAAAATATATAAAAAATGCCACCTGCCTCTACCCAAGAGTAAAATGGTAAAAGGTATTTCAAAGTCTTTTCCAGCTTTTCATAATCTAACATGCAGTGTCAGTGCAAATCTACAACTAAACTTTACTATAAGCTATACAAAATCTAAGGTACAAACTAGATACAACTGAGGTAAATCTTTATAAATAAGCACATTCTCAGGTAATTCAGATACCCTAAAACAGTTTGAACGCATCAAAGTTCTCTTCTGTACTCAATTTTCTAAGCTGTGGTTCTCGACCCTTGGAAATTAACATGATTTAGTAGGCGATGTCTCAGTAAGCAAGGTCTAAAAGACAGAAAGCGCAGACGCAAACACCCTGCATTACCCTGCAGCCAACAGTCCTCAGCTGCCCTCACAGAAACTTTTCAACAGGACAACTATGAAGTCTAATATTTTTCACGGTTGTGAACATTCAGTTGAGTAGTTAACATACTCAACATTTTTTGGGTTCATTCCCCGAGCTCTTTTTTTCTACCCTTTCCCTCTACTTCCTTTGGCTCTTTAAACTTAAGAACGAAGGACAACTTCCCTTCCACCACCACTCCTGACTCTGGACAAACTCATTGTGAATTCTCAATCTCTTATTTCTACTCACGCAACTTCCCTAAAAGTATAACTTATCTCTCTAAAACTTATATTCTTAGTATTATGAAAATATCTAGCACAGTCAAGATGCCCCCTTTCCACCACAGCATACCCCATTTCTCTCCCAAGGATATGGGAATTTACATACACGTTAGGGTGTTACAAACAATTTCCCTCTTTCCTGAGGGAAATTCAGTGTCCTCTGCCAGAACACTTTTAAAAAGGTAAAACTATACTTTCAGTCTATAATCATGCTACAACCCATATCAGCAGTGACTTCTCAATCACTTTTTTGCAACACCATCTTAAATTTCTTTGTAGATCCCCATGGCAAGCATGGTAAATGCTCAATAAGTATGCTCTGAATGTACCACATGTACATGGTCTTTATCCAGTATGAATTCTCTTGTGTTGGCCAAAGGTTAAATGCTCACTAAAAGCTTGGACGTATTTCTTGGTTTTCACTCCAGCATGAGTTTTCTGATGTTGACAGAGGGATGAGCTCTGGCTGAAGGCTTTTCCACATTCCTTACACTTGTAGGGCTTTTCTCCAGTGTGAGTTTTCTGATGCTTTGCAAGAGACGAGCTCTGGCTGAATGCTTTTCCACAATCTTTACATTTGTAAGGTTTCTCTCCAGTGTGTGTTCTCTGATGACGAATAAGGGCTGAGCGGTCACTGAAGGCTTTGGCACAATCATTGCATTTATAGGGTTTCTCCCCAGTGTGAGTTCTCTGGTGCTGAGTCAGGGCTGAGCAGTAGCCAAAGGCTTTCCCACATTCGTTACACTCATAAGGCCGCTCCCCAGTATGAGTTCTCTGGTGCTGAATAAGACCTGACCGATCACTAAAGGCTTTGCCACATTCGTTACACTTATAGGGTTTCTCTCCAGTGTGAATGACCTGATGCTGGGTAAGGAATGTGCTTTGGCTGAAGGCCTTCCCACATTCATTACACTCATAAGGTTTCTCTCCAGTATGAATTCGCTGATGTTGAGTGAGGTATGAACTCTGATTAAAGGCCTTCCCGCATTCATTGCATTCATAGGGTTTTTCTCCAGTATGAATGATGTGGTGCCGAATAAGGGCTGAGCGGTGACTGAAGGCTTTCCCACACTCATGGCATTCGTAGGGTTTCTCTCCAGTATGAATTCTCTGGTGCAGAGTAAGGTGTATGCTCTGGCTAAAGGCTTTCCCACATTCCTTACATTCATAGGGTTTTTCTCCGGTGTGAATTCTCTGATGTAAGACAAAAGCTGAGTAGTAACTGAAGGCTTTCTCACACTCACTGCATTTCCAAGGTTTCTTTCCTGCACAAATTCTCTCGTGCCTAATTATTTCAGAATTTTGTTTTAAGTTATTTTTAAATGACTCACAATGATGTAGTCTCTCTCCCTGCTGCTGAACAAGTAAGGACCTCCGAGTGCAATTTCTTCTAAATTCATCAAATTGGTAACTTCTCTCCCTAGAAGATTTCTGAGTGACATCCTCTTGTATTAAATGTTTCTCATGGTTTTCCTGCTGACTCTCTAAAGAATCCTCACATTCACTAGAACCTTCCTTTGAAAATCTTACAATTAACACCCCAGGGGCCGATTCTTCTTCAGAAATATCCTTCTCTGGAGTTAGCTCCTTGCCTTCTGGTATTGTTTCCCAGTCTGAAACAAGCAAAAATACACACGTGTATCATTTCCTACACTGAGAGAAAAATAACTGCTGGGGTAGGAAATTAATGAGACATGTTTGTTAAGAATATTTACAGGGAACACATGAACTTGAAAGCTCTCAAAAATAGTCTTGCAATCTTGGGAGAACACAAGAAAAAAAAGATGACTGGACAAAGAAGTACAGCTGCGTAAAAGGAGAGTGTGTACAGGTACTCAACGTTCCCCTATGCAGCAGGATAGGAAATAACGAAAAATAACAGAACGAGACTAACAAGAGGTGATGTGGAGAAATAGCAGATTTTTTTTTAAAGGACTTAGAGGAGACAGGGCTAGGATCAGAGAAAGATGATCTTCCAAAGACTCACTGTACCCATCTGACCAGAGCCTTATCATTTCTTGCCTCGAGAATGACCATCTTTAGCTAATCTCCTTGCCACCAATCCTTTCCTACTCCAGTATGTCCCAACCACAGCTAAAAGACTAATTGCTGAAAACCATCTCCCTTTCACAAAAATCTGTTGCTTCTACTGTTTCAAGATGAGACACAAATTCTAGAAGCTAGCATTCAACATGGTCCAGGTCTACAAACTCAAATGAGCACAAAGCTTATTAACTGGAAAGCAACTAATCACCTCTGATTGCTTACCATCACCCTAGACCCAGCAAACTGGAAAGAGTAAAACAGAACCAAGAAGAAAGAAAAAAGAGAGAAAAGAAAGAAAGAGAAAAACAGCAGTGTGTTGGGAGAGGAAGATTGAAACTCCATGTGTTCAGATTCGTCCCCAACCTCTCAAGATACCTGCCCCAAGTTCCTGGTCTTCCTAGTAAGAATTTGAGGGGGAAAAGCTTCATTGCTAAAAATGTTTAAATCCTTGCAAGCTTAAACGGTCTTTAATATCCATTCCAATCATGTCTCTACATGAAATAAATTAATACAATACAGTGTTCTCAACTAGTATACTCAGGGAAGTGCCTGGGATTTTAAAGGACAAATAGGTAGAATAGGTTAAAGGCAAATGGACTTCCAGCTAAGGGTAGTGGAAAAATTAAAGCCCCAAATGTTCATGAAGAACATAGGGTTAGTGGAGGACAGTGAGGGACTTGCCTATCTGATGTTAAGAGTTCAAACTGAAGAACAGAGAAGGCAAAAAAGTTAGGCAGGTAGACTAACAACGGCTTTGAAAGCAGGGAGAGGAATACAGAACCGGCAGAGGAAGCAACTCATTGGGGCATCTAGCAGTATTATGCTGCCTCAATTTTACAAGGATAAGAGTAAAGAAAGTATAATTAACCAATAGTCTATTGCAGTAATCCAGTTTGACAGAAGTAACAGGGTCAATCCATAACATCTTTCAAAAAAGTTACGAGGACTTAATAGCTATCATTTGCTTAGCATATAGCCAGGTACTGTTTAAAACATTTCTCTTGGATTATTTCCTTTGATCGTCACCACAACAGTATAAGCTCTGTGCTGTCACTATCCCCATTTCAACATTGGGGAAATTTAAGTCACAGAGAACATAAGTCACCTGTTAAAGGTCACAAAGCTAATGAGTACCTAAGATCGGGTTTAAACCAAGGAGCTTAGTTCCAAAGTCTGCAGTCTTAACCATCATGCCATGCCGCCTCTGCTTAGACAGAGAAGGTGGCAAGGGAAAACCCAGAGATGAATTTACAGTCATTGGTCTGAGACTCAAAAATATGGCGTCCGGCAAAGATAAAATGACACGTGGAAAATCCTGCTTTAGAGCCTTGAACCCAAGCAAGTTATTAACAAACATTAAAATGTTGGTCTCATTGCACCTTATTTGGGAAAAGAATTGGTGTGAAAGAGTAGAAAGTATTTACTTTCTAAAAACTCAAATTATAACTTTATAAACAGATTACCATCCACGGAGCTAGGATGTGGCACAGGGGAGAGACAGGGACTTCAACTTTTCCATGGGTCTAGCAATACCTGGACAGGCTCCTCCTCCATAAGCATTTCCACTGACAACCTGGGTTTTACGCGCGCTGTTTTCAACACGCACGCACCTGGACTGGCTGCTTTCGAAACGTCTCTCTTCAGTTCCTCCTCGTGCTCCAACTGAGAGATTACATCAGGTGTGGAAATTGGAAGCCCTATTCATAGGGAAAGAAAAAGGAGTCTGGTAAAGACCTCAGTGTTCGTTCCTTGGTCTTCAGGAACACGGTAAGAGAGGGAGAGAGTGAGGTCAGTTCTCCATTTCTTCCTCAACAGTGCTCACGAGGTAGGAAGACTGATAGGGGGTTGAGTCTCATCAATTTCACCTCCCCCTATTTAAAGAATAAGCATCCATTCTCTTAAGAGTTGTTTTCATTAGCACTTTGTCTCCACATCCTTGGTCAAGGAGTAGACAAGAAGGATGCTACAGGTCTATAAAATAAAGGTGTTTATGTCTAATTCCAGGAGTGTTAAAACTATATCCAGAAACAAAAGGCAGAAATTGCCTGTCTCAGGCCCTACTAGAATTAAGAATCATTGAATATAAGGACCCTGGAGCTCCTAGAAACGGAGGAGACCAAGGTACCACACTGGGTGAAATCACGGGCACAAGGGGAGCCATCCTTACCCAGCAAGACCAGATTCCTGGGCTTCTCAGGCACATCTCCCTGAGGAGAGTTCAGCTGCCTCCACTGGGTGAGAGCCTCGGCCATATCCCTGATCATCAGTTCCTGAAAAACCAAACACACTGGTGCCCACCAACGAGCCTCCTTCTAGAGGCCTCTGAAGAGGGCTAACGCTGACAGCACAGGAGGAGGAAGACAGGAAGGATAAAAAGAGGGCAGACAACAAGGCCTCGGCCACCCTTTCCAGTACTAACATTCTCTGGTGAATCTGTAGTCCACAGACTCACTCTTTGCCTCCAGGCAACAGAAATGCATATTACCTGCAAGTAGGAAGGAAAGCACCTTCAATGCAAAACTTGAAGGTATGAACTTCTTAGTTTATTTATCAATAAATTACAGAACTACAGAATTTGCTACTACTTATACAGGAAAAGGGAGAGAAAAATGTAATTCTGAATTAAATATTTTCCTTATGGTATAGTTTTTAAAATATATAGGGGTCAAGAAATTGAAGTATTGTTTTCTCCAGTTTTCCTAAGAATGAAATCAGTTCCATATATATTAAAAATTAAGACGTTTCCTACACGTCACAGAATATAGACTTATTTGTAAAACAGCATCTGAAGCCCAAAATATTATGAAAGTTCCCAGAGTGTTCTTGCCATTTTTCACGACGACCCTCATCAGTCTGCCCCTGTCGCCCAGCGAGCGGCGTTCTTTCATTTGCTTGAAGTGTGTGTCCTATTCCCTTTGTCCCCTTTACACATCCTGCTTCCTATTCCTGAATATTCTGCCCCCTGCCCCATCCTTTCAGCAACATGAATCCTTCTCTCCCTTCAGATCTCAGCTCAGGTGTGACTCAAGGGAAGCCTTCCCTGACTCTCCTGTTAGAACACATGTTCCTTCCTTCCCCTTGGGTTGTACACATAGAGGAGACCTTGTGACTAACATCAGCTCCACAGGAGCAGAGGCCAGGTCTATTTTTGTTCACTGAAGCAGCCCTAGTACTTGGCACAGAGTAGAAACTCTGTAAATATTCGTTGAATATTCGAATGAAGAAAGGAAGGAAGGAACAAGAATTAATAGAAATAAGTTTAAATGGGGTGTTCTATAAAAGTGTGCATGGGAACAGAAGTGGGGAGGAGAACAGAAGCATATTAAACACAGAAAACACTCCAGAAGTATTTAGCCTAACCTTCTTCTAGATGACAGGCACAAAGTTTAGTTTGTTTACTAAAATATTGAAATAAGGGAGTAGAGCAGGTAATGCTCTTTTGAGTCTGTTACTGCTGCTAAGACAAATGTCTAATAATTTTTCAAATTCTATTTTTTAAATTTCTATGCAACTATAGTTTAACTTAAAGTAAAATAAACCAGTCCTTGGGTTAGCAAATGAATCAGTTGTACGGCTCTTTAAACTACCACTTGGGCCACAGCCCCTTGAATGAATATATATATATATGAATCAAACGGTTAATTTTGTTTGTATTCAGCTTTCTAATGTATATTTCGTAGTCTTTCAAAAATTATTAGTAAAACAATGCACCTAATGACATAAAGTTAAAAGAACCACCTACTCTGAAAATCCTCTGCCCAAAATACACTCTTTAACACTTTAAGTAAGAAATCCCACACATAAGGTCATATGCCTCAGGAGTAATCAGCACAAGTAATATAACTTGCACCATCTTCGTTCTGTACAAACAATGCTAACACCAACAGACTAACAGGCAGTTGCTCTCAGACTTCAGTTCCCTAAGAAAACCTCAGCAATCTACTCACTTAAGTGCATGTGCCGGGGTTGGGAAGGCACAGGCAGGCCAATCAGACACTGTCAGCAGGTGCTACTGACTTTCTCTCCCCTCATCTCTCTGAACTCAATCTGCAAATTCACAGATCAAAATCAATACTGGCATTTTCTCCCATGGTTTTATAAGGATCATCAGTACCTGTATGCTGTTAGGCCTGGTGTGACAGAAACAGAGTCCCAGCACCTGAACCAAAGGGTCTGCCAATCTCCCACTGTCTTGGCCAGATCTTACAGAAGCATCTTTACGAATCTTCTCTCTCCAATCAGCTATGGCATGTTTTGTCCTGCTGGGCCTCTAAAAACCTTCATGGGGCCTCTGGAATAAGACTGAGTGTAGATTGTCCTGGGGTCTGGGTACAACACAGCCAAGCTTCCCTTACCACAGTCTAGGTCACCCCACAGCGACTCACACATCCACACATCCTTGAAAGACCTCCAACTCCCTCATTATTTGAAGACTCTTTTTCCTTTTTTGGCCAAAGCTGTTCTCTCTTGGAATATTCCCTTATTCTACCCTCCAACTACCCAATCTCTCTTGTTTTTCAAAGTACAGTTTTTATCCCACACTTCTCCCAAACAGATGATTAAAAAAAAAATCTCTTTCAGAGACTTTTATGACTTGTCTGGACCAATCATTTCTACGTTTAAAACATATCTATTTCCTCATGTTTATTTTATTTATATATCTCTCACTGCCTTAGTAAACTCCACGATGCAGGAGCAAGTGGCTTTTACTTCTTTGCACCTCACCAAGGCCAATTACAGTACTGAGTGTGTGTGCAGCAAACATTCAGTGGGTAGAGAGAAAGCAACGCTGGGAAGAGAGTTCTGCACAACCCAAGAGCACTTCCTGTGGGGTTCGTCAGTCATCAGTTTATCAGGATGAACCCAGTGGTTTAGGAATCCGGGCTGAGCAATTCTGTAACAATGGAAGGAAACATATCCTTGCTCTGAGAACAGAAGGAAAAAAAAGAAGAAATCTAAACTTACCTGGGACCCAGGGGTCAGCAGCACAGCAGTCACGTCATTTTCTTTTGGGTTTCCAGCATGGAGAAGGTCTGAGTCCTCAAAAAGTGATCCTAAAAGTGGAGACAGGAGCCATGAAGATTACTCTTTCCTTGCAATAAACTAGCAGGAAGTGCCACACACCAGCTAGTTGTCATCTAAGAAGAGTCAACACTGGGAACCAAAGGACAATCGCATACTATCCTTTAATCAAGACAGCCTTGACCATCGCTGCCTCAGGCTCCTCCTGTTCTCCTCTGCCGTTAAACTCCAGTAGAATGAGCATCTAGACATACAAATCAAACATATTTTTATCCTGCATGTGCTAAGTAGTCAAAATAATACTCCAAGTCTTCGTATGTCCATGCTTCAGTGATTCACCTCTGCTGTATTTCAGGCTCACAGGATGAACGAAGACTAAATTCTTTTTGAACATTGGCTTTTCAGGTATTGATACGATACCGACTGACTCAGAAAAGTGATGGGTCTTACGGAAAAACCACCACCACCAGCAAAAACAAACCAAGATCGTAAACAAACTCCGTGACTTCTCAAATCCCCGCTTTCCCTTCCTTCCAAAAGGGTCAGATAGTCCCTTCCTATTGCCTTATGGGGCTCCTCTAGGATCAAAAAAGAAGTCATTATCAAAAGCCAAACTTCAGATGTGTTGATATCTTCCGGTGGGCAAGGGAGGCATCCAGCGCCTACAGACCAGGAGGGCAATGGAAGTGGCGGGCTGTCCCTCAAAACCCCAAGTGAGACCGGCTAGCAGGAAGGGGCTCGTGACGCTACTCCTTCCTGAGCCTGCCCCAGGCTTTCTCCCTTTCTCCCTCTCCAGCGGGCACCAAGGCCCCCTCACTCCCAAATGCTCACCTCTGCCCCCAGGTTCCATGGAGTCTCCTTCCTCCAGCCCGCGCTGGAGGCAACCGCCGCGGGGGAAGGGGCCGGGGGTCCGCCGCTCGGGTATCCCAAGAGGCCCGGAACGCACGCGCTGGCGGCCCGGCGCCCCCACCCGGGGGTCCTCCCGCCACCCTCCTCCCGGGCACTCAGACTAAAAGGGGATGCGCTCAGCCCTCCTCCACCCTGGGTTCGACCTCCGGCCACACTGTCAAGCCGAGCCCGACTACACAGGCATCTATAATCGCGGGCTGCGACGCCTAGCGCCGGCCAACCGCGAGGCCGGACTACCACTCCCAGAATCCTCCGCGGGCGCGGCTGGCGACCCTCACGCCCAACGCCGCTTCCCAGAGGACCCCGCGGCCTCCTGCCCCTGGGCTGACTTTCTTGGCGCCGCGCGCGCCTGACCGGCCTGAAGGAGCGCTCCCAGCTGGCGAATCTCTGCCCGTGGCTGTCGAAGCGCCGCTCCTCCCTCAGTGCCGACTGTGGGCGGCGGACGCGCCAAACCCCGCCTGACGTGGGACTTTCGCATCCCCGCTACGGTGACGGCGGAAGGCGCGCCCCTGACCCACGTGGGATCCTTCCCGGGCTGCGGTGCTCCCTCGGAGGGGAGGCGCCCGGCGGCATCCCCGCTGCTGCGCCTCCATGCATCGGCCCTTCGCGGCCGGCACAGAGGGGATCTCAGTTTAAAGTGAGCGGGGATGTTTGTTCCATATTGCACCTCGGAATAAAGAAAAATGGAATTTCAATCCCGAAATCACCTCAACCCCAACAAGAGCCACGTCTCCAAGAAGAACCAGTAAACTAGTGCTGCTGCCCCAAGGAGCCTGGAGCCTGGATTCTGGAGGTCTTGCAGACTCCCCAGGAGCTCTAGGGGTGGGCGGGTCTTCAGGCTAGTGCGTGTTTTCACTTACCTTCCCACGTTAAAGTGCCAGCTTTCTGTCCAGTTCCGATTCCCAAGAGAAAATCTAATTAGCTATGTGCGTGTTTGGATACAAGCCACAATGTCCAATTGACCTTTCTCCAACAGAATCTCCAATTTTTAGATAGGCTCAAGGCTTCCCAAGGCTTATCATTATTCCTGCCCTTTGCCCTCCCCAGCACCCCCAGCCCCTTGCTGCCTGGAACATAGTGAATCATCATGGGCCCTGTGAACTAGGTTACACCCTAGGGATGGTAAACCAACAAGGTAGAAGGAACGGAGCCCTGAGTAATTTGTTGGAACAGAGCTTGGGCTTTAGCCTGAGAGAGATGCAGACTTCTATTTTGTATAAGCCACTGTTATTTTGGGTTTCTTCTGCACAGATAACCACACTTACCTCTAACTGGTCCATAGATTGGCTATGTTTGATACAGGCAGCTAGGGCTGGTGGGGATAAAGGACATGTGGTAGAGACACAGCTGTGCCAGCTCAAATGGCAGCCAAAGGGAGTCTCCCCAGCCTTCCTTCCGCAGGAGATACGGGATGGGCAGTTTCCTTCACAAGATGCTTCATATGAAAGATACCACTCGCTGATGTTACGGAAACCTCAGGGATAAGGTCTAGGCCCTGCAGCTTGCTGCACAAAAAAGCCAGTCACTGAGAGGAGTATTGCCAAGGAAGAAGGCTTTAGTCAGGTGCTGCAGCCAAGGAGATGGGAGACCAGCTGCAAATCCATCTCCCTGACCTACGAAAACCAGGGGTCTATGTAGCAGGGAAGAAATGTAACCGTGTGGGGGGAAACAGGAACTAGGGAGACATAAGGAAGCAATCATGATGAATGAGGGGTCTGGTGTATCCTTGTCTGGATGCCGTCATCTGCTGTGTTTCAGTTCTTAGATACTTTTTTTTTTTTCATCAAATACTCTCTCAGAATCACCTTTTGATACTTTTTTGAGAGGCCTGAGGGTCTTTCCTGAGGAAGGAACTATGATAAAACAAGTATAAGCTTCAAACTTTAAAACCAGAGAGTCTGCCGGTCGCGGTGGCTCATGTCTGTAATCCCAGCACTTTGGGAGGCCGAGGTGGGTGGATCACTTGAGGTCAGGCGTTTAAGACCAGCCTGGCCAACATGGTGAAACCCCATCTCTACTAAAAATAGAAAAATTAGCTAGGCCTGGTGGCACACGCCTGTAATCCCAGCTGCTCGGGAGGCTGAGGCAGGAGACTTGCTTGAACCCAGGAGGCGGAGGTTGCAGGAAGCCGAAATCGTGCCACTGCACTCCAACTTGGGCAACAGAGTGAGACTCCATCTCAAAAACAAAAAGCAAAGAATCACTGTGTATGTTTATCCAACATAAAATCTATGGGACTATTGGGCTGGTTTCAATGTGTCTGGAGCACCCCTTTCTTCTTGTTGCTAATCATCCCCATCACAGATATCCCTTCTTTGTTACCACATCAATTGTCAGTCCTCATCTCACTTTATTAATAGCAGGTAATAACACTTGGCTGCTCCCTGCTCCTGGAAATACTTTCTGGGTTTCTTCCTCCTTGACTGGTCACTTTTTCTCAATCTCATGAGGTATTTCCTCTTCTCTCCACCTCTAAACCAGTGTTTTCCAAACAACAGTCATGCATCACTTAACCACCAGGATACCCCCGGAGAAATGCGTTTTTAGGTGATTTTGTTCTTGTGTGAACATCATAGAATGTATTTATGAAAACCTAGACTGTATCACCTACTACACACCCAGGCTATATGGCATAGCCTGTTGCTCCAAAGCTATAAACATGTACAGCAGGTTATGTGGTGAATACTGTAGGCCATTGTAACACAATGCTATTTGTGTATCTAAACATAACATAGGATACAACATATCCTGTGCACCTCTATAGGGCACTTACCATGATTGGAGCTTGCAAGACTGGAAGTCATTCTGTTACCAAAACACTGTCATCTCCTAGAATAGCAATGCCTGCTTCCAGGATAACTCCCGAAGGACCTCTCTGAGGCTGTTTTACAGTTAACTTTCTTTCTTGTAGGTCTAGGTCCTGCCACTCACCGCACAGGAAGCCAATGACTGAGATGATTATTGGGTGATGCAGCCTGGAAGATGGGAGGTCAGTATCAAATCCATCTCCTTGACCCACTGAAGTTAGGAGTTTATATAGCAGGGAAGAAATGTAACAATGTGTGGGAAAATAGGAACTCAGGAGAGGTAGGATGGCAATCATGATGCATGAGAGGCCTGGTGTCTTACTGTCTGAGTGTAGTGATCTGGTGAGTTTCCCTTCTTTGATACTTTTTTTTTTGAGACGAAGTTTCTCTCTTGTTGCCCAGGCTGGAGTGCAGTGGCACGATCTTGGCTCACTGCAATCTCCGCCTCCCCAGGTTCAAGCGATTCTCCTGCCTCAGCCTCCTGAGTAGCTGGGATTACAGGGGCCTGCCACCACGCCCGGCTAATTTTTTGTGTTTTTAGTAGAGACGGGGTTTCATCATGTTGACCAGGCTGGTCTTGAACTCCTGACCTCAGGTGATCCACCCATCTTGGCCTCCTAAAGTGCAGGGATTAGAGGTGTGAGCCACGGTGCCCAGCCCGTTCTTTGATACTTTTGAGAGGTCTGGAGTTCTTTCCTGAGGAAGGAACTCAGACAAAACAAATTTAAGTTTCAAGCTTTAAGACTAGAAGGGACACATTCTATGTTTATAAAAAAAAAAAAAACAAACAAAACTTGTCTATGGAACTGTTGGGTGGGTTTCAGCTCTGGGTGTGTCATTGAATGGTGAGTGAATGTGAAGGCCTATGGCATTACTATAAACTACTGTAGACTTTATAACTGTTTCACACTTAGGCTACATTAAATTTATAAAAAGAATTGCCCTTCAATAAGTTGCCTTTTCTGGCCAGGTGTGGTGGCGGGCAGATCACCTATCAGGAGTTCGAGTCCAGCCTGGCCAACATGGCGAAACCCCGTCTCTACTAAACATACAAAAATTAGCTGGGCGTGGTGGCACATGCCACTAATCCCAGTCACTTCGGAGGCTGTGAGACAGGAGAATCTCTTGAACCCAGTAGGCAAAGGTTGCAGTGAGCTGAGATCGCGCCACTGCACTCCAGCCTGGGTGACAGAGCAACACTCCATCTCCAAAAAAAAAAAAAAAAAAAAGAAGAAGAAGAAAAGAAAAAGCTAAGAACTAAGGCACAAACACACACATTAGCCTAGGCCTATGCAAGGTCAGGGTCTTCAATCTCACCGTCTTCCACCTTCATATTTTGTCCCAGTGGAAGGTCTTCAAGGGCAGTAACAGGCATGGAGCTGTCATCTCCTGGGATAGCAATGCCTGCTTCTGGGATACCTCCCGAAGGACCTCTCTGAGGCTGTTTTACAGTTAACTTTTTTTCTTATAAGTAGGAGTATACAGAGTATATTCTAAAATAATGATAAAAGGTATAGTATAGTAAGTACTTAAACAGTAACATAGTTGTTTATTATCATTAGCAAGTATTATATACTGTAGATAATTGTATTGCTGTACTTTTGTACAACTGACAGTGCAGTAGGCCTGTTTACACCAGCATTGTCACAAGCACGAGTAATGTATTGTGCTAATGGCTACGTTACTAGGCAATAGGAATTTTTCAGCTTCATTATAATTGTTTGGAACCACCATCATATATGTGGTCTGCCATTGACTGAAATGCTGTTTTGTGGCACACAATTATATGGTAATCAGAATCATCTGAAAGTCTTGTTAAAACACAGTGCTGAACTCCACCCCCATTCAGGTGGTCTGAGGTGGTTCCTGAGAATTTGTGTTTCCACCAACTTCCCAGATGATGCTGAAGCTGCTCATCTGAGAACCAACCAAATGTTGAAATGCCCCAGAGCTCAGGCCTTGGGCCTCTCTTCTTCTGTCAACACTGGGATAGCAGTGCCTACTCTTAGATGATCTTGTTCCACCCACATGCTCTAAATACCACCCAAATGTGGTCAGCTTCCAGTTTTTTTTTTTTTTTTGAGACGGAGTCTCGCTCTGTTGCCCGGGCTGGAGTGCAGTGGCCTGATCTCAGCTCACTGCAAGCTCCGCCTCCCGGGTTTACGCCATTCTCCTGCCTCAGCCTCCTGAGTAGCTGGGACTACAGGCGCCCATCACCTCGCCCGGCTAGTTTTTTGTATTTTTTAGTAGAGACGGGGTTTCACCGTGTTAGCCAGGATGGTCTCAATCTCCTGACCTCGTGATCCACCCGTCTCGGCCTCCCAAAGTGCTGGGATGACAGGCTTGAGCCACCGCGCCCGGCCAGCTTCCAGTTTATATCTCCAGCCTGGGCTTGTCCAAACCCTGACCTGGAGCTGTCTCCTCTATCTCTGGATTTGATGTTTCATAAACATCTTTAATGTAGCATGTTTGAAAGCGAACCTCTGCTGTTCCCCCTTCTCCACTGCCAAACCTCTTCCCCCTGCAGTTTCCCCACCTCAGTAAATGGCAACTTGATCCTTTGGTTGCTCAATTCAGATATCTTGGAGTCACCATTTTCTTTATCTCACGCCGCACATCCAGTTCCTCAGAAAATTCTGTTGGCTCTACTCTTTTTTTTTGAGACAGTCTCGTTCTGTCACCCAGGCTGGAGTGCAGTGGCGCAATCTTGGCCCACTGCAACCTCTGCCTCCTGGGTTCAAGAGATTCTCCTGCCTCAGCCTCCCGAGTAGCTGGGACTACAGGTGCCGCCACCACACCCAGCTCAGCCTGCATAATCCTTCTCCCACATGGCCGCCAGGCTTGCTCTCTCACCAGCGCCAAGCCTCTGTTCACCATCTCTGTGAAGTCTTTTTGTCCTTCATTACTTTATTGCTTTTCCATAGCACCTATCTCTTTCTGATATTATAATTATTGATTTTATTTGTTGAGTGTCCCCCAGTGCACATGCACCAGGGATCAGGCTCCCTGGGGAAGGAGCATCCCCAGAATATTTACTAGTACTGACATGATCAGTGACTGAAGGACAAACAGGTGAAGATTTGGGGAACATAAGAGAGAGAGAGGTGCCAAAGGCCTCAGATAGTGTGAGAGGCAGGCAGACCTGAGGCAGGAAGTCAGGCTTGGAGTGAAGCAGCAGAGGGAGTTCATCGGGCCTGTGTCTTGTGCCTCGTCACATCCCTTAGGCCTCTGCAGAGACCCTCGGCCATTTGCTCCACTTCAGCTGCCAGGGCCTGTCAGTCCACTCAGCTCTTCCGTTTGCACCACCTGCAGCTGGACGGTGACCTGCCTGGGAGTGCCAGGCTCTCCTGCCAGCCAAAGGCCAAAGAGCTGCACACTCGGGTTTCGGACCCCTCATACCACTTCCAGCCTTGTTGAAGGGCCATACAGTGGGTTGTGGGGTCTGGCTTCCCTAGGAGTGGCTGGGTGATGCCACCTGAAGTGTGGGGGTGTCCGAGAGGTAGAGGGAGCTGAGCAGATTAATTCCTTCGGCTTCCCTTTACCCATTATTGCTCTGAGGCACGGTCGCTGCACATACATTGGAATGTGGGCTTCTTACAGAGCCGAGTAGATGCACATGCTGAATAATCTGTCTCCCAGCTGGTGGAGTAAAAGTCGACAGGCAAACATCATCTTGCATTTCTTCCCATCCTTTCCTGCTTCACTCCCTTTTCCTCACTCATGTTGCCCTAGGTTTGCACCTCATAAAGCACCAGCTCTTAATCCTTGCCTCAAGCTCTATTTCCTAGAGAATTTGGGCCAAGACTAGGAGCATGACTGCCTGTGACCCCTGGTCCCTCTAATGGCAGCATTGTTGCAAGGGAGAACTGTGGGCCAGGAGCAGTGACTCATGGTGGAGCAGGAGCAGTGGTTAGGATCACATGATGAAGGCAGAGGCACAGGCCTGGATCAAACGAGGAGGAGCCTGGAGACAAGCCCCTGGGGGAGGATGACACAGGGGCTCTGGTCCTAGCACCAGGAACTTCAGGGAAGCAAATCCCTTACTCCCTTACTGTCTTAGAGTTGCTCAAGGAGGCTTAGTGTCATGGCCAGAGCCTTAAAGAACTCTAGTATAGCAGGAATTGACTTGTGACATTTCTGGCCATCTCTGACTGATGATGAACTCACGTTGGTGATAGAGGAGCTGTTGCAAACAGCAGTCCGGAAAAGAGCCGCAGAATGAGGCCAAGACAGCTGCTGACATCACAAGCAATAACCAGATGGACTTCTGGAACCTGATAAATGCCGACCTGGCATTTTATCTAGTATTTGAAAGGAGCAACCATGAAGACTGAAGCATGCAAAGATATCTGGGACATGGAGGTCTATATGGGCAGTTTCTGTCAAGCCAGGTGATACAGTGGTCCACACCCACTTTGCCCAGACACAGGACATTCAGGGCTGGTTTTAGCCTGTCTTTGGTTTGCTGATATCTGCTTGGCTTGTTCCCCCACAATAGCTAAACGAGTATTATGGATTCTTTGAAACTCATAAAGTCATAATCAATAGAGGGGGTCTTATTTCCATCCGTGCTTCCATCAGATAGACTTACTGATATGGCTTTTCAAGGGAGTTATGGAAAACTCCCATTTCCTAGCAGGGCAGCTGTTGGGTTATTAGGAAAGAAACAGCAGGAATGGGCACCCATGTTGTGAGGAAAACAAATAGACCTTTAGATGAGAAACACTTTCCAGCCTATATCCTGTCATTCTCTCGCACCGAGAGGATGCTTGGGATGTCCCTTTCACCACCTCCAAACAACAGAATGAGATAAGTAGTAGACCTGGAGGGTCATCAGGCATCTCTACAGCCAGGTGTAATAATAGTCAAGAACTCCATATTGAAGTGACTCTTGGCAACCAGTTAGCCAACTGTGAACAGTGTGGTTGTATATTTTGTTTATAATTCATTCTGCGTGTACTTTGAAAAGATAGTTTTATATGGATGAATGGATTTATTTTTAGTAAGAGTGGCAGAGAAGTTGGCCTGAAGAGAACCAGCCAAAGGATGTTTGAAAGATGCTGGGATTGAACTCTCAGATACTTATGAGGGATTTGCAAAGAATGATGCTGGACTATGGGGACAGGGAAGGTCCACGCCTTCTCCGTGACTATTATTCTGCCCTTGGGAGCTACAGTCCTGGAGGCGTCAGTGCTCTGGAGCTGACCATAAAGCTTCTGAGGTCAGCCAGCCACACAGTGAGGTAGTGCCCACCTCCCTTCTGGTCCCAGTATGAGGATGGAAGAGTTAGCTGTTTTTCTATGGAATCTGTGTATTGTTTTGGAAAGTTTGACAGGAACTTCCTTTGGCTGTTAAGTACAATGGTTAATTACATCAGGTTTTATTCTCTCACATTCAAGTCCAGAAGTAGGCAGTCCAGGGCTGAGATGAAGGCTCTGTAAGGTTATCGGGGAATCAGGCATCTTCTGTTTTTCTCCTCTGCCATCCTTAAGGCATGGCTTATGTCCTCAAAGCCACAAGGTGGCTGTTGGGGTTCCAGCCATTAACTCCACATTCCAGGTAGAAAGAAGGAAAAGACAGGGCCAAAAGGGAGTTTCCTAGCTGTTACTCTTTCTTGTAAGTACCCGACCAGAAGTCCTATCCAAAAAATTTTATTTTTATCAGCAGAGCATTCACCTGATATTTGATTTATCAATATTTCATTGGCCTGATTAGCTATACCTAGCTGCAAAAGAAGCCAAGAAATATATGTGGGTGCTCTGCTACTCAGAATACAACCAGAGTTCCTATCATTAAGGAGGTGAAGAATGACTTCTGGCTAGACACGAACAGCTTCTGCTGCAGTAAGCATTACTCAGTGCTCTTTGTCAACACTTTTACTTTATCATGAGAATCTATAAGGTGGCTCGAAACACTGAACCTCTGATCTTAGAGTAGATGGCTTTTTGCATCTTCTGCAGACTCTGCACAGGTTTTGTACACAAGTATGATGGGGAGGAATCCACATCTTTATATGGCACGTCTGGCATGTTCAACAGGCTGGGTACCACACCGGGGCCAGATATTTGATCATCATGAGGACTGATTTTTCTGAGGCCTCTGCTACTGGGGTTTACCATCACTGCATTTATCCTGCCTGAAGTTCCACATTCCTGCTCATTTACAGGATGGAAGCAGGGAGGGCCATGCTAATTCTCTATCCTTCATCCACAGGAGTGCCAATATGGGACAAGAAATTAAAATAATTATGCTTTTTAATGCCTGGATAGCAAGAGCCTATCCTCCTCCTCATCCTGGTGCTCACACACTCTCAGCTGCTGTCTGAAATGACTGCTTTACTCCTAAGCAGGAATTCTTAAAGCCATAGATGTGAGGAAGCTGATCTAAGTCTCTGTTGTGTAGGTGTGGACAGGACAGTCTGTGTTTTGGCTTCATGGTACTGATGTTGAGGGCAAGAAGGAGGACACCATGTCTCATAGGCCTGGCTTTCAGTCACATCCTCGTGTCTGTTGCTTTGGTACTGAGGGATGACCATTTGTGGACAAGCAGTGTCTGGAGTTAACTTTGACTTTGTGATATTCTTTGAGATTAGACACAGCCCCATTTCCTGTGGCCATTTTCACAGTGGCTAACCTCTTCAGCCTGGGACCCCACCCAGCTGCCACGGCTGTTCCTGGGTGCTGCACAGGACTCGGAACTTTTTGGGATGAACATGTTTCCCTACCACAGCTACAAGTGAATATATAGTGAGAAAGGGAAAGGTCTGGCACAGTGGCTCCTGCCTATAATCCCAACACTTTGGGAGGCCGAGGCAGGCGGATCATGAGATCAAGAGATCGAGACCATCCTGGCCAACATGGTGAAACCCTGCCTCTACTAAAAAGACAAAAATTAGCTGGATGTGGTGGCATGCGCCTGTAGTCCCAGCTACTCAGGAGGCTGAGGCAGGAGAATCACTTGAACCTGGGAGGTGGAGGTTGCAGTGAGCTGTGATTGCACCACTGCACTCCAGCCTGGGAGACAGAGCAAGACTCCATCTCATGGAAAAAAAAAAAAAGGAGAGAGAGAGAGAGAAAGGGAAGGGGCTATATCCAGGGTGCTGTGGAATGGCAGAGCCAGACTAAGGAAGCTTGGTTATCAATAAAATTAAACAAAAATGAAACAACCACCACCACTGTAGAAACAAGGATAGTTGGGTGATGGATTTGTCTGGCCCCACAGGTCAGATCTGGGGCCAGAAGACCACAAGTAAAGGGAAACACAGGATCCTGAGCCAAGTGAAGAATAGGAGCACATAACCAGAATCAGAGCTCCAGGAAGAGACAAGAGGAGCAGATGAAGAGCTCACAGCACAGCTATAGTAGTGAAGGCATTGGCAGTCCTAAGTACATAGAAACTTGATGTTTCTTATCTTTTTTTTTTTTTTTTGAGACGGAGTCTTGCTCTGTCGCCCAGGCTGGAGTGCAGTGGCGTGATCTCGGCTTACTGCAAGCTCCACTTCCGGGATTCATGCCATTCTCCTGCCTCAGCCTCCCAAGTAGCTGGGACTACAGGCGCCCACCACCACACCTGTAGAGATGGGGTTTCACTGTGTTAGCCAGGATGGTCTTGATCTCCTGACCTCATGATCTGCCCGCTTCGGCCTTCCAAAGTGCTAGGGTTACAGGCATGAGCCTCTGTGCCTGGCCCATTATTTGTATTTTTTTGTACCCATTAACCATCCCCACCTCCCTCCTACCCCCCACTACTCTTTGCAGCCTCTGGTAACCATCCTTCTACTCTCTATGTCCATAAGTTCGATTGTTTTTTAGATCCCACAAATAAGTGAGAGCAGGTGATGTTTGTCTTTGTGCCTGACTTATTTCACTTAGCGTAATAACCTCCAGTTCTATCCATGTTGTTGCAAATGACAGGATCTCATTATTTTTTATGCCTGAATAGTACTCCATTATGTATAAGCACCACATTTTCTTTGATGTTTATTTTCTTACTAAAGTTTCTGGTTGTATAAGTGCATTCGATTTTTGGTTCAAGTTCTCAGGTATTCATTTGTTTAGAGAATACATGATGAGGCCAGGCACAGTGGTTCATGCCTATCATCCCAGCACTTTGGGAGGCTGAAGTGGGTGGATCACAAGGTCAGGAGTTCGAGACCAGCCTGGCCAATATGGTGAAACCTCGTCTCTACTAAAAATACAAAAGTTAACCAGGCGTGATGGTGGGCGCCTGTAGTCCCAGCTAATCAGGAGGCTGAGGCAGGAGAATCGCTTGGACCTGGGAGGTGAAGGTTGCAATGAGTTGAGATTGCACCGCTGCACTCCAGCCTGGGTGACAGAGCGAGACTCCATCTCAAAAAAGAAAGAAAGAAAGAATATATATGATGAGTGCCAGGCACCACACTGGAACACAGCAATACACAGATATGAAGGAGCTCTTGTTCTCCTGCAGCATTCAGCCTTGCGATAAATAAATAAATAACATGGCTGTTGCCTATCTTAGGGTCTCCTTCAAACACCTGCAAAGCATATTGATTGGAGAGCTTCTGGTCAATGTGGGGGATCCTCCAGGCATCATCTCAAATTTGAGATATCCCAAGGAAGCGTATGGCATGATTAATTGAGACTATTGATGAAGACTGTGGCACCAAATGGAGGTGTGAGGATAAGCAGTTGATAGAAGGTGCTCAAACAGAAATCGCCATTACCTTGAACAAACCCGTGCCGAGTCTCTCTGGGGACTGCTTGTCTGGCTGAAGCACCTCCATGGTACCCGGAAGCCTGATTTTCATAAACATCACTGATGTTGGGTGATAGAGGATTTGCAACTGAAAACTTTCCCACAGGTGTTGCACTCGTGGAGCTTCTCTCCAGGGTGCACTCGCTGATGGCGAGTGAGCCATCTTTTCTGCAGGAAGGTTTTCCTACATGCAATGCATTCATGGGGCTTGTCTCCACTATGAATTTTCTGATGCTGATTATGGGATGAGCCGTCAAAGAAAACCTTCCCACAGTCATTGTCTTCGGAATGCGTCTCTACGGTGTGCACTGTCCTGTGTCGAATGAGGGATGAATGGTCCAACAGAGCTCTGCCCTACCCCTGCATTCCTAGGGCCACTCTCCAGGGCAGGTTAGCTGTGGCCAGAATACCTTTCCCACTGAAGGGTTCTCCACACGCTGTACATTCATAAGGACTTTCTCCAGGATGAGTTCACTGATGTCCAGTAAGGGTTAATCAGTTGTAGAAAGTTTTCATTGCATTCAAAGGGTTTCTTCCCAGGGTGTGACATCAGTTGTTTCTTTTTTTAATTTTAATTAATGTTATAGAGACAAGCTCTCACTATGTTGCTCAAGCTGGTCTCAAAGTCCTAGGCACAAGTGATCCTCCCAAAGTGCTGGGATTACAGATATGAACCACCACGCCGGCTGACATCAGGTTTTTCTTAAGGCTCCTACAGCTGAAGGCTTTTCTGCATTCTTTTTTTTTTTTATTATTTTTATTTAAGTTCTAGGGTACATGTGCACAAAGTGCAGGTTTGTTACATGTGTATACATGTGCCATGTTGCTGTGCTGCACCCATTAACTCGTCATTTTCATTAGGTATATCTCCTAATGCTATCCCTCCCCTCCCCCAACCCCACGACAGGCCCCGATGTGTGATGTTCTCCTTCCTGTGTCCAAGTGATCTCATTGTTCAATTCCCACCTATGAGTGAGAACATGAGGTGTTTGGTTTTCTGTTCTTGCAATAGTTTGCTCAGAATGATGGTTTCCAGCTGCATCCATGTCCCTACAAAGGACATGAACTCATCTTTTTTTTAATGGCTGCATAGTATTCCATGGTGTATATGTGCCACATTTTCTTTTCTTTTTTTTTTTTTTTTGAGGCGGAGTCTCGCTCTGTCGCCCGGACTGGAGTGCAGTGGCCGGATCTCAGCTTACTGCAAGCTCCGTCTCCCAGATTTATGCCATTCTCCTGCCTCAGCCTCCCGAGTAGCTGGGACTACAGGCGCCCGCCACCTCGCCTGGCTAGTTTTTGTATTTTTAGTAGAGACGGGGTTTCACCGTGTTAGCCAGGATGGTCTCGATCTCCTGACTTCGTGATCCGCCCGTCTCGGCCTCCCAAAGTGCTGGGATTACAGGCTTGAGCCACCGCGCCCGGCCCACATTTTCTTAATCCAGTCTGTCACTGATAGACATTTGTGTTGGTTCCAAGTCTTTGCTATTGTGAATAGTGCCGCAATAAACATACGTGTGCATGTGTCTTTATAGCAGCATGATTTATAATCCTTTGGGTATATACCCAGTAATAGGATTGCTGGGTCAAATGGTATTTCTAGTTCTAGATCCTTGAAGAATCGCCACACCGTCTTCCACAATGGTTGAACTAGTTTACAGTCCCACCAACAGTGTAAAAGTGTTCCTATCTCTCCACAGCCTCCCCAGCACCTGTTGTTTCCTGACTTTTTAATGATTGCCATTCTAACTGGTGTGAGATGGTATTTCATTGTGGTTTTGATTTGCATTTCTCTGATGGCAAGTGATGAATGAGCATTTTTTCATGTGTCTGTTGGCTGCATAAATGTCCTCTTTTGAGAAATGTCTGTTCATATGCTTTGCCCAGTTTTTGATGGGGTTGTTTGTTATTTTCTTGTAAATTTGTTTGAGTTCTTTGTAGGTTCTAGATATTAGCCCTTTGTCAGATGAGTAGATTGCAAAAATTTTCTCCCATTCTGTAGGTTGCCTGTTCAATCTGATGGTAGTTTCTTTTGCTGTGCAGAAGTGCTTTAGTTTAATTAGATCCCATCTGTCAATTTTGGCTTTTGTTGTCATTGCTTTTGGTGTTTTAGACATGAGGTCCTTGCCCATGCCTATGTCCTGAATGGTATTACCTAGGTTTTCTTCTAGGATTCTTATGGGGTTTTCTAAATATACAATCATGTCATCTGCAAACAGGGACAATTTGACTTCCTCTTTTCCTAATTGAAAACCCTTTATTTCTTTCTCTTGCCTGATTTCCGTGGCCAGAACTTCCAACACTATGTTGAATAGGAGTGGTGAGAGAGGGCATCCCTGTCTTGTGCCAGTTTTCAGGGGAATGCTTCCAGTTTTTGCCCATTCAGTATGATATTGGCTGTGGGTTTGTCATAGATAGCTCTTATTATTTGGAGATACGTTCCATCAATACCGAATTTATTGAGTTTATCATGAAGTGCTGTTGAATTTTGTCAAAGACCTTTTCTGCATCTGTTGAGATCATCATGTGGTTTTTGTCTTTGGTTCTGTTTATATGATGGATTACGTTTATTGATTTGCATATGTTGAACCAGCTTTACATCCCAGGGATGAAGCCCACTTGATCATGGTGGATAAGCTTTTTGATGTGCTTCTGGATTCTGTTTGCCAGTATTTTATTGAGGATTTTTGCATCAATGTTCATCAGGGATATTGGTCTAAAATTCTCTTTTTTTTTGTTGTGTCTCTGCCAGGCTTTGGTATCAGGATGATGTTGGCCTCATAAAATGAGTTAGGGAGGATTCCCTCTTTTTCTGTTGATTGGAATAATTCAGAAAGAATGGTACAAGCTCCTCCTTGTACCTCTGGCAGAATTTGGCTGTGAATCCATCTGGTCCTGGATTTTTTTTGGTTGGTAGGCTACTACTTATTGCCTCAATTTCAGAGACTGGTATTGGTCTATTCAGGGATTCAACTTTCTCCTGGTTTAGTCTTGGGAGAGTGTACGTGTCTAGGAATTTATCCATTTCTTCTAGGTTTTCTAGTTTATTTGCATAGAGGTGTTTATAATATTCTCTGATGGTTGTTTGTATTTCTGTGGGCTCGATGGTGATATCCGCTTTATCATTTTTTATTGGGTCTATTTGATTCTTCTCTCTTTTCTTCTTTATTAGTCTTGCTAGCAGTCTATCAGTTTTGTTAATCTTTTCAAAAAAATAGCTCCAGGATTCATTGATTTTTTGAAGGTTTTTTTTTTGTGTGTGTCTCTATCTCCTTCAGTTCTGCTCTGATCTTAGTTATTTCTTGCCTTCTGCTAGCTTTTGAATGTGTTTGCTCTTGCTTCTCTAGTTCTTTTAATTGTGATGTTAGGGTGTCAATTTTAGATCTTTCCTGCTTTCTCTTGTGGGCATTTAATGCTATAAATTTCCCTCTACACACTGCTTTAAATGTGTCCCAGAGATTCTGGTATGTTGTATCTTTGTTCTCATTGGTTTCAAAGAACATCTTTATTTCTGCCTTCATTTTGTTATTTACCCAGTAGTCATTCAGGAGCAGGTTCAGTTTCCATGTAGTTGAGTGGTTTTGATTGAGTTTCTTAGTCCTGAGTACTAGTTTAATTGCACTGTGGTCTGGGAGACAGTTTGTTATAATTTCTGTTCTTTTACATTTGCTGAGGAGTGCTTTACTTCCAACTATTTGTCAATTTTGGAATAAGTGCGATGTGATGCTGAGAAGAATGTATATTCTGTTGATTTGGGGTGAAGAGTTCTGTAGATGTCTATTAGGTCTGCTTGGTGCAGAGTTGAGTTCAATTCCTGGATATCCTTGTTAACTTTCTATCTTGTTGATCTGTCTAATGTTGACAGTAGGGTGTTAAAGACTCCTATTATTATTTTGTGGGAGTTTAAGTCTCTTTGTAAGTCTCTAAGGACTTGCTTTATGAATCTAGGTGCTCCGGTATTGGGTGCATATATATCTAGGATAGTTAGCTCTTCTTGTTGAATTGATGCCTTTATCATTATGTAATGGACTTCTTTGTTGCTTTTTATCTTTGTTGGTTTAAAGTCTGTTTTACCAGAGAATAGGATTGCAACCCCTGCCTTTTTCTGTTTTCCATTTGCTTGGTAGATCTTCCTCCATCCCTTTATTTTGAGCCTGTGTGTGTATCTGCATGTGAGATGGGTCTCCTGAATACAGCACACTGATTGGTCTTGACTCTATCCAGTTTGCCAGTCTGTGTCTTTTAATTGGAGCATTTAGCCCATTTACATTTAAGGTTAATATTGTTATGTATGAATTTGATCCTGTCATTGTGATGTTAGCTGGTTATTTTGCTTGTTAGTTGATGCAGTTTCTTCCTAGCATCGATGGTCTTTACATTTTGGCATGTTTTTGCAGTGGCTGGTACCAGTTGTTCCTTTCCATATTTAGTGCTTCCTTCAGGAGCTCTGGTAGGGCAGGCCTGGTGGTGAGAAAATCTCTCAGCATTTGCTTGTCTGTAAAGGATTTTATTTCTTCTTCACTTATGAAACTTAGGTTGGCTGGATATGAAATTCTGGGTTGAAAATTCTTTTCTTTAAGAATGTTGAGGCCGGGCGCGGTGGCTCAAGCCTGTAATCCCAGCACTTTGGGAGGCCAAGGCGGGCGGATCACGAGGTCAGGAGATCGAGACCCTCCTGGCTAACACGGTGAAACCCCGTCTCTACTAAAAAAATACAAAAAACTAGCCGGGCGCGGTGGCGGGCGCCTGTAGTCCCAGCTACTCGGAGGCTGAGGCGGGAGAATGGCGGGAACCCGGGAGGCGGAGCTTGCAGTGAGCCGAGATCGCGCCACTGCACTCCAGCCTGGGCGACACAGCGAGACTCCGTCTCAAAAAAAAAAAAAAAAAGAATGTTGAATATTTGCCCCCACTCTCTTCTGGCTTGTAGAGTTTCTGCCGAGAGATCTGCTGTTAGTCTTATGGGCTTCCCTTTGTGGGTAACCCGACCTTTCTCTTCGGCTGCCCTTAACATTTTTTCCTTCATCTCAACTTTGGTGAATCTGACAATTATGTGTCTTGGAGTTGCTCTTCTCAAGGAGTATCTTTGTGGCATTCTCTGTATTTCCTGAATTTGAATGTTGGCCTGCCCCGCTAGGTTGGGGAAGTTCTCCTGGATGATATCCTGAAGAGTGTTTTCCAACTTGGTTCCATTTTCCCCCTCACTTTCAGGTACACCAATCAGACGTAGATTTGGTCTTTTCACATAGTCCCATATTTCTTGGAGAATTTGTTCATTTCTTTTTACACTTTTTTCTCTAAACTTCTCACTTTATTTCATTCATTTGATCTTCAATCACTGATACCCTTTCCTCCAGTTGATTGAGTCGGTTACTGAAGCTTGTGCATTTGTCACGTAGTTCTCGTGTCATGGTTTTCATCTCTGTCAGGTTGTTTAAGGACTTCTCTGCATTGGTTATTCTAGTTAGCCATTTGTCAAATCTTTTTTCAAGTTTTTTGTTTCTTTGTGCTGGGTTCATAATTCTTCCTTTAGCTCAGAGGAGTTTGATTGTCTTAAGTCTTCTTCTCTCAACTCGTCAAAGTCATTCTCCATCTAGCTTTGTTCCATTGCTGGCAAGGATCTGTGTTCCTTTGGAGAGGGAGAGCCACTCTTTTTTTTAGAATTTCCAGCTTTTCTGTACTGCTTTTTCCCCATATTTGTGGTTTTATCTACCTTTGGTCTTTGATGATGGTGACATACTGATGGGATTTTGGTGTGGATGTCCTTTCTGTTTGTTATTTTTCCTTCTAACAGTCAGGACCCTCAGCTGCAGGTCTGTTGGAGTTTGCTGGAGGTCCACTCCAGACGCTGTTTGCCTGGGTATCAGCAACAGAGGCTGCAGAAGAGTGAATGTTGCTGAACAGCAAATGTTGCTGTCTGATCATTCCTCTGGAAGCTTCGTCTCAGAGGGGTACCCGGCCCTGTGAGGTGTGAGGTGTTGGTCTGCCCCTAGTGGGGGATGTCTCCCAGTTAGGCTACTTGGAGGTCAGGGACCCACTTGAGCAGACAGTCTGTCCGTTCTCAGATCTCACACTCCGTGCTGGGAAAACCATTACTCTCCTCAACGCTGTCAGACAGGGACATTTATATCTGCAGAGGTTTCTGCTGCCTTTTGTTTGGCTATGCCCTGTCCCCAGAGGTGGAGTCTACAGAGGCAGGCAGGCCTCCTTGAGCTGCGGTGGGCTCCACCCAGTTTGAGCTACCTGACTGCTTTGTTTACCTACTGAAGCCTCAGCAATGGCGGGCACCCCTCCCCTAGCCTCGCTGCCGCCTTGCAGTTAGATCTCAGACTGCTGTGGTAGCAATGAGGGAGGCTCTGTGGGTGTGGGACCCTCCAAGCCAAGCGCAGGATATAATCTCCTGGTGTGCTGTTTGCTAAGACCCTTGGTAAAGCACAGTATTAGGGTGGGAGTGACCCGATTTTCCAGGTGTTGTGTGTCTCAGTTTCCCTTGGCTAGGAAAGGGAATTCCCTTCCCCCTTGCACTCCCTGGGTGAGGTGAGGCCTCGCCCTGCTTCGTCTCTCACTCATTGGGCTGCACCCACTGTCCTGCACCCACTGTCCAACACGCCCCAGTGAGATGAACCCCGTACCTCAGTTGGAAATGCAGAAATCACCCGTCTTCTGTGTCGCTCATGCTGGGAGCTGGAGGCTGGAGCTCTTCCTATTCGGCCATCTTGGCGCGGATCCTTTCTGCATTCTTGACAGTCATGGGGCTTTCCTCCACTGTGAGTCATCTGATGATGGGTGACGGATACGTGGTTATATCAGGTTTTCCCACACACGCTGCATTCAAAGTTCCTCCCCTTACTGTTGGTTTTCTTGGCAGGAGTAGATCTTTGCCTCAGTTGTTCTCCTTGGGGGCAGATTTTTCAACATTTCCCTGAATGGGTTTTCTTCTTTCTCCCCTCAGGCTTTTCAGGGATAAGTGCAGGACCCAGGGGACAATCTTTTCAGAGTTTTTCATTAATGTATTTAGTGATTTTACTGTTTTACAAACATCCTGCCTTTGAGTGGAGTTCTGGCTTTTAGGTCTGGTCTTCTGGTCTAAAATAAATAGCAAATAGAGATCACAGTTTTGAGTGCTAGTTAAGAAGAAAGTATTTTATGTGTTAAGAACAAGTACAAAATACTGGCTGATTGATTGGTAACTCCTTAAAAGAAAAACAACAGGGACAGAGTGAAAAATAGCAAAGGAAAAGAGAAACAGAGATTAGAAGTGGAAAGTGGGCATTTAGCCCACTAAACACAGTTCAGTTATTCATGCTTTAGCTATTTATCATCTAGTGTATCTGTTAAGTGCTGGGCATAGTAAGTCACTGAAACACGAATGCCTAAGACACTCATAGTCCCTGCCCTCATGATGCTTATATTCTACTACACAGATGGCAAAGAAACAAAATACAACAGATGGTGATGAGTGCAGTGAAGGAAATAATGAGTGGGAGTTGGAGTAGGGGCTTCAGAGAGATCCTTAAGAGTGGTCATCTAGGCCGGGCGCGGTGGCTCAAGCCTGTAATCCCAGCACTTTGGGAGGCCGAGACGGGTGGATCACGAGGTCAGGAGATCGAGACCATCCTGGCTAACATGGTGAAACCCCGTCTCTACTAAAAATACAAAAACTAGCCGGGCGAGGTGGCAGGCGCCTGTAGTCCCAGCTACTAGGGAGGCTGAGGCAGGAGAATGGCGTAAAACCCAGGAGGCGGAGCTTGCAGTGAGCTGAGATCAGGCCACTGCACTCCAGCCCGGGCAACAGAGCGAGACTCCGCCTCAAAAAAAAAAAAAAAGAGTGGTCATCTAGAATTGATGTTTAAACCAAGATCTGAAAGAAGGAAGTTAATCATGTGAACAGCCAAAAGAAGAGCATTTTGAAAAGAGGTATATGAAGAAAAATAGGAGATGTATGAAGGGGTGGCCTGCCGCGCCACACCTGTGGGTATATCTCGTCAGGTGGCATGAGAGACTGAGAAAAGAAATAAGACACAGAAGCAAAGTAGAGAGAAACAGCAGTGGGCCCAGGAGACCGGCAGTCAGCATACCAAGGACCTGCACCGGCACCGGTCTCTGAGTTCCCTCAGTTTTTATTGGTTATTATTTTCATTATCTCAGCAAGAGGAATGCGGTAGGAGAGCAGGGTGATAATAGGGAGAAGGTCAGCAAGAAAACATGTGAGCAAAATAATCTATGTCATAATTAAATTCAAGGGGAGGTGCTATGCCTGGATGTGCACATAGGCCAGATTTATGTTTCTCTCCGCCCAACCATCTCAGTGGAGCAAAGGATAACAGAGCAGCATTGCTGCCAACATGTCTCGCCTCCCGCCACAGGGCGGTTTTTCTCCTGTCTCAGAACTGAACACATGTACAATTGGTATTTATACCGAGACATTCAGTTCCCAGGGGCAGGCAGGAGACAGTGGCCTTCCTCTATCTTAACTGCAAGAGGCTTTCCGCTTTTACTAATCCACCTCAGCAGAGACCCTTTACAGATGTCAGACTGGGGGACGGTCAGGTCTTTCTCACCCCACGAGGCCATATTTCAGACTATGACATGGGGAGAAAGCTTGGACAGTACCCGGCTTTCCAGGGCAGAGGTCCCTCTGGCTTTTTGTAGTGCATTGTGCCCCTGGTTTATGGAGACTAGAGAATGGCGATGACTTTCACCAAGCATACTGCCTGTGAACATTTTGTTAACAAGGCACGTCCCGCACAGCCCTAGATCCCTTAAACCTTGATTCCATACAACACATATTTTTGTGAGCACAAGGTTGGGGCGAAGTGGCTGGGGCAAAGTTACAAATTAACAGCATCTGAGCAAAGCAATTGTTCAGGTACAGGTCAAAATGGAATTTCTTATGTCTTCCCTTTCTACATAGACACAGTAACAGTCTGATCTTTTTTTCTTTTCCCTACAGATGTACATAGAACTATAGAAGAGGGAATGAGCAGGGCAGCTTGCTATGGGTAGAGGAGTGTAAACATCTGGGAAAAAGTAGGGAGACAGGCTAGCTCCTGGGAAAGTAGCTGCCTGTGACTACTGAGTGGATCTAAAGGGAAAAGGAAGGTGGTATGATAAAAGATAAGCAGGAGAGGCCAGCGTGGTGGCTCACACCTGTAATCCCAGCACTTTGGGAGGCTGAGGTGGGTGGATCACCTGAGATCAGGAGTTCAAGACCAGCCTGGTCAACATGGTGAAACTGCATCTCTACTAAAAATATAAAAATTAGCCAGGCGTGGTGGCGGGTGCCTGTAGTCCCAGTTACTTGGGAGGCTGAGGCAGGAGAATCGCTTGAACCCCGGAGGTGGAGGTTGCAGTGAGCTGAGATCGTGTCACTGCACTCTAGCCTGGGCGACAGAGTGAGACTTTATCTCAAAAAATAATAATAATAAAATAAGCAGGAAAGATGAAAAAGTGTTATCAGAGTTGAAATAAAGGTGTGTCTCAACCCTCTCCTCTCCCACCCTCACCCCTCACCACTACCACCCCCAAGAAAAACAAACAGGAAGGGCCTTGCTGTAGACAGCTCCACTTTCTCACTCATTATCTGTGTGTGTGCTGTGTGCCAGGTAGTGTTTTGACAGTAGGCGAGAATATAAAACAAAACATCTCTGGTGGTGTTGACATTTTAATTAGGGGTAGGTGTGTACAGACAGTAAACAAAAGTAAAAAGTAAAAATGTCAGGAAGACAGAGCTGGGAAGACAGTTGAGAGTGCAGGGGCTGGGAAGTGTGAAAGGGATGGCGAGAGTTCTGTTTTATTTAATTTTTTAATTTTTGAGATGGAGTCTCACTCTTGTTGCCCAGGCTAGAGTGCAATGGCATGATCTCAGCTCTCAGCTTCAAGTGATTATCCTGCTTCAGCCTCCCAAGTAGCTGGGATTACAGGCATGAGCCACCATGCCTGGCTAATTTTGTATTTTTTTAGTAGAGACAGGGTTTCACCATGTTGGCTAGGCTGGTCTTGAACTCCTGATCTCAAGTGATCCACCTGCCTTGGCCTCCCAAAATGCTGGGATTACAGATGTGAGCCACCCTGCCTGGCTCAGAGTTCTGTTTTTAGACAGGATGGCCAGAGAAAACCTGGCTGAGAAGGGGGCACATCTGAGCAAAGCCTTGGAAAAGGGGACAGGAAAGCCATGTGCTTATCTGGAGCACAAATTTTTGGGGCAAAGGCCCAGTATGGCCATGACCATCTCCATAGGCCTATGAGACCCCAAGGAGGGGTCTCTATGTGAACCTTCCACTAAATCCCACCTGCCCATCCACACATGCCTACAGAAGTACTTCCTGCACCCTGTCTCACTTCACCTTTCTGAATATCAAGTTTCCATGGCTCTCCACCTCCATTCAACTGGAAAATCACATCAGGTTTAGGAAATAAAAGTCCTCTTCACAAATAACAGAATGAGAATCGGCCGTTTAGGATAGAAACCCATAGCCACCTCAGGATTTAGTAGCAGTGCCTTACTTTCTGGCGGGGAACATAAAACTGTTCAGCAAGCATATGCTGCTTTCCAGAATCACATACACAGCTCTCTGAAGGGAAGTAAGGGCAACTTTCTAGAAAATCGGAGTTAGGTCTCTTTGAAGTGGTTCATGTGTTCTTTCCCTGGTGGGTATCTGGGAATGTCCCCCATATGGACCTGGTGTTCTTGTGGGTTGAGGGAAAGTTCTTGGCTTAGAGCAGTGGAATATGGAGAAGGTTCCACACCTCAGGAACAACCCCATGAAGCCATTTTCTTTTATAGCTTTAAAAATAATGAATTTGTATCCCTTAATTATATATCTGTGCAATTTTGCTGATTTTGATGAAAATACAAATTCAACTGGAAGAGTTTTAGATAATATAAAACACAACTATAAACATCAATAAAGTTTTTTAGAAATCCTTAAAAAGATAAATTATGACGACTTTGGCTTTTAAAAATGTAAAATAGGCCGGGCGTGGTGGCTCACACTTGTAATCCCAGCACTTTGGGAGGCTGAGGCAGGCAGATCACCTGAGGTCAGGAGTTCAAGACCAGCCTGGCCAACATGGTGAAACCCCGTCTCTACTAAAAATACAAAAATTAGCTGGGCGTGGTGGTGAGTGCCTGTAATCTCAGCTACCTGGGAGGCTGAGACAAGAGAATCACTTGAACCCAGGAGGCAGAGGTTGCAGTGAGCCAAGATTGCACCACTACACTCCAACCTAGGGAGAAGAGCGAGAGTTTGTCTCAAAAAAGAAAAAAAAATTAAATAGTGAAATTTATAAAGCCTTCATTTTCTGTATTTAGTTTCTAAATGCATTATGAAATGCTTAAGACATACAAGAAGCATAAAGACTAAAGCAAACACCTATGGACCCACCACCTAATTTAAGAAATAAACATTAACACTAAGGTTGAAGCCCCTCCCTCATCTCCTCTCTTCCCCTCCACGAGGTAACCACTGTACTAAATTTGGTGTTCATCACTCCACGTATTTTAAAATGTGCTTCCTCATTTTATTTGCAGTTTTAAAAATATTTTAAAACATTCCATGTTCACTGGAGACAACTGGGAAGTATAAAAAGGAGATAGGCTGGGCACGGTGACTCACACCTGTAGTCCCAGCACTTTGGGAGGCCGAGGCAGGCAGAATATGAGGTCAAAAGATCGAGACCATCCTGGCCAACATGGTGAAACCCTGTCTCTACTAAAAACACCAAAATTAGCTGGGCGTGGTGCCGCACGCCTGTAGTCCCAGCTACTTAGGAGGCTGAGGCAGGAGAATCACTTGAACCTGAGAGGTGGAGGTTGCAGTGAGCTGAGATGGCGCCACTGCCCTCAGCCTGGTGACAGAGTGCGACTACGTCTCAAAAAAAAAAACAAAAAACCTGTAATCCCAGCACTTTGGGAGGCCGAGACGGGCGGATCACGAGGTCAGGAGATCGAGACCATCCTGGCTAACACGGTGAAACCCCGTCTCTACTAAAAATACAAAAACTAGCCGGGCGACGTGGCGGGCGCCTGTAGTCCCAGCTACTCGGGAGGCTGAGGCAGGAGAATGGCGTAAACCCGGGAGGCGGAGCTTGCAGTGAGCTGAGATCTGGCCACTGCACTCCAGCCTGGGCGACAGAGTGAGACTCCGCCTCAAAAAAAAAAAAAAAAAAGAGAGATAAAGAAAAGTGTATAAAGTGGCTGGGCATGGTGCCTCATACCTACAATCCCAGCATTTTGGGAGGCCAAGGTGGGTGGATCACCTGACGTCAGGAGTTCGTGACCATTCTGGTCAACATGGTGAAACCTCATCTCTACTAAAAAAATACAAAAAATTAGCTGGGTGTAGTGGTGCATGCCTGTAATCCCAGCTACTGGGAAGGCTGAGGCAGGAGAATTGCTTGAACCCAGGTGGCGAAGCTTGCAGTGAGCCGAGATCATGCTACTGCACTCCAGCCTGGGCGACAGACCGAGACTCCATCTCAAAAAAAAAGAAAGAAAAAGAAAAGTATATAAGCTTTCTAGTCAAAGATAATTAGGGATAATATCTTGGTGTTGGTCCTCCTTTTTCTATGCATATATGTGGAAATATATTGTAAATGTATTCAAGTTCCAAACATTTTGTAACCTGGTTTTATCATTTAGCAATATATCATCATCTTTCCAACTCTGTAAATATCACTGCTAAATGTCACTGATAAACTCCAGTGGAGCCTTCTCAGGCTTTGTCTTCCTTGATTACCTGGCAACTTGGAGTGTTTTGATCATTCCCTCTTTCTTGAAAATCTTGTGACTTCTGTGACACTGCTGTCCCCTGGTATTTCTCTGACCTCTTTATCTCCATCTACTCATTCTCCTTTGAAGCCTCGTCCTGCCTTCACGCCCCTTAAATCTTGGTCTTCCTGCGACCCATCACATGAGATCAGATGTGGAATTTTCCACTTGTGGCTTTAGCTCAGCACTCAGAAATCTTTACATTTTGGAGCATTTTGGATTTCAAATTATAATGGTCAATCTGTATGTACATTTCCCAATCCACTCAAACCCTTGTAAAAGCATTTCAGAGAAGCCCCCTCACTAGGATCCCCATCACCCAACTCAACATGCCTACTTCAACTTGCTTTTTACCACAGGAGTCTTGCCTCAATAACATACACCACTTAGGAACTTGACATCCATTGCAGTCAATCTGTTAGACTTCCTGAGGAATCAGTTCTAGCTGGTTATTGAAAATGAACATATTTATCTTGTCTAATGGCTGGCACCTGGTATCTTCGCTTCCATCTTCAGCTCTGTATGATTTTTTATGTAAGACTTGCAGAGGGGGTTATTCTTAGAAATGCAGGCCTAGGGAGGAGGGAGTGGGTGTGCCTGAGCCCAGAAGCTGGCCAACCTTCCTGCCACCTGGCAGAAGATGGCCACCCTGGCATCCTGACACCCCAGATGCATTTCTGGGATTGGTGGGTCTGCCAACTGTCTGTGCCAGGTTGCAGTGCCCAGCTTTTTGCCATCTGCCATATTCTTTCCATTGCAAGGTTCTCTAGCATTGCCAACCTTTCTTTTGATTCGTGGAATGCTTCTGTGCCTTTGTGTGGCAAGCACTCAATTCTCTCTTAAAACTTAGAGTTTGGCCAGGCGCAGTGGCTCACATGTGTAACCCCAGCACTTTGGGAGGCGGTGGTGGGTGGATCACGAGGTCAGGTGTTTGAAACCAGCGTGGCCAACATAGTGAAACCCCATCTCTACTAAAAATACAAAAAATTAGCCGGGCGTGGTGGCAGGCACCTGTATTCTCAGCTACTCGGGAGGCTGAGGTGGGAGAATTGCTTGAACCTGGGAGGCAGAGGTTGCAGTGACCAAAGTCGCACCACTGCACTCTAGCCTAGGCAACAGGGCGAGACTCTGTCTCAAAAGAAACAAACAAACAAAAAACAAAAACTTCAATTTGTCATCAGTAATATTATTTCATGTCTTTGAAACTCCTTTTAAAACTTGACATCAGTGATATTATTTCATTTCTTTGAGGCTCAAACCCCTGCAAACACTATCCAGTCATTTTTGGTTTATACCTTAAGAATGCTGATATTCTGGGCCGGGCGCGGTGGCTCAAGCCTGTAATCCCAGCACTTTGGGAGGCCGAGACGGGCGGATCACGAGGTCAGGAGATCGAGACCATCCTGGCGAACACGGTGAAACCCCGTCTCTACTAAAAATACAAAAACTAGCAGGGCGAGGTGGCGGGCGCCTGTAGTCCCAGCTACTCGGGAGGCTGAGGCAGGAGAATGGCGTAAACCCGGGAGGCGGAGCTTGCAGTGAGCTGAGATCCGGCCACTGCACTCCAGTCCGGGCGACAGAGCGAGACTCCGCCTCAAAAAAAAAAAAAAAAAAAAAAAAAGAATGCTGATATTCTTCCAATTTGATCAATTTCTAATTCCAAGATTTGACCCTACTAATGGCCATTAGGTGAAGCCAAAACCTCAAAATTTAAGGTCTCCACTACTACATGCTATATTGGGAGATATTAATTAAAAGGTAAAATGGCCAATTCCTGTTTTTAGAAGGAACAGTATCCCCTTTAAAAAAAAAAAAAAAAAAAGCTCTGATAACCAAATTTAAAAGGGGAACAAAGGGAAAACTATCAAATCCGTATATCCACTCTGTTTCCATTACTACTGTGCTCAAAAGTCCACTGGTATCTTTTCTAAGGATAATAGAGTAAAAAAGATGTCCATTGAATCTGAATTTGTTCCAATCTCATCTTGCTGAAAATGGTAGAATGTATTAGGGAAATACCTGACCCTCAATTTACTTTTAACAAGGCAGTAAAAATTCAGAACTCCCAGAGACAGTCATCAGCCAAGTTTGTCCAGTCTTGTTTATTTCCTACTTGACATTATTTAGCAACATCACATATTGTCCACACCCATAGGTTCTGTTACGTGTTTTTCCTCAAGTTGCTTCCAAAAGTCCACAGATCAAGTCTTCCCTGCCGTTTGTCTGCTCTAGGGTGAACAGAATAATAGGGTTGTTAGTAGGTTGGGGAGGGTCTGTTTGGTAATTCAGCTTCTCAAATCTGACTTGAACTTCCAGAGGAAATTCATCTCAATCCACTGGGAATCACGTAGGGCAATCTAATTCCAGACAGCCTTCAGAACCAAGTCCTTTTCTGAGCTTCACCCTAAGCGAACAGCAAGAGAATGCAGATGCCTAGAGTCAAGGTCATCTAGTGCCTATCCTTTAATAAAAATGAAAATATAGGACTGGGCCCAGGGAATAGAAGTTTTTGAAGTCAGGAGGTAAAGTTCAGCAATGAGGATCATGTTAAGGCAGATCTTAAATATTCAGATAATTTTTCACTGAATAGGGAGCTATTTTAGGTCTTGAGGAAGGCAATGATGGGCAGGAAGGGGTCACTTGCAGACTGGGTTAACAGTAATATGCAAAATGTAACTGTGACAGAGGCTCTTGGTGTTAACCAACTTTCAAGGTGCTTGTTTACTTTACTAGCTTCCAAGTGCTGGATTCTGGCTTATTAGACGTGGACAGAAGTGACGTAAGTCTGGGTCTAAAAAGAAATCCTACAAATTCCTCTAGCTTTCTCTTCCTCCCTTGTGGTGAGTTTGGAAGCCAGATGTTCCAAATAATGAGGACAGAATAAGACAGAGTGGTTCCCGTCAGGTTTTAAGGGAGACATAGCTCTCTGTGGGCTTGTTACTGTACCACATCTTAGTGCATCCCTCTTCAACAATAAAGCAGGAAGAATTGGAATTAGGAAGCTACTGCTGCCAGGAGTGGGAGCTGGGGAGATAAAAGTGTAGGCTGGGCTTTGAATTCAGAGAAAGAATGCAAATCCAAGAGGCGTTTTGAATGGGGAGAATCTGGTAAGTAGAAAAGTCATTCACTCATATAAATATTTATTGAGCACCCATTAGCAAGGCACTGTGTGAGATACAAAGACCTTAAGTCACACCTCCAAGTGCTTACAATCTAGTTGAGAGGATAGTACATATACATAAATTATAAAACAAACCGTCGAGCATAATGGTAAAGAGAATAGACTTTGAAGGTGGGCCTGTCTTCAAGACCTGGCATCACCTTTTACCAGCGGGGTCACCTTGGGCAAGTGATTTAATCTCTCACCCTCAGGGTGCTCATCTGGAGATGCAGATGGTAACAGTGCCTACTTCATAGGGTTGGCGACAGGATCAATTAATCTACTTCCTGTAAAACCCTTAGCTGAGTGTTTACCTCATCGTAAGCGCTCAGTAAGTGCCAGCTGCTAGCAGTAGAAGTAAGAGATCTAAAAGCTGGGACACAAGAGAACAAGATTAGGGCCCCAAAAGCTCCAAGACAGGGGGACTAAAACAGCCATCAAAACAACCGTTCTGAAAAAAAATAGTACTGCTCTGGTATCATTCTGCCTTTCCCTCCTGCTGCAGCCGCCAGTTACTTAAAGTGCAGTGATACCTGGGGCCTAGGTTCTCAGACAAGAGATGTGTCTCCTTCTAACATCTATCCTATTATCTGACAAACCTCTTCAAACTTTTGTATCTTTAGAGTCATTTCCACGGCCTCCCTACAGTTCTGTAACACAGCAGGAAGGGAGTGCCTATTGAACACTCTGGTGCACAAGCAGGCCAGGACAGTGGCAGCCAGGGTGGGTAGAAGGAGCAAACGGCAGCTTTGTTTAAGATAGGGGAGACCTATCTCGAATTCGTGGAAGTTCTTGTCCCGCCCAAGCTTTCGCCCAACTCAGTCTATTCCCTGCTTGGCGTAACGCCGCTGATGCTGAATAACGGAAGATTTTGAACTGAACACTTTCCCACACACGCTGCATTCAAAGGGCTTCTCTCCCGTGTGGACGCGCTGATGCCGCGTGAGCCGGCACCGCTGGCTGAAGGCTTTCCCGCACTCGCTGCATTCATACGGCTTGTCTCCAGTGTGGATCTTCTGATGCTGCGTAAGGGACGAGCGGTCAAAGAAAGCTTTGCCACACTCGTTACACTGATAGCGCGGGTCCCCGGCGTGAGCCTTCTGATGTCTGTTCAGTGACGAGACCCCATAGAACGCTTTCCCGCACTCGTTACACTCGTACGGCTTCCTGCCGGTGTGGATTAGCTGATGGCGAGTAAGAATGCTTTTCTGGCTGAAGGCTTTCCCACACTCATGACACTCATAAGGACTTTCTCCAGTGTGAATTCTGTGGTGTCGAGTGAGGGACGAGCGGTCAAAAAAGGCCTTCCCACACTGGCTGCACTGAAAGGGCTTCTCCCCGGTGTGAATTCGCTGGTGGACAGTGAGGGACGCGCGGTCGAAGAAGGCTTTTGCGCACACGCCGCACTCGTAGGGACTCTCCCCGGTGTGTGACATCAGGTGTCTGCTGAGGCTGCTCCTGTGGCTGAAGGCTTTCCCACACTCACGGCAGCCGTAGGGCTTCTCCCCAGTGTGAGTCCTCCGGTGGCGGGTGAGGGATGAGTGGTCAAAAAAGGTCTTCCCACAGTCACTGCATTCGTGGTGTCTCTCTTTAGTGAGAACTTCCCTGGGCAGGGCTGACCCTCGCCGCACGCCTTTCTCCCAGGAGAGAGATTTCTTATGAGTCTCCCCTGAAGGGCTTTCCTTTTCTGTTCCCACCCTGCCATCGGGTGCATAAACTTCAAATTTAGGACACAGAGGACTTTGCCTTCCAAGGCATTCCCTCAATGATCCTTCTGATTTTTCGTCTGAAGCATCATGAATCTCAGGCTTAGTTTCCCAGTCTGGAACAAACAGAAAACAGATGCAGTTTTTTTTCCTGGACTAGAAAATATTACAGCAGAAAGAAGAGATGCTTTGATGAGTCTGAAATTAATGTATGGTCATTGCATTGCTTGCTCCCACAAATAGTACTACACTGCAGGGAGGGACTGAGACCTGGGAGTGAAGAAGGTGGCAGGGAACAGAACGGATGGTGGATACCTCAGAAAACAGGAGCATGTCCAGTGGGAGCAGGGCCAGCACAATTAGGAGAGCATGCCAAATGGACTGGATGGCGCTCAATAGAAATAGCAAAGTGTGGCCGGGTGCAATGGCTCACTCCTATAATCCCAGCACTCTGGGAGGCTGAGGTGGGCGGATCACCTGAGGTCAGGAGTTCGAGACCAGCGTGGCCATCACGGCAAAACCCCGTCTCACTAAAATACAAAAATTATCCGGGTGTGGTAGCGGGCGCCTGTAATCCCAGCTACTTGGGAGGCTGAGGCAGGAGAATCACTTGAACCCGGAGGCGGAGGTTACAGTGAGCCGAGACAGCGCCACTGCACTCCAGCCTGGGCAACAGAGCGAGACTCTGTCTTGGGGAGAAAAAGAAAGAAATAGCAAGGCATGAGTGCGCCGTGTGACAGATGTGAGAAAGTAACACTTGGTGAATATAGATGAATAATACGTTAAGGTGTAAAGGGAATAAATGAAAGCTAGTGGGTGAAACCCAACAAATAACAAAGCAAAAGACTGGAATGTGAGAGAAAGGCGAGAGCTGATGTTCCCCCGTCACCCAAATAACAAAATTCCATCCTGTCCTGTTGACACTCAGTTACCTGGAGAGACACTCTCTGGCCGTTCTCTCTCCTCAGACCCATGCAGATCTACTACCCATGGCTTGTCCCCTCTCTTCAATTGGAAAATCACATCAGGTTGAGGAACTGGAAGGCCTGCTCAAAGAGAAACAAAGCAAGTGGCTGTGTGTGATGACATATCACTCTCCCAAAGCTCAATCCCAGCTTCTAAGACTTTTTTGTTGTTGTTGAGACAGCGTCTCACTCTGTCGCCCCAGCTGGAGTGCAGTGGCCCGATCTCGGCTCACTGCAACCTCCACCTCCCAGGTTCAAGTGATTCTCCTGCCTCAGCCTCCTCACTAGCTGGAATTACAGGCAGGTGCCACCACACCTGGCTAATTTTTGTATTTTTAGTAGAGACGGAGCTTTGCCATGATGGCTACGCTGGTCTTGAACTCCTGACCTCAGGTGATCCGCCTGCCTCGGCCTCCAAAACAGCTGGGATTACAGGCATTAGCCACTGTGCCTGGCCACAGTGTCTAAGTCTTTTAGAGAGAAAATGCAAAAGGCAGAACGCACAGGCCAAGAATGCAGAGTCCAAAGCAGAGGAAACTCTGGACAGAGGCCAGGACTGAGGCTATAAAAGGAGCAAGTGGCACAAGGTCAGAAGGTTGAGAGAACCCGTGTGGATTCACATGTTTATTCTTCCCTGTGAAGTGAATGGGAAGTTCCCGGTGTTAGTACTGGTAGGATGAAGGCTTAGGGGAGATGAGAATGAAATTAAGTCACCTTGAGTAAAAAAGTGTATCCAAACTGCCCATTTTTGTTCATTTGTTTGCCTTGAGCATTATGCTTTCATTGAAACAAATCTGTCTGGTTCACTGTAGGAAAATTAGAAGTGTATACAAGCAAAATGAAAAAAATCACCTTGCATACAGTGTATTTTCTTTCTTTCTATTCAGATATCCAAAGATACCTCTAGATACATTCTGTTAAAAACTGGATAATGAGGCTGGGCACAGTGGCTCCCCCCTGTAATCCCAGCACTTTGGGAGGCCAAGACGAGTAGATCACCTGAGGTCAGGAGTTCAAGACCAGCCTGGCCAACATGGTGAAACCCCATCTCTACTAAAAGTACACAAATTAGCAGGGTATGGTAGCTCATGGCTGTAATCCCAGCTACTTGGGAGACTGAGGCACGAGAACTGCTTGAACCCTGGAGACGGAGGTTGTAGTGAGCCGAGATTACATCACTGCACTCCAGCCTAGGCAACAGAGTGAGACTCTCTCAAAAAAAATAAAATAAAATAAAATAAAATAATTAAAAACTGGATAATGAAATGATGCTGACTTGTAAACTTGATTTTTTTTCACATAATAAATGTAAAATACTATTTTATTTCAATCAGCACTGATCTACCTCACCATTGTAATAGCTATAGGATATGACATTGTATGGATAACATAATTTATTTAATGAATTCCCTTATCACAGATACTTAGATCATTTTTAATGTTTTGCTATGAACACACTATAGTGTAATGAACATCTCCATACACCACGGATTGTTAGTCCTATTATTTCCTTAGGATAAATTCCCTGAAGCAAATCTATCCATTTTTGATTATATTAAAAAATAGATCCTGGAAATAGGCTTGGGCTCTACACTTCCCTTTTGTTGAGGCCCCAACTTGGGAAAGAGGCACTTTCTTATTGGGCCCAAGGACTGTCTACTGGGTTTTAAGTGGATTCTCTGTTGACGAAAGGGCCACACCCAGCATCTCCCTGTGGCTCTCCGTCCCTGACCTCAGGGGCTCTATCTTCCTCAACAGCCATCTGCTAACGCCTGTAACAAAGGCTCCTTCCTGAATATTCCATTCTATCTGGGAGACTATTGGCCTGATTACATTACTCTGGGGGGTGTTAGCACTTACTTTTTGACCTGCCTGGTAGGAAATCTGCACTGCGAGTCCTGTCACTGCTGCTTAGTTTAAACCAGCTTCTCATTCTGGGCACTCCCTCAGCCTCTCCCTCGTGAAGCCCCTGAGAGGTTCCCATAACCTCCGGGAGCCCAACTTTACTTTTCACTAATACCAGAATCAGTAGTGACTCTTAACTTTCTCTTTGTTACACAAGTCTCTATAATTACAAAGTGTGTTCTGTGAGCATCTAAGACTGTACCTAAGACAAATACTCAAAATCAAACATATCTCTGGTGACCTCAGAGGCACAACCCTGTATTCTGACAAGATGGCCCCCTGCCCCAGCGCACGCTCCTCTGGGTGAGCTGAGTTACCTGACTGGCGAGTTGGGAGAAGAGCTGGGCATATGGAACTCGGCATCTTCCACCTGCCCCTCTGGAGACCCAGCTCCCTGCCTCTAATACACTCTGCTCGGTCCCTCAGCCCTCACTGGCCCTCCTTCTGTTCTGCCAGGGCAGGCTGCTGAGCGAGAGAGCCTATGGTCGTCCAGCACTGCCCATGGCTGGGGAGGCATGTCTGCCCAATACTGGGGTTCAGTATTGAGCCCGCCATCGCTGTACTCTGATGCCACATCTTTCAACTCTTACCTTGTCTCTCAAGTGGCTCAGAACTCAGCGGGGAGGAAAAAGGTAATAATTCCTCAGCCCTCTCAGCCCCACATTAGCATAGGACAGACTGTACCTCCTCATGGAGGCTCCCCTTACCCAGTGACACGATGCTGTTATAGTTCTCCAGCATCACCTCCTTGTAGAGGTCCCTCTGTATGGGGACCAGATGACTCCACTCTTCATCTGTGAAAACCACAGCCACGTCTTCGAATGTCACTGATTCCTGAAAATACAGTCACATTCTCCTTTACTCTTAACCCTTCTCTTTATTTGGACCAGACCAAAAATGTCAAAGATGACAGCCCTGGAGGATGCATGGTGGGAGGGAAGAAAAACAATTCTGACTGAGTAGAACTTTAAAGCATTTGGGAAAAGTGGCCTCATCACCCAAGACATGGAGTTCTTGGTCAGAATCTCACAGCACTACACCTGCAGCTGAGCTTCTGAGTATCAGCCTCTTTCTTCAGACCTCTAAAACCAGCACAAAAAAATTCCTGTGTACCTTTCACCTGGCTTCCTCAAATGGCAACATTTTCCACGTTTGCTTTATCTTTCTGTCTCTCTCTAGATACACATTCTCCTATCTTTTTGCTAAATCTCTTGACTAACTTGCCAGCACCAGGTGTCTTTAATCCTAAATATTTCAATGTGTATTTTGTAAAAACAAGGGCATACTGTTGTTATGATCACAGTATAACTATAAAAAATGGAGAAATAGGCTGGGCGTGGTGGCTCACGCCTGTAATCCCAGCACATTGGGAGGCCAAGGCGGGCGGATCATGAGGACAGGAGATGGAGACCATCCTGGCTAGCACAGTGAAACCCTATCTCTACTAAAAATACAAAAAAATTAGCCAGGCGTGGTGGTGGCGCCTGTAGTCCCAGCTACTCCGGAGGCTGAGGCAGGAGAATCGCTTGAACCCGGGAGGCGGAGCTTGCAGTGAGGTGAGATCGTGCCACTGCACTCCAGCCTGAGTGACAGAGTGAGACTGTGTCTCAAAAAAAATAAAAATAAAAAGGAGAAAATAGCATTGATCTTATCCTATTATGTAATCTACAGTCTTACTCAGATTTCACCAATTGCCTTTGCTTTTTACAAATCCTTAGAATAATGGTGTTGATTAGATCACCTGTAGGATCCCCCTCATTTCATTCCAATGCTCTGTGATTCTGTAAGATTGCATCTCTTTACCTCCAGTTCTAAAACCTCAGATGAGTCTCCAGTGTGTCGGCAAAAGTTCTAGGCCGGGGTGCAGCATGTAAGACTCTGCCCTTGGGCAGGAATGGAGCAAGCCCCATGTCTGTAGCACAGGAGACTCTCTCCAGGGCTCTCAGCACCCTGAAGAGAGGTGCTCTACAGTGTGTATCACACATCCAGCCTGGCCCCACACTCCCTGAACACCGGGGCCTCCTCTCAGTCCACACATGAATGTACCAAAGGGACAGTCAGGACCAGAACCAGCCCACTATTCCCCAAACCTTCCAGTCAGACCCTACCATTGGCTTCTAGGCAAAATCACTCACAGCGAAGGCTCCAGGAGTTGTAAGTCTGGTGACGAGCTAGTGGGCACATGCTCACGGCAAGAAAAGGTCACTAAAGGATACCTCAAGTCAAATGGGAAAGAAATAGTCCCTATGGAGCCCTTCATCTGCCTGGCCGGGTCTGCTCAGAGAGGCTCCAGGATAAAGAAAAGTGGTTCTATTCTGGAGATGCATGGAGTGCTTCAGAAACACAAAAGGCCACCTCACCTGGCATCTGGTGGTCGGAGACACAGCAGCCATTCTTTCCTGTGTGCTGTCCTTGTAGACAAGGGCAGAGTCCTAATGAAGCAGAAGTGTGGGGTGAGAAAGAAGGTATGAGAAAGACCAGGACTGTCACACAGTGTTTTGACCCATGAAGCCCATACTAGGGGGATACGTCATTCTCAAGACCTTACAAAAGGGGGTCAGAGTCAAGCAAGGCCAGGAACAACCCCAGACCACCCCAGAATGAGAGCCAACAACCATGGAATTGCCAATTAGGCCACAATGTGGTGGTGGTTTTACCATGATGCTAGAGGCAGAGTTCTATTCCTGAGAGTCAAGAACGGTGTAAGATTCACACAGTAGGTATACGTATAAACTCACATTCATGATTGCCCTGAACAATTACTGGGCAAAAGCCATAAGCAATTTTGTAAATGACTACATGGACAAGACATATCAAAGACAATCCAGTCTCTTCAAAGGAAAAAGACCCCACTCGTAGCCCCTGCTAAAGGACCATCCCTTGGGCAGGTTTTGTACCAGGTGACCCTGTGTCTCATTCCCGGAGCCACACTGATTAGGCCACAGGTGGGCAATGCGTAGGTGACTAGTAGACTGAGACGTGATCTGGCTTGAAAAGGGGTGACATCCTTCCTTGGGAATGTGAACGAAGAAATGTCAGGACAAGGAAGTGACTAGCTGAAAGGATATCATGAGGTCCCGAAGCAGCCACGAGGATCGGGGAACCAAAGTTACCAGCAGCAGAACCCGTGGGCACGTGGGAGGTACAAGGTAGAGAAAAGGTCATAACAGACCACGGGACCAGGGGCAGGCAGGGGGAGCCCGGTGCAGTCCCACCAGCAGTGGAACGCTGATGCAGAGACCTGAGAATTCCTGGGGAGGCCCTCACCTCGCCTAGCACCACCCACGGGTCCAATTTCCATGCAAACCAGCCTTATTTATTCATAGATTGCCATAATACTCTAACCCTCTTGGGCTCTGTGCAAGATCTTACGACTAATTCCCTTTATTGGGATTAGCGAAGTCTCAGTTTTTCACAATCGAGTCTAATTAAAACAGCAGACCAGGCACAGTGGCGCATGTCTGTAATCCCAGCACTTTGGGAGGCTGAGGGAGAATGATCACTTGAGGCCAGGAGTTCTCGAGACCAGCCTGGGCAACACAGCAAGACCCCTGTCTCTACAAAAATAAAAAATGTAAACATAAAACAAGAGCATTAAATCCCATATTTCTGGGATTTATGGTGGCTGGGAGATGATGTGGGCCTCGTGAGGAGGAGGAAAAGGCATATTTGCGGTGCACTGGCCATTCTCCAACAGTCAAGGGGATGTGGTCACTGCTTCTTGTGACTCATTCATCCTTCTCTTCAACCAGCATTTATTCAGCACCAACTACTTACACCAAGCACAAAAAAACTGTCAGACGCCGTCTTTGTCCTCCAGAAGCTATAGCTTAGCACAGAGAACAAACAAGTAAATGAAATAATATTTCACTCCAGGATGTGTAAGTGCAGCAAAGCGATATGCGCAGCAATCCATGAGAGCACCTCAGAGGCTCACCTAACCCAGCAGGGACGGATGGAGGGAGGAGCACTGCAGCTTTCTTGACAGGAGTGGGATCTAAGCTAAGTTTTCATTTGTGGGAGGAGCCAGAACCTTCTAAATCTTGAGAAAAAAACTCAAGTTTCTCAAAAAGAAGGAGGCAGGTCTTTACATGGAAAGGATTAACAACAAAAATTAGCTTAGAATGGTAGAAGTCTAGGCTGCGAGTAGTGCTGTGGGGAAGATGAAGCTAAAGAGGTAGGCAGAGGCCAGTTTCATCAAGGAGAGTTTTGCATGGTCCTTTCTCCACAGGCCTGGAGATTACTGAAAGATTTGGGTGTGGACATGTCATCACATCTGTGCTTTAGAAAAACCACTGTGACTCACAGCAAGGGCCTTGAAACATACTATTTGACGCAGCAATTATCTCCTAGGAATTTATACTAAGGAAATAAGTAATAATATGTACACAGCTTTTTATGACTCATCATTAACACTAACCCTTACTGACAGCTATGTTCCAGGGCACTTCCTAAGCACTCTGTATGTATTATCTTACTTAATCTTTTCAATAAGGCAGCAAAAATTTGAAATATCTTAAACATCTGGAGACTTGGGTAAGTAATTTCTGGTCCAGTCCATACATAAGTGGAACACTATTAAACATCATCTTGGCCTGGTGCATTGGCTCACGCCTGTAATCCCAGCACTTTGGGAGGCCAAGGCAGGTGGATCATGAGATCAAGAGATGGAGACCATCCTGGTCAAAATGGTGAGACCCTGTCTCTACTAAAAACACAAAAAAATTAGCTGGGTGTGGTGGCACGCACGTGTGGTCCCAGTTACTTGGGAGGCCGAGGTGGGAGAATTGGTTGAACCCGGGAGGCGGAGGTTGCAGTGAGCCAAGATCGTACCACTGCACTGCAGCCTGGCGACAGAGACTCCATCTCAAACAAACCAAACCAAAACAAAAAAAACCCATCATCTTAATAACAACTAGCATTATTGAGCATTTGCTATTTGCCAGGTATTGTGCTAAGTGCTTTTTATACGGATAATTTAACTCCATCCTCATAAATCAATAAGGAAGACACTATTTTTTTTTTTTTTTTTTTTTTGAGACGGAGTCTTGCTCTTTCGCCCGGGCTGGAGTGCAGTGGCCGGATCTCAGCTCACTGCAAGCACCGCCTCCCGGGTTTTACGCCATTCTCCTGCCTCAGCCTCCGGAGTAGCTGGGACTACAGGCGCCCGCCACCTCGCCCGGCTAGTTTTTTGTATTTTTAGTAGAGACGGGGTTTCACCGTGTTAGCCAGGATGGTCTCGATCTCCTGACCTCGTGATCCGCCCGTCTCGGCCTCCCAAAGTGCTGGGATTACAGGCTTGAGCCACCGCGCCCGGCCAGGAAGACACTATTTTACATATTAGGAAATTAAGGCTTTGTAAGAAGCTGAGGTAGAACTTGAATCCAAGTCAGGCTGGGAGCTTTTAACTTTTATGCTATCATGATTTATTTTTATGAAAAGATAGCCACATCAATTACAGATGAATAGACTAGAACAGAAAATCCCAAAACATATCCAAGCATTAGGGAAGCCTGATGTGTGACTGAGGTGGCATTACAAGTCAGTGGGGAGAAGATCACTAGTGATAAACTGCAAACAACTTCAATGTCCATTAATCAGATAATGGATTTGTGAATATATACACATATATGAATATTATACATTATTAACAGAGATAAATTGCAAAAAACATAATTACTGGGCAAAAAATAAGTTTTAGAATGACTTACTGTATAATATTTATATAAAATTTAAAAACAGGTAGATAATACCTGCAAAAATCTATTAACACTTGGGACAATAAGCACCAATGTGTACATATCTGAGAAGGCAGGGAAATAAGACTGGGGAGGGATACTCAGGATACTTCAGCTTTATAATGCTTTCTTACAAAAAAAAAAAAAATCAACAATTGAAAAAAACTCACAGAGAATGGCCAGGCGCGGTGGCTCACACGTGTAATCCCAGCACTTTTGGAAGGCCGAGGCATGCGGATCACTTGAGGTTAGGAGATTGAGACCAGTTTGGCCAACATGGTGAAATCCCATCTCTACTAAAAATACAAAAATTAGCCAGGCATGATGGCACATGGCTGTAATCCCAGCTACTCTGGAGGCTGAGGCAGCAAAATCGCTTGAACCTGGAAGGCAGAGGTTGCAGTGAGCTGAGATCATGCCACTGCACTCCAGCCTGGGTGAAAGAGTGAGACTCCATCTCAAAGAAAAAAAAAAAAAAAACACCCACTAAGAAATTCAAAAATACGGCCGGGCGCGATGGCTCAAGCCTGTAATCCCAGCACTTTGGGAGGCCGAGACGGGCGGATCACAAGGTCAGGACATCGAGACCATCCTGGCTAATACGGTGAAACCCCGTCTCTACTAAAGAATACAAAAAACTAGCCGGGCGACGAGGCAGGCGCCTGTAGTCCCAGCTACCTGGGAGGCGGAGGCAGGAGAATAGCGTGAACCTGGGAGGCGGAGCTTGCAGTGAGCTGAGATCCGGCCACTGCACTCCAGCCTGGGCGACAGAGCCAGACTCCGTCTCAAAAAAAAAAAAAAAAAAAAAAGAAATTCAAAAATACTACGTGAAAAATGTACACTCTTAAAATTACATACTTGTACGTGCACATTATGTATAGAAAAAGGACGAACACATATTAAAATGTCAATGAAATTTGAGTGGTGAGTTATAAGAGATTTTTATTTTCTTAACATTCTTTATATATTTTTTTCAACAAGAGTATATCCTTATTTTGGTGTACAGAAAAAATAACAGGAAGGAAGGAAGAGTGGTGTGCAGTAAAGTTATAGCGGGCCTGAGACTGCTATTCCTAGAAAGTTCTGCTTGCATGCTGGCCCTTCGCTGCCAGCTGGAGACTTCGATCTTGAGAGGGTTCCCTAAGAGAGAAAGGTGGTCTAATATGCCTAAACTATTTATGCAAACAATGTGGTTTATGGTGAACATCTGCTTTCCTATTGGAGGGTCTGGAATTTTGGTATGTGTTAGACAGACGGTGCCTAGGTGACCAGCTCTCAGTAAAAACGTGGGCTGAGTCTCCAGGGAGCTGCCTTGAGCAGAGATTGTTGCTGCATTTTCGTTGCTGGGGGAAGGAGTGTGCTCCATGTGACACCCTCATGGGAGAAGGAGAACAGAAGCAAGCCTGTAAGCAGATTCCTGTACCCGGCTTGTCTTTTCCCCTTATCATCTGGCTGCCTGTCCTTGCAGGGTCATCACCATACTCTTAGCCAGAAGTACAACTACGGGTCGAGTCTTGAGTCATTCTAATGAATCCCTGAACCTGGGGTGATCCTGGGGACCCCAACACAGGTGGCCACACCACACTGAGTGGCTGTGGTGTGATGGGATTACAGGAAAGAAAGAATGGAGGTGAGCAGACCATTGAGGAGAGTGCTGTACTTCAATAAGAAAGATGACAAACTGAATGAAAGCTGTGAAAGCAGAAATGGAGGAAACTGCTGTCAAACTATTAAGAACAGACAGGCTGGGCGCAGTGGCTCACACCTGTAATCTCAGCACTTCGGGAGGCCGAGGTGGGTGGACCACGAGGTCAGGAGTTCAAGACCAGCCTGGCCAAGATGGTGAAACTCGTTTCTACTAAAAATACAAAAATGAGCCAGGCACCGTGGTGGGCACCTGTAATCCCAGCTACTTAGGAGGCTGAGGCAAAAGAATCGCTTGAACCAGAGAGGCAAAGGTTGCAATGAGCCAAGATCACGCCACTGCACTCTAGCCTGGGCAACAGAGCAAGACTCCGTCTCGGGGGGGAAAAAAAGTAGAAGAACAGAAAATACACTGGCTGGAAGAAGAGGCTGAAGGTGATGAGGGCAAAAATGATGTCCAGGTTACCACTGTGGCGTGGATAACGATGCTGCTCATGGAGATAAGCAACAGAGAAGGAGGACGGAAGGGAAGACCAATGAGTACAGTTTTGGACATTCTGAATTTGAACTGACCCCACATCCTTGAATAAGAAAACTCAGATGAGTCTGGCTCCCACTGGCCAGATAAGTAATAAAAATCATTAGTGCTAAATAAAATAATTTGAACTTTGAAGGGCTATGAGTTTCATACTCAAAATAGAAAAGTTAATATAAAGTATGCCATAAAAGTTGCAATACAAGGAAGGCAATGTTTAAACTTTAGTTATATAAAAAGGTACTTTTTTCTATTAATTGTATGACTATTCATAAAGTATAGATGTACCCTTGGGATATATACTTGTATCTACTCATCTAAGAATGTAAAAAGAAATTTGGAATGGGAATAAACCAGGTAATTCCAGACACAGAACTACATACCCCAAACAGGGAGGACTCATCAGTACTGGGGCTACAGGTAACTATCAGGGAGAAAGAGAAATGGGCTCTACTAACAATGAACCTATGTATCCAAAGAGGCATAGTAACCGTGCAGATTTCATCCTTTCTCCCTTAGGAGATGAGTCCTACAGCTAGACTTATGAATCAAAGATACAAACAAGGAACAACTAAGTTTTCAAAAATGTCAAAAGACCAGATCAATAGATATTTACTGGTCTGTCTGGCAGCATTTAACTCTATTCTATAATGGGGCTATCATATTCTTGGATATTTGGGGATTTTCTGTTCTAGTCTATTGGTCTGTTACCTTTGCTATCTTTTCATGAAAATAAATCATTATAGCTTAAGAGTCATAGGTTGCCAGACAGCTCAGGGTTATTTAACAATGGGTTCACACTGGCCAAGCAAAATTTTAAAGGAATATTACCTTGAGGGTGCCAGTTTGCAAAAACTATGCGAAAAACAAGCAAAAACTTATTGGAAAAAGAAGTTTAGCTAAGTATAAGCAAGAAATTTCTGCATAACTTTTGTCTTCTACCACACCAAAGATTCCCAGGAATGAGTTTCAAGGGAAGCAGGGTTATATGGTAGAAAGCACTACGCAGGCATGGAATTATTAACCATGAAGCCTTGGATGAGTTACTTAAGCCAATAGCTGTTTGCTGCCTAACTCACAGAGTAGTTACAAATGGTAAGACCATTAATATAAAGCATTTATCATCCAGTTCACTCAACAAATACAAGTTCTCTTCCTTTCTACTGCTCAGTGCAATCCATCCACTCATTGCACTATTCAACGACTATGTACCAAGTAGCCGTTATGTGCTAGGCAGCGAGATATGTGAGGTCAACAAGACAGAAATGTCTGTCTCCAGGACTTTACCTGTGTTCTAACTGTGTTTTTTTTTTTGGAGACGGAGTCTTGCTCTGTTGCCCAGGCTGGAGTGCAGTGGCACGATCTCAGCTCACTGCAAGCTCCACCTCCTGGGTTCATGCCATTCTCCTGCCTCAGCCTCTGGAGTAGCTGGGACTACAGGGATGCACCACCATGCCCAGCTAATTTTTGTATTTTTAGTAGTGACAGGGTTTCACCATTTTGGCCAGGATGGTTTCAATCTCTTGACCTCATGATCCACCCGCCTCAGCCTCCCAAAGTGCTGGCATTACAGGCATGAGCCACCGCGCCTGGCCCCCAGTCTTTCCCCCCCACCCCAGCATTTTCCACCCTAGTAGTACTTTGTTTCAACATCTTCAAAGACATACAAGCCTCCTCTACCTGAAACTATTTTCACTGAATCCCATGACGTCCTTCTAGCAAAACAGTTCTCATTTAAGCTTTCCTTTCATGATCAAACTTTTTGGAGAGTAATACAAACCTACTGACTCCATACTGTCACCACTTACTCTTCTCCAGTCCCTGTTTTTCAGTTTTAAACCTCACACACCTGAAAGGGCATGCTTGAAAGCTACCTTTTTTTATTTTGAGGCAGAGTTTCACTCTTGTCACCCAGGCTGAAGTGCAATGGCATGATCTCAGCTCACTGCAACCTCCACCTCTCAGGTTCAAGTGATTCTCCCACCAAAGCCTCCTGAGTAGTTGGGATTACAGGCACCCGCCATCATGCCCAGCTAATTTTTGTATTTTTATAGAGATGGGGTTTCACCATGTTGGCTAGGCTGGTCTTGAACTCCTGACCTCAAGTGATCTGCCCACCTCGGCTTCCCAAAGTGCTGGGATGACAGGCATGAGCCACTGCGCCCAGCCTACCAATGCATTTCTGATCTTATCTCTATTTCTCTGTAGCTTTTCACTATTCTGAAAAGCTTCTGCTTGTTCCAGTGGTTACTGTAACTGCTATGATACTGCACTAGCCTTTCTTCCAACCACTAAAATTGCTGTCTCTCTGTGACTCTTTTTCCCCACTTTTGCCCTGGAAACATGGGTGCTGCCCATAGCTCAGTCTTTGTACTTTCTTCATTTTTGCCATCCCTCAGAAAGTCCATCCACACTCAGGGCTCCATTTTCCAACGCTACAGATGTCCATATCCTGTAACTGTATTGTAATTGTACAACTGTATTGCATTCTTCCAAACTCATCCTGCATTTCCAGTGCAGGATGACTGCAAACCTTGAATTAGGCGTTCCGCCATCACCTCAAAACTATCTTCCTTTAGGCAATTCCCCACATCCACGTCTCTTCCTGGCTTTACATTTGTATCAGATGTTTTATTCTTCTCCCAGGTGTCCCAAACTCAAACTCTTACCTCACTCTCTTTCCTCCCAAATCTAGTCACCAGGCCCTTTGACTCTTCTTTTGCAATGTCATCTGTATCCTTCCCTTTCACTACCACCCCCTGAATTCAAGTCCACAACAGCTTATTTCAGAACTGCCATACATTCCTAATTGGCTCTCTGCTTCTGGTCCTTTCCCCTCTCTAGTCCGGAATGTGACCTCTAGAACAACTGTCCCCAAATAGTTTGATTCGTGTCAGTCCCCGGATCACACCCACACAAGCCGCCTTGCCTACTGGGTCTTGACCCGATTCTCTGAGTCCCGGGCCCTGGCTCCCAGCGTACCTTTTCTTCAACCTGTCTACCACTGTTCCTAAATTTCTGTAAAAATTCTCTCCAGCTCAAATCTGCCTAAAGCTTAGCTGCTGCTTTCGTGTTTTTTTTTTTTTTCACGTCAAATCCCACCTCCTCCACGAAGCCCTCCAGCATTCGTGCGGAGGCCCAGGGCAGGGAGCTAAATGAGGCCATCTGAGGCGCTCCCTGGGAAAGAGGGAGCAGGCAGCACCCTAAATTTTGTGTCAATTCCACCCACGTTCATTAAGCACCCATTATGGGAAGAAGAAACGGGAGAGGCGGAGGAAGACTCCAAACCTCCAACCTGAATGTCCGGGACCGACATACAATGGGTGCCCAGACCCCACGGGACACACGCACACACGGGGGTGGGTGCACAACTTTCCGTCCGCACGGAGTCGTCACCACACACGCTCTGCTGGCCTCGCCCTTGTCACCCCGTTTTGCTCCCACAGCACCTCCCCAAAGTTCTCAAGTCCCTTCTGGAAGCTGCTGCGCTCACTCCGCTCCTCGAAGACACACACCCACAACCCTCACCTCCGGCACAGAGTGCTCGGGACCCGGGAAGACGGCGCCTCTTCAGGTCGTGTAAGCAACGCGCCTGCGCAAAGGGTCCTGGCGCCCGCGCTCCCAATCAACGCGCCGCTTCGCAAGGACTTCATCTCCCAGAAGTCTGCGCGCCCGGTGCGCTTTAATATGACGTCCGAAAATCTGTACGAACGCCGGCTTCGCGCGGTTGAACATCCAAAATGGCAGCGCTGTCGCGTTAGCTGGGAGAGCGAGCCGTTGCGGATGTTTGGGAGAGTTATGGTCACTCTGAAGTACTGCGTGCGTCTGGTGTCCAGTCCCTCCAGTCATCCGATGGGAGCGCTGTCCGTAGGGAATGTGTCTCTCTGATCCTGGTGCCTCTGCCCAGCCCTGGGGAAGACCGGGAAGAAATCGAGTCATCTAGCGTTGGGAAGGGACTTATTTCCGCTTCCGTTTGTCCACTTGCAGAAATTTGATTCTGGAATTTTGGCCGGAGAGGCAGTTTGGTTCTGAGAACAGGGCTGCGGTTCCAGGCAGGGTCTGTGCATATATTTGCGTTAGAAGGAGAGAAGAGCCTAGGACGTATATGTATTAACTGTGCAGCTGGTCCGACTCCCGACAGCTTGAGCGCACACCAGCCGGCCTTGGAGTTGCTGGAAGGGCGCTGACTGCAAGCTACGATCACCCGGAGAGCTTTAGACAGTGATGCCTGAGGCCCAGCTGTGGAGCGAAAGTTTGAAAAGAGCTGCAGGTGATTCTAACGTGAAGCTAAAGCTAAGAACCATTGAGCTATAGCTCAGGGAAGACTGAAAATTACAAAGAATATGATAAAATCCTACTTCAGGAACGAAACTACATTTTTCCAGGTTAATGCTTCGTTAGTGTTTTTTTTTTTTTTTTTTAAGTTTTTTGGGGGTACACAGTAGGTGTAAACATTTATGGGCCACCTGAGGTATTTTGACACAGGCATGCAATATGTAATAATCTCATCAGGATAAATGGGATATCCATTACCTCAAGCATTTATCCTTTGTATTACAAACAATCCAGTTATATTCCTTTAATTACTTTAAAATATTCAATATTATTGGCTGTAGTTACTCCGATGTGCTATCAAATACAGTTATACTATTTCTTATTCTATTTTTGTACCTATTAACTAGCCCCACTTCCCCCCCCCACCCCTTCCCAGTCTCTCTTAATCATCCTTCTACTCTGCATCTCCCTAAGACTACACTTTCATTCAAAAAAATCCTAATTGCTCACCATAAGCAAGGCACGGTTGAGTAAGTTACTGACCCAAATGAACTCTTGGTCCAACGGAAAAAATCACAATAGAGGCAGTATGTTCTACAATTATGTCACACTCGACATACTATGAGAGTACAATGGAGGAAGGAAGCTATTAACTATGGTCGGGAAAGGTGGGAAAGGATTCCTATAATTGGTATACTTAAAGTAATTACTTAAGAAAAAAAGTGTGATCTAAACAGAGAATAGCATCTGCAAAGGCATAGTCTAGAGGATAAAAGTGAAAAGAATTTGTAGCAAAATGAATGGCTTGTGGCTGACGTTTAGGGACCAATAACTATCTTGAGGTAAGGCCAGGTTGTGGCTGACTTCGTGTTGTATTAAGGGGTTTGGACTTTCCTAGAAGATTAGAGCTTGATTAAAGTGACAACATCCACAAGAGAAATACTTTCTTTTTGTTCTATTCTGTGTGGTGGTTATTATTATTTATTTAGCTTTATACTGAGGGTGGAAACTGGGGTCCTGAAAGTGTTTCTTTCTAGAATATTCCGCACCCACTGGCAGGCCCTAGGCTTTGTCTTTACTGCTTCCAGGTAGCTGCCAAAGTGGAAGTTTATATTCTCTAGGATTTAGCAGCCTCAAAGTCAGGTTTTTTGCTCGATTCTCAGAATTCTAGCTCTCATTTTTTGAGACAGGCTCTGGCTCTGTCAGCCAGGCTGGAATGCAGTGGCATGCTCTCAGCTCACTGTAACCTCCACCTCCTGGGCTCACACAGTCCTCCCATCTCAGCCTCAAGAGTAGCTGGGACTACAGGCGTGCACAACCAGGCCCGGCTAATTTTTTTTTTTTTTTTTTTTTTTTTTTTGGTAGAGACGAGGTTTTACCATGTTGCCCAGGCTGGTTTCAAACTCGGGCGCGAGCAATCCACCCTCTTCAGCCTCCCAGAGTGCTAGGATTATAGGCATGAGCCACTGCGCCTGGCCCATTTCACTTTTATTTTTTTGAATGTTTACACATTCCTCACTTTCATGCCTGCTCATCAGTGTGTTTATGAAGATGGTTGTAATTTTTCAGCATTTTTAGTTTTTTTTGATTAAGAGGGCTGTTTAGGCCATCTAATCTGCCATGTTACTGGGAAGATTAAGAGAATTTTAACTGATTTTCTCAAAAGAGTTAGGAGGAGCATATGGAAGCTAAGCAGCCAAGAAGTGACATACATTCATTTTTTTAGAGTACAACAGATAACTCTTGGGCCCACAAGCTTGTAGGTTCTGCCAAATTGCGGGATGTTATGGCCATCTGATGCTGTTTAACAAACCAGTCCAAACTTAGTGACTTAAAACAACAATTTTATTAGGCCAACACATTCTGTGGGTCGGGAACTTGGATGGGCACAACAGGGATGGGCACACAAGGATATCATTTGGATATCCCCTCCAAATCTCATGTTGAGATGTAATCCCCAGTGTTGGAGATGGGGCCTGGTGGGAGGTATTTAGGTGATGGGGGCAGATCCCTCATGGCTTGGTGCTGTCCTTGCAATAGTGAGTACTCCTGAGATCTGGTTTTTACGTGTGTGGCACCTTCCTGCCCTCCCCAACTCTGTTTTGTTCCTGCTTTTGCCATGCAAAGTGCAAGCTCCCACTTCACCTTCCACGGTGAGTGAAAGCTCCCTGAAGCCTCCCCAGGAGCCAAACAGATGCCGGTGCCATGCTTCCTGTACAGCCAGAAGAACCAAGAACCAATGAAACCTCTTTTCTGTATAAATTAGCCAGTTTCAGGTATTTCTTTATAGCAGTGCAGAATGGCCTAACACAGCTCGTTTCTGCTTCACAATGTCTGGATCCTCAGTTGGGAGGACTATATCTGGCACCCAGATTGGCACCTGTGGCTAGGCTCAGCTGGGACTGTTAGTCCCCACATGTAGCCTCTCTTTGTGCTTGGACTTTCTCACAGCATGGTGACCTCGGGGCAGTCAGGCTTCTTGCACCTCGTTTCAGGGCTCTAAGAGGGTCCCAGTGAACAAGACAGAGGCTTCATGGCTTTTTTTTTTTTTTTTTTTGAGACAGAGTGTCGCTCTTGTTGCAATGGCATGATCTCAGCTCACCACAATCTCCACCTCCCGGGTTCAAGCGATTCTTCTGCCTCAGCCTCCTGAGTACCTGTGATTACAGACATGTGCCATCACATCCGGCTAATTTTGTATTTTTAGTAGAGATGGGTTTTCTCCATGTTGGTCAGGCTGGTCTCCAACTCCCGACCTCAGGTGATATGCCCACCTCGGCCTCCCAAAGTGCTGGGATTACAGGCATGAGCCACTGTGGCCAAGAAGCTGGGGTTTTTTTTTGTTTTTTTTTTTTTTTTTTTTGACGGAGTCTTGCTCTGTCACCCAAGCTGGAGTGCAGTGGTGCAACCTCGGCCCCCCGGGTTCCAGCGATTCTCCTGCCTCAGCCTCCTAGGTATCTGGGATTACAGGTGCACACTACCACGCCCGGCTAATTTTTGTATTTTTTAGTAGAGACGGGGTTTAGCAGAGACAGGTGTGAGCCACTGCACCCAGCTACCAGTCTTAAAAGTTTACAAACTGTAGTCTGGGCGCGGTGGCTCATACCTGTAATCCTAGCACTTTGGGAGGCCGAGGCGGGCGGATCACAAGGTCAGGAGATTGAGACCATCCTGGCTAACACGGTGAAACTCCGTCTCTACTAAAAATACAAAAAATTAGCCGGGCGTGGTGGTGGGTACCTGTAGTCCCAGCTACTTGGGAGGCTGAGGCAGGAGAATGGCGTGAACCGGGGAGGCAGAGGTTGTGTTGAGCCAAGATCGTGCCACTGCACTCCACCCTGGGAGACAGTGAGACTCCGTCTAAAAAAAAAAAACAAAACTGTATGATTACAAACTGTATGATTCCATTTATGTGACATTCAGGAAAAGGCAAAACTATAGGGACAGGTAACAGCAGTGCTCACGGGTTGGGCTGGAAGAGGTGTTTGCAGAGGAACAGTAAAAGGAATGTTGAAGGTGGTGGAGAGTATATAGGCTGGTAAGGACTGGAGCTCCACCAACAGTGCTTTGAGATGAAATGGTGCACTAGAACACTGAGCAGGAGAGAGAATATGCCGGGGATAATTAACGTGCATTGTAACAAACAAGGGCCTCTGGATCAAGATCTGTCCCAAAGGACACAATGTAAGACTGGGGAATTTTAGGCACTGTAGCAGGCCCACAGGATGGGCATCAGGAAAAGGCAGTGGCCCTCAAGTTCATCTGAAGTAGTTCCATCTCTAGTTTTGTTGAGCCATCAATGAGATGAAAATCTTTTCTCATTTGTCCATCCCCTCACCTTTTTGGTTCAGAGCACCGAAGATGGAAAAGCTCCTATACCAGCCATGGTTCCCAGACAATGTCTCCCTGCGTGGAAGACGGCTTGCTTGCTGAGCCATCCTGGCCATCTGTGCCACTGGAAGTGCTAGCAGAAAAGTGAAACAGACTGCAAAAGCAGGAAAGGAGAATGGGCTCTTTGCCTTGATTTTGTAAGTTATTTTGTCCTGAACTCCTAAATAGAGCTGATAAACCAATCTCTCTATCCTCGTAAGTGGCCCTTCTCTGGCTGAGGACTGCCTCCAGAAAACCACTGTTTTAATACTCAGACTGAGTATTAGGCATCAGCGCTGCTCTAACAGAGTATCTTAAAGTGGGTAATTTGTAAACAATACACATTTGTTGTTCACAGTTCTGGAGGCTGGGAAATCCAATATCAACATGCCAGCTGATTCAGGGGCTGGTGAGGGTGCGTTTCTCATAGATGGCACCTTCTGTGTCCTCACATGGCAGAAGGAGCAAAGGGGGCTAAGGCCTGTTTTTATTTTTATTTTATTTATTTATTTTTTGAGATGGAGTCTCGCTCTGTTGCCCAGGCTGGAGTGCAGTGGCATGATCTTGGCTCACTACAACCTCCGCCTCCCAGGTTCAAGCAATTCTCCTGTCTCAGCCTCCTGAGTAGCTGGGATTACAGGCATGCACCACCACACCCAGCTAATTTTTTAAAATATATTTTTGGTAGGGACAGGGTTTCACCATGTTGGCCAGGCTGGTCTCAAACTCCTGACCTCATGTGACCTGCCCCTCTTGGCCTCCCAAAGTGCTGGGATTACAGATGTGAGCCACCACACCCGGTCTAAGGCCTGTTTTTATTGTTTTTTTTTTTTTTTTTTCTGAGATGGAGTCTTGCTCTGCCGCCCAGGCTGGAGTGCAGTGGCCGGATCTCAGCTCACTGCAAGCTCCGCCTCCCGGGTTTTATGCCATTCTCCTGCCTCAGCCTCCCGAGTAGCTGGGACTACAGGCGCCCCCCTCGACGCCCGGCTAGTTTTTTGTATTTTTTTAGTAGAGACGGGGTTTCACCGTATTAGCCAGGATGGTCTCGATCTCCTGACCTCATGATCCGCCCGTCTCGGCCTCCCAAAGTGCTGGGATTACAGGCTTGAGCCACCGCGCCCGGACGAAAGGCCTGTTTTTAAAGGGCACTAATCTCATTCATGAGGGCAGAGTCTTCCAAAGGCTCCACCTCTTAATACTATCATCTTGGGAGTTAGGTTTCAACATATGAATTTGAGGGGGACACATACATTCAGACCATAGCAGGCCGTTTTTCCATTTCTTTTGGGTCGTAAATGATACTTGTTTCTGGAATAGGAGGGCATCCAAAATCCTCTCGTTCTCCATCGCCCTTCGCTGAATTCAGGGGCAGATGGAGAAAGGCAAGAGGCACGGGGCAGCCTGTAGAAGCTGTATCTAGCACTGAGCCCCCAGTATCTCCTAGGCAGCCAGGAGAACCTCCTGGAAATCCTCACTGGGCAGATCCAGGGTAGGACTGCGGCTTCTGTTGAATAGCCTTACATCGAGATATGCGGCTTGGGCGCGGTGGCTCACATCTGTAATCGCAGCACTTTAGGAAGCCGAGGCGGGAGGATCATCTGAGGTCAGCAGTTCGAGACCAGCCTGGCTAACATAGTGAAACCCCGTCTCCACTAAAAATACAACAAATTAGCTGGGCTTGGTGGCGGGCACCTGTAATACCAGCTACTACGGAGGCTGAGACGAGAATTGCTTGTATCCAGAAGGCAGAGGTTGCGGTGAGCCGAGAGCGCGCCACTGCACTCCAACCCGGGCGACAGCAGAGAGGGAGATGAGGCTCGGCTACCAAAGGCACGCGCGAGGGAAACGCTTGTAGGTCCGGCCCTTGCGGCAGAGCGGGGTGAAAGCCTGCGCGTGGCCGGCGCGCACGGCCCTTCCCAGCTGAGGTCCTCTCCGGCCTCGCCGCGCCTCCCACCCCGCCCCCAACCCCCGGCGCTCGCTCCGAAAGGCCTCGGCGGCGGCCGCGTCTGCGCAAGCTGGGGACGGCCTCGGGAGGCGGGGCTGGGCCTAGCCCTGTGCGCGTTCGGAGACTGCGGCGCCCAGACAGGTCCTGGGCCCGCTCCCCGGCCCCTTGCGGAGCGGGGCGTGCCCCTCGAGTGCCCCCCGCTGGGGACTGTGGCCGGGGCTAGGCAGGGGCAGCGGGGGAGCCGGGTTGATGGGGCCTGCGCCTGCCCCGTGAGGCTCTCACCGAATCCCTGCTGTCTCCGGGCAGCTGAAGGGCGCCGGGCCCCGCGTCGCGGGCGTGGCAGTGGCCGTGTCTCCGGGTGGTCTGAGCCCATTGCGCGTGTGGATCCGCGTGGGAGCTGGGTTCCAGAGCCTCGTCCTGAGGCGGAGCCGAGCGGGGGAGGAGGCTGGACTCGGCGGGGGAAGAGCACGGCGCCGGGCGCACCCGTGTTTGCCGGCCCTGCCCTGGGCCCTGCAGGTCCGCTGGCCCCGCCGCGCCTACTGGGGATGCCCCGTGTGCCCCAGGCAGCCCCAGCCTGCGTCCCCTCCCTGAACCCTCGGGAGGACCGCAGGGCTGTGGCCGAAAGAGAGCGATTTGGACCTAGTGAAAGGACGTCACTCCTTAGCCCCCGCTATGGACTCCACAGCATCAGGTTTGGCTCTGGAGCGTGCAGAGGGCCAGGAGCCCTCTTGGGGCTAGCTAGTACCGGGCCCGATATCAGGAGGACCCCAGGAAGAGGCCGGGGAATCCCACTGAAGGGGGAAGGGGAAGGCTGTACTGCATCTGCCTTCCCTGTGGCGACATCTAACCTTCCAGACCCAGGAGGCTGAAGCCGCGGGCTGCTGGGTCTGGCGGGGGTCTCTAGATGACCGTGGCGGAGGGGGAGGGGATGGCCACGGAAATTGTCCCCACGGCCAGAGGAGAGAGAGGAGAGCGAGGAGAGCAGAAGAGGATCTGATCTCGTCCTGCTGCTGCAGGGAGAGGGCAAACAAACCAAGAGGGAGTGGCCCTTGGCCAGGAATCAGAGAACAATAGGGCCATGTGGAGCCTTGTCATCCGCCTCCTTAATCACCTCACTAATAAGGTTCTTCCAGCCCTTCTAGCTCAGCAGTGTATAAGGTCAGCAGTGTACACAGTTGGCACCTCCTGTGAGCCGTTCCCCCAGTAGCACTGGGGCAGGGCAATCCAGGGGACCCAGGAGATTTTAAGCCAGTCCTAAATTTAGAACGTCCTGTCTTTCACCAGGTGGGTGTTTTAGTCCAACTGTTCATTCTTCGGTGCACATGCTCCAGGACACAGAACTGGCCAGTGGAAGAACTGGGCCCAGTCCCTGGGCCTCCCACCCGCTTTTTTTTCCTTTATAACCTTGCTAATCAGTGTGGCTCTGGCACCAGCAGAGGCACTGCCCAGAAGCTCTCTAGAATTGCAGACTCTGGGGCCCCACACATCCTCAAACAGGGTGTTAGCAAGTCTTGAACCAGAGTTTAACAAGATCCTCAGGGATCCACACACACATGAAGCTTGAGGAGTGCCGACCTGTGCTGTGCTGCCTGCTTACATCCATATTGTTAGCCTTAACTACTTCTCTGGCATGATTTGGGCTAGTTTTTTTGTTTTAAGGCTCTGCAAACAGTATGATACAAAGCTTTTTAATAAAGGAGCTCTCATGTGTGCTGCAGAGACCTAACAGAGCTTGGGAACACCAGGGGCAGCTTCTCAGGAAGAGGTAGCCTCTGAGCTGGGTTCCCAAGGATGAGGGGAGAGGTGTAACTTCCTCCCCTTAAAGCCTCATAATCCCACATGGCCTTGCCTTGGGTCTTGTGTCATTGTTAACCTGTAGGCTAGATTTAAAGTTCCTTGAAGGTCTTTTGCATATTTATATTTCCAAAAGTCCTAGGAGATGACCTGCATACCGTATGCCCAGCAAATAACTTCAGTAGTGTGGCCAGACTGGTCACACTTCACTCACCTGCAGGCTGATGTGGGTCTGTGGACAGATGGGAGCCTCATGCAGCTGTGTACAGGGGCACTTCTCTCAATGTTTGAAGGCTGGAAGCTGCCTCTCAGATCCCTTTGACCCACTGGTGTCCTCTGGACCACGGAGGTGACATTCAGAGCTGCTCTGGGTCTCAGGTTTGGGAAGTCTGAGAGCTGTGTGTGCCAGCAGGGTCAGCTTCCCTTATATCTCCTTCTACCTTCCCAGCTTCCCCTTCTCAGAATCCTGTTCTTCCTCCAGAGAGATTCCCAGGAGAAAAGGGAACAACCAGTTCATTCCTGAAAGCTAGGCCTCAGGTGAGTTATGTTCTCAACTTTTCCTCAAATGCCTGAACCATGGTTAGCTTTGCCTACTTTTCACCAAAAAGTAGCCTCTTTGTTTACTAAGGGAACTGACCCAATGCTGCCTCTGCTGGAGGCTGAGCCCATGCAAGTGAATGATGGCTCCCTGCCCTGCCCTGCCCTGTCCAGGGTGTTCTCTTCTTGCTGTGCACCCTCTCAGATCATTTGGACTTACTCCAGCATATTTCTGGAAAGGGCACTGTGGTGGCCACCAGGTAATATGACAGCCCTGGCCTTGAAAGAATGTCACAGCCACAGTGGGAGAGGACCCTGCACCCAGAACGCAGCCACCAGTAACACGATGTGAATGGTTTGATGCCAAGTGGAGTGGCACAGACAGGCCTTTCCATCGATGTTCACAAAAAGGGGAATTGGCCTGTTCGGAGAGGTTGGGAGAGCTTGTGGAGAATTGGGGACAAGTGGGTTCTGAGGGTATAGACAGATGGGCAGGCCATTTGAGGCTGGTCCCTGTTCAGATGTTACCTCCCTGAATTAGGGAGGAGACACACTTAACTTTACTGTTGACAGGCTGTGTGGCCTTGGATAAATCACCTAACCTCTCTATGCATTGGTTTGCCTCCTGTAACATGAAGACTGTAATAATGTTAATGATAATGAAAATAATTATTATTTACAGAGAACAAAACCTGTATCAGGAACTATTCTCTACAATTTACACATACTAATTCATTTTGTCTCTAAAACATTCCCATAAATGGTTACCATTTTGAAGAATGGTAACCAAAGTGTGGAGAGGTTAGCTGAAGAAATCAAGGCACAGAGAGAGAAAGTAACCTGTTTGTGGTTATCCAGTTACTGAGGAAGGGACCCCAATTTTACATCCAGGCTGTCTAGCTCTGACATCTTAACCACTCAATCATAGAACCGCGTCATGTGGTTGTTAGAGTCCGCTGGCAGTTCCACTGGCAGATGGTAACTGCCTAATCCTGTTGACATCAGGGATCATGGTGACTGGCCCTCAAGGGGGGATTCAGGTTTGGCTTTAGTGAGCTGGATGTGAAGGGGTACAAATGCCAGCCTCCGGGGTTTCCCAGCATCCAGGATAAGCGTGGGATTCAGGCTTGATGATAGACACTGGCATTTAACTTTCAAGCCAAGACGGGGAACCCCCCCCAGTGAGGCATTTAATCAGTAAAGTCATAAATAGCGTTTAAATCTTTTTGGCCCTGACATACATCATTCAGAGGTTTATCGAGTGCTTAGGTGGGTTCAATGTGGTAATCACAGTCCCGCATCTCAACGGCTGCCAGTTAGAAAGAGTGTCCTTCTTCTTTCTGCTGTCTTTATCGGTAGTGGGCTAACCGTGACTCTACTCCACACCCTCTTCTCTCTGAGTTTCAGTCTGACGGGTCAGCCCCCTCTGGGATATGCTGTTCTGTTTTTTTTTTTTTTTTTTTTAAGCATTATTATTATTTTTTTATTATTATACTTTAAGTTCTAGGGTACATGTGCACAACTTGCAGGTTTGTTACATATGTATACACGTGCCATGTTGGTGTGCTACATCCATTAACTCGTTTACATTAGGTATATCTCCTAATGCTGTCCCTCCCCCCTCCCCACGACAGGCCCGGTGTGTGATGTTCCCCTTCCTGTGTCCAAGTGATCTCATTGTTCAATTACCACCTATGAGTGAGAACATGTGGTGTTTGGTTTTCTGTGCTTGCGATAGTTTGCTCAGAATGGTGGTTTCCAGCTGCATCCATGTCCCTACAAAGGACATAAACTCATCCTTTTTTATGTCTGCATAGTATTCCATGGTATATATGTGCCACATTTTCTTAATCCAGTCTATCATTGATGGGCATTTGGGTTGGTTCCAAGTCTTTGCTGTTGTGAATAGTGCTGCAGTAAACATACGTGTGCATGTGTCTTTATAGCAGCATGATTTATAATCCTTTGGGTATATCCCCAGTAATGGGATGGCTGGGTCAAATGGTATTTCTAGTTCTAGATCCTTGAGGAATTGCCACACTGTCTTCCACAATGGTTGACCTAGTTGACAGTCCCACCAACAGTGTAAAAGTGTCCCTATTTCTCCACAACCTCTCCAGCACCTGTTGGTTCCTGACTTTTTAATGATCCCCATTCTAACTGGTGCGAGATGGTATCTCATTGTGGTTTTGATTTGCATTTCTCTGATGGTGAGTGATGGTGAGCATTTTTTCATGTATCTGTTGGCTGCATAAATGTCTTCCTTTGAGAAGTGTCTGTTCATATCCTTTGCCCACTTTTTGATGGGGTTGTTTGATTTTTTCTTGTAAATTTGTTTAAGTTCTTTGTAGATTCTGGATATTAGCTCTTTGCCAGAGGAGTAGATTGCAAAAATTTTCTCCCATTCTGTAGGTTGCCTGTTCGCTCTGATGGTAGTTTCTTTTGCTGTGCAGAAGTGCTTTAGTTTAATTAGATCCCATTTGTCAGTTTTGGCTTTTGTTGTCATTGCTTTTGGTGTTTAGACATGAAGTCCTTGCCCATGCCTATGACCTGAATGGTATTGCCTAGGTTTTCTTCTAGGGTTTTTATGGTTTTAGGTCTAACATTTAAGTCTTTAATTCATCTTGAATTCATCTTTGTGTAAGGTGTAAGGAAGGTATCCAGTTTCAGCTTTCTACATATGGCTAGCCAGTTTTCCCAGCACCATTTATTAAATAGAGAATTTTTTCCCCATTTCTTGTTTTTGTCAGGTTTGTCAAAGATGAGATGGTTGTAGATGTGTGGCATTATTTCTGAGGGCTCTGTTCTGTTCCATATCTCTGTTTTGGTACCAGTACCATGCTGTTTTGGTTACGGTAGCCTTGTAGTATAGTTTGAAGTCAGGTAGCATGATGCCTCCAGCTTTGTTCTTTTGGCTTGGGATTGTCTTCGCAATGTGGGCTCTTTTTTGGTTCCATATAAACTTTAAAGTAGTTTTTCCAATTCTGTGAAGAAAGTCATTGGTAGCTTAATGGGGATGGCATTGAATCTATAAATTACCTAGGGCAGCGTGGCCATTTTCACGATATTGATTCTTCCTATTCATGAGCATGGAATGTTCTTCCATTTGTTTGTATCCTCTTTTATTTCGTTGAGCAGTGGTCTGTAGTTCTCTTTGAAGAGGTCCTTCACATCCCTTGTAAGTTGGATTCCTAGGTATTTTATTCTCTCTGAAGCAATTGTGAATGGGAGTTCACTCATGATTTGGCTCTCTGTTTGTCTGTTGTTGGTGTATAGGAATGCTTGTGATTTTTGCACATTGATTTTGTATCCTGAGATTTTGCTGAAGTTGCTTATCAGCTTAAGGAGATTTTGGATTGAGACGATGGGGTTTTCTAAATATGCAACCATATCATCTGCAAACAGGGACAGTCTGACTTCCTCTTTTCCTAACTGAATACCCTTTATTTCTTTCTCCTGCCTGATCGCCCTTGCCAGAACTTCCAACACTATGTTGAATAGGAGTGGTGAGAGAGGCCATCCCTGTCTTGTGCCAGTTTTCAAAGGGAATGCTTCCACTTTTTGCCCATTCAGTATGATATTGGATGTGGGTTTGTCATAAATAGTTCTTATTATTTTGAGATACATCCCATCAATACCGAATTTATTGAGAGTTTTTAGCATGAAGGGCTGTTGAATTTTGTCGAAGGCCTTTCCTGCATCTATTGAGATAATAATGTGGTTTTTGTCTTTGGTTCTGTTTGTATGATGGATTACATTTATTGATTTACGTATGTTAAACCAGCCTTGCATCCCAGGGATGAAGCCCACTTGATCATGGTGGATAAGCTTTTTGATGTGCTTCTGGATTCTGTTTGCCAGTATTTTATTGAGGATTTTTGCATCAATGTTCATCAGGGATATTGGTCCAAAATTCTCTTTTTTTGTTGTGTCTCTGTCAAGCTTTGGTATCAGGATGATGTTGGCCTCATAAAATGAGTTAGGGAGGATTCCCTCTTTTTCAATCTGTTGGAGTAGTTTCAGAAGGAATGGTACCAGTTCCTGCTTGTATGTAGAATTCGGCTGTGAATCCGTCTGGTCCCGGACTTTTTTTGGTGGGTAGGCTATTAATTGTTGCCTCAATTTCAGAGCCTGCTATTGGTCTTTTCAGAAATTCAACTTCTTCCTGGTTTAGTCTTGGGAGGGTGTATGTTTCCAGGAATTTATCCATTTCTTCTAGATTTTCTAGTTTATTTGCATAGAGGTGTTTATAGTATTCTCTGATGGTAGTTTGTGTTTGTGTTGGATCGGTGGGGATAACCCCGTCATCAATTTTTATTGCGTCTATTTGATTCTTAACTCTTTTCTTCTTTATTAGTCTTGATAGCGGTCTATCAATTTTGTTGATCTTTTCAAAAAACCAGCTCCTGGATTCATTGATTTTTTGAAGAGTTTTTTGTGTCTCTATCTCCTTCAGTTCTGCTCTGATCTTAGTTATTTCTTGCCTTCTGCTAGCTTTTGAAGAGCTTTTGTTTGCTCTTGCTTCTCTAGTTCTTTTAATTGTGATGTTAGGTTGTCAATTTTAGATCTTTCCAGCTTTCTCTTGTGGGCATTTAGTGCTATAGATTTCCCTCTACACACTGCTTTAAATGTGTCCCAGAGATTCTGGTATGTTGTGTCTTTGTTCTCATTGGTTTCAAAGAACATCTTTATTTCTGCCTTCATTTCGTTTTGTACCCAGTAGTCTTTCAGGAGCAGGTTGTTCAGTTTCCATGTAGTTAAGCAGTTTTGAGTGAGTTTCTTAGTCCTGAGTTCTAGTTTGATTGCACTGTGGTCTGAGAGACAGTTTGTTATAATTTCTGTTCTTTTACATTTGCTGAGGAGTGCTTTACTTCCAACTATTGGTCAATTTTGGAATAAGTGCGATGTGGTGCTGAGAAGAATGTATATTCTGTTGATTTGGGGTGGAGAGTTCTGTAGCTGTCTGTTAGGTCTGTTTGGTGCAGAGCTGAGTTCAAGTCCTGAATATCCTTGTTAACTTTCTGTCTCGTGGATCTGTCTAATGTTGACAGTGGGGTGTAAAGTCTCCCATTATTTTTGTGTGGGAGTCTAAGTCTCTTTGTAGGTATCTGAGGACTTGCTTTATGAATCTGGGTGCTCCTGTATTGGGTGCCTGTATATTTGGGATAGTTAGCTCTTCTTGTTGAATTGATCCCTTTACCATTATGTAATGGCCTTGTCTCTTTTGATCTTTGTTGGTTTAAAGTCTGTTTTATCAGAGACTAGGACTGCAACCCCTGCTTTTTTTTTGCTTTCCATTTGCTTGGTAGATCTTCCTCCATCCCTTTATTTTGAGCCTATGTGTGTCTCTGCATGTGAGATGGGTCTCCTGAGTACAGCACACTGATGGGTCTTGACTCTTGATCTAATTTGCCAGTCTGTATCTTTTAATTGGAGCATTTAGCCCATTTGCATTTAAGGTTAATATTGTTATGTGTGAATTTGATCCTGTCATTATGATGTTAGCTGGTTATTTTGCTTGTTAGTTGATGCAGTTTCTTCCTAGCATCGATGGTCTTTTACATTTTGGCATGTTTTTGCAGTGACTGGTACTGGTTGTTCCTCTCCAGGTTTAGTGCTTCCTTCAGGAGCTCTTGTAAGGCAGGCCTGGTGGTGAGAAAATCTCTCAGCATTTGCTTGTCTGTAAAGGATTTTATTTTTCCTTCACTTATGAAGCTTAGTTTGGCTGGATATGAAATTCTGGGTTGAAAATTCTTTAAGAGTGTTGAATATTGGCCCCCATTCTCTTCTGGCTTGTAGAGTTTCTGCTGAGAGATCCGCTGTTAGTCTGATAGGCTTCCCTTTGTGGGTAACCCGACCTTTTTCTTTGGCTGCCCTTAACATTTTTTCCTTCATCTCAACTTTGGTGAATCTGACAATTATGTGTCTTGGAGTTGCTCTTCTCAAGGACTATCATTGTGGTGTTCTCTGTATTTCCTGAATTTGGATGTTGGCCTGCCTTGCTAGGTTGGGGAAGTTCTCCTGGATAATATCCTGAAGAGTGTTTTCCAACATGGTTCTATTCTCCCCGTCACTTTCTGGTACACCAATCAGATGTAGATATGGTCTTTTCACATAGTCCCATATTTCTTGGAGAAATGTTCGTTTCTTTTTACTCTTTTTTTCTCTAAACTTCTCGCTTCATTTCATTCGTTTGATCTTCAATCACTGATACCCTTTCTTCCAGTTGATCGAATTGGTTACTGAAGCTTGTGCATGCGTCACGTAGTTCTCGTGCCATGGTTTTCAGCTCCATCAGGTCAGTTAAGGACTTCTCTACACTGGTTATTCTAGTTAGCCATTTGTCTAATCTTTTTTCAAGGTTTTTAGCTTCTTTGCAATGGGTTCGAACATCCTCCTTTAGCATGGAAAAGTTTGATCATCTGAAGCCTTCTTCTCTCAACTTGTCAAAGTCATTCTCCATCTAGCTTTGTTCCATTGCTGGCAAGGAACTGCGATCCTTTGGAGGAGAAGAGGCGCTGTGATTTTTAGAATTTTTAGCTTTTCTGCTCTGGTTTCTCCCCATCTTTGTGGTTTTATCTACCTTTGGTCTTTGATGATGGTGATGTACAGATGGGGTTTTGGTGTGGATGTCCTTTCTGTTTGTTATTTTTCCTTCTAACAGTCAGGACCCTCAGCTGCAAGTCTGTTGGAGTTTTCTGGAGGTCCACTCCGGACCTTGTTTGCCTGGGTATCACCAGCGGAGGCTGCAGAACAGCGAATATTGCAGAACAGCAAATGTTGCTGCTTGATCGTTCCTCTGGAAGCTTCATGTCAGAGGGGCAGCCGGCTGTGTGAAGTGTCAGTTGGGCCCTACTGGGAGTTGCCTCCCAGTTAGGCTACTCAGAGGTCAGGGACCCACTTGAGGAAGCAATCTGTCCGTTCTCAGTTCTCAAACTCCATGCTGGGAGAACCACTACTCTCTTCAAAGCTGTTCAGACAGGGACATTTGAGTGCCTTTTGTTCAGCTATGCCCTGCCCCCAGAGGTGGAGTCTACAGAGGCAGGCAGGCCTCTTTGAGCTGCAGTGGGCTACACCCAGTTCCTGCCGTGCTTCCTGGCCGCTTTGTTTACCTACCGAAGCCTCAGCAATGGCGGACGCCCCTCCCCCAGCCTATGCTGTTCTTGTATCAGAGGGAAAGAGCAGTGTCAGAACCCGGGGATAGCTCTTTGGGCTTCCACTCAGAAGTGGCCCATGTGGCTTCTGCTCACAACCAACTGGCTGCTGCAGGTCCCGTGGCCAATCTTAATGTTAATGAAGTGGGAAGTATTAGCCTCCTAGAGTGAGGATCCCAAAGGGAAGGGCAGGGATTATGTTAAGCAAATAATTCATCTATGACTGTATATTTTCTTAACCATGGATGTTCACTTCCCTCTCTCCTGCACACAAAATGCCCTCCAAGAGAATTAACCCAGGAGCCACATCCAGTCAGAACATCATGATCAAAGTCCTGGATGGCACGATAGTCTGGATGGAGATCCTGTGGGTCTGGATACCTATAAACTAAAAGGACAATTACCTGAATCCATATATCCAATATACAATATACAGTGAGCAATGGGGACAGGATGGCCTCGGTAAACATTCCTTTGCAGAAAGGGGAAGCATGGGAAGAGCCAGTCCCAGGTCCATAACAGTGGTGAAATTCCACTGGACAGACACTGTGAGGACCCTTGGTCTTGGAGTGGGAAAGTCTGCAGGTTCTTCCCTGGTTCTGCCCCCTGGGTGATGCTCCCCAGCCTAGTGTTTGCCTTGGCTGTTGGCTTTGCCCTTGGGAAGTTCCTTCCTTTTGATACCTGCTTGGTGTCATATGAAGATGATACTGGAGAATAAGCTTTCTTGGGGGCAAAGCAGCTTTTCCATCCTGCCAGAGTAGGTTGGTGGCCCAGGATTGTTTAAAGTGCAACTCTAAAAAACTTCATCAGCTTATTATGAATTTGTTTCCAGTTGGCTCCATGTGTCAGTGGTCTGATCCACAGTTCTTTTTGAAATATGCCCCCTTCGTTAGCCTTAATTGTGGAGTGTTTGGATTTCCTTTGAAAATCCATACTTTTTTCACTCTAAACAGTTTGGTCCCACTGAAAGCCTTTACTGGGAGCCTTTTGAAATTATTGGGAGATTTACTGGGAGCCTTTTGAAATTACTCAGAGGTTTAAACCAAAGGTTTGACAAACCCTATCTATGATTTAGTGCCTGATAATGGGCTGAGTTTTAATTAGTCGTTGTCATGCAGAAGCTGATGTATATTGTCTTTGGCCAGTTGGAAATGAGAACTGGTTGTCTCCAACCCTGCAAGTCCTAGCATTTCTGGACGTTTCCTATTGCCTTCCATTTTTATTTTGCAAACCACAACTCTTGAGCTCATTTTTTCTTGTAATACTTTGTCAAACTCAGCCAATAAAACCAACTCACACTACTAATGTTATGTTTCCAGTCTCTTCTCATAACATCACAAGCTCATGCTTTCATTGTTCATCTTTCAAGTTACTGAAGGCAATTATTTCGCCAAACAGTTCACCACCAAATTACATGGGTTGCCACCTTGCCAATAAGTTTCCTCACTGCCTGGCCTGGACTCCAGTGTCATCTATTTTTGGCTTTTTGTTACAGCAGAACTCCACTTTGAGTACCAGTTTTTTAACGCGTCCGTATAGGCCAGTTATGCCATGATAGCAACAGCCAACCCTCAGAGACTTACGCCATGGAAGGTTCCCTCTTGCCCATGTTACATGACAGCTGTGGCTTTGCCCACATCTTCACTCAGATCATTTGCCATTCTCAAGGCAGACAGGAAAGGACAACTGCAGAACCCCCACTGGCCCTGAAGGCTTCTGCTCACCTGTAGCTCGTGTCTTTCACGTTCCATGTGAGAAAGCAGATGACATCGCCCCACCTGGGGCAGGGGGAGGTAGAAGCTCAATTCTTTAGGGAGGGGCTGGTGGATATTTTGGACAAATAATATAACCTATCAAAAGAGGTCACTATAGTAGTGAATTTTTCATGTGTGATTATTTTGGATGATTTTTGTATTATAAAATTGTTATTCAGCTTTTCTGTGGAATCAGTATCTAAATGGGATTTGATTTCTAAATACTTTGGGGTGAAAGTAACAGGAATTTATAGTACTTTCACCTATTCTGCTTTTTAGTGGATTGCCATACACTATAAGCCAAATGGGAGGTGTTCTAATTACTGAGATTGAAGGTGACAGGACAGTTCTGGCCAGGACCTATGGAATCGTTAGACTTTGTAAGGGTGACCTGGGATCTGGGGTCTCATGCTCAGCTTTGTAAACTTCGGGACTGAATAATGATCAGGCGTTGGGGGAAAGGATCATGCTAGTCAAACTCACAAAACCTACTGTTTCATCATAAAGCCATTCGATTTACTTTTGCTAAGCTGTGTGCTGGCAGGCAGGTGGAGGGTAAATTATCATAAGCTCCAGATTACTTGATTTGGCCTTACTGTTGTGAAAATCATAGGTCACAAGTTTCAAAAATACTCTATTAGAAAACTGTTGATCCTTGTGCATTTGAGAATGCAAAGCATATTCGTCATTAATTCTAATTGATTCCAATTAAATGTAACTAGACTGAGAATAAGACCTTTTGACAAATGAGGAAATATATTCCATTTACCTCTGACTAAGAAGAATGTCTCCACAGGCCTGATTCACCTGAGATGCTGGTTATATTTCCTAGCAGTTTCATGTTGACAGGCATATAAGTGGACATTGGGTGGGATACCAAGTAGTAAGGATGGTACAATCCCTGGAGCAGCTTAAATATTTTTGAGATAACAAAACCCACAACTCTGTGGGCACTGGGATAGCTGGCAGGCACTCAGAATCCCTTCTTGCACGCCCTGAGGTTCTTCTTAGATGCCTGCCCGCTCTTCTCCCCAGGGCCATGAGGGTGCTCCTTCAGGGTACAGGAGTATCTTCTGTGTTTCAGAACCTGATGACATTCGAAGATGTGGCTGTGGAATTCACCCAGTGGGAGTGGGGGCAGCTGAACCCCGCTCAGAAGGACGTCTACAGGGAGGTGATGCTGGAGAACTTCAGGAACCTGGCCTTTCTGGGTGAGCACAAGGCCTCCAAAGCCCAAAGCCTGCCCACGGGACTTCTTGATTTCCTTGATGTGTAAGAGTTAGCGATGTCCGGGCCAGTTGACTGAGTCTTGCCCTGGGTTTCCTTGGGAAGTCTGGAATCAGACATTTACATTCTCCTGGGGCCCAGGGAGACAGTATTTCTGTTCCTAGTTCTAGGAAACATCCAGCTACTTACGGAGTTGAAATGGGAAGTTACCTGGCTGTGTTCCTGATCTTTCACAATGCCTATTCCCTGGAGGCTTTCCACACCTACAGTATTTCTCCACCTTGAAGATGAATATCCAAAGACTTGGCCACTGGCACACACAACCAAAATCCTTTTCCTTCTCTACCATCAGGCCTTCTAGTATCCAAACCAGATGTGATCTGCCAATTGGAGGAAGGGGGCGAGCCCTTCATCGTGGAGAGAGACATCTCAACAGGGGCCTACTCAGGTGAGTGAGGGAGTGAGAGCATTGCATATGTGAAGGCCCAGCTGGGGTGGGAGGTAGCCTTGAGCCTTTGTCAGGGTGCTGTCTTTTCAGAAGATGAGCTCACCTGGCAGGAGCACTCAACTCTGGTATGTTGAAGTTTATAATTATTTCTGGTGTCAGAAGAGGAGATGTTCATTTTCTTTTCTAGGTTTTGTGCTTTGTTTGGTACCCATCTCTGCCCATGCCTTCTGGGTTATTGGTGCCATGCAGCATCACGAGATGTCTCATAGTCAGTGTTAGATGGCTCAACAATCATATCGGGCCAGGCAGTCCTAGATCAGCAGAGTAAGGGAGTTAGTGAGGGATCAGACAGAAAAGTTGAGCACCCCAGAAGTGAAAGGGTTACAGGCAATGACAGACAGGAGATGTCAGAAAGATCCAGGTGAGGACACTTCAAGCTTGGTTAAGCTGAGTCTCAAAAAAAGTGGTTCCAGGAACAAAGACCACTCCTTGACAGCTGTTGACAGCATCCCTTTGAGACCTTGGATTCTTAAGTGACTTGAGAGTACCTGGTAGGCTATATGCCCTGGAGCAGAATTCTTGACTCAACGCTTTCCTGACTGCCGTGTGTAACCCAAGCACACTGGGGGCACATGACGGTCTATGCCAGTTCATTTCCATGAGCCAGAATCTTACCCGTGGCCATAGCTGAAGCTCAGGAAAGTGGTGCTAAATTCCTGAGAGGATAGGCTGGGCTTTATGAGAGGAGCCTAGGTTGTGGCAGAGGGGGAAGATGCTGATCTCTTCTGTACTGGTACGTACTTGATGTTTTTTCCTTCCAAAATGAGATCAAGGGTTTGACATCTGGATCTGGTCGTCTGTGTATTTAACAGTGGTGTATAAGCATGGCTATGTTTCAGAATGTCCCAGGGAGCTTGTTACACATTCAGGTTCCCAGGAGCCACACAAGACCTACTGACTCAGAAACTTCTGACTGGCCTCTGGGACCACTGGTTAGGCATTACCAGTCATTTCCTTCTTCAGAAGTGTGCCTGTTTTTATTATTGTATTAATTTTCCACTGTGGCTGAAACAGAGTGGCACAAACTTGGTGGCTTTAAACAACACAAACTCATGTCATAGTTCACAGGTCAGAAGTCTGGCACATGTGTCACATGGTTCTAACCAAGATGTCCACAGGGCTGTGTACCTTTCTGGAGTGTCTGGGCACCTTTTTTCTTTTCATTTGGGTTGTTGGCAGCACCAATACCTTGCAATTCTAAAACTGAGGTCCTTGTTCTCTTGCTGGCTATAAACAGATGGGTGTTCCCAGCTTCTAGAGACTCCAGATTACTTGGCTGAAAGTGTCCCTCCTCCATTTTCAAAGCCAGCAGCGGCTCACACACCTTTCCGAGCAGCCAGGAAATGCTGTCCGATTTTAAGCATGCGTGATTAGATTTGACCTATTTAAATAGTCCGGGAGAATCTCCCCATCTCCAGCTCTGAGCCCTTAGTCACATCTGCAGAGTCCCTCTTGTCATGTAAGGTGACCACTCACAGGTTCTTGTGCTTAGGACATGCGCATCTTTAGGGGAGAGTTTCTCTTCCTATTGTAATTATGTAGAGTGATATGATACATGTTATATGTATATGTGCATAATATATAATAATATAGAGTATGCACTAAGGTGTTAAAGGAATACTTCGTGGAGGACATGAGCTTGTCCCTGAAAGGTACGCAAAGTCTTAAAGAAAGAGAGTGGTGAGAGGGGCAGTGGACATATGGGAAACAGGAAGGCAGCCAGTTTCTGTGCTCAAGGCACTTGCTGAAAAAGAGGACAGGACCTGGTGAAGTATTACAGAGCTATAGTGAAAGATTAAGGGTTTATCCTGTAGGCACTGGAGAGCCTTTGGAAGGTTAAGACTGGGAAGAAACTTAACGAAATGGGCATTTGGAAAAGAAGAAAGTGACGGGTGTCAGGAAACCTGGAGGTGGGAAGACTGGGTAGAACTCTGTTACGATTATGTAGGCCTGAAGGAATTGTGAGAATCTAGAATCTGTACCTGGTGACTTACAATCCTATACTTGGTTTATTGATTTTTGTCCCCATCCCTTAAACTGAGTCTATTTCCCTTGTCACCCTTCCTACCCTCCTCTCATCTTTGGTCTTTGGACTTACCTTGTGTACCGGAATCTAAACACAGATTGCTCAGATTTTCTTAATCTCCAGTCATCTGCCCATCACTTGTTCTCGATACTCCAAAACCATTTTCAGACATAAGCCATTATTGAAAAAATCTATACATCCCTTTTGGGTATTATTTTAAAGCTTAATTATTTCACATTTATCATAGGAGCTTGCTTTTCTTGGTACATAGGACATTCTACATACTAGAATGTCTTCCTTTTTTTTTTGAACAGACTGGGAGAGAAGGTCTAAATCCAAGGAATCAATGCCAAGTTGGGGAATTTCCAAAGAAGAATTATTCCAGGTAGCATCAGTGGAAAAACATATTCAAGATGTGCTGCAGTTCTCAAAGTTGAAAGCAGCCTGCGGTTGCGATGGCCAGTTAGAGATGCAGCAGATAAAACAGGAGACACATCTGAAACAGATGTCAACCACTCACAAATCTGCTACCACCCTTAGCAGAGATTACGAATGGAATGGATTTGGGAGAAGCTTACGTTTAAGATCAGTCCTTGTTAACCAACACAGTGTTCTAATGGGAGAAGGATCTTATAAATGTGACGCAGAATTCAGGCAGACTCCAGAGGGAAGTAATTCTCAGAGAACCCATCCAGGGAAGAGGTCTTGTAAATGCAATGAATGTGGGAAATCCTTTCACTTCCAGTCAGAACTTCGGCGCCATCAGCGATGTCACACTGGAGAAAAGCCCTATGAATGCAGTGACTGTAGAAGAGCCTTTGGCCATATTTCATCCCTTATTAAACATCAAAGAACTCATACTGGAGAAAAGCCCTATACATGCAGTGAATGTGGGAGAGCCTTCAGCCAGAGCTCATCTCTTGTTCTGCACTATAGATTTCACACGGGAGAGAAACCCTACAGATGTAATGAGTGTGGACGAGCCTTTGGCCACACTTCCTCCCTTATTAAGCATCAGAGGACTCATACTGGAGAAAAGCCCTATGAATGCAGGGAATGTGGGAGAACCTTCAGCCAGAGCTCATCACTCATTGTGCATTACAGATTTCATACTGGAGAGAAACCTTACAAATGTAATAAATGTGGGAGAGCCTTCAGCCAGAGTTCATCTCTCACTCAACATTACAGATTTCACACTGGAGAGAAACCCTACAAATGTAATGAGTGTGGAAGGGCCTTTGCTCATACTGCATCCCTTATTAAACATCAGAGAAGTCATGCTGGAAAAAACCCCCTATGAATTCAGTGAATATAGAAGGGCTTTCAGCTGGAGTGCAGATATCACCAGAACTTAAAGAATTCATATCAGAGAGAGATCCTGAAGGTGTAATGTGTGTGGGAAGACCACATCTTGTTCCACATCAGGAAATAATTACTAAAGAGAATCCCTATCAATGTCAGGAGGGGGTGGGCCTCCCCTGTCTTACCAAACACAGGAGAATCCATACTAGTGAGAAACCACGTGAATGCAATGAATGTGGAAAGGCTTTGATCAGAGGATGCATATTATTCAGCATCAGACAGCCGACACGGGGGAGGCTTATCAATGCAGTGAGTGTGGCAAGCCTTCAGTTACATACTGATTCTTTAAGAAAATCAGATAACTCGTACTGGAGAGAGATTCTACAAGTGTGGTAAGTGTGGAAAAATCTTTAGTTGTATCTCTTCCTTTACTAGGCATCAAGAATACATACTAGAGAGAGGCCCTATGAAAGCAGGAAACAGAGGAAGGCCTTCAGTCAGAGCTCATCCCTCATTAAGCCTCAGAAAATTCATACTTGAGGAAACCTGTGAATGTGGGCAATGTGGGAGCGCCTTCAGCCAAACCTCATTGCTTTGTAAGCCCCTTAGAACTCTCCCTACTAGCTGGAAACTCTGGCACTGCGATGAGCGTGGGAAAGGCTTTCGTGGATGTTCCGCAAAAACACATTAGAGAATTTGTGCCAGAGCAACTCTTCAAATTTAGTGAAACTGGGAAAACCCGCTAGGACAGTTCAAACCTCAGTATTCACCTCAAAGAGAAACCTTGGGAACATGATGAATGTGAGGAAAGTTCCTTTCCAACTTGAGATGTATAAAACTAGAGCTGAAAAGAAGCTGAGAAATCACCTTGTCTGGTGATTTTCTGCCTGGTGGGGCCATTTGTATAACGACACTTGTGCGTTGCCTCCTTATGCTGTTACTGACGGGGCAAGGTGTCATGCATGGTGCAGAGGATGGAGGCTGAGAAAGGTAGACAGCTACCCATGATCTAGCCCAGTCGTATTTTAGAGCTAATGAAACTGATGTTCAAAAAGCGACAGGCTGGGCCTCTTTCCTGTGGTTCACAGCTGTAGTATGGAGATTAGTAGACTGGACCTTTCCAGTCCATCACCTCCATGCACTGCTTTCTCTGTAGCACATGTTACCTTTCTTTGTGAGGCAATGGAGTGGTCTAGGGTTGAACAAAAAGCAATTTTCATTACATCTTTATGCTAATAGATTTGGAATTTTTGAAATGAAATGAAACCTTGTTTAAATATTAAAATTACTAAAATATGGGTACATTATACACAATCCAGATCTCAAAAACATGATTCTAAGTGAAAGAAGGCAGTTGCCAGAGACCACATATTTTCTAGTACCATTTTAGGAAATGTCCAGAAATGGCAGAGCTTCAGAAACAAGGTAACTGCAAATGTTACAAGGAATCTTTTTGGGGTGATGAAAATGTTCTAAAACTATATGGTGGTGATGGTCGAACAATTTGGTAACTTCACTAAAAATCATTGAATTGTTCACTTTATATGGGCAGATTTTATGGCAAATATACCTCAATAAAATCATTTTTCAAAATCGAATTTACAGATATACCAACCATTGCTAAACAAATGTTCCTGTTTTGTTTGTTAGTTCAAGCCATCTGTGCATTTTTGGTATCGCTTTCTATTTTCTATAATAGTTGCCCCTGCATGTACTGGGTCTTAGAACCTTGTCAGGCTCTTCTGTAGAGTCCCTACCATGTTGGCTTTGTAACCCAGGTGGAGAAGCCTAGACCAGGAGCTGGTGTAGACCTAAGGATACTTGCCTAATAGGATTAGCCTGTACTGAGGGAAATCCTTCAAGTATTTAAAGTCCAGATGAGGAACTTGAGCCCAGAATTCAGGGAACCAGCACAAAGCGGGCCCATGCAGACAGGCTGGGTCTAAGCGTCCACAAGGTTGGCCAGGGCAGGCACGATGCACAGGGGGCATCTGGATCTGGAAGTACTTGGACAACTGAGGTCGAGATGCCAGTCTTGGAGCCCAAAAATCACACAGAAATTTCTTCCCAGACAGCCAAGGTTTACAGGAGCAGAAATAGCAAATATTTTCTTGCTCCATCTCTCCCTTTTTTCCCAGTGCCCTTTTCTGTACCTACCCAGATTGCTTTATACCTGGACATCTGTCACAATTTTGTAATTGGTCTTTGTCCAAAATCTGTTCTTCTCTTGTAGCCTTGCCATATTAACCATACTCACCGGTTTGAACCCAGTGTCCTGCCCTTCAGAAATCCTTTGCACTTCGTACAAGATAAATCCTCACCCCCGTGTGTGGTATAAAATGCCCTCTTTAGGCTGCTCCAACCTCCTGCTGCTCCTGACAGAAGCCTCCATTGCACACAAATGCTGTCTTATCATCCCTCAGACATGCCTTTCTGCTTCTCGCCTGTAAACCTTTACCTTAGCTGTTCCATTGGCCTGGGGTGCCTTTTCTACCTACCTAAAGCCTACATAATCAGTCAGAAACCCATGTAACTTTCCCTTCCTCGGAGAGGTGTTCTCTTGAAAACTGATATGAAGTCATATCTTACCATTTGTAATCATAAACATTTGTTTGCATAAGTTTTTAAAAATGGATGATATCTAGACTTGTGGTAAATCTTATCACTGTCTTGATCTGTTTAAATAATTTTTATCACTTTACCACTTTCTTTTTTTTTTTTTTTTTTTGAGACGGAATCTCACTCTGTCGCCGGGGCTGGAGTGCAGTGGCCGGATCTCAGCTCACTGCAAGCTCCGCCTCCCGGGTTCACACCATTCTCCTGCCTCAGCCTCCCGAGTAGCTGGGACTACAGGCGCCCGCCACCTTGCCCGGCTAGTTTTTTTGTATTTTCTACTAGAGACGGGGTTTCACAGTGTTAGCCAGGATGGTCTCGATCTCCTGACCTCGTGATCCGCCTGTCTCGGCCTCCCAAAGTGCTGGGATTACAGGCTTGAGCCACCGCGCCCGGCCAACTTTACCACTTTCTTATTTCCTGAACCAGATGACAACAGAAAAAGCCAAATGGTAAAATAGTTTAAGAGATTTGTTCTGAGACAAATATGAGTGACCTGTAGGCATAGTTGACCAGCATTTGCCTTAGAACAGAGACCTTAAGACTAACAAAAACAGACTCTTTGTAGCAATAACAACATGACAGTAAGTCCTGAGAGAAATCAAAGTGTTTTACTCCAAAACAGATTTAAGTCTGATAAGAAACAAGTCTGACACAGCCCCAGGAGATCCTGAGAACATGTGCCCAAAGTGCCTCTTGTCAGGAGCAGCAGCAGGTTGGGGCAGCCTAAAGAGGACATTATATACCACACACGGGAGTGAGGATTTATCTTGCAGGAAGGGGCAAAGGACTTTTGGAGGGCAGGACACTGGGTTCAAACTGGTGAGTATGGTTAACATGGCAAGAATATGTGAGAAGAAGAGGCAATTGTGCTGTCAGGCTACTGCTTGCTTTCATACATTTTTACATTTTGGGGAATGTCAGACATCGATACATGTAAGATTTACATTGGTTCGATAGAGAAAGGCAGGACAACTTGAAGCTGGTGGGGAAGGGACAGGGACAGAGGGAGGGCCTTCCAGGTTATAGGTGGATTCAAAGATTTTCTGATTGACAGTGGGTTTATCCAAAGACCTGGAATCGATAGCAGGGAATGTCTGGGTTAAGATAAGGTGTTGTGGAGACCAAGGTTCCTGCTATGAGATGAAGCCAGAAGGTAGCAGGTTTCAGAGAGAGTAGATTGTAAATGCTTCTTATCAGACTTAAGAGAAATTTATTTTAGGGTAAAATACTTAGATTTCTCTCAGGGCCTGTTATCTGTCATGTTATCTTATTGTTACAAAGAGTCTGTTTTTGTCAGCCTTGGTCTCTGTTTTAAAGTTAATGCTGGTCCACTGTGCCTGAATGAGAGGAAGGTATAATGAGGTATGTCTGACCACCCATTCCCGTCATGGCCTGAACCAGTGTTTCAGGTTTACTTTAGAATGCTCTTGGCCAAGCAGAAGGGGCCATTCAGTTGGTTGTGTGCTTAGAATTTTATTTTTGACTTACACAGACTGTCAGCTGCTTCATGTCACATCTCATGCTTCTCTTGTGTTGCCCAGTTTTCTCAGTGCTTCCGACTGCATGTTTTTGTACTAGATGAAAAGCCTTATTTCTAGAAAACTACCAATTAAATATTTCTTTAGTAAAATGTAATATTGCTTACTGTAGTTATTTTTCAAATGCAAATATAGATTAGCACTGTTCCATCTTCTAGGGATAGGTTGGGGCGTGGAGGGGGGAGCTTACATAGAAATTCAGTGTTATTTTGTAGCAGTGTGATGACTTCTGATACCAGTTACCCAGAGTTAAGCCAAATTTCATGTGTTAGGGACACAGTAGCCCACAAGACTGCCCTCACTTCAGACACCAGCCACAAATCTGGGAGTTCCCAGGCTACCTTTACTTATAACCAATTGGCTACAAATTCAGGAATTCCCTTAACCCCTACAGGTTAATAACTTTCTAGAATGAATATGAGAACTCAGGAGAGTTCTGTATTTATGATGACAATTATAGAAAAAGGATACGAATCAGAACCAGCCCAAGGATGAGATGCATAGGGAAGAGTATGGGAGTACCCCAAATGCAAAGCTTCTGTCTCCCCTGCAGCATGTTACCCTGCTGGCACACTGATGTGTGACAATGCACAGAGAAATGCCTGCCATGGAAGCTCACCTGAGCTTTGGTGTCCAGAGTTTTAATTGGGGTTTCATTACGTATTCATGAATGATTGAATCATTGACCTCACAGTGGAACTCTAATCACCAGCTCCCCATCCTCTCCCTAGAGGTGTGGCTGATATTACATGGCTCAAAGCCCCAACTCTGATTACATGCTTGGTATTTCCGGCATGACCAGCAGCCATTGCAGCCATCCTGTTATCTCATTAGCATAAAGTAGAGGCCAACTGTGAGTCATCACTTTAGCATAAACTATCAGAAAATGCGGGAGTCTGTCCTGCAGACCCTGACCCAACAATGGATGAATAAAGTACACTGACACACAGACATTCTGCTTTGCCAGTCCAGCTGAGTGTCCGGGCTGCTTACAGACTCCAAGCAGAGTGCTGTCAACAGTTGGGACCGCTGCCCTGACCAGCCGGTGAGACTTGCATTTATTCAGTAAAGATTAATTGACGGAGGCTTGAGTCAACACCACTAGATGGTAATTGACATTGTGGACTTCCCGAGTAGAAAGCAGTTAAGCACCCGCTGCAAATCAAAGGTTAGTCTTAGGACCACATGAGTAAACAAACTAGTTAGGTAAACTCCCCACGTTCCTTTGTTTCTACTCTCATTTATTTAAGAGGACAAGGCTGCCTTCAGCCAAGTTTATTACTTGAGCAAACCCTCCAGGCTTTCCAAGAAGGTTTGCGTCATATAATTTTCCCCACCATCCTGACTGAACCCCCACAAGATGTGGCCCACCATGAATAGTGAAAGGCACTTGCATCCCTCAGGAAATTTCAGTGATCTAGAGGTGATTTCCCAGGAACTAGGGACAAAGTCCAGCGAAGTTCTTTATTTTTATTTTATTTTATTTTGTTTATTTGAGACAGAGTTTCACTCTTGTTGTCTAGGCTGGAGTGCAGTGGCGTGATCTCGACTCACTGAAACCTCCGCCTCCTGGGTTCAAGCAATTCTCCTGCCTCAGCCTTCTGAGTAGCTGGGATTACAGGCATGCGCCACTATGCCCGGCTAATTTTGTGTTTTTAATAGAGACGGGTTTCTCCATGTTGGTCAGGCTGGTCTTGAACTCCTGACCTCAGGTGATCCGCCCGCCTCAGCCTCCCGAAGTGCTGGGATTACAGGTGTGAGCCACAGCGCCCGGCCCAAGTTCTTTATTACGCAAGCACACAACCTCAAACAAATCAATATGAAAATGATTCAATTATTATTCAAATAAACAAGTCACAAACACTAAGACTGTCAAGGACTTCCTTTTTGATCATTCTCTTTGTTGAGAAAGATTGACCGGTTCAGAGAAGGCACGACATCCAGACCTTCACCACTTGGAGGTTATTTCGTTGTCTCTGTAGTAAACTGTACCAGAATATCTTCTCGATCTTTTTCCTGTGTCATTGTGGTAATCGTGTGATAAGACAGCAGTTGTGCAGAAGCACTGAGCAAAGAAGTGCTTTGTTTAAGGTGATGTATAGCTTATTCTACCATGTCTGTGTCATTAATCCAAGTAGAGAAAGAAGTGATAGCAACAACACAGATGCTACCTTGATTAGCCAACAGGCAATCGTAGCAATGCAATCGTCCATCACAACTTGTGCCAGTGAGTTGAGACAGATGTGTGTTCCATCTGGGGAAGAGGTGGTGTCATTCATACATTCTGCCAGAGGTAGCGATAGGTCTTTTTCAGTCTTTTTATTTCCTACCATTGGAACACTGCTCTGTTCACATAAACAGTAAGTAAGCAATGCCTCAAGTAGAATGTCTGAATAATCAGGCGTGATCTCATTCTGGAGCTCCTGCCTGAGTTGGAATTTCCAGCATTGGTGACTAGAGTTAGGATTTCAATACACAGGCAAGTCTTGAAATACTGTTCCTTAATCTGAGGAAAATAAGAATAGATGTCCTGGCTAAACATGAAGTGAACCTGGTAGGGGCACATAAAACTCCAGGAAAAAAGGGAGTTGTTTCATGGCTCAAAATTGGAACAAAGGCCTTACATTAACTGTGTTACAAATTTAGATTCCTATTAATGTCTCTTCCAGGTGATAGTAACTAACTCATCTCCCTATGAAGTTCATTGGGTTCAAATTTAGAATTACCTGGAGTCAGATCAACATATTGTCATAATTGTTTCTTTTTCTGGGAGAGAAGGACACTAGTAAAACCACAGGTGTGTTTATTTAGTGTCATTTGTTCTGTAGGTGCAAGTGAAAAAGCCATTGCCTATAATTCCCCTATAGACTCGTTTGATGAGACTAGAACTTGTCAAATGTATTGGTCATGGTGGTCTAGTGACAGATGGTATAAGCAGTGTTGGTAAGATGGAGGGCAGTGGCTACTGTCTGGGATAATGTAAGAATGGCATTAGAATGAGTGTGTTCTGACCTAACAATTATAACAAAAATGAAAGAAAAGAGACAAAGGGCCATTGCGGGTGGATGACAACCAGGGATGTATAGAAAATGAAAAGAAGAATGACCATAAGCAAGCAGAGGAAGAACAAAACAGAATTTTTACAGAGGTCTTGGTCTGACATCTTGCGTAGAGGCTATCTACTGTTCAGGGTAGTTTATTCTGAGGGTCTTGAATTATCTGTATAGTTCTGAAGATCAGCTATGTGTAGAACGCCCTGGAGAATCCTAGTTTGTCATTTTCTATGGGAACAGGCATCTTGTTACGTTAGGTTTTTTTTTTTTTTTTTTTTTTTTTGAGGCGGAGTCTAGCTCTGTCGCCCAGGCTGGAGTGCAATGGCCGGGATGTCCACTCACTGCAAGCTCCGCCTCCCAGGTTCATGCCGTTCTCCTGCCTCAGCCTCCCGAGTAGCTGGGACTACAGGCGCCGCCACCTCCCCCGGCTAGTTTTTTGTATTTTTTAGTAGAGATGGGGTTTCACCATGTTAGCCAGGATGGTCTCGATCTCCTGACCTTGTGATCCACCCGTCTCGGCCTCCCAAAGTGCTGGGATCTTGTTACATTAATTCTTAATTGTTTCCTTAGTTGTGAAATGAGGACAACTTGACTCCCCAGAGTTTGATTGATTGGTTCCCTGGAGTTTCTCTGCTGTATTTTTTGCTAATGGTACCTGATAACATCCTTCACAATAAGGTTCAAAAGCAGTTTTTCTTGGATGACTCTTCCAGTAGACAAAATCTTATGATTTAACATTATAAAGCTGTTTAGGAAAATATGGGAAGGTGGCCTCAACCTGTTGGTGATAAGACTGTTGGTGACAGTACTTGAGTCCTTTACCCTATTTTGCCATGCCTGCATACAGCATGGTAGCGTATAGTATTGGAGGTAAAATCCCTAATAAATGGACCTTCCAGTTACCAGTTCTTAGCAGGAGAACTGATATGTCCCCAGGCGAGTGAACCAAATGGCCATAAGGGATTCTGGAAGTACCTTTGCCTAGAGAGCGCAAAGGTCAGAAACCTAGAGAGTGCCTAGGTTTCTGAAATTTTTGTTTATTTTAACTTAAGGATGCTGTTTATTCTTCCAAGCATTCCAGAAGATTGTGGATAGTAAAGGAAATATAATTTTTGAGTAAGGGTTAATTCCTTATGGAGTTTTGTTATAGTGGTTCCTGTGTTAGGCTGTTGTTGTATTGCTATAAAGAAATACCTGGGACTGGGTTTTTGGGGAACAGGTGGCATTTGGTTGCATGAATAAGTCCTTTAGTGGTGATTTCTGAGATTTCGGTGCACCCATTACCCAAGCAGTGTACACTGTACCCAATGTGTAGTCTTTTATCCCTCATCCTCCTCCCACCTTTTCCCTCCCTGAAGTCCGTCCGTTGTATCATTCTTTTCTTTTCTTTTTTGAGATGAAGTCTCTGTTGCCCAAGCTGGAGTGCAGTGGCATGATCTCAGCTCACTGCCACCTCCACCTCCCAGGTTCAAGCAGTTCTCCTGCCTCAGCCACCTGAGTAGTTGGGACTACAGGCATGTGACACTATGCCTGGCTAATTTTTGTATTTTTAGTAGAGACAGGGTTTCAGTATGTTGGCCAGGCTGGTCTGTAGCTCCTGACCTCATGATCCGCCTGCCTCAGCTTCCCAAAGTGCTGGGATTACAGGCGTGAGCCACTGCACCTGGCTCCATTGTATCATTCTTATGCCCTCGCGTCCTCATAGTTTAGCTCCCCCAACATCCCAACATTTTTTTTTTCAAGACGATGTCTCGCTCCGTCACCCAGGTTGGAGTGCAGTGGTGCGATCTTGGCTCACTGCAACCTCTGCCTCCTGGGTTCAAGTGACTCTCCTGCCTCAGCCTCCCTGGGATTACAGGCACATGCCACCACATCTGGCTAATTTTTGTATTTTTAGTAGAGATGGGGTTTCACCATGTTGGCCAGGCTGGTCTTGAACTCCTGACCTCCAGTGATCCGCCTGCCTCAGCCTCCCAACGTGCTGGGATTACAGGGATGAGCCATTGTGCCTGGCTCCCCAACATACTTTTTTTTTAATTTTTAAATTTTTTTCTGGCCTTTTATTGTTATTATTATACTTTAAGTTCTAGGGTACATGTGCACAATGTGCAGGTTTGTTACATAGGTATACATGTGCCATGTTGCTTTGCTGCACCCATCAACTCGTCATTTACATTAGGTATTTCTCCTAATGCTATCCCTACCCTAGCCCGCTGTCCCCCTGCCCCCAACAGGCCCCGGTGTGTGATGTTCCCCTTCCTGTGTCCAAGTGTTCTCATTGTTCGATTCCCACCTATGAGTGAGAACATGTGGTGTTTGGTTTTCCGTCCTTGTGATAGTTTGCTGAGAATGATGGTTTCCAGCTTCATCCATTTCCCTGCAAAGGACATGAACTCATCCTTTTTTATGGCTGCCTCCCAAGCATACTTTTAAATGACCAGATCTTGTAAGCACTTTTTCCATTCATGAGAACTCCACCCCCATGAACCAATCACCTACCATCAGGCCCCACCCTCACCATTGGTATTTCATTTCAATATGAGATTTCAATGGGGACAAGTATCTAAGCCATTTCATTCTGTCCCTGGCCCCCTCCAAATCTCATGTCCTTCTCAAATTGCAAAACACAATCATGCCTTCCCAATGGTCTTCCAAAGTCTTAACTCATTCCAGAGTTAACTCAAAGGTCTGAAGTCTCAAGTTTCATTTGAGACAAGGGAAGTGCTTTCACTTGTGAGCCTAAAAAATAAAAAAAAACAAATTATTTACTTTCAAGATACAAGGGGTATATAGGCATTGGGTAAACGTTCCTGTTCCAAATGGGAGAAATTGGCCAAAAGAAAGGAGCTATAGTCCCCATGCAACTCTGAAACCCAGCAGGGCAGCCATTAAATCTCAGAGCTCCAAAATAACCTCCTTTGACTCCATATCCTGCATCCAGGGCACACTGCTGCAAGGGGTGGGCTCCCAGGCCTTGGGCAGCTCCACCTCTGTGGCTTTTCCATGCTGAGATTGCAAGCTGCTGATGGCTCTACCATTCTGAAATCTGGTGGGCAGCAGCTCCCTTCCCACAGATCCACTAGGCAGTGCCCCACTGGGGGCACTGTGTGAGGGCTCCAACCCCACATTTCCCCTTGACACTGCCCTAGTTGAGTTCTCTATGAGGGCTCCACCCCTGCAGCAGGCTTCTGCCTGGACACTGAGTCTTTCTCATACAGACTCTGAAATCTAGATGGAGTCTGATAGGCATTCTTCACTCTTGCACTCTGCACACCAACAGCTTTAATACCACGTGGAAGTGACCAAAACTTACTGCTTGCATCCTTCAAAGTGGCAGCTTCAGCTGTACCTGAGCCCCTTTGAACCCCAGCTGGAACTAAAGCAGTAGATATGAGCAGCATTTTCCTGGGCTGTGCAGGGCAGTATGGCCATGGGCCTGGCCCATAACACCATTCATTCCTCCTAGGCCTAAGGGCCTGTGATGGGAGGGGCTGCCACAATGGTCTCTGAAATGCCTTAGAGGCTTTTTTTCCCATTGTCTGGGCTGTTAGCACTTGGATCCTTTTTAGTTATGCAAATATCTCTAGCAAGTAGTTGCTCCACATCCGGCTTGAATTCCTCTCCCAATAAAGCTTTTTCTTTCTCTGCCACAAGATCAGGCTGCAAATGTTCCAAACTTTTACACTCTGCTTCCCTTTGAAATATAAATTCCAACTTTAAGTCATTTCTTTGCTTCCACATCTGAGCATAGGTTATTAGAAGCAGCCAGGACACATCTTGAATGCTTTGCTGCTTATAAATGTCTGCTGGCAGACACCCTAAATCATCACTCTGAAATGGAAACTTCCACAGATCCCTAGGGCATGGATACAATACAGCCAAGTTCTGTGCTGAGGCATGATGGGTGACCTTTGCTTTGGTTCTCAATATGTTTCTCATTTCCATCTGAGACCTTGGCAGCCTGGATTTCATTGTCCATGTCAATATCAACATTTTGGTCACAAGCACTTTACTAGTCTTTTAAGAAGTTCCAAACTTTCCCTCATCATCTTGTCTGCTTCTGAGCCCTCCAAACTCTTCCACCCTCTGCCTGTTACCCAGTTACAAAGCTGCTTCTGCATTTTCAGTTATCCTTATAGCAATGCCCCACTGCTGGATACCAATTTTCTGTATTAGGCCATTCTTGCATTGCTATAAAGAAATACTTGAGACTGAGTAATTTTTAAAGAAAAGAGGTTCAACTGGCTCATAGTTCTGCAGGCTTTATAGGAAGCATAGTGCTGACACCTGCTCAGCTTCTGGGTGTGGGCTCAGGAAGCTACAATCATGGTGGAAGGTAAAAGGTCAGTGGCCACATCACATGGTGAAAACAGGAGTGAGAAAGAGTTGGCAGGGGGAGGTATCACCTAAATGACCAGATCCCATGAGAACTCACTCCATTCATGAGCACTCCACACCCATGATCCAGTCACCTCCCACTAGGCCCCAACCTGAACATTGGTGATTACATTTCAACGTAAGATTTGGGTGGGGACAAATATCCAAACTGTTAATTTATCAGTTCCCCTAACGTGTGTGTGCCTTCATCACTCACTGTAAAAGTTTGGATGTTCCAGGTTAGAAACCTCTTAGTGGCTATAAGGACTGCAGATTTTCAGAGAGGAAATGCTTCAACCCATTAATATAATACATACAATACTAAAACATACAATAACTAAAACATATTCAAATATCATGAAGGGAGGAAGCTGGATAAAATCCATCTGAAAGTTTCCAGAGGGCTCTTGAGACTTTGGTTCCTGGCCATGTCCTACCTTTACAGTTTTTCCAGGACTATGTTGACAGATGGTGTACAGCCTAAAAATACTGTTTAAAACCTGTGCTTTAAAGTGTCTTCATCAATGTTAATTTAAGATAGTAACTGATTCATATGTACCATAATGGATAATATAATGGAGAAATTTAGCTGATGCCAACTTGAAAAAATCTGGCACAACCACATGGCCATTTTGGGAGCACTAGGGATTATTTGAGTGAAGGTTATAATTTTTAACACTTTTCATTTCCAGAATCAGGGCCTTAATATTGATATTTTTTAATCTCTTGGAATTCCTCCAGAGATGGATCCTTTGAGGGTTCAGTGAGGAACGTGGCTTTGGGTAACGCTGCTTCTTCGGCATAGAAATCAGCTAGAGCATTTTCTTTCATTTCCATATTATCTTTTTCATATTATCACTTCTCATACTATCTCTTCATGAGCCTTAGCTTTCGTAACAGCTACAGTCTAAGAAGTAGGAGTGCATCTACCTAATATAAGTTCTTTAATTTGTTGTTCATTTTTGAAGAGGGTTCTATCTGAGGTCAGGAAACCCTCTTTGTTTTTAGAGTACCCTAAAGTCATATACTCCTCCCAAGCATGTCTGCCATCTGTACATATGTTTACTCTCTGGTATTTGACTAGTTGATGAGCTTTATATAGTAAGTGAGATAAGTTCTGCCATCTGGGTGACTTTGCCTCAGATAGGGGACTATATTCTTTTTTTTTTTTTTGAGACGGAGTCTCGCTCTGTCGCCCAGGCTGGAGTGCAGTGGCCGGATCTCAGCTCACTGCAAGCTCCGCCTCCCGGGTTTACGCCATTCTCCTGCCTCAGCCTCCCGAGTAGCTGGGACGACAGGCGCCGCCACCTCGCCCGGCTAGTTTTTTGTATTTTTTTAGTAGAGACGGGGTTTCACCGTGTTAGCCAGGATGGTCTCGATCTCCTGATAGGGGACTATATTCTAAAGATAACTTAAATTAGTAATAGTTTATCCTGCTTAGTAACCTCCAGTTTCAGTAGGTATCATCCATCATAAACAACAACAAAAATATGAGCCCATGGTTCTCACAGGAGTCTCTAAGGGATCTGAGTGAGCTACAGGAAGTTCCATAACTTTCTGTTAGGTAAGACAATTGTGAGGTACCCCCTTTTCTTAGTGTTAGGAGCAGGAGAATGGCAAGAATCAGAGTGCCGCAGTGGTGAACAGAAATGTCAGAGGGAGAGAATAATAGAGTACTGTAGGCCAGGCGCGGTGGCTCATGGTTGTAATACTAGCTCTTTGGGAGGCAGAGGTGGGCGGATAACCTGAGGTCAGGAGTTCAAGACCAGCCTGGCCAACATGGTGAAACCCTGTCTCTACTAAAAATACAAAAATTAGTCAGGCAGGGTGGTGCATGCCTGTAATCTCAGCTACTCAGGAGGCTGAGGCAAGAGAATCCCTTGAACCTGGGAGGCAGAGGTTGAAGTGAGCCAAGATCACGCCACTGCACTTTTGCCTGGGCAACAGCGTGAGACTCCATCTCAAAAAAAAAAGAACATTGTAAATGTTTAATTGGTTGAACATGAAAAACTCTGTTCACAAATGATATGATCTTGTGTATAGAAAATGCTAAGGAATCCATTAAAAACCTTTTAGAGTAAATAAGTTTAGCAGCATTGCTGGATACAAGATCAATATACACAAATGAATAATATTTTATTTATTTATTTATTTGAGATGGAGTCTCACTCTGTCACCAGGCTGGAGTGCAGTGGCACAATCTTGGTTCACTGCAACCTCCGCCTCCAGGTTCAAGTGATTCTCTTGCCTCAGCCTCCCTACTAGCTCGGACTACAGGCCACCAGGCATAGCTAATTCTTGTATTTTTAGTAGAGAGGGGTTTCACCATGTTGGTCAGGATGGTCTCAATCTCTTGACCTTGTGATCCACCTGCCTCGGCCTCCCAAAGTGCTGGGATTACAGGCATGAGCCACTGCGCCTGGCCAAAAATGAATAATATTTCCATACATGTGTAATGAACAATCCAAAATGAAATTAAGAAAACAATTCCAGACCAGATGTGATGGATCATGCCTGTAATCCCGGCACTTTAGTGGGGCTGAGGCAGGAGTATTGGTTAAGCCCAGGGGTTCGAGACCAGCCTGGACAACATAGTGAGACCCTGTCTCTATAAAAAATACAAAAATTAGCCAGGCATAGTGGTGTGGGCCCGTAGTCCCAGCTACTTGGGAAGCTGAGGTAGGAGGATTGCTCGAGCCCAGCAGGTTGGGGCTGCAGTGAGCCATGATCATGCCACTGTACTCCAGCCTGGGCAATAGAACATGATCCTGTCTCAAAAAAAAGAAGAAGAAGAAGAAAGAAGGAAGGAAAGAAAACAATTCCATGTATAATACAGTGGCATCAAAATGTATAAAATACTTAGGAATAAATTTAACTAAAGAAATGGCGGCTGGGAGCGGTGGCTCACGCCTGTAATCCCAGCACTTTGGGGGGCCGAGGTGGGTGGATCACGAGGTCAGGAGATCGAGACCATCCTGGCTAACACGGTGAAACCCCGTCTCTACTAAAAATACAAAAAATTAGCCGGGTGAGGTGGCGGGCGCCTGTAGTCCCAGCTACTCGGGAGGCTGAGGCAGGGGAATGGCGTGAACTCGGGAGGTGGAGCTTACAGTGAGCCGAGATTGCACCACTGCACTCCAGCCTGGGCGACACAGCGAGGCTCCATCTCCAAATAAAAAAGAAATGGCAAAACTTATATTCTGAAAGCTAGATGACACTGTTGAAAGAAATGAAAGAAGATATAAATAAATGAAAAAGCATCTCACATTCATGCACTGGAAGACTTACTATTGTGAAGATAACAATATTAACCAAATTGAGCTACAGATTCAAGGCAATCCCTATAAAATCCCAGCTATATTATTTGTAGAAATTGAAAAGTTGATTCTAATATTTACATGAAATTGCAGGGGATCTAGAATAGCCAAAACAATCTTGAAAAAGAATAATGTAGTAGTAGGACTCACACTTACTAATTTCAAAACTCACTATAAAGCAACAGTAGTCAAGATAATATGGACCTGGTAAAGTATGGACACGTAGAGCAACAGAACAGAATTTTGAGCTGAGAGATAAACCTATGTGTCTGTGGTCAACTAATTTTCAACAAGAGTGCCAAGATCATTCTATGGGAAAGGAATAGTCTTTTCAGCAAATGCTGCTGGGATACCTGTACAGCCACATGCAAAAACTAGACTCTTACCTAACCCAGTGTACACAAATAAACACAAAATGCATCAAAGCTAAAATGATAAAACTCTTAGAAGGAAACAGGGCTAAATTTCGTGACCTCAGATTTGGCAGTGGGTTCTTAGTTAAGTTAGTGGTTGCTTTAAGCTAGAGTGGCAGACCGGACGGAGTTTAGGGGAGAAGCAGCTAAAGAGTATGGGGTTTCTTTTCAGGTAGTAATAAATATTCTAAAACTGACTCTGATGGTGAGTGCACAGCTCTGTGAATATACTAAAAACCACCAAGTTTTACAGTTTAAATGAGTGAATTGTGTGGTATATGAAATATATCAAAATGCAGCTGTTAAAAAAGGGGATGAGGTCAGCCCTAGGGAACTGGGGAACCTTAACCATGGCCTGAACTGCCTGTATCTAGTTCTCCTGAGCATCGGTAGCAAGTCCTTCCAGGGAAACACCTGGGAGGGAGGCCTTGAAAAGTGGTTTGAATAACCAGGGTGCAGAAATATGGGTGATCCCTAAGACTGAGGCCTAATTTGCTGGCCTGGTCTGAGCAAATGAGTAAGGGTGATGAGATGTGGTTTGGACATTCAGGGACCACCAGAAAGAACCTTTGTAAAAATCACAAAGTTTATGATTTTTGAGAGGCTATCAACTCCTAATAAAAAAAGTTTGGCCAAGATTCTTGGTAGGGGAAAAGATTCCTTTAGTCCTTGGTATAAGATATCCGTTCTCAGGGTCAGCTGAACTTTTTAGAGTTCATATACTTGTTACATTAAAATTTTTATTTGGAAATAATTGTAGATTCTCATGCAGTTGTGAGAAATAATACAGAGAAATCCCATGTACCCTTCAGCTAGTTTTCTTTTTTTTTTTTTTTTTTTTTTTTGTTGAGACGGAGTCTCGCTCTGCCGCCCAGGCTGGAGTGCAGTGGCCGGATCTCAGCTCACTGCAAGCTCCACCTCCCGGGTTTACGCCATTCTCCTGCCTCAGCCTCCCGAGTAGCTGGGACTACAGGCGCCCGCCACGTCGCCCGGCTAGTTTTTTGTATTTTTAGTAGAGACGGGGTTTCACCGTGTTAGCCAGGATGGTCTCGATCTCCTGACCTCGTGATCCGCCCGTCTCAGCCTCCCAAAGTGCTGGGATTACAGGCTTGAGCCACTGCGCCCAGCCCACCTAGTTTTCTTAATCGTAACACTTTGCAAAACAGTAACAATGTGACAGCCAGCATATTGACATTGATACAGTTAAGACACAGAATATTGTCATTCCTCAATATCCCTGAGGGATTGCTTCCAGGACCCCTGTAGATACCAAAATCTGAGACTACTCAAGTCCCTGATCCAAAATGATATGTAATAATATTTGCATATAACCCATGCACATCCTCCTGTATCTTTAGTCTCCGGATGACTTATAACACCTGATACAATGTAAATGCTATATAAGTAGTTGTTATACTGTATTGCCTAGGAAATAATGTCAAGAAAAAAGTCTGTACATGTTTAGTACAGACATAACCATCCTTTCTTTTCTGAATTTTTTTTACCTTGGTTGGTTGAATCCACAGATAAGGAACCCACGGATATGGAGGGCCAGCTGTACCTCCATTACCACAAGGATTCAGGTTGCCCTTGTATAGCCACACCACTTCCCTCCTGCCCCCAGCCCCTTCCTAACTCCTGACAACCACTCATCTGGTCTCCATTTCTCTAAGTTTTTCCTTTCAAGAATATTATGTAAATTCAACCATACAGTGTGTGACCTATTGAAATTGACCTTTCCTTTTTCTTTTTCTTTTTGAGACAGGGTCTTGCTCTGTCGCCCAGGCTAGAGTGCAGTGGTGTTGTCACAAGTCACTGCAGCACCAACCTCCTGGGCTCAAGCGATTCTCCCACCTCAGCTCCTCAGAGGGCGAGGATTGCAGGTGTGAGCCACTGTGCCCGGCCTGCATGTTTAGCTTTTTAAGAAACTGCCAAAATGTTTTCCAGAATGGTGGTACCATTTTATATCCCCACCAGCAACGTATGAGTGATCCCGCTTCTCACATCCTCATCAGTTCATGATGCTGGCACTACTTTTTTCTTTAGCCATTTTGATAGGTGTGTAGGGATCATCTTTTCAGGTACCGCTTTGCCTTCTGTACGTCTTTTTTGGTGAAATGTCTTTTCCTCATTTTCTAATCAAATTGCTTGTTATTTTACTGTTGAGTTTTGAGAATTCTTCATAAATTCTAGATACTAGTGTTGTGTCAGGTCTGTGGCTTGCAGATATTTTCCTCCCAGTCTGTAGCTTATTGTTTAATTCTCTCTCTCTCTCTTTTTTTTTTTTTTTTTTGAGACAGAGTCTCGCTCTGTCGCCCAGGCTGGAGTGCAATGGCGCAATCTCAGCTCACTGCAACCTCCGCCTCCTGGGTTCAAGTAATTCTCCTGCCTCAACCTCCTGAGTAGCTGGGATTACAGGCGCCTGACACCATACCTGGCTAATTTTTGTATTTTTAGTAGAGACGGGGTTTCACCATGTTGGCCGGGCTGGTCTCAAACTCCTGACCTCAAATGATCCGCCCTGCTCGGCCTCCCAAAGTGCTGGGATTACAGGTGTAAGCCACGGCGCCTGGCCCATTTCATTCTCTTAATGGAGTCTTTTATTGAATAAAAGTTTTTAAAATTTTTTTGTGGAAGTCTAATTCTTTGATAAGGTAGAAGGTTCAGGTTGTGGCTTATTTATTTTGCTTGTGGTTGTCCAGTTCTTCCTGCACCGTTTGTTGAAAAGGCTATATTTTCCTTACTGAATTTCTTTGGCCTTTTAGTAAAAAAATCAGTTGGGCATTCTTTTAATGCCTTCTCATTCACTCTGTTGGTGAGGGGAGATTCCAGCTCTGGGGTTTGGGGATGGCTGAACACCTGACACCCAACACTGGAAAGAAGAGCCCCACAGTGGTTTATGAGCCACATGCACTGAGAGGAGGATACCCCAGGCCCACTGGGCAACATGGGGCTGCATTTGGGAACAGAGTGAACCAGCAAGGGCTGTGGGAAACAGGCTTTGTAGTATTAAGAGGGAGAGGTGACTCCGGGTTCCTGTGGGAGGATGTACTGGCTTGTTTGAATAATTCTGTGGGCTGGCAGGAACTGAACTCCATTACTCTGAGATAAGCAGGAACTGTGCCTGGTCCCTTTGATATAGAGCATTGTTTTATTCTTATCCATGAGGAAAAGTGGGGAATAGATCTTATAGTGAGGCCATTAGGAGCCCTCCTGATTTCACCAGATGTCAAGGCAGCAGTACATATTATTGGGCTTTAATTTTAGTCCTTACACAACAGGCATATTTGTGTATTGCTGGATTTTCTAATCAGTTCTGTCAATCTGTCTGTCCTCCTCCAAAACCACATATTCTTGATTATAAATAAATAAGAGACCCCGGAGGCCTCTTAGGTGGCTCTTTCTGGCTGTGCCCCTAGCTGGCTGTGCTTAATTAGGTGGTGTTACCAGACTCCTCCTACTTGCTGACCAACAAAATAACTGTTCTTAAGAGTTCCCTTAGGTTTGAACTTCCCCAAACTCTGATTTAAATAAAGTCAGTTCCTTCAGGGGTAGCTTTGGAGCTCTCTAGTCCTGTGGACTCTCTCTCCCACTGGGAAAGATCTCTGAGCCACTACTCCCAGGCAATGGGTGGGGTTGGTAGCCTCAGATCTTCTTGGCTTGATTCTCTTGGTGTGGAATCCCTGTCCAATGAATGAACTGAGGTGAGGGCAATGGGAGCCCCTGTCTGCTCAGCCTGGGGCACCAGTGATCCAGGCTTATCCTGTAAGCGGGGCCAGTGTGGAGGAAGGAAGTCTCTGATCTCTCAGCCGCACACAGTAGGAATTGAGCCTCTTCAACTAGGAGTTGGAGGAGATGAGGAATCCCGTGGTCTGCCTTTCCCAGCGAGACACCACATCCCTTGACTGGGAGCTGAGGGGAGCCCTGTCTTCTTCATCACACTTGTCAAGAATGGAGCCTTCATCAAGCTGAGCTGGGAAGGAGGGTGCTGAGGGATGGAGTGGATTGTAGCTGAAGTGCCATGGACTCTTTTGTTCTCACTGAGTTTTAGTAGGTCCTCCTGAATAAATGTTTCTTCATTTGCTGCACGTCCTTAGGACAATTTCCAGAGATTAAAAAGTTTTAATAGTTTTCACCAATTATGCTTATTTCACTGGGGAGTGGGTCTGCATAGCTCCTCACCACACCACCCTGGAAGTGAAACTGCTCCGTAAGCAAAACTTTCAGAGTCAGTGTTTCGGCTAAAGAGGCTAAAAATGTCACCAACAGTTTTCTTGGTAGACTGACAGAAGTGTAGATCCGGGGTGGCCTATACCAGAAGAAATGGAAATACCAGAATTTTCTTAGTATACTACAGAGGAAGAGATCCAAAGGCTTGGGGAGATTAGAATGATAGAGTGGATTTATCTTATGAGAACTGCTCATCCACCTTGAGTGGGTCAGAGGATCCTCCTTTCACTACAGTTGTGAGAAATAAGTTGTGAGATGAGCTTCAGCATCCTCGAAGAACTCTGCGATGGCTTGTTCCACCTTTCCTCCTCCTCCTCCTCCTTCTTTTTCCTCCTTGTACTCCTCCTCCATCCTCCTCCTTTCTCTTCCTTTCTCCTTCCTCCTCCTCCTCCTTTCTTCTTCTTCTCCCTCCTCTTCCTCTTCCTCCTCCTCTTCCTCCTTCTCCTTCTCCTCCTTCTCCTCCTTCTTATCCTTCTCCCTCCTCCTCCTCCTTCTTTTTTCCTCCTCCTCTTCCTTCTTCATCTTCTTCTTTTTCTTGAAACAGAGTCTCACTCTGTCGCCCAGGCTGGAGTGCAGTGGCATGATCTTGGCTTACTGCAACCTCCGCCTCCTGGGTTCAAGCAATGCTCCTGCCTCAGCGTCCCGGGCAGCTGGAATTACAGGCACACACCACCATACCCAGCTAACTTTTTTTTTTTTGAGATGAAGTCTTGCTCGTGTCACCCAGGCTGAGGTGCAATGGCTCAATCTTGGCTCACTGCAACCTCCACCTCCCGGATTCAAGCGATTCTCCTGCCTCAGCCTCCTGAGTAGCTGGGATTACAGGCGCCTGCCACCGTGCCTGGCTTTTTTATATTTTTGGTAGAGATGAAGTTTCACTCTGTTGGCCAGGCTGGTCTTGAACTCCTGACCTCAGACAACCCATCTACCTCAGCCTCCAAAAGTGCTGGGATTACAGGCATGAGTCATCGCACCCAGCCCTAATTTTTTATTTTAAAAACTTTTTGTAGAGGTGGGGTCTCACTATGTTGCCCAGGGCTGGTCTTGAACTCCCAGACTCAAGTGATCCTTCCACTTCAGCTTCTCAAAGTGTTGGGATTACAGGTGTGAGCCACTGCATGTGGCCATGGCTCTTTAGGTCAAAAATATAGAGGGAACAGCTACCATCAAACTGAAACACTAGGCTGGGTATGGTGGCTCATGCCTGTGATCCCAGCACTTTGGGAGGCTGAGGCAGGTGGATTACCTGAGTTCAGGAGTTTAAGACCAGCCTGGCCAACATGGTAAAATCCTGTCTCTACTAAAAATATAAAAATTAGCTGGGCGTGGTTGCGGGCACCTGTAATCTCAGCTACTCGGGAGGCTGAGGCAGGAGAATCACTTGAACCCGGGAGGCAGGGACTGCAGTGAGCCGAGATCGTGCCACTGCACTCCAGCCTGGGCAATAACAGCCAATCTCTGTCTCAAAAAAAACAAAAAACCAACCAAAACACCCCCCAAAACACTAAACACAATGAAGATAATGAGTTGTCAGGTACTATGTGGCTGCGTTTAATCACTGAACAGAAGTTGGGTATGGTTACCATATAGACAGTAGAACAAACACGGTCATCAGAATAGCCAGGCTCACCAGGACCTTTGGCGTTGCTACATGGTGTTTCTGGAAATAAAAGAGATGGGGAACCTACTGAAATCTTACTGGATTTGTATAAGCAGAAAAGATCTAGGCCTAGTGAACAGAAGTCTGACTTGAATCACCAAAAGAGGGAGTCATGTCTCCTCAATCAATTTCCAGACTTGAGTGAATTCACAGATCCAGAGTCCCCTGAGTGAAGGGGAGGCCAGGTCCCCCTTCAGGAAAGGCACTGATACATGACCAAAAGTGGACGCTGTTAATCTTCCTTTCAGCCTTCCCCAAAGGTACCTGTAGCCATTTACTAGGATGACTATGCATGAAGGACAGAGAATATCAGATGTTTTAAGGATTACTCAGCACTGGCTCTGAGCTGACACCAATTCCTGGAGACCCAAAATGTCACCGTGACCCGTCAGGGCAGAGGGATAAAGAGATCAAGTGACTGATGGAGTTTTAGGTCAGGTCTGTCTCAGGGTGGCTGCAGTAGGTCCCAGAACCCATCCCGTGATTATTCCTGTAGCTGTGGATTCCATACTTCACATAAACACACTCGGCAACTGGCAGAATCTCCCCATGGCTTCTGTGACCTTATAGTGAGAGCTACTAGGGTGGGAAGAGCCAAGAGGAGGCCTTTGAAACTGCCTCTACCGACAGAAACAGAAAACCCAAAGCAGTGTCATATTCCTGGAGGGACTGCAGAGATGGATGCCACCATCAAGGACTTGAAAGATGCCAGGAGGCAGCTCCTACTACATCTGCATTAAACTTGCCCATTTTGCCTCTTCAAAAGATAGATGGCTCCTGGTGAATGATGGCGGACTATTGTAAACTTAATCAGGTAATGACTCCTCTTGCAGCTGTTGTTTCAGATGTGCTTTTATAGCTAATCAGTACATAGCATATGTACTAGCACCCTGTATGCATATTGATGTGGTCAATGCTTTTTTTTCTCTAATCCTGTTCATCAGGAGTATTAGAAGTAGTTTGCTTTCAGATGGCAAAGTCAGGACTTCACCTTCAGTGCCCTACTTCAGGCATATATCTAACCTGTAGTCCAACGTCATAATCTAGTTTCAAAGGACCTCGAATGCATTTCCCTTCCATAGGCAATCAGGCTGGCCTATTACACTGATCGTATTATGCTGATTGGATCTGGTGAGTAGGAAGTAGTGACTAACCTAGATACATACATTGGCAACGTACTTGCATGCCAGAGAGTGGGAAATAAATTCCACAGAAATTCAGGGGCCTTCCACCTGAGTAAAATTTGTAGGATCCTAGTGGTCTGAGGCATGTCAAGATATCTTTCCAAGGTAAAGGAAAAGTTGTTGCATTTGGCCTCTTAAGGGGGACCACTAAGAAAGAGACACAAAGCCTAGCAGGCCTTTTTGGATTTTGGAAGTAACATACATCTTACTTGGGTGTGCTACTCTGACCTATTTACCGAGTAACCAGAAAAGCTGCTAGCTTTGAGTCGGGCTCAAGACAAGAGATGGCTAGAAGACCCAGACTGCTGTGTGAGCTTCTCTGCCACGCTGCCATGACCCAGCGATATGACCGTGTTTGAAGCATCCGTGGCAGATAGGGATGCTGTGTGGAGCCTCTGGCAGGCTGCTGTTGGTGAATCACAGTGCAGACCCTGAGGGTAGTGGAGCAAAACCATGCCATCCTCTGTGCATAATCACTTCCCTTTTGAAAAATGCCTTGGAACAGAATAGAAAATCCATGCAAGTGTGTGCAGGTGATTTTTTTACAAAGGTGCAAAAACAATTCAATGGAAGAGCAACCGTCTTTTCAGCAAATGGTGCAGGAGTGATGTACACAGACAACAAGAAAGATAAAAGATAGACCTTGACCTAAACCGCACACATTGGTCCAAACATTCACTCAAAATGGGTCACACACTTAAACGTAAAATCGGGACAACAAAACTTTTAGAAGAAAACACAGGAGAAAGTCTTTGAGACCATGGATTAGGGAAAGAATTCTTGGACATGACACCAAAATCATGATCCATAAAACAAGCAAACAAAAAGGATCAATTGGACTTCATCAAAGTTAAAAACTTTTGCTTAGTGAAAGACCCTTCAAGCCACAGACTGGGAGGAAATACTGGCAAACAACCTATTTGAAAATGAATGTGGCTGGGTGTGGCAGCTCACACCTATAACCCAGTGCTTTGGGAGGCCAAGGCAGGAGGACTGCTTGAGGCCAGGAGTGTGAGGCTGCACTGAGTTATAATGGTGCCAGCACACTCAGCCTGGGTGATACGGCAAGATCCTGTTTCCAAGAAAAAAGAAAAGAAAAAAAAAAAAGGACTCACATGTAGAACATACAAAGAATTCTCAAAACACAGCAGTGAAAGAAACCAAACAAGCCAACTAGAAAACGAGCAAAAGATACGAACAGACATTTTACTCAAGAGGGTATACAGATGGCAGTTCTAGAAGCACATGAAAAGAAATTCAGCGTCATTAGCTATTAGGGAAATGTAAATTAAAACCATGACGATATGTCACCATACCTATGAAAGCATCTAAAAACAATGGGGACAACACTGAGTGTTAGTGAGGATACAGAGAAAGTAGATCTTTCACACATCGCTGACAGGAATATAAAGTGGAATGGCCACTTTGGAAAGTAGTTTAGCAATCCCTCCATCCTTCCCTCCCTCCCTCCCTCCCTCCTTCCTTCCTCCCTCCTTCCTTCCTCTTTTCTTTTTCTTTCTTTTTTGAAATGGAGTTTCACTCTTGTCACCCAGGCTGGAGTGCAATGACTCAATCTCAGCTCACTGAAACCTCCACCTCCTGGGTTCAGGAGATTCTCCTGCCTCAGCCTCCTGAGTAGCTGGGATTACAGGTGTGCGCCGCCACACCTGGCTAATTTTTGTATTTTTATTAGAGATGGGGTTTCACCATGTTAGCCAGGCTGGTTTCTAACTCCTGACGTCAGGTGATCCACCCACCTTGGCCTCCCAAAGTGCTGGGATTACAGGCGTGAGCCACCACGCCCAGCTGGCAGTTTCTTAGAAACTAAACATATACTTACTACACAATCTGACAATCTCACGGCTTGACATTTATCCCCCCAGATGAAAACGTATAGCCACACAAAATCATGTACATGATGGATATATTTCAAAATAATTGAAAGCAGAGATTTGAAGAGATTATCTGTACACTCATGTTCACAGCAGCATTATTCACAATAGGCAAAAGGTGGAAGAAACCCAAGTGTCCATTGACAGATGAATGGATAAATAAAATATGATCTATTCATAAAATGGAATATTATTCATAATATTAAAAGTAAGGACGTTCTGGCACATGCTATACCTGGATGAACCTTGAGAACATCATGCTAAGTGAAACAAGCCAGTCACAAAAGGACAATACTAGATAACTGCACTTACATGAGGTACCTAAAGTAGTTCAACTCCTCGACATAGAAGCTAGAATGTTGGTTGCCAGGGCTGGGGGAGAGGGGAATGGGGAGTTATTGTTTAATGGCTGAAGTTTCAGTGTTGAAAGATAAAAGACTTCTGTGGATAGATGGTGGTGATGGTAGCACAACAAAGTGAATGTACTTAATGCCACTGAACTGTACACTTAAAAATGATTAAGGTGGGCCACGCGCGATGGCTCACGCCTATAATCCCAGCAGTTTGGGAGCCGGAGGTGGACGGATCACGAGGTCAGGAGATTGAGACTATCCTGGCTAACACAGTGAAACCCCATCTCTACTAAAAATACAAAAATTAGCGGGGCATGAGGGCGGGCACCTATAGTCCCAGCTACTCAGGAGGCTGAGGCCGGAGAATCGCTTGAACCCAGGAGGCGGAGGTTGCAGTGAGCTGAGATCATGCCACTACACTCCAGCCTGGGCAACAGCTTAAAAAATTAAGATGGAATTTTTTTTTTTTTTTTTGAGATGGAGTCTTGCTCTGTTGCCTGGGCTGCAGTGCAGTGGCGCAATATTGGCTCACTGCAAGCTCCACCACTTGGGTTCCCGCCATTCTCCTGCCTCAGCCTCCCGAGTAGCTGGGACTGTAGGCGCCTGCCACCCCACCCAGCTAATTTTTTGTATTTTTTTTAGTAGAGACAGGGTTTCACCATGTTAGCCAGGATGGTCTCAATCTCCTGACCTCGTGATCCACCCACCTCGGCCTCCCAAAGTGCTGGGATTACAGGCGTGAGCCACCGCGCTCGGCCGGCAAATTTTTATGTTATGTGTATTTTACCACAATTTTAAAATTTCTGGCTGGGCACAGTGGCTCATGCCTACAATGGCAGCACTTTGGGAGGCTGAGGCGGGTGTATTGCTTGAGGCAGGCGGATCGCTTGAGGTCAGGGGTTTGAGACCAGCCTGGCCAACACAGTGAAATGCTGTCTCTGCAAAAATACAAAAATTAGCTGGGCATGGTGGCACAGGCCTGTAATCCCAGCTACTCAGGAGGCTGAGGCAGGAGAATCACTTGAACTTGGGAGGGGGAGTTTGCAGTGAGCCAAGATCATGTATTATATGTATTATATGATTCCATTTATATAATGTTCTCAAATGAAAAAATTATAGAGATGAGAAACAGATTAGTGGTTGCCAAGGGTTAGAGATGATGGAGGAGAGGATAGAAGAGGGGCTGGGTTTGACTCGAAGGGAGAAGCCAAGTGCTCTTGGAGATAGAACAGTTCTGTATCTCAATTGTGGTGCTGGTTACAGAAATCTGCATGTGACATAATTGCATAGAACTACACATACACACAAATGAGTATATGTAAAACTCATAAAATCTAAATAAATTCCATGGATTGTACCGATGTCAGCTTCCTGGTTTTGATGTTGTACTATAGTTATGTAAGATGTACCATTTGGGGAAACTGAGTAAAGGATACATGGGACCTCTCCATACTATTTTTGCAACTTCCTATCTGTATCTTTGTAATTATTTCAAATTTAAAAGTTAGAAACAAACGACTAAGTAATCAAAACCAAACTGGCTTTGGGCCTTAACAGAGTTTGAAGGCGTGACCATCGACCAGCAACTTACCATGCAGTTTAAGCTGCTCATCATGAACTGGCTGTTGTATGATCATCAAGCCATAAAGTTGTGCGTGCACAGCAACACTCCATCATTGAATGGAAATGGTACATATGAAACTGAACTGGAGTAGGATCTGAACATGCAAGCTACATGATCTTCTCTCTCTCAACCCCTGCCCACAGCTTCATGAGGAATTACCTATGACCAGTTGCCTGAAGAAGAAACCTCTTGGGCTTGGTTTAGTCATGGTTCTGCATGATCTGCTGGTATCACCTGAAAGTGGACAGCTGCAGTACTGCAATCCCACTCTGGGATGCTTCTGAAGGATGGCAGTGAAGGGAGATCCTCCCAGTGGGAAGAAGATAAGACTAGTGTACCTGGTTGTTCATTTTGCCTGGTTAGAAGTATAGATCTATACTTTTTCATGAGCAGTGGCTAATGGCTTGGCTGGATGGTCAGTACTTGAGAGGAACATAATTAGGAAGTTGGTGACAAGGAGGTCTAGGGAACAGGTATGTGGATGGACTTCGGCCCAGAATGTGAAGATAATTATTTCCCACACGAGTGCTTATCAAAGGGCGACCTCCACAGAGGATTTTAATGAGGTGGATAGAATAACCCATTTTGTGGATGTCAGTCAGCCTCTTTACCTAGCCAAATGGACTCATGGATAAAGGGCTAGGGATGGAGGTTACACATGGGGTCAATCTGGCTACAGCTCTTGATACAGTAGCACTTCTGGGGGCTCAGCCAGCTCTCTGGCTGTAGGTTGATTACATTGGACCACGGAAGGGGCAGCACTTGTTCTGACTGGAATATGACTCTTGATATGGATTTGCTATTCCTGCCCACAATGTGTCTGCCAAAACAACTGTCCTTGGACTTAATACTTAATTATTTCACACACTGTTGCCTCTGACCTAGGAACTCACTCCACAGCAAATGAAGTGTGGCATTAGGTCCTTGCTCATGGAATTAGCTGGTCTTACCATGTTCCCAAATATGCTGAAGCAGTTGGCTTTACACATAGATGTAATCAATCTCTTTTCTCTTAATTCCGCCAACTCAAGATGTAGAAGGTCTGTTGAAAATGGTGCGCATCAAAATCACCTGGAGTGAAATGAGTTGTCTATTTCAGCAAAGAAAATGGGAAAATAATAGGTGAAACAACTGTGTTCCTCTTGATAATCTTTAACTCTAGCTTGTCAGTAGTTTTACTCTTCTGTATGTTTGAAAAATTTTATGCTAGACTTGAAAACCAGACGTTTATCTGAGCAGGCTACCCTCTTACAAGACATTGTGCCCTTCTGTGTTGCAGGTCTGTGGGTCACTTGAGTAGACGTAGATGGTATGGAGGCAATAAAAAAGCCATGACCCAGGGCTGAGATATACATGTGTGACCAAACGTTAAAATCAGTATGAATCCACAAGTGTGTGCGAAATGCAGGTCATTTAAGTGCTTAATCTAGTGAAACTCAGAGCTTGACTGGAGTTGGGGATGAACACCTTCTCTACGTTCCTCGTCTTATTCATCCCTTGGATCCTCACTGCACTTGGACCCCTTCGGTGCTTCTGTGAACCTCGCAGGGGTCCGCAGTGCCAGCTCTGGTAAGCCCGAGGGTCCCCCGCCAGCGGAACCCTCCAGCGCGCCCCTGCACGAGCAGCCAAATTCACCCGGCCGGTCGCGCCCTCCCCGGCGCTGCAGGCGCCAGCTAGCCCCGCCCACGCCCGGCCGCCCGCCCAAGCCCCGCCCAAGCCCCGCCCGGCCGCCCGCCCAAGCCCCGCCCGGCCGCCCGCCCAAGCCCCGCCCTCGGGTCCTAACGCGAGGCTCCCGCGGGGCTGTCCTCGGCCGCGCCGGGCTCCGCCTGCCGTGTGGCCAGTCCGGACAGTCCCTCACCCCGGCCTGCGCTGCTGCGTGGACTCGGGGCTCAGGAATTCCGCCGCGGCCCAAGGCTTGCCGTTTGACAAAGAGCAGTCGCGGCAGGCGGTGGGCAAGGCTGCTCTGGGCGGGGGCCGGGGCAAGGCTCGGGCTCCACCATGGCGACCGCGGCGCGTGTTGTGGGCCGGCTCCCCGCGCTGTATAGCTGGACGGCAGGTGAGAGCCGGGACGCCGCGAGCGGGGCTCGCCTGGGGCCTGCAGAAGCCAGGGCGGAGGGAAGCGGGAAGCCGCGGCCGCCGGCGCCGCACGCCATGCTTCCGCCTTCCCCGGAGCCGCTGTGTGACCTTGCGCGCGTCCTCTCCCTCTCTGGGTCGCGGAGCTCCTGTCTGTAAAATGAGGGGCAACTGGACGTCGTTGTCCAAGGTTCTTCCCAGTTCCCAAAACCGATTGAGCGTGCTCGGCGAAGAGCGGGAACTGGCACGCATCGCCTTTGGGGTGCGTGCGACCCCCGGGGTCGTTTGATGTCGGCGTGGGTTTGTCCTCCCGCATAACGCTTATCTCTAGGAAACGCTCCGTGATTGACTTTGCATTTTCTGTTTGCTCAATTTTACTGGAAGTCCACAATCCAGCGTTTGTAGTTTCGAAATCGAAGACCCCTAAAGCCCGAATATGTGTGTGTTAAAACTCATGTAGCGGCAGTCTTTAACCTGAAGTCATTTGGCAGAAAATCTGACTTGAACATTCTTTTGTCCATGTTGTTTCCGTCCTCTCCTTTTTTTCTTTTTTGTTTTTTTGGTTTTTTTTGAGACAGTCTTACTCTGTCGCCCCGGCTGGAGTGCAATGGCGCGATTTCCGCTCACTGCATCCTCCATCTCCTGGGTTCAAGCGATTCTCCTGCCTCAGCCTCCTGAGTAGCTGGGACTACAGGCGCCCGCCACCACGCCTGGCTAATTTTTGTATTTTTAGTAGAGATGGGGTTTAACCATGTTTGTCATGCTGACCTCGAACTCCTGAGCTCATGATCCGCCCGCCTCGGCCTCCCAAAGTGCTGGGATTACAGGCGTGAGCCACCGCGCCCGGCCGTCTCCTCCTTTTTCAAGGCCCTGTTCAGATAGCTCCTAGCTGTTGTAGCTTTCCTTCATTTTCCTCACCTTATCTTCGCAATGTCTTCATGAGGTATGTACTGCTATTCCCATTTTACAGATGAGGGAGTTAAGGCACATAGATTCAGAAACTTGCTTGAGGTTAGGCTAGGTGGACATCAGGTTTTTGCATCCATATCACCTGGCTCCAAAGCCTGTTTTTTGTTTTTGGTAACAACTTCCTTGTTGAGACAATTCACATACCCTACCATTTAATCCATTTAAAGTGTACATTTCAGTGGTTTTTAGTATATCACCAGAGCAAGGCAGCCATTATAGCCACTACAAAAAGAAAACCTGTGCCTTTTAGCTGTCACTTCCCAGCTTCCCATTGGCCTCCAGCACAACCACTGATGTACTTTCCCTCTCTCTGTAGCAAGACTTTATGAATACCGCATTTTGTTTATCTGCTCATCAGTTGAACATTTGGGTTGTTTCTACCTTTTGGCTCTTAGGCCTGTTTTGCTGGAAACATTTGTGTGCAATGTTTTCGCAAGTATATTTTTATTTCTGTTGGGTATATACTTAGGATTGTAATTGCTAGGTCATATGGAAACGATGTTTAATGTTTCTTTTTTAACTCCCCTCTGTCGCCCTGGCTGGAGTGCAGTGGCACGATCATGGCTCACTGCCGCCTCCATCTCCTGGGCTTAATCCGTCCTCCCACCTCTGCCACCCGAGTAGTTGGGACTACAGGTTCATGCCACCATGCCCAGCTAGTTTTTCTTTATTTTTTGTAGAGTGAGTCTCACTGTGTTGCCAAGGCTGGTCTCTAACTCATGGGCACAGGCAGTCCTCCCGCCTCGGCCTCCCAAAGTGCTGGGATTATAGGTGTGAGCCACCATGCTGAAACGTATGTTTAGGTGTCAAGGAACTGCCAAACTGTTTTCCAAAGCTGCACCATTTTACATTCCCACCAGCAGTATATGAGGCTTCCAATTTTTCTACTTCCTTGCCAGCACTTAATGTCTGTCTTTTTGACTATAACCATCTTAGTGGATGTGGGGTTTTTTGTTTTGTTTTGTTTTTTGTTTTTTGTTTTTTTTTTTTTTTTTGAGACAGGTTCTTGCCCCATTATCCAGGTAGAAGTGCAGAGGCACAGTTGCAGCTCACTGCAGCCTCAACCTTCTGGGCTCAGGTGACCCTCCCACTTCAGCCTCCTGAGTAGTTGGAACTACAGGTGTGTGCCATTATGCCTGGCTAATTAAAAAAAAAAAAAATTTGTAAAGACAGGGTCTCACAATGTTGACCAGGCTGGTTTTGAACTCCTGGGCTCAAGCAGTCCTCCTGCCTCAGTCTCCCAAAGTGCTGAGATTACAGGCATGAACCTCCATACCTGGCCAGCCCAGTGGATGTGCAGTGGTATCAGTTTGTGGTTTTGATTTACATTTCCCTTATGAATAAGAAGCATATTATCATGTGCTAATGGCTATTTGTGTATGTATATATATATATATATTTTTTTTTTTTTGAGAAATAGCTATTCAGATATTTTGCCCACTTTTATATTGAGTTGTCTTTTTATTGTTGAATTGTAGGTATTCTTTATTTTCTAGGTACAAGACCCTTCTAGCAGATATATGATTTGCAAAATTTTTGTCCCATTCTGTGTGTTGTCTTTTCACTTTCTTGATAGTATTTTTGAAGACACAAGTTTTACATTTTGATGAAGTCTCATTTATCTATTTTTTTTTCTTTTTGTTGCTGTGCTTTTAGTGTCTCATCTAAGAAAGCCATTGCAGAATCCAAGGTCATGATGATTTACCTCTATGTTTTCTTCTAGGTTTCATCGTTTTAGCTTTACGTACAAGTCTTTGGTCCATTATGAATTAGTTTTTATATATGGTGTGAGATGGGGTGCCAACTTCATTCTTTTACGTGTTGATATCCAGTTGTCCCAGCACCACTTGTTGAAAACATGATTCTTTCTTCTTTGAATGATCTTGACACCCTTGTCAAAAATCACTTGCCCATAAATGCGGTGTCAGAGCCTGTTCTGGAGTACCACACTGTGTGAGGGGGTGCACAGTACAGTCAGCCTGGTGCTGCAGGGGTTCCAGAGGAAAGGGGGAACATTGTAGGATCGGGGAGGCTTCACTAAGAGATGGTGTTTCAGACAAACAGAGAACCTTACAGAGACACAGAAGTATGCGAGAGCACGGTAGGTTCAAGACTGACTACAAGTCTGGCATGGCCAGAGGGAAGGTGAAGGAGAGAAAGGTGGGGCAGCAGGCTGGTGTGGATGCTTGGGGCCATGTGGCAGGCCTGTGGGCCATGCTGAGGAGTTTTGACTTTGTTCTGAAGGTAGTAGGGAGCCAGAGAATAATCTGTCAGAGCTGTGAAGTGACCAGACCTTTTATTTTAGAAAAGCCATGAAGCAGAGGGGGAGAGATTGAAAGTAGGAAACCTGCTAGGAAACTTGTCATTCTGTGGCTGAGTGGTGATGAGGCTTGAGCAAAGAAGGGGCATTGAGGCCACAGGAAAAGGTACAGCTGGCAGGTGGATTGATTTTTGAGGAGACTGAAGGGCTTGGTAACTGGCTGGATGTGAGGGTGAAGGGAGAACATGAGGTATGATGTCAGCTACTTGACAAGTTGCCCTGGAGCCCAGAAATTACTTATTCCCTTGTCTTGGTTCTTTATTCTATAGATATATTTTGTGGGTGTTATTGTTTAAAATGTTCCTTTTCATGTAGAAATGTACCTTAATTTTTTTTTTTCCCAATTGCAGGTCGTTTACTGGGGAGGCAGCGTTCCCTAAGCACCTCACCAGCAGCTTCCATTTCGGCGTGGACGACTGCTCTGAGCAATGGTGAGATTCATTAGTGCTACCACCTTTTCTCATAAGATGTACTGTCGGAGTCGTTTCTATAGTTTTTAAAAATATAAGTAATCACCTGCTTTTTTCTTTTCTCTCTTTTTCATTTTTTCGCCTGGTTGGTGTTACTGCAATAATCGCATTCTTTATGATGCAAATACAAAGGGTCTGAAGAGTATTTTCAGATTTCTTATGATTGCAGTTGTTATAGTTCAAGGCTTTACAAAATGGTAACTAAATAACGATTACGGGGTAATTTCTGTGTATTAGGCTTAGAGCAGGGACAATGAAGAGTTGAATTTTCAATTTACCAATGGTTATGTTAGTTGAAAATTAAACCCTTCATTGTCCCTGCCTTCTCCAACATAGTTATAAGCACAATTTTGATTGAATCTCTGGTCAGTGTGTTTATTATTAAGTTTGTGTATATATTTATAGCTGAGTTAGGTAGAATTCTATCATTACATTTTCTTTTCTTTTTCCTACAACAATTTCCTTAGTATCTACTACAGTATTTTTCTAAATGCTGCAATAGATTGGTCAGACAAATGGCAATAATTTTCTAAAATCTCTCAAACACATCACTGATCAGCTGGTTTGATTTAATAGATGAGATTTCAATTAGGAGGAAGAAGTTCATCATAGTGAAAACTGTAAATGCGGAAACGGAACCCTCCTTGAGGTCAGACTATGTGTCTTTTTTTTTTTCTTTTTGAGATGGAGTCTTGCTCTGTTGCCCAGGCTGGAGTGCAATAGCTTGATCTTGGCTCACTGCAACCTCCGCCTCCTGGGTTCAAGTGATTCTCCTGCCTCAGCCACTCGAGTAACTGGGACTACAGGCATGTGCCACCACACCCAGCTAATTTTTGTAGTTTTAATAGAGATGGGGTTTCACTGTGTTGGCTAGACTGGTCTCGAACTCCTGACCTCAAGTGATCCGCCCTCAGCCTCCCAAAGTGCTCGGATGACAGGCATTACAGGCATGCGCCATCACACCCAGCTGATTTTTGTATTTTTGGTAGAGATGGGGTTTCATCATGTTGGCCAGGCTGGCCTCGAACTCCTGACCTCAAGTGAGCTGCCCGCCTCGGCCTCCCAGAGGACTCAGCCTTCTTTGACTTGACCCATAGGAGGGTGCTTTTTGAGCTTGGCCCGTTTTGGATTCCAGGGCAATTGTTTCCTAAGATGGGGACTTCATGGTCTGAAATTAATAATAATTCAGATAATAAGAACAAAACCCAAACTGATAATTAATCATTGATGGATAATCTATAACTGAGTAATTTAGCATAAGCTGATGCCACCTCCTGTTTTAAAAATTATAACACATTTTAAACAAAGTCAGTTGTAGTAACAGTGTATTTTAAGTGACTGTTTCTCAATTCTAAAGTCAATTTCTTTCTGCTTTTGACAGTTGGACCTTTTAAGGTACATTATTAGCTGGGGAAGTATTTCAGGCTTTCAAAAAAAGTTAAAGAATTCTACATTTGTTAGTAATGATTTTACACTTCTTGAAGTATGTCAGAGATTGCAGTACTAAACAGTACAAGATTAAATATTTAATATTAGTATAAATAACTTAATATTAAATAAGATATTTTGTTGAAAATTAAAGAGCTGGCCAGGAGCGATGGCTCACGGTTGTAATCCCAGCACTTTGGGAGGCCGAGGCAGGTGGATCGTGAGGTTAAGAGTTCAAGACCAGACTGGCCAACATGGTGAAACCCCATCTCTACTAAAAATACAAAAAAGCCGGGTATGGTGGTGGGCACCTGTAATCCCAGCTACTTGGGAGGCTGAGGCAGGAGAATCGCTTGAACCTGGGAGGCGGTGGTTGCGGTGAGCTGACATTGTGCCACTGCACTGTAGCCTAGGTGACAAGGGCAGAACTCCGTCTCAAAAAAAAAAAAAAGAAAAAGACAATTAAGGAGCATACAAGAAAAGCTAAAGGTAAAGTGTGTGCTGCAGGATGGAATTTGGAATGATGAGGTCCTGAGTTTAAAAATGAAAAGCCAGTATGTCCTATCTGCTGTTCATTGGCTAGTTCGTTCAGTGCTAAGAGGAAACTCCGTGTGTCATCTCTCTGCCTCTGTGCAGTTGAGTAACTCATCTGGAATTAGAATTAGTGTTTAAATCCCAGCTGCTAACTAGTCTTGTGACTTTTGGCAAGTCCCTAACCTTATAGGCCTAAGTTTATTTTGTAAAATGAAAAGATTGGATTAAATAATCTAATTTAATTAGATCATTTAAATTAATTAAAAGAGGAATAATCTCCTTTTATTTAGATATTTAAATGATTTTAAGGATCATCTAATTTAATTAAAAGGAGATTATTCTTGGCCGGGCGCGGTGGCTCAAGCCTGTAATCCCAGCACTTTGGGAGGCCGAGACGGGCGGATCACGAGGTCAGGAGATCAAGACCATCCTGGCTAACACGGTGAAACCCCGTCTCTACTAAAAAAATACAAAAAAACTAGCTGGGCGAGGTGGCGGGCGCCTGTAGTCCCAGCTACTCGGGAGGCTGAGACAGGAGAATGGCGTGAACCCGGGAGGCGGAGCTTGCAGTGAGCTGAGATCCGGCCACTGTACTCCAGCCTGGGCGACAGAGCAAGGCTCTGTCTCAAAAAAAAAAAAAAGGAGATTATTCCTTTATTTTTTAGTGTGTCTATGCAATGAAGATATTTTGATAGCCTACTGTAACCATTTAATACTACTTGTTATTGCCACGTAAGATCATTGCTGGTGTATGGCCCTCTGTGGCCATAAAGCAGCTGTTACCGCCTTCTTCATGACTTCACACAGACTTGAAAATAGCTTTTGTTGTCACTGTTTGGTTTTCTTTTTTTAAACCAAGTATTCTTAAATAACCATTTTTTTTTTTCTTTTCTCAGGGGTTGTTTTAATTCCCTTCACTTCTCTTGGAGTCACTAGTTTCTCTGTTGAAATGCAAAGCTTAAGGGTGTGTGCACTGTTTTTGTTAGCAATGTTCCCATTTCTTCACATGCACCAATTCTCAACTCCCCCCTTCCTCACAGGACTTTACCCTCCATGAATTGATTAGATGCTGCCTCTAAGACATGGATGTTTAAAAACTTTTTAAGTAATATGTGCGCTTGATGATAACAATTCCAAAAAATAAAAAAAGCAAGTCCCTCATACCCAGTTGGCAACCGTTGTTTCCAGGTTTTCTCACATACTTCTGGGTTAGTCTGTGAAATGCATTCACACCCGCTGCTTGTTTTTTAACAGGAAGAGTAGGATGGTGTACATGCTCTCTGCACCTTGCTGTTCTCACCTGGCCAGTTGCAGGTCTTTCCGCAGCAGTGTGTTGCTGGCTGCGTACAGCAGAGGGCGCCATTTGCCCAGGTAGACTGCTCACCTAGGCTAGCCAGTGCAATGCTGAAACCCCGGGATGGACAAATCCGCTTCGTTCTTTACCCAGCTGCACCCATTGTGCGGAGGAACTATAACTTTCCCAACTAGGCTGGGCATTTAGGTTGTTGTTGGTCAAAAGTTTTGTTTTATTTTTAAAACAAAGACTGTCCTAAAAATCTGATTCTTAAAAGTTCAGGATTTTAGTGACTTGTTTTTGTTGGTAATGATTATTTGATGCTAGCAGTGTTTTTCCGCAGCCGCGAAACATCTAACTCAAAGTTTAACCCCTCTGCCTACAGGCTGTTTGTCATCCCTGGGAACCAGAGACACCCATCGCTACGCCAGCCTGAGCCACGCACTGCAGACCCAATGCTGTATTTCTTCTCCCAGTCACCTGATGGGCCAGCAGTATAGACCATATAGTTTCTTCACTAAATGTATGTAGAATCACCACAAACTTCCTGTTTCTTGAAACAGGAAAAGAATTTCTTGTATCTGAATTTTTCTTCTTTTTTACGTGAATTAAGATTTTAGTGATTAGTTTACAATGTACTGTTAAAATGAAAATGTTTCTTGATGTACATTCTGGAATTATCTCAAATGCTACCAGTTGTATTTTGGGGAGTACTAGTTTGCTTTAGTCCCCTTGTTTGGGGCACCTAAGGCCTGAAGGATATTGAATCATGGCCCATATCTCTTGCTGACTTAGATTCACACCAAGAACATACTCATGTTTTCATTTGTGCTCTAGTTGAGGAGACAGGACATCTAATTGGAAAAAGTTAATTTTAAGGAGATACTGTTCACTAACACTACTCTTATTTGTGATAGCATTTAAGAGTCTAATCTGAACTGAGACTGGCTTCTCAAGGAATAAATGGAGGTTGAATTTAAACTCCGCATTAGCAGATTAAAAGAAATTAGGATTGGCCGGGCGTGGTGGCTCACACCTGTAATCCCAGCACTTTGCGAGGCCGAGGCGGGTGGATCACTAGGTCAGGAGATTGAAACCATCCTGGCTAACACAGTGAAACCTCGTCCCTACTCAAAATTCAAAAACAAAATTAGCTGGGCGTGGTGGCGGGCACCTGTAGTCCCAGGTAGTCCCCGCTACTCAGGAGGCTGAGGCAGGAGAATGGCGTGAACCCGGGAGGCGGAGTTTGCAGTGAGCTGAGATTGCGCCACTTCACTCCAGCCTGGGCGACTGAGCGAGAGTCCATCTCCAAAAAAAAAAAAAGAAAGAAATTAGGATTATAAAGGCAATTCATGATTAGTTTAGAATATTTGGTAAATACAGAAGAAAAAAAAAAAGATAATCACCTGTATTCCTACTATGAAGTACTGAGTTTGATGGTTTTTTTTTCTTTTTGGAGACGGAGTCTTGCTCTGTCACCAGGTCAGAGTACAGTGGTGCAATCTCGGCTCACTGCAACCTCTGCCTCCCCGGCTCGAGCGATTCTCCTGCCTCACCCTCCTAAGTAGCTGGGACTACGGGCGCGTGCCACCACGCCCAGCTAATAATTGTATTTTTAGTAGAGACAGGGTTTCACCATGTTGGCCAGGATGGTCTCTATCTCTTGACCTCGTGATCTGCCTGCGTCAGCCTCTCAAAGTGCTGGGATTACAGGCGTGAGCTACTGCGCCTGGCCTGCTGCTTTTTTTAATGTAGTAATATATTGCATTTTTCCATGGACTTCTGTAGTGCAACGATATGACCATAGAGTATTTCATTGTATGGATACAGCTCACTTTAATTTGGAAGTCTCCTGGTAATGAGCTCATTTGTGTAGCAACAACACAGAAAAGGCTTGGTGGAGGATTAAGCAACATAGGCTTAGTTGAACCTGCAGATTCCAGTACAGAGAAGAGAGAGACGGACAGAGTTGGGGCCGTTAGTCTCTCCACTTGGTATGCATAGCCCCAATTTTTTCTAAGAGTTGACTTTGTGCTTTAGTGGGTATATCAGATTTACAAGCCTTGGGAATTTTTATTTATTTATTTATTTTTATTTTTATTTACTTATTTGTTTTGAGATGGAGTCTTGCTTCTGTCGCCCAGGCTGGAATGCAGTGGTGTGATCTTGGCTCATTGCAACCTCCACCTCCTGGGTTCAAGTGATTCTCCTGCCTCAGCCTCCCGAGTCACTGGGACTAGAGGCGCCCGCCACCACGCCCAGCTAATTTTTTGTATTTTTAGTAGAGACAGGGTTTCACCGTGTTAGCCAGGATGGTCTCGATCTCCTGACCTTGTGATCCACCCGCCTTGGCCTCCCAAAGTGCTGGAATTACAGGTGTGAGCTCCTGCATCCAGCCGGGAATTTTTATTTTTAATAGCCTTTTCCCTGTTCTAAAAAACCTTGTTCTAGAGGTGGCCTTACCCTCCGAGGCCTCATCCTTCACAGTTGTCCCACCCCTGCCTCGGACTCTCTTCATTCACGGTGTTCTTCCTCAGTGACGTGACTCGGTACTTTTTTTTTGTTTTTGTTTTTGTTTTTTTTTTGAGACAGAGTCTTGCTCTGTCACCCAAGCTGGAGTGCAGTGGTGCGATCTCGGCTCACTGCAAGCTCTGCCTCCCAGGTTCACGCCATTCTCCCGCCTCAGCCTCCTGAGTAGCTGGGACTACAGGCACCAACCACCATGCCCGGCTAATTTTTTGTATTTTCGGTAGAGACGGAGTTTCACCATGTTAGCCAAGATGGTCTCGATCTCCTGACCTTGTGATCTGCCTGTCTGGGCCTCCCAAAGTGCTGGGATTACAGGCGTGAGCCACCGCGCCCGGCCCGACTCAGTACTCTTGTGGGTTTATGGCTCCAAGCCATAGTAAGATTTGCTTCATTGGGGACAACACAGTTGAAACTAGCATGGGGCGAGGTTTCACTGTTTCAGTAGGAAATAGTCTTTGATTTCTGAATCTCCAAGAAATAGAAGGACACACTTTTTCAAAAATGATTTCCTGTGAGTATTGAATCTTGTAAACCTATCTCTTTTCTGTAGAGGATCCACTGTTTAAATCCCTTTGATTCAAATTGGCAATCTGTGTTACTTAGCATGATTAAGAGGGAAATAACTCAGTGTATAAGATTAGACACTACAGTGGATTTATGCATATGTGTGTATATATATATATATATATATATATATATATATATAAAAAAAACATGAGGCCGGGTGCAGTAACTCACGCCTGTAATCCCAGCACTTTGGGAGGCTGAGGTGGACGGGTCACCCGGGGTCAGGAGTTCGAGAGCAGTGTGACCAACAGGGTGAAACCCCGTCTCTACTAAAAATATAAAAATTAGCTGGGCATGGTGGCGGGCACCTGTAATCCCAGCTACTTGGGAAGCTGAGGCAGGAGAATCTCTTGAACCCGGGAGGCGTAGGTTGCAGTGAGCTGAGATCATGCCACTGCACTCCAGCCTGGACGACAAGAGTGATACTCCGTTTCAAAAAAAAAACATGAACTTAATCTTTTATAATTATTGTAGTAATAAGTGTATGTATTAACCTAACTGCACCCTTATGGAAAAATGACAGAAATAATTGAAATAATAGTAGATGTATTCTAACTAGCCTTAAGGTTATTTAGAATCTTAGACCTGATGTGAAAATAGTAAAATTTCTATTAAAAGAACTTAATTCACCTTGCAGCCATTTATGTTGATGAATAATATTTAAGAATATGGGAAAAGACTGACAATGCAATATTAAATTAAAAAACAGGATACAGATGTGCATATGGTATAATTTTGCTTAAATATATATTATGTATGCATGTGAAAAGACAAAGGCAGAATACACATTCTTATCTAACAGTGGTAATGGAATTATGATTATTTTTGCATTCTGTATTTTCCAGATTTTAAAAAATAACTATTTTATAATTTGAAAAAGGATTAAAAACATTTTTAATAGCATAGTGGCATTCAAAGATTGACTAATGACTTTGCTGTCTTTTTCAAATGTAGTTATTTTATTTTCCTCTTACTATATATATGAAAGAGCTAAACTCTTAATTTAGTCTTTTTACATTTTTGTCTCAATGTCAAGTTCTTTTTAAAATTGAGTCTCTTTTCATCTTCATGAGTGATTTATGAGTTCTGATTCTAAGTGAAGGAAAACTGATTGATTGGCCTCTTAGTATGCCTCCATTACAAGTGAACTTTCAAGTTTTCCGTGGCATTTATAAGTAGCACCATTTTTTAGCACTTATGGAGAAAAATCAGATCGTTAGTGAGAGTTTGGTTGGAAGTTGGTACTTTTGTTTAAGCCTGTGGTCTTTTACAGTGAATTAGAGTCAGCTTCAAGTGGAGCCGAATCCTTTGTTCTGATCAGGGTTGTCCACAACAACGTGCGATGTGGACTCTCACTTCCCTGAGCCTCACTGACGAAGACCAGCTGTGATACATGTGTGTGTTTTTGAAAAATTGGATGCTCTACAGATACAGAGCATTTAAAAGTATCGTACACCTAAAACATTGTTCTCTTTTCGTGTTATCTACCTAGAGGAGCAGCGTAAGACCTTGCAGGAAGCAAGTAGGTAGACGTTTTAAACTCTGAGCATTCGTAAGCAAATGAAGGTACTCATTTGTCTTCTAGAATTTGTTTAGTATTTCAGGTGTATGGATATAAATGTGTCTTAGATTTTTTACTATGACAACATTTTGTGGTTCTGATTCTTTATTAAAGAAATTGGTAATGGAATCATTCTTTTTTTGAAGGCAGGGTCCCACTCTGTCCCCAAGGCTGGAGCACAGTGGCATGATTGTAGTAATCTCAAACTCCTGGGGTCAAGTGACCCTCCCACCTCAGCCTCCCTGGTAGCTGGGACCGTGGGCACATGCCACCACACCTGGCTCATATTTGAAGTTTTAGTAGAGATGGGGTTTCACTGTGTTGTCCAGTCTGGTCTCAAACTCTGGGCTCAAGTGAGCCCCCTTGCCTCGGTCTCCCACAGTTTTGGGATGACAGGAATGGGCCATTGTACTTGGCCAACAGTTGATTTTATAATCATAGATTGTGTTCCAGATTTATGGGTTCAGATTGAAATGTTGATTCTTGTTTGGACTAGAAAACTTTTACTTAGGAAGGATAGTTATTAGTTATCTTAGTGGTTATAGTGGAGGCAAGAGGACAGGGAAGACGCCTATATCATGGTTGATAAAATGTCAGGGAAACAAACCTATTGGTAAGCCACTGAGATTTGAATGCTGGCTTTTAAGCAGTTAGAGGGACAAATAAAATATTTAGTGAGAGTTTTGTGGAGGAAAGTGATAGAATTGTCTCTTCTTGGGCTTTCCAAATGTAACCGTCTTGATGTACGCAAAGAGTGATTTAATTTTGCTTTCATTACCTCAGTGATGCATGGGTAAAGCCATAAGCAGACCTCCATTTCTCTTATGATTCAATAGGAGAGCATAGACCATTGCTTGAAAACTGTGGAATTATAAAAAGGCACCCTTTTTCGTTACAGTGACTGCAGATGAGCTGTGGAAAGGCGCTTTAGCGGAGACTGGTGCTGGATCAAGAAAAGGAAGAGGCAAAAGAACTAAAAAGAAGAAAAGGAAGGATCTGAACAGGGGTCAGATCATTGGTGAAGGTAAACTTATTTATAAAAATAGCTAAAGTGCTTTTTAAGTTTCTTACCCCAGATTTTATAGATATTTTACAAACTAGAAGCATCAAAACATTTCTCATGAAGGGCACTACGATCTATGGTTTTAGAATTCAACCAGTTGACTTACTCATTGCCCCAGGATTCTGGGAGAGGAAAATCCCATAGAAATGGATTTATTCGTTCAGCAAGCATTAAATGTCCCTATGTGTCAACTCCTGTAACAGTGCCTGCCCTCAAAGAGGTAGTAATTAGTGGTAAAATAGAGACTAAATGGAGAGTTGGCGAATCTTCCCTGCAAAGGGAAGACAGTAAATGTTTTTGGCTTTGTGAGTTACATAGTCTGTTTTGCAGCTGCTCAACTCTGCTGTTGTAGCACAGAAACAGCCACAGACAACACAGTCGAACAGGCATCGCTATGTTCCAGTAAAACTTCATGTACAAAAACAAGTCACGAGCTGAGTTGGCCTGTGGGCCTCAGTTTGTTGGCACCTGGAACACACGATTGTTGATACTCATGCTTTTGGAAGAGTGAACACGGTGTAGTGTACTTCAGTCAGCCTGTCTCGTACTGTGCTTGCTGCCAAAGCATCTTTGACAGTCATGGCCTTCAGGGATAAAGAAAACACCTGGCACCACACTTCCAGCCTCGCGTGTCAACCTGGATGTGTTTCGTTATTATAGCTTTTTTTTTAACATTTTTTTTTTAAATTATAAGGATCATGTATGTATACTGTCTCAGTAAAAAATGTAAAGATTATAGAGAAACATGAAGCCCCCCGGATGCTGCTTCTACCTTCTTCAATCCTGTTGTCGCCCCCAGGAAACCACCGGCCTCATATTGGTGTGTTTCCTTCAGTTTCTTAATACCTAAATGCCTAAAAAGGTATTTATTAAATTTTAGTTATTTATACATAAATACCCAAAAAGATTAATGCAAAAGGTATTATGTATTAAATTTTTATTAATTTATACATAAATACCTAAAAATAAATAGGTATGCAGCCGGGCGCGGTGGCTCAAGCCTGTAATCCCAACACTTTGGGAGGCCGAGACGGGCGGATCACGAGGTCAGGAGATCGAGACCATCCTGGCTAACACAGTGAAACCCCGTCTCTACTAAAAAATACAAAAAACTAGCCAGGCAAGGTGGCGGGCGCCTGTAGTCCCAGCTACTCGGGAGGCTGAGGCAGGAGAATGGCGTGAACCCGGGGGGCGGAGCTTGCAGTGAGCTGAGATCCGGCCACTGCACTCCAGCCTGGGCAACAGAGCGAGACTCTGTCTCAAAATAAATAAATAAATAAATAAATAAATAAAAATAGGTATCTTCTTTTTAAAAAAAATTTAGATTATATCACATGATACATGCTGTCTTACAGTTTACTTTTTTCACTCAATTATAGGTCTTGGAAATCATTCCACGTCAGAACCTAGAGAGAGACCTTGTTCTTTTGATTTAGTGCAGAATGTTTCCTCTGCTGGAGACGCTGCGGTTCATTTAACCAGTCCATAATTGCTGGATATTTGGATTACTTGCATTTCTTCTCTTTGCAAGTAATGTTTCAGTGGACGTCCTTGTGCAAGCATCCATATGCCTTGTGCTTATATGTATGTGAGTGTTTCTCTAGGTAATACCATGAAGTATGTTTAAAATTTTGATTGTGCCAAGTGGCCTACCAAGTTACTAATGTTAGCTTAAGCTCCAGTGAACAGTGTGTCATCATTATCTGTACATGCATTGCCTGACATTTTAACACTTGAAAAATGAGTACTTTAAAAAAATTATTATTTATATTTTTAAACCTTCAGGGCGTTACGGTTTTCTGTGGCCTGGTCTGAATGTCCCTCTTATGAAAAATGGAGCAGTGCAGACCATTGCTCAAAGAAGCAAGGAAGAGCAGAAGAAGGTGGAGGCCAGCATGATCCAGCAGAGAGAAGAGTGGGACCGAAAGAAGAAGATAAAAGTTAAACACGAGCGAGGATGGAGTGGAAACTCCTGGGGAGGCGTCAGTCTTGGCCCCCCTGACCCTGGCCCCAATGGAGGTAGCAGACTCCTGGTTTTGTTTGCCTTTGTGACAGAGAGTACTTGTAGTTTAGAATTTCCTTGAAATGGTGTTATTACTTGTCTGTTCATACTACCTTTTTCCAAAAAAGATTTGCGCGTTTGGAACTAACGTATCACGTTAATATCCCAACTGTATTTTGTGGAATGCAGAAGTATTCTACTAACAGGATAGAAAGCACTGGGTTCCTGGTGTTTATCGTGTACCTTCTCAGATCCTTAAATGTGGGGATGGAGCTGCCTGTAGGATACACTGTTTCCAAAACACAGGTGGCCACAGGGGCGCCAGTGGAGCAGCGTGGCTTGGGAATGCTGTTTCTGTCCTAGAAATCAGGAAAGCAGATAGTTGTCACGTTAACCCTGTAAAAGCACACATGAAGCAAAAATTGAAAATACTTAGGCCACATTTGAAAACAAAGTTTCCCTCCGCCCTCCTTGAGTATGCAAAGCAGTACACATCATCCAAGAGACGTGTTCTTGTCAATGAGTGGGAGAAGAAGAAATAGGTAAGAGTTTCGCTGCTTTCTTAAGAAGTTTGGCTTAAAGAGGAGGGGAGAGATTGAAACTGAGAGATTCCAAGGACCCTGCTTAGAACTGATCAGAATGCTTCAGTCAGAAGGATGAAGGTATGGGCGGGAGAGAACAAAATCTGGGAACCAAGTCCCTGACGACGGCCCAGATCCAGAGTCTGGAGAAATGGCTTCACTTGTTCGCAGAAGGCAGGGCAGGGCGCAGGATCAGGCGAGCCCATGGGGTTGCAGTGGAAAGGTAGTGGGGGTGTTGCGTGGTGTGGCCGCAGCTGGTCTTTAAGGAAGAGGTGGAATCATCTGCGGAGAGTGAGGTGGGACGTGGATGAATTTGGCCTCCAGATTGTTTCGTTATGGAAAGGTAGAATATCTGAGACTGGCTTCAAAATGATCCAACGGAGTGAGAGTTGAGCAGAGTTTAGAGGAAAGAAGATTGACTGTGAGTGGATGCGTGTTGAAGCTGACTAATGTATACGTAAAGCTTTCTGCTGTTCTGTGTTTGTTTGATTGAAATGGTCTGTGATAAAAATATTAGAAAAATAAAAGAATGTAGAGAGTCTCTGAAACGGCTGCGGTGGTGAACGGAGAGACCCAATAGAAAGTACATAAAGGCCAGCTGGGAGCAGGGAGGACTTGGTGGAACTGGAGTCCATGGATTTTTAGCGGGCCCTGTGTGTGCATACTTTGACTTCTTTCCAGCAGCACCTAGGAGGTCAGGAGTGGCCAGAGAGCTGCCTGGATTCAGGCCTGGCTAGTGTGGTGGAGAGAGCAAAGGGTGAAGGGGTTGAGGGCATCACAAGGTCTGGTGGAAGTGATGGACTGTGGTGTCTTGGTCGAGGGGGAGAGGCCGCGAAGATGGAGGAAAGCAGAAGGGAGAGCAGGGATCCAGGGTCTGGAGGGGCCAGGAACTGATGAGGGGGAGTTGGACGGGGAGGAGGATGCAGATGGGGAGACCAGTGACTGAGTTATGAACTTACTGGTGGAGTGGTCTCTAGTGATGAGGGGTGACTGGGGCGTGGCCTTGAGAGTGGGACCAAAAGATCTGAGATTCTTTCTCCCTGAAAGGCCTGTGATGGTGCCTGTGTTGAAAATGCTTTCCTGTTAGTTGTGTACACACATTTCATCTGTATCCCTGTTTCTTTTCTCCCTACAGAAACATACGAGGATTTTGATACCAGGATACTTGAGGTAGGCATGCAGAGTTCAATACCTGGTTAAGCCTTTGGAGAGGTTGGGGTGGGTGGAGCAGGGACAGGGCAAGAGGAATTGTAAGGGAAGGCCTTGGATGCATGACTGTTTCTGACACATAGATGATCTGGGTAAGGAAATTATGCAACGTTAATTTCAGTTACTTGACACTGGCTTTTCTGACTACTGCCCTCTTTCTGTGGGGCTACCATTGAGGTCTCATGTTAGGGTGGTATTGTGAACTACAGAATTTGAAGATGAGGTTTAAATTTTCTCCTTCCTAAGGCTAAAGTAGTTTTGGGAGTGTATGTTTGAATATAAACCAGCTGTATCTAGCACTCTATGCGGGAAGCTGGGATTGCGCGGAGCCCTGGGCAGGGTGGAAAGCCTAGAGTTGTGGTGCATGTCTGGTTCTTGATGGGGAAATGGTCTCTGGGTTGCTCATGGGCCCTTGAAACTGAAGCCTGTGTCAGGTAAGCTATTGTCACTCTCCGGAGCATTCTCTAAAATAGTCAACTTCCCTTTGAGCTGGCACTGAACGCTCAATGTTAAATACTATGTGGAATAGTCATTTATTGAGTGTGTGATTGAGCCTCTGATTATCTGTATTGTTTCCTCAGTATCAATTGCATTGTAGGATTTAAAATGTTAACACATTGTGTTTTTGGTATTCCCACTTACAGCTTTTGAAAGTTAATCTCTTTGAAGAATTCGTATATATGTGGGTGATTTTCTGTAAGATCCATGGAGGTGGATTCAAGCTCCCTTTTCTTTTAACCCCTTTTTATGGGATAAGAGACAGCTATGCACCAGAGAGTCAGCTGCCACGTAAGCAGTTTAGTTAACAGTTCAGTAGTTCCTGGCCTTTTTGGGGGGTTTTTCTTTTGGGGGGGACGGAGTCTGGCTCTTGTCACCCAGGCTAGAGTGCAGTGGTACGATCTCAGCTCACTGCAAGCTCCACCTCCCGGGTTCACACCATTCTCCTGCCTCAGCCTCCCAAGCAGATGGGACTACAGGCTCCCGCCAGCACGCCTGGCTAATTTTGTGTGCGTGTTTTTTTTTTTGTTTTTGTTTTTTTGTTTTGTTTTTTTTTTGAGACGGAGTCTCGCCCTGTCGCCCAGGCTGGAGTGCAGTGGCTGGATCTCAGCTCACTGCAAGCTCCGTCTCCCGGGTTGACGCCATTCTCCTGCCTCAGCCTCCCGGGTAGCTGGGACTACAGGCACCCACCACCTCGCCCGGCTATTTTTTTTGTGATTTTTAGTAGAAACGGGGTTTCATCGTGTTAGTCAGGCTGGTCTCAATCTCCTGACCTGGTGATCCGCCCGCCTCAGCCTCCCAAAGTGCTGGGATTACAAGTGTGAGCCACTGCGCCCAGCTGTTCCTGGCCTTTTAAATACACAGGAAAAAAATACATGGACATATTTATTTCCAAATATGCTAATCCTTAGCATAGACACCAGTCCTATGCTGGTTATGTGTATACACTGCATGTCATAATTTCTAAGGTGTATATTTTCCTCACATTTTATCATCTCTGACATTGGAATGCATCTTATAATCAGTGATAAATTACATCAAAGTTTGTAATTACAAAAAATTACATAGCAACTTTTTTCTTTCTTGTGATACATTCATTGAGATAGGGTATATCGAGATGTATAATGTCAAATACCCTTAAAGGTTTTCTCCGTTGAAGCTTCTCATAAGCCTGTGAAATGAAGAGAAAGTCTCGTTTCTGTTTTGTTCCTGAAACAGTCCAGGAGGAGGTTTCATTTGGAGAAAGGCTGCTGCTTGTGCTCAGGAGCTGGAGGATGGTGCGCCTGTGTCTGTGTGCACCTGTTCACCGTGTATGCCTGCAAGGAAGGTGGCTTCCTCCATTTCCCTCCTTCAGATTTGCTTAATGTGCAATATTTATGAGACATTTTGCCTTTTAGGTAAGAAATGTTTTCAATATGACAGCGAAAGAGGGAAGAAAGAAATCGGTCCGTGTCCTGGTGGCTGTGGGGAACGGAAAAGGAGCTGCAGGTGAATGGGGAGTGGTGGCTCCACAGTGGCAGTGGTGGGCAGGGACGGGCGTGACACGCAGGGACAGGCGTGGCACGGGGCCGTGCTGTGGAACCCATGGGCTCATGCTGCTGGCCAGGCTTTTTCTGCTGATTAAACCTTTTAGTGGTTTCAGTTCACAAAGCTTGTGGTAAGCCCATGACTTCCCCTAGAAAAGAGAGAATAGACTGTACTATACTTGCCTTTTCCTCTGAGGAAAAGGAATATTACAAAAGGCTGAAGACATTATTTTATTATGTATAATAGTGGAAAATGAGGGAGAAAAACACTAAATGTTCGATAGGGTCATGGTAATAAAAACAATGTAGCCATACAGTGTAATATTCTGTATCTGTTAAAGAATTATGGGAAATTACTTATAATGCTAAGTTGAAAAAACAAAAGCTTTATATAAGAGCTTATCAAATTCTAGTTTTTTTTTTTTTTTTTTTTTTTTTGAGACGGAGTCTCGCTCTGTTGCCCGGCCTGGAGTGCAGTGGCCGGATCTCAGCTCACTGCAAGCTCCGCCTCCTGGGTTTACGCCATTCTCCTGCCTCAGCCTCCCGAGTAGCTGGGACTACAGGCGCCCGCCACCTCGCCCAGCTAGCTTTTTTGTATTTTTAGTAGAGACGGGGTTTCACTGTGTTAGCCAGGATGGTCTCGATCTCCTGACCTCGTGATTCGCCCGTCTCGGCCTCCCAAAGTGCTGGGATTACAGGCTTGAGCCACCGCGCCCGGCCTGTTTTTTTTTTTTCAAGTGTATTTATATGCCAAGAAAAGACTGGAAAACTAAACACTGTCAAGGTTAATAGTGTTTACTCCAATTAGTAGGTTTGCTGATTTAAATTTTCTCCTATGTATAGTTACCATAGTGGACACTTGTTTTTGAAATATATTCGTGTCTTTTGAAGGAAAGGAACACAGGAAAATGGCCTAGTTAGCCCATACTGAAGTAATGCATGTATATAGTATGTGGCCAAAGGAAACCAAGCCTTACAGCTACTTTTGTAGTTTTCCTAAATTTTATGTTCATATTATTATCATGTATCTTTAAAAAAAATTTACACAGAGGAATCACATTATAGCCATCATTTTGCACCTTGATTTTCTTACATAGTATTATATTCAGAGATATTAATACTCAGATTAACATAAACATTCTCCTTGATTCTTTGCACTGTTTGCAAAGTGTTCCATTGTCCATGGATAAGTTTTGTAACCTTTTCCCTGTTGCTGAATATTTATGTTGTTTCCAGAGTTTTACTAATTATAAAAAACAGGGTGGTCCATGTATATGTAATTTGTTTTACTGCTGCAAGTATATCAATAGGGGAAACTTCTTGCGGTGAAATTGCTGCCCCAAGGTTAGACATATTTTAAGTGTTGATAAATATTGCTAGATTGCCTCCCCACAAAAGGTTACATCAATGTCTGTGTTCCTCTACACCATCGCACCCTTGCCAGCTTCGGGTGTCATCAGACCTTACTGATTGTCAGTATGATCTGTGAAACAAATCTCTCAGTTTTGACTTTTATTTTTTAAACTGAGAGCTTGAACAGCCTTTTACATGTGTATTGGCTGTTGTTACTTCCTTTTTGAGATCTGTTGGTTTATGTGCTTTGCTCATTTTTCTATTGGGTGGTTATTATTGTCCTTATTGAATTGTATAAGCTCTTCGTGAGTTAAGGACATTAGCCCTTTGTCAGTCAGATATTTTGACTTAGGTTTTAATTTTTTTCCACACAGAAGTTTTAAGCTCTGTGGCAAATTTATCAGTCTTATATCACTACTGGGTTGTAAATATTAGTTACCACTTCGGGTTTGTGTCTTGCTTAGAAAGCCTCATTTGAAGATTATAAGTGTTAGTAAGTTTCCCCGTATTTTCCTCTAGGACTCCATGGTTTAGTTTGTTTTGTTTAAACTAGGAACTGGCATTCGCAGCCTCTTTTGTCCCAGGGCTCAGAGGTCCCATGTGTCTTATGGAGCAGTATTGTTTTATGTTATTTTCCCATGTATAATTTAAAAACAAAATACGTTGTTAAAAACAAAATACGGTGGCAGCAAATAATGGCAGTATCTCTGTAACTCCTGGTAAATTGTGTTTCGTAGTGAAGTGTTCATAAACTATAAAGAGTCATTAATTTGGTTTCCTGGTTAATTAAAATCTGAATTCCATTTGAAGTTCCATTGAAATCATGGTTTTACTCTATAGCAGTGGATGTTTTTTCCCACCCTTTCTGATATTTTTTCCTTCCTGAGACAGGTTCTTGCTGTGTCACCCAGCGTGGAGTGCAGTCGCACCATCACGGCTCACTGCACTCTCAACCTTCTGAGCTCAAGTGATCCTGCAACCTCAGCCTCTTGAGTAGCAAGGATTACAGGCACCTACCACTATGCCTGGCTAATTTTTGTATTTTTGATAGAGACAGGGTCTCACTATGTTGCCCAGGCTCATTGTGAACTCCTGAGCTCAAGCAATCTGTCCATCTTGGCCTCCCAAAGTGCTGGGGTTATAGGTGTGAACCACCGCACCCGGCCCCTTTCTGATTATTTTAATCTATCTTTAAATGTCCAAAGTGATTTGCCTAATTAATTTAGAACATATTTAGTTTTTTAAAAATTGAGTGTATTTTATCTAGCTGTTTTTAAAAGGCGGCATCTAACCTTAGATTTTATAAATACATCTAAATTTGTTATTTCCAGGATGCTTCAAAACAGATCTCTGTAACCTCATGCTTTGTTATTGTTAGTTTTTTTGTTCTGGTTTTGTTTTGAGGCAGGGTATTGCTCTATCTGGAGTACAATGGCACAGTCATAGCTCACTGTACCCTCAAACTCCTAAACTCAAGTAATCCTCCCACCTCATCCTCCTGAGTATTTGGGACCACAGTCATGCACCAACATGCCTGGCAAATTTTTTAAATTTTGTTTTTAATAGAGCATTGCTGTGTTGCTCAGGCTGGTCTCAAACTCCTGGGCTCAAGCGATCGTCCCACCTCAGGCTCCTAAAGTGCTGAGATTACAGATGTGAGTCATCACACCAGCCTGTTACTGGTTTTGTATAGCAAGTCTTTTGTGGGTGGTAGAAAGATGAAGTGCTATGAAATATTGTAGGAGCAGAAACTTGAAATGTGGCGAAAACCACGTGGGCCAAATTTCTGTCTCTTTTCTTATTTTTGCTTTTTTGTTTAAAGGTTTTGCTATTGGGAAAGCCACTGATCGGACGGACGCTTTCAGGAAAGTATGTGCGTTTTTTTCCTTTGTTGACACTCAGTAAAAGATTAGTAAGTTATATGCTGGACACAGTGGGAACCACAAAGCAATAATAATTTGTCCCAGAACCTTCCCATGAGGCTTGCTGTCAAGGGTTAATTAGCTCATAAAAATCAGTTTCAGAAGTACTTATATTTCTTTGCACCATTTTTTAAAATCAGATTTTTAATTGCCTAGCCAAGTTATGAGACAACTGTGAAAGTTTGAACACTGACAGAATGTTTGAAGATACTAAGGGATTGTTACTTTTTTTTTTTTTTTTTTTTGAGACATTGCCTCACTCTTGTCGCCCAGACTGGGGTGCAATGGTGTGATCTCGGCTCACTGCAACTTCCGCCTCCTGAGTTCAAGCGATTCTCCTGCCTCAACCTCACAAGTAGCTGGGATTACAGGTGCCCACCACCAGGCCTGGCTAATTTTTGTATTTTTGGTAGAGATGGGATTTCTCCATGTTGGTCAGACTGGTCTCGAACTCCTGACCTCGAGTGATTGGCCTGCCTCGGCCTCTCAAAGTGCTGGGATTACAGATGTGAGCCACCACGCCTAGCCAGGAATTATTGTTAATTTTTTTAGGGGTGATAGTGATATTGTGGTTAAGAGTTTTAAAAAATAAGTCTTTATATTTTAGAAGTATATACTAACCTTTTTGCATAAGTGAATTTTTAGTAATGAAACATTTTTAAAGATATTTTTGGAATCCTTGAAAAGATGTGAATTTCAACAATAGATTTAAGAAAAGCATTTTCCTTCTTTCAGGCAAAGAACAGAGCAGTTCACTATTTGCATTATATAGAACGATATGAAGACCATACAAGTGAGTGCTAATCTATTTTTTTTTTTTAATTTGCAGGATTACATTTGTTAAAGTATGTGTGGTAATATATCTCTATAAGTATCTTTGTGTTTCTCTCTTACTACACTCTTACAAATACATGAAGTGTGAAAACAAATCTAAGAAGGTTACTAAAGTGAATGAAATCAGAGCTTACCATTTATCTTCGGTCAGTACGTGCTGGCTGTTGAGGCTGGTATAAATTGCTTTGCGATATTTGCAAAGGCTTATTAAAGCCACACACCTAATCCTTCTGTGTTTATGTTTTTACCCTCCAGTATTCCATGATATTTCATTAAGATTTAGAAGGACGCATATCAAGATGAAGAAACAACCCAAAGGTAACTGTAAAACTCTTCCCATTTGTCGATGATAAAGCAGAGAAATTATAACAGGTCTATCCTCTCCTCTATTTTTGTTCGTCTTTAGTTGAACTCATCTTGGAAACACCAAAATGTAAAGGCTTATGTTAGGTTTAAGAACGATGAGGCTGTTGGAGAAATAAGAATAGTCAAGGCACACAGGCTCCTGTGAGCACAGGCCTGTTCCAGAAAAAATTTACGTGGGGAGAGCACATTGGAAACAGGAAATAGCACCTGAGCGATTAGTAGGGTTTGGAGGAGGGGGAACATGAGTTCCTCATAGGGAATTCATTGATGCATTTAGGTGTTTCTGTTCTAACTTACTCAGGTCCAGGTGTTTACTGCTCATCACATTCTGATTGGATGCCTTCTGTGAGCTGGGTGCTGTGCTGGGCACTAGGGATGCTGCAGAGATGGCCTTTCCTGCTCTGTGGACAAGCAGGCAGGCAGACAGAGTGCAGGGTCATGGGCTAGGGCAGTCATGCCTAGTGGTCTCTGAGTGTAGGATTCTTGAACCTTCTGATTTGCATTTTACGGATTATATAAAATCAGTAAAAAATGATTTTATATAACTTTTGGTGTTTAAATCTCAAAAAGTTTGAGTCAGAAGAGATAAAACGTTAAATTTTCATATCAAAGCTTCTAATACAACTTTGCTAGAGCCGTGGCTTGGAAATAAATCAGGAGAAAAAACCCTCAAATACAGAATCAGTTGTGTTAATGCACCAGAACCTGCCTTCTGCTTTAAAGCCATAATTAATTATTTAAATGCTGGATAAAAACCACATATTTTATCTTTAGAAAAGGTGTTAAGTGGACTTCAAGGTTTAGATCTGTGCTGTCCCATACAGCAGCCACTAGTCACTAGCCAGCCTCGCTATTGAGCACTTAACATGTGGCTATTGAGATGTGCTCTAATTGTCAAATACACACCAGAATTCAAATACCTAGTACAAAACAAGAATATAAAATCTCAAAAATATTATTGCATTGATTACATTTTAAATAATGTTTAGACATATTGGGTTAATAAAACACGTCACTAAATAAACTTTTTTAAAAAGTTGAAAAAATGTATCTGTGAGAACATTTAAAATTATGGCTTCTGCTTATGGCTTGGATCATACTTATGTTGGGCAGCGTGGTTTAGACACATTTATATCTGAATGAGTTTTGAATGACTGCTACAATTTGTATTTTAAAAATAATTTCTCTGGCAAGGTCCCCATATGTTTATGTATTATATTCATGTTTTCTTTTTTTTTATACTTTAAGTTCTAGGGTACATGTGCACAACGTGCAGGTTTGTTACATAGGTATCCATGTGCCGTGTTGGTTTGTTGCACCCGTTAACTCATCATTTACATTAGGTATATCTCCTAATGCTGTCCCTCCCCTATCCCCCCTCCCCACAACAGGCCCCAGTGTGAGATGTTCTCCACCCTGTGTCCAAGTGATCTCATTGTTCAATTCCCACCTATGAGTGAGAACATGCGGTGTTTGGTTTTCTGTCCTTGCGATAGTTTGCTCAGAATGATGGTTTCCAGCTTCATCCATGTCCCTACAAAGGACATGAACTTATCCATTTTTATGGCTGCATAGTATTCCATGGTGAAAAAGTGCCACATTTTCTTTCTTTCCTTTTTTTTTTTTTTTTGAGACGGAGTCTCGCTCTGTCGCCCAGGCTGGAGTGCAGTGGCCCAATCTCAGCTCACTACAAGCTCCTCCGCTCCCGGGTTCATGGCATTCTTCTGCCTCAGCCTCCCGAGTAGCTGGGACTACAGGCGCCCGCCACCTCGCCTGGCTAGTTTTTTGTATTTTTTTAGTAGAGACGGGGTTTCACCATGTTAGCCAGGATGGTCTCAATCTCCTGACCTTGTGATCCGCCTGTCTCGGCCTCCCAAAGTGCTGGGATTACAGGCTTGAGCCACTGCGCCCCGCCAGGTGCCACATTTTCTTAATCCAGTCTGTCATTAATGGACATTTGGGTTGGTTCCAAGTCTTTGCTATTGTGAATAGTGCCGCAATAAACATATGTGTGCATGTTTATAGTAGCATGATTTATAATCCTTTGGGTATATACCTTGTAATGGGATGGCTGGGTCAAATGGTATTTCCTTTTTTTTTTTTTTTTGAGAGGGAGTCTCGCTCTGTCGCCCAGGCTGGAGTACAGTGGCCAGATCTCAGCTCACTGCAAGCTCTGCCTCCCGGGTTTATGCCATTCTCCTGCCTCAGCCTCCCGAGTAGCTGGGACTACAGGCACACGCCACCTCGCCCGGCTAGTTTTTTGTATTTTTTAGTAGAGACGGGGTTTCACTGTGTTAGCCAGGATGGGTCAAATGGTATTTCTAGTTCTAGATCCTTGAGGAATCGCCACACTGTCTTCCACAATGGTTGAACTAGTTTACACCCCCACCAACGGTGTAAAAGTGTTCCTATTTCTCCACATCTTCTCCAGCACCTGTTGTTTCCTGACTCTTTAATGATCGCCATTCTAACTGGTGTGAGATGATATCTCATTGTGATTTTGATTTGCAAAACCAGTGATGATGAGCATTTTTTCATGTGTCTGTTGCTGCATAAATGTCTTCTTTTGGAAATTGTCTGTTCATATCCTTTGCCCACTTTTTGATATGGTAGTTTAATTTTTTTCTTGTAAATTTGTTTAAGTTCTTTGTAGATTCTGGATATTAGCCCTTTGTCAGATGGGTAGATTGCAAAAATTTTCTCCTATTCTGTAGATTGCCTGTTCACTCTGATGGTAGTTTCTTTTGCCATGCAGAAGCTCTTTAGTTTAATTAGATCCCATTTGTCTATTTTGGCTTTTGTTGCCATTGCTTTTGGTGTTTTAGTCATGAAGTCCTTGCCCATGCCTGTGGCCTGAATGGTATTGCCTAGGTTTTCTTCTAGGGTTTTTATGGTTTTAGGTCTAACATTTAAGTCTTTAATCCATCTTGAATTAATTCTTGTATAAGGTGTAAGGAAGGGATCCAGTTTCAGCTTTGTACATATGGCTAGCCAGTTTTCCTAGCACCATTTATTAAATAGAGAATCCTTTCCCCATTTCTTGTTTTTGTCAGGTTTGTCAAAGATCCGATGGTTGTAGATGTGTGGTGTTATTTCTGAGGCCTCTGTTCTATTCCGTTGGTCTGTATCTCTGTTTTGGTACCAGTACCATGCTGTTTTGGTTACTGTAACCTTGTAGTGTAGTTTGAAGTCAGGTAGCATGATGCCTCCAGCTTTGTTCTTTTTGCTTGGGATTGTCTTGGCAATGTGGGCTCTTTTTTGTTTCCATATGAACTTTAGAGTAGTTTTTTCCAATTCTGTGAAGAAAGTCATTGGTAGCTTGACGGGGATGGCATTGAATCTATAAATTACTTTGGGCATCATGGCCATTTTCACGATGCTGATTCTTCCTATCCATGAGCACAGAATGTTCTTCCCTTTGTTTGTGTCCTCTTACTTCGTTGAGCAGTGGTTTGTAGTTCTCCTTGAAGAGGTCCTTCACATCTTTTGTAAGTTGGATTCCTAGGTATTTTATTCTCTCTGAAGCAATTGTGAATGGGAGTTCACTCATGATTTGACTCTGTTTGTCTGTTATTGGTGTATAAGAATGCTTGTGATTTTTGCACATTGATTTTGTATCCTGAGACTTTGCTGAAGTTGCCTATCAGCTTAAGGACATTTTGGGCTGAGATGATGGGGTTTTCTAAATATACAATCATGTCATCTGCAAACAGGGACAATTTGACTTCCTCTTTTCCTAATTGAATACCTTTTATTTCTTTCTCCTGCCTGATTGCCCTAGCCAGAACTTCCAACACTATGTTGAATAGGAGTGGTGAGAGAGGGCATCCCTGTCTTATGCCAGTTTTCTAAGGGAATGCTTCAAGTTTTTGCCCATTCAGTATGATATTGGATGTGGGTTTGTCTTAAATAGTTCTTATTATTTTGAGATACGTTCCATCAATACCTAGTGTATTGAGAGTTTTTAGCATGAAGGGCTGTTGAATTTTGTCAAAGGCCTTTTCTGCATCTATTGAGATAATCATGTGGTTTTGAGATTTGGTTCTGTTTATCTGCTGGATTACGTTTATTGATTTGCATATGTTGAACCAGTCTTGCATCCCAGGGATGAAGCTGACTTGATCATGTTGGAGAAGCTTTTTGATGTGCTGCTGGATTTGGTTTGCCAGTATTTTATTGAGGATTTTCGCATCGATATTCATCAGGGATATTGGTCTAAAATCCTCTTTTTTTGTTGTATCTCTGCCAGGCTTTGGTATCAGGATGATGCTGGCCTCATAAAATTTGTTAGGGAGGATTCCCTCTTTTTCTATTGATTGTAATAGTTTCAGAAGGAATGGTACCAGCTCCTCTTTGTACCTCTGGTAGAATTCTTCTATGAATCTGTCTGGTCCTGGACTTTTTTTAGTTGTTAGACTATTAATTATTACCTCAGTTTCAGAGCTTGTTATTGGTCTATTCAGCAATTCAGCTTCTTCCTGATTTAGTCTTGGGAGGGTGTGTGTGTCCAGGAATTTATCCATTTCTTCTAGATTTTCTAGTTTGTGTAGAGGTGTTTATAGTATTCTCTGATGGTAGTTTGTATTTCTGTGGGATCGGTGGTGATTTTTAAATTGTGGCTATTTGATTCTTCTCTCTTTATTAGTCTTGCTAGTGGTCTATCAATTTTGTTGATCTTTTCAAAAAACCAGCTCCTGGATTCATTGATTTGTTTGAAGGGTCTTTTGTGTATCTGTCTCCTTCATTTCTGCTCTGATCTTAGTTATTTCTTGCCTTCTGCCAGCTTTTGAATGTGTTTGCTCTTGCTTCTCTAGTTCTTTTAATTACGATGTTAGGGTGTTGATTTTAGATCTTTCCTCCTTTCTCTTGTGGGGATTTAGTGCTATAAATTTCCCTCTACACACTGCTTTAAATATGTGCCAGAGATTCTGGTACGTTGTATCTTTGTTCTCATTGGTTTCAAAGAACATCTTTATTTCTGCCTTCATTTCGTTATGTACCCAGTAGTCATTCAGGAGCAGGTTTTTCAGTTTCCATGTAGTTGTGTGGTTTTGAGTGAGTTTCTTAATCCTGAGTTCTAGTTTGATTGCACTGTGGTCTGAGAGACAGTTTGTTATAATTTCTGTTCTTTTACATTTGCTGAGGAGTGCTTTACTTCCAACTATGTGGTCAGTTTTGGAGTAAGTGCAATGTGGTGCTGAGAAGAATGTATATTCTGTTCATTTGGGGTGGAGAGTTCTGTAGATGTCTGTTAGGTCTGCTTCCTGGATATCCTTGTTAACCTTCTGTCTCATTGATCTGTCTAATATTGACAGTGGGGTGTTAAAGTCTCCCATTATTATTATGTGGGAGTCTGAGTCTCTTTGATGGTCTCTAAGGACTTGCTTTGTGAATCTGGGTGCTCCTGTATTGGGTGCCTATATATTTAGGATAGTTAGCTCTTCTTGTCGAATTGATCCCTTTACCATTATGTAATGGCCTTCTTTGTCTGTTTTGATCTTTGTTGGTTTAAAGTCTATTTTATCAGAGACTAGGATTGTAACCCTTGCTTTTTTTTTTTCCTTGTTTTTTTTCTTTCCATTTGCTTGGTAGATCTTCCTCCATCCCTTTATTTTGAACCTGTGTGTGTCTCTGCATGTGAGATGGGTCTCCTGGATACAGCACACTGATGGGTCTTGACTCTTTATCCAATTTGCTAGTCTGTGTCTTTTAATTGGAGCATTTCGCCCATTTACATTTAAGGTTAATATTGTTATGTATGAATTTGATCCTGTCATTATGATGTTAACTGGTTATTTTGCCAGTTAGTTGATGCAGTTTCTTCCTAACATTGGTGGTCTTTTTTTTTTTTTTTTTTTTTGGGAGACAGAGTCTCGCTCTGTCGCCCAGGCTGGAGTGCAGTGGCCGGATCTCACCTCACTGCAAGCTCCGCCTGCCAGGTTTATGCCATTCTCCTGCCTCAGCCTCCCGGGTAGCTGGGACTACAGGCGCCCGCCACCTCGCCCGGCTAGTTTTTTGGGTTTTTTTTTGTATTTTTTAGTAGAGACGGGGTTTCACCGTGTTAGCCAGGATGGTCTCGATCTCCTGACCTCGTGATCCACCCGTCTCAGCCTCCCAGAGTGCTGGGATTACAGGCTTGAGCCACCGCGCCCGGCCGACATCGATGGTCTTTACAATTTGACATGTTTTTGCAGTGGCTGGTACCGGTTGTTCCTTTCCAGGTTTAGTGCTTCCTTCAGGAGCTTTTGTCAGGCAATCCTGGTGGTGACAAAATCTCTCAGCATTTGCTTGTGTGTAAAGGATTTTATTTTTCCTTCACTTACGAAGCTTACTTTGGCTGGATATGAAATTCTGGGTTGAAAAATTCTTTCAAGAATGTTGAATATTGGCCCCCACTCTCTTCTGGCTTGTAGAGTTTCTGCTGAGAGATCTGCTGTTAGTCTGATGGGCTTCCCTTTGTGGGTAACCTGACCTTTCTCTCTGGCTGCCCTTAATATTTTTTCCTTCATTTCCACCTTGGTGAATCTGACAATTATGTCAGATTCTCTTCTCGAGGAGTATCTTTGTGGCGTTCTCTGTAATTCCTGAATTTGGATGTTGGCCTGCCTTGCTAGGTTGGGGAAGTTCTCCTGGATAATATCCTGAAGAGTGTTTTCCAGCTTGGTTCCATTCTCCCTGTCACTTTCAGGTACACCAATCAAATGGAGATTTGGTCTTTTTACATAGATCCATATTTCTTGGAGGCTTGTTCGTTTCTTTTTACTCTTTTTTCTCTAAACTTCTCGCTTCATTTCATTCATTTGGTCTTTAGTCACTGATACCCTTTCTTCCACTTGATCGAATTGGTTGCTGAAGCTTGTGGATTTGTCACGTAGTTCTCGTGCCATGGTTTTCAGCTCCATCAGATCATTTAAAGTCTTCTCTACACTGTTTATTCTAGTTAGCCATTCGTCTAATCTTTTTTCAAGGTTTTTAGCTTCCTTGTGATGGAGTTCGAACATCCTCCTTTAGCTCAGAAAAGTTTGTTATTACTGGCTTTCTGAAGTCTACTTCTGCCAACTTGTCAAAGTCATTCTCCGTCCAGCTTTGTTCTGTTGCTGGCGAGGAGCTGGGATCCTTTGGAGGAGAAGAGGCGCTCTGGTTTTTAGAATTTTCAGCTTTTCTGCTCAATTTGCCCCCATCTTTGTGGTTTTATCTACCTTTGGTCTTTGATGGTGGTGATGGGGTTTTGGTGTGGATGTCCTTTCTGTTTGTTAGTTTCCCTTCTAACATTCAGGGCCCTCAGCTGCAGGTCTGTTGGAGTTTGCTGGAGGTCCACTTCAGACCCTGGTTGCCTGGGTATCACCAGCAGAGGCTGCAGAGCTGGAAATATTGCTGCCTGATCCTTCCTCTTGAAGCTTTGTCTCAGAGGGGCACCCGGCTGTATGAAGTGTCCGTCGGCCCCTACTGGGAGGTGTCTCTCAGGCTACACGGGGGTGAGGGACCCACTTGAGGAGGCAGTCTGTCCATTCTCAGAGCTCAGACACCATGCTGGGAGAGCCACTGCTCTCTTCCGAGCTGTCAGACAGGGACGTTTAAGTCTGCAGAAGTTTCTGCTGCCTTTTGCTCAGCTATGCCCTGCACACAGAAGTGGAGTCTACAGAGGCAGGTGGGCCTTGTTGAGCTGCCCTGGGCTCCACCCAGTTCGACCTTCCTGGCTGCTTTGTTTACCTGCTCAAGCCTCAGCAATGGCGGGCGCCCCTGCCCCAGCCAGGGCTGCTGCTTCACAGCTCGACCTTGGACTGCTGTGCTAGCAGTGAGCCAAGGCTTCGTGTGCGTGGGACCTGCTGAGCCAGGCACGGGGTGTAATCTCTGGGTGTGCCGTCTGCTACGACCGTTGGAAAAGCGCAGTATGTAGGGGGCAGTGTCCCAGTTTTCCTGGTACAGTCTGTCACAGCTTTCCTTGGCTAGGAAAGGGAAATCCCCTGACCCCTTGTGCTTCCCAGGTGAAGCGATGCCTCACCCTGCTTCATGGGCTGCACCCACCGTCCAGCCAGTCCCAGTGAGATGAACCAGGTACCTCAGTTGAAAATGCAGAAATCAGCTGTCTTCTGCGTCGCTCACGCTGGGAGCGGCAGACTGGAGCTATTCCTATTCAGCCATCTTGGAACGAAATCCTATTCAAATGACTGCTGTGATTTTAATTTAATTGAAGAAGCTACCTTTTAAAATCTTTCCTGTCTTCTAATCAAAGCTGTATTTTTCAGGTTTTTGTATTATCTAGACCATTACACATTTCCTAAATACATACACATTTGTAGACATTTTGTACATACATGTTCAAATAGGCATTTCCTAAACGACGCCGCCTATGTGTCACCAGTTCTGTAGGAGATAGAAAAGGTGTTACTCCAAAAAGGATGCCAAATGGCAGAACTGGATTAAGGAAAGGCACCAAAAGTGCTTGTGCATCTTTGTGAACGTTGCAGTCATTGATGCACTGCCATGCAATATGAATCTCCCAAGAGAAATGGAGGGTATGGTGTTCCCAAATTTATTTCACCATGGAACACTTCTGCCTCGGCTGTAGAACAGTATTCAGTTCCACACACAGCACTGCAAAACGTGGCCATATTTATTCAGTGTTTTTTGACACAGTCTCTGCCTGGAAGGTAGTGAAATCATTACCATGGGACCGACCACTACCACGACCACGTGGGTGTTGGTGTGTGTGTCACGCAGTGGCAGCGTTCATGCACTCTCTGTGCTGGTCCAGGTACTGTATTACACACCTTCGCGGTGCTCACCAGCAGCCCTGCCAAGTAGGTATTTTAAGGGGGGGCCTTCTTGTCACGGTTATCCAGCGAGCAGTGGCAGGGTAGAGGCTGCCTCTCAGCTGCTTCCAGAATCTGCACGATGCCCCTTTCCACGTGTACCTCTCTGTAGGTGTGTGTGCACCCGTGCTCATCCAGACATGGATGGCACCTGTTCTGTGTGTAAATAACTCCACCTGGAAGAACAAAGGACCCCATTGTGACCTGTCTTTAGCTATCCTCTTAAGTTCCTGCGTGCTCTAGCATAGTTATGGAGGCCACAGTTCATTGACCTTTTCAAGTAGAAGGAATAGTTCTTGACCATAAAAAGTCAAACTAGAAAGCCAGTAATGTCCAACTTCCAGAGGAGATCTTCTGCCTTGGAGCATAAGAGGTGTGTGCTGAGTTTTATGTCTGGCAAATAAGAATGTTAGAGGCCAAACTTGGGCCCTGCAGCTCCCTCACTCCACCTGCATTTGCCAGATGCTGCTGTAGGCTCTGGGGACACTGCGGTGAGCAAACAATATCCTGGCCCTTATGGGGGCCATCTTCCATTCAGGGGAAACATTGGATAAACAGGTTTTGTTGAATGCCCTAATCAGGGTACTGTGTTAGAGTACAAGGGAGGAAGGCAGAAGGAAGGATGCCACCTTGAATAACATGGTCACAGCAGGCCTGTCTGAGGAGGAGCAGTTTGAATGGGACCTTGAAGAAGAGACGGAGCCAAGGGGGCAGAGCTGGGAGGACATTCCAGGCAGAGGGAGTCCCAAGTGCAGTCCTTAAGGTGAAGAAGCCAGCGGGAGGTGTCATGTGTCTAGATGAGGGCAGGGAGGTTGGCAGGACTCTCAGGCACAGAAGGCTCTGAATAGGCCATGGCATTCTTTATTTTAATCTCGAGAACAGTGGGAAGGAGGGATCTTTAAATGGGGAATAACGTGTTTGGTTTGTGTTTTTAAAGCTCTCTGGAGAAGGGATTACAGGCAGAAAAGGGTAGGGCAAGTGGCTGGAGGGGAGACCCCCCCAAGATTTAGAGGTCAGCAAGAAGGGGAGGACAGGCCAGTAGCTAGGAGGAAAGCCAGGAGAGGATGTGTTACCAAAACAGAAGAGCTTCTCCAGGAGGAGGAAGTGGACCAGTCTGCTCAGGTAACGTAACTATCAAGGAGGGTGAGAAGAGGTGTGTCTCTCCATCCTTAGTTAACGTGAGTCTGGAGTGTCAGGAATTTTCATGCATGTTTGTTAATCTCAATAACAATCCTGTTTCTTTGCCCTGGATACGTGTTCAAGATATTTGTAGGTGTCATCTTTTTAATCCTTGTAGTATCCTGTTGAAGTGTCATCTTGGAAGTTAAGTAAGTTGTCAAGGGTCAGCTCACTAGGAGGTGGTGATACCAGAATGTGAACCAGTTTCCCGAAGCCCAGCGTGAAGCCATGCGAACGTCAGCAGGGCGACTCCTCCCGCTGCAGGCGAGTGGGCTGTCTATCACCCGGTTCTCCCTTTCTAGGTTACGGCCTCCGCTGCCACAGAGCCATCATCACCATCTGCCGGCTCATTGGCATCAAAGACATGTACGCCAAGGTCTCTGGGTCTGTTAATATGCTCAACCTCACCCGGGGCCTCTTCCGTGGGCTCTCCAGACAGGTAACCCTTCCCTGGGACTGAAACAGAAGTTCTAGTTTGTATTTCAGTTGTGTGTATTAGGGCTGCGATGCCCTGGGGCCTCCTGGAGATGCTTTCCTGGGGCCACCTGAGGAGTTGGGCATTCTTTGCTGTCTGTGACTACGTCGGTTTAGTTAAATCCACTGACGAGTTCATGAAAATTACCTTATAAAAAGTATTTCATGGGTTTTTCTAAGTAGCATTTTTTAAAGCCAGTAATTACAGTCTACATGTTATTAGGAAAATAACACATGCTTGTTCTAAAGCTCCAACAGTATGGAAAAGTAAAATCAAAAGAGAAAGTCTATTTCCTAATTTAGTCCTTTCAGTTGGGGCTAGGGTGAAGCACCCAGGGCACCTCTGCACTCAGGGCAGGCACAGTCAGTTCCCTGTTACCTGTGTAGGTGGTGCAGACTGATGCCTGGGTTGGTGCGAACTCTGAACATTAACATGCCAGGTTACTTTTCCTCATAGGTGGGAGCCCTGGGCCCGGCTCCCAGTCACCCACCATGGAGGGCAGGGCTGTGGCTGCACCGGCTGCCCGTTCTTAGGCAGCCACTGTACCTGCCCAGCAGGGCTGGCCTGTCTCTTGAAAGGATGGGTAGACCTCAGCATGGTGGATGAGCAGAAAAGACAACCAGGTTCAGTGGGCTCCATTTGCTGATCCTGTTAGCTGAGGGATTCTGGCAGACTTCCTGACACTTCAGGAGTACAGTAGTGGGTTTTAGTTAGAGTGATCCATGGAGAAATTTTACATGTCTCTCTTTAAAATAGGAAAATTAAAAGAAAAAGAAGGCTTTGGGTAAAAGCATTCTGTTTTCTGAACAGCTTTTGTGTGTGGGTACTGTCTAAACAGCCTTCAGAGCACTTCCAAGTGGAAACGTTAGAGGTTTAATTAAGGTGTTGGTTTTATTTATGATCCAGTAGACTTGTTCTGTTTTTGGTTTTTTTTGTTTGTTTTTGTTTTTTGAGACGGAGTCTCGCTCTGTCACCAAGGTTTGGAGTGCAGTGGCTCCATCTCAGCTCACTGCAATGTCCGCCTCCTGGGTTCAAGTGATTATCCTGCCTCAGCCTCCTGAGTAGCTGGGACTACAGGTACATGCCACTATGCCTGGCTAATTTTTATATTTTTAATAGAGACGGGGTTTCACCATGTTGGTCAGGCTGGTCTTGAACTCCTGACCTCATGATCCACCTACCTTGGCCTCGCAAAATGCTGGGGTTACAGGCATGAGCCACCGTGCCTGGCCTAGGCTTGTTCTTTTATGTGATATTTTTGTTTTCTGTTAGTCTTTTAAACCTTCTGATGTAGTTACCATATATCATCTCTCCTAAAATGCCATCAGCTATAAAAGGTTGCGTTATTTAATATGTCACTCAAAAAGGAAAAGATGCCACCAATTTAGCTGATGTGCCTTTGATTGAAAGATACACCAATATAAGTTATTTTATTTTGTTTGTGGAATGGCTCATCTCTTTTCTAATTTCAAACATACATAGAATAGTGCAAGGCAGCCATAAGGCCTGGGATCACGGGATTGACATAGCAGGTATGTCATTGTACCATGAATACCGTCTCCTGAACTGATCTGCCTGCTTCCAGATCTCTGTGGCTTCCCTCTCTAATGAATCCCCATGGCCGTCACCCAGCTCATGACCAGTCTTGCTTCTTAGTACCACCCCCAGTTATTTTGAACCAAATCTCAGACATTTTATTTCACCCCTAAATATTTCCGTATGTATCTTCGAAAAGATAAGGATTTAAAAAAATACCCTGTAATACTATTACCATACCTAAAAAATTAACAGTAACTTGTATCATCAAATATCCAATCAGTGTTCATACAAATGAACAAATTCCATTTGTTAGATTAAAAAACAATTTTTTTTACACAATATGTTTGAATCAGCTTACAGAACAGGTTAATGTATGTTTTTGCTATGCCTTTTAAATAGGTTCCCCTCGTCTCCCGCCCCCGTGCCCTGCCCCCTTATGATTTTTTGTTGAGGAAACCAGGTTGTTTGTTTTGTGGTGCTTCCTGGCCTGTTGCTGACTGAAATACCTGTAGGGTCCTTCATGTCTTATCTCCCCTATATTTACTGTAAATTGGTAGTTAGATCTAGGGGGTTGGTGAGATTCAAGTGCAGTGTTTGGCACAGCATGCTGCATAATCAGGAGGGTTTAGAAGGCAAGAGACCAGAGGCCAAGGCCCTTCCTCTGTCCCAGTTTGGGGTGGGCAGATGCGGCAGGTGAGGCTGAAATGGCTCCACCCGTGACAGGTTATTAGAGTTTAGCCACAAAACACATTAACCCAAATCCACTGAAATGGCCTTTGAATTCCCCCAGGCTGTACTCTTCTGGCCTGTGGAAGTTCCTGCTCTTGATGTTGCAAATGTGCTTCAGACCAAATCTGTTCTGAATCTGGTCTTGCCTAGGAAACCCATCAGCAGCTGGCTGATAAGAAGGGTCTCCATGTTGTGGAAATGCGGGAGGAATGTGGCCCTCTGCCCATTGTGGTGGCCTCCCCCCGGGGGGCCCTGAGGAAGGATCCGGAGCCAGAAGAGGAGGTTCCAGACATCACACTGGACTGGGAAGACGTGAAGGCTGCGCAGGGAATGAAGCGCTCTGTGTGGGCTAATTTAAAGAGAGCCGCCACGTAAGCTCTCCGGCCTTGTGCAGCTGGTTCCTGTACCTAGGAGAGACCAGGAGAGACTCAGCCCCTCACAGCTTGGGGTGTGGCCTTGGTTTTTGTTTGTTTTGAGGAAAGTTTAATCTGGTAAACTCTTCAGAAATAAATAATTACAGCTTTCGTGTATGGAGCACATGTGATATGCCAATGTGATAGAACCTTTACATACATATCTCAGTTCAAGACTACTTTAAATATTCATCCAAAGTAACAAAAGTAAATGAATTAGGGAGACGGGGCTAATAATTTGACCTGATCGGTAATAATGTACACAGTGGTAATCGCTGTAGCAATTATAGCTGATATATATGAACTCATTCATCCAAAGTGAACGTGATTAACCTCATTTGACAGAGCAGTTAAGTAACTTGACTACCTCGAGGAACTGCCAAACTTTTCCACAGTGGAAATGGAAGTTGTTGGCTACATTGGGAATGTTAAGTGGCGATTAATTGTACACCGTTGTATTTCCCTGAGGGCTGATGATGTTGAGCGTCTTTTCATGTGCTGATTGGCCATTTGTATATGTTTTTTGGAGAAATGTCTATTCAGGGCCTTCACCCATTTAAAAAGTTATTTTTTATTATTATTGAGTTCCTTATAGTTTCTAGATATAAGCCCTTATCAGATGCATGCTTTACAAAAGTTTTTACCCATTCTGTGGAACATATTTTTTTTTTTATTTCTTTGCATACTCTTTCTGCCCCACCCACATCCTGTTTCTGGGACACTGATGACACAAATGTTCAATCTTTTATTATCGTCCGTGAGTCCCTGAGGCTGTGTTTAACAATTTTTTTCCAGTCTGTTTTCTCTCGGTTGCTCAGTTTAGGTAATTTCTATTGTTTTATCTTCAGAATAACTGGTTATTTTCTCTTTCCTTTCCATTCTGCTCTTGAACCATCCATGCAGTACTTTAACTTTGGCTATCATTGTATATTTCAGTTAAAATTTCCATTTGATTTCTTTTTTATATCTCTTGTTTCTTTGCTGAGGCTATTTGCTGAGACTTTTTTTTTTTTAATGGCTTCAAGAGTGTTTATAATTGCTCACTGAAGCATTTTCATGGTGGCTGCTTTAAAATCCTTGTCACCAGGTGGGTGTGGTGTCTCACGCCTGTAACCCCAGCACTTTGTGAGGCTGAGGCAGGAGAATTGCTTCAGCCCAGGAGTTTGAGATCAGCCTGGGCCACAAAGTGAGACCTCATCTCTACAAAAAATAAAAGTAAATGTAAAAGTTAGACACACATGGTGGTATGCGCCTGTAGTCCCAGCTCCGTAGGAGGCTGAAGTGGGAGGATCGTTTGATCGCAGGAGGTTGAGGCTGCAGTGAGCCTTGTTCATGCCACTCCAACCTGGGCGGCAGAGCGAGACCTTGTCTCCAAAAAAAAAAAAAAAAATTCTTGTCATAAAGTTTCAACATCTGTGTCATCTTAGTGTTGACATCCCTTGAGGTTTTTTCTCATTCAAGTTTACAATGTCCTGGTTCTTGTTATGATGAGTGACTTTGGCTGTATCCTGGACGTCGTCACTGTTATGTTATGAAGCTCTGGCACTTATTTAAATCTCTCAGCATGCTTCCTCTGACGGTGCTGGTGTGGGATGGGGCCCTGGCTCGTTACTGCCTGGTGAGGATGGAGATCCAGGTTTCCTACTGCCGCTGTCCTCGGGACCTCTGCTGATGCCTTTCTGCTGGAAGTAGGAGGAGCACCCTCATGACATGGGATAGGGAGAAGTCCATGTTAGGCTGGATGGTGAAAGTTTTCAGCCTGTGACATTATCTGGTGAGGGTGGGGTCCCTTTTTTTCCTGTGGTATTTTGCTAGAGTAAGGTAGTTATTTCCTAAAAGTTACCTGTCTTGTTAGTTTACCTTCTTTCCTTAAATACCTAACAAATATCAAGACAATGAACTTTAAGCAATAAAGGACAATGATCCTTTGGAGAGGGGAAACAAAATTATTCCTCCTTACTATCTGCAGAAAGTCTGTGGCTGTAGGAAGGGTTACCCCATCAGGACCTGGCGGTCTCCTGGAGTTGAGGTGCAGTTGGGCAGCCGAAATGGCTAGAGTTCACGGGGAAAATGCCTTTGAGGAGAGAGTTGCACAGCAGAACCAAGATCTGCAGAGCGTTTCCATCAGATATTTAGTTACACACTAACAGTGCATGCCTGTGAGGAAACTCACCCAAAAGAATTAGAAGGAACAGTGTTTGGAGCAGAAAATAGTGTCAGCAGCCACGGTGGAAAACCTTGTAATCTAGGTGGCATTGGAAGAGAACTAAGATGCCCTAGTAGTAGAAAAATTATATGTAAAAACTACCCCTGGTCCCAACTCAGAAAGCTTAAAAACAAGACCAAACTGGAACACAGCTGTTTCCGAGTAACTTAATTGTGTTCCAGAACAAAGCTCAAGAATATAGGAATACAAAAAATATACCCAATAAAGTAAAATATACAATACTTGGCATCGAATAAATCACTAGGCAGCCAGGCGCGGTGGCTCACGCCTGTAAATCCCAGCACTTTGGGAGACTGAGGTCAGGAGTTTGAGACCAGCCTGACCCACATGGAGAAACCCTGTCTCTACTGAAAATACAAAACAATTAGCTGTGCGTGGTGACACATGCCTGTAATCCCAGCTACTTGGGAGGCTGAAGGTGGGAGAATCGTTTGAACCAGGGAGGTGGAGGTTGTGGTGAGCCAAGATCATGCCGTTGCACTCCAGCCTGGGCAACAAGAGTGAAACTCCATCTCAAAAAAAAAAAAAAAAAAAATCCCTAGATATGCAAAGAAGCGAGAACATAGGCTCATAATAAAGGGAAAAATCAGTCCATCAAAACTCAGCCATGAATGGCACCATGACAATCAGTCGACAAGGACATTAAAACAGGTATTATGACTGTGTTCCATATGTTCAAAAAGCTAGAGAGAGAAACATACTAAGTAGAGGCGTGGAAGATACGAAACACCAAGTTGAACCTCTAGAGATGAAAACTGCAATATCTGATGAAAAACACTGAATGGGGTTGACAGCAGATTGGACATCTTAGAAAAAGATATGAAAGAATTTGAAGACAGCAGCTTAAACAGGAAAATGACTGAAGAAGAATTGGTAGGAGAAATTGGGCATTAGAGAACTATGGAACAACTTCAGGAGACAAATGTGTGTGTAATTGGAGTCCCTGGAGAAGGGAGATACAAAAAAATTTTTGAAGAACTATGGCTGGGCACAGTGGCTCACACCTGTAATCCCAACACTTTGGGAGGTCGAGGCGGGTGAATCACGAGGTCATCTGTTCGCGACCAGCCTGGCGAACATGGTGAAACTCCGTCTCTACTAAAAATACAAAAATTAGCCAGTCATGGTGGCAGGCATCTGTAACCCCAGCTACTGCAGAGGCTGAGGCAGGAGAATCACTTGAACCCGGGAGACGGAGGTTGTAGTGAACCGAGACCACACAATTGCAATCCAGCCTGGGCAACAGAGCGAGACTCCGTCTCAAAAAAAAAATTTTTTTTGAAGAAATAGTAGCTGAGTTGATGGCAACTACTGAGACCCAATAAATACAATAACTGTATCGGCCGGGTGCGGTGGCTCAAGCCTGTAATCCCAGCACTTTGGGAGGCTGAGGCGGGCGGATCACGAGGTCAGGAGATCGAGACCATCCTGGCTAACACGGTGAAACCCCGTCTGTACTAAAAATACAAAAAATGAGCCGGGCGTGGTGGCGGGCGCCTGTAGTCCCAGTTACTCGGGAGGCTGAGGCAGGAGAATGGCGTGAACCCGGGAGGCGGAGCTTGCAGTGAGCCAAGATTGCACCACTGCACTCCAGCCTGGGCGACAGAGCGAGACTCCATCTCAAAAAAAAAAAAAAAAAATTAACTGTATCAATCAAATTTCAACTAGCAATAGAGGAAATTTTAGAAGTGAGGAAGGGAGAGAAGATTAGTTACAGAGGAACAAAGGTAAGGATGACAGCAGCTTTCTTGTAGGAAACAATGAAAGGTACGAGACGGAAACACAGCTCTAAAGTATGGAAGGAGACATTACCAACCTGGAATTCTTTACCTAATGAAAATTTCTTTCAGAAATGAAGGCCAAATGGAGGGTTTTCCAGACATAAAATCTGAAAGAATCAGCAGCCCTGCCTTACAAGAGTTGTTAAAGGAGGTTCTTTGCGCAGAAGAAAGATAGTAACATCCCTTCTATGCAAATAAATGAACACTAGAAATGATGACTAGGTAGGTTATTAGATGCATAAAGGATTTCATATATCCTTTTGTTTAGGTATCTTTAACACCTAATTGACCACTTAAAGCAAAAATAATCATGGATTGTGGTTTTCAACGGGCAGAAGTAAAATCTATGATAATAGCCCAAAGGCAGAGGGGAGAAATGGAAATACGTAGTCATGCGGTTCTTACATACTGGAAGTCGTGTAGTATCATATGAAGGTAGATTGGTTTAAGTAAAAGATGTGCAGTAAAAATTCGCCCTAAAGGAATCACTGAAGTAACACAGTTACAGCTATTAAGCAACAAAGAGGATACAAAAGCAATCTTAAAACTTTTTTATGAAGAAGTTTTAAGATTGTATTCTAAAAGAAGACAGGAAAAGAGGAACAAGGAACTGGTGAAATAAATAGAAAAGACGCAAGATAGTAGATTTAAACCCAGCCATATCATAATCACCTAAAGTGTAAATGGTCTAAATGTGTCCCTTGTAACCAGTTGGTTAATGGTGGTGTTGCTTTCACCTGTGTCCTTGCTGATGTTCCTCCTGCTAGATCTGTCTGTTTCTGAGAAGGGGGTGTTGATGTCTCTAACCTGTAATACTGGATTCCTCTATTTCTCCTTGCAGTTCTATCAGTTTTTGCCTCATGTATTTTTTGATGCTCTGTTGTTCATTAAAGATTGTAATCCAACCTAGGCAACATGGTGAGACCTCATCTCTACGAAAAATTACAAAATTAGCCAGGCATGGTGGTGCGTGCCTGTAGTCTCAGCTACATGGAAGCTTAGGCAGGAGGACTGTTTGAGCCTGGGAGGTTGAGGCTGTAATGAGCCATGTTTGTACCCCAAAAAACAAGGATATGTCTTCTAGGAAAAGTGACCCCTTATCATCATGTCATCTTCCCATATGCTTGCTGATTTTCCTTGCTCTGAAGTCAGCTCTGTCTGAAATTAATAGAGCTACTCCCACTTTCTTTTGATTCGTGTTAGCATGATACGTCTTTCTCCATTTCTTTACTTTTAATCTACATGCATTTTTATATTTAAAGTGAGTTTATTGTAGACAGTATATACTTGATTCTTGATTTTGGATCAAGAATCAAAATCTCCCTTCTGACAATCTGTCTTTCCATTCGTGTATTTAGAACTTTGACATTGAAAGTAATTCTTGATAGAATTGAACTACTGTCTGCCATAACATTACTGTTCTTTGCTGCCCTTGTTCTTTGTTCCTATTTTTGTTTTCTACTTTTTCTGCCTTTTGATTCCATATTCTCCTTAAACTTTCCTTCGTGTTTACCCCAGATCTTGCAGTACACATTTGCAACTAATCCAAGGCCAATTTCAAATAACAGTGTATTGCTTCTTGGGTAGTGCGAGTACCTTGCATTAATCAAGTATTCCTAATTCCTCCCTCTTGTCCCTTGCCTTCATTCATTTTACTTATATAAACTATACTCATCCAGTACATTGTTGCTATTACTATTTTGAACAAACTGTTACCTGTTAGATCAACCAAGAAAAATGAAAAGTTTTTATTTTCCTTTCACCTATTCCTCCTTTGATGCTCTTCCTTTGTGTAGAACCAGTTTCTGACTTGTGTCATTTTCTTCTCTGTAAAGAACTTGTAACATTTCCCACAAGGCATCAAATTCCCTGTTGTCTGAGAAAATCTTTATTCTCCTGTACTTTCAAAGGATAATTTCACAGGATACAGAATTCTAGGTAGTGAGGTGATTTTTCCTCTCTCACCACTTTAAATACTTCACTCCACTCTTGCTTGCGTGGTTTGGGGGAGAAGTTGGATATAATTCTACTTTTATTTGCTTGCGTGGTTTGGGGGAGAAGTTGGATATAATTCTATTTTTACTCTCTATAGGTAGGACGTTTTTTCCTCTAGTTTTCAATATTTTTAAGAAACTATTTCATTATGCGAAATACTGCACATTCATGATGCCCTTTAGTCAGAAGTTCTTTGAAACGATGCTGTCGCCTTGGCCATTCAAAGAATGGAGTCATCTGACTCATGCACTGTGCAAATGGCCTTGCAGATAGCATAGGTTTTGTTTTTGTTTTTTTTTTGAGATGGAGTCTTGCTCTGTTGCTGAGGCTGGAGTGGAGTGCAGTGGCACGATCTTGGCTCACTGCAACCTCCACCTCCTTGGGTTCTCGTGCCTCAGCCTCCCCAGTAGCTAGGATTACAGGTGTGCACCACCATGCCTGGCTAATTTTTGTATTTTTAGTACAGACGGGGTTTCACCATGTTGGCCAGGCTGGTCTTGAACTCCTGACAAGTGATCTGCCCACCTTGGTCTCCCAAAGTGCTGGGATTACAGGTGTGAGCCAACACACCTGGCCAATAGCATAGGTTTTACACTGGCCGTTAAACCTGTCTGCAACCTTCTCAACTTTGGCCACAAAGTTGAGTATCTGGATGGACATGAGGTCCTTGGCACCAAGGCCACAGTTGCTGGCAGGGTATTTCCATGGCACATTCAGGTCCGTGGACTCTCAGGCATCGTCTCGCACATGGAGGCTGTGCCTGATGTCCCTATAATACATGCTAGCAGAGAAAGCTTTCAAGGTTTTTTCTTCATTTTTGGTTTTCTGTAGGGTGAATATGACATGTAGGCATACTTTTTTGGCATCTTTTTGTGTATATATGTGTGTGTCTGTGTGTTTTTTCCTGGATCTGTGATTTGATATCTGATGTTAATTTGGGGGAATTCTGAGTTGTTATTGCTTCAAATAGTTTTTCTGTTCCTTTTTCCGCTTTCTGATATTCCCATTAGGTGTATGTTACACTTTTTGTTGTCCCACAGTTTTTAGATATTCTGTTCCAGTTTTTGTTGTTGTTTAGTCTTTTTTCTCCTGGATTTGCAGTTGTGGAAGTTTCTACTGACGTCCTCAAGCTCAGAGATTCTTTCCTCAGCTGTGTCCAGTCTACCAAGGAGTCTGTCAAAGGCATTCTTCATTTCTGCTATTGTACTTTTTACAATCTCTAGCACGTTTTTTACTCTCTTGGAGTTTTCATCCAAGCTTACGTTACCTGCCTGTGTTTGCAGGTTGTCCCCCTTTTCCATGAGTGCCCTTGCATATTAATTGTCGTTGTTTTAATTCCTAGTCTGATGAGTCCAGCATCCCTGCCATCTGGTTCTGATGCTTGCTCTGTGTCTTTAGACTTTTTTGTCTTTTAGTATGCCTTGTAATTTGTTATGGGGCAAACATGATGTACTGGGTAAAGGGAACTCCTTTAAATAGGCCCAGTGATCAGGCGAGTTGAGGTAAGGATTACAAGCAGCTTCTCTAGTCCTGTGAGTAGGTCTTAGTCTTTTAGTGAATCTGTGGCCTTGGCCCTTAATCTTTACAAGTCCTCCTCGGTGTTTACCCACTTAGAACAGGATAACAGAGTTGAACATTTCCCTTCTATCATGTCAGGCTCTGATAACACAGTTTATCATAAGAGCAAGACTTTCTGAGAACGTGTTCTGGCGTATTTCAAATGGTTACTTCCCTGTTTCCTTGCCAGAAGCAGGAGGAGCCTGGAAGGTGTTCACTGTGGGGACATGGTAAGTTCCTGGACCTAAAACTCATAGAAACGTTCCCCACCATGACTGGGTCCCCCTGGAGTTTTCACCTTTCAAACTTGGCCACACTGAGCCTCTAGCAATTCATCAGCTACAGTTTAGGTTCCCTACCCTGAACTTCCTGGGAATGGTTCTGCCAGTGGGTTTCTGCTCTGGTAAGTTGTGATTCTTTGAATCTAGCCAATTTCTCAACTTCTGGAGGCACCAGTTTGCCCTGTGAACTCAATTCTTTGATAAATCTAAGAAGAGGTTTTGATTTTTCAGTTTATTTTTTACTTGTTAGTATGGAGTGTTGGCCTCCAGGCCCCTTATACAGCAGATCAGAAACCAGAAGTCTAAACATGTCAGTTAAACAGTAGAAATGACCAGATTTCATTTTTAAAAAGCAAGACCCAACTATATGTTGCCTATAAGAAATCCACTTTAGATATGAAGACTGATAGGTTAAAAGTAAAAGGGTGGAAAAGTAAGTTCATAGAAAGTTGAAGGATATGTTAATACTAGACAATGTAGATTTTAGAGCAAGGATGATTACTAGGGATAAAGAGGACCATTTTATAATAATAATTCATCAAGACAACATAGCAGTCCTAAACGTTCAAACACCTAAAAATAGAACTTCAAATACCTAAAGCAAAAACTGATTGGACTACAATGAAAAACAGAACCACAGTTGATAGAGATTTTAGCATTCCTGTCTCAGTAACTGACGCAAACAGAATTGGTAAGGATGCAGAAGAGGTGAGCAGCATTATCAGCTTGGACTTCATCGGCGGCTTTTTTAAGAGATGGGGCTTCTCTCTGTTGCAGAGGCTGGAGTGCAGTGACATGATCATAACCCTGCAGCCTCAAACAACGAAACTCAAGGGATCCTCCCACCTCAGTCTCCCGAGCAGATGGGACTGTAGGCATGTGCCACTGGACCCCGCTAATTTTTAATTTTTTTTGTGGAGATGGGGGGGCCTCACCTTTTTGCCGATGCTGGTTTTGAACTCCTGGCCTCAAGCAGTCCTCCTGCTGTGGCCTGTCATTGAGTTATAGAACACTCTACCACCAACAACAAAATACATACTGTTTTCAAGGGCATACAAGGCATTTACCAAGATGGACTATGTTCTGGGCCATAAAACAAGTCTCAATAAATTTAAAAGGATTTAAGTCACATAGAGTATATATTCTGATCACAGTGGGTTGAAATTAGAAATCAGTAGCATCTGGAAAATCCAAATATTTGGAAACTAAATGACATCTAAATAACCATGAGAAAGAGCAAAAATAAAAAGGGAGAAATTAGCATTTTGAACTGAACAGACTAAAGCTACAGTCACTGACCTTGTGGTACCAGTGGCAAGATAGACACAGATCAGTGGAAGAAAATAGAATATAGAAATACACCCTCCAAATGTGGTCAGTTGAGTTTTGACAATGATGCAAAGGAAATTCCATGAAGAAGAGATAGGAGAATAAGAGAAAGATAGGAGTGGTGGAATAGATGCATATCCATATGCAAAATATGAGCTTTGAGCCATATATCACAGTATATACATAAACTAACCAATTATGTTTCAGACCTACACTTAAAACCCAAAACTAAAACTGCTGAAAACCTAGAAGCAATCTTTGTGAACTGTAGCTACAATATCAAAGGCACAATCTGTATGTTGATAAATTGACTTTATCAAAATTCAGAATTTCTTCTCTTGAAAAGATGTGTTTGAAAAAGTTTTCAACAGCTGGGTAAGTCACACATGGGAGAAAGTATGTGCCAGACATATCTAATAAAGGACTTGTATTCTGAATACATAAATCTCAAAACTCATAATTAGAAAATAACAGTAAAAATGGGCAAAATATTTGGACACTTTACCAAAGAAGATATAGATATGGCAAATAAGCCCATGAAATGGTGCTTATCAGTCATTAGAGAAATGCAATTAAAACCACTGAGAGATACCACCACATACATTAGAATGTCTAAAGATCCTTCTGCCAAATGGTGAAGATAGGATGAAACAGCTGGAATTCTTGTACATTGTTAGTGGGAATGTAAAACGGTACAGCCACTTTGGAAAATACTTGGGCAGTTTCTTAAAATGTTAAAGATACACTTGCTGTATAATCCGACCATTCTCTTCCTAGGTATGTTTCCAAGAGAACAAAAGCATCTGCCCTTACCAAGGCTTGTATATAAATGGCCATAGCAGTTTAATTTGTAATAAAAACTGGAAACAACACCAATGTGTATCAACAGGTAAATGGCTACATTTTTATTGCTGAGTAATAACCATTGTATGGATGTACCACAATTTGTGTAGCCATTTACCTGTTGATACACATTCGATAAATGAACTGTCAATAAAAATGGACTATTGGGCCGGGCGCAGTGGCTCACACCTGTAATCCCAGCACTTTGGGAGGCCGAGACGGGTGTATCACGAGGTCAGGAGATGGAGACCATCCTGGCTAACACGGTGAAACCCCATCTCTACTAAAAATATATATATATACAAAAAAATTAGCTGGCGAGGTGGCCGGCGCCTATAGTCTCAGCTACTCGGGAGGCTGAGGCAGGAGAATGGCGTGACTCCGGGAGGTGGAGCTTGCAGTGAGCCGAGATCGCACCACTGCACTCCAGCCTGGGCAACAGAGCGAGACTCTGTCTCAAAAAAAAAAAAAAAAAAAAAAAAAGGACTATTGATACACAATACAGATGGATCTCAAAATGCATTGAGTGTAAGAAGTAAGACCAAAAAGTGAGCACATGCTGTATGATTTCATTTCTGTAAAATTCTAGGAAATGCAAACTAGTCTACAATAACAGAAAGTAGATCAGTGGTTGCCTGGGGCTGGGAGGGGGTAAGATGGGTATGAGGGAGGGATTACAAAGGGGCATGAAGCAACTTTAGCAGGTGACAGATATGTTCAACAAATTAGTTGTGGTGATGATTTCACAGTGTGTGTATATATCAAAACTTACCCAAGAGTACACTTTTTTTTTTTTTTTGAGATGAAGTCTGGCTGTGTCGCCCAGGCTGGAGTGCAGTGGCGTGATCTTGGCTCACTGCAAGCTCTGCCTCCCGGGTTCACGCCATTCTCCTGCCTCAGTCTCCCGAGTAGCTGGGACTACAGGTGCCCACCACCTCGCCCGGCTAATTTTTTGTATTTTTAGTAGAGACGGGGTTTCACCATGTTAGCCAGGATGGTCTCGATCTCCTGACCTCGTGATCCTCCCGCCTTGGCCTCCCAAAGTGCTGGGATTACAGGCGTGAGCCACCGCGCCCGGCCGAGAGTACACTTTTTAGTGTGCAGTTTATGCTAAACATCTTTACAACCACCAGGGGGCAGGAAGCTTCCCAAATATAGCAGTCCCTGTTTACTGAATGCGCAATGTAGACATTGATGATTCTAGTAGAAACCTCTCTCTCCTTTCAGTGAAATAGTTTTCAGTTAGACATGCTTGTGTCCAGGCCAGGCATGGTGGCTCACACCTGTAATCCCAGCACTTTGGGAGGCTGAGGCGGGCGGATCACGAGGTCGGAAGATCCGGACCATCCTGGCCAACGTGATGAAACCCCGTCTCTACCAAAAATACAAAAATTAGCCGGGCGTGGTGGCACATGCCTGTAATCCCAGCTACTCGGGAGACTGAGGCAGGAGAATCGCTTGAACCAGGGAGTCGGAGGTTGCAGTGAGCCAGGATCGCGCCACTGCACTGCAGCCTGGCCGACAGAGCAAGACTCCATCTCAAAAAAAAATAAAAGAAAGAAAGAAAAGAAAAGAAATGCTTGTGTCCTACAGAGATAATCACTTCTGTTTGAAATGCTAGATGTGGGATCTTCAAGGGCTGTAAGTACCTACTAGCAACATGATTAAAATTAAGCTTCCAGATTTGCATGACAAAGACTACCTTGAAAGAATCGCATTTGCTTCTCTTCCTCTCCTGAGCGGTTTTCAAACGCCTTTCAGCTGCAGATCATGCATTCACACTGTAATTTATCACTAGCCTAAAGTGTAAGTGAGGGTCAGGGTTGTGGGGCAAAGGCAGGACGCACCCGGGATCTGGGGACTGCAGCTTGAAAATTCATCAACTTGCTGTGTGACGTCAGTCGTGTTGCTTAACTCTTCGGTCTGCCCCCGGCACCTTCCACCACCATCTTAGCTTTCTGAAAGTAATGAGCGCTCCACCGTGTGAGTGTTACATAAGATCCACACCATCGGCCAGCGTAGCATGGGTGGAGAGGAAAGCGTCTTGCTGGGTGTCATCGGTGGCAGATGTGCTGCAGGGGACAAACAGCAGCTCAGGGAGTGGAGCCTTCTGAGCTCCTCCTAGACCTGAGGCATGTAAATTGGAGCCAGCATCTCAACAGCCCAGTGCCGCTACTTCTAAAAGACTCGTTTTGTGTTTTTTGTTTTTAATTTTTAGTTTTTTTAGGGACAGAGGCTTGCTCTGTTACCCAGGCTGGAGTGTAGTGGTGTAAACAGCTCACTGCAGCCTCAGCTTCCTGGGATAAAGCGATCCTGTACTTCAGCCTCCCCTGTAACTGGCCACAGGCACATGCCACCACACCCAGCTATTGTTTTTTTTCTTTTCGTAGAGACGGCATCTCGCTTTGTTGCCTAGGCTGGTCTTGAACTCCTGTACTGAAGCAATCCTCCCGCCTCAGCCTCCCGAACTGCTGGGATTACAGGCCTGAGTGATTGTGCCCAGCCAGAGGCTCATTTATTTTTAGAAAGAGGCCAGCCAATGAGAGCCGAGCTGTAGGTGCAGGCAGAAGCAGTGTCTATGCTGCACAGCGCTGTCACTGGCTGCCACAGCTCTACAGCCTGGGACAGGCAGAAGCACCTGGGCCTTTTTCTTAGCACTCAAATCAGTAATTCTGGACCCTCAGAGATTTGCTCATTACTTTGATGTTGATCGAGCTCCTCATGCTTACCTAGAATACTGTTTGGTGAGTATTAGTGTCCTGTGACTTTAAGGTTTTTTTTTTTCAATGTGCTGACGTTTATTGAACACTTGACCTGTGCCTGACAGTGTTGTAATCCACTTACATATTTAAATTATTAACCTTGAGCACCTAGATCCCCAAATTAAAAAACTTGCTCAACACATAGCTAGTAAGACGTGAGGCCAGGGTTGACACCCAGGCAGGCTGGCTCCAGTGCCCAGCTCCTAAGACCAGGCTGCCCCAGTGAGGCTGGACAAGTTCCCTTACCTGGGAATCCCAGCTCAGAGAGTTAGGGGAGGCAAGGGTTTCAAAGGCCTTTGAAAGAGCTCAAGGAGCGCTGAGGAGTGAAAGGATTTTTGCGTAGGGTCATGAGGGACAGTAGAGGTGTGTGTATGCGTGTGTGTGCACACACTGGGCAGAGGGCAAAGGGACTGTGGCGTCGGGGAGCTTGGCTAGTTCAGAGCTGAAGCTGGATTGTGTGTGGGAGCCACGTGAGTCCCGAGCCATCTGTCGTGAGCGGTGCACACAATTCAGCGATAACCAGGTCCGCGCATGTTCTGTCTTTCCACAGTGTCCGACTCTGATTGATGTTATTATTTCAATCACAGGAGCCATGAGTGCCATGGAGTTCCTCAGGGGACAGTTCTCCTTAGTACTTCCTGCTCACTTCCCCAGTCAGAGCACACATGCTTCAGCCACTCCACAAGCCAGTCAGCATTACAAGCCATGCAGAGTCATATACTTATTATATAGATGTTATAGATTAAACATTCCACAACACACAGTAACTTTTAACATGAAGAGAAGGGCGGTGGGAAAAAGGTTAACAAAGCAGTACAAGGAGAGTAACAGAAAAAGAAATCTCTTGGTGTGGGCTGGTGCAACCCTCAGTACTTGTAGGAAGCGTCTGATGTGGGCAGATGTCAGGTGCTGATCACCAGTGGCTGTAAGACTGGGTCTGTTAAGACGGCCATTTGGGGCTGCTGAAGTCCTGCGCCTATGGCCACGGTGTCCTCTGATGAGGACTGAGTGGAGGAGCGTGCTTGGTTATGCCCTTGTCTGGCTGGATGCAGTCTTTATTGACCAGGCAGAACATCTGGTCCCTGTTAGCAAAGTGTCCTATGATACGTAAGATGCAGTCTTTTTCTAAGACGGAGTTAGTTATGTCAAGGGTGTTGTATACAGGCTCGTGGGGAGGGGGAAGGGAGAGGACCCCGGCAGCTGCACAGGCCCCCGTAGGGTGTGTGGGGCGCCCCGCCGTAGTCCTGGGGCTCTGCGATTCCCCCCAGCTCTGCCCAGCAGGCTGCTGAACCCTGGTGGGGTCCCTGCAGGTGGGGGCGCCCCGCCAGGAGAGCGGCCAGAGAACCTCTCCGTTCCGCCAGGCGCTCTGGGAGGAGAGGGGGGTGGGGGTGCGCTGGCGTTTGGGACGCTGGGGGCGCCTGCTGGGGCCCGGGAGCGTCCCCTGACCCCACCCTCGGGCTGCGGCGCACTCCGCCGCAGGAGGGAGCCTTTGGTCCCGGTCCCCGGCAGCCCCACCTCTTAGCTGCTGCTGGTCTGAGGAGGGTTCTGTGCGGGTCCAGACGCCCCCGCCTGAACAAGGCGCCTTCTGGAGGGCGCGAGTCAGCGAGCCCCGCTGGGTGTTTGCTCCCGAACGCCCCTTGCTGGCCCGAACTGGGCTGGGCACTGGCCTTTCCCGAGAGGGCTGGGGCGCCCGTCCCGCCAGGGGAGCTGCACCCAGGAGGCGCCCCCTGCCAGGGGTGACCTCGTGGGCGGGGCCGGCCTGAGGGTGGCCGGGCGGGAGGGCGGTGCTGCTGGCCGGGGACTCGGCACTCTGCACTGATTGTGGGGTTTTTTTTTTTTTTTTTTTTTCGAGACAGAGTCTCGCTCTGTAGCCCCGGCTGGAGTGCAGTGGCCGGATCTCAGCTCACTGCAAGCTCCGCCTCCCGGGTTTACGCCATTCTCCTGCCTCGGCCTCCGGAGTAGCTGGGACTACAGGCGCCCGCCACCTCGCCCGGCTAGATTTTTGTATTTTTTTAGTAGAGATGGGGTTTCACCGTGTTAGCCAGGATGGTCTCGATCTCCTGACCTCGTGGTTCGCCCGTCTCGGCCTCCCAAAGTGCTGGGATTACAGGCTTGAGCCACCGCGCCCGGCCTGTTTTTGTTTTTTGAGACGGGTTTTCCCTCTTGACCCCCAGGCTGGAGTGCAACGGGGCAATCTCGGCTCACCGCAACCTCCGCCGCCTCCCGGGTTCAAGCGATCCTCCTGCCTCAGCCTCCTGAGTAGCTGGGACTACCGGGGCCCGCCACCACGCCCGGCCCATTTTTGTATTTTTAGCAGAGACGGGGTTTCACCATGTTGGCCAGGCTAGTCTCGAACTCCTGACCTCAGGATCCACCGGCCTCGGTCTCCCACCAAAGTGCTGGGATTACAGGAGTGACCCACCGCTCCCGGCCGATTGCAGTTTTTAAAACAACCTGAAGTGGAAAAAAACCCACGAGCTTCACTTGGAAGCATAAAGTAGGATCCAGGGATTGGGTGGCATTGGAAAGCTTCAGAAAGTTCCTTCGTGGATGTATGGTGCAATGAGAGACCCTACAGACTAAGGGTCAGGAAGAGAAAATAATTTACTATTCAAATGATGAGATGGGGTCCAACCTCTGCAGTGCAGTCAGTGAATGAATAATAAAAAGAGGGTGGTGTGGCCTGGGGCTGTTCTTGCTTCCTCTGGGCCCTCAGTTTCCCCATCTGTAAAACAAAGGGACAGACCAGACTGCATGATCCTTAACTGGGGCTGAGGCTGCAGCCTTAGGCTTCCAGGGTGCGGATCTTGATATTCCCTGGGCACAGCGCCTGAGCACAGATTCCTTTGTGGGGAGATGGACTCACCTCCCTGGGAACCATGCTGCCATGCTGTAAGTATCTGCCCAAGCAAGCAGCTCTGAGCCCTCACCTGAAGGTTCATCTTTGGCAATGGAATTCCTTGGAAAGAAAGCTGCCCCTTCACCCCGGGGGCTGCCATGGGGTGCCCACATAGCAGGGCTGTAATATTTTTTTCTTATCCCTGGAGAGCAGCTCAATTCATGTTAGTAAACACAAACCCAGAGGCCCTTTCTTGATAAACACTGCAGATATAACTGAAAAACGGGCTCAGATCTTCATCTTACAAATGCAGCTGCTGCTTCAGACATGGTGCTGCCCCCAGGCCTATGGGGATTCAACTCATAGATTCATGTGAACACACATGTAACCCATGGCACCCTGAAGGTCTGGGACAGCAGTCCAGAGTGGCTCTCTCTGCCTCCTAAGGCTGGCCCTGGAGAAGTCGCTTGGGGCAGATGTCGGGGGGGGGGGGGGATCACCAAAGGGACGGGGCATCACCACCAGCATGACCAAGATCATTCCTAGAAGGCAAGCAGCAACCTACCTGCCAGGCTGTCTGTGGCTTTCAGGAAGCCCTTGGATGCCTGTCCGTTAAAAGAGGAGTCATTCAGGCTCTTCGCGAATGCGGGTGCCACAGTGGCCTTCCGAGGAGGGCTCACGGCCCTTCCTGACATCCCCTTGGTGCTTGGCTCCCCCGCCCTCTGCAGTCTCGTCCAGAACTCTGAGTGCTGTCCTGCTGCTTCCAGGGGTTCTGTGGCATTGCCCTTCTCAGTCCGGCCTGAGCTCCTAGGCAGCAAGGCTTTCCCTCCCACCCCCAGCAGCCTTCATCCACCTGCCCTGGGGGCTTTGTTCCTGTCTATGGGACCCCGGGCTATAACCATGCCTCCAGGAGCCTTCATCACCTGCTCCCAGGGTTGGGCAGGGTCTCCCTCCCAGCAGAGTCATCCTGGCTGCCCTCAGGCTGTGGCTCCCACCAAAAGCTGACAGACTCCAGCAGAGCCACAAATGCCCCCCTTGGTTTTTCCACCTGGCCCTCCCTTCTGTTAACAAGAACGCGGCCCAAGTTGTTGCTTGTTGTTACCGCTCTGCAGCAGTTTCCAAAGAAACTGCTTCAAAGCATGGGGCAGGGAGGGCTCCACAGGGTTTGGAGGCGGAGGCAGCCTGGAAACAGCTGGCAAAGCTCTGAGGGCGGGTGCAGGAGCAGAGCTGGGTGCGCTCTGCCTGGTGAGTTCCAACAAAATAGGATGTCGGTTGGTGAAGAAGTGAAAGTGCCTCTGAAGTGTTCTTGAGAAGGTGGTGGCTGCTTCTCAGAAAGGGCATTTACCATGGACCATGCAGAATTTCCCAGCTGGGCGCCTGGGGCGTGGGGAACGTACCGTTGAGCACAGGGGCATCTGAGAGCATTCGGAGACTGCTGGCCTTCACCTCACACAGCCTCAGGTGCCTGGTGTGCTCTCCTCTCCAGATGGCCATATGGCCAGGGTTTCTTGTGCCCTTGGGCTGTGCAGGAGTAAAATCTCCTTTCCTCCCCGCAGGAAGCCATGTGGGCTTCAGCGGCTGTTTTGATTTGAGCCTATGAATCAGACGCTGGCCAGCTGACCCTCCATAGCCCCTCCCTACGCCTAGGGAAGGACCATGGGGTCAGCCATGCTGTTGGTCAGGTATTGTGGGCTTGTTCATGGTGTCTTTGTGGGCCTGACAGATGTCTTTGAGGCCATCGACACCCAGACCCTTCCACTCAGTGTTGGGCAGGCTGAGAACTCTTCTAAGAATCTTAAGAGTCAGCCTCAATTGTGGGGTGGGGTGGGGTGGGGCTTCACTAGGATGGCAGCCACGGTGCCCTCACCCTCATCCCAGGCAGTTCCATGGTCAAAAGGCTCACTCTGTCCCAGGCCCTCCTCTCTAATGTTGCCCTCCCTGTCACAGACTGGGATGACTCAAGTCCTGGACTGCACCCGGGCCAGCTGTCACCCGAGTGGGGTGGGAGTGGGGTGACTGCCTGCCCAGCGGTCAGGGCAGCAGCCACCCAGCTGCTCGTTAACTCAGAGGCGGCCACTGGCTCCAGGGAGGCCCTCTCCCCAGGACTTCCCAGCCTGTCCATGCTCGAAGATCTCTGTTTAATATATATATATATATTTTTAATTCGCACATTGGTCCTCTACCCAAGACACATGTTAATAGTAGGTACACTTCTAGTAGCTGTCGATGGAGATAGAGGTTTGTAAAACGCTGCTCTGAGGTCAGCGGTGTTTTTAACGCAGGCACCATGAGCACAGGTATACATTTTGAAAAACAACACTGGAGGGTATAAGGAGCTTGGACTGCAGATGAATGTGCAGGGCTAGTTCCCAGGGCCCTCAGGATGGAAGCCATAGGTTTAGAGTCCCCTTGAGTCCCCAGTGAGAGCTGGACTCGCAGTGTGCACCCAGACACACATTCCTGCTTCGCGTGGGCGAGAATTAGCATGATGACCATGCCACCTCTGAGACCTTCCAGGAGCCCCTTGATCTCATTGATGATAAGGCTGAGGCCAGGACCTTCCAGTACCTTCTCAGTCAGTGGTTTTCAAACCTGGCTGACCAGAAATGAACCTTCTGAAAAAACTCTTTAAAAATGCAGACTTCTGACCAGGTGTAGTGGCTTACCCCTGGAATCCCAGCGTTTTCAGAGGCTGAGGCAGAGAGACTGCTTAAAGCCAGGAGTTTGTGACCAGCCTGGGCAACATAGTGAGACTGTGTCTCTACAAAAAATAAAAATTAACTGGGCGTGGTGGCATGCACCTGTAGTCCCAGCTACTTAGGAGGCTGAGGCGGGAGGATGCTTGAGCCCAAGAGTTCAAGGCTGCAGTCATCTGTGATTGCACCACCGCACTCCACCCTCGGCAACAGAGAGAGAGAGACCCTGTCTCAAAAAAAAAAAAAGCAGATTTCAATGTCCATTACCTGGCAACTGGGTCAGAATTTCCAAGGCTTGGGTCCTGGGCTGTATTTTTTAAAGCTCCCAAGTCTAGGCAACACACAAAACAAAATGGCATGTCAATTCCATGGATGCATCCAAAGGTGAAAATCCCAAAAAAATTATGGCACATCTATAGGACGTTACAGTAGTCCTGTGGTGGAACCTTCTGAAGTAAGAATTATTCCCTTTTCTAGGTGAAGCTTTTCTTTGATTCCTTTGGTATCTGACAGATGAAGTTTTGAGACACCAACAGATGAAGGCCAGTTAAAAGGCTGCTCATCTCTGGTCATCTCTCTTTCAAGGTGCAATTTCTCCTGAGCCTAAATGTCCTGGACTCCAGAACTGACGGCTCATGTGGCCCCGCAGGTGGACACAGATGGGTTTGGCTGCAGTCCACAGGCGGGCTCTGAGAGTGCGACCTGGTGGGCATGGGGCGTTCTGCCTGTTAGTTATAGCCCTTAAAGCAGAAAGCACAGGTCTGGGCCATAGTTTTGCTTGACTCCTTCCTTCAGGACCTGAAGTGGGTATCTGGTCACTAAACAATAAGCAAACACAGCCTCCAAAGACAGATCCAGCCAGGAAACTGCTGACCCACGTGATGCAGCCACCTGAGCTGACCTTCTCGGGAAGGGGATCGCGGATCGTGGTGGAACTTGCCTAAGTTCATGGGTCCTGATTTGATCTCTCAGCCTTTCTCCCTGAGAAGGAAAAATCTTCCTATGATGGGGTTGGGGTGTCCCTAGGGCTGCCAGAACAATGGCCCCAGGACTGGTTCAACAATAGTCTATAACCGTAATTTACTAGAGCATCAGTTTAAAAGAAGAAAGCCTTGCGATTGATCCGCTCCAAGAGAGACCCCTAAAAACTGATAAAAGTCACACCCATTCTTGATAAGTCTCTTGGCAAACCAGGAGTAGAAGGGAACTTTGTTGAGATAAATGGTGCTTCCTCGAGTAAGCCTGGGACTGAATGGCGAAACCTTAGAGACATTTCTTCTTTTGCTGCGGGGAGCAGGGCATGCATGCCTGCTCGTTCACCGTTCAACTCTGTCTCAGGAACTGACCCAGCACAGCAGGCCGAGAGGAGGGACAGAAAGGAACAAAGCAGTCTTCATTCCAGGGGACATAACTGCCCACACAAATAATCCAAGAGGATCAATGGCAGACCCTTAGAGCAAATGCAAACAAAGCTGAAGGTGGCCCCATACAGGTGACCCCGTAAAAAATCATAAGGTGGCCAATGCCCCAGCAATGGCCAGTTAGAAAAAGTAACATAAAAGAGATCCCAGGCATGGAGCACAAGTTACAGAGACCTCGGGAAGCGGGAGGACTTCATGCTAAGTGAAATAAGCTAGACACAGACAAACAAGCTAGACCGACAAATACTGTATGATCTCACTTACTTGTGCAAGCCGAGAAAGTTGAACTCATAGAAGCAGAAAGTAGAATGTCGGTTACTTTGAGGAGATAGTCAAAGTATACACAATTTCAGAGGGGAAGAATGAATTCAGGAGTCGTCTGCTGCACAACATGGTGACAATAGCTACTAATAATAACGGATTGCATTCTTGAAAATTGCTAAGAGAGTAGATTTCAAATGTTCTCACCACAGAAAAATATGTGAGATAATGCATGTGTTAATTAGCTTGATTTAGCCATTCCACAATGTACACATATATCAAAACATCAAGTTGTACACCATAAATATATACAGTTTTTGTCTGTTTTCTTAAATTTAAAAAATGTATATATATATACAGTACTCCATGCCAGACATTCTTTTCAGTGTGTTGACTGTTCTGTTCTTGCAACACCTTTAAGAAGCTGGCATCATTTCTAGAATAGTCAAAGAAATTAATAGAAAAGGCTGGGTGCAGTGGCTCATGCCTGTAATCCCAGCACTTTGGGAGGCTGAGGTGGACAGATCTCCTGAGGTCAGAAATTCGAGACCAGCCTGGCCAACATGGTAAAACCCCGTCTCTACTAAACGTACAAAAATTAGCTGGGCGTGGTGGCGGGCACCTATAATTGCAGCTACTCAGGAGGCTGAGGCAGGGGAATCTGTTGAACCCGGGGGGCAGAGGTTGCAGTGACCCGAGATCATGCCATTGTACTCCAGCCTGGGCAACAGGAGTGAAACTCCGTCAAAAAAATAAAAGAAAGAAAGAAATTAATGGAACAGGATGGAGAGTTGGAATGTTAACCATACATGCATGGGAATTTAGAAGATCTTTCAAGTTATCTATTGGAGCAATTGTTTATCCACTTTGGAAATAAAGTCAGACTCCTACCCCACAATACTGACTAATTAACATCATGGAAAAGTAAAAGCAATGATAACCACATTCCACTATTAATACCACTATGTTAATAATTGTTAATGCGTATGCCTGTTAGTAATTGGCATGCTAGTTAAGAGCAGTCATTTGTGAGTGCACTGAGTGCTGTGTACGTCCCCGCCCAGTGTTGCCAGCTAGTGAGTGGAGGAGCCTAGGATGTGAACTAAGACTATGGGGTGTTCTGGAGCCTGGTTATAGCCCTTAAAGGAGAAAGCAGAGGTCCGGGCCATAGCCTTGCTTGACTTCTTCCTCCAGCACCTGAAGTGAGTATCTGGTCACTAAACAATAAGCAAACAGCCTCCAAAGACGGATCCAGCCAGGAAACTGCAGACCCACATGATGCAGCCACCTGAGCTGACCTTCCCGGGAAGGGGATCACAGATCGTGGTGGAACTCGCCTAAGTTCATGGGCCCTGATTTGATCTCTCTGTCTTTCTCCCTGAGAAGGAAAAATCTTTTTCTTTCAACAAAATAACATGCATATAAAGTATTTATTGTAATTTCAGTAAAAAAGCTAAACGAATATGCTTGTGGCCTAGAAATAGGGCAAGTTGGCTTAGTCTAAAAAAATCCAAAGCCATGAAGTCACGACTGACAATTTGACATCCACGCTAAAAACTTTCCGCAACAAATTACATCCTCAATGTTAAAATATGAGGGACAGATTGGAAGGAAGGGACAACCCAGTATAAAAGTTGACAAAGGATATAAATAGATGATTCTCATAAGAAGAAACACAAATAACCAATATGCTTATGAAAAAGGTGCAGAAACTCACTGGCAATTAGAAAAATGTGAGTTCAAGTGACATACCTTTTTTACAAAAATTAAAAATATTGATAATGCGTGTTGGTGAGGGGTGGAATGAAATAGACTCATACATTTGGGGTCACATTTAACATTATCTGTCAAAATTGAAAGTGCACATGTATCACCTACTACTGAGAAGTTTCACTTCTCAGCATCTGCCGCAGAGAAAGGCTCCCAGAAGGATTCGCGATAGTCCTGGTACTGTTTTCAAACAGTGGTAACAATTAAATGACTGTTGACAAAAAGTCCTAATCAGCAATGTGTAATATGCATCTATCCAGATGTGCAGAGATCTGTAGGACATATGATCGTGCGGAGAAAAGTGTCTGAAAACAAGCTTGCGGGACACAAACACGCCCCTGCCCATAAGCAAATCAAGTATCAGTGTGTGCCTCTCCAGACCCTTCCAATGCGTCAGCCTAGAGATCACTTCACTTTACAGATAGGAGCTGATGAAATCCTCCAGCGTAGGGGGTCGGGTTTGGACAGCTCTGCACCAAACAGATGACCGCAGTCACCTCTGGGGAGGTTCTGGCGGGGGAGTGATGGGAGAAGTTTGGTTTATTTATTTATTTTTAGGAGAAAATGTGGTCATGGCCTCCTGGTTTCCCCTCAGAGCTGCATGTGAGCCCTCCTTTCCACCCCTTTCATGGATCCATTTCTTTATTGTTACAGGCTGTATTTTGTTCCCTCAAATTCACATGTTGAAGTCCCAATCCCCAGTACTGCAGAATGTTACTGTATTAGCAGACAAAGCCGTTAAAGAAGTAATTAAGTCAAAATGAGGCCATTAGGGTGGGCCACAATCCAGTATGACTGGCGACCTTATAAGAAGAAATCTGGACATGCAAGGGACTGAAGGGTACACGTGGACAGAGGGCCAACCATGTGACAAGGTAGTAAGGGGGCGGCCATCTGCAAGCCAAGGAGAGCAGCTTCAGCATGAAACCAATCCTTGGAAGACTGAAAACGTTTTCTTTAAGATGGGGAGCAAAGCAGCCAGGAGAGGTGGTTCATGCCTGTAATCCCAGCTACTCGGGAGGCTGAGGCAGGAGAGTCGCTTGAACCCGGGAGGCGGAGGTTAGAGTTAGCCAAGATCACACCATTGCACTTCAGCCCGGGCAACAAGAGCGAAACTCCGTTCCCAAAAATCAAAACAAAACAAAACAAAAAAGATGGGGAGCAAAGCAAGGGTGCCTGCTTTGGCCACTTCTATTTTATAGTACTGAATCTTAGCCAGAGCAACTAGGCAAGAAAAAGAAATAAAAGGCATCCAAATGGAAAAGGAAGAAGTAAAATTAGCTCTGTTTGAAGAAGATATGATCTCATATGTAGAAAACCTGAAGATTGCACACACACACAAACCTGTTAAAATAAATGAATTCAGCAAAGTAGTAGGGTACCAAGTAAATAGACCCCAAACCATTGCATGTCTGTATACTAATAATGAACAATCTGAAAAAGAAATTGTGAAAACATATTACTATTTACAGTAGCATCACAAAGAAGTTTAGGAATTAACTTGACTAAGGAGATGAAAGATTTGTACAAGGAAAACTGCAGAACATTGCTGAAAGAATTTTTTTTTTTTTTCTTTGAGACAGAGTCTTGCTCTGTCACTCAGGCTGGAGTGCAGTGGCATGATCTCAGCTCACTGCAACCTCCATCTACTAGGTTCAAGTGAATATCTTGCCTCAGCCTCCCTAGTAGTTGGAATCACAGGTGTGCACCACCACAGCCAGCTAGTTTTTTGTATTTTAGTAGAGACTGGGTTTCACCATGTTGCCCAGGCTGGTCTCGAACTCCTGAGCTCAGGCAATCCACCCGCCTTGGCCTCCCAAAGTGCTGGAATTACAGGTGTGAGCCACCGCATCCAGCCAGGTTGTTTCTTTTCATGTTGCTGAGTTTCAGGAGTTCTCTATATGTTCTATATATTAATCTCTTATCAGATGCATGATTTGCAAATATGTTCTCCCATTCTGCTGGTTGTGTTTTGCTCTGTTGATGTTGCCTTTTGGTGCACAAAACTTTTAAATTTTTACGAAGTCCAGTTTGCTTTTTCTTCTGTTGCCTGTGCTTTTGGTGTCATATCCAAGCAGTCATGGTCAAGCCCAACGTTGTGAGCTCACACTGTAAACAAGCCTTTTGTTGCCCACTTAGTGCCCCTTTGTTCGCATTTGGTGCTTGTGTCCGGTGACCCGCAAACACAGCGCTGAAGTGCTGTCCAATGCTCGAGGGTGCTTCCATGTGCCTTGTGGAGAAAATACACGTGTTCGACCAGCTTTGTTCAGGCGTGAGTTATAGTGCTGTTGGCTGTTATTTCAGCGTTAATTAATCAATGACATACGTTAAATAAGGGTGTCTCTAAACAGAAATTCACATAAAACAAGATTACATGTTTCTCAGCTGACATAAATACTGTGGCCATAGGTTCATAAGAACCTAATCCTATGTTTATCCTGCGAGCAGCAGTTCAGTATTCTCTAATTCAGTGTTTGTGGTAAGTTTATAGAACATAACTCCTGTGATTAACAAGAATTGAGTCTATCTATCATCATCTAATAGAAAATATGAAAAATATTTGAATGCACACTTCACAAAAGAAGCTATACCAATAGCCAATAATGACACAAAAAATTGTCCAACCTCATTAATTGTTGGGGAAATGCATATTAAAACCTCAAAGGGCTACCACTATGTACCCATAAGAATGGCGAAAATCTTAAAAGATTGATAATAGAAGATGTAGAGAAACTGGAACTGTCATACATTTTTGGTGGGAATGGAAAAACGGTACAACCATTTCGGAAACCATTCTGATGGTTTCCTATAAACCTAAGATTCACTGACAATTTGACTTGGCCACTCTACAACTAGATATGCCCACACAGAGACTTTTACGTGAATGTTCCTAGCAGCTTTAGTCATAAGAACTAAAACTGAACCAAGCCAAACGTCCATTGGCAGATGGATGAATAAATAAAGACATATTCATGCAATGGGTTACCGGGGGAAAACAGCAATAAGAAGAAATGAACTCTGAAGCGCTCAAAACATGAATGAATTTCATGCACATCATGCTGGACAAAAGAATGCAGGCGCCGTGTACACCGTGGATGAGCATACCGTGTAAGACTTTATTTATATAAAATGCTAGAAATGACAAATCTACCCCATAGTGAAGAAAGTAGATTAGTGGTTGCCTGGGACTGAGGGGTGAGGATGTTGGGGATTGACTGGGAAGGGGCACAGGAACTGTCTTACGTGATGGAAACATTCTTTCTGTTGATTCTCATGGTTGTCACAGGCATGCATGTATGTGCCAAACTTATCAAAATGTATGTGGAAAATAGTTGTCTTTTATTAAATGCAAATTGTGCCTCAGGTGGTTTTAATTAATTAATTAATTACTATTTTTGAGACAGAGTCTCGCTCTGTCGCCCAGGCTGGAGTGCAGTGACATGATCTTGGCTCACTGCAACCTCCTGGGCTCAAGCGATTCTCCTGCCTCAGTCTCCCGAGTAGCTGGAACTACAGGCGTGTGCAGCACCATGCCAGGCAAAGTTTTGTATTTTTAGTAGAGATGAGGTTTCACCATGTTGACCAGGCTGGTCTCAAACTCCTGGCCTCAGGTGACCCACCCGCCTTGGCCTCCCACAGTGCTGGGATTATAGGCGTGAGCCACCGCGCCAAGCCCCAATAAGGTTGTTTTTAAAAATATAAACTATTAAAACAAAGATTACCAGAAATCCCAGGAATGCCTTTAATATAAAACAGGGAGATCAAAACAAACAAAAAGTGAATATAAGGGAGAATAAAACATCCATATGATTATTAATATCCTAGGAGGGGAAAAAAGAAAATGTAACAGATCCGTGAAGCAAAGAAGGATGACTTTGAAAAGGAAAATCAGAGCACAGAAGAAATCTCTTAGAAATACGTTTTTTAAAATTAACAATAAAAATTAAAAACTCAGTAGAAGGATAGGAAGATAAACTTGAGGAACTTCCCAGAAAGTAGAGCAAAATGACAAAGAGATAGAAGACAGTAAAATAGCCGGGCACGGGCGCTCACGCCTGTAATCCCAGCACTTTGGGAGACCGAGGTGGGTGGATCACGAGGTTAGGAGATTGAGACCAGCCTGACCAACATGATGAAACCCCGTGTCTACTAAAAATACAAAAATTAGCCGGGCGTGGTGACATGCACCTGTAATCCCAGCTGCTCAGGAGGCTGAGGCAGGAGAATCGCTTGAATCAGGGAGGCAGAGGTTGCAGTGAACTGAGATCGCGCCATTGCACTCCAGCCTGGGCAACAGAGTGAGACTCTGTCTCAAAAAAAAAAAAAAAAGAAAGAAAAACAGTAAAATAAAGAAACTTAGCCAGTTCAGAAAACTGGATACACAAATAATAGAAAGTCCTGAACAAGACAGAAAAATAGCACAGGAAATTATGGAAGAAATAGTAACTCTGGAAGCTTGAATACGACAGAACTATGCCTCCCACATTTTGAAAGAAAATTACTTTTAACCCCAATTTGATTCTCAGCTTAACTATTAATCAAGGGTGGAGGCAGAATAAAATATTGTCCAACAGTAACAGTCTAAAACCCAGCCATACCAACTCCTATTAGTCAGTTTCCTAGGAGGTCACTGGAGAACGTGTCCCCGCACAAACGAACCTGACAGGAGTGAGAGCTGTGCACACAGCAGGAAAGGGGAGAGGGGCACCCAGGAAGATGAGGCAGGGACCGTGGGCCCCAGGCATTGAGGGTACCCCGTGCAGGTGGGAAGGCTCTGGGAGAGACCCCCCAGGAGGAGGAAGCTGATGGAATACCTGATGTGTCTGATGATCTTGAGGGAGACTCAAAAAATTGTCACAGCCCAGGAGTTTGGACCAGCCTGGGCAACATAGTGAGACCTCGTCTCTACAAAGAAAAAATCAGCCAAGCCTGTGGGTGCACATCTGTAGTCCTAGCTACTCAGGAGACTAAGGGGGGAGGACGGCTTGAGCCTGGGAGATTGAGGCTGCAGTGAGCTGTGATCGCACCACCACACTCCAGCTGGGACAACAGAGCGAGACTCTGTCTCAAAAAAAAAAAAAAATTGTCACCAGATTTGAGTTGAATTAATGACAAGTAAATAGAAGAAGAAAAGCCCCTTCTCTTGAAAAACAGAAACAAAACAAACAAAAAACTCCACAAAACCCCAAACCGCAGGCAATTATTAGCTTCGTGGGGAACAAAAGAAAGGAGAAGTGATTCTGGTGCCCTGAATGGCTTGTCTCTGAAGAGCATGACATATGGCGCTACGAAGGATGAATTCTGACCTGCACGAGATTCCCACGCAGCCGCACAGGAGGGTGGAGGGAGGGGAGGTGGGGGATGGAGAAGGACAAGAGTTCAATTCTCATTATCCAAAGTGAGGAATCTGTAAATCTACTTGTTTTTTTTTTTTTTTTTTTTTCCTTTTTGTGGAGAATGGGGCCTGGCTGTGTTGCCCAGGCAGGTCTCCTGTGCTCAAACAATTCTCCTGTCTCTGCCTCCCTAAGCACTGGGATTACAGGTGTGAACCACCACGCCCAGCAAGAAAACCTCACTCTAAAAACCCAGGAAGCTTCAACACAGACTCGTTATTTACACACAGAGCAAATGCCAACATGTTTAGAGTAAGAGGTGGAAGCGGCTGCTGCCTCTGGGGGAAGAGGAGGGTGCAGGAGGGCAGGAGTGCAGGGCAGTATTGGGCGTTTTTGTGAACCATTTGAGCCTTCAAACCATGTTCACATCTATGCTTGGTAGAAATAAAAGTGTCACGATTACGAACACAAACAAAGAGAGCACACTGGAGGCGGAGAAACGGCCAGAGCTGCAGGCAGACTTTCAAGGAGTCGGGTTGGGCAGGGGAGAAGAGGAGCGGGATGGGCGGTTTTCTTGGGTCTGGTGTGATTTGGGTGTTGTGAGTTTTTTGCCTTTTCATTTTTGCTTATGTATTCATCTGGTTTTGGTTGTGTTGGTGGTGCTGTTGTCTTGAAGGACGCAGCGATTGGACTGGATGCTGTGTGGGCGACCCCGCAGGGAGCAGAACAGCCATGGAAGACGGGGGAGACAGCAGTGTTGGAAGGAGGCCCGAGGTCTCTGGCAGTGGGGGGTGGATGTGACCGGGAAGATGGAGGTGGGTTTGTAGAGGGGGAGGGATGTGCAGGAAGAAGGGGTCCAGGAAGGGTCCCTTCCTCTAATAGGGAAGCTGCTTCTTTTTTTTTTTTTTTTAGTTAAAAAATTTCTATTTTTAGAAGTAGGAGGTGAAATTACTCCCTGTGCCAAAGGGAGTGACCACGAGGGGCTTGAGGGATGAGTGAGTTCCACAGGACGCTCCAGTGGCTGGCTGAGGCCCTGCTTGGGTAGGAGGCAAGGGTGCATCCATTCCGTGAAGCCGGTTCTCAGCACCCCGCGCAGGAGCGCAGGAAGGGAGAGGGCTGTGTCTCTGTGGCTGGGGAGGAAAGAAGGCTCCCTGGTACCCACCATCCGGGCAGGTGGCTGGAGCGTGACTTTGCACCTCACACGGGTCTGCGTGTGGATGTGGAGACGCTGCGGAGCCAAAGCCAGACCCACGCTGTCAGTGTGTGGGTGCCCAAGGAAGGGGCGCTTTCATCCATGCCTGTCCCTTGAAATTCTCTCCGTCCCCAGCCGCTTGCTGCAGACCTCAGGTGGCTTCTGCAGCCTGTTCTCTCTCATAGCTGTCTGGGAAGTAACTCGATCAGAGCTTGCTTGAGTCTGAGGCTTCCTTACAGCGCCTCAAAAGCTGGGTGGAGGGGATGCTCGTGTGGGTTTGTCTTGCCCCTGTGGAAGGAGTGAGCAGACCTGAAGAGCCAGCCTCTTTCCAAACCTGGACCCTGTGTTGGGACCAGGCCACTGCGGGGGCCCAGGGACCTGCCTCTCCAGAGCGGGAAATGCTTGCATTCTATTCCCCTGAAACAAAACAGACCAGGCGACTGTCTTCTTTACAGAAGTCTCATCGGAGTCCTGGTAGGTCAAAAGATTAGCACCATTCCTGTTTGCGGTGTATAATAAACACCTTTTTCTTTTTTTCTGGAGACAGGATCTTGCTCTGTCACCCAGGCTGGAGTGCAGTGGCCCAATCATAGCTGCCTACAGTCTCAGCCTCCTGGGCTCAGGGGATCCTCCCACCTCAGCCTCCTGAGTAGCTGGAACCACAGGTGCACACCACCATGCTCAGATAATTAATTTTTTTTGTAGAAGCAGGGTCTCCCTGGGTTGCCCAGGCTGGTCTCAAACTCGTGACCTCAAGCGAACCTCCCACCAAAGTACTGGGATTACAGGCATGAGCCACTGCACCCCACCAGTAAGTTTTACAGTAAAACGTTAGTTTTTTGCTTTCCAAATCCCCAAATAGTCCCCATTCTGGTGCCCCACGCACCACTAGGAGCACCTTTGTGGATTTTCTGGGGTCCCTGGCCAAAGTGCAGGCATCTTTGGGAACAGGAGCCCTTTTAAGCCTCAGAGGGAAGCCAGGACAGCAGAGAGCGTGCATCCAGCGCAGTCTGCGTATGGGGCTAGGGTGGGAAGAGTGCTCATGGGAAGACAGACTCAGAGGGAGGCAGGGAACACTGAGGATACAGAAGTCCAAGTGATGCCTCTGCCTGGCTTTATCTGTGTGTGGTGTTAGCCGGGCACGAGTCAGCCTCAGAGAACCCACTTCCTCATCTGCACAGTGGAAATGACCGTAGCGTCTCTGTAGGAGGACTGTCTGGAGGTGACAGTGGAGAATGCGTGTGGAGCTCTTAGTTCCAGTCAGATGGAGAATGCACACCAGCCACTGCGGGGCCTTGTGTTTCATGCAGGAGGTGACGACGTGCGGCAGATGGAGCAGGTGGGATGGGGCACGAGACTGACCATGTGACCAGTTTTCTCTGTCCCTCCATAACCTCTTTCTACCCACCTTCCCGCCAAGGGAGTCCACACACCCTGCCCCTTCCATCCCAGCAGGGACAGTGCCAGTGTCCGCGAGCACACGCTGGGGACAGCCACCGGAGGACTGGGCATCTTTCCCCTTTGCCTGTCAGCACCGGAGCCAGAAAACTGCCCACCTCAGAAAGTGGGGTGAAGGGCAGGGCAGGCCCAATCCCGGCATCTGGCCGCCCGGACTGGCTTGGCTGGGCACGCCGTCTCGGTGCACATTCCTGTGACTGTTTGTCCGAGGTGGGGCACAGGCCTAGATTGGAGGCCCCAATCCCGGTTGTAGAATTGAGTAGTCCATGAGAATATGCTGTCCGTCCACGTGCACCTCCCCTGCAGGCCACCATCTCCCGGCTTGGTGGCAGGGAGGAACCACGGGTGGGGCCCTCAGGGCCAATTCTCTTCCTCTTCCCTCGGTCACCACCTGTCCTGGGGGGGCTGCGTGGGGCCCCTCAGTCCTCCTAGCCTGTTGAGGGTGGCTATGGGGGAGCATCAGCAGAGACCCAGCCATGGTGTCTGGGAGGCAGTGGAGTCCTGGGAGTGGGGTCTGGAGGGTGGGGCCTTGCAGGCTTAAGGACAGTGGGTGGGGTGTGGGGAGCCTGGATGCCCAGGAGCAGGAGTGGGACAGGTGTAGCGCCCTGGAGGAGGGGGTATGTGAGCTGGGCAGGGGTTAAGCCTGTGGATTACATCCTCATCACCACCATCATGCCACCTAACGCCCATGGTACAACCCACCTGGACTGTGCTGGGTGATTGTGTACATGACGCGAGGGGCAGCCGTGCGCCTCCTTCCAGCCGCCGGTGGAGGCGTGTCCTGCGTGACCCACAGGTGTCACCAGCTCTCACCCTAGAAAGTGGAGGCCACAGGGCCAGACTGCCGGTGGGCGACAGACCTGGAAGTTGCCTTCGGCGAGCCTCCCGGGCCCTTTTCGCCCCCTTGCCCTGTCGTTATCGTGGGTTACTCCCTGTTCTCACCAGCCCCCGTCTCTCCCTCTGCCTCAGTGCGGGAGGCGATGAGGTACCATAGGAGAGGCGGGCAGCAGGGGCTCACAGGGGAGGGAGCGTGGGAGGTGGGGCCGAGGCCACCCTGGCGCTGACTTGTCTGGTGCCCTGGCCAGACTCCCACCCTCCTGGGACCTGGGCTTTTCATCTGTAAAGTCCCGGCCCCTCCCAGTGCTGCTGCACCGGCCTATGACTGAGGCTTTTCTGGCTTGGCTGCTCCTGCCCGGGGGAGGGAGTGGAGAGGCCCGCCCGGTGACTGTGACCCTCTCCGGCCCTCTGGGAGTTCCTGCCTCACTGTCAGGGGCTGTGGCAGGAATGGCCTCTCCGCGAAGCACTGGAGCTTGTTTTCCTAAGTGGGACTGTTTTAAACTCTGTCATGGCTGATTAAACGTTCAGTTCTATGGGAAAAAGCAAAAGCGCCAGCCCAAGTTCATGACAGAATGCCAACAACGTGGTTAATGAATAAGCATAATGTGAATAGCCATCGTCTGCCCAGGCTGGAAACTTTAGGATCATTCTAGACCTTCTTTTTCTTCATTCCCACAATGATAACAGTGGCCGATACTTCCTGAGATGTCCTTGGTCCTGGGGACTTATCTGCACCGAATCCTCAAATCCTCCCAGCTGCCTGTGAGGTGGAAATAATGTTCCCATTCTGCAGACAGGAAGCTGAGGCTGAGAGGGGCCACACACTTGGGCTGGCTCAGGGTTCCCTGCCCTCAGCCACTCCCTTTGGCTGCTCTCAGTTCACCAAAATCTGGCCAAGCCTCTCCCGTCTCCCTGGTCCCGCTTGCCCACCCACACCCACAGCGTCTCTCGGCCGGACGGCTGCCGCTGCCCAACAGATACCCCCACAGGGCTTGTCCCCGGGTGAAAGCCGAGCTCGGCTCTGCCTCCAGGACCAGCCCGGTCCCTCGCAACCTCCTCAGGCACCCCTGGCCCCCCAGCCTTTGACACACACCTGGTCCCGATCATCCTTGTTCTACCCAGGGAAGCCGTTTCTGCCTTCTTTGTACGGCAAAGTCTCCCTCATCTCAGACATCCCTCCCTGGCAGGTTGGGCTCCTGGCTGGGTTTTCCTGACACTCCTGAAGTGCCATGTGGAGTTTTCAGTATTGGTAAAGTCAGTGTTATGGGTGTGAAGGACTTCTTAGCATGTGCCCCCTGCTCCCAGAGGAACAAGGACCCTGTCACAGTGAGACACGAAGCATGACGGTTAGCCTCAGGGGCCCAGGGGCCACTCTGCTGGAACCAGGATCCCCGCCTACTTGCCGTGTGACCTTGGGTAAGTCACCTAACCTCTCTGTGCCTCAGAGTCCTCATCTAAATTGTATCTACCACATAAGGTTGTCACAGGATTACGTGAAGAAGTAAAGCACTTCAAGCAGCACCTGGCACCCAGCGGCGCTGGGCAGTCATCTCACGCGGTCTGTCCTGGGTGCCTGCCTCTGGCTGAAGGAAGTCCTGGCGGCCAAGCACTCTGTGTGGATCCAGCCTCTCTGGGTACCCTCTACAGAGCCTGGCAGTGTGATGATCTCATTACCTGTGAAGGCAGAGAGCAGCCGCAGCTGGGAACCCCGTGTCTGCTCCAGCGCCCAGCTCTTAGAAGCTGCCGTCGCTGGGTGTGATGCAGACAGAACAAAGGCCGCTGAACAGCGCGGAGTGGGAAAAATCACTTCAAATCTGTTTTTTCAAATCGCGTTATTTTAAATGCCCTGGGCGGATGCCCACGTGTGCAGGGACACTCAGCCTGTCCAGAGGCGCTTTGTCTCTTTGAAAGGCCTCATTGTAACCCCACACCGGCCCCAATTGATCCCCAGAACAACAGGCCCTTGTGTGGGCCCTGAAGGCAGGCTCGCTCCAGCCCACGGCTGGCAGCGCAAACCCTTTGCTGCCTCTTTAAGGTCAGCGTGAAGCAGCCTTCAATCTTGCATTCGGGCTGCTTTGCAAAAATAGTCCTACAACCTGCGGGGGTGGGGGTACGAGACGCTTTTTAGAATTCGGCTCTCGAATGTTGAAGAAGCCGGGCTCCTGTAAGCCGTGTCTTCTCCAGAAGGGAAGATCGATGCGGATCCATCCTGTGCAGAATGGGGGCCAGGAGCTTTGCTTCCTGGGACACCTCCCAGGCTACCCTGCCCTGCACGGGGAAGGCCACCAGGAGGATACCTCCAGGATCACCCCCTGAAGCAGGGGGGAGCCACAGCCTGGGAAGTCACAGGCCATAGCCTCCAAAATGTCCTGGTTGGATTTGGCTGGTAGCTACCATTTGCTGATTGCCCTCTGGTGATGTGCCCCCTCCCCACACACGTGTCCATAATGAATCATAAGCCCCATGGAGCTGCTCGAGGGCCATGGAAGGCAGGAGGGAATGCACTGATCAAATCACTGTCCAGTCAAAGCTACGCCAGAGCGCTCCCAGCCACTGTCCCAAACCCTGGCCACACCCCAGTCAGAAACACCCTTTCACCTGGCATCTCTCCACTCACTGTCATTTCCTGAGAGGCCAGAGGACAGACATGCCTGAGCACAGGTCAGCTGGAGCTGCCCTGGGGCGCTGGGCCTGCTCACTCATGTGGCCGTTTTTACTGAGCACTGGCCCCGTGTCTCTCCTGGCGCCTGGCCGGGCGCTGCATGTTCCTGGGTCCGTGGACAGCACACACGCCACAGGGACAGTCGGGAGGGGAAGCCCTTAGCCGTGACCCATGAGGCCCAGTTGGTCCAAAGCCCCCGGTCCTCTTCTCTGCTGGGCCCACGACTTGGTGGGGACGACAGTGGGGTGACTGACTATGGGCTGGCCTATTCTGCAAGCTTTGGCTCTGAGTCACAGCATACACATTGGCCTCTTCCTAATCCTTTCTCAGGCTTGTGGATAGATTTAGCTCTTTATTCTGTGAGCTTAAAAATACCCAGTTCCTCACCTTTGCGAAGTATCAGCCGGACTGTTGCCTTTGGCTCTGTGGGGGCTGCAAAGTGGACCCAGCAGCCACCTGAGCCAGTGTGGCCGTGGCTGCAGCTCTGAGCAGCTCCTCTCCAGGAGATGCTGAGTCCAGGGCCTGGCCGTGGCTGTGGCCTGCTATAGGCCCTGCTGGCGGTCTGGGGGGGGTGGTCTGGGGTGGCAGTCTGGGGCGGTGGTCTGAGGTGGCGGTCTGGGGTGGTGGTCTGCAGAGGTGGTCTGGGGTGGTGGTCTGGGGGGTGGTCTGGGGTGGTGGTCTGGGGGGTGGTCTTGGGGGGTGGTCTGGGGGGATGGTCTGGGGAGGTGGTCTGGGGGGTGGTCTGAGGGGTGGTCTGGGTTGGTGGTCTGGGGTGGTGATCTGAGGGGTGGTCGGAGGTGGTAGTCTGGGGGGTGGTCGGGTGTGGTGGTCTGGGGGGTGGTCTGGGGAGGTGGTCTGGGGGGTGGTCTGAGGGGTGGTCTGGGGCGGTGGTCTGGGGTGGTGATCTGGGGTGGTGGTCAGAGTGGTGGTCTGGGGGGTGGTCAGAGGTGGTGGTCTGGGGGGTGGTCTGAGGTAGTGTCTGGGGTGGTGGTCTGGGGGGTGGTCTGGGGGGTGGTCTGAGGTGGTGTCTGGGGTGGTGGTCTGGGGTGGTGGTCTGGGGGTGGTCTGGGGGGTGGTCTGAGGTGGTGTCTGGGGTGGTGGTCTGGGGGGTCTGGGGGGTGGTCTGAGGTGGTGTCTGGGGTGGTGGTCTGGGGAGGTGGTCTGGGGGGTGGTTTGGGGGGATGATCTGAGGGGTGGTCGGAGGTGGTGGTCTGGGGGGTGGTCGGGTGTGGTGGTCTGGGGGGTGGTCTGGGGAGGTGGTCTGGGGGGTGGTCTGGGGGGGTGGTGTGGGGGGTGGTCTGGGGAGGTGGTCTAGGGGGTGGTCTGAGGGGTGGTTGGAGGTGGTGGTCTGGGGGTGGTCTGGGGTGGTGATCTGGGGTGGTGGTTTGGGGAGGTGGTCTGGGGGGTGGTTTGGGGGGATGATCTGAGGTGGTGGTCTGGGGTAGTGGTCTGGGGCGGTGGTCTGGGGGGTGGTCTGAGGTGGTGTCTGGGTTGGTCTGGGGAGGTGGTCTGGGGGGATGGTCTGGGGTGGTGGCCTTGGGGGGTGGTCTGGGGTGTTGGTCTGGGGGAGTGGTCTGAGGTGGTGGTCTGGGGTGGTGGTCTGGGGGGTGGTCGGGGATGGTGGTCGGGGGGGTGGTCTGGGGTGGTGTCTGGGGTGGTGGTCTGAGGTGGTGGTCTGAGGTGGTAGTCTGGGGTGGTGGTCTGGGGTGGTGGCCTTGGGGGGTGGTCTGGGGTGTTGGTCTGGGGGAGTGGTCTGAGGTGGTGGTCTGGGGTGGTGGTCTGGGGGGTGGTCGGGGATGGTGGTCTGGGGGGTGGTCTGAGGTGGTGGTCTGGGGGGCAGTCTGGGGGGTGGTCTGGGGGGTCTGGGGGGTGGTCTGAGGTGGTGGTCTTGGGGGTGGTCGGGGGGTGGTGGTCTGGGGTGGTGGTCGGGGTTGGTGGTTGTGGGTGGTGGTCTGGGGAGGTGGTCTGGGGAGGTGGTGTGGGGTGGTGGTCTGGGGTGGTGGTCTGGGAGGATGGTCTGAGGTGGTGGTCTGGGGTGGTGGTCTGGGGTGGTGGTCTGGGGTGGTGGTCTGGGGGGCGGTCTGGGGGAGTGGTCTGGGGGGTGTCTGGGGTGGTGGTCTGGGGGGATGGTCTGAGGTGGTGGTCTGGGGTGGTGGTCTGGTGTGGTGGACAGGGGTGGTGGTCTGGGGTGGTGGTCGGGAATGGTGGTCTGGGGCTATCCTAAGTGCCTGGCTTCATCACTCTGTGAAGGCCCCTGCCTACTAGCATCATGTCAACCGCTAAATCTCACTGCCACTTCCTGGGAGATGGGAGGACAGCCCGCACGAAGACAGGTCTGGGTGCCTTGAGGTCATATCAAGCCCAGGGCTCCAGGGCCAGCGGGAGGCAGCCCTCAGTCCAGCTGCACTTCTCACCACCTGCACCAGCCTCAGTTTCCCTACCTGTAGGATGATGTGGCCACTGGGAGAGTAACAGAAAGCTTTATGTGGAAAGTGCTTACACAGTGTCTGGCACAAGGCAGGAGCCCCAGAATGGCAGGAAGATGGTAACACAGGAATGAATTTGGATCTTCTGGGCAGTTGCATTTGATCCAAGTGAGGGCCACCAAGCAGGCAGTCTCTGAGTGTCTTGGGTGGCACCAGGATCTGCCCTAAAGGAGGTCCCCTCCTGTGTAAGACCCAGAGCAGAGAGGTGAGGCGTGCCAGCAAGCAGCAGCTTTGGGAGCTAGACACCATCCCCCCAGTGGTCCCAGCACACGGAAGGTGCCCCTGCTCTGCAGCTCGCTTCACCCAGCAGGCTTCTTTAATGTCCCCATTCCCAGCCCTCCCTACCCAGGCATCATGGGCTCCCAGGGGAGCAGCACCGATGGCTGGCAGGGCTGCCGCCAGCACGCATGTACCTGCAAGCACAAAGCAGCCGGACAGGGACAGAGTTGGGAACAGAGACGTGGGAGCAAAGAAACCCGACGGGATGGGGGTTGAGAGTGGGGGATGAGGAGGAAGAGCAGGACCGGGAGGGGGCATTTTTGAGGCTAGAAATGAAACCTTGCCCATCCAATTTACAGCCAATGTGAATAGGATGCAAGTCAAATGTGAAATGAAACTGCAGATTTAAAATATGCCCAGGGCTAGAAGGAATAAGAAAGTGGTGCCAGAGAACCATCAGCAAAGCCTTTGGCTAAAGAAAAAATAGAGAAAGAGTGTATGAAAGGTTTTTTAAAAAGAGAATGATTAAAATGTCAAAACATTGAGAAGCCCTTGGGAAACTAAGCCTTCCATTTCTCCTTCTCTTTCTCATTCTTTCTCTCCTCCTCTTTCTTCTTCTTTTTGATGAGGGTAAAAAGTGAGCTTCATTAACATGTTGCTGGCTTCCTGTGGACAGTTTTGCTGAAAAATGGAGCTTCCCTAAATCAACACTTGCTGGAAATTTTGTTAAACACGTAACAAACTTCCGATTACTTCTCATTTGTAGTTTAATTTTTTCAAGGTAAAGCCCCAATCAAACCTTTTGCTTGTGATGTACTATGAAATGTTGGCTGTTTGAAGTGTACTTACTGAGAGTGGCTGGTTTCTGGTACCAGTTATCCTGGGTTAACAAAGGACCCTCCTGAATAGACCAATTTAGCTGTAGAATCTCCAAGCTGAAGAGGAGTAAAATGTCAACTAAACTCACCACTTGAGGCTTGAATTTTATTTATTTTATTGTATTTTATTTGAGAGACAGGGTCTTGCTCTGCTGCCCAGGCTGGAGTGCAGTAACACCATCACAGCTCACTGCAACCTCGAACTCCTGGGCTCAAGTGACGTTCCCGCCTCAGCCTCCTGAGTACCTGGAACCACAGGTATGTGACACCGTTCCCGGCCTGAAGCTTGAATCTTTGCCTCCATGGCTGCCAGCAAGAGGTCGCAGATGCTCTGCCACATGCCTGCACGGCAGGAAGCTCACGGGTCTTTGAGCACCTGTTCCAACATCCCAGCTCTGGAATGGCACTAACTGCTCGGAGCCAAGGGATAAAGGAGCATTTCATAACAGAGCTGGGCTTTCCAGATCCCTGACGCAGTGCCTGCTTCCTAATCGTCCCATCTCCTTTCAACCCAGACATCTCAGACCCAAAACGTGACATTCACCCCTTGTCACTGTGCTTCCTTTCACTCTGTAATCTCCTCTCCTTTCTCTCCTATGGAGTGGCCCAAGGAAATTCTAAAATAATGTATTATCCACATAATGGGAACAGAGCAGACTGCCCAGGACCAGGCTGATGAGTGTCACAATGGAAGGAGGTTCTCGTGGGCCACAGACTGCTGTGTCTTGTAGGAAGGAGAAGGTGCCCCCGGCTGGCACTTGGCCTATTTCCAGAGAGAGGGGAAAGCCATCTGGGCAGGTGGCTGGGAGGGTGGGCTCCCCCGCACCGAGCCCTGAGAGTGCAGTGGCTGAGCACACAGTGTCTGTCATCTCAACTGCCACCTGATGCTGTCTCTTGAGATTCGGTTTAAGTCGAAGGATTCCTCAGAAAGAAAGCTGAAATGATGGCATTCCTGATGCTGAGGAATTTAACCCAAGCCCAAAAAACACCCAACAAATGTATTGAACATAAAGACACTTTATAAAGTATTTCACGGGGTTACCATCTTCCACCTTGGACCTCTGGAAAGATCTGTGGGGTGAGTTTTAGTCCCCACGACACGCGGAACATCCATGAAGACTGAAAACGTGCCACAAGAGGGGACGCTCGGGAGAGCCTGTGGAAAATTCCAGCAGGTAGTTATCGAGAGGTGGTCCAGGGGTCTGCAGGCGATCTTTGTCTTCTTCTCAGGTCAGTCCCCACCTCCCACCCCCAAACAAGAAGTTCCCCTTTCACAAACAGGAGGTGACCCTAGTAGACAGCGCAGCCGTCGGAGGTTAGACGCAGCGAGCTCCCGACCCGGACGCGAAGGCACACGGGAGAGTAAACACAGCACCCACAAGCAATAGGGCAGGGCTTTTTGTTGTTGTTGAGGGCGGGGTGAGGGGTTGTTTTCTTTTTTCCACCGTCAAGGGCATTTCTGTTTTCTAAAACGTTATGCCGGACGGTGGAGCGGCCAGTTAACACCATCTGGGTTTTCAGCTCAGGTTCTGCTGGGGCTTTACGAAGACTTCCATCGGATCAGAGAGAACACGGCGTGGACCACGTAGAGCAGAGTGGCCACGTAGGAGAACACCTGGAACCAAGAGAAACGGCCGTCAATGGGTTTGTGCAGGAGGGCGAGGCACAGCATCTGCACTGCATGTAGCCTCACACGGCGCAGGGGCGCCAGACCCAGAGAGCTTGGGCCGCCACTGCTTCTCACCCCTCACGTGGACGCCCTCCCTGCTGAGCCCAGGCGTGCACCACATCCTCTCAGTACAGAGCTCCGTGTGACCTAACAACCGCCTGGACCTGGTGTGCAAGGTCAGACTCTCCACTACCACCCAGCATCACACGGGTCTCAGCCTGAGGTCTCGGCTGACCTGAGATGGAGTCCTCAAAGGCCCCTCCAATGAAAGCATCTCAGGCAGGTAACTGTCCAGGGACAACTTCCTCCCCCAGCAGCGAGACCAGCACCCTCCAGCTGTGGTCCTGGTAGCTTGGTTGAGAGATTGTAAATACCTGGGTTTGCTGGCCCTGGTGAAAGTCTCCATGCTGCCCGGACATCCTCGCCCTATCATTATTTTTTTTTAGGGTTCTTAATATCACAGGTGTGGCTGAGGGAGCCAGACTTCATAGGAAGTGAGGGACAGCGAAGGGGAGGAGGGATTTTGAGCTTTTGTCGAAAGGAGGGGCCTTACCGTTGGGACCATCCAGTCAGCCACCGTGGCCCTGGGAGCGATGGCCCTGCTCGCTGGGGACTTGCTGCGTCCTCCTGAGCACTGTCTGCTCCCATCACCCCACTCCCTGAGGCCTGCCTGCTGCCGAGCCCAATCTCTGCACCTGGCTTTGTGACCTTGGGTGGAGGTCAAGAGTTTCCAGCTCAGGCATAACATCCATTTAGGGCGGCTACGCCTCTGTGACTCCTGAAAATGCCCATCAACCCCAGCCCTCAGGGTGCCAGCTCTCCTGCCTCTACACCTGGGCAAGCCCTTTCCCTCATTGCCTACAGGCGGCGAGTAAGCCGAATGATTGAGTAACACATTTAAGAGAACGTATCTGGGGCAGGCAGTCAGACCCCAGTGGGCAACCCTCCGTAAAAGGTGGGCATTCCAGACCAACGAGGGCCTTTGGCAGAAGCACCTTGGAAGTCCCCAGCAGGAAGAGCAGTGGAGACTCATTTTCCAATGGGGTCAAGGGAACACGTAGAGCTGGGCACGAACGGGCAAATTTTGGCTTCAGAAAGCTCTCTCCCTAAACTGCAGCCATCGCCGCCCACCATTGTATAATCTAGAAACCTCCAGATTTCTCCAGAAATGTGCATCTCGTCCCAGTCAACTTCCACCAATCCCCGGGGTCCCTTTGGCAAAGCAGCTCTGCCACCCACAAAGGAGAGAGGGAGGAGCTCAGCTTGGAACAGGCCCTGATTAGTAGCCACAGAGTGGAGGTGAGGCAGGCCGGCTGCTTCCAAAACCAGGCTGTGTGAGAGAGGGTGTGAAGTGCCTCCTTGCACCCCAGTATCCCCTGGACTGGACGTGCTGTGGTTGAGCGGGTCTGGGATTGAATCCTGAGTAATGAACTTCTTTCTCTCTCACAGTCAGATGTAGTTGATACTGTGAGTTGAAAGGCGTGACTTTACATCAAACACCATGCAGATTTCCCCTTGGTGGTTTCATTTGGGTGCATCTGCCAGCTGAGAACACTCTGGTTCTCAATTGTAACCCTCCTGTCTGCATGAGCATATTCATGTCTATCCATCTCAACTGAAAAAATGGGAACATGGTCAATCATGGGATGGATAAATAGCTGTTGGTCTATTCCTACAAGGGAATACTACACAGTAATGAGAACAAACAACCCGCATCTACACACAGCCACTTGGGTGAATCTCACAAACATAAGGGTGAGAGAAAGAAGCCACACGAGTTTCCACTGTATAATTCCACTTATATGAAGTTCAAAGGTAGGCAAGACTGAACAGGTGCTAGAAATCAGAATTGTGGCCGGGCGCGGTGGCTCAAGCCTGTAATCCCAGCACTTTGGGAGGCCGAGATGGGCGGATCACCAGGTCAGGAGATCGAGACCATCCTGGCTAACATGGTGAAACCCCGTCTCTACTAAAAAAATACAAAAAACTAGCTGGGCGAGGTGGCGGGCGCCTGTAGTCCCAGCTACTCGGGAGGCTGAGGCAGGAGAATGGCGTGAACCCAGGAGGCGGAGCTTGCAGTGAGCTGAGATCCGGCCACTGCACTCCAGCCTGGGCGACAAAGCCAGACTCCGTCTCAAAAAAAAAAAAAAAGAAATCAGAATTGGGTGGTGGGGGGGCACAGTGATGGGAACAGGACTTGAGGAGATTTCTGGGAGTGGTTTATCAGGCCCTAATTCTTAGTCCAGATGCCAGCTACACAGGGGAGTTCGCTTTATGAAAATTCATCAGGTTGTGTGCTGGTGACTGGCCCTAAGTCTTAGTCCAGACACCAGCCACACAGGGAGTTCGCTGTATGAAATCTGTTAAGCTGTGGGCTTGTAACTGCACACCTCTCTGGCTGTGTGCTGCCTTTGATAAAAGGTAAAAGAGAAAAGTCAGAAGGCCGTAGAGCCTCGTGGTTCTCAACTAGAGACCTGCGCGGCAGGAAGGGACATTCATTCCCCTGGCTGGGTTTTTCCATCAAGTGCTGACCCACTAACCACATCCCATCTACATTTCGCAACCCTTGCCCACAATAATTTTATGGAAATTATTATCAGACACTTCGCTGATGTTTGTTAAAAGAGAAGACTTGGTTGGGATGGGGGACGTATGAAGCTGCCTTGGGAGAAGGAGATGAGAGGGACTTGTGTGAAGAAGATGGAGGGTGGTTCACCAGCCTCTCCAGGAAGGAAGATCAGTCAGGATGCCACCTGGCTGTGCTGCTGCTTGGAAACCAGCCACGTTGGGAAACGGGCCAACACAGGAGATCACCACATTCTACCTTGGGATTTGCATAATTCGTAGGTCAAGTTCTAGATATCTGAAGAGTGCTCTCTCTGAAACTTCTTACTTTTTAACAATACCCACAGTCAGAAGCGTGTTTTATATCGTAGACTGGTGCAAGGGCACACATGCTCAGCTCTGAAAACCACGTGATGAAACAGTATATTCTGTTACCCTGTCATTCTGATCCAGTCCATTAAGAAGAAAATCCTCCTGGCTCCAGTGTCCCCACCCCTGGCTGGATGCTTCAATGGACGGGCACGTGGGGAGAGTCAGGAGACCCATGTGGCCAGACTCACAGCCCCAAACCAGTGCTGAGGGTGTGGGGACTGGGCCCCCAGCCTTGATGCTGGGCCCTACGATGCCTGGTGATCTTGGGCCCGTCACCCACACTCTCTGGTCCACTTCACCTGTGAGATGGGTGTCATAATCCTGGGTTGTAGGGTTGCCGTGGATGTTGAATAAGATTGTTCACAGAGCACCTGGGCAGGGCGTTGGGCAGCTGCATCCCCTCACACGTCTGCCCTCTGCAAAGCCCACCCAGGCCTGGGGCATGCAGCCCTGGCCAGACGACTAAGCAGAGCCTTGGGCACGACACGACACCCCCCTTCTTCGGGGCTTTCCTGCTTCAGGGATGAAGGCAAGGTTTGACCTCACTCCAAAGTTAGTGAGCTGGAAACAGAGGGCCTGGGCAGCCTCTACACACACCCTGCCAGCCGCGGAGCCGCCCGCTGCGGACACAGCCCCGGGTGCCCGGACTCACCACGGCAGCAATGTTTTCATGGTAGTGCCTGTAGGTGAAGCCGTCTTGCATCGTGATGGTGGCCAGGGCCTCCAGGACTGAGGCGCTGAGGTAAAAGAGGGCAGCGGTGCAGTGGTAGGCTGCGTCCTGCGGGGCAGACGGAGCGTCAGAGGGATGGGGAGAGAGAGACGGGACCCAGATGCAGAGCTGAGGTCCCCTCCACCCCCGTCCCTTGCCTCTCCCCCTACTTCCTTTGAATCCCACCCCTCCCAACCTTGTCACGGGGGTCCCATGCCTGCCCTGCTGTGCTGAGTCTCACTTCACTGCTGTGGGGCCAGAGCGAGCACTTCAGATGGGACATGGGTCTCCCCTGAGGAAGGGTCAAGGGAGAGTGGGGGAGGGGCCAGCAGCTTGGGGTGTCCCAGGGAAAAGCTCGTCCTGGATCCGAGAAGTGTGCATGGCCACAGTCCAGCGTGGGTGCGGCCTCACTGGCCGGTGCAGGAGGAGGGAGGACCATGCTGTTTCTGTTGTTTTCTTTCATGGCTTATTTTTGGCTCCTGGTATATTTAAAAGCAAAAAAGGGCTCGGCGTGGTGGCTCACGACTGTGATCCTAGAGCTCTGGGAGGTTGGTGCAGGAGGATCTCTTGAGGCCAGGACTTGATACCAGCCTGGGAAACATAGTTAGATCCCCATTTCTACACAAAATAAGAAATCTTAGCTGGGTGTGGTGGCGCATGCCTGTAGTCCCAGCTACTCAGGAGGCTGTGGCAGGACCATCACTTGAGCCTGGGAGGTTGAGGCTGCAGTGAGATGAGATTGCGCCACTGCACTCCAGCCTGGGTGACAGAATGAGACCCCCAACTCAAAATAAAGAAATAAATGAAAGCCAAAAGGTACTAAAACAGGGTTTTATGTAGTTGTGATTTGGAAGTGATTTTAAAAGTCTAAGTAGCAGAGCTTTTGAGAGTGACAGGCCTGGCCAAATGGCCCCCACCACCCCTACAGCAGGTAACGGGCAAGTGTCCTACATGTAAAAGTTACCTTTTCGTGGGCCTCAAAGCAGAATTTATACAGAATAACGACCAACGGCCACTTCTGTTTCCCTGTGCTCTGTGGCAGCCCTGCTTGGAGCTGGACAGTAAATATGGCCTGACCCTCAGAGCCAGGGCCAGTTTCCAGAGCCCAACACCTCAGTCAGCCTCCAGGGCCCTGCTCCCCTGAGATGAAAACAGCCCTCGCAGGTGATGGGAGGGGCAGGCAGGCACCTGGTGGGCACAGGTGGTGTGGGGGCTGGGCAGCTGGTTATCCATGGAAAGGCAGTCATGCAGGAGAACACAGAACAGGTCCAATGAGGGTTGGCAGTGGAGACCTTGCCTCTGCCCCTGCCTCTCCTGATTCTGCTGCTGGGAGCCCTGGGCAGGCTCAGCCTTGGAACATGGTGGGGTGACGTCTATGGAGAAGTCTCACCTGGCACTGGAAAAGCCCACCCTACCGGACCAGGGGCCAGTACTACTTCCGTCCCGCCCCCCACTGCAACCAGCAGTCGCCCTGGCTGGACTCACCAAGGCGACCCAAGAGGCCTCTCCCCCGTGGGCTCCAATGAGGTACAGGACGATCAAGGTGGTGGTGGCCACGAAGCAGAACACAGACACGAACATCACCCAGCCCTGGACCAGGGGCCAGGGCACCAGGGAGGAGGCCACCAGGATCCACACCAGGCCCCCGAAGATCTGCGGGGGAGGAGAGGGGTGAGTTTCGGCCCAGAGGAGAGCCCCAGCCCAGGAAGGGCCCCCGGCCAGCGGTCACATGGGGTGACTGGGTTGCAAAAAACACAGGAAGCAGGCAAAGAGAACAGGGCAGGCATTTTCCTCTCCAAAAATGCATCTGTCATCCCCGCCAGGCCCTGTGCTGGATCTCAATCCCAATCCCCAGCATGCCTGCTCTGACTAACTTTTAAAGAAATTTTTTTCTTGAGACAGAGTCTTGCTCTGTCACCCAGGCATGAGTACAGTGGCGTGATCTCGGCTCACTGCAACCTCTGCCTCCCGGGTTCAAGCGCTTCTCATGCCTCAGTTTCCTGAGTAGCTGGGATTACAGGTGTGCGCCACCACGCCCGGCTAATTTTTCTATTTTTAGTAGAGACGGGGTTTCGCCACGTTGGCCAGGCTGGTCTGGAACTCCTGATCTCAGGTGATCCGCCCTCCTCGGCCTCCCAAAGTGCTGGGATTACAGGCGTGAGCCATCGCGCCCGGCCTAATTAACTTTTTAAATACGGATTTAATTTTTTATTTAACAAACACTTATATCAGACCTGCATTCCAGGCACTATCCTATGCACTTTACAAATAATAACTCAGTGATACTCACAGCAACCGTATGAGTAATGCCGACCCGTTTGCCAGATGAGGAAACTGAGGTAGGTGGAAGTTAAGTAACTCATCATTCCAAGAAAGGACTTATGCCATTTGGTATTGTCATGAGAAGGGCTGCTATTTCTTCTGATATTCTAGCCTTCCTACTTGCTTTGATATTAAAATGTCTTTTTTTTTAATGCAAGGGTAGTGACCAGCAGATCTTTTTGGTCTTTATTTGGCAAAACAAATTAGCCACACTGTCAGTGGCTCTCTGGCTTCCCTTCTTGTGCTTCTCTCTCTCTCTCTTTCCTTCCTTTCTTCTCCCCCCCCTTCTCTCTCTCCCTTCTCTCTCTCTCCTTCTCTCTCCCTCTCTCTCTTCCTTCTCTCTCTCTCTCTCTCTTTCTCTCTCTCTCTTGCTCATTGTTTCTTTTTCTGGATTCAACCCCTTATATTCCCAAGTCCAGAAAGTGTTCTGACGACCAGATTTGGAGTTTGAATGGAGTAACCCAGGCCAGCCTTGTCTCCTTGGATGGCTGAGGATGGGCGTACAGTGAGGGAAGTACAGTCCTGTGGTTATCCAGAATACACCCCAGTTGACGTCGCCAGGGTCAGTGAGCTCCATACAGTCAAAGAGGAGCAGACACGGAGGCCAGCAGCACCCCTCAGTAGCCCAGCCCAGTTCCTCACTGTGGCTGGACACATACAAAGCCGCTCCCCACCGCAGAAGGGTACGTACAAACCCTGCTCCTCACTATGGACAGGCGCGTACAAACACGAGCCGAGACTTTCTGCACTTCTCTTTCTCTTCTCCTCATCTCCCCCTGCGCCGCTCCCGCCCCCAGAAAGAATCAGCTCAGCCTCATCCATATGTTCCACACTTGGATGAGGACGGGGCTCAGAGCACTCTAGGCCTATGTGGAGATTCCTTTGCAGCCAAAAGCCTCCAAGGTACTACAGATGCATCTGGGGGGGCTGAGGGTGGGGCTGCCCTCCCAGGCCTGTGTCCCCTGTGGTTTGAATTCACATAGCACCTTGACCCCCCACCTCCCTGAACCCACTGACCACCTGCTGGGTTAGAGCTACCACTGTCTTCACAGGTGTTCTCTGAGCTGCTTGGCTGAGAAGCAATCAGGAGAGAATTGCATTTAGGTAGAAAAATCAGTGCAATGAAGACTTTGGATTTATTAAAACCAAGTTGTCCCTAAGGAATCAGATGTGGGCATCTCTGACCAGAAAGCGTCCTCTGCTGATGGATCTTAGGCTGCCTGAAGGCACGTGGCAGGGGCGGTGGGATGCACTGGGAGCAAAATCAATTAAATAAAAATGCCCAGACCGCCATGGAATAAGATGTGTGTGTGTAGATTTCATCCACAGCTGAGTTTCAGATCCAACAGATTATGCGGCCTTTTCCATAATGGGCACTGATGGAGGGACAGGAGCGCATCGGTGTAGGCAGGGCTTGGATTCAGGAGGCACATGACGGTGGCATGGAGAAACGGGAGGATCCAGCAGGCACATCCAGTGGGCAGAGGGAGGCCCCGGCCTGGGAACCCCTCTCCTAAGCGCCCTTTGCCTGGCGGCTACGTGACCCTCCCAGGAGTACCAATTTAAGTTGATTCCTTGTTCACACAGTCTCGGGGAGTCGTGCACGCCTTCTCTGTAGCGCTCGGCACAAACACAGGTGTATTGGGTTAGGGATAACTTGGGGCTTTCCCTGACCAGGTGATGGTGGGCTTGAGGTCTGCCTTGCTCACAGCTGCCTCCCTGGTGGGGACCCGGAGAAGACCCATCCAGCCATGCGTCCATGTCCAAGTCAGCTAGCAGGACTTTGGTCTCCTGGTACCTGGGTGTGGCTAAACTGGAGCCACTTATGAACCAAATCCCAAGGGAGCAGCTTGGGTTGCACATGGTGGGGAAGAGACTCCGTTGTGGAATCCCAGTGGGACCCCGTGGGCCAGAGGCGCTTATGGGTGACCAGTACGCATGCTATCGAAGAATACTGAATTTCACAGTGAGTAAACGATTTCCCCCTCCTTTACTGTCTTTGGTTTCTCTGATGAAGGCAAGAAGGGCGCAGGGTGGAGCCAGGTGTCTGGAGTTCTCTAATAGCGCGGATAGGCAACGGTAAACTGGATAGTAACATTGTTTCTATGCTTCTGGTCGCAATGTCATTGTTTTGGGAAAATTAACTGTAAAATACATACGAAGTGAATTAATGCACAGGTGGTACCTGGAAATGGCAAATCTGAGAAGGTGGCCCTCAGCTCCTGTCTGTAGAGTCATCTCCACTCCATTCTTCCCGTGTGGCTTGAGACGTGACTGATATGAGGAATCAAGGGCAGGAAAAGTGAGGGGAAGTCAGTACGAGGAGGGCTGGCCACAGCCTCCTGTGTGCATCTTGCTGGGCACAGCCACAGCCTGGGCTCTGAGCTTCCAGCAGCTGCGCAGAGGGCCTCGAGGTCAGGCCAGACCTCTGCCCTGTTCCAGTGTGTGCTTTGACCAACCTGGTGAAGACTATTTTCCAGCTCCCTGGGAAAGTCCATGCTGCCCACACTGGCACGTGGATTCCTGCTGTCTATCGTGGGAACCCTGTCCACAGCTGTCCACAGAACAAAGTGTACTGTGGGTTTAACCCCAGCCCCCGTCCCCTGACACATCTCAGGATCCCACCCAGCCTCTGAGGGCATCACCTTGCAAGGATGTCCTTCAAAAAATGAGGCTGACTTTTTTCCTTTGCGTGGCGTATTTAGAGCGGTATGTTTCCTAGTGAGATGGTGGGGAGATCTTATCTTTTTCTTTCCTTAAACAGCTTTATGAGCTATAATTCACAGCCCATACAATTCCCCCATTTGACACGGTATGATTCCCGAGTTTTCAGAATATTCACAGATATGCGCGTCCATCACCACAGTCGATCTTGAAACATTGTAATCACCTTGGAAAGAAATCCCATGAGCTGTGGCTTCCCTGCCCCCATTCCAAGCAACCACGAATCTACTTTCTATCTCTATAAATTTATGTATTTTGAACTTTCATATGAATGGAATCATTCGATACATGGACTTTTGTGACTCACTTCTTTCATTTAGTACAATGTGTTCAGGTGAGAAATTCTCTCTGAAGGGGACTGATACAGAATATCTCGGCTGTCGCAGCCGCACAGTGGCCCATTTGGACCCCACCATTCAGGGGTCCTGGGTGACTGTGTCTCATCTCTCTGGAACCTCCAACACAGGAGCATCTGAGGAACGGCGTTCCTAGGGACGCTCTTACACCAGTCCTTGCCTGTCCCAGAAACATGTGAAGGTGCAGCTAGTGACAGATGTCTCAGCACAGATGACATCATGACAGCTGGGGCCTTTGCTCCCAGGAGATGGGCAGTGGGGCGGTGGGCATTCCCCTCAGCACTGCCCAGGAGGTGCCCAGGGAGGACTGCAGAGCCCAGGGTCACAGGGGCTATCTGGGGGGCGGGGCGGAGGAGGGTGCAGAGCAACCCTGAGAAGAAGAGGAGGAGACGGGAAAGGCGCAGCTGAGCCAGGAGAGAGTTCATCCCCGGCCAGGTGTCTGTGGAACAGAAACAGCTGCTGCCTCAGCTGAGTCATGACCCCTTCCCTTCGGAGCACAGACCTTTGCTGCGGTCTCCTCCGGGAGAATTCTAATGCAGAGGTGCCCTGCTGGCTCCCTCCCCTTGGCAGGGGACTCCCGCCTGTCCTCTGAAGTCTGCAGGAGGCTGCAGCAAGTGATTCTGCCTCTTGGCCTCAGTTTCCTCTCTGCAAATGGCAACTCGCAGCCGTCTCCCCATGCTGTGGGCTGGTGTGAACTGGCTGAAACTATGGGTGTGAGTGTGAAGCTTCTGGCACTGAGCCCAGCACTACCCATACCCGGGAATAAGACGTCGTTCAGGCAGGAGACTGACGGCTCAGCAGAAACAGACACATAAGCAGCCACTTAAGATGCAGGTGGATGGCCAGGCGTGGTGGCTCAAGCCTGTAATCCCAGCACTTTGGGAGGCCGAGACGGGCGGATCACGAGGTCAGGAGATCGAGACCATCCTGGCGAACATAGTGAAACCCCGTCTCTACTAAAAAATACAAAAAACTAGCCGGGCGAGGTGGCGGGCGCCTGTAGTCCCAGCTACTCGGTAGGCTGAGGCGGGAGAATGGCGTAAACCCGGGAGGCGGAGCTTGCAGTGAGCTGAGATCCGGCCACTGCACTCCAGCCTGGGCGACAGAGCAAGACTCCGTCTCAAAAAAAAAAAAAAAAAAAAAAGATGCAGGTGGACAATCAGCCCCGAGTGGGCAGAGCAGCCTGGACAGGTGCATAGGGTCAGTCGAGCCTTGGAGAGAGAGGTGGACTTAACTGGTTAACCAGGCCAAAGAACTGGGAGAGGCTCTCCACGGGGTGGAAAGGGCACATGCCAAGGTCAGAGGATGCTGAAGCAGCTGTGAGGGCTTCGGAGGCTGAAGGCTGGGCAGCTGGGCATGGGCCAAGGAGTAGCAGAAGGTGGGGCTGGAGGCAGGGTGAGCCTCCAGCCCTGCTGTGTGCAAAGCTGAGATTTGGTGTAAACCATGAGTCAAAGCTGGTTCCTGCCCTGCTCCACCTACTAAATGTACAGAGAGCAAGCAGAGTAAGAAAGGCACCCACACCAGGGAGATAAGGCACTCCTGGGCATGGAGCAGTCTGTTCCAGTCTGGCTTCAGGACCCCACTGGCCAAATATTTGTCCAGAGCGAGGGAGTAGGTGAGGGTTCAAGGATTTCCTTTCATCAAGGAAACTCCAGGTGGCTCCCAGTCTCCAGGCGGCAATGCACAGAGGCAGTTATTTTGAAAACATTGCTGGCACCCTGGGGGCACGGTCTGTGTTCCCCTTTGTTTCTGCCAACAGGCCAGACTTCCCCCGGCCCCGCAGCTGCACCCCGTCACTGTCCATCAAAGTAGAGACGGTACAGCTAGCTGGGTGATCTCACACAAAGGTCTCCAGTTGGGTGGCTGCAGAGGGACAAGGGTTGAGTGCTCTGAGTCCAGGGTCTTGAGTTAGAAGATGGGGACGGGGCCTCGGCAAACACTCTGTCGTCCTCAGCCCTGACTATATGTTAAGTCACCTGGGGTGCCTTTAGGAAAAGAACACCAAAGCCCAGGACTCATGTCCACAGTCTGATTCCCAGGAAAGAAGCAGAGAGATAGGACAGACGCCCCGCACTCTTGGCCAAGGCCTCATGTTGTGTTGCCATAACATAAGTCTGTGGGCGATACTCTGTAACTCCTGTGAGACAGAAGAGGAAATGGCTCCTGTCTTAGGGCCCTGCCTGCCTTCCAGCGATGCCAGTCGACTGCCCCCGTCCAGGTCCTGCCCCACCTCTCAGTGCAAACTGTCACCATAGCGTTTCCTCTCCTCTCCCCTCCTGTCCTCTCCTCGAGCTTGGGTCCCTGTCTTGCCTGGAACATGAGACTAGCTCGTCCTTGAGTGTCCTCTGAACTCTGAGATGCAGCCTCACTGTCTGAGGATGGGGATCGAGGGGGTTGCGTGAACGTTTGGAGGCCCCTCCCAACACTGGTACGACAGAGCTGGAAACCAGCCATCTAATTCAGGCCAGTTGGGGGTGCTGAGCAGAGGTGAGCTTCTCTAAGAACATGGGATAATGTACAAAACTGGACACAAAAGGTTCCAAAGAGTTCACATCCATGGTCTACCCAATGAAATGATGTTTGTGAAAAAAATTTCTGTCAGGAATTGTCTTCCTGGGAGCTCTCGTGTGAAATCGGAGAAGCTTCTCATGTTTTCTTTCCAAATGAATCCATGGGAAGCAGCCAGGGTGCTTAAGGGGTGTTTAAGGATATGCACTTTGGAGCCAGGGTTGACGAGTTTGAAGTGAGCTCTGTTGGTAGCTGGGTGACCTGCTGTCCCTGGGCAAGTTATTGAATCTCTGTCCCTCATCTGAAAAGTAGTGATAACCGTAGTTGTGACTCAGGTTATATCTGCAGGGGGCCGGCACCTGGCTGCCACTAAGCTCTTGCTGTCACGACGGTCTTTAGATGAAGCAGCCTCTTCTGTAACTATGTGAAAAATCCAAAATCCCAGCAGTCTGAATATGATCTCAATACGCACAATCATCTACTGCAAAACTTGTCCAAAGAGAGCCAGAATATTTAAATAACCTCAAGAGAATCAAAAGGGAAAAACCTACAGCCTCCAGAAACCAAAAGTTGAGAAAAATGTGCCTTGCCCTGCACAAGGAAGCACAAAGGGCACTAAGATAGGAGCCAGCCTTGCCTCCAACAACGGGCCTGGTCATGGAGGACGGGAAGAGGCATTCTCTGGCACATTCTTGAGATTCATCTGGAGTTTCCATTCCCTGTGGCTGAAAGAACTCTTCATCCACAGTCCCCAGAGTTTCTGCTGCAGGGCTGGGTAACCGAGGCAATGCAGAGGCCTTGCTCAAATTCTCTGGATATTTTTCTGGGGCTCCGTTTCACCCTGTTAGGGCCTCCACAAGCGGAGATTCTTCCAAGGACACATCAAGCCGTGAACCAAAGAGGTCTTCCTAGGCAAGGCTTTCCATCTACACACCTGGGGGCGTGGTCCCCAGAGCCCAACAGCACGGAGCACGTGGTGTGTGCCTTTAAAGGCATATGTGAACAACAGTTTGTGCCTCGAATTCTTGAGAAGTAAAGGAAACCGGCCACAGGAGAGAGGCTGAGCACCACTGCTGAGCCCCCCTGCCACTTAGGTCAAGTGGCAAAAATCATCTCCCCAGGAAGGAAAAGAAGAGATGTCCTCGCCGGACGAGGGAGGCATTCGGATTCATCCCCCTCTGCTGGGAGGACTGCAGGAAGCTCCCAGCCCTTCTGTGTCCTCCCAAGGCCACCATGAGGAGCACCCCCAACTCATGTTGCTGGCAATCTACTCACTCACTGAGTCGTTTTAGTAGCCAAGGGTTATTTCAATGCCAGGAGGACATTTTGTGTAGGTGATCTGACCAGAAAAACAACTGTGTGGTTCAGGAAAGGCTCAGCAGTCTGCCCAGCTCAATGGGATAATTGATTTAAAGCTAATCATTCCAGGAGTGAGACAGAGGGTAGGAAGCATTTTTCTGTGTGTATGTATGTGTGTGTGTGTACATGTATGCTTGTGTGTAGGTGCATGTATGTGCCCATGTGTATGTGTGTGTATGCACGCACGTGTACTTCTCTGTATGTGTTTGTGTGCAGGTGTGTCTGTGCATGTGTGTGTATGTGTGTGTATGCACGCACGTGTACTTCTCTGTATGTATGTGTTTGTGTGCAGGTGTGTGTGTGCATGTGTGTGTATGTGTGTGTGTATGCACGCACGTGTACTTCTCTGTATGTATGTGTTTGTGTGCAGGTGTGTGTGTGCATGTGTGTGTATGTGTGTGTATGCACGCACGTGTACTTCTCTGTATGTATGTGTTTGTGTGCAGGTGTGTCTGTGCATGTGTGTGTGTGTGTATGGTGCTGCATACGCATGTGTATTTGTAAGTGTGCATGTGCCTGTGTATGCGTGTGTATATGTGTGTGCACATGCATGCATGTGGGTGCATGTGAGTGCACGTGTGTGTGTGTGTAGGTATGTAGAGCCGGGTTAAGGATGAGCTACTGTAGAGGAGGTAAATGGCACAACAGGCTTTGATGCCAGGATGAAGTGAAGAGGGCCCCGTGCACCAGGTGGTGGGAGAATGAAATGCACAGAGCAGGAGCTCAGGGGAAGACCCAAGACCCCTAATGCTGAAGGCTTCCCCAGAGTCCTGCAGCTCTTCCCCTAAGAAGAAGCATCTGAGAGGGAGGGCAGGGGACTCTGCTCCAGTTCCGAGAGGCAACGAGCAAACCCGGCTTGGCTTCCTTACTTTTGTCAGCCTACCTACCTCCCGGTACGAAGGAACTCAGTCCCAGCAAGCCAGAGAAGTTTCCCTCACTCGCTCAGTCACTCATTCAGCCACTCACCCACTCACTCGCTCAGTCACTCACTCACCCACTCACTCAGTCACTCATCCACTCAGTCACTCACTCACTCACTCACTCAGTCACTCAATCAGTCACTCACTCAGTCACTCACTCACTCACTCACCCACTCAGTCACTCACCCACTCACCCACTCAGTCACTCAGTCACTCACTCAGTCACTCACTCACTCACTCACCCCCTCAGTCACTCACTCAGTCACTCACCCACTCACTCAGTCACTCACTCACCCACCCAGTCACTCAGTCACTCACTCACTCACTCAGTCACTCATCCACTCACTCACTCAGTCACTCATCCACTCACTCACTCAGTCAGTCACTCTGTCAGTTACTCACTCACTCAGTCGCTCAGTCAGTCACTCAGTCACTCAGTCACTCACTCAGTCATTCAGTCAGTCAGTCACTCACTCAATCACTCACTCAGTCAGTCAGTCAGTCAGTCACTCACTCAGTCACTCACTCACCCACTCACCCACTCTGTCACTCAGGGAGTCACTCTGTCACTCACTCACTCAGTCACTCACTCACTCAGTCACTCACCCACTCAGTCACTCAGTCACTCAGTCAGTCAGTCACTCAGTCAGTCAGTCTCTTACTCGCTGACTCATTCACTTGGTCATTCATTCACTCACGCATTTAACAGATGCTGGGAGTGGCATGGTCAACACTGAGGCAGGCTCACCCAGTGAAATGGATCTCATTCGAAGACACACTTTAATGAACGGAGCCCACCTCTCCCTTTCTCTCCTTTCTCATGCAGTCTTGTGACAGTCCCCACTGGAGCAGCTCTGGGTCCACCAAGGGTGGATTCAGGCCCTGGTGAAAGTGTCAGTGTCTAAGCAATGGTGACCAGATACGAACGCCACACAGGACAGGGACAGAGCCCGGTAGTTGGCACAAGATGCCCATCTTGTGGGCACTTTGGGAGGCCGAGGCGGGCGGATCATGAGGTCAGGAGATTGAGACCATCCTGGCTAACACGGTGAAACCCAGTCTCTACTAAAGAATACAAAAAATTAGCCAGGCATGGTGGCGGGCGCCTACAGTCCCAGCTACTCAGAAGGCTGAGGCAGGAGAATGAAGTGAGCCCAGGAGGCGGAGCTTGCAGTGAGCTGAGATCGCACCACTGTACTCCAGCCTGGGCAACACAGCGAGACTCTGTCTCAAAAAAAAAAAAAAAAAGTCTAAGAGCTAAGTTCAGGGCCATGGTTTATATTAACAAGGCAAGTTGGAGTGGGAAGAGCCCCCTGTTCAGGCTTGCAATCTCACCCGCCTTGAGCCTCAGGGAAGCCTTCTCTCCCATAGCACACACAGCCAGCAGGACCAAGTGACTGCTGACTTAATACCCACCTCCCTCACGAGCTAGAGGACGGTCGGTCACTGGTTCCTGAATGAATGAAAACTCCACTCAGATCCACAGATCTAGGGGTTTTCTGATAGGCATGTCTTCACTTGAACGGAAAATTCTCCTACCACGTCTACACCCGGTGGCCTTACCCAGCAGGACAAACAGAAACCGAGAGGTTCCATGAAAATACAGGGTAAGCCACCTGGAAAAGGCAAAATCCGTGGAAATGCTAGACCAGACAGGAGTGGCTTAAATGCAAGAAAAACAAAAGGGATTTATGGGAGTCACCAGGTAGGTTAGTAATGTGAACAAACCAACAAAACAGGTGTACAACTGCAAGAGAGAGGTGAGAAGAGGCAGCCTGCCCCGGGTCTGGGAGGGTCCAAGGGAACTGGAACTCCCAGAGTCTCTTGGGGATTGGCGGCCTTTGTCAGTTTCACCCTCTGTCCACCTTTGAGGTCAAGGACTTATCTTATGATTCATCAAAGTTGGGTAGGTGAGAGTGGAGACCTGAGCCCTTTCCCTACCGATGCTTGCTGAAAATGTTTCCGAGTTCTTGATCTGGGCCAGGAATGTGGGCAGACTCAGGGTGTAGGCGCGAGACAGACAATAAGCAAAGGTCTGCAGGATGTGCTCTGAGTGCCGGGAAAGGGTGCTAGGAGGGTGGGCTTCCCGGTGGAGGTGATGGGTTAGCTTGGGTCTAAAGGGCCACCTCCAACAAAGAAGCATTCCCACTGCCGCCCCCAACCCGATCACAAATGGAGATGAAGGAGGTCTGTGGCTGGTTTTAGAAAGAGTCCTGAGACCCACAAGCTGGGTGGTTCCTTTCCTGCCAGGCCCCTCAATCCAACTATGCCCACCTGCCAAGCAGCTGGGGGCCAGGATGGAGGTTGGGAGAGGTGAGGGCACAGGTTTTTGCCAGAGGCTGCCCCCTCCCTGAACCGATGCCCTTGCATACAGCCGACACACTGACACTGATGACAAATCGCTTTTGAAAGCTTTAATCTGAGCCCACTGGTAATTCGTTCCTATGCCTGTGGGCAGATGTAGCTATGTGTCACTCAGAACCCAAAAAGCTCTTCCTGCCCATCCTGGCACCTGCTGGCGAGTGATGCAGAGAGGCTTAGAAAGCAGCCTGCTCCCTGGGCAGAAGGCAGGCTGGGGCTGCCACCCTGTCCCCCACCTCCTGGCTGTGCCATCAAGCTCTCAGCCGAAAACACACTGACCTCTGACCTCAGTTGTTCCTTCCTGGTGAGAGGAGAGCCACTGGGAAGGCCCCAGGAAGGTGGTGTCTGTGCAGGACTTGGTGACCCCAGGGAAAAGTCAAGTGTGCCCTCCACAGCCTGGCCCAATCCCAATCCTCATGCAGCACCTGCCTGAGAATGGAACAGAGGGCACCTATGGCAAAGGTGATGGGGGCAGGCCTTGCGGACCCCGCCGTGGGCAGAGGTCGGCCAGTTGGTTTCAGAGCAGATGTTTAAATTATTAGTCAACTAGTAATAACAACACTTGATAGCTATGGGGCAGTAGCTACGTGAGGCAGGTGCTGCTATGTCCCCATTTTACTGATGCAGAAACTGAGGCACAGTTACCTACCCACGTTCCCACAGCTGCCGGGTGCTGCTCTGACGAGTTGGCTGAGGCCCAGATCCAAGACCCCATGGGTGTGACAGTTACCTCCTGCGTCTAGGGTCAACTTTGGAAATGGCCATGAGATTTTTGTTTTGGTGACAGTTTCTCACTCTGTCACCCACACCAGAGGGCAGTGATGCAATCACAGCTCACTACAGCCTTGACCTCCAGGTTCAAGTGATCCTCCCACCCCAGCCTCCTGAGTAGCTGGGACTATGGGTGCAAGCCACCATGGTTGGCTAATTTTTTATAGTTTTTGTAGAAATGGGATCTTGCCATGTTGCCCAGGCTCATCTCAAACTCCTGACCTCAAGTGACCCTCTCACCTTGACCTCCCAGAGTGCCGGGATTACAGGCATGTTAACATGGAGGAGGGAGAATAACCAATTAGTCGTTAGGCCACTTCCAGCCGGCTTTTCCCTCCCCAGCCCGCCACTGAAACAATGAGTCTCAATAGCCTCTGTTCCTTCAGAGGAAAGCAATAGCAAGGTTTGTGTTTAAGACACATACAGCACAAGATGAAATGCCAAAGAATCCCGCTCCCTCTTTGGCAGATGCCGGCCTGCAGTTCAGTCTGAAGAAGCGGGAGGGGCCGCCATGCAGACCCCACCCCTCCCCACTCCACTCACAGGTCAGGGGACCTAGACCTATGTTCTTCCCCATGGCCTTATTCCTGGAGTGCCCACCTCCTGGGCCCCCTCCCTCCAAGTTGGTTCTGGGACTTTCACTTGCTGCCTCCTCCCCCTGCCCTTCCAGCCCCTCCCCTCCCAGCCCACTGCATTCTCACAGGGACTCGAGGCTCTGGCCAGGACCTGCGGGTCAGTGAGGCTGGCTGTGGCTGGTGACAGGCTTTCCTTCGATTTCCTACATATGTTTTTCAGGACCCAGGGCTTGGGTACATTAAAACGATTTGCCCAATACTAGGGTAGAGCACTAGGTATGAATGCGGTAGGAGCGGCAGAGAGCCTGGGGAGACGTGCTGCAGTCAGTCAGAGTGTGGCACATTCATGACCCCAAGAAGGGAAATGACTGTGCTGCTCGTGCCCAGCCAGGAGCTCACTGGGAACCAAACCTTTCACCAGGGTGTCAAAGGCAATTTGGAGCCTTCCAAATTGATGAGAGACCACGAGGGACCTGCGCCATGCTCCACACCCTTGGGAACAATCTGAAAGCTGTGAGAAGGAGCTGGCCACACACCCCAGAACATTCCTCCTTCAAGGACGAGGAGCACTATCCCCCACTGTCCTCACACCCATCAGCACCAGGAGGGAACACCTGCTGGGTATCCTATCAGCACCTGCCCCTGAGGCCTGTGGCTCCAAATCATCGTGTCCAGGGACTGAGCCTGTCAGCACCTGCCCCTGAGGCCTGTGGCTCCAAATCACCGTATCCATGGACTGAGGCTAGAGGGGCCAGGAGGAAGTCCCAGAGTAGATTAAGTCAGCCCCCAGGCCCTTATAGTTCAAGTCTGGCCGGCTCTATCCTGTGTCAAGGCAGGTCCCAGGTGGTCCAGTCCCTACTCCCAGCCCGTTCTCTGGAGAATGTGTCTGGGCTCAGGGCAAAGCCAAGCCACTACTGAGGCCGTGCAGAGCGAGTCTCTGCTGGAGGCACAATGTGCTCTGCCCCTCGCCTGCTGGTGTGGCGAGTACAGGTACAAAATTCAGCCCTTGTCCCTGGCCGACTTGAGGGTGAGCCCTGCTGGCAGCAGCATCGTGGGGCTTCCTACTCACTTCTGAAAGCCCTGGGACAGAACGGGTGCCTTCGCACCAGTCCTGGCCTTGCCCCATCCCCGTGAGTGGGGGAGTGACTTATGAAAAGCTAACAGGCAATCTTTTAAAATGTAGCTCAGGTGTGATGACACGTCCTACAGTCCTGTGGATCTGAGCCCTGTCATTGCTCAGCAGTTTCCAGGGAGCAGCTCAGAGTCACTGAGTCCTCACCAAAGCTGGCCTCTGATCCTGAAAAGCTGGAGAAGTCACTTCTCCACCAAACCCCTGTGGAACCTCTGTCTAGAACACTTCTCCTCCCTTTAGAGGGGAAGAGAGGAGAAAACAGGGCAGATCAGGCAGTAGCCCTCTCTAAACAGCTACAGAGAGGGGACAGAGCTGGAAGCCAGTGTACACAGTCAGGGAAGGCCAGCTCAGACACCATCCTGTGCTGGCCAAGCAGGGCCTGCTCCACTCCCTGGTGCCTGTAGGAGAGGTTCCTAGCTAGAGCAGCAGGGAACTTGCTCCAGGAAAAGAGGAGGTCCCTGGACTGACTTGCGAGAACCTCAGAGCACCTGACTGCTTGCCCCAGCCTCTCCCTGAGAACTGTTCCCACTATTCTGTTCCCCTTAAAAATATCAAGAGGGTGGCCTGGCCTCCAGATGCCTGCTCCAAGTCTCAGAGAGTCAGTGGAGGGTGTGCAGTGCAATGCGTGTTCTTCAACCTGCCTTGGACCTCGTGACTCAGAACCTGCAGGGTGTGTTTTTGACAAAGAGGCCCAGAGGAGGTGAGAGCTTCCCAGTGGTCCTGAGCTGTCCCTTCATTCTGTTGGGGGAGAGAAGGGACCCCAGCCTTGCCCAGGGCTGCCAGGTGGGCAGGGCTGCCTACTCAGGATCCCAGGGTGCCTTCTAGTGCAAGCAAACTCTCGTGTGGCTGTTTAGGTGAACAGAGAAGGCTGGGCATGACCTGCTCACTGCCAGAAGTGCTTGCTGGACCCTGGAGACCCAGTGACCCAGGCAAGTTGCTCCCTGTCTGAAAGTGAGGTTTCTGTGACTCTACGTCTCTGGTCTCCTAGGAGTTCCCATGCCACCTTCTCAATGCAGCCACAGCTTGGCTCACCTAATGCAAAACTGCCTCTCCGGCCCGTGGCCCAGTCCCGGCTCTGTCAGGCTGGCTCTTCCCCAGCCAGGTAGAAATCTAGCGTAGGTCCCCAGACTTCTCTGTTCACTCTTAATAAAAGTCCGGTCGCTTTAGGTCACAGAAAAGGTGTCATTTTCATCATTACTCTGTCCAGTTCACTGAAACTGTCAAAACTGCAAACTGATTTCAGGCGTCTCCCCACCCCAACCCCAACCCGTGATGTGACCGCACTTCTCCTGGTGCTTCTGAGGCACAGAGGAGGAGGAGGACATGCCCCTGGAGGGCTGGGTGGCATTCCTCAGGCTCTCACTCACAACCCTGCCTCCTTCATGGCCTGGGGAGGAGAGGCTGAGTAGATGATCTCACAGCCCTCTTCAGCCACTTCCTTCACAAGTCCTGAAAGGGTAGGGGTCTCTCCTGGCACAGGGGTCTCTCTATGGGAGACCTTGCGTCTGGGGGCCACAGCTGAGACATAAAGTCTTCCCTGCGAACCTTTTGTTCCCTGAATGGTGGCTCAGTGTCATGAAGCCCCTGGCTTAGAATGGAGAAGGAGGAGACAGAGAGTGGCTCCAAAAGGAAAAGTTCCTCACTGGGTGGGACTTTTGCAGGGGAGCAGACCAGAGGCAAAGCCCTGGGTTTTATTGGAGGAGGAGAGAACATCGGCCATTTCACCTGTGGCCTATGCGGGGCTGCGCTGATGACCCCACCACCTGCAATAGGGGCAGAGCCTCTGTGACTTTGGAGGTATTTGGAAAGGCAGTCTCACTTCCTAGTTGGGCCTGCCTTCCTCTTCCTGTGAGAACTCTGCAGATTTCAGAGGTCAGGAGGTCTGGGATAGGGGTGCAGGGCCAAGGAGAGATTGCTATGCCCCACCCTGAGCTGCCACCCTCACTTGCTCCAGTGGGCAGTCCCCTCACCATAGAAGTGGTGCTCCACCCTGATCGCCTTGGACATCTGCGCCTCCCAGGCCGTTGGGAGGTCAGGCATGGGAATCTGAACTATGAGTCATCAACAACTCAGTGGACTACAGATTTAAAAAATAATCAAGCATTTCACACCCATCGGATTAGCAGAAAATTACAAAGTCTGATGTTACCAAGTGATGAGGAACAATGGCGACTTTCATGTGCTGCTGGTGGGGGCTGGGGAAGGTCCAGGTTTAGCCTGAAGCTTAAACAATTGCGGGGATCATCTTTATAAAAGAATACAAAATTAGGCAGAGTCTTGGAAGGGGCTCGAGTAAGGAGGGGTCTTGAACTTAATTAAACATCATCGGCTTCCCAGTAAATCTGCTCCTGGGGTGTGTAAATTGGAATTACTCTTTTGGATGGCAATGTAATAACATCTGGGAAAATGACAATGTGCATATCCCCTGTGACCCAACAAGTCACATCCTCCACGTGTTTATGGGAGAAATTTCCAACAGGTAACTACAGAGGCAAATATGAGAATGTTCTTGGCAATGCTGTCTGCAGTAGCTAAAGGCAGCAAATTGGAACTATCCCAAGTGTCTATTAACAGAAGACTGGATAAACAAAGTCAACATGTATAAATCTCAGAACATAATGTTGCCTGGAAAGCATGTTGCAGAAGGATATGTACGGTATGCTGGCATTTTCATAAAGTATGAAAACGTAAAACAATGCCATGTGCAGGTCATATGTGTGCAGTAAAAGTCTAAACTGTGCTTAGAAGTGAACACCACATTCAGCCTACAGGTGGCCCTGAGGATGGAGGGAGAGAGAGGATAAGATAACAGAAGGATGTCTAGGGGGCTTAGATGCCATCTGAAAGCTTCATTTCCTTAATACATAAAAGCAAACAAGGCAAAATATTAAGATTTGACAAAGTTGGGCAATAATTATGTAGGTGTCTGTTAAAGTATTATATATATTCTTCTGTGGCATTTGAAATATTTCTATTTTTGTTTTTTAAACGAGGTGAAATTCACATATCATCAAACCAATCATTTTAAGTTGACAGTTCAGTGGCATTTAGTGCATTCATGGTGTTGTGCACCCACCAACTCAATTTAATTCCAAAGCATTTGCATTACTCCCAAAAGGAAACCCCATAGCCATTAAACAATTGCTCCCCTCGGTCCCTGGTAAACCAACAGGGTTTGTGTTCTGTCTCCACAGATTTATCTCTTCCGGATATTTTATATAAACGGAATCATATGCTATATGACCTTTTGCGCCTGGTATCTTTCGCTTAGCATAGAGTTTTCAAGGTTTATCAACTTTGTAGCACGTATCAGTAGTTCGTTCCTTGCTATGGCCAGGTAGTATCCATCGTTTGGAGATGTCGCACTTTGTTATTTAGTTCATTGCTGATGGCCACTGGGCTGTGTGTTATTGTGAAGAGTGCTGCTATGAACATGCATGTGCCAAAACTAAAGTCCCTGCTTTGAATCCTTTGATTATATACCCAGGAGTGGAATTGCTGGGTCAGAGGGTCATTTTTTGAGGGAACACCAAACTGTTTTCCACAGTGGCTGAACCATTCACATTCTCACAAGTGACATACAAGGGTTCCAATTTCTCCACACCCAATACTTGACGTTTTCCATTTTTTGGATACTAGCCAGCCTAATGGGTGTGAAGTGGTATCTCATTGTGATTTCTTTCTTTCTATTTATTTATTTAATTTATTTACTCATTTATGTATTTTTTTGAGACCAAGTCTCACTCTGTTGCCCAGGCTGGAGTGCAGCGGCATGATCTTATTGCAACCTCTGCCTCCCAGGTTCAAGCGATGCTCATGCCTCAGCCTGCTGAGTAGCTGGGACTACAGGCATGAGCCACCACGCCTGGCTAAGTTTTTTTAAAGTTTTTTTATTTTTAGTAGAGACTGGGTTTCACCACGTCGGTCAGTCTGGTCTTGAACTCCTGACCTCAGGCGATCCACCCACCTCAGCCTCCCAAAGTGCTGGGATTATAGGCGTGAGCTACCGCACCTGGCCTCATTGTGGTTTCAATTTTGTTTTCCTAATGCCTGATGATGTTAAGCATCTTTTTATGTCCATATTGGCCATTTGTACATCTTCTTTGTAGAAACCTCTGTTCAAGTCCATTGCTCATTTTCTAATTGGGTTGTCTTTTTGTTGAGTTGTAATATTCCATAATTTTAAAAAAAGCCTCCCCCGGGGTGGCCAGCGCCTTCTCAGGCCCTTTAATTCGCCATTCCTTCCACACATCTAACATATACAGCTTCATATTTACAGTCCAAGCAGAGGAGAACTGAGAGGCTTGGGGCCAGCTTCCTCCTCTTCTCTCCCAGGCACCTGCTAGCCCACCCCTAATCTAGAGCATGAGGAAGACGCCTGGAGGTGACTGTGCATTGCGGGTCTCCTGGGAAGTGAGGAGGGGAGGTGGGGAACAGGGGTGAGGTGGAGAAGTGACTTTCTAAGTTAGCTGAGAGAAGCGTTCTGGGCGAGGGGGGAGTTGTTTCTTCTGGAAGCCCCGCTACGGGCAGGCCACAAAGCCATGCCGCGCTGGCGGAGCAAGCTGCCAGTAGTAGATGGTTTCAGGGTTTCCCACACCCCTGGAATCTCTGCAGCATTGGTGGGTTGGGTGGGAGCCTCCCGTCACCTTTCCCGCAGATCAGATCGCCCCGTCTCACTGGACTGTTCCTACTCTCAGGGGCACTCCCTCTTGTATGTCGAAGGCCAGCGGGGGCTGGCTCTCTGTGAATGGTGGGACTGCGTTCATTGGCGTCCGGGGTTTCTTCTAAATGTAACTGCTTTGATTCTGCCCTATCCCTAGGATTTCAAGTCACCGGTTCCACCCAGGTTTGGGTTCGACTCGACTTTCACCCTAAGTTCAATGATAGCCCTGCTCCCAAGCCGCCGCAGCCCTCCTAGCCCCTGCCCCCAAGCCCTCCTTAGACGAACTGACCTGCTCCCTTTGGGGTTCACACCCTCCCCCTCCAATCAGGCAATAACAACCTGGGGTCCAATTTTTAAACAGCCAGGCTCCGACATTTTCTTTCCCGTCCAACTCTCCACGCCGGTGCTTCTGAGGGTGGGGTGCCGGAAAAGGTGTCCCTGAGGCGGCGACGGACCGCACCCACAGAATATACAGGGCACACCCCGCCCAGGTGAGGGCCGGCGGGTCCCGGGGCGCTGAGGCTGAGGGAGGTCACTTCGGCTTCGCGACACCGTGAGCGCTTATCAGGAGTTCTCAGTAGGAAGCGCTTTCCTGCAGCCTCAGGCAGAGACCGTGCGTGCAAGGCGGGACCCACAGCAGGTGCAGAGGCCCCGCGGCTGCCCAAGGTCAGCCGAGGCACGCGGATCGCTCTCTCCGCCCCCCCGGCAAACCCCCGTCTCCTCCACTCCCACCCCACACACGGGGCAGAAGGACTGCGGCCGCGCAAACTAGGGCCTCATTTCCAGATCGAATTGGTCGCAAATACGTCCCCACGCCAGAAACTGTAAAAGGCCAGAAGAAAATAAACCGGATTCAACTCCGTCTCATCTCCAAATCTCGGTTGGTAATACTAACGTTTCTTTTGCTGATTTTTTTTTTCCCCCACACTGTCTCCCTTGAAAAAGCTGCGCACTTCTACCCAACCGCGCAAAGCGCGGCGTGAGCTTCGGTGGCGCAGCGCGCGTCAGGCGGGCCCGGCGCGCAGCTTTGGGTCCAGCGCACCAAGAGCCGTCCCCGCCTGACCCGCTGCCAACATCCGACCCCGGTTGGGAACCCGGTTTTTCCTCCATAGTCCTGTAGACTGTTTCCATCATTCCGTTGGTCTAGAAGGGGACAAACGACCGGAGGTGGGAGGGGACTTCCCTGGCTTGGTCCCTGCCCTGTCCCTGCTGCCCCGATGCTCCCGGGACCTGCACAGCTAGCGGATCCAGTCCGACAGCTGTGCTGGGCGCCCGAGACAGCGCACGGCTCAGCCCACCCCGTCCCTTCCCCGGCCAGGAGTCACTCACAAACTCGAAGATGAAGAGCAAGTCGGGGAAGGTGGTGAAGACCGAGAAGCCACTGGGCAGCGTGCTGCCCCCCGACGCCGCTGCGGGGGCCATGAGGGCGTGCTGGCGTCGGCCTCGGGACTGGATGCGCGCCGCTCAGACTGCGTGCAGACCTCTCGCTTGCTCCGCGGAGCCCAGTGGCCTGGGCGTCCCCGCGCGCGGGTTAAGAGCAGGGGAGCCCGAGCAGAGGAGGGAGGAGTCCCGGCCGCCGCCCAGCTCCGCCCCCCCGCCCCACGCCCAGGGAGACCCGGCCTGAGCGCCGCGGGCACCGCCCTGAACCTCTTCGAGGGCCCGCTGCGGGCGTGCAGAGCTGGGGACGGTGGACCTGACTCCTGCGTTCCAGCCGTGGGTGCCACCTCTTGTGGGAAGCAGGGCAAAACCACTTTGGTCAGGCGCTCCTCATGCTTTTCTCGCTTCGTAGGTGACCAGCATCTCCTAAGAATGTTAACCATCAGTAACCGGGACCCCAAACCTCACCAAGGCACCCCTCGGGTCACCATTGCTCTAACTTTGAATTTGGGTCTCCTTCATTTTGCCACTGGATGCATTAATGTGCGTGACCCACAGCTCCGGGCGGCGGTTTCCTGGCGGAACGGGACCGCCGCCACAGGCTGGGGGTCTGCAGTGGGGGCTGGGATCAGCCCTGGCTGCCTGCCCGTTCCGCGTCCCCCAAGCCGGCGCTGGTTCGGCGCTGGGAACGTGCACTGGGGCCTCTCTACTTGGCACTGCGCGTCTGCCTGAGGGTAGGAGGTTGCTCCCAGCCGTGCCGGCCCCAGCAGAAGGCTGCTCAGGTGGTGGTGCTGGGGCAGGTCTGCCTTGGCTCCATGGGACAGGAAGGGACGTTACCAGAAGAGATTCATCGCTTTCTCTTGGTCTGGGCAGCCCGGGCCTTTTGAGGGTGGGACCGCTGCTACCCCACCCGCATGTTCTTTGCTGCCTGTTGACCGCCAGTGTTTCCTGTTTTGTTTCTCTGTTTCAGTATTTATTATTTTTTGCCTTAAAAAAAAAAAGTATTGCCATACAGCAGTTACCCATTTATTTTAATTTACTATTAATAGTGTGATTGCTGTGTTTCCTCCTACAAACACTGAAGCCTGAAATCCGCCCCAGTCCGGATTCTCTCCTGCCAAGAGGGAATTGGCCCCGCAGCCTCCAGCTCAGACTCCCAACTCTTCTTTCTTTTCACTGGCAGGTGCTGCAGGCAGGACAAGGGGCTCCCCTCTTGTGGGGCCCTCATCTCTCCCTGCTGCACAATTCTTCCTCCTTCCCAGTCCCTAGGGAGAGAAGTACATTCGTGGACGCATTTTCCAAAGAAAAGTAGCCCTCCCATCAGCTGGCCATTCTAAGCGCCTCTGGAAAGGGGCCAGGCATTTGAAATGAGAAAACCCCACTGTGCCTCTGTGAGCTGCTAGCTCGGATGGCTGCAACCAAGTTGCCACTGTGTCGGGTCCCCAGGGCAGCATCTCTCTGGGCACAATGGGCTGTGGGACTTCAGGAGTCCAGGTCCTCACCCACCTTGGGCATCTCATAGCTCGTTAGTTGGACCTGCTGGCCTCTGAGAGGACATCTTCTTCCTCCCCAGGAGACCATCCTGGAAACAAGCCTTAAAGCAAGGTGGCCACAGGAAGCCGCAGCCTGCAGGGGGGTGAGATGACCCTCGGGCAGTCCAGCGAAAGCAGCTTGGAGATTTCCCATCAGCACACACTAATTAAAAACAAGAAGATCCTATCAACTCCTAATAATGTCCTTGCCTGGTCTGGAGGGGTTTTGTTTGTGGTTTGGTTTGGTATTTTGATACTTCTTTCAAGCCTCTGTTGCTAACTCTTTCCTACTTGGGCCTGAGCCTTTGGGGAAAGCTCACTCCCAGGGTCACCTCAGTGGAGCTCAGCAGTCCCAGCCCTCCTTTGATAAGGCAGAGGGGCGGCAATCTCTGAAAGAGGCTTCAGAGGAGGAGGAAGGCAGCCCGGCCAGGGTCAAAGGAATTTGTCCCAATCTCTGTGACCCCTTCCTCCCACCTGGAGTTCTCCGCTTGATGTTCATCTTCATGACTAGACCTACCCTCAGCAGGGCGTCCTCCTGCCACCCCTATCTGCCCCTCTCCTTCCCCACCCTAGCATATCCTCAGCCCCAAGCAGAACCCAACCTCTGGTGAGTGCTCATTAAACCTTAACCAATGCTGGATGGCTCCAGCCTTGTCTGTGCTTGACCACCAGAGGAGGACATGGAAGTGCCCTGTTTGGATGTAAGAAGCACTGGTGAGGAGTGAGGCACTGGTAATAGAGAGGCATTGGTGAGAGAGAGGCATTGGTAAGTAAAGATGGGCCTGTCTTCATTTCCCAGCACAGCTTCCCCAAGTGCTCTGGGCCACCTGCTGATCAATGAGGTGGTTGATACTTACCAGAAGCCCAGGACCATATTTTGGTTTCCAACAGGATATGAAAAAATAACTTCAACCAGTAGTAACTCAGTGAGTGTCCTCAGTCTTCCCAGTGGGTGTGAATAAGAGGGTGGGTCTGGGGCTTCTGTCAAATATTAATAACTTGGCTTTGGGCGGGTTTCCACAAAGTAGGAATTGGAAAGTTGTCATTGCAGAGCCAGCCTGGGGAAGGAAGACGTTACCTCCAGCTTGTGTGTGTTCAGGGGGAGGGAGGAGATTGTGGGGAGAGGGATGTGTTTAGGGAAAGATTAATGGGGAAGGAGTTGCCCATCTGTAATAGCAGGTGCATTTGTTTTTGAGGTAGGTAAGGTGACTCCCATTTTACTGATGAGGTAACAGAGGCTCAGAAGTGTTAAGTAGCTGCCCAAGGGCACAGAACTACTGAGCACCTTGAACCTGAGTGACACTGCACCTCTAAAGCTTCGAGCCCTGGATGAAAACCCTGCTCAAGATTAGCAATTGCCAGTCAAATGCCAGCTGCATGCAGACATCGGCAGCCTCCCAAATCCAGTCTTCATGGTCATCTCAGTCGTGGCCCTGGGCACCTGCCCTGGTGGACAGGGCTTGGGACCTTCACCTCTGGGAACAGAAGGTAGTGGGGGTCGTCATCCCCATTTATGGATGGTGAGGCTGGGTGCAGACATGAGTTCAGAGAGCTACCCTGAACCCGCACTTACCCCTAGGGATTTTATTTGTCTCACAGCCACAGTCACCCACAGCCCTGGGTTCCATTGAAGGCGTGAAGCAGTGAGGGCACCTGCTGGTGGATGGGGGAATGGCAGCCGCAGCTGCCTTGGCCTCAGCGCAGGAGGGGAACCTGTTACTGAGGGCCTGCTAAGTCCCAGCACTGCCACAAGCACTTTGCCTGCATGGCCTCATTTAATCCCACAGAGCCTTGCTGGCAGGTGTCACCCACCATACAGGCTAGCAATGGGAGGTAATGTGCCCAGACCACATAGCTGGTGACTAGGCCTCTTGATTCCAGCAGGCAGGCTCTGTGTCTGCTGCACAAATCCACAAACTGGAAAATCAGAAGTTGTGGCTGCTCACCAGGGCGCTGTCCTCTGACGGGCCACGGGCTCCATGTGGCCACTGCCTCCAGGGACAAAGATCAGCATGAGGACTTTTCCCTACCCTCTTGTAGGATCATGTTTTCTAGAACCAGGGAGATGTGGCACAACAGGCTGGCATTGTCTGGGTGTCTTGTGGATGGGGATGGAGGGTAGAGGGTATGTGAGTAGGAAAGACAGAGTCCCTGCTCCCTAGGAGAGCTCTTTTCAAGAGAGACAGCAATTGAGGCTGAGAAGCACCTGGCCAGGTTCTGTGCTGGGCACCCTTTGCCCGTGACTGCAGGCAAAGTGCTCAGAGACCGTGTCTCAGTCTGTTCGGGCTGCTGTAATAAATTGCGGTAGACCAGGAGGCTTGTCAACAGCAGGAGCCTGTTTCTCACTGTTCTGGAGGTTGGAAGTCCTAGATCAAGGTGTTGCAGACTCCGTGTGTGTTGAGGGTCGGCTTTCTGGCTCACAGACAGCACCTTCTTGCTGTGTTCTCACACGTTGGAGGAGGTGAAGGGTCTCTCTGAGGCCCCTTTTCTAAGGACACTGATACCATTCATGAGGGCTCCATCTTTATGAGCTGATCACCTCCCAAAGGCCTCAGCCCTGACACCATCATCTTGGGGGGTTAGGATTTCAACATAGGAATTTGGGGAGGGGACACAGACATTCAGATCATAGCAGGCGGCACACAGACCAACCGTTCTAGAACAAAGTTGGGGTAGGGGCAGGCTGCACAGTGGGGCCCTGTTTCTGAATACCTTTTGGGTAGTACCCCTGTGCCCGCCCTGTGGATGTAACAGTAAACTCAATAGAGCCTCCTGCCTCCAGCCCACGTTCAGTAAGCACTGGGCAATGGGGACGCCATGGAGGAGGGGCCCCTGCCTCTTTGAAGCTTATCATGAGGCTCAGAAGGCAGATCTGAGTCAAGCATAGCACACTGCAGGGAGCCCAGGTACAGCACCGGCCCAGCCTGGCCTATAGGGAAGCTTGTGGAAGGAAGTGTCTTTTGGACTGGTGGGCAGTGGTTACCAGGTGAAGGGAGAGAGCCTTCCCGACAGAGGAACAGAACACATCAGGCCTCATGCCATCTCCTGGAGGAAGGTCTGGCACTCCACCACACATGGCAGGCTTCAAGCGCACATTCAGAGATCAACAGTAAGAGTCTGAGGAAGGCGATAGAGCAGGGAGGAGGCAGAATATAAACAGCCACAGGAGTCCAGGGCAGAAGCAACAGGCATGGGGGCAAGTTCTGGAAGGGGAGGAGAACAGAACTGATGCTGCAGCGGAGCGTGAGCAAGGCCTGTGAGGCTGCATGGAATGTGGATGTGCAGGAAGAGGGAGGGTGCCAGGTCAAAGGGACAGTGCAGGTGAGTCCTGGGGCCAGGGAGGCCTGTGACCTGTGTGAGAAGGCAGCTCCTGGTCAGACCCAGAAAGGCCAAGGGCAGGCTGGGCTCAGGCAAAATGTAAAGGGTATGCCGCACACCTTGAACTTAGTCCATTCCCTCTGTTTGACTCCAAGAGTAAGATCCCTCTTCTTCCCTGTTTGGAGCCCGCCTTCTCCGCCCCAGAGAGGGACCGGACCCTGCACCTTCACACGAGAGCTCACAACCTGCCCAGCAAGCTGCACCAGGAATTTGGCTCAACTTGCTGGAAACATCAGACCCACAGGACTGGGCCAGTGGATCTTTGGAATGCAGTCTCAGCATGTTTGGGGCTAGGTTGGTTTGCTCCAGTGCAAGGCATCTTCCTTCAGGTTTCACTCACACCACCCCTCAGATAGCCGCTGCCTGCCTTCTTAGACTCTGGAGTGGTTGTTAAGTAAGTAACAGAATTTAGCAGATGAATCCTGCAATGACCCTGGCCCCAGGCCTTTCTGCTCAAACTTATACTTCCACCTGGGGCTTCCTCCAAAGGCACCCCACCTGCCTTAGAATGAGGTCACTCCCTCGTGGATGACCAGGAATCCACCTTCTAGAGAAGCTGCCTGGCCCTACAGTCAAGGAGAGAGACTGTGGCCGTGGGGGCTCTCGTGCTAGATACCCTTCTTCTTAGCATTCCTATTTTCTGTTGGAAAAAATACACCCTTACTTAGAAAACAGAGGAAAAGGCCGGGCGCAGTGGCTCAAGCCTGTAATCTCAGCACTTTGGGAGGCCGAGACGGGCGGATCACGAGGTCAGGAAATCGAGACCATCCTGGCTAACATGGTGAAACCCCATCTCTACTAAAAAAATACAAAAAACTAGCCGGGCGAGGTGGCGGGCGCCTGTAGTCCCAGCTACTCGGAGGCTGAGGCAGGAGAATGGTGTAAACCTGGGAGGCGGAGCTTGCAGTGAGCTGAGATCCGGCCACTGCACTCCAGCCCGGGCAACAGAGTGAGACTGTGTCTCAAAAGAAAAAAAAAAGAAAGAAAACAGAGGAAAACAGCATTGTCCTAATGCCCTCGATTCTTCCAAGTCAAGGCAACTATTTTCATGTGTGCACATGATCTTTCAGAACTCGTGGAGAGGTAGACTCATTCCCTCTCTGAGCTTCTCTTTCCAGCTGGTGACTTGTCCATTCATTCAGCCTCAAACACACTCCCCTAGTGTCACACCCAGGCTGTGTGAGCACAGGGAGCCAGGCTGGACAGGGAGGTGCATGTGGGAGCCTGCGAGGTGCAGGCACTCCAGGGTGGGGCCATCAAGACCTTTAACAAGGCCAATGTGGGTTCTCCTCTAGGGGAAGAAAGCAGGGTCCAGTGAGGGTTACTGTTTCTTCTGTCCCTGGAATGCTTGGCCAGGGCCAAGCACTTGGAGCACAGCCAGAAGAAACAGGGCACAGGGACCAGCCCAGATGTCTCTGAGTTGGCCCAGGGGACTTGGAGATCAGGGACAGCATGGGATCAAGAAACACATCAAAACCATAAAACCTCAACAAAGCAGAATGCAAAAACCTGCTGCAAAAGAAGAATGGAATGTTTGCATGGAGGGTAGTAAGAAATTGCTAATTCACGTTTCAGTACCCAGTGCTTAGCGCAGTGCCTGGCCCATGGGCAGGGCCATGAGTGCTTATTGAAGGACAGGGAGAAAGGGCAGGAAAAACCAGCTCACATGCAGGCATCTCGAAAGCCAAAGAACCCTCAGACCCCACAGGGTCTGTCCTGTTGGTTTCCTAAACTTGCAGCCCATGACACAAAATGTGTCCTTTGAGTGCATTGGTTCCTGTTGTGGCAACAGACCTGTTTTTCAAGCAGTAGGGCCTAAAGGAAGAGGAAGGAAAACTCTTGGCTGCCCCAGGTCTTGGTCTATGATTCAGAGCTGCTAAGCCTTGGAAAGAAGGGAGGGGACTCGCCACCGTCCCACCTGGATGAGAGATGAGGAGGCGCCCAGAGAGGTGCACCTCAGAGGTGTGTAGGAAACCAGAGGCTGGGGAGCAGAGGGCAACCACAGCTGCGGAGGGGAGGGCTGCCCGCCTCCGACCAGCCCAGCTTGTTTGGGAGCCGCCCTGACCGTGCAGGACTAGGCGTTGCATCCCGAGGAGTATTCAGACCCATCCCCTCTGCCTCACCTCCCAGACCCCAACCCCCAGGCCCATCTCTTTCCAGACCCCACCATCTCTCCAAACTATCACTTGCCAGACCCCATCACCTCTCAGATCCATCACCTCCCCCAATCCCCTTAAAAAATCAGAGAGGTCAGAATCTTGGCGCTACCCGGTCCTCTGAGACATGGCAGTCTCTCCCCACCAGCTCCAGGCCCGATCACTTCCTCTTTATGTGGGAAAGGACAGTCCCTTCTCACGAAGTGTTTAATCCACTTGGCGTAGGAGGCCTGTGTCCAGGCTGTGGGATGACACCTTGCTGTGGGTGGAAAAGGGACAGTAGGGGTCCATGTACTGACACTGGAGGACGCCGGGGCAGTGCTCTTTCGAAGTAAAAGAAGGGGCAGAGCCGTTGTGAAAGCGTAATCCGTTGTTTGCTTTGAATAGAATGTGTCTGCAGACACAGAGGTAAATGTACACCTGGATGGACAGAAACTGGGCTCCTCACAACGGCTCCCTTTGAGGATGGTAGGATGGTATTGGGGGTGAGAAAGCGCTTGACTGAGGGCAAGAGATGTCACATTTTCGTTAAACAGTGGACAAAGGATGTAGAATTTGCAGCTGAAACCCCACTAAAGGAACGCAGGCCTTGGCTCCAGCCTGCTGATCTGTGGAGGTCGCTTCACAGGCAGGGCTGGGCAGAGATGGCTGCATGTTTGCTATCCCTGGAGGCCCGGGGCTGGTGAGCGGACCCTCCGTGCTGGCCTCACTGCCCTGTGCCTTAGCCTTCCTTCCCAAGAAAGGGTTGCCTGTTTCGGTGCCTGACACTTCTGACCTGGGGCCTCTGGCTTTCTCTTCTGCATACTGCCTTCCCCAGAGACGGCTGCACGCAGGGTCAGTGTGGTACCTCTGTCTTCTTCACAGGCACCATCCTCCCTCTGGTCACATCATGAATGTACCACAGAATTCCTCCCTTCTGGGAGACCTCAGAGAGCACTCGGATTAGAGTGACCTCGGGTCCTGGATTAAAAATCTCCCTTCTAGGATGGCTTGAGCCTGGGAGGCGGAGGCTGTAGTGAGCCAAGATTGCGCCACTGCACTGTAGCCTGGGCTTCAGAGTGAGACTCTGTCTCAGAAACAAACAAACAAACAACAAACAAACAAACCAAAGAAACAAAATCTCCCTTCTGCTATTTCCTTGCTGTGCAACTGTAGACAAATTACTTGACTTCTCGGTGCCTCGGTTTCCTTGTCTACACAATAGTGATGCTAATCTCTCTCCCAGGGCTATCTATGGATTAAATGAGATAATGTGTGTGAGCGCCCTTGGCAGTACCTGGCATGAGGTAGCGCCCAGGACATGACAGCTGGTGTTCACATAAATGAAGTCTACCTGGGCTCCCCCAGGATTCTTCGCCATCCTGAGCGTGCCCTGTCTCATAGCTTCACTCTCAGGAGAAAATTTTTCTCCCCTATTTGAATGCAGCTTCTATTAGGGAACATTCTGGTTCTCACACACACACCCAGATCCCCACCTCATCTCCAGGCTGTCACCTCCCAGGCCTAAGGCTATTTCTGTACCTACCCTTCTAGCAAGTGGCAGTTCTTGTTCTGGTCACCGCAGGAGCCACCGCACTGTGAATTCCTATACAGCAGAAGATGGGACGGCTACATGAGCCAACCCCACAGCTGACAGCTGAGCCTCCAGTGAAACCCAAGGCTGACACAATGTGAGTGTCTCACTGTGAGCTCTTACAAGGGGTCGCTGTGGCCTTGCAATGCTAGGGAAGGAAAGCAAATTCAAAAAGCTCCCGGAGTTGTCATCAGCAAATAAAGTCTCTCAGCCCCAGTGGAAGCCCAGCCTTCGTGGGAACCCAGCTCTCATGGGCTCACTCCCTCCACGGCTCACTGGACCACCTGGTGCACTCACGGGGCCTCGTTAGCCCTTAGTCACCTGCTGAGCTGGCTCTGAAGGTTCCACCTCTGGTGGCCTCTCGGGCCTGTGAGGGAGGGCTGGGGCCCGCCCAGCTCAGAAGTATGACAGGACAGGCTTACCACTGGCAGGTTCTGCTTGGGGTCAGACCTGGTTCAAGGGTCCTGAGGGATGGCTTAAAGCTCAGAGGCTCCGTTTCATAGCTGGGAAGCGAACGTGGTTGACAGAAGTCCCACCCATGCATCTGGACCTGCTGCACTAATTTGGGGGCTCAGTTCTTTCTGCTCTTTCTGTGTTGGGGAGGAAGGGGTGAGGAGTACAGGTGTGCACCACCACATCTGTCTAATTTTTGTATTTTTTCTGTAGAGACAGTGTTTTACCATGTTGCGCAGGCTGGTCTCAAACTCCTAGGCTCAAGCGATGCTCCTTTCTTGGCTTCCCAAAGTGCTGGGATTATACATGTGAGCCACTGTGCCGGGCAGGTGTTTCTTCCTTTTTTTTTTCTTTTTTTTGGGACAGAGTCTCCCTCTGTTGCCTAGGCTGGAGTACAGTGACGTGATCTCTGCTTACTGTAACCTCTACCTCCGGGGTTCAAGCGATTCTCCTGCCTCAGTCTCAGTAGCTGGGATTACAGGCACGCGCCACCACACCTGTCTAGTGTTTGTATTTTTGATAGAGACAGGGTTTCACAGTTGGCCAGGCTGGTCTTGAACTCCTGACTTCAAGCGATCCACCCGCCTCGGCCTCCCAAAGTGCTGGGATTACAGGCATGAGCCACCGCACCTGGCCCTGGTGCTGGTTTTTAACAAAGGTCAGTGGCTTCCTGGACTTTCTGAATAACTTGTGGACAAATGAAGAGAGTCTTCAGGGACTTTCTGAGCCTGGTGAAGTTTGATATTCATAAATGAGAAGTTTGGTACCAGAGCTTTCTGAGGCCCCAGTTCAGTATCTCCCTAAGAAATCTGTCTGGCAAGATGCATCTAGCTTCTGAGCCTGCACACACACACATACGCGAGTGCGTGCACACACACGGTTTCCGTTTCTGCAATTTAGAGGAAGGCCTCGATATCACAAGCATTGTTACCATTAGTTTCTCATGGTTTCCAGCTGCTCCTGCACTCGTATTGATGAATACAGCCTTAGAGAGATTTACTGCTTTCTTTTGTGGATGGCTTTGTTCCTGTGTTGATGAATCACTTCCATTTCACCGTACTCTGCATGGTCATCACGTTCTTCCTGCATGGGAAACTAGAAGCAAGTCTGGTGAGCAGCCACCGAACACCTTGCAAGCCCTGGCCCAAGAGCTCGTGTCTAGAGATGGCCTCACTCAGTTAATCCAAGAGGCTTCCAGAGAGCCAAGGGGTCTGGGGACGGTGACCTCACAAGGGACTGAGGACATGGGAGACCACCCTTCACGCTGGTGAAATGGACCAGCGGCTGCAGGTTTGGCTCCATCGAACATCAGGGAGGCCTTGGTAGCTGTGCCAAGCTGTGGGGGGCTGTTGTCATGATCCAAAGAATAATGGGCAACTGTAGGGAGGTCCATGGGCTCAGGGGCTCAGAAAGCCTCTATTTTCAGGAGAGCCCAGTACGTGGCCAGCAATGTTTTCTCTAAGGTGTATAGTGTGGAGCCAAGGAGGGCAGTTTTTTCTCAACAGAAGCCCGCAGGGCAGCTCATGGCTGCATTGGTGGTCCGGAGACTCTGGGAGGCTGGAGGAGGCTGCCAAAGAATCTGCAGGGGAGGAGGCTCTGAGCGCACTAATGGGAGTGGTGGCGGGGTCGGGAGAGAGTGAAGTTTGCTGGTGACCGCAGCAAGGTGTGTAGCACAAAGGAGACACGTAGGCTGCAGCCCCCACCTGAGCAGCATCAGCACTGAGGCCAGGGTTTTCACTTCTGTGCTAGGGGGGAGTCCGGCAACACCTTCCTTCACAGGAGTTGCTTGAAAGACACAGACAAGCCAGGATTCTGCCCCAAATAAGAGTAAACACTGATGCTGTAGAGATAATGAGCGCTAGGACAGGCCTCCACCACGCACACCACAGCGCCTCCCCCAGGAAGAGAAGAGCTGCTGTGGTTCTCATCACTCCCCTCACCCTCACGTGAGCCTCCTGGGCTGGTGTCCAGTCCTGGAGTTTAGTCAGTTAGCTCTGTCCGCTTTGAATAGTCCCATGCTGAGGACTTTTGGGTGGGGAGAGACTCGGCAATCCGCGGCAGACACAGCAGCAGGCAACTGGGCTGAAGTGCAGCTCGAGTTCTGCCCCAAGCCCTCTCGAAGTGGCCTGGGAGAAAACGACAAGCCAAGGGCAGTCCCTGACGAAGCTGTCCAAGTGCCAGCATCACGGCCATGCCATCCTGCTCACAATGCCATTGTTTTGTAAGATTTCAATGTTCTTTTGACGGTGGACACAACACAAACGCTCTGGAAGAGATGAAAGGCAGAGCTTTTGGTTACTTATAGCTCCAAAGGAGAGCTGGCTGCCAGGCAGGGGCCACACAGGGGGCTCACCCAGGGACGACGGGCTAGCACGCTGGGGCTATCTGAGCAGCTCATACACGGCAAGTGGGGTGGACTTAGGTGGGCTTCATGGGCTCCCTGGGAATTGATTCATTGACACAATTTTGCAGGCTCAGGAGGCTGGGAGCCATCCCGGGCTGTCTGGAACTTGACACCAGGCAGCTAGGGCAGGGGCATGGCGGTCTGGAGAGATGGTCATAGTGGCAGCCCCCTAAGGGAAGTGGTTGGAATGTAGGCTTAACTGCTCAGGAAAGTAAACTAACTGGCATCTAACCAGGGCCTCAAAACTGGATCAAGACAGTATGTACATATAATTTTATTACAACTGGCTCAGGTGGCAGAGGCCTCTTCCAGGCCCAAGGAGGCAGCACCTCAGCACTCTGGACCTGCCCACCCCTGCACACTGGAGAAGGAGCCCAGGTCGAGGCCAGTCCTGGTGATGCCAGTCTCCCTGCCACTGTTGGCTCGGGTGTGGGCATGCTCCACAGCCCCTGCCAATGACAGAGCTGATCTGTTCGGTTTCCACTCGCACATTTACTCTACTGGCATCAAGCACCTGCTCTTTTCTAGGCACTACTGTGTGAACAGGGAATTCACATGGGATAGAACAATGTCCCTTCCTCTGGGAGCCTCTGCCCTAGGTAGACAGCTCTGCTGTGGGTCAGGCTGTTTTCATCGCCTCCCACTCACCCTGCTGTTGAGGGAGGGATTCTCATTCCAGGGTTATGAGGATGGCCCAACACACAGCGTTGATACACTGGACAGATGGCACGGACAAAAGTTTCCAAGGCTTGTATGCCCACAGGCTGAGAGAGGAGGACACAGGGCCCATGGGAGCTGTGGTGGAAGCAGAGGGACCTGGCAGGGGCTGAGGGAGGCAGACTTTGCAGTATTAAGAGAATGGGGTGCCCTAGTTTCTATCTGGTGATGTGATTGGCTTGTTTGAATAATTCTGTGGGCCAATAGGGAATGGAAATGCAGGGACAAGCAGGAACTGTGACTGGCCTCCTTGAGAAGGAGGGTAGAGGCATGCAGAGGGGAACTTGTGCTTAGGCCATTCGAAGCCCTCCCAGTTTCACCAGATGTCAAGGCAGCGCATAATGTCATTAATAATATTAGTTTTAGGCCTTACACAAGAGAAGGCTGCTTCTGGGATGTGGCTTTTCTATGTCCTTGGGCCTTATTGTGTAAATATAGGATGCTTGGAGCTGCCACAGCCTCTGTGGGAAGATGAGTGAAAAGCCATAGAAATAACAGAGAGGCCGACTCGGGCCCTGACTGGGGTGGAGCTGCCGAATTACTCAGTCTGGAGGTGTTGTGCCTTCAGCCTTTCCATTACGTGGCATGTGGCACTCAGTTCGTCATTGTTTAGGCCTCTCTGGGTTGGGATTCTGTTCCTGCCACTTGGAAGTAGCCTGGTCCTGTGCTCATACTGCGTGATCCTGCGTGTATCAGTGGCCCTAGCTCTACGGCACTGAGCAGCACAGAGCAGATGAGGGTTTCTTCTGCGTCTGTGCATTTCTCTGTGCTGGTCTGATGAAGTCTGGTGCGCATTCTTTTCTTTTTTAAGAGACAGGGTCTTGCTCTGTTGCCCAGGCTGGAGTGCAGTGGCACAATCATGGCTCACTGAAATCTCGAACTCCCGGGTCCAGGTGATTTTTTCTTCTCAGCCTCTCAAATAGCTAAAACTACAGGTGCATGCCACCATGGCTGGATACTTTTATTTTAATATTTTTGAAGAGACAGGGTCTCGTTATGTTGCCCAAGCTGGTCTTGAACTCCTGGCCTCAAGCAATCCTTTCACCTCTGCCTCCCAAAGTGTTGCGATTACAGGCATGAGCCACTGTGCCTGGCCTGATGTGCATTCTATTAAAATAAATAAATAAATAAATAAATAAATATATATAAAACAAGTCTCAATGTCTCATTGGAGGGTAACAGGAGGAGGAGTCCATGGAGGGGCTGGCCAGTCCTGGAGCCAGAGTGTGGGCCTTTCAGAAAGGATATCCCACCTGGTCTGCAGGACTGGAGACCAGCAGGGCTGAGGTGAGTCCTGGGCCACTCTGGCAGCAGGGGAGGTCAGAGTCAGTGGCCCACACTGGGGAGCCAGATATGAGGAAGCTTTAAAAGAGGGGAGTGTCCCCTCTGCTATTGGCACTGACGACCTGAAGACCCATCTAAGTGCTCATTGATGACCAAGAGAACAAGGTGCTGAGGCCCATATCCTGGGCCACCATGAGCCACTGCCCCTGGAGGTAGGGGCCCCTCTAGAGGATGCAGCCTATCTCATGGCCAACGATAACTTACCTGGGAGCTTGTTGGGGCTTGGGGGCTCTTCCTTGCACCCAATGACTTACACGCAAGGTTGCTGGTACAAGGAACTCTGCCAGGTTTCTGGTTGGTGGCTGGAGTCATCTGATGGCCACTTCTGTCCTCTAAGCGCTACCTGCCCTTCTGAAGATGAGAGGATGGGCGTGGCCACTTATTGAACATATATTAAGTGCCAAAGGCTTTTTACTCGTGATCTCTAAACCTTAAAACCTTCCTTATAAACAAAGGAATTGCTGCTCAGAGAGGCTGAGTGACTTTCCTAGGCCCACACAGCAAAGAAATGGTGAATCCTGATTTGAACCCAGGTTCCTTCTTCAATGCAGAGCCTGCTCTTCCCTCTGGCCACCATCCTGTGTATTCAATGCTTTGAGCAGTTGCCTCAGTGGCAGGCTGGGCTGTGACATCTTTTCTGAGCCGCAGTCCCCTCATCTGTAAATTGGGATCACAAGAGTTGAGAAGAAGGTGCCTGGTGCCTGGCACAAAGCAGCGCTTGACTACCCATGCCAGCCCCTCTGCATGACCTGCGTCTGGGTCAGACTCTGACCCTCTTTAAAAATCTTGGCGGTGGCTCACACCTGTAATCCCAGCACTTTGGGAGGCCGAGGTGGGCAGATCATGACGTCAGGAGATCAAGACCATCCTAGCTAACATGGCAAAACCACACCTCTATTAAAAATACAAAAAATTAGCCAGGCATGGTGGCAGATGCCTGTAGCCCCAGCTACTTGGGAGGCTGAGGCAGGAGAATGGTGTGAACCTGGGAGGCGGAGCTTGTGGTGAGCTGAGATCATGCCACCACACTCCAGCCTGGGGGACAGAGCGAGACTCCATCTCAAAAAAAAAAGGGGGTGGGGGCAGTTCCAAGATGGCCAAATAAGAACAGCTGCAGGCTACAGCTCCCAGCATAACAGACACAGATGACGGGTGAATTCTGCATTTCCACCTGAGGTACTGAGTTCATCTCACTGGGGTGTGTCAGACAGTGGGTGGAGAACAGTGGGTGCAGCCTATCGAGTGAGAGCCAAAGCAGGGCGAGGCATTACCTCACCCGGGAAGCGCAAGGGATGAGGGAGTTCCCTTTCCTAGCCAAGGGAAACTGTGACACACAGCACCTAGAAAATCGGGTCACTCCCACCCTAATACTTTGTTTTTTCAAGGGTCTTAGCAAACAGCACACCAGGAGATTACATTCCGCACCTGGCTCAGAAGGTCCCACACCCATGGGACCTCCATCATTGCTAGCACAACAGTCTGAGATCTAACTGCAAGGCGGCAGCGAGGCTGGGGGAGGGGCACCCACCATTGCTGAGGCTTGAGTAGGTAAAACAAAGCAGCCAGGAAGCTCGAACTGGATGGAGCCCACTTCAGCTCAAGGAGGCCTGCCTGCCTCTGTAGACTCCACCTCTGGGGACAGGGCATAGCCAAACAAAAGGCAGCAGAAACCTCTGCAGATGTAAATGTCCCTGTCTGACGGCTTTGAAGAGAGTAGTGGTTCTTCCAGCACAAAGTTTGAGATCTGAGAATGGACAGACTGCCTCCTCAAGTGGGTCCCTGACTCCTGAGCAGCCTAACCGGGAGACACCCCCCAGTAGGGGGAGACTGACACCTCACATGGTCGGGTACCCCACTGAGATGAAGCTTCCAGAGAAATGATCAGGCAGCAACATTTGCTGTTCAGCCATATTCATTCATCTACAGCCTCTGCTTCTGATACCCAGGCAAACAGGGTCTGGAGTTGACCTCCAGCAAACTCCAACAGACCTGCAGCTGAGGGTCCTGACTGTTAGAAGGAAAAATAACAAACAAAAAGGACATCCACACTAAAACCCTATCTGTATGTCACCATCATCAAAGACCAAAGGTAGATAAAACCACAAAGATGCAGAAAAAACAGAGCAGAAAATTTGAAAATTCTAAAAACCAGAGTGCCTCCTCTCCCCCTCCAAAGGAACGCAGCTCCTTGCCAGCAACAGAACAAAGCTGGGTGGAGAATGACTTTGATGAGTTGAGAGAAGAAGGCTTCAGACGATCAAACTTCTCCAAGCTAAAGGAGGAAGTTCAAACCCATCACAAAGAAGCTAACAGCCTTGAAAAAAGATTAGACAAATGGCTAACTAGAATAACCAGTGTAGAGATGTTCTTAAATGACCTCATAGAGCTAAAAACCATGGCATGAGAACTACGTGACAAATGCACAAGCTTCAGTAACCGATTTGATCAACTAGAAGAAAGCATATCAGCGAATAAAGATCAAATGAATGAAATGAAGTGAGAAGAGAAGTTCAGAGAAAAAAGAGTAAAAAGAAATGAACAAAGCCTCTAAGAAATATGGGACTATGTGAAAAGACCAAATCTACATCTGATTGGTATACCTGAAAGTGACAGGGAGAATGGAACCAAGTTGGAAAACACTCTTCAGGATATCATCCAGGAGAACTTCCCCAACCTAGCAAGGCACAACAACATTCAAATTCAGGAAATACAGAGGACACCACAAAGATACTCCTCAAGAAGAGCAACTCCAAGACACATAATTGTCAGATTCATCAAAGTGGAAATGAAGGAAAAAATGTTAAGGGCAGCCAGAGAAAGGTCGAGTTACCCACCAAGGGAAGCCCATCACACTAACAGCAGATCTCTTGGCAGAAACACTACAAGCCAGAAGAGAGTGGGGGCCAATATTCAACATTCTTAAAGAAAAGAATTTTCAACCCAGAATTTCATATCCAGCTAAACTAAGCATCATAAGTGAAGGAGAAATAAAATCCTTTACAGACAAGCAAATGCTGAGAGATTTTGTCATCACCAGGCCTGCCCTACAAGAGCTCCTGAAGGAAGCACTAAACATGGAAAGGAACAACCAGTACCAGACACTGCAAAAACATGCCAAAATGTAAAGACCATCGATGCTAGGAAGAAACTGCATCAACTAACAAGCAAAATAACCAGCTAACATCACAATGACAGGATCAAATTCAGACATAACAATATCAACCTTAAATGTAAATGGGCTAAATGCTCCAATTAAAAGACATAGACTGGCAAATTGGATAAAGAATCAAGACTCACCAGTGTACTGTATTCAGGAGACCCATCTTACATGCAGAGACACACATAGGCTAAGAATAAAGGGATGGAGGAAGATCTACCAAGCAAAAGGAAAACAAAAAAAGGCAGGGGTTGCAATCCTAGTCTCTGATAAAACAAACTTTAAACCAACAAAGATCAAAAGAGACAAGGCCATTACATAATAGTAAAAGGATCAATTCAACAAGAAGAGCTAACTGGCCGGGCGCGGTGGCTCAAGCCTGTAATCCCAGCACTTTGGGAGGCCGAGACGGGCGGATCACGAGGTCAGGAGATCGAGACCATCCTGGCTAACACGGTGAAACCCCATCTCTACTAAAAAAATCTACAAAAATCTAGCCGTGCGAGGTGGCGGGCGCCTGTAGTCCCAGCTACTCGGGAGGCTGAGGCAGGAGAATGGCGTAAACCCGGGAGGCGGAGCTTGCAGTGAGCTGAGATCCGGCCACTGTACTCCAGCCTGGGTGACAGAGCGAGACTCCGTCTCAAAAAAAAAAAAAAAAAAAAAAAAAAAGAAGAGCTAACTATCCTAAATATATATGCACCCAATACAGGAGCACCCAGATTCATAATTCCTAAACAGTATAATTGTGAATTAGCGATGAACATATTTTTGAAAGTTCTTTAAGAGATTCAAGCAAGCACCCAGGTTTGAGAGCCATTGACACAAGGCAATCCTGTCACTCACAGATGAAGCCGTTAAGACATCCAGATCAGTCGGAGCTGATAGTCACTGCACACTGGCAGATGTGCCATGGGCACTGCTGGTTGTTATGACCACCATCTTTTCTCATTGGTCAATGGCCATCCTGTGTCCATAATGATGGTTAGTGTCCATGATGAAAATTTCAAATACAATTATATTTTGCAGCTAATGAGTAGTAACATTGAATTAGCGCTAAGAATCTTCCTGCCATGAAGTCAGTTGTGTGTTCTGTACATTCCCTGACCCTCACTTTTTGTGTAAAGTTTTGTTTATTACCTGATGAATAGAACAAAACTTGTTTTTGCCCATTAAACAGGTAATTCATGTTTTTGAAAGATAAGCATTATGTTTCCTTTATCACTTCTAATAATTCAACTCTGTAGTCCTGATCAGTGTGGCTTACAAACTGGAAGACAAAGGACATTTTAAAAAACCTAATAGCTAAGTTAGTTTTTGAAGCTATTAATATTGCTAAAAATATTGCTATAGAAAAGAGAAAAAAGCATGCTGAATGGAACTCTGTTCTTAGAGATTTCTCCTGAAAAACTCACATGTTATTTCTTCTCACCTCCATCGGCAAAAAAAAAAAAAAAAGCTATGTGGTCATGCAAAAATTTAAGTAGATGGGTTGGAATAGTCAGAATACATTCATAAAACCTGAACTGAAAATATTTGGAGAACAGCACCAATGACTATCGTGAATGCCAACATGCATCCCTAACAACCCCTAACAATCTCCAAACTTTTTATGTCTTGCAAAGTATTAGAACTTCCTATCTGAGGCCATACCACTCAGAGGGACTGCAAAATACATAATGACATCTCCTTTAGGATGTCCTTAGAGAATTCAAGGAAAAGAAGTTAAATAATTTAAAAAGTGCTTTTGGGCACAGCTATTTAGCAGTAGGGGGTAAGATTAGAGATAGATTGTAAAGATAATAGTAGGGTTAGGGTTAGGATTAGGGTCTGGGTCAGAGTCAGGGTCAGAAGTATGGTTAGAGGTGGGGTCATGGTCAGGGTCAAGGTCAGCGTCAGGGTCAAAGTCAGGGTCAGAATTAGGGACCAGGGTAGGGATCAGGGTTTAGGGTCAGGGTCAAAGTCTAGAGACAGGACTGGGGTTAGGATTAGAATCAGAGCTTTGTTCTCCTCAGGGCCCACCTGAGGAGAGGCCATGGCTTTGGAGCACCTGGTAGTGTGTCCACAGTGAAGACCAGAGTTTTGTTGTCCTCAAGACTGACCTGGGGAGACGTGGCTGTGGCCCAATGAGGAAGGTGAGGCAAAAGCTTCCTGTCTGCCCCCGTGTGCTAAAGAGGGAGCTCTGCCATGGGCTTTACTTCACACATTATGTTCTACAAGTCTTGTTTTACAAAAGGATCCCTTCCTCGAGGCTTTGGTTACTCATCATCATAGCGTGTCATAACATATGGTAAGATTTGGGTTTGCTTCAGCTGGGAGATCTTGGTATAGAGAAAGGAGAAATACTTAGAGCCACCTCAGGACAGTTGGGATGAAAGCTGGGGATGGGCGGAGGCTGGAGGAAACATGTGCACCCCCTGTAAACACTTTTATTCATATTTTCATTACTCATTTTTCTTACAGTGTTAAAGTAGTGAAAATGGTATTGAAAAATTGAAAAGTAGGCATATTAAAACTTGCAACATTATTTAAGTCTAAATATTTGTACCTCATGAAAATTTTTTATTTTGTTGAGAAAGTCTAAGGTTAATTGGCAGCATATTTTAATAGTAGATAGAATAATGTCTGTTTTATAAACATTGACATCCTACATTACATGTGTGAACCCTGAAAATCTGAGACAGGTCTCATATTTTTTAGAAAGTTTATTTTGCCAAGTTTGAGGATGCACCTGTGATGCCTCCGCAGGAGGTCCTGACAACACAGGCCTAAGGTGGTTGGGGGCCCAGCTTGGTTTTACACACTTTAGGGAGACATGAGACATCAATCAATATGTGAAAGATGTACCTTGGTTCAGTCCAGAAAGGTGAGACAACTTGAAGAGAAGGCCAGACAGGGAGCTTCCAGGTCATAGGTAGGTAAGAGACAAATGGTTTCATTCTTTCGAGTTGCCGGTTACCCTCTTCCGATGAGGCACTCAGATACGCATTTCTCTCGGTGAGCAGACGGGTGACTTTGGACAGAATGGGAGGTGGGTTTGCCGTCAGCAGCCCCAGCTTGACTTTCCCTTTAGCTTAGTGATTTTGGGTCCCCAAGGTTGATTTTCCTTTCACAAAGTCTAACATGTTTTCCTATGAGCATTAAGTATTCATTGTGTATTTTATTACACAAGGCACGGATTTTTAAAAACATCAACTTCATGACTAGCTATATAGACATAACTACATAGAGGTTCCACTAAATTTGGAAACATTCCAGAGTTTTGGTTTCTAATACTTCTTTGTGATTCTTTAAAAGGTAAAGTATTTTTTTTCCATAAAACATAGGAACATCTAAAATCACCCGTAGAACGTCCTGCAATTTTTTTTCTCTAGTTTCCCCATTTTCTGCAAAGCCTCATTGAGGAAATTGACTTTGAATATCCTTTTACACTCTTTTGTTTTTAGAAAGTTTTGTGGTAAAACATTGAATCTTCATGGTCACAAGTTCTGTTCACATTCTTTCTTTCTTTGAATATTTTTTCCCAGTGGCCAATATTTGATTCTGTTGTATTATGGCTAAAAGGTAGGCATGGAACAAAATAAAGACAAGAAGTCTTTGGAAGAAGTGATCCAGTCACAATGAATCAATTTGCCATTGGAACATATTTTTACAAAGTCACTCTTTTGAAAATATTTAGTCATGAATTGAAAGAGAGTCTGGTAGGTTATTTTTTTTCCTGGTCTAAGGTGAACAGCATTTTGGAGAATGAACCCAGGATACAACCACAGCACAAGAAAAAAATATGATAAATAAGTTTACACATATGTGTTACCACTGTAACAGAAAACATGTAAAGAACATTTATTTTGATTTATATATCAGTCTGCATTGTTTAATTTTTTTGTGTCATAAATGCTGTTTTTCAAAAAACAGGACTAGTTAACAATGTCAATTACCAGTGATTCATGGTATAAATAATTAGGGAAATGTTTGAAAAATATAACAATGTTTTAAATATAGTTATATTTTATAGCAGCTTTGACTTACACAGAAATTGCAAAAAAGAAAAAATGCAGAGATTTCCCTTGTAGCTTCAACCTACTTTCCTCTCTTATTAACATCTTCTGTCAGTGTGTCTCACATGGCTTATTAATATCTTACATAATGTGTCACAGTTAATGAACAAATACTGATAGACTATTATTAACTAAAATTCATATTTCATTAGGATTCCCTTAGTTCCATCTTACCCTGACCCATCCAGGATCCTGCATGACATGTAATCATCACATAGGCAGCTCCTGGATGTGACAGTGTGTCCGGCTTTCCATCTCATGATGACCTTGACAGTATTGAGGAGGATTGGTCAGGAATTTTGTAGAATGTCCCCCATTGTGATTAAACATGGAATTTTTCTTATAATTAGACTGGGGTTCTGGGTCTGGAAGAAGTAGATCACAGAGGTGAAGTGCTACTCTTGTCACTTCATTTTCTCAAGGTGAACTGTTGCCTTTGATGTTCACTTGGATCGTTTGGCGGAGCTAGTTTGTCAGGTTTCTCCACTGTGACATTATTTTCCTCCTTGCCCATACTGCACGTGTTCTTTTGGAGCAAGTCATTATGCGGAGCCCACACTTACAGAGTGAGGAGCTCCACCTTCTTGATGGCTGGCTGTCTACCTCAATTATTTGGAGTTGTTTTGCAAAGGAGATTTCTATTCAACTCCATTTGCTTATTCACCTATGTATACAAACACAGACACCTAGATAATTACTTAAAGCTTTAGTTACTATTCAGCACTACAGCATTATGTTGCACAATTCATTCCTGTGTTGGTCATGGGTAGCTCTTTTTATTGGCTCCTGTTTTTCTTTTAACAAAAGAATTAATTTTTATTTTTATTACATATTTTAATTTTTTTCGTACATACTTACTTTCTGATACTTCAAGATTATCCTGGTTCATATATTTACTGTCCCAGTTCTAGTACCAGACATTTCTTCAAAGAGCCTGATTCCTTTGAGAATGGTAGGAAAACTTATATCTGACTGCTGAACGAGCACATTGTATCTTGTCCCTCCTTAGCAATGCTAGGAAGTATATGTGTATATCTAACAGACCTATACATACCTAATTATAAAGGTTTCTATATGGAACTGTATGTATCTACATTAAACCAAATGTAAGTTTATGTTGATGTCTCCACCTCTGATGTACTATCACATGAATCATTCTAGCCTTCTCCCTTTGCTAATTTGTAACCTCCCACTTCAACAGTGAGAGACCGGGTTGCTACCATCTGCAACTTATATAAGTTATTGTTTCATTCCAGATACAGATACTGTGGTTTTACAGTTGTTCACAATTACCCCGTTGGAAAGAACTTTATAAAATGGAATCCAGTGGTGAAGTATAGTTCACGTGTCTTCAGTCTACAGATTCTATTCATTTTTGAAGTGACTTAGGTCAACACCATTTTCCCTACACCTTCATTGAGTTTTTTCCTACGTTTGTGTCTTAGTCCGTTTTGTGCTTCTGTAACAGAATACCTGAGGCTGGGTAATTTATAAGTAAAAAAGGTCCATTTGGTTCACAATACTGGTGGCTGGAATGTCTGAGATTGGGCAGTTGCATCTGGTAGAGTCACAGTCTTTTTCACCTCATGGTGGAAAGTGGAAGGGGAGCAGAGGGTGCACCAGAGATCACATAGCAAGAGCGACAGCAGGAGGAAGGCCAAGGAAGCCAGACTCTTTTTAACTACCTACTCCTGCAGGAATTAATCCATTCCTGTGAGAGCAGAACTCACTCACCCCCATGGAGGACATTAACCTATTCATGAGGGTTCCATCCCCATGACCCAACCACCTTCCACTGGGCCCCACCGCCCCACACTGCCACACTGGGGGTCAAATTTCAACACAAGTTTTTTCGGGGACAAACCACATCCAAACCATAGTAATTTGTAGCATAATTTCTTCACATGATGTATTCTGCGTTGGGATACTCCACATCCTGAATAATTTTATTTAATTTGAATAGAGTTTGGCTCTATTACACCCATTTGGCTGTAAAATTCTGCATGTTTTGACAAATGTGTAGTGGCAGGTATCCACTATTAAAGTTTCATATGGAATGCTTCAACCCCCCAACCCATGGAGCCAATGGCTTCCCATCTGTGTAGTCTGCCTTCTGCAGTGTCTCATTAAATGAAGTCACACTGTGTATTCTCCTCAGACTGTCTTCTTCCACTTAGCAATGTGCATACAAGATTCACTCATGTCTTTGTGTGAGTTGATAGCTTGTTCCTTTCTATGGCTAAATAGTATTCCATTGTATGAATATTCCACAATTTGGTTATGCATTTGGGGGAGCAAAACCTTCCTCTTCTAACTTTTTTCCAGGGTTGGAGACCTTCAAATTAACTGACAATAGATACATTAACAGGAGAGACAATATTTGGCTTCTTATTCCGCAAATATCATTGTAGGACAAAATTCATCAGATGACAGGATCCAGTTTACAAACAGGTAAAACTAGCCCAAAGACAAGAAACTAGACTAGAATCTGATAACCCTCAAGGGCTATAGATTTCCTTTTATTTATTTAAATTTTTTATTATACTTTAAGTTCTAGGGTACATGTGCACAACGTGCAGGTTTGTTACGTAGGTATACATGTGCCATGTTGGTTTGTTGCACCCATCTACTTGTCATTTACATTACGTTTAGTTTTCCTCAAAGAAGTTTTTTTTTGAGACAGGGTCTGGTTCTGTCTCCCAGGCTGCAGTGCAAAGGTGCAATCTCAGCTCACTGTAACCTCTGCCTTCTGGGTGCAAGTGATCCTCCCTCCTCAGCCTCCTGATTAGCTAGGACTATAGGCACATGCCATCATGCCCGTCTAATTTTTTTATTTTTAGTAGACACGAGGTTTCACCATGTTGCCCAGGCTGGTCTTGAACTCCTGGCCTCCCAAAGTGCTGGAATTATAGGCATGTGCCATCATGCCCATCCGACTTATAGTTTTCCATTGAAACAAAATTTATCTCTGTAGTAACCATCATTTTTGATCATAGATAATCAGAGTAAGATTATTCTTGTTTCAAAAATAAGTCTAGCTTTGTTAGATTTTGCCTGATCATTTATGTAAGTGCAGCAAGAACAAGAGCTGACCACATAGGTGCTTTCAAGCTTCGTTGCTGCAAGTTTTCATACAGAATCTCAGGTTGGACTTTTAAAGGCCTTATTGAAGCTAAAAGCCAAGCCAAGAACATACTATCAAATTTCAGCTGCAGTCCTTATAGCTTTATGTGAATTCCTCTCTGCTTCAGGCGCTCAAAATAGCCCCAAATTCCTGGGCCTACAAGGAAATGACCTTTCTTACTAATCTGTAAGGTTGTGAACCCCAAAATCCAGGTATCAGACTGGCTTTTCTCAGAGTGCTTTGTAAGCATTGGCTCCATACAAGTCAACCTTAGTTCCTTACAATTGCTTGTCATAACTGGTCTGAGGTACACTTCCTAAATATGATATTTCAGTAAAAGCCTTGATAATATAGCCAAAGTTTCCAATTCTGTCCTGTTACAAGGTGAACAGATACTTACTGGACTTTTGCTAACAACTATATTTTCATAAAAGTAAGAGTATTCAGTAAGAATTTCAAAATTCTAGAGAAATCAGGTGGGGAAAAAAGATAAATCCTCCATTTCTGTTTACAAAAACATAATCTACTAAATTGTTGTGAGTTAGAGATAGCTTAAGAGTTTGCCAGGCACGGTGGCTCAAACCTGTAATCCCAACACTTTGGGAGGCCCAGACGGGTGGATCACGAGGTCAGGAGATCGAGACCATCCTGGCTAACACGGTGAAACCCCGTCTCTACTAAAAAAAAAAATGCAAAAAACTAGCCAGGCAAGGTGGCAGGCGCCTGTAGTCCCAGCTACTCGGGAGGCTGAGGCAGGAGAATGGTGTAAACCCAGGAGGCGGAGCTTGCAGTAAGCTGAGATCCGGCCACTGCACTCCAGCCTGGGCGACAGAGCGCGACTCCGTCTAAAAAAAAAAAAGATTTGGAGGCTGGGCGTGGTGGCTCATTCCTGTAATTCCAGCACTTTGGGAGGCTGAGATGGGCGGATCACGAGGTCAGGAGACCAAGACCACCCTGGCTAACACGGTGAAGCCCCATTTCTACTAAAAAGTACAAGAAATTAGCCGGCGTGGTGGCGGGCACCTGTAGTCCTAGCTACTGGGGAGGCTGAGGCAGGAGAATGGCATCCACCCAGGAGGCAGAGCTTGCAGTGAGCTGAGATTGCACCACTGCACTCCAGCCTGGGTGACAGAGCGAGACTCTGTCTCAAAAAAATACAAAAAAGAACAAAAAAAAAAAACAAAAAAAACAAGAGTTAGCTTAAGAGAAAGAGATTTCTTTTTTTTCTTTCTTTTTTTTTTTTGAGAATGAGTGTCGCTCCGTCTCAGTTTCTCAGTGTGGTAGGCAAAAACATGTTTATTAACAGGCCAAAATATCTAGTTTCTCTGTAAAAATAAGAAGCCAAAAGTATATAAACTTGAATTACTTATGTTCAGTAATTAATGTTTTAGTATTTTATCTTATTGATAAATGATCTAGATATTTAATGGAAATATTTTACTTAGCTTAACTTTAAGGTTAAAAATTACCAAAAGTATTTTGGAAACTACTATTAGGCAGATTTACTGTAAAAAACTTATTAATGAAATAATGTTTTTCGCTTTTCACAAGATGGCACCAAAAGTGAAGAAGGAAGCTCCTGCCCCTCCTAAAGCCGAAGCCAAAGCAAAGGCTTTAAAAGCCAGGAAGGCAGTGTTGAAATGTGTCCACAACCCCCCAGAAAAGAAGATCTGCACCTCCTCCACCTTCCAGCATCCCAAGACACTGCGACTCCGGAGGCAGCCCAGATATCCTGGGAAGAGTGCCCCCCAGAGAAACAAGCTTGACCACCATGCTGTCATCAAGTTTCCACTGACCACTGAGTCAGCCATGAAGAAGATAGAAGACAACAACACGCTTGTGTTCACTGTCAATGTTAAAGCCAAAGAGCACCGGATCAAACAGACTGTGAAGAAGCTCTGGGATGTGGATGTGGCCATGGTCAACATCCTGATTCGGTCTGATGGAGAGAAGAAGGCATATGTTCGACTGGCTCCTGATTACAGTGCTTTGGATGTTGCCAACAAACTTGGGATAATCTAAACTGAGTCCAGCTGACTGATTCTAAATAGATGTATATCTTTTCATCATAAAAAAAGGGAAATAATGTTTTTCATAAGAATGACGACTTAAAATCTTAAAGCTTATAGGTTTGATTCTAATTATCTAGTAAGTATAATATTAGCTTCTTGTAAGCACTCAAGGAGAATAGAAACTTGTTTGTTGGCCGGGCACGGTGGCTCACACCTGTAATCCCAGCACTTTGGGAGGCCGAGGTGGGGGGATCACAAGGTCAGGAGATCAAGACCATCCTGGTGAACACGGTGAAACCCCGTCTCTACTGAAAACACAAAAAATTAGCCAGGCGTGGTGGTGGGCGCCTGTAGTCCCAGCTTCTAGGGAGGCTGAGGCAGCAGAATGACGTTAACCCAGGAGGCGGCAGAGCTTGCAGTGAGAGGAGATTGAACCACTGCACTCCAGCCTGGGCGACAGAGTGAGACTCCGTCTCAAAAAAAAAAAAAACAAAAAAAAAAAAAAAAAAACCTCTTTGTTCTTTATAAATTGCTCAGACTCAGGTACTTCTTCCTAGCAGTACAAAAATGGACTAATACAGGCAGCATCCAATTGCTTGAGAGCCCAGATAGAACAAAAAGGAAGAGGAAAGATGAATTATCTCCTTCTGAAACTGAAGCATCCTTCTCTTGCCTTTGACATCAGAACTTCAGGGTCTCAGGCCTTTGGCCTCAGAATGAGAGTTATACCATTGGCTTAACTGATTCTGAGTCCTTTGGACATGGACTGAGCATTGCTACCAGCTTTCCTGGTTCCCCAACTTGGAGACAGCCTATCGTGGACTTTCTCTGCCTCCATAATTATGTGAACCTTCTACATCTGTCTATCTACATATATCCTACGGATTGTGCCTTTCTGGGGAACACTGACTAATGTGATTACAATAATACAAAATTCACTAGTTTATATGGAAGACTTTGTTTTTGTCTTTACCCCATTTGATGTTTGTATTATAACTGTGTTTCTGGAAAATGGAACAAGTTTTTATCTTCTTCATATGAGGGCTAAAGTTTTTTCTCACCAATATTTTTGGAGATTTTTAAGATTTTCAAGATTTTCTTTTGACATATAATCTTATGAAGCTGAGAATTAAATTTTGTGAGTTTTTTTTTCTATTTTATTTTTCAGCCTCAGGTGTTTGCTTTTGCAGATCCTTGAGCACATTGACAGCCTCCAAGGCATGGAGTGGGGTGCCTAAAGTTTCAGTGATTATAGGGAGTTGAGAGACTCAATTAGGAAAGGAAAGGTCTAAAGGAGGCAATTTGGAAGATCAAAATTTTCTCAAAAGAAACATTAAAGTTCTAAATAATTCTTGGTAAAGTCATGCAAACAGGAAAGGAAGTAGATAGAATTAGTTCATATTGGTAGAACACACAGTCAGCAGAGGTTTGAGAAGGGAGAATTTAGTCAACTGAGAAGTTCCCATGAAAGGAGCAAGAGCAAGATCACAGAGACACCTAAAACAAAAAGCCAGGAATAACTTCCAACCCAACAGGAGAACAGAGAGGCCTCAAAACCAAAGCTAGGATAAGAAACTTCTAGCCCAAGAGTTACCTTTCAGACAAAGAAGCCTGAGATTCCAACCCAGCTTCAGAGAGTACTCACTCAAAATTGTTACTCAAACTGTAGACTTTTTGATGACTTAGCCATGCATGCAAAAGGCATTTCGTAAGGTGGCTCAGAAGATGGAGCCCCCATATCCAAAGATAGCCAAGGAGAAAGACCCCTGTTGCCAGAGCCAGTGGGCAAAGGCAACAGAGAAAGAGACAAGGGTTCTTATGGGATGACACCCTTGCAGATTTAGACTTATGCAAACTCCTGAGAGCTGGCAGGATGACAGCCATAAATGGGGTACCAACATTTCTACTCATTGGATTACAAGTTCTCAGGCATCCAAAATGATTAACAAAATGAAGATTTCTAGGGCTTCTGTGGGAGAGTATGGAAGGTCTTTTTGAACTTTTAAATGCTGTCAAATGAAGAATGATGAGCTTCATAAATTCGGAGAGATTTCATTATATTTTTGTTTTTCTGAGTCAGAGTTTCACTCTTGTTGCCAAGGCTGGAGTACAGTGGAGTGATCTTGGCTCACTGCAGGCTGCACCTCCCAGGTTCAAGCGATTATCCCGCCTCATCCTCCCTAGTAGCAGGGACTGCAGGCATGCGCCACCATACTCAGCTAATTTTTGTATTTTTAGTAGAGACGGGGTTTCACCATGTTGGCCAGGATGGTCTCGATCTCTTGGTCTCACGTGATCCACCCGCCTCGGCTTCCCAAAGTGCTTTGATTATAGGCATGAGCCACTGCACCCAGTGAGAGATTTATCTCCTATAAAGGGTTGCAGCCTGCAGGATAGTTCTGACAGGCTAGGAAGCATAACCTCCAGCCAGAAGTCAGAAACGGACACTTCAAGGGAGAGGTAAAGGAAATAGTAATTTATACTGAGTGGCGTGGCCAAATACACATATTTAATAAGCTCTAGGAGGAGTCATGCATATTTCTGAAAGGAGAAATGCATGCATGCGCAATTGAGTTTCTTGCTCCTTCATGGGTCCAATGTACAAAAAAATAGCAGTGTTAGCATGATCCCAGGGTGGAGTTTTCAGCCCTCTGACATTAAAAGATGAAGCAGAGGATATGAAAATTCACTCTGTGCATCCTGTGTATGCTGTCAGAACCTCTCCGTCATGGGTGGTCTCTTATCAGGCAAGAGAGGAGAGGCAGCTTCAGGCAGTTGGTTGAAATCAGTGGTGGAGTCTTTTGAAAGGCTTGTTTCTGTTAAATCCTTAGGGAAGAAAGCCTCATCATGGTTAGCAAAGGAGGGGGTATAACGAGGTGTATCTGACCCCTGTCATCCCATCCTGCCCAACTTGTAATAGGGGAAGAAAAATAATTTTCTCTCTACCTTTACAGAATTCTAAGATGGGACCCTCTGTAAATATGAGAACTCAGTTTTGAAAGTCACTCTGGGATCCCCTCAGCCAAGAGTGGGTCTGTTCAGTCATTTGGAAGCTTACGATTTCATTTTCATTTATCAGTGCTAATGGGAATGAGTAGGCTGTCTTCCTGGCAGCTGAATTTGAAAGAAACTCCTTGGATGGGGTTAATGGCAGCTGTATTTTCTGGGAGCTCTGCTATAATTAGATAAAGTAAGTTCTGGTAAGATTTCTTTCTTTATCTTCGGTATCTCAAATGTTTTCATTTAAATAATCTTTATAACAACTCTTTTTTTTTTTTTTTTTTTTTTTTTGAGACAGAGTCTTGCTCTGTTGCCCAGGCTGGAGTGCAGTGGCATGATCTTGGCTCACTGCAAGCTCCACCTCCCAGGTTTATGCCATTCTTCTGCCTCAGCCTCCTGAGTAGCTGGGACTACAGGTGCTCGCCACTACACCCGGCTAATTTTTTTTGTATTTTTTTTTTTTTTAGTAGAGACGAGGTTTCATCATGTTAGCCAGTATGGTCTCGATCTCCTGACCTCGTGATCCACCTGCCTCGGCCTCCCAAAGTGCTGGGATTACAGGCTTGAGCCACCGCGCCCGGCCCCTAAGACAACTCTTGATGTCTGAGTGGGTTCCCACACAGTCATCTGTTGTAAGACTTTCTGATTCCTTTTTTTCCTTTGGTCATTATAAATAGGGCTTCTGTACATAATTGCATGGTAACTTTTGTTTGGAAATAATATCAAAGTAGCTATCAAAATACTTATGAATGTGATTTTTGGATTGTAAGGTGAGACTTGTTTAGCTTTGGGAAAAACTACCCAACTTGTAATAGGGGAGGAAAAATAATTTTCTCTCTACTTTTACGGAATTCTTAGATGGGACCCTCTGTAACAAATTATAGATTAAAATGAGAAAAAAGTAGACAAGTTTAAAAACATGTATACCTTATGGATACATGGGAGATACTCAGGGAAAAATGAGTAAATCCCCAGCAGGTGGCTTTCAATTCAAGTGTAAATGCTCTCTTCAACTTAAAGAAGATTTGAGGCTCAGTAGTGGGGAGGTAACAAGCAAAAGCACAGTAGACAAGGGTAAGTTTTCTTACACAGACTTAACTCCATGCGTTCTGCGTTGATAAGACTCTTTAGTAATTTAGTAATCCTTATCTTCTTGGTTGGTGCCGAGAGAGAGAGAGAGAGAGAGAGAGAGAGAGAGAGAGAGAGAGAGAGAGAGAGAGAGAGAGAGAGAGAGAGAGATCTTTTAAATGGGGATTTCTTTTATAGATGTAAATTTTCCTCACACAAGGGTAACTTCTACTCTGTTTTCAGAACTTCCTTTTTTAGCATTTTTTTCAAAGTAATCAGCTCAGAATAATTCTTATGTCAAAGGGACATATTTTGGGGTAGCATATTCTGGTTTCCTACCATCATATTTTGGGGTAGCATATTCTGGTCTTACACACTGTCTTCCACCAGCAATGAAAAGAGCTCTTGTTTTTCCTCCAGCAATTTGTCATTTTTTTAGAGTTTAGCGGTTCTAACAGATATAGACCAGCTGTGCTATCTCATTGTGGTTTTCAATTCTCTAGTACGTTGAGCATCTTTTTGTATGTTTACTTGCCATCCATAGATCGTCTTTGGTGAGGTGTCTGTTCAGATCTGTGTGCATTTTTAACTGAGCTGTTTAACTTACTGTTTAGTTTCAAGAATTTTGTATATATTTTGAATACAGGTTCTTTCTCAGATCTGTATTTTGCAAATGTTTTTTTCAATATATGGCTTGTCTTCTTGTTCCCTTAACAAGGTCTTTTCCAGAGTATAAACTGTAAATATTAAGAAATCCACATTGTCATTTCTTCTGTGTATATCAACCTTGTGTGTCATTTGTTAAAATTCATTACCAAACCCAAAGGCACATAGCTTTTCTTCCATAGTTTCTTCTAGAAATTGTATAGTTGCATTTTTAGTGTAAGGATGATTTTGAGTGATTATTTGTGAAAGTTGTAAAGTTTTCATCTACATGCATATCATTTCCTATGGTTTCCAATAATCGTTCCCTCACTATTTTTGGGAAAGACACAGGGGTAGTGGGCTCTGTTAGAGCAGATAGACGGCTAGACATGAAGAGGAGGGGGAGCTCCTGAAAAAGGGAAAGTCTGGGAAGGCTCACCTGGAGGGAACACGAAAAATTCCCATTTAGTGGCATCTCTAATGCTGGAGTGGATGGGCACTTGTCAATTGTGGGTAGGAGGGAGAAGAGGTACCTATGCAGAAAGAAACACCCTAGAAATCCTGCTAAGATGCCCCAGTCATCATTCACTCTGCAGTAATAATGTCACAATATTGGTAGCTACATGCTGATAAGGAGCATGCTGAGGGAGCGCTGTCCCGGGTGGAGAGGTGTGGAGAGACGCTGTGATACAGAGCGGGTCCTTTTCTTCTGGGCTCCTGGTTTTAAATCTTTTTTTTTCTAATAGCTTGAAAGATTGTTTTTGTGTCTTCATTAAAAGATTAAAGACTATGGGCCAGACCCAAACTAATTCCATTGGCATCAGAGAGAAGGATTCTTTACATATTTATCTATAGGCATAATGATTTTTTTTTTTTTTTTTTTGCTGAACTATCTGGTTAGTCAAATCATACATTAGAAAAGTAATATTAAAAATTAAAAAATAAAAAATGTATCTGTAAACCTATCCCCCTTCCATTCCAGTCTTTGTCTCTGTGTAATTTTAGAACCTTGAGCCATGATGTACATAGAATTTCTATTCTTTTAATATCTTGCTACTTCATTGTTTTAATGTTTAATCTTTGGGTTGATGTATCACAGGTTACTTGACCATTTCTTACAGGGGTTTAGTTTTTTCTTTTCCTTTAACTCTAATGTAAATTTGAGTGTTTGGCTGGTAGTTTTAGCAGGATTTAAGGCAGAGCCTCAGTTAGGGCCATGGATTGATCTATGGTCCCTAGTTTGAGGAGGGAGGTGGCAATCTGCCCTTTCTTCTAAAATGGATATGTTAAATCACAATGGACATTTACTTGATTTTGAGCACTTGGGACTCCCCTGGGGTTCACTGGTATTGCAAGGTCAGGACTGGGGATCTCCTGCTGGAGAGGCCCCCAGCATGCCCAGTGCAGGGTCCTGAGCACGTTGCTGCAGGACTGAAGCCCTGGGCTTTGTCCTCCAGCAGCCGTCGCTCTGGGAAGAACTGGCTGCTCCAGGAATGAGGTCTATGCTCTGAAACCCACAGTCAGCAGATCAGCAAAGGTCAGCACAGACGACCTTATTATATGAATCATTCATTTAACAAGCATTCATGGAATACACACTCCGTGCAGTTGGAACTTACAGTGGAGGGCCATCAGCTCACTGTTGTCTGAGCAGAGCTTGATGTCTGGGTCCCTGTTGAACTTAGAGTGGAAGGCCATCAGCTCAGTGTTGTCTGAGCAGAGCTTAGTCTCTGGCTCCCTGTTGTAGCCTCCGCTCCTAGGAGGTGCACAGTGAGTGTTGGGGAACCCTCAACAGGCACAGTTGCCAAACAAGGACCCCTCCCAAGGGCGTCAGCCCTGGGCGCTGAGCTCTGAAAAGGAGGAAGGCATTCCTAGGGCTGACTTTCTTTCTGGATACTGAGCTCCGCACAGAGAGAAACTCTTCCACGTTCACTGCAGTGAAGTTCATAAAACAAATAACACTTTAGAGACTGGGGCCTGCATTCCCCAGAATTTCCATGGCCAAAGGTGGTGGCTGCACCATGCGACTGGAGTCTGCGTTCCCCAGAATTTCTGTGGCTACAGGTGGTGTCTGCATCACGCAACTGGTGTCTATGTTCCCTGGAATTTCCGTGGCCATAGGTGGTGGCTGTACCATGTGAATGAGGGTCTGTGTTCTCTGGAATTTCCATGGCCATAGGTGGTGGCTGTACCATGCGACTGGGGTCTGCGTTCCCCAGAATTTCTGTGGCTGCAGGCTGTGGCTGCACCATGTGACTGGGGTCTGCATTCCTTGGAATTTCAATGGCCATATATGGTGGCTGTACCATGTGACTGAGGGTCTACATTCCCTGGAATTTCCGTGGCCATAGATGGTGGCTGTACCATGTGTCTGAGGGTCTGCGTTCCCTGGAATTTCTGTAGTTGCAGATGGTGGCTGTACCATACAACTGGGGCCTGCATTCCCTGGAATTTCCATGGCCACAGGCGGTGGCTGCACCATGCTCAGGTCCTGTCTCAGGAGTTGGTGCCATTCTCTCTGTTACTCCCTCACCTGACACAGAGCGGCAGTTCCTGGCCTTATCACTCCCAGGAAACACACAGGCATCTGTTTTGGATCCTTGTTTTATTTCCCCATCATCTTTGTCATCAAAGGGAAATTCACATCCCTATGAAGCTGGAAATGGTGTGGGGCCCCCTGGTGGTCTTTCCAAGGCATTATCAGCAGGTAAACTAGATCTTATGGGCCAGTGTACCTGAAATGAAAACAGAAAGGTAAGTCGTGTCACTAAGCTTTGCTGTGAGATTCAGGGTCTTTGTCAGTGACAGAATCATCCAAAGTAAGTTGTTTGTTCACTGCAGATCGACACGGTTAGCTGTGTCGGGATTAAACTTACCCAGTGTCGACAGAGTGTAGCTTAATCCTCACGGAAGGGTGTCAAGTACATTGAAGAATAGCTGCCGAGCCTGCTATTGTCGGGAGAGGGGCAGGTGTGGCTCTCGCTTAGCCCAGTGCTGAAGGAGGCCGGGCTCATGTCAGGCCAGGTGAGCGGGTTGGATTTTTAGCACGCTGGGACGATAAAGCACAAACATCTATTTTTAACTTGTGGGTGACTGCTTCTTCTGTACTGCTTGAGTCTCTGTGGACCTTTCTCTGTTTCCTTCCTGAGGAGTCTGTGCCAGGGTCCCAAGCGTTCTCTGGGATGCACCTCCGCGCCTGCCCACTCAGAAGCCTCCTCCTGGTGGCTGTGGGACTGGGCTGGGCCCACACTGTCAGCATCGTCCGGGTAAGCAAGCCCGTCCCTCTGCACCTCAGTGTTCCCAGCTTCTGAACAGGGCTAATCAACTGACCGTCAGGATTAATGGGGATCAGATGCGCTCATCTCATAGCCCTGCTTGGTAAACAGCCACTTCCACTCTGTCCTCCAAAGTGCTACTCTAGACTTTTTCTTTACCTCCATTTAGCCAGGTGATTCGAGGTGACAGTGACTATCAAAAGGGACGTACAGAGGAAATCAGTGGAAGAGAGCTCGAGGAGCAGACATGGGCGCAGGGAACACAGTGCGGGGAGCACGGGTGCAGGGAGCATAGGCATGGGGAGCACAGATAGGTGTGGGGAGCATGGGTGTGGGGAGGACGGGTGCAGGGAGCACGGGTGCCCGGAGCACAGGGGTGGGGAGCACGGGTGCGGGGAGCATGGGTGCGGGGACCACGGGGCCCGGGAGCACAGGGTATGGAGAGCATGTGTGTGCTTGCTCTGCTCTGACAGATGCTGCCAAGCACGTACTCTGTGCTCAGATGGGTCAGAGCCTCAGTGCCTCTTTTTTAAAAAAATTCTTTCTTTTTTTAAAGATAGGACTTCCTTCTTCCTGGTGGCCCCTTGTAGTCGATACTCTTTTAAGCCTGCTTTTCCAGAGGAAAGCTAGGAAGGATGGCCTCTATAGGTTCCAGTCTGGGCATATCTGGAAGAATGGCCTGTTTTAGGGTTGAGTCTGGCGTATCTGGGGACATCTTTGAACCTCTGCTCAGAGTCCCAGAGCCACCTGTAGAGGCTCCCCAAATGTCTGCTGGGACTTTCCCCTCTGCTCGGGGATGATGAAGAGCCGAACCTCACCCTGCTGCGACCTCTGGGGTCCTCCTTCCTGGAGGGCAGTGCCTTGGTGGCCAGTGTGTGTAGGAGGCTGGGCTGGCACCGTCAGGCTATGCTCTGCAGCGGGGGTTCGTGACACAGCGCATTCTGGTGCTCTGCATCGGGACTGGTGACGTGGGGCATCGTCGTGCACTGTGGACCACATGGGGTGCACAAGAGCCAGACAACTCCTGGAATTCGGAGCCTGGCTCTGCATCAGGCCACCCACATGTCTGTGGCACTTCTGGGGGATTGTGGGGACCGTACGAGTCTGTGTCCCCACCCTCACTGGCTGGACACCTGTGCCAGGCTGGAGCTTTATGTGTCACCATCCCCTGTTTCGAGTTGTGTGAATATTTATTTTCATTACCTATTCTCATAAGCTTTCCTTTTTTAAAAAAAATTCAGAGACAGACTTTGAAGTCCCCTGGCCCCCCCTCTGTGGACCTAATGGTATTGCAGAAATTATGGCTTCAATTATGTGTAATAACTGGGGTTACTTTAAAAGTCATGTAAAGGAACAAGGGGGAGTGGCCATTTCAAGCGGTACATCGTGCTGGATTCTTAAGTGAACATTATCAGGCTTTCAACACTTTTTCTCTTTTTATTGACTTTGGAGAATATAATGGATGCTCAGAAGCTGTTGGAGTTTAGTAACAGGAAGTCATCCTTAAGGAACCATTTAAGCTATTTAAGCAAGGGGACAGTTGGAGTAAATGTAAGTTATGAACACACACTTATTCCAAACCAGAGAAATAAAAGCATCCACTGTGCTGGGGTTGAAACTTGGTTGCTAGTGTGTCTTTCCTGCCCACAGTGACTGTGGCAGTGCTGTGGGCAGGAAATTCTGGAAAGAAGACTTGGTGCCAGTGGTAGTTTTTGTGACGATTCATTTCCTTTCAGCTCAAGTGACTATAGTCTTACTTGCAAATGGCTAGGTCTCCACCAATGGACCACGACATTGACATAGGACAAATGAGAAATGGCCCTTGGGTTTTTAACAAGTATTATTTTTAATGGACACGTTATGGTACTTATCCATGGGATACAGTGTGATATTTCAATACATGTTTATCATGTGTAATTAGCAAATGAGGGTAATTAGCGTGTCCATCTTCTCAGACATTTGTGATTTCTGAATGCTGGGAATATTTAAAATCCTCTCTTCGAGCTGCTTGACAATATACAATAAATTATAAACTATAGTCACCCTACAAGGCTATAGCACACTAAACCTCATTTTTACTATCTAGATGTAGTTTTGGATCCATTAGCCAACCTCTCCCTTTCTGCCCTCCCGCCGCCCTTTCCTGTCTCTAGATTCCACTGTTCTACCTTCAGAGGGTAGAATATCATTTTCCTCATAGAGATCTTCAACCCTCTTGGTTAGACTTCTTCTGAGGTATTTTTAGTTTTATTTGATATTTTTGTAGCTAAATTGGATTGCTTTCTTGATTTCTTTTTCCACTGGCTCATTGTTAGTCTGTAGAAATGTTACTGAGTTTTATATGTTTATTTTGTATTCTGTAACTTTACTGAATTTGTTTATCCGTTCAAAGGGATTTTTGCTGGAGTCTTTTTTTTTTTTTTAATATATAAGAGCATATTGTCTGAAAACAGACAATTAGAGTTCCTCCTTTCCACTTTGGGTGCCCTTGATTTCTTTCTCTTGCCTAACTGCTCTTGACTAGGACGTTCAGTGCTGTGTTGGATAGGAGTGGCACAAGTGGGCGTCCTTGTCTTGTTACAGATGTCAGAGAAAAAGCTCTTAGTGTTTCCCCATTCACCATTATGTTAGCTGTGGGTTTGTCACATATGGCCTTTATTGTGTTGAGGTATGTTTCCTTCAGTGCCTAGTTTGTTGAGAGTTTTTATCATGAAGCAGCATTGAATTTTATCAAATGCTTTTTCTGTGTCTATCGAAATGATATGGTTTTTGTCCTTAATTCTGTTGATGTGATGTAGTGTGTCTATTGATTTGTGTTTATTGAGCAATCCTTGCATCCTGGGGTAAATCCCACTTGATCATGGTGTATAATCTTTTTGACTTCCTGTTGGATTCAGTTTGTTAGTATTTTGTGGAGGATTTTTGCATCTGTGTTCATCAGGGGTAGTGCCGTATAGTTTTCTCTTTTTATTGTGTCCTTGTCTTATTTTGGTATCAGGGTACTGCTGGCCTTGAAGAATCAACTTGGCAGAATTCCCTCCCCTTCAATATTTTTGGAATAGTTTGAGAAGAATTGAAATAAAAATGTGTAGAATTCAGCTATGAAGCCACCTGGTTCTGGGATTTTCTTTGTTGGGAGACTTTTTATTATTACATAGTCATACATGTTACTCGTTATTGGTCTGTTTAGGATTTCCGTTTCTTCTTGGTTCCATCTTGATAAGTTGTACATGTCCAGGAATTGATCCATTTCCTCTAGGTTTTCCAATCTGTTGACATGCAGTTGTTAAAAATAGTCTCTAATGATCCCTTGTATTTCTGTGGTATCAAATGTAATTCTCCTTTTCTGTTTCTAATTTTATTTATTTGGGATTTCTGTTTTTTCTTAGTGTAGCTAATGGTTTGACTATTTTATTTATCTTTTCAAAAAACCAACATTTTTTTCTTCATCTTTCATATTTGTTAGTTTCAATATGATTTACTTCCTCTTTGATCTTTGTTATTTCTTTTCTTCTACCACTTTTGGATTTGATTTGTTCTTGCTCTTCTAGCTCATTGCAGTTCATTGTTAGGTTGTTTATTTTAAATCTGTTTTTTAAAGGTAGGAGTTTATTGTTATAAACTTTCCTCTTAATACTCCTTTTGCTGTATACCATAGGCTTTGATATGTTGTGTTTCCGTTTTCAATTATTTCAAGAAATTTTTAAATTTCCTTCTTAATTTCTTCATTGACCCATTGGCTATTCAAGGGCATATTGTTTAATTTCTATGTATTTATACAGTTTTGAAAGTTCTCCTTGTTGTTGATTTGTTTTCTGTTTGTTTGTTTGTTTATTAAACTTTATGTTCTAGGGTACATGTGCACAATGTGCAGGTTTGTTACATATGTATACATGTTCCAAGTTGGCGTGCTGCACCCATTAACTCGTCATTTACATTAGGTATATCTTGTAATGCTATCCTTTCCCCCTCCCCTCACCCCACAACAGGCCCCGGTGTGTGATGTTCTCCTTCCTGTGTCCAAGTGATCTCACTATTCATTTCCCACGTATGAATGAGAACATGTGGTGTTTGATTTTCTGTCCTTGTGATAGTATGCTGAGAATGATGGTTTCCAGCTGCATCCATATCCCTACAAAGGACATTAACTAATCTTTTTTATGGCTGTATAGTATGCCATGGTGTATATGTGCCACATTTTCTTAATCCAGTCTGTCATTGATGGACATTTGGGTTGGTTCCAAGTCTTTGCTATTGTGAATAGTGCCGCAATAAACATACGTGTGCATGTGTCTTTATAGCAGCATGATTTATAAACCTTTGGGTACATACCCAGTAATGGGATGGCTGGGTCAAATGGTATTTCTAGTTCTAGATCCTTGAGGAATAGCCACACTGTCTTCCACAATGGTTGAACTAGTTGACAGTCCCACTAACAGTGTAAAAGTTTTCCTATTTCTCCACATCCTCTCCAGTACCTGTTGTTTCCTGACTTTTTAATGATCGCCATTCTAACTGGTGTGAGATGGTATCTCATTGTGGTTTTGATTTGCATTTCTCTGATGGCGAGTGATTATGAGCATTTTTTCATGTGTCTACTGGCTGCATAAATGTCTTCTTTTGAGAAGTACTGTTCCTTGTTGTTGATATATAGCTTTATTCTGTTACAGTCTGAGAATATCCTAGATGTTATTTCAATTTTAAAAAATGTATTGAGACTTTTTTTGTAGCCTAGCATGTGGTTGATTCTAGAGAATGTTCCATGTGCTGGGGAGAAGAATGTGCATTTTGTATCTGTTGGATGAAATGTTCTGTAAATGTCTGTTAGGTCCATTTGGTCTACACTGTACTTTCAACTTGATATTTTGTTGTTATTTTCTGTCTAGATGATCTCCAGTGCTGACAGTGGGGTTTTAAAGTCCCTACTATTGTTGTGTTAGTCTCTCTCTCTCTCTCTCTCTCTCTCTCTCTCTCTATATATATATATATATATATATGTGTGTGTGTGTGTGTATGTGTGTGTGTGTGTGTATATTTGAGAAGGAGTTTTGCTCTTGTTGCCTAGGCTGAAGTGCAGAGGTGCAATCTCAACTCATTGCAACCTCCACCTCCTGAGTTCAAGTGATTTTCCTGCCTCAGCCTCCCAAGTAGCTGGGATTACAGGCATGTGCCACCATGCTGGGCTCATTTTTTGTATTAGTAGAGACAGGGTTTCACCATGTTGGCCAGGCTGGTCTTGAACTGCTGACCTCAGGTGATCCACCTGCCTCCACCCCCCAAAGTGCTGGGATTACAGGTGTGAGGCACCACGCCAGACCTCTCTCTCTGTTTAGATCTACTAATATTTGCTTTATATATCTGGGTGCTTTGTTGTTGGGTGCACATATACTCGTAATTGTTATATCCTCTTGCTATGTTGATCTCTTTATTACATAATTACCTTTTTGTCTCCTTTTTACAGTTTTTGACTTAAATTGTGATTGGTCTGAAATAAATATAGCTACTCTTGCTCACTTTTGAGTTTCATTAATGTGGAACCTGTTTTTCCATCCCTTCACATTTAGTCTATGTGTGTCTTTACGGCTGAAGTGAGTTTTTTGTAGGCAGCATATAGTTGGTTTTTCTTGTTTTAAATCCACTCAGCCCATCTATATCTTTTAATTGGAAAGCTTGGGGTTATTTTGCTATTTATATCACAGTCCAGACATTAAGATTTTCTCACTTAAGTTATTTGTACACAAATTAAGAGGAAGTAGAGTTTTTCTTTCATCCTTTTGAAGATAGTGATGGATTATTATTTTGATTTCATGCAAGCGGACTCACCATGCCTGTTGGAATTTTAGAATTTCTTTCCTGTTATTAGGAACAGCAATGATCTGTAATGGGTTCCTGGAATCATCCAGTGATGGTCTGAATATCTTAAAAGTTTCCTTTCATGTCTCATTTTCTCTTTCTTCCCTAGTAACCATGCACCCGGGCAGGAGATGGCCTTACATTTCCTTGGTTTCTTGATGATTTCTTAGGTTTAGTGTTTGACACAGTTGGATTCTGGATAAAATCAGCCCTTCTGGGAAGTGTGTAAGTCAAACAAGGACTTTCTGGTGGCGTTATACAGGTTTCCCATGCCCCATGAGTACAGGAATAGCTCCCTGGGGAAGGAGTATGGGCACATGATGGCAGGGAGCCATTCTTGGATGGTCCCATCGTTCTGCAGGAATTCTCATGCAGGGAGAAGAAGCACGCGGTGACTGAGCTGGTAGGGATTCTGCTGATAGTTTTGATCGTTATGATTTGCTCCTGAAAGGTGATGTGGAATGAAGTGCAATATTTAGAATGCTGACATTCCTTGAAACAAAGATATAGAAAAAATCTTATAATTGCAGGTCCCTTGTAGTTTTCAGCTGCTCTCATGTGGATCCTTTTTCGTCCTTCTGAAATGCTTTCTCAGGAGAGAGCATTGTTCTCTCTATATAGATGAGGAGCCTGGGTTTCAAATGGTTCAGAATTCATCACAGGCATTGGAATCTTTGCTTTCCTGGAACATTTTCTATTCAAGAATAGACCACATGGCCTCTAAAGGCTGGCTCACTCTTTTTTTTGTTTTGTTTTGTTTTTTGAGACGGAATCTCGCTGTGTTGCTCAGGCTGGAGTGCGGTGGCCAGATCTCAGCTCACTGTAAGCTCCGCCTTCTGGGTTTATGCCATTCTCCTGCCTTAGCCTCCCAAGTAGCTGGGACTACAGGCGCCTGCCACCTCGCCCCACTAGTTTTTTGTATTTTTTTAGTCGAGGTGGAGTTTCACCATGTTAGCCAGGATGATCTCGATCTCTTGACCTCGTGATCCGCCCATCTCGGCCTCCCAAAGTGCTGGGGTTCCAGGCTTGAGCCACTGCGCCCGGCTGGCTCACTCTTAACACCACGATTGGGGATCCAGCCTCACCTCTGGAGTGGGTGGCAGGAACTCCACAGCCATCCTGGGTGCTCTAGGGTGGGGTGGCTGAGCTGTGGCAGCCCCTCCCAGCTGAGCAGCAAGGCCCGGGAAAGCTTATTCCATTCCCCTTGGTTCTAACCAGGTAGAGGCTTACGCTGCACATTTCCTTAGCTGGGAAGCTTTAGAACTTTACATTTAACGTCTAATCTGTGATCCAGGGGGTAGATACATGGGTACTCACTGTACAATTCCTACATTTTTTGTATATTAAAAATTTTTTTTATGTGTCATGGATGACAAAAGAAATGCAACCCCTTTGAGTTAGTTTTCTGTATAGCATCTAGAACCAGGAAGCTGGCCAGGGTTTAGTTTCGTTAGAAATCTTAATCTTTCTGGTCAAGAGATGGCATTATTAAACTCTTGGTTGTGTGGTTTCCGGGAAAGAAATATTCGAAATGAGTTCCAGGAATCACCTCTGTGGCGTTTCTACAGGAAAAGTGACCACTCTTGAAGCTTCACTGTCACTAACAAGAATGATTGTGATGGTTTCTAAGCAGTCTCCGGCCAATCTTGAGTTCTTTTATGCAGAGTACTTTTATTCCAAGTGAGGTGCCCTTCTGTTTAATGGTGACCTCCAGTTACTACAGGGATTGCAGCTGCATTTGATGGACGTGAACCTGCTCATCTCTGGCTCCCCAGCTTCACCTCTGGGGTGGATGGAAGGAGCTCCACAGCCATCCTGAGTGTTCTGGGGTGGGAAGTCCCTAGTGGGAGTGGACGGCGCATGGCCGGGACGTTCCTGTCCCATGTTCCACACTGGTGTGTGCTCGTCTCTGCCTTGTTTCCTCCGTTCGTGCGTCTGTGGCGTTTCCTCCCTTCGTGCGTCTGTGGCCTGTTTTCTCCGTGCGTGCCTCAGTGGCGCGTTTCCTCCATTCGTGGGTCTCTGGCCTGTTTTCTCCAAGCGTGCCTCTGTCGCGTTTCCTCCATCCAGGCGTCTGTGGCATTTCTTCCGTCCGTGCGTCAGTGCTGTTTCTGTCGTTCGTGCATTTGTGGCGTTTTCTCCATGTGTTCGTCTGTGGCGCTTTTCCTCCCTCCGTGCGTCTGTGGCGCTTTTCTTCCCTCCGTGCGTCTGTGGTCTGTTTCCTTCGTCCATGCGTCTGTGGTGTTTTCTCCGTCTGTGGATCTGTGACGTTTCCTCTGTGAGTCTGTGACCTGTTTTCTCCGTCCACGCTGAAGGCCGTCGCTTCTCTCTAGTCACCACTTACTGATCGCTCCCTGTGTGCTGAGCCTGTGTCAGGCGTGTGGCGTGTGTCATCTGTGTGGCAGGGGTTTGCGTGACACACAGGGACACACGCTTGGGGAGCCGTAGTGATGGGATCATAGCCACGCAGCTCAGCCCTTGGTCTGAGGGGCTTGGTGCCCATCCAGCTCTTCCCGAAGCAGCCTCGGGGCAGATCCCAGCTCTGCTTTCTCTCCTCGAGGCACCTCATGAAGTAAATTAAGCAAATCGAAAGTAGGAAACAGTTGTGAAATGAGACCTGGTTTCAGGTGTGTGTGGTCATTTCTCTTTACATGTTTACTTCATGTACCCCAAATGATATACTTTTCCACCTGGTACAACAATGAATTACCAGCCATTACTGGTACAAAATTCCTTAAAGGATATTTGAGGAGGGCATAGTCTCAAAAACATGCTTTATTTTCACAGCTGTGATTTGCATGATAAACCAGTCAGGACTGCGACTTTCTTTTGTTATCTTATTTTTATTTTTAGACCCTTGAGAGAAAGTTATTTAGGGATTACTTATAATGTGAAAATAATCTAATGATTAGAGAATCTCATTAGAACAAGTATTATATTTTCTGTTCCTATGTCAATGAAATCATCTTAATCCAGGCCGATGTTGGCAGGAATGGTCACGTTTAAAACGGTAAGATGTTTATGTGCTGTGTGGACCTTCCCCATATCATCTCTGGAACATTCCAGAACTTCCATCTCAATTCTCACTTGTTGACACCCTACCTTGTTTTGTGATTATTCTTGTTTGCATCAGAATTTTGAATCCACATACCTGAGATGATACCTACGTATGCATGTACACATGCATGTGTGTGCATGTGTGTATGTGTGTGTACGCGTGTCCATGTGCAGGTGTATATGCATGTATGTGTGCATGCGTACGTGTGTATATGTGTTTGTGTATGTGCGTATATGCGTGTGTATGCATGTATGTGCATATGTGTGTATGTATATGTATGTATGCACACATGTGTACATGTGCATGCACGTGTGCACGTGCATACACGTGTATGTGTGTGTGCACATATGCACACGCATGTGTGCATGTTTAGGTATGTGTATGCATGTGTATGCATGTGTGTGCACACAGATATACCTTTTCCTTTCATAGAGGCTGTTTTGAGTATTGCTGTTAGGCAGTGACAACTTTCCGTTTCCTCAGTCAGAAAATGGGTAGCTCATTATTAATAAAGATGAGCATTCAATATCAGGAATCCCTAAAGACAATTGAAATTGTCATATTAAATCAAATTCCAAAACAAAGATAGTGTTCTGTACTCTGTGTTCACATTGAACTTTCTGATAAAAATTGGTGTGAATGTTTCCCACTTATTGGAAATCACATGACTAGTTTAAGCAAAAACGTGGAATATTAATTCTGTCTTCAGATGACTTTTGCATATTTATGATTGATCTGTTCTGCTCTGGAAGCTCTGAAAGCCACTCTGTCTTACCCTAGCTGGTGCCACGGTTGTGAGAATTCAGGGAAACAAGGTGTCTGCCAGTTTAAGTATTTTAGATCTCAAGCTGCCTCTTTTCTGCACCATAAACCAACCTTAAAGAAAGACACAGAGTGACTTGCAGTGGATTCTATCAGTTTTATTTTCTGTGGCTGAATCGTCACTCTCCATTGTGAATTCATGTTATTTCTCAGATCGTTTTCATAACACAGGGAGGTTCTCCAGTGTTGAGTGCAGGTTCAGTGAAAGCACTCACACTGTTACTACGGACTTAAACAGACTTGTTTTCTGAGGTGACAACCCTGGAGTTAGGCATTCAGTGTCCGCCCATCACTTCACTTGGTTCCGAGTTCTCGGTCCCCTCCCGCTCTCCTCCCCCTGCACTGTTATTTCTGTCTTATCTTCTTTTTGACGCATAGGCCCTCAGCAGATGGTGTGTTGGGGGCAGGTGTCTGCTGTGAATCTTCGATAACCTTGGGAGAGAACTTTTTCTTTGGAGCAAGACCCCTCTCAATAAACTTTCAGTAGCCCGAGTATCATATGTTGTGTGAACTACTTGTGGAAAATGTTCAGCATTTGTCCTTGGATTTTGGCCGATCTTTCTCCACCTGCCAGTTTCGTCTCGGTTTGGCATGTCTGTACCTCACCAACCCCGTTCCAGCCCCGGTTCCATGTGAAGTAATTGAAGCAGAGCTCTGCAGATGAGAGAGTGTGTGTCGCCCCCCCGAGTTCCCTTCCTGGCCTCTGAGTGTGGGTTGTGTTTTGTTCCGAGGGACGACTCTGAGGCTCCTGGCCCCTGTTTTGGAGCACCCCACACCAAAGTGGGTGCAAAATGAAAAATGGGTGTATGCTGTATTATTATAATTCATAGAGCGGATGATAAAAATGCTTGAATCTGAACAGCAGCTGAAAATAAGGACATGGTACCAGTTTGGATATTGGACGACCTTTTTGAAAAAAGCTTTCATCACACTTTAGAAACCGTGCGTGTACTGTTTTGTATTTCATACTTAGAATCTGTACAGTGTGTGTTGTATGAATGTGTTGTATGAGTGTGTTGTGTTGTATGTGAGTTGCATGGGTTGTAGTGTGTTGTATGTGTATATTGTGTTGAGTTGCATGATTGTATGTTTGAGTGTTGTGTGTTGTATGAGTGTGTCGTACGTGTGTTTGTGAGTTGCATGTGTTGTGTGTTGTATGAGTGTTGTGTGTTGTGAGTGCATTCACATGTATTTGTGTTGAGTTGCATGTGTTGTGTGTATGTTGTATGTGTTATAGTTGCATGAGTGTTGTACGTGCATGTTGTGTTGTGCGTGAGTTGCATGTTTGTATGAGTGTGTTTAGGTGTATGTATTTGTGTTGTGAGTTGCATGTATTGTGTGTATGTTATGAGTGTTGTGTTATGAGTGTGTTGTATGTGAATGTTGCATTGAGTTGCGTGTGTTGTGTGTGTTGTACGTGCATGTTGTGTTGAACGTGAGTTGCATGTGTTGTACGTGAGCTGTATGAGTGTGTTGTTTATGTCGTGAGTTGTATGTATGGTGTGTATGTTGTGTGAGTGTTGTGTGCCTGTTATGTTGTGAGTTGCGTGTGTTGTGTGTTGTATGAGTGTTGTGTGTTGTATGAGTGTGTTGCATGTGCATGTTGTATATGAGTTGTGTGTTGTGTATGTATGAGCGCTGTACGAGTGCATTGTAGGTGCGTGTTGTATTGTAGGTGAGTTACGTGCGCTGTATGTGTGTATGAGTGTGTTGTACGTACATGTGTTGTGAGTTGCATGTATTGGTGATGTGTTGCGTGAGTGTGTTATAAATGCATATTGTGTTGTGAGTTGCATGTGTTGGGTATGTGTTGTATAGGTAGTGTGTGTTTGTGTGCATTGTGTGTTATGAGTGTTGTATAAGCGCATTGTACATGCGTGTTGTGTTGTTTGTGAGTTGCATGTTGTCAGTGTGTGCCGTGTGAGAGGCGGGGCATCCACATGACTGCTCCTCAGCGAGTCCTGCCTTGCAGCCCCTTCCGAGCTTGTATCCTCCTGAGCAGCCTAGAAGCACCAGCACGTTTGCCTCTGCCCCTCCCCAGGAGGCCTCAGCCAGATCCTGCGCTCAGCCCGCTGCTGGGTGGCCTCTCTTGTCTCTCTGGTCTCTCTCGTCATCCTCCTGCGCCTCCTCCTTCTCGGGACCTGCATCCTTCTTCTGTGCTCCCTGGCAAACCACACCTGGGATGTGGGAGTTCAGGCTCTCCCCGAAGCCGTTTGTTCCTCTCTGAAGAGCGCCCCCCTTGACTGGCCGTGAGCAGCTGGAGTGGATTGCAGGGAAGGGAGGTGGGTGTTCCTGTAGAGACGCCGGGGTCTTACCTGGGGAGAACGGAGCCTGCGCTGGGCAGGCCGCCCTCCTGAGGAAGGGGATGGGGCGGGAGGAGCCTCTCGTGGACAAGGGGCCCACCTCCTGCCGTCCTTCCCTCTATCCCAGTCTGTTGTGAGGGAGGGCGGGGCCCAAGGTGATTTCTATGCAGATCTTCAATTATCCAGGCTGTGAAACAAATACTTCTGTTTTTAAGATCAGAGGAAATCTCCTTTTGTTTGTCTGCCTTTTATTTTATTTTATTTTATTTTACTTTTTTTGAGAAGGTGTTGCCCAGGCTGGAGTGCAGTGGCATGATCTCGGCTCACTGCAACCTCCCCATCCCGGGTTCAAACAATTCTCCTGCCTCAGCCTCCTAAGTAGCTGGGATGACAGGTGCCCGCCAACACATCCGGGTAATTTTTGCATTTTTAGTAGAGATGGGGTTTCACCATGTTGGCCAGGTTGGTCTCGAACTCCTGACCTCAAATGGCCCACCCACCTCGGCCTTACAAGGGATTGGGATTACAGGCATGAGCCACCGTGCCCTGTCCATCTGCCTCTTAGTTAGAACCTGTATATTTAATGTTTTAAATTTCACTTTTCCAGGTCAGAACAGTGGCATTTCTTTTTCCTAGTGTTGCTATGAATGTCCTTTATGATTAGGAGACTGGGCTGGCTGCCCACTGGAGAGTGGTATCACTGGGTCATGGTCACCATCTGCCCCAGCAGGGTCCAGAGTGTTTAGAGTCTTTCCTGGGTGTGGATACCCTTTTGTCTGACGTTCAGATAAAACCAATCACCATATTTAGTGAATGAAAGAGATCAGAGCTGGGAACGCTTAGTGCACATCCACCTCTCCCGAGAGTGTTCACGCCTCTTCCACGCGGGGCTAGGCTGCTGCTGAGCGTGGTTCTACTGGCTGTGGGTGTGGCCTCTTTCCTCAACCACAGCCATCGCAGGCCTGCCACAGTTTTGATTCTTCTAGAAGAGAATGGGCAGGCAACACAAGAGAAACAAGATATGTTAGATCTGAAACCTTTAAAAATTATTTCTGCAAACATTGTGTTTATTTTTTGCCCATACCTAATTTGATAGCAATTTAGAAAAGATTAAAATGAAAAAAAATTTCCCCTCTATTAAGTCTTTGAAAGGCATCCAACTTAGTTTTCATACAATGATTGTCTCTTTGGAGTCATACTTTATTGGTTTCAGTAATGTGTAACAAGTACACCGGCATAAACAGATTTAGGAGCAAACAGCTGCTTCATGATTATAGTTCAGCTCGCGGGGCCCAGCTGTGGGGGTGCAGCCTGCGCCTGTCTGTGCGCCAATGGGGCTGGTCACCTTGAGCATCTGGGAGTGTCTGGGTAAGTGAGGTCTAGGCAAGGCAGTATCCACACATCTGTGTAGTTCTCACTTTGTCCACGTTATCCAGCAATGCCACGAATTCTCAAGTAAGTGTTCTCCAAGTGCATATTCAGTTAGTGTTTGGAAAGTGCATAGGTACCTCATACAGCGCTTTCAGGAAGAGCTAGGAGCCCAGGAATGAGAGCAGGTGTGAGGCCTGTACTCTCTTTGCATAGATAAAATATACATGTGCATATCTGAGGCCAGAAAGTTAGATTGGGGCCAGAATGTGGAAGTCCTTACCTGTCGGATACTAGGGAGCCACTGAGGGTTTTGGAGAGAATCGCGCCTCTGATGTGCGGCATGCCGTGGAGCGGGGGGTGGGGTGGGGGGTGGGGGTGGGGGTGGGGGGTGTGGCAGGGACAGAGCAGTCTCATACAGGGCACTCGCCCTGGCGAGAGGAGGAGAGAAGGCAGCCAGTGAGCTGAGGGATTCGGTGCCTGGGTCAGGAGGAGAAGAGGGAGTGCAGGAAGGCGGATGAAGCTGCGAGTCTGCACCCCGTGGTCGGCGTTGCGCTTTGCCGGAAATCAGGAGGAGAAACAAGTGTGGATCTGACTCGGAGATACGTAGAGACACCACTGCAAGCTGCGAGTTTGGAAATACAGGAGGAGGCTTGGGGAAAATCTGGAGCAGGGTGCATTTGGGAGCCTCTTAGGTAGAAGTGCAGGTCAAGTAGCCAGAGTGTGAGGCGGACATGTCTGGAGGGAGGAGGCCAAAGGAAAGCCCACATTTGGAAATGGAGGAAGGGTTGGAAGACCCAGAAAAGGTCCTGCTTAGAGCCCAGAGAAGAGCTGGATGGCGCAGTTCACTAAAGCCCAGAGCCCAGAGTTTCCAGGAGAAAGTCCCAAGTGTTGCTGAAAACCAGCGGGCAGGACTCCAGTTGGAGCCTGCGAGGGGAGCCTGGGTGCCCTGATCCCTGAGAGCAGCCAGAGCTTGGGGGTCTCCGCGGAAGTGGGTGGGAAGTGCAGGGAGCAGGTGGAGATGGTCCTTCAAGGCCTGGTGCTTCACAGGGGCAGCCAGCCGTGGACCGACACAGCTGGAGAGGGGCCTGAACCCAGAGCGTCTCCAGGAGGAGGACGGAGCCAGGAAGGGCAAAGGTATCCGGAAGAAAGGGGGCAGGCATGGAGCCAGGTCCCCAGGGAGGCTGCAGTCTTCTTTCTCTGTTCATGGACTGGTTGTTGGTTATTTTGAGTTCTCAAAGTCATCCACTCGATGTGGTCCAGAGAAAGTTGTCAGGGGTCTCAAGCCCGGAGCAGGCCTTGTGCTTTTCCCAACACTGCGTGTTGCCTCAGGGTTACCGTCAATGGCTAGTTCTAGCGTGTCTTTTGTTGAAGTCTGCAGAAGAGCCTCAACCAGCACCAGCTTTTGAAGAACTTATAAAACTTGTGTTCTTCTGATTCTGAGATTTTTGCCTGAAATGCCTCGTACATTTTTAACTAGGTGTTGTTAGCACTTGTGTTACGGCATTTGGAGCTCTGTATTTTTGTGATGTGCTAGCTCTGAGGATGTTTAAGATTAGATTCCTAGAAATCAGATTATAGGAGCTCTCGGCCACGCTTCATGAGTTCTGTTTTGACCCCTCATAGTGGATCTCGTTGCGGTGGCTATTCTTAGTATTTGTGGAACACTTGACTCGTGATGCTAAGAGAATGTGATTTGTTTTCTTTGTAAGCCTAAAGTCTAATGACCTTGTAGAGTCTTTATACCCGTCTCTTATAAATCAGCTTTAATATACTTGAAAGTGTCCTCATTGTGCCCTTGAAAAGCAGGTGCACATTTTAAAAGTCATCCTTTGAAAACCCTTGTCTTCAGCCTGTGCCCTTTGTCTGTTTTGTTTCCTTCACTGCAACATCATGAAACAGGGACAAGGGCTAGAGTCTGTTTCATACAGAGAACTTGAAACAAGGACAAGGACTAGAATGTGTTTCATACACAGAGCTGAACTGTGCGGAGCGACCTGCTTTGCCGACGTCTGTTTCTGTCTTGAGAGGGAACCCAGGCCTCTTGACTTTTCCTTTTGTACATTTTCCAAAAGAATATTTTTTCCTCTCTCGGGTCCATTCCACTGTGGGATTCTCTCCTAAGGCTGTTTCTTTGCCTTCCATTTTGACAACTATGATGTAGTTTCCGAGATGATAGAAGGGTAGTGCAAAGGCCTGGGAAAGAGAAAGCAGGAAGGGAAGAAATCATCTCATGATTTGAGTCAGAAGGAAATCACTCAGACAGGAACGCTATTACAAGCGAGTCAGATCCCAGGAAGTGGGATTGAATAAGTGGCATCGTATCACACACCTCTGTTTTACATTGTTGCTGTTGCCAGGGGTAACGAAAAGAACGAGTATATTCATTCCGAGGTCAAACATATATCTTTGCTGACTCTGACTAGAATTAGCAGAATTCGTTCAGTTCAAGTTTGAGAATACCTTTACAGAAGAGGGTCTTCGTGCACGTGTGCCTATTTCTATTTATATGTTCACACGTATTGGAGTATAAATGTGTGTGTGCTGTGTGTGAGACCTCAGTATTTGAAAGAAGAAATGTGCAGCAGACCTTATTAATTATGAGAAGGTACATTTGGGGGATAAATCACTTTGTTTAGAATTGAATAATGGGGTCTTTGAGGGGTGTATATATGTATGTGTGTTTGCATTTCTGTGTATGAAATGTATATTTCTGTGTATGAAATGTATATGTGTATGAAATGTATATGTGTATGAAATTTCTGTGTATTGCATGTATATGGGTTGTGCATGTATATGTGACTTTGTGTGTAATGTACATGTGCATGCATGTGTATATGTATATATATGTGTGCATATGTATTTGTGTTGCATGTATGTGTGTGCATGTGTTACATGTTTAGGCACGACTGCACATATGTGCAAGTAGGCATGCATGGATGCTCGTGTGCGTATAGTTATACATGTATATTTGTGCATGTTATGTCTACGCATTTACATATGTATGTGTGTCAGAATGTGTATGTATAGGCATGTGTGTTTGAGTGTTGTGCCTATGCTTGTGCGTGTGTGTTTGAGTGTTGTGCATATGCTTGTGCGTTTGTGAGTGTTGTGTGTATGTTTGTGCGTGTGTGTTTGAGTGTTGTATGTGTCTGCATGTGTTATGTGATTATGTGAATGTGTGTGCATGTGTGAATGTATGTATTGCATGTAGGTGTGCGTGTCCATGTGTATGTGTGTGTGTGATATGTGTCTGTGCATGCATGCATGTGCACATTGGATTTGTGAATCCTCTCTGGGAGGGGCATGTTCCTGGAGACAGTGCATGGGATCCTCCGTTGTCCTCTCAGGGAGAGAGACACTGTGAAAGTTCGAGCCATTAGGTAAACATGCCTGATGTTCTATAAAATATATATTTAAATATACCACTGGGGTTAAATATATGTTAAATGGGTGCAAAGTTGTTATATTGCATTAAAAGTCATGTTAGTACTTCCTGGTTAAAGGCTTTGTGAATGATTTCCTGTACATGGGACATAACACACCACACAGAATTACAGCGGGTCAATGGTATTTGTCAGGAAGTCTGGCTTACGATTGGTATTTCTAGTTGCAGACATGCAGGTTGAGCTTTGCTGGACTTAGAGGAGGGTCATTGACTCTGCCCACTGAATGATACCAGCGTCTCTGCTGCTTCCTTTTCCTGCCGGCTTCATCCAGAGCTGGGACAGCTGCTCTGAGACGCATTGTACTTTTCTCTCCGTAAAGATCTGCAGCATTTGTTAGCAGTCCAGTAGCAGACCGAGTGGCAGGTCCAGGGGCAGGTCCAGGGACAGGTCCAGCGGCAGGTCCAGGGGCAGGTCCAGCCGCAGGTCCAGCCAACTTTCCACATGGCCCATGTGAAAATGTACGCTCTCCCTTCCATTTTTCATTTATTTATTTTATTTATTTATTTATTTAATTTTATTATTATTATTATTTTTGACACGGAGTCTCGCTCTGTCACCCAGGCTGGAGTGCAGTGGCCGGATCTCAGCTCACTGCAAGCTCCGCCTCCTGGGTTTACGCCATTCTCCTGCCTCAGCCTCCCGAGTAGCTGGGACTACAGGCGCCCGCCACCTCGCCCGGCTAGTTTTTTGTGTTTTTTTAGTAGAGACGGGGTTTCACCGTGTTAGCCAGGATGGTCTCGATCTCCTGACCTCGTGATCCCCCCGTCTCGGCCTCCCAAAGTGCTGGGATTACAGGCTTGAGCCCCCGCGCCCGGCTGTTTTATTTATTTATTTATTTTATTTTGAGCAACGTGGCTGTTTATTTCACCTGGGTGCAGGCGGGCTGAGTCCGAAAAGAGTCAGCGAAGGGAGACAAGGGTGGGGCCGTTTTATAGGATTTGGGTAGGTAAAGGAAAATTACAGTCGAAGGGGAGTTGTTCTCTGGCGGGCATGAGTGGGGGTCACAAGATGCTCTGTGGGGGAGCTTTTTGAGCCAGGATGAGCCAGGAAAAGGAATTTCACCAGATAATGTCATCGCTTAAGGCAAGGACCGGTCATTTACACTTCTTTTGTGGTGGAATGTCATCAGTTAAGGCGGGGCAGGGCATTTGCACTTCTTGTGATTCTTCAGTTACTTCAGGCCATCTGGGCGTATACCCTCCACTTTAAGAGTTATCCAAAGCGTCTGTGATGGTCCAGGAAGCTTCCAAGGCGATGGGACAGCGTCAATCTTCAGCCGCTAAGCCGAGAATGTGTGGGAAGGAGTCAGTCAGAGAGCCTTGGGCCAGAGCTGCAGGGGCTCTGGGAGTGGCTGCTGGGCGAGTTGGACAGTCCGACTTCCAGTGGGGTCCCACACAGATGGGACACGGCTTAGGAAGAATCCCGGGCTGCGGGCATTCCTTGGCCCAGTGGCCAGATTTCCGGCACTTGTAGCAAGCTCCTGGGTGAGGAGGTTCTGGAGGAACCCCTGGCAGCTGTGGTTCAGGCATTTGGAAGTTCTTGTGTGCTGGAGATGTGGCTGGGGTTTGTCTCACAGTGGGGACAAGGAATTGCAACTTAGAAATAAGTTGGTGCTTGGCTGCCTCTACTCTATTATTGTACACCTTGAAGGCGAGGTTCGTTAAGTCCTGTTGTGGGGTTTGAGGGCCGGAATTTAATTTTTGGAGCTTTATTGAATGTCGGGAGCAGATTGTGTAATAAAATAAAATATATATTAAGAATAAGACAGCCTTCTGACCTTTCAGGGTCTAGGGCTGAAAAGTGTCTCAGGGTGGCTGCTAAACAGGCCATGAACTGGGCTAAGTTTTTATATTTGATTAAAAAGAGCCTAAACACTAACTGATTTGGGAGAGGTCGGATAAAGAAAAAGGAGCATTAACCTTGACCACGCCTTCAGCCCTAGCCACTTTTTTAAGAGGAAATTGCTGGGTAGGTGGGGGAGGGTTAGTCGAGGAATGAAACTGTAAGCCAGACTGGGTGTGAGGAAGGCAGGTGATAAAAGGATTATAGTGGAGGCTGAGGAAAAATTGAGACCTAACTTGGCCTGGCAAGGAAGACAGAGGTCAGATGGGTCTATAGAAAAGGAATACTGGAAAGACTCAGCGAAGCTTGGGGTTGGGACTGAGGGGACAGGCAGGAGGGAAAGAAGGAAGATTTGGGAGGAGTTGCATTGGGAACAGAGACTAGGGAGGGACCGATGTGTAAAAGAATGCCTGGACGTCAGGCACCTCAGACCAGTTGCCCATTTTAGGACAAGAATTATTTAGATCTTGTAGGATGGAAAACTCAAAAGTGCCATTTTCTGGCTCTTTGGAACTACTGTTGAATTTGTATTGGGGTTAAGCGTCATCTTAGAAGAAAATAAGGCATTTAGGTTTTAGGTCAGGTGTGAGTTGAAGAGGTTTTAAGTTCTTGAGAACACAGGCTAAGGGAGAAGAAGGAGGAACGGAGGGTGGAAGGTTGCCCATAGTGAAGGAGGCAAGCCCAGAGAAAAGAGAGAGTAGAGACACAGAAGGAGTTCGGGGGTTCTTGCCCTCCAGAAAAGCAGGAAAGAGGTCGGGGAGTGGAAGTAATGGACTGGGGCGCAAAATTAAGAGGTCGGGGTCCTTGCCCCTCCCCCAGAAAAGCAGAGAAGGGGTAGAAACAGGGAGAGAAGGGTTTGGGGTGCTTGTCCCTCCCCCAGAAAAGCAGAGAAGGGGTAGAGACAGGGAGAGAAAGGGGTCGAGGTGCTTGCCCCTCTCCCAGAAAAGCGGGGCTTGCCACTAAGGGTGAAGGACCAAGGGAGGCGTCCCTGCAGCGTGGTCAGACACCTCTGAAACGTGGGTGAGAAATCAGAGAGGCGTCCCTGCAATGATTAAACACCAAGGGAAGGCTGCCTTCCCCAGTCTATGCCTTCCCCGGCGCCGGCGTTTTGGGTTCGTGGATAAAACGTGTCTCCTTTGTCTCTACCAGAAAATGAAAGGAATTGAAATTAAGAGAAGGGAGAGATTGAAGGGTGGTGCAAAGATTGAAAGGAGAAAGAGGTCGAGCGATAGTGAGAGAGGTTGGAGAAGATGGTAAAAAGAGGCTGCTTACCCAATTTAAAATTGGTGAGATGTTCCTTGGGCTGGTTGGTCTGAGGACCAGAGGTCGTGAGTAGATCTTTCTCACAGAGCAAAGAACAGGAGGACAGGTGATTGATCTGCCAAGGGAGGTCCCCTGATCCGAGTCACGGCACCAAAATGACATGCGCATCTGTGTGAAGAGACCACCAAACCGGCTTTGTGTGAGCCACATGGCTGTTTACTTCACCTGGGTGCAGGCGGGCTGAGTCCGAAAAGAGAGTCAGCCCCCTTCCATTTTTTAAAGCAGTAGTTATTAGTAGAGCCTACTGCCGTTTCTCCTTGAGCTCCTCACAGTGGATCGTAAGCATTTGCTTTATGAAAGCAAAGTTCCATGCTCTTTGTGCTAAGTCTCCTCTGCCTTTCTGTGAGAGGCTAGAATTGGGATCGACCCTCAGCTGTGCCAGAGCCTTGGTACATGTCTCAGTTCTGGAATCTACTCTGTGCTTGTTGCCTTCCATCCACCGACAGCCGTCTGTCTTCCTGTCACTCCTTCAACACGGAGTCCAGAAGTGTGCACACAGGTGAGCCTGTGTGAATGCTGGTTTTGTAGGATCTTATCGGGACCTTAGTCATCTTTTCACTAGGAAATCAGACACTGCAGAGGACTTACAGAAAAGCCCAAAGAAGCCGTATCAATAGAATCATAGAGACAGAATTCTATAACCATAGGAAATGGCATTGATTATCATGAAATGTGCATTTATGTGAGGCATAGTAAAGCATCACATTTCTTACTGGGTAAGAGCTTGGAAAAGAGATTATGAAAGTATAACTGACTCTACTCTTGTATCGTGGAACATGGTAAAATGATGCAAGGTATTGTATAGAATGGAACACACAGAATAGAATTCTATAGCGTAGCGCAGAATAGAACAAATAGTATAATGTCATATAGGGTAGCATAGAATAGAAGAAACAGTGTAACATTATGTAGTATAGTATACAATAGGGCAAATAGTATTACATGGTCTAGAATAGAACAAGTGGGATAGTATTGTAGAGTATACAGTTGAACTAATGACGTAGTATTGCATAGCATAATACAGTCTAGATTAGAACACACAGCATAGTATTAATATTACGTAGTGTGGTGTGGAATAGTAGGGTCGCATGGCACAGAACACAGAGGATAGTGTTCTGTAGCACTGATGCAGGAGTTTTGCTCTTTAGCTTAGCTGGGTCCAGGTTCTTGTCTCCTGACCAGGAAGAAACAGGCAGGGGGACATCGAAGAGTGAGTGCAGTGGAACTTATTAAGCTAAAAGTTAAGCTCTCAGCGAAAAGAGGGGCCCTGAGAGCAGGTTGCTTGTCGCCCCCTTCCCAGTTGACTACAAGGGCTTTTATATAGAAGCTGATGGGGCTGGGCTCCCTGTCTAAGGAGCACATTTCTGGTGGTTCCACCCCATTCCCCCGTGTGCATGGGGACCCTGAGTCTGCTATGAGCATGTTTAGGCGAGCCCCCCGTGCAAGTCCCCCTATCTGCACAAAACATGGGCTGGAGGCTCTCTGGGACCCTTCCTTTACTGTCTGCCTAAAGCAAGCTGGCTAACTCCTTTCCGTATAGAAGAAAATAGAATAGAATAGAACAGATAGTACAGTATTTTATAGTATAGAATGAAGCTGTCGTATTCTATCGTAGAGAATGGAATAGTATAGAATAGAACACACAGATCGTACTAGTGTAGTATAGAATAGTAGCCTCACGCAGCACGGAGCAGTGTTGTGCTACCTATGTACAGAGTGGAACCAGCAGGAGAGCGTTCTTCAGTAGGGCGTCACTGCCCCTTCATATTTCTTTGGTTCTGCAGAAATGAGGAGAGGGAGTTAAGAGAGGGGGAGGAGGTTGGCTTTCTTACTTTTAAGGCGCTCATTACTTCTTGGGGATCATTTGATGGTCCCCTTTGGTAGTATTCTGTGAAGCAGCCTCTGTACTCTGTGTAGGGTGAAATGTGGGACAGTCTGTGGACTCTGTGTAGGGTGAAATGTGGGGCAGTCTGTGGACACTGTAGGGTGAAATGTGAAGCAGTCTGTGGACTCTGTAGGGTGAAATGTGGGGCAGTCTGTGGACTCTGTAGGGTGAAATGTGGAGCAGTCGGTGGACTCTGTAGGGTGAAATGTGGAGCAGTCGGTGGACTCTGTAGGGTGAAATGTGGAGCAGTCTGTGGTCTCTGTGTAGGGTGAAACATGAAGCAGTGGAGAAAGGATGAAGTCAGAAGTAGCTCAGCAGAGATGCACCAACTCTTACCTGGGAGACTGTGGAGCAGTCTGTGGACTCTGTAGGGTGAAATGTGGAGCAGTCTGTGGACTCTGTAGGGTGAAATGTGGAGCAGTCTGTGGACTCTGTAGGGTGAATGTGGGGCAGTCTGTGGACTCTGTAGGGTGAATGTGGCAGTCTGGGACTCTGTAGGGTGAAATGTGGAGCAGTCTGTGGACTCTGTAGGGTGAAATGTGGAGCAGTCTGTGGACTCTGTAGGGTGATATGTGGGGCAGTCTGTGGACTCTGTAGGGTGAAATGTGGGGCAGTCTGTGGACTCTGTAGGGTGAAATGTGGAGCAGTCTGTGGACTCCGTGTAGGGTGAAATGAGGTGTTTTATGGAAATAGTTGTCTCCTGCCTGGCACATGGCAGATCCTCCATGGATCTTGCCGTCAGGACCCCTCTGATAACTTCTCTACAGTGCCCTCCACACTATAAATACCACACATTGTGGGAAGTCCGGGCCTTTTCAAAGGCTGGGTTTCATTTTAACAAAATTGGAATGCCCTGCATATTTGGAATGGCCAGATCATCCTGCACTTTTGACTTCACCTGTCCAGCTGGGTACACCTCCCTGCGTGCTGCCAAGGTTTACGGTGGAATTCCCTGACGCCACTGCCCTCACTGCCTGCACCTGAATCTGCTGTGGGGTCATTTCCTTATTGGACTTGCCTGGGGACCTCCTGAGGGGTGGATGGGTCAGGACTGGGTTATCTGGGGAAGGTGTTCACGGCATTCCTGTTTGCAGTCTGTGTCCCTGTTGGAAGAGATGCTTTTAGCACATCCGTCAATCCAGACGTGATTAGCAAGGGGTGTCTCTCCCAGGTAAGAGTTGGTGCATCTCTGCTGAGCTTCTTTTGACTTTATCCCTTTTCAAGTCTGTTACCAAGAGAACTTTGGTTTCTCAAGGTTTAAGAATTAATGTCAAAGAGCAATTTAGTGTTCTTTTTGAGTCACCAGCCTTGCTGTGGATGATTCATGAGTCCTTGGTGGTTAGGGCCACAGCACAATCGGTGGGCCATCTGTTCCCCACCCTGGTGGATACTTTCCCACCCAAAGAAATGTATTCTGTTAACATGTCTCAATTAGAATATTTTAGTAGGAGACAGAGTTATGGCTCTTGTTTTAATTTGTAATAGATGATTACTGTAGCAGGGTCAAGGTTGAGACTTGTAGTGTAGCTCATGGAAAACATTGATTAGAAACACCCAAAATATATCACCAGCTTTGTTGCTGCAGCTCCAAGGGACTAGGAATGCATATCTATTTTTTTCTTTTGTTATTATTTATTTTTATTTTTGAGACAGAGTCTTGCTCTGTCACCCAGGCTGGATTGCAGTGGCATAATCTCAGCTCACTGTAACCTCTGCTTCCAGGGTTCAAGAGAATCTTGTGTCTTAGCCTCCTGAGTAGCTGAGATTACAGGTGCCTGCCACCATGCCCAGCTAATTTTTGTATTTTTAGTAGAGACAGGGGTCTCACCGTGTTGCCAGGCTGGTCTTGAACTCCTGACCTCAAGTGATCTGCCAATCTTGGCCTCCCAAAGTGCTGGCATTACACACATGAGCCACTGTGCCTGGCCACCATGACCATTTTAAATGGGCACTGAATATCTGCCTTTTTTTTTTTTTTTTAAAGAAGTGCAGATGTTACCTCTCACACCTCTATTCTGTTGCTGGCCTGGGCTGGCCAGCAGGGTTCCCAGGCTCGAGGCCATGTCTGAAGTGTTGTTGGACAATGTGGATCTGTGACCCCTTGGTCTTTGGGGACATGGGGCACCCCGGGACACCCACAGTCTTGCGAGGGTTTTCAGCTCTGTGTGTGGCTGCTGTGAGGCAGCTTTGGGCGGGGAGGAAGGAGAGCAGAGCCCATCTGTCCTGGTGCGGAAAATGCCCAAGAAAGTAAAGAAATGGTACAAAAAAATCATCATCTGCCCTGGTGCCATTTCTGTTAAAAAAATAAATAAAAATTCACTCTGAATGTGGTTGTGTGCTTGAGGAGGATAGAAAATACCTGGAAAGACGCACAAAGTGTTCTTATGGGGTCAGCGCTGGGAAGTGGGATGGGAGGCTTGGGAGTGTGTGGAAAGGAGGACGTGGCGTATTTCATTCTAATTTATTTGGTAGAGCAAGTGATGAAAATGAAGCTTGAGTGATCAGAGCAGCTCGGCCTGGCCATGGGTAGATCCCAGGGTGTCCCGCCTCCCGCCTCCAGCTGCAGCTCTGTTTCTCAGTCACAGATGAGACAGGTGGCCTGAGGCTGTGGGCCGAGGAGGGGCACCTCGGTGTCCCCAGCACCTGACTGTCCAGGCTGCTCTTGGGCCAGCCTGAGGGAAGGGGCGGAGGAGAGCTGGGAGGGTGCACAGTGCGTCCCCTTCCCCCGCCCTGGGACTGAGGTGAGCCCAGGCTGCTGTCAGAATGGAGGAAGATGCCCTCAGGACGGAGGAAGAGGCCGGTGGAGTCTGGTCAGCAGCCAGTGTGGTCTTTCCCACAGGGGATACGCAGTGCGCCAACTAGCAGGAAAAAACTCTGCTTTAGTTTTTACATTTTGCTCATTCTGTTTATCGTGCTGGTCATGGTAAGATTTGGATATTGTTGGTAGGAATCAGTGTCAATTGCATACAGTTGACTCGTGTCCAACACAAGCTTGAGCTTTGCGGGTCAACTTATAGGTGGATTTTTTCAGTCAAACTCAGGGAGAAAATACAGTGTTCTGCCACGTGAAACGCATGTCGGAGGGCTGATTCTTTGCACACGCAGAAAATACAGTGTTCCTGCCATGTGAAAGGCGTGTCGGAGGGCCGACTCTTTGTACACGCAGGTTCGGCAGGTCCACCTGTGGGGCTTGAATGTGCCTGGATTTGGTGTCCATGGGGTCCTGGAACCGATTCCCTGAGTCCAGCGAGGCTGGCCCCGGGATCGACTCCTTGAGGACAGCGAGGCTGGCCCCGGGACCGGCTTCCTGAGGACAGCGAGGCTGTTTCTAGGAGCAGGTGGTTTATTTTGTGTTTTCCCCCTGGCTCCACACCCCGTTCTTAGAGACACGGCTGTCGCAGGGTGACCAGCTGGGGAGGGGAAGAGTGGAGGGCACCTGGTAGAAGTGGCTGTGGACTCTCTTAGGAACCATAGCCGTGGCACCTACCGTAGACGAAGATGTTGTTGGTCTGCACTCTTCTCGTGTTGGTCTGGGGCATGCAGTGGTCATGGGCTGGTGTGGTCCACAGCCCCGGTCTGGGGCATGCAGTGTCTTTGGGTTGGTGTGGTCCACAGCCCCTTGCTCCGTGGTCCCTGAGCCTGAAATCCCATCCGGTGCTGTGTCACCTTGGGCCAGCTGTCTCCTGAGGGGAAGGGAACAGGGAAGAGCCCTCCCCGCATGGCCTCCCCAGCACCACCCACCCCCAGGACCTCCAGTGTGGACCCTACTGGGGGCTCCTCTCTCCTGGGGGGACCTTGTCCCAACAAGAGGACTCCATGGGCTGCAGGAGGTGTCGAGCTATTTTCTCTCCTGGAACTGGGTTGCTGGCAGCTCCCAGACGCAGGACGAAAGGCTCAGACGTGCCTTCATAATAAGGACTTGTCGACGTGAACTTTGGACAGCAAACACTGCTTACATTTCCTTTTCCGTTTTGATGCGTTAATGGTGTGCAGCAACACCGTGACACACGGGGATGCAGGTGATGGCTGACCCCCCCCGCAAGGGGGCCATACACCTGTTTGATAATAAGAAGGCATGCTTCTCTTACTGCAAATAAAAACTTTTAATGGTTTTCTGCCAGAAAGACCCTGTCCTTTATGTAGGATACATAGAGGATCATTTGGCAAGGGATTGGGGATTTGGGGTTAAACTAAAAACAAATTAATTTCATTTTCTAGCACTCTGAACCCATTTGAGTTAATTATTCATTGAGAATTTGAATAGCACCCACTGTTCTGACTTCCCCAATTTCCCCCTAATGAACGGCATTTGCTGTAACATGACAAAGCCCTGAGTCTTAGAATTACTGGGTAATGTGGAAAAAGTTAAAGTTGGTTCTCTGTTGTTTTGCTTTAAGGAAATTATATTATTTTGCAGCCACTTAGTTTTCTCCTTTCCAATCAGAAAAATTGCTTTCTTACTACCTGAAAATTCGTGAAGGTCAAGGGGACACAGGCTGCAGTGCATTAAAAGCCACCATCAAATGTGGACGTGGACCGAGTTTTCCCCTGTTCTCTCCCACCATCAAATGTGGACGTGGACTCAGTTTCCCCCTGGTCTCGCCCATCATCAAATGTGGACGTGGACCCAGTTTCCCCCGTTCTCTCCCACCATCAAATGTGGATGTGGACCCAGCTTCCCCCTGTTCTTGCTAACCATCAAATGTGGACTTGGACACACTTTCCCTCTGTTCTTGCCCACCATCAAATGTGGACACGGATTCAGTTTCCCTCTGTTCTTGCCCACCATCAAATATAGAGGTGGACCTAGTTACCTTCTGTTCTCACCCACCATCAAATGTGGATGTGGACCCAATTTCCTTCTGTTCTTGCCCACCATCAAATGTGGACATGGACTCAGTTTCCCTCTGTTCGTGCCTACCTTGCCACCATGGCTCATTTGACAATCACTCAGGAAAGGAAGAAACATTATTTTTCATAGGCATGAAGGCAGTTGTTTTGAACCTAAGGAACAGGACATAATTCCAGCAATGGAAATGACCAGCTGAGTGGGTCTGTGTGAGGTTTGGAAGAAAAAAAGGATTTTAACTTCCCTCTCTGTGTGTGCCCACCTCCCCCAGTTGAGAGTCACAGATTTAATTACTTTAATTTTGAGCTTAAAATAATTTGACAGCCTAACAAAAACTACTACAGTCCTATAAAATTCTGCTGTGTGTTTGGTTTTTCAGTTGCTTTTCTGAATATGGTAAATGAATGCATTATGAGTTGTTATTTTAGTAGTTGCTGTAAAAATTAATGTAGGTTATAACCAAGTGTTATAAAGTTAATTTAGCACCAAAGTAAAGCTAAAGCTGCATTGATTTCCCACTGTACTTGTGCATAACAACGGCTCCATGAGACAGGCACTGTGACCCTGCAGTCTGGTGGGAGCAGGTGCCACCTGGCTGGTGCGTTCACTGCCTGTCCCCTCTTGCTGCCAGGCAGCTTTGCAGTTTCCAGGTTATGCGGGAGTTGAGGCCGGTGGTCAGTAAGAGACGGTGGGGAGTTGGATGGTGCAGGTTGGCGTGGGGTGGAAGGAGACGTGGAGAGCCTGGGGAAGGCTGGACAGCAGCTCCGGTACCTGCACAGGGGGGCAGGGTGCGGCGGCACGGGACAGGGAGTAGCTCCTGGAAACAGCCCTTGGGGTTTTTATAGACGAGTCTGTCTTCAGCTCTGCACCCCTTTCCTGCTGAGTCCGGGTGGAGGGTGGAGGCGTCGAGCGCTTGTTTCTCCAGGTGAGGGCACATCGGACACAGCCAGTGTTTCCTGGAGTCCCCTCACCTGGGAACGTGCCCCTGCTCTTTTCAGAACAAAACAAATCTTAGCTAAACTTTACACATCACCTTTCCAGAAGGTGTTTAAGTCTGTATGCCTGTTAAGTCACCTAACTAAAGAGTAATGATACAATATGCTTCTTTTTAGGGGAGAAAACCTAGCTGATTTAAAAGATAAAATCAGAGGTTGGGTTCGCAGCATTTTGGAGGAGACTTGGTTTATGTCCTAGTGGGCAGCAGTGTTTCCTCAACTATTGTGTTTGCGCTATTATTACATTACAGAGGTGACACTTCAAACATAGGGAAATGGAAGGCAAAACAGCCCCCCCATTCAGCGATAAACGTTATCAACATATTCATGCACTTCCTTCTGCTGTTTTTGCTCTTCACTTTTTATTTTAAGACCACGTTCGTAGGATGGATATATAATTGTTTATGGTGACTTTAAAAGCACCTTTCTTGCTAAAAAGAGTATTTATTCAGTCTGGAAAATTTAGACAACATGTTTTGTTTAAAAATTAATTATAATACCACCGTGAAGTCATCAATGTTTTTATACATTTTCTTGGTCTCTTTATGGACTTAATATATACAATTTAACAAATGGGAAATAACGTAATTTTATTCATAAAATGTTTCTTGGCATTACAGATGGAGCAGAGAGGAGGCACAGGGCTTCCCGCTGACTGAGGTCCTCCCAGGGTGTGACCAGCAGCCTCCCAAGTTTAGGGTCTGCAAGGAGTAAGATTTCTAAATCATCTTACACGACAACCCCTGCAGCCATGCGCCCCTTTGATAAGGGGGTGTACTCTGATAGATTTTTCAAGACAAGAGTTTGCTGGATCTGAGGCTATTTCAGCTGCTTCTGGAGATGGCAGCTCTGGGACGTTTGTGCCAGCTCTCCCTCAAGACCCCACGGATGCCACATCCTCATCTTTTGGAATCCAGTGTTGTAGAGGAGAAGTCTGAAGCCAGTTTGATTTTTGCTTCATGGTAGGAAACTGATGTTTTCAGGCTTTTCCCCTTTATTTCCATAATGAAGATGATGTCCCACCTCATCCACAGGTGTTTTTGTTACCTTGTCGGGAATGTCCAGCCCTTATGTGCCACTTCAGGTCCTCAGTCCCTTTCTCAACTTCCTCACAATCCTCCCCATCTCATCCATCTTCACTGTACTTCTGTTATTTTTTTCATTTTTGTGATCACTTTCCTATGCAACTTTTGTTCTTATTTCACAGATGCCCGTGCCAAACTTGGTGTCTGAGGCTCGGCGGCCGTGTTTTATTCTGTCTGCCTCTGCATGTACTTTGGAGAAGTGGGGTTGGAGGTTGCCCCCCAGGTGCTGTTTCAGCTGGACCTGCCCCGACTCTGTGAGTTGGGGGCGTCGGGCAGAGCCCATGTGGCTCTATGGTGGGCCGTGTTGCTGAACTGTATGTCTGAGGTTTGGGGACCCTGTTTCATTCTGTCTGCCTCTGCATGTACTTTTGAGAAGTGGGGGTGGGGGTTGCCCCCTGGGTGTTTCAGCTGCACCTGCCTAGACTCCCTGAAGTGGGAATGCTGGGCAGAACCCGTGTGGCTCTACGGTGGGCTCTGGTGCTGACAGAGCAAGAAGCCGCACTCCCAGGACATGCTTGCAGCTCTGGGCAGGTCTGGGATCGTGACAGGATCATTTCCTTCTCTAAAATACATCTCAACTGTTATCCAGAGGGTTGACTGTAGGCTGTCAACAGCTTCACTCTTCTTAGTGACCAGGAGACAATTCACTAAACAGAGTTGCTGTCAGGGTTTAATTAGGAATTTCTGTGAAAGGCTGGCGGTACAGCTCCTTCTGCAAGCCTCCTGCAGCCTCCCGGTCCCCACTCTTGGGCCCAGCCAGCTCCGTTGGTCTGTGGAGGCTGCACATTCTCTGTTCTCCTAAGGGGCTCCTGGACTTCGGGACAGCCTTGGTAAGTTGATGTGTAACTCCCAGTCTCTTCTCTCTGTAAGTAAGTACGTTCATGGAATCCTGATCTTCTAAATTGTTTCATCTTTGTAAAACAGCCACAGTTTCCTAAGCCACCTTGTGTCTGAATGTGAATCACTTGTTATTTTTCACTGCAGAAGGAACAGAACTGGAATCATAAGATTTAGAGGGTGATGAAAAGACAGAGGTTAGCATATTCCATTTTCTCACCTTTTCCTTACACCTTTTCCTTAAATGCACCCCTCGTATGTCTGTGAAGTTCTTCCCAATTCTGTAACATCACTCCATCCTCAAGTGGAACATTTGTGAACAGTCACAAGTATTGATGTGTACACCTCTGCAACCCAGCTGGAATGAATGCTTTTTATTTATGAATGGATGGTCATCGGATGGCCAGACGGATTCCCTGTGAATTGCGGGGGTCCTCATAGGTGGATGACTCTTTGAGCTTGCCATGCTTCTGGGTGGCACAGCACAGCTGACATGGAGTGGGGCAAGGGCTTGTTCCACGAGTTTCTGTGTGTTTGTTGTTGTTGTTGTTATTTTTTTTGAGATGGAGTCTCTCTCTGTCACCCAGGCTGGAGTGCAGTGGTGCGATCCAGGCTCACTGAAAGCTCCGCCTCCCGGGTTCACGCCATTCTCCTGCCTCAGCCTCCCGAGTAGCTGGGACTACAGGTGCCTGCACCATGCCCTGCTAAATTTTTTTGTATTTTTAGTAGAGACGGGGTTTCACAGTGTTAACCAGGATGGTCTCGATCTCCTGACATTGTGATCCACCCGCCTTGGCCTCCTGAAGTGCTGGGATTGCAGGCGTGAGCCACCGTACCTGGCCTGTTTTTGTTTTTTTGAGACGGAGTCTTGCTCTGTCATCCAGATTGAAGTGCAGTGTCATGATCTTGACTCACTGCAACCTCCACTCACTGCAACCTCTGCCTTTCAGTTTGAGCAATTCTCTTGCCTCAATCCCCCAGTAGCTGGGATTACAGGCATGTGCCACCATGCCTGGCTATTTTTGTATTTTTAGTAGAGACAGGATTTTGCCATGTTGGTCGGCTGGTCTTAAACTGTTGGCCCCATGTGATCTGCCCGCCTTGGCCTCCCAAAGTGCTGAGATTACAGGCATGGGCCACTGCACCCGGCCCTGTGTTTGACTCTTAAATCTTCTTTTTCTTTTTACTATTTCTCTTTCTGGACGGCCACTCAGTGGATATGGAGGAAGAGTTCACAGATGTCCGTATTACATTTCTTTCTTAAATTAGCCTCCCTTGAACACTGCTATAGGGTACAGATGCATGAAGGGCTGAAAGGGTGGTTGCGTCCCAGTAAGTGTGAGCGTGGAGCTGGTCTGTGAGACCCCGGTGCCTGTGAAGGCACCCGTGTGAGATGGCCCGGGATGGGGGTCTGCAGAGCCCTGACCGTGGCACACACCCTTCAGCTTTGATGTTTCAGGCCATTGCTCTGGTCATCAGTGAGCAGAAGGTCTAACAGCAGTGATATTTATCACTAGCTGTGTTGGCCAATGTGTTAGGAGGGTGAACGTGTTTGACTTAAGCTGTTTGATGGGTTTGCATTTAAATAGACAACTGGTGACCTGGTGCCTGGACGCTTGCTCTGTGACCTGCCCCACGTGGCTTCTCCCTCTGGTATGCATTAGATGAGATGGGCATGTTTAGGGTGGTGTGGCCCTAGACTGGAATGCATTAGAAGTGCAAACCCTGCCTCACCCCAGATCTGCCCCACCCCAGTGTGACTTTTGGAGGTGGAGGCCCAGCATCCTTCACCTGTCCTCCAGGTGGGCCTGAGGATGCTGAGGTTTCAGAGCGCTGCTTTGCTGGCACTCCAGCAAGTCCTGCTTAAAGAGGCCAGGATCTGAAATGGCAGGTTACCAAACTGTATAGCAGAAAAATAGAAACGTTTCCTTAGAATAGGTGTAGGAAGAAAAATGATTTCCTTCACCATATCTGGAAAAGATTTCAAAGGAGCAGGCACTATTTGGAATTATTAGTGGTCTCCTGTATTTCTTATCTTTTTTTTTTTTTTTGATACCAGGTCTCACCCTGATGCCCAGGCTGGAGTGCAGTGGTGCAATCTTGGCTCCCTGCAACCTCCGCCTCCTGGACTCAGGTGATCCTCTCACCTCAGCCCCCTGAGTATCTGGGACTACAGGTACGATACCATACCTGGCTAATTTTTGTATTTTTTTTTTTTTTGATACCAGGTCTCACCCTGATGCCCAGGCTGGAGTGCAGTGGTGCAATCTTGGCTCCCTGCAACCTCCGCCTCCTGGACTCAGGTGATCCTCTCACCTCAGCCCCCTGAGTATCTGGGACTACAGGTACGATACCATACCTGGCTAATTTTTGTTTTTTTTTTTTTTTTGTAGAGACGGGGTCTTGCTCTGTTGCCCAGGCTGGTCTCAAATTCAAGCATTTCTCCTGCCTGTCTCCCAAAATGCTTCTGTATCCCTGACCCAACAAGGAAGGACAAGAGGTGTGAGCCACACTCCTGGCCTCCTGTCTTTCCTTGTTGGAGCAGGGATGTAGAAGCACTTGACGCAGCTGACTTGAGCATATCTCGTTTTGCTTTGTTTTCCTCACGGGTAACCTGGCAGTGCTGTGCACCAGTGCTGCTGGTCAGCTGTTTTTTCGATGGACTGGCAGGAAATCAAACTGACACCCGGGTTCCTTTCTCCCTGGGTACTGACCAGGTGGGAGAGGAAGGACGTTATCTGAGTATCATGTTCATGAGGGCTGGTCGGGAAACGTCAACTTTAAGGTGCCTGGGATCTAAGGCATGGAACCCAGAGTGCAGCAGAACGTAGTGGATGTAGCCTTGGGAGCAGAGACGTGCGGGCCGGTGCCCTCGTTCCTGGCAGGTTCTGAGTGCAAGAAAAGGTTAGTGAACCAGCCGAGGTCACGAAGCAACCTGCCAAGACCTGCCTGGATGTATGGCTGGCGTCCGTGCTGGCCCCAAAACTGCCCATTTGGGGATTCCTTGCAGTTTCCGACCCACCTAGGGGTCCGGAGAGCGTCCAAACCATGACCTCAAAGAACGAGGTGTTGCCTTGAAATCCTCCAAGGTGAGGGTAGGAATTTTTTTTTTTTTTGCAATTAGCAACAATTTGTTGTGAATGATCTTGGACCTATTTTCCACTTCTTCGTATAGGAAGAGAGACAGAATAAAAAGTCTCAATGTGCCAGATGCCATGTAATAAAGTCGTGGGGTTAACATTGTTGATTATTATGTAACATCACGTTAATTGGAACATATTCACACGTGTCCACAGTGTGTGTGTGTGCCCAGTCCGATGAGCACGTTGGGTTGGGGTCGCTGCTGGTTCATGCAGCCCCTCTGGGTGGTGCTTTCTCTGTGACTTGCCGATTATTATGGGTACTAGTCAGTTTCCGAAGCCTCCGATTATGATGGGCATGACTATAAAGAAAATTAGAACAAATGCGTGGGCTGTAACGATAACGTTGTAAATATGGTCGTTGCCTAATTGGTTGCCGGGCTGACCTAGTTCGGCTCGAATAAGAAGACTTAGGGCTATGCCTATGATTCCAGCCCATGCGCCGAAGAGTAAGTACAAGGTTCCAATATCCTTGTGATTTGCTGAGAAAAACCAACGGTTGGCGAGCATAGGTAGAAGGAGGTAAAATAGCTGAGTAGGCATTAGGCTGTAAACCTAAGGACAGAGGTAAAGCCCTCTTTTTACCAGCCCCGAGGTGATTTTCATGTTGAATTGCACATTCAAAGGAGCAGCTTTGATTTCTGCCGGGGCTTCTCCCGCCTTTTTTTCCCTGCGGCGGGAGAAGTAGATTAAAGTCAGTTGATTAGGGTATTTAGCTGTTAACTAAATTTTTATGAGTTTGAGTCCCATTGATCTAGCAAGGGCTTAGCTTAATTAAAGTGATTGATTTGCGTTCAGTTGATGCAGAGTAGAGTTTTGCAGTCCTTATACATTTAACTTACTAAGAGCTTTGAAGGCTCTTGGTCTTATTTAACCTAAATTTCTAGGGAATAGTTAGGGCTAGTGGAGAGATTGGTAGGAGGAAGGTGGTGAGAATAATGAGAGGGGGATTAGGAGTGTGGATTTTGTGTTTTCGAATTGTCATTTTATTTTTACATTGTTAGATGTTTGCAGCAGTGTTATGGAGGTGGTATAGATTAGGCTTATATAGAAGTATAAGTTAAACAGGTTTATAATAATTATGATGATGGGGATGATGAAGTTGTTGTTTTTTATAAGTTCTTGAATGGTAATTCATTTTGGTAGGAAGCCAGTTAATGGGCGTAAGCCTCCTATGGATAGAAGAGTGGATGCTATTAATGGTATTAATCAGGTTAACTTGTTTCTGGTGCGGGATAGTATGAGGGTTGTGGTGTTTGAGTTTAGGTTTAAGGTTAGGAATGCAGTGGTTGTTAAAATAATGTATACGTTTAGGTAAAGGATTGTGATATTCGGGTTGTATATTAGTGTTATCATTATTCAGCCTATGTGTGTAATTGAGGAGTATGCTAGGATTTTACTTAGCTGTGTTTGGTTGAGGCCTCCTCAGCTACCTGCTATGATAGATAGGATTGATAGGGTTTGGAGAATATTGATATTAGTTGAAGGGTGAATTTGATATATAATTGAGATCGGGGCTAGTGTTTGTCATGTGAGAAGAAGTAGGCCAGGGATCAAGGGTGTTCCTTGGGTGACTTCTGGGACTCAAAAGTGAAACGGGGCTATTCCTAGTTTTATAGCAAGGGCTATTACTATGGCTACAGATGAGAATTGATTGATGTCATTTATTATGGTTCAATGTCTGGAGAATAGGTTGTTGGAAATAATTGCTATCATGAGGATTATAGATGCGGTAGATTGTATGAGGAAATATTTGGTGGCAGCTTCTGTGGAGCGGGGGTTTGTTTTTTTAATTAGAATTGGAGCAAAGGCCAGTATATTTATTTCTAGGCCTGCTCAGGCAAGGAATCAGTGCGAGCTTAGTGATGTAATGAGAGTGCCTGTGATCATGGTGAGGTAAATAATAAGTTGGGCTAATGGATTAATTAGTATGGGAAGGGTGTAACCAACATTTTTGGGGTATGGACCCGATAGCTTATTTAGCTGACCTTACTTTAGGATAGAGTGTGACAGGTAGCACGGAGAAATTTGGGTTCTCAGGAGTGGGTTCGATGCCTATGATTCTAGAAATAAGAGGGCTAAGAGCTCTATTGTTTATTCTATCAAAGTAACTCTTTTGTCAGACATATTTCTAGGCTTGAGGGGGAATTCTGGAGATTGTAATGGGTGTTGAGGTGTATCATATGTGGAATGCTAGTGTAAGTGGGAGGAAATTCTTTCATAGTAAATGTATGAGTTGATCATAACGGAATCGGGGGTATGTTGCTCGAATTCATAGGAATAAAGAGGTCAAGAGTAGTGTTTTGATAGTAAAGCACGTTGTGAATAGTTCTGGGTGGTGAATGGGGTAAAATGTTCCTAGGAAAATTGTAGTTGTTAGGGCATTTATCATGATAATGTTTATGTATTCAGCTATGAAGAAGAGGGCGAATGGATCCGCGGCATATTCAATGTTAAAGCCTGAGACTAGTTCTGATTCACCTTCTGTGAGGTCAAAGGGAGCTCGGTTGGTTTCTGCTAGTGTGGAAATAAATCATATTATGGCTAAGGGTCATGATGGTAGGAGGAGTCAGAGGTGTTCTTGTGTTGTGATGAGTGCATGAAGGTTGAATGAACCGCTTATTAGTAACACTGATAATAGGATAACAGCAAGGGTAACTTCGTATGAAATTGTCTGGGAGACGGCTCGTAGTGCTCCGATTAGTGCATAGTTAGAATTTGATGCTCATCCTGATCATAAAATGGAGTAGACAGCTAGGCTAGATGTGGCTAGGATAAATAAAAGTCCTAGGTTAAAATTGATTAGGGGATTGGGCATGGGGGGGGCGTCCATAGTAGGAGGGCAGTGGAAAAGGCTAGGGCCGGTGCAATGGTGTAGAGAGTAGTAGTGGAGGTTGAAGGTTTTAAGGGCTCTTTGGTGAAGAGTTTGACTGCATCGGCAAAGGGTTGTAACAGTTCGTAGGGGCCTACAATATTACGTCCTTTACGTAGCTGCATGTAGCCTAGCAATTTTCGTTCAGTAAGTGTGAGAAATGCTATGGCGGCTAGTACAGGTATGATGGTGAGTAGCAGATTTGTTGTGAACATAATGTTAAGAAGAGGAGTTGAACCTCTGATTGTAAAGTTTTAAGTTTTATGCAATTGCCGGGCTCTGCCATCTTAACAAACCCTGTTCTTGGGCCGTGTGTGTGATCTTTTGTTAAATTAAGACTAGGTCATTTGTGGAATGAGGGCACTTTATGAAATGGGCCCCATTTCTCTTGTCCTTTCATACAGGGAGGAATATATAATAGATAGAAACCGACCTGGATTGCTCCGGTCTGAACTCAGATCACGTAGGACTTGAATCGTTGAACAAACGAACCCTTGATAGCTGCTGCACCATTAGGATGTCCTGATCCAACATCGAGGTCGTAAACCCTACTGTCGATATGAACTCTAGAATAGGATTGCGCTGTTATCCCTAGGGTAACTTGTTCCGTTGGTCAAGTTATTGGATCAATTGTGGGCATTGCGCTTTGACTTGTTTAGTCTTGGCATAGGTCATTCGGAGGTTTAGTTATGCTCGGAGATCACCCCAACCAAAATTTTTAATGCGGGCGTAGTAGTTTGAGTCCGTGGATTTATGTGGGTTTTTGGCTGCATTAGTAAATTAAAGCTCCATAGGTACTTCTCGTCTTATTGTTTTATGCCCGCCTCTTCACGGGCAGGTCAATTTCACTGGTTGAAAGTAAGAGACAGTTGAACCCTCGTGTTGCCATTCATGCAAGTCCCTATTTAAAGAACAAGTGATTATGCTACCTTTGCACGGTCAGGGTACCGCGGCCGTTAAACATGTGTCACTGGGCAGGGAGTGCCTCTAATACTGGTAATGCTAAAGGTGATGTTTTTGGTAAACAGGCAGGGCTAGGCTTGCTGAGTTCCTTTTACTTTTTTAAATCTTTCCTTAAGTGCATGCCTGTGTTGGATTAACAGTACAGATAATACTGGCTTGTTTATATTTATTAATATTGGGCTGTTAAGCATCGGTGAAGTATTTCGGTCTGATTTAGGCTTATGCGGTGGAGAAGATGTTCATGTTACTCATACTAACATGATTGCTTCTATGGTGTAATAGATTAATCCAATGTGATGTGAGGAGTTCTATGAGATCTTTGGGATTTTTAAAGTAGTTGATGTTGAGCTTGAACGCTTTCTTAATTGATGGCTGCTTTTGGGCCAACTATGGAAGTTAAATTTTTTACTCTCTATGCAAGGTTTTTCCTGGTGTCTAAAGAGCTGTCCCTCTTTAGACTAGCAGTTAAGTTTACAGTGGGATTATGTAGTTCTGTGGGTAAACTTAAGGTTGAACTAAGATTCTATCTTGGATAATCAGCTATCACCAGGCTCGGTAGGCTTGTCACCTCTACCCAAAAATCTTCCCACTCTTTTGCCACATAGACGGGTGTGCTCTTTTAGCTGTTTTTGGGTAGCTCGTCTGGTTTCGGGGAATTTGGCTTTCGTTGTCTTTGCGAAATGGTCTCTAGTTAATTCATTATGCAAAAGGTATAGGAGTGAGTCCTTGCTATTTTGTGCTTGGTTAATTTTTTTTTCATCTTTCCCTTGCGGTACTATGTCTATAGCGCCTAGGTAAAATTTCTATCGCCTATACTTTTGTATATGTAAATGGTTTGGTATATGCTAATTTAGTAATAGTATTAATTGGATTTTTGGGCTAGTGTTGACTCAGGGCAATCAAGTAATATTGACATCTTCTGGGTGTAAGCTGGATGCTTTATATTGAGCTATGCCTTATTTTATCCAAGTGCATCTTCCAGTACACTTACCATGTTACGACATCTCCTCTGTATAAATGTCAGGGGTGTTGAGTTAAGTTAGTCCTTAAATATATTTGAGGAGAGCGACGGGCGGTGTGTGCGTGCTTCATGGCCTAATTCAATGAAGCACTCTATTCTTAATTTACTACTAAATCCTCCTAGGACTTTTAGATTTCATAAAAGTTATTGTAAGATTTTCTGGGGTAGAAAATGTAGCCCATTTTTCCCATCTCATAAGCTACACCTTGAGCTAACGTTTTTCCGTGGGCATTTGTGCTTACTTTGTAGCCTTTGTTAGGGTTTGCTGAAGATGGCGATATACAGGCTGAGCGAGGGATGGTGCGGTGGATCGGGGTTTATCGGTTATAGAACAGGCTCCTCTAGGGGGATGTGAAGCACCGCCAAGTCCTTTGAGTTTTAAGCTGTTGCTTGTAGTGTTCTGGCGAGTAGTTTTGTTGTTTTAACTATTGAAGTTTAAGGCTAAGCATAGTGGGGTATCTAATCCCAGTTTGAGTCTTAACTATTGTGTGTTCAGAAGCTTTAAAGCCACTTTCGTAGTTTATTTTACATCAGCTAAGGTTTTACAATTTAGATGGAGTTTAGCTTTATTGTGTTAGATCTAAAACACTCTTTACGCTGGTGTCTGTTAGCTCGGGTTAATCGTATGGCTGCGGTGGCTGGCACGAAATTAACCAACCCTAGATATAGCATAGCTTAGTTAAACTTTTGTTTCTTTCTAAAGATTTGTCACTGCTGTCTCCCGTTGGGGTGTGGCTGAGCAAAGTGTTTTGAGCTGCCTTGCACGTACTTGATACTTACTCCTCTTAGTCACTGTGACTTATAGGGTGTCTTCACCGGAGTGGGGATGCTTGCATGTGTAATCTTGCCAAGAGCTAATAGAAAGGCCAGGACCAAACCTATTTGTTCATGGGGTGTGTAGACCCGTCTAGGCATTTTCAGTGTCTTGCTTTGGATATATTAAGCTACATAAACGGGAAAGCATGTAGTTGTGGAGTACTGTCTTTGGGGTTGTGGTGGTAAGAGCGTGGGTTTGGTGTTGTGTAAGTATTTGGGAAAAGAGGGGGAGAATGGGCTCAAGAGTGGTTAGGTGAAGTAAATTTTTATTAGTTGAGGGAATGGCAGTTGGAGTTGTGCATAGCTAAAAGATGACAATGCAAGCTCTGGCCGGGTGAATGTTAAGCCTTTTGTTTTTGGGGTTTGGCAAAAGTGAATTTGTAGGGGAAGGCCGGAGATGATGGGGGAGGGGGGTTTGTTGTAAGTTTGTTATGATGATTGTGATATTGGCGGGGCGTGCTGAGCGGTTAACTATTGATATGTCTTACAAGCATGGATTAAATAACAGGAGCGCTGCTGTGCTTCACTTTGGGGACACGTTTAAGTACAAAAGTAATTTTAAAATTTCAGCATTATTTCAAGACAACTGAGAGCCTATTAGCACAGAATCCCTGGTCTGAATGAAATCAAACAGTTCTTATTAATTATTCATGATGCCATGAATATGTAGCCTTATTTTTTTATAATTGCCAGTCTGTATAACTAACCTTTCATTTGGTTAAAGTACTTAACAGTAAGTAGAGCTGTAATTTCTACTGTTTATAAAGCATATGGAAGAATGTTTAAATGTTCGATTAGAACCACTTTTTTTAGTTTCGTAGAGAATTTTTTTTCTTGTCAACGAGGATCTTTAATTATTTAAACCAAAAGAGAAAAACAGACCAGAAAAGAAAAACAACTAGTAAAGCTCGGAACTGCGAAGGTGGCATCATTCCGTTAGTCTCGGGTTTTGCTTCCTGGGTTTGTGACGTGGTCAGAGTCCTTGTCTTTGCTTTCCTAACGCAAGTTGTTCAAGTTGGAAGTGAGTGTGAAATTGAGTTAGTCTAGCTTTATTCTTTCACGGATGAGAAGTGAATTATCTTCAGCAAGGTGGGTGCAGGCGTGGTCCCCGGGGGTCACTGTGGTGAACAGGCGGCCCTGTGGGAAGCCAAGTTCGTCATCACTGGGACAGAGCCCAGGACACTTCCCCGGCTGGCCAGCCTCTTCCTAGAACCCCAAACATTGCAAAGGGTGGAGTCCAGATCTATACCATAAAGAAACGAGGGTGGTTACAGAAAGCACCCTGATCTCAGCTGAGTGGCTCTGAGCACCCCAACGTTGGGGCACCTCAGCATCCTGTGTGGCTCAGGCTGTGCCCAGCAGGGAGGCCGGCCCGATGGAGCTGCGGTCTCCACCCTGAGAGTGAGGGCTCCTTCCCCCAGCGCGGGTTAAAGCACCGTGTGTCCACCTGTGCAGTGGCTGGTCCCAGTGGCCCTGGAGGGCTGAAACCCTGGGTCCTGCCACTGGTCCCGGGCATCCGTTTCCCCTTCCTGCAGTTCCTGTGTCTGTGTACAGGGGGCTCCGGTCCCGGTCTCAGGACCATGGGTGAGGGGTCAAGTTCACCCGCTTTGGAGCTGGCCCGGATCGTGGTTCTGTGGATCCTCGCTGTGTGGCTCTGGAGCAGTTCTGTCCTCAGGAGAAGGATCCTCACAGCCGCCTCTTGGGGCCATGAGGAGAATTAATAGGATGACCCCCGGGTAGCTGCTCAAAGCCCTGTGCGGGGCCAGCCATGTGTCTCCACCAGTTCCTTCACTCTGTCCTCTCCCCGCCCCCCCACTGTCACATCGCCAGCCTTTATTTCCTTTTCCTTGGACCCAGGCAGCGAACGCTCCGCTGGTCTTGGCAGCCCCTTCTCTAGTCTGACCTCAAATGACTTCCTGATGGACAGCTGTGACTAGCCATCGGCCTGACCAAAACCCCAGAAAATAGAACCCAACTTTCCTATTAAGCTGTACAGAGCTGTCCCAGCCCCACTTCCCACAGGCTGGCCTCATTCGCCATGGGATCTGTGGTTTTCACCTGGGGCTGGGGGTGCCCCTGGCATCTGGTAGAGAGTGTCAGGGATGTCCCTCCAGGCTCAGTATAGTCCCCCAGCCAGTGGCCGGCAGACAGCAGCACCCAACCTGATGTCCCTGTGGCTTCTGGTTCCCTGAGGCTGGCTGTGCTTTGCTGCCTCTTCATGCTCTCAGACGGGTGCCCTCTCTCCACCTTCACTGGTTAGCAGTGTTCCATCCATTAGAGCTCAAAGCACTGCCTCCCGGCAATGCAGCCCCTTCTCCTAGCCTGCTGTCTGCCTGTGCCCCGCGGTCTGTACCGTGTCCTCACGGACCCATCAGAGCGAGGCTCCCAGGGGTGGAGAGGTTTCTGCTTGCGTCTCTGTCCCACCTTCTCTGGACCTGGCACCGTGCCCTTTGCCGACAGAGATCTTGGGTTGATTGTCAGCGAAGCAGACAATCTATATGGCTCTAAATGGCTGTGAACATGCTTGATTGGGTTATTTTAAAAATAATTGTATATGAAAACATTTGAGTGTGACCCAGGTGGATTTTTGGGCTAATGGTCTTGTTCTTCAGGGAGTAACCACAGGCCCATCCACAAGGACCATTTCCAGCTGATCTATGGAACGCTGTTCTACCTGGTTAATTTTGAACGTTATCTCAGCCTGAGAGGTAGGTCAGCGTGTGACGAAGATCACTGGTTTGAATCCTAATCTGCTCCTTAGGAGCTGCACCTTCCATGCCTTCGTTTCTTCCTTGGTTAGGTAGGGAAGGTATGAGCTACCTCAGAGTTGTGAGTGAGGCCTGCATCGAGTGACCGCTTAAAGTGACAAGGACTGCACCTGGAGTGTTGATATTTAAAGACCTTTAAACATCGCAGTGCTGCATTTTGGTACCCAGGTAAAACAGCAAAGTTATTTCAGGTGCAGACACAGATGCTCGGTGAGGTGGGGGACTGAGGGCAGGAGGTGGACCACCGACCCTGTAACGAGGACGTGGTCTGTTCGCGGCTGAACGAAGTGCACATCATTGCATGTACCATGGAGGTCCCTCTCGTGAAGTCCTGGAAGGGTCCATGTGCTGAGCCATGTGGTCTGTCCATGACGTCCGGCAGGAGCTGAGCTTTCGGGTGCAGCCTTGCTCTTGCGTGCACAGCCCTCAATGGTCTCAAAAGTCTGAGGCTTACAGCAGGCTTGGGGTTTCCTTACACCTCCTGGACGTCTAATTTACCTGGCAAACATGTTTTTCTTGGGTGTAAAGGTGAAGGAGTGGGTTACTCTGGTGAAAGTGTACTAATTACTGCACTTCTGGGTCAGTGGCGCTTGGTTGAAGACACTATCTGCCCTGGATGGACATCTCTGTGGTGGTGAGAACTGGTGGCTGGATGTTGCGGGGTTGCCAAGAAGATGCCAATTTTTTCCTTTTTCCTCAGTAACAACACCCTACTTTGTTTAGGGAAGCAGCACACCCAGCTGAAAATCCAATTCTCTTGTTCGGTGGAGCGGCTGGTGACACAGGTCCAGATGCTGGGATGCTGATGGGGGCTCCTGGAGTGGGAGGTGTCAGGAGGCTTTCCCAACCCACAGCAGCCCTGGGCCCTTGTCCGGCCTTCTTGCCCGGGGCATGACACCTGGAGGGAAAACAGCTTCGGGGGCCCGAGGGCCAGAAGGCAGAGTCCTGGCGTGTCAGGCAGGCCTGGGCCAGGCTCCTCGGAGGATGTCAGAGACCTGCTGCCCATACAGGGACCACCCACCTCTGAGCCCCACGCAGATTTTCCTCCATAGCTGAGTGAAATCCTGGTACGGCGAGTGAGGCAGTCAGAGGCACCTTTTGTGGAAGGAGGACAAAGCTGGAGAGAAGGAGGTTTTCCTAAAGGCACAAGGTGCTGATTCTGCGTGAGGGATCATTCCTAGGAGTGTGGGTGCTGGTGGGTGGAAAACTGGAGCCAGAGAATAAGTGGGAATGGCCCTTGTTGGTATTTAATTGATTCGTTCACGAATGGTCCGAACAGTTCCAGTGAAAAGAACATTTCGGACACAGAAGTTTTCATCCTGTCTGACAATCAGCGTGACCGTGGGCTGTTCCATCCTTCCTGGGCGACCGTGAGAGGGTCTCAGGCCCATTCGGCCCTGTGCTGGCATTTCCCCAGGGTGTGTGCCCCATCCCGAATAGGCTGGAATGCCTCTGGGTGCAGCTGAGCCTCTTGAAAAGGGAAGAGACACGTGCTGTGCTCTGGCTGAACAGGACAATGCGGGAGGACAGGGAGAGGGGCCTGGAGGTGAGGAGGATGGTGAGCGACACTGGGGACAGCGGACGGAGGTAACACCAGGGACAGGGGGACGGAGGGTCACGCCAGGGACAGGGGCATGGAGGGTAACGCCGGGGACAGGGGATGGAGGGTAACACCACTTCTCCAGGTGCCTTTGGGGGATGCTGCCGCCTCTTGCACCCCAGAGTGAAGTCAACAGGATTCTGTCACGAGGAGCCTCTCCGCAGGCATCTTTCTGGTGCTGCCTCCGTGCCCCTCCCATCACCTGATGCTCGTGCTCCTGAATCTTCACGCGTGTGCTCCGTGCAGCCACCTCACGGGTTCCCTGGGAACGGAGACAGTGTCTCACGCCGGTCAGAATGCTCTTCTCTGTCCACTGAATAGTCCAACACAGAATCATTTCTCTGTGATTATTGATGCTTTGTTATGTAGAACTGGAATAAAGAAAAAGTGAATTTAGACATTACAGCCATCAGGTTGAAGCTTGGTAATTGCATTAGGGAATTAAATGGGAGCATTTGAGCTTCTCGAGTTCTAATTCCACATCTTCATATCCCCATCACCCCATACCCAGTGTCCAACATAGCTCTTGGTCTAGGAATTTCTTGATAAATGTTTACTGAATTGAACTGGACTGAGCTTAACATTCCCACCCAGAGTTAGAAGCCAGTCCCTGAACAAATTGCCTTTAGAACATGAGTTTGACATTACTGTGGTAAGGGGTATCCTACACGTCATAATTCCTAGTCAGTATCGGGTATTTAGTCAAGTCGACTCAAGTAAAGACAAGCATAGGCCCATCTGGCGAAAGGGCAAGGCACGGTGCTTTAGGTCCAGGTCCCCAATATCAACTATGAAAATAAAACGTTGTCAACTCCAATTACAGCCCTGTCCTCAGCTGGTCACTGTTTACACTAATAATTATAAACAGCTTGAACTTGCTGTCCTGAGAGGCAACACACCCTCCATTCTCTCTGCAGTGTAGCTGCCTTGGTGGATGGAACATGCCCCTCCTCCCTCCCTCCCCCTATCCCTCCCTCCCCCCCTCCCTCTCCCCGCTTCCCCTCTCCTTCTTCCTGTCTTCTCTCACCTTTCTCCCCCCACCTTCTCTCCTGGACAAGGGGCAGAAGAGAGGAGACCTCCGGAATCTTCTGCTTCATCCAAGCAGCTTGGGGGCAGCATCAACAACTGCAATTTGGCTGCCCCAGCAGGTGCCTCAGGGCAGCCTTTCTAATGGGAATCCTGGAATCATGTCTTTCCTTAATGTGTCCTAAAGGCTGGAGGACATGAAGTGAAACAATGCTCCATGCTCAGTCCTGTGACTTTGTGTATTTCTTGGACTTACTTTGAAATTAAACTAAATGATACCCAAGGTAGAGCATGAAAAAAAAAGAAAAAACAGGCTATGGTGTTTGTAAACAAACAACCGTTTGGTTTGTTGGTTTGTTCTTAGACCTTCACAGGCTCCTAGGTCACACGTTTCAGTTTCTCAGTGAGTGACATTCTTGTGTCAGCCTCTTGTTTGACGATGTCAGCCACAGCAGAAAGAAGCACTCCATAGGCCCCGTGCTCAGCACCTTGGCGTGAGCTCCTGCCATCTTCTGTTCATGCTCATCACAGCTCTGTGCAGTGGGCATCCTCCTGATCCCTGTGGGAGGATGGAGGATGGAGGCAGGAGGGTGAGTGACGGCAGGATCACATGAGGGGTCTCTCCCGAGGTAGGGAGCGGAACCGGCCCAGGACCTTAGTGCCCATCGCATCCTTCTTCCTCCTCCTCTGCCTCTCTGTGACTGTTTGACTCAGGCTGCAGGGACAGACATGAGTACGTGCAGAGCCTGCGTGCACCCCTGGGAATGTGTGCTCCTATTGGCAGGGAGGGGTGTGAGTGTGTACAGAGCGTGTGTCCACACCTTGGCGGTGTATGCTGGCGTTGGCAGGGACAGATGTGAGCACGTATGGAATGTGTGTGCACACCTTGGGGATGTGTGCTGGCATTGGCAGGGACAGATGTGTACAGAGCGTGTGTGCACACCTGGGGGTGTGTGCTGGTGTTGACAGGGACAGATGTGTACAGAGCATGTGTGCACACCTGGGGTGTGTGCTGGTGTTGACAGGGACAGATGTGTACAGAGCGTGTGTGTACACCTGGGAGTGTGTGCTGGTGTTGGCATGGACAGACGTGAGCATGTACAGAGCGTGTGTGCACACCTGGGGGTGTGTGCTTATGTTGTTTTGTAAGTGGCAAATACGTGGCCCGTTGCATCGGGTGGCCCTGCGCCCCTGCTGAGTCCGTCAGTGACCCTCGGATTGGGGTCTCCATCTCCCCAGACAGCACTCTAGTGGCTTGAGGTTTCAGATTCTTCCTCTACGGGTACTTGGGCCTCCTCAGGACCAAACATCAGAACCAGCCAACTGCAAACTACAAGAACGTTCAAATGCATCTTCAGTAGGAAAAACAAAAGCAATTGGAAAAATTTTCCAACATGACCCCGTGGTTAAGCCGTTAGATACTCCAGCCAACAGATTGAATCATTTTAAAATTCACACCAATGAAAATGGTTGTGAGAGTTGCAGAGCTTCACCACTAAACCTTGAAATCATTGAAGCGTTCTGCTCCACTTGCTTACAAACTAGGGTTGGGGATACCTTTCAGTCCAAAGTAGCAACCTTCTAAATCCAGCTTAGATGCGAGGCTCCCACTGACACAGGAAGAGACAGTGGCCCTTGATTATTCTCCTGTGTTCAGATACTTTGTCATTTTTTTTTTTTTTGTATCCTGATCATCACTTCTGCTTTTCCAATTCAAACTAAAGGGAGTTTAGTTCTGTTTTGGAGAAGCTGTGGTTAGTGGTTTTTTTTCATGGTTTGCTTAATCTCTTAAGTCTGGTGCTGCTTACATTACCCAAATAGACTTTTCTTGAGTACGATAGTGCCATAACCCAGGGCTTCTCCCTCCATATCTGCTCCCCAGGAGGCCCCCTAGGAATGGGCGCTGGAGATCCAGCCCCTCTCCGTGTGCCGTTTTCTTTGAGTCCAAGGTAGGTTTGGCTCAGAGAAGAAAACGGGCCTCCAGGTTAGGTGCCTCTGACTGCTTGCTTGTGAAATGTTTAATGATAAGGCGCCTTCCAAACTAATTTTACACATTAATAGTTGTAGCTTGAAGTATCACTGCAGTCATAAGAACAAGAAACACTCCCATAAAGTAGATTAGCAGAAAAAAGCCATAAAAGTTTAATAAAGCGCAAATAAAATGGTGTTGTAAGAATGTACAGTGGGAAATGCTCTCAGTCCAGCCAGATCCAGCTGTGGCGTCAGTCCAGCTGTGGCGTCCTCCTGTAAATACATTCAGCCACGTGTGGCCCTGATCGCAATCACTACTCTGAATTGTGATCCAGAATGTTCTTGGGGGCCGATGCCGGGACTGTGCCAGCAGCTGATTCTGATTGGACGTCACGGTGCGCCCAGCTGGGCTGAGTGGTGGCCACCCGTGCACTCGCCACGTGCAGCCGTTATTCTGGTGATGGGGTTGCATGCAGCGCGGCTTGCCCACCTGGGCTACTTAAAGTACTGGGAACCCAACCGCGGGCGGGTGCCTCCCGACATGGGAGCTGTCTTTTTTATCCAGGGCCCTCTGGTGCTGCAGACCCCTGCCACCAGTCTGAGCTCACAAGGAGGTACCGGAGGGCTCTGCTGGGGCCTGGAGGTCCCTGAGCAGGTGGTCACTTATTGCTTGTGGAGTGGTCCATGGCCTGTGAGTTTATTCCTGGGGTTTGTGTGGGCGAGGTTAACCAGTTCACAGCTGGGCACTTACTCCCTACACAGGTGACACTAGTTAAAGTGGTATCTGTATTAGCGCACACAGGAGAGTGTGAGGAGGTGGGAGGGTGGGGGAGGCTTGGCCCTAGCGCTGGAGCCCGGGCTCCTGACATTCTGCGTCTTCCTGTTGGGGGGCCGTCAGGGCCGCTGTGGGTCCTGAAGACAGTGGGTGCCATATGGACCAGGGGATGCAGAAGCCTCTAGAGGCTGTGGGTTTCAAGGAGACAGTCGCTTCCCCAGAGCCAGTCCTGCTGACACCTCGACGTTAGCTGGTGGGGCCTGTTTTGGACTCCAGCTTCCAGAAATGTGAGAAAATAAGTCAGTGTTTAGGGTGCTAAATTTGGGGTGATTTAGTGGAGAAATAGAAAAGTAGCCCGCAAAGGTGCACGCATTAAAATGTGCTCTGTCCAGGTGTCCACAGTGGCGTGAGGGGGATGGCATCGGGGTTCTGGGAACTGTGCAGTTTTACTGAAGGAAGGGGGCTGACCACGCCTTTCCTCATGTAACTGAAGGTATGTGTGCCTGCCACACCGCCCGGGAGACTGGGACTAGAATTCTGACTTTGTTTCTTATGGGAACCAAGCCACAGTCAGAACACGGTGAGGGCTGAAAGGAGCTTCCTACAGCCTGAACTGGGAAGAGGAATCCCAAGTAGCTTGTTTTTTTCTACACAGACCTGTCCTTTCAGGTTTTGTTAAGTTTTCGAAAAAGGGAGAAGCCAGGCACACCTCGGTGAGGGACAGTGTTTCTGGAGGTGTCGGGGCTTCAGCCTTAATGTGGTCGTGTGGTTGGGAGGCTCAGAAACTGCCCTCCAAGGGCACTCATCTGTTCCTTATTGCACTAATACCTCGTTTACAGAAATCCACAGAAATGACAGTGCGGGAGGCCTCGGGTCTGGATGGGTTTGTGTGGACCGAGGTCACGGGGTGTTATCCCAAGTGCTTATCCTGATCTGGCAGAGGCTCTGTTCCTAAATAATTATTCCACAGTTTCAGAGCCTAGATCTGAGTGATAGTCTTTTAACTTTGTTGCATAAAAGTAAACAAAGTATGTCTTGAGAGTCTAAAAATCCATTTAGTAGTCATGGCTGTAAACTCATACATGGGGCTTTGGGATGGAATGAAAACCACCGTCACCTGGCGTGGACGCTGCCTGGTATTTTTAGCGTGGTGGCCTGCTCGTGCCTTGAGCTCCATCTGCAGTGTGAGTAACAGCTGTGTATTTGAGAAATGTGGGCAGGTCAGCTTGCTCCTCCAGGGGCCTGCGGGCATCCGGCTGAGGGGCCTGCCGGCATCTGGCTGAGGGGCCTGGGATGAGGCCACATCAGTGGGAAGGAGCTTGGTTGTGTCAGCAGGTATGTCTGCCTCTACAGGCCCACAAGCCAGCCAGAACCCAGTTTTCCTTTGGTCATCTAATGCCAGAAAAAAACCTGTTTCTTGGAGATTCTCGTAATTTATATGAATGAACCATTTGACTATACATAAAATGTTATAAATGCATGAGGCTTTACAACTTGGCAGATGTGTAACTCACATGTCATTATATCAAACTGTTAAAGATCTTTGTTTCACTTGAAGGTTTTTAGCATTTTATGCGCAAACCAAATGCCAGTAGCATTTTGAAGGAGTATTTTGGAATTTTAAACACAGTGGGACAGTGCTGGGTCTCTGGGATGCTGGTGAGGTGGACGTGACCTCAAGCTCTTGGAGCTTGCAAGCAGGATTGCTAAATTGTCACACCTGCAGTGCTGGAAGTCCAAGTGGATTTCTGCAAATGAGGTATTAGTGCAATACGGAACAGATGATTGCCCTTGGAGGGCAGTTTAAGCCTCCCAGACACCCCAGGAGGAAGCGGGGGAGGGGGGCAGTTACCCACCAGAGCCTGGACGGTGGACCGTGTTTGCTGGTGGCCCTGCTTGGCAGGCCATTGTGTGCAATAAGAAACAGGTTAGTGCCCTTGAGAGGTTTCCCGGCCCCTTTCAGAACCACAAGTGGAAGATGCTCCAAGGTCGGGGGGTGGGAGTTCGGTTATCCACAGGAGCCTGGATGATGATGGAGCTGGGTTTGCTGGTGGTCCTGCGTGGCAGGTCATTACGTACAATAAGGAACAGGTGACTGCCCTTGAGGGCGGTTTCTCGGCCTGCTTCGGAACTGCAAGTGGAAAATGCCCCAAAGTACTCCATTATCCAGTGGGGCTGGATTTGCTGGTGGCTACTGCGTGGCAGGTCACTGCGTGGAGCCATGGGAGGTGAGTGGAATGGGAATAGAGGATGCACCCTCCACAGCTACTCCTGGGAGTTGGCTCCGGTAGCAGAGGGGGCATAGAGGGATTCCCATCAGGGGCAACATGACTGGGGTCCCAGGTGTGCTGGACGCCGAGGTGTGGCTATATGTAATCTCAGTCTGCACGGCCGTCCTCGTGAGTGGGTTCAGTTACCTTCCCATCTCACATTTGAGAAAGCTCGGGGGCTCACATCACAGCTGGGTGGGTTGGAACTAATGTCTCAGGCAGGACGTTGGCCCCAGAGCCCAGATCTTACCCCCCCTCTTTTGAGTCCACCAACCTTGTAGAGAGGGGTGTGTGGCGGTAGGTGGTGGCTGAGAAACCAACACAGTAGGGGGGGGAGGAAATAAACCAGGCAGGAGACACAGGCAGAGATCGGGAGGTCTGCACGGGGTCTGGGTGTGGGGGGCACCTCTGGGCCTGTGAACCCCGTTCTGTGCTCCTGGCTTGCCCAACCTTGGCCCTCAGCCACATGCTGCGTGCTTTAGGTGAAATCTCAGTCCCTCGTGTGGTGCGGGCATCTTTTCTCCCTGGCTTTGCCTCTCCTTAAATCATGGAGTCTCAGTGGGGATGGCGGGGTGGTTGGTGGTCCATGGAATTTGCCCTGCACCTCCCCATCCTTGTCCTGCCCTGTCTGGCCTGTTACCTGAATCAGTGTCTCTTCAGAGCCTGCAAGAGGAGGCCACGGCAGCCTCTTGCTGACCGACCTCTCAAAGTTTATTCATCAGAATCGTGTTAAATGCTGATTCCTAGGCATCCCCATTAGACTCTACGCCTGCCTGGCATGGGTACTTTGGGGAAGGTACAGAGAGTTGCTGGGCTGTTCCAGGGGGGAATTTGCATTTGTAGAATGTCCAGTGTGGTTTTTCCAGCACTCTACTTTCCTCGCACACGTGGCATTAAACCTGGAAGACCTCTGGATGCTGTGCTGGTGAGGAAGCCTCGGCTGGACGAGGGGCTGCTGGGGCTCGGACTCGATTCCTGGGCTGGGGGCTGTGGGCTTGTTCTCTTCAGTGGGCCTGCTGATGGGATGCCCTGAGAAGTCCTGCTGTGCAGTCAGGGGAAGGTGCAGAGACAGGCTCAGAAAAGACAGACCATGGATTTAACAATTCCTACTGGAAAATCTTTTATGAGCAAAGTAATTTGCATCTAACTGTAGACAATCATTGCTTCAATAATTGGTTTGTTTACAAAGTTGGTCCTATGAACAGATTAAAGTTTTCATTCATGCCTTATCTATAATATCAATAGGAGCTATTGCCGCAACCTAAATTAGCTTTAAATTTCGTATCAGATTGCAGTCCAGATTACAAACGGCTGCTTGATAATCTAATTGATAAAATGGAGGAATTCAGTGCTTGGAACCCAGAGTGAAGGGAGCAGAACTGCTTTGGCTTCTCAAAAGCGTGTGACTAAGGGGTGACCTGGGGTGAAGAGAAGTGGCTGGAGTCATTACACTCGAGGAGGAGATCTGCCCCAGCCTTTCTCAGCTGTCTTCTGGACAAAACAAAAGGGCGATAAATGGAAAAATTCAGCACTGAGTTCGTTTATGCCCTGAGCTTCTCATATGGTCATTAATGGGCTGTATCTGTGAAGCCTCCATACAGGCACAAAGGAATTAGGCTAGAGTAAGGCAGCCGGGGACCTCTGGCATCTGGACCGCGTGTCATTTCCTAAAGCCCTTTTGGGTGAAATGACAGTGGCAATGTCGTTGTTCGGAGGAGTGTAATCTCACGTATGAGATGCAGATTTTATTTTTATTTTTATTTTTATTTATTTTTTTTTGAGACGGAGTCTTGCTCTGTCGCCCGGGCTGGAGTGCAGTGGCCGGATCTCAGCTCACTGCAAGCTCCGCCTCCCGGGTGACGCCATTCTCCTGCCTCAGCCTCCCGAGTAGCTGGGACTACAGGCGCCCGCCACCTCGCCCGGCTAGTTTTGTTTTTTTAGTAGAGACGGGTTCACAGTGTTAGCCAGGATGGTCTCGATCTCCCGACCTCGTGATCCACCCGTCTCGGCCTCCCAAAGTGCTGGGATTACAGGCTTGAGCCACCGCGCCCGGCCGAGATGCAGATTTTAAATGATGCAGATTTTAAACACCTAAGTCAGGAAGCTTGGTGGGAGTGGCTGTCTTCCAAGTGGTTTTCTGTGCTGCCATGGATGAGGCGTGGATGTGTCAGCTGTTGGTGAGATCCACTGGTGAAGGGGCTAAGCAAACCGTGGAGGTGGGGGAGGAGTGTGAAGCTACATCTCTTCTGGCATCCCAAGTAAATACATTTTGTAAAACTTGTGAATTTGACCCTGACCCTAACCCTGAGTGTTGAAGTCTGGTGCAGTGTCTTGAGCCCTCTTCTGCATTGAGGGCGAGTGACTGTAAATGACCGATTCCTCAGTGGTGAAAGTTCAAATGTAGCTTCCCTGAGGAAGCCAGACCTCAGTCACCTGTGTCTCCATTGTAAACACTGCGGCACCTCCGCGGGTGGCTGCAAGTTTCCAGGCCTTCCTTGGAGAAGCAGCTGTGAGGTGCTTGATGATTTGATAACATCAGCCACCTTCTGTCTTCTGTCTAATCACGGTACAAATGATTCTCCTACAAGCAAATGGATCTGGTTTCTTCCTGATCATTGGAAGAAGCAGCCCACCTAGGGACTGCACCGTCCTCTGCACTTTCACAGTGAAGCCTGTGTCTGCCTCCGAGGAGTGTCATGTGTGTCGTGGGAATCGTCTCCTTAATTCTTCCTGCTTTTGAGGGCTCGGGTAGCTCTGCCTGTTTCACTCTGGATGAACAGCGGGTGGTCTCTGGCTGCTGTGGGACCAGGGCTTGGGGGTGCATCATCACACCCGGTGGCCTGTCCAGGTGGGCATCATTGTCTTTTGCTTGTTGCCTGAGGCAGCTGTGATGCCATGGGGGTCATGCTTGTCAGGGCCAACCCAGTTCTTCCCGTGCACACCTCTCCTGCTGGAGTGTCTTTCCTTATGATGACTTGTTGAATTAGCGTGGAGAATGCAGAGAGGCTCTGGGCCTCTGCCTCGCATTCTTACTCCCTGAGGCTGTGATGCCCAACAAGGGAGCCCATAGCCAGAGGCTCCTTTAAATTTAATTAGAATAAAGATTTGATTACATAGCTAAACACATTTGGAAAGAACTTCACAGATTAAGTTCCAGATTCAGCCCTTCAGGCCCAGTGGCCACGTTTCGGGGCTCAGTAGCTGTAGGTGGCTGTTGTCTTTCTGTGTTGGCTGAGCAGGTTGGGGCGTTTCCAGTTCAGCAGGCAACTCTCTTGCATGGCTCTGCCTGTGGTGAGGGCACCTAGGCTGGAGAGCCTCGTGGGGATCCCTTAGGCCTCTGGCTGCAGCCAGGCTGCACGGTTCCTGCGCCCCGGGTCCTCTGCAGGCCCAGCTGGATCCCACCACAGAGCCAGCACTGCTAGACTTGGGTACTGTGTGCAGACAGCAGAGGGGCACGTCCGGGCCTTGCAGGGGCTGGGGTGACTGGCCTCCTTGGCCAGGCTCCTGTCTCTGAGTCTTCAGGGGAAATGCATTCACCATCCACCATCCACACCGTGCACCAGAGGAAAACTGCAGGCTTCTCTGTGGATGGTGAATTGAGATCATGCAGAGTGACTAGGTTTGGGCTCCTGGCCAGTATGGAACCTGACACCTTTAGGTGGAACCTGACATGCCTCCATGTGTACATGGTAAAGAGAATGCAGCATTGTCAGCTTAAATCCAGATGTGCTCTCATTTTGAGGTGGAAGGATCTGGGAGTATTGGCCATTGGTGATTGTGCTGCCGTGGAGGACTTGGAATGCAGGCACTGGTTTGGGATAACCCTGGTTTCCTGGTCCTGGATGTGGGCATCCCTGAATATCCCGGAGTGGCGGAAGGCAGGGGAGATGGAGGGTGACAAGAGGTCAGGTGATTCCAGCTTTGGGGACTGATGCCATCAGATGGCCGAGATCAGGATGGTGGTGGCCAGGGACCAAAGCACGGGTGCGTGGAAATGCCATGTTTCCCGGAGCGTGGGGAGGACCTCTTGAACTCTATTCCTGGGCAACAGTTCCTCCATTCTCAGGAATCTGTGCCATTGTAATTGACTAGCAAATTCTGTAATTGCTCTAATTACTGTTAAGTCCCCATCCCAATGACCATGAATTAGCAACAGTGATAAGAGTTTGCCTGGTCAAACCTTACCAAGAAACACCAGTGGAACTAGTTTTAGTTGCCTCCAGTTCCCTCCAAATCAGATTCCTTAGAGGCTTGTGTCCCCACACTTCCTGCAGTTTCCCCTGAGCCTGGCAGGCACATTCCAGATATTCACATCTCAGCTCAGATGCAGGCGTGCACATGATTTATAGAAAATCGCCCTGCGCTGTGATCGGCTTGAGCTGACATTCTCTAGGTGGGAGGCGGAGGTTCAAAAGTTCTAATGGGATGAAATTAGAAATATGAATTTTAAAAATTCACGTGTTATGAACTCTGTTCAGTGATTTTCTCTGAAATGAGAGACTATTTGCAGATGAGGCAGTCAGCCTGCAGCTCTCCTTAGATCTGTCCCAGACCTCGATGCTGTCCTTTGGCCTCTTCCTGGGTGTGGGGTGCTCTGCTTGAAGCAAAACCAAAGGCAAGAACGTGGTCTGCATCACTACTGCAGCCAGCTCAACGCGCACACCCACTGGGAGGGGGGTTTGATCACTTAACATTTTAAATGCATTAACATTAAACCAGCAAGTCAGCCAGTGCTTTCTGTAAGCAAGCTGCCTGGCTCATGGGAACCTGACACTTTTCGGAAGAGAGTACTTACTTTTGTGGAGTGTCAATATTTGTCTCATTTCTTGAGACTCTGCTCAAAGTGATGAACGTGAGTAAATTGGGCCACAGAGCTCTCTAGGCACAGTCAGGGGAGTAAACGGCTGTGAAAGATGCCGCCTGATGTGAGCCATGACCAGGCACTTTGGAACCTGGGATCCCATCTCCAGCCTTTCAAAGGACACAGAGGAATATAAAATGCAGATGGGAGAGTTCATATTTTGGGCATCTCTGTTCTTTTGAAATCAAAGTGCAACGAAAAAGTTTTGCCTTGAGGTCTTACCCCATACTTGTTTTTCTCCTGAGGTTTTAAGATTTTCTTAACTGCTTTTTTCTCCCCCGATCCTTGGGGAACTTCTATCTTCATATCTTCTTAAAAGATATGGTTAAATTCAACACTGAAATTTAAAAACATGCTCTCATATTTTTCTTTAAACTGATGTATCTGACATTGGTGAAGAACTAACTGGGAGTATTGGTTTATTTTTAATTTTTGGAGACAGCTTGCTGTGTTGCCAGGCTGGAATGCAGTGGCACGATCTTGGCTCACTGCACCTCACCTCTTGGTTCACCCGTTCTCCTGCCTCAGCCTCCTGAGTAGCTGGGATTATAAGGCCTGCCACCGTGGCTGGTTCATTTTTGTATTTAGGAGACGGGTTTCTGAGACGGAGTCGCTCTCAGGCTGGAGTGCAGTGGCGGGTCTCACTGCAAGCTCCGCCTCCTGGGTTTACGCCATCTCCTGCTCAGCCAGCAGCTGGGACTACAGGCGGATGTGGCTAGTTTTTGTATTTTTGTAGAGACGGGGTTTCACCATGTTGCCAGGATGTCTCGATTCCTGACCTCGTGATCCGCCGTCTCGGCCTCCAAGTGCTGGGATTAAGGCTGAGCCACCACCTCAAGACCGGGTTCAACATGTTGGCCAGGCTGGTCTTGAACTCCTGACCTCAGGTGATTCGCTCACCTTGGCCTCCCAAAGTGCTGGGATTACAAGCACAAACCACCACACTCGGCCTGGTATATTCTTGATTATAACTGTAACATATCCCTTTAATAAAAACAGAACAACAACAACAACAAAACCAGCTGTCTGAAAAGTCTGGAAATTAAAGAGCTCACTTGGACAAGGATTTGGACACCAGTTGAATGGCCCAGCACACCATAGTTACATGGGCCACTTGGCCTGTTAGATCCTTAGGGTATTTGAAGTCATGTGTAGATTTGCATTTCTGCCTCTGGATATCGTGTTAGTATTCGGTTAGTATTTGAGGGCCAGGCTCAGATCCGGGAAAACAAGAGCCCCTGCCCTCACGGCACTTCTCTTCCATGTGTGTGTAATAGGAAAATAGAAAGCATAAGATATTTTTTTCAATGAGCTGGGAAGATGGAAAAACAAGCTTAAGATGTTTACTTGTTCAGAAGAAGGGAAGTGCAAGGAACATTCAGCTTTTCTGCTGCTGAAGGAGGCCCCTGGTGGAGGCTGTTTCAGAGGTGGGGTTTCTCTGAGAAAGGGGGTAAGAGGCAAATAGGATGCCCCATCTGGTTTGCCAGAGATGGGGAAAGTTACTATCCCCAAAACAGCCTCAGCATTCTGGCAAAGCTTTGGAAAACCAGCTAGGGTGTGGGACCTTGTTGGCCGCTGGGTAGAAGGAAAACATTGCTGGTCCTGAGGACTGTACTGTTCTTCCACTGCTATAAAGAACTACCTGAGGCTGGGTAATAAGGAAAAAAAGGTTTAATTGGCATACAGTTATGTGGGTTGTACAGGCTTCTACATCTGGGGAAACTTACAATCAGAGTGGAAGGTGAAGGGGAGGCCGGCATGTCTTCACATGGCTGGAAGAGGAGAGAGAGTGAAGGGGAAGGTGGCATGCACCTCCAAACAACCAGATCTCAGGAGAACTATCATGAGGACAGCACTTGGGGGATTGTGCTAAACCATTAGAAACCACCCCCATGAGTCAATCACCTCCCACCAGGGCCCACCTCCAACACAGGGTTAGAGTTCAGCATGAGATTTGGGTGGGGACACACAGCCACACCATGTCAGGCTTCCCATTCTTCTCCTGCACGTGCTTCGCAAATGGTTCTGTCATTGGTTTTTGTTTCTGTTGATACATAATATATGTACATATTTTCAGAGTGCCTCTGATACCTTGATTCACCCTTATATTGATGAAATCTGTGTACTTGGGATGTCTTTCACTTTAATTTCTTTTCCTTGTGCTGGTAATGTTCAAGTTATTCTCTCCTAGCTGTTTTGAAATACACAGTAGATGACCCACTGCCATCCCCCTGCTGATTTATCAATAGTAGGTCTCATGTTCCCATTAGGCTGTGTGTTTGTGTCCATCACCAGCCTCTGCCCATCCTGCTTATGAGTGGGCTCTGCTGGGCCCTGTTGACCACTTACTCTTGGCCTCCATGAGATCTGCTCTCAGCTCCTGCTTATGAGTGAGAACATGTGCCGTTTTCTTGCTTGGCTCGTTTGCTTCACGTAATGTCCTCCAGCTCCATCCATGCTGTCGCGGATGACGGGGCTCTCCGCTGTGTGGTGGAGTATTGCTCCTGTGTATGTTCGGGCCACGTTCCCTTCATCCCCTGTTGACGGGCACTCAGGTGATTCCAGACCTTGGCTGCTGTGGATGGAAGCTGAGAGCAGTCACTGGCTTTATACTCAGGGGACGTGAGCCACTTTGATGTTCTCAAGCAACCTATCCCCAAAGCCCTCCATAGAATGCCGCATTCGTTTGTACCCATGGCTTCTTCCACTAGGATGAACAGCTGGGAAGGGGCTTTGAGTGAACACTTGGGTTTCTGTCTTTAATTGGTACCCAGCTACACTGGCCAAGCAGGGGTCCCAGTGACCCTGGACACTACCTCACATAAGGTCCAAAGATGCAGTTAGGTTCTTTTTTTAACTTAAAAAAAATGCTTTTGACCTGGTTAAGCTATAGCATTATCAGTTAGAGTTTTTCATACTGGAAAGGTGTATATTTTATTTTCTAAGAAGGAAAGAAATCCTGTTAAATACCCTAACCACAGATTAAATCATGTCAAGGAAAGAGGTACTATTTTGGGGGAAAATTACCCCTTCATGTCAAAGATCAAGGAAATGACTTACATTGTTTAATGGAGTTAATTATGAAATCTTAATTGGTTTTGAGAAGATGAGCTGTGGATGCTGCAAGACATGAGACTGATGCTGATTTAATGTTAGTCAGCCCTGACAGAATGTGGCTAATATTTAAAGCTTGCTCCAGTATTGCTTGATAGATTGTAAGTTAATGTAAAGATCTGTTTGATGCTTTTATTTACAAAATATGATTGAGAAAAAGTTTGACAGCCAAGGAACCGCCTTCAACCAATTCCTTCCTAATTTCTATCACCAAAAAAATGTGTCCTGTTAATTCCAGAATTGACTTTTGGAAAGTTCCCGTAAGGAGAGCAGAGGTATTGGTGTTGAATGGTGACTTGAATTTAGGTGAAGATCGATCGTTAAATATTCATAGTCATGTTTGTCTTGGTGGTTTTAGCAATTTTATATTAAATTTAGAACTGAGTCAAACAAATGTGTTCTTTTGCTTTTGTGATACTCCTTTGTATGACTATACTGGTAAAGAATGATAAAATGTGTATAGGGTATTTTTTCTGTGTAGATATTAGGATTTTGAGGGGAACAAGTTAATCATTCTTATATACACTGTGCTGTGTTGGGTCCTTTGTATATTAGTTGAATCACTATAATGAGGACCACTTGAGAGTCTGTTTCTATACAAGATGTTTTATATGTTGACTTGTGTTATGCAAAATCCTTCATCCTCTAAGAAGACTAAGCAATGGGTTGGAGGAGAGATTTAATCACCCATTAGGTCTTCCGAATGCCCAGAATTGAATGCAAGTACTAATTATGTTTTTGAAGTGGTGTGTGTGTGTGTGTGGTGGTGGACTCCTTTTTAGGTCATGGGAGGGAGGTAAAGCAAAGATCAGATTTGCCGATGAACCTTTGTGCATATGCTAGTGGAGGAGTCATATGACTTGACTGCACCTGCGTAGTCTGATTTTGGTTTCGTTAGTGTCCGTAGCCACAAGCCTCAGCCGCCTCTGGGACCCACCCTGAGGGGCTGTGGTGAGGGTTATTACAGAGTCGTGTGTCTTAGTGAATGGCACAAACGGCCTTGTGGGCCTACTTTGGCTTTGTTTGAACCTCTAGATTGTTAAACTAAGTTTAACATTTTGAGGATTATAAATTGTGATTCTTGTCTAAGAAGAGGTTTCTGTTGTCTCTGAAGACAGGAGCCCCAATACAGATGGTCCCTGGCTCACAATGGTTATATTTGTCATTTTTTTTCAACCTTGTGATGGTGTGAACTAGTCACAGTGTGTTGTTTGGCCCAAGGTGGGCTGCCTCTGGATGAACCCGTTGTAAGTTGAAACTATTATGTCAAATGCACTTTCCATTTAGGATATTTTCAGCTTACGCTGGGTTTATTGGAACAGTTTCATCCCACGGTAAGTCAGGGAGCATATGTGCTCATAAAAGTAGAGATGATCTCATAGATACCCTGAGATATAACGTCTCTGATGTTATAGAGATACGATGAAAACAATCAAGTGGGACTTGGAAGTCTTGGAGGGACTCACATGGGCGGCTCCTGGAATGCAAACGTGAGTGCCACTGGCTTCTGGATGTGACATCTGTGCCTTCTGCTTAGCCCAGTGTGTTATCGGCTGCTCTCGAGGGCAGAGAGGTCCAGCGTTCCTGTGTTTAGGTGTTTGAGCTGCCTTAAGAGGCTAGGTCAATTCTCACTGGTGTCTTCAGGGCTTTAGGTCTTCTGAACAAGCAGGAGGAAGGATGACTTTGTAGAGCTTTGGAAATCTCAACGGACTTCAGGGCCATCCCCCTTGGCAGAGAGAGCCCCACTGGAGGCGAGCAGGGTGCCGTGGGGCCTGTGCTGGGCCCAGACGTGTACGGACGTTGTGAGGACCAAGGACACAGATCGGTCTCGGGTTGGTCACAACTGGTGTCGATGGCCACGCAGCATTTCTTCCAGGTACATGAGTGCGGGGACTTGGGTTTTGGGGTGTGCGTCCTGGTTGCCTAGTTGCTTGGAAGACCCCTATTCAGACCCAGCCTGAGTCACCGTGACAGGCCTCCTGCTTCACACGCCACATGGAAGCCGTGGCATCGGTCACTGACGTCCACCAGGTGTCAGATGTGCGTGTGTATCTTCCTTGGTTTGTTTTGAGGTTATAGTAAACGTTGTAAGAGGGGTTTCGGATTTTTATGTTGTTTGCAAGGAGGCAGCAGGGAGTGCTTGAGCAGTGAGATCCCCTTTCCAACCAATGCAATTTCAGATCCCAGCAGGTCATGAAGGCAGCGGAGCTGTGGGATCACCTTTCCAACCAATGAGAATTCAGATCACAGCAGGTAATTACGGCAGCGGGGCGGGTGGCAGAACCCTGAACTGTGGCTGTTCCTGGTGTCTTGTCCCGCGGACAGAGTGTGCTGGGGCCTCCGTGGTCCTCTGTGGAGTGAGTGGAGCGCATGAGCTGGGTGCTGCTGGGTCCTGGGTGGCTCCCCAGCCCGGGGTTTATGCAGGACTCGTTATTAAGACAACTTGGAACCCAGAAAGCAGCACGAGGAGAACGGGATTGTGCCTTTCTGGATCGTTGGTGCTTCCCAGTCTCAGACACTGAGCAGGCTCTGAGGGGTCGCTCCAGGAAGACTTGCACAGTCGGCCCCCTGGGTGGAGTGGGGCTGCAGCGGGTCTTGCAGGAGCTGGAAGTGGGGGTGAGTTTCTCGCCAGCGGGACCTTTCAAATGGGCCCAGCAGGATGCATCCGTGGAAATGGTGCCACCTGACGCAGGGCTGCGGCCAGCAGGACCTGAAAGGCTACAGCGGGCTGTGTTTCTGCTCTCTCTCCAGCCTCTGCACGATTTTCCTTGGTTTTTGTCTGTTTGGAGGACGCTTCCCCCTTTCTTGTGATTACCTAGCCTTCTGAGCTTCCTTGTTGAGTATGACAAAGCCCTGACAAGGCATTTTTATCACATAATTGTGTTATCCTGGTGGCTGGATAAATGGCCTGCAAATGTGGGTGACTCCGTAGCTCTGAGGGTGTTCAATATCCAAGACAGAGGTGGGAAGGAAATGTTCAGGCAGGCGTCAGAGGATCTGTTCTCTGCTTCACACTGGGGCCCTGGTTTGCTGACAGTCCTCACACTCGATCCAAAATGGGGATAATGAAGTCACGGATTCGGCTTCAGCTGAGAGCTGCCTCCAGCACAGTCTTATGTGAGTAACAGTTTCTATGTTTGGTGCAAAGGGCGGGCGTCCGTTGATGTTATTTGTGGTGGTGCTTATGGTGGCTTTTCCGTAAGGAATGTAGACTTGATTAGCTTTGGCAAGGGAATCCTGAGTGATAAATTGGAAGAATGTTTCAGGAAATTCTGGAACCTGCAGTGAATCTGGAATCTGTATGAAATTGAGATTTGGATTCTCATGATTTCCTAATGCTACCCCGAAACCCAGTAGTTGAGGCAGTCGTAGAACTTCAGTTGTGCTGCCCCGGTTCCCCATTTTAAAAGGAACCCGTTGCTTTCATCTGGAATGTTCTGAGCTCTGAGTGACTGGCAGAGTGACCAGCTCTCTGCATCAGAGGGGAAGCCAGGGCTGCGCTCACGGCGTCGTGGCAGCTGGGAGCTGACCAGTTTCTGTCAACTCCAAGGGTGTAGTGGTCTCCTTGGCCCTTTACAGTCTTCTGAAGCTTTTGATGTGTCTGCACTTTATAGATTTTTCAGAAGTAGATAGCCTTTTCCCACACCCTTGGGCTGAGTTTCGTCAGAGGCTGGTGTGTGGGAAGCACCACACCCACATTCTGACAGGGAAGACTCTGGTGCCCAACTGAGGTCAGAGTGGAAATTTGTTCTTCCTTCCCTCCAGTCTGGTCCAGCTGCTCCCTGCTTGTCCAGAAGAAAATCATGCTTATCCAAGTCGTAGGCAAACCCCCGAAGTCAAACATTTATCTTTTTTCTTTAATATGCCCCTTCCCAGGAGGAACTTAAGGGCTTTGAGAACTGACACCTTAGGACTGTAGTTTTCTTCAGACTGGAAAAACCTTGGTGTGTGACAATACTGAACATTGCCTGAGCCCTGTGATCCTGTAAAACAGTGATGGTTAAGACGTTCCCCCTCCCCACAACTGTGCCCCCACTTTTACTGCAAGAAGCCCCTTCCCATGTGGCTTAGGCTGACTGGCCGATGACCATTTACCGAGGACAAGGCCAGACACAGGCCTTCAAACCCCCTTCTCTGCCTTATAAGTGATTAGCTAAACTGCCTGTTCCCACTGATCGATCACCTCCCACCTTGAAATGGTTCTTCGTGGTGCAGTTGCGCCTAGGGGGGTGGACTTGTCTTTGACTGTCGCCTTCCACAGAGGACGGTTGGGGTGGGCAGGAAAGAATTCTCTGCTACAGGTCTGCATTCCAGGCTGTTTCCAGAAGTGGGAATTCTGGTGCCCTGGAGTCTGGGAATGGATTTCTAGTGTCCCAGCTTCAGGTGGAATTGAAATGGAGTGAGACAACCCACCACACCCATCTGGAGCCAGGAACTAGAGCCATTTGTAAAGTGGCAGATTCTCCATAAGATTACAAAAAAATGCGCTCAGCACGTTGCTTTCTTTCTCATATGCATTTGGCCATCTAAAATGGGAGTGGTGGTTTTTGAAGCATGAATGTAGTTTTAAATTTTGAGTATTGTAAGCTTTAATGTAGCTTCTTAAAATGTTTGCCTGATTATCTGGAGATTTACTAAACCTTTGGAGTGGTAATAATGAGTTGATCTGTATGACTTTGCTTTCTATGATGCAATGAAAGCACTGTAATTAAAACCTATGCAGTTGGGTCAGGAGGCTATTGGTCAAAACAAATTCTACCTTTTTGGTTTCTTTAAGCAAACAAGGGAGTAGAGTGTAGGCCGAAGTGGCAAATTCATTTCAGAGCTCGTCAGAGCCCTCAATGATTGAGCAGCCTTCTCAGGCGAACGTGTAACGTGCCGTGAATCTTGGCAAGGCTGGCTACTGATGTGTGCACCTGACAGCACGGAGCCCCACCTAGGAAGATGTGGTTTCTGTAACAAGCTTTGGAAAACCGAAGTTCAGCTTCATTATCCAACTTTGTTCCAGAAAAAGCTTTGACCAGATGGCCAAGACCTGATTGTCTCAGGGTTGAGACGTGGTTATAAAACTGCCCTTACTTGGTGCCAATCAGTGTTGGTCCACAGTGATACTCCTCCAACCTCACTGAATGGTTTGGAGACTGATATGAGACTGTGAAAATCTCCTTAAGGTGAAAAGGGCTCTGGGGCACCTGGGAATATCCGCACACCCGTGACCATTCCCCTTTAAGGTGGAAAGGACGGCTGGGTCACGCGGGAGCATCCGCACACCCGTGGCCGTCTTCTTTAAGGTGGAAAGGGCTGCTGGGGTGCCCCGCAATATCCACACACCCGTGGCGATTGTGGTTGTCCCCCTTTCTGCTCAGTCACCTCTGTGTTCCCGCATTCAGGCTTTGGGACACTCATGAGCAGCTCGTCCCCTGGGCTGGTGAGGAAGGAGTGGGAGGTTGTTCTGAGGCTCTGTCACTGTCTGCCCTGTCATGAGCTGGACAAGGCAGTGGCAGTGACCCCTGAGGAGTCTGGTCAGTGAGGGCTCCGGCAGGAAGTGCTGAGGCTTGAGGTGGCTCTGCCAGTCATAACCAAATGTCTTCCCTCTTATTTCCACGATTCCTTCTAGTTCTGCACCTTGCACTGCAGTGTCTCTGTGTGTCTATAAATACACATGAGTTACGATACAGGTATCTCTTTCCCCTCTGTATGGGGCTGGGTCCAGGGAGTGAAGTGCAAGACCCCCTTACTGCTGGATGCCCACCAGCACGAGGCACTGCCTGCCCTGCTAACGAATGCCTACAGCAAGTCCTGGAAGCCCCCTTCTGAGCACCTGGCCTTTTGACGGTGTACAGGGGAGACAGATGAGCTCCCCTTGACCCACCCTGAGCAGAGACTCGGGAGGTGGCGGCAGCACGGTCCTCCATGGTGCATCCTTGGTGCATGGAGGAAAGTGTGTTCATGCTTAAAACACAGCCCATCCTCTCAAAAGCAGGGTGACAACCACGTTTACATCTGGAATCTTAAAAAAGGGCCCGTCTCTTTGGGAGAAGAACGTGGCATGTACGTGTGTACCTCCTTTTTTTTTTTTTTTTTTTTGAGGCAGTTTCACTCTGTCACCTAGGCTGGAGTATGGTGGTGCAATCTCAGCTCACTGCAAGCTCCGCCTCCTGGGTTGATGCCATTCTCCTGCCTCAGCCTCCCGAGTAGCTGAGACTACAGGTGCTCACCACTACGCTTGGCTAATTGTTCGTATTTTTAGTAGAGACGGGGTTTCACCATGTTAGCTAGGATGGTCTCGATCTCCTGACCTCTTGATCCGCCCGCCTCGGCCTCCCAAAGTGCTGGGATTATAGGCGTGAGCCACCGCGCCGGGCCGTATGTGTGGACCTCTTTACAAGTCTTGCCCAACGTTTGCATTTAAAAATTATTGAAAAACTTAAGGATGTAACTGACAAGAACTTTATACGTTTGTCCAAATAAAAATTTGGAAAAGTGAAGTGAATCCGTAATGTGTTTTATTTCTAGGAGTCCCACACTTGGATGTTTAAGTGTGGGCAAAACATCTCTAAGTTCTTCAGCCTGATTTCCATGGAATCGTGAATGAAACGTGATGAAGTTGCCGTGCGGATTTTGTTATGTGGCGGTGACAAGTGGGGCTGGTCATTAAACAATTGGAGGGATCCCTGTCTTTTCAGTGCTCCTGTTGGACACTAGGCACGTGCTTGGTGTTTTGTGTGTGTGGACAAGATGAGGACAGAATTTCTGGATGATTCACACGGTGCTATCTTCTCCCTTTTCTGTTAAAACGTGTCTTCTGCTGCTTCTACATAGACCAAGTGTTTCTTTCTCTTGCCTATCTACATAAACGCTATTTAACATAAACTGTACTATAGACACGTGAAGCTGAATTCCACATGATAAAGCAGATGGAGATGACTGAGTATACTGTTTTGTGGAAGGAAGGTTGAAAATGATTTTTAGCTTTTTCCCTGAAATAGGGAATAATTTTAACTTTTTCCCTGAGATAGGGAATAATGAAATGGGAAAATAATTAAATTTTCCCATTTAAAGGTTAGATTATAAATAATTATTAGATTATTCATGTATTGCAAGGGAAAAAGGAACTAGATCACCCCATGTACCCAAATGAAAATTAAAAGGGTATGGGCGAATTCATTTGAACTCGTTTAATTTTTGTTTGTTTGTTTGTTTTTGTTAGTCTCAGTCTGTTTCTCAGGCTGGGTGCAGTAGTGCAATGACAGCTCACTGCAACACCAACCTTCCAGGCTCAAATGATTTTCCTGCCTCAGCCTCCCCAACTGCTGGGATTTACAGGCATTAACCACCACACACAGTTTTTACCTCTTGGAGACTAGCTTTGCGTTTGGGCATTCAGTGAACTGTATTTTGGTTAATTCCCAAAGTTTCTCACTGTTTATCTTTAATTTGCTAAAAATGTAAACGTGTTGTGAAATGCGTTACATTTCCTTAGCATTCACCGATTCCCTGTTAGTGAGGCAGAGACACAGAAGGGCAGAAGGCATTCGGACATCATCAGGGTTGCAGTTGAGTGCTTGCCCCGAACACGCTGGAGCTCTGGGCTCTGTGACCCCACGGGGGTCCTCTGTCCACTGATGGGGTCGGGTTACCTGGAAGGTCCCTCCAGCCTCTGCGATTTTGCCCTTTTCAGGTTAACATCTCATCGTTGTCCTGGACAGCATCGCCTTTCGTTCAGTGACCACTAGTGAACAGCTGGTCAGTGGCCGGTGCTGCTTCCTTCAGCTGGGAGGTGGTGATGTGATTACACTTCCGTGGAACTTGGTTCTTGGTGTATTAAGGGTTCAGTTGTATCTTGATTTTTAATCTGCACCTCCGAATTGGTCTTTTGATTGCAAAGAGATTGCTTGCTGGATTAGTTTCTGAATATTTCATAGATAACAGGAGAACCTCGCTTATCTGTGTGTTCATTTAATGTGTTTTTGCCGGGCATTTAAATGGGTGTGTCTGCAGTAACGGCTTTGTCTCCAACCCTTGGAGGCAAGTTACCTTTTTCCCCAGTGAAAAGAGTAGGAAATCTTATAGAAATGCATTTGCTCTAATGTCTATTTTCCAATAAGACATGGTCGCTTAGGCTAAATCTTTGGGAGGTCAAGGCAGGAGGATCACTTGAGGCCAAGGGGTTCAAGACCAGCCTGGACAACATAGCAAGACCCCACCTGTATAACAGAAAAGTGAGCTGAGTGTCGTGGTGCGTGCCTGTGGTCCCTGCTACTCTGGAGGCTGAGGTGGGAAGATCACTTAAGGCTGCAGTGAGCTGCGATTGCTCCACTGTCCTCCAGTCTTGGCGACAGAGCCAAGACCCTGTCTCAGAAAGAAAAGTAAAAAAAAAAAAAAAATCCAGGAATGTCATTTTCTTTTTAAATCATCCCAGAAGAAAAATCAGTTTTTTTCTAAGAATGTAAAGGGAAACGGATACGATTCTTTCCTTGCATTGTTTCTCCTTTTCAAATATTTACAGTAGTCCGTCCACATCGTCTCTCATCTCATTACAAAGCAGCAGGTGTCTTTGAGGTTAGTGGTGTTTCTCTGTGTCGCTCCTTGGAGAACAGCCAGCATGAAACCTCTTACCACGATCGTGCGCATCGTGTGTAGTCCCAATTACAATCCTCTCCAGACACGCCTGTGCTGCTTATTATAGCAGAACTTTGGTTGTGCTGAAATGTGCATTCAGCTAATGGTTTTAAGTTCGTATCTGAGATGAAGCTCTATAATTCATGAAGCATTTGAGATCAGTAATGATTGAAGATAATTCTGGCTGATGTCATTTAGAGGATATTTTTCACTTCAAGTTAAAGCTTCCTTCACGATAGTCATTTTGGGATTCATTTAACTATGTGCTTATTCAGAGCTCAATTTTCATTAGTCATTTCATACATAGGATTTTGAAAGCAGATTTGGCAAAATCTTTCTAACAAAATGTTTGCTTATGACGTCCCAAGAAGTAGCAGTCAGAATAGCTGGTAACTGTGGTACATTTTAAGGCTGATGATAGAAGTCACTTGAACGGTAAGGGCTGCTTTGTGAGGCAGATGGGGTTTGAACCCCGACCCTCCTGATACACCAGCCCTGACCCTGGCCTTCTCTCCTCTCCACTGGGAGATGAGGAGGGTGCCAGCATCCACCTCACAGGCTGTCCTGAGAGCCCGGGACTAAGGGCTTGTGTTCCTCTTGCAGGTGGCGCAGATGGGGGCTTGATGATATACACACTGCAGGCTGTCAGTGTCAGGGTAATCCAGTTTTATTCATCAAGGTGGGATTTGCTTTGCTCCCCTGCTGACCAGGTGCGGTGGCTGGTTGTAGCAGGTGTGTGGATCCTCTTGGGTGGTCCTCAGGTGGACAAGGAGTCACCGATTCGGATTCCCAGTGTTAGATGTGAGGGAACCATGGACCTCATGTGTTCAGAGGGGAAGAGTAAAAAGTTTCCCTTGTAATTCCAGGACTGTCTATCTCAGGAATGCCAGACCACTGGCTTTCACGTGACGCTGTCGTAGGTGACATTGTATGGAAATGAGGACTCATGTTCCGCATACCTGAGCCCAGTATCCGTCTCCCTCCAGGGCCGTGGCTGAGCGCTCCTGATTTCACTGGGTTGCCAGCCTGGGGATCCTTAAGCCCAGTGACGTCTGCAGCCTCGGCCCCCCCTCCCCGTGGGGACAGGAGTTGGCTTCAGGAGGCTGGTGATGAATGCCTGAATGAAGGCCACTTGTGACTGCAGTTCTGTCTAAGGGTCTCCCCGTGTGTTAGATGTCAGTAAATGACACCTGTGTGTGGATCTCATGTGATGAGAGAAACAGTGGGGAAACCAAAGCTTGTGGAGTCTGCAGGTTCTGGACTTGGGGGTGTGTGTATGTGTGTACTTGGTGTGAGGGGTGTGATGTCTGGAATGAGTGTGCAGGTGTGTCACGTTTGTGCGTGTGTGGTGAGTGTATCTAGCAGGTGTGGGTGCAGTGAGCATGTTCATGTGTGTTGTATGTATTTGAGGGTGTGGAGTGTCTACACGCATCACATTTGGTGAGTGTATTTGAGGGTGTGTATGGAGCGCACACATGGTTTGCGTGTATAGTATTGGGTGAAGGGGTGGCATGTGTGGAGCAAGCATGCACACGTGTGTGCTGTGTGTGGGGTTTGTACCTGGTCCTCCCCTGAGCCTGCTCCTGGGCCCTGCTGTCCTGGAAGCTTTACAGTGTGGTGTGTCTTTGATTCCGGAAGATTCTGGAACCATAATTTGAAGCTGTGACCACAAACTTGCAGCCCTGGAGGACGCTGGCTCGTGGAGCCGGCACGAAGGTCTCTGTGCTGGCCTCTCCCTGGGCTGGGCTCTGTCCACAAAAGAGCATGTCTGATGATTGAGCTGTGCGGGTCTGTGGCTCCCCAGGCTCGAATCAGCCCTCGGTTCTGTCCCGCCTCTGTTTTTCTTGCTGAGGGGCTCCGGGAAGTGGAGCCTGGGATGGTGTTTTCACCCTGGGGTTGCTTTGCCAGCTGCCCAGGTGCTGGCTGCCTGAGCCCTGCTGCCATACTGGGTGGACGGGGCTGGCGCGGGGACATCCCTGAGCACCTGTGGGAAGGCAGTTGAGGAAGTGCCAGAGGTGAGTGGCTTCCTTCCACACTTGATTTTCTGGAAAGTTCTGGGTCTCATATTTTTCCCTAAGGGAAGTTAGAAACTGAGTTTCTCTTGAGGGGAACGTCTTTGCAGCATCTGTTGTTAGAATGTTCTCCAGGTGTGGAATACCCAGGCCGTGTGTGTTTGGGAACATCCGTGTCCTGAGCGAATTCAGCAGGGAATGGAGAGAGGCCTCCTGTCAGCTTGGCCTCTGTTTCCAGCTTGTGAGGGTTGACGGCTGCTGGTATCCCAGGAGAGTTAAACACTGGGTGGTGTGGATGGGAACGTTTGCTCTGACAAGGTCAGTGGGAAAGCATCTAAAAAACGTCGCTGTTCTCCGGGCTCCTCGGGGTCGAGCTTGTTTTGTGGGGTTGAGGGAAAGCTACTCTTGTTCCTGTTCCTCACCATTTAAAAGGTGTCCAGGACACGTTCCTCTGGAGAGGTGATGCGCGTGAGTGTGGGTCAGGTCGTAAGCTCCGAGGTTATTTGGGACCTGTCAACTGATTTCCTGAACACACAGGTGCTTGGTAAAGATATTCCTGATGAGCTAAAACATTTCAACAGGACGTGATAGCTGGTGGTTGTTTAAAGACTATCACAATTTTCCTGTTACTTTTTAAATACCTGTTGAATAAGGGAGGATTCACATATTTTTCTTTTCCTGTCTGCATACTTGATATTTTGTTTTTTGTTTTTTCTGTGGGTGTGCAGCTAACAGGATTTAGAAGCAGTCTCAGCCCTGGGGAGACTTCAGGACCGCCTCAGTCAGTGCTGAAGGGAGGCAGGGATTTGGGGGCTACCTCCTCCATAGGACGGACACCAAGGGCCAGAGGTCAGCCATCTCAGTGAGGTCACAAAGACCGGCACACCCAGCACCCTGGCCCTGTGCCTCTCCTTCACGTTTGTCTCTGCTCAAAGCTGCTCACCTAGGTCATCACGGGTGATCTTTAGGCACGTGCTTGCTTCTTGCAGAAGTGGTGTCTGGCTGTGGTCAGTGTGGGCCCTCAGGACTTCCATGTTTTTGGCTCACATCAGTATTGGGCAGTGGTGTATCTTTGTTTTGGAGTGGTGGATCGGGTGGATTTTGGCTTTGCCAACTCATTGAATACCTGTTCTCCTAGGCGCGGGGACTCTCTCGTAAGCCGCATGTTCTCCTAGGCGCTAGGACCCTATCATAAGCTGTGTGTTCTCCTAGGCGCTGGGACCCTATCATAAGCCGTGTGTTCTCCTAGGCACTGGGACCCTATCATAAGCTGTGTGTTCTCCTAGGCGGTGGGGCCCTATCGTAAACTGCATGTGAGGGATCTCGGAGGTGCTCCTTGTGATGATCCGATGCCTGACCTGAGTTGGAATAGTTGCAATTCAAAACCACCTGCCAGAAAAATTGTCTTCCATGAAACCCATCCCTGGTGCCAAAAAGGCTGGGGGACAGCTGGCCTAACGCGGGCTAAGATGTCAGTAGATTTTTGGACTTGGGCCTCAGTTGAAGAGAATCAGATTTTCAAAAGTGAGATTTGAAGGCTTCTAAAGGGGAGGTTTTCGTCTCCAGTGGGGCCTGGGCAGAACTGGGTAGAACTGACCCAGAAGCTGACAAATAGTCAGGCTGGCTCACTGCCTGTGTCCTGTGTGTGCAGCCTTCCTGTTTATTCAATTGTCTGGTGGTGGTGTGGATTCCATCCACAGCCTCAGAGTCGTGGAACCCATGACTTCAAGGCTGACCTTATTTCACTTTATCAAAAAGACATGAAAATCATTTAGTAGAAATCTGCCAGATACCTGTATCCTTTCTTTTCCCAGAGGCTTTTCAGTATTGCAACTTAAAAATCTTCAAAAATAACTTGAAAGGAAAACCTCTAAGTACACTTTTGATGAGCACCCTTGACAACTTCAATATGTGAAGTAAATTCCCTTGACTTTTGTATTCCTAGAAAGTCGTTCTTGTTTGCAGAAGACTTTGTATTTTGTCAACAGTGGCCACTGTTTGGTGACCATCATACCTGCTGTGACTCATTTAGAAAGTTGGATGTGGATGTATTAACTTTTCAGACACACAAACACTTGGGCTGTTTGATTTTGGTTTTGATTTTTTGTCCCCCCCCCCCAGCTGAATTCAAAAAAGGGAAACAAGCAGACAGAGTAAGTACCCGAAAGTGTCTAAGTGGCTGGCTGGGGGATCCTACTATGGTGTTGGATTGTGTTCTGCCAGACATCGCTCCTCGAATAGCTGACCCTGAAAGGGCTGGCATTGCCCTCACCCTGGGACATTCGTCTGTCTCACCAGAAAATGAAGAATCTGCCAGAGCACTGTGAGTCAAATTCAGTCAGAACTCAATTAAATAAGAGGTTTTGTCTCAAAGGCCAAAACATGAGGACACATTTTTAATTTTTAAGGAGCGCTTCGTCGTGAGTCAGTCCTGATGTGTACTGCATTAGGAAACCTCTGAACTTCCATGGTCAGGCCCAGAGCTCTGAGGGAAAGTGGTTGTGCCCTTCCCACTGTTTCTGTTTGAAAAACAATTCACTTAGGTAGAACTGGAAGCCTTTCCGCAGTGTTAATACTCCTGACCCGTTCTGGGTCTCGGTATATGTGTACTGTATAAATGTACATGTTTGTATGTGGTGTACGCATACTACGTGTATTTCCACTGTGCATATATTTACAATGTATAGGTATGTGCACTTCATATGTGTCCTATACACATGCATGTTGTAGGAATGTGTGTATGGGCACTATGGTTATAAACACACTACTTGGACACCTGTTCTGCATGTGTACATACATGCATGTATTTAATGCCATATGCATACCTGTGTATGTACACCGTGTGGGTATGTGCACATTATTTCTGCAGATGTATATATACATATGTGCACACAAGCATGCGTGTACACTATGCACACTGAATAAACTTCTGGATATGTACACACTAATACATATACATGCTGCATATGTATGTACACTATTGCATATGTGTATATGCTTTATACGTTAGTGTACTGATATACATTGTATACATGTGCCTATGTGTACACTGCGCATGTGTATGCATGCTGTAGTGCACCTACGTCCATTGGATAAGAATGTATGCTATATGCATGTGTATACATATAGCAAATAGCATACCTGTGTACATACGGATGTGCATGTGTATGCCATATGCATGTACTTACAGGTTATAGTATACCTGTGTACACTGTATGTATATAGATGAGTGTACACGCTATGCATGTGCACACATGTTAGCGTACCTATGTACATTTGCTATATGGATGTGTGTATGCTCCATGCTTGTACACACGTAGTGAACTTGTTTGTACACTATATATATATTTGGATGTGTGTACACTCTATACATGTACACCACATGGATCTGGATGTGTGTGCACTCTGTACGCACGTAGTGCACTTATGTACACTATACATATTCGGATGTGTGTACTCTCTATGCGTGTACACGTGTTACAGTGTACCATATACGTACACCATGTGGATGTCAATGTGTGTGTACTCTATAGCACCAGGAATAGGGCTCCCGCAGGGATCCCAGAACGCACCATCTCGCTGGCACCGGAGAGTGTAGGATGGAAACAGTTGTTTGTTGCAACCTAGTTGAAATTTGGCAGGTTACTATACCCTTTGCAACGATTTAGGAACAGTCACTTCATTGATGTGTGTGTTCCTGAAGTCATAAACAGGTCTGTGAGGTGTGTCTCATCCCCAGAGGAGAGAGGGAACCGAAACAATGACTCGGTGACTTAAGTGAGGTAGAGCTAACAGAGCAGCTATCTAGCTTTCCGTATTATAACTTTGTCAGCAGCTCAATGAGAAATCGCCACTCATCAGGAAATGTGTCCACTTTCTACTGTTCTTTCTTCGTGGCGTATTTACTGCCTCGTGTTATTCCCCACGATGTAGCAATCCCTCCTAGAGTTGTGAATAGAAACAGTTGATGACAATTGTAGTATCTTCTTTGTTAACATTGAAAACGACATGTAAGTTCATCTTCAGATACTGTTTGGAAGGATGAGAAAGAAGATGTTTAGGACAAAAGAATAGAGAGCTTTCAAGTCAACAGGGAAAATAGGACTTTGTGCAAAAATTTCCAAATTTGGAATTTGAGAATACTAAATTTCACAACTAAGATCATAGGTAGTTTTTGTTGGGGGGGATTTAAAATTAGTACTTGGTTTTCCATGCCTTTGGGAATTTCAGTCCTGCTGGAGGATTGCAAGAATAATCTGATTTTTAGAACAGAAGGACAGTCTGCCTCAAAGGT